>NW_027122325.1:5115534-7673301 GCF_030686945.1 Centruroides vittatus | reverse complement strand
GTGGTAGTACACCAGTATTTATTTGTATATTTCTAATATATATGTATATATTTCTATACTTTCTTCCTTCTTTGTTCTCGATTCTTTTGTCTTTCAACTTCTAGAAGCTTCTTAATATGGGTGGTGAGTCACCTACTTCGAAAACAAAAGAAAGGTGGTAACCCTGAGGGTAAAAGTAAGAAAGGATAAGCTACTTTTGGCTGGGGCGTCGGAGGAAGAAGACGCAGTGTAGTGTTCTCCAGACTGTTTTAGCATCAGTTGGAGAGACATTAGTCAAGCTAAGACTGAATATTTTGATCTCAGGACTTCTGGAAAGTTATAGGAAAGTTTTTAATTGAAGATATTTACGTCGTTTTTCCTCAACCCTCAAGAAAGAAATATTTCGGCCACCACCACCACCAGAGTGTTCACCAATTTTGGGTACCCTTCTTGTCTCATTCTATCGATATACTCATCCTATTCTCTATCCTTTTCCTTCTTCTCTTTTTATTTGTTAGCATAAGTAGTTTTTAGTTTTTAGATATAAGACTTCTTTGTACCGCGGTAGATTTATATTGATCGTTTATCTTTATTTTTTTGTCGCGGGAATCGCGTCAACGAGTTCTGTCTGGGTTTAGTGTTAATTGATCGTACAAGAGTACGAACGGACTACGAGGAGCATCGGAATCTATAAGAATCCTGATTATTGTACAGACCACGGGTGTAAATAAAAAACGTTTTTATTGTATTTCTTGGTATCTCTTTGTTAGATCATAAATCACCACGTGCGTGTCTTAACAAAATGGCGTCCGCGACAGGATTCCGTCTATAAGTCTCCTCATCGGTACTATACCAGCAGAACGCTCGTTTTGTTCGAGTATTTTAATTTGTTTAAATTCGTAAGTTGGCCGCGAGTTTTTCTTTTATTATGGCTACTAACGATCATGTAGGAAGCACGATCCATGGTAACGGGGTCACTAGCAATCCCCCGTTAGTCGTAACGGGATTTTTAGGGATGATCCCCATGTTTTCTGGCACCCAAAGTGACTCCATTAATATTAAGCAGTTTTTTAAAACCATCGAAAACATCGCTACCCTAGCAGGATGGGACAATAGAGTAAAAATAGCGGTATTACAGGCCAGGCTAAAGGGGGAACCTCTTAATACCTTCTTTTGTTTACTAGAACAATATCCGTATTCGTACGAAGATATTAGACGGGACTTAACAAAGTGTTTTGAAAAAAGAGCTGGGGAAAAGAATGTATTGGATCAACTATTAAACTTAAGACAGGGCACGAGCGAATCTGTAACAGACTTCACTATACGGACCAAAACTCTATTGTCCCGTGCCGTAAAGGATCATTCTAAGATAGACGCATTACGCGACGATATAATTAGGGAAAGATTCGTTTTAGGATTAAACGGAAGAATAAGAGGGAATGTGTTAAGGCGGTCTCCAAAAACTTTGGAGGAGGCATTCGAATTTTCAGAAATTGAAGAGAGAATAGAATTAGATTGTAGCAACCTGAGCGAACGTAAAGGGGTTTATACTGTAACGGAGGAGGACGTAAAACCGATCAGTGGCGGACCGGATAGTATCTCTGTATCTAACATTGAGCGCGAAAATAGAATCGACAAGCTAGAAAAAAAAATTGAAGCCCTAACGGAGGCTGTTGAAAAGCTCGCCGGGTATAAGGATAGGGATCACAGAAATACTAATAGAAAATGCTATGTTTGCGGGCACCGGGGACATTTTGCTCGTGAGTGTTCATCCCGCGGAAGGGGGAATTTAAACTAATAGAGGGGTGTCATGATGGCCAACACAGCGCCCCTGAGTTGAGTTTATATTTGGCCACCCAAGTTTTCCAATCCGGAAAAGGCCTCCCACTTATAAAAGGTAGAATAGACAATGTAGATATTACACTCCTTATAGACACTGGAGCAGAAAGGTCTTTGATAAATTCAGGTATATTAAAGCAAATATCTAAAACTTCCGTACGTAAAGTAACCATAGATGAAGAAAAATTGGGTATTCGGGGAATAACTGGAGTAGTTACCGAGTGTAATAGAATTATCAGAGTCGGGGTGATATATAATGGTTGTAAACATACTAATATCATCGCGTGCATGCCGTTTCCCGATCATGTGGAATATGAAGCCATATTAGGGATGGACATAATTAATAGTACCCCAGAAGTTATTGACAGCATGAGAAGGGGTATAACAAGCGACAATAATCGTAACAGATACAAGGGATACATCTCACCCGTTAACTGTCTTGTTAATTCCCCCATTTTAGTTCAAGGACTTGACGGTTTAGGCATTCATGAAAAGGAAAGGGTTTACGATATCCTTAGTAAGTATCCAGGGTGTTTTGCTGACTCCATCGAAGAACTGAAAGGGATGATAGGGCCTTCCCACAAGCCAATATTTAAATCCTCGTACCCTATTAATAAGCGTCAATACCGTATCCCGGAATGTTATCTAAAAAAATTAAAATCATTAACTGATTCGTATCTAAGGGCGGGTATCATTGAGGAGAGTTCTTCTGAGTGGAACTCTCCTATTCACATTGTCGAAAAAGCCGATGGTGAACTACGTATGACATTAGATCTCAGACTTATTAATGAAATAACTCAACCACAGGAATTTCCATTAGCTAGAGTCGACGAAATCATGAGCAAATTTCATGGTAGCAAATTTTTCTCAATAATAGATCTAAAATCAGGTTATTTTCAAGTTAGTCTAGACCCTTCTGTTCGTCACGTATACGCCTTTTCGACTCCCTGGGGAAAATATCAGATGTGCCGTCTACCCCAGGGAGCGAAGAACAGTGGCCGTTTTTTTCAGAACGTGATGTCCAAAATCCTAGCGCCCTTTATCGGCATTGGGTGTTACGTATTCCAAGACGACATTGTCCTTTTTAGTAAGTCTTTCGAAGAGCACATGATACTGCTTGACAGAGTCGTAAGTGTTCTATATAATGCCAACTTAAAATTACACCCTAGGAAGAGTAGATTTGTCGTTAGGGAGTTAAAGTACTTGGGCCATATTGTTAGCCGTGAAGGTATCCGCCCGGACCCCGACAATGTGCGTGCCATTCGTGAACTACAACCACCACACAACGTTAAAGGCGTAAGGAGTTTCTTAGGGATGATAGGCTTCTTCCGTAATTTCATACCAAACTTCTCTGATATTGCCCTACCATTGACAGCATTAACAAAGAAGAAAGCCAAGTTCCATTGGGGCGACGACTGTCAAATTAGCTTTGACCGTTTTAAAATGTTACTCACTAACCCCCCTTTGCTGAGACATCCTGACTTTTCATCCCGTTTTCATCTGTTCACCGATGCATCTGATATTTGTGCTGGATCAGTGCTAGGTCAAGTAATTGATAATGATTTCGCCCCAGTGGGTTATTTTAGTAGAAAATTTAGTGGAGCAGAACTGAATTACTCCACCGTGGAGAAGGAATGTTTCGCAATTATATTGTCCCTTCGTCATTTTAGACCCATCGTATTGGGACACCCAGTTGAGATTCACTCCGACCATAAGCCCCTTTTATTCATAAAGAGCATGAAGAACCATAATAAAAGGTTGATGCGATGGTCGATAGAGCTAACGGATTACGATCTTAACATCAACCATATAAAAGGTAATAGGAATTTGATCGCTGATTTATTGTCAAGGCCCGAGAAGGTTAGGCCTAATTGTGACTTGCGCACTTGTAATGTCGCCTCTGTTAATTCCGAGTTATGGAAAAAGGTCATCAAGTCCCAAAAGGAGGACGATTTCTTTAAGAAATTAATACACAATTTTTCCAACCGTGACCCCAACCCGATATGCGCGGATAGTGATATCCCACCGGAATTTGCTTTAGAGGGTGGTGTATTAGTTCACAATAAACTAGGACGTTTTGGAATCCGCCACTGGAAACAAGTTTGTGTAGGGAAAGATGCAGTTAATGAATTAATATGGGCGTTTCATTGTTCCCCTTTGTCGGGTCACATCGGTTTAGATAAAACTTGTCATCTGATTGATCGCTACTATTACATAAAGAATCTCCGTGCTCACACGAAACACATCATCCGTAATTGTAAGATTTGCCAAAAACACAACCTCCATCGCGGTCGTGCTCCGTTTCAGGAGACCGAGGTTGCTAGTTTTCCCTTTCAGAAGCTTGCGATAGATATCATCGGCCCCCTACAAAGATCACAGAACGAAAATCGTTATATTTTCTCAATGATAGACGTTTATACTCGCTTTGCGGAAGCAGTACCGATCAAAGACCAGTCCGCCCAAAGCGTTGCTGATGTCATATTTAATCATATTGTTTGTAGATACGGTTGTCCTAGCATATTAATCTCCGACCGTGGGAGTAATTTCACTTCCAAAACATTCCAGGATGTTTGTAGTCTATTGAAAATAAAACACAACGTGACAACAGCTTATCGACCGTGCGCCAACTCCATTTGTGAGCGCTTCAACAAAACAATCACCAGTACCATAGCCCGCATTTCACAAGGTGACAACCGTAACTGGGACGATTTTTTGTCACCTGCGTTATTTGCTTATAATAATGCAACCCATACCTCTACCAACGAATCCCCAGCCTTCTTACTCTATGGGTTTGACCCTCATTTTCCTGTAGCCTTTCCTGTTGAATCGCCGGATGATGACGGGGGGGAGCGTTTCAACACGGACTTTAAAGACAGATTAAATGCTATACGTAAGGCTGCATACGAGCTAGGTAGGAAACGGAATTCCTATACCCGGGGATGTATTAACCAGAGAAGGAATCTTATTGATTGGAATGTAGGACAACGTGTATGGTTGTTGCGGAAGGGAAGAAATAAGAGTCACGGAAAATTTTCGGCCAAGTACTTAGGCCCATATAGAATAACGCGTAAGCTAGGTCCCGTTACCATGGAAATCAGCGACAATTGTAAAAAGAACACCTGGATCGTACACGTTGATCGGTTGAAACCGTGTCATTTCCCCATGTACGAAATTAGTAAGAGAAAAATGGACAAAGTTCCTGCTGTAGTAGAGGAAGAAGTGACAACTAGTGACCTGGGTGAAGATATATACGAATATATCAGGCCCACACTGAGAACGGCCCCCCACGAAGATCAAGTAAATGACCAACGGAACGAATACAGCGAGCATAGGACTACGGATAATAGAGAAATTGAACCAACTCCCTCATCACTTCAACGGTACGACTTACGGGGTCGTAGAGTGGATTACCGTAAGCTACACCACGGTAAATAATTCTTAAGGGGGGGCATATGTGGTAGTACACCAGTATTTATCTGTATATTTCTAATATATATGTATATATTTCTATACTTTCTTCCTTCTTTGTTCTCGATTCTTTTGTCTTTCAACTTCTAGAAGCTTCTTAATATGGGTGGTGAGTCACCTACTTAGAAAACAAAAGAAAGGTGGTAACCCTGAGGGTAAAAGTAAGACAGGATAAGCTACTTTTGGCTGGGGCGTCGGAGGAAGAAGACGCAGTGGAGTGTTCTCCAGACTGTTTTAGCATCAGTTGGAGGGACATTAGCCAAGCTAAGACTGAATATTTCGATCTCAGGACTTCTGGGAAGTTATAGGAAGTTTTTTTTTAATTGAAGACATTTTACGTCGTTTTTACTCAACCCTCAAGAAAGAAATATTTCGGCCACCACCACCACCAGAGTGTTCATCAATTTTGGGTACCCTTCTTGTCTCATCCTATTCTCTATCCTTCACCTTCTTCTCTTTTTGTTGGCTAGCATAAGTAGTTTAGTTTTAGATATAAGACTTCTTTGTACCGCGGTAAATTTATATTGATCGTTTATCTTTATTTTTGTCGCGGGGATCGCGTCAACGAGTTCTGTCTGGGTTTAGTGTTAATTGATCGTACAAGAGTACGAACGGATTACGAGGAGCATCGGAATATATAAGAATCCTGATTATTGTACAGACCACGGGTGTAAATAAAAAACGTTTTTATTTATTTCCTGGTATCTCTTTGTTAGATCATAAATCACCACGTGCGTGTCATAACACCGTTACGTGTTAAATAAGGACAAGGAGAGTGAAGGTGTTGTACACGTGCTAATCGTACTCTAGACATGTGAGGTTGCAAGGGAATTCGTGTATGAGTTTTTATGTTTCTGTGTTGGTGTTAGATACAAATAAATACATTTTCTGTAAGCCGACGCCTTTTCTTTTTTTGTAGACCAGTAGACCTCGGCCTAACCTTAGGGTCTTAACAAGTTAACAAGTTTAATCTTCTAAATTAAAGAATGGAGTACTCTGTTTATCCTATATTTAGCATATATAGAAAACCAGTTTTAGCACATTCTTGTATCAACATTTTCATTTTCTACTTGGGTAATGATTTCTAAAATTAGTAAAAATATTTTGTAAGAATACATATATTTTGTTCTTTATCCCTAACTGTATTTAAGAAGGCTAATAAATGATAAAAATAGTTTTATTTTATTGGAAAAATCTGGTATATACAATATTTTCAACATTTCCTTAATTGTTTCACTAATGAGTTTACCATTTATATAGGAACCACACCTAGAAAGCTAACTACTTGAACAGACATTATATGTGTCAGTATTGTAAAAATAAAGTAATGCACTAAAACATTATTATAAAAATGAAATTTTATGGCATTATAGAAATATTAATAGATATTATGCATTTACATGTTATTTATATTTTCATAAAGGAGTAAACCAAAAGTTAAACGAAATTCCCATGAATTGATTCGTGAAGGTAAGAAAAAAAATTGTGTAAGTTTTATAACTTTTTAAAAAGAAATCATAAATGAAATTTCACATTCTAAATAATTTAAAATTATATTTATAGGGACACCTTGCAAAATTTATTTTGACTTGGAATTTAAACAAAAATATAATCCTAATGCTGATGGAAATAAAATGGTGAAAATATTTATTCAGGTATATTTATATATTTTAATTAATTGGGAGATGATAAAGTTAACAAAAATTAATAATAATGTAATAATAAACAGATTAGTCATAACTGAAATTTATTCTCTGAGAATAAATTAAAGTGTAGTTTCTGTTTCTACTAGCTTTACCATGCTGATATTTTGTTCTTGTATTATCATCATGATCTATTATTACTCATGATGATAACATTATCCAATTAACATATACTGAACTAATCTTTACCAAAGGCACCGGTACATTGTTAATTTATGATGTCATCAGCAGACAGCATATGATTCTTAGTAAGATTGTGACATACAACCATTCAGAAACAATTGAAGATGCTATTTCCATTCCACAATGCATGCCATATTTTGATAAACATGAATGGTAGTCATAATATTAAGATATTCTGATTGAAGAATTAATTAAACTTGATTCGATTTACCTGGTAATCATAATTAAAGTTTTCCTATTTAGAGGACTCTATCTCTAACCAATAAGCTGATTGACACCAAACTTTATGTACACACTATTCAAAGCATATGGAAAAGGATTTTGCAAAGAAAAATTTTAGTTTCAAAATTATCTGCTCCAGGGTAAATGGCACAAAATAAAATAACAGAAACATAATGAAGAAGCCTTTATTCATTCATTTAGGACCATACTAGTACATGCTGTACAGATTGCTGTGATGCAGGGAATATTTTGCATCTAAACAATAGGGAACACATTGTTTAAGTGTGAAATTTGAAGACTCATCCCTTTCCAGGTTGAACTTCTAAAGATCCAGTTGTCTCAAATCACGCTACCATTATCCTGACAGCCTAAGAAGACTGGTCTGAAGCATAAGTTCATACAACGGTGATATTTGCGAACAGTAGCCATAGCTTACCCTGACTTTCACAATTAATGCATTGCTCTGGTAGAGTGATGGCCATCATAGCTATAACTGATAAAATGGCATGCACTAATTGTAAGCATTTTTATACCCAGTCTTGGCTGCATTCCATGTGGTTATATCTAACTTTTTTGCTTGCAACACCATTTATCCTATAGCACAGGGGTGGCCAACTTTTGTATACATAAGATCTACTTTTTATCTTAAAAATGCGTCGCGATCGACTTGTTGTCATAGGCATAGTGTAAGTGGGGAGGGGGAGATGTGAAATACATACTATGTTTATACACTGTGTTTCAGTACGTGGTGCACTGCTTGTGAGTCGAGTCATAACTGCATGCATACTGTTGTGTTCGGTTACAAATATAATACATTAAATCAGGTCATCACGAGTGATCGACCAAAATTGGCTTGGCGATTGACCGGTCGATCGCCATCGACTTGTTGGCCACCCCTGCTATAGCAGACAAAATGCATGCATGGCAATCACCATGTCCTGCCATTAATATCTAACATTGCTTCATTTATGACAGAGACTGGACTGTTACAGACTGGCAGTGTATTGTCTTTAGTGATGAATCCTGGTTCTGTTTAGAAATGGATGTGTTAGTATGGAGGACTGCTGGTGAGTGCTTCAATCTTGCCTTTACAGTTGAGCAGCACACTATGCCTACTACTAGTATGCTGATCTGGAGAACCATTATGTATGACAGCCAGCCACTTCTTGTACAAAGGACATTGATGACAAAGCAATATATTCAGGAAATCCTGTGTTTGCTGTTATGTCAGGCAACATATTTTTCGGTAAGGTAATGTTTGGCTAAACACAGCAGAAAACATTCCTAGGAATGTCTGTCACATTGCCACATTTCCTTGGTTTGGTCAGTTTCCAAATTTGTCACCCATTAAGCATTTGTGGGAGCAGATGGGATTCCAGTTTTGGCCATAAAAGACAGGGGTCACCAAACTTTTTTCACAGTGGGTCAGATAACTGAGAGAATGATGAGTATGGGCCACATAACCATTTTGTTCAATACAGTATACTGAACACACAAAAAATAAAGGAAACTAACATGTTTATTACCAATACACAAACATGATCACTGCAGCAAGTTTGTAATCGCTTTTCTTAGAAACTTCATTGCAGGTATGTACACAAAAAGCACTCTGATATTCAAAGTCACAAAAAGTAGCCAAATTTTTCATTTCACTGATTTTCCTAAAAATTATATTACTGTCAAATGCAAATATCAGATTGGACCAATTTTGGCATTATTACTTACACTTATTTTAATTTTTCTACATAGTAAGTTCATCTACAATCTATGATGTTTCCATATAAATAATTGTTTTAGCTCATTTGTGATACAGTTGGCAGCGGGTTGGATCTGGTCCATGGGCCGTAATTTGGTGACCCCTGATATAAGAGTATAAAAAAGTTGGAATGGTAAGTACATCATCTATGGAGAAATCTGTCACAAGTTAGCATACAGTATCTGTATGCCTCCATGTCCAACCATATTGCTCCATGTGTCCATGCAAAAAGAGATCCTACAAGGTGTGTTTTTATTTATATTATTGTTGCACAGAAAATTCTCCCTTTTCTATGATATGATATTTTAATTATGTATTACAATCATCATTATATTTGCACTAATAAAGTTTCATTTGATTCCAATGCCTACTCCTTGGTGCATAACTTTTTTGTCAATGACTGTAAATTAAATCAAATGATAATTAGAATGGCATGATTTTTTTGAACTGTTTTTGTTAATTTGATATGAATTTGTCAATTAAAGTAATTAATTTTGAAATTGTATTAAATAATATTTAATATAATTATTTGTATTGTATTAGTTTTTTTTATTAAATGTTATATTGTAGTTAAAAAATTACATTTATTGATTAACAATTTAACATATATTATTTTTTAAAACATGATTTTTAGTTTGTTTGTTGGGCATTGAAGAGTGTGCATAATATATCATGTGACATTTCGAATGTTTTGTGGCTTTCTTCAAGGTAAGTTTTTTTATTAACTCTGCTTTACATTATAAAATCAATGAAACAAAATTTTAATATTCACTAATTCTGAGAAGTATAAATGATTACATTATGACATTGAAACGATATGTAATTTTTAAAAATTTATCAACTATTTTAAAATTGTGACTTGGTTGAGCCCTGTTTTTCTTTTTGTTTCTCTTTCTTCCACCATTTTTCTTTCATAAACTTCACTTCCAGCTTTTGTTCTCTTGACCTCACTGTGATTGGTTGACCCAATGGTCTAATGTGTCTCTAGGGAAATGGGTGACACCAGATTGGTCAAATGGGACTGGCACGAGAGGATAGAGAGAGGAAAATCATCACTCTTTGGAGAGAGGAGCTGGGAAGGTGAGGATCTATATGTCAGCGAGTAATGGAAAGAAGACCCTTCTGGAATAACAGACTTGAGGTTTATTTATGCCAGTCACCCCCTTTTGACCATTTTCTTTTCCTGTCTAAATCAAAATCTTCTAATTTTTATCTCAACTCCATCTTGATCCAGGGCCCTTTATTTTGTAAAATTAGTTAAGATATAATTAAGCTAGACATAAATTAGATTAAGTCCTTTGTTTGTCGGCACATGGGACTCAATTGGTAGTTTTGTCAAGGTTGGTCCTGAGTATTTTTGTATTTCCCTAGTTTGTAAGTTGTGTACAATTGTTTCTTCGGAAACTATTGTTACTAATTGTCAATATTAAACTTTTAATTTATCAATGCTGAGCAATTCTTCGGACTCAGTTATTTGCTCTCAGCTACAAGATAAATATCTAAAGCATTGTCAAAATTTTTGAATTCATACTTTTAATTGGTTTTAAAACAAAGTAAGATAATAAAATAATTATTATACTGTAGAAGTTTGTTAATTCAAAGTTGATGTTGGAAGATGGCAATTACTTCAAGCACAAACTTTGAAAAGATAAAAATGCTACTAAGCATGTAAAGTATTAATTAAAGCTTTATGCCATTTACTTACTATACTTAATGTAAATCAAATGTACAGTATATAATTACCAAATAAAACCTTATATTTTGTGTTTGGGCCAGTTTTATGTGCTCCACCTTGTACTTATGCCAGTTTATTTTTGATGGTAACTCCAAAATTTGTTTTATTTTGCACTATATAAAACAAATACACAATAATTGAGTATTTGCTTTATGTACTACAGTGTTAATTATTCAGAATTATTTGATTGAGAATGAATCATAAAACTATGATCTCAGAAGAGAAACTCTTCTAAAGACAAATCTTTCAATGACACCAAATCTATCACTACAATTTAAATATAAATAAACAACAACAACTAACCCATTATATATAAAGACCAACAACTGCCGAATTATCGGGCTAGCAAATGGCTATAATAATATTAATAATTTAAGTTAATTTGGTACTAGAGTTAGGCGTTAGGCGCCATCTCTTGCTAAATTTAATAATTAGAATTTTAATTAAATAATTTAAATAAATTTAGGCCTAACTGGAAGAAAAGAATTGGCCCGAAGCGGGACTTGAACCCGCAACTTCTGCTATCCGTGCAGACACGTTACCAGTTACACTACCCGGACCTTTGGTCCGATCTCCCCTTCCAGTTGATATAAGATTACCGTACTACCATCGACGGTCATATTTAAATTATTTAATTAAAATTCTAATTATTAAATTTAGCAAGAGATGGCGCCTAACGCCTAACTCTAGTACCAAATTAACTTAAATTATTAATATTACTATAGCCATTTGCTAGCCCGATAATTCGGCAGTTGTTGGTCTCTACAATTTAAAATATTTTTACCCAAAAATAGACACAAACACAAACAAATCAGTATATAATTCAGCTTAATACAGTCAAACCTTGGTTTCGAATGCCTCACTTTTCGAATAATTTGGTTTACAAACAAAATTTTGAATGCCATATTTGTCTTGGTTGCCAAACAAGCTACTTGGCAAGAGCCAGCAACAGATTAGAGAGACACAGATGATCAACTCCATATATTTCCTGTGTTAAAGAAAATCAATGGCCTGATCAATGATCAATGAGACTATCGATTCAGAAGTTAGCAGTGCTAAGATCATCTGGCATCATTAGACATCACAACACAAACTATTGATGACATTGTTATTCAAATTAGATTTCAAAGTGCATGTGGGTAAGATACTACTTCCATTTATTTGTATGCATCGTAATTGAATTTAAATCAAATTAACTAATAAAAACTACATTAATTGGCATTTGTGTAATATAAATGACATCCACAAATCTGTGTTTAACTCAAATTAAATAACAAAGATTTATTAATTCAGTATTATGTATTATAGTATTAATGTTTAATTTAATATTTATTAATACTGTGTAGCCAGTTAATTAAAACAAAAAATAATAAAATAATATTTAAAACTCCAGTTTTTACACTGAAACTGGAGCTAAAATTAATAATAAAATCAAAATTAATTAATTTAAATTTAAATCAAAGCAATTGAAACATAATATTTCAGAAAGTGTGGATAAAGTACTTTTTGTCTGTCATGATTGATTTGGTTATATTTCATCCAGGCTGAGTTGAGTCTCTCTAGCACTTTTTTGTAAAGTGATGGTTTCAGTTTCAGTTGGTGGTGATGGAACATTTTGCTTTTAATATATATATAGAATAAATATAGATGTAGATATTATATTATATCATATATAATATTATATTGCATTTGTAGGCATTTTTATGCATGAAATACAGCTAAAATGGTAAAAAAATAAAAAAAAGACTGTTTTGGAGTTGAAAATGGATTAATCCATTTTATATTCTTTCTTATGAGAAAATTTTTTTTAGTTTTCGAGCAACTTTTAGAAATGAATTAAGTTTGAAACCCAAGATTGTACAGTGATACTTCGGTTTTCGTCGATAATCTGTCCGAAAACAATCAGCGAAATCCGAAACCAATGAAAATCAAGGCAATTATTTTCACATGAATCAATGTAAACCCAATTAATTCATTCTAGACACTCCAAAATACATACCAAAACACATTTTGTAGAGAATTAATATAGCATTAAATACTAAAAGCAATAAGAAATTAATATAAAAGACTAATCTAAAGGAAAGAAATGGAATTGTTTGGCTAGACGTGTGGGGTAATGTCTTGTCTTGTAGAAGCTAATTGGACATAAGCTTCTAGCCTATATTGCCCCATGGTAAAGTGTGACATAATTGTCATTTAACAGTAGTTGTATGCATTTATGATGGTTGTATTGTGGGAAATAATGCCTTCTGGGAGGTCCATTTAAGGGTAACTGATTCAGGCGTTACAGACATGGAGAAAACCCGGAAAACTCCACATGACTAATTGTCCTGGCAAAGCGTGAACCCACGATCTCCCAGTGTTCAGGGAACGGAAATGTTGGCCAATGGTGGGCTGTCATGGGCTAACGCTCACACAATGAGAAATAACGTCACACCAAGCCAGAAAATGTGTGGGTTGCCCTTTGTTTTTGCAAAATTAGCAGCGAGGTCACTTGGGCACGCCAATGAAATCCAAGGCAATCAACGAAAACTGAGACAAATATTTTGCAAAAAAAATCGACAAAAACCAAAACTGATGATAACTGAAGTCAACGAAAACCAAGATATTACTGTACTGTATTAATGTTAATTTTATTATAATTTGCTTTTTAACTCATTTTACTGACTACAAAAGTTAATTCATTTTAAAATATATTTTCCAGCTCAAATGAAAAGTTTAGTGCTCATCTTATATTCCAATTAAATGAATTTGCATATGAAAATAATGTTCAATTAGGTAAATATGTTAATAATTTCAATTTATTTATTATTTGTTCATAACTTTTAACCTTCTTTCAATGTAAGGTAAAGAAAATTTAAATGTTCTAATTGTTAAATTAACATAGCAGGATTGTTGTTAAAGTTAATTTTTCTATATTATATTGAATTTTTTAAAATTTTAAATCAAATTCTGTTATTAGAAAAAGGCAATAATTTTTAATAAATTATTGGCTTGTTCAAACATTGGATTAAAATACACTACAAAATCTAGGGATATGTTATCATCTTGAGCAAGTACCATATATCTGTAAACTATATGTAAGAATTATTAATAACACTGTTAATATTTTATTCCAGAGACAATATTGATTTTGTTGAAAGATAAATTAGAATTTGGTGATATCTCTATTAAATGATATGCATTTTAAGTAAATGAAACTTGATTTTCTAAATATAGTGAACCTTGATCTATTTTTTTTTTTTTTGTGTATTGTTTTCCTGGAAATATTATTCAATTTCTAGGGTACCTAAACAAATCGTATCTTAATACATGGAAATTAAACACATCAATTGTTCATCAAATTTACCATTTTCTTGTATATATTAGTTAGACTTTTTTAATCCTGAAGAATGTTAATACCAGAGTCATTGTTTTTAAGAAAGAGCAACACCACACACAAACGTTAGTATGCATCAATACTAGTAACAATGGTTGATGTTTCTGGAACATGATGTAGTAGGTAGTGGTTTAGATGCTGTAAAATTAAATGTGTAAGCTTGCAAGTGTTTTATCTGTCAAATGATATACTGGAGTGATTGATGTGATGACAATGAAGAAGCCAAGCTCAAACCAGTGCCAAGTTTTATCAAAAAACTTTGAACAGTTATGTCTATGAGAGCATTTTTTATATGCTCACAACATCATTGAAAGAGACCAAGCATACATTGTGAATATTGAATGTTTAACTAATCAGTTTATCTATATGGAGTATCACATTCCCTGAATCATTATAAAAATTAAATTTTTGGTAGAATTATAAAATATGATGGTATCATCATTAATACAAAAACAACTTCAAGTTTTCTAAAAATATAACAAATAATAATTTGCTTTACTGGAGTTTACTTCGATAAATTATTAAAGTGAACTCTACTAAAGCAGATAAATCTTGATCAAGAAAATTTCTACACTATAAATTATTTACAGAAAGATATAATATTAAATATAATTGGAACTATTATAAAGTAAAATTGTCACATTTAGCATTGATTAGGGAACATAAAATACAAGTCATTTTAATTTTGCAATATCGACTTAAAATGAATTGCTTACTGCATTTTAAATGCAGAGAAGTACCTTTTTGTAATGATACATAATTAACACAATTTACAGAGTATCAAAAGTTTTATATTAATTTTTCTTGTAATAATTTCAGAATAGATAGACAATAATTTTTATTATCTACTTGTATTTTTTTAGGATATTTTGTGAATTACATTTGTAATGAACTAGAAAACCCAACACAACCTAATGAAATTGAAATGGTCAAGAAGCCTTCAAAAGAGGAATTGAATATGCTGTTTGTTAAAAATGAGAAAGAAAATATAACATTATTTTGTGATAAAGGTAATTTGTTAATATTAGCTTTTAATAACACTTTTTGATGTTACAAGTATATGATTCTTCAGTGTTAAGATTGATTGAAAAACCTGTGTGAAAGTATAAAACATGAGAACAATTTGACACGTAGAACTTCAGTGATTTCTTTGAAGGGACAAATTTAGAACAAGCGTGCTTGATAGAGCAGACGCTTAGCAGGAAGAATCCACTGATCTCAGTGGGGACTAGCAGTGTACCTCTTCCTTTTCTTCACACTGGGAAGAAAACAGTTCAAAATTCAAAATCTCCACACTGGTTGCATAGTCTTTTTTTTTTTCATTTTCTGACCATTTTCCCACGCACTTTCACACACCACCACTACTTTGCTTCTTCCCCATCCTCTCTCCACTTTCGTTCTGACCTCTCCTTGAGACACTCTCCAATAAAACTCCCACCCTCGGTTAAACACCCAGAATTACACAACTCCTCTCCACCGAGTTGGACCCACCATGTGGTGAAGGGGGGACAGGAAAAGATGTAAGGCACACCTGCATCAATGAACACATGACTTATTGTAAATATTGATTTTGTGCATTAAATGTGAAAATAATAATGATTTTCCAGACATGTTACAGTATACATAAGATTCACAAAAGATATACATACTCCAAGCAAGAACCTGTTTTTGCTGTTTGCATCAGCCTTTAAAAAAAAAATACTGTACGTCAGTCATGCATGTTATTGAACACAAAACACATTTGCTAGCTCTAACGAAACAATGGTTGTTCAGCACAATACAATGTAGACTATGTATAGTTCACTAAATTACACTGTCTAGGAGTTTGAGGTCCTTCTAACTATTTCGATTTGTGGAATGCTAGCATGCTGGATCATCACCAGACAATTCCAGATTATCAGTTATCAGAGACTTTTCAGATGCCAGATTACCAAACATTCCGAATTTCTGGGTGTTGAATTAAATTTCTACTACTACTGTATTATTAATATACCACTACATTTAAATATCAGTTTGATCTTTTTTAAAAATTCATTTTTATTAGTTCAAATGCCTATTAATATAATAATTTAACCAGTCTGCAAGTTAACAAATTCAATGCCATTATCTGTTTAAAAATTCTAGCAAGAACCATTATGATTCAATTTTTAATTAAATAATTTTAATATAATAATACTAAAGCAATTGCTCTTAACTGAAATTTCAGAAAATTTTCTAGTAAGTACTGTAAGCTCTTCAGAAAAATTTCTATATCATAATATAATTAATGTTAAGATATAAAAGAGTAAATAATTAGAAACCAATGATTCATTACTATAACTTATTACAAAACTATTTTATATTGTTAAATTGACCTCACTGCTTGACATGAAATGTTTAAATAGAAACAAATTTCTTACAGAAAAGCAAAATGATTGATTCACAGCTTCTGTGTAGCATAACAAACACACCAAACAATCTTAAAATGCAATAAAAGCTTTACTAACTAGAGCATGTTTGATCATTTTTAACGACCTTCCTCAAGTAGAATACATAACAGAATGCCAAACAAAAGTTTAAATGCTCACATTCTAGAATATAAAATTCAAACATGACAATCAAACTGTTAACAAATAATAAAAAAGAAATGAATGCGTAACTTTAAACTAATTCAAAAATAACAACATACAAGTAATTATTTATTGTGACGATGTCACAATGCTGGGGTGCAATTTTTAATCTATTTAGTTTAAAATATAAGCTCTTTATTTTAAATTAGTACTGTAGTGTCTTGTTCCTGTACATCATACTTTTTCTTTAACATAGAGTTGTGCCAATCATGTATTAACTGCTTTCAGGGGAAAAGTTTTGAATTGAAATAACATGACTTCTGGTTTGAATCAGAAGTTTGTTTATAGTTAATCAGATCCCCCTGCCCGTAAAGTTTCCATATCTGGTTTCAGATTTCATCCATCTAACTCCATTCTCAAGATTAAGGAAAGACAGATGGATGACAGTGGAAATTTATAATTTTACAATTTTTTCAAATTGCTGCCCAAAAAAGTAAAGTAAAATAAATACCAAGAATAAACAGATAAATACATAAATACAATAAATAAATTAAAAAATATAAATAGTTCATGCCATAGTCATCATAGAGGTATTCAAAAAGGGCATGCTATAGTCACTGGCGCAGTGGATATTCAAAAAAGGACTTCCACACTACTGAAAGAGAGTTACTGTCCCTGAAGTTGACAGATTGTCCTTAATACAAAGCTTTGAAAATATGAAAGACCAATATATGTCATATGTGTCATCAGTTCCCCATCTTTTGGATAGTTCTAGCTTGGTTCGTTCCACATTTGTATGCTTCTAAGGCAGTGGCCGGGTTAGATTTCCTGATGTCATCCTGGTGCTTTTTAAATACTGTTGAAGGGATCTTAAGTGTCTCAAATTGTCACTGGGAGATGAGGGAAGACCAAACAGAATGTGGAATAGAGGAGAGAAATGCTTTAAAAACTCGTATTTCAAGAACATAATGTTTTTTGCTCCAAAAATTTCTTCTTCCTCCAAGATCCACTGTTCATTCTTCAAGTTCTGTTATTCTATCTCCCAGATCTATTCTTTTGCCAAGATCTGTTTGATCCGAACTTACCAGTGTGCTCCATGGTCATTAATCCTGCAGAAGATCATCAACAAGGGACTGTGTGCAGAAATTGGAAACATACAGCAGCATGCACTGAAACAAAATATACAACAATGTCTGCAACATTTGAATCACATATAAGTTATTGAATTTTGAAAAATACAAAAATGTCTGGTAATATGATATGATTCTGGTTCCATAGATGCCAGATTACTGAATTTCCACTGTAATGTTTTTCATATATCTCTTTAACTATTATTAATTAAAAAATTGGAACTAATGTTCAATTTTTTATATGAGAGTTTATTGTAAATGTTATATAATGATTAAATTTGCAATTGCTTTTATTCCAAAATCATTAATGAATGATCAACATACTGAAATGAAATATTCAGTTTTATATCAAAAATGAATTAATAAATCAAATGAAACAGGAGGATTTATATACATTGTATATTAATTTTAAAAAATTTTTAGTTGAGACTTGTTAATTGCACAGTAGATTTTAGATGATGTATACCAGCGGTGGGCAAGCAAGAGTTCAGTGGGAGCCGAAATGTAGGTTTTGTAAAATGCATGGGAGCTGCAGTTCTGTACTGTCTTGGTGGATAGTATGATAAGGCACGTGATTTTATTATATAATATAAATATAATATAAAACAAATATTGAATTTTTTTAATAAACATATTTTCACAAAATTACAAAAATAAAATTGTAAGAAAAATAATAAAAAACAGAAATTAACACTTTCAGCAAGAGCCACATGTAACTCAAAAAGAGCCGCATGCGGCTCTTGGAGCTGCATTTACTCACATCTGATATATACACTGGTGGACAAAACCTAAGGACGAATGCTATTTTCAACAATTACAGTTAGAAAGTGAATCGCAGCAGCCTGTTGAAATATGTACAGTGGAACTCTGGTTAACGAACTTAATCCGTTCCATGAGTCCGTTTGTTAACTGAAGCAATTTTACCCATAGAAATTAATGCAAATACAATTAATTTGTTCTAGCCATAGGTATTTTTGTAATTTTATTTGTAAAATGGGTTTTCTTTGATGAAAATATAAGAAAATGTAGTATCTGCCATTACAGCAACAAATATGTAAACTTTATTTAATAAAGTAGCACTGTACATATCTTTGTTTCTACAGAGCTTAATGCTTGGAAGAGGAATCCCCCTCCATAAAAATATCAGGTAGCACTGCATTGGGAGATTCTTCGAGTTGAGGTCTCTTTTGATAAGGAACAAGAAAGTGGTCTAAAGTTGATTGTCTTACTCTCTTAATCAAAATTTTTCTAAAATGTGCTAGCATAGTGTCGTTCATTAAATTAATGACCCTATTAGCCACAACTTTGTTAGGATGGTGCTTCAAATAAATTCCTGCACATCATTCCATTTTCTGCAAATTTCCTTGATCTCAGCACTGGTGATTTCTTTCCTAGCCTCTTCCTCTGACAAATGCTCTTCTTGTAAGACTTTCATCTGTTCTTCCTGCATGGCAACCAGCTCTTCTGTCGTTAGTTTATTTTGATGGTCTTTCAGCAACTCCTCCACGTCTGCATCATTTACCTCTACTCTCAAACTCTTGCCAATGGACATGATTTCATGCACTACATCAGGAGAGCTCTCTTCTTCAAATTCCTGAAAATTTCACTCTGGGACACAAGTTGGCCAAAGTTTCCTCCAGGCCAATTGCAAAGTGTGGTGAGAGACCTCACTCCAGGCTTTGTCAGTAGTGTTGATACAATGCAGGATGTTAAAATGCTCCTTCCAAAAAGCTCTTAAGAGTTAAGTCAGTATCATTGGTAACCTGAAAACACCTGGTGAACAATGCCTTGGTATACAGCTTTTTAAAATCGGACTATCGTAGGACCAGCGATATACGCTGCTCCTCAGTGCCAGGGGAAAATACTGTAGATAAACCATTTCCAACCACCTCAAATATGTAAGCATCTTCCTGTTTTAATAAACGATTTTCACTGTAAAATTCTTGTCATCTTTGTCTCCACCACCACCACCACCACCACCAACATACAAATGGACCCTAGACCATCATTGACGCATGATTAACTGATTCCCCTAAAAGTTGGCAAGCTTACAAATTTGACACAAAAAGCCGTTAAGTTCGTTATCCAAATTTCGTTCATTACCAAGACAAAATTTTTGCAAAATAAAAGTTTGTTAACTAGTTTGGTTGTTAACTGAGGTTCAATTGGACTCTGTTATGTAAAACCTATGCAAATGTTTGAAGTCTGCACGTGTCAGTCACATGATAGCACATGAGATTTCAAGCAATCTGTGCATGCAGTCAGTTTTTGTTGGATGTGAAATTTGAACAGGAAGGAGTGAAGTTACAATAATAAAATTCTGGACATGTCTTCCAGGCATCATTTAGATGATTTTACTCGTGGAAGAATAATCAGAAAGCTGGAAGGAGGATGGAAAATAACGGATGTTGCACATGAATTTAACATTGCGCACAGTATTGTTTCTAGACTATGGGCAACATTTCAAAGTAGTGGAATGTGCAGCAGGCACAATGGGGAGGTCGTCATAGCAGTACAACATCCCAAGATCAGTATATTGTTCTTTCAGCGAAAAGGGACTGATGCAGCACAGCTGGTGAACTGGCAAGTCATTTACAGGCAGCCACAGGAACTAAGATATCTCGTAAAACTGTTGCAAGATGTTTTTGAAAGAATGGACTATATGCCCGAAGACCAGTTGTGTGTGTCCCACTCTCAAGAGTTCACCAAAAGCACCTGTTTGCAATGGTGCTGTCTGCATTGCAATTTGACTAATGATGACTGGGCTAACATGCTCTTCTCAGATGAGAGTAGATTTGTTCTATTGTGTGATTCTAGATGGCAGTTGATATGGCATGAGGTTAGCAGTGCTTATCGTCCCGTAAATATTCAGGAAAGGGATCGATATCTGACTTCCAACATATCATGATATCATGGTGTGGGCAGGCATCATAGTCAATGGCCATACAGACCTATATGTGGTTGACCAAGGGACCATGACTGGCCAACAGTATGTTGACGAAGTTCTTCTTCTACGTGTTCGATTTTTCCGAGGTTCTGTCAGTGAAAAGTTTCATTTTATGGATGATAACGTGCCTTGTCATCACACACAAGCTGTAAAGGAGTGTCTTGACAGCGAGGATGTTCATCACATAGTCTGGCCAGCCCGTTCTCCTGACCTGAATCCAATTGAAAATGTATGGGATGTCTTGGGGAGACATGTTGCTGGTTGACAATATCCACTGACAAACAAGGAGACCCTCATCCATGCAGTGAAAGAGGAATGGGACAACTTGCCTCAGCAGCTCCTGGATCATATTGTTCTGCGTATGCCACGTCGTGTACAAAGTTGCATTGCACTTCACGGTGGCCATATCCCTTCCTGACATGACGTTCAGGATTGTTTGCAGTAAATATTGTGCATTTTTTTGTACAACCATGTCTTCAGACAATATGCACCTTTTACAAAAACACCTTTTGACATCCTGGTACTTCCTTTAAACATAATTATTATATTAAATCATGTTGAACATGCTGTCAATACTATTGTTTTCTTCTTGGTCTACAACTACATGTAGTTTTTCATATACATGCCCATTTCTTCTTTGTCCTTAAGTTTTGTCCTCCAGTGTATGTTTTGCCATTTTTTTAATGTTAAAAATTTGCCTATATCCATTGTATAACTCCAAAGTAATAAGTTTAAATAAGTTATTAATTAGCAATGTACAGTATCTGCATAGTAAGTAGAAGTTGCAGTTTTGATCCCACTCCAAATTGATCTTTTTTCTAGAATAGTCTAAATTAATTAATTACTTTCTTGTTATTCATTCTGATTGTTAGTTATTAATAAGTGTTTATTGCTTTAATGATACTTTGTTAATTTTGATTAATTGTTACAAATTCATATCCTTTTCTTTGAATTAGCTTATATATGTGGAAGAGATGTAGAGACTTGTCTCTTCATTGTTTCCAGAGTTAACTGAATTTGTTTTGAATCTGTTTTGAATATTTATAATTTTTGTTCTGGTTTTGTTGTTCTTTTATGATTAACATTTTTATGCATTAAATTGACATTGTTATTGATATAAGTATATAACATTAATTAAGTATTTATATAATTTTTATTTTTAAATTTAGCTGTTTACTACAGAAATAAAAATTTTAGATTATTTTTGTCAACCAAATTTGGAGATGAAAGACCATTTTTATTATCAAAAGAAAATAAGTATTGCTTATTAAATAAAATGGAAGTTGATATATTTTTGGATTCTTTAATAACATATTTTGAGTAAGTAGAAATAAATGTATTTTTACAATTTATTGAAGTAATTTGAATATTTTATTCATTTGTTATTTAACTATTAAATTAAGTTGTACATTAAAAGTGACTAAAAACTTTTAAATTCCAGCACTTAAACCAAAAATTTAATCATGAAAATGTTTTCAACCATGGCATATGCAAATAGTCTGATGAGGTATCAGGCTATTTGAATAAAATCATTTTAAACAAATTGGAATACTTTTTTAAAAAATTTTGGAGTATATCCATGATTTGTCAATTTTAACATAATTTCAATCTTTATGTATGAGGTTTATTTAGAAACCACAGGAACATTTACAATGATACAATTGTAGATAATAATTAGCATAGATCAATGAAGAACATGTTGCATGTGTGAAAGGTATGATACACACAACAAGGAGACTAGACAAAAAAACCAGTCAATTATGCATTTATTATACAAATTTTGAGGGGGCAGATTACAGATTCCTGCTTGTTGGAAAGTACAAAATGTAGTTACAGCCACACTCCAATCCTTATTGAGTTTCTTCTGACAAGATGGTAAATGCATATGTACTAAAAACTAAACTATGAACTAATTACAAACTAAGATTGAGAAGAGAAGAATGATAAGAATAAGGATCAGAATGGGACGGTACTGGTATTTTAAATGTAGTTTATCGGGCAACTGTTGATGCTATGCTCAATTTCAAGGTGACCGGTCAGTTAGATTTGTCCAATCCGTTGTCATTGATGAGTATATGATATCTGTCTGGGAATTGACATTTCGGGAAGGCTTCTCACATGTGGGGAAAAGTTCTTTAATTCGTTTATCTGCCCTTATTAATCTTGTAGCTGGATTCCAATACTGTACATGTTCCCTTACACATGGTCACAAATTCAGTACACTTTAACTCAGAAGAAAGTCTGATTTTTCTTACTGGTTCCAGTATTTTACTAACTTGTAACTTCTTGTTACAGCCCTGTTCAGGCAGTTGTTCCTACTGCTACTTATAGACTTTAGTCAATAGCACTCCTCAATCATGATCCCATGTCTACACTCTTCAGTAACCAAAACCTAACTGACCCTCAAACACTCCTATGGGCTCCCTTGTGTGGGACCTGTTATTCACCCCTCTCTTCTTGTTGCCAATCAGGACCCACCAAAGGTAAGGACTGTGCCATGTGACAAGAAAGGCATTAAGTAGAAGTGAGAAGAAATAAAGGAAAGGGAAATGGAGCTCTTATACTATATACAATTACAGTAGAGTGTAGTGCTCCGCCACTATTGTTTTTTGTTTTTAATTAATATATATGTATTCATATTTGTGTGTAATAACCTTCCGTCATTAACGGAAATCGTGTCGGGATTTCTTTGTTCTCTTGTTACGCGAATCACATTTGTGGTCATCACAGCGGTGAAATTGATTGGCCTGGAGAGGATCACGTGTGTAGCAAGTACCCGGATGGCGGGAACTATAAAAGCACGTGTCACACTGGATAGAGACTTTTTTTTGTTCCTTCGAGAATAGAAGAGGATCGGAATAGACTTGGAAGCTCCCATTTGAACGACGAAGGGAGGTGAGGTAAGAATCGGATAGTAATGAATGAAGATTGAACCATTCTGTACGTAAAGGAAAATCCAACCGCATCGTCTAGGAATTGATCCCAACTGACGAATAATTTACGTAGAACTACACGTGAGGATTAGGCCTACTTACTGGGACAACTAGTTCACGCTCGGAGCTTTAATCATTTCGTTATTATTTCATTTTCCATCAAGTGTTGTCAACAAAGAACGCCAATTTTGTCAACTAAGCATATCGATAGAATACGACAACCTGATGTTTTGTATATTTGTAAGAATAGTGTTTTGTATATTTGTAAGAATAGTGGTTAAGTCTGCAAGACAACAAGTGTTTAGTATATTTGTAAGAATAGTGTTTAAGTCTGCAAGTTGTTTGTCATTTTAAAAGTTTTTTTTAATTAAATTTATTTCATTGTCCAACACGTGTCTTTAATTGTAAAGTCCTCAATCACATTACCCAACAAACAGACTGGCTACATTCGATATAGCTGTGGTCAACACAAGAGCATCGATCAACCAAAACATTGGTTGGTCGATGCTCTACTGTAATTGTATATAGTATAAGAGTTCCAGTCAGCAAATTCAAATTTCCGCTAGTGTTGTGGTGCTGCCATATTTGGCTATGTCTTGGGCTATTTGAATATTATTTTTGTTGGTGTGCATGTTTTAGCTGGCAGCACTGGCGCGAGCATGAGAGGGTACTTAAGGACATGCCAGTATTTGAACAAGGCTTTTCCCCCATTATGAGTGGTGAGTTTTGCTTGTTTTGTGTGGTGTTTTTCTGAGGACAGGAACTGTGTTGGGACGTGTGTTGTGCTGAATCAGAACGTTTTTGATACTAGATTAATTTAACTTCCGAAATATAATTTTTTTTTTGTTTTTATATTTTTCAATATATTTATTTTGTTTGTGCAAAATAAAGAAATTATTTTTAACAATACAATAGCCATCATTATTATTTTTAAAAAAATTTTCATTGGGCTTAACATCAACGAAAGTTCAACGTGAAGCGACATGCAATGGAGAAAAATTTCAACATTGGATAGGTTAATATATATTTTTGTACATGATCAGTTATCTGAACAACCCCAGTCCTGAATTGTTTTGGATAATCGATGTTATACTGCAGTGGTTCTCAATCCATGGTTCGCGGAACATGGGTGCTCTGTAAAGCCACTTCAAGTGTTCTGCGAAAAACAAATATACAATTGAAAATCGTTGCAAAAGAAAAATCAATACAATGTAAAATAATTTTTGTATGGGAATGTAAATAGCAAACACCAATGTCATCATCTACTAGACTGAGTGCACTTGATTTCAAAAAGGTTTGTCCCCCCTACTTTAAAGCTGATGTATAGTAAGTGTTCCATGGAAAACAAATGTCAAAGTTTAGTGTTCTGTGGAAAACAATGTGAAAGTTTAGTGTTCCCCAACTTCAAAAAGATTGAGAACCACTGCTCTACTGTATGTACAACAAAAATATATATGGCAGACAACCACACATGTTAGGATAGGGAATAAACAATTACACGTCTAAGATCTTACAAAATGCTCACTACATGCATGATATAGCATCATTGTTTTTTAGTTGATGGATTTGGCCTTTAAGGACAATTTATATATTTCTAACTTTTCTAGGTTCTTCAGGTCAGCCATCTCACGAGTTGTCTTAAGATTCTGGTCTCCCTCAGACTTCCATATCATCCTCATTCTTCATCTCCATTGCATAGGATGCTAATGTAGTAACAGGATTCTTCTATGTTTCTTAATTTTTGCCATACAGGAACATGAGGTGGTGCTAATTTATTCTAAGTCAATATTATAATTCTATGGTCTTTGATTGGAATACTATATACCCCAGAAGACATTGATGGTCTGGTGGATCCTCATCATTCCTATGGAAGCTGTAAATTGTAGGATTTATTCTGTAGCATAAACAGAAGCTATTGGTACTTTGGTACTAGTGATCTCTTTCTGTAATTTTTTTAATACTTGATTGTACCTAATCCTGAACTTCTTATCATTGTTCTGTTGTTTATTAGCATGGTGTGTACTACCAAACTTCTTGATTAAATTATTCCTATGGTATATTAGTTGTGCATTATTGTATGGTGATTGGTCAAAAAATGATTTCCAGATTTTTACATTTTTGGACTCAAGACACCTTGAAACATCAAGAATTGCAAAAAAATTGGGACATTTCTTTTTGTACATTGGATGTTAATGTGTGGGGGGCATTATTTTGTTCATTCTTTTTGAAGCTTAATAACTTCTGTGTTTTTTTGTAGAAAATTTTTTGAAATTCTGCAGGGAGGTTTGTTTATTAGGGGGATTGATGCTATTAAATTTTGGTGATTAAAGATCGAGGTGATGGAGAGATAAAGGGGATCATGTGTATCTCCAGTAGGGTCAAACTTAATGATGATTTTATTCATTATTAGTAGTGATGTAACGAATAGTATATTTGGCCTCAGCCGAATACCGAATATTCGGCCAGGAGCGTGACCGAATACCGAATATTCGGCAAGGAGCGTGGCCGAATGGCCGAATATTCGGCCAAACTATTCGGCTTGATTAACGCACATATAAAAATTAGCGCGCAAACCTCATTACGCAAGGATCGCGCACCCTGCTCTCTATTGGTCCGATGTCACTACGATTTTTTCTTCCAGTAGGTCTAAATTATTTAAATGTATTAATTAAATTATAATTATTAAAGTTAATATGAGATGGAGCCTAATGTCTACCTCTAGTGCCAAATTGATTTATAATTTATGTAATAGCCGTAAATAGCCCGATATGATTAGGCAGTTGTTGGTATTTAGATGTAAGTTATAACTTATAAGTTATTTTATTTGCAATCGATCATTTTAACTTTTTAATTAAGCAGTAAAATTTTATTTTTACTACGTATTTGTAGACTGGATAGTACCCTAAGGATATATACTTTAGTGGGGACATATGGTCTAGTTTCTCCCCAGATGTGAAACAGTTCAAGTATATTATTGGGGGATTTCTATTTGTGAAGTTTTGTGATATTTTGTTGCTGTTGTTTTTGTCAATATTTTTAAAATTAACATGATTTCAAATGTTATCTTTTGCATATAATAAGAAATGCTCATTCTTTGCTTTATATATAAAATAAATTATATAGTAGTTACTCATCTTCTAGAAATAAATAATTATTTCATTAAATACGATAAGTTTCAATAAAACGTTTCGTAAATCATTTTAAAATATCGTAAAAAATATTAAAATATACAAGAATACGAATATAACATAATTAACTAAACAATAACATTAATGCCCGATACGTTCTAACCTACACGCCATCAATGCCATAAGATATCAGGCTAGATAAAGGCTATAATATTATTTAATTACAAAATAATTTAATACTAGAGTTAGATGCTATTTCTTATTAACTTTAATAATTATAATTTAATGTTCAGCATTAATAAAAATAACCAAATGATTAATTTACTGTGTTTTTGTTATTTCTTACTCCTGTTTTCAGGTATTCGGTATTCGGCCGAATAGTGATTTAAATATTCGGTATTCGGCCGAATAGCAAAAAATAGGCCGAATACTGGGTAGTAACCGAATATTCGTTACATCACTAATTATTAGCATTTATAATTTTTTATAAAACCCAACCCTACCCTCAAAATTAAGTCTTTTGCCATTTTATAATAGTTAAAGGCATAAAAAGTTTTTTAATAAAACATCATAACAGACGATCACCAAATGTTGCCAAGAAAGTTAAGCAAATTATTGCTTGATTTTCATCAATAACCTCTCTCTTTATGGATTTTCATTAAGAACATTTTTATGTTTTTTAGCATAAGACATTAGTTGGCAACACTAGCTTAGTGTGCCAAGTTTGACTTGTATCACCAAGCACTTCTGTTTACTTTTGTGAGTAAATTTTTCATTTAAGAATAAATTATATAGGAATGCAACTACAATGGAAACACAGGCTTTTATTGGTTTCTGAGGATATGCATTAAGGACAACATGTCCCTCATCAGTCCTCTCTTAAATTTTACAGCAATCTGGTTACAATTTAAATTTTGTTAAAATATTATATGAGCACTTCACTGCTGTGTACTAATCAAATGTGAATGTAGTAACACAAATACAATAATAGTTTGACTTTAGTTTAATATATTATTTGAATTCTCATTTAATGTGTGTTAATTTTACATAGTTGTTAAAATATTTTTATATATAAAATCAATTATAGAAAATTCAGAATTTAAGCATTAATTTTTGTTAATAATGAAAAAATCTGAATGTATTAAAAATATTTCTTTATAAATTCTTAGATTGACTTTTATTGTAAATTATTTGATGATTGGGTAACAAGATTTTTTACATTTATCAATTTTTTTAGGAATACAAATATTCAATTATTAAAATTTAATAAAGAAAGTGAACATGTAAGGACAAAGAAGAAATCTATTACTAACTTTATTGGTTACAAAGGTCAGTCTAAATAATCAAATTTAAATCTATTATCATTACATTGTATATATAATTGTACAGGAAATTTTCTAATTAACAAATTTGAGGGAGATCAATACAGTGGAACCTCGCTTAACGAGCGATGTTTCGCATAACGAGTGATGAGGAGAGGGGAAATCCTGAATTGTATGCATGCAGCATGCTCCATCAGTCTGTGTTTAGCACTTGTTCCGCTAGCATCTTAGTGTCACTTGTGATCATACATTTTTCCAAACTTGTGTTCACACATATTACTTATAAACATCAACAACCAAAGCCCGTTATATAATAAACATGCCAAATGATATGCCAAATTCTTGGGTCATTAAATTTAATGACTGATTCCAAATTAAATTTTAGAAATGTCTGAATTAAAAATTAACTATTTATAATTATTAAATTTAATATGAGATGGAAACATAACTGCCTACCTCTAGTCAAATTAATTAATTTCTAATATTTAATTATAGCCTTTACATAACTCAAGAATTTGGCATATCGTATAGAGTGTTTATCAAACATATTAGCTGTAATTTTTTTGTTTTTTTTTTTGTTTCTGCAAATCAAATTCTCATTCCAGGATGGTTCATTCCATGCTACAAGAAAAGATAATGATGATTCACGCTCTTTAACAGTGTATATTGTCCAATTTTTTTTGAATAAATGTTATACATAAAACATTTGAGCATTTTTTTGGCGTGGAATGCATTATCATATTTTACATTAATTTCTATGAGAAAAATTGTTTCGCTTAATGAGTGTTTCGCATTATGAGTAAGACTCTGGAACGAATGTTTGATCTAAGGAGATCTAATTTGATTTTGAATGTTTGATCTAAGGAGAATTCCATATGTGGAGAATAACAAAAAATGATCAGTTAAAAAAGTTGTGACATTAAAATAAAAATGGCATCAAATTTTTTTTAAAAAAGTTATCCAATTGGCAATAAATTGCAGGATTTAGAAATTGCCCCATGTTTATTCAAAACCATCCATAATTGTTGAAGATAGTGATGCCCATAGTTGAAGTTGATGTTTTCAGCCTCTCTCCAAACAGATATTTTTGATAGTCTTCCACAACATGAATGGCAATTCAAAATTAAGGGAATTTTACCAGAATATTTTGAAAATTGTTTATATATGGTATTATAAACTTTGTAAGTTTGTGTAATGTATTTGCCAGAGATTGTCAGTTGTTCAATATACAGATAAGATTATTATAGGAAGAATTCACTATTAGGGAATTTCCTGTAGTTTTATTCAAATAAGTTTTTAATTTGATTATACAAATAATTTAATGCCCATTTAAAAAAATTAATAATTGACTATTTTAATTTATTTGTTGCTGGATATTAAGTTAAAATTTGCTAAGTAAAAAACTTGTTTGATAAAGAATACAGTATATGCTATCTGAAATATATAATTTGATATCACATGATCTATGAGAGAGAGTAAATTAAAAATGTATAATTATTATTTCATGAATTCTTATTGATGAGAAAATATGCCAAAAAACATTTCTATGTTTTTTGGCATATTTTCATGTTGAGTTAAACAAAGATAAGAAAATATATCATGCCATAAGTGGGTAAAAAATAGATATAATTGCAAGACTCCTCAATTATTAGATCAGTTTACATTGCATGTGTAAATGAAAATATAAAGTATCTACCAAATTTTGAATATATGGACACTTAAATACATTTTTGTTACAATTAATGTTGTCTTTTTTAATATAACCATTCATCTTTTATTGCAATGAAAATAGTATTACATATTTTTAAGATTAAATGTTCAGTTTATAAAAAAGATTTTCTCTGTTTTAAATTTCATTTGTCTTATAACCAATAGTGTAACCAGAACTGATATTTTAGGGGTTCAAATTATAATATAATAAAAATCACAAAAGTTTATTTAACAAAAGATAAATATTTATAAACTTAATATCTTCATTTAGTTTTATACATCAAATTCAAAAAGTTATAAATTTAAGTACCAGGTTGTTCAATAAGTTTTGTCGTTCGATAAAAAAAACACAATTTTATGGTTTGAAATACATTTTATTATTCAATATAATTTCCCTGAACTTCAATACACTTGTTCCAGTGATCTTCTAATTTATGGATTCCATCCCTGAAGTGAGAATCCGGAAGACTGTCGAAATACGCTTCCACGGCTGCTATTACCTCTTCGTTCGATGAAAATCGTTTCCCACGCATGAATTTTTTAAGATGTGAGAACAGCCAGAAGTCAGAGGGAGCTAAATCTGGCGAATAGGGAGGATGTTGCAACAATTCGTATTTTAATTCGCTGATTTTCGCGATGGTTTTTTGAGCTGTATGAGAGGGTGCGTTATCTTGATGAAAAATGATTTTTTTCTTCTGTAAACCAGGTCTTTTCTCACGAATTTTTACATCCAGCTGGTCCAAAAGATTACAATAATAGTCTGAGTTTATTGTTTTACCAGTTTGGAGATAATCCACAAACAAAATTCCTTTTGCATCCCAAAAAACTGATGCTAACACCTTCTTGGCCGATTTCTGGACCCTAACTCGCTTCGGAGCCGAAGTACCGGGTTCACACCACTCCTTAGCCTCTTGTTTTGATTCAGGATCATGATGGTAGACCCAAGTCTCATCCATAGTAATGAAACGACGCACAAAATCCTTTTTATTTTTTCTAAAACGCTCCAAATGTTGCTGAGAAAGTTGCATTCAAATGTATTTTTGCTCCATAGTTAGCGAATGCGGCACCCATTGTGCACACAGCTTTCTGTAACCCAAAACATCAGCCAAAATATTGCTCACACTGCCTAATGAGATCCCTAGGGCTTCTACTAAATCACTCTCAGTTAATCGACGATCTTCCAAAACCATATGCTGTATTTTTGCTATGATTTCTGGTGTTGATGCACTTTTTGGACGTCCTTCACGTGGATCGTCTTCAAGACTTGTACGGCCACATTTAAATTCAGCAACCCATCTTTCTACTGTTCTAATTGAAGGTGAAGAGTCCTTATACACTTTTACCAATCGTTCATGAATTTGTTTTGGTGCTACACCTTCCAAAAATAAGAACTTTATCACTGCACGATATTCAATTTTTTCCATTGTAAAAAAATACACTGACACGTCAACTTTGAACAGCTGCAAATATAGAAATGAGTTGACAGATCTACATGAAACTTCACACGTGTTTATAAAAAAGTAGTACTATTTTTAGAGTAATAAAACGACAAACCTAATAGCGCCATCTCTTATTGAACGACAAAACTTATTGAACAACCTGGTACAATTTTATCTGCACATCTTTAAAATCTTCACACTTATTTCTATGCATTCGTAAGATTAATCTTTAAAAGAAAATGGTAAACCACTAGGAAAAAGCCATCATCCATTAAAAGTTTTATTTAGTCTAACAAGTCTAACAATTCAAAAAATGTAGTGAAAAATTCAGTAACCATTAACCAAGCTATATTACTACTGACAAATGAGTTAGTTTTTTATTTTATTCAAACCTTCAATCACTTCTGTACTTTTAGATGTGTCACTAGGCTATGGTATGAAGAATAAACTCCTACAAATTGTACATGTATATATATATGTATTTTGCCATATTAAAAATTTTATCCTTTACTTATTTGACTGTATTTACAGTATTTATGCAGGTTAAGGAGGTGAGACCCAGGCCCCTGACTTTTCCTTTGTTACATTACTGCTTATGATCACTTGTTTTTATACACTTTTGACTGAACTTATTGTAATTGATATTTAAGACGGTGAAAAAATATTTTAAGATGAAAGTTGAGCATGTTTCTTTTGAAATTATAACTTAAAAATATTTATATCATTTTTCTTGATAAAACTTACTTTTTCATTTAATATTGGTTTCTATTACATTTTATAAAAGTGTTATAGGTACAATGCAAAAGGAAAAACACATACACGTGTTTACCAGTAAAAACAAATTTAATTTCACAATATATGCAGATATATATATACACAGATTCTTTTTGGATTCCCACTGTTTCTTTACTTGTTTACAATTATCCTCGGTGATGGTTTTGGCATTACAGGCAATCCAGGTAGTTGGTCTTATCCCAATTCCAAACTGACAATGATTCGTATCTAATAGTCTCTCACACAATTCTTAATCTAACTTAATCTAATAGAAGGTAGATAGAAGAAGGGGAAGTAAGAAGAGTAAAAAGGATAGGGGGTACCCAATTTTATCGGTGAGTAGTCCAAGTATTTCTCTGTCTCGACTTCTGAGTCTTGAACGTTTTATATTCTTGCAGATCGGCTGTCTGAGGGTTCTTCTCCTGATATATCAATATACTTCATTCTTGATCCGTTTTCTATGGTCTCCTCTCTTACAGTGCTTGTCGGATTCTATTCACGAGCTTTGCCGCCACACGTCAGTTAACTCTCGTGTCCAGCCCAAGAATGTCCACTCGAATCTCTTTTTTCCCCTCCAGCCTCGTCATTGTCCATTGTTCTCCCCTACCTCCTGGTGGGCTAGGGGGGAGTCCGAGTTCTCAGAAGTTCAAGACAGAGGAACAAAGAAAATTGGAAGGAAGGATAAATTTATAGAATTAGAATATAAATTAAACCTAAAACTATACAGAATAAAAAAAAGGCGTATAGCCACAAAAGTTTTATTTTTTCTATATTGAAATGCAATCTTAATAACCACCTATTTCTTTCATATCAATAATAGTGATATTTATTTATTTAGAAAATTGTATTTAAGAAAAAATTTTAATAAAACAATAGTCGTCAAGAAAAAAAATTGAAAAAATTTTTTAACTACTATTTTTCTCAAATACTGTATATTAAATGTCATTGTTGTTGAAATGAAAAGAATATATGGTTATTCAGATTAAATTTTAGTATAAAAAAAATAAAATTTACATTAAACAAACAGAATAAGTTTAATGAAAAAAATTATGTAAATATTTTTAAGTTTATAATTTCTGTAATATTTAAATATCAGAAGAACATGCTCCACTTTATCTTAAAATGCTTTAGCTTTGTCTTAAATATCAGTTACAATAAACAAATAATTGTTATGCTGTTTGAAGTTGATATTTAATATATCTACTAAAAAATAATGTGCATTTATTAATGTAATGTACTTTATTAAATTAAATATTCAATTTGTATTTTAATTTAACATTGTATGTTATTTATTAATAATTATCTAATGCAATATATGATTAACATTAATAATGAATTTGCATGTGTGGTATGTATGTATGTATATATGTGTGTGTGTGTCTGTCTGTCTGTTTGTCTGTACTACATATATTTTGCATAACAATTTTTCTGCTGTTTTTAAATTTCATAGATATATAGTTTAAGTTAAAAGAAATCAAGAAGCATTTATTTTGACAAAAAAAATTTCAGATATTCCAAAACTATAGTATTAAAAAAAAAGGGGTATACTATAGATTACCCCCTATGGAATTTCACGACTTTGATTATATATTGGAACTTGGGACCGAGACGAGTTCAACAGTATCCTATTTTTGGACCGGAGATGAAAAATAAAAAAGTCATCATACTTTTTAAGTTACCATACTTTTTCAATGCTCTCATGAAGACAGCACCATAGTTGCTAGTACTGCCATCTTGTGGTAAAATCTGCAAACCATGATGTCAGACTACGGTCATCTCCAGTAGGGTTAAACACGCGATACGAGAGCGGAGAGAGTGGCGTGACTTCCAATCATCGTGCGATCGCCATTTCAATTAATGTTACTTATGGCAGCGAACATGGCGATCATTCCCACTGTTCGTGCTCCTGACTGACCTCCCGGAGGGGAACCGCAGGCAGGCCGCCATGTGCTAAACATCACTAGTTATTGATTCCGGTAGTTCTTGAACAAAGTAATAGAAGGGGGGGAAACGTCTACTAAAGGCAATTTTAACGGCAAGCGACACAACTTCCGATCGCTATAGTGAGGCCGACTTAGCGGAGAGAGCGACGCGACTCCCTATCATCACGCAATCGCTGGAAAAAAGTATGATAACTTTTTTATTTTTCGTCTCTGGTTCAAAAGTAGGGTATCGTTGAACTCGTCTCGGTCTCCTCAGTTCAGACATATACTCAAAGTCCCGAAATTCCATAGATAGTAATCTATAGTATCCCCAAAAAATGTAATACATATTCTGATTACATTTGTTTTCATTTCTTATATTTACTTTATATTTATTACTTTACAGGACCTGTTTGCCATTACCAGCATTCAAATTATCCACAAATTGATCAGTTCATTAAAGATTTAATTTTTAATAATGGTAAAGGATATATATATAAAATTGATTTCTACCAAAATTCCATTCTTGAATATTCTACATGTAATTATAGGTACTGCAAAAATATTGGAAGGGAACATAAAAGTAATAATGTCATGTAAATATTCATCCTTAAATTATATTTTATTATTAGTTTATATTCAATATATAATTTTTAATTTTCATAATGTTTATAGAATAGTTGTATCTCTAAAGAAGAGAGTGTATTTTCAAAAATGTTATGATCCAGAATGCAGACAGAGTAATTACAAGTCTGAAGGTAATTGATAATTTAATGCTATATATTATCTGAAAGTATTTTGTAATTATATGTTGTTTAAAATAATTAAATATTACATGAAAAATATTAATTTAAATATTTATTAATTAATTTAGAAATAATTGAGTTGTTCCCAATCAGTGCCATGAGTAACTAGTATGGTTATATCTAAATTATTTCCCAGAATTTTCTAAAGTATTTAATAAATATTAATTTTATTATAATTATTGAATTTAATAAGAGATAGTGCCTAATGCCTACCTCTAGACCAAATTATTCTGTATTTAATTATTAATAGTGGCAGTAATATAGTCTGATTTAATCAGGCAATCATTTGACTTTAATGTAACTATTAAGCTTAGAGATATTCAAAAAGTAAAATTAATTTCTCTTTTAAATGGTTGTAAAGAGCTGTATTCAGGTGAAAAGTTTTAAAGTTATAGATATCATATAATAAAATTGTTAATTTTTTATGCTGTATTTATACTACTATGGCATTGATGATTCTAAGAATATATTTAGATAGAGTGATCATTTGTAACTTTAATAATTAAATTAGACTGGTTTTAATAATTTATAAATTTCTCAAAAAAATTTATTCAAGATTATGGATTTGGGCCTATAAGAAGAGTGGACACATTCTCATTTAATTTATTATATAATTACGCATTACGATATTAATATTATACAGGGTGATTCCAAAAGGACTTTATAACTTTGAAAAGCATGTAGAATTTTAATCAGAAGACTTACAGAATTAATTGAGACATTATAGCAAAATATATGGACAACTAGGGAATTTGTCATGGCAAACATAACAATCTGTCTTAAAAAATTTTGTTGCTAAGAATAAATTATAGATCTACTTGGAGGATCCCTACAATAGTATTTTGAAAAATTCCATTGAACTGTTGTCATGAATTTTATTTCCTCAAACTAAAACATAGCAAGCATATTCTGCACCAATAAAATAATCCATTTTAATTTGCAATACCTCAGTGATGGAATTGCATTTTAAAATGGATACAACCATACAGATTACCTGGACCTCTGTTCAAGTAACCTGTATGATTATATTTAAATTAATTAATTATCCAGACGCAAAGATCAGACAGAGGTTCAGGTATCATAATTGGCAATGCAACTGTACAGCAAACAGAAGTTGCAGATTTAAATCCCACTCAAGAAGATTCTTTTCTTCCAGAATATTCTAAATTGAAAATTAAAATTAATGTTTTTGTAAAGTTAGCTACTTATCTTTAATTCATTTTAAAATATTCTTTGCCTACTTGGGCCCTTTTGTTTTAAATCAGGACTTCTTACACTTATAGTATGGAAGTGTAAGAAGTCCTGATTTAAAAAAAAAAACCCAAATAAACAAAGAATATTTTAAAAATTAAAATTGATTCATTTCTAATATTAAATTTACCATGAGATGGCTCCCTCTAGCCAAATTGATTTATGTCTAATTATTTACTAGCCTAATAATAATTTGGCAGATCATTTGAAATCAGTTGTTTGATTTTTGATATTTGTGTGTGTAGCTGCATAGAAATAGCTTCACAACTGCCATTTGATTGCCCTGACTGCCATTTCAGAACTACTGGTCCAGGTGCTTGTATGACATAATTGGTAAAATAGTTATCTTGTTATTTCTCAAAAAGAAATCAGTGTAAATGAATTATTTTTTGTTATTAAAAAAGTATATTATTAAGCAGCACAAATGAATTAGCTTTAATAATTATTTGCATAATTTTTAAAATAAAAATATGTTAAAAAATAATAGATTTATTTTTCAGAACTGCCTTTACCATCTTATCTATTTGATGATGATTATCATTATCAAAGGATTTTAGATGAAAGTCTGTCAACAGATGAAGAAGAAATGCTTTTGGAAGAATTATTACGTATAGAAGAAAAATTGCAAATTTTGGAAATATAATAAATGAAGCATTTATTATCTATTAATATTTTGCATTTTTTTTTTATTCACAGATTTTAACAAACATGAAAAAGAAATAATTGTGAAATTTCTTATATCCATGATAGTGTTGTCACCTGTCCGGTTTTTAATTCATTGTCCAGGTTAACAATTAATTTTGTCTGGGATTTCATAGCAACCTGTCAACCTTTTTTCTTTTTGCTTCTCAGCTCCTTTAAATCTAAGTTATTTCATATCTTAATTTAAGTTCTTACACAAGTCCCTAACTGGTTTAGAACTGGTGTGTACATTATTCTTTGCATGGTAAAATAATATTGCACATGCGTCAGGGACTTCTGTTCGAATAAACCTGATCTGAAAAAAAAAAGTCATCAAAAGTCATCAAGTAAACAACGATCTATAAATAGCAACATCGGCGCACGAATGCGCATGTCCAAACCTGATCTGCCATCCGGGTCAGCAATTTTGAAAAGGTGGCAACACTAATCCATGACCTAATATATTCATGTTTGTTTTTTAATTCCAACGAAGAGTAATATACTCATACTCAGTAACAAAATTTGCAAACATTTATCTTATAAATTTTATGAAGTTATATGTTACCATTTGACTTGTGAATAAATAGCTATTAATTTTATTTTTAATTAAACTGATGATTTCCATTGTATAAAACATTCTTTTGATGCTGTGCTATTGTATTAGAAAATTACTTTGTATTCACTGTCATGTAATCAATCATAATTTCTACATAGACTTGAAACTTTAGTTTCATTATTACAGTAGACCCTTGACAGACTGATTGGGAAAGGAATACACTCTTTTGCCAAAAGTTTGTTGTGTGTAACTTAAAAACATATATTAATGTGTTTACAATATATACAATATTAATAAAATAATATTATGTACTGTACATTGAATAATTTATACTTTTTAGCATGTACTCTATTCATAAATAAACTATGTTTAAAATTTTTTGTTTAGGACCAAGTTTTTGTTCATTAAATTGAGGACTTACTGTGTTGTTGTTGTTGTTGTTGTTATTATTATTATTATTATTATTATTAAGTAATCTGAATAAAAATAAAGAAATTATTTTGAACTTTTTTACATTTTTCTTCTACAGTTAGCCAACTTAAGTTCAGAATTCAATATCAACTAATGTCAATAATTATTCTGTATAGTAAAACTTGTAAACCTGCTTAAAATGGAAATTTCTGAAAACCAGAAAATTGTAGATATTTCGGCATTACTATCAAATTTTTTCTCAAAAAATGTAGTGAATAAGGCAGAATCTGAAAGCTAGGATTCTAAGAGATCTTTTTTTCATGCCTATCATGGATTTGATCTCATGATGGATATGAAAACCTGGACAATCATCACTAGTGCTACCATTTCTAGGGTAATTTCTCTCTGGATAATGTTTAGGGTAGTCTTCTATTTAGGGTAAATCTAGGGTAAAAGTGCCCTGTGATCTGATGCTATTACTCGTTGTACCACAAGTTTTGGTGGAAAAAGTTTAGCCTACCATTCTATTTTCCTCCTCTATAACTGGAAGATTTTAGAATAGGACAACAGAAGCCAAGGAAATAAAGCTGATTGCTGCTAGGTACACAAGTTGTACACTGTATATTACACCCAAGTAGGATTTTGCTTTTCTTAACCTTCATACCATTGAGCCATTGGCACTTTCCATATCAGATGTAAATTATTACCTCTGATAAAGCCTAAAAATCCTAAGACATTGTAGTTATTAAAATTTTCAAAAACAATGAAATAAGAATTGGGATAATAAGAATAATAGTACAGGGATCTGTATCATAGAATTGTTTGTCTTATTTTTTTTTTAATCCGAGCATGAGCTCAAGCTTTGAGAGTTTTTTTCAATTTAGGGTAATCTAGGGTAAATGAAGGTACTATCAGGGTAGTTTCACCAGAAGCAGGCGGCAATCCTATCTCTCATCATCTAGTCACTATTGTGACTAGATGATGAGAGATAGGATTGCCATATCTGGGAAGGATTGCTCATGAAAAATTTCTAGGTTGCTCACCCAAATTCAATCCAGGACTCCCAGAACATAGGCTGACACCCGTATTGTCTTGGCTATCTGACTTATGCTACTTAGTGTTACAGAACACCAAAATGGCACTTTATATCTTTAATTAGTTGTGTTGTCTACAGACATACTACAGTTCAAGATCTTTTATTTATGAAAGAAAAGTCATATTATCAGATTTATTTGTGAATTATGTCTCAAATTGAAGTTGGTACACCCAAGACAGAATTGACAGATGGATACACAGTAGTAAAATTTAGTAGAGACAAAGGATAATTTTATGCATTGGTGTTTTCCTGGTCCAAATTCTCTGACAACTAGGTAGTCAAATTATAGAGCAAACTTTTCTCCAACAATCCAAGGTGGAAGTATCTAAAACACAGATTACCTAGAATTTCCTAATCTAAAAATACTTGTAGATTTATTAAAATTAGGGAATTATAAGTTTTATATTTGCAACATAATACATAATTTAAATTTTTAAATTAAGGTTTAATTTGAAAAAAAAAAAACAAAAGAGTCTAAAAGTTCTCCAGTGACAAGCTCAAAACAATTAAAAAACACAATATTTCCTTTTAATTGTTTTGGACTTGTCACCTGAGAACTTTTAAGACTGTTTTGCATGTTTTTGACAAGACTGTCTCGTCTTTAAAATCGCACTGATGTCAACAGCTGCACCCCTTAGAGCAGGGATCGCCAAAGTGGTCAATATCGACCCCAGGGGTTGATTATCAAGCTTAAGCTAAGGATCAAGCGTATCCATCTCACTGATTGTCAGTTACAAAAATTATTATTAACAAATGTACAATAAATGAAAAAAAATGCAAAATTAAAAGAAATGTATTGTAACTGACAAACAGAAATGTAATTTAAGTGCTTTTTTTGCTTGAATACAAACTTTTTGGTGTGGGTCGATGTGAGGTTTCAAAAACTTGTAGAGGGTCAACGATCGAAAAAGTTTGGTGACCTTTGCCTTAGAGGTACGAAGGAGTATTTGGCACAGAGCCTTTGGTATCCAAATCATGTGCACATAAAATAAACCAGACTTGTAGGTAGTTGGGACCGAGAACCGGGTCAAAAGAAAATACAAAATGCTGAGACTGTTTCTACAAACAGGCACGAGTGTGTGAGGTTCCTAAAATCGAGTCGAAATTATGATTAATTATAAAAACTCTAATTCCTAAGACAGAAAATTTCAGATGGCAAATCCGATCAAGAGCTCATAGACCAGACAGGAGAGAAAACTACATATTTATTTCAAAATAAACGCAACGCGATGATGAACGACAGAAGGAAATGTTGACTGAGAGAGAGAGGGTGCTTTGTCAAAACGCTCCTATACAAGTGTTGAGGTTTAAACAATTGAGAAAAAGGGGGGGTTAATGACCAAAAGGATATCTGTTAGGTCATGTAAGCTCTAAAATGTCAGGGGAAACAACCACAAGAACATCTGGTAAATCGTTTAAGTTCAAAACTGTCCAAGAAAAGACAATAACAGAGCAAAATATGAGTGCAGGCTTCAAAGTTCCATCAACACCTCTCAGTCCAAGTCAATGGAGGGTGCCAGGGGAAATCTCTCCGGTGCAGTCCTTTCCTGTGACCCGAATCAGTCTTGGTTTTTGCCTGGAGACAGAAGAATGACCAATCAGGGACAGGGAAAAGGGAAATCATATAAAAACTCCAAATCTCGAGGTTGGAGGGCAGTTCTCCAGCCAAGTGTGTGTTTGCCAGTGACCTGTCAGTCCATCCTCCTACATCAACCGCCGGAGTCTTCCCACCTGTTCAATGGACCTACAACCGCTAGTGCCCTGGGACTACTACAAGCATTGCATCCCTGTTCCACTTTTGACATCCAGAACCTGTCGATCTAGATTGAACTGTTATTTTGATATTATGTAAGTTGCTTTTGTGTTAAATGGTTTTTGTAAAACACTTATCATCTCCGTCTCCGCTGCCACTACCCATATACGAAAGAACCCATCTCTGAGGAAGAAGATCATCTCTGACGCTCAATTAACTTATTGCCCCTAAAAGTCGACTCCTTACAAGTGTGAGATTTGCTCATGCATTGCTCGCACTCTCCGAGACAGTCTCGTTCCAAAAATGGCTTTGCCGTTTTACTTGTGTGCTCTAAAGGAAGGTCTTCTCTGCAGTGGAAGATTGTTCCCCATGGCAAAAGTGAAGACATTTTGATCTTCCTATATATTTTTTACTAGTTGTATAAATTTGTCAGCCAATATTTTAAAAAGAGAAAATAAAATCTAAAACTACATTTCATTAATAAAGAAACATTTTATGTATTTCATTTACTAAAATAAAACAATGGCGAATGGGTCCCCCATACAAACTCTTGACATTCCTATCTGCATTATGTATTCTAGTTACAACTTGATCAAGAGAACTACATACATAAATAACGTCCACGTTGGAAGGGGGAGGAGAGGGGTTGAGCTTCAGTGGACGTCGGAAGAAGGGAGAGGGTTACGGAAACCTGGACAAAAACTGGATAATGGGGGGAGGGACAGTGAAAATTTCAAGAAAAATGCGGACACAATTTATATGGACAGTTCCTTATTGATGACTTGCTTGGCCCTTAACCTTCCATTCTTGAATAATCTATGTAATAAAAGAAGAGTTTTAGTACGAATCAGTACAATTGGCAAAGTTTCACTTAGGTCAGCGATTTCCTTTGTCTCTCCCACTTTAAGAAATGCACCCATTTTTATTTCTTTTGTATGTTTGTGTTCATAATTCTAACGGAAATTTTTCTCGCTTCTGCCTCTGAAAAATAGCCGAATATTTCCAAGTCGATAGAATATGGACTATGAGAATGGATGATCAATTTCAACAAATAAATTAATAAATAATACTTAGGCGTCATTATTAAATTGTAAATTAAATGGATTAATATTATCGTTATAATATTTTTTGAAGAACTGTATTTTAAAAATAAACTTTTTTCAATTTTTTATTTTATCGCCCGTGGTAAAGTGTGACGTAATTGTCATGTAATAGAAGTTGTAAGCGTTTATGATGGTCGTTACGCGAACGCGGTTATTCCGGGAGGTCTTTTAAGAGTAACTGGCTCCTATTCAGGCGTTATAGACGTGGAGAAAACTCGGAAAACTCCACGTGACCAGCCGTCCGGGCGAGACGCGAACCCACGACCGAACTCCCACTGTTTAGGACACGGAACCACTTGGCCACTAGTGGGCCTAGCACAGGGATTCTCAACCTTCTTAGCTCTGCGACCCCCCAATAGTAAATATAAATAAAATTAATATTTCGCGACCCCCACCCAAAGGAATAATAATCAATTAAGAAAACAATTTGCTTTTGTGTGTTTCTAACGTAGATCCACGTATAGAGAAAATTTTAAATGAGAAACGAATGCAACCATCACATTAATTTTTTTTCTTTACATGTGTACTTATTGTAAGTAAAATGTTTAAGTTTATAATAAATGATTTTTTCTCATAAAATGATTTCATTATTGTTTCGTGACTCCCCCTTTAATATCACCGCGACCCCAGGTTGAGAAACGCTGGCCTAGTAGACCTTGTTTACATTTCACCAGTGCACAAAATGCGGCGGCAGCCGTGGGACGGAGAGTTTAAGAAAAAAAAAAAAAGACAAAAAAGAGTAATAGTAATCCAAAAATTAAATATATTATTTAACTAAAATACTTTTATGGATTGTATTAATTTTATATTAATTTTATCCGTGTAAGAACTGGAAGGAAAAAATAATCTCATAAAATATTTAAAATGTGTAGAGAGAAATTTTTAGTTGCCGATAGAGGGCGTTTATTCCACGTGTTTGCCGAAAGTTGTTTTAGTTTCTGTGAAACTAAATATATAATTATTATTATGGGTAAAAAAGATAAAAAGAAGGATAAGAAAAAAGGAAAAGGAGCAGAAAAAACCGCAATTAAAACTGAAAAGAAAGCGGCTCTTAAGTTAAAGAAAGAACTTGCTCTAAAAGGAGAAGTATGAAAAAATACTATATATGGTCTATTAAATGTGATTATTTCTATATATTATGTATATAAATAAAATTATTAAGTTGGGTTGAAGTTTACCTTGGTAGTCCCAATGGCTGCGCTTCTGTTAGCTTAGGTAGGTTAACACCATTTTTAGTAGACGTTTCCTTTTTTTCTCTTTAGGTAGGCCTATATTCTTTTCTTCTGTCTACTAAAAATGTAGTTAAACTAACCTAACCAAACCAACCTAAGCTAATCGAAACGCGACCATTGGGACTACCAAGGTAAATTTCCACCTTAAGTTGTATACATTTAAGAAAACATAATGTAAAATTCAAATGTTTTCAGCTAATGATCATCAGATACAATTATTGGTAAAAATTTTATTGTTAGCCGAGTATATGAAATAACAAGACCCTGAGAGTCGCTCGGCTTTGATAGAATTAAAAAAAGAGGTTTATTAATTTCAGCGAACATAAATAATTTACAAAGAAACGATTACACACACTTACTAATTACTAATACAAATACATTTGGGACTGCGCGTAACAATGTCATCAATTAGTCCCCGCGTGCCGACAAGACAAAGAACTTATTCTAACTTATATCTAGCTTAACTAAGTACAGGGCCCTAGAGAAAGATAAGGTGGAAGAGAATTAAACAGAGATGATAAGACTGAAAATTGGTTCGAAGGGGTGACTGGCGGTAATAAATAAGAAAAAAAAAACCTCGGATCCGTTCCTTAATAACTTTCTTTGTTTCTGTTCGTCCCGTTTTTCTCTCTCTCCGAAAAATCTTCCTTCCTCTCGCTCCTGTCCTCCTATCTCCTCTGACGTAACCCCTCGACCCCTCGGTGTCACACCCTTTTTGTTTTTATTACCGTCCAGGCCACATGTGTCGACTAACTACCGCGTGGTTAAGTAAATAGAAAACGGAAGTAAAATTGTTACTACAGGAAGATAGTATAAGGAAAGTAAAGAAAAGAAAATAAATAAGGTTTAATAAAGCCACATACGTCCCCACCAAAAGACATATTAACAATTAACAGAAACATTAATATGGATATACACAACCATTAATGGATGATGAACTACAGTTCATCTTCCAAAGTGAAGCCGGCGATAGTCCACTTTCTGCCCCCGTAAGTTATACGGGTGGGAGATATTACCCCTCTGTTCCAGCATGGTCTCATTACCCGAATCCTTGCGGTCTCCTTGATGCTGCTGGTTATGTTGATTATACCTATTGTAGCTCGCCCGTTGCGCAGTGGGTAGGTGAGGGATGTCTTCTTCCTCTTCAATCTCCTCGATCTCTCCGGATTGTGATCCTTCGTGTCCAATTGGGATGTTACGCTTCCGTCTAGGCTCACGGAAGTTTGAGAAGCACGGTTTTAGTCTGTCTATGTGTACAACAAGTTTTTCCTTTTTATTACAATTTTCGATTTCCGCGTTAACAGGCCCCAGGAGGCGAGAGACACGGAAAGGACCTAAATATTTTGGAGAAAACTTGCCTTGCTTCTTCCCTTTCCTTAACATCCAAACTTTCTGCCCTACCTCAAAGCTCCTCACCTTCCTCCCTGTGTTGATGCGGTTACGGTTAAGTTTGTTACGGTTGCGACTTAATTCGTATGCCGATTCACGGATGCATCGTAGCTTATCCATAAGGAAATCACGATACTCCCGAATACCCGGGTAGTCATTTGTCTGTTCAACAGGGAACGCATGAGGGAATTTAGGATCAAATCCGTAAAGAAGAAATGAAGGTGACTCACTAGTAGAGGAGTGTGTAGCATTATTATAAGCGAACACAGCAGTCTGTAAGAAGGTATCCCAATTGTTGTTGCTGCCGCCTGATATTCTGGCCAAAAGGTTACTGATGGATTTGTTCACACGTTCACAAACTGAGTTCGAACAAGGGCGATATGATGTCGTAACATTGTGCTTGACGGTAAGGATGTTGCACATTTCATTAAAGATGGAGGACGTAAAATTCGTGCCCCGGTCAGAGATGATGATCTCGGGACTGCCATATCTGCAGACTATCCTTTCGAAAAACACATTGGCTACAGAGGCCGCAGATTGGTCCCTTAAAGGGACGGCTTCTGTGTATCGAGTAAACATGTCAATTATGGTGAGAATATAACGATTACCCTTATGTGTTTGATTTAAAGGGCCAATTATGTCGATTGACACCTTTTGAAACGGATAATTAGCGACTTCCGTTTCTTGAAAGGGGGCTCTTCCTTGATGTAAGTTATGTTGTTGGCAAACTTTGCAGAACTTCACGAATCTATCGACGAGTTTTTTCATCTTCTTGAAGTAGTAGTAACGGTTGATCAGGTCACACGTTTTTTCTTTGCCGTAGTGTCCGGCTAATGGTGATTCATGGAATGCTTTAATTACGTCATTAATTGCTGTTTCCCCTACACAAACACGCCTCCATTGACGTATTCCAAACCGTCCCGGTCGTACGTGGACTAATACATCACCATCTACTTGATACTCAGGAAGTATGCCACTACTCGGGTAATCATTGTAAGAGGGTGGGAATTTAATTAAATGATTTCTCATTGGACCAAAAATTCTGTCCCCAATCTGGGACCTCTTTACCTTTTTCCACAACTCTTCACTGATGCAATTAATGACATCGCTGTTTGAGGGGGCTTCTTCTCTACTACCATGTGGTCGAGACAATAAATCAGCCACTGGGTTACTCTTCCCTTGAACATGCGTAATGACCAAATCAAAATTAGATAATTCTACGGCCCATCTCATGAGGCGGTTATTGTGATTTTTCATATTTTTCACAAAGGTTAAAGGTTTGTGGTCGGAAAGCACAGTGACCTTCTGACCAAGAATAAGATGTTTAAAGTGGCGGAGGGCTAAGATTATTGAGTAGCATTCCTTCTCGATAGTGGAATATTTTAGTTCGGGCCCACGGAACTTCCTACTAAAGTAGCCAATGGGAATGAGTTTCCCTTCGCTTTCCTGTTCTAAGACCGCACCAGCCCAGGTATCTGAAGCGTCCGAGTGCATGAAAAAAGGTATTTTAAAGTCGGGATGAGATAGCACAGGGGGTTTAGATAATAGTTCTTTAAATTTTTCGAAGCTTGATTGGCACTGGTCGTCCCATAAGAACTTTACATATTTTTTAGTCAGATATGTAAGAGGAAGAGCAATCTCGGCAAAGTTTGGGATAAAGTTGCGGAAGAATCCCACCATTCCGAGGAAACTCCTGACGTCTTTCACATTACGCGGGGGTTGGACTTCTTTAATCGCATCCACGTTGCAGGGATCAGGTCGTATCCCCTTACTATCGATGATGTGTCCCAGATACCGCACTTCTTTCACCATGAATTTCGATTTTTTTGGGTGCAATTTCAAGTTGGCTTTGTCTAATATAGAGATTACCTCCCTTAGGAGTTTCACGTGATCTTCAAAGGATTGGGAGAACAACACAATATCGTCTTGAAAGACGAAACAATTGATATCTATGAATCTCCCCAACAGCCTAGACATGGCGTATTGAAAATACCTCCCGCTATTCTTTCCACCTTGCGGGAGGCGGCACATCTGGAATTTTCCCCAAGGAGTAGAGAAAGCAAAGAAATGACGTGTTGATTCATGTATGGGTATCTGGAAATATCCAGACTTTAGGTCGATTACCGAGAAGAATTTGCTTCCCTGAAACTTCGTTAAGATCTCATCCACACGGGCTAGAGGGAACTCCTGGGACTGGGTTACTTCGTTAATTCTTCGTAGATCGAGAGTAACCCTTAACTCGCCGGACTCCTTCGGGACAATGTGAAGGGGGGAATTCCATTCAGAAGTACTCTCCTCGCAAATCCCCGCCTTCAGATATGAAACTATCATTTTCTTTAGTTCACTCAAATAACATTGCGGTATTCTATATTGTTTTGTATTAATTATTTGGTTACTCTTAATGATAGGTGTATGAAGAAATTCCTTAGTACCGGTCAAATCTTCTATTTTCCGTGCGAAACATCCGGGGTGTTCATTAAAGATACGCTCCACTTCCTTTTTTTCGTAGTCTTTCAAATGGGATAAATTAACCTCCATCGTATTATCGGATTCCTCCCTTCTGAATCCACAACACTGATAAAAGTCATCAATTTCGGTTCTATTCCAAGATGTTACATTCTCACCTGTTTCAATTAATACTTCCGGGAACCTGTTTAACACATCCATACCCAATACTCCTTCGTATTCGACTTCGGATGGCAAGTGCATGCAAGTCATTTGAACATTTTGAGTTCTCCCTCCTCTTTCGATCTTGATATTAGACTCCCATTCGCATTCGATAACCTCCCCACCGATTCCTCGTAGTCGTTTCCAACTCCTGTGAAGTGCACCGTTCGGTCCCCTACTCCATATCTCGCTCTGAGCGATCTTCAGGCTTAGCACGGACCTTTCCGCACCCGTATCGACCAGAAACTTGATACTGGTACCATAAGCATCACCAAGAATGAGGGGAAGGCCCTTTTTAGAGAAGAACACATTAGGGGCCAGGGTTAGCTCGATGCATGGGACGTGATACTGGCTATCATCACGCCCCGTAATTAGTTTAAATCATTTATATTCCGTTGAGGGCACTGGCGGGCCAGGTGGCGAGGATTCCCACAAATGTAACACCTTTTTAGGACAGATCGGTTCGGGCTATCCTTATTTTTATCTAGATTTCCACCCAGTCTTTCGACCAAACCATTAACAGTACTACATAACGACCCCACCATTTTTTCCAACCTTTCAAGTCTATCGTCTTCCTTTGTTTTCACAATATTCATCACACCATTCGGATCCTCATTAGCGGTTGGGTTCTTTATTTCAATGGTGTGTACAAATTTATTTTCTCTACTAACGTTACACTCGAGTTCGACCCGTTCTTCCCTCTCCGCTTCCTTAATTGCCTGATCTAAGGTCTGGGGTTCTCTCCTTAATACGTATCCCTTTAGCTGGGGCCTTAGGCCCTTTATAAATCTCTCTCTAATAATGTCATCCCTCAAGGCACCAATTTTTTCGTTATTGGAAGCGGCCTTCGACAACAGTGTATTCATGCGGATGACATAGTCACATACCGTCTCATCATGGTTCTGCTTAATACTTAAGAGTTGGTCGAGTGCATTCTTTTCCTTAAGTTCTCGCTTTTCGTAACATTGAATTAATTTTTGCCTAATTCCCTCAAAAGTACAAGGATCTTGGTCAGCCAAGCTGAAGAACGTCGATAATGGCCCCCCTTTTAACCGAGCTTGTAAGACAGCCAATTTCACTTCACTGTTCCACCCAGCCAGGCGAGATATATTATCTATGGTCTTGAAGAATTGGCGGACATTAACCAAATCACTGCCACTATTAGAAAAAATGGGAACCATTCCTAGAAACCCTGTGACTACAGGAGGGATCCCCTCACCCTCGCCTCCTGAGGATGTAGCAAGATTGTTCTGGTTACAATCATCCATAATTAATGATATAAAAATAATACAATTGATTACAAATTGTAGGGCCTTAAATCTACAGGCACGATAATACAATGCTACGTTCTATACAATAAAAACCGTATCCCGTTACTAACAGAATCCTGTCGCGGACGCCATTGTTAGCCGAGTATATGAAATAACAAGACCCTGAGAGTCGCTCGGCTTTGATAGAATTAAAAAAAGAGGTTTATTAATTTCAGCGAACATAAATAATTTACAAAGAAACGATTACACACACTTACTAATTACTAATACAAATACATTTGGGACTGCGCGTAACAATGTCATCAATTAGTCCCCGCGTGCCGACAAGACAAAGAACTTATTCTAACTTATATCTAGCTTAACTAAGTACAGGGCCCTAGAGAAAGATAAGGTGGAAGAGAATTAAACAGAGATGATAAGACTGAAAATTGGTTCGAAGGGGTGACTGGCGGTAATAAATAAGAAAAAAAAAACCTCGGATCCGTTCCTTAATAACTTTCTTTGTTTCTGTTCGTCCCGTTTTTCTCTCTCTCCGAAAAATCTTCCTTCCTCTCGCTCCTGTCCTCCTATCTCCTCTGACGTAACCCCTCGACCCCTCGGTGTCACACCCTTTTTGTTTTTATTACCGTCCAGGCCACATGTGTCGACTAACTACCGCGTGGTTAAGTAAATAGAAAACGGAAGTAAAATTGTTACTACAGGAAGATAGTATAAGGAAAGTAAAGAAAAGAAAATAAATAAGGTTTAGGTAGGCCTATATTCTTTTCTTCTGTCTACTAAAAATGTAGTTAAACTAACCTAACCAAACCAACCTAAGCTAATCGAAACGCGACCATTGGGACTACCAAGGTAAATTTCCACCTTAAGTTGTATACATTTAAGAAAACATAATGTAAAATTCAAATGTTTTCAGCTAATGATCATCAGATACAATTATTGGTAAAAATTTACAATCGTAAATTATTACTTCTCTTGTTTAAACTATAAAAATTAAACATAAAATTGCCAATGTTTTTGTATTGAATACAATGGCATAACTATAATCAGCCTTTGTAGGAGACATCAAACTGATATAAACTTTTTTTAGCGTCCTTCCAATCTAAGAAACGTGAAAAATTGCATTTTTTTTCCAATAATTTTTATTATATTGTATCAAATACTGAATACAAAAAAAATACAATAAACAATTGCAATATTTAAATTTTTAATGTAGTTAAAGATAAAACGGTTCTTCCTCTTTTAATCACAGTTGATGACAGTACAATCTTTTTTACAGCCCTGTAGAAATATGGTAAATTCTCTTTGTGAAAATTGTCTTTTGTTTTTTGTCTGCAATATTAACAAAAATATTAAAATAATAATGAAAAAATAATCATTGAGACTCAAAATGAAAATTGTTTGAGAAAAAGAACAATTTCTATCTGGCATAGTATGAGCTAGGTATTTCTTGACTTTTGCCATTCACTATATAATATGTAATTTAGATTGAATTAGTTAGCCTAATAAATAGGGTTGTAATAAATTGGAGGATCTTATCACATCGGGGGCTGACTGGAATAAATAGACTAGAGTTCACTAAAAATAGCCTCAATCAAATTTTAGTAGAAATGCATTTTGGGTACCAAGCCTCATCAGCCTACATACGTACAGTGTAGTTTACATAATATAACTAATACCTTACAATATTCTAAAAACCAAAACAGTAGAAATGTGTTCGGGTCTTGGTACCCAAAATGCATTTCTACTAAAATTTGATTGAGTTTAATTAAAGGCTATTTTTAGTAAAATCTAGTCTATTTATTCCAGTCGCCCCTAATGTGATAAGCCCTCCAATTTATTACAACTCTATTTATTACGTTAACTAATTTAATCTAAATTAAAGTTGTAGGCTAGAAGCATTATTTAATATTATAGTATAATATGTAAACGATTTTATCATTATTATTTTATCAATCATTGTTCTCATATAAGTAATACATTTATGTGGAATCTTGTATTGTGGTAAAGAAAACTTATTGTATAGATAAAAAATAAATTTTGAAATGGATACAGAATTAAAAATTATTTAACATGGGAAGTATGTTAATGATTTATAGAACTTTCTGTATAAAATATATAAAATCAATTGTCATTAAAAAAATCTATAAAAATTTGGAAGGATATGTTTTGTTATTGCATAAATATTCACCAACCTAACAAATTTTGACTTATACAGTTAAAAATTTTCTTAAATTTAAAATTAACAATGATTTATGTGCATTTTATAAGAAAAACATTTTTTTCATTAAAAAAAATTCATCTGAATTATATTTCATAAATAATTTTTTACTCCCTGTATAATATAGTGGAAAAAATTAGAGGTGAAAATGACCACATAACTATAATCTTTTGGTTTCTTTATTTGATTTGGTGTAAATAAGCAATTTTGCAAGGCTTTTTTATTTTATGTGAACATGTAACATGCTATTTTAATGTTTATATAATAATAATTATTTATTATTATTATTATTATTACTACTACTTGTATTATAAAATTGCATACTATAAGTCAAAAATCCAAATTAGATTCGAAAAATATAACTAAATCTTTATCATTTAAATATTCAACAGGATGATATTGAGCAACTAATAGCAAAGTTTCAAGAAGAAGATAAAAAACATCAAGAAGTTGTAGAAGAAAAATGTGGTCCTCCTTCCTTGAGGTATTTATTTTTATTTATTTTATTTAAATTTATAGGAAATTGGAATTTTTATTTTTTACTTCACTGTATTTTGTTTGTCATTTTATGAATGAATGCTTGCTTACAGATTTAAAAAAGTTTAATTAATATCACTTATTTACAAATGTTTAAACAAACTTTACTAAATACAAAGATTAATCTATAAAAAGAAAACACAGTGACAGTCTTAAGGACTAAAGTCTAAAAGCAACAACAATGACATCTGGTTGATAGGAAAGTTAATGCAATTTTTTTCTTCCTTGTCCTATCAGTTTTCATTTAAGTAACTGATGAAAAGCACAAAACAATTTAAAGATTTCAATAATAATAATAATAATACTGTAATAATAATAATGATAAACTTAGAGTTCAAACAGTTAAGAGTTAAAATTTGGTACACATTAGGATACTTCATAAGAATTTTGAAAAATTCTTATGAAGTATCCTAATTGTGTACCAAAGTATCCTCATTTTTCAAAATTCCTCTCGTGGGGGAAGAGAGAGGGGGTTAAGGATTACCCTGAAGAACTCCATTTCTATCGTATTATTTTAGATGCAGTATTTTGCATTTTTGTGAAAAATCAAACATACTTTTAGACCCATCTAAAAAGTCTCTAATTAGTCTCAGAAGAGAGAGGACTTAATTCTTGCACCCAGTGAAAACGGGTAAAATCGGCTGTAATCTAAATATTTTAATCTTCGTTATCATTACTTTTTGCATGAGCAACATCTAGCTCATCTTCTAGTTTTTTTATTTTTTATTTTTTTATAAAACTCATCTCTACCCTCAAAATTAAGCTTGAGTTCTAATATGAGTACAGACAGAAAAGGAAATCTTACAAAATTTGAAGATGATATTTATTATGCACTGCAAAAAATAAATTACATTAGTAATTTCTTCGTCCAATGGTTCTTTTTTATTTTTTAATTTCTGAAGACAAATTCACCCAAATAGGGATCACCATTTATTACTTTTGCGTTCTAGACGATACATTTCCGGCGACCGATCTTCCTTTCTAGGCTACTAGCCGCCAAAAAGTTAAAAATGTCATTTAAAAACACAAAGATTTTCTAAAATCAGAACTGGTGTTATACGAACGTCTTTCTTGTTACCATCTGTACCTTCTCGGGGGTGTTTCGACCTTTTATCCACAGGGAAATAAGTGCTGGAAAATGTAGATTAAGAAGGTTCTCCCTGGTGACAATATTTTACAGTCATAATTCGTAATTTCTTCATCTGATGGTTCTTTTGTATTTTTTAATTTCTGAAGACAAATTCGCCCAAATAAATCACATTGATCACTCTTCAAGTTTGGATGTTAAAACGGCAATACTGCTCTATCCAGACATTATCCAAAATACAACATTGATTGTCATGGCATTGTCACCAACCAAGTTTTAGTAGAGCATTTATTTTCTGCTCTTAAAATTATTAAATATGATTTAACAGCTTCAGTGAATGCTGACTTAATAGAAGTGATTTTTTTTTGTAAGGAGTAATCAACATGGCAAAATAAGCAACCTCTTTTTTACCAGTCTAAATGTTATATTTCTCATTCTTGACTTAGTTTAATGTATCTGTATACTTATATATTACCCAATATACTCATATATTATGTACTGTACAACATATTTATTAAACTAATTTGTTTGTATAAGAATGTATTTACTATTTTTATTCACACATACTTACCAAATACCAATGCCATCATCAAACAAGTCAATAAATGTTAACTTATATATTCAGTAGATGTGTCAAATTTTAATGTTTAATTAATTTTTTAAAATCGTTTTATTTTGTATTTTTTAAAAAATAATCAGAATTGTCATCATTATTACTTTCCCGGCTGTTATACAGTATAGATCTATAACAAAGGAAAAGAATGACAATTGGTCAAAAAATGACTTTCTCAGATTTTTACTCTTTTGGACTCGGGAAGCCTTGAAACGTAGAGAAGTGCAAAAGCATTTGGGGTTTTTTCTGTTAGAATGTGTACCAACTAATTTAGTTCAACCATTTTCAAGCTTAATAATTCCTGTGTTAAATCATCCAACTCCGATTCAAAATAGTGCTTCCCATACAGTCTAACATTCATACATATAGAAAAAAAAACCAAATCTTTTTCATATCTCAACATTTCGAGGTGCCCTGAGTTCAAAAATGCAAAAATTTGGGGTGGGATCATTTTTTGACCAATTGCTACACTTTTCCTCTGTTATATATAACAACAGAAAAGTAAAAATTATTGTATTGACTCAGTACTTAGAGGAATATTTTAGCTTTGGAATAAAAAAGTTTCTATGTTCTATTTTTATTAGAACTATACTTATTGAAGCTAATATTCTGAGGTCACGTGATGATGTCAGAATTTTTGGGCCTTCTTTGTTAACAAGTTTGCCCCTGGTCGGAGTCGGAGTCGTGTAAAAATCTACTGACTCTACAGCCCTGTAGGTCCACTGTATATGAAAATATGTCAATAAAACTTTTTATTTATATAAAAGTCTATAAAAGTACAGTATAACCTCCAAATAGTGGTCACCATTGGGACCAAAAAGTTAATTAATTAGAGGTGTCTATTGGGAAGTACAGTACATGCTGGCCCTATACTGAATTTTAACACAGTCGTCATATAGTAAAGAATACAATGGGATTATGAAAACATCAAATTTGCATTAGGAATGTAACAATACTGAACAGTATATGTACGTGTATAATTAAAATATATACTATATATAAATATATAATTATAATATACTGTAGTGTATTATTATTCTTTTCAGCTTTACAGTTTGAATGTTGAGTTTTGAACATGATTTGCTAGTCATTTACAGGGGTGGGAAATGTGTTTGATATTCTTGCATTTATAATGTCATTTATGATCTAAAAATCGATATAGTGATTTGTCTGTTTTGTAATTATCAAGTAGTAGTGATTTTTTAAACATTTTTGCCTTTTTCGATAAATGTTTTATTAAAAATTTACTTTAGCACCACAAAGCTATTAAGATCATAAATGATGTCATGAATGCAAAAAAACCAAATATATTCCTACACTTTAAAGTGGTTGGCAAATCACCTTCATAATACAATCTTTGAAATTTTACCAAATATATGCTGTTGTCTTAACCTTAAAACTGTTTCTTTTTCATTACTACTGTACTATGATTCTTGTTGAATGAATTACTAACTCAGAAAAAGTTTATGGTTTCTTGCTGCCATAAGCTCAATTCCAACAATAAGACAGAAGTTTAATAACATTAATACAAAAAAATTAGACTCACTTTAACCCGTGTGTATTATGATTAAATCTGGTATATCAAACATTTTCTTATAATACACAGTGGTAAATGGTTCAAACGAGTCTAATTTTTTATATTCACCCAAGTGTGTGGTCAAGATTTGTATTAACATTAATACGTATGACGAAAAGTGATGATTGACAACTTAACCAGATTAGTCTTCTTTAACAGATAAAGAATATTGTCTAACAACCTGTTCCCCTCCCCTATTCTTATTTTTAGTCGGTCTTTATTCTACTTCTGTGGTGAAAATTTGTTGTCTGAAAGAGTATTTGAACCAATTCTTTGTTTTAATTGTTTCAGAATATTGAAGATAGGAATTTGTGATTTTGTAGGTAGGTTATTGATGACAGTGTTTGCTATTTAGAGGTAAATATTATAGATGTCCTATTTGAAGGGTCTGGCAATTGTAAAAATGTCTGTTAAACAGAGGTGTCTGCTATTTGGGAGTGTCCATTAATGAAGGTTTCACTGTATTTAATAACTAATTCAGGTAGAAAAAATATAAATATTAAAAATAGAAATCCTAGCTAATTAAAACTTATTACAATACATGCATGAGTTTCAAAATATAGCATAAATGTTCTGATTATTCTTTGATTATTTTTTTCCTGTAACAATAACAATTTTTAAATGCAAATATGCAAAATAAAGTTTTAGCTGTTGTTTAATCATATTTATGAATTATATTAATAAAAAATATTTAAAATGTAACAAAATCTTTAACAAACAAACTCAAGCTTTGTACTAAATGTCTGAAGATTTCATTTAGAAAAAGCTCATTTGTCTGATCTATATCATCCATATCTAAGTCATCTCATAATATTCTCTTCTTTCATTAAAGATGTATACAATCTAGTATCTATATCACAACATTTAATTTGTCTCCTTTCTCATAAATAGATAATGTCAACTGTAGAGACAAGAATTATCATACAGTAATCAAAATAATTATTGTAACATCCAACAATTTTGTTTTTTCTGAATATGAGGTTTTCATGCTTTTATGAAAACCTCATATTTTTTCAGGCCATTTGTGAAGTTAATAGGCATTAAATTTTAACTAATAATGGCAGTTTCTCAAAAATAGGAAGTATGTAGACAATATTCATATCTAACATCTTCACTTGTGTGTTTTTCAAATTTATTAATAACTTTTATTTGATGTTAATATGTGCTTCTTGTCCTTAATTACTTATATTATGTATATGTCCACTTTGGATATTCTTGTAAACTAGGACTTGTTATACTGAGAGAAGAGAAAAACATCATTTCCAATTAAGATATATTTAATGTAACAAGGTTATGTTACAATAAAGATATCTTAATTAATTGGAAATGGTGTTTCTCTTCCCTCAGTATAACAAGTCCTAGTTCATAAGAATATCCAAAGTGGACACAAACATAATATAAAACTTTTATTTGATATTTGAACAAACTTAATTATGTAATTTAAAAAGCATAAGGCCATAGTTTATTTAGAAACATTTAAATTATTAGATTTTAAAATAAGAAGCTGAATTTTTATTTGTATTTTGAATAATTTTATTGTGTTAATATAACTAAAGATTAAATTTATATTGATGACAAGATTACAGTTTATTCTTAGATCAAATTTTCTAGATGAATCAATCTTACGGTTCAACAATAACTTATTTAATTAGACATAATATAATTTTATGTAATTTATTTTTTATTCATAATTCCGTTTATTAACAGAAGCAGTTTATCTGTTCTCCCACATCCAGAAAAAGATGAATTATTATTTTTTGGTGGAGAATACTTCAATGGTAGCAAGGTAAAATATTTCAATGACAATAGAGAAATTTTAAAAATTGGAGCAAGGATCAAATTTTTGTTTTGCTCTTATTTTGGAGTTTAACAAATTTTGTTGTGGAGATTTATAAAAACAATATCAAATTAATCTTTGAATCACTTTTACAATATTAAATATAAAAACATAATTCAATAAATTTTTAAAAGTTATTACTATTATTATTATTCTAAGCTAGCAGATTCATTTGCCTGAAGCAAATAAATATAATGTGAGGACTGGAAGTGCCCCCTCTTTTCTCCCCCTTTTTAATTTCCTAAGGGTTACGGAAAGGTAAGGTTCTTGAAATTTAAAATCCTTAATAGAGACACAATGGTTTACAGGAGTGGGGTTTGGATTAGATAAAACCCATAGTCTCGTAAGGATTACAATTATTATTAAATTTTGTTAATTTTTTAACTTAACAACTATGCTGTTGGAGAAGGAAGTAACAACCTAAATTGATGTAATAACTGATAAAACATTTGATCATCGTTTCACCCCTCTTTAACGGTAAACTGTTACATTTAGTATAAAGATGTGATAAATTTAAAACATGTGCAGGTTAGCATGATGGACTAACTTATATGTTGTATTGGATCACTTCATAAGGAATTTAAACACTTTAAATTTCCTAGATTTAAGAAATGGATTGTTCACCCCCCTTTAGTTAGAAAGGAAGTTGATTTCCTTTCTGTAGACATTTTATCACAGTCTGAATCATCTAGATTCATGACACACAAACAGTTTTACTCCTTTGTTTATTCCCCTTATGATGTAAGATTGAAAGGATTTGATTGGGTAAACTGGAAGAATATTATTGAAAAGCGCGCCCAAATCGAAGAGTCCACTGGGAACCTCAGTAGAGAGAGGAGTAACAAGGTGTTCTCCATGAACTCATTTAGAGGAGTCTGTCATAAGTCTCAGCTGCAAAGACACAGCGAGAAGGGGTCTCCAAATATATAAAGGTGCTCTCCATGAAGCTTTAGGAGTTAGCCAGATGGGTACTCCAATAGATGTTCTCCACATAGATTAGATATGATACAAGTCCTGCTATTTACAAAAGTGCCTGATTGTTAAGTAGAAGAATAAAGACCTGTAATAATGTGCTTATCAAAGAAGTAAGAACTTTAAATAGAATACATTGGAAGACAACGAGTCTATCAATTTAAATGAGGTATTACGATCTCCAAGACAATTATGTAAACTCTCTCTCACATGGTTAGCATATAGATTTAAGATAGCTTAAAGTTGGATCGTTTGTTGTATTTCCATTTGAATTTCATTATATTTTATTTGTTATTGTTAAATGGATTCATCTCTGACTCAAATCCATCCAGCATCATTCCAAACTTACTCATGTCCCTCCCACTTGTTATTCCGTGCGGTCTAAAGTGTGTTAACCCACTAATTTTCCTAGGTTAACTGGTGTCAGGAGAAAACAACCTTCAGGGGTTTTTGCGAACATCTGAAATAAATAATAATCTTTATGAAGCCATCCTAACTCAGATAGACTGATCTAGGTCGGAGCCCGGTAAGCGGTGGACTGTTTTAATCATATAAACACGGTTACCACCCTGGCGGATCTCACAATAGCAACAAGTTGTAGTTAGGTTTTCCTACAAAAATTTAAGCAAATTCATTAGCTCAAGAATAAATTTTTATAGAAATTTTTATCTTTTTAGATTCAAACAATTTTTTCAATTTGTAAAATATCAACTTTCAAACTGCTGTATTAAATTTTTTTTTAATATTTGTTTCATTATTTGATTAAAGTGCATTAACTGTTTTTGATTTGGATGATTTAAATATTAAAAAAATAAAAATTGTTTTTAATGAATATGCAATGAAATATTTACTTATGGCCTGATCTCTTAAAATAAGAGGCCATTTTTATCTTTTTAGTTTTGAATAAAACTGTCTGTATTAAATTAAATTCATTTGTATATATTATATCAAAATTATATAAACTAAATAATTCTGCTATAAAATGATAATGATATTATTTATAATATTTTCTTATTACTTTTATTGCATAAAAAATTAATCCTTTTTTTATAACAAAAAAGAAATTAAAGATATTATTTAAGTAAAAAGTTGCATTTTGCTATTTTATAAATAGAAAACATCAAAACTTGTAAAAATTATTTTAATGAGAAGACATCTGAATCAAATTTAGGACTTTTATATCAAAAAAATTATAATCAGTGAAATTCATTTTAACAAAATTACAACATTTTTACATTAAAATATATACAGTAAGACCCTGCTTAATGCTGCCTTGCACTGATTCAATATAACGTGGTCTGCTTAATGCCTAAAAAATGCTCAAAATTTACATTGATTCAAATTAACGCGGTATTTCATTGATTTGTATATAATACGATTATTTCCAAACACAAACCAATCAGCAAAAGGTGGCAGTTTGTCGTAGCACTGTACTTCCCTTAAATCTATGTTTGTTTTGTGCAATTTTGGAAAAAATATAACATCTTGGAAGCCATAAGAAATATATCGACTTCGCTTGGCAAGAATTAACTAATAAATGCATGAAGAAATTATGGCTGAAGGTATTCAAGAATTCTCATCAAGGAGAGCCTATCACTGCATTGTTAGATTGACAAAATTGTCAACTTAATACAGGAGATGTAAACAAGCAGGATGGGGAGTTACTGCAGGTTTCTGGTAAGAGCCTTACCAACGACGACCTTCAAGAACTGGCAGAACAAGGAATTCGTGTAGAACTGGAAAATAGAGATTCTGAAGACGAAGAACTCAAAAAATTTCTCTACAGTTTTCCTTAGTAAAAGTTTGGTAACGATAACCGAAATCGTTGATCAAATTGTACCAAATGATCCAGAGTTTGATAGGAGTGCCAAAGCAAAACGAGGCATTTTGGATGCAATCTTCTGCTACCGACATTTGCTTAAAGAAAGAAAAAGAAAGTGACCAATGAAACTACACGACTTATTGCAAAAAAACAAGAATTTCAGAAGAGCCAGGGCCTTCGTCACAAAAAATTAACTTTACATTTCTGTGCGCATATGTTTATGTGTTATTTAACATATATTTAATTCATTAGCACGTATCTGTTTTATGTTAACATATATTATTATGCAAAAATTTATATAAAAATAACTTAAAATAATAGTAAAATTTGCTTATTTTTTGGTCGTGTGTTTCTCTATCCATATATACTCCATATTAAAATGGTCTCATTTAACACTGTTTCACTTAGCGCTTTGTCGTGTAGGAACGCATCCCCTGCATTAAGCGGGGTCTTACTGTATATAGTTTTCTGAATATGTTTGAATTTTGCTGTTTAATATTACTAGAATTTAATAATTATATTCCATTTAATGAAATTCAACTTGATTGGAAATCCTTACATTCTTATTAAAAATAAAATGTGAGAAGCCAGGGACCAAGGGAGTTCCCTATAGACCACTTATTCGGCAACGGGTTGGTAAGACCCGCTCAAGTGTCACTGGATGGCATAATTTATTAATGGTTGTAGGGATTGCAAGATCCTTTCAATGTCAGGACCTGACACCAGTTAGGATTAACTTTATTGTGTCCTAACTTGCAAATAGTAAACAAATGTTGAGTAGGAGGGCTAGTTCCATAGTTCAAGTGGGAGGGTTGTATGTAAGTTCGATAGGGTCTGTTCTCCAAGTCAAGACAGTTGACAGATCAGTTTATTAAACTTCTAAGATTGGATAAAGCAAAGAATACATTGAAGCAACTAAATCTATGTACAATGACCAGTATTGGCTTCAATAATACATTTCTAGATACTAATTGACTGAGAGAGAGAGAGAGTTTACAATTTTAAGTACAATACCTTGGAGCGAGTGATGATGTCTCATGATCCTGTCGATTCGTTCATTGTAAAATGGTTGTGGATTGGTCTAATGGAGCATTCCCAATGGACGATTGCCCCAAAGTTTGAGTGCTTCATCGTTATAACCTCTTTAGGCCTGGAAAATGATTAGGTGATCAGATGTTTTTAGAAATGAAGTTGCAGGTGTTGGGTTATAGGTGGACTGGCGAGGATGATAAGATGTCGTCTAAACGGGGTGGATAGTGTATTGTTTGGTTTGTGAAATGTTAGATTCATCCTGTTTACACGTTTGAATGTTGACATTCCCATCTTTTAACAATAGGTTGTTATAATTTCTTAGTGTTTGTTGATGAGAAGGGTGACATTCAATCCTTTTTTTGCATGGTGTTTTCTTAATGATTGCGATGGAGAAATTGGTTAAATTCTCCTTAAATTAGAGAAAAGTCAGGTCCTCGATCTCACAAAAACATTTTATAAAATGAAATTTAAGTTAATTTTACCCAATAAGAACGTAAATATTTAATGTTTTTTTTTTTCATTTCTAATAAAATTTTATACATTTTGTTTTAATTGCATAAAATTTAACTTTGAAGAAATTCAAATTTTTGATAATGTTTTGTAATTTCTTTAATTTTATTTAATTATACATTATTTTTCAATAAAAAGTTTTAACATGTTTAAAAAATAAATTATAAAAATAATAATAATCTTTTTATTATAGACATTCATGTATAATGAGTTTTATATTTATAATATAAAAAAGAACCAATGGAGTTTGTTGCATTGTCCAAATAGTCCTCCTCCTCGTTGTGCTCATCAGGTAATATAGATACAGCTTTATTAATCACAAACTATTTAATATAAAAGAAATTATTATTTTATGACTATATATTTTTTATTAAGTTGTTGTTATAAAAAATTTTATCACATTATGATGTAATTTTAGTATATTGAGAGAGACTTCATTTATTAATTATGGTAAATTAATTTGATTAGGAAAAATATTCAAAATTTGATGTCAGAAAATGTAACATTAAATTTCTTCTTTTAAATAAAGTTTATGCTTAATCTAAAATAATAACAATTATATCAATTAATGAACTTCAGACTGGAAATACACTATCAAAATATGGTGCTATAATATTTAGTAAATTAGTAATAATTTAGTTATAAAGTTGAATTTTGAGTACTATCTCTGATTTGACAGACAATACTGCTGATATATTTGCCATTAAATCAAATAGAAATCAAAACTACAGATTCAAATTCTATTGTAAAAGATATTTTTCAGATGTGTCAAAATTTGATAGAATTAAATAAATTTATCAAAAATTTATAATAATTATTTAATAGGTTTGATATATGAATTGGTTTGATATAATAATTATTTAATAGGTTTGGATTTATTAATGATTGAGATATATATATATATATATCTTCAGATATCATAAGATAAATTTTATGTATAAATATTACATGTTTTTATATTTTGTCAACTTTATATATTTGATGTATGTTATATAATATATTAATCTGGAATTTTATGCTTTAACTATATTTTTAATTACTTATTGAGAACTGAAATACTGTATACCATATCTAAGGGTTGTTCTGAAAATTTTTAAAAAGTTACCAACCATTTTGCCAGTTTCAACTTTTTTTCACCGCTTCAAATTATTTATCACTACCAGTTTTGCTTACTAATTAATGCAGATGCTGGTAGTCTTATCAGTTTGAAGTCTAGAAAGCAAAAGTAATATGTTAAGTTGTCATTTAGAAATAGGAATCATTTTTTAATGAATAATACAGATACATTTGATCACAGTGCTTAAACAGTATTTTTTTTTCAAATTTTTTGTCATGTTAAAATTTTTATGCTTTAGTCTACTGAACGAAGATTAAATATTTGAGGTTTCTTTTCTTCAGCATGGAATGCATTATCGTATTTTACATTAATTTATATGGGAAAAATTGTTTCGCTTAATGAGTGTTTCACATTATGAGTAAGATTCTGGATCGAACTATGCTCATTAAGTGAGGTTCCACTGTATTTTAAAATATAATTATTAAAATATTCTGCATATGATATACTTATTAAATGTGATAATTAAATATTTATTTTAGGCTGTAGTTGTATCTCATGGTGGTGGACAAATGTGGATATTTGGTGGAGAATTTGCAAGTCCAACTCGTTCACAGTTTTATCATTATCGAGATTTATGGGTTTATCATTTGTCTGAAAGACGATGGGAACAGATTAAAGCAACTCATAGTCCTTCATCTCGTAGTGGTCATCGGATGATTGCACATAAGAAGCAGCTAATTTTATTTGGTGGATTTCATGAAACTTATGGGTATTTTGTTAAATAAAATTTAAATTATAGAATATTGATTATATAACTTTTTATAAGTAAATTTTTATCTTTCAGAATAAATTATAGCCATATCCTGTTATATAAATCTATTGTATTCCTGAAAACAATTTAAATATTGGGAATTTTTCCACTAATTTTTTATGGGAAAAATTTTAATTCATTTCCAGTTCCTTCAAATAACTAAACCAATTTCCCAAATGACACTAAAACATTGTAAAACACTTAACTTTCAATATGATTTTATATGATTCTAATATGATTTTATACACTGAAAACTTCAATTATATTATCAATAAATACTTAATGAGGTCATTAAAAGATATTGCAAGTAATAACATAATAAATAAGTTTGTACTCTACCATATTAGGAAATGTAAATTAACTGTTTTCTTTAATATGAATAGACAGCAGTGAAAATGCAATCATTTCCACTGCTGTCTGATACTATACCTGAATATTTTATATTATAATGTTGTATAAAAACAGAATAACAATGAAAATAAACAAATAAGGTAGAAAATTTACTATAATGAACTATTAAGAGTAAGTTTGTAAGATTACACTTAAATTTTTCAATAAAAATAATTAAAATTCTCAACTACGTTATAACACAGAAACAAATAAAAACAGATGCTGGATATGGAATCACATTGTACTTTCCAAGAATTTTCACAGATATGGTTTAAATAAATTCATAATAATAGGATTATTCAATTCAGATATTGTAATGGATACTGATGTGAGAATTTGGATATCAGACATAGTTGTATTTTGTTAAATTTGTTTTATTATAGTGACATTTTTAACATATAAAAATAATTCTTGTATAAATAAATATATAAAATACAACGTTTAACAAATTACTTTGCTTCTGTTAGTTGTCCGTCGTTTGCTCCAATTGACAGTCCACAATTTCACAAACATGGAGGCAACCTTTCTTTATAGGCTGCTGCCTCCGCAATAAAATTCAAAAAAAGGTGAAGAACGTCCTCTGGTGCTATTGCCACTTTTCCATAAAATACAATTTAAGTAAATATAAAATACAAACATGGCCGACATTTTTCATGAGGACATTCTTCACCTTTTTTGCATTTTATTGCGGAGACAGCAGCCTATAAAGAAAGGTCACCTCTGTGTTTGTGAAATTGTGGACTGTCAACTGGAGCGAACGACGGACAACTAATGGAAGCAAAGTAATTTGTTAAATGTTGTATTTTATATATTTATACAAGAATTAAATGTATTACCGTTGGCCATGTTTGTATTTTATATTTATATAAAAATAATTTTATAAATACAGATAGGATATTGAAACATCTATGATTACTTTAAACAAATTTTAGTTTTTAATAAAAAAATAATAATCTTATTCATTGACATCATAGGTATGTGCAAATAACTATATTCCAGATAAAATTTATTTTTTTTATGCCATGTACTTTAATACATTAACAAAATCAAATAACATAAGAATTAAATTCTTCTTATTAGTATAAATACTATTTATAAAAACATGTTTTAATTTGACCATTGAAAATATAAAGGTTATATTTATTTTTTCAGGGATTGTAAATATTACAATGATGTATATGTGTTCAATATAGAAAATTATCAATGGAAAAAAATTGAACCAGTTGGAAATGCACCTAGTCCAAGATCTGGTTGTCAAATGGCAGTTACTTCTGAAGGCAAAGTGGTAATTTATGGTGGTTATAGCCGACAAAAAGTTAAAAAAGAACTAGAACAAGGAACTATTCATACTGATATGTTTATTTTACAAACTGAAGGTATTTTCAAATTTTATTAATATATTAAAATTATTGTTATTTTTAATGTGATAAATATAAATTTATAGATATATCTTTGAATAAATTCTTATCAAATTTATTCAAAGATTTATTTAAAATGTATTGCATTTTATTTTTAAAATTAATCATATATTTTATTTATTACTAAACATATTTATGTCAGTTTAAATTATGAGTAGATCATATTACTTATTTGCAAACAAAGCGAGCAATATAGTCTGTTCTTGATTTTCTTATACATGCTTACAAGAAACAAGAGCAAAAATAATGTTTCCAAATATAGTAAAAATCTTCCTAAGTTGAACTGCATTAACTCAAAGCTGTCTACAAGTTCCAGGCATAGTTTATAGGGTTTTCTATATAAGTATGGTCTGGTAAAGTCAAAATTGTCAGTACTTTTAACTCTCACCTATTTTTCCATGTATCCTCTATCCTTTGATAAGTCCAGGATCTTCATTTTCTCTTATATTTCAGATGACTACAGACAATTAATATAAACAAATACTACTGCTACATACTGAACGCAACACCATTACCATTTTGCATTGACATCCTTGTACTGATACAATGTTACTAGCATTCTGATTTGTACAAAAGAGGGCACTTTGACAATGTACTCAAGATTACCATAAACTGTATACAATTTTGTAATCATTCTGTGAGATTCTTGAGAAATGGATTGATAAGAAATTTATGATCACAGAAAAATTTGAGAAAATTGTATATTAAACTATACACCCAAACAAGATTTTTTTTTTGCCCTTTAAACTTCAACTTAACAAGGCTTTACAGTATATGATTTCACAATAAGTTTTAGATTATTTATCTGTTTATAATAAACTTTGTTTTTCATTATTTTGTGATGCTTTCTGCATCTGTATTGCATTTTATATATAATTAAATAGTTTTAGGTAATAAAAAATTTCATTAATAACAATTGATGGGAAGGCAAAACGAAAATGTAATTTAAATTTTGTTGTAAAATAATAGGTACAAACTATTTAAATAATAGGCAGATTGTGCATAAGTTAATTGACCACTTGGATGTTGAAGCATTCTGTGAACATCAAGGGCCGAACTGACACCTTGTAGGATGTAAAATGTTTTACTTTTTGGGATTTTTGATTCTTCTGCTAATTTGATGCCCTGTTTTGATAGTAGATTTCTTGTAGATATGAAAATATGTACATTTACTCAAATGTTTTATGTTGGCAATTCATATGTACAGTAGCTGTATTATAAAAGATGCATTGTTGCAAGTTTAACCATGGTTGTTTTTTTTATACTTAAAAAATTTTACAAGATGTTATTTAATATTTAAGATTTGTAAATTTATAGACTTGGAATATCATGAGAAAAATTAAGCTACATATAAATCATAATATTAGATTTATCAAGCAGATTTTAAAATTAGATAAACTGTTTTATTTACAATTACAGTAGAGCATCGATCATCGATTATCCGACCACCGATCAACCGTCACATCGGTTAACCGACCCGCGTTCTAGTCGGCAAATTCAAATGTCTGCTAGTGATGTGGTGCTACAATATTTAGCTATGGCTTGGCTACTTTAATATTATTTTTGTTAAATTTTTGCGTGTTTTAGCTGGCAACACTGGCTCGAGCATGAAAGGGAAGCTAGTATTTAAACCAGGCCTAATATACTATATCCACGGTGGCCAAACTGTGGCTCCTGAGCCACATGTGGCTCTTTTCTAGTATACTTGTGGCTCACTGCAAGATACTTAAATTTATACTAAATTTGTTTTTATTTTAATTTTGCTTTAATTTTTTTTTATGTATGATTCCTGGATAATATAAAATAAATAATATATTGTTTGAAATAAAAAAGTCAAAATATGGCAACATTATACATTATTTATTAAAAAATAAATGTAATATTTATTAAATAACATAATACGTAAAAACATTAATAGAAAAAATAATTATAATGCTAATTATCCAAGTCAACATTAAAAATGAATATATAATGAATAACAATTTCTATAATGTTAATAGTTTTGAAATTTATATTTCCTTATGACAATTGAAACTAGGAAACGTTTTAGCATTTTTTGGTTTTTAAATGTAGATTATGCTACTTAATACAGCAATTATAATTTATTTATTATTTAAAAAATTATATTGTATTATAAAACATAATATAAAATGAAATAATAGCTAAAGTGTTGTTTTTTTTTAATAAATATTTGAATGAATTGCATATAAGAATCGGGAAATGTTTATATTTGCTTTAAAAAGTTTCCGTTAAAATAGCATGTAAAATTTTTTTATTGTCATGCAAGTTAATTAATACATGTGATTTTTTCAAAATTGTATTAGTACTGTTTATTTTACTATATAAAAACTGACCAAATTTGTCTTCAGCTGTGGAAAAATATGTAGGCCTATATATGTATATGCGGCTCTTCAACGAATTCTGTTTTCAATATATGGCTCAAGTTCTAAAAAGCCTGGCCACCCCTGTACTATACTAATAATATATTTTTTCATACTTTTCGGTTATTCGACTTTACAGTTATCCGACCAACTCCATTCCCCAATTGAGTTGGATAATCGATGCTCTACTGTAGAATATTATAAAAGAAGTAAGACAAAAACCTTTCACATTTTGTTTCTAGCAGTTTAATCACTAAGTACAAACATTTTTAGCCATTTTGAATGGCTTTCTTCAGGTACAATAAGATCGGTTGGAATGTCGGTTAGCAGATATTTAAATGATGTCACTGTTTATAAAGGTTTCTTCTTACTAGTGATGTCGTTGCTAAGAAAGTTTAAACAATATCACCATTGTTAATTATCTTTTGAGTTTAACCAAGATGTGCAAATGACTATTGATGATAAGATAATTGTGGATAATAAGTGGAAAGTAAAAAATGAGATAAGTTTAGAAATTGCTTGAAAGATTGCAACGGACTCGATGAGGGTGGATTGGCCTATATAATTTAAGGGGTTATTAGGAGTGATTGCCATGCGGCGGAGAGCGAGTCTGCGTCTCTGCTGTTAATACAGCTATTTCTCTTTGAAGAATTTTGTAAAGATTTCTATTGTTTCAATTGCTCTAAGCTTGTTATAATCAAGCATAAGTATAATAATCTTAGCCTCTTCCCATTTGGCCATTATATTCGGTTCACTTGCAAACTGGACTAGGGTGGAATTAAACTTTTTGTTGTATGTGTCATATTTATGCTCAGCTATCCTTTTTGTAAGTGATCTGTTGATTGAACCTATGTATGTTAATTTTTTGTTTGGCTTAAATCTATTGTCCCCAAGCGGAACCGAGTAAATCCCCAGTTTTTTGGTTTCACTGCATTTATCCTTGGTATTAGCCAGAAGTTTATATATTGTAGGGTTGTGTTTGTATGTAAGATCAGCTTTGACCTTCTTGGTTATGATTTTAAATGCTTAGCTCATTCTAGGGTCAAAATCAACTACAATTCGTTTACATTGCTGTTTAAGAGGTCTGGAATTAATCGCTTCGTTTTTTAAGTAACTATGTATTTTTTGAGCTAGCCTATTTATAAATTTACCTTTGTAATCATGGGCTATGGTGATGTGTTTGATCTGTTGGATTTCATGAAGCGCATCATTGATGCTAGAGCAATGGGTAAAAGCTCTACAGATTAGAGCCCTGTAAGCGGATATTTTATAGGTAAATGGGTCGTTCGAGGTTGAGGGGATGAAGAAAGATTGAAGATTAGGCTTATGGTATACCTTAGTGGTTATAAAACTGTGATTCAAGGAAAATATTGAGGTCAAGGAAATGGGCCATCTTATCATCCTGTTAGTCTAACTTTAACTTAAGCCCAAACGAATTGTTATTGACAGTCTGCAGTACTCTATCAATGTCTGGCTTGGATCTCCAAATAATAAGAATATCATCAACATAATGCATGTAAAGTATGATTTCTGTGTTGAAGGATTCTAGGACTTGGCTATCTAATTTTCTAACAACTAATTCACAGAGGTCTCCAGATAGGGGGCTACCCATTGGGACCCCTCTTCTTTGAAGGTAGATTTGCTGGTTGAAGGTGAAAAAGGAGGTGTAGCACATAAGGTGGGCCAGCTCCAAAATCTGCTTGTGTTTAGGCCTGGGTGGAATGGCTTGGAAGAGGAAGTCTCTAAGGGCACAGAAGCACAGTTCCAATTTAATGGAAGGATACATAGCTTCAAAATCCAGAACTGTAATAAATTCTTGATCTGTTAAAGCAATATTTTGTAATTTAGCGACAAGTTCATGTGTGTTTGAGATGGTGCAGCTATATTCTTTCAAATTGTTTCTGAGGAGCTCATGTAAACCCTTCTCAATGGGTAGCGTTGGGGATCTTGATTTGTCCACGATCGGCCATAATTGTTTTGCCTGGTTTATGGGTTTTAGCATAGCCAAATAGCCTTGGTATTTCAGGTGATTGCATCGTGGCATTTCCTAGTTGGAGGTGTTTAGTTAGTGGTGTGAACTGGTAAATCTAGTAACCCTGTTATGGAGTTTGTCTAAATATCCTTCTATTTTGTGGCATTCCGTAGAGCCGATGTATTCTTCGAGCAGCTTAATGTATGCATGTTTCTTCATAAGAACTATGTTTCTGCTTTTATCTGTCTTAGTAAGGGTGACTTTGTTAGCCTGGAGCCATTTCTTACTTTTACTTACGTTTGTCCAAAATTCCTTGTCTCTGTCGTCAATTTCTTTAATTCTTTTGATGAGAGCTGTAGTCCACCTAAAGTAATTCTTATGTTGAGCCTATATGGGCCTAAAACGTTTGTACTTAGTGATTAAACTGCTAGAAACAAAGTGTGAAAGGTTTTTGTCTTAATTATTTTATTTTAAGTAGTTTTAGCTTTGAGTGTAGAGAAGTAATTAGAATATTACTTATTATATTTGTTTTTTTGCATTAAATAGATAACTTTGTTAAAATATGACACACTGATATATTTTAATAGAAAACAAATTAAAGTTAACTTTATGGTCTTTCTATTATTTTAATATCAAAGAATTTATAATTCTTAATGATTTGATATTATTTATGTAGTAAAGGATGGTTCCAATGAGAAATGGAAATGGATTCAAGTTAAGCAAAGTGGAATTAAACCTTCACCACGTTGTGGTTTTGCTTTTGCTTCTGCACCTGGAAATCGCTTATTTGCATTTGGAGGAGTGTATGATGAAGAAGAAAATGACGAAATGCTTGTAGGCAAGTTTTATAATGATTTATTTATGCTGGATTTGGAGAAAGGACGGTGGCTTCCAATAGAACTACATGGAAAGAAAGAATCTGAAAAGAAATCACGCCGTCGTCAAAAGGTTTCAGATGATGATGATGATACTGCAGATATTGAAAAAATTGAGAACTTAAATATTGAAGAAGAAAAATGTTCTGAAACAGTAAGTTTATTTTTGGTAAAAGCAATGACTTTTTTGGAAATTTGTGTCGTATTGTGACATGTTCTGATTTCTTGACAATATTAAACAGAAACAAACTAAATTTTAACAAATTAAGAAATCTTACTGTATTTTTGCAGAATGACCAGCATGCCAGTCTATCCATGGAGAACATGAAATCAGATGTTTCTGTATGGTAAAAACTGGCATGCTGGTTTAAGTGAGGTTATAGATCCCTCTCTAGAAGGCACTTTAAAAAAACGAATGAGATTTTATTCTAAAACTGTGAAATTTGTAGTTTTTGAAGTAGTGCTGACATTGTATGTTTAATTTCTTTATTTTGTCTTCTAACTACGTAAAATACTTTTGAAATTCCGAAAGTGCTTTTTTATGTGTATTTTATTATTCTGTGATTCAAAATCTCAAAAATAACACATTAAATTTAAGAAACTCACTGTAAATTATCTCAGCTACTACTACTGTCACAAAGTCATTAATTGTTTTATTGTCTTGCAAATGAAAATTTTCTTCCTGATTTTAAGTCAGTCATACTACGATGTTATTTTATTGTACTTGGAAGAATGTTTTCTTTAATGTTTAATTAACAACTAGTTTTTTTTAGATCTAATTAATTTTATATTTTAGTTAGTTTAACTGACATGCCAGTAACCCCAGGGTTTCCAGCATGCTGGTTCGCCCATTTATATTATGTGTCAGTAGGTACTGTATTTATTTCACATGAATGTTTTTAAGCTGAGATACTTCATCTTCTTGCTCTTGGATTGTAAATTCAAAAAACTATAAAGTTTTTAGTAGTCATCAAAATATATTATTTGGAATATGAAGGTTGCATAATTCAGTTATGTTCTTTTTATAAAATATCATAATTTGCACATATAATAAATCTTTGGCAGTATAGGGCATTTACATTTTTGAATAAGTGTTATAAAAATGTTCATCAAGAAGTCTATTGAAGACTTACAATAAGTAATAGAAGAAATGTATGCAACTGTAACTATTGTAGATTTTCAGCAAAAAAAATCATGCTTAAATTTGGAGGTTATTAAAGTGAGCATAATTTTTTGATATGTCCTGTACATTACATTTAAGCTATTTATAACTTATAAATAGTTGCTACAGCAGCTGCATTAAGTTTGATTATTATAGAATGGTTACTTTTAATCTAAGAATATTTTGAAAATGCTAATGTGAAATAAATAAAATGTATTAAAACAAAATAAAATAAACTTTAACCATCTAACTCTTCCCACCCTGAGTGCACTAAGAGTGCCTGCCATGTTTATTATGGGTTTGGCCAGATTTACAATAGAGATGGCTAGATGTCCTGATTGTCCAGAACAGACAGCCTCTGAAAAATTCCTAACATTCCTAACCTATACTTGGTCACAACTTAACCTACTATAATTGAGTCTATGAGCAGCTTCTCATTGGTGGCATCATTGTTACTATATCACTCTGCTGGTTTCTATGGAGATTGTGTTAAAGGCTTTTTCAACCACAGTGTTATAGTGTTCCATTATTTCTAAAACTTGTTTATCAATGAAACAACAAAACACCATACACATGTAGTTGAAAAAGCTATTAACACTAAATCTCCATGGGAACTGGTGGTGACAACATTGCCAGCAACAAGAAGGTGGTCATAGACTCCTTTGTGATAGGTGAAGTTGAGACCAAGTATAGATTCTTATCCAGACTGATGCCCTTTATGGTCTAAGCCTTTGTTTATTTTGTTTCTGTTATTGTAAAAGAGAAATAATTATTCCATATTTCTGTTGGTAAACTGTTATATAATTTAATAATGCCCAAACTACAGCACCTGAACATATTTGACACATCACTTATGAATGAAAGAAATGGGCCTAATTTATGTGTATAAAAAAGTTTTTTAATCTGCCTAAAAAGTTTGTTTGGGCACCACTGATATAATCTATGAAAAGGCATTCTCTCAGTTTAAATTTCTTAAAATATTACTATTAATCAGATGTTTCAGTCTTGTAGTTGGTCTGAGCATTATTCTTTTCTTTTTTAACTGACATTTTATAACAATAAATTACCAAGTATTGAAGTCCTTGAAACAAATATTTTCCTAAAATGACAGTTGTCTCAAATGTTTAAAATCAAATTATAATGAGAAAAATAAAACCTATTTTTATAAATAGGCATTTGCAAATATTTGTAATTTTTATTTCAGTTTTAAGTAATCAGTACTGTGGGAATGATTTTTTTGTGTTTTATGGTTGATCTGGCAATATAAAGAGCAGTGTATTGTGGCAGAATTTGCTATCTTGGCTTGCACTATTTCTTAAGTGTTCATTTTTTCACAATAAAATATTTTTTCTTTATACAGTATAATATATTTTACAATACAAAAAATATTTTATGTAAGAATTTTGTGAGTAGTTTTAAATTTTCACAAGTTAAAAAAGGTAGTGTCAAAAGATGTCAGAATCTTGTCTTTGGTCTTGAAAATTAAACAAGACCCTAACCTGAATAACTGTGTGTATAGTTTTTTTTTTATAAATTCTGAAGAATCTATGGTTTATTACCTGCAGAAAAATTTTTAAATTGAATAAGTTAAACTTATAATTGTTGGCATTAAGTGGATATACCATGGTTTTGTTCACTGATGTCTTGTTTATTCCTTAAATTTTTACAGAAGATAGTTTTATATATTTTTGTATTATGTTATGATGTTTTACAATCATTTGTAATCTTTTTTTTTTTTTATTAGCAAACTGTATCAGATGATGGTGTTTTTACTGTCACTATTGGTGCTGCTAGTACTTCAAAACCTAATGATGCTAAATTTGAGGAGGAAAATGAAGATTGTAAAAAACCATTTTTACCATTACCTCGAATGAATGCTTGCTTAGTAGTGAAACATGGCATACTATATTTATTTGGAGGAATGTATGAAAGTGGAGATAAAAGAATTACTCTTGCTGATTTATATTCATTAGATATTCATAAATTGGATGAATGGCATACAACTGTACCACCAAACTTAACTCAGGAATGGTTAGACTCTGAGTCTGAAGAATCAGAAAATGAAGGTGTTTGTGGTGGTGATGATGATGATGATGAAACTGGTGAATCAGAAGAATCAGGTAAAAAAATTTTAATACTGTAGTTATAACAAACTAATCAATTGGAGAATATTTCAGATAGTGTTAAGAATTCTGAATTTTGTTAATTTGAATTGAATTCTTTTGAAAGTATTTGATTTTCATAAATTTATAGTCCCAATATTAATTAAAAGTAACTTTAATGAAAACAAAAATAATATAATTTTTAAAGAACTTGTTTGAATATATCAATAGTCAACAAGAGTGAAATGAACAAACGATGTAATTTATTATTACAGTCGAGTCCGCATAAGTTGACATAAGTATAACTCGACACCGTTGGTTAAGTAGTCAGTTTTCTGTGGTCCCGACCGACTTACATAGGCATTAATTAATGTTAAAAAAACTCCGGTTTCCTCAACACCATTTAACTCGTCACCACTGGATAAGTCGACATACTTTTGCTGTCCCACACTTGTTTAGACGTCCGATAAATTGACTCCTCTCTTGAAAAAATGAGTTCACACTGCACTGTGCAGTGTAAACTCATTTTTTCAGGAGGGGAGTCGACTTATTTATTAATACAGTAGAGAGTCATTTATCCGAAACCCGGTTATCCGAATGCTTTCCAGTCGGACTGTGTTGTGCTGAATCGAACTTTTTTGATACTAGATTTACTTCTAAAGTATAATTGTTATGTTTTTATATTTTTCAATATATTTATTTTGTTTGTACAAAATAAAGAAATAATTTTTAGCGATATAATAGCCTTGAGTATTATTATAAAAATTTTCATTAGGCTTAAAATTGACGAAAATTCAACACGAAGCAACACGTAACGGAGAAAAATTTCAACATCAGACAGGTTAATATATTTTTTCCGTACATAATCGGTTATCCGAACAACACCAGCCCCCAATTGATTCGGATAAATGACTCTCTACTGTATATACATATTTACATAAAATTTTAAAGGCATTTTTTATTTTTTTATATATAAAATAATAACAGATAAACAAAAAGAAAATATACAATTTATATCAACGTCACAGCAGAATCTGATTTTGCATTTTCTCACATAGACATTATTTGTAGCATGTGTTTCACATTTCTGTTAGAAATGAGTGTCCAAAAGCTAACAATGCTTCCGCTAAAGGAAAAATATAAACTTGTTTCTGAATTTGAATGTAAGAAAACTTTGTTTTGCAAATTCGGCTTGCAAAGAAAACCTTCCAAAAACAACATTGGTGGGAATTCTTAAGAAAAAAGAGGAAATTATGAACTTTTTCTTGGATTTTTGTTGTGCTGTCTTGAAAATGCCAGAGAAAGTCGCCATACAAAGATGTCAAAGATTCTCTCGTATGTTGGTTAAGCAAATTCATTCAACGGATCTTCCTGTTTCGGGACCGATACTGAAACAAAAGGCGATGGAAATTGCTGGGGTATTTGGAGTAGAAACCAACTTTAGTGCCAGTGATGGATGGTCAGAGAGGTACAGTACATTGCACTACTGTATTTTCCTAATTGTAGTTTTGTGGTTTTTTTTTAACTTTGCTTTAGTCATCACATAGGATAACTTGATACATTTTCACTTCCCCTTGGGGTATTGACTTATTCTAAGAAATTTATATACAGTCGAGTCTGCATAAGAATGAAGCCAATGTGTTGGAACTTTAGCTAGGAAATTAAAAATTCAATCATCATAGCATATATCATAAGATATTTGAGATTGTTTATAAAGTTATTGGAAATTTCAACTAGATTAAAACAGTTTGAACATATATTATACATGCCAATATCTTATGGATAGATTTTAGGCTTATTTTTGACCCTAGAATCTATTTTGTTTTCGAGATATTTGGTAATATTTACATACCTTAGTCCATAAGTCCTGCTTGTAATAAATTTAAAAGTCTTATCCACTAAGATTTTGCATTATCCATCTATTTTATGGTGAAAAAAATGATTGGAAAGAGTGTTTTTTAATGTAAATTTACTTTTAATTTTGTAAATAATGAAATGCTATTTAACAGAATAGTTTACAAGAACTGTTCAAAATGTCTTCTGCAGATATGAACACATAATTGTATGCAATGATGAACCATCAACTAATGTGTATTCAGAAAAACAGTTTTCAACATATAAACTGAAGCTTTTTATTTTAAAAGGTGTTGGTAACATGAGTGGAAACCAGTGGTATTTTTTTGGCAGAAGGTTTAAAAATTGGTGTCTAATATGACTTTTTGGCAGACCATATCTCAAAAATGAATCAAATTTTGAAAAACCTTTATAAAGGATTTTAGGCTTATTTTTGACTATGGAATATATCATATTACACTCTGTATATAAAATTATAACATGATGTGAGAGACCGGTCTTGACAAAAAATGAATTTTCTTTCAAACATTTCATCTTGAAAAGGAAATTTATTTAAATCTCAGAAAAAAAGCAGTATTTTTATTACCGGAGGATGTGTGCATTTCTCTCCCCGCTGTCACTGGGAACTAAACTAAAAATTCACTGTTGGTGAAAAAAGACAATGTGACTTGGAAATATGAAAAGAAGAACTCAAGGAACAGAAGGTCGTTGAGAGTCCGCAAGCGTATCACTTAGTGCCCAAAAAGGTTTATCGTTTTCGTCCGTTCCTCCAGGAATATCCTGTGTTTCTCTTGGAATACCTTCGAAGCACATATAGATTATTATTTCCTCCGATAGACTTTAACCGCCATCCAAGGCAAAAGAGACATTTCCAAGCCTCCCCAACGACTCCACAGCCATCTTGAAACCCGCACACAGTGCCTCAGGTATTTATAGTGACACGCAATGTCATGTAAGCTCTCTCTCCCCAACTTAGATGTCATGAAGAAGCTTTAAGGTTTAAATGTGAGATGATAACCTTTTTGTAGAACTAGCTTAATAAACAAAATTTGTTATTGTTAGAATTGTGTTTGGTGCCATCCCTCGTATCAGATCCAACCGCTCACACGGGAAAAATCGAAATTAGCGACCACTTAGGTTTCTGTGTCTACCTTGAAGACACAGTGGTGTCAGTCCCGACGAAATTGTTATCACAAGCGTGGTGCCGAAGTATAGGGAGCACTTTGTGCATTGTCACATATACTCTATTTCATAATGAACATCAGCTCCTTTCTTATTCAGGAAACAAATAATATAAATTCATTCCCTACAGTGTGGAATAAACTGAAAAAATTATCAAATTTTGCTTAATATTTTATATTTTGGAAAAACAGCATTTAGATCTTACTTTCAAAGAATTTTATTTTATTTTGAATCCTTACTGTATTGTTCAAATTTAACTAATTGGTTTATGTTCATTCTAAAAACTTTTGATTAACAAGGAAATGGTAGTTACAATATTTGATCTCTATCAAAATAATTCAGTTCTTATAAAATATGTATCATGTAATCTTTCTAAGAAATTTAAATTTATAATTATTTTTTTTTATTATAGATATGGAGGTGTCTTAAGAAGATTTATTGAAGATTAGAAAGCATTATTGTATATATATGTATAATAAAATTCTCATCAACTTGACATATGTCCAAATATAAACTTATACAATGCAGACTACATAAGATTGTCAATAATTTTCTGAAAATTGTTCTCTGTTTTTATCCATTTAAAGAAAAGTCAATTCTTGAGAAAATTAGTTATCAATTTCCTTAATTTTAAAATTGTGATTATATCTTGTGTCAAAAAAGAAAGATACATAAATAGCTTGGATTATTTTAATTTTGAAATAGAAATGTAGGAGACCATGAGAAATATAAAATTTTAGTACTATGAAGATACTATTTATGATGAACCTTATACTGGATCAAGCGAAAAAAATTAACTCATCAGTAATGCTGAACAGCAGATATCCGTTTAAAAGATTTACAATTTTTTCACATGGATTATAGTTTTTGAAAACAATTTAATATTTTGTTTTTCAATAATTAAATGTAAATTTTTTAAAATTACTTCCCATTAATTTCAAAACACCAAAATAAATGTAATTAATGAAAAGTATTGTAAATATTTCAATGCAACAGTAATTTAAATAAATTTTTTAAATAAAAACATGGTTTACTTTTCAAATTATTACACATATAAGCCATACTTTAACCTGTGTCATTTAATATATTTTTGAATTCTGGAGATTTTTCCAATAATAATACAGCTTCCACTAATGCCTTTTCTTCAGCTTCTGGAATATCATCCAATTCTACAAAACTATCTTGAGCAAAAAATGCAGGTAATGTTTCAGGTGGTAATTTCCTAACTGGTAGAAAAAGATGATGTAAAAAATTAAAACAACAATAATCAATATTATTAAAAAAAGTTTTTGTTTTTACGTTTTGATCGAAACCTTTGACTTCTGCATTTGGGATCATAACATTTTTGATAGTATATGCCTTCTTTTAAACAGGCTATGAACCTAAATTAAGAAAAAAAAAATTATTGTAATATGAACAGTTTTCTTACATACATAATTTAAAATATTTACTTACACAGTTGCAATTAACTGATATGTACTTCAAATGATCCTATTTATATTCAGTTTGTTACTTCAATTGGTTGAAAAACGATAAAATGAAATCGTAAATTCAATCATCATAAACAGTAGTTTGAATGAATATATAAAAAAAATTAAATACTTTCATTAAATTGAATATAATATATTGAATATATATAGTAGTATTCTATGTAATTTGTATAAAATGTGAACTAGTTTTATTTTAACTTTTAAAATGAATCAAGATTTTTTAAATTTGTTAATTAGTTAATTGCAACTGTACAATTAATCATTGGCTCTAAATAATGTAAATATACATTATATGATTGCTCTTATGATGGCGTCCAATATTTTCACAATATCTGTAGTTTCCTATATCATAAAGTATTCTTTCACTTTCTGGAAAATAGGACCAATGACGAATATAGCCTGGTCTGGTTTCACTATTTTCTACAATGTTCTGAATGAAACTGTCGACTTCTGGATAAGGAGAACGTTGAAAGCCATGATGATGATCTAAAAGAAAATTTATAAATTAATTTATTATTGTGTTGGGCTAAGTACCTTCTATGATTATTTCCATTCCATTTTCTTAAAAAAATATATGATGTAAAATATGGTAAATGTGAATTATATAAGACAACTTTTGTCCACAAAAAAGGATAAAATTAAATAAGACAAAGGACATTTACAGTTGCAATTCCCCATGGACTAATATAAATGGACTAATATGAAAAGAAGAACTCAAGGATTGCTCTATGCTAGAAATGCACTCATCCTCCGGTAATAAAAATGCTGCTTTTTTTCTGAGATTTAAATAAATTTCCTTTTCAAGATGAAGTTTGATGTTGGTTGCTAAGGGACAATAAATATCTACACTGACAGCAGGGTAGTGCTGCACACACTTGAGAACAAAAAGGAGACCCACACGACTAGGAAGAGAACTAACCAGTGTGATGCATAGAACCATCCACTTCAGCTGGATTCTGCCCACAAAGGTTACGGAGGAAACGAAACAGTGGACTTGCTGGCCAAAAAGGCTTTGCTCACTCCCCCCACACCTACTCACACATACTGATGATGATGATCTGGGAGAAAATAAACTCATTTACAAACACCCTATGGCAGACTGAATGGGACTACTACACAACAGGAAGACTCTGTCATAGATTTATATCAACTCTAATGGCAAGGAAAAAAGCCCATCATTTTGAACCTGACCCAGACATGACCCAATGCTTAATGGGTCATGGAAAATTTCAGTCTTACCTTTACTGCTTTTAAAAAACACACGGACAATAAATGTGATAGTGAACTTAAAATGAAGGAGACGCCGAACACTTCATGTTTCACTGCCCTAAATTCCACCAGCATAGAGCAAAATTTTTTTGCCATCACAAGTGGACTAACACGGCCACTTCATCTGGCAGACATCTTTGCCAACAAACAGCTGTGATTCAGCCTACAAACATTCGTCAAGAAGACAAAAGAACTTAAACCAAACTAGCTCAAAAAATACAGCAACAGTCACCAAATGACAATAGTCCAATCAACCAAACAATGGAAAGCAAAACTGATGAAGAAGGCAAAATTTATAATTTGAATAAATACTACTTTAAATATAAAAATGTTTTATTTATATTTTATTTTTACATCACCATTCACCATCCAAGACCAATTCACCAAAGTTAAATTTGAAATTTTGCTATAATGCAGTTGTATAGTTATTTCACTTCGGGTTCATGGTCAGGTTTTTGCTATGAGAAGAGTCCGTGAGCATAATAAGTTTGGGAACCACTGCCATAAAACATGGTAAATTATGAAAGTATTCACAGTAAAAGTGAACAAAAATTATATGCATCGTATGTTTTTGTATAGTTGATATAATCTAATATATTTACATATACATACAAGATAGTTGGTGACATATATCTGATGATAGTGTGTAACTACAGGAAATTCTGATTAGTTTGAAATTCAGGGGATGAAATAATCATAATTTCAAATTATGTAAGATTTACATATTTCTGTATATGCCAAATGCAACATAACCAATGTAATTTATTAAGCAAATGGAATTTATCTACTTATACAGAATACTATTTTCATTAATTAAAAATAACAACAACAACATAAACAAACTGCAGGTAAACAGCATGTGTCTGGTGAGAAGCTTGCAGGTTGCCAGATGGGTTTTATAAAAAGTAAAGCAGAATTCCTCGAAATGCAGCCCAAAAAGTAATAAGTCTAGAGTTCTACAAATATCTAAATCTACTACTTGTAGTCCAATCTTGCAATCCCGAAAACCAGCTGTATTTTATGAAATAAGAGAAAAAAAGGGTAGTCCATGAGTAAGGTGACATTCAAAAATGTGTTGCTGTAAAAGCAGACACATATTGACCAGATTAAAGTTGTTCTTTGTCTATTGTTCTTTTATGGTAAAGAGGCACTTCAATCTAAACCAGTGGCTCTCAACCTTTTCCTACCCATGTACTCCTTTTACTCTTAATTTTTTTTGTGGACCTCGTAGACATTTCATAGAAAAAAAAACCTTATATTTTTCACTAATAAAAAAAGAAAGGAATTGTATCAAAAAAAAAAAAAAAAAAAAGGAAATAGTAAATACTGTATATACATATATTCTCTTTGACCGTTGTCAATGAGAGATATATGTCATATACATATTCAATATTTTAAATTATTTAAAATATTGAATATGTATGTTCTGAAGTAGAATTACCCTATAGACCACTAAAATATCACCGTGAACCCCAAATCAGTATTTTTTCTGTGGACCACATGGACCCCAATTGAGAACCACTGATCTAAACAAATAAGTAAACATATGTGTATCACAGTTTAGACAGAATTTTCACTTCAAATTTTAAAGTAGCCACATTTCAAACTAACCAAATTCTTTAAAATGTAAATCCTTGTATTAACATTTTAGAAAATAATGTAATTTTATCCACTTGGCCACTGGAAGACAAGTACAGAAAGGAGTCAGCAAACTAAATCTTTCAGAAATGGATGAACTTTACATGAAGAATACATTGAAAACTTCTGCATTGAATTATTTAAACCTATGGATATAACACTCAATTAGCTCTCAGCAAACTGAAAGAGTATTTATATCAATGAATAATTATTGCTGCTTTATCATCATATAATAAATTCTGCTTTTAATAATATTTTTTCCTAATAAATACTTGACATTTCTAAATAATTTTATTTAATAGCAAATGAATCAATTAGCAATAAACTGTTTGAGAAGATTTAGATATAGGCCTAGATATCAATATTCATTCTTACTACTATTAAAATCAAATTTAAAATGAATAAATAAAGTTATTAAAAATTTGGCTTATATTTTAGCACATTGTTTTAATCTTGAACATTGTTAAAAAAACAATTTCTCTTATCACCACATTTATTACTCATCACTTGATCATATTAATCAGGTATCCATTTAGCCATTTTCTAACAAGTACACAGTTATGGATAAAAAAAACCATACAAAAAATTATTCCATTTTTGTATGATTTTATCACATTTCTTTCTAGTGCCTTTTCCATACAAACATTCAGTACAAAATTATCAAAATTTATTGTTCTGCTTTTATAAGTAATAATGTAATTCTGTTACAAAAATCATTTAGATCATTTTTAACAATACGCATTTTAAATAACAACAAAAAAATCTGTCAGATTGTTATTTTGGTAAACACTGCCTGTAAAATTGGAGAATAATTTCCTATGTTTAGGAAATTGTAACTGATATTGAAGTTGTGGAGTTTTGAAAAAAATAAAGAATCAGTTTTTTGGTGTTAAATACATTAACTTAAATGTGTTTAAGTTAATCATTTAAGGGATATATAAACAATAGAAAGATGAAAAATCAGTTTTTTGATGTAAACACTAACTTCAATGTGTTTACATCAAAAAAACTGATTTTTCACCTTTCCATTGTTTATATATCCCTTAATCATTTTAAATAATAATTGATCTAATTAAATTTTTTAATAAAAAGTTATTTCTATACCTGAAGAAACGACCATTTTAAAATCATCCTCATAAAATTCTTTAATTTTATTGATACATTTTACTACAGATTCATCCCAACACAGCAATTCCATTTGTTCATTTAACCTAGCAAAAAAGTAATTTAATTAATTAATTAATTAATGTTAATTAATTTAATTGATATTGTAATATTATATATATATTATTTTATGAATGTATATAAATAAATTCAGAATAAGTTATGACAATATTTATAAAACACAACAGAATTCATAAACAGTTCATTAATCTAGCACCTACATCTTTTTAAGAAAAGGTAAGTTTGGTTTCAGAAAATGTAAATTAATTTTTAGATAAAGTTAACATCAATTTTAGCAACAATAATTTTTTAAACTGTAATTAATTAGCTTATGAATAAAGTGTGCAATTATTAGATAAAACTTAACTGTAGCATGTATGTAAACATACTGTAACATTCTAAAAGTAAAGAAACAAATTAACATTGCAAAAATTTCATTTTATTTAATTACAACAATGTCACTCCTGAAAATCTGTATCTCTTCTGACCGATCAGATCAAATTCAGGATTTTCTTTTAGAGATCAACAAATCTGAATCTAGATGACAGTATTAATTTTGTTTCTTGCAACATTTTTGGGGTAATTGAGATTGGCTTGTTTCTCTGAGAATCACTCCCATAGCCAGGAATAAATCATTGGGAAACTAGAGGGGAAAACTGAAAACATTATGACAACATTTTTATTTTTTCTTAGCAACACTAAGCTTATTAGCTAGAGTTTAAGTGTAAAAATAAGTAAGAGTAGCCCAAGTTTACATGATGAAATTGAAAATGCATATTATATATACTGCATATGGGCACTGCTGACTAAGCTGATGAGGCTAGGCATCTCATACCACTTGTAATTAGGACCCATTCAAAAGTTACTTGGCATGGGAAATATATTGAGGTCTTTGCTTACAGAAAGGAAAGCCTTTTGATGGTTCATCAAAGCCCGTGAAGATTTTGATACCAATATTTGTTAATCAATGACAAGCATTGGACATAGGAGTCAATGCTTGTCATTGATTAACAAATATTGACATCCTAATGATTGACAGTTCCTCAGTCAATATACTTAACAGTTTGAAATTCAGGCCTTTTCTGAGACTTAGTAGGGTGTTTTTTAAGATTCTTGGTGATTGCTCTGATTCTTCATCAGCAGCTTCAGGGTTAGACAAAAAGCTCTCTGGTGCTGGCATGCAGTCAATGGCTTCAGGGCTTAGTTGCACGCATACTGCATGGCTTCTAGATCTAGTAGCAGACATGCTATCTGCTGATTCACAATTGGTTGCTTCAGGCCTAATGGTAAGTCTGGTTTATAGATGGATTCAAAACTACTAATAGCATGAGGGCTGGCATTTGTGTGAGATTTTTAGGCAGGAACATCTTTGTCCCTATGGATAAGTTCTTCACTTTGTTTCAAGCTGAATTGCTAGCTGTTATTTGATCTATTGCACTACTTTACATAGATGTCTTCTTAATAATGCTATCTATCAATTCATTGTTGTTAACAGTCAAACTGCTTTGAAGACATTTTATTTTTGTAAGTTCACATCAACACTTGTCTGGGAGTGCTGTTTGCATCTTCAATGAATTGGCTTCCTGCAATAGAGTTTTTCTCATATGGGTGCTTTGACATGAGGGAATTGCTGGCAATATAAGTGCTATTCTACTGGCCAAGCAGAGAGCATCTTTCTCTTTAATGGGTCTAAAGTAGCTCTATGTATTTCTTACAGAACTTTCTCTAGAGCTGTGGAAGACAGGATATTTTCTGGTCATTTGAAGTTACTTAAGGCAAAAATGCTTTACTCTGCTTTAGACCAAGAGGACATATCTTAATCTAAACTTTGCTTTAGATTAGGATATGCCCTCTTGGTCTAAAGCAGAGTAAACCAGTTTTGCCTAGCTTGCTCTCTGTGCAAACTATGAATTTTCTAGGTTTTGGCAAGAATAATCTTTAGTTCTTGGTCAGCATTGTAACTGGTTTGATCACTTTTGTAAACATTATGCTGACTGAAATGTTCCTCCTCAGCCTTTTGCAGCTTCTGTGGCTCTAACTTCTCTGCATCTCATTTGTAAGTGTGCAGACCTTTATGTTCATGTAGACTTACTCATTTGGGGTCTTTCTTGTTGAGCTGTGGTGAAGTCCTACAGCTTTCCTTTAGAGGTCTGCTGTCTAAAAAGATCAGACTTCTGAAGTAATTTCTCATGTATCAGTCCACATCAGAATCTTTTAGGTCAGTGATTTGGCTTGCCCCACTTGTAGAATCTATAATTACAATTTACTATCTTACTAGTTTCAAATAGTTGATTTGTATGGAAAACTTATTTGAAAATTTTAAACTGCAGGATTGGATTTAAAGATATGATATTAAAGTTAATATATGGAGAAAATATCCTAAATTCTGTTAAAGTAAATTTTATTCTTTTTTTATTAAATTGACTTTTGGCCTTCAAGTGTACTGTACATTAAAATCAGCATATCCTCATCCTATATTAAAGCTTGTTGATGATGACATTAATTCAAAACAAAAAAATCTACTTTAAAATTACAGTATTTTACTACAAATACTGAAAAAATGAAAATGTAATTAAAAAAAATTCTTTCTTAAATTTTCTTATACTATTTTTTGTTTTTTTATAAAAAATTTTCAAACTTCTTTTCAAATATTTCTTTTATAAACAACAAAATGCTTTTTAAATTGTTACAGTTTCATTTTTCAATAATTGTTAGTAAACTCTCATCATCAATTATTACATACAGGTTAAATAAATGAAACTAATATTATCTAACCTGAAGTAAGTAATCAAAGAATCTAAGAAGATGTTTTCTTCAGTATCTCCTGTATCATTTTGAGAATTTTTATATTCGTTCTCTTCTGACAAAATTAATGGAGCATTTTTACGAAATTTTGTTGATAAATAAAGCCTAAAATTTCTATTTTTTGAATAAACACCTGAAAAAATTTTTGCATAAACAGTTTATGAAATAAATAATAATAATGATATTTTTAAAATTAGTATTAAAAATTTATACACACCTAAATCACAAAATAAAGAGTCTTTCCCATCTTTATCTTTTATTAAGAGTTTTAACAAATCAGGTGGTGATAAACTATTGTTAGAAGTACTCTCAGATGATATTTGATTCATTATATTTAAACAAACATAATTAACAAATTTACCTAAACAAAGATAATCATTTAAGTAGTTTTAAAATAAAATACTGTATTTTAAAATAAAGAATTTAACTTACCAGTTTCTATATTATTTTTAAAACAAAATCCATTTAAAACAAATATTAAATGACTGCTAAATTTGTTTTGTGTGCTGAAATATAAAATTATTATTATTATTACTACCACCACCACCAAAATATCTAAAATAGTACCATTACAATTCATGAAAATAATGTTATTAGTGATATTTTGTTAAAACATTTCTCCACACTAAGAGCTGGCTTCTGTTAGAACACTAGATGGTAGTCTTTCATAAATTTTTTTAATTTTTGTGATTTTGTTCATTTTTATAGCTTAATCAGGAAAAATTTTTCCCAGTTGGTAATATAGTCTATAAGTAACAAAACTCATTTTCAGTCTTAACAGTCTTTTCAGTTGCATTTTATTCCTAATCATATATCTGAAATTCATGGTAAAAATCATCAGATTTTTTATGATTGAAGTCAATTACACTAGTTTTCGAATTGTGATCTTACAAATGCAGAGACTTAATGTTAAAATACAGATATGTGGAGACTTAAAAGTTATAGGGCTGTTACTGGTACTTTAGTGTGGTTTTATTAAATATTGTTTTCTTTGTCTTTGGAATAGTAGAGCAACACAAAATCATTTAAAAGTAAAAGAATGGATTCAGAAAGATGAATTTGTTACAGGTCAAGCTAACGTAAAGAATACACCTGTAGTTGATCCCAAAAGGTCTTGTTACCTCCACTGCATGTAAAATTTGGATTAAAAATACCTTAGTCAAAGCACTGGCTACTGAAAGAGCACTTTCAAATACCTTAAATAGATTTTTTTTCAAAAGAAAGTGACATTAAGCTTAGTTTTTAAAGATGGAATATTTGTTGGACCTCAAATCAGAAAATTACTTCAGGATGCACAGTTAAAGGAGATATAATAGTTTTTGGGCAACAGAAAAACAGAAAACTACGTAAATTTTGTAGGAGAATTACTTGAAAATTACAATAAAATGAGTTGTAGAATGTCCCTTAAACTACACTTTTTACATTTGCATTTAAATTTTTTTCCAAAAAATCTTGGTGCCATCAGTGATGAGCAAGAGGAGAGATTCCACCAAGCTATCCTAAAAATGGAACAATAATATCAATGCAGGTGAGATCCTGGAATGATGGGAGACTGTTGCTGGTTCCTTATTAGAGAAAGTGTTATGGAATATAAATGAAAAACAACATTTGCAAAAAAGTTATCAACAGTAAATTGAGCATAAATGTAATGTCATATATATTTTTGTAAATAGAACAATTTTTCAGTTTGATATAAGTTTTACCTATATTTACAATAAACAATAATAAAAATGAGCAATTATTTATTGTGACATCGTCACAATGCCACGCTGCAATTTCTAATCATACTTTTAATTTATTTAATTTAAAATATATACTCTCCACCTCAAATTAGTAGTGTCTTACCCCTGTACATCATACTTTTCCTGCTAGCAAAACAGTCATGCTGGTCATCTATCTATTTCAGTCTCTTATGTATTTTTATTAGTTCAGAAATGTTCAGAACTGATGCAATACTGGTCTAATCTTAAATGACCAATGAAATAGCCATGTTAAGTTACCTGTAAAAGAATAAACATGGCTGACATGGAAGTAATTGCAAGTGTCTGAGTTGATAGTGAAAATGAAAACAACAGAAATCAAACGCATGGTAGAAAATAAACAAGAAATGAAGTTCCATTTAATGTCACTGAAATGGAACAAACTAATTTTATTAGTGCTATATGATTGGTTTAGCACTAATAAAATTCTGTATAAGAATGGTAAAACTACAGAATAATCTGTAGTTTTTGATGTATTTTACCATTCTTATACATTAAGGACTGATAAGGGGCAAATGGCCCAAAATGCATTTCCTTTTGTGAAAAATAGATTAAAAAAAAAGTATTTTTTCTGTCAAAAAAGTATTCCTGTGTGAGAAGTTCTCTATAGTGATTTTGTGCTTAATTCTAAAGAAATAAATATGATTTTTTACAGTTTTTTTTAAAGAGGTCACTTATTTTGCATTATTTTAAACAAGTTTCTCTTTGTTTTTAATGCGTTAAAAGCCCATGACTCATTAATGCTTTCATCCTTGTACTGTAATAAATCAAACCTAACCCTAGTATTGACATCAAGATAGCTCAATAGTGGATCTACAGAAGATTGCCAACAATTGTTAATACAACAACTTTATAATTTATGGAATTAGTATTCTGTAAAGTCAATTTTGGTTAATCAATTTTTTGGATAATCAAGGTTCTGCTGTTCTATGAACTATATAACTTATAACTTCATAATTAACTATTAAGAATTAAATACCTGGCATCCAACCATAAAACATTTGATTTATCACAATATATATTATATTTTTCTTTCAGACTCTTGCAGACATACTGAAAAATAAAAATAATTTCAATAAAACTTTTTATTTGACATTAATCATATATAATTACTTAAGAATAAGTAACTTTTAAAAAAATTTATTATATACCTCAATAAAAATATTGATCATTTCTGATCCATTTTTTCCAGGATTAATTGTTTTATTGAATTCTAAATCAAAATATAATTTACATGGAGAATCTGAAAATTAATTAAAAATTCTAATATGTCAATCTATAATCTCATACAATCATAGTATAATTAATTCATTCAAAAACTTTCCTTTACAAATTAATCTAATTAAAATTAATGTCTTATTTTCATTTATAATTAATGGCATCATATTTTCAGTAAATGTTTTAAAATTTGACATTATGAGTGAAAATAAAATCTCAAACTATTATTATTATTATTATTGACAAGACTATACCTTGTTTATAAAATCGTAGTGCTGTTATGTACTCCTTCATACCTCTAAAGTGTAAAGCCATGTCAGGAGTTGACATTTGGCACAGAGTATTAGGTGCCCAAATCAAGCACGCATAAAAAAAAAAAAACAGACTTATAGGTAGTCAGGGGACCGAGAACAGTCAAAATAAAATACAAATGGCGACACTCTTTCCACAAACAGGCACTAGTGTGAGATTTGTGCATGTGTTGGGAAGTTGGAAATGCAAATGTTGTGAAATCAAATTTTGACAAATGAATCTTTGAAACAACCTATTTACCTGTCCCAACATATCTCTGGTCACCACGTACTGACCTTGACTGGTTGATCTGAGATATCTCGTTTCAGCATTGGAACATTTTTGAAACTATATGGAATTAGTCGTTATAAAAATTTTATATTAAAACTAACTTCCAAAATATAATTTTTGTTTTCTTTTTACATTTATTACTATATATAGTTTGTGGAAAATAAAAAAATAACTTCAGACGATATGATAGCCACGATTATTTTTTCAAAAAACAGGAAATTTTCATTAGGCATGGACAAAAATTTAACCCAGGGCAATATGCAATTGAGAGAAATTTTGACATTGGATAGGTTAATTTCACCAAAAATGTATTGTGGATGACCTCATGGTCGTGGCTGTGGCCGAGGCCGGCAAAGTTTGAACAACTGCGCTCAAAACCAGAGATACCAAAGAAGATTGGAGAATGAGAATGAGATCGAGATCTGCCATGAGCGTGAAATGATCCCACTTAGTAGTGAGTCTCCAAGACAGTCTTGTTCCAAAAATGGCCTTATCGTTTTTCTTGTTGTTGTTATTATTTACTAATCATATGATTAGTAAGTTAAAATGCCACCTGTACCAAGTGATAAAGCTATAACTTGGTACAGGTGGTAAGAAAACCAGGAAAGAATAGAAGAATATGGAGATAAGAAGAAGAGGAGAAGGAAAGTTTCAGTATTTATATCTACAAAGTTTTAAAGCAAGTTTATCCTGATACTGGAATTTCTAGCAAAGCTATGTCTATAATGAATAGTTTTGTCAATGATATCTTTGAAAGAATTGCTGCAGAATCTTCTTGACTTGCATATTATTTTCTACATGTATAGATTTTAGTTCTAATGATATTCAATATCTAATCATTTTTATTTTATATTATGATGTTAAATTAAGATATTATGATGTTAAATTTAGATTAAATAAAAATTATTATTTGTAATATTACCTTTTACAATTACTTCATACGTACATCTTTCTTCTACTGGTCTCTTTCTATATTACAATGTAATAACATTTATCAGATTAATAGTAATGTAATTATAATAAGTTATTTTTATGTCAGAGATTAATTTAAATTAAATCATTCTTTAAAATAAAAATATATAATCAACATAAATACAAAAGTATATATTATTATTAATTTCTGATCACTTTAAATTCTTTTATCAGAGACATAGTTATAAATACAATATTGTTTTTAATGTGCAACATAAAATTATATTGTAATAGATTAAGAAAATAGAATGCCAAGAAATATATTTGAAACAAAAGATTCTTTATTTATTTATTTATTTTTAGTTATTCCTAATTTATTACTTTGCTGGAAACTAAAGGAATTGTTGTCTTAAGATAAAATAAAAACTTATTTAATATATTTACATAAAGAATTTCACTTCAATAAATAATACAATTAACTTGATAATATTGTCATTTATACCTGGCTTATACCTGGATTATACACTGGGGTTTAGCAGACATCTGTGCTTAGTGGACAAAATAGCTGGTCCTGACATAATAATAAGACTATTATGTATTTTTATCTTTACTATTCATTGTACATGTTAAATTTCTTTCCTGTCATTACCTATGTGTGTAGCAATGATTTGTATTATTGTTTTCTTATAAAAAATAAACGGCCATGACGTGACGCCTCAATTGAGCCCGCCACTTTTGGTCTGGTAAAACTTTGGAACGGACCAACGTAGTCGTGTATGATTTTTTAAACTTATTTGTAAGGTATCCTGCTCACTATCTGCGAACACATAACTTGCAACAGTGATACATTTAACAGGTTATGGGCCCAGACACAGGTATTTACTGAGTGAATAGTGAGACAGAGTTTTATTTTACGTAACGGGTTTATTTAGCGTACATGTACAAGAACGAAGACAAGATGGCCGACAGTGTGAAAACGGTTATCACGAAGTTGAACAGGAATAATTATCCGGCTTGGAGGTTTAAAATGGAGCTGCTACTTATTGACAGTGACTTACGGGATGTTGTATGCAATCCACCACCTAAGCCACAGACGAATGAATGGAAACTAAAAGATGGAAAAGCAAGAAGTAAAATCGGACTCATGGTAGAAGATTCGCAATTACAGCTCATCAAAAAGGCAAAAACTTCAAAGGAAATGTGGAAATCATTAGAAAAACATCATCGAAGATCAACACTTACACAAAAAGTAAGTCTGTATAAGAAATTATTTCACTTAAAGTATGAAAAGGGGCAGTATATGGAAAGAAATTTAAATAGTATAGAGGATTTAGTAGATGAGTTAACCGCTTCGGGAGAACAAATGAGTGACAGACTCATGGGAATTCTTATGTTGGGAAGTTTGCCTGATAACTATAATATATTAACGACTGCTCTTGAGGCAAGAGCAGATACGGACCTCACTCTTGGATTCGTAAAGATTAAGATCATGGAAGAGTATGAGAAGCAATCAAGAGGATCGATTGGACATACCATGCATACGGATGAAGCCACGGCTTTGAAAACAATGGTCCGTAAACAGAAAACCGGATGTTATTATTGTGGGGGTCCCCATTTGAAAAGGGATTGTCCTGAATTGGGCAGAGGAAAGAAAAAGAAAGAATACAAAGTAAAATTAACTGAAGTCCAGGAAGAGTATGATCCGTTGGACAATGATGAAACATACGAATGCCACTCTGCATGTGTGAGCGCACAAAATATGCCATTAGGTATGAAACAATGTCTTGCTGTGAAGACTACAAGGGATTGGTATGTTGATTCAGAGGCAAAAGCTGACATGACAAACAACAGGAACTTCTTCAGAAAATTGAACAACAACAACCGTGAAATTGTTCGTGTGGCTGATGGAAGAGAAGTGCCTGCAAGCGGAGTTGGACATGGTGAACTAATTTGTGATGAAGATAGTTCAAATGGCAAGTTAAAATTAGATAATGTATTATATGTACCACAATTAAATGGGAATTTATTGTCGGTCTTAAAAATGATGCAAAGAGGTTATGATGTGTATTTTGACAGCAAAACAATGCAGTGCTACATAAAACAAGATGGCAAGACATGCAAAGGCTGAGCTTCGGGGATCACTATTTGTGTTGAGCCAACACAATGCCTTACAAGTATTATCCATGCCCAAGAAACAGTGTGTACATCTGTGGCACTTGAGGTGTGGCCACCGTGATCCATCTGTAATGCGTTATAAGGCCCCCAAAAGTGTCGAGGGTGTGAAAATTAATGAGTGCGGGTGCACTGTGGGATGCGAAAGTTGCATGAAAAATAAAACGCCGCAGAGACCATTTCCAAAAGAATCGATGAATAGAAGTAGTACAAAGCTTGAGCTCTTGCACAGTGACTTGTGTGGACCCATGCAAGTGAGAACCCCTGGTGGAAATAGATATTACATAATGATTATAGATGATTATACTGGTTATACCAAAGTTTATCTGTTGAAGCACAAGTCTGAGGCTAATGTAAAAATAAAGGAATATGTAAATTATGTTGAAACACAAATGGGATGCAAGGTGAAAAAGTTCCGATCTGATAGAGGAACTGAGTACATGAATGAAGACCTGTGTAAATTTTTCAAAGAACATGGTATTAAAGTTCAGACCATAGCACCAGATTGCCCCCAACAGAATGGCAAGGCAGAACGGAAAAATCGCTCTCTTTGTAAGATGGTAAGAACAATGCTGCATGATGCAGAATTAGGAAAATGCTACTGGGGTGAGGCATTAATGACGGTAAATCATATCCAGAACAGATTACCATCAAAAAAGGACCCAATCACACCATATGAGAAATGGCAAGGTAAGAAGCCAAATATTGAGTACTTCCGCCGTTTTGGATGTATTGCTTACACAAGAGTTCCTTTTAGAGTAAGAAAGAAACTGGATGTAAAGGCAACTGAAACAAGATTTGTGGGATATGAAAGTGGCAGCAAGGCATATCGATTGCTGGATATCGTAACCAAGAAAATTAAGATAAGTCATGACGTTGTCTTCATAGAAGGAGATCCACACGACAACATGGGCTCGGCCAACAATTCATCCCTCCCACATTACCACAGTGAAGAAAGATGACAGCAAAAGCGAAGTAGAAGTTAACCTAAATGAAAGAGCCATTTTTAACAAGCAATCTGAGGACAATCTGCCACTCCGTCGCTCTACGAGAAACAACAAAGGTTGTCACCCAGACAGATTGATTGAAGCAATGCCAAGTACGGTTGTTTCTGAACCGAAAACCTACGATGAAGCCGTCAACGGAAAAGATGCAAATGAGTGGATAAAGGCAATGGATGCGGAAATTTGTGCACTCAAGAAAAATGGAACATGGTTGTTGGCCAATCCACCACCAGAAGCAAATGTTGTTAGAAGCAAATGGATATATAAAATTAAACGTGATCCACATGGTACCGACAAGATACAAAGCCCGTCTGGTGGCACAAGGCTTCAGTCAAAAATAAGGGGAGGATTATGACCAGGTATTTGCTCCAGTGGCAAAGCCAACAACCCTTAGGATCTTGCTCACTTTAGCAGCTAAACGTAAAATGCATGTGAATCACTATGACATTGAGACAGCTTTCTTGAATGGCGACCTTCACCGTACAGTGTACATGCAGCAACCTAAAGGCTATCACACAGAGGAACCGAGCAAAGTTTGCAAGCTTGTGAAAAACCTTTATGGATTGAAACAGGGAGCTACTGAGTGGAACAGAAAATTGCATGAAGTACTGACTGAATGCGGTTTTGCGCAGAGCATAAATGACCCGTCTGTACACCGGAAAAAGATGCTATGCAACAATGTACATCATTGCACATGTTGATGATGTAATTGCAGCATCAACCTCCAAAGAAGCGTTAGATTGGCTTGAAGTGGAAACTAACAAATATTTCCACATGAAAAACCTCGGAAATATCGATCATTACCTCGGAATCAAATTTGATCGAGATGGTGATGGAATATTCCATCTAAATCAAAAACATTTTATAACTGACAAACTAGTAGAATTTGGACTCCAAGGTGCAAAAACCAGCAAGATTCCCCTTGATCCTGGATATTTCAAAATTAAAGAGAGGGGACCAAGGATGGAAAGTAACAAACTGTACCTCAAGGGTATAGGTAGTTTACTGTACCTTGCAACTAACACACACCCAGATATATTGGCAGCAGTTTCCATCCTCGCCCAGTGTACTAAGGAACCAAGAGCAGTTGACTGGAATGAGGTGAAAAGGGTGTTTCGATATCTGAAGGGAACAGCTGATTGGAAACTGAAATTGGGTGAGAAGAGCAACACTAGAACCACACTAGAATGTTTCATCGACTCAGACTGGGCAGGTGATAACACAGATCGAAAGTCGCATACAGGGTATGTCTTTAAATATCAAGACAGTCCTGTATCCTGGTACAGTCCCGACCAAAATGATTGACTATCAGTCGATCGATTGCGCAGCTGTGGAAATTGATCACTTGTTACACCAGGACATTCTATCTCTTAGCAAAGGCGTTTCAGGTGGACTGATCCGATTTGAGCCGTAATAGGGGTGAGGAAATCGAGCCGGAGGGACTTAAGCGTGCAGTCAAGCGCTCTGCAGGTTGACAAGACTAATCGCTCATCGCTTGCCTAAAACTGCGTGTGTAGCATCGGCCTTTTTTCTTTTAAAATTGTAAATTTGCCGCCACTGATCATCAGAAATATGATTTTATCCGTTATCTTTATACTTTTCTTTCTGTATAATGTTTTATTTACGTTTATTTTCCTGTAATTTGAGACGATACAGCTTTAAAATAAACAGATCAGGTCTCACTTGCCAATAGATTATCTCAACTTTCACCGATTGTCGTCGGTTCCTTTGTAATCGGAGAGTAATAGGATCCTGTGTCAATTTTCACTGTTAAGTGTTAATTGTTTTTGCAGTAATCTGAGTAGAGGGGAGAAGTTACTTAATAAACCGCCAAGTGTTTTATTACTGTTTAAACAACTGCTCCCCAGTTGTTATTTTTAGTAATTGGAGAGGGGTAGATCGTGTTTCAAGGTCAGTGAAAGTTTATTACTTTCGCAACAGGATGTCATCTGAGCTGCCACCCACTCCCCGCTTAAATGACAACAACGTGCTAAGTGTTTTATTATTATATAAACAAAAACTCCTCTCCCTGTCAGAAGTGGGTCAAATGTCAAGGTTACTATTTAATAGTATTGAACAGAATGTTGTCCTTGATATTTAACTATCATTTTGTCAGAACTTTTTATTTTGAATACTTTTCTTATAATTTATTTCCGCTTCGGTTATAAAATTGTTTTTATCATGTTTTAAATCCGCGCGTTTTATAATACACTTGTATAAAGTTACGAATTAAAATTGCAGTGCACATTTTGTTGTTTTATAAAATATTTATTGATTATACAGAGTTTATGTTTGCAAAAATGTTTGCATATCTCTTCTTTGTCAATTTATAAAATATATATATATATAATGACAAAGAAGAGATAAAAACAATTTTATAACCGAAGCAGAAATAAATTATAAGAAAAGTATTCAAAATAAAAAGTTCTGACAAAATGATAGTTAAATATCAAGGACAACATTCTGTTCAATACTATTAAATAGTAACCTTGACATTTGACCCACTTCTGACAGGGAGAGGAGTTTTTGTTTATATAATAATAAAACACTTAGCACGTTGTTGTCATTTAAGCGGGGAGTGGGTGGCAGCTCAGATGACATCCTGTTGCGAAAGTAATAAACTTTCACTGACCTTGAAACACGATCTACCCCTCTCCAATTACTAAAAATAACAACTGGGGAGCAGTTGTTTAAACAGTAATAAAACACTTGGCGGTTTATTAAGTAACTTCTCCCCTCTACTCAGATTACTGCAAAAACAATTAACACTTAACAGTGAAAATTGACACAGGATCCTATTACTCTCCGATTACAAAGGAACCGACGACAATCGGTGAAAGTTGAGATAATCTATTGGCAAGTGAGACCTGATCTGTTTATTTTAAAGCTGTATCGTCTCAAATTACAGGAAAATAAACGTAAATAAAACATTATACAGAAAGAAAAGTATAAAGATAACGGATAAAATCATATTTCTGATGATCAGTGGCGGCAAATTTACAATTTTAAAAGAAAAAAGGCCGATGCTACACACGCAGTTTTAGGCAAGCGATGAGCGATTAGTCTTGTCAACCTGCAGAGCGCTTGACTGCACGCTTAAGTCCCTCCGGCTCGATTTCCTCACCCCTATTACGGCTCAAATCGGATCAGTCCACCTGAAACGCCTTTGCTAAGAGATAGAATGTCCTGGTGTAACAAGTGATCAATTTCCACAGCTGCGCAATTGATCGACTGATAGTCAATCATTTTGGTCGGGACTGTACAGTAAAAAGCAAAGTAATGTGACACTGTCCTCGACTGAAGCTGAGTACGTTGCACTTTGTGAAGCCGCTCAGGAGGCTGCTTGGCTGAAGCGAGTGTTTCTGGACCTTGGGGAAGCTGTCGATAAGAAAGTAACTATGTACGAGGATAACCAAAGTTGTATGAAAGTGGCAGAGAATGATAGTGTGAGTCAACGTACGAAGCATATTGATGTCAAATATCATTTTGTAAGAAATGAAGTGAAGAATGGGAATGTATGTATTATGTACTGCCCTACCAAGGAAATGGTAGCAGACATTTTAACAAAACCAGTGTGTACTGGAAAACACGTTAAATGTGCTAGACAACTTGGACTCGATGACTGTAAGCAAAAATGGGACAAATCATTGAGGAGTAGTGTTAAATTTCTTTCCTGTCATTACCTATGTGTGTAGCAATGATTTGTATTATATAACCTTTGTATTATTTTCTCTTATAAAAAAATAAACGGCCATGATGTGGCGCCTCAATCGAGCCCGCCACTTTTGGTCTGGTAAAACTTTGGAACGGACCAACATAGTCGTGTATGATTTTTTAAACTTATTTGTAAGGTATCCTGCTCACTATCTGCGAACACATAACTTGCAACAGTGATACATTTAACAGTACACAAACAATGGATAAGAATTTTCTTATTTTTCCTATTCTCCATAACTTCTACTAAGCAAGAGTACAATGGATTGCATACTTCCCATAAATATCAGTTTAAAATTTCCATCATCAGTCATCATTTCATAGAATTTCTTTTGTTTCCTTAAACTTGTCAAATGAGATTTTCACAGTTCCATTTTTAGATTATACGCTAATCATTTTTACATCAAACACTGATAAACTGATGCTGGCACTTCTTTGCATGATGGAAGGGTGGTATTAAAAAACTCAGGAAATTTTGAAGGTAGAAAGAGTAATAAAAATAGGATGAATAAAATGAATCATGTGTTGGAAAAATTGACAAATTTCTTGCTTGGAGTGTTTAGATGGCATAATTGGTAATGTCATCTGCCTGACTTATAATACTGTAGTTATGATTTGGTACCACTCCATGTCAGAATTTTTCTTCTAGATTTCTCTAAATTAATTAATCATTAAATTTACTACAAAATGGTGTTTAACTTTAGTGACAAATTGTAATTAATTAACCCCTTAACGTCCACTTAACCTTATCATGTAAAAATTATACTTTAATTTTAATAATTCATTAGTTATATCTGATTTCAATTCTTAGCACATATTCTTTTACAAAATAAAACTGTGAATCAATTATTTAATGGGTATTGTAAAATGTGATTATTTTTTAACAGCTACTTGATTTAGATAGAAAAACTAGTCCTGAGAAAAGTTTCACAGCCTAAGAATATCACTTATGCTAAAATATATAGAGAACTTGCATGAACGTCATCTCATGTGAACAAATCATCATTGTTCCATCTCCTGCACCATATTTGTGCTGTGCTGTTTGTGGAAATGTATATAGTTTAGTTTGCATCTGAACATTTATCGTGTGCAGAAGATAGCAAAACATGCATTTTACTTTCCCAGCTCTGTTATATATAATAGAGAAACTATGGGAACATTTTTACATTTTTGGACTCAGGGACTTTGAAACATCGAGAAATGAAAAAAATTTTTGAGGTTTTTCTGTATGTATGTTCTCTCTCTCTCTCTGTGTGTGTGTGTTTGTATATTAGGGAGATTGATGCTATTAAATTTTGATAATTAAAGGTCGAGGGGATCGTGGAGCATATCTGGAGTAGGGTCGGACTAGATGAAGATTTTATTCATTATCAATATTTATAATTTTTTATAAAATTCATCTCTATCCTCAAAATTGAGCCTTTTTCCATTTTATAACAACTAAAAATATAAGTTTTTTATAAATATATCACTCGTAAAACTAACACCAGCATATAACAAGAAAAAAGACAAATTTACGAACGTTTTTGTCCTATGTGAAATAGACATCCTCAGATATATACAATATCAAACAAACGGCTCAAATTTACGAACAAAGTGAATATTACAAAAACGTTCGTGATTTTTCTTTTTTCTTGTTATATGCTGGTGTTGGTTTTACAAGTGATATATTTATACAAAATCCAGTTATTGAGATACATTTAAGTTTTTTATAACAAAATCTCATAAATAACAGTGCCATACACAAATTTATGTTTAATAGTGTAAAATTTACATTTAATTAAGATCTCATAACAGCCAGGAAAGTTACACAACTCTTTGCTGGATTTTTTACTAGGTTATTTAACTCCTCTTACTAGTCAAGACACCAATTAGAATAGAAATAAAATTTTAATGTATAGTGGAGTTGATCCATACAAAGATGACTCAAATTCGTTTTTAGATGATCATTGTTCTTGACTGAAGAGAGAATATGGCAACACCTTGTCTTAATAATCCAATTTTTAACTCAACTACACAAAAGCATACAAATCACTTAAAACTGAAGTTTAGCAAGTGGATGGGTTAATCCAAAGAGTTTGGTAGAGAGTTCTTCACAACATATTTTTCCTAGCAAGAGAAGTTTAAGTACAATAAAACAAACTATAATACTTGGTTGTTGTATCATTATATTGACTAAAAATGTATGTTTTATGATAGAAGTGATGCTATGCAATGGTCAATAAAACTAAGTGCTGTGTGGTAACTTTTTTTTTTTTTTGTAATTGTTGAATTTGTTTTATTTTGTGTTAAAATTTATTTACACCATATCTGCTCATTAGGTAAACCAAAATTTATGCTTTTCTCATTTAAAGTTTGGTTACTCTGTCATGTATCAGGTGAAGTTAAAAGCTTAAAACAAAACAGAAATGTTACAAATATGGCACCAGGCAAAATGCATATGCACAACACATACATCCAGGTCTTTAGTACATCACATGCAAGTTGTCTATTATATCACGAAAACAAAGTGAAATATTGTCTTTCTTACTTATGAATTTGCCATAAATGTTTTGGGTGTGTAACTAAATAGGTACGTTTTCCTTTATTTCCTGGAATTCTCTGTTCAAAACCAAAAACTCTGGCATCCTATAAAAAAAATTCATTAAAATATTTATATTAACTTCAACACAATTATAATTTTAATCTTAAAGAATTTAATTATAATAAATTTTATTAAAATTAATGCAAACTATTATTACTTTAGTGTGATAGTCACACAAGTGTACAATAGTCCACGAGAGGCAGTACACAAAAAAAAAAATAACAACAATTATTTTTTTTTTACATGATTAGCAATATACAGGATTCTTTTGGATTCTAACTCTTAATGTTATACAATATCCCAAACTGGGGCGAGGAATCGAGCAAACACAGAACAAATAATGCACTCGCGACAAATAAGAAAAGATGGACTTGTAATCTTATGACTAACTTACACTAAATTATAAACTAAAAAGGAAAGGAAAGAATAACAACAAGTTTTAGTATGATAGAGGAGGTTATAAGGAATACCCGGGTTCTCTGTTTGGTATTGATGCTCTTCTGGTGGGGAACCACTCTAAATCATTTCTCACCAATATTTTTCGGATCTCTTCGAAGATTCTCCTTAAACAAGGGACATTGTCTCTCTCTCTCTCTTTACGTTAGCAGGGTCCTTTCTCTTTCTGTAGGACAACTTCATCACCCTTTGTCCTTCTAGACAACAAGTAGAAGCGTAACTTTCGCACGTCTACCTGCACCGAGAGTCTGACCCAAGAATGAACCTTCTTATTGTTCTAGTAGCCTCAGGGACTTCACTTCCCATTGTTAACGCAGTTTCGTGGAAAGGGTTACCCCACCCACAGGAAGGAATGTTAATAGAAAATTCAAGAAAACAAAAAGGAAGTACAAAGAAGAAACAAAACTTAAAACTAAACTTATATCTAATATATATATTAATATGGCATATTGCCACATTAGAAATAAATTTTTTTTGTGCTTTGAAATTTAGATCTTATAGTCTGCTCGTGCTTCATATTCAGAACTAAATTTATTGACTCTCACTTTAAAAATTCAATTACATTTTATCTATAATCAAAATTTTTATATTTTAATATGATCATATTCATTAAAATATTTTAAATTTATAATTTAATTTGAAAAATTAATTTTCAAATTAATAATAAATTCTAAATTTATAGTTCAATAAAAGTATACAGGTAACACCCGTATAACACGGCACTTTACTCACTCTAACACGGTTTGGGAATTAGCTAAAACACTCGTACAGTACAACATGAAATGCAATAAAAACTGTTACCAGTTGATGATGCTCATGCTGAGATCATCATATAGGATGAATAATCCTCTGGTAAAGTAGTTACTTAAATAATAAATAAGTATTTTACCCATGAAAAAAATCTACTATATAAAGCTGAAAAACCGGATTCTATCACTGTATCCCAAAAATGGCCACTAGGGGCCCCTGGCTACTATTTAAATTAATTTAAAATAACAATATAAATTATTTTATATTTATTTTATATTTTTACAGTATAATATTCAGTATATTATTATTTTTATTTGTAATTTTGTATGCCCCAATGACTGCCTGCATCCGGCCTTTCGACTTGTGAATAATAAATGCGATTTAAAGAAGGATTTAACAGCATGTTTTTTAATTTTTGGAACCTAACCCCCCTTTTCGCACTAGTTCTTTGTTTCGTATAACACGGATTCGCATAACACGGCAATTTTTTGGAACGTAACTCCCGTGTTATACGAGGGTTACCTGTATTTGTAAACTGTAACAGGAATATACAGTACTTCATTATACTAAAAGATTTAACTAAAACTATATTAATTTTTCTCTTAAATTTTAATGTATTTGTTGTTATATACCATATATAAGACAATAGTTGAATCATAAAAACAGGCCCCCAAAATCTGGGGTTGTTTTATAGTACAGATACAAAAACAAAATTAGATTGAAATTTATATAAATTAAAACCATTATAAAAAAAAACGGACAAACCATAATTATTTACTAGTAGAGAGTAGGGTATGTCCACAAAATAGAATAGCCCATAGGATGTTTTTGTGAATAGTCAAGGTCATTACCCGAATGCCCAAATCAGTGTGAATGTTTGCAAAAATTGCAAGGCAGTGCTGCCAGATGCAAGAAAATAAAATTTGTTCATTCGAAAAATTACAAATAGGACAATTCCATATACACTATACAGTATTATTATCCAGATGATGATCGCTGATCTAAACTAAATTCTTGGCCATTGATAATTTGGGAGTCATCTTATAGGACAGATATATGCTAAAACTATAAAACTTCGACGAAAATTTATACCTCATCTTATCTGGCGAAGAAATATATGGTATTTGTAATTATTCATGTTTTATTTTAATTCATGTTTGTTTATTATTTCTTCTTAATAAACATGTTTTAATTTTTTTAAGTTATCAGACTTACATCTTGAAAAGATTATTTTGTCTACTGTTAGTATCTTGCATTATTTCATTTGCATTTGCTTTTCCAGTGTTGAAAAAAAACAGTAATCTTTTTATATAATTCTTTTGTTTTACTATTTAATGCTATGTGGCAATATATTTAATGCTACAGACAATATACCTTAAATTACATACAAAGTAAAATCAATTGTTAAGTTAAAGTGTATATATATATATATGTCGGAACGAAGTGACAACTAATACTCGACTTCATGCATTCCTTGTCAACATTATAACTCTAGAAGGAGTTGTCCGATCTTGATGAAATTTTCTGTGACGACTCATCATCACTCAAGGATGAACTGATTAAAATTTCAACTCTCAAAAATAATCCATACTGAAAAGAAAATGCGATCTTCGTTTTGACCTTATCTCCAGTTCTACAAAAATAGATCATTTTTGAGAGTTGAAATTTTAATCAGTTCACGTGATGATGAGTCGTCCTAGAAAATTTCATCAAGATCGGACAACTCATTCTAGAGTTATAATGTTGACAAGGAATGCATGAAGTCAAGTGTTAGTCGCTTCCTGCACGCACGTGTAGAAGCGTCATCTAGTGGTCGGAAAATATGACAAGCATTAAAACGGTAATTTTGAAAAGGTAAATGTTATCGCTAACTAGATACACAACAAATATAAAGAATCTTTATAGAATAATAAGTTTAAAAAAGTTTTCTTTTTAAAACGTGGAGCAGCAGCGATCAATATTCATGGCTTTACGATCCATTCTCTCCTTCGTCTTCCTATCGTTAGTACGAAATTTCGATCTCTAAATGGAGAAGCTGCACAGAGATTCCAGATTGAGATGAAGTCGCTCAAATTAATCATCATCGATGAAATGTCAATGATTGGTGCAAGAATGCTTTACATGATCGAGAGAAGATTGAGGGAGATAAACCCCGAGAAAGATGAGCCGTTTGGTGGATTCTTTATCTATTTGTTTGGTGATTTTCGTCAGCTTCCTCCTGTTAAAGATACTCCTCTCTACTCGAGTGTTTTTTACAATGTAATGTCCCAACAAGGTAGGGACCCTGTTGGGACATTACATTACATTTGCATTTGATTCTTTTGAGAAGTTCATTGAACTTAGTAATTCTCATAGACAAAATAGCGCAGATAGTTCCTTCACAGATGTCTTACAACATCTAGCTTCGGGTGATTTCTCTGATACAGATCTGAACATTCTGACGACAAGAAATCGAGCCTATTTATCCAGAGATGAACTTGATCAGTTCCAAACGGCAGTAGAGCTATATCCAACAAACGAGCAAGTTAAACAAAGCAACGAAGACTACTTGCAGTCAACTGGATGCCCTCTTGCTTATATAGCATCTGAAAACACTCCAGATATTGCCCCTGCCTTCGTCCAAAGATGACTCAGCTCTTGGTCTCTCCAAGTATTTGAATCTCTCAGTTAATGCCAGAATCATGCTGAGAGTCAACTTATGGGTGCAAGGAGGTCTCGTCAATGGTTCACTAGGAACTATACGCTACATTATATATGCTCCTAATGCTCGCCCTCCAGCTCTTCCTCTGTTTATTTTAGTGGAATTCGATAGCTATCAGGGACCTTTCATCTATGGTAATCTGTTTCCAATAATCCCCATAACACGCTCTTCGAACGATGGCAGTATATTGCGATCTCGTAGACAGTTTCCCCTTACCTTAGCATACTCAATGACTATACATAAATCACAGGGATTAACTCTTCCAAAAGTCAAAATAGATATAGGGAAAAAGAGACAGCTATCGGTCTTACCTATGTTACATTGAGTAGAGTGAAAAAAATAACTGACTCAGTATTTTTAGAGTTACAATAAAGATCGCTACGAGTCAATCTGTAAGTCCAAGGCCTATAGTGATAGACAGAATTTCATGAGACGTTGCATAGCAATTAATTAATGGCTTATTCTAACCTTATATTTGTACCTTTAAATGATTCAATAGAAATCAAATATATTGTTGAGAACGAATGATTCTTTGTTTCTTTTTTCCCTCATAATCTAGAAAATAAAGGTGTGAGCAGCTTCGTTCCAACTACACGCTGATATAGCATTACTTAACTAGTTATATATATATGTTACATTCATTCATTAGATTTAATTAACATAACAGAGTTATATGCCCTGATTTCGCAAAGCATTATCAGGGTTACATACAAGGAACAAGGATATACAATATGTACAAAATAGAATGTTAGATCACGTAACAGATTTTCTTACAGTAATAAGAGGGGTAACGATGCTATTAATAGACAAGACGTATTAACAATTACAATATTAAAATATATAGCAGTTTAGAGAAGCTGCAATAAAATCTGTAGGAATAGAATATTTAGCGTACAATACAATAAAGCCCGACAATGTAGGTTTACATAAATTAGATACATCAATAAGTGAGAACAATTTCTAAATCAGATGATTTGCGGATAAATAAGAAGAGACAAAGTTATTAACCGTTGGTGACAATTGGTAACATCTGGTAACAATACGAAATTCAGATACGTATAACAACCGGGAAAAAGGTTACGGCATGAACCCATAAATTTGAAACATTTCGCGTAAGATACAGTAAAAACCCCTACAATGTGAGTTTGCCCAGATTGAACATTCCACCACTAGTATATCACAAACTGTAAGGTATTACAGATAACATAATTTCTGTACATAAAATACAATGATAATTTTAAATACGTAAGATATAGGAATAGCTACAAACATAATATATAGATTAATATTAACAAATACAATATTTTTCATAAGAGATATGCTATATACAAAAGTGTTAACAGTTATTTACACTACATATCCTTAGTATATAAGGTAACAAAATATAGTCTAATACTACAGTCAATTGCAGGTGTACTGTCCAGGAAAACGAGTACATTTCTTCTATACTGTTGAATATGCAGTCTATATCTGTATTGTGAGGTCACTTTGACCACAATAGAGTCATTTTATCAGCAGCAATATCACCAGGAAAAGAAGACATTTCCTCTATACCACTGAAGTCTTGCAAACACTAAGACGATAAATCAAAGAGGTACCTAAATTAGATGATTAAGAAAACGAAGTGTTTACAGAATGAGCAAACCGTATCAGTAGTAATGTCACTCTAACCACAGTAAAGTTCTGAGGATAGAAAAGAGAATCTCTTCTTAAGCTGCTAAAATCCAGCAGTTGAAATAAGGCGAAAACATTGCATGCAAAATACCTCCGAAGTAAAGTAATGAAGTCCATACACACAGAGGATGTCACATATGATGACGGTAGGTCAAGTGTAGTTGAGGAAGTCACGTCTAGCGCCACGAGGAATCGCATCAACACCGAAGTCCAACGGTCATGTTGAGGCGATTACATTGCACAAATTCCATTCTAAGTATATTATACACATATGATATCACAATCAATGAAAGTGGTTCAGGTTTAATATTCTCAGAAGTACGTGTGTCCAGAACAGACAAGTATTTTCAGCCAAACACAAAGTCCACGGTTTGACCAACAGAATCATGTCCGACACCACAAGTCCTGTGAATAGTTGGGACTGTGGCCAATTCAACGAATGATGAATCAAATAATACAACAAAGAAATAGACAATTAGGAAGGTAAAACTTTCCAATGAGTAAGACTCAGGAGATAGGTGTGACTATAAAATATTTTTCAAATAGTTGGTAAAGTAAATCATGAGTGTCCTTATCCATAGTTAGGTCTTGTATTTCACAGGGCCAAGAACGGTTTTTGTAGATTAGAAGAGCACGTAAATAGTGTCTTTCACATTCAGTCATAGGACACTCAAAAATATAATGTAAACTACCATCAATAACGTTACAAACGGGACAGAGGTTATTAGTGTGTGATGTGAAACGAGTAAGATAAGAATTGAAACGACCATGTCCGGTATAAAATTGTACAGAGTGGTGAGTAACAGCGATCCAGGTGTTGTGCAAAAATTTTTTGATGTCAGGAAAGAATTGTCTAGTTATTGATGTATTTAAATTCCAATCTCTTTGCCAATCCTCGATCATTTGATTCCATAGAACGGCTTTCAGCACTTTTGTGGAGACCTTGTTATAACTGATAATTATATTCTGATCCTCGGCAGCCATCTTGGCAAGTTCATCTGCCCGATCATTGCCCCAGTTGTTACAGTGAGAATGAGTCCATTGAAAGTAATATTCGTTATCTGTATCCACTAATAGTTGTTGTATATTGAATACTAAAGGATGAGCAGACTTTCTCCTAATCGCAGAGAGAGATGAGAGTGAATCAGTAATAACCGCAATTTTAGTATTATTGGCTACCCTTTCACACCACTTAATTGCTTGCAAAATTGCATAAAGTTCCGCTTGAAAAATATTACAGAGTGAACCGAGTCTAAATAAGTTGCAAAAGATTTCAGTCTCATTGCGGTACATTACAAAACTTGCCCCAACATGACTGTCACACTTCGAACCATCGGTATAAATAGTGATGACACAGTCAGTAGAAGAAACCTCATTAAATCTAAAGTTAGTATAAGGACTTATGGCATATTTATATGGAATGTTTTCCTCCCAAGACTCCCCATCGAAGAGGTCTGACACTGAAGCAGAAAAATTACCACATTTAATCGACCAGATTTTATGTAAATAGTTTATGTATTTGTCGACTGGCGGTTTGCGAGCAAGTACTTGCAAGCTTGCGTTGGAAGATGTTCTAAATGCCTTGGTAATCAACAGCAGAGCTCTACGTTGTGCAGAAATCAACTTTCTTTTTGGGTGTACTTTTTCAACAGCAGAGCCCCAGGTACCGCATCCGTAAGTTAGAACAGGTAGAAAAATGCTGTCATAAATTGTTTCCATAGCCTTGTAGCTAAGGCCCCAGGTCGTCCTAGCCACCTTGGCAAAAGCATGCATGATGTATCCAGTATGTCTGGTGATATAATCAATATGATTACTCCAAGACAACTTATGGTCTAGAATTATCCCCAGGTATTTAAGTTCTTTCACCACCTTTATATGTCTGCCATCCATCCGAAGAGTCGGAACACGTGCATAAAGATTCCTTTTTCTTGGTTTGCTAAACACAATAGCCTTGCTTTTTTCGGCATTGAAACAAAGTTTATTCATTATCCCCCAATTGTGTATTCTTTGCAATGCAAGATTCCCTTTAGTTTCCAAGTCAGCACGGGACTTTCCTCCAAAGAGAACAAAAGCGTCATCCGCATAGGCGATCAGAGCGTCTTGTCCGAAGTCCTGACAAAGAAATCGATCAAAAAGTACAATCCATAGTAAAGGCCCGCAAACTGAGCCTTGGGGGCATCCTCTCAAGACATTACGGTGAAAAGAAAGGTGACCAACAGTAAAGGTTACAATTCTATTATCAAGATAATCATTAAAGAGTTGGTAAATGTTACTTGGGCAATCAAAGGTCCTAAGCTGATGAAGGACCAAAGGCCACCATGCTGAGTCGAAAGCCTTACTTATATCCAAGCTCAGTCCAAGAACATAGGTGTTATTTTCTAATAGGCTCTGGATTTTTTGTACCACCGTTTCAATAGCGTTAGTTGTAGATTTCTGATGTCTGAAACCGTATTGAAAGTTGTTGAGTTTGCTTGAGGATTCTAGATGCCATGTGAGGCGATTAGTCATTAACTTTTCCAAAACTTTTCCCATGATAGGCAAGAGAGATATAGGCCTCAGATCTTGAGAAGAGGACGATTTAGGTATAGGGACAATTTGTGCCATTTTCCATAGCTCTGGAAAGACACCGTGGCGCAAGCACATATTATAAAGTTGAAACAGCTGTGTCGGAATAATTTTCCATAACATTTTTGCTATATCGACAGTCAAACCATCAGTACCAGGTGCTTTGCCTGTTTTTAACTCTCTGAAGGCTGAGTCTATCTCATTATGTGTAAAAAAGGGATCAATCTTAGAGGAAGAGAATGGAAGTGACCTAGCATCTCGCAAACGTTTATGCCATATAGAATCTTCATCTTCAGTGTCATCCACACAAAACTTGTCAAGTAAGGTCTCTACGGTATCTTCTAAGTTTGTAGTGTTATAATTTCCAGCGCAAATTGTCGTAAGAATAGTACTCTTTTTTAATTTACCAGTACACATTTTTGTTAGATAGCCCCAAGGGTTCTCTGAGGCACGAGAGCAGTAGTCTTTCCAAGATTGCAATTTGATGTTTATAATCCGATCTTTGTAAATACGTTGATGTTGCAAGTATTCAGAACGACACCTTTGTCTGACAGAAGGATTGCGACAGCGTTTGTATTTACGGCGTAAATGAGTATTAGTTCTGCGTAGTGCAGATAACTCTTCATTCCACCAGGGAACTAGTCTACGCTTGGGAATGGTCTTGGGGATAAAAGTATTACATGCTAAGTTGATATGCCCAATAACTTGATCTATAGCAAGTCTAGCCTCCTCTCTTACATCACAATCCGAAAAAATAATCTTAGATGAAAGATAATCAAAAATTTCAGACCATTTTGCACGTGAGGGATTAAACCGTGCCCTGCAAGCAAGGGGTGGACAAAAAGCTCTATTACAGATCTTGAAAACAATATATGCATGATCAGAAAAGTTGTGCTTTTCTAATACTTGCCAATCGGTAATAAATGTAAAGCAAGAACTGGAGCATGTGGTAACATCGACCCAAGAAAAATGCCGTTCATTATTAAAAGTAGGAGGAGAGCATGGATCATTAATGAGAAGCATGTTATTCAGAGCCAGGAACTCCTCAAAAGCCTTGCCCCTATCGTCAAGCATATCCCCACCCCAAGCTGGTGAATGAGAATTAATGTCTCCAGCAATAATAAAATTGCAAGATGGGTAAGATTCCACTATGTTTTGGAGATCTGAAAGAATGATATTAATATTCTGAGGCTTGGGACAATAAATATTAATTATAATGTATCTAATATCACCAATGAATATTTCGATGCACACCATATATTCAGTGCAGAAAGATGTCAGATGAAGTATAGGAATATTACTATGTGGAGCAATAATCACAGCCCACGGAGTATCAGTAGAACCTTTAATTATAGAACAATAGGCAGGAATAGAGGCAGGCTGATCACGAATACAGTATGGTTCTTGAACCAAGATTAAATCATATTTATGGATTTCACTGGCTAAAAGAGAGCTGGCGGCAATGCTCCTGTGTAAATTAACTTGCAATACATTTATACTGTGTCTATAATTCTGTCCCATAATCAGTCCGACTTATCAGACTTGTTTTAACACGTTGAAAAACTTTACATGCTGAATCTCTAGCATTATGCCTAAGGTCCTCGAAGCGATTGTGCCAACAGTTAATACATGTTGGTAACTCTTCAAAGTTGGGACAGTCTTTATATGCATGATTCCCGGCGCAGTGACTACAGATGATGTTGTTTTCAAAGCAATCTCTAGTGCTGTGTCCATATCGACAGCATTTAAAACACTGCAGGACTGGACAAAAGTCTACAGCCCTGCAGCATGACCAGCCAATATTTAATTTCCCTAAATGCAATATAAGTCTACGCATTGATGGGGATACCTCAACAACCCAGTTTTGAAAATCTCCTTGTCTTTTCGAAGTGGTAAACTTAAGACGAAATTCGTTAGTAAAGACCTCCTCAGAATACAAGGAGTGTAATGACTCGTTTTGATGGTACAAATTGCTAAGTAATTCTTCCTTAGTAGCATGTTTAGGGATGGAAAAAATCATCAGATGAGGTCTCTTCTTTTTAGGAAGTTTAGTGTTAACCTCTGGTATATGTTCTTTGATATACGTATCAAGAATATCAATGTCCTCGTTTTTCTCCAGTTCTACAGCGATTCCCCCATTGCCAATTCGACGAACTCTATCCACTCCAATTTTAATCTTTGAAGGATTAACACGATCCTTTACAAGTTTACATACGTTATCGCTGCTTTTGTCATCGCTGGCATCGTAAATCAAGAGAACATTACTCGTTGTAGGCGCTTTCTTCTGTTTAATAGAAACATAACTTTCGGACATGAGAGCCGTGCTGTACAGTTTAGGTGTATTATTAGTAATGACATTTTTATTTGCATCAAGAGCAGTTAAACGTTCAAGGACCTCGTCCTGCTTAACTAGTATACTGTCATTTTTTACAGAGTTGTCGCACATTTTGTCAATTTTACTTGAGATTTCATGTAACAGTTTGAGTGTAGAGCTTTGTTCATATATATTGATAACACGGTTGATACAGTCCAGAATGTAATCTGTATGTTTAGATGTCGAAAACTTAGCAGTTGAATTTTTTGTAATATATCCTTTGAGCTCTGAAATTACTTCAAGAGCCGCAGAACAGGTAGCTGAGACTATATATGTTACAGTAAAAACCCATTTTTAGTGAAAATGCATTTTAACTAGTTGAAACTAGTTTTTACTGGATGTCATTGTTAAAACTAGAATTTACTGCTAGCCAAAAATGAATTTGAGTTAAAACTAGTTTTAACTAGACAAAACGGGTTTTAACAAAATGGCTTAGTAAAAACTGTTTCGACCAAGGTCATTCAGCTAACACGTTCCTATAGTGTATGATGAATTTCGTATCGCTTTAACTCTTTTCCCCCCGACATCTTGTTTACGTTTATTTTGCGATCCCTCCTAAGGCAATATAGGTCAGTCAGGCGATATTATTTTAAAAGTTCACCAAAAATCAAATTATCATTATATCTATATGAAAAAAATCACTTACATTTATTAATATCTTTAGTTTTAAATACGATATTTTTCAATACATTTTATTAGAAAAATTTATAAGAAAAAAAATAATATATATCAGAACTGACACATAAACTTGATAATTTGTAACATTTTGTGAAAATTAACATTGTCTAGTTACTGTACATAGTTGTTTGCTGGCACTGAGCCAGAAAGACGTAGAATATTGTTTTGTACAATTCAATATAACACTTATGCATGTATGTTTATTCGTTGTGAAATTATCGCACATTATATCAAACATTTGTTTGAAATCAAAATTTTATACTGCTATCAACTAATATAATGAATTATTATACTTTATTCACTTCATATCGAACGAGATTATATCTGTTGTTAATAAATTTTACAAAAATCGATATTTACCAAAGTAACGATGAATCGGTACCCTCGAAGTTTTGCTTAAAAACCAGGGTACCAATCGATCGGTGCCTTCAGGGACAAAGGGTTAATTAATGTTAATAACACAGATGTGTGACCAATATTTTCAATAAATATCGTATTAAATAATACAAATGTTTTAATCCCAATCATCACTTTATTTATTTCCCCCAAACATATTTATGTAGCTAAAATTAGTTTTAACTAATGTTAAAAGTTAAAAAGTTAATGTTTGATTTTAGTTTTATCTAAAATCAAAACATGTACAGCAGTAAATTCTAGTTTTAACTAGACAAAATGGGTTATAACAATGACATCCAGTAAAAACTAGTTTCAACTAGTTAAAACGCGTTTTCACTAAAAACGGGTTTTTACTCTAACATATATATATTTTATTTTCCTTCCAAAAATTTTTATTTCTATTATACATAAAATTTATGTAATTATTACTATCAGTTCGTTTTTAATAGAATATAGAAAATTTACATTGTAGAGCAATCAATTGGGATGAAATGTATTAATGTAAAAGGAAAAAGTTGGAATTAGAGCTGTAAAATATTTCCTAATGTTTTAAATCCATGGTTGAATTCCAACAAAAATATTTACCTCACTAGAACCATCTCTAAAATTCTAATTTTGTTGTTTAAACCAAAATTAGAATGAAGTATTATTCAAATAGTTTACACACTTTTCTGTAATCTTTTTTAGTTTACTTAATTATATTGTCTGTAAAAAGTATAATAATGAGAAAATATATTTTAAAATTAACTAAAAAATTGAAATATATAAATAATGCAATTTTACTACCTTCTCTAAATATACTGCATAGAGAACTTGCATGATCAATATCTCATGTGACCAAATCATCATCACTTCACCTCCTGTGCCACATTTAACCTTTCAACAGTGGGATAGTCAGGTATGGTGCTATCCCAAAGTAGTGGAGAATAAACGTGGGAAATTTTTAAAGTATTTTTTCACACATTTTTTCTCATTACTGTTTTAGAAAAAGATTTTGTAAACAGTTATGTCTAGTAAAGAAAAGTCTTTTTTTATTGTTACATAATTCATTTTTTATGTGAATTTTTTTTTTGCGGTAGTTTTTGGCAATACCCCCAAAAGAATTTAACAGATATGTCCATCTCTCACCACTGCCACATGATCGCTCCTGACGGATATGTCTGTTGGTCACTGTAGAGTGATTAAGCTGTGCTGTTTATGGAGGTGTATATAGTTTGGCTTGCATCTGAACATTTAACATCTGGCAAAACATGTACAGGTAGGCCTTCTACAACGCGGTACTTTTACAACGCAGTTTAGGGTATTTAGAAACGAATTATCTTTCACATAACAGAAAAATTGCAATGGATCACATAAGTGCAGTGAAACTCGATGGAACAAGCTCAGATCTTGAAATAAGGCCAGTCAAACATTCTCGAACAACTATAACAAGTGACGATGAGGACTGAATTTGTGAGCATAACATTGTTTCTTTTTGATTTTGACTTGAAATCATAATCTTTTTAGTTTTTATATGATGTTGAATTTTATTTAAGCTTTTTATGTACATAAATTTAAAAAATGATGAAAATGTTACACCATAAAAGGCAGTTTTTCTCTTTTTAGAACTGAATCCCAGTTTTTGTATTAAGTTGGTGTTTCCTATAATGCAATTTCCCACAACGCGGTATTTTCAAGGAACGTATCTACCGCATTGTAGGAGGCCTACCTGTATTTTTATCAGATTATGTAACAATGTTTACTAGTCAAGACACTGACTGGTACAAAAGTAAAATTGTTATGTGTGGGAGAGTTGATCCATATGAAGAAGATGACTCAAATTCATTCGTAGAGGATCGTACTTCATGTCAAAGATAGAATATGGCAACATCTTGTCTTAATAACCCCAATTTTTAACTCTGAACAAGAAAGCATGCAAATCACTTGAGACTCACAATTTTGTGACAAGTGGCTGGGTTGATCCAAAGATTCTAGTAAAGAGTTCTTCAGATTATACCTTTTTTAGCAAGAGAATTTTAACTTTAAGTACATTAAAACAAATTATAGCTCTAGGTTATACTGACTAAAAATGTATGTTTTATGATAGTTTTATTGACTACTGCACAGCATCACTTCAAAGTGCTGTGTGGTAATTTTTCTTTGTAATTGTCAAATTTGTTTCATTCCTGTTTTAAAATTTATTTACACTATATTTCTTCCTTAGGTGAACTACTCAAGGGGGGGGTATGCCCACTCACAGTTGCCAGTTGACTGTGTCTCAGAGTTTATGCCTTCCCACTAAACTTTGATTACTCTGTCATGTATCAGGCGATGTTATAACAGAATGGAAACACCACAAATATGGCACTGGGCAAAATGCACACATGCAATCACATACACCCAGAACTCCAATACATCATATACAAGTTGTCTATGCTTTTAACTTTCAATAACAAATATATTTTATTAATGATTAGTTAATATATGATAAATAATGATACCTTTATTCTGCAGATTAACCGAAAATTTGATTAACAATTTTATTCAATAAAAAAAAATTTAACATTTGATTAATTATACCATCTAATTATATATAAAATTTATTTGTAACGAATTGAATAATGCCTGTTTTTTATATTTATTTTATATTTTTCATTTTATGAAAAATATTTTAGTTATTTTCAAGAACTATAGTTATTTTTGAATAGTTAATTTTATAGTTATTTTTGAATAGTTAATTTTACAAGAACTTTAGTTATTTTTATAGTTATCAAAAAACTCCCAGAATCAATTTTTAGAATTCCTTAGTCAGAATCCTACAACTGGATAAAATTTAAATTAGTCACCAGAGAGCAACTACAAAAACAAGATTGAAGCATGGCCATTTAATAGAAAATTTACACCACTTGGCTAGATCATGATCTTTTTTTACAATATTCTTAAATGAATTTAACATTTCTGTTATTATTTTTATTTATCAATAATTTAAAAGTAACATGTATAAAAATTTATATTTTTTACTAATATATTTCATTTTTTAAAGATTTATTAAACACATTAAAAAATTTTTAACTTGGTAATACTATTTATAAATTTTTTAAAATCATTATTATTATGTAATAAAAATAACAACATTATATATATATATATATATATAATGTATATAACAAATATATACTAACATTTGTTTGAGAATTCATATATTTTATTGCTTCTTCTTGTCTTTTAAAGATTTTCCATGATGAACTTGGACCATTTATTCTGAAAAAATTTAATAAAAATAATTTATATTAGAATAGTTAATTGTTATTATATGTCAGTCATGACAACTAAAAAAGTTGCCTTAACTGACATGTATAATACTTAATGATAGTCTTTACGGTAAAGTAAACCTTTTATTTGAGGCTACTGATCCATTTGGATACGTAAAAATGTCCTTGGTGACAGTACAATTATAAAAATATATTAATTAATAAATACCTGTTCTTGAGGTGTTGAAAAGAACAAAATATGAAAACATTTATTATCTCTTCTAATTGGTGAATATTTTTATATATTTTACAGGGGTCACACTGCATACTTACAAAATCACCACTTACTGATATTTTTATTAAAGTGGCAGTAAGAAATATAAATCTGGCAATAAAAGACCTAGTCACTTATTTTGAAATTCAATATGAAATTAAATCACAAAACACATTTCAGGAAATGCAACAGAATGTCTATCTCTCATGCAAGGGGAATCCTGTGCACCACACAACTAGAAATTTCATATCATCATGCAGCAAATTCGGAAAGAAAAGTAAGAAGTGATGTTGAGAACCAAAGGCAGTTTTTGTCCAATGATGCCCAGCATTTCCAAATTGGGAACTTTTTATCAGCTGACAGAAAATTTGGAAAATTTTTTGGGATGGCTTTTGTTAAATGTTCCCGTTTACACATTCTAAACAATACACAAATTCTTTAAAAACACAACAAAAAAAAATACTAGAAATTTATTTTCTAGTATTTTCTCCACAAGTGGGAAACACTCTGGCACCCAACAATTAATAAGCAGAGCACTGGTTCCTGACCAGCCAACACAGCTACACACCCTAGTCAGCACTGATTCTGACACACCAAAGGGAAGCGCACAATTTCTCCCTCTCTAGACGGGAAAATCTCACCTCACATTCTTAAGCATACGATTACATAAACACAACTGACACGTATGACAATTCTGTTTAGTTGCATATCGAGCTTTATTTCATTTTGATCTTTATTTCAGTAAACCAAAACAAAACTTTGACATGACAAAATATATGAAATACTGTAATAACACATTGTGATCAAATGTGACTAGATCATTTGGTGCAATATGACTAGATCATTTTTGCAGTTTATATTTTATATAAATATTATATTAATTTTAGAATAATAAAATATAAACTACAAAAATGATCTAGTCATATTGTGCCAAATAACACATTGTGATCAAATTTGTTACAGTAGACCCCCCTATAACACAGTAGATAAGTTCCGTGTTATACGAATCAGTGTTGTACGAGTCACTTAAATACATGAGCCAATCGCAGCACATGTGCCAGGCTGTGATTGGCTCATGTATTTAAGTGACTCGTACAACACGAATTCATATAACACAGAACTTATCTACTGTGTTATAGGGGGGGTCTACTGTATTTGGAATTATTCATTAAAAAATTATTCAAAAATGATTCGTATTGCTAAGTGGCAGCTTAACAATATGATAATGCAACCAGCACCTGCATTAATGAAAAAGTAAAACTGGTGGCAATAAATAATTTTAAGTGGAAAAAAAATTAAAACTGGCAAAACGATTGGTTATACTTCTAAATTTTCCAGAGCAACCCCCGATTTCATTATTGTCCTCACAATTGTATTTATTAATTAATATATTTTTATAATTGTGTCATCACTTTGGAATTTTTTTAATGTTTTTGCATATCAAAGCAAATGAGTAGTCTCAAATAAAAGGTTGACTTGCAATAAAGACTGTTGTATTCTTAAAGTCTTGAAAAGAACAAAATAAGCAAAAAAATAAAAAAGAGATTAAAATATTTGCCTAAATTATATTTTCATTCATTTTATTAATAACAGATTAAAAAGTAATTTAACAATATCATAGTTTAACATGTACTTAGTGTAGGAATAGGTTTTAGTAAATCCAAAATGTAAAATACCATATACATAAATAGAGTATATAGAAATAAGAGAAATATTTTATTCAATTATTATTGTTTTTTTTGGAGATCTAAAATTAACATTAAAGTAGGAAACATAGAACAAAGATAAATATTAATTTTAGAATAATAAAATATAAAATGCAAAAATGATCTAGTCATAGCTGATTCTTGATAATATTACATTGCAAAATATAAATTTATATTGCATAAAAATTAAAGACAGCAAATAAAGTTATCACTGTTTAACAGATGCACTACACTAAAAATTCTCTAAGATGAATTATCAATTTAAAATAAAAATACAATTTATGTGTTGTATTCATTGTTCTTAAAATAGTATGAGGTAGCAAGAGAAATTTTTATTTAGTTATATTTGGTTATTGTTGTTACTCTCTAATGTTGTTATTATGAAGTAACAAAATGTAGCAAATAAAATTACTTTGTCGTCATTAATCTTTAGATATTGGAATTTCTGGATGAAATACAGTAATAACTCAGTTTTTGTTGACTTCAGTTATTGTCGGGTTTTTCTGCAAAAAATTTGTCTCGGTTTTTGTCAGTTACCTCGGATTTTGTCGGCATGCCCACGTGATCTGCTAATTTTGCAAAAACGAAGGGCAACCCAAGAATTTTCCTACTCAGTGTGGCGTTGTTTCTTGTTGTGTGAGCATTATTACCCCCTTGCCTCTACCCATTGCTTTCCTTTCCTTTTTGCTCCATCATAGGACCAAAGAAAATTTCCAGAACCAGCAACCCTTTGAAGAAGATGGCCAGGAACATGATCAAAGTTGAAGAACAAAATCATTGAAAATTACAAGAGTAACATTAAGATTGCCGAAATTGACCACTTTTATATTTATTTTATAACAATTTCATATTGTTTTTAGGGCTGTTGTATAGATTACTCCCAGTAGAATTTTGGGACTGAGTATATATCTGAAATGAGGGAAATGAGACAAGTTCAATGGTACCCTACTTTTGGACCGGAGATGAAAAATAACAAAGTTATCATATTTACAATTTCTTGCCCTTCACAATGCATTCTACATCATTTTAGAGTTTTCCACAGTAATGTATTTAATCCAACCACACATGAACTTGCAGCCTTGAATATTGATTGAGCTGAAATAAAAAGTTTTCTATTAGCCTAACTAGGGACAGTCACTCCCGGAGGGGTAGGTTAAGTTTTTTGGACAAGCCATGAAAGTGGTGCGTAGTACTAGCTGACCGCAAGTGAGTTGGCGACTGAGGGGCCTTAGGCCCCGAGGTCAAGGAGCGTGGGGGCATGCGAAAAGAACGCACTTCAAATGCAGACGATCAGTGTGCCTGTGGATCAACATCTGCCTCTGTTGGCCTTTTACTTGGGCAGTTTTCTTTAGTCTTTGCCGATGTGTCTTTAGAATATATGGCAGACATGCCGGACTGCCTGTTAAACATGTGATAGGCTTAGCACAGAGAGCAGTGCAACTCCCGATTGCAATGTAAGTTGTTAAAGTTTGATTATCAATAAACATGATGAGATAATGAAATACTTTTTTAATAGGGACAATATGTATAAAGGATCAGAAAGTGCCACCTAGTGAAAAACTCTAAAATGGCATAGAATGCATTGTGAAAGGCAAGAAATCGTAAATATGATAACTTTGTTATTTTTTGTCTCCGGTCCAAAAGTAGGGTACTGTTGAACTCGTCTCGGTCCCCTCAGTTCAGATATATATACTCAAAGTCCCGATATTCCACGAGAGTAATCCATGCAACATCCTTTTTTATTATTAAACACTACATTTATTCTCTATAAAATGTTTTTTTGGTATGTATTTTGGAGTGTCTAGAACAAATTAATTGGATTTACATTAATTCTTACAGAAATAATTGCTTCGGTTTTCATCAGTTTTGGATTTTACCAATCGTTTTTGGACAAATTATCGACGAAAACAAAGGCATCACTGTACTCAACCCTAAATAGTATACAATTAGAGAACAACAACAATAAAAATATAGCATCTCTGATTCACAAAAATAAAAAGTTATATATAAATTTATTTTTCCTTTTCTTTCAGTTATTTTGAGTTTAGCAGGTTGGGTTGTTAATAAATTATGAAATCAAACAGGTCACATATTGTAAACTATAAAGCATATTATGTATAGAATTAAATATAACAGAATTAGAGAAACATTCATAATTCTTACCTTGATTTAAAATCATCTGGCAAAGGACATTTTTCCATCAGCTTAAGACGTTTTTCTAATCTTCAAAATACAAAATAATCAATTTTAATTTTAAATACCAAACATTAAGAAAATGATATACTACTTAAAATATCAAAATTAATCCAATTGCAAACAAGTATTAAAAATGCAATTGTATACAAAATTACGTATAGCCAAGGCAGAAATCTAGGTTAAACTGAAGCAAAATAATTTTTACATCTTTACTTATAAAACACTAGTAATTAACAATAAATTTACTTTCACTTGAATGTAACTGATAACATGTTTATACATACAATTTCTTAACTTTTAAATTCTGCCTTCCATAGAACTTTAGTTTTTTTATCGCACTGCAAGTTACAAATTCGTTCTCTTTATTCATTTTATAAGAAACAAAATTATTAAACGAGTTATGTCCTGTTTTGTTTTCAAACAAAGTTGAACACAAAGTTTGACACGCGCTAAGAAGTAGGAACGAATCATCGCGGTAATTGGCTGCAGATGTCACGTCATTTTGACGTCATGTCACCAACCTATAGTTAGTGTTTATAACCGCCATGTTTGAACTGTGAAAATCATCTTACAGATATTTTTAAACTTTAGGAAGATAAAGGACTGATCTTTCAATATAGGATAACTTAAATGACCTATAATTTTTCGCCGAGTAATTTAAATTATTATAAATATTTCCGATTACTTTGCGTCATTAACTCTGCCGTTAGATGTAAATTTTAATAAGAGAAATAAAATATTTACATGTTTAATTAATTTAAGTGACTGAATTGCAATTAATTAATAACAGTTTACAATATATAATTAATATAAAAATGAAACATTTTCTTTACAAAAGATACTTCAAAAACTGCACTATTTTAGATGAACTGTTTAATTTTGTTGAAAATTAAATTATTAGATATGACAAAATAATTAAAGAATTGAATGTCTAGATAATCATGATTATATTAGAAATGTCAGTTGTTTTAAATGAAATCAAAAGATACAATGGACACACTTATTCTGGCAATATGATTATATATTTTTTTAAAAGTTATTATTAACAGCTTTGTTTTATATTATTTTTCATATTACATATACAGATTCTATCTGCACACATTACTGTTCACTGTTCAGATTAAAAAGTAATTTAGCAATATAGTTTAACATTTACTTAGTGTAGGAATAGGTTTTAGTAAATCCAAAAAGTAAAATACAGTACTGTATACATAAATAGAGTACAGTATATAGAAATAATTACAAAAACATTGTAAAATTGTCTATGAAATTATAATCAATAATTATGTGAAACTTCAAAATGACACATCTAAAAATCATTCTCAATGTATTTATTTTATTGATTTATATTTCTTTTATCATTTTATCTCTGACTTTCAAAGGTCTTATTCGTATTTCTGTCAATTAAACATTGACAGAAATACAAATGTAAAAATGCAAAAAAAAATAAAACATCTGTATAAAAAACGTTTGTATAATACTTGTGTCTGCAAATTGTTTTTAGTACGAGGGTTATTTTTTTCAACTTCTACCGACCCAGAATAAAAAAAAAAAAAAAAAAAAAAAAAAAATGAAAAGCAAAAACACTTTATTTGTAGAAGATAGTTACGGTCGTCACCTATTTTTCCACTTAATTGCCTTCTCAAGTCAGGCGGACAACATACGTGACACCAGATTTTGTATACCCATGTCAAAGAATGTTGCTGCCAGGCAATTCAGCCAACCTTAAACATTGTCAGTCAGCGGTATACAGTGTGGACCTTGAAATTTGAGGAAACTTTTCATTGAGCTCAGAAATCGTAAACCGACGCCTTTCTCGCACCAATTGATCCACTTTGTCCACCAGATCGGTCATCACACACTCCCTCCTTTGACCACCTTCACAAACATCCTTGTTTGAATTTCCTGCACCATTCACGCACACATCCATAGCTCATGAGGTTTTCACCATACACATTACACATTCTTCGATAAATTTCACCTCTATTCAGCCCTTCGGTCTGTAGAAATCGAATTACTGCTCGTACTTCACAGTTGGCGGGAGACTGGATTGGCGACATCATTCCGTGTTTACTGTAGAGTAGCAAATGTCTAAAATAGTTTGGCACAACGCTAAGTGATGAGGAAATAGTATACTACTTACTAGGTGTTCACCCTATCCCTGTCTCACATGCTTCCAATTTTTTTTTTTTTTCATGAGTTAGTGGATGTTGAAAAAAATAATCAGTATTTTAATTTTCTGTACTAAGATGTTTTAATATATTGGGTTGTTCGGAAAGTAATTTCGTTTTTTCCATAGAAAAATAAACGCAATATTCTTATAATAAATAAATATTTTATTGAATTATATATTGACCATTTTGGTCAAATACCTGTTGTCATTGTTTCTGGTAGTAGCATGATTTCACATTTATAAAAATTTTGATAGTTGTTTACAAAAAACTGATCCGAGTGATTTTTGACATTGTCATTTCAAGTAAATGTCTTACAGTTAAAAAAAAAAAAAAAAAAAAAAATTGTATAGACCGGAACAAGTAATAATCTGAGTGTGCCCGATCTGGCGAATATGGTTGGTGTGATAACACATCCCATCTAAGCTATAACAGTTTCTGACGAGTTACCAAACTTGTGTGAAATTTGGTATTATCATGGTAAAACGCTACACCAGTGGCGTGCCGTCATTGGAAGCGATGGAAGCGCCGATTCCACCTTCCAATGACCTTCCTTTGTATTTTATAAAATATAAATTTTCATATTTTAACGTACTTTGAATTAATTAAAATTAATATTTTATTATAACTGCATTATGTATCTTTTACAAATTTCTATACTACATGTGAAAAAAAACGATAACATTGCTATTGTATATTCAAATAATTCAGTGGCGGAAGGAATGTCGAAACTGGGTCAGTTTCCAATCAGCCAGATTATATAGGCATTAGCACATGCAGTTTGCAGTGCAGCAACCTCACCCGGTTTAGCTGGTAGAAGCAACACACGCGTAAAGCGTCCAATTTTATATCCCGGACCGGTTCTGAGCTGTTAGCCGCCTGCCTGTCAACTTCCAAGCAGCCTGATTATAGGCATTGGCGCATGCGCTTTACAGAGCACCAACGTCACGGTTTAGCAGGTAGAAGCGACACACACGTAAAGCGTCCAACTTTATATCCCGGAGCGGTTGTGGGCTGTTAGCCGCCTGATATTCGGCCACCCTCGCCCGATTATGTGAATCGTGAGCAGACTAGATCAACGGCGGGCAACCTCCGGCCCGCGGGCCAGCTATGGCTCGCGAAAAGTTTCTATGCGGCCCGCGAGATCTTTAATAGATTATTAAATTGAAAAAATAACTAATTAATAGTTATTTTTCCAATTCTTTGTAATTTTCGAAAACGATAAGAGAAATGAATGTAGTAATTAACTTTTTATTTATTTATTTCATATTTGCGGACTAAAAAAAATTACAAGTCACAAGAAGGCATCAATTAACTACTACGGCCCACGGAAAAAACGTAAAATTTATTTTGGCCCATGTTATAAAAAAGGTTGCCCACCCTAGACTAGATTTATAATTTAACCCAACCGATAGGAGTTTACTGGCATGTTTTTATGATAGTTCTGTATAGTTGACAGGAGTTTTAAAAAAATCCATTAAAATATTTGATATATTTATTCCGCGTTTATTCCGCTCTCCCATCTTATATTACTTACGGATTTCAATGTTAAACCGGTGATATTACGATTTAGTATGTCCTATCTGTAAGCGGGTGCAGATAAAACGTGTACAATTCTTGTACAATGTTAAAAAATTAACTGTTACTCTGGCATCATCATTTACAACCAAATTTAATGAATGAAACGCACAAGGTACAAAAAAGCTCTAGAATTTATTTTCCTTAAATTTACGATCTAAGTATCCGTTGTCATAAAAATTTGTCTTTCCAATGTTTTCCCAAGACTACAGATATTCAAGTTCAAAGTAACTGGTTTCGACTTATTTCTACTTAAGAAGTAATTAAATAATTAAGAGATCAGGGAATGGGGACATAAATAAAACCCTGTTGAAAGAGCCAGAATTTTACTTAAACAAAAGCTTGACCGAACCAATCACTCGCTCAGTACAGTGGAGAACTGATTTCCGTGTACACCTGGTATTAAAACGAATTAGTTAGAAAACAAATGACTATTAAGTTTAACATATTTAGATTTTTACAGCTATGGTGAGAAACGTTTAAAATTTACAACAGCTTTGTGGCGTCCTTTGAGATATACTAGTGATGCGACAAAAGAGGCATTTGACATTGACCGGTATCGGCACCTTCGGCATTTGGCACGCACACACTACATACCTAGCTGGACCGTCTCAGATTCCATCTATTTGCTACTCGTATCGAGCTATTTGACTAAGTAAATTGTTTTAAAATTTAAAAAGTAAAGAATATTTTATGTTATTTTTATGTACGTTTCTTTACAAAGCTATATTTTAATTATAATTTTTTTTAAAAGTATATTAATACAATTGAACAATATATTGTACCAGGTATGTATATCCATCGCACATTTTATTTCACCGAGTAAGTTTTTATAATTTATCTTTAATTTTAGCCCTTATATCGTGGCTAGCAATTCAGAATGTAATTGTGATATTAAAAATACTTTTAGAGAAGTCTACAGTTTTTACTGGCTTATCGAACAAATGAATACAAATGGACCCTAGACCAGTGATTCTTAACAGGGGGCCGCGGCCCCCTGGGGGTCCATAAGAAGTTTGCCGGGGAGCCGCCAAATTATGCAAAATTTCCTTCGGAATATAATAAAAAGAAAATTGATGTATAACCGAATATCGTATTGAAAAGTGAAATAAGAAAGATAAAGTTTTGCTATTTAGGTTTTTTTATTTGTTTTTTATTTCTTCCTACATACAACTTTGTAAGTACAGAAGAAATAAATGCAAATATGCTACTTATACCGCAGTATTTACTTCTTTTATTCCATAGTAATTCTAAAAAACTACTAAGGCTTGGAATTTTAAAAATAATTATGCAAAAATAGTAGGCTTAGTAGTAGGGTTAGAAAATTTAAATATTTTTGCAAAAGTTATGCAAAATCTTTACGACAAGTTGTGGGTGTTTTAGTTTACTTTTAGCATGGGCTTAGAATCTAATAATAGTGCATTTCTTTCTTATATTGTGTGTTTAGTTTTAATTATTTATAATTAACCCACAAAAATGAGCAAAAAACAGAAAGGAACATTAGAAAATTTTTTTAATGTTCCGGACCTTCAAAAAGAATATATACTGAAGAAAATACTAGTGAAAGTTCCGACGATGATACAGTGAAAAACGCAACGGAAATAAACCACAAGTCATTAGGTCAAAGGTATAAAATTAAGTAACATTAAAATTAGAAAATACGATCGTGATTATATCAAATATGGGTTCGTAAGAATAGAAGTTCAAGGAATTACAAAATCACAAGAAATCTCGTTAAATTATTTTCGAATATTTTTTGTTTTTTCTATGAATTTTTAATTGTTTATTTTATTTTTTGTTAAAAATAAATGAGTTTTTATGTTTAATTGTGAAGTTTGAATGTTATTTAAATAGAAAATGAAATAATAAAGTTATGATTTACATTTATTTTATAAAAAAATAAAGCAATAATAAAAAAATCAATTTATTATAGATAAATTATCAAATATAAATTACTATTTAAAAAAATAAGGGTCACAAAAAATTATGAAATATTTGGTGGGCTGCGAGTATAAAAAGGTCAAGAACCACTGCCCTAGACCATCACTGACGCGCAATTAACTGATTGCCCCTGGAAGTCGGCTTCTTACAGAAACACAGCTTCCCTGTCATCAAATGTCACGGCACGCCACTGCGCTACACTTTGTTGATCAATTCTGGCCTTTTCTATTTGATGATATTACTCAATTTGTTTACTCGATGGCAGTACACTTTCGAATCAATTGTTAAATTGTCTGGTAAAAGCTCAAAAAAAAAGTTTCTTTAAAATCCAACCATAGAGAGCATCTCTCGTTAATAACATGTGGAACCCATATATCGAGCTTTGAAACGAAACCAATTCGTTTTAATTAATAATAAACGGTTCAATTTAACAGATTTAATCTTTTAGTGATTTCACGTGTTGTTATACGGCAGATTGCTTCAATCAGTACCTTTGTTTTGTTTTCATTGGCTTCAAATGGCCATCCAGAATGTGGTGTATCTTCGATATTAAAATTGCTAGAACGCAATTTTGTAAACCAGTTTTGACACTGTCTTTCTCTCAACACATCTTCTCCAAACATGTACCACAATTTTCTTCTTGTTTGAACAGCATTTTGATTTTTTAGTTATAAAAAAGCAAAATATGCCGAAAATGATGCTTTCGATTTTCCATATTTGATGGGTCGCCGAAAATAAACAATTGTACAGAATCAAACGAAATTTTTTACAAATAAGCCTTAAAATGTCAGCTGTCAAAGTATACAATGAAAATGTGGTTTAAAATAAAATTGGCTGGTAAAAATACATCTAATTCCTCTAGTAATAAAAAAACGAAATTACTTTCCGAACAACCCAATAATTATGATGATTAATAATTTTAATACATTGATCTTAGTAAAAGCATTGAAAATTATGAACAAATTTACTAAGTACATAATGATCCTCTTGCTTATTATAGTATACAAATTTTCATAGATACGTATATTTGAGATCACAATAAATACATAATCCGGATTTTACGGCTGCTTTACAGTATATATGAATGCCGCAATTAAGTTCTTCTGTAGGGGGAAGAGCAAGAGTAAGGTTGAGAAAGACAGGCCAGGGTACAGAGAATTTGGAGAGGATCATGTAACCAAGTTAGTGCTATAGCATGGGTAACATGCTTGCTTCCGTATATAAACATTTATTATGTAATAGAGTTTAATTTAAAAAGTTACTTATGAAAATTCTGCTGAGTACTGTATAAATTTGATAATTATAGAAATAATGCAATATAAAATTTTCATTATGAAATATGTATTTTACATAGGAGCCATTGATTTTGAAAGTGGGGCAAGTCCACTTTGTGAAAAAAATAGTTAAAGCTGATTACTGTACTGTATGTTGTATTCAAATCAGTCTGTACTCTACCATACTCAGTACGTTGATTTTTTTCGAACTGTTTTTTTTTTCTTTTGTAGAATATATTAAAGTTATAGTTTATCATTATTATTATTTAATATTATTGTCGGAACGAAGTGACGACTAATACTTGACTTCATGCGTTCCTTGTCAACATTATAACTCTAGAAGGAGTTGTCCGATCTTGATGAAATTTTCTGTGACGACTCATCGTCACTCAACGATGAACTGATTAAAATTTCAACTCTAAAAAATGATCCATACTGAAAAAACGCGATCTTCGTTTTGACCCTTATCTCCAGTTCTACAAAAATGGATCATTTTTGAGAGTTGAAATTTTAATCAGTTCATCGTTGAGTGACGATGAGTCGTCACAGAAAATTTCATCAAGATCGGACAACTCCTTCTAGAGTTATAATGTTGACAAGGAATGCATGAAGTCAAGTGTTAGTCGCTTCCTGCACGCATGTGTAGAAACGTCATCTAGTGGTCGGAAAATATTGTAAGCATTAAAACGGTAATTTTGAAAAGGTAAATGTTATCGCTAACTAGATACACAACAAATATAAAGAATCTTTATATAATAATAAGTTTAAACAAGTTTTCTTTTTAAAACGTGGAGCAGCAGCGATCAATATTCATGGCTTTACGATCCACTCTCTCCTTCGTCTTTCTATCGTTAGTACGAAACTACGATTCACTTGTACGATAAATGGCCACTTCGTCATCTTCGTGGTAAAGTTGGGGAGGGAGGAGTATCTCCCTCCCAAATGTTCCTACAAAACACAAAGACAGTGAGAAAAGAAGAAGTTCATTCATTTATTATCTAAGGTCAATATTATTACCTTTATCAGCTAGTCTTTCTTCCCAACAGTGTCATAAGGAGAACGGAGGACCTGACCTAGTCTAGCCTAACCTAACCTAACCAGAAGCGCAATCCTCGTGTGAGGACCCGAACGGGGGTCGACTAGGAGGTCCGAATGGGAGATGTTAACAAGAGCTTAAAAATCTCCCTTTACAACACAAAGGGACGAAATTGGAGGTCTACATTGTTCAGTAGAAGTTTTTTAAAATATTTAAACAATGGAAAAGAACGAATTCGAGAAACACGCGACGAGAGAGGAATCAAATTCTGTCGCGACGATGACCTCTCCCGCGCCCTCCATCGGGTTTCGAATTGGCACCAGGTGACAATGAGAGACCAATGGAGAGGCGAATTGGGGGAGAAAAATTATAAAATCGTCGTTTCAAGGACATTTGGAGTTCTTGGTCTTTGGTTCAGAGTGCTCCGCTACTGGATTCTTGCTAAGGTTTAACAACGAAATCTGGATCGACGCTTCGAATTTGTCTTCGACCTCTGCTCCCGACGAGTTGCGCCCAGGTACATCCCGCCGTCGAAAAGCATCACTTCAAGCTGTGCTGTGAGCCCCGGGGCCGACGCCATCCACCTCAATCCATCGGAAGTGTAAACGATCGACTGGACTTTTGAACAGTTGCACGGACTGATCCATCCTTTAGTGTGGTCTTACGCCGAACTTATAGAGTTGTTGTAAGCTCCATTTTTATGTTTATTAAACGGTTGTTGATGAACACAGGTCTCAGTGAGTCATCCACCCCCACATGACCGTCTGACCGCTCGACCGCCGTAACATTCTTTCTCTCCCATCGGCTAACCTTACACTCGTAACAGCTGTTTGAGAAGAAAGGTCGGCCAAATGTCGCGTCCGGTGAGTAAACGTCTCACGTCCGAGTGGTCACAATCGGGAGTCAAATCCGTTGTCGTCTATCGAGTGTCACGTTCGGGAGTCAAATCCGTTGTCGTCTATCGAGTGTCACGTTCGGGAGACAAGTCCGTGGGTCACGTCCGGGTAGGAGACAGTCACATCCGGGAAAAGGTGTCGAGTCCGAGTGAAAAGTGTCGAATCCAGTCAGAATGTCGCATCCGGGTGCAAAGGACGAGTTGGGGAAAATCGAAGAGGATCACCGCCTAGGCCAAGGGAAATGCAGCCACCCGCAGCAACAAGACCGCGGTCCCTCGACTTCGGCGGCGCTCTCCTCCGATTCTTCCCCGTTCCGACTTCCGAAAGACGATGGCGACGACGAAGAGGCAGACATCGCGAAAATAGAAAGTAACAACGAAATCCAAGAAGAGGACTCGGAGGTGTTGTCACTCCTTACGTCTTCCACAACAAGGCCTGTGGCTGGCTGATCCCTGACGACCTTGGCCAAGTGGAATGGACTCAGAACTCTCCCGTCTCCGGGAGAGTGCCACGCCACACGCACTGGGGGAAGGTAGTCACCACCCGCTGCCTCTTGCTCGACGGTCTCCAATGACACCGAACATTCGGCAGAGACCAAGTCCACCACCAGGTCCTCGAACGTCTCATCGGAGCCGTCCGAGGAACCCCCTCCCTCCGGCGCCACTGCATTCTTCCGTCAAAACCTCCGGCGAAACCACTCCAACATCTTCATTCTGAAAGAAAAAAGAAAGAAAGTTTGCAATTAGTCGATTAAACCAAAGCTTAAATTAATGTCTAAATTAATTATTATGCCTTTTTTTAATGTCTAAATTCTTCCGAGAAAAGCAAAATGCTCACAGCAACTGCCTTTTTAAATCTAAAAGATTCGAATCCGACCATCGAACGACGTGCCGAGATGTCTTCTGGGACCGATTAACGCAGAAAAAGTCCAAGATTATACTCACAACGAATCGGAATTCGGATAGCTCGCGTTAGATCCTACCGGAAATTGCTAGAACGTTCCAACTGTATTTGCAGTAGAGACAACCGACCCGGAACGAAGAAACTTTCTTACGTGTAATTTGTATTTGTACGACCAGGGCCGGATTTACCAATCCAGGGGCCCTGGGCACAAATTCGGTGGGGTCCCCCCTTTAAGAGTTGGCAAATTTGATGATTTAGAAAATTTACACAAAATACTGTACTTTCAATTAGATTTGAACTAGGAAGTTGTAAATTTCATTTAAAAATAAGGTTATTGTAAACATACATATATTTTATTGTGTAAAACTAATTATTTTAATTTAACTGAAAAATACCTATGTAAAATTTTTTCCCGAAATTTTCCGATGTTTCCTAGGTTTTTTCCCGGGTTTGGTTTTCTCTGCCTGTTGCCCTCATGATTAGGCCACACTAGGCTGTCGCGGTAATAGAAAAAAAATTATGTTTAAACATAATTTTTTTTTTTTTTAGTTTTGTGGGGGCCCTGGGCACAGGCCCCAAATGCCCTTATGTAAATCCGGCCCTGTGTACGACAGTAAATTAAAGACACGCCGCACGTAGCTACGAGGAAAAGGCACTCGAGCCCGAGTCGTAACAAGTGTTTCCTTCTAGAGCAATTTACCCTAACGTGTACGTCACATAAACGCAACGACGGCATTTAAAAGAGTTTCGTGGAAAGAAATTGCCAACGAGTCGACCAAAACACAAGACAAACGTACGAAGAAGCGAAACGTGCCCACAGCCCAACTCGACATTCGGGACACGAACGTTTCAGTGGCACGAAGAATTGGCAGAGGGTTACGTAAGTATGGAAGATCGCCTGCACTCAGAAAAGACTACCTTGTGGAAAGACCCAAAGAGCCTAAGGAAAAGAATTCTTTGTGTCCATCCTGTATAGATAAGTGTTAAGTGTGTTAGTATTAGTGCAGACAATTTAATTCTGACAAAATAAGCCATTGAAAAGCGTTGTAACTAATACATAAATTGCATGGAAAAGTCGGAGATCAAAGGGCGAAATTTTTGACCTGTCCAAGGAACATCCCATGCTTCAGAATACGGTCTCCGTCCATCAGTGTTACCAGAGTATATTTTAGTTGAAATAACGATGAAATTCGTATTTAAAGTTAGCATTAAATAATTTTTAATTGAATTTCTATAAATAATCCTTATTCTTTGACCGTGTTAATAAAATATAAATGAATTAATTACGAAAATAAACCAATGAGCAAATACTTAATCCGTTTTCGGCGCTTCGGTTTCTTTCCAATGTGGCGGCTCGTTTAAAAGTCATTTCGGATCCTGATTCACAAGCGACGTCTGTTCGGAGAAAGGCTAACATCTCCATATAAACCAGGAAGAAGAAGAAGAATTCACAAGCGACGGCACATTTAAACGCAAATACGCCGGCCGATGTCGTCTTTGAAAGTTGGACTAAACGAAACGAAAATAAAATCTTACAGCTAGCTAAATTCTAATTAAAATCTTACTTGGTATAATGTAAGCGTCCAAAAGTCTTCTTAAAACCACGTTCCGGTAGCAAAGAGCACTGACAAAAGGCAAAAAACACAGCGAAAACAAGAGCACAAAGCGCACACGTCCGTTCGGCAAGCGAAAAACGTGCAAAGTGACGCAAAATCGTGTTGCAACAATAGAAACGGCAATTGTTGCCGTTTCTATGGATATTAGAAAGCGCCTAACGAATTCGAATGCGATTGACGTAATGAATTCTTTTTGAATTTTAAGGCTAAATATCTGCATTTTTTACGTTTCTATCCCCCGAATGACGACGGATTGGGATCTAGAGACTCCCTGCCTTCTGTTTCCATTCTCCACAAGGGGTTAGAAGCAAGATTTTCTATAATCGAACGTCATCTTCACCTCGCCACCCCCAAAACTAGAACAAATCATTCCTCTCGTTCGTCCAGTGTTCTCCGATTGACCGACAGTGCTATTGTTACTAAATTTCGTAATATTTCGTTTGTCCAATGCCATTTTAAAAGCACATAGGAAAGAACATATAAAATTAACACGAAATAAACTTAAAAATAAAAAATATCATAAATCTTCCAATAAACTAATTCGAGCTTGAATGAATCCTTAAATTCTTCCGAGAAAAGCAAAATGCTCACCGCAGCTGCGTTTTTAGAGGTTCGAATCCGAAGCGCAAGCGGACGACCATCGACGATGTGCCGAGATGTCTTCTGAGACCGATTCTCCAAGTAATATTAAATAAATTCTTACGTCTAGTGTCAATATGGACTAAGACTTACCTGAAAAATCTTCAGTCTTCTCTGCAAAAGTCCGCAAACCGCAAAAAAACCAACGCAATCCAAGAGCACAAGAAAAGCACGTCCGACCACAACCAGAAACACAATCGAACTGCGAATCGTCAAGTGTGACGTTTTTCGAACAAACGTTAAAAGACGTGTTAACAATGTTCGGTCTAAGTTCGAAGTGGCACGGGTTACGGGTTGGCACAATAGACGAGAAATTGTATGTTTTTTTTTTTTTTTTTTTTTTTTTGCGTATTGTCGGGGATTATATGAATCCCCGTTCTTTCTTTCGTCCATTTGATTGGTCATTCTCCCTCAATCACGCTTCCCGAGTGGTTGGTCCCTGGTTGCTAAACGTAACGAGACTCTTACCTGGAAATCGAAGATGAATTCGATTTTCCACCGATCATAGGACGACTTCCTTCCGCGATTTATAGTTTCTCCCTGACAGTTTGATATAAACAATGGGTGTCCGACTACAAACGATTTATGTTTTTAAACTAATAAATTTTTCTCTGAATTAACCGTTTTTTCGCGTGTTTTGTGACGGGTCAGACCTGTCCGATACATCACATTTCCATAAAAGTTTTAAACAAATACTGGAAACGACAAAAATAAACAATTTATGTATTTTAGTTCTAAAATACAAATAATACATACATAATACAAATTGATATGATACAAACAATAATAGAAAAACTTGTTTTTTAATTTTTTATAAACTAACTCTATTCGGCAATTTGTTCCGCAAAGTCGTTAATTACTTTATCATAAAAGTCGCTGGTCGTCGACTCCATCAACGTATTTGAAAGCTCTTTTTTTATCGAAAGCAACGCTAGCGACAACAATTTTTCCTCCGACCGAGTGTTCCTGGCCAATGTATGAATTTGCTTCGTGGTCGAAAAACTGCACTCAGCAGACCCACCAGTAGAGGGTACCATAAATATTAATGATATTAAATCATATAATTCTTTTAGTATGTCTTTGTTCGGATCGACATTAATTATAATATGTTTTATGTTTAAGAGTTACTTGTCAATAGGTCTATAGTCCGGACACGAATATAAATATTGCGATTCACTACGTAATTTAGATAAATCAAAAAATTTCCCACAAAATTTACTTAATTTATAGAATGAAAACACGCTTGGAAAAATTGTTTTTCATAATATTAAAATTATTAACATCTAAAAGTGATAAAAATTCTAAAAATCTTATGTCTGAAAATATGTCAATATAATTACAGTATAATTAAAAGAAAATTATAATCAAATATAACTTTGCAAAAAAACGTACATAAAAATAGCATTGAATACTCTTTACTTTTTAAATCTTAAACAATTCACTTACAAGTTAGTCAGATAGCTCCCTACCCAGTGGCTAAGGGATAGAATCGTTGGAAGCGTTACATGTGTGTAACTTCCACCAGCTAAACCGGGTGAGGTTTTTTTTTTTTTTTTTTTTTTTTTTTAACTCTTTCCGCCCTGTGGGCACTAAGAGGGCCTCTTTTAGTAGGCCCATTATGGGTTCGGCCAGGCCCACAATGGGGCGACCGGGTGGTGAGGGACGGGGCCCGACATATCCGAACGGACCACCCCCCGAAAAATTCCTGGGGATTAATCGACCCGTTCGGATTTGATCCCGGGTCCCCCAGAGCGGTAGGCTGCCACCTTTACCGCTCGGCCATCCGGCCGTCAACCGGGTGAGGTTGGTGCTCTGTAAAGCGCATGCACCAATGCTCTCTGGCTGTTTTACACCATTCAGTTATTCTCGCCGTGGAAGCTGTCTCGTAAGAGTTTCCATTCCGCCCCTGATATTCGAATATACAATAGAAATCTTATTGGTTTTTTTTTTCACATGTAGTATAGAAATTTGATAGTACCTGTAGTATAAAAATAATGATTGATGGTAGTATAAAAATAAGATACATAATGCAGTTATAATAAAATATTAATTTTAATTAATTCAAAGTACGTTAAAATATGAAAATTTATATTTTAGAAACAAGGGAAGGTCATTGGAAGGTGGAAGCGCCGCTTCCACCGCTTCCAATGACGGCACGCCACTGGTAAATTGTTTACATCTTCTGCTTTAGGTACCACGGCTATTGCACTGATTTATTCTATTTCATGGCCGAGTGTTGTATTTTCTTCATGCAAATCTGCTGGACACTGAACAAACAAAATTACTAGTTGTTAGCGTATACATTGTTTCGTTTTAATTTTAAACAGTTTACGTGCTGTTAGCAGGACTTTTTTATCTAATGGTCTGTCAACTGATAACGTTTTCTATTCATACATTCCAAAGGGAAATATTTTGGCCGACAGAGTGCGTAAAGACTAGCAGTTCGATAAACAAAGGTAGCTTTGCTACGAGAGAGCGTTTTACTTACGTTTATTTAGATTACGTTCATATTATAGACCGGTGTCTTCCAACCTTTCTAGATTAGAGATACGCCTTGAATTTAATTAGATTCCTGCGACACATCATAATTTTTAAAAAAATGTTTAAATTATTTTTTTAAATTTGTTTATTATCTGCTTAAAATTTAAAATAAATTATGGTAATTTAAAAAAATTTTGATTATACAGAAGTTAAACTTAACAAGACAAAACCTCACAATTTTACAAATCTGCCTGTCTACATTTATTATTATTTTATTATAAACTGTATATTAAAGGCAAAATGTTTCTTCACTGCCGAACACAAATAACGTAAATTTAAAAACGAGCAATTATTTATTGTGACGTCATCACAATGCCGGGCTGAAATCTGGAAAAAAAATTGTAGCCCTATAAATTCCCACTGTCGTCCGTTCTTCTGTCTTTCCTTAATCTGGAGAACGGACTTAGATAGATGAAATCCGAGACCAGATAAGGAAACCTTAGGGGTGGGAGGCCCTAACTATATGTGAACTTTCAGTTTGCACCGAAAGTCACGTTATTTCAATTCAAAGGTTTTCTCTGAAAGCAGTTAATAGATAATCGGCACGACTGAAATAAATTAAAAATATGATTAAAATTGCATTCCGGCATTGTGACAGTGTCACACTAAATAATAGCTCGTTGATCATATTTTTAATTTATTTAATTTAAAAGATATACTCTCCACTTCAAATTAGACTGTAGTGACTTGCCTGTATACATCATACTTTTCCTTTAGCAATAGAGTCGTACCGGTCATCTATCTAACACCTTCCAGAGGAAAAATTTTGAATTAAAATAACGTGACTTCTGGCTTGCTTCAGAAGTTCTTATATAGTAAATGGGGGCCTCCTGCTCCTAAAGTTTCCATATCTAATTTCGGATTTCATTTATCTAATTCCGTTCTCGAGATTAAGAAAAGACAGACGGACGGACGACAATGGGAATTTATAGGTCTACAATTTTTTTCAAATTGCAACCCAATTAACTTGATTTACAATTTGAAAATTTCAAAATAACTTTTAAACGGTTTTACAAACGTTATTTTAATTTTAGTTTTAATTTGTTTTGATGTAAATGCATGTGTTTTAATTATTAGTTTTAATTAATATTTGGTTTAATTTATTTAGTATTATTTATTTAATTTTGCATTAATTATGCTCGCATTTTTTAATTATTAATTACAATTGTTTTAATTAATTGTATTCTTTCCTTTAGCGACATAACTATAGAAATTGTTTTAGTGATGTTTTGCAGAAAAGATATCAAATTTAAATTTATTTTAATTTATTTAGTAATTTTATTAATTTTTGTTTTATAAATTTGCCTGCTTTTCCATTAGTTATTTTCTTTTATATTAGTATATCATTTATACAATGCTAAGGACTGTATAAGGCAATTTTACAATTAAAATTTACAATCAAATTATACAATAAATAACACACAAGTGTACATTAGTAGTTATTAATAAGTATTATAAAGATTATAAAACTGCCTTAATACTGTATTATACAGTTAATGTTGACATTTAAAAATAATGTCTTGAAAATTTCTTCCTAGCGTAGTTTCCGTTTTGTCACTTTAATATTTGTGTTTCTACTCAGTCCTTGTTATAATCCACAGTTTTGCACTATTATATAATACAAAAGATAGCACACGAACAACTTACGGGAAACAATTTCCTGCATGTTGTCTGCTTAATTTTATATGCTATAATCAACGACAAAATACCCTCTTCACAGTGCCAGAAGTGTATTAACAGAAAGTCAAAGAAATTTTTATGCCATCCAATAGAGGCACTATATAAATTGCTTATGTTTTAATAATCCATTATTTCAAAATCTTTGTATAATTTACAACAGACAAACGTGTACTTTATGATAACCAATGAGGCTTTGAATGTTGGTTGCTTGAACAGCTTGCAGATAGGTTTTGAACTAACTTCACACAGAACTTCGCTAACGGCTAAAATTATTAACTTTTACATCGCTTGCAAGCTTCATTTTTTACAAGAGGAAAAAAAAATTATGTTTTAAGATCGAAAGTTACTACTAGAAATGTTCGATAGTTATCACATGTTCAATAAATTGTTACCTAATTTTATGCAAATTATAAAACTTAACAGTCTTAACTTTAAATTATAAAACTTAAAACTTAACACTGTTACTTTATTGCTTAGTGTAACTTCTCTTTGTTTCATTACTGGTTGATTTAAGCAATCTCAATTATCTTATAAATAAATTATAATTGGAAGTAAAATCCCAATAAGTTAACAAGCATGCGTACATACATGTTGTAGGTGGTTTGTGTGCCTGAACTGCTGTTTCTAGTGCCATCTGGAGCTCAGTGGCGTAGCGAACATAACTGGCGCCCGACACTTTATTGGCACCCCTCTCCCCCTCCAGAAACACATATAGTTTGTCTTGGAGACCATTTGGGCGCCCCTCTGCGAGTGGCGCCCGATGCATGATACACCCCCTTGCACCCCCCTCGCTACGCTACCGCTAGAGCTTAAGAACAAACTGAAGGTAAAAGGGTGGAGTTGAGAGACCATAAGATAAAAAGACCCTGCTGTTAGTAGTTATAATAGTTATAGTGACAATAATGAAACAGTCCGTTACAAAACTGACAACAGGAGCTAATTATATTCTTGACGTTAACAAGTAACCCCAAATAAGAACAAACGAGACATGTTAAGTGATTGTGTTTAAACTAACCTATTCTTAATAATTTGGCAGTCCTTTCTGGCTGTCTTCGCCTCTTGCATGAAGATGACCGTTTCCTGGGAATTTTTTTGCTCAGATTCGGAAAAATAGTAGGCACTACGTCAGGTGTCAGCGTCCGTCTTTCTCTTATAATTTCTACAGTTTCTCCTTTCACAGTGAACGTGTCTTTTTAAACTGTAAAGCGATTTGCACTTCGGTGATCTTAGTGCAAATCGCATACATAGCATTTTGTCGTCAATTTTGACCTACGAAGTATTGCCTTTGCCCACGATTCTAAGTAACAATCTTGATTTAAAAAAAAAAAAATGTCGTTTTTCGATTGATGTAACATCGTGAAAGTAATCTCTATTACATCCCAGAACAAAACACGATGGCATTGCTTTTGTTTTACTCGAAAATCAAACTAAAAGTAAGTCGTAGCAAAGCTACCATTGTATACTGATATTACTGAACTGATAGTCTCTCTCGGCCAAAATATTCCTCTGTGGAATGTATGAATAGAAAACGTCGTCAGTTGACAGACCGTTAGATAAAAAGACCCTGAATAGGGTATTTTAACTGCGATAACTCGTACTTCCATAAATTTATTGTTAGAAACAGAATATTCACTATAGAAAAATAATTTAAATTCGTAACGAAAATTAAATGAGCAAAATAATGTATTTTATATTATGCAACTACGAAAAAAGAAAATTACTAGATTCTTATCGATTATTTAGAGTATCAATAACTTGATTTTTGTAACTTTAAGGGATTTTTTTTTTAAGTTTATATCTCTCTATCTGTACAATGTAACAGTTAACATTTAATATTCCGATAAAATATTTGTTATATAAATTTTTTGTTAAACTAGTAAAATGTAAAAAAACTATGAATTAAGAAACTATTTACAAAATTTCTTGTAAAATTTAAAAATTATTATTTTATTGATTTTTATAAAAATAAGTTCACTTCAAAATACAGTATTCATTAATTTCTAACAGTTTAGTTTAGTTTTCAAAGAGGGCGTGATGCGAGTCGTTTTCACGGAAGAAGCACGTGGTACATGTCAATTTTAAACGAGAATATCAGAAATTATTACATTTTTTTAAGGCAGTATTATAATTTTTAATAAATAGTAAATGCAAAATGCCCAGAAATCGAAAGAAGAAGCGTCAAAAGATTGGAGTAAAAACTTGTGGCGATCCAAACAAAGTAATTTTATAATTTTGTTATTTATTTATTTTTTTTATAAAACTTGCATAATTTTGCTTTACAAAATGATAATACGTATTTAAGCTTCAGTTTAATATTATTCAATTACATTAATCAAAAATCAATTATGTGGATTGGTTGATAGCTGTGACAATTAAATGTTTCTAACAATGAAATTTTGATTTAGTTACTATACATATTAATAGAAATATTTACTGTAGTAAAACTTCAAAAACTTCAGTTGAAATTGTGTTCATAATACATGTATTTTAAGGTACAGCATGAAACAGTGGTGTGTATAAAAAGAATGAAATCGGTTTCCTTAACCAATCAAGAGATTTGAAAATGTCTCTATTACAAAACATGATGCAGGTTTAATACTCCTTTATAATTATTTCATTATATCCAATATATATGGTAATAATGTCATAACTACATAAAGTATAAAATATTTCAAAAACTTTGGGTTACTTGGGATTCAATTTATAGACCTTAGTCATCTTATTCTAAATCCATTAACTTTATGCTAATATCAAAATGAAAAAAAGAAGTCAAAATGCACTTTCAAAGAAAATAACTGTGCAATAATAGATACTGAAGATTGTTGATGATGATAAAATAAAAAGAAAAAATGGGCAGGCATGAAAATTAACATCAGTAACAAATAAATTACTCATGAGAAATGGGGCATTACCCAAATGACATCATTGTCATGTATTGTCTGGTAAGTAAAACCAACTTGCTGTATCATTATTCAAGTTGTTAATATTAATAGATGTTACTGAAATAAATATTTCAGAGTTTATTTGCACTCTGAATGAAAATAGTGAAGTTGGACAAGTTTGTGATTCTTCACTTATAAAATTACATTTAAAAGGAGCAATAATGTATTAAAAAAATTTTATTAATGATGATTATATATATTTCAATCATAACAGATTGAATAATATACAGGATTATTGGAAAGTAATTACGCAATGAGAATTGCTATAATTTTTGTAATATAATGCAATCATGATAAAATTTGTGTGTGCATGTATGTCAATCAATGGAATTTTGTAATTCTTGCATCAGTGGTAAGTGGCAGAAAGAGACAGTGGCAAAAAAGATGGCTGACTACATGTCTGTTCAGGAGCAAGCATAGATTGCTCCTGAACAGACAATTGCATGCTATGAGATATGGAAATCAGTGCTTACAGAAGCTTTCTTTATCTCTGAAATAAACTTGTCTGCTTTGGGACATTTAGAATGTATTGATTCATACATGAAATGAAGGACATTTGCTATGCATGAAATATGATTCAAGTTGACAAATGTTAATTTTAAATTCCTGAAAGCTGAGAGAATGTAAGATATTTGGTCTATTAGGACAATCCAAACATTTTGGTACTTAATGCAATCCAGCACAGCTTTATGCAGGTATCATTAAATATCTGCATTGCATGATAGCATCACACTTTTGCAGCTTGTATATCCTTAATAGCATATCGTCAACTTGTTTGCCTGTTAGTGGGGCCACTAAAATATTCAAAATCAACTGTTTTGTGTCATCTATTGTTGGATTTGTTTTTAAAATAAGTATTCAGTTGTATCTTTTTGTTGTTCAAAATTGTTTTCTGTGTGGATCTAAAAATGAGATATGGATCATGTCAAAAAATGTTTTGTCACATTAATAAAGAGATTCCTTCAATGTTTATGATGATTTTAAAATGACAAAACTCATAATTGTGGGAAATCAAATTGTGTAAAACAATTACTTAACAGTTGCTCAATTCATAAGTAAACTACAAAGAATGAATTGGAAAATTCCTCGGAAGTGTCAGATATGTATATAGTACTTTTGTAATGCCTTTAATATGAAGGACAATGGACTGATTGGATAAAAAGACAATTTCAGTTCCATTAAAAAAATTTCTTGTAAGGCTTGGGAATGAAAGTCACATTTATCAATCTTTAAGCCAAGGACACTACCAAAAATAACTTAATCAAGATAAATGTGGTCTACTCTTATAATAAAATAGGAGACACCACTTCAGTTCCAAATTGTGAATGAACTTGAAAAATACAATCAAGCTGAGCTTGATTTTGATGATGGAATAGAAAATAGAAGAGCAATAGAAAATGAGTTACTAGTACATTCACAAAATATACTTGTCTATCACTGGAAATGTTTGCCTTTGAAGACCATATATAGGCTAAATTAAATCAGTTCCAGCTTATCAGATCCTCTACAGATTGGGATCACATCAGACTCTTAAGAGTCCTTTGAAATACAATATTTAAAACCAGTGTAACTCCAATTGTATCAACAATAGGGATGAGATACAGCAAAGCATGCGGGCATGGTATGAAACATTATTATAGCTGGGGTGGTGTAGTATAGCTCAGTGCATGTCTTATACAGTCCTATTCAAGTTTGAATTCTACATGTATGTTCTATTCAATGCATTCCAATTCAAAACAAAACTCTTTGAACCTGAAGCTGGAATCAGGTGGATTCTGAAAACATTTGTGAATTGCTACAGTTTACATGTTTTGCTGGAATCTGAAGAGGTTTAGTGGTTTGAAGACTAGTACATTCAATCTTAGGCCAGTTCCACATGATCTGGATATTTGCATGGACTCATTGGATAGTATGAATACATGTAAGTCTCAAAAGTCTGATGCTTCACAACTAAAGCAAATTGCCTTATTGTGAAGCATGAGACTTTACACACCATAGACAGTTGTATGAAAAGTTCTATGTGGTGTGAAAAGTCTTGTGCCTCTCAATGCTCTGTCACTCATTTGGCTTACATTCAGTACCGCAGTTTCATCTGTCCATGCAAACATGCAGATCATGTGAAACTGTTCTTAGCAATAGAAAACTATTGATCTAGTGAAAATCCAGGAATCATTTAGATCAGTGATAGCTAAACTTTCTCATATACTGTATATGTCAAATTAAGAAATTAAGGAGATTTTAGATGGACCACAATAAAAATATATTACATGTGTTATAATAATCCTAATTTACAGTAAATGCACATTTTTAAAACAATACAAAATTTAATATCAAAAACAAAAAAAATTTATAATAATGCTCTCATAGTCTGTGAGAGTAATATAAATATGAAAACAGTGGTTTAGCATTTAGTGATGATCAGCTGTAAAACAGATAGTATAAAAGTAATTAAAAGATCTTCAACAGAATTTGTATATTTATGCTGGTTATGCAATTTATTTGTGTTTTTCTGTTATTTATTAAATTCATTGTTTGAAAAAACTTTGCAATTATAGGTTATTCCAGACTAACATATATATTTTTCACTAAATTTTCTTAAATTAGGAAATTGCAAAATATGAAAAAAATGCTTAATAAGAAATCTCACTGCTCATACAGGACGTGGTCTGCATAAATTTATTTTTAAAATGTGAATTTGTTTTCAAATTTATTGCTTCCATTTCTTAAAGAGAGTTGATTAAATACAAATCTTGGCCCTGAAATCAGAAAGGATTTGATAATTAAACATTTATTTATATATTTTTCATCTTTATTAGAAAATAATTTTCTAAATTCATATTTTTTTAATTATTGTTATCTTAATAATTGTTACACATGCTTAGTGTGCAATGTGTGCCTACACATGATGTAATTTACTAAATGATAAGTGTGCTGTGGTTGGATATTATAGTTTAAATGATAACATTGATGTTGTGGCTGCATGAAAAATATCTATTGTATATATTCGATACAAATGGTAAATACTACCATCATTCCTTCTGTGGCTCTTTTTTCATGGGACAAACAAAATATACAGTAAACACACTAAAAATAAAAAATTTTTAGTTAAAAAACAAGTAAAAATTATACTCTTTCCATTTCCGATTTCGAGGATTCTATGAGCCAAAACAAGACAAACAAATGGCAAGGAACAATCATTACTTCATTAATTTATCCATATGCATTTCGCCATCTAGGCCTCCTCAGTGGATACATCAGGATGTTATTCGTTGATTACGTTTTATACTCAACAACCGTTCCCAGCATGCATCAACAACCACTCCAGCATTCAAATTAAGTAAATTTACATGTTCGGCGATACAGAAATGTTCTACAATTTTTCTTTCTAAGTTATTTTCTATTCTATACAAAATTTTAGTATTTTTTATATTTATATTACAATTAAATTTATTGCAATGTAAAAACCATGCTGATTCCGTTCTTCTCAGTCTAATGGCTGCCTCATGTTCCTTCACTCTCAACTCCAATCTTCTTCCGGTTTCTCCAATGTAATAATTTGGGCTTCCACATGTACATGACATCCTATATACGACGCCGGCGATTTTAAATTGGTCTCCGGGCGAATTTTCACTGTTCATTATACTGATAATGTTAGACATCTTATTCTTTTGGTTCGCAACTATGCATACAGAAAATCTTTTAAAAATTGGTTTATATTTTTCAAAAACTTTAGCAACATAAGGAAACTTTGCATAAGAAATATCTTCTATGTTATTTTTAACATTAAATCTACGTTTTAAATATAAATTGTACCACTTACAGAGAATATGTTTCGGATAGTCATTTAACTGAAATTTTTTGAACAATTGTTTTACTTCGATATCTATGTTTTCTTGCTGAGTTGTTCTATTTAGTATCTTTCTCAATTCCATATTAAAGACATTCTTTTTATTTTCTAAAGGACAGTAAGATTTAAAGTTAATAGTTTTACCATTATTACATAGTTTTTCATACTTACTAAATGATACACTTCTCTCTTCTCTTTTTATAGTGACATCTAAACATATTGAGGAATATGCAAATAGATTACATAAAAACTTAAAGTTTACAAGTGAAGATGAACAACAAAATAGAATGAATTTTTTAGATGTCACTATAAAAAGAGAAGAGAGAAGTGTATCATTTAGTAAGTATGAAAAACTATGTAATAATGGTAAAACTATTAACTTTAAATCTTACTGTCCTTTAGAAAATAAAAAGAATGTCTTTAATATGGAATTGAGAAAGATACTAAATAGAACAACTCAGCAAGAAAACATAGATATCGAAGTAAAACAATTGTTCAAAAAATTTCAGTTAAATGACTATCCGAAACATATTCTCTGTAAGTGGTACAATTTATATTTAAAACGTAGATTTAATGTTAAAAATAACATAGAAGATATTTCTTATGCAAAGTTTCCTTATGTTGCTAAAGTTTTTGAAAAATATAAACCAATTTTTAAAAGATTTTCTGTATGCATAGTTGCGAACCAAAAGAATAAGATGTCTAACATTATCAGTATAATGAACAGTGAAAATTCGCCCGGAGACCAATTTAAAATCGCCGGCGTCGTATATAGGATGTCATGTACATGTGGAAGCCCAAATTATTACATTGGAGAAACCGGAAGAAGATTGGAGTTGAGAGTAAAGGAACATGAGGCAGCCATTAGACTGAGAAGAACGGAATCAGCATGGTTTTTACATTGCAATAAATTTAATTGTAATATAAATATAAAAAATACTAAAATTTTGTATAGAATAGAAAATAACTTAGAAAGAAAAATTGTAGAACATTTCTGTATCGCCGAACATGTAAATTTACTTAATTTGAATGCTGGAGTGGTTGTTGATGCATGCTGGGAACGGTTGTTGAGTATAAAACGTAATCAACGAATAACATCCTGATGTATCCACTGAGGAGGCCTAGATGGCGAAATGCATATGGATAAATTAATAAAGTAATGATTGTTCCTTGCCATTTGTTTGTCTTGTTTTGGCTCATAGAATCCTCGAAGTCGGAAATGGAAAGAGTATAATTTTTACTTGTTTTTTAACTAAAAATTTTTTATTTTTAGTGTGTTAATATTACCACCGATCCCATTGGTTTTAATAATCGAATTTATATTTATATACAGTAAAACCTGTGTAAACCAGAATAACCAGTACTGAATATTTTTTTTTGGTTTGGCAGGTTTCTGTTCTGAACAAGTCCTTTTCTAACATTAAAAATCCTTCCATTTTAAAGAATTTTTTTTCTATTTAGGCTGGTTTCCATTTTATTTGGTTTCTGTATTGGACAGGTTTTACTGTATGCTATGATTTTAGGTAAATATTTTAACTTTAGGATAACTGGAAGAAAAGAATACTTATAAAATCTGGAATCAGACAGTTAATTACTACACAATTTAAAATTCTCATTACATATTTCGTCCAGTTGCATATTAGAATATTTACTGATATACTGTATATATGAGATTTGTACTAACATTTATTTATAATTTATTTGTGAAGATAAGATATAAACAAAATTGTTATTATTCAAGGCAAATTTTGTTAATAAAAAGATGATATTAATATTATTCAATCTATTTGCTTTCTGGGAGCACAATTTTGTGTATGATAATTGTCGTAGAAACATGTGAAAAAATAAACATTTCTTCAGTGTGCACATTGAATAAATTCAGATGATTTATATATGTCACCACAAAAGCAAACTTGATTAACATTTAAAAACACTTCTCTGTCAACTAATTTGGAGGAGAATCATACTGTGTCATATTTGAAAATATCAGAGCACTTAATGTTTTCTTCTGTTGCCTTTGCAACATCTGAAATTGATGAAGAACCCTTGACTACAATTAGGTCTTGATTTTGAAGGATGCTTTCACAATATGTAAAAACTTCCTGTAATTGTAATTTTGTAATATTGTTGTGCAGTGATTCTTCTGCAGAACACATTTTCATGCTATTGATATTAGCACAAGATATTGAAGTCATCTTTTCATTCTTTAGCAAACAAACATGCAATTACAAACATGTTTAGGTTAAACAATGGCTTTGTTGCCAGATATGTACAGTACTGTGTGTGAATATACAGAAAATGTTTGTTTTTAAATAAATATTGTTAGGTAACATTTCTTGATTGCTTTTGACATCAACTTGTTACTTGAAACAGGTGGACTTTATTGGGTTCTGGTAGAGAAACTTCACTAACTTCGGCGTTAAACTATTTCTTTTTTTTTTTTAAATGTTATTTATAAAAAAAAAGAATGTTGTGTTATTTATGTGTTATTTATATTAAAAAAAAAAAAAAAGAGAGAGAAATAGTTTAACGCCAAAGTCAGTGAAGTTTCTCTACCAGAACCCAGTTAAAACTTGGCGCGAGTTACCAAATTTATTGGACTTTATTGTTTTATTATCCTGTTTATTGTATACTAGCAGATAGGCCCTGCGTTGCTCGGGCAAAAGTAATGATAGCGAAGATTTAAGATTATTACGTTATAGTCACAGAAGAAAAAGAGTAATTTCATCAACAAACTAAATATTTTTAATAAAAGGTCGAATTTGAAAATTGAATATTGTAATATTGTTCGATTTTCACGACGTGTTCTGATTATATCGTTCGATTTTCATCGAATGTTCTAAAGAAGAAAAGTCGAGAAAAACCGAATTAATCTGTTTAAATTTGAAAATCGAATATGTTCTAACATATTACTTTTTTTTTTTTTCCTCCAGCGCCCGTAAATCTTGCACGTCACCTTCTCTTGTTCTCCATTGTTACACTTCTATTGATACTTAACACTTCCATTGTTGATGGAAGTGTTAAGCCTTAATCTTGTCCCTCTCCCCGTGGGTAGAAATTTCGAAAAATCCCTTCTTAGTGTGCGTTTTTGTGACGTACCGTAACTATGTACCAAATTTCAACTTTCTACTCTTAACCGTTTGGGCTCTTAACATTTCCATTGTTACTTAACACTTCCATTGTTGATGGAAGTTTTAAGACTTAATCCTGTCCCTCTCCCCCGTGGGGAGGAATTTCGAAAAATCCCTTCTTAGTGTGCGTTCTCGTGACCCTAACTGCGTACCAAATTTCAACTTTCAACCCCTTACCGTTACCGTTTAGGCTCTGCACTGATTATTATTATTATTATTATTATTAATTATTATTATTATTATGTTGGGTTAAGTGAGAGATACTCGGTTAACACCGGTGGCTGTGTACTATGCCGGACCAAAGTCAAGGCAAGTAACCAAAACAGAAATTAAAGAAGTGTATCAGTGTGTGTGTCTGTATTCAGGAATTTTCTCACAATATGACATGTATTCAATATAGTGGCCTTCTGTAGTGTGATGTATGTGTTTCTATTCAATTGTAATGTGCCCAGGCTTTTGTGTAGTGTGTGTGGTATGACGCCTGTAGAAGAGAGAACAACAGGTACAATAAGCACCCTATCCATCCTCCACAGATGCCTTATTTCCTGGGCGAGTTCTGTGTACTTGCTAATTTTTTCAGTGCATGCGTTTTGTATATTGTGAGTGTTTGGAATGGATATGTCTATAATGTATGTGATTTTATTGTGTTTGTCAATGAGTGTGATGTCTGGTCTGTTGTGGTAAATTGTTTTATCTGTGATTATGGCTCTGTCGTAGTACATTTTGTGCGTGTTGTTTTCCAATACTGTCTGCAGAATGTATTTGTAATATGGTTCGTGGATGTCTACTAATTTGTGTTTCCTTGCAAGCTCATGGTGTATTATATTTGCTACTTGATTATGTCTGTGTAAATAATCTGTTTGTGCCAAGAGCTTGCAACCAGAGGTGATGTGTTGTATAGTTTCTGGCATGATGTGACATTTTCTGCATGTGTCATTTGTGAGTGTTGCATCTTTGAGTATGTGTTTTCTGTAGTTTTTAGTATTTATGACCTGATCCTGTATGGCAATCATGAATCCTTCCGTCTCCCCAAAGAGGCATCCCCGAGCTAACCAGCTGTTTGACGCAGTTTTGTCAACAAAATCATGGGCCAGATCATAAGGATGCCTGCCATGGAGTGCCTTTCGAGCCCACGATTGCTTAATGGTGTCTATGCTTTTTATATGTTGTGTTGTGTCCATATGATGTGAGTGTAAGTTTAATGGTGTGTTATTCGAGTCTGCTAGAGTTACTGCTTTATGTAATTGTGATATTTCTTGTTTTTCATAAAAAAACTCTCGCAGTGACTGTATTTGTTTGTAGTGAAGGTTAACTATGTCAATCAGGCCACGCCCGCCAATCTTTACGTGGAAGGATTAATCTTTCTGTGGCGGATTTAGGATGATGTTGTTTATGCTTAGTAAGTGTTGTTCTTGTTTTCCTTTGGAGTTGCTCAAGATCTGTGTGAGTCCAATGTATAACTCCAAAAGAATATGTGAGTACTGGGATGACATATGTGTTTATTGCTTTAACTGTGTGTTTTGCATTTAACTGTGTTCTGAGAATAGCATTTAACCTACTTTGGTATTCTTTAATTAATCTTTGCTTTATTTGTGTATGTTCTGTTAGTTTGGCCTGTTGGAATCCTAAATACTTGTAGAACTCGCCCTCTTCCATGGATTCAATAATGTCTCCATTTCCAAGTGCAAAATCTTCTTTCTTCAGGATTCCTTTTTCTATGTGAAGTGTTTTGCATTTATCTAGGCCAAATTCCATTTGTATGTCCTTGGTGTATGAATGTGTGATTTGTAGGAGTTGATGAAGTTGTTTTTGTGTGGATGCATAAAGTTTTATGTCATCCATGTACATGAGATGTGACAGTGTATACTGTGTTGTTTTTTCATGCCTGATATTGTAGCCATATTGTGTGTTGTTTAACATGTTGGATAATGGATTCAAGGCTAGGCAGAACCAGAGAGGACTCAAGGAATCTCCTTGAAAAATTCCTCGCCTAATAAAAATTTGGTTTGTTTGTATGGAAGTGTTACTAACCCTGAGATGTAGTGTTGTTCTCCACTGCTGCATAGTGTTTTGAAAGAATGCAATGAGTGATGGATGTATTTTGTACATGTGTAGAATATGTAGCAGCCAACTGTGTGGAACACTGTCGAATGCTTTTCTGTAGTCTATATATGCCATGTGTATGTTTCTGTGTTGTTTGTGTGCTTGCCGTAGAATGACTGAATCTATGAGTAACTGTTCTTTGCATCCCTTGTGATTTCTACGGCAACCTTTTTGTTGTTCTGTTAGAATGTCGTGTTCTTCAACATGTTTGTATATTTTGTTTGCAATACAGGATGTCAATAATTTGTAGAGTGTTGGAAGACATGTAATTGGTCTGTATTGTGTGGGGTCTGTGGTATTGTTGTTTTTAGGTTTCATGTAGGTGATGCCCTGAGTAAGAAAATTTGGCATGTCTTGTGGATTGATGATGATGTGTGTTAGGTGTTTAGCTAGTTCCTGGTGCAGTGATGTAAACTTTTTGTACCAGAAATTGTGAATGTTGTCTACACCAGGTGTCTTCCAGTTGTGTGTTCTGTTAACAGTGTATTGGAAATCACGTATGCTTATTTCAACACAGGGCATAGTTGGTATGTTGTGTAAGTTTTTGTTCTCCTCCTCGATCCAGCCTGCTTCAGCATTGTGCGTGACAGCATTGGACCAAAGAGAAGACCAATATGTTGTGAGTTCTTCTTCTGTTGGTGTGCCACTGTGCTGTGTATCAGTGTTTGCTTTGTTATTAATTTGTCTGTAAAAGAGTTTTTCATTGTTTGTAAATAATTTATTTTGTTGTTTTCGTAGTGTACATGTTTTGTATCGTTTGAGTCTACGTGCTTTGGCAGCAAGTTTTTGTTTTAGTGTATCAATGTATTCTGTGATGTGTGTGTTGTGATGTTCATGTTTTGTGTGTGTTTTTATTTTCTTGAAAATGTTTTTGAGCTGTTTCCTTAATTTGGGTGTTATGTTGTTTTTAGTGTATTGTGTCAGCCTGCCTAATTGCTGTCTAATGTCATTTATTTGTGTTTCTATTCTTCTCTGCCAGGCAGGCTTGTGATAGAATTGTGTTTTCTGTGTATTTGTCTGTGATTGTACTTTCAGTCCATGTTGTGTCACTACTGTGACTGCCCCAGCATAAACTAATGTATGAATGTCTGAGAGTGTAGAAATTGAATGAATGTAGTGTGGTAGTAAGTGAGTGTTTACATAATTTAGTGTTTTTCCTACTTCCTTCGACGTGTTGATTTTTGGTATTCGTGGTCTTTGTGTGGGATCTGTGCCTGTATATTTAGTGAGTGTTTCCTGAAATATAAGTGAGAGCGTATTAACTAAATCCATGTCTATGTTATCAGTGATGGATGAGGAAGTGTCTGTAGTATCATTAGTGGTAATTGTTGTGTGTGTGTTATTATCAATGCTTGTTCCTGGATTATCCTGACAGGTTACATGATCTTCATTAATGTTAGATGTTTCTGTCTGTTGATGTATTTGATCAGCAACCTGTTGTTTGATAAGTTCAAGTGTTGTTTGTGGAATAAGGTTGTTGTGTATAATTGTTCTTTTTTGATCAACAACCCTTTGTTCGGTGACAGTGAGATGAGGATACTGTTGTGTGAATCTAAGGTGTAGTTGTTGTCTGTATGCTGTCATGTTTGTTTCGAGTTTTGTGATGGTGTAGTAAGTACGGATGATAAACTCGTTCATTTCTACTGTCCATTTCATCCGTTGGCGTGGTTTTCCAGCCTTTGTGGTCTGTGGATGCATTGCCACAGAAACACCAAGGCTGGGTTGGTTCCTCACATCTGTTGAGGGCATTGCAGTAGCCATGCTTGGGTCCGGTGCTGCTTTCGCCACCGGTAACCAAGGGAGACTGTGGCCTATTTTTCGAACGTGAGCCTCTGCCTAACTCACGAACGCGGACCTTGTTAACCCGGGCGACGTCCGAGCCGGTATCACACTTTGATCTGGTTACTACCATAATACGTATCTCCACAGAATGTGGGTGTGTGGTTACTCTTAGCTTCATTTCTCTCCATAGACCTTACTGGCATGGGTGTCCTTACCAGGAGCTTGTGCTCCAGCCTGCATTGCCCTATGGATCAGTAAAATTACTGGGCTCTCCCACCACGACCAGGTGGTGACCATGGGAGAGTTATTATTATTATTATTATTATTATCATCATCATCAACGCGTCTCGATTATATATATAGATTTGTAATTTTTTAAAAATAAATTGGTTTTTCTCTCTGACAATATAATAAATTTAAAATTCCCAAGAATAAAATGGAAAATAGTTTTAGGGAGGAAAATTCACATGACATTGAAATTCTAAACATTAACCTCATGATTATGAAACTGGTATGCCTCCACCAAAACACCAGTCACTATAAATGATGGAAATTCAAAAGGTTTTAAGTTATTTGCAATATTCAACTTTAATTTTCTCATTTAATTTTGAGTAATGTGCTTTACTGCTTAGCACATGTCATCCATTGGGAGTGCACTATATTCTCACCATGTTTGATCAGAATCAGTAAATCTTAACATATTGTCATTCCCTTGTTTGATCAGAGATCTTTGGATGAAATCTTTGGGTCTAAAATTATTTCTGCTGAATTGCTAGAAAAATGTCATAAAGAAATAAAAAAATTTTTATATACATGTTTACATCACTTTTCTACATAGTTGCCATCCAAAATAAGGCACTTGTATTATGACAGCAGCTTTTGCAAGTCCTCATCAAAGAATGTGCTGCCAGATTTCCTAGTCCTGTTGATTCCATCCTTCAACTACTACTTGTTGGTCTCAAACTGCTGGGTAGTCCAATCAGTCAGACTTATCTCGCTGAAGAGATGATAATCACTTGGGCTATAAGGTGGTGGTCAAAAATCTCCCAGTTTGAACTATTTGAGTAAAGCCTTTGTTTAACCTGAAGTGTAAGGCACATGTCATGGAGGAAAATATGTCCTTGGTGAGCATTCCTTGCCTTTTGTTTTGGGTCGACCTCCAATATTTTTTACAGCCGAATAGCTGAATTTTTGCAGAGACAGAGTTTACGTTAAACGACATTTAACAGCCGAATAGCATCTAGACATTGGCTGGCTGAACAGCAGTTTAAAATGCATTGCAAAGATGATGATTGTCTATTTCTGAACACCACCAAAACATTGGCTCTTATTTTCTTTGCCATTACTCCCCTGTTTTAGGAGTCATTTGGCCAATTGGGTTATTCATTTGTCAAAACATCACATAGACCTTACAGCTGGTGATGATAGGGTCCATGTTTATTCAGTAGTTATTTGTGTACAAATGAAAAACTGGATGATGAATTAACATTCAGTGATATAAACCTTTATTATTAATGGGGCTAACCAGTTTATTTTTACTAGTCAAAAGTGGCAGTTGATTTTGGAATAGCCCTTGTATATTATTGGACAATGATTTTGTTATGGAAGAGAGCCAATTTACCATCATAATTGAAAGTTAAAGTTTCTGAGTGAAATCAAAAACAACCAAACTTCTTGTTTTACTAGAGAACTAAACAAAACATGAATTTTTCCTGAATAAGAAAATGGAATAGTATAGGACTCAAGAATATACTACTATATTTTCAGCTCTGATAACAGTCAAGGAAATGCTTCACTCAGGAACAAAGGTGTTGAAGCTAAGATATATTCCCAGGATAGAAATAAACCAATCTGAGTAACTCTCACAAGAAGTATACAATGCAGAAGTATTCTAGCCAGATGATTTATTGATCTCATCCAGGAGAAAATCTTGGGTTTAATCCAATAAATGGGGAAGACATGTTAGGATAGCCATCAAGAATAATAGTAATTCTCAACCCAGCATCTATAATGTTTACAGTATTGGTGGACATTTTTAGATACTCATGCAGCTGTGACATGAAAGAAGAGAGAGCATTCTCATGTTGAGAATTATTTTGATTCACCTACAGCTTTGTATTATGCCCCTCAGAAGCAGAAGGGACAGTTGAAGTGGCAAAAGTTGCATAATCACTATTCTATTCTGTCTTTTCCTTTCTTGTCATTTTGGTGATAACAGAAGATCTAACATGATCTGAGAGACAGAGCTGGTAAAGAATGCTGTTAAAGCATCCCTCACCAGCTCTGTCTCCATGATCCATAAGCTCTCTCTTACTCATCAAGGATGCTCCTCCTGAAGCATCACCCTGAAACTTTCTTGAAGGACGAGAGGAGGAAGATAACTGTAATCCTCTGAACAAAATGGACTTCCCAATGATGGATTCTTTACCAAGGCAGTGTAAAAATATTTCATAAGCAGAACAAAACTGCTGTCATCTATTAATGTAATGTAAGTCTAATTAATGTATGCAGGAAGCTAAATATGATATGATTGTTCAACATTTATGCTTGCTTACATTTGATACACAAACTATTGTTTTTTTCAACCAACTTAACTAAAAAAATATTTTCACTTAAACTGATTTTTTGATTTTCAAGCATTTCTATGATTACTTTAATCCTGCTTTGCCAAATTTTAACTAATTTGACAACCATTGTATCTGAATGAATTGTCTTTTGAAGAATTTCAAAAATGGAATAAAAATGACACATCAATTAAAAGCTTATCATTTCATAGAACATGATGAGATTTGTGTCCCTGTAAGACCTATGCTACATATTGTGTTAAAACAAAAAAATGCAGCAGTGAGTTGTGCAGCTTTCCCAGCAAATGAATTTAAATTGTGTGTGGGGTGCCATCTGTTACAATATTTAAAAACTTTTTATATTATTAATTAGTATAAAATGGCAAAAAGCTTAATGGAGAGGGTAGAGATGAACTTTATAAAAAAAAAATTGTAAATGCTACTAATAATTAAAATCTTCATTAAGTCTGTCTCCATTCAAGATACGACACCCTCCTTTGTCTCTCTATCCCCTTGATCTTTAACCACCATTTTTTAATAGCATCAATCTCCCATACACAAACCTCACTGCAAAATTTGAGACATCTTTGACAAAAAGCACGGAAGTTATTAAGCTATAAAGAGGGTGAATAAAATCTTGCCTCCCCCCAAACACACTAACATCCATACATATAAAAAAAAATCCCAAATTTTTGTTTGCATTTCTTGAAGTTTTAAGGTGCCCTGAGTCCAAAAAAGTAAAAATTTTGGGGCATTTTTTGACCAATTGCAATAATTTCCCTCAGTTATATATAACAGAGCCCAGAAAGTAATTATAAAGAGTATCCTGTTCATTAATAAGCAACCAGGAAAGTAAAACTGACGGTAGAAACTGAAAGCCTGGATTCTTGTCTCTAGTGTAATAAAGTGGAAGCATAGCAAGGACACAATACATCCACGTTTGTTATGTTTCAGTTGTAAAATCTAACTAAATTTTGAAAAATGAAATATGGATACTGATTTTGAGACATTTATGGAAATATATTAAATTCTTTTTATTAGCTGAAGTTTTTAACTTATTTTTTAAAATTGTCAAACATTTTAATAGGAATAATAATTATAAAGTCTGTTATTAATATCACATAAAAATGTGTCAAAATATTATTAATAAAGACAAACATTTAAAACATTTTTATTGTGTCCCTTTTCAAATAAGTGTTACAATATATAATTAAGAAACATACAAATTTCAAGTTTGTATATCCATCATACAGTAAATAATTTTAGTACAGGTATCTTTTGTACAATACTGTTTTGCTCTAACATCATTTGTTAGAGGGGCTGTCCCCCATACAACCAGCTTCCAGTTTCACTCTAATACAATTTTGGAAATCTTCTGTACAAAATTTCACAATTTTCAAGTGTAAACTTCATTATTTGATATATTTTTTTTAAAATTTAAGTTAGCATGTATGTTGTCTCAAATTTGCCCATGGCGCCCATGGATTTTAGAATATTAAAATTTTCAAATTATTTTGTTTTTCATCAGGTTTTCTTTAATGAAAATTGATGGTGCAATTTTTTTCTTCCTTGTTCTAACTTTCCTATCAACAAGGTGTCGTTGCTTTCAGACTTTAGCCCTTAAGACTGACACTGTGTTTTCTTTTTATAGATTAATCTTTGTATTTAGTAAAGTTTGTTTAAACATTTTTAGATAAGTGATATTAATTAAACTTTTTTTAAATCTGTAAGTAAGCAATCATTTGTAAAATGGCAAATGAAATACAGCAATATCTTGGTACTCTAACAATTCAGTATTCGAACACAAATTCTGGAAAAAAGTCGCTTGATACTCAACTGAACAAATGCGACCCACTAGAACAAATTTTCGATTAATAACATATTTTTATTTCATCATCTATAAAAATTTTCTATGATAAAAATAAAAAATGTGAAAATGCTGCTGATACTTCTGATCAAGATCAACAAAAAAGCTGAGATGATGACAATACTTTGTAAAAAGAAAATGCCCTTGATTAACAAAAATTAATATTAATGCATAATACAGTACTTTTAATTGTGATGTCAATTAATTATTGATTGAAAATAAATTATTGATTGCTTTAATAAATGTATTTCTCTTAGCAATGAAAAAGAATAGTATACTTTTGCTAACTTCTGGAAAGTAACCCCATGTTTTGCATTAGTCCTTTGTTTCGTATAGCATGGATTTGCATGATACAGCACTTCTGTGAAACGTAACTACTGTATTATACCAGGGATACTTGTATTTGGAATTCAGTAATGTTGTAATTGATCTGTGTTCATTACAACTTTAGTTATTATAGTATTAATTTTAAATTTATTATGGAGGATGATATTAACTATTATTTATTTTGTTCATTAATTTATGTAGTTTATTTTTATAAATGATAAACTATATTGAACAGTTTAAAATTTATATACAATTAATGTAGGGACATGTAGCAGGAAAAAGACCAGTGGGTTATAGTGACATTATTAAAGAAAATGCGTCATTTGAACGTTATTATAAGGTAAAGTAATTGTGGATCACTTAATTCAAGACGATTCAACTTATTTTAAGAAATATATAAAAGTATCAAACATTTAATTTTTTTAAAAGAATTTAAATAATGAATTTGAAAATTTTTATTAAATTTTAGGAACAACATATTGTACCTGAAGAGGAATGGGAAATGTTTATGGCTGCACTTAGGGACAATCTGCCAACTGCTTTTAGAATTACAGGATATCGAGGGTAGATCCAAAAATAAGTGATTAAACCATTGAAATCATTTGAAATCAATTTATAAAAAGTTATTAGCTACTGCATCTGATGTGATATGTGTTATTTTATATTTTAAGTTATATGATAATATATATCAGTCAAATTAATTCATTATAAATAAAAAAAATTTTCAATGATTTCATTTGATTTGATCACTTGATTAAATTGATGTTTTGTAATAGTTGAAAACAGTATATTATTTATATGCTAAAACAATAAATTGTGTATTTATTTTTTATAGTCAAGCCAATGCACTTTTAAAAGTTATTCAAGGCCAATATTTTCAAGACCTTCTCAATGTGAATGTAGAAGAAGAAGAATATACCAAACCATATTGTTTACCATGGTGAGAAATAATTCATTAAATATATGTGTTTAAAATTTTTATTAGCAATTCATCTATTTTGTGTCCCTTCATTTGTGATTAAATATCTCACTGCTTAAAATGCCAGGGAAGTGGATTGGAAGAAGCTAAGTTACATTATTAGAAAAGTTGGAAGGAGATGAAAATTTTTTATAAAGAGTGTACTGAAAAAATTTAAATATGTGAAAAGATCCTGGATTTCAATGAACAAAAAAGATAATTCAATTCAAAATTTATTCGTAATAAGGCGATAGCTTGTTACAAAGGATGTTTTTAACAACAATCGCTTGTTATTAATGTTAAAAAATACACCAGCAACACAAGTCAAACCAAGCATTATATTCCACATTTAGTTACCAATTATAATTATTTTAATAACATTAATTTAAAGTCATTTCAACCTATACTGCAACTGGTAACTTTCTTCATACACATGGTTCTATAACATACAATACCATTAATTTATATTACTTGTGTATTCAATGAATTTGTTACATTAAAAATTTGTGGGCATATTTATATAGTCTATAAATTATGTCTATCTTGGCTGTATGGAATATTTCATACATTGCTCTTTCATTAGTGCACCTTGTTAACATATGCAAGTCAAAATTGTGTGCTAGTTCCTTTGCATCTTTACAGCCACAAAACATGTGAAATTTTGAAATTATTTTTTGGCACCTTGGGCAAATACTCTTTGAAAACTCAATAAATTTGTTATTAATTAATATTAATTCTTTGTTTATTCTGAGTTGTATGAAAAATCTTTTAACATTAAAAGCCAGGTTAGTTAACATGTAGTTATTAATAAATGGATACTCAAGAATTATGTTATACTAATCAGTTTTCTCTCTTGCGAATATGTCTTCTATGTCTTGTGATAAAGAGATTTCGAGCACATTTTGTATCAACATTTGGAAATGTTGTTCACTTATTTCAGGTAAATCTAGGAATATTTTAATAGAATATCCAAAGCGCTTTAAAATTTGTGCAATTTGTGACACCCAGTTTTTGCTTTGTACTTTAATCAAAGATTTTCGATACAATTGGTATAATAATACAGTTGAAAGATTTCGAGCGTCTTTTATTTTAAATAAAAATTTCATGTATCTCCTTATCAAAGTAGCACTCAATTTAAACCTGCTTAATTCCAGTCTTAACACGCTACCTGGTGTGTTGTAATCCAACAAAAAAACTTGCGTATAAACCTATTTTGGATAACTTCTAATTTTTGAAAGTTCGTAAGGCTCCAAATTGGGGCCGCAAAGCCAATGGAATTCATTATTATAGAGTTAAACAGCCGGAAATGAACCTGGATGTTCTTTATCTTTACCCAAAATTCGTCTTAATTAACAGCAATAAACCACCCACTGGACGACCCTTTCCACACTTCCTCTGAGCTCTGCTGAACAACACCGTGTTTTCACGTTTAAACACCTCCTCGTCTTCTTTATTTAGATTAACAATCCAGGTTTCCGTGAAGCCACATATCGTTTGAGATTTTATATACTCTTTTACTGACTTTCTATGCATTTTCCCCCGGAGACCTTGTATATTCCAAAAACTAATAAATAAGTTGTCTCTAACGTTATTAGTATATCTTATAAATGCAAAATTATTATTGCTAACATCATTGACTCTATCATCCAGACTTATGATAGAGTTTTGAACCAACTGTAAATTGTTTCCAATTGAATCAGAATTAGATGTATTACACCATATTTCCCCTTCCTTTTCTAACTCTGCAGTCAAACATCTCTTAAAAAATGATTTAATTGGATGATCTTATTTGAGGCAATATCGTACGTATATACTAAGTTATCTTTTATGTAATAATCATCTCGTACTATTATTTTTTTCCCGTTTAACTTTTCTAGTTTAATTCTGGCCTGTAAATGTTTTTTCCTTATCCTCGATCTCCTACATAAATCGGCAGTAAAAATTATTTTTTTCACATTCTCACCAACTAAATTCGGTTTCGTTCTCCAAAATTCTTTAAGAATTAAATTCCTTATATTTACAGACTCTAGGATTACTTTAACAATAGGTTTATTATCACTACTATTTAATTTAATTAATCCTTCTATTTCAACATTTTTTAATTCTAGTTCATTATTAATAAAAGAATTTATTTCTTGTAAATAATCTAGTGTTGCGAATGGATAATTTATAATAATTATGTTCTTTTTAGTCTTTTCATTTGCTAATTTGTCAAACTCAAATTCAAACATACCTTTAAGATGGTCATTAATTTTCGATTTTTTATCCAATTCTTGTAACTTATATCTAATTTCCGTCAATTCCTCTTTATAACACTTATTTTCTTCTTTCAATATATTTACCTCAGATTTAATCGATTGAATCTCGATATTTAACCGACAAAAATTATCCTGGATTAGCTCGTAAATAGATTGCAATGTATATGGAGATTTAACTGCAGTTTGTAATTCCGGTTCATTTACTGGTTCAAAATAATCATGAATTGTTGGTTCTTTCGTTAATACAGACGGTTGTTTACTCTCTTCTTCTATTTGGTGGTAATCTATACTTAAAATTTCTACTTGTTGGTTTTCTTTCTTCTCGTCCTTGGAGCTTTTCTTCCGAGGTCTCCCACGCCCCTTCTTTTGCATATCCTGATGACTTATTTGCTGTGGGGAACGGGGGAGTGGACCTGGATTGGGCTCAACTCCAGCAATTATTAACAACATTATAATCAAATTCAGGGATAAACCATTCGCCAATTTCTCTATTTTACCGTCGAACATATTCCTCTTTCTTTGACACAATTGTATTTTAGTATACTAAGTATCAGCTACTTTCAAAAGTTCACTCTCACACCAGACGAGCAACTCACATCCCCCGTCCCAAAAAAGATAATGAGATTTTGCCAATGGCATGGAAATGACTGATTGAAAAACAAAGATTCGTTTAGTTAAAAGAATTTTTGTTATCCTAACTTTTAGTAATGGAGGTCAGTTGTAGTTAGAAGAAAGTTTATTTAAGTATGCTTGCATTTTGTATTTTGTGATTATACTGGAGATTTTCAAGTTTTGAAAAGGGTATAATTTAAAGTTTCTAATTACTAGAATTTTAAAGAAATTTCCAGTGCACATTTTGAGGTTGTCTGTCTTAATTGTTTGAAAATGCAAGTTTAGAAATTTTGATTTTAAATCTATATATATAAAAACGAATGTATGCCTGTCTGTCTGTTGTCTGTGTGTTTGTCCATGCATTACCACACCATTTATCCAATTGCCATGAAACTTCGGGAAGTTGTTTAATACACTCCCGCAAAGGTTTCTGGCATATGTGAAGACCACCATTTTCCCCCTTTCAAAAATATATTTATATATGGATTAAGGCTTTTATGTCCAACAGATGGCGCTAACTTCCGACGACCTAAGTTTGCTTTTCTGTGGATGCTGTGAGAATGGACTAAAGCAGATCATTTTCTATCTATCTATATAAATAAAATATAACATTTGTTTGTTCCTACCGATTCCTTTGAAATTTGGACACAACGTTGCATTTGAATATGCATGTGTTTTTATATAATATACATGTCGAAATTCCCCCTACTGGGGGAGATGGACAGGATTAAGGCTTACCGTGAAGAACTCTGCTTCTATTACACTATTTTACATGCAGTTTTTTGCATTTTTAATTGTGTTTTAATACGTTACGTCAACAGAGTATATACTAAAAAGGGATTTTTCGATATTCCCCAGCGAGGAGAGGGACAGGATTAAGGCTTACTGTGACGAACTTGGCTTTTATTATACTATTTTAGATTCATTTTTGATTGCGTTTTAATAGGGTACGTCAAGAGAATGTACACTAAGAAGGGATTTTTTGAAATTCCCCCACGGGAGAAGTGTTATACATTTATAATAGATACATTTTGAGCCACAACAATGCTGGCCGGGTCAGCTAGTATGTTATAAAATGTATAAAAGTGTATTTTTCAATTTTGTTTTAGCTTTGCAGTTTAACTTTTAGAATTTAAGTTCTAGAGCTGGAAAATACTAGAATTATGATACTTTACATTTCATCCATAAGACATAAGACACAACAATTTGAGATTATTACATCTCATTGTCAGCTTACATCTTTATGATAATGACATTAAATATTGAACATAAAAACATAGAACAAAATAACAGTTATTCTATTGTTTAATTTTAATGATGATGTTAAGTTTGGGTCTGATGATATGTAATAGTTTAAAAACCATTTTATTAAATAATAAACTGACTTTTTAAAACTTGATAGCATTTTGTCTTATGGATGATATGAATGTGGAGTCACTTTACAACAGAGAAATTTAAATTTTATCCAAAGAAACTAGTTTTATTTGTTTTGAGCTCTGAAGGAAGAGTGTAAAATTCTGATATTTCAAACCTCAAAATTATTATTATTGTATCCTTGTTTTGTCTATATAAGGTCTGATTCTGTTGTTCTAGTCCTGAGATCCAACCTTTGAAATTAATAATTATAATAATTTAATATTAAATTATTGTAATTATTAATTTTGATAAGAGATGGCACCTAATGTCTACCTCTAATACCAAATTACTTAATATCTAAATAGCAAAAAAATAGCCTGATTAATTACAATGATTGGTTTAGTATTAATATATTGGGCTTCGGGATGTTTATATATACAGTAATACCCTGAACTTACGCGATAGGTGGGACCGAGCGATAACCGCGTAAGTCGAATTCGTGTAAGTTGGGGTATAATTTCTCATATAAATACATACAAATTATTTTTAATTGGGGTCGGAGACTAAAGAAAACAATAATTTAGAAAAAAATGTTTAATAAAATCTTAGATAATACATATGTATAACAAATTATATTATTAAAATCGTAAACTGAAGTTATTTTGATATAGAAGGCTTTATAAAATCTAACAAATTCATCTGACGGCTCAAAGATTTTGTTTTCTTTTGCAAAATTTCCTCGTAGCATGCTAATAATTTTTTTATTTCTCGTTTTGTGGAAGAAGTGTGCTCTTCATTGGAGTCTATATTTTCTAAAATTTATAACCCGTTTTCAATTGAACTAGCTTTATCGGAGGTCCTCAGGTGATGTGACGGTCTGATGACCAATCAGCGGATACACATTCAAACTCCAACGGTCGCTTCCTCAACTGTCTTTTTGTAACAGCAACCATTATCATTTTTAAAAAACGCGGGAATCATGTTTATGCATGATTCTACCCCGACAAACATAAAATAAATTGTAGATATGCATCGATTCTGCGCGACACATCCAAACATGTAATCTGAACAATAATGTGAGGGGAGTGAGTAATCAAGAGTTGTGTGGCGCTCAAACAAAAAGTGAATTGACAAGATTTGAAAATCATGTAACTCCGGGTTCGCATAAGTTGAGGTATTACTGTATATATCATTCAATTCAAGTTATAATATATACTATAACTTAAATGAAAAATAAATTCACACTGATAATTTATACTAATCTTATGTTTTCTGTTGTTAGAAATCTGAGGATTATTATATATACTAATTGAAAATGTTATTGTTTGCTGAAATTAATTTGCTTTGCAATTGATAACAATTGCATCTCCAGTATTAGCTATTGGAGTAAATAATTATATAAGTAAAAATATATGTTATTTATTTATATATTATACATTTTACATTTAATAATTTTTATGATATACTTATTTGGTCTTAACATTGTTTCAGGTATCCAGATAATTTGGCTTGGCAGTTAAAACTTTCTAGAGTTATTATTAGAAAATCGGAGGAATTTTCACGTCTTCACAACTTTCTGGTGTCTGAAACTGAAAGCGTATGTATAAATTTTATTATTTCCTATAAATAAATATATATAGCATTATCAATGTCATGAAAACAGGACTCTACTTTATTAACTGTAATGCTTCTGTTAATTATCAAAATAGTCAAGTTATTAAGTATTTTATTTCATATTTTATCTGTTTCTTATTACTTAACATTGAAATGTGGTTTATTCTTTATGTATGTATCAATTCTGATATATTTATTATTACTATTTTCATATTTTCTTTACAAAGATATGTTTCTACAATAAAAATTAATTACCGGCGCACTGAAATTTTATCATACAGTTTCAAAATCAATAAATACTCACTGAATTTATGAATCAAGTGTTGAAATGAATAATGTATAAATGAAATTTTGGAGTTTTGTTAAATGATTATATAAAGAAGAATAAAGTATATATATAAAATTAAGAAATTTGAAGAAAATTTGAGAATGTTGAGAACATTATAATGTTACATATGATCATAGTGGAACCATAGCATAGTAAATAGAATGGAACTTCATGATTCCATGAACTCTTAACTGTAAATGCAGATCTGCACTGAAGTTTAAATATATACTACTTAAAGAGAAATGAAGGAGATTTGTTTTGTAAGACAATATTTTTTCTTTTATGAATTTTATGAAATTAACAATTTTCTTAATTACAAATTATTTGTAAAAATTGGTGGATGTTGTCCGGACTGTGGCATCTGAGTAGTTATGATAACAAATTTTGCATGGAAAGTTTGACTTGTAACTGGAAGACTGTAGGATAATTCCTAGGGTACTCCAGTTACAATTCAAATCTCCCATGCAAGATCGCCTACTCAAATCATTTTAAAATATTTTTAAAATTGTAATTGATATCCAGAATTAAATGTAAAATATGACAATATTATTTTTTCTCATTTCTGTGAAATTTTTTTATGTTCATAATTTCATAAAATTATAAAATTGACATGAACCAATAATGTTTTCAATTCAGCTTAATAGATCTTTAGTGCTGGAGATGGTTTTACAGTAGAGCGTCGATAAGTGGAACCAATTGGGGACTGGGGTCCTTCCAGTTAATGATTTGTTCCAGTTTCCGACTTTGTACGAAAAAATACATTAACCTGTCCAATGTTCAAATTTTTCTCCGTTGCGTATCGCTTCCTGTTGAATTTTTCTCCGTTGCGTGTCGCTTCGTGTTGAATTTTTGTCGATTTTAAGCCTAACGAAAATTTTTATAATAATCATCGAGGCTATTGTATCGTTAAAAATTATTTCTGCATTTTGTACAAACAAAATAAATATATTAAAGAATATAAAAAAACATGAAAATTATACTTTAGAAGTAAATTTAGTATCAAAAACATTTGATTCAGCACGACACAGTCCGACTGAAAATCGTTCCAATTTCCGGCCATTCCACTTACCGACGTTCCACTTATCGACGCTCTACTGTATTTATTTGTTTGTTTCTTCAGTTCTTTTTGTTTTTACAGTAATTTATTAAAATCAGCTATTAGCCTGTATTTCTTTTATGCTTCAGAATTTGAATTCACAAAGTTGTTTTGATAATACACTTTATACACAACTAATAATATAATGTCATTTTGTTGACAGCATCTGAATGACATTTGCAATAGTAGTCAAATAATTGTTTTTACTTGACTCAGCAAAACAACTGTTTACTTGATCTGTTCAATAAAGAAATTTCATCCAAATATAATTTTTTTTTTAAATTGAAAATATTTAGAAAATTATGGAAAATATATTTTTTGTAGTGTCTTATATAATTAAGAAAAATTTATAATGAATCTTATAAATATTTATTTTTCTAATAAATATAATTATTTGAAATTAATTTAAGAATTTATTTTAAAATTCTTAAATATCAAATAATATACCAAAAATATAAGCTCTATTAAAATAAAGGCTTTATAACTAAACAGTGATTAATGTAATACACTCAAACCTGTTTATGTGCGGTCTTTTTTTGTGCGGTATATGAATTTCAATCAAATTGGTATACCGCACAAAAATTTGCACAAAACAAATCGCACAAATAAAAAAGCACACAAAAAAAGACTGCACAAAAACAGGTTTGAGTGTAGTGATAGTGTTATTAATCATGTTTAATACATGAACTTGTGAATAATTAAATTTGCATTTCTTTTATTAAATAAAAATTTTAAGACTAGTATACTAATCTTTCATGTCTTAAAGGATATAAAGTCTAAAAATAATAATTTTATGTATTTACAAGAATAAGTTACTGATATGAAATTACTAAATTTTATTTACTGCATATACAGCTGTAAAAATATCAGAATATAATTTTTTTTTAAGTTAAAACTTTACTTTCTTAAATATCCTAGCACAGTTATATGGTATTAATAATTATAAACATTTGTATGTATATATGTGTGCGTGTGTGTATTTGTGTGTGTGTGTGTGTGTGTAAAATTTGCTTGCTAGAATCATATTTACTAAATATTTTTATATATTCTCAATAGATTTATACAATTTTATTTCTCATAAACAGTATAAAAAAAAAATATGTTTATTTAAAATTTTGTTTAAAATTATATATTTTTAGGGTAATATTAGTAGGCAAGAAACAGTTAGTATGATTCCTCCTTTACTTCTTGACATTAAACCATATCATAAGGTAATTATTATTATTCATTAGTAATATATATGCGTGTGTATAAATTTAATCTATTTGAAAAATTAACTATTGTTTCAATTATTTTAGATTTTAGATATGTGTGCTGCTCCTGGTTCAAAAACAGCTCAAGTTATTGAGATGCTGCATAAAGAAGAGGGAATGATTCCAGGTAATATTTTTTACTAAGTACAGTATTTTCCATGAAGTTTTTGAAACAATAAATAAATTTTTATTACTTTTTACTTATACAAAAAATGAAAATGTTTGCTTTTTTGAGTATAGAAATGTATTTATGGAAATTTTAATTTATAAATAAATATTCAAAATTTAAATTTATTATAATAGTAAATGGCGCCTAATGAAAAACTTTGTAATACAAAGTATTTATTAATAATTAGTGCATATTATAGTGATTTTATAATTTTTTCCCTATTGCATTGAGCTAAAATAAAGAAAAAGTTACTCTTTAGTTAGTGTGTAGTGCTAATTTTCAGACTTATGTGTAAAAAGTGCTGTTCTACGTTTTCTGCTTTTAAAGATGAAACAATAATTCTATAAGATAAACAGAAATTCATAATTTATTATATTAGATATGTTTTTAGATATCCTTGTTCAATATTTCAGTTTCAATAGTAATTTGTTTTCCAGGCAAATAGCTGCAATTAGGCTAGTGAATTGAAAATTTATAATCTGTTATAGGTTCCTATATCTTTGTTTTGTTGTTTTGATTTTTATTCCTTGTTGAAATAAATAAAATACCATAGTTCCTTAAATACTAGATGTACATTTTTTACAAAGAATTTTATTTTAAAGTTAGAATCTGTATGATGATTGAATTTAGTGAAAGGAGTTTTTTCAGTTTTCTTTGTTTCATGCTGTTATATATGAAACTATAAGTAACAACTTCACAGAGTAATCTAGCTATATTATAAATCAGTAGTAAATTATGATTCAAATGATTGTTCATACAGTAATTAAGATCATATTTTGTTTTTCTATTGTTGTTTATTTTATATTCATATTAGTTAGAAATTAAGGATATTTAATTAATCTTATCATCAGTATATATATTATTCATCTGTCTCTAGGCATTCATTTCTTTAAATATAAAAAATTGATTTATTAAATTAAGCATTAAAAACTGTTTATAATTTAATTCCTGTTACTTTCATTTCTATTTTAGATGGTGTTGTTGTTGCAAATGATGTTGACAATAAACGTTGTTATATGTTAGTTCATCAAGCCAAACGTCTCCATAGTCCTTGTTTTATTATAACAAATCATGATGCTTCACAGATGCCTAATATAAAAATAAATAAGGTAAATTATATTTCAATACAATTATTATATAATAGATTTCATATAATAAGCAATATTTTGTCTGTAAAATATATATATATTGTGTAGTTGTCATATTTATAATTTTAGTTATATAGTATTCTGTTTGATAATTAAACTAAAAAATTTATTAAAATTGTCCAAAAATAAAATAATTTATAAAGTAATCTAGATTCGAATGCAAGGTGTCCAAAAACTTACTGTTCAGTGAGAAATTTATAATGACATTAAAGTTATATGTGCTGTACGGTATTGTATACAAGACCTGTAAGTTGTATGCAATACCATATGGTCAATTGGCCAACTGATACTGAATAAGAACTTGAAGGTCTTGTACAACCCAAATGAGAAGTGAATAATATTCATTTCTTCTAATGAGTAATGCATGGAAAGTTAAGATTAGTTTCCTTTTGACAGTATCCAAACTAAAAGTGACTTCAAATAAATCAAGTTCATAGATTTAGTACCTACAGTATGGAAAATTAGAGAGAACTATCATTCAATCTTCAATAGTAGAAGAATCATTAAATTAATGTAACATATTGTAATTCTGTCACAGATGAAACTGGATTCATTTGAATTTATTTATTTAAATTTTATTTCACAAATTTTAACAAAATTTATTCTTACAAAAATAAACCTGTTACAAATATATGATTGCATGTCAGGAGCTAATGTATGTAAAACTATATTGAACTTCTTTTAATTGCTCACAACTAAAAGAGATATTGAGTATGTTATCAGAAAAATTCAAAATTATAAAAAATAAAATATATAAATTCAATAATAAAACCAATGGGATTGGTATACTTCATAAAAAATTTTAAAAGGATTATCCTTAGCTTTAAAACAAGTAAAACTACTTTCTTAATCCGACTTCAAGGAAAACACTACAAGTTCAGACAGACGAACTAACAATGAAAGAAAGACCTCAGTATTTCGTTATTACCAGTTTTATTTCATCAATATCACAATTTGAGTATTCCAAATGCATTTCGCTCGATGACGGAGCCTCCTCAGTGGAACAACAGTACGAAAAACCATGTAATATAAAAAAGACTATTAATTATAAATCTTATTGCCCCATAGACACCAAAAGGAATGTATTTGTTATGGAATTAAGAAAGATCCTAAATAGAACAACCCTACAAGAAGATATGGACTTAGAGATAAAACAACTTTTTAAAAAATTTATGTTAAATGACTACCCCAGGAATATCCTTCGTAAGTGGTATAACTCACATTTAAACCATAGATTTAATGTAAAAAACGAGGTAAAAAATACTTTTTATATAAAATTTCCTTATATGTTTAAATTATATGAAAAATATAAACCAATTTTTAAAGAATTTTCTGTATGTATAGTGGCATGTCAAAAAAACAAGATGCACGGTATGATTAATTTTGTGAATAATGGAGAAAAAACGGCACCAAAGGACCAACTGGGAATCGCAGGAGTGGTTTATAAGTTAGTTTGTACCTGTCCAGTACCAAATTTTTACATTGGAGAAACAGGATGAAGACTTGGCCTAAGAATGAAAGAACACAAAGCGGCAATTTGACTAAAGAGAAAAGAGTCAGCAGTATTTTTGCATTGTAGCGAATTTAATTGTAACATAAATATTAATAATGTTAAAATATTATATAGAAAAGAAAGTTGTACTGAAAGAAAAATAATAGAACATTTTTGTATTATCAAACATGCAAATACGATGAATTTGAATACCGGCATAGCCGTTGATGCATGCTGGGATGGATTTGCTTGACATAAAAGGAATGTAAAGATTGACAATTTGATTGTTCCACTGATGAGGCTCCGTCATCGAGTGAAATGCATTTGGAATATGCGAATTGTGATATTGATGAAATAAAACTGGTAATAACGAAATACTGAGGTCTTTCTTTCTGTGAGGTTTGCCGAACGACTGCGTTAGTCAGAATGTCGCGCGGTCACGATCCACGTGTGGGAGTGAAAGAAACTCTCAAGAGACAGGTTTTCATTCGTAACCCGTTTATATAACAAAAGGTGCTTACAACTACGATACACTTTTATCAGCGGCGGCGTTCGAGTCTTCTGGGCCTTCTCTCGGAATCGAAAGTCCACAAGAAAAGTCCTCCGATGTTTCGCAGGAGTATGATGGTCTCAGGGCGCACTGTTCAGCTTCTCGAGGGAAAGTTCCGGACGCAGGGACGATTCAAATTACTGGTGACAAATCCAAGGGAGTGGGTGACCTTCCAAAAGAGATGTAATCCAACTGCCGAAGATCACGGGAAAAAAATCCCGTCGTACAATCGCGAGACAAAGCTCTAAGAGCCAAGAACCGAGAGAACTAATAACCGAGAACGTCACATCCCTTTTTCTCAGGGTTTTTATAACTTTCTTTTGAGTCCCAGATCGAACATTCCGATAGGTCGATGTCGATTTGCCTCCGCTCTCTAATTGGTCCCCCCCTCGTTACGCATTGTAACGAGATCGGAACCCCGGTCGTCGGATGAGTCAACATCGACTGACAATTCGATTCCTACCGAAGATGTTCGATCTAAGTACTCAAATTCATCTATTGTTTCAACCTGAGAAGAATAACTTTCTCAGAAATTTCTACAGACATGTCCTTTTATGGACATGTAATATTCACTTTTCGTTTAACTATTTTTTTTTCTTGTCTGACGGTTTCTTTTTACAATGTTAATTTATAATAACAACAATTATTATTATTTGCTTCTATACAAAAATTACAAAAAAAAATTTTCTTATTTGCACAAATAGTAGGCCCACTTCCGAAGCTTCACATTTCATTGTTAGTTCGTTCGTCTGAACTTGTAGTGTTTTCCTCGAAGTTGGATTAAGAAAGTAGTTTTACTTGTTTTAAAGCTAAGGATAATCCTTTTAAATTTTTTTAAAAAATAAAATATTTTTAGGTGCTATTAGGGTAACAATTAGATCCTTGATATCTTAATTTAAATAAATTACACCTTTATCAATCCAGCAAAATTTAATAAAATAATAACTTTTTCAATCGTTTTTAACGATCTTCCTCAGTTACAAAAAAATAGAACATTAAATATAGAACATAAAATGTGTTCGGAATAAATATAAAAATTAATGGAAAATGCCCAAGCAGACAAAATATATATAAATAAACAAAATAAATAGCGAAGGAAAAAATATAAGATATAACAACAAAACCAGCATTGTCCGTTAATAAAATTAATTAATGTAAAAGGATCTCCACGCAATAGACAATGCGTTTGCATCTCTATGATTTATACAACCAGTTGCCATGTGCGTCTTGTAGATTTTCAGTCTCTCAAGATGTTTGACTGTTTGCCTTTCGTCGTCATTTTTATAATTGCTGCTTGATCCCATTGGACATCAACATCCTGCTGTCTTGTGTATGATGCCAGCGCAGTGTTGTCAAGGTTATTACTGATTGTATATTTGTGCTCCTTGAGCCTTTGTTTTAAACTGTGCATCGTTGCACCCACATAAGCAAGCTTGGAATTGAAACATTGGTCATGTAAAAGCTCCGAATATATACCTGTTGTTGAATTTCGATCCTCTTTCTTTTATCATTTCTTAAAAGTTTGAAAACAGTGGGATTACGTCGGTATACAATGTGAAAATTATTAGACCTGGCAGTACATCTATGTATCTTGTTTAAAAATGGGATGTAAGTAAGCACTATTCTTTTTGTACTGTCCACCATGGGAGAATGCTGTGCTGTGGATTGGAAGGATGTAATAAGACCCTCTATCTCCTCCCTGTGGTTTTTGTGTTATTGGGCTATCTTAAGAATGTACTCCAGCTCTCGTATCATGTCGTACAAGCTTGTGCAATGTGTATAAGCATGTTTAATCCATGCCCAGAAAGATGTGCTTGGGATCGACAGATTGGCATGGGATGATAATGGGCTGAAAGCAGATACCAATGTTAACTTCCTGGACATTTCCATCACATGCAAGTCAAGGGGAGATCTGGACCAACATATATACTGTAAACCCTACTTTTAGCCCATTTTCAAATAGGCAAGCTTTAGTTAGTATTCCCACTATGCAATGCTTTTTATTACTTGTATTTTATGTACTTATCTATACTTATATTTCACTTAGGACGTAAAAATGACTACCAATTTATTTACTTTTAACTTTCATAATAATGAAAATGGGTCATAATTATTTTACTTTTTATTAAAGCTTTTTCAGACCACCTGACATTGTCCACACACCCTAAATTAATTTTAATTTGCCACGGACCCCATCAGCGATTCTAAGGACCCTCAGGTGTTCATAGGAACCACTTTGGGAAACATTGAGTTTGACTGACTTAGGAATGTTAATTCATCATTTGATAGTTGTCTTTATATTTTTTGACAGTTTGGATTGTAAATGGAACATCTGTATTTCAGATACTTTATGAATTTTATATCCAGTTTCTAAATTCAAAATTTTACTATTTTTAGAATAAAACTACATTGACCTGATTGATTCACTCACTGACATGAAGTACTTGAGTAGAAGCAGACTTCTCATACAAAAATGAAATAGTGCATTCAAAAGAGGACACTGATTAACATTAAACAAGAAAATCTGAAATTTCAAAAAGTCAGATATTTTAGACTTATAAGACTACAGATTGTCATGATGTGTCTTTCAACAATTAACTTAAGCATTACTTACCTATTTTTAATATTTTATTATTCATTTGCTCAGCATTATTTTCACTTTGTATTACTATAAATTTTTCTTTATTAGATTTTTAAAATATTATTTACAATTATTTAATATAAATATAACTAATAATAATTTTTTAATTATTATAAATTGCAACACATCTGAGTATGTTACGAAGCAACATAAAATGTCAGAGTTTGACCCTGAAAATGGTCAGGGACAGACAGTTAATATCATTATATGATTATTTTAACAAATTGAAAAATTTTAATTATATAAAATTTTTTATAACTGATTTTTTAATTTTATATGTTTCAGAACGGTATAGAAACATTCTTAAAGTATGATAGAATTTTATGTGATGTACCTTGCAGGTAAACTTCTACACTATCTATTATTTGTTAATATATTTAATGATAATTTAAAAATTTTTCATTCAAGTTTAATGTTAATTTTAAATATGGGCTTTTATTAAATTAATTTTGTTAAATTGAATAATATTAAAGGAAACTTAAATTTTATACCTAAATAAAAAACAAATTTCAATCGATATTTGTAGATAATATTCAAACCTAAATACATTAAATAGAAAAATATACTAATTAAAATAAAGTATAAAATTTGTTAAATAAATTTTAAATAATTGTATTATAAATTTAAATGTCAACATCATAAGAATTGATAAATAATTTTTTTAAATTACTTAAAACAGAAACCTTCTTTTGATATTTTTTTTCATGATGTAATGCAATTTATTTTATTTAAAGATCATTCAGATTTTTAAATTTGTCAATTACTCTGTATGTATTTAATCTCTAGTTATTCAAACTATTGATTTTATTAGATGTTTATCCCTATCTTTTTCTATTCCTTTGGTTAAAATTGTTGTAATAGAGGTCTCTTTCTTGTTATACTATTACGTTTTTCTTTTGAGAAATTGGTATTTTAATATAATATACAGCATATTCTAATAAAATTTTTTACTGGTACTAATAAAACTTAAATACTGGTAACCCCCTTTTACCCAACTACTTACATAATTTTTGTAGTAGGCTTCAAAATTATTGTACGGCTGTTTTTAGCCAAAACAACTGTGACCACCAAATTTGCAGTAATTTTTTCAAAAAAAAAAAAGAATTAAGATTAATGTTTTCCTACAGTAAGTTACCTTAAAACTGTAAAACTAATACACAGTAAACAATTGTTTTAATAGACACTCATGTTTTAGAAAAATGTTTAAGTGAAGCGAGTTTCTATTAGAGAGAATACAATATAGTATGTAAAATTCTTTTATTTCTGGAATATCTTGAAATGCAGGTTAACTAAAGGCAAATGTACAAAAATTTAATCACTACTTGTAATTCAGTTTGTTTGTTTTTTTTTACCTATATTCTATTCAATTTTCTTAAAAATAGCATTGATTCCAATGTTACCTACAAGTTATTGATACCTGTCAAAACTTCCTAATAAATAGTAAAATATTTTTTTATATTTCATTTTATATTATAATGCTTTTATTATAAATGAAGAAATGCTAGAAAGACTAAGTATTAAATTAATTTTGTTCGGTTAAAAAACAAAAATTATTTGGATCGAAAAAATTATGAAAAGCAATTAATGGGTACTTCGAAGTAAGGTTGAAATTTAGATAAGTAGTATAAAATTAAAAAGTGGAAATAATTTTTAAAGCTGAAATAACAACAGTGTCAAATATGAAATCAATTAAGTTTTGGAAAATTGTGGTAATCTATTACACGTGATAATTTCTTAAATTATACTGTATTTCTTCTATGTTTTGGTTCGTTTTTTTTTTTTTTTTTTGCTATTACATATATTGTAAAGTTCAATTTTAACCAAAAGAATAGAAAAAGGTAGGGGTGAATTTCTAATAGAATCAATAGTTTGAATAACTAGAGATTAAATATATGCAGAGTAATTGACAAAGTCAAAACTACTTTTATCATTAAAATACTTGATGGTAAAAGTAATATTATTATTATAATTTTTTTCATATATAGATTTTCTAGTCATTATTATTATTAATTATTATTACTATTATTATTGTTATTTATTTATTTATTTTTGTTTCTTGAATAAAATCTTTTCAAAGAAAGTGGTTTAGTTATGTTGAATTCATAAATTTGATATTACATCTTTAACTCTGTTTCAAAAATAAGTTATCTGTATACTTGTTATTGACATATTCTAATAAGTATCTTAACTAAAACATATGATGATTGTAGAAGAAGTATTAAACTGAATTAAAGTCAAAATTAACAAAAATTCAAGTGTTTTAATTTACAAATGAATGCTATTGAATTTTACTTTAGCATTGTCTAGGAATTTTAAGCATTGGCAGAATAAAAACTGAATATATATTTATGTACTTATGAATTAAACATTTTTTCCCTAAAAATAATGATGATTTGTTGATTGAAAGAATGTTTATTTTTTATTGTAACATAGCTACATTTGAAATCTACTAATTAGTAAGATAGACATTTTATCCTCTGAGTTTGGTAATTCATAATAACCTAACTTCCTGGCTAAAACACATACCTATCAAATTAAAAATGTCTGATTTTTATTTTCAGGAACTCTCTCTATTACTTGGTATATAAAGTTGCTAAGTATGATTCCACAGGGATTCATACTTAACCTTTTTATTTATAACATACATAAACAATTCTCTTTCTTTATAAATATCTATATTGATGATATAAAGATAGTCAATTCTAATTCTACCATACTTTAATCTGATATTAATAGTTTAAATAACTATCTAAAACTCTTAACCTACTGATTAATAAAAAAATAAATCTAAAATTATACCTTTTAGCTTGGTGAAATATCTGATAACATCCACATTCAAATTGATAATTAACCTATGCATTTTGTTTCATTTGTTCATGAGTTAGGCATTACCTTTGACTCTAAGAGTAACTTTAGCAAACTTATTAATGATCTAGTTCAGGGCTGTCCAACTGGCGGCCCGCGGGACGTATACGGCCCACCAAATTATTTTTACGGCCCGCGAGTACATTTTACTATGAATAAATTTGTTACTAAATTATTATTATTAATATTAAAATTATTTTACTATGTGAAAATTACGGCCACAATGTTCTCATTAATATATTACGAATATTTTAAAGTTTTCTTTTTAGTATAAATAAAATATTTCTTTAATTAACATAAACTGACTTTTCATTTATCAACCTTCTTGGCCCCTGAAATGTTTGGTGAAGAAAATATGGCCCGCGGGCTATGATAAGTTGAACAGCGCTGATCTAGTTAAAAAATTGCTTTTCATCATGGAATGCCATAAAGAAATCTTCAGTTCATGCATAACAAGAATACTCTTCATGCCTTATTTCTTGTAAATTATCAGTCTCTCACAGACTATACTGAAACTCTGGATATCTGCTGTGCCTTCTGACCTGAAAATCCTCAATGACACTATTTCCCAAGTTTACATACATCTGAACAAAATGGTCCAATTACCCTCCATAAACTTTCCAGACATTGCTTGTTGCCCCTTAGGATCTCTTAATTTATTCATATGCATTAATTATTTTGACCAACTTTAATGCATAATTTTATCAACAGTCAGTTCTTGCTCCACTACATTAACTTTAGAATTTTCTTTTTTTTATACTTGACAGTCCATTTCTATTTATACCTCATTGCTGTCTTAATACTACTATTTAATTGTTAAATTGGCAGCAATTTTTGTTCCATGCAACAATATCTATAATTTACTGTAAAATAAAAATTGCTATTGATTTTCAGTATCTAATTGGTTGTTTCTCACAGAACATAAGTATACATAGAAAATTAGTACTGTGTTATATATGTAAAATTAGTGTATAACACTTATTACCAATGAATTTATGCAATGTCTCGCATAAAAGTACTTGAATTTTTATTTTTCAAGAATTTATAAAATTTAGTAGAATTATCTTTTAACTTTGCTATTTTCAATATTTTTGAGATGTGAAAAATAGTTTTGAAACTGATATTTCTTATATCTAATATAATAATGAGCAATAATATGCATATTTTTCTTATCTACTCTTTAATAAAATTCAAATGAAGAGAAATAATTAAATTCCAGAGAGCATTTATCAAAATATTTTTGAGATTTTATACTTCTCGTTCTTAATCAATTTAGGAACTCAGACATTTTAATAAGAATATTATAAGTGCAGTAGTATATCATGATCTTTATTATTATTTTACTTGTTTCTTATAAATTAAAAACAGTGTTCAAAATTTCAGAGGATGGATTCAAATTTTAATGCTTTTCTTTTTCTAATTTGATGTATTTTTACAATGTTGTATTTTAGAATTTGCTATACATAAAAAAGACGAGAAACGGTAAATTTTAAAGCTTTTTTAATCTTATCTAATAAAAAATTTGTTGATAGATAAAAACTATTCAGTGTAATTAAGAATTTTATAAATGTTATATTTTATATATTTTATTTGGATTATGTTTAAATCCAGTTAAAATATCATCTGATGATTTTTCAGTGGTGATGGCACAATAAGAAAAAATATTGATGTATGGAGAAAATGGAATGTTGGTAATGGAAATAATCTTCATGGGTAAGAAAACTTTTCTTTCAGAGAAATTTTGTGAGTTGTTAATATCCAATTTTTTTTTTAGATTTAAAATAATTTAAATTACTTATTTATAGTATTTATTTGTATTTTTTTAAAAAAAGATACAGTCAAATTTAATTTAATTTTTAAGTGTTATAATACTGTGTATTTATATAAGGCAAATAGAAGACAAAGTCCTTAATATTTATATTTTTTCTCTGCCTGTTGGTCCTTTGCCATTGCTTGGTTAAAATTAAGTTAAAGTAAAAACACTTTATCTAATTAATAACAACACATGATGTAAGATTCTAGTATTCCAATTACTTAGCAACACAACAATACATAGCTCCTGAAACATTGACAGCAGCTGTGAAGTGCTGTAGAAGTCAAGAGGTAAACAAACACAAATTATAGGTTTGTTTATTTATGTAAGTTGATGTACTCTGCAAAATATGATCAAGAGGGCCTTAGAATTTAACTAGTCTATAACCTTAGAAGGCCTAGAGCAGAGGTGACAAACCAATGGCACACGTTATACAATTTCGGTGTATCATTTGTCTTTTTTCAGTCAGCTTTTTTACATTTATTCTAATTAAGGCATATTGGGCATAATATAAGGCATAATTAAGGCATTTATTCTAATTAAGGCATGGATACTTTTTGACACAATTACTGTGAAGATTGAGGCATTTTTCATATTTGTGGATGAGTTTTGCAATTTCCTCTTTGTAGAATGTTGCCGCCAGTGACTTGAGAGGCCTTAACATTGTTTTGAAGATCGTTATTAGTCTCGAACCTCTGTCTCAAACTGTTATTGTTAATATTGTACAAAATAAAAGATTTATCTTTTATTTTGCACAATATTAATGATAACACACCAACAACTGCCATAAACCGTCAGGCTATATTTTGGCAATAATAATTATAAATTACAAATGAATTTGACTCTAGAGGAAGGCATTAGGCACCATCTTGTATTAAATTTAATAATTATAATTTTTAATTAAATAATTTAGATTAACAGTAAAAAAACCAGTAATGTTTTGCATTTTTGCTATCATATGCATATCAAGTATTAAAAAGAAATCTTCACAACATACTGGTTAGTTAGAAAATTATGCAGTTGGGTCTACATTAGTTGAAAGTGATTCAACCATTCATATGAATTTTGTGCAATTAATTTACATTTGTCAGTACTGTAGACTCCAAAATGATACATCATATAACCAATACACTATACACTTGCCCTTGATGCTTTGCCTGTAAGCTTTTCTGCACAATCTCGTATGGCATGTTTTTTCGGAAAACACACTGTATACAGGTGAAAGAGTAGCTACATTGTGAATCTATGTATTAGCCAATAGTATTGTGTTATGTTTTTGAGAAAAATTTCAGTTGGAGTAGTATAATTTTATTGTAGTAGAAATAGATATTGCACAATGGAGATAATGCACACTATACTGTCAATTATCTGGGCTAATCACTGATAATGGAGAGACAGAAAATGCAGAAATACAGATAATCTGCAAGTTTGCTTTAATGAAAGCTAATCAATTTTTATTTTATTTAGTTTTTAATTTCATGTTAAATTTAACATAATAATTTATATATTATGAAAATACTTTTTGAGAATGATAATTAATTAATTAATAAGCTTTGAATGTGATCAGAATTGAACAAAACTTTTGACATAAACAGAAAATTCAGAAAAATTTATTGAACTAGTACCTTGCAGTTCACTGTGAATTTCTTGTATTATTAACCAAGAACAAAAGTTGCCAGCTAGATATCATTGTAAAGTATCAATAATTTTGTGATATTAATGATTTATTGATAAAGAAATGATTCAAAATATTTTTTCTAACAATTTTACAAGATATTTAATAAAATACAGTATACACATAAGTAAAGCTATATTGTTCAAGAATCAACTGCACTTATACTTCTTAAGCCATTTAATTTGTTTTGACATTCTGGAACTAGTTCTGATACTCAATATACCATTTTAAATAGCAAGAGTTAACAAAGCAGAATTTTTATTTTAATGCTAATATTTATATACCTCATGTAGGAATATAAATATTAACTGATATATATTGGCTGATAAAATGTAATTATTATTGAGATGTAAGTATGCATGATAATCCACATACTGATGTTCAGGGATAATTGAGCTGCTCGCTTACTTGCCAAATCAATTAACTCCATATAACAAAAAGTATAAAAATTGATAATATAAATTATTTTTAAAAATTTCTTTTAAACTTTAAATTTAAATAAACATCGTAGAATGTATCTTTATATACTGTTACTAGCTGACCAGGCCACGCGTTGTTGTGGCTCAAAATGTATCTATTATAAATGTATAACACTTCCCCCGTGGGGGGAATTTCAAAAAATCCCTTCTTAGTGTACATTCTCTTGACGTACCCTATTAAAACGCAATCAAAAACGCATCTAAAATAGTATAATAAAAGCAGAGTTCTTCACAGTAAGCCTTAATCCCGTCACTTTTCCCGCTGGGGAATATCGAAAAATCCCTTTTTAGTGTATATTCTGTTGACGCAATTAAAAACGCAAAAAAACCGCATGTAAAATAGTATAATAGAAGCAGAGTTCTTCACGGTAAGCCTTAATCCTGTCCATCTCCCCCCAGTAGGGGGAATTTCGACATGTATATTATATAGAAACACGTGCGTATTCGAATGCAACGTTGTGTCAAAATTTCAAAGGAATCGGTAGGAACAAACGAACGTTATATTTTATTTATATAGATAGATAGAAAATGATCTGCTTCAGTCCATTCTCACAGAAAAGCATAATGCCTCACAGAAAAGCAAACTTAGGTCATCGGAAGGTAGCGCCATCTGTTGGACATAAAAGCCTTAATCCATATATAAATATATTTTTGAAAGGGGGGAAATGGTGTAGGGGTATGAAAAATAGATAGTAGCCGATTCTCAGACCTACTGAGTATGCATACAAAATTTGGTAAAAATCGGTAAAGCCGTTTCGGAGGAGTACGGTAACAAAAATTGTGACAGGAGAATTATATATATACTGTTATATTAAAGCATGGCTTTAATGTAATGACATATATAATTAGTTAAGCGAAAAATGTAAAAATAATAACGATTATATCAAGGATTTACAAAATCAATTTAAAAAAGACATAAATGATAATAGCTTGATTTTAATGAATTAACCTACAATATACTGGTTTAAACATTTGATTTATACTAATTTTTTGAAAATTGCTTCTAGTAAGAAAAGTAATGTAATATAAACATTAATGTAAAAATTAATTTAAAATATTTCAGCTTACAGTTTAGAATTGCAAAGAGAGGATTAGAATTACTTGCACTTAATGGAATAATGGTTTATTCAACTTGTTCTCTTAATCCTATAGAAGATGAAGCTGTTATTGCATCTCTTCTTCAACAAAGCAATGGTATAAATTCAACTATTAAATCTAATTAGAATATTAAATTTAATGTCTAAGTAAAAGTTTTAGTTATATACTATTTTATAATATAATATAAAATTTAGTATATAGTATTGTATTATATTAATACTATTTAATATACATGATAAAAATAATAATAAAAGCAATTTAAAAACTTGCAATAAAGTCTTATTGAATTCATACAATTTTCAAGCACTTTGGTTTACAGGATGAGGGCACTGAATGCATCCCCAGTCGGCACTGTAGTGACTGGTGATTATAACAAATTTATATCAAGTCTATATAAATTTTTAAGCCATAGAGCTATATTAGAAGTTAAGATGAAATTGTCAGCCTGCAATTTCATCTTAATATATATATAATGTTTGATGATATTTAAAACTAAAATCTGCAATGATAAAGTAATAACTAATGTATTTAAAAATAATTCAACAAATTAATAATAGCATCCTTGGAAAGGATATTGTTTTATTTTTTCTATAAATTTGTGTTGTGTTTGTTTATTCCAGTAAATCAGGTTTAATACAAACATTGATTGTATAAATGAAAATTTTAATCCAAGAGAAAAAGAAAAAAACTGAATTGTTTAGCAATTATTATCTGCATAGGAATTACATAAAGTTTGGAATCAAAATAGTAATGAATAGAAAAATAAAATAAAAACAAAACTCTTTTTCTTAGGAAATTGAAAATATTTGGCTTCCTAAATCAGGCATACTGATATCTATTGCACTAAGGCTTTCCATAAAGCCATATGTTTGCTCATATATTTACTATTTACATATTACTTATGAGATTTGACATTATATTTACTGTGTTAATATAAAGTCAAATCTCATAAGTTCACTGCTTTTCAAACCTTAATAAAATGTGCCATTACTTGTTCCACCTTATCTAGAGAAAGAAATATTTAGTTGGGTAATATAATTTTCATTGTTTTAAAGCATTGTTTTCTTAGAAAGGCCATTAATGGCGTAATTGTTTTGTATTTAAATACTTCTGTCCAGAAAAATATATTAAATAGTTTAGGATAACTCTCTCCATATCATATTGTATCACAGGGGAATATTACAAGCTGTTTTAAAACTTTTTCCAAAGATGCTGAAATCAGCTTGTCTGCCAGATTTTCATCAATCAAATTTTATGTTCAAATAAGAATAATATCAAAGATACTCATAAAAAAACTGGCATTTATTTATTTAAGCTAATTAAAATTAAAATAATTTTTTTTTATATATATTAGCTCCACTTTTAGATATTAAACAAGAAAATTCAGGAGCATTTTTACCAAATGTCTAATGATTAACTTTGTGAATGTATCTTGTTTTTCATAATAAGCCTTGAATGTTAACACCATCATTCTTTGGGACAAACCAGCTTTAATTATTTTTTTTTTTTTTGAATAATTTAATTTTGTTATAACTGCAATTTAGTTTGAATTTGAACCAAAATGCTTGACTTATGCTGTTGTTTCATTTACATTTGTTATTAATCTGAAGATGGGATTATCTTATCCCAAAAATATTTATCAAAGTAAAGTCTTTTGCTCCTAACACTTTTTAGCATTTTATCACAAGACAAAATGCTGAAAAAAATTGCTTTGTCTTTGATCAGTGTGGAATAATGGAGTTGATTATAGTTCACTGAAAAAGTTTAGTTGGCTTAAAAATAGGATTTAATTATAGAATTATTCAATTTACTTTCTAGATCCCTCTAGACAAAAGATTAATTTTAAGAGCTAAATTCTTAATTTCAATTAAAACATTATTTAACTTAACAATATTGAAATATAGATTGATTGATTGCAATTAAGGTATAAATATTGCTTGAAATTATATATATATTTATTTATTTATATTTTTTTAAACTTAATTTTAATTAAATTTTTTGTATTTAGATTCTGTTGAGTTAGTAGATACATCAGAATCATTACCTGGCTTAAAGACATCTCCTGGTCTCAGTTATTGGAAAGTGATGAATAGAGAATTAGAATCTTTTGATTCCTTTGATGATGTCCCAGATAAATATCGAACTCAAATACGTCCACAAATGTTTCCACCTGCTCCTGAAATTGTGTCGAAGTTAAATTTGCATAGATGGTAAAATTTTTCTAAATATTTATCAATTTTACAAGTTTGTTTAATATTTTAAAATATTAATATTTTTCTAACAGTCTTCGCATATTACCACATCATCAGAACACAGGTGGATTTTTTATAGCTGTATTTAAAAAAGTCAAAGAATTTTTACCATGGGAATCTCAAATAAAAGAAATAGTTTCTCATAAAAATAATGACATTGAAGAAAAATTATCAGGTAAGTAAATTTTAATATCTGATATAAAAATTATATTTTAATAAGTTAAGGTTTATGATGAAATTCTTTTACATTGTATCCAAGAATATTACTTAATAGTTTTCTAATGACAAAAAGAATTAAATGTTATCAAATGCTTCTGTCCAGTTTAACTAAATTAATAATTATAATTATTAATTTAGTTAAGATTTGGTGCCTAATGCCTACCTCTAGTGACAAATGCAATTATATTATATATTGTAATGTCTGTAATGTTTTTTTCTATCTGATAAACTGCACAGATCTTTACAGTTTACACATTTCTACAAAGCACATGATTTAGAATTCTAGTCTTGATCCTTACTTTTTATTTATTTCTTCTCAAAAAAAATTTTTTTTACTAAAAATGATAGTTTACTTCTCTTTCTTTCCACTAGAGGCATCACCTTCAATTTACTTAATGTCTTTTCACAATATATTCTTAAAAACTTTATGATTTACTTTTAATGTCAATCTAAGTGGTATTTTCATTAATTAATTTACAGCCATAATAAAAACTTTTGATGTGTTAAATATAAAAAATCTGTAGAGTTCTTAAAATGATTTTGCAGCTTTGACATTTTCTACATTGAATGGTTCATTTTGAAAGCATGTGTGTTCTTCAGTTTAAAATTGATCACTTTTCTTTGAACTTCATAGCATGAAAAATTATATATTGAGAAATATTATGAAACAGATTGTTCAATATATATTTATTTTTGGGATTTTCCAAATAAAAACTCATTTTCTGCATTTTATATATTTTTTTTTATATACTTGTGAATGATTCATATGGGCACAATAACATTTCTTTACAAAATATCAGTTTTACATTTGTCTGAACTTTTAGTTTTAAAATGTAATATTCAAAAAATATGTTAATTGATTGTTCAAAGCTTTTCATTACAATTGGAGAGATTTGAAAATATTTAGGTTAAAAAAAGTGAATTTTTTCACAATTATTTTTATTTTGAAATCTAAAAGTCTTTGGTGGTTGGAATCAGTTTTATTGAAAATATATGTCAACTAAAATTTATCAGTTATAAACATTGATTTGTTTTTCACTATTTATTTGATTTGATTTGATTCAGCGTTTTTTGAAGTTATACATATTGTTTTTTCAAAAGTAATAATACTATTAACTACATCAAAAGCAATAAGTGCAGTAATTTTAATCTTAGTTGAAATTCTAGATAGGTATATTAATATAATTCTGTAAATATTTTTCTGCTCTCATTAATTTCTCTAGGTTCAATTTGCAATAATCTGTGCAGTTGAATAAGAGAATCAATCTGAATTAATTGAATTAAATTCTGAGACTCATAACAATTACTAACTTTTTTATCAATGTGTGATAACAGATAAGTAGCAGCCTGAAATTAATTATTTAATTTCATAATACAGGTTTCTAGAATAACAAAAAGTAACTAAATAATAATAAAGTGTTATCCATTGCTGAATAGCTTTATGGCTAACACCTTTTTTTTGTAATACTAGTAATTAAATTATCATCTAAATTAGTAAATTTAAAATTTTGATTTTTTTAAAATCATGGTACCTCTTTGCATAATAAAAATAATTCTGAAATTAGAGCCCTGAGTCTAATTTTGTTCTAATCTAAAGAATTAAAAATATCAATTTATTTATTATAAGAATATTAGGGATGTTTATTATGAAATATTAAATTGTCAAAAGATGGCAATTTCAAAAAATTTGGATTGATTTGGCTGTGGTATCAACTTTTTATGTTGATTGCACAGATAACAATTCTATTGCGGTTTGTGCATTGTCATTCAAGCTATTTGCCAAATGCTAGTTACTTGAAAACATGAAATGATCCTCAAAAATAATGCAACATTAATTGAATTTTTCTCATGTTATTTGGAACTTGTAATCTTATCTGGAACTTTGGAACTGTCAACTTATAAACCATATTAATGCAAGAAATACATTAGAAACAATTAAGGAATTGTATTTTTTAAAAATGTACTTGGCTACAATTAATTTGCATATGCAACTGTTTTATATGTTTAGTTTGTAAGACAAGAATAGGAAGAGGATAAGAAATTAAAATTGTCTATTAAACACACTTTGATACTTAGAATACAGTAGTCTTGCTAATCCACTCTCAATTATCTGGCATACTGCTATGTGATTGCCTATAGACTTCCATTCCCATGAAAATGTGTAAGTTGCTGACTTTTGGGGGCAATAAGTTAATTGCGTGTCAGGAAAACCTTGGGGCAAATTATACGTGGGTGGTGATGGTCGAGGCAAAGATGACAAGTGTTTAAACAAAAACCATTTATATTGTCATAAAGTTAATTTACACTAGGAACAAAAACAGACTGCTTTAGGGAGCCGGCATTGAATTCGACGATCGTCATTCTTGAGGCAGGTGATCCTATGGTCAATGCTGGTTTTGCAGCCCCGGGGCAGATGGCAATGGTGAGATGATTTTCGGAGTCACAAGACTTTAAGTCCAGAAGGTCAGCTGAGATGTGTCGGCATGTCGGAACAGTTCAGAGAGGATGCAGCACAATCTTGAGGAGAACCGGCGCTTGACCTTGAGACCTGGGGTTTTATAGGATTTTCTTCGAATCGCATCATCTTGATTGGTTCCCCTTTTTTCTCTCCCTTATCCTGATTGGTCACTCTTTTGTCTCTGGGTGAAACCTGAGACCGATCCGGGTCAGGAAAGGTGTTGACAGAGCTTTTCAAGTCTGCGCTCGTATTTTACTCCATTATGGCTCTTTTCTCTGATGTTTTTGAATCTAAACAATCTGCCAGATGTTCTTGCGACCATTTACCACCTAACGGCTTTGGGCTTACATGACTTAACAGATATCCTTTTGGTTATTAACTGCCCTTTTCTCAATTGTTTAGACCCAACACTTGTTCACGAGCACCTTGACAAAGCTCCCTCTCTCTCGGTTGACATTCCCCTCTGTCATTTATCATCGCATTGCATTTGTTTTAAAATAAGTAAGAAAGTTTTTTTCCTGTCTGGGTTTCATCACCCACATACCCTCTTGACCCAATTTGACCTCTGAAACTCTCTGACTTAGGAATTTTATAATTAGTCATACTTTTGACTTGATTTTTGAGACTTCACAAATGTTAGTCATGTTACACAATCTATTTTCCTGTTTACTTGGAATTTTCATGTCTACATATAATATTGCATGACAGCATGCTGTCCTTACACACACACAGTAATCCAGCATTTTTGTTAATATGACACCACTGTACAAAGAATGGCCAGATTAGCAAGATTCTAGTGTAATAACTTTTTTATTATTGTAAAAATTCAAACAAAAACTGTCCTAGAAAAATTTTTTCAAATTAATTTATTTTTTTTTTCAATAAAATTTTTATTTTTTGTAATTATTATATAAAAATTTATTTTAAAAGATATTTGTGCTTAAAATTGATTATTTAAACCTTATCTAAATATTATCTAAGTAAAACATTAAAACAGAAAACTCTTACTCAAATAATCTTTTTTAAGCTAAAATAATATTATTATTACATATATACATTATTATTGGCTTTCAAAATTTATTTTCTAATGCTGAGTAACATTATCTCATTAACATGTAAAATTTTAGTTTTGCATATTGTTTTATGTTGATTATTTTTTATTTTTTATTGTAATTAATTTGAAAAAATTATGGATTTCTAAAAACCAAACACTTTTATTACAGATGTAATTGAAACAAAAGACGAATCTGACAAGTAAGTGAATGTAATAGTATAATTAATTATACAAAAGTATTAAAATTGATTTAAAATAAAATTCTTTGTCTTATTTATTGTAATTAACATTATATGGAGTACAATTTCCAGATGTATTTATATTTTATTTTATTATTTAAATTATATTTTTCATATACACCAAATTCTGTTTTTATACAGTAGATGCATTTTCAAAAAATCTGTAAAGAAGGATATCATCTGTATGGAGAAATGGAAGATTGGTTCTAGACCTTAAAAACCAATAAGGATAATATAATAAAGCAATTAATATAACAGGATATGTTTAAACAAAAAATTTCAATTTAGTTAATAAATCAGAGATGAGATGATTGTAATTTATTAGCAAAATTTAATAAATTTATATTTGCACAAATTTTATATTTATTTGGCTTGTTCAATTAAACAGAAAAATTCCTTTAGCTTGATATCAAATGGTATGCAAAGATTATTTCATATTGAAAGAAATTAGAAGAAATTAAATAAAATGCAAACAAATCATCAAACCTTGAATTAAATTTTTTTTTTTTTTTTTTATTCCTTCAGTCATGAGATAAAGTTAGAATGAAAGATTGATTGTTGCTTCACATTTTCAAATAAGCCATAAAAACCAGCCAAATCTTAAAATTTACTTGAGCATGTATAGTAGCATTAAATGCAAATTATAAGAATTTCTTTTAAGAAAAGAGCAGTTTTCTATAAAAACAAAGTATGGATACTTTTTCATAGAATTAAAATCGAATAGAGATTTGAAAAAGGTCAATTTAATGTCAGATCCTCCAATAAAAGGCTGACATTTGATATCATTTTTATCTATTATTATTTGTCTTTTTAATGAAGTTTTTTTTCAAGCCAATTTAACTGTTACTTCTGTGGTTGTGTTAATGGATAAAGAAAAGACTCAAAAATTATATTTTTGTAACTGGTCTTAACTTCAACAATTTGTTCCTTGTATTAATTAATCATAACATTTTACTATAAATTGAATGAGAGAAAAATAAAAAAATTTAAAACATGAGCAATATTTAGAATTAGTATTAAATTAACATTTACTGTTAATATGTTGTATAATTGAAAACTTGAGATTACTTAACTCCTATTGTAATTCTAATTCAATAAAAAAATGGGTTTTTTCGTTTAGATCAGAAAACTATCCAAATATATGGAAAATTTTTCATTAGCAGTAAGTGCAAAAAATGCAACAAAAAATTTTAGAAACAAAATTTAACTTCTAAAATAATGTTAAAGTGAAAACTAGTAAAACGGCAAGACCATATTTGGAACAAGACTATGTCTTGAAGACTCACTACTAAGCGGGAACACTTCAACGCTCACAGTGGGTCTCGTTCTCATTCTCCAATCATCTTTGATATTGCTGGTTTTGAGTGTGATCATTCAAACTTCACCGGCCACATAGTCTTGTCAATAATTAATCTTATCTTCTATACCATATAAATTATTTTATTTACAAAATTTAAATTGGACATACTCTTACTTTTAAAATATGTTTATATCAAATGCAAAGAACTTTAAATTTTCTTATTTTTAATACAAATAATGCAGTCATTTATGAATTTTTATAAACTGAATTTTTGTTCTATTAATTTAATGTATTCTATATTTAAAAATCCATTGAAAATAAATCTTCTTTGACAATTAAAAGGAACCAATATTATATTTAAAAAATATTTATTTTGAATACAAAAAAATATATTTCTATTTAATTATAAAAATAATTCAAATAATGGACATTATGAAGTGAATATGTAAAAAATACAGAAACAGCATGAAAAACTTTTTTATTTAATTTAATTATTTTTATGAATAAATTGCAATATACAATATTTCATTATTTTTCTTAAAGAAGCCCTCCCAGAAAGAAAAAGAAAATTTGGGGCTATAAAGAAGATCCTTATATATTTTTTAAAGACGAAGGAATTATTTGGCCAAATATTAGGTTTGTAATAGAAATTAAATTAGATATAGTTTATATTTCAAGAAACTTAGTGTCTTGGATATAAAAGACCATTTTGTGTTGCTCAATTTTTTAATTCAGTTTTAATAAAGTTGTTGACTTATTAGCAAAAAGAAATTAATTGATTTTATAATAGTATTGCAGTACATTCTTGTTTTTCTGGCCTTTAATATAATCTAGTCCAGTGATTCCCAAACTTCTTTTTAGAGCCATTGCTCCCTTTGTTCTATAAATTTATACTTAACACTCCCAACCAATTTTCTCTTATGTGAGAAAGGCTTCAAATAATTCTTAGAAAAGCTTTTCTAAGAACCTCACACTTTGTCCTTACTATACATTGTTGTAATTATCCAGAAACCATTAAATTCTATGTTTCTTCTTGCCTGTTTTATCGGAGGTAAGGAAAGGTTGTCAGTGACCCAAACCCTTGCCTACAGTCACCATTCAGTCCTGCAACCTCCTTGCTTCTTTTTGTCCCCTAGATTTACTCACCACCCATGGAGTGATAATATCCTCTTTGGGAACCACTGATCTAGCCTCTCAGTTATTTGTCATATCTCCTATTACAATATGTTTGCCTCCATTCATGTTTTTTTAAACATGTACAGTAAACTTGTAAAATCAAATTTAATAAAAAAATTTAAACTTATAATTACAGTATTACTGTATATAATTTCAAAATAAGAAAAACAGTACTGCTTCAAAAAGGAATTAATACTGAAGGTTGACAGGTAACATCGTTCATTATCTTTAAGCCTATACATATTTAGTAATCTGGCACTTCTTTCTGCAAGGAATGGCTAGATCAGCAAGAGTCTAGTGTATATAAATTATTATTTTAAGGTAAAATTAATATACATTTAATTGAATTTAATTGAAGAATTTTAAATCACAAAAGATTTAAAATTCTTCAATTATAAATTTACTATGTTGATGTATCTGATCTAGTCTTCAGATAATAAATCAATTAAAACATTTTTTGTTTATTTGTATATATGTTTTAATATATAAATTGTACAAAAGATTTTGTTTTTTCTCAGGGATTTCTATAAATTGGATTCATTTCCATATAAACAGCTTTTAAGTCGTTGTGCAGGAGAAAGGAAGAAAAACTTATATTTTGTGTCTGAAGCTGCCAAAAACATTGTTCAAAATAATATTGATTTTGTAAAGGTATGTAAAAATTTAAATCAATTATATTTAAGTATTTATAATTGAAGCTAATTAAATTATATCTTTTTAAAATAAAATATTGCAAGCATAACCTTTCTTAACAGAATTATTTTTAGAATTATCCCCTGAACTTAAGTTGAAAACAAGAATACGTATCAAGAAAATTTATATATGATTATTAGGAGAGATCAGAGTAGACTTCATTTACTATATTCTCAAATATCCACTACATTTTTGCACATTTATATATTATAACTAATTTTAACTTATCTAGAATGCAGTTTTTTACTTTGTACATGCAATAAAAAAGTACATTTAATTAGTTTGCAAATTAAAACAATATTCTTGTTATTATATTTTATGTTGTTTTTCTTTGCATGCGATAACTTTGCAAATAATTGTAGGTTATATATTATGATCTAATTTTTTATAATATAAATCTGATCTAAACCATTATATTATTTTAACTTACATACATACATACATACATACATACATACATACATACATACAGAAAAATATATGTGATTATGCATGTTAATATGAGAACCAAGGGGTTAGCTGGGGGCTAAGACCTCACTGGCGGCTCTGGTCAGAGAATGGCTGTATGAGGGCATATTGTGGAGTGGGGAAACCGCGAGTAAGTTGACAAGGTGTCCATACTCAAAGAAGACAGGCTTATCATCAACATTATAACACCTTTTAATAATGGATAAAATTCATACAGTTCTAAACTATACACAGAATACAACGAAAACAATAAATATGGTGAGCATTGGAGCATCACAGTTTGGATGAACTAGTCTAACTTATAAACTATTCGGCAGAGAGGGAGAGAGAGGGTCTATAATAACCGTTTCAATCTAAATGAATACCTCTTGATATTCATAGTTCCTAGATTATGCGGTGAATCAGTAGACACCTACTGATTGAGCTGAGTTGGAGGTGGACTGTTGGAGGGTACGGCGGAGTCGGGCCAGGGGTGATTGTTGAGGAATATGGCGGGATGGGTCCTGTGTCTTCTGTCGATGTCCGCCCCGAGGTCTGCCTTCAGCCCCCTGAATGAGCCTGATGAAAGCAGTTATAAGTTCGATTTGTGACTAATGGTTGTTGATCAAGAATTGAACATTTAGTCAAATGTGTTATTACCTTTTTAGGACTGTTAGGAGGGTTATTACTCATAACCAACGATTGAGGGGTCAGAAAGTTAAGTTTTGTTTTACAACTTGTGTAACGATTGTTTATAGTTAATCCGACTTCAATTGACTCATCGATGTAGTCATCGAAAGAGACGTATGTCATTTCTGACCTCTCCGACCTTTTACGATAAGTGAAAGGTAATTTAATTACCTAAATTACCAGATTTCTCACATTAACATTATTAGTATACTAATTGAGGAACATGATGCTTATTGACATCAGAAGACAGAAAGTATTGTTACTGATCTATACTAATAAATAACCATTGAGTTTACGTTAAATTATAAAATACAATAATTATAATAAAGATTTTGAGTATTCAAACACACATTTGAAATTCTTTATAAACAAATCAGTCACATATTTTCTAATAAAAATAAGTTATGCTTTTTATCTTTCATCTTATATTTATCTACTTAGTTTTTGAAAATAATTTTTTTTGTTACTATTGGAGAAGAGAGTAATATAAAAATATTTATTATATAATTATTTTGCTAGCAAAAATTATTCATTAATAAATTTTTACCTTCACTTTAGAAAATAATTTTAAAAATATTTTAAAATACTTAAAATTAATTTAGTTTTTTTTAAATTATGTTTTATATTTATCAACTAAATTTAAGCTAAACTATAATATTGCAAGTGAAAAACAGAGTTTAGATTTAAAATAATTGCTAAAGTACTTTTTTTTCAGATAATAAATACTGGTGTTCGTGTATTTTGTCGAAGTGATAACAAAGATGCTAAATGTAATTTTCGTCTCTCACAAGAGGTAAGTAGTCAGTATTACTTTTAAAATTATAAGTTTCTTTCATTACTAATCAATTTTTAACGATAACAAATTTAACAGTATGATGATTACAGTAATTGATAGATTTAAGTGTTAATTAAAAATTATTTATAGGGAGTTCCCATTATACTTCCTTTTATGGAGGGTCGAATTTTACATATTTCTCTAGAAGATTTAATATTGTTACTAACAGAAGAAGTGCCATTATTACAAAAATTTTCTGATGAATTACAGAAACAAGCAGCATTACTTGGTAAATAAATGTTTATAAATAATGTGAAAATGTTTAAAATTAATATTGATAACTTTTTGATATTTATTAAATAGACTCTGGATGTGCTGTTATGATTTATACAGCCAACAAAGGGTAAATTGCAAAATTTTTTGTTCAATTAATTTATATTTAAAATAATTAAATTAAGATGAAATCAATATTTTACTTCATTTTCTTTATATTAAATAATATTTTATAAGTATATTTTAAATGACAAAAATGGCATTGTTTAAATTTAGAACTAAAGAAGAATTTAAAATAGAATTATGTGGTTGGAAAGGAAAAGCATCAGTACGATGTTATGTAACAAAAATTGAAAGGATACATTATCTGAGGATATGTGGAGTAGACGTGTCTGAATTTGGTAAAAATTTATTTTTAAGTTTATTATGTAATTCAGTGTTTCCCAACTCGTGCCATGGCACACAGTGCCTCAGGTGTGTTGCAGAAATATTAAATATTTTTCAGAATTTCAAATAAGCTCTTTTATAAAAATTTCTTTATCTTTCATCTTTTTACTGAAGGGAGAATCAGGTATTCACTAAAATACCAAATATTGCAAAATTTGCCACATCAGCATAACCCTAACTAAAGTTGTGTGTCTATCATATTCTGGTGTACTCACTCTTTGGAGCTTCTATAAACACTGAGGCTTATCAGCTTAAAGACCAATACTAGATTTTTTACACATTAATTCAAATAGTCTTTTAATTTTTATAGTACATTTGTAAAATTGTGTGTTAGTGTTAACTTCCATATTTTCAAAATTTTTTTTTAAATCAATTGTAATTTACTTTAAATTTTAAACATTTTTAATTAAAAATTATGGTGTCACAGGAATGATATTAAATCCAATAAGGTTGGGAAACACTGGTATAACTTATTAATTAATTAAAAAAATAAATTCCTACATTTACTTTTTAGTTTTCATTTACTCTATTTTTTTATTTTTAACATTAAATAAATTTAATTTTAATGGCCAAAAACATTTCAACACTAACTTTTCATAGTTATTGAAATTTTAAGTTGTATATCATATATTACATTCCAAAATTCTCTTAACTAATTTTGTTGTAGCATTTATTTGAATAACTGTTTAGTCATGTAATCTTTCTAACACGTCTGTAACCAAACATGTAGAATCAAATATGCTAGAAAATCAGTATTCAACCTATACTTTTTTTTAGTACTTAACACTTCAACATATACATTGAATTACAATTTTATATCTTTAATTAAGCACTTAATATTAAAGTAAAAACTACTTGAATAACTTTTACTATCAATTTTGTATTTAAAAGTAATATTTACAGTTCTATTAACGTTGTGATTTTTGTGATGATTCAGTTTTTGCATAAACAAAGCATTGCTTACTACATTACTGGAGCTTAAAAGATACTCACATAACAATCATTAGATTAATGTCATTATCAAGTATTTGAATTTTGTTATTTTGAATTATTTTCAATAATTCATATTTGATATGAAAATAAGTTTCTAAAATGTACAGTTTCTAAATCTATAAATTAAGACTTTAAATTAAAAGTTTATTTAACTTATATTGTTTAAACGCTTAATCGTTAAAATTGATAAGTGGGAAATAGTTGGAAAATGAAATATGCAATGAGTTGTTTCCATTTATATATATATATTGCCTTTTTCTATACATAAATGAAAAAAATATATTTAAAGTTAAAATTTTTTAAAATACTGTTAAATTTATAACATTAATTAAACAACGAATTTTTGTTTTTTACAGAAAAAAAAGACAAAAAATTTAAAATTTATATTACCAAAACAAGTGAATTTACTGAAGAGGAGGACCAAAAAAATATAGAAAAAGCAAAAGATACAGATAATTCTATATAAAAAGAAAAATTTATATTTCATTTTTGTACAGTATACATTCACTGAAGTAAACTTTTTATTGTACAAGGTGTCAGTATATTTTATTGTATAATTTATAATTTTAATGTAATTGTTCCAGATTTTATTTTTCTTACTTAAAGAAAAGGAAATGTTAATTTTTCTCTGAAAAGTAGTTAAATTATATTTATTACAAATGGTTAAAAGATATAAATTATGCAGTTCAAATATAACAAATTTATGCAGCTGACGAAAATATTCATTATAAAATATGCTCTTTTATATAAATTTTAATAAAGAATTTTTTGAAAAAGTTGGAGATTTTAAATTAAAGAAAATGAAATGTTTTGAAAAGAATCTTATTTTAGTTAATTTTAGGTTTGGAGTCTTGAATAAACATATAAAATTCAATTTGTTAACATGCTTATATTAACAAATATATTAATGAATTGAATTGCATATGTACCTAGATGAGCAGCCCAGATAAATATAATTTATAAACACATTTGAAATATATTTTTAATAAGATTTATATTAGATATAACAATTATATATGTCATATGCTTTATAAGCATAGCATATGTAGAATGTTACCTCTAATTTATATATACATATGTTTCAAAAGTAAGAAATGAAGGTTATTAAAAAAAATTATTAAACCTGCAATTCCATTTTATAAACTTTGTCGAGCTACACAAGAAATTTTAGAAATATTTTCTTTACAACAAAATTTTGATAGATTTAAGTCACCGGAAAAAAGATAAACTCATAAATTGTAATTCTCTTTTGTATTATTATTCTCATATGTTCTAAGGATTTTTTTAAGATTATTTATTTTTATTATCTAAAATTCAGTTTTGGATTATACAAATAAATATATTTTAAAATTATGTACTCTGTAAAACAAAAAATAATAATTTCTAATGAAATAAGGAAAAGTATACATAATAAATTCAAGAAATATAAAATTAAAGAAAATATAAATTACCAATTTTTTGTATCTTTCATCACAAAATAAATAAATGAATAATTTTATTATATCTGTTGAGTTTACAATTGTCTTCTATTTATTTATCAATGTTCATATTATATATTATGAAGTTTTCACCTAAATTTATAATAAGAATTATAAAATTAATATATTTGGTGTTCAGTAATTCAAATTTATAATTATGCCTTATTTAAAAATCATCTCTTATGACCATGATTTTTAATACTATAACTCAACATTTCTCTTTGAACAGATTTGATAATCATATTTTCACTCTGATCAAACAGTTCTCTTGAAAATATGCTTGCTTCCAGGAATTGAAATACAGTCAAACCTGTTTTTATGCAGTCGTTTTTTGTGCGATTTTTTATTTGTGCGGTATAGTTGGCGACTAGTCTCATGCGTTTTGTCATGTCTCACGTTGAGTTATTATAGCTAAATAAACTTATTCTAGCATAAATGAACTTATTATAGTAATATTATTGCATGAATATGCAAAAAATGAAATAATTTATTTTTTAAGTCAACAAAACACCACCTGGACAAAAATATGTAAAACAGATGATAGGCAAGATGATGCAGTCAAGTGTTGACATCTGTTGTCAATAAATTCTGTGTGTGTTTTAATTACGTTAATTAAACCTTCAAAGTGCTTTCACATTCCTGGACCATTAAGATAAGATTCATGTCAAAGCGTAAATTGAAGGTAAATGTACTGTATTATTTTTTATATTTAGATATAGAATTTTAGGATTTTTATTTTATGTTTAGACATAATCCCTGAAAATGAATAAGGGCAAAAACAAAGTGAAGAGGAAGGTAATTTCCTTAGAAACTAAGACTACGATTTTAAAATGAGTTATTTTCTATGTGAGACTTTTTTTATGCGATCCCTATTCACCGCATAAAAAAAACTAGTTTTCGCAACACAATTAAAAAAATATTTTTTATAGCCACTGGTGAAGTTTCATGTGATTTTTTTTTTTTTTTTTTATGCTGTCCCTATCCACCGCATAAAAACAGATTTGACTGTATTTCAAAATTTGTTTCCTTCATTTTATAACTGGTAGATAATTTTTAGAAATTGGATTTCTGCTACAAGATTTATTAGTAATTGATGATGTATACATCAGCTCAAGTCAATTACTAATGCTAAACAAACTGCAGGATTATTCATTGACTGTAAAAGGCTAACTTAATCATTAATATCAGTATTTGAATTTTAAAAAGCCACCTACCTTAACAAAGTATAAAAGATTTTTCAGTGATTCTCATTGTAAAGTCTCAAGTTCAGTTCTCAGCCCCAAGATTGAATATCTCTTGCAAAGTAATGCCATGCATTCAAAGAGGATATAGTGGATAGTTTTATCCATCATACCACATCTCTGATAATGGCTTTTTTTTTTTTTTTTAAATATCCATTCTGTACAGTTGTTTTCACAGGTTATAGCATCTAGTTATGAAACGAACTACCACTATCATCTGATTCCTAACTAAAGTAAGTCAGATGTTATTTCATATAGAGGTTTCTTTAATCACCAACATTGATTGTTTTTTGGTCTCATTCCACTCCATAGCAGTTTCCTTAAACTTTGTATCTTTAAATACACTTTTAATGGTACTTCCCGCAATCCTGCAGAAAGACTGATCTGGTCATAAGTGAAGATGTACTGTACTTCAGGATAGAAGGAAATGAGAATGAAGAGTCTATCCTCATTCTCATTTCCTTCTATCCCAGCATGTCCTGGCATCCATACTAAATTAATTTGTTGTCATAGGCCAGTTTGTTAAGAATTTTACAATTACACCAGACTAGCAAAATTAATTGTCTTAATGACTGCCTGATTATCAGAGAATATGAACATCCTCTTATTTATGTAAGCCCTCTTGCATATTCTCCTTAAGATGGTGTATAATAGAGTGAATTTCAGTCAGAAATAAAGTAGCTTGCTTTACCGTACTCTGAAAAATCAGCCTATGAACTACACCCTTAATACAAATAGCATTTCTTCCTATTCATAAAGAAGAGTTTAATTGTACCTTTTCATTAGGATTTAATAATTTAAGTATTTAAATTTTCCAAAAAATTTATAATCCACAGACATTTTTCAAGACTGATAGGTAATTTTATAAAAAGAAAAAATAAAGTAGAACCTTAAAACTTTTAATTTACAAAACTGTTTTCATGAGATGATAACATTTTCAGTTATCAGTTGATGTGCTTTATTTAACAAATATATTTTACATTTTTCTTATGGTTTTAATTTTGTAAAATTAAATATTTTTACAAAACTGATTTTATAAATATATCATTTTATGAATATACAAGCTGGACCTTAGTATCAAAGGTAATTTATTTTATTGAATTTAAATGAATTAAATTAAGTAATTAATCATTAATTTTTCAACAAATTGTTCAAAAACAGTTAGAATCATGTTCATGTTCAAATTAAAAGTCTTTTTGTTTTGTAATAATAATTAATTTGAGATAGTAGCAGTATCATCATCTAGCCCCAAATTATATATTGTCTGATTCCACTGATTGAACTAAGTTGTTCAGCAAAATTTGAACCATATTATGATATAAATTACATATATCAAGAAACAGTTTAAAATAATTTTTAAGATTTCGGTTTATTGTTTTTGTATAAACAAAAGAAAAACAAACAAGTATATTTTTTTATATTTAAAAAGTTTATATGGGTATATGATATACATTAATCAAAGTAAAATTTTTTTATACAAAATACTTTTCTTCAATATAACTCATTGTGTAATCTATAATTCTAGTGTGATATTTCCTGGTTTATTTTTCCTGCTTAATTGAGGGAATGTTGATTTGCCTGAAAAAGATAATTTTTTTATTAAATTAACATCAATTGTACATTATCAATATTACAAATGATAGACTTTGTAAAATATTTCTACAATCAGTTTGCATTCTATATTGGAAGATCATAGGAACATAATTGTAATTTTTTTAAAATTAATTAATTAATTTTTTGAAATTTATATTTGATAATGAGCATAAGCTGGAGTAGTCTTATAAGTTGTCATATTATATAGTACATACAACATATAAAAAATTTTGTACATGCTTTCTTATAATTTTAATATGTTGAGAATTTGGTTAATAAATATCCTAAAACCTCAGCTATGGGGCCATCCATTTGTATAAACCTTAAAAGGAAAACTTGTAATGTTGGTTTTTTTTTCCTTAATGGATAGGCTGTGGCCTATAGCCATGGTTGTTGGTGCAACTCCAGAATAAAAACCAATAAGGAACAGCACCAGAAATAACAACACAGCACAGTGAGATTTACATAAGCAATGTATTAGAATTAATTGTATGCCATTAATTAGTTGCCCCTGTGCTTAGGCCACATGCAATGAATCTTACAAATACAGTAAAGCATCAAAAATCCAGATTTGGCCATTTAAAATAAATATTAATTTAACCCTTTCAATGGTAACTTTATTGTTGATGTTCTAACATTCATTCAGAATTCATAATACTGTATTTCAGTTTTGAAATTATGATTAGTGTATTTTTTTGTTTAAATAGTGCAATTCTGTAAATTATATATAGAATTTTTGTAAGTATTCCTACAATACTCACAAAATACTGGCTTGAACTTAGAACATTTAAACTTGAATTACAGTATATTTGGAATTTACATTATTAAAAATGCTAATTTACTCATATTTGAAAATGAAGATGAGGTCCTGCCAAATTAATCTGACTTTCTGATGCTTCATTGTATAATCTTGTATAGGTTGCAGCCTATAGCCAAGGCTTTAGTGTTAATAAACTTCATTATTTATTAATAACAATATGATTCATGAGTGTAATTACCATAAAAAGAGAAAGTATATTGTTTTATAAGATGAATATAGTTTTACCACTTGTAACATAATTTATTGTAACAGATGTGTGTGCAGTAGAGCATCAATTATCCGAATATTGATCAACCAAAATCATTCAAGTCAGCAAATTCAAATTTCCGCTAGTGCTGGGGCATTGCAGCACTCTCCCCTTCCTGCCAACTTAAACTGTAGGCTCAGTTTAATGTACAATATTATGTAAGGTATGTATTTGTAAGACATGATACAAATTATATACAGTGTTTAATATATATTTTTGTAAATGATCAGTTATCCAAACAACCCCAGTCCCAAATTGTTTCAGATAATTGATGCTCTACTGTATGTATATATGTTATGATTAATGACAAACAAAATCAGACACTATAATAAATTTCAGGTGTTTTATCATAATTTATCAGATTGACTGGTCATTATGAATACTACTAACAGTTGGTTGGGCAAAGTGATAATATGTTGATCAGTGATCATCCAACATACACTATCCAATCAGCACTCACATCTGAGTTGTGCAAGTCATTTAGTATTGAATTTTAAATTCACATGACCAGTAGTAGTCTTGTGTGACATTTTAATTTTATTTTTGTCTCTTAAAATAGTGTTTTCTTCTTTGAAAAAAGTAGTGATCATGGAGCAATCATTAAGTGATATGAATAATCACTTCAACAACCAATTAAACAAGTTAAAAGCAGCAAAAAGTTAGAACAGTCAAACTTTTACAAAATCAGCATATTTGACAATGATACAAAAAGTGAGAGTCAAAAATCAAAATGGCTTTTAAGTTACCAGTAAGTTCTTACATCATATCTATTGGAGAAATAGAAAAATTAATTGTGCCTGTAAAAGAAGGTAATGTGATTAAATGTGATTGAATATTATGTTCACACTGAAGGAATATTTAGATATTGCATGACAACCATATTGCTATTGACCATGGTGTCAGAAACCATATGGGAAAAGAATTAAGTACGAAATATAAAAAAATGACAAGAGATACAAGATATGGTCATAATTTACTTGAACTTATGTGAAATCTATTAGAAAAAACAATGTTTCTAAGAAAGGCTTGATAGTTAAACCAATTTTGTGTAATGAAATGAACTCGAGATGTCAGGTTGACCCTATAGATATGCAGTCACAAGCCAATGACCAATTAAAATTTATACTCATATACCAAGACCACCTGACCATATTCATTCAACTATAACCATTAAAAACCAAAAGAGCTGAAGATGTAGCCTATGTTCCTTTAGACCAGTGGTTCTCAACCTTTTTTTACCCATGGACCCCTTTCCTCTTTGTGGACCCCCATAGACAGTGCACAGAAAAAAAACCTTTCTTTTTTCTAATAAGGAAAATGTTCAGAAATGTCACTGTCAAGTGACATGACGCTGATGATATAAGATTTGCCTAACAAACCCCCGGCTTTATAATCTCTCTGACTTTTGTCAATGAGATATATATGTTGTATACGTATTCAATATTTTAAATAATTTATATTTTAACCCTTATGCAAGAAATGAGTAATAAAGAAATTGACAATATATATACTGTAGAAATTTAGTTCTCAATAGAACAATTGTTCTGAAGTAGAATTACCCTATAGACCACTAAAATATCACCGTGAACCTCAATTCAGTATTTTTTCTGTGAACCCCAGTTGAGAACCACTGCTTTACACATTTTTACAATCCAATGACAGTATTCTACACAGCGATAACAGCAGAGAATTTGCCAATAATGCCATCAAAGAACTGTACTATGTAGCTTGAGTTAAAACTGGTGTATAGTAAGCTCAAAAGTCACTCACAAAGTCAGGGTTCAGTAGAAAGATGTAATCGAGACAGAAAATATGCTTAGTTTGTGGTTGGAGACTAACACTAACAAATGGTCAGAAGGATTACATTTTGTACAATTGATGAAAAATCAAGCACATCATACTGGTATAAACTGCAGTTCCTATGAGGCCATGTTTGGAGCAAAGTTAAAAGTTGGACTAAAGAATTTTATACTTCATGAATCATTGACCAACATTAATACGGAAGAAGATTTAGAGAGACTTTTTAAAACTAACAATGAAGAAGTAAGTCAAAGTTGTACAAACTCTGGAGGATCAGATAACATTATAAAAGATTATTTGATAATGTCACCCTCATATAGCAATATAATTGATGAAATTCAAAGATCTGCATCGTCTTCACATGAAGATCTAGCCATGCTAATTTCCAGAAATCAGAATGTTATTAGTACTACAGAGTCAGGGAATGACAAAGAGAAAATCCTAACAGTTGATCCAAGAAGAGAAGAAAAAATAAGTGTCTAAAACAAGGCTTTGTGTAATCTTAAAAAGCAAGTGGAAAAAATTATTGATACATTGAATTTCAAATACCCAGCAGCTACTGTTGGTGACATAGTAAGGATTCATGTACCAGATGTAGATTGAGCCCACAGTGATGGAAAAATATTTTAGGTGTTGTGGTTGAAGATTAAAAACCTTTACAAACTGGGTACCACACATGTCATATTAAATCTATTATATTCCAAAAACCAATTTACTGTTTGTGAAGAAAACATCATTTCGGTTGATATACCAGGTGCAGAAATTTTGCTTAGAGAATGTGCAAGAAAGTCATCAATTTCTGGAGGCCAAGGCTATAATCAATGCTGCTGCAAAATTGGTTGTAAATCTAATTGATGCAAATGCTACAAAGAAAAAAATTGTATAATTCCAAATGTCATCAAAATCAAATAAATAAACTAAAAAAAACATTTAATTTTTTATATAATTTATACCAAAAATGACATTCCAGAAGTTTCCTTTAAGTTAATTTTTTGGTTGAAGTATAAATTTGTTAATAATACTTTTCATTAAGATTAGTTTAATTAATACAATTAATAATACTTGCTTTTAAAAGATTGCATGTTATGTTTAAAATACTTTGAAATAATCCACAAAAAAAAATAAATAAATAATTCTTTAATGAAAAAATTGGAGTTTTTTTTAAATCAAATTGCTCAAAGGGAACATAGCTGTATTCATAATGTCTGGTCAATTTAATAAATTAATCAATATTTATCAGGATGCACAGCCATTTTAGTCATTAAATCAGGGCATTACAAATAATGCCCAGCCATTGCATTCAGTCCATAACATATATATAGACTTAAATACTATGTGCATGATTTTAGAACTGAATTCTAAAACTGAAATGTTAATTGGACCTTATCTTTTCTAGGAACTACTTGATTTCATGAAAAACTAACACTGATTTGTTTTATTGTTTTAAACTGTAAATAATCCAGGATATATAGACAAATTCTAATTAAATCAATAATAAAACAACTTCACAAAATCACTGGGAGTTTTAACTAAAATTTATTCTTACTGGGATAAAAAATAAAGGTTCTAGGTGTTGATTAGTATTTATTAACACTAAACTTTTTATCTGACTTCTATTTTATCAATAATTAATTAATTTAAATAATTTTTATCATAACAAAACTTTTAAAATTTCAATTTATATATAGTTATAAAGAATTATGTCTAAATTTAGGAAAAAAGATAAAATATGTTTTAATCCAGTTGTTTCTATCCATTAGAATAAACAAAAACTAAAATTTTAAAGTCATAATACGTACTTGGAGGAGGATTCATCTTTGACGTAATATAAATGAATGGTTCAATTAAAGTTTTTCTATCTTTTGCTGTAACTTCAAATAATTTCACTACAGAAAATTAAAAAATATTGTTAATGAAAAATATCATTTTAAAATATTGTGAAGAAATATAAAATAAAAACCTTTTTCTTTTTGTGCCCAAGTAACAGCAATATTTTGGTCTACTTGTCTTTCACTTTGTAAATCAATTTTATTTCCCAAGACAACAATACTAATCTATTAAAATTTAAACAGTAAATACATCAGAAAAATTAACTTCTCATAAACTAATTATTATATTACTCATTAATTATATTTACTTCTTTCTTTTCTCTGTTTTTATCAATGTCTCGTTTTATTTGTTCCAGAAGAGTGAAAGATTCCATGCTATTAATAGCATAAACTAAAATAAAACCCTAATTTAAAGAAACAATAAAAAATTTTCTTCAAATTCTAAAAAATAAGCTGAACAAACCATTAGTAAAATACATTTATTAAAATTATTTATTTACGTGCAAACAGAATTACATTATAATAATTAAATATAAAATTACTTACATCAGCATAAGGCAAATATGCCCTAGGTACTTCATGGAATGTAGAATTCTAAACAATAAAAGATTTATATATTTTCATTAATCATTAACATACTTTATCAAAATTAAATTATCATATATATATATATGTATATTTACCATTCCAGCTGTGTCATAAAAACGAACTTTTTCTTTACCTCCTCTATCATTGTCAATATGCGCACAATATACATCTTCAATTGTTGAGTGAATATTCTATAAAAATAATGATTTATAAATTATTGATATAATAAAACAACTTTAATAAAATAATATATACTTGACCTGATTTATTCTTCCATATATTAGTTGTTCTAAAATGGATGTTTTGCCAGTAGACTGATAACCACATACAATTACTTTGCTGATTTTACCTGATGGAACCGAAGATCTCAACATGACATTCTAAAAATTGGTATAACTAGCAAAATTGAAAGAATTTTTAATTATTCAAATAGATAAAAAAACAAATAATATTAATCCTAAAATTATTAAAAACTTATTAAAAATGCTAATTTAAAAAGTTGGCATTTTTTTAAATATATTGTTTAACCGAAACTTTGTGATTTCATTACTGTTTATTTTATTGTATTACGTAACTTCATAGTAGCTGTATTGTGTTCCTGCCAAGGATTTGGAATTTAACCAAAACATAATAAAATAACAAAAAACCAGATTTAGATGATGACAAACTTCTAGTTTGATTTAGAACTTTCATTATTTTCTAAATAAAAATTTTTAATTATACATTTTCTGTTCTCATGATTTGCCAAATGAGTAATAAATCCGTACTCTAAATAAAATTTGATTTGTTATTAATACTGATATTTTCAATAAAAATATTAATTATTTACAATATAAATTTATTATTCATTTGCAGCTATTGAAATTTTAAACCTGGATGGTTTTCAAAATTTTAAAATTTCAATCTTAATTACAAAGATGATTTTATTTATTATCCCAGTTTCTGGAATATGGTTTTCATTATTTCTTATATTTTATTATTTTAATCATTGTAACTTTTGTTATTCAGTTTTATAAAATCTCATTGTATATAAAAAACTGTATGAAATATTTATTCTACGTACTACTGGTTTATAGCTAAAAAAAAGGTATAATTTTGATAATTTAAATAGCATTGTCAGAAAATATTTTTATATTTATTCTCCTCAAATAAACTTTTGAATTTTTATTAAAATCTTGATTCATTTTGTAGTGTTAAGTCTCTTAATATTTAGTAGAAGAAAGCAAACTTTGGTTCAATTATAAATATTTCTGCATTCTTTATGAATTTTAGTTATCTTGTTTATAAAATCTGATCTTATTTAAATATTATTGATTTTCTCAAAACATTATTCTTTTTCTTTTTGAAATTTTAAAAAAGAAAGGAAATTCCTTTATTAGTGAGAGTTTTCATATAAAAGCTGTGTAAACTTTTTCTGAATTTTTTTGTTTAATTACATGTAAGGATTTTTCAGTAAGAATTAATTTAAGTCTGTCTTTGTCCTTATTGTAATGCAAGTCATGAGAACACATAATACTTTCACATACCAATCATACTCTTCAGCAAGCTCAACGTAACATTGCCAGTAGTCTATTGACCTTGATGATTAGGCAGCTTTATGACTAACAGTAACCGGCAAATATAAATTTGCCCCAACATCTCTTCATCTCAAATTTAAAAAAAAAAAACTGTCAATAAAACTTTCATTTATTTTACTCATAAACAATGATTTTATTTCAACAATCTGAATGCTCTATCATCGCATATATTGTATATATATAAATATACAGTAGATTACATTAAAAATGTTTGTTCACTAAAGATTTAACAAGAATCATTAAAAACAAATAAATAGAAGCACATTAAATATAGAAGTCTAAATTTTATTACTTTAGAAATATTTTAGCTTATTGTTAACTATAATTTAGAATGAAGTGCAATTAAATCATTTACACTTATTGAAAAGAATAAATCTAAATATGTATAAATGTAATTCGCAAAAATTTTATTACCTTACAATTTAAAGATTTAACATGTTTGAAATATACTGTATATATGCATTTTAATTACTGTATATAAATATTAACTAATTGTATTATCAATTTTGGTACAGTTTGTAAAAATATTCAATAAGTAAAAAATGGAATTGAGAATAAATACAAATTCAGTTTTATCAGATTTAGTCAAATACATCAAATTCAGTCTTATTCAAAGATTAATTTCTACTAAAAATTTGAATATAACTTCTAAATCGTAGGTAAAATAATTATGAAATTTTTATATACATATATATATATACACAAATACAAACAAACATATAAAAACACAAATAAACACAGACAGACAAACACACAATAACATGTAACACAGATATCTTTATTGTTTTGAAAGCATCTATTTTGAATTTCAAGTTTTTTAACATTTATATGTAATCTTATAATATTACTCTGTTTTGTTTAAATTCTTTTTTATTCACATTCTACATCACAAATGAAATACTATATATATTTTTTAGCTTTAGTTGCCAATGTAAACTCAATATTTGTTACCATCAAAATATTAACCACAAGCCATTATAAAATATAATAATTGTGAATTTATTAAACCAAAGATATTTTCGATAAAAATCGACATTCTTGGCAACAAGATTTTACAGCCATTTTTAGTCGCCTAATCATTGCATTACTAAAATTATGTAGGAAAATATGTCAACTTTTTCCTCCTCACTTTCAAATTTAAAGCTCCGGATAGAAGAATAATATTGATATAGATTACGTTTAATTTTTGTTATTATTGACAATTTTAGCAATTTTTACATGTAATTAATTCGATTTGAAACTGTACTTTCAAGAGAATGATTGATTTATACTATTTCGGTAGAAGTTACTTTTAGTTAAATTGTATATATAAACATATATACGCATAAAGCTAAAAGTAACTTCTACTGATTTTTCCTGTTACACTCATCCAATAAGCATTTAATAGCATTTAGCGTTAAGTATATTAAGAATAAAATAGTTAAAGATGTAAACGAATTAAAAATAACGTTGAAATTATCAAAAAACAGAATACCTCCCAACAATCAAAACACCTAATATGGCTACAGATATAAATAAACATATAACATCGTTAAATATAAAGCGCCCCCGTGCGGCCAGTTACTAATAAAATCGTAGTAACTGGAATCTTCCTGTTTTCATGCCCTTGGGACAGAAGTAAGATCTGTTACTTTCACTTGTAAATAATTGTGAAGCCGGAATTCCGTAAAGATGGCACGTAAAACAATTACCTTAGATAATATGAATCAGAATGTTAAGCACATGGGTTACGCAATAAGCGGTCCACTCTTAACTAGAGTTATGGAAATCCAAAAAGAACTTAAAAACGTAAGTAAATATTAAATATATTGATATTAGGAAAAATAATTTTACTGTTATATATTCTCTGTTAACTGTTAATCCACGTTTTACGTTAATAAGTATATACTTCTTAAAGTAAATTAAAATTTAAAAAATTAACTCTGCCCCGTGGACATTAAAATGGCCATTTTTTTCTCATACTCTTCGTGAGTTCAGCCAATTCTATAATGAAGGCAACTGTATGGAATCCAATATACTTGGGTTGGTTCACCGATTGCCCACCAGTGTTTGGTGGCTTTATCCGGCGAACGTCGGTCGTGGGTTTGCACCTCGTCGATGGGCTGGTCACGTGGAGTTTTCAGGGCTTTCTTCGTTTGTCCGACACCTATTGTAGGGGTCGGTTTTCTATAAAAATCCTGGAAAGCATTATCTTTTTGGCATATTGCCCGTGTGTTGTGTTGTCTTATACTTTTACTCCAATCCGAGTTACTTATTCAAATTTCAATCGGTGATAGGTCTACTATGAAACTAATGAGGCTTTAAGCTTTAGAGCTTCTAATCCCAGATGGACCATAAAACAACTTTTTTCAATGAGTGAATTTTTCAAGAAAGTTGATAGTCTTTTTAAAGCATTTATTATTAAAATAAGACTATTTTAGCAATAGAATCCTAAATCAATGAGTTGAAATACTTAATATTGATGGCATCAGACTGGCAACAAATTTTGGCCTGTGAATATATACCAAATATAGGCCCAAATATGCCTATATTATTAATGGTTATGTTAGACACTATGTAAATGGCCTGTCAGGAAATTCCTGTTTTAATGTGTAACTATATCTGGCAAGACGTTTCATGCTCGCTATTTCTCACTCTAGTTTATTATGACCACACAGATGAGAGCGAGAAACAGAGAGCATGAAACATCACCTCTTTTCGCCACATATTCTTGTTCGCTCGCATCTGCATAGTCGTACCCTTACTGATGGATCAGTCCATCACTGAATATTGACTTTAGAATATGCACTAAGACCAATTTCATATGGCTTCAAATAAGTAAAAATGTAAATATAATAATAAAGTATATATAAAGTAAATATAATATAATAAAAATATGTAAAAAATGCAAAAATAAATGTAAAATGTAAAGTAGAAAATTTTTATTTAAAATAAAATCAATCTTAATTTTGATTAACTTATCAATTATATATCAGATTTAAAATTATAAAATTTTAGTAATTTCAAAAATAATTTTTTTTCAATTAATTTTTGAATACAAATCTTAAATCATCTGTAAATGAATAGAAATTAATGTTGTATTTACTTCTTATATTCATAAGTACTTACAATTCATCTACAAAATAAAAATAATTAAATATTGTTTATTTTTAATATTCACTTTACTTTGTTTACAATGAAAATATATTTATTTTATTTTTAAATTTTCTTTCATAACATGAAATATCTTTAAATTTACTTAAAAATTTTGTTACTAAATATATAAATAGAAGTTCTATATTAATACTCTAAATAACATTCATCAAATAGTGGTGATAGAATTTTGGCTTTGAAATGATTTTATACCTTACTGTAGTATGAAACAAGACTAAAGTGAAAAAGTCTCAGATGCTTGAGCAGAGAAGTGTGAAGAGATACTGTTCTGCAACAGCAGATTGCTCAAACTAACATTTGTTAGCAGATAAAAATATTTTTCATAAAATAAAAGTCTTGAAGGTTATAAAAATGGCACAGGCTGAGTTTATAATTTATTTTTAAAGCATTAACTTTTAAAAATTTACTTATTACTATTTTTTAGAATCATGTTTTAATATATCTAAGAAAGTTTTCATATTTGAATTCATATATAAACATTTTTTATTAGGGTGTAGCCAAACCTTTTGTAGAAGTAATGAGAGCAGATTTAGATGACCATCAGTCTGTAGGTCAGGAACCTCTCACATTTTTACGCCAGGTAATGATGTAGCTTGTTTTTTAAAATAAAATTATTTTTAATATTATAGTTATATCAATAGAAAATTTATATATCTTTTTACCAAATATGATTTAGTTTTCTACAAACATTCATTAAAGTGACTCTTGTTGCCAAAAGTTTCATTTGTAAAAAGTTCTAAACAGCTATTTATAGTGTTTTCCTAATTCTATTCTACTTATATTTCAAATTTGAAAAATGAACTGAAAAAATCTTGCAAGATTTAACTTAATAACATCAGATGATTAAATAACAGTAAATTTAAATATTTTTAAACTTGTTGCATCAATGGTTACATTTTTTTTTTTTTCGACAAATATTCTATGAATTTAATATTAGTCATTTATCTTTTTTATATTTAATTAAAATATTGGTAATAAGGGTAATCATTCGATTTCTTTATTAAAACAATAAATTATTCTGCAAAATACAACCATATAATGAATCTAATAATATAAGCCATTGATCATGTGTTTGTATATCTGTAATCTGTACAGGAATGCCTAGAACAGCCACTAGGGGCATCCCTAGTTATTATTTAAATTAACAATAAATTCAGTATATTATTACTAATGTGGTTTTTTGCATTTTTGACTGCGTTTTAGTAGGGTATGCCATGAGAATTCCCTCTGTGGGGAAGAGGGTAATCCTTAACCCTCTCCCCCTACAGAAAGGGGAAAACATTCCCCATTGATATGAATTTATTATTTATACCATGGAATGACACCACTGCTGCTAGAACGCCCACTAGGGGTGGCCCAGGCTACTAGTATATATAATGTTGTTGAAATAGTTTAATATATATTAGACTATTTCATTAATATGTTGAATTATTTATATTTTTAATATGTTATTTGAATATTAAATGTCTGTTTACTAAGTGGGAATAAATTAGTAATAAATATGTACAGCAAATTCTTCACTCTGTTTAGCACAGTTCTAACATTACTACAATGAGACATAATTGAATATGTAATTATTAGTTAATTGTTAAATATTTAAAGACTATTATATTATACATGTATATATGTATGTATGTGTGTGTGTAAACATGTATGTATTATCAGTTTTCAATTATAAGTAATTTTTCAATTGCTATCTTTGGTATTGATGCTTTTTGTCTATTGTGTCTATATGATAAACAAAATCAAGGAGGAAATAATTAAAAATATATAATAATTTAATTGCCAAGATCAATTGCAGAAATCTTATATTAATTATTTTTATTATATATAGTAATGGACCAATTATTTGGCTTTCTGAAATTACCAGAAAACTGGACATTTTTGAATAGGGCTTAAGCTATGGCTAGTTTTTTAGTCAAATGGCAACAATTTTTCAGTTTTGGCTATAAATTTTTGCCTAATTTGCCAAAAAAGTAAACATAAAAGTAAAAAAGTAATAGATTTAAAAAGAAAATAGATTTTTAATATTTAAATAGTAAACAGACTACAAGTATACCTCGCCTTACATCGGTAATTGGTTCCAGGAGAGGTGACATAAGTCAAATTTACTTGTGTAGTTACGACGTAAGTCGAAACTACGGTGGAAAATGCCAATAATGAGCACTTAAAGACCGCTAAATAAGAAGACAACACAGAAACACAGATGTTTTCATGTTTCGTTCTCTAGGATTTATGATGATTATATTAACATTTACTGTAAATGTACATATTTTAATATGATTTTATGTGCTTTTAACACTTTTCTAGTGATATTACGACTTCAATATTTGTGGCAGATGGATGTAAAGTCAAATAAAATGACTTAAAGTTGATTTTTATTTTTCCATATACTTTTTTGATAAATGACGTATAATTGAGAATGACATAACTCGACGTATACCTGTATATACTTTTTGATATTTGGCTACAACTTTTGAGGACTGATTAGCCAAATTAATCAATTTAAAAATCTGTAGCAAATTTGTAAAAAAAAATTTAATCCCTAATATGGTATATTAAATCTGATTAACTAAATATCTCAATAATATTGATAATCAAGAAAATTTGACTTTTCTTTGAGCAAACAAATATTTTCTCCAAATCTTGAAAGGTGATTCTTTGTTATGAAATCTGTTTTATTATATTTCTTTGGACAAAGCATTTTGTTTGTTGTTGAATTTTGAACAGATAATGCAATGGTCTGTTTAAGATTTAAATATGATCTTAAAAGTATTTAGGTCTAAGTTTGATGTCGTGTATTATCAATTTGACTTGATACATCAAATTATATAACCATAATTGACTAGTACAGTTAATTATGGTTATTTTAATAATTATGAACATATAATAAAATTGATTGATTGAATTAATATCTTTTAAATTACAAAACCCTTAGAATGGGAGTAATTGTACAATCTTTTTTAACAAATTAAACACTTTGAATATAAAAGAAATGGAGCACTCTCTATCAGAAAAACATAATTGTCCATAATTTTATCTACATTGATCATCTAATTTTAATACCATTTTGCCATTTATTTCTGATGATGCTGAATATTCCTAAATTCAATGAGGTGGTATGATTACATAATACATAAATATTAATGTATGACTAGAAGAGATCAGGCTAGAGGTTTAAATAGTATTGTGGAGTTCGGGCCGTCAAGATGTTTTCTTACGTACGTTTTTGATAGGATCCTGCCACCAGGTGTGTTTTACCGGACACACCACCGGTTGGGATGAAGTAAATGACTAAGGCGCGAGGGTAAGAGTCACTCTGAAGTCCAGGAATGAGCCTCTCAGGAGGAAGAATACAGAGTCAGATATAAACAATTAAGAAGAATTTATCAGCAAAAAAAAAAAACTGAAAGTTCAGAACAGAGTTATCAAATCCGATTTTTGGAAATTCGCCTATCTTTATCTATACAACGAGGGGGTACCTAACGGGGGGTATTCGAACTACGCGACTCACAACATACCATTTAAACAAGATGTCTCCTTTTGTCTATTTTGACAGTTGGTCAATCTCTTGATCCTGTTTCCTCTCGCTCTTTCTTACTTGTACTGCTCTGGTACTGTCTGGACTGGACTGCACCTTCTGGCTGCTTAAGTCCTGTATCTGTTTGACCGCCTCTGGTCTATTCTCTCTTGTTTGTTGTCCTGAGTCTGCTCTCACTTACTGCCTGTCTTGAGTATGATAATTATACTGGTGAGAATCTCTGTCTCTCTGAGTATGAGAATGATACTGCTGTGTTGAGTATGGGAATTATACTGATTTTTGTCGAGCTGGAGTTCTCCTTTTAAATACTTCCAGCATGAAAAGGTTCGTCATCTGGTGATGATCCATTTGGGGTGTCATCATCGGGTGACGATTTATTTGCGGTGTCGTCATCACAGCTGAGATGATTGTTCTCTGTTGTTTTTATTTGGCAATGACCTCTAGCTTTTGTAGAGTCATCATTGAGTCGATGTGACTCATCTTGTTTTTGGGGCAGTTCTCATCATTACTCATTGATTGCTTTGTCATTTTTCCCTTGGCATGTTGTGAGATTTGGATAATAAACTGTTTTATTCTATTAGTTTTAAATTAATATTAAAATTTATAAGAGGGGGGTCCCTAGATTGGTAAAATAAGCAAATTTCCTCTTACGACTTCAGTTGTTGTTTAAAATACAATTAAAGTTCACGCGAATACATAATTATCAAAAAAAGGTAAAAATATGTGATTAAGTAAATATTATTATATTACAAATGTTGTAAACAGTAGTTCACAAAATGTTAACATCGAGGTATTTTTGGAGGGGGGAAATGGTGGTCCTCACAGTATAAATGATAACATGTCTGTTTATTTACTTTACAGAAATTGTGGTTTCAAATTGCATTCTGGATTTGATCTTGTTTTTTTCCTGAATTTTATAAATTGTTAAGTTAAATTCAAAATTAATTACTAATTACTAGTATTTGTACAAAATAATCAGTTTCATCCAAATTTTTATTTTAATTAGTTAAATTGACATTAATAGTGTCATAATCTGGCAGTTTGTTTTTTTGGCAATGAAATTCAATTTATATTAAATGTTATTTAAAATTCCATTATAAGAAATATTTATCATTTCTTTGGATTTTTGTGACTGTTTTTTTTTTACTGTGAAATTCTATTATCTTTCATTTTTAATACTATATAAAATGCTTAAATTATTTTTATAAAAAATATAATGCATATGTGTATAATACATACATTGAATTATATATGTATATATCATTTGTAGTTTTGGAGTACGTGTATTGTATTCCAAGAGTATTTGCATAAATTAAAAGAAGTTTTCTGTAGAAATATACATTAAAATTCAGAAGATGTATTTTATCAATATGTAAATTGAAAAATGTTATGTTGATTATTACTTATTTATGCAGATAAATTAAAGGTTTTTATAATTAAAATAAAGTTGTTACTTTCACTTTATTCCTGTTATCTGTGATGACACTATATAGTTAAATTTTGTTGAATACTTGATTAGCTTGTTGAATACTTGATATCAGTATATGAAGTTATTGGGCTGCAATTTAAAAAAATTGTAGACCTGTAAATTTCCACTGTCTTGTGTCTATTGTCTGTCCTTCCTTAATCTTGAGAAGAGTGTTGGATAAAGGACTGGCATGACATATTAACAGGACAAGTATGATGTACAGGGGCAAGACACTATTAAAATCAATGCATATATTGTGTAATAAGTTACATTAAACTTAACGTTTTTTATTCTAAAATAGTCAAGGAAAAACTACTACAGATGAAAAAATAAAGATTTTTTGATTTTCTGATTAATAACTCCTCTTTGTGTTGATAACCAATACACCAGTGTAATAGTCCTATTAATCTGATAAGTCCATGTTGGCTATTTTAGAATAAAATACGAGTTAAGGACAGTAAGGCAAGTAAATTTACATATAATATAACATTTATTTATTTTACACATGTTCAAAACATAGAGAAAAAATTAAGGCTACCTGAAATAATATGTACTTGTGACTTCTGGATAAATGGTGTAGATTTAAAATGAATCAAGTGATAATGTAAAACTAGTGAAACTAAAATAAATTAAGAATAAAAAATTTTAACAATTATTTAGATAAAAATGTGATTAAAAATTGTAGCCCAGTCCAGAATAAATGCTCATTAGATAGTAGCCATCTGTTATTTCAATTAAGCAGTTTTTAAAATTTTTAATTAATTAAAGATTTTAAAAATCAATTAATTTCAAAATCAAGAATTAAAATTCTTGATTTTGAAAAGATCAACAAACTATTCTGGAGTAAAAATCTTTTCTTTCCATCAAATCCTCCATTCATGATAAATGTTTCTTTTGCATTTATTGCTAAATTGAATGGAGGTATTTTTGAATTGAAATGTAATTTAATCTGTCTCACATGCTATTTGCTTTTAATCAGTGTCTAGCATGTTGATCTTTTCAAGATCAAAAATTTAAGATTAAATAAAAATAAAAAGGAAGCCTATATTTGTATCAAACCAGTTTTTTCGTATAAATTAAATAAAAATTTATATTTTTTATTATATGAAATTTTTTAAAATAAAATTTAGCTGAAAATAATCTAAATACTATTGTATAAAACAGAAAATAAATTCAGTGTGTTTTGATTGGAATTTTTGACTTCTTGAGTTTGAATTATCAGTCAATTTTTAAACTGTTTTTATTTGTATGAATATATAATACAATATTTTAATTTAACATGTTAACTGCCACTATTGAAAAAAATTTTTATGTCTATAGGACTATTCTCATTTTTTAATAGATTTATGTTCTTTTCATATCAGAAAATCCAAATTTGTTCTTTGAATTAATTTTTTTAATGTTTATGCTAATTTTGAAAGTTTTGTTTGAGGTACAATATATATATGCCTCAAGGCTTAGACAAATACATGTACAGTAGATGCTGTGAGTCACAAGTTTGGGCAAGTTTGTTTTACATTATTTTTTAATTAAACTACATTTTCAGAAATGTTCTATGAGGTACTACTGGTAGTTCATGGAGCATATTATGTAAGCAGTCATTGAGGCATCCAAAGCAACAGGGAAATTTTTAATGAGTCACACAAGTAGTACCTCTCGGCAGTTAATGTATTTAAAAAATCTTAAGTAATATTTATGTAATATTTAAGTAAACACATACTTAAATTATAAGTGTTTTATTTCAAATTTGTCCAAAATAATATTGTATAAATCACAGCTTCATTAATTCTGTTTGTTGCATGTATCTAATTTCATTAATATAGCAGACTTAATATTTTAATCTAAATTAACTTAATACTAAAATGTCATACAATATTTAATCTCAGAAAATTAACAGTAGTTAATTACGATTACAAAACTAATTCTATAGACTTTAAATCTGTTTGTTACAGTCTATCTTCAAATGACTCCATCCAGGTTTTGACTCTCTGTGCATATCCATCATTGATGTCAAGTGATGAATTTCCTTCTGATACAAAGCAAAGAGCTGATACCATTCTTAAAGACTGTGGAGGTTATAGTATAGGTAAATTTATTATTTTTAATTAATAAGAAAAAATAACATATGAATAAAACTAATAAAAATATATATATATATATATATATATATATATATATATATAATTTTTTAAATATTTTTAAGGATCTTACAGTTACAGTGTAGGTGTAGAAGTAATTCGAAAGCATGTTGCAGAATATATTCAGAGGAGAGATGGTGTTTTCTCGGATTATGAAAATGTTATTTTATTTTCTGGTGCTAGTGAAGCCATACGTGTAAGAAATTACAGTAAATTTAATATAGAGCTATTTGATTACAATAATCTTTTACAAATTTTAAAATTAAAAAACAAAATATTTTTTACTAAATTTTAATATACAATATCATCATATGATTATAAGTAAATTTATAAAAATAAAATATTTTTAAAAAGTAAGCATTAAGTATCAAACTTGTAAAAATCTTTCCTATTTTCAATTTATAATTTTTTTGAAGTTTTTTCTTTCTTTTAATTTACAGAATACATTTTATTAAATTTCTATAAACCAGATTATAGATCATTTGCTAACTTTCAGCTAACTGAATTTTCATTTTATAATTTTTGCTTATAAAATATTGAATAAAAGAAACTTGTTTAACTTTTAAGGCTGTTCTAAATGTTCTCAATTATCCAAAAAATGGCAAACCATCTGGTATTTTAATTCCTGTCCCACAATATCCATTATATTCATCTACTTTACAAGAATATGGAATGTATGAGGTTGGTAAATTGTATAATTATTTATTAATATATAATATAATTAAAATGTTAATTATTAAGTTGTAAATTTATTTTAATCATTTATTAGAGACTTTAAAGTTTTTAGCAGATAAAGCATGTCTATCTATGATTTATAAGTTTACAGATTGTTAAATTAATGTAATTAGCATAATAAAAGTTAGAAAATGTTTTATCTTTAGTTGCTAATACAGTCAAACCTCGGTTTTCAAACACCTCACTTTTTGAACAATTCGGTTCATGAACAGAATTTCAAACTCACAGTTGCACCAATTGTTGTAAGATAACTCGATTGCCAAACAAGCTAATTGGCAAGAGTCAACCACATATTAGAGAGACAAAGATGCTCAACTCTCTATACTTTCTACATTAAAGAAACAACAGGGCTAAAAATTCAGAAATTAGTGGTGCCGAGATTGCCTTGCATCATTAGATGTCATGACATGAATCATCAATGATGATGATATTCAAATTAGATTTCAATGTGCATATGGGTAAGATACTGTTTCCATTTTTCAGTATGCATTGCAACTGAATTTAAATCAAATTAATTAATAAAAACTGTATTAATTCACATTTGTGTAATATAAATGACATCCAAGATTTCTTCTTTAAATATGTTTAAGTTAAATTAAATAACAAAAATTTATTAATATAATATTATATTGCATTTGTAAACATTTTTATGTATGAATTACAACTAAAAGGTAAAAAAAGAAAGCTTTTGTTTCAGGGAGTCAGGAATGGATTAATCCATTTTATTTTGTTTCTTATAGAAACAATTTGTTTTCATAAGAAACAAATTAGTTTTCAACCAACTTTTAAGGACAAATTATGTTCAAAAACCAAGGTTTGACTGTAGTATATAAATGTTTTATAAGTTTTTAATTGTTATAATTAAAGTATGAAAAGTTTTTAAATAAAAGTTTGATGAAATAAAAGTATTCTCAAATAAACTACATTATAGAATAATTTTTTTTTAATTTGTAAAATTCTTTGATTAATTAAAACAATCAAAAATTAATATTATCATCTGTGAAAAACTGGACAGTCACAATCTAATTTTGATTTTAAGAACCACAGGAGTTTATTGTGCTGCAGTTTTCAAATTGCAGACCTGTACATTTCCACTGTGGTTTTTGTCTGTCTGTCCGTCCTTTGTTAATCTTAAGAATAGAGCTAGATGGAAATTGAGCCCAGATACAGAAAACTTAGCTGTATACAAACTTCCAGTCTATACAAAAACTACCAAAACCTTTTTATAAAACAAAAATGAAATAACAGTTTTTTCTGAGACTTGTTTAAACTGTAGTGAATTGCTGCTAAAAAAATTGTAACATTGACATCAATTGGCAAGCGCCAAATTCGACAGAGGGCGCTCAAAATGGCTGCCGAAACAGGTAAGAAGCCGACAGGAAACGTTGTCTTGTAGAAGGTGAAACTGTTTTGGATGCTGGACACATCATATTTTGTGGATTAAACTCTAACAACAATGCTGAACATAGTTTTATTTATTATAATAGTTATGTTTTTATATTAGAACATGGTGTATACTGCTTAAAATATTTAAACACTTCTCACCTGTTACACGTTAACAGGTGAGAAGTGTTTTAATTCTACACACTATAGTCTTTTATTTTATTTTTAAATAATAATTCTTATGTAGTCATGACGTAGCGGTAATATTCCTACTCAAGTTTGAAAATTATTCTTTTGAAAATCTGAAGCCATCCACATAAAAAGAAAAACATGTCTAATTTTTTTTTGTAAATGGACATGCCTGTCGAAAAATTGTTTTTGTACGCAGATTGGAAAGAAAATAGGTAAATTTTCTATCTTCATATACATATGTTGAGATAACTTTCCAGTCAAATTTTTAAAAATATTCTTAATTGAAAATATAAGTTAATTTACATTTTTTGTTTTCATTTTAGTATTATGCTCAGCTATCACATGTTTACGAAAACCAGACAGCCCCGCTTTCCATGTGCATTCTCCCCGTAATTGAGATGTATTAAAACGACAATATCTGAGATTGCAACACTAAAGCAACAACATGACCTTTCAGTGTTGTTGTTAGAGTTTAATCCACAAAATACGATGTGTCCAGCGTCCAAAGCGGCTTCACCTTCTACAAGACGTTTCCTGTCGCCGATACAGTCTAGAATTTGACATAAATTCAATGTATTTAATAAATATATAAAAATATAAATACGACTATACAAAGATAAAACTTTGCTTCTGTCTTTCAGAAGCAAGTTTTATCTTTGTATAGTCGTATTTATATTTTTATATATTTATTAAATGTAAATAACACCGGCCATGTACTTTTTATTAATTATTTACTTTATAAATTCAATGATTTGTTCTCCATTTGGTCATCGCAGTAGTCGTCACCAATGGAAACTGAATAGGCTCAGGCATTGAACAAACACATGGTCGGTTCCTTACCTGTTTTGGCAGCCATCTTGAGCGCTCTCTGTCGGATTTGGCGCTTGCCAATAATGTTTAGGTTCTCCATACAGAAAAAGATGTATATAAAAGAAGATTTAAAGAACATGATGAAATTAAAAAATGTAAGGATAATATCAATTTGAATGAGGGAATGCAGATTTCAAAATGTTGGTATGATGTCATTCTGTAAAAGATGGCATGATAATGACATGATTATGATAAATGTAGTGACCTAACTAAACAGAGTTTGCAGTTTCTCAGTTGGTTCTAGAGCAGATGTCATGTAGTATTTTATTTTTATCTTAGTAATTTTTTTATTACTCTCTTACTTTAAACATGCAAAAATTCACAATAAGTCTAAAAAATATATCATATTATTTTTATTTTATAAAAAGCTTTTGGTAATTATTAAAATTGTCTTCTGTTTAATAGAACACTCTGATAAAGTAGTTATAACAATAGTGATCCCAAAATGCTTAAACATTTTGTACTCAACATGAAACTTGAATTGTAAATAAAAACATCTCGTTTAATTGCTGTGTTTGGGTCTTCACCTGTTTGAATATAAGAATTGGAACACTTAAAATGCTGAAGTACCCAGGTTACAAATTTAAGTTATTTAATCAAAATATTTTGTCTATTTAAGTTACTTAAGAGATAATTGATGCATAAAAAAGTTTTTCCTCTAGCTAAAAAGCATAGAATTGCATTTTAGAAAAATGACTAGGTCAGTCTGCAAGTTATTTGATATACTGGTCTGTGACCATACTTTGAGAACCACAGCTTTAAAAGATTGTTTTTTGTACTTGAATCTTATCAAATTTAATTAGGAGCTAGTTTAAAAACTTTTCAACAATTATTTTTATTAATTATTAAATTTTAATTAAACACATACTGAAACAACTTTCAATAGTAAATCTGATATTTAAAATTTATAAAGAATTATAAATGCTTTTTTTTTTTACATAGATCAAATATTTTTTAGATGAAGAAAATGGATGGGGTATTAATATAATGGAAATAAAAAGTTTACTTGATGAAGCACGAAAATGTTGTCATCCAAGAGCAATAGTAATTATAAATCCAGGAAATCCAACAGGTAATGCATATATTATATATCATTAAATAGATAATTTAAAAATACTTTATAATGCAGAATCTGTTTTATAATACAGTAATGTACTTATCATAACAAAAACTACTTGGTATTTTCTAGGAAAATGAAACTGGGCTTTGTGATATAGGTTTTTCTGTTTTGGCTTGACATGAAAATAGAAGTAGTGACATGCTTCTAAGGTCCTGTAAAATCTGCAGGTTTAGGGAGGATATACATGTCTATTGTCATAACTGTCAAAACATCAAGAAACATTTAAAAACCTACATGTTCAGCCAGCAGCCTACCAACTTCAGCAACCGATTAAAACATGTACAGTACATGTGTGGCCACAAGGCACACACATGCATGTTCTAGAAAAATTAATTTTATCATGATAATGTGCATATTAAATGCCCATTGTAAAGATTAAAATAAAAGTGTTTTAGGGATCAATGTAAATTGACAGCAATTGGAAACTTGATTGAGATGTAGCATGTGACAAGCTTGCAATCAGCTCATAGACTTTACATGGTGAAATTTGGTCTTGAACATCTCAGTCAATAGATTGAATTTCAAAATTTCAATTTCATTCCAACATTGACCTTGATGAGTGCTACATATTTGCAAAATATCATATTTAATGATTGTGTAGTTGCTTTAAATTTAAATTGCAGACAAAACACTTTCTGACTTATGCAGAGCTCCACTCAATTAAATTTTAGTCTATAATCCTAACATCACCAGTTTTGAATTCCACTATTATAAAATGTTATTGATTGTAATTATAATTATATTAGAAATATTAATGAATTAGCATCTATATACAACTACTTCACAGGCCAAAGAGGTGATTCATTGCAGATGAAGTCAAGACTGGATAATCAATGTTTTATCATCACATAAAAGGATAAAATTATGTATTTAAGGGATTACTGAATACAATCTAAAAATTGATGATATTCATAGTATAGTTTGGAAAAAGTCTGTAATATTGTCCGAGTCCATGAAAATCTTGGTAGAGTAATAATAATAATTTCTTTTTGCTGAAGTGATACTTTTTTGCACCCCAGTGATTCTTTAAACAATGTTTTATGTTGTATTGACAGTCGAATTTCTTTTTTCAACCATCTTTCTTAATACAGTATGATATACTTTTTGCATAATAGTTACCATTGAACCTTAATTATTGACAATATCAATATGTATGTATAATAAACCATCAATAAAATTTCAAATTTACATTCTGAGAACTTTGAAAACTTTTATATGAAATAAATAAGATTTCTTTATATGTTAAACAACAGACACATAATAAATATTTATCATTGATCTGTACAGTATCAGTATGTATATTTTAGAGCATGCTCAGATTCCACCATATTGTTTTTTAGCTATAATTTCTATATACCAGAATTATTTTGTGATTGATTTGGCCTCTATTATATTCTTTAACTAATTAGAAGTAAGTAATACTACCTGTACGCTGTCAATGAATCAATTAAATGCACAGTTTTCTAATACCAGTCTCAGATAACCAAATGTTTATGTGGAAAATTTTATTCAATTTTTAAAGAAAGATGTAGAGTTTGATCTGTACTCTTCATATGTTTTTGTTTATTGCAGTTTTTGAATTAAAACATTTTGACATTTCTGATCAGGCTCTACATATTTAATTTAAACTATAATTATACGATGATCATTTACTTGTAGGAAAGCCTCATGAAAACTATTAACTACAAATTCATAATATAGTAATATTTTTTACATAAAAATACTCATCTTTGAATAGCTCTATAAATCTAAAATTTTCATTAACCTGTCAGCTGCGCACTCGATAATCCGAAACAACACCGCTGTTGCGTACAGGTTTTGTGGTTTTTAAAGTGGTTTTTCAATTTGCGATATCTCGCTTAAAAATTGTAGTAGATATAATCTGTTTTCAGTTTTCTATCACGTACATATTACACTTTACGATTGTTAACTTCAAAATATTATGTACGTTTAAAAAAATTAATAAAATTTAAGATTTTAAAATATTTAAAAAAATCGTTTTTTTTATAAATTTTCCATTAATTTGTTACATACGTTACTTAGACATGTATATTTTCTGTCAAATAAAAAAAACTGCAGCTTTCTAAATCAACGTAGAGAAATAATACGGCCTATAGATTATAACGCCGATCGGCGTGGGGGGGTGGCCTTTCTAAATCTAGGTCAATACACTTTTATTACTGATGATGTGTATTTGATTCTATTTATACGTTATTTAATTTATTGTACTAATAGTAAACTATAATAAGCGATTATTACTTTATTATATTAACAACTATACATGTATATCTTATGTATTACGGAAGTACCACCATAACCAGAAGTACTTTGTTTTTTGAAAGATTTATGGCTGAATGGCTTAAAAAACAAGCTTATTTGTTAAATAGCATAAATATACATAAAAATTTATTAAATTCATGCTAAAAATAGATAAGAATAACGATTTATAATTGTTTGTTTATGTTTGTAGCTGACAATGTAGCTCGAAGTTGGTATAACTTTTTCCAAGAAAGTTCCCACTCCACAAACCCAAGTCAATGCTTATTGGTCAAAGGATAGTCATTTAGCTATAATATACCAATTAGAACTTAACGGGCATGCTAACTAGGATTTTATTGTCAAATGAACAAAAGAAAGGTCTCCCATAGACTTAACATGGAATGGAGGAGTTTTGTGCCTAAATTTAAAAATACGGGGTGGTAACAAATATCTTATTTGTTGAAACAGACTTAGTCTATGTAGATAAAAGCCAATCAGTGCTTAAATCGCCACCAACTAGTTAATTACAAAAGAAAATTGACAGTTACTCCAACTGGAGTACTCCGCAACAGTTTAACGAAAACCAGTTACTCCAATAGCAGTACTCTGCAAACAACTGGTTAACTTTTATATAAAAAAATTATTGTAAAATACTACTAAATGGGTTCCTTTTCTAACCACTTACTCTTGTTTTGATTAAAATATTTTGTTTCCAAAGCATAAAGCAATAAATTGTTTTAAATATAATAAAAATATATATTATATTTAATTGTAGTTTATAACTGTGTAATAGCTTTAATTCATAAAAGTATGACAAGAAAATAACAGTACTTTGTTTATTTTAAATTGTACTGTATGCAAACATGCTTACTAATTTTATAATATCTTTCAGGATCTGTTTTCTCAGAAAATACTATGAAAGAAATTATTAAATTTGCATATGATGAAAAGTTATTTATTATGGCTGATGAGGTAAGATTAAAAGTAAATTTATCATATTTTTAATAACATAAAAACTAAATTGCATATAATTTAGATTTAAAAATTTTTAATTCAATGCATATTTCTTCTTTTACTAACTTAAAATTTCAAACTAAAGTTAGATGTAGACTTTTTTTGAGATTGAATATAATACTATAGTAATATAGATTTTTTGTATGAAATTATATGTGATTAAATTTATATTGGAAATGATCTATGTAATATGGATGCTGTATAATACAGATATGTACAAATTGGAAATGTAGTAATATTTTAAGATTATTTTGATGTGTATTATAATTATACTTTATACATTTTTAATTAGTTATTAGCCTGATAGATAATCTAGCAAATTGTTTGGATATACCTTGGATATAGTCATGCCATACTCACTGAAACGAAAAAAAAGTGTTTAATTAAATTAATTTTTAAATAAATATTGTCTAAAAATTTGAACAGATAAATAATGAATATATGAAAATTGTTAAAATGAAGTATATTATATGTAAATTGTAGGTATATCAAGACAGCACATATTTTGAAGATTCAAAATTTCTATCTTTTAAAAAAGTAATATCAGAAATGAACCATCCTTACAATAAAATTGAATTGGTGTCATTTATGTCTGCATCAAAAGGTTATATGGGAGAGTAAGTACATATATCAATATTTATAAGTAAACTTATTTATTTAAGTCAGTGTTTCTCAAACTTTTTGGATCGCAACCCCCCCTTCTGCACTTAAAAATTCCAAAGGACCCCCGAAGAATGAGTATGTGTCGAAAAACATCCCAGAGGGAGGGGGTTAGGCTCGTATTTAAATATTTATATTGTTTTTATTATTTATATGTGCAATTTATTTAAGTAAAAATTATTTTATATATTTTTTATTTCTATTATTTCTAAACATGAATCTATAGTAAATTTATAAAATATTTGAAAAAATTGATCTGGCATCAATTTTTCAGCGACCCCCCAAATATATTTCATGACCCCCACTTTGAGAATCACTGATTTAAGTCATGATGTTTGTGAATTAAACTTGGTTTGATGATTATTTAAAATGTTTTAGATGTGGCTTAAGAGGTGGTTATTGTGAAATTGTCAATGTTTTACCTACAGTAATGGAAGTTTTGGTTAAATCAATATCAGCAAAACTTTGTCCAAGTGTTATGGGTCAGGTAAGTTTTATTTTATTTTGTTGATACATATATATGTAGATAAATTGAATAAAAATAATGAGTTGTATTAACAAATAATAATTCAAATTTTTTTATTCTGATGTTATATTTATTTAATAAAAATTTCTTTTATATTACATAAAATTTTATTTTTATAAAATGTATATTAAAATTATGTTTGAGAAAAAACTATCTTAATATTCAAATTTTTATACATACTTGTAGAAAATAAAATATATTTTACTTTTGAAATTTATTATGACTTTAATGTATAAGGAATATTTATTATTATTAGTATAGTAGATTATCTGACTTGATCATCCATGTCATAAAATTTATTTTATATAAACAAAAAGTACAAAATTATTATACTTTTATAATTATTTTTTACTTTTTATTACATACAATATTAAATAATAATGGATAAAAAATGTGATTGCAAACATTTTCATAAAACATACTATTATTCTGTGAATAATACATCATGGCATCTTACTAGCTTAGTTTTGCTGATAATTATGAATTAAAACATTATCACATACTGTAAAATCACAGCTAAAAAATAAACTGTATGTGAGATGCATTGTCATGCTTGACTATACAGGAAAGGCCTTGTCTTCAATCTTCATGCTATCCAGTTTTCTCTCTATCTGCCTTGGCTATCTGCCAGATTAAGTAAGTTAATTGTGAAGTGCATATTATATATTCAGTTATCAGCAAAATTTGTAAAAGGTTATTTTATTAATTATATTTTTTAGACAATTATTTTCTATGAATCATATATGATTTGGAACAATTATCTGAATTTTTGCTAATGTAGTTACATTTATACTAATAGTGTAAGAATAATAATAATTGAAAAAGCAAACTGCATTTGTTCAATCTTCTAGTTTTAATTTTGTGTTTTAAAGCAATTTAAGATTGGTATAAGAGAACATTAATTTATTTATTTCTTTAATATTAATGTTTTTATAATTATAAAATGTACAGTTTTCAAGAAGCAAAAAATATTTTTGGAAAATTTAAATCAAAAATTATGTATGAAAATACCTAGTTAAAATATTATACAACAAGATTATATACATTGCTTCTTTGTTTGTCAGTTCTATTTGAAAAATAAAAAATAAGCTTTAATAATTTAGATGAAACTCAATAAGTATTTTTACATTTAATAAACCGTTTAATAATTCTCAATCCTTGAATAATCACAAACTTAAAATTTATTTAAAAATTTTCAAATGAAACAATACATTAAAAATGTCTTCATCTTGTCCTGTCTACACACCTCCAGAAATAAGTCTCATGGCAGTGTCAATTTTTTTAACAGGCTTCTCATCCATCTCAATATGTAAAACATTAAAATCTTCCCTTGACAACAGTGTAATTAAAAAAAATATGTTTTATAAAATGGATGAGAAGCCTCTAAAGGAAGGTCACCTCTGCTGTGAGATTGTTATTTACTGAGGTATGTAGAAAGGATAAGGTGAAGTCATTTCTAATGTGTTGTCTCATTTGAAAATTTTTTAATAAATTCTATAAGTTTATACTTACTGTCTTGGCCATTTTATCAAATCATTTAATAAATATTCATTAGATTTATCTTAAAATAATAAAATTAAGTCTAGATTGATGACAACATAAAACTCACATAATTTTCTTAGTAAAAAAGTTTTAACAGTATTTTCTCAAATTACCTTGTTTATTAGAAATCATTTTGAATTCTGATGTATGTATGTTTAATAAAACATCATTATTAATACTTATTTGATTTTTTTCATCTTATTTGTAATTTATTCTTATTTTGTATTAGATTATTTAATTTTGAGAAGGATAAACAATTAAAAAAGATTGGAAATCTCTAATAAATAATGTGCATATTAATATTACTATTATATTATACTTTAACTGAAACAGTAAAAAGAATTTATTTAATCTCATTTATTTCAGGCTGCTATTGATTGTGTTGTAAATGCACCTCAACCTGGTGAACCATCTTTTGATGTATTTAATAAAGTAAGATATCATTTGATATTTTTAGAAAAATTATATATAAAAATATTTTATGATTTATAAGATTATTAATTTTTCAAGTTTAGATATATTAATAGGAAAATAAATAAAACAAAAATTAAGACATTTAAAAGGTATTAATTTAAGATTATCTCTCATTGCCATGCTCTGACTAAAATATAAATGATAGTGGTGGTGTTATAATGAAAATGTTTGACTAATGTGTAAATTTTTTCTTCTTTATTATTAAATAAATTGATGAAGTAATTGAGAATAATCGTACATGCTGATCAAATAATTTTTAAATTAAAATTAATATGTTTGCAAGAGAAAGTTTTTTAACTTTAGGAAATGACTCCAGTTCTAAAATTTTGGAAGACTTATTGCTTGATAAGGTTTACCTATATATTTTAATAGGGGCAGATCCAGGGAATATGGAAGGTATTATTAAGAAACTTTACAATATCAGGGATGTAATTAAGAAAGACATTTTGCTTTTCTGTGACATAACTCTTCTGATAAAATAATTGCATATGTTTACAAACAAATTTAGTCAATTATACTACCCTGATCTCCATCTGATCTCTGCTTCCAGACTAATTAATTAACTAATTTAGACATATCAACTGCCAAATAATATTTGGCTATTTAATTGGCCTTTGTGTCCTTTCTATCGTAATTTAAAATTTATTTTGTATACTAGTACTTTTTAATATATTAACAGAACTTATTATACTGAAAAATATGGATGCAGATATTTAGTCTTACAGATCACATTTATTCACATTTCACATTTTATTTAGTTCACCTGTGAACTAAATAAAAAACATTATTTCTGATCTGTAAGACTAAATATCTGCATCCATATTTTCCAGTATAATAAGTCCTGTTAATATATAAAAAAGTACTAGTATACGAAATAAATTTTAAATATTTGGCTATATTACAGCGTTAATAATATAGCCCAACATTATCTGGCAGTTGGTATGGCTTTATAGTAATGAATCAAATTTTGGAAGATGTTTATAACTAATTTAGATATAACAATATCAGTCAGTCATATTATAAATGACTGATATGGCTATATCAAAATTAATTAGTTAATTAGTCCTGAGTAGGGTTTGGGAAGTCTCGACATTCTCAAAGTCCCGGGACATGAGACAACCCACGATCAAAATCCTGGGACGTCCCGGGACTTCGAAACTTCTCAGAATAAAATTAGAATCAAGTTCATTTTTGGTGAGATGTATCAATAAAAAAGCAATTTTAGTAAAAATCAACATTTATCGAACGTAAAAGCAAATCCCAACATCTGTAACGTTAATTAAAGTCTAAACAATTCGTATGTTTAATTCTTATAATCATAGATTCATTTTTTGACAGTAAAATCTCATAATTATAAAACCAACTTAGTAATCATACTAATCATTAATAATCATCACCTAGTCTCTATTCATTAGTCATATAAATAATATAATAAACTATCAATTAGACTTCTTTTCTGATTTAATAAAATAGGCATTTAAAAAAATCAGACCATTTACAGCTTTGTCTGACAATCTGTTTCTGATTTTTGTATCATAATAATGCTTCCAGACAAGGAGAACACACTCGTTTTCAACAGATGTCAGTTTTATTGTTTTTAAAGCTTTATAAATTAGTTCCAAACTTTCAGTACGTTTTCCGGTTGCTTCAAATAACTGAAACTCCTTTTTTAATGTTGCTCTTGATCTTTTTGCAAGAATTTCGGGTACATGTTCTTTGAATTTTTGATTGCCTGTTCCATTTGACTTTGAAACGACTCATAGGGTTTGTTGTGTACTGTGGAGCTACTGGTATTGGGTTCAGCGTCCATTATTTCCAAAACTGGCGTTTGGATACGAGGGAAGGGATATTTTCAAAAATGTCTGCAATACAGATCTTCCACAAAAGCAATAAGTGCAGTTTTATTCAAATTTGAAGTAAAAAAATCCATATTTCACGACTGACACAACACAACCGCGCACAGCACTTCACCTCGTAAAGTGAATTTGACGACTGACTGACTGACAGCTGATAGTGCTGACACAGACAGTCACAAATGTCACGATCTCATAAACAATTGTCACAAAATAACAATATGGCGGTGAACATATTTATTGTGTACTCATTCAGTAAGTTACGTAGGAGTATCAAGTAATTACTCGTTAAGCTAACAGATGGCGCTCTCAATGACAGTGTGGGAAGCTAATAAACTTTATTATGACCTTTTAAAAATAAAATTATTACAATACAATTTCGACAAGCGTGTCTCAAGGCTTGACCCGAAAGTCCCAGGACCCAAGACAATTAAATTTAGAAAAAGTCCCGGGACTTTGAGACACAAGACGTCCAGGGACCCAAACCCTAGTCCTGAGCCATGTTCAGTAACACAGAATTCTTGCTAAGTCTAGTTATGCTGCAATGCTGAACTCATTTCTAACTACTGCTTGACTCCCTCCCACTTGCTGGCTAGTTCAGTCAGCTTCTTTTATCTATGCTAACTTCTACTAATGACGTCATCGTTTTTGTCTCTTCATACGATTTGCAAGATGGCTGCTCATGTTAGACTAAACATATTTTTTATAAACAATCACAAAGTTATTTTCTCATTCTAAAATGACTTTGAAATGTAAAATTATCATACGTTGTTATAACAGATTCTGAATACATTTTAACGGAAGATAATGGTCCATTTCATTGATTACAATTAATAATTGCTTCATTAATTTCATCACAATCTGACGTAGCTTCCATTTAAATAATCGTATTGGTTACTTCATCCTTTTCGACCAGTTTGTTTGCAATCATAATTTTAACTTTGCCCACCATTTTGCCCAGTTGTCTAACTAAGAATAATTGTTCAATGATGCTCAGAACATTCTTAGCTCCACCCACTAAGCCACTCAGAATTCTAACTTAGGTGTTCTGCATTATTGAACATGGCCCAGATAGTGTAACTGGCAATGCATAGGAGTTGTGGGTTTGAGTCCCACTCTGGGGCAGTCTTTTCTTTCAGATTATTCTAAAATAAACTTTATTTATTTAGTTATAATTATTAAATTTAACAAGAGATGATGGCCTAACCACCTTCCTCCTGCCAAATTTCTTAGTACAGAAGTCTTGATAGTTTGAATTGATCAGGAAAGAGACAACCTTGAACTATTGAAATCTTGAAGTGTATGGAATATATATACAATGAAAAACAATGATAAGTAAAAGTGTTAAATAACATTGTGTTAATTTCACAATGTAATAAACTGAAAGCTAATGTTAAACCTTTCAGTGTGCTTACAATTTCAGTGTATAGTGTGTCATCATATGCTTGATTTTAATTACCCATATATGTTATTCTTACATGTTCTGGTTGAGTACATTTACTTTGATTTAAGAGTAGTAGTGCCTCAAACTACAAGACACTATGTAATTATATAGCCTTAGCAGCTCAATAAAGGAATCTGGCTATTTGTTTGATATTTGAATTATTGGGTTGATTGTATTTATTATATAAATATGTCATTGAATTTTTTCTCATTATGAAAGGATTGATTTTTTCTGTGCTATAAGAAATAGAAATAATAATAATAATTTTTTCTACTGTTGTTTTTTGATAATTTAGAAATTAATAAATCTCTAGATATTTGGTTCATCATTGGATAATCTGATATTTGGTGATTCATATGCAGTTTAATCTTGATTATTTTGTATATACTGTATAAATAACTTGTAAGCAGATAATAATATATAAAGTTTTTAATTTTTGGAGTAAAATGTCAATTTATATTAAAATGCTGGTAATTTTTATTAAATTTCTGCATTTTATTTTTTTCTTCATTTTTATTATAAAATGATATTATTATTATTAAAATAAGAATTAAATAAAATGTTGATAAAGAAACTATACTTACTGTGTTTTTCTTTAGGCTTTTGGTTTTATATTTTCTATCTTTGACTCTGTTTTTGAATCATACTGAACACTTAATATGAAATTACAGTTTCACATGATCATAGTCTTTTTTTATACAAAGTTTTAGAAGCTTATGACTCATTTTAATTTTTTAATTTAAGTAATTAATCTGTATTTGCTGTATAATAAAATTGATCAACTGTAGCTGGTACAGAATTAATTTTTAGTTTTTTTTTTTATAGGAAAAAAATGAAGTGTTATTTTCATTAAAACAGAATGCAGAATACTTATTCAATGAGTTAAATAAATTTAATATTATATGCACCAAAGTGTTAGGTGCAATATATGCTTTTCCAAGGTTAATTTTACCCCAGAAATTTATAGAGAAAGCTCAGGTATAAAATAGTTAAAAACAATTATTACTGTTTATAATTATTTAAAAATTGTAATAATTAAAAAATTGTGTATTTCAAAAGGCTAAAGGAATGTCACCAGATTATTATTATGCATTACAACTTCTGGAAACAACAGGAGTGTGTGTAATGCCAGGTTGCATTTTTGGACAAAAACCAAATACATATCATTTCAGGTATGATTCTGATTTTAGAATAAGAAGAAAAAACTAAAAGGTTTTTAATACTTATGGTATTTTTCAGGATATCACTTGCATCACCTATCAACAAACTAAAAAAAATTGTTAATTCTATATTAGAGTTTCAAGAGAAATTATTGGATGAGCATAATTAGGTAAATTTTTAATTTGATTTTCATGTCAGCTTACAAGTAGAGCTTATATCTAATTTACAATTAACAAAATAATGTAAATGTAATTGTAATGTAAAATAATGTAATGTTATTAGTAATGTTTTCATTAACATAGCTTCTTGTTTATTATATCCAAATTTTAAGACATAAATTTATTTTAAAGCTTATTTTTGATTCAAATGTATTTATTTAAAATAATAAACTTCTAATAAGACCTAACTGATTGTTTAAGATGTAAACTTTATTGAAGAGTGTTATGTAGCATCTCATGTTAGAATTTTGACTGAGAATGAGAAGTCATAAATAGTGAACTGCTGTAATTTGGATATTCTGTACTGAACAAACATCTGCACAGAGTGAATGATATGCATGCTGTATAGTTTATAATGTAACTAATAATAAATGTATTACAGGAAAAAGATTTTATTGCAATAGAATACATTTTAATATCTTCTAATGTCTGTCTTTAATGTATTTAATGTCATTTAATAGCGAGGTTGAGACTGAAGTTTTAAATGCGAAAACATGTACGTCAGACGTTCAGTGCTGCTTTCCTATAAGCCTAAAAGTTTGACAATGGTGTTTGGAAAGTCAGTGGAATCATGCTTGACATTCCAAATGCCATTGTCAAACTTCTAGGCTTACAGGAAAGTGGCGCTGAACGTCCGATGTACAAGTTTTCGCGTTTAAAACTTCGGCCTCAACCTCGCTATTATTTATATTGTACTTTGAGATCAGAATTGTAATTTTATACTGTCTTATTTTCAAATATTTTAAAGAATTGCAGCATGCCAAATTTATTATATTGATATATCAATTTTTTTATTTTTAAATTAAAATTTTTGTGAGATTATATAATGTAGTAATAGTTTAATTTTTTGAGTATAATCTTTGAAGTGCAATCAAAAAGTTCCAATACTGGGTATATAAAAAAGAAAATAACATACTTTATTTAACTTTGATAGTCATCACCTTCAAAATAGCACCCTGCTGCATTGAAATACCAATTTCAGCATTTCTGCTAAGCTTGGAATGCTCTCTGTTATGAGAAAAATATGATTGTCACAATGCTTCACTGCAATTTTTAATGTCATAATAAATAATTGCTCAATTTAGTAAGGACATGTTCATGAATCCATGCCACTGACTACTAAAAAACATTCATTTGATTCTTTCTATATTAATGACAAAATAAAATTTGCTGATTTTATTTTACTAATATTGAAATAGGGAATAATGATTCAAGAATTTTGTTAGTGTTCTTAAGTTATATCACTAATTAATTTTTTTTTTTTTTGGTGAGACAATTGAAAATTTTATACTTATATGACATTAAACATTTCAAATATCTTTATGCAAGTACTTAAAAATATAATGTATTTTTTAATTTAGTTTCAGATCAAGTATTTAAACCTGAATTTTTCTTTCTCTACTTTCAGATTAAAGAAAAGGAAAAACAAAGTTGTTGCATGAGATACAATAGGAGTGTGTTCAATCTATGTTAATATTTATAATTTTAAAAATTTGAATGTTGCAATTTTTCTTGTCAATCATTAAAAATTAGTTTGATTATTTATCTACATATGTACTATATTTTGTTATTTTACTGCTTAGTCACATTATAGACTTCTCATCAAAATTGAGTTCATCATAAAAGTTGATGAATCTAAAAAGTTTTTTATATAAAATCCTGGGCTTGTTAATTTTTTATATAAATATTACTTTATGGTTACAAATATATTATTTCAACATGTAATATAAGTTATTTTGTTTATTGTTTTTCTTAATCTGGTTTAAAATTAATTTATTATATTCATTAATTTTATAATATAATTATGAAATGTTGAAAGTTAAAGTTTTATTTAATGATTTTGTTTAAATAATTGTAATTACAAAAACAAAAATTATTTTTCTTTCATGAAAAATTTCAGCAAAGTATATCAGTGATGCCCAAACTTTTCAATTAGTAGACCAAATTACTCATAAATTTAGTCAAGGCACAGTTTGTATATTCCATGTATACAAAGTGTAGGCCTATTTCTATCATTTATAAGTGATGTGTCAAATATGTTCATGGGCCAAATCTGATCCATGGACATATGACTCCCTGGGCCAGATTAGACTCGGGGCAGTGGCGTAGCGTGGCTGTCAGCCGCCCGGGGCGGAAGAAAATTTCGCCGCCCCCTTATTTAGGGATCTCAATTTAAAAGACTAAAATATACAGTAATTCTAAAGAACCTTTCAGCAAGAACAATCATCATTATTGTGTATTCTACAGGTTCAAATTTTTACAAGATATTATTATTTATTTAGAAATTTTGCCGCCCCCTAAAAGTGCCGCCCGGGGCGGGCCGTCCCTGCCGCCCCCACTACGCTACGCCACTGACTCGGGGAACATAGTTTGGGCTTCACTAGATTTTTTTTATACATCTTTTCAACCATTATCAGTTATTTATATTAATTTGTTTTTTAGATTGTGTTTGGATGTCCCAATGATTTTAATTATGCTGATTTTCTGTTTATTAAAAATAATAAATTGGAATTACTATTTTGATATTTAAAATGGTTTTAAAAATAGTTTATAATGTTAAAAGTGTACAATAATAGGGCATCTAGAACATAAGATAACATGTATGATTTTTATTTCCCAGATGTCCTAGCTCTAGTAATATCTGTTCTCTAATAGATCAATATTTTCTCTAAAAGTTATGAGTAGAACATTAACTTTTTTTAAATTATTTTAAAAATGTTAAAGATCAGCATTTCTGTATTAATTCTTTAATGTTTTCCTAAGTTAGTATTTTATTTTATTGATTTTAATTTTTGCTATAAATATTGGATAAACTATGAAATCATGATACTGTATATGAAAATTTTCTTTTACAGTAAATAATAGGTTTTTCTAATAAATTTAGCCATAGATTAAAAATGTAGTGTAATCTGTATTTTGATCCTTTTGTGCTAGAATTTCATTTAAATAAATAAAAGCTTATTAATGATATTTTTAAATTTTAGTTTATTAAATACTTTGTCGGACAGATACAATAAAAAAATTTTCATAAAAATGATAATTTTTAACTACTACATACCTAATTATAAATTGTAATGTGTAACTTCATAAAATTGAAAATTTAAACATTGAATTTGAATGTCATTTCATCTATAAATTTTTATTCTGTAGTTTTCAGAATCAAAACATTTAAGATTGTGGAATAATTTTTATGAAAAGGTTGAAATAAATAAGTCATTAAAAACTGGTAGTATAACATACTTATGAAATTAATAAAAATCAAGTTTGTTTTTAATTATCAATCCATAACATTTCAAGACATTTTAAATTTTTTTAAAAAGAAATTTAACAAAACATGGTAACCAATTTTCATCCATTTTAAGACCTGTGTTATCATTGATCCTATTTCTTCCTGGAATGGGTGCGTTCTTTTATTCCTCCGCGTAACTCCGCGCGAGCTACATCCGTTTAAAAATTCCTGCGGAACGCGTTCCTAAATTCCGGTCGGAGTGCGCGCCGTCGAACGGCAAAAACGGCCGCTTGTAGCAGCAGTAGTTTACGGTGGAAAGCAACATGGCGCCCTCCATGGCTCAGATAGCTTCGTTTCCGGGTCCATTATGTGATTTTATGAATGAAAATTGAGAAATTGTGAAAGTGCGAGTTAGCGCACGCGGTGATGTAAGTGTCTTTACGAATTTTTTTCGTGGCTATTTTGAATGCTCTTTCAACAAATAATCCATTTTATGGTTAAATTTTACAATCGGGACCCTTCTTTTGCCTTTAAAAGCTCATATTTTAGAATTATAGATTCCTCCATCACCATACTATCGATAGTGCGGGCGCCGACATCTTTCTTTCTTTCACTGTCGTTCCTAAATGCCTACAAACAGCAGCGCACTTCCGTAGTAGCGGAGACTCAGAGCGACTGCTATTAAAGAACGCACCCAATATGGCACGCGGACTCAAAAAGGTTCGCCATCCCTGCAGTAGAGCAGGGTAGCCAGATTAAATTTTTATAAAGAGCCAACTAAGATTTAAAAAAAGCCAAAATTTATTATATATTTTATATACATTATACTTTAATTATACTTGAATGCTATTTTATTATGTTAACGCAGTGGCGTAGCGTGGGTATCAGCCGCCCGGGGCGGAGGAAAATTTCGCCACCACTTTATTTAGGTATAAGTAATGAAAAATTCCATGCTCATTTCAATCGGTCCGAATCGTATGTCCGACAAAAATATGAAATGAAATGGTTCAAATTTTTACAAGATATTACTATTTATTGTGAAATTTTGCCGCCCCCTAAAAGTGCCGCCCGGGGCTGGCCACCCCTGCCGCCCCACTACGTTACGCCACTGCGTTAACGCTTCTTTTCCAAAAAGCATATCTTCATGATTAAGGGAAGAACTTTAATCAGAGGAATACAGTTTCTCAGAAGTAAAATACTCTAACATTTTATGTGAAGGGACAAATTCTTTGCAACATATATTTGAGGACAAAAGTTGTGACCTAATCCTAATAATTGCATCTAGAAGAGAAAGTTGCATTCTATTCCTTGCCTTGTTCTTAAAATGAGTTAAAAGTGAAAACACCTTCTCTACTGTAGAATTGCTAATGGGTGTTACAGGTATACCTCGACTTACGTCGGTAATTGGTTCCACGAGAGGCGACGTAAGTCGAATTTACTTGTGTAGTTACGTAACTACAGTGGTAAACGCCAATAATGAGCACTTAAAGACCTCTAAATAACACGACAACACAGAAACACAGATGTTTTCGTGTTTTGTTCTCTAAGATTTATGATGATTATATTAACATTTACTGTAAATGTACATATTTTAATATGATTTTATGTGCTTTTAACGCTTTTTTAGTAATATTACGACTTCAATATTTGTGGCGGACGGATGTAAAGTCGAATAAAATGACTTAAAGTTGATTTTTATTTTTCCATATACTTTTTTGACAAAAGACGTATTATCGAGAACGACGTAACTCGAGGTATACCTGTATTAGGCAATTGAGGGCAAAAGTCGCAAGTTCTTTGAATTGGGGATTTTGTAATATTTTTTGCTAAAAAAGCTCACTTTCATTGGGTATTCCACATTTCTGTAAATTGATCTTCATCTATCCACTTGACAAAAGGTAATTTCCTGTATTGCTCTTCAATCATATTAAGATTGTCTTGTGCTAAATTCAAAAATGGCAATTCAGAAAACTTTGGTCGTAAAGCTTGGTTTAAAATTATATTTGGGCTTAATTGCGCTAGATCTTGAAATAAATTCATTGCCGATGGAAGCCGTTGTTGAACTTGATTTAAAGCCTCTTCTAACGTGTGAAAACACCTTTCTTTGATAGTTAGAAATTGTTGCTTGACTTTTTCATCATTATTATTTACTTGCAGGTATTTATCTCATTCATTCAAAAAATTCATTCCAAAATCAACTTTAGAAATACTTTTCTTATAATTACCATCATAAAGTCTACTTTTTAAAGTTTTGTAGTGCAAAATAAACTTTCATGCAACTGATAAGGCTCTGCTTTATTTTGTTGAAAAAGACCATTTAACCTTCCAAATTCTTGAACTATTGGAGTTGCAAAATGGAAATAGAGATAATTAGTCTGATCCAAGATCATTTCTTTTAATAATATACAACTTAGAATTTATAATATACAACTTAGAATGCCTACTGGAAAAAATAAAATCAGATTTGTTAAAAAATAAAATTATCATGATGTTATTCGAAAAAAGCCAAAAAAAGCCAAAACCAAAAAATTTTTGACGCCAATCAGACTGAAAAAAAAGCCAAATTTCGCAAATTTCGCATCAAAAACGCCAATCTGGCAACCTTGCAGTAGAGTATCGATTACCCGACCCCGATTAACCTTCACATCGGTTAACCGACCGCGTTCTAGTCCAAGGTCCTAGAATATACTAGAACCTTGATATTCTAGGACCTTCATAGTGTCTATGATGAGAATGAATAGCAGTGGCGACAGTGCAGAGCCCTGATGAACACCTATGTTCACTGGGAAGTTGTCAGATGTACAACCGGGCACCTCACTCGGCTGCTGGTATTTGTGTACAGTATTCTGACCCAGTTGACGAGGTCCTCAGACACTCCGTGGTCGCGGAGTGCATTCCAAATGAGCTGGTAGGGTACACCGTCAAAGATCTTTTCCAAGTCAAGGAAGGCAATGTGTAGTGGTTTTTCTCCCGGTGTTTCTCCATCAACCTGCAGGCTGCGAATATTGTGTCAGTAGTTCCACAGCCCCTCACAAAGCACACTGGCCGACACTGATCCGAACGATGTCACGCGGATGTCGGTCAATAATGCGCTCAAAGATTTTCATGGTGTGAGAGAGTAGGCGTGTTGGCCGATAGTTGGAGCATTCTGCTGGGTCGCCCTTGTTCTTGAAGACCAGTACAGTGGTACTTGTGGACCAGATCGTCGGAGGTCTGCCGGTGGCGACCACAGCATTGAAAAACGCAGTTAGCCAAGTTGTAGCCTCGGTGTGCAGATCCTTAAGCTTCCAGACGTCGGCTGGCAGGTCATCTGGTCCTGGTGCCTTCTAGTTCTTCATACTTCTAATCGCCACAAACACCTCCCCAGCCGTGATCTGAAGGACCGGCCCAGAGCAAGGCAGACCTTCAGGAATCGGTGAATGTGGGAATTCGATGTTTGAGATCTCATCAAAATGTTTGCTCCAACGACTCAAGACTTTCTTCTTATCCCGCAGACGCCGTCCATTCTTATCCTTCATGCACATGTATACTCGATGTATCACGCAGCCCTCGTTCGCGCTTTCACCAGTCGATAGATGTACTTCTCACCTTCTCGTGTGTCAAGTTGCTCGTAAAGATCTCGATGGGTTCGGCCCACGCTGCAGCCACCGCTCTCTTGGCTTCCTGCAATGTACCGCTGCCAGTTTTCGTAGATCTTGTTGACGAACCAAGCTCTAAAGGCTATTTTTTTCCCGCAGCATTTGTTGTACTTCCTCTGTCCAGAGCTATGTCTGCTTATCGATGTGCCGACTACCTAAATTTTTGACGCCAAGGGTCGTCTTTGCAGCTGTGGTGATGGAGTCGTGGAGCGCATTCCACATGGCGTCAATTGACGATCCGTTGGCTTCGGGGAAGATAATGCTGTTGATCATGGCAGCTTCATGTTTCTGCAATTTCCACCAATTAATCGTCATCGGCCCTCTCATGCGGCCGCCCTGACGTTGTATGGTGATCTTCATGTCAATGATTAGCAACTTATGCTGCGGGGCCAGACAATCGGATGGAATAACCTTTACATCGGTGACACTATCGTTGAAGTCACGTCTCCGTGCCAGCATGTAGTCGATCTGGCTGCAGCTGTTTCCACTGGTGTAGGTAACCAAATGACTCGTCCGTTTTTTGAAAAAAGTGTTGCAGACAACAAGTGTTGCAAACAACCGTCAAATTCTTGACTTAGCTTATGCTAAGTCAAGAATTTGACAGCCGTCATTGTTTCGTGTACCATATCCAAATTTAATACGATCCAATCAAAAATTAAGTTTGTCCCAAAATGGAAATGTAGCGTTTTGTTCCGGACCTCCTCATTTGATCTTTTTACGAAAAATATCAACCTAAAAATATGTAAACTTTATTGTTTGAAGTTATAATCAATCCAAAAGTAGAACATATGGTTAAATTAACTATATTACTTTGTATTCTGTACTAAACGTCTATGTACTGTACCTAAGGTAGATAGAGGTCCATTAGATGGAAATAATATTACGGGGATAGTATTAGATAAAAAATGGTTTATACCAAATTGATACTTCAGCTGGCATTATAAAAAATTGGCTCCCTAGAAACGCTCTTCAAATAGCTACAACCACATTTACCGAAACCGTCACACCGATAAAGCTAAGTTTGCGAGAAATTGCTGGAAAATTATCTTTATTCGGAGATCAAGGGTTTAAGAAATGTTCCTGTGAAAAATCCAAGATACACTGCAAAACAAATAGATGTGCCTGTAAAAAAATAACGTCCTCTGTAACTCCAGGTGCCACAAATCTACAACGTGTTTCAATAAAAATAAATAAACTTGGCGTAAATAAATCTCTATCTTTTCTTATAAGTACTTCTTAATTTGTTGATTCGTTTTTTGTCATTTCACGAAACCAGTTAAGAGATTTGATCAAATCACTTATTTTTTTAGGGAAATGACACTATAGAATTGTCATTTTAACATCTTCAGTGAATTGACAAATCCCTTAGGATTTGATCAAATCCCCACTTTTATCATATCCCTGCGACATATATATCAATTAATTTCTGTCTACATTTAATTGCTGGCTATACACGTAGCATCATCTATTGGCAAAAAATTTTAAAAATTAATTCTTACAAAAAAATAATATAATTTTAAAATATATATACAGGGCCCGCTCTAGGCGCGGACAACCCCGACATTTGTTTTGGGCGGCAGATCTAAAGGCGACATTTTGGTCGTGAATGTGACAAAATATTTATAAGTTAAATACTTAGTTAATCGAAATTTATATTTGTCGATTTTTTTCTATGGATACAATTACCATACAATTTTCTATGGCTACATTTTTTCTATGGCTACAATTACATTTCGTATTTATTATTTTTGCCTGAAAGCTAAGAAAATATTTGCATTCCTTAATTCCGAAGAAAACAACCATAAAAGAGGGCTTTTGGGCAAAAAGGAAAGATAAGCAACAATGTTAAATTTTGTCCCAAACCTTAGTGTCACCTTAAGAATATTGCCGATTATACCAATAACTAGCTAGTGGGGGAAAAGAGTTCTATAAATAAAAATTTAATTAAAAACTTTTTACGTTCCACTACCACGCAAAATCATCATAATAATTTGGGCATTTTGGCCATTGCGCATGAAACTGCCGATCAAGTAAACTTAAAAAAGTTAATAAAACGCAATTAAAATTCAAACATCCATACTCAATAAATAGGTTTCCTGTTAACTGGCAATTCGAAATTATCAGAAAATATTTCTATTTTTCTGCCAATTGATCGTCTGTTGAGAAGGGAAGTGAGAGTTAGGGGTACGCATTGAATGGTTTAAGAGTACGCGAAAAAAAAAATAAATAAATAGTAGCTAATGTATTGTATTCCGGTGCTACATTGACCACGCTATGTCATTGGGTGCTCAGTCTTAAATAAAATGTAATTATAATTTTATCACATTTATCTATGTTTTTCCTGCAAAAATTTTCGCTTTAACAAAAATGTTTTTTACATTTAATTGTACACTGCTACATAATTGACTAAGGCACTCCCGTTTGTCGATAATACGAAATACAACTAGAAAAATGCGAAATGGAAAAATACTTAAGGGAATGGCTGCCACGGGGCATGCATATAAAGAAAGTATGGGAACTGCTGCTCTGAATCAATGTAGTGAAGTCGGTTCGTTAATTTTTATGTAACCTACGCAATTTCTTCTAATAAACATAAGTTATTCAAGTGCAACGAACATAAAAATGTCTTCCGATTGTGGGTCTCAAAAACTGCCTGGCCCCTGGATTGAGGGGAAAAATTGTTACGGCCTTGCTTTTTACAATTTTGATCAATAATATAACTACGTAACTTATATTTGAAACAAAATTTCATAGATATTTTTGTAATTTTCTATAATGCACACGATTTTCCACGAATTCACCACTCACACTGACATTTTCTCGCAAATTTATTACTATCTTCCAATTACAATCTCTTTATGCTTTCTATCGGACAATATGTGTACCACGACGTGTGTTGCAGAACGACATTCGATCACACTACTATTTCCAAACCTTAATCACGGTGTGACGTATTTTCCGAAAACTTTCGAACTCCGAACAGTCCGACGACGACAATTTTTTTTCGTTTTCGGTAACATTCTGAAACAAAATTACGCTTTTGCCTTTGACCGGTGCATTTCCTACAAATTTTTAACAGAAAAGACGTAAAATTATCGTTACGCTATTCCTTACGACGTTACGAACTGTAAACATGATTGAAATGTCACGCGCAGATAATCCCTGGTATCTGAATTATACGAAATTAAAAGCTTATTAAATATTTGTGGTAATGACTTAAATGGTTTATCGTAGAAATTTCGAGGTAATAAGTGACGCGCGTGATGCGACGTAATACTCAACGAACAATACTTTACAATTGTTCTTTTTCATATTGTTTTTAGATGATTTCTATTATTGTTTCTTTTCAGAGACTTTTCAGCTGAATTCCGTTTCGGAAGGTCTCACGGAAGTAAGTAATCCTTTGTTTTTGTTTATATAATTAATATTGAGTATAAATTCTAATAGAACATCGACCCGAAACATATTTCGATGTTTGTCAAGTTTAGATAATTATACAAATTATTGCTGAATTAGCGAGATTGATTTATATACAGATTTTTGTTATATTCGAGCTTATTTTCGTTCAAATTCTGATAATAACTCTCAAATTATTAAAATGAAAATGCGGTAAATGTGCAATAGTTTGAACAGGAATCAGTTCAATAAATAATCTTAGTTCTTTTAATATATTTTATGTACATTATAATTTTCTACGCAAAGTACTTTAATTCCAAGATTTCTAAGCTATATTTCGTGTTTGATTAACAATACGAAGTACAAAAAACAAAAGAAAGCGTCTTCTGTAACAATGAATAAGCAATGTTTTATTCAGTTAAATCTAATTTCAGTGCCGAAATCGAATAAAACAGTTAAACAACACTATCGCCAGGGTCAGTGTCATCAAATGATTTATAATATAAGCAGAATCAATTAGGTAAGTTCTCATCTTTCCTCTTATTAAACTTTTTTTCAAATTTTTACAAAAATATTACTTTCAGGTATCGACTTTCAAATTAAAATTTAACTTGAACAATTTTCTTCCCGACACCAGACAGTAAAATCACGATAAGTAGCATGATTTTTACACCTTCTTTTAATTTAATATCATAATATTTAATTTAATGATTTCAATAAGTAATAACCGGGTTCTTTCTAATTCTAATTGATATATAAGCTGGAATTTTAGTAATCTTTAATATTCTAATTTCATATAACATTCACTCGATATACTTTTTAACAACTATATTAATACATAACATATATCTTAAATATTTGGCGCTATGATTACATGAGACATTTGACCGATACACAAGCTTATTTCTCTTTTTAAAATATTCTCATAATTGGTAGATAACATGTATCTTAAATATTTGGCGCTATGATTACATGAGACATTTGACCGATACACAAGCTTATTTCTCTTTTTAAAATATTCTCATAATTGGTAGATAACATGTATCTTAAATATTTGGCGCTATGATTACATGAGACATTTGACCGATACACAAGCTTATTTCTCTTTTAAAAATATTCTCATAATTGGTAGATAACATGTATCTTAAATATTTGGCGCTATGATTACATGAGACATTTGACCGATACACAAGCTTATTTCTCTTTTAAAAATATTCTCATAATTGGTAGATAACATGTATCTTAAATATTTGGCGCTATGATTACATGAGACATTTGACCGATACACAAGCTTATTTCTCTTTTTAAAATATTCTCATAATTGGTAGATAACATGTATCTTAAATATTTGGCGCTATGATTACATGAGACATTTGACCGATACACAAGCTTATTTCTCTTTTAAAAATATTCTCATAATTGGTAGATAACATGTATCTTAAATATTTGGCGCTATGATTACATGAGACATTTGACCGATACACAAGCTTATTTCTCTTTTTAAAATATTCTCATAATTGGTAGATAACATGTATCTTAAATATTTGGCGCTATGATTACATGAGACATTTGACCGATACACAAGCTTATTTCTCTTTTTAAAATATTCTCATAATTGGTAGATAACATGTATCTTAAATATTTGGCGCTATGATTACATGAGACATTTGACCGATACACAAGCTTATTTCTCTTTTTAAAATATTCTCATAATTGGTAGATAACATGTATCTTAAATATTTGGCGCTATGATTACATGAGACATTTGACCGATACACAAGCTTATTTCTCTTTTTAAAATATTCTCATAATTGGTAGATAACATGTATCTTAAATATTTGGCGCTATGATTACATGAGACATTTGACCGATACACAAGCTTATTTCTCTTTTTAAAATATTCTCATAATTGGTAGATAACATGTATCTTAAATATTTGGCGCTATGATTACATGAGACATTTGACCGATACACAAGCTTATTTCTCTTTTTAAAATATTCTCATAATTGGTAGATAACATGTATCTTAAATATTTGGCGCTATGATTACATGAGACATTTGACCGATACACAAGCTTATTTCTCTTTTTAAAATATTCTCATAATTGGTAGATAACATGTATCTTAAATATTTGGCGCTATGATTACATGAGACATTTGACCGATACACAAGCTTATTTCTCTTTTTAAAATATTCTCATAATTGGTAGATAACATGTATCTTAAATATTTGGCGCTATGATTACATGAGACATTTGACCGATACACAAGCTTATTTCTCTTTTTAAAATATTCTCATAATTGGTAGATAACATGTATCTTAAATATTTGGCGCTATGATTACATGAGACATTTGACCGATACACAAGCTTATTTCTCTTTTTAAAAATATTCTCATAATTGGTAGATAACATGTATCTTAAATATTTGGCGCTATGATTACATGAGACATTTGACCGATACACAAGCTTATTTCTCTTTTAAAAATATTCTCATAATTGGTAGATAACATGTATCTTAAATATTTGGCGCTATGATTACATGAGACATTTGACCGATACACAAGCTTATTTCTCTTTTTAAAATATTCTCATAATTGGTAGATAACATGTATCTTAAATATTTGGCGCTATGATTACATGAGACATTTGACCGATACACAAGCTTATTTCTCTTTTTAAAATATTCTCATAATTGGTAGATAACATGTATCTTAAATATTTGGCGCTATGATTACATGAGACATTTGACCGATACACAAGCTTATTTCTCTTTTAAAAATATTCTCATAATTGGTAGATAACATGTATCTTAAATATTTGGCGCTATGATTACATGAGACATTTGACCGATACACAAGCTTATTTCTCTTTTTAAAATATTCTCATAATTGGTAGATAACATGTATCTTAAATATTTGGCGCTATGATTACATGAGACATTTGACCGATACACAAGCTTATTTCTCTTTTAAAAATATTCTCATAATTGGTAGATAACATGTATCTTAAATATTTGGCGCTATGATTACATGAGACATTTGACCGATACACAAGCTTATTTCTCTTTTTAAAATATTCTCATAATTGGTAGATAACATGTATCTTAAATATTTGGCGCTATGATTACATGAGACATTTGACCGATACACAAGCTTATTTCTCTTTTAAAAATATTCTCATAATTGGTAGATAACATGTATCTTAAATATTTGGCGCTATGATTACATGAGACATTTGACCGATACACAAGCTTATTTCTCTTTTAAAAATATTCTCATAATTGGTAGATAACATGTATCTTAAATATTTGGCGCTATGATTACATGAGACATTTGACCGATACACAAGCTTATTTCTCTTTTAAAAATATTCTCATAATTGGTAGATAACATGTATCTTAAATATTTGGCGCTATGATTACATGAGACATTTGACCGATACACAAGCTTATTTCTCTTTTTAAAATATTCTCATAATTGGTAGATAACATGTATCTTAAATATTTGGCGCTATGATTACATGAGACATTTGACCGATACACAAGCTTATTTCTCTTTTAAAAATATTCTCATAATTGGTAGATAACATGTATCTTAAATATTTGGCGCTATGATTACATGAGACATTTGACCGATACACAAGCTTATTTCTCTTTTAAAAATATTCTCATAATTGGTAGATAACATGTATCTTAAATATTTGGCGCTATGATTACATGAGACATTTGACCGATACACAAGCTTATTTCTCTTTTAAAAATATTCTCATAATTGGTAGATAACATGTATCTTAAATATTTGGCGCTATGATTACATGAGACATTTGACCGATACACAAGCTTATTTCTCTTTTAAAAATATTCTCATAATTGGTAGATAACATGTATCTTAAATATTTGGCGCTATGATTACATGAGACATTTGACCGATACACAAGCTTATTTCTCTTTTAAAAATATTCTCATAATTGGTAGATAACATGTATCTTAAATATTTGGCGCTATGATTACATGAGACATTTGACCGATACACAAGCTTATTTCTCTTTTAAAAATATTCTCATAATTGGTAGATAACATGTATCTTAAATATTTGGCGCTATGATTACATGAGACATTTGACCGATACACAAGCTTATTTCTCTTTTAAAAATATTCTCATAATTGGTAGATAACATGTATCTTAAATATTTGGCGCTATGATTACATGAGACATTTGACCGATACACAAGCTTATTTCTCTTTTTAAAATATTCTCATAATTGGTAGATAACATGTATCTTAAATATTTGGCGCTATGATTACATGAGACATTTGACCGATACACAAGCTTATTTCTCTTTTTAAAATATTCTCATAATTGGTAGATAACATGTATCTTAAATATTTGGCGCTATGATTACATGAGACATTTGACCGATACACAAGCTTATTTCTCTTTTTAAAATATTCTCATAATTGGTAGATAACATGTATCTTAAATATTTGGCGCTATGATTACATGAGACATTTGACCGATACACAAGCTTATTTCTCTTTTAAAAATATATTTTTTTTATTCAATCGATACCTAATAAATATCGTAATATTTTTCGTTCTAATTTATTTTTCTGTATAAAAACAGTTTCACTACACAAAAATTGGTTGCAAAAGGCTTAAGCAACAGCGTCTTTGTTACAATATAATAAGTTTTTAGTATATGTTTTATATGCAATTTTTATAATTTGTGGTTATTTATATTTTGAACATAATTTTTTATTCGTTGCTATATTTATTTGTAAATGAAAAATCTGTATTTAAACTTCATGTCCTTCAATAGGAAAGTTTGAGGAAAATGGCATAAAAATTAAATTTTCGTAGTGTATTTTAGTTTACCGAATGAATTGAATAGCAACGAATGTCCAGTTTTATTCCTCGATTGTTATTCTGTCGAGCAATCGGGGTCAGTTTCTGGAAATCAAAAAACTACCACAAAATGGGTGTCGCCTTGACGTGGCTTTGTGGCTTAACGTGTGAAAATTTTCTCGAAGTTCTAAAGAAAATTTTTACCACAGACTAAGAACACCCGACAGAAATTTGAAGTGTTTTTAAGTACAATTTTTTCAAACAGTTTTTTTGTCAATTACACTAAAACACAAAGCAATGAATGTGTTGAATCTATTGCTTTATTTAGGTAAAAACAGAAACATAAAATGTATTGTATTAATTTGAGAAAGATCATGGTGGTATGATTAAGTAAACATTTTCCATTAAGTGGTGAGTAACTAAGGCTGCTCGGAATGCTGATGTCAAACTTCACAGCAGAAATTTATACGAATAAACGTTGCGTTGAAGTACTTCTTAATCTAATGAAATTAAATGAATAGTGACGCATGAATATGTATTCTGCTCGTGTGATAATTTATGTTGAATATGTATTCATATATGAATTTATGTGATTATGTATGAATTTATGTGAATATGTATTCTGCTCGGGTAACGTAGATATTCATGTTTTAACAGTAACCAGTAGTATTGACAAGTGTAATTGAATTCACGTGGACGTTGATCCACTCCAAATTTCTCGAATTTCCAGCATTATGTTGAATATCGTATATAATGAATGCACTATATATCTAAAAATAAAAAATATGGAAAAGTTAAGAAAACAAATTACAGAATCGACAACACTTCGTAAATTGCCAAATTTTTATGGTCAACCCATTATTTTTTTTTATTGCTTCATTTCATACAAAGAAAATATTTATGTCTAAACTATCAACAAAGAATTTTGATGGTTTCTATAATATTTTGAGCGATGTTAATTTTTAATATCAGGTGATCGAATTCTGCCTACCACACGACTGAATCACATAAAAAAATTAAAAATAAAATTTATGTTTAAAAATCTAACAAAGCCAACTGTTAAATCTTTAAGACAACATTCTTATAAGTAAAACGAAATGAAACGTTTGTTAATTAGTCGAGTTATAACCCAGAAAAAAGCACTTATCAATAGAGTCATAAAACAATTAACGTTTATTGTCTCTCGCAGTAGGGGTAACGAGAGGTCTATTAACAAATCTTTTTGCAGTAGCATTAAATTTCTACTAACTTCACGTGAATAAGTCATGTTTCTTCCCTATTTACGAACAAACCAGATGACGATCAGTGAAACGTGAGATAATTTACAGCCGAGTTGAAATATGCTACGTTTATTAATTGCATTTTTTCCATCAAATTACGTAAAAATAAATATTATAAAGGGAATTTTGTCAATACATAAGTACTTTATACTACTAGATAGAAAACAAAGCGCAGAATTTAACGTAGAAATTGTAGTTTTTTTATGCGATTGATAAAATTGAATAATTTTATAATAAGAACAGGATTCTGAGAGACCTTTGCGACTCAGGCGAGGGAAAATGTTGCGATTCACAAAGAATAATTAGCAACCGTTTTGAACAATGTTAATTTGTGAGAAGCAAAGTTGATTAGTATTAAAGTGCTCCACATTCATTTTAATCAATTCAAGAATGTTAACTTAAGTAATGAACGATAAGAAAATTTTACAAATTAAATTCACATTTCAATTGATTTTTGTTATGTAAAACAAATAAATGCATTCAATTAAACGAAATTTATAAAAATTAATACACGTTTAATTATAAATTGAAATATGCACTTAACAATATAAAATCACAATAAATTTTACAATTATCAAGACAACACAAAATTCTAGTTATTTGTATGTTTGTAACTATAATATGTTCAAAAGAGAACCCATTTCGCAACTAACATGATAAACGCTTCGTTATGAAATACAGTAGAGCATCGATTATCCGACCCCCGATTAACCGATCGCGTTCTAGTCGGCAAATTCAAATGTCCGCTAGTGATATGGCGCTACAATATTTGGTTATGTCTTGGCTACTTTAATATTATTTTTGTTAAATTTTTGCATTTTTTAGCTGGCAGCACTGGCTCGACCACGAAAGGGAGGCTAGTATTTAAACCAGGCCTTTTTTTTTTTCTTTTTTTTTAACTCTTTCCGCCCTGTGGGCACTAAGAGGGCCTCTTTTAGTAGGCCCATTATGGGTTCGGCCAGGCCCACAATGGGGCGACCGGGTGGTGAGGGACGGGGCCCGACATATCTGAACGGACCACCCCCCGAAAAATTCCTGGGGATTATTCAACCCGTTCGGACTCGATCCCGGGTCCCCCAGAGCGGTAGGCTGCCACCTTTACCGCTCGGCCATCCGGCCAATATATTCCTTTTTAATTAATACATCCAGAGATTTTTGAACGTCTTCCCATGCGGGGACCTTTTTTAAATCTGCCCAATAAAATATCTCTATTTCTTTGGTAAGAAAGCAAGTCCACTGCTCCAGATATTCACGGCTTGTTTGATAAAACTCTGTAGCCGCCCTTTTCACAAACTCTTCATCTATGTCAGTAACATTATCTTTCGATTTCACTATTAATTGACGGACCATAAATGGAAGAAACTGATTGGTCTGTTTCTGAGTCAAATTGTCTTTTAGTTGATTGATTTCTTTTGCAGCTTCAATTGCCGATACAGTCTGACCTTCCAGTTTCAATACAGCTTGATGAAAACTTGCTGACAGAGCGTGTAAAAAATAAAGCCACAATTCGGATGTGGGATCTTCAAAAAAGTTTTTTAGTAACAGGGGACATTTTTCAATACTCAAAAAGTAGTTTTTTAATGGCTGATACATTTTTAAAACCCTTTCCAAGGCAGGCATAAGAGCAAGCCATCTAGTTTTGCTATAGTCGAGCATTTGTTGATATTCCGTTTCAGTTTCGGCGCAAAACTCCTTTAGAGCTTCAACTCGAATCGTGTAAATATAAAAAAATGAATATATCTTCACAATAATGCTTTCGTAATCTAAGGGTAGCCTGTCTGCAGCAGATTTTATTGCATTGTGAATTACATGGGCTCCACATCCAATACCTATCAATGGCTTTTTCAGTGATGATTGCAATTTCGTTAACACATTGTTAGTTCCTCGCCTAGCTAGCCGCACCTTCGAAATTGACGTTGGCATTGTCTCCGCAAAATGCCACGACTTTTGCTGTCAAATTATTATCTGTCAACACTTGGTTTAAATAATCGACAATGATGTCAGAAGTCTCACCTGGTTGGTCTTGGAGATCTAAAATTTTTACTTGCACACCTACGTAAGGTTGAAAAAAGCGCAGTAGAATAGGGTATATTTTCTTGTTGCCGTGGTTTGAAGCGTCGTTTAGTATTGTAATCAGTGGCGTAGCGCCAGTGTCAGCCGCCCGGGGCGGAGGAAAATTTCGCCGCCCCCTTATTTAGGTATCTCAATTTAAAAGACTAAAATATTCAGTAATTCTAAGGAACTTTTCGGCAAGAACAATCATCATTATTGTGTATTGTACAGGTTACAAATAAAAAAGTCATGTATATATGTTTTACAATATAATAATCACATTTATTATAAAAATGTTTACACGTATGCCACTTATCCACACTGTAATCTAATTTGCAGGTGTTATTAGGCTATACAATATTGAACACTATTCTTTATATGATAGAAGTCATTCTCGCTGAATATTAGTCTTAAACAATCCAAGCACAAAATAAAATACATGAATCCCTACAAGTCGGTACAGACGTGTTGCCAGTCGCTACAATGAGCAAGATGTCATTATTATAGATTAATTTAAAGAAAGGGGATTCCCCAGTTTCGTGACAGAATAAGTAATAGAAAATTCCGTGCTCATTTCAATCGGTCCGAATCGTAGGTGCGACAAAAGTATGAAATGAAATGGTTCAAATTTTTACAAGATATTATTATTATTTATTGTAAAATCTTGCCGCCCCCTAAAAGTGCCGCCCGGGGCGGGCCGCCCCTGCCGCCCCCACTACGCTACGCCACTGATTGTAATACAATTGGACTTATCAAGATCATCTTTTAATTCTTTCATTGCTGTAGGCGTCAAAACGTTTACTACAATAGCTTCTGATTTCGTACGCGCGCATGTAAATTTGGGATCAAAACATGATTGAATTAATTTCGACGCACAATCATTAGAGCGAAAACTGTGGTTTTCTTGTATCGTATGATAAGCCCAGACGCCTTCTGCCGCGGCGATATCCAAATCCTTTAAAGTTGGTGCGTCCGATTTCTTGAAAAAGGTTAACATCGAAGAACTCGAAGCGGCGGTACGATCGGCATTTTTATGTTTTTCAGACTTTAAATGCTGTTCAATATCACTGGCACCACCATGGGAAACGCTAAATTTTGCACGACACTTTTCACATCTGACATCTGAGGGAGTATTTATTTGCTCGATAAACGGATATTTTGCTTGTAAGTTAACATTGAACGTATACTTGCGTTTCGGCATTTTAACTTATGATTCCAAAACAAAAGAAGTTTAAGTTATTTACTAGGTACACGAGCATCAAACAACAACAAAACAAATATCGAGAAGTGGGCGAACGAGAAATCTGCCAAACAATTAGTCAACAAAGCGCGAGCGATGACGTCTTCGCCACTCTCGGCTATCGTCGCGTCAACCGACGACGCGGTTTGCTCTCGCACACCGATCGCGTTCGGCCGCCGCGCGACGGCCGTCCGGCCGGCTCGACTACTCAAATTTTCGCGCGGTTTCAGAAAACGGGACAATTTTTCGTCCCAGAGTTCATTTCGGGGACACCGGGACTCGTAACTCTAAAAAGGGACAGTCCCGTTCAAAACGGGACGTCTGGTCACGTTAGTTATGACCTGCCCACTGTCAAGGATGGCTTGTCCAGTCTGGAGCTAATTAATTGTCAGGTCGAGTGGAGGAGGAAAGAGCGGGATCGTTGATAAGACAGAGGCGAGATTCGAATAAATGACACCAGTTAAATCAACAAACAGAATTTATTACGAAACGATAACGAACAGTTACACCGAATAATATTGACAGAGATATTACGTACTAACATAGGAAAGTCGAACCCGAGAGAGAGTTTACAAATAAGTGGTCGTCATACCTCAACAAGTATCGGAGTCGGATGACAGAGTCAATACAAAAATCCGTAGTGGCGTAGCGGCTTCGATCGTAGGATTTCAGCGTAGCGGCTTTGTAGAATTTCGGCGTTCGGAGGCTTCGAGTCCGACTATAGGCGGGAGCTACGAGCGACGACCCCTTGGTTCTTGCTCCCCTCCTTTTTATTTCGTCCCCTCGTTAATTTTCTCGCCAATAAGCGAATTTTCTCTTTAGTTCCGAGTGTGACTCAGTTTCGAGTTTCGAGTTCGAGGGGTAGGGGATAGGTACGGTCAATCCCTTAAGACGGGTCAGTTTTTGGTTTGGAATTTGGTTATTGAAGTCAAGATAATGACTAATTTACAATTTTATTTTGCCGGTCAATTCGAACTCTCACACTACTAATAATGTATTTTTTCATACTTTTCGGTTATCCGACTTGTCACTTATCCGACCAACCCCAGTCCCCAATTAAGTCGGATAGTCGATGCTCTACTGTATTAACAAGTAGTTCGGAAGAATTTTTCACTGAATATACTGTACTGTACATACAGTACATACTATTTCTCATAATTTACAAAAAAATATTTATTAATTTTATGCGCGTTAATAATTTTTTACTGATTATTTTTTCACGACACGGCTTAAATATTTTAAATAAAAATGGCTCGCTAACCATTTTTGGTCAACAAACCATGTTTATTTTTGTTAACCAGTATTGGAGAATCTAAAAGAGGAACATTTCAGTATTAAGTGTCATCCTTTTCGAACAGTTGCCAGAGTTTATGGGACCCCGAAATAAGAGTATTAAAATTATCAAAATTTGTAACTGTTTATTGAAATGTTTTATCGAAGAGTTATTTTTGAATTTTCACATAATGGTTTGTTCTATTTGAAAATGCCAAAAACAAAGATTATTACATCGAATTTAAACTGCAGTTACTTCCAAAGTATCGGGCTAGGTTGCCCACGCCAGAAACGAAACTAAAGAAAAACTTTTCAAATTTGAAACACGTGAGAAGATTACCTTGCGACACACTAGATGGCAGTATGACGTGCATTGCCAAAATGATGGATATGCAGCAGAAGGCATTTACGATGACTTTGTCTTCCAGCAGGGTGGGGCTCCATCTCATTAGCATACTGAGATGCGTCGATACCTGAACGTAGAACCCACCTGCAAAGTTTACGCAAATCAGCAATGATGGTACTCTTCTGTCATCAGAGAACGAGATTGGTATAAAAATGGATTGCTGGATGATTGTACACACAATTGTAGGGAATTGCAAGTGAAGGTATGGGCGAAAAACGTGATTTAACAGACTTTGAACATGGAATGATTATGGGTGCTAGAAGTAGCGGAGCGAGTATCAGCAAAACTGCTTCGCTTGTCGCCCCTACAAGTGGTGTTATGGTCTGGGGTGTCATCACATACGATCACCATTAGTAGTAATTTACGCGACCATGACAGCCCAACGGTATGTTAACGACACTGCAGCAACATGTGTTGCCTTTTATGGTGAGGCTCCCAAGAACCAAGGAGCTTTTGTTCATGTGTACAAAGAGTGTACTACCAATAGAAAAAGCGGGTCTAACGTATGGCAAGTGGTCGTTCTCGGCCGCTGGATGCTCGAGCTGAAAGAAGCGTTGCCAGGCTTAATCAGTGCAACAGAAGAGCTGCAGTACGTCAGATTACAATTGATCTTAGTCAAGAAATATTTCCGATGACCTCTGAACGAACTGTTCGCCGTACATTACATCATCTTGGATATGAAAGCCGAAGGCCTGTTCGAATGCCTTTTTTGTCTGCAGCTAACAAGATCAAATGACTCCAATTCGTACATGATCACAAAGATTGAACAGTAAATGACTTGAAAAGGGTAATGCGGTCCGATAGTTTTTAATTTCACCACGCAGATGGCAGAGTGCGAATATGGAGAAAACAGCATGATTGTATGGTCTCTATGTGCATTGCCACAACACTTCAAGCTGATGGAAGCAATGTTGTAGTTTAGGGATGTTTTCCTGACATTGTTTGGGTTTTTTGCTTCGTGTGGAACAACATCTGAATACACAAAGGCATTTAAATATTGTCATTGCCAAGTACATCCAGTTATGTTAATAGCCTATTCCATTGGAGATGGATACTTCCAGCAGAACAATGCTTCATGCTATAAAGCTCAGATTCTTCGAAGATGGTTTAAAGAGCATGACGGAGACTTCACCTTGCTTAGTTCGCCTCCACAATCACTGGATCTCAATCAAATTGAACATTTGTGGGAAGAGGTAGAAAGGGGCATCAGGCAGCTGGATCCAGAACCATCCATTCTTAATAAAAAGAAAGTACTGTAAAACTCAATTTTGACCAAAGTTTCATTTCTTAGAATTTAGTGAATTGTTTTTCTTTTAGCTTTTTTTTTTTTTTTTTTTACTTTATCAATTTATTAATATATAGAAATAAACAAAGCAAGCTTAAATAATAAATATATAACTTATTTATAACGTTATTTAATAAGATAATTGAGTTTACTAACTATTCGGAGTATTCGAATATTTGAATTCGAGAAAAGTGATATTCGCATATCTATAATTTATATAAATAAATTAATAATAAAAATCACTTAATGCATGCTTATACTGTTTATTTTAGTTGAATCAATACATTTTGCGTGTGTTATATGCGGTCAAGATGCGTTCACTGGTTATTATGGGAACTGTGGATGCAAACCACTTCTTATTTATTGTTTTTATTAATAGATGTCAGTCTTATTGTATTGGTGAAAACGGTTTATGTATGTACAGTAAAGTTGGAATTCAATTTGTCAGTTTTGCTACGCACAACTTTTCTTTGAGAGAGATTTTAAACCGATATGTTTTGGAGAAACGTTTTTGTGAAAATAGAAATACTTTTAAAAGTCACCGTACTTTGGAGATTGAAAATATAACGCCTAAATCAAGAATTAAACAAACTCTTAGCCCAAGAAATTTTTCCTCGGGATCACCTCTTTTATTTAAATGATAATTCAATAAAAGAAAGCAAATAGCAAATAAGAATTTTTTTAATAAAAAGATTTATTGTTTCATAATGAATAATACAAAACCGAAATAAGATCTGTAGTTATTCTCTCTTGTGACTGACCTAGTGACTTGAATAATAAGTCACTAGGTCATTTTGTAGGAAATACGCATCTGACTTATGATTTTCAAAACACTTCAAATTTTGATTTTTTTTTAGCTTATGTGAAACATCTCCATGAACAAGTACGTAATAATGCACACAAATCTATAAATAAAAATATAAATTATAAATAACGCTGCACATCATTCTAAGAACTTTATTAAAAAATTTTTACGATAAAAATAATCGATATTGAATCTTATATGTTTGTGTACTGTACTTTAATTTTAAACAATTGCTAAATTTTCTAACTCTTACAGAATATGATATTAATTAAAAATTTAACAACAACAATAATAAACTTTATGAAATAATTTAAGCAGTATCATGAAAATTTTAACATATAATCTGACATGAGAGATAATAAGAATAAACAAGTAAGAAAATATTGAATATAATACTCTACATATAGTCATTATTGAAAAATTCATCGGTTATTACTTAAGCTATTAGTTGTATTCACAATAACTAGGCCTAATACTTTTTAAAATTTGGTATTAGTAAACGTCTAAACAATCATTCTCTATTAATATTGGAAAAAGAAAATGGAATAGTGATATAAAATTCAATGTGACTTAAAAAACAGTTGCTTTATGTGAATGTAACATAATAAAATGAAAGCACAAAGTTTAAAATTTTAAATGACAAGTGATCACATTAGACTTACAAAATTTGCCAAAATATTCTACAAAATATTCTAGGACCTTGGTTCTAGTCGGCAAATTCAAATGTCCACTAGTGATGTGGCGCTACAATATTTGGCTATGTCTTGGCTACTTTAATATTATTTTTGTTAAATTTTTGCGTGTTTTAGCTGGCAACACTGGCTCGACCATGATAGGGAGGCCAGTATTTAAACCATGCTTAATTTTTTATTTTGTTTTTATTTTGTGGAAAATAAAGAAATAATTTTTAACGATACAATAGCGACGATTATTATTTTAAAAAAATTTTGTTAGGCTTAACATCGATGAAAATTCAACGCGAAGTAGGTTAATAGCGATATACTAATATACAAATTACATGGGATATACTAATATACTATATTAATAATGTATTTTGTCATACTTTTCAGTTATCTGACCAACCCCAGTCCCCCAATTGAGTCGGATAATCGATGCTCTACTATAGTTTGAATAAGCATTGTATACAAACTAATTGTAACAAACAAGGACACACATTTTATTATTCCTGAACAGTTAATTATCTAAATTGTATGAACACTTCCAAGTAATGTGGGACAAGGGTGAAGGTGTGAGGCTCTGGATAGGAAAATTTCATTTCTTAATTTATGAAAAACAAGTTACAAAAAATAAAATATAAAATATAACAACAACTTCGAAAATTCAAACATTACGTTATATGATTAGAGTAACCATACGTCTCTACAAACGGCCGGATGGCTGAGCGGTCAAGTGTCAGTATACCGCTCTGGGGGACACGGGATCGAATCCGGTCCTTCAGAGTGGTAGACCGGGGTCAAAAAATCCCCAGGAATTTTTCGGGGATGAGGTCTACCCGAATATGTCGGGCCCCGTCCTTCACCACCCGGCCGCCTCATTGTGGGCCTGGCCGAACCCATAATGGGGTCACTAAAACAGGCCCCTTTAGTGCTTACAGGACGGAGAGAGTTTAAAAAAAATACACCCGACTTGTCCTGGACAATTCCGGATTTTTCCCTTTTAATCCTCAAAAGTAGAATAAAATTTTAAATCATTTTATGTCTTATAATTTATAGGTCATTATATAAATAATTTTCAAAAAATTAATCTAAATTATAACTTTAGCCGTTTTTAGACCCATTTTTCACTTTAAAAACCGTTTCGCTTCGGCTTATGATCGCTCTACATGATGTAATCTCATGCATTTTTTTTTTTCTTCTTCTTCTTTTCTTCTTCTTCTTCTTTTTTTTTTTTTTTTTTTAATGATCTTAATTCCATTAAAAATGTCAGAAATTTTAAATACATTATAACAGTTTAAACATATATTTTTCTAATATATATTCTATACATATTATGTTCTAATTCGTAAAGAACACGGAACTTTGCGTATTCTAGTGAGCATCGGCTTCATTATTATTATGGGAAACAGTATAGTAATTAAAATCTACGATGATGTATATAAGTTTACACATTAACGAATATTGGTTGATAAAGCTGTCGATGCAGTAATCTAGAGCAATGGTATTCAAACATTTTAACAGTGCGACCCAAAGGTAATTTTCCGCGACCCATAGATTGAATACCACTGATCTAGAGAATTTGCCATTATTATGATATTTTTTTAGCAAAAATATTTTTTTTGGAGAAATTTAGTTTGTAAATGAAAACATCTTTATTAATATAATGAAAATAATAATAAATTGTATAAAGTCAATCTCAAACGAATAAATCTGATAGAATCCGGAGATTTTTTTTTTCATTTACCAATGTGGGATGTTAAGAATAAGTGGTAAATAAATAACAAAATGTCACGTTAATGTTGACATTATGTTATAAAAGAATTATAAAGGAATGAGTGAGTTAATCTTATAAATGTAATGAAAGTTGTCAGTTAAACCAAGTCAATTTTACTTAATCGTAGTAATTATTAATTATATTTCGAAGCAACTTGACGCATGGCATGTCTTGAGATAAAATCTATAACCATTAAATTATTATTAAATGTAATGTAATGTTTATTAGTGTTAAATATCTTAACAAGATCAATAATGAATTTTCAGTGTACAAAGATTTAACAAAATTTGTAAATCTGACTAAATTATCAGTTGTCAGTTTATTAAAATCTTGAAAATATGACATTTTTAATATAGAATTAAAAATTATGAAATAAGTGTATAATGCATTTTGACATTTTGTTGTTCATTTCTTATTTGAGAACTGTGTAAATCATAGATTACATAGTTACTATTATACAAAGTTTACAATTTAAAGTATAAAACACTGATCTCTACAATTATAAATGGTAATATCTTGTTCTATGGACAGAGCTGTGCTGGTAGATGAGGCAGAGAGGCAATTGTCCAAATTGGAAGGAATTTAGTATTTCTTCCATAATATAAAGCCATCCATAAGGGCATCATAATGTTTATAGAAATATATATATACATTGGCATTGTTCTTGGCCAAAATTATTTGGGATGGTCTTGGGTATGGAGATAAAATATTTCATGCTAAAAGACTCTAAAAGTTTGTTCTTTTATACTAAATTATGATATTACAGAATTGTTATATTGTAAATGATTGATTATATTTAGCAATAAGTATTAACAATATATTTCTTTATTCTGGTTGAATATTTGCTTTATTTTGTCAAAGATATTTGTAAAAATAAAGTAGTTCCAACTTAACCACTGCTACTTTCTGGATAATAACAATAAACACAGCTTAAATGTTAGTAAATCCAGAATGAAAATTTAACTTAATATTGAAAATATTTTGACTAACATTTTTGATCAATACTGATCTTTGCCAAGTTGCTTACATTCTATAAATAGACTGTATCAGAAGAACACTGTTACAAAGTTTAAACTAGTATATATTGTTACATAATATGAAAAAATACAACAAAAATTTTTAAAATTAAATTAAATTTTTGTTCTAGATTTACTTTGGTGTAAGATGTGTTTATTAAGAAAATAGTTGCTTAGTTTCTGAGAATTTGAATTTTTAAGGAATGTGTGTATACATTGATTCATGTATAAATAGCAATATCTTGCTCTATCCTATACAAATTCAAATAAAAAAAAAATTTATGAAAGTGGATAGTACATTTTGAAGAATATATAAATAAATAAGACATATATGGAAATAAAATATATTAGATAGATTTTATGGAAATAAAATTTTTTATAAAGTTACAAATGATTCTTAGAAAAATGGAAAAGATCTTGTAATGACTATGAACTATCTGTAAAGTTGATTTTGGCTGTCCATAAATTATGTCTGCATTTTTTTTTAAAATTTTTACTCCCCTTCCCCCTCTTGTCTCAGTTTGTCCAAGTTTCCATAAACTCCTCCCTTCTTCGGGCTTCCGACAATATTCAACCTTCTTAAAACCTTTATCGTTTTATGAATGATAGTTACCATAAGTAGAAACAAAACATACAAGAAATTTTGAAATAAATATAATAAAATTCGTAAACCATATAAAATTTAATGAAATAAATGGGTATCCACTGAAGCTCAACCCCTTTCCTTCCCCTTGTCTGACTTGTCTTGACTTCCTCCTTCCCTTCCAGTGTGGATGTCATTTATTGTATGACTAAATCATATTTTTAAAATTAGTTTTTGTGAAAGAACATGGGATATGTCAGAAAAAGAATGTTTATGTAGAAAAGATATGTTAGAATATACAGCATATATATATATATATATATATAAGATTAACTGTATAACTGTAAAAGGAAAAATATATTTTTTTTGCTGTGTAGAATTTTTTGAATCATAACTTTATATCAGTTTAACTCAAAAAATTTTAAATAAAATACAATGATTGATATGTAAACCTGAAATCTTTACGTTAAAAATAACAGCTTTTTAATTGAAATCTTTCAGATTCATTTGATGTCACTATAAACTTCTTTATATGTGTGTAGTGTATGTATATACAGGATGATTCACTCATACTTTATGACCGACAGTCATATTTGAATAACATGTAATGTAAAACATACCTTAGTCAACTGCTTCATCATAAAATAAAAAATTGTTCCATTTGTGTTTCTTGCACATCTTTTCATTTTATATGGAGATATAAGCCCACAGTCTGATTATCTTTAAAAATAAAGAAATAAAATAAAATAAAAATTACTGTATATTTAACTAGTCAAGAAATTATTTAGCTGGTTGAGCTGGTTACCAGCTAAAACTAGTGTGGGAGAACACTGGACCAATCTATTAATTTATATTTTATGAATTGTTGTTCTTAGAATACTTTTTATTAAAGACTAGAGGGAAGGGCAGTGGTACAAGAGAGATGGGAGAAGGATTTAAGTTGTTCTACACTGGAGAGAGTGGAAGGAATGGTGTGGGAATAATATTGGATGAGGAGTATAAAAAGAAAGTGATAGAGGTAGACAGGAAGAGTGAAAGATTAATGAGAATTAAAATGGTGATAGGAAAAATGATAGTGAATGTGGTGTCGGGATATGCACCACAGGTGGGATGCTCTGAGGAGGAAAAGAGGGATTTTGAAGAAAGTCTCGAAGAGGTTCTGCGAAATGTAAGAAGTGAGGATATGCTGATTTTGGGAGGAGACTTAAACGGCCACGTGGGAAAGACCGCTGAGGGGTCAGAAGAGGTTCATGGTGGTAAAGGGTTTGGAGAGAGAAATGAAGCAGGGGAAAAGATCATTGAAATAGCAACAGCGTTTGATCTTAAAATTATGAACACTTGGTTCCTAAAGAAAGTAGAACACCTGATCACTTTCAAGAGTGGAGGAAATTGTAGCCAAATTGATTACTTCTTAATGTCAAAAAAGGATAGCAGGCTAGTACAGGACTGTAAGGTCATAGTAGGAGAGGCGGCGGTGAGACAGCATAGGCTCTTGGTAATGGACATAATGGTACAAGATAGACCTCCAAGAGAAAACAAAAAGTGCCGGGCTCGATTGAAGATATGGGAAATGAAAGGGGAGAATGTTAATAAGTTCCAACGAGAAGTACTGGAAAGGATGAAAGATAGGAAGCTGAATGGGGAGGCAGGAGTGAATGAGGAATGGGAAGATTTCGTGAATATTGTGAAGGGAGCCGCGGAGCAGATTTGTGGAAAAACAAGAGAAGGGAAACGGCTCTGGCGAGAGACATGGTGGTGGAATGAGGAGGTCAAAGAAGCAGTAAGAAAGAAAAAGGAAGCATTTAGGGTATGGCAGAAAGGAGACAATCAAGAAGATAGAGAAAAATATAAGGAGTGTAACAGAACAGTCAAAAGAGCAGTGAGAATTGCTAAAGAAAGAGAGTGGGAAAAGTGGTATGAAAAGCTTGAGACCAAGGAAGGAGAGAAGACTATATATAAAATAGCAAGAAACAGAGCGAGTGCTAGAAGGGATATATTAGAAATAAATGCGCTAAAGGGTGAGAATGGAGAGCTGTTAATACAGGCGGAAAGGATACTCCACAGATGGAAAGAATACTTCCAAAACCTGTTAAATGAGGAAAATGAGAGAGGTGTCCTGATAAACGTAGAAGAAAACCTTAGTCCGGTGGAGGATATTACACGGGCAGAAGTTAATCGGGCGTTGGAATCTATGAAAAATGGTAAAGCGGCTGGACCATCTGGAGTGGTAGTGGAAATGCTTAAGGCTCTGGCGCTGGAGGGGAAAGAATGGTTATTTAACATAATGAAAAGAGTATGGGTGTCCGAGAAGATACCGGAGGGGTGGAAGAGAAGTGATATGGTGCCGATATATAAGCAACGGGGAGATCCACTACAGTGCAACAACTACAGAGGGATTAAGCTGTTAGAACACGCCTTTAAAGTATTGGAGAAGGTGGTGGAGAGCAGACTGAGAGGAAAGGTGGAGATAGATGAAAGACAGTTTGGATTCATGAAGGGAAGGAGTGCCATCGATGCAATATTTATAGCAAGGCAGATACAAGAGAAGAGGCTAGAGGGAAACCAGGGAGTGTTCTATGCTTGTTTGGATCTAGAAAAGGCCTATGATAGAGTACCTAGAGAGGTGGTGTTCTGGTGCTTAAGAAGGAAAGGAGTGCCTGAAAAACTAGTTCGGCTGGTAGAGGAAATGTATAAAGGGGCACGGACTGCTATCAGAACACCTAATGGTAGATCAGAAGAATTTGAAGTTGGAGTGGGGTTACACCAAGGATCAGCTTTGAGTCCTCTGCTGTTTATAACGGTAATGGATGAGTTGAGCAAAACCATTGGCAGACAGGGGCTGTGGGAGTTACTTTATGCTGACGACATAATGCTGATAGCGAACAGTGAAGAAGAGTTGCAACAAAGGTTGGGGGATTGGCAGAAATGTCTGGAGAATGGAGGAATGAAATTAAACATTAACAAAACAGAGGTTTTGGCCAGTGTTAAAAATCAGAAGATAAATCTGAAGTTAACGGATAGAAACGGACTTGACATCACGCAAAAGGCTAAGGTTAAGTACCTGGGAGTGATGATAGATGAAAATGGAGGATGCACCGTGGAGGTGAAAAGTAGAATCAGTAAGGGGTGGTTAAAATGGCGAGAACTGACAGGGGTACTTTGTGATGCCAAGATGCCGAGGAAATTGAAAATCAAAATTTATGAGGCAATAATAAGACCGGTCCTTTTGTATGGATCGGAAACGTGGACCCTCCGAAAGACAGAGGAGTTGATGTTGGCGAGGACCGAGATGCGAATGCTGAGATGGTTGTCCGGTATTTCGCTCAGGGAGAGAAGGAGAAGTGAAGAGATCAGGAGAGAACTTGGGGTTGAATGTATTTTGGACAGGATAACTAAATCTCGATTGAGGTGGGTCGGACATATGCTGAGAAGAGGAGAGGATGATATGGCAAGGAGGGCTTTTGACCTGAGAGTAGAGGGGAAGAGAAGTAGAGGAAGACAGCGAAAGCGATGGGGTGATGTGGTGGAGGAGGATATGAAAATAGTGGGACTGGAGAAAGGGGACGCTTTGGATAGAGGAAAGTGGCAACGCAAGATCCAGGAGGCCTACTCCTGCAAAGGGACAAAGGCAGCAAAGTAGTAGTAGTAGTAGAATACTTTTTATTAAATTGGAATTTGATTTAAATTGGTATTATAAATTCTAATATTATTATAATTAGTATTCATACAGCTGTTATAAAGATAAAAAAGAAAATAAATGCTGTTTTATTATTTCTTATTTTAGTTTGCATGTGCAAAATGAAGTAGTTTACAATGAAACCTGCATATTCCAAAGTATTTTGTCAAAGAATTATATTTTAAAAAGTAAGTTTGTAAAAAAAATTATATTATATTATATTTTTTACATAGTAATGTAAAGTAACATCAACTCTTTGTTTTATTTTTTATTATAAATTCATCTATTGAATTTTTATATGACAAAATTTGAAGGTAGATAAATTGTTGCAGAAATTAACTCATATTATTTTATCTGTGACTTTATCATCTAATTTGTAATATTTATTTAGAATAAAACTAATGCAAATGAAAATTATGGAAGAAATTTGACTTATTATTCTACTTGTATTATTTTTATAAAGTTTTTAAACAATAGAAATGTAACTGAACGATTGCCTTAAATAATCAGGCTATAACTTCGCTAATTTAATGATATAAATTAATAAATTATTGAAATTATAATTATTAATTTAGTTAAGAGATGGCAAATAACGTCTACTTCTAGTAGCAAATTACTTAGTATTAATCATTAAATTAGAAGAGTTGTAGTCTGATTATTTAAGGTGATCATTTGGTTATGTTTCTATATACATATCAGGCTTCATGATGTTTGATATACTTATGTTTCTAAACAATATTAAGATTACATATTTAATTTTAATATTTTTGTATTTGTCAAATTTTATTAAGGAATTATTATTATTATTTTTTTTTTGTTGTTGTTTTTAACAGGACAGGCACTACTAATCTTTTGCATTACCTAATAAATTGAGTAAAAAAAATAAAGAATTATATCAAATGTAAAAAAAACAGTTCAATTTACAGTATTTGAAATTTTTTAATTTTGTAAACTTTTTATAACTTATTAACAAAAACTGTTTCTATTTTTAGTTAACAAAGCAGAAATAATTTCCTGAAAATAATAACAAGAATTTTCATGACTTCATATCTGGAGATCTGATAATTACAAAGTAAGAATGTAAATTAAATTATTCTATTGCAAAACAGTTTACAAAATTACAATCTCTATATTTTCAGACCCACGCAATTATCTCCATGTTATTCATGGAAGACAGATCAAAATGGTATCAGATCAAAATGGTTGTGAATGTAGTTTTGTAAATTGTGCACTGATAGTCTAAATTTAATGATTTTTATGCTGCTTTAATATTTTAATAAACTAGGTATAGTTTGTTTTCTGTCCAAGTACTGTATGAGCTAAGAATTGAGTTGAAGCATCAGCAAGTCAGTATTATTATTTTGGCGGCCACCTATGATGATCACTTGCTGCTACCATGGCAGTGTTGTCACCATTGGCATAAAAAGGAATTTAAAAAATTGCACATATTTCTGCTAGCAAACTTGGACACTATCACTTTAATCCACTGTGTCTTGAAAATGAAATCATGGACCCCTGATTTTTATTACATTTTTTATTTCCTCATCTCATATTATGTAAAATGACAAGGTTTAAATCAAAATCGATCAATCAAATTTTGAGAATGAACTCAATTCTATAAACCACATAGAAGAAGCTTTGCAAATATTCCACTTCAAATGTAAATGTACATTTAATATATTGTTTTAAATTGCATATTTAATTGCAATATATATTATTTTATTGTTTGAAGAAACAAATATTTTTGTTTAAAAAAATTTATTAATAAACATATTCAAAATGAAGAAGGAAATATTCTAGAATTTATTTTTTAATTCAGATCCTTAGCTACAAGTGGGCTATGAGGTGGCTAGATCCCTCAATATAGTCAGCAGTGACCATATGCAGTATAAATTGATATAATATATGCTTTCATTTTTATCATGTAAACATTATACTGTTATGTGTTTTACACTTTGACTATAGCTAATAGGTTTAATGGTGCTGGCTGGAAAACAGAAAAATAGCAGTCAGAATTTTTCAGCTTGTCCCCCTAGCCCCACTGATTTATTTAGTTTAAATATCATATAATAATATAAATTTTATTAACATTGTATAAATTTTTTTAACTCAAAATTAAATGGATAAAATTAATTTGTTAATTTCTTAGTAATTGTATAAATAATAAATTAATTACACTGTGATGTGACAAAAATATCTTGAGTAGACTACTACTTAAAAATAATAATTTCTCTGTTCTTTCAATACAATGAATATCATACAAATTATAACAGAAAATTAATAGCTTATAAAACAGTATTGTGTTACATAAAAGAATTTATTACAAATAAAATTGAAATATAATATACTATTTTATGTATTGAATAATACTTAGAAAGCTTTATGCTATAAGAAATAATTATAAAAAATTGAGCTCATTTTAAATATGATACTAGTATAAAGTAATCAATTGAAAGTAGAAATTAAAAAAAAAAGTACTAAGAAAAACAATAAATTTAAAATACATTAATGAAAATCGGAACCATGGAGGAATAAAGCAAATTTTTGTGCATTGTCTATAAAGTTTTTGAGATAATAGTAAGCAGAAATATTTCAGAAAATCAAAAAGATTAAATTTATCAATTAAAGAACATGCATTATCAAAAAATGAACAGAGAAGTAATAAAGGAAAGTTGAGATTCTTGCTATTTGAATTTTATTCTTAAGTTTGATGCCATTGACAAAAAAAATTAGAAAATATTATCTGAAAATTTTTAGGTTACTTTTAATTTATTTGAACTTAATTTCTAAAAATCTGCAGTACATCAGAATTATATAAATTAATATGATGACTGAATTGTTGTAAAGTAGCAGAAATTTCATTGTTTATTAAAATAATTTGATAAAGTCTTTATTTAGATCAGTAACAAAGTATAAAAATAAAAGGTTTGAAATTAATTAAATTTAAAATTATATAATAAAGAATTATGTGATATTATTAGTGTTAAAAAATCATTTTTTCTTTTGATTAAATTTAGTCAGTACAGAAATATTTCTATAATCCAAAAACATTTCATAAAAATATTACAAATTATTAGCATAAAAATTAACATAAATTATATTGACTTATTTTTAATTTCTCTTGTAATAAACTAAAAAGTTATTAATTTTGTTAATATTAATTTGTATCTTATGTTAATTTCATACACTAATATAGAAGTTTATAATTTTCAACAATTTAAAACACATAAATGAATAATTTGCATAATTACCAGGAATAGAAATTTTATATTGATTGAGAACACTTGTGAGAGAAATTGCCAAAAATTGCTGGTCTTTATAATTATAAATTTAATTTTAATAATAATTTAAAACAAAAAACTGACACTGTAATTATTCACTCATAAGCAGAAATAGACAAATAAATGATGTACAGAAATTCAAATAAAATATTATCTTTATTAATAAATATATAGACAACTATCTGATTATATGGAACAAGAATAGATTCCCTTATATATTTTTTATATGAATTTGCATAAGATAAACTCCAAGTGATTAATTCAATTTCAAGCATGCTGATTGAAAATTTAGTAAGAATAATGCAAATGTTAAAATAAATTGATCAACACATTCACAATAAATGTAAACAGATGGACAAAGTCAGAATTTAATGATAATTTAATGGTATTAATATAGATATATACAGTGACTCTGCATAAGTCGACACCCCAAGGGAAAGTGGAAATGTGTCGAGTTATCTGGGTGTCGACTTATGCGGACTCGACTGTATTAAAGTAAGGGTGAATATGTCAATGTCTATTGAGCAGTGCATACGCTATAAAATCTAATAGTATTAAATCCAAATAAATATGGTAGGCAGTCAACTTCAAATTTTGCATTTCTGAATAGTAATCTTTATTAACAATTAAAGCGTCTAAAAATTTTTTAAATTCTATCTCATTATATAGTATAATGAGAGAGTTTTTTTAGAGACAGTTTGATTTGTAAAAGTTAAAGTAATTTAATTTCTTTAGATATTTTTTAAAGCATTATTTTTTATCTTGAATTCTAATAACGTTATAATTTTTTTAAAGAAAAATTGTTAAGAATATTAAATTTTTTTTATAAAGAAAAGAAAGTTTATAAATTTTGATAATTAATGTCACATTATTTATTAGTAAAATAAAGTAAATGGTAGTTTTTTGAATTTTTATAAACTTTAACAAGCTTAGCATTAAGCTAAAATTAAAAAAGTACCAAAAATACAATTCTTTTTACTTTAATAATAAGTTAGATAATGTGTAATCATACTAAGAAATATTATAATATAAGTTTGAATTTGAGAGTTTAAAAGTTCATGATTTTGCAATAATAACCTTATTTGCAAATGCAAAATTGTACATTTAGTAATTCACAGATACCGAAGAGTTTTATATTTAGTATTTATGGAGAATATCTGTGAGAGTATTCATTAGCACTTTATGAAAGTGGTCCCATTTATGAGAGCATTATATTGATATTTGACTGTATTAAAAAATATTATAAGATTAAGCAATATTTGTGTTTAAAAATAAATTCTTTAATGGGGTAATTTTATATGGGGTAAAGTTATTTTTTATTAAACAAAAACATTAAATACAATACAATCTTAGAAATAAATGTTAAAAAAAATAGGATGTCTTTATCTTTCCTTTAAAATTTTCTAATCACCTTGAAAGTGTAAATGTTTTAGAAAGTTTTATTAGTAGATAATATTTCTACTGTGTGTGAGGGAACTTCAAATAAATATCTATTTTCATACTTGAGAATAATGATAAACTTTTCATAGTGTTATATGTTTTTTAATGTTTATTTCAATAATTGTGCAAACACTAATTTTACTTTACTATATTATCTTCATTTTTTCAAATATAATTGTCCATTAGCAAATATGTTTTGTTTAAACAAAATCTTTTAAAGTTTTTTATTAAGAGATTCTATTAAATCAATTATACATTTAAAACATCAAAAAATAAATTAATTAAGTAAAATGGTTAATTTTATTAGTTTCCTTTGAATGTGAGAAAAGGTTTGAAGGATTTTCTGTGAAATTTTTGTGTACTTTTAATAGACGAAAGCTTTGATGGAAAGTTCCATTTTTTTTTATGTTTATTTTTATGATTGTGTAGACATTCTGCTTTTACTTTAGTGCATTATCTTTGTTTTTTAAAATTATTTTTTATAATAAACAATATTTAGTGTAAAGAATGTGTATTAAACATCAGTTGCATTTTAAAATTGGCTTCTAAAATTGAATGAAATCAAATAAAACATTTTACCATTTTTGCAAATTAGACAAAGCATTTGATACTAGACAAAAGAAAATTTGAAAGTGAAGTTCTTGTTAAAATAAAAATCTTTCCACGATTTTAATGTTTAAAAACTATTTGACATGTAGAAAGTTTCCAGTCTGTTTTGATGATTAAGTATACTTTATAATACCTTGAATAATTAGTTATTTGGGATGTAATCATTTTTATGTATTTAAATAATTGTTAACTTTTTGAATAGTTAAGTTATTTTATATAGCATTTTTCTATTATTTCATTGAAAGTATGTATATGAGAATTTCTAACAGTTTATAAATGTATTCTCTTCATATAGAAGCCAAACGGATTAATTTCAGATTAAATAAACAGATTAAATAAAGTTGAAAGATAAGTTTAATTTTAGTCTTGATTAAAAATATTTGCATAGAATGTTATTATTAATGAAAATTTGATCCATTTACTGTTAAAATAAATTTAATTCAAACACAATCAGAATAACATTATTAACTAATTAAAAGTTTTCATTGGAGAAAATTTAATATCTATTAAAATATTTTCTTATAATTTACTTTTTGTTTAAGATAAATTTAATTTCAGATTTTTCAATAAACAAAAATTTGAAAACCTGTGGTAAAAATTTGGATATATTTAAATTAAATTTGCAAATAACTTATCAAATACAAGATTTTGTTTTGTTTGATATTGATAAAAATTTATTAAAAAATTTAATAAAAATCAATTAATTTCAATAATTGAATTACTTATAATTTGATTCTTGAAAGTAATTGATGCTTGATAATTAATTAATCAAATATTTTAAAAAAATGTTTGTAGATAAACTAGATGAGTAATAAAAGCAAACAGAATATTTGATTAAGATTTCATTATTATTAAATATATAAATTAAATATTTTGATGATAAGTTGATAATTTTTATTAATCAGGTGGATGTAACTGATTAACTGATGCAAAATCAGTTAATCAGTTTTTCTTTGCTTTTACATGATTATTTATAGAAATAATTTGATGATTCTAATAGTGATGAGAAAATGTTATTTATGTATGCATTTTAATAAAGATAAATTAGTTAATATATTATATTATAATATATTAAAATAGAAATTTAAAAAATTCAATAAAATTATTATTGGATTTAAAAATTTAGTATAGTTTTATATAGCTACAAAAATTAATTCTGTGTAAGCAATGTACTTTATGATGATGTAACAAGTTATGTTTTGACATTATATTATGTCCTTGGAATTTCACTTACAGTTATCTTTGTTTATAAAACTTCTTAAAATGACAGATTGGTTATCTGTCATTTTATTTTGAATTTTCAATGTAGATAAAAAAAAAGTACTAATATTAATTAATTTTATAAATGGTTAGTTTTTAAATCTAATAGAATTTAAATTTAAAGATATATTTGTTTATTTCAATACTTTCTGAATTAAAAATATCAATTTTAAAATCAAATCATTTATTTATAGCAATAGGGATTAAGGATTACACTCTTGTTACAGGGGGATACATTGTTTTTAATTTTTCAAAATTGAAAATAATGCATTGAAAAGTTTTAAAATATCAATTCTAAAATTATTCATTTCATAATAGTTTTCTATTTGTAATTTAAAATAAATTTGAAATCTTTAATATTTCTTTTACATTAAAATTCTTTGTGGATATGAGAAGTGAATTTATTAAAACTATATTATAAATAAACTCATAGGAAAAATGGTTAAAATAGATCTAAAAAATTTACTACATAATAAAACAGATTAATTGTAATTCCATTAAAATAGTAGTATGAAGAATTTTCAATAATTTTTTCTTGATTATATATTTATCCAAAAATATACATATATTTTACATTGATACAAATATTTCATTATTAATATAGTAAATTTAGAACTAATTTTATATTGAATAACTTTTTTTTAAACAAAAAATAAAAAATGAAAATTGGTATTTAATTAATAAAAGCTAATTTCAATTAAAATAATTTAAAAGTTAAAGACATGTATTTAAATATATGAACTTTTTAACATTTTTTACAATGTTCAATTTGATATCATGCATTTGATTAATTATTCATACAATGTATTTTAAAAGTTTTGCATTTAAACATTTTAATTCAGAAAATTATTTAGATTGAAAGTACAATTTTAGATAAATAAATATATTTATATTGTTTTAAAATAGATTTTTTTTAATGCTAATAATCAAAGAAATTTTATATCTATTAAATTATCAAATATTAAATTATAAAAATTAAGTAACTTTAAAATGAATTAACTTTTACTACATATATATATATTAAATTTATTTTCAGAGCTATAAGACTAAACAACTCTGCAAATTGATAGAAGTTGGAGGTGAATGCTTTATTTAAATTAATCACCCTTTTGCAAAGGAAATTGATAGTTAAAGTATATGAAGAACAACTATGAAATTATTATAAATAAAATTGAAAGCATTGTATCAAATGCAATAAAAATTTAGTTGTATTAAAATGTCAAAAGATTATGTCTCTTGTATTTACTTCAACAGATATAACGAAAATAAAGTAAAAGGTTTTTGTTGCAAATCTTTTATTTTTTATTAATACGTGCTGTGATAAAAGTATGAAAACAATTTTAATTAATTAATGAGCTGTGGGAATTCAAAAACATTTCTGATAGTTTAATAGAAGACTTTATCCCATTAACAAAGAATCAATGTTTTATTTAAGTCAGTTAAGTATCAAATTTCAGTTATAAAGACTTATAAGTTAATGATATTCTTTATAAGTTATGTTTTCAGTAACTAGAATCAGTGTAGACCTAAAAGACTGATGGAGGTAATAACAGGAAGTGAATTACAAAATATTCTCTGTATAAATATATATATTTAAAATCAGATATATAATCTATAAACTTTATCATCAGGTCGTAAACTTTCACCTTAATTTGTCCTTGGAAGAAATAGAATATATCTATCTTTTCTAATACAGTACTCTCATTCATTGACCTACTAACCGGTAGGAAGTTCTTCAATTGGGCATTTGTACTTTACTTACATTTCTCAGAGTAAACTGTGAGCTAGTCACATTTCTTCAATATTGATTCAATGAAGATGAAACAAACCTACTTTATATTGAAAATATATTTTTCAATGAGTGATTGGACCTTATAGTTAAGGAAAGAATGCTGACCTATGTTCATATTATTTTATATTGTTTATATAGTACAAATGGTTACTTACATGATGATGTTATTGTTGGCAGTGGTGAAGTAAGTAGATTTATTTTTAGTTCACTAACTTTATGTCAATAGATATTAATTAATAAATTTGATTTATATTTTATAATTTTCTTTATTTAATATTAAGGTGTCCTTGATCAAAGCAAGAGAAAATGAAGAGAGAAATGAAATTCTCCAAGATCAGTTTATATATGTACCTGTAGATAGCATACCAGATGATATTGTGCACCCATGTCCTTCGGATAGTCACAAATGTGCACAATTATGTTTTATGGAAAATAAGAAACCGATCTGTGAATGCCATTCTGGATATATGTTAATGGATGATCAAATGAACTGTAAAGGTAAAATAATATTTTTTAATGAAATTAAATTTAGAATTGTGTTGCCAAAATGATTAAATAACTAGTCATAAAAAATATAAAGTAAGATGAAAAAGTAAAATTAGTAAATTCTAATTAATTTTAGATGTTGATGAATGTTCATTTGGAGTTTGTGACTGGAATGCAGATTGTATTAATATGCCAGGATCTTTTGAGTGTATTTGTAAGATTGGATATACCTTAGAAGAAAATGGAATATTTTGTCAAGGTGTTAATTTTTGAGTATCTTAATAACATATTCTTATATTTTTATAAATTAAATAAAACTTAATTATTTCATTCAAAATTCACTATCATCACTACAATAAATTTTTGATTAATTTTACAATATGAAATAATAAAAACATTTTTAAATATCAAAATTTGTAAATAAATTTTATTAGTTAATAATAAATAGTTAATTATTTATCTTATTGTTACACTCAAACCTGTTTTTGTGCGGTCTTTTTTTGTGCGAGTTTTTTATATGTGCAATGTGTTTTGTGCAATTATTTTTGTGCAGTATACCAATTTGATTGAAATTCATATACCACACACAAAAAATCGCACAAAAAAAAGACCGCACAAAAACAGGTTTGAGTGTATTAATCATACAGTTATTATGAATTGAGTCTTTTTTAACAGATATAGATGAATGCAAAATTGATCCTGATATATGTGGAGAACCTGGTAGCGCCTGCATAAATATTCCTGGTTCATATCGTTGTTTATGCAAAGCAGGATACAATCCATTCAGGCCAGGATTATGTAGAGGTGTTGTTAATTTGTAAAAATAAGTAAAATTTATTCATTATTAATAAATAAATAGAAATTGATTTCTTATTATTGTTTTAGATATCAATGAATGTGATTGGTCTCCATGTCCTGAAAAATCTACATGTCAAAATACTCATGGAAGTTATACTTGTCAGTGTTGGAAAGGATATAAGTGGTTATCAGGAGATTGTTTTGGTAGGATTTTATAAAATAAAATAGATAATTGATGTAGAATTGATAAAATAGAATTGATATTGAAAATAAAACAATTTTATATTAATATTATTAAACATTTTGGTTTAATTTAAGTTAAAAAAATTTAGTAATTGAATTAAACATCTGTTAAATGTATCAAAATGTTTAAAATTTTAAACTGTAATTCTTATTTTATGAATTATGCTTTCTCTATATATTTATTCATAAAAAATTTCACTTAAATTGTACTAAATTTCAGGGATATGTTCATTCAATTAATTTGAATAAAATTTTTTATTATATGCATAGTCATGTTAGGTGTTCTTGTTTTTGATTTATGAACTTATAATAAACAAATTTAACACGAATGCTTTGATATTTTAATATAATGAGTTAGCTTATTATAACAGACTGTAAATGCATATCATTATTTCTTATGTTTTGTTTTTTGCAATTAAAATGTTTTATTCATAACATTTCATTCTTACCATAATTAATGAGTTGTTTTTTTATGACTGATTTTCCAAACATTTTTAATATGGAATAAATTTATGTATACAGTTTATATATGTAATTAAATATTGATAACAGCTTAACAGCAATTAATTCCAAATTGAATAAATATTAAGTATAAGACATAATTTGCTAAGAGAATTTATTTATTAAATTTATTATATGCTAGAAAATGTTAATATTCTTCTATCACAAAACCAAAAACCAGCAAAAAAACTCACATTAGCAAATGTTTTTCTCCATTTCTGCTGGTTTTTGGTTTTGTGACAGTAGTTTATTTGAAGTTAACAAATATTTACCAGTTGTTATTTGTTAGTATTCTCATAATTCTGTATATATGGAAAACATCTAATAAATTAAGTTGTTGATATATAAGCAAAAATTTGTTTATATTTTATGTATTTTATATTTTTTGATATATTAATTGTTTTCCTCAAAATGATTCAATTAAGAAAATATTTTATTATACTTTATAATATTTTGATGAATAAATAAAAATTATAGTTAAGTAGTTAATCAAAATATAGGAATAAATCAATTAATTCTTTATAGCTAACTGTTAAAAGGATCTTGCTTTTATCTGTTAGATTGTGAAGCTGAATTACAGTTAACTGTAGGATATTTTTAATTGTTAATTTCAATTTATTATTTAGAATGGTTGTTATAATTATTGAAGTGTGTACATTATCCTAATAAAATTAAAATAATTATTTATACTGTTACTTATAAAACAATCAGAATATATATTAGAAAATTAAGATGTGTTGTTATTAAAAACTTTATTTAATTAGATATGTGTGTTATATTTAACTCACTATACTATATTATACTATATATAATGTTTAATTTTAATTTATTTAAATTAATTACTTAAATAGTAATTTTAAATCAGAACCTTTGACAACTTATTTTCAAAATTAAAATAAATTGTGAAAAGTTTTGTATTGATTTTTTTGTTATTGAGATTGTGATTATGAATGTAGTAAAAAGTTTAATTAACGGATAAAGGAAAAGGAAGAGGGTTTGTCCATTATCATTATTCTTAGAAAACATATCTATCGATTCCTTTTTAACTGAATGATAATAAAAGTAAACTATTTTATGATATTGCTCTCCTATTTACATTTTAACAAGATCTTATTTTATTTATATTAAAATGATTTATTCTAAATTTTTTTGAATTTTTTCAAAAAAAGGAATTGTACATTTTTTCCAAATTTATGATGATAAAATTTTTAAATTAAAACTTCCTTTTTCATCAAGTTTTAATATATTCTTATAATTATTTTCAATGTAGATTTAAGTTATTTATTTAAATAAATTTTCATTTTTTGAATTCACTAATAAATATCAATATAATTATTTAATTATATAATGTTTTACAATTGATTTGAATGTTCTTATTTGTATTATTGGTAATATTATTTTTTAATTTTAATAGTATGAATATGATTATAGTTACTTTATTTTTCAGACCAATTATTATAGTTTAATTCATTATTATTCAGTCGTAAATAAAACAGTATAACAAGATAAAAATTTTGAATATTTTATGAATCATTACTGTGTTTAGTTTATAAGTCTATAATTTATGTATTAAATGTTATATTTATTAATTAGGTTGATTAGTTTATTTAGTATATGCAAAGATAGATCTAGGAGCAAATCTTGGGAGAGCGATTTTTAATTTGTATAATGAAATAAATAATATATAAAAGTTTGTTATTTTAATATCTACTTAAAATAAATAACGTAAACTTAAACGATATAAAAATGAAACAAAATTAAAATTAATTATAAAAATATTGAAATTAAAATGTAAACCTTATTTTAAAGACACAAAACTCTTGTTAACAAAAAAAACTTTATGGGGCAATTTCCCTTATTGCTTCCTCTAGATCTGACCCTGTTTATAAGAATGCAAACATTAATAATACAAATTAGACTGCTATAATATGTTTTGAATAAATTTTACTTATTTATGCAATTTAAATTTATTTTGAAAAGCTGTTGAAAATACCAACTTTATCAGCAACTTTTTAAACTTAAAGTTATTGTAAACACTTACAGTATTTGTAATTGAACTTATGTTTAGAAATCAATTGAAAACAACTAAGTTATTACTGAATTTGTTTATAATTTATTTAAAATATCTTTAGAAGTTAAATATTAAAAATAGATTATGAAATGCTATAGACATAAAATAGTGAAGATGTCTTGATTAATTTTTCGATTATATATCTTACATTTGTTGTGTTTTGTAATGTGTTCTGTAATGTTTTGTCTTCCAAATATTATTAAAATTTGTTTAATTAAAAACTGTATAATTCTTCCAAATATATTAAATTTGTTGAAATATTAAAATGGAAAAATTTTTTAAATTTTATTAAATATAAACAAAATCATAATTTTCAAGAATTTGTATCATTGAAATTCTAAATGCAATAAGTCTTTTTTCTTATATTTATAAATGTATATGTATATATGATCAATGATTATTATGAATCAAATTTAAAAACTTAGCAAAAAAGTTAAATAATTAATTAAATAATGAAATATTATTATAAATTCATTTAATTTTTATTTTGAAAATTGTAGAAATTGAAACAATATTTTGTTTACAGCAACTTATTTTCTTGGATAGATGTCAATGAATGTGAAGAGGATCCAAAAGTTTGTGATTTTCCAAGTGAGTGCTTCAATACAAATGGTTCCTATAAGTGCATATGTCCTCTTGGTTACCAGAAAAATGAAGAAGATATTTGTATAGGTAAAATTTTTTTTTTATGAGTTTTTATTTTGTTAAGTTTTTTAATTAAGTTTTTTGTTAATTCTATATATATCAATAAATGACTAAAACTTGTAATTATCTTTGAATTGTTACAAATATTTTCAATGATTTTAATAAAATTTGAGTTTTTATTTTTAACTATATATATTTTTAGATTATTATAAATCCTATTTTTATATATATATATTTGAGGTACAGCATTAAAGAAGCCTTTTCTATGTGGCTTACAGAATTATGTTTGTTCTCAAAATCAGTTTGATTGAATTTGATAAAACTTTGCAATTTCCCATTAATTGTGATGAGGAATCCAAAGATGTAATAAAAAATGGGGGTCCATGACTTTGTTTTTAAGATATAATGAGCACACATGACTTTGTTGGATGATGTTCCACAGTCATTAGCACATCTATGGATTTACAGAATTGTGTTCATTCTCAAAATTTGATGGACTGATTTTGATAATACTTTGCCATTTTCCATTAATTGCAATGAGGAATCCTTAAATGTGGTGAGGGTCCATTTAAAAGTAAAAAGTAGGAGTCCATGACTTGGTTTTCAATGTACAGAGGTATTAAAGGGACAATATCCATGTTCTCTGATGTGACTTAGCATGCCTAACAGAATTTAGGACTAAGAGTCAAAAATAAAAACAGCATCATGTGTGCCTAATGGAAAATAGGCACAAAAAAATGTACAAAACACAAGAACAAAGCAATCAATAGTGATTGCTTTGTTTTTGAATAATCTCTTTATGTTGGCAAGTGCAAGGATACTCTGCCTATGCAAGGATCGTGTATTCCATGGCCAGCAGGTACAAGGATTGCCTCTTTTGTTGCAGCAAGTGCAAAGTTCACCTGTCTTCATCCGTCAGGTACAAGGATCACCTCTTCTGTGCCTAACAAGTGCAGGGATCACTTCTTTCTTTCCAGTTCTGCCTCAATTCTATTGCAATATGACAAAGTGACGCAATGTCCTAGTTAAAAATTTATGTACTAAAATGTATTAACACATTTTAAAATAAAACAACTAATAGACTTTATTGAACCTTTAATTTTAACCATATAAATGTTTTGAAATGTACTGTCATATTAAAATGTAAATACATGGAGTGTAAATGTATTTTAAAATGTGTTTAATATTTCGGTATTGTTTTCAGATATAAATGAATGTGATGAAAATGCTTGTCCAAGCGACAGCATTTGCATCAACACAATAGGTTCTTACAAATGTGATTGTGAATATCCTTTAATTTGGCAAGATGATCAGTGTTACTGTAAGTAAATTAATATCAATCATTATAATATCAATTTGATAAAAACATTTCAAAATATGATTTAATTTTTCAGATATAATTGGATTAAATAAAAATTATATTAATGATGAAGAATATATAAATATCATAATTGTTTTTTCATTTGTAGTACTTGATATTGATGAATGCAGTGAAAATGATTTACTTTGCCCTAATAATACTATTTGTATCAATACTGTTGGCTCCTATGATTGTTATTGCCCTTTTGGTTATTATGGAAATGAAAATGGAACATGGTGTGAAGGTAAATAACTTATATAAACATGCATGTACAGTACATAATAAATATTATTATTTAAATTTTAACAGTAACTAATTAAAGTTTTTTAACTGATTTATTACTATTACTTCATTAACATTTTTGAATTTTTCACTACTTTTTTCTGTTATTTTGTTTTCTACAATCTATAATTTCTATGCATTTTATGAAAGATTCTCTAAGAGAACAAAATTATTTGAATAACTTATTAACTCATTTGAATAGTCCATCTTAAAGTTCGTTTTTTTCCCTCATTAGTTTGATACATAATTTTGTATGTTTCTTTGAACTGGGTAATTTTTTATAAACCTTGAATTAAACACAAAATTCAAATCAGAATTGTCCTCAATATTTTTTATTGCATCGTATGAGACTTTTTATACTTTTTTATTATAAAACCAAGTTACTAATATAAAATTTGAACAGATGAATAAAAATAGTTTTATGTACTTGATTTTTCAAAGATGGATCAATCCAGATATTTTGGGTCCAGCAGTCACACCCTGTCTTTTCCATTGTTGGCCTAGTCAAATATGATGGGAATGATTGCAAAACTTTTCTTAGTTTTTGTAGGATGAAAAGAATTAAAAATGACTTGTTAGATGAAATTTTAAAATCTCTGTACATATCAATATACCTAATTTCTGTTTTATAATCATGCAAATTGAATTCAATGATAACTTCTGACATGTCTAAATGACAAAAATTATGATTTCCATTCATTAATTTATGACATAAAATTATCATAAAAAATAATAACAGAAAACTAAAATAAACAATGAAGATATATGAAAATAAATGATTACAGCTTAGTCTGCAGTATTGTAAATTAATTCTATTAGTGATTAGAGAATAAACATAAAATGAGCAATTGTGAAAAAATAAAAGAAATAGATACCTTTTTTTTTACAAGCAGCTATATTCTATCAAAATATTTATCATACATAATTTAAATATTTCATCCAATTACATTTTTCTTATGTTATAAATTAAAACTGTAATTTAGAAAATAATTGATTGCTAAAATTGAGATGCTTTGAAGATTTATGAAAAATGTTAGAAAATATCATTTATTTTTGTTACTCATAGAGAAAATAATTATTTATAAAACTGAAGATATTTGTTGTCCAAATTCATTTTGAAATATGACTATTGCTGAAGACCCATGAAGACTGCTGGAAGATAATTAGGATAGTCAAGAAATCAATTAGTCTTTTTAGTAATTAAATTATAAAAATATATATTCATCTGCCCTCAATTTTAAATCCATCTACTCAAATTTCTGAAAAATGATAGTCTTTCTATATCAAATAGCCTCTCTAACAAATTCAATATAATGCTAATGGAATTATTGATATGATTAAAATCTTTAACTACTGTATATTATTATAAGTTGTTATTGCTAATTTTACAGTTATAATAATAATTTTTATTACACTATTAGGAGTAATTATTCTATTCTTCTAATTTAAGTTATTATTTACAATTTACATTTTCTGTTTTTTTTTTAATTTTCTGACATATTTTATTATTAATCATATAGAAAATCAAATGATACAACTGGATTAAATATTGAGCTAGAGCTTGGATTGACAGTTACTCAAGCTGTATTATTTGATCATTCTTTTATTATTGTTTTACATTCACATATTACAAATTTACAAATTTCATTTTTAGTCATTTCTATGTTAGAACTAATATAATTAATCAAAGAATTAACACTTAATTAAAATTTTTAACAGAATAGTGTTAAATTTAACAAAAATAATTTATATGCATTTTTTATTTTTCCATATTAGTGGTATTTAATATTTATTTACTTTTAGAATATTTTATTTTTTCTTAAAATTGAAAATACATAATAATATAAAATATTAATGATTTGAAATCCTTTATTTTGATAGATATTGATGAATGTCTGGATGATATTCCTAATTGTAGTCCTGATGCTACTTGTTTCAATACTCCTGGATCTTATGAATGCCACTGTAAATCTGGATTTACAGGTTCAGGATTTGAATGTACAGGTATATTTGTATTCACTACATTCACTGTGTAATAGAGTGAACTAAAAGATTCATTAGAAAATAAATTAGTATAATTTTATCCAAATATTATTGAAAATAATTTGTATTGATCAAGTTTATAGTAGAAACAGTTATAAAAGTAATATAAAGTGATATTAATATATTAAAAAATTTTAATTTTTTCATTATAATATTTATTAGACGGTTTTAATTAAATTGCTAATTTCGTTCATAAAAACTTTCATTTTAAGTAAAATTTATATGAATTTCATTTATTTTTTTTTGAAAGTATATCTATATAATCTGAAGGAAAGCACAGGATGTTGAAAAAAACTAACTGATTACAGACACCCATATTTATTGTAGGAAAATTGTCCTAATTAGTGAGCAAACTTAAAAAGATTTCTTATCTTTAAGAAATCTCAATATGTGCATCATGCATTACTCTTACAATATTGAAATGATATTCAATTTTTCTTGTTGTTTCAAGTGTTAGATAACATGTATTGAATGACAGTTTTGATTGTGTTTATTATGCAACCTTTTAATATTTCAATATCTGTAATAGGTGTTTGATAAACTAGGTTCTTAAAATAACCCAAAAAAGAGTTTGAAGAGGATATATTTGAAAAAGTGCTAGGGTAAAAACTAATTTGGTCCATCTTGCCTCATCTATCACTTAGGAAAAACTTTTTAAGTTTTGCTGATGATTACTGAAAACCATATGTATTTTACTTAAATACATAATATTTTTTTCGTAATCCATCAGTTCTTTTTCAAACACCATGTATTTCCTATTCCTTAATATAACATTAAAATTTTGCAACTGATTTCTACATGATACATTACATTTATGAAAATTTTTAAAGTGAAATTTCTAATTTCAGTCAGCTACTTATTTATAGTGTGGTATATGTTCATTAATGTTTAATTTAAAGATTTTTTTATGAATTTAACAAAGTAAAATTTTGTTTGTTTTTAACTTTTTAATATTCTTGCTAATAAAAACTATTTGAGTTGAATTTTACAAATAAATATATAAATAACATTATTAATGTTTACATGCAAAAAATATTCTTCAAGAAAATGCAATTTATTTAATCATAAAAATTAAATTATTAGTCAAAAACTTACAATATATATTGTATATATATGTAAGTTTTTGATTAATTATATAAATTTTTAATTAATAAATATATAATCAATCAATCTATCACTTTATTGTAATAAGGTAACCTTGTTACAGGGGGATCTAGTAGTTAATATTACAATTTGATTTTAACTTTGCTGAAGATTAGTTACATAGTTCTTGGATATACAAAGAATCTTTGAGCGTTATCGCGTTAGTTTCAGCTTGAACATCTTTTTATACGTAAACAACTTAAGTTATACAATACTTCTTTTGTTGCTATGATTGATTTTACAACATTTTAGTTATATAGGAGAAAAAATTGTAGATCTTATACATACTAATTATCAATAAATTGTCAAGACAGGATCTAAAATTTCGTCCGTGAGTAGGTGCAAAAATTTCTTTTGTTTGAAATTTACGTTGAGCATCTTCAATAGCTAAGCACGCTGTTAGTAAATGATATAGAGAAAAAGGCCGAGATTTACACCAATAACATTCCCTAGCGAAGTCAATGTATACGTTGTCTATCAATATTGAACTATAATTAAGCCGCATCTGAAGTAGCGTACGCTTTACATTTAGGTTAGAATTTGCCATAGCAATGCACGATTGAGATGGAATATGTAACATATTCAGATACTAATGGTGATAAGTTGAATTTAATATAGCGACTTGATCTTTAGCAATAGATTGTGACAAAGCATTGTTCATCATTAAGGAGTAAGCATATTTACAGTTGATTTCGTTTGAGTTAAGCAACAAGTTTGAAATACCATAAGACTGAATTATCTCATTGAATCTTTGATACCATGTACGATAATTATTGACTGAGATTTTACTTTGATTTGCCATTTCGAGAAATAGAAATTTTATATTATCATCTTCAGTGTTTAGTATCCGGAAGTAAAATTTTAGTAACCGATTAAGAAATAGAGGAAAGAGTTGATATCGGTTTATTTCTGATCTAATTGCGTATCTAGGAACCATCCGCTCAATATGAAGGAGTTTGCGTAAAAAAATAATATGATATTTCTCCAAATCTGAATAAAAATCCAAAGCCCAAATGGGACTAGCATAATAGAGTGCTGGAACTATAAATGAATGGAACATCTTCAAGTGAATTTTTAAATTCGAAATCCTTAATCTTGATGCTAGATATATAACATTATTAATAAGTTGATTAATTTTGATATTGAGTTGGTCTAGATGTGGGTGGAATCCACCGTCCCAGTTGAAAGTAATTCCTAAGTATTTGATTTGGTTAACCACATCAATCGGTTGGTTATTTAAATAGAAACTTTTTTCTTGGTTTGATATTTTTACATTTTTTCTAATTATGAGAATTTTAGATTTTTCAGTGTTAATAGTTAAACAGATGGTACTTAAGTAATCATTGACTAAATTGATTTTACGTTGCAAAGTAGATCGGGTTGGAGCTAGTAACACCAGATCGTCAGCATATAGGATGTAATGATAAGTGCGGCCATTAATATAAATTCCTTCATTGTCGTTGGAACATAGATGGTCAATTTCACTGATATATAAGTTAAATAAATAAGGTGATAGAGGTTCGCCTTGAAGTAATCCCCGGTGAATTTTTATATCCAGATAAATTTGATTATTATGAACTATATTAATGGTATAAGATGAAAATAAACACTTAATTACATTACAGAATTTGGTACCGGCCCCTAACCTTCTTAGCCTATCAATCAGGATGGAAATATGCACGGAGTCATATGCTTTGGAAATGTCAATAAAGGCAGTAAAAATCTTTCTGCGCTTACGCTGGAGATAATTTTGAATTATTAACAATAATAGAAAAATAGCTGACTCGGTTCCTTTTGATTTAGTGAAAGCATACTGATATTGTGAATTTAAACCTTGTTTGAAAGACCAGCTTTGAAATCGAGAGGTTAATATTGAGGTGAAACATTTTCTTAAAACGGATAATAAAGCAATAGGGCGGTAATTTTTGGGATCTGTTCGGGTTCCTTTTTTATAAATCATTAGAATTTTTGCTGTACTCCAAGACTTTGGGTATTTTGAGTGGTTATAAAAGTGATTAAATAGGTCAAGAAGAACCTGCTTGCCGGATGGCGGAAGTAATTTAATGAATTTATTTGTAATTTGATCCGGTCCGGGGGATGATTTCGGTTTTAGCTTCCGGATCGACACTTCAAGCTCCTCGGCAGTAATCTGTAAATCGAATATTTCGTTTACTGAATTTGTAACTTCGATCATTGGAGAGATACTTTTTTCTGTAAATCTATTATAAAAAGTGATCCAGTCAGAAAATTTAATATGAACTGATTGTTCTATATTCGGCCGTCTCAGTTTCTGTATCATTGACCAGAATATGTCATTATTTTTATTTTCTAATATTTTTTGTTGTAACTTTTTGAAGTAATTTAGTTTTTTGGTTTTTAATAGATTGAAATAAGTAACTTTAAATTGCCGGTATTGTTTAAAGGAATTGGTTGTAGATAGTCTTCTAAACTGGTGTAATGCTTTAGTTTTTTTATTTTTTAACCTGATACAGTCAATGTCATACCATGGGTTTTTTGGACCATGAATTTTCGGATTTTTGATCTTCCGGGCTTGAATAAATTCTTTTAGGATGCCTTCGAATTTAGAATAATACTCTTCACCGTCTAGCAATCCTTTAGATACTAAATTATTCATTTTACTGCTAACTTGAGCTTGAAAACAATCGTAATTATAAACGGTTGTCTGGTAGTATGTATTTACTTGCCCACTATTGAAGTTGGCTTTTAGCCCGAATATAGATCTGACTGGAAAATGGTCCGATGAATCAGAGTTTAGAACTTGGAGTTCGGAACATAAGTCCACAAGCAGTTCTGAGCAGATTATTAGATCAATAGTTGACATACCGGTAGTAGTAACACAAGTATATTCTGAGGGGAAATCCTTTTCAATTCTTCCATTGAGTATGAATAATTGTGTTTGTTTCATTAGCTTGAGGAGATGATTTCCCAATTTGTTATATTTATCATCTTTAGATTTACGGATATTTTGTATTTTTATGTTCGGTCCCTTATAGTATAAGTCCATGGTTTGTGCGATACGGGCATTAAAATCTCCCACTATGATTACATATGGAGATATGTTATTCAACTTTTCGTATTGACGAAATACTTCATCTAAGATCAGCAACTGTTCAGGAGGGATATATATTACCATAATTATCAGTACTTTGTTTTTCAGATTATTGATGATTGGATTGGAAATTAGTAGATGAACAATAATGTAATTATTGCTTTGCTGAATGAGTATAATATCGCCTAGCCTTTTATTAATTATTAAATTAAGTCCGCCTGAAGGTCGTCCCGGACCCGTAGGTTTTTGAGCCGTTTGCGTAACAATGTAATAGTTTTCTTTATCTTGAATCTGGGAATCAGGTGGAGAAGTCAACCAAGTCTCCGTAATGGCTAGAATGTCTGTATTTTTTAATAGATAAACAAATTCTCTGGTGAAGATTTTCTTTGTAAGTCCTTGAGAGTTCCAATTGACAATAACGAAGTGGGAATTTCTTAGACCACAAATGCTATTATACGAAGCTTTTGTTTTAACATGTATAGCAGTTGAAGATCTTGTCGGGTGACCAGATATCTTTCTTAATTCTTGATGAGGGTTATTTTGATAACTAATTTGTCATTTTGATTGTAATGTGGGTAAAGTAAACAGAGTAAAGGAATCAGAAAACACCAGTCCCTCCAAGACGGAGCTGTAGGTCAAAGAGTGATGACCGAATAACAGACTGTCTCCTCGTAGGCTGGAGAGATGACCCTTCTTCTTTAGCTCATAGTGAAACGGTAACAGCTTTTTTTGCCATAACCTGGATCCCTTATTAAGATCTTGAGCAATTTGAGTGTCTTTCCATTCATTCAATAAGTTTTTTTGCTTCATTTTTATAAAGTTCGTAAAAAAGATATCTCGGATCTGTATATTTTTAAAGGTTAACTTAATGTGTGGATATTCCGATTTGGAGATTGGTTTTAGGGCGAGAAGATCCTCCATTGAGAATTCTTGTATGTTTAGTATTGACTTGATTAAGTTAAAAACTTCTACTTTATTGGGTGGTTCTTTACTAGGATATCTGTATAATATTACGTTATTACGATACTGTTTATTGACCAATGAGTCCATTCTAAATTGCATACTTTCGTTTTCTATCTTCAATTTTGCAATTTGTTGTTCGAGATTATTAATTTGAGAATTCATCTTTCTATTTTGGTCTTTAGTTTCCTGCACGCTTTTACGAATTATATCTAATTCTTCTTTAATAGTAAACATTTGGTTAAGTATTTTTTCGTTGGAGGAAGTTATCAAATCGGAGAGTTTACTCCATAGTGTTGTAGTTGAAATGTCGGATGTATTCGTCATGTTAGGGGAAAGAGAAGAAAGAGGTTCACCTGGCTCACCTGGAATAACTGCACTTTGAGGTTCTGTGCTGAGGTTCAATCCAGTAGATGCAGAAGGGAGTTCCAAAGAGTATTTTTCGGTATAAGCATTGTAGTCAGTAATGAGTCAAACAGTAGAAGACGAAGATGAATCCTTTTTTTCTTCTAGTTTGGTACGATTGAGTGGTGGCCTTCCCCTTTTTACTGGAGACCGTTGCATCTTACTTAGTATTAGTGAATTATTCTTATCAATTTAAAATTTAACTTTGAAAAACAAAAAGTGGTAAGTAGACGATTGACGATAGTCGGTCTTCCAGTGAAGCTAAGTGCGTAGAAAAGTTCACCAACAGCACCGAACGACAGTAACGCCCCCCATTAATAAATATATAATTAAGTTAATTTTATTTTTACTTCCATCTTGACTAAAATTACAATGAAAGTTAATTAAGAGGTTAATGTTGATGAAGAGATTAGTTACTTAAGTAAATTAATTTTATTTATTAAAACACAGAGATATTATAATTTTTTTAATTATTCATTTATTATATAACTTTTATTTATTTTTACAGATGTTGATGAATGCAGTGAAAATAAACATGTATGTAGTCATATCTGTATAAATTTTCCTGGAGGATTTGTTTGTAGTTGTCAGGATGGATATATTTTATCTTCTGAAAACATATTATGTGAAGGTATAATATATTTTTATCATAAAGAAGTCATCATTTAAAATGAATTTGATAAAAGTGATAAGGTTTTTCTTGCACAACTATTACCACATACTACAGAAATATAAACATTAGGCTTCACAACAGCACTTACATCATACTACAAAAAACTGCCGTACTAAACATGTCATGTTCTTAAGCACAAATACATAAATTAACAGAACGTAAACATGTTATTAGCCTGTTCCATAATTTATGTCTTGACATTAGTCTATCATAGCATTAGGCATTTGTATATAAGCCAAGTAGAATACACTTAACCACACAGTAATAACAACTCTCTTGCTAACCACCAGCTTGTGAGATGAGATAGCTTAGTAGTTTCAATTAACCATAGAGCAATACTGGCAGGGGCACAGCTTTCAGTATGCCACCCATGCCAGTAAGACTTATGAGGAGAAATGAAGCAGAGAATGACCCACTAGTAGTGTCCAATTCAGAGTGGACAGCTGCTGAACATCATCTGTTCCCCATGTTAGTGGTGGCTGACTTATAAACACCTGGCTTAAGTGTGGCTACTGTGCAAAGACAAATATATTCATCACCTTGTTCACACAATGGACATGCATACCAACCCAACCAAAGTACTTCAGCAGTATTCCAGCCACTACCAGCAAGGTTGGAAATGCTAACAAATGAATTGGACTGAAGACATGAATTAATTTATTACCCATACCCATACCACTATCACAAGATTGAAAACAGATATGAGAGTAAACAGGCTGACATTACATGACAAATTCATACAAAAATATCAACATAATAATAATAAAAAATAATAAATAAAAATACAACACTCATTACAGTTTTAGAAATTAAATGCAATACTGAAGAACAACATTACATCTCAAACTTCTTGACCCACACACAAAAAAATATACATAAGGCTAAGTATTTTCTAGGGAATTCATTAAGTCTACTTTGGTTTTGTCTGATCTTGAATCCAGTATCAATAGGTTAAATAATACTAAATGTAGATACATCAAACACAACGAAATAACATAATATGTATGATCTTATATGATGTACATGGATGACATAAAAATCACATATTAGAAATTACATAAAAACACTTGCTCCAATGACAATCAAATGGAATTTGGCCTAGAAAAAGATAAAACACTTCATATTGATATGGAATTCTAAAGAAAAATGACTTTGCACTCAGAAATGGAGATAACACTGACATATTCATTTGGACACACAAGTCATTCTGGTACTGACATATTCATTTGGAGTTATACAATGGACACACACAGAACTAGGACACAACTCCAAAGGAAAATACAAACAATATTAATAATAAAACAACAAATACCACTCTAAATCATCTGTAGAAAGTTATTGGGTTCAAGACCAGACAGAACTAGAGTGGACTTAACAAATCTCCCTGAAAAATGTTTTGCCTTATATATATATATTTCATTTATTTTAGTGTATGTGTTGTGAAGCCTGAAATGTAGTGTTGTTCTCCAGTGTTGTATTATTTTCTAGAAATGCTATGAATTTTGTGTGTATTTTGTGTAGATGTAGTACAGTAGAGCATTGATTATCTGAATACCGATCAACCAAAACATCGGTTAACTGAAAGAATTCCAATTAGCAAATTCAAATTTCTGGTAGTGCTGTAGCATTGCAGCACTTCCCTCCCTCCAACCTAAACTGAAATCCTACTTTAATGTACTAAGTTATGTACATATTATGTATATGTACTAGTACATATGTATTTGTAAACATGTGATACAAAATATATACAGTACAGTTTTGTGTTTAATATATTTTTCATAAATGATTAGTTATCTGAACAACCCCAGTCCTGAATTTTTTTGGATAATCGATGCTCTACTGTATTTGTATTCCACCTTTTAATTTAGTAAAAAATTGTATCAATTAGTTATTTAGTTTCGTTTTTATCCCAATTTAAAAATGGAAGAACAAGACTTGCATTTCAGACATATTTTATTGTATTATTTCCGAAAAGGCAAAAATGCATCACAAGCACACAAGAAGTTATGTGCTGTATATGGGAATGAAACCTTGAAAGAAAGGCAGTGTCAAAATTGGTTTGCCAAATTTCATTCTGGTGATTTTTCACTGAAAAATGCTCAACGATCTGGCCGTCCAGTTGAAGTTGATGAGACCCATATCAAGGCCATTATCGATTCAGATCGTCTTAGCACAACACGTGAGATTGCAGAGAAGCTCAATGTATCGCATACATGCATTCAAAAAAAATTAAAACAGCTTGGCTATGTCAAGAAACTGGATTTATGGATCCCTCATCAGCTTAAGGAAATTCATTTGACGCAACGCATTAGCATCTGCGATTTGCTTCTGAAACGCAACAAAATTGATCCATTTCTGAAACGACTGATTACTGGGGATGAAAAGTGGATAGTTTATAACAATGTTAATTGGAAAAGATTGTGGGTGATGCAAGATGAACCAGCCCAGACGACACCAAAAACTGAGATTCACCAAAAAAAGATTATGCTGTCAGTTTGGTGGGATTATAAAAAAATTCTGTACTTTGAACCTTTACAAAGAAACCAAACGATTAATTCAAACGTGTATGTTCAACAACTCTCCAAACTGAGCGATGCAGTTCAAGAAAAGCGGCCAGAATTGGCAAATCGTAAGGGTGTTGTTTTCCAGCACGATAATGCAAAGCCCCACACATCTTTGGTCACTTGCCAAAAATTATTGGAACTAGGTTGGGATGTGTTGTCACATCCACCATATAGCCCTGACCTTGCGCCTTCAGATTACCATTTATTTTGTTCCATGCAGAACTCCTTAAATGGTAAAATTTTTAATGATGCTGATGATGTAAAATCACATTTAATTCAGTTTTTTGCTGGCAAAAATCAGAAGTTTCATGAACATGGAATTATGACACTGTCTGAAAGATGGCAAAAGGTCATCGACAAAAATGGACAATACCTAATTGAATAAAGTTATATTTTTAAGCAAAAATTTTGAATTTTTCTTCTTATTTAAAATATGCAATCACTTAGTTGCCAACCCAATAATAACCACATGTGTGGGATGCTGCAAATGCTTTCCTCTTTAACTTTTCATTGCATTTTTGGCCCTGCTAAGGAAACTTCTCTTCATCTTCTCTGCAATTTTGCAGAACATCGCTTGAGTAGACTTGTTCATCTGGGTTGTTTCTTGTTGAACCCTGATGACGTCTTTTCTTTTAGACACTGCTATTTTTCTTTAGAGAGATAGTAACTGGAGTAGAGATAGGACTTTTGAATTAATTTTTCGTGAAGTCACAATGGATCTTTTAGATCAGTGCTTTTGGCTTGTCCCCATTTTTTTAGTCTACAGTCTAATATTGAAATATTATTTTTTTCTTAACGGGAATTTTATTATATAATAGTATAATATTCTGCTAACTGTATATAATATTTTTATTTATAAGTAACTATTATGTATTTTCAAAAAAGTAACTTTTCTATTTGATAATTGATTTTATTTTACAGATATAGATGAATGTAAAAATTCTTCAGATCATGATTGCGATCATAACTGTCATAATAATCCTGGTTCATATAACTGCAGTTGTAATGATGGTTATGAATTATTAGATGATGGAAAAACTTGTATTGGTAATTAAAATTTTTTAAAATAATTATTAAACTATTAGTTAACTATTAGTTAGTTAACTAATAGTTAAATCATTCTTACATGTAATTTAAAATTAAATTTTAATAATTATATATAAATAATTATGAAAGTTTATATATAAATTTTAAAATTAAGTAAAATTTGTTTTCTATAATAGATTTCTATAATTTCTTAATTTTTTCTTTAATATTGTAAAATGTATATTTTTTTTCATATATATATATCAATAATAAATATTAAATAAGAAATTGGATTTATTATTTACTGGTGCTATATTTTCAAAATATGCCAACAACTTTCTTATCAGAAATAATTTTGTAAATTTCAATAACTACAAATATGAAAAAGATTAATTCAAAAAACAATATGTATTACAATTTAGTAAATCTTTTCTACAAAACAAATAAAAAATTACTTAGATAATATCAGTTTAAATAAATTTATATATATTTTTCATTCAAGTTTTAGTGATATATTTAAAATAAATTAATAATTTTAGATATTAATGAATGTGAGAAAGAAAATGGAGGTTGTGAATATGAATGCCTGAATTATCCTGGTTCATATCAATGTTTTTATCCTCCTGAAGAAATTAAAGCAACTGAAGGAACCAATGAAATTGAAGAAAATTTTCAATATCATAACAGTATGCATTAATTTATTAAAGTTTAATCTGTAATGAAATAAAATTATGGTACAATTTTTATATTTAATTAAAAATTCTATAATTGTAAAAAATTTGATTTATTGCTAAATTTTGATTATTTTGCTTTAAATATTTCAGGAATATCATTATGTGAAATTGATAATGGAGGATGTGCACAGATATGTAAAGAAATATCTGATGACAAATATGTTTGTGAATGTAATGATGGTTATTTACTCTCTATTGATGAACATAACTGCATTGGTAAACGTTTTTATATTTGCAGTTTATTTCTTTAACATAAAAAATGTATTAATTTTTAAAATGATAATCATATTGTCATTTGATTTTAGAGTTACAAGATATGCTACATAATCAATCAATCAAACCTTTATTCGTATTAGGCTCTAGCTTATTACATAGGAAGTTATTATTGGTACATTAACATTATATTAAGTCAAGTGATCAATGCTTCCCAACTGGTCGAAAAAAATTTGTTAACATAATTATACAATTTATATATTGTTTCTATGTTGGCTGAGTGAAAAAAACTATACATCGATTTTTCGATGTATAGTTTTTGATATATTGATTTGTATTTCAAGTATAAACAAATAGAGAGATTGTTTTCTATGTTAAATAATTCACATCACTAAATACATTCATTAAATATCAAACATTGTGTGATGTTTAGTGAATGTGAAGTTTATTTTAACTATTAATGTTCCTGGAGATGAGTTATAAGAACTCAAAAGATGATAAAAGCTGTGAATTTCAGAAAAGTAATATTTTGGGTGAATAAATATGAATTAGCACAATTAAAATGAAATATAATATCTCAATATCAATAAATGCAAAACTAGAAGCCAATGTGTTCAAAAAAATTCTTGAAATGTGTAATAATAGTTACCTAAATATAAGTATTGAATTTCAGAAAATAAAAATTATGAACATAAAGTTTGATCTTATAAGTAAAAAGAATATGAATATTACATTCATAAATTAATTAATATAGTGGAGTTTATTTTTAAAATTTTTTTTATTGGGAATTTTTGATTTTAATAATTTAGTAAATTGTGAAAAAAATGAGTTTATATTTTAGATGTTAAGTAATTTGGTACTAGAAGTAAATATTAGGCACCATCTCTTACTAAATTTAATAATTATAATATTTAATATAATTTTAAATAAAATTATTTTTTGAAAAGATTATCATTTAAGAGCTATACATTTGGATGATAATGACAAAAATAATTTTTGTGGTTGCATTTTGATCATTTATCTAGTTAAATTTCATTTTTCCAAATAGAAGAGTAGTTCTTTTCATTTGTCAGCATAAACCATTGATTGAGGCACAGAACATCAGTAATTGGTTCCAGGTTTGTACTTAAACAACAGGCTGATTGCATGAAATTTTTCAGATTTTTTAATGTTTAACATCTACTATAAATAGGGGCCAATTTCGCATAAGAAGTTTACCAGGAAGGTACTTCTCCTTGGCTATTACCTTATATCATCCTTGATTTCCTTTTACTGATTAATTTTGGAATTTCTTTGATTGGTTAATATTCATTTTATAGATTAATTTAAAAAAATTCATATTATAATGAAATTACAGACCAAAAATTGACCAGCAATTATCCTAAATGATCAGATAAAGAAGCATAACATAGATGCACAAAAACAAGGAGCAGCATAGTTACACATTGTTTCTGATAGACATGATGTTTTCTTAGAATAACATTTCAATTCACTAGTAAACATTACATTGTGATAACATTTTGTTTTATATAGTTAGAATGGTTTCTGATAAATTTCAATCCTATTGATTTCTTTTAATCACAAAAATTGATTTTTACGTTTATTTACATTGTGTACTTTTGTTATATGTGCATTGTTAATTTCTGATGAAAATGCATGAGTTTGCATTTGCACAAAAAAGATAATATACTTCTTATAACTATTCAAAGCTGAAAAATACATCAGCAGACATACATACATGTATACATACATACATTCATATATTTGTGGTCTAGATCAGTGGTCACCAATCTTTCTGACCTCAGTAAATTACTTATAAATATAAAATATAATGTATATTAATATATGTAAAGGTATGTTTTATTTTATTAGATATAGATGAATGTGAAGATTTATCAACAAATGATTGCTCTCAATTTTGTTATAATACAATTGGTTCTTATTATTGTATGTGTAAACCTGGTTTTAAACTTTATAATTACAAGATTTGTGTTGGTAAGTTACATTTAAAAATTTTAATTTTACATTTTGAAATAAGTTTGAAAATATTTTGAAAATTCCAATATTCTTACATTGGGATTTTCATTTTATTCCAGTATCTTCAGTAATTTTAATAATTTCAAAAATTTGTACCTAAAATTTTAAATTTTAATTATATTAATATCCAGGAAAATTAGATTAGTATCTATAGTATTATTTTATTTCATATTTATTTAATTATTATTCAAAAATACTTGTTTATCACTTGAAAAGCTATTATTATTACATTTTCTTAAATGTGTCTTTCTGCTATCTTTAGATTTTGATGAATGTGACACTACTTTAAGTGAATGTTCACAAAATTGTCATAATACATTTGGATCATATTATTGTTCATGTAGTTCTGGATTTGAACTTTCAACAGATGGTAAAACTTGTACTGGTAAGAAATTTTCTCCTAGTTATTCAAAATGTAACATTAAAATGCAAATTTGAAATTTTCTATTTAACATATTAAAATTTTTTAAATTTTAAATGCATATCAATATTCAAGACATCAATGAATGCAAGCGTTCTACTATTAATTCTTGTTCTCAAATATGCATTAATACACAAGGATCATATTTCTGTACTTGTAAACGTGGATTTCGACTTGATAACGATAGTAGAACTTGTGTAGGTAAATAAAATATTATATTACTCAATATTAAATATATGTATGCTATGAGAGGTTAATTGATAAATAAAGTCTCCATTTTAAAAAAAAAAATATTTTTTGGGAAGAGGGGAGAATAATGTGCAATTAATACAGATTGCTGCATTGTATGGAATGAGGAAAACGAGTTTATGTCTAACCTTGACTTTTATATGGAATGAATAATATAATGAACTGAGATAATGTATGTACAGATTAGACACTTGTGGCTACCAAATGATGACAATGACAAGTTTTTATCCTTGCATTAAATGCAATACTCCAGTAGGAGACTATTTATTAATCAACCCTCAAATAAATGACAATTTTGTGGTTAATTAATTAGTAGTCATATAATAATAATTAAAATTTATTTTATAGATATAGATGAGTGTGAGGACCTTGTAAGGCATGATTGTTCACAACAGTGCCATAACACATTTGGTTCTTATTACTGTGATTGTAATCCTGGTTATAAATTTGAATTGGACAAAAAATCATGCACTGGTAAATTTTATTTTTATATATGATTATTTTATTACATATTGTTTCTAATCCATGTAAGATAATATAAAGTCTGTTTTTAAAATTTAGTGCTTCTTTATTTTTTCATATATATGGTTTCTATAAACATCTGTTTAGGAGGAAAAAAGAGTTTTCAGTCATTTCATGAGTGTATACATGTTGTGCATGCTTCTGAAATAACTGAAGGGAATTAATTTAAGACAATTTAGCATAGCATACAAATAATCTCTGGCTGTAAAAGATAAAAACAAAATGCAGGAATTGATACAAAAAACTGAGCTTTATTTTGTTAGAAAACATGTTCAAAATGGCATCTTCAGCAGCAATAAAATCCAGAAGGATTAAATCTGTGATACATGATGGCCAAGGAACAGTTTGTCCTATCCAGCAGTTTCCAAACTGTTCTGCAAAGCACTGATGAATGTCTGTCTGGGAATGAGATGGTATGCTACCATGCTGGTACCAAACTTCCTGTAGCTGTGCCAATGGCAAGTCATCAAGCCATCACCCACCATCATGTTTAGAATGTTAATATATTGGTCACTATTCAGAGTGTCATTTATTTGTGGAGTGAGGTCTGCCCAGTGGCATTTTTTTAAAAGAATTAATCTTCTGTTTCTGGATAGATATTTAAGTATCAGTTATTTTAGTGCTGGAACAAGCATGCATGACATATGCATGCACTCATGCAATACAGGATGTCCACTTAAACACTTGAACAAGTGTTTAAGTGGACATCCTGTATATATACAGGATATAATACTTTTTAAAACAAATTTGTTTTATTTCTCAGTATTAATTAAAATAAATTGATACTATTATAAATTTTTCTGCAATTTTGTGTAGTGAATGCATATTTTAGAAAATAGAAAGAAATAAATCCTATTCAATCTGAAATTGAAGATGAAAATGACAGACAAATAGGAAACGAATCTCTAGTTACATAGAAATAAAAAAGTATGGCAATAATGTTGATATTTATTCTAAAATATAAACATTTGTTAATACATACAAAACAGATTTATATTTTTTCACTTTCTACAGATGTTGATTAAACAAGCAAAAATTTGAATAAATTAAGGATATAAAGGAAATTTGATCGAATATGATAAGCATCTGTGGAAAGTGAAGACACACAAATCTGTTTTGTATGTATTAATTCATTATTCATGTTTTAGAGTGAATTCAATATTATTTCCAATTTTAAAATTTCTATGTAACTAGAGATTCCTTCTCTATTTCACCTTGGTTTCATTATATTAATTCAGTATTGTTCATCTAGCTACTTGCAAGTAAATTTGACACATTTAAGTTTCTTAAGACTTAAAATAATCTGTAGTAATTATAAATTTTTATATAAACATATATAAAATGAAAAAGTTTTTATTTTATATATTACTTTATATGTCTAGTTGTTTTGATTGGATTGTTAGCATTATTGCACATTCATATTTTTTAACATTTATTGTTAAAAAATATGTATATGTAAGAATAATTCATAGTATTCTTTACTCAAAGTATTTAATATTCTAGTTCTTTATTACTTTGGTCAAAAACAGATTTCAGAAATAAATACTTACAATAAACTGATAGTGCTACAATTAAATAAAAAATATTTATAATATAAATATATAAACATACATAATAAACATAACATAAACATAATAAATATATAAAATAACAATAATTTAACTTTTATTTTATAATTGTTTAATTTGAAAAATTTTGTTTTTAAACTTTCAAAACTGTTTTCAGACATTGATGAATGTGAACATTCAACACTGAATGATTGTTCACAAAGTTGCCATAACACACTAGGTTCATACTACTGTACATGTAAACTTGGTTATCGACTTTCTTCAGATTTTAAAAAGCTGTGTGGGTATGTATTTAAATACATAAATGATTTTTATAAATTAACATGGAATTAATTTGAGAAATGACTGATTATTTAAAACAGATATTAATGAATGTCAACATGGTATTCTTAATGATTGTGCTCAAGAATGTCATAATACTCTAGGTTCATATTTCTGTAGTTGCAAACCAGGATATGGACTTGATGAAACTAGAAAACTGTGTATTGGTAAATATTTTCAATAAATACATATATATATATATATATACATTTTTATTAAATTAAATTAGTTTTTTTATGTTTGTTACATTTTAGTTTTATCCAGTATTAGATTAGTTCTATATATACATATTAAATACAGGTAACCCTCGTATAACACGGCACTTCTATAGCACGGATTCACTCTAACATGGTTTGGTAATTAGATAAAACACTCGTACAGTACAACATGAAATGTAATAAAAACTGTTACCAGTTGATGATGCTCATGCTGAGATCATCATATAGGATGAATAATCCTATGGTAAAATATTTATTTAAATAATAAATAAGTATTTTACCCATGAAAAAAATCTACTATATAAAGCTCAAAAATCGGATTCTATCAATGTATGCTAAAAATGGTCACTAGGGGCACCCCTGGCTACTAATTAAATTAATTTAAAATAACAATATAAATTATTTTATATTTTTACAGTATAATATTCAGTATATTATTATTTTTATTTGTAATTTTGTATGCCCCGATGCCTGCCTGCATCCGGCCTTTCGACTTGTGAATAATAAATCCGATTTAAAGAAGGATTTAAACAGCATGTTTTTTAATTTTTGGAACCTACCCCCCCTTTTTGCACTAGTTTTTTGTTTCGCATAACACGGCAATTTTTTGGAACGTAACTCCCATGTTATACGGGGGTTACCTGTATATTTTTTTTATATTTTATAATATTTGATATGTTTATTTCCAGATGAAGATGAATGTAAAAATCCACTTACTAATAAATGTTCTCACATTTGTCATAATACTCCAGGGGCTTATTATTGCAGCTGTAAATTAGGTTTTAGTTTGCAACCAGATGGAATTACTTGCCTAGGTAATAAAAATATTTATATAATGAAAAATTGTAGTTATATTAAATAATGAATTAATATATTTTCTCTTTAATTTTTATATTATAGATGTAAATGAATGTCAAGAGACTTCAAAGAATAATTGTTCTCAGATTTGCATTAATACAGATGGTTCATATCTTTGTAGATGTAAAATTGGCTATTATCTTCATACTGATGGAAAAACATGCTTAGGTATTGTAAAGAAAAGTAATAAATTATTAATTTAGATATATATGAGTGATTAAATATATATATGTAAAGTAGGAAATTTGTTTTCAACAAAAAAATTTTTATTATATTTATTTTTTAGAGTTGAAATAAATAAAGCCTATTTATAAATTAATACTAATATAATGAAATTTAATCAAGAATATGGAAATTTATAACCTAAATCATATCCTAGTTAATTTTCATTAATCATAATAATTAGCGCTAACAAAAACCGGAAATTCTTGAAATCAGTTAACCGGTTTTCAACAAAACTGGTTTATAAATGTAAGATGCCAAACTGATTCAAACTAGTTTTAATTCAATAGAATTAATGTTTTATTATCATATTTTATTAATATTAATAAAGTACTACAGTAAATATTATCCAAGATTCATGAATATTCCTGTATTATATGTATTATTCCTGCCAAAAGAAGTCAGTATTTCTTCAGTGGCATTCTGAATGCAGCATTAAAATTTAAACATGTGTAATGCATGGCATTATTTTTAAAAAGCTTAGGTGGTCCCTAAGATGATAAATTGCTTCCATGTACAAATTCTAATGTTACACAAATTTTCTTGTATTATATTGTAGTGAGTATGGTATCGATAAAAATCGTTCTCACAGTTGGTAAGGAAAACACAATGGTCGTACAAAGAATTATCACTCGGACACAGGTTCCAGGAAGGAAATCTTAAACTTTATATATATATGACAAAAAAATACAACAATCAAAACACTACTACATTAATTGCTAAAATAAAAAACCGCTTAGCCTAATAGTAATATTTACAGTATATAACAATGAAGAGTACATGCTGAGAGAACCAACACATTCATTGAATATTGTTTGATCTGAACAAGAAATTTTTCAACAGGAACAGATGCACTACACACTTGTATGGGTTATTCCCTTTATCCTCTATCTCTCATCAACAGTTATTACACTCTGGGTGGAATATCCGTGTGGATGCAAACGGATTTGTCCAAACCTGAGTCCAGCTACCTTCAACCCTTACTTCGTTTCCTCCTTTGTCGAAGCTTCCTCACCTTAGTATCCTTCCGCTAGAGTACTTTCCCTCTGTCCACGGTGAAGTCCCAAGGAAAAAAGATCCTCGTGCATGTTATACACTCCCTTTTATAACCCCCGCCGCTTTTAGCCAGTTACGTTATGTCGACACAACCAACCCCAGACCAATGAGTGGTTGCCGAAGATGGAGGTACGCGACAAACGGAATGTTTTACAAAAAAAAATATCACGACAATGTAGGGCTCCAATGCAGGGCCGATCCTGATACACACAAAAAAATAAAAGGAAAAAAAAAATATACATGTAACAAATTAGTGACAGAGCACTACAATATCAATTATGTGGAATTATCTTAAATCCAAGCACTTTACTATCAATTAAAAGTGAAAAAATAACAAGTAAACACAATGATACCAATTTTATTGCCTGTTTCAAAACTAGTTTTTAGTTTTTGCTAAAACTGTGATTTACTGAAAATCAGTTAATCATTTTATATGAAAAACTGGTTTTGTTGCCAGCACTAATATACAAAGAAAAATAAAAACACTTCATAATAATTCACAATAATTAAATGATTTGATTTTAAGTGTTTCAAATCTGAAAAATTTAAAATTAGTAATTTTAAATTGAATTTATTTTGATATGTTAAAATATTAAATGAGTCGATTATTTTGAAATGTGGACAAGTCCATTTTGCTTTGTTTTGAGATATTTAAGGGTTTACATTTCAATAGATTTTAAAAAATTAATAAGTGCTAATAGACAACTGTTACATATTTTATGATATCAGACAATATAAATTTATCATCCAGTAGTGTTTATTGATATTGGCTGAAGAAATTTTGTAATACCTAATTGTTCTTATCTCACTTTAAAATTAATGAATTATTGTAAATATTACTTAAACGGCTAGTATTTCAGTTCAATTAGCTCTATATTTTTAATAACAACAACAAAATATCATAATATCTTGTTTAAATATTTATTTATTTGATGAAAAATAAAAGTAAAACATTGAAATTATTTATTTTAATCTATATCATATAATTATATATTAATTACTTTATATTTATATTTTCAGTTTTATTTAGGGTTTAGCATTTTAAAGTATTCATAATAAGCAGGAGATATAGGCCTATATGAAATAAATTCATCAAGTCCTTATATTTTTTGGATGTAATTGGCCTAGTTCTTTATGCAAAGAAGATAATTTTATATTTCTGAAATTACTTGATCTTCCTTGTTGTGGTGATAAATTGAAAATTTTAAATAACTTTTACACTCCTATATGTATGCTATTTGAATTGAGGGGAAAATATCCAAATATTACACAATTTTCAGGTTTTCACAATATTGCCAGTAATGCTAAATTATACCAGAGCTAAATTATACAGTAAAATATTCAGTTATTGTAATAATTTCAATTCAGGATGGACTTGCACCACTTTCAAAATAAATATATTTACAATACCATTAATCATCAGAACATTCATTACTAAAATATTAAGAATTTTGAATTATATTGACTATAGATTGTTTACAGATATAAAGATCATATTAAATTTTTTTTATTGTTATTATGATCTTTATTTTTTTTCAAAATTGGATTTGCCCCACTTTTAAAATAAGTGGTTCAAATAATACTAATTAGAAAAATTTAATAATTATATATTTTTTATATTTTTAGTTTGTCTGTAGATTTGTAATGAAATTAATCTGAAATTTTGAGTACTAAATTGTTTATATATATAATATACTGTAAAACTTCATGAAAAACTATGCTATAAAACAAAATAAATAACGATATAATTTGGTTAAAATGCTTTTCAGAATTATTTAAATTTTTTATATTCTAACATTACTGTTTGCATTATTTTTTCATTTCAAAACTTACTTTAATCATTAATTTCCTTTTAGCTTAGCAAAAAATTGTTATATTACTTAGAAATGTAATTAATATTCTTTTGAATAGGAGACAGTCCTTAACTTTTTAAATGATGTACACTGTATATTGAATATTTCAAGTAAATTTTTGTTTATTTCTTTTTTTTGCATTGCTTTTTCAAAGAGGAAAAATAACTTTTTGATTTAATGAATATACTTATTTGATGGTTATTCTAGTTGATGGCTAATCTAAGAATATTTTCTTATAAAGATATAAATGAATGCACAATAAATAATGGTGGCTGTAAACGACAATGTACAAATTATCCTGGTTCATTTAAATGTTCTTGTATTTCTGGGGAAATATTAAGTTTGGATGGACGATCTTGTGAAAGTAAGAAATTTCGTAATTTTATCCTAGACATAATACAGTCAACTCGCCTTAAAATGAACAAATGACTCAATAAAACAAATTTTGCCCTTGCCCTGGCAAAACACCATTGTCACAATATTAATTTTCACACAATAAAGTGAACAAAAATTTTATCAGAATTCATTAAACCAAACTGTAAATTACCTAAGAAATAACCCTATTTCCAATAATGGTTGCTTTTTACACTTTTCAACATGAACAATAAAAAGTGGTACTGTAATAAATGTTTCATTTTGAGTAGAATAAATTTTCTTCTAGTAAGCAAAGAGAGGTTTGACCTGCAGTTGTAGAGAAAATCAAGTATCTGATTTTAGTGGACATTTCTATTGTACTTAGAAAATAGGGGTTAAAGTTTAGGTATTTTCACCCCTTTTGGATGCAATCCCATGCAAGCACAATGCTCATTTGCATATCAGGGAGTGCCCATAGTAATGCCAAGTTTGGCTACTTTACACCAAATTTGGATCTTTTTTTAATCTTTTGGCAGCAAAAAAATATTTCCTACTTTTTTAAATAATCTTCAGTAGAAAAAACTTACAGATTTCTTTTAACCTTATTTTGTTCAGCCACTCTAATATACTGCTCCATATTTAAACAGCAAATACCAATCATCTCCTCATTTAGTTTGATTTAAAGATCATTTTGAACATTAAGTTGTTTTTGTAAATAAACTTAATTTTATTTAGTAAATTAATTCAAAATATTATAATTTAGAGATTTCAATTGCTTATTAAGCCTTAACTCTCTAAATTATACAACCTTAACCTTGATTCTGAAAATCATTAATACAAATTTTCAATAGAGTAAACTATCTACTATTCCCATAGCAATTCACACTAATGCGAGTTGACTGTAATTGTATTTACTTACTAATATTTCAGTTTTTAATGTATTTAAAATAATTAATTCATAAATAAAGTTTAGTAACTAACAAAGTGTTAATATATTACTAAATTTATAAACTAGTGAAAAGAAAAATATATTTATTGATTATTACTTTTATTATTATTATTATTATTATTATTTAAATTTCAAATAGTATCATTTTAAATTAAAAAGGTGCTATTTGAAATTTATGTTTTTTTATTTTTATTCAGAAATGCGAAAGTGTGAAGTTAACAATGGAGGATGTGAGCAAATATGCACAACGTTAAATAATAATAAGATTTTATGCAGCTGTTATAATGGATATTTATTGTCAGAAAATGAAAAAAGTTGTATTGGTATTAATAATTAATTATTTTACATAAAATTAAATTTATGTTAGAATAAATATCATAAAGTTTAATTTTAAATTATAAATTTTATTTAGATAAAAATGAATGCAATAATCTGAATGGTGGATGTCAACATAATTGTAGTAATTCTCCTGGATCATACTATTGCACTTGTATGGAAGGTTATCAAATATCAGAAGAAAATAAATTTGCTTGTAAACGTAAGACTGTATTTTAATTAAAATGAATTTTCAATTGATTTTATTATGCATATAGCCCTAAAGAAAAGTATATTTCTTTCTCAAAATATGAAAAATATACTAAATTTCATACAACCTTTTTAAGCAGCAAAATACTTTCATAACTAATGTTTTCAAATAAAAAATACAAGTATAACTTGCTCTTCAGACATATATGTAAAAAAATGCAATTAAGAAAGTTTACCATAAATTTTGAGATAATGATAATAATAACAACAACAACAACAAAATAAAACACACAGTTAAAGCAATAAACACATATGTTGTCCCAGTACTCACATATACTTTTGGACTCACACAGATCTTGAACAACTTCAAAGGAAACAAGAACAACACTTACTAAGCATAAACAACATCATCCTAAATCTGCTGTAGAAAGATTAACCCTTCCACGTAAAGATGGCAGATGTGGCCTGATTGACATAGTAAACCTTCATTACAAACAAATACAAACACTGCGAGAGTTTTTCTACAAAAAGCAAGAAACATCACAATTACATAAAGCAATAACTCTAGCAGACTCAAATAAAATCACTATTAAACTTACTCTTGCATCATATGGACATGACACAGCATACTAAAAGCATAGACACCATTAAGTAATCATGGGTTCAAAAGGTGCACTATGGCAGACATCTCTATGACCTAGCCCAGGATTTTGTTGACAAAACTTTGTCAAACAGCTTTGTCAAACAGGAGATGCCTCAGAAGAGTTTATGATTGCCATGCAGGATCAGGTCATAAATACTAAAAACTATAGAAAACACATACTGAAAGATACAACACTCACAAATGACACATGCAGAAAATGTCACATCATACCAGAAACTATGAAAAACATCACTTCTGGTTGCAAGCTCTTGGCACAGACAGATTATTTACATAGACATAATCAGGTAGCAAATATTGCTTGCAGACAAACACAAATTATTAGACATCCATACTACAAATGCATTTCATAGACAGTATTGGAAAACAACACACACAAAATGTACTATGACAGAGCCATAATCACAGATAAAACAATTTTACCACAACAGACCAGACATCACACTTAGGGGCAGATCTACATAGGGACTAATAGGGCTTAAGCCTTGGGCCCTCTAGTGTGAAGGGCCCACAAAAAGTGAATTATTATAAATTTTTAATACTTTTTCATTAACAATGAGCACTTATCGTATAGTAAAAAATAGTTAATATTAATAATATAATAATAATGATAATTTATAGTATTATTTGTTTCATTGTAATCAATGTAACCTAATTGGTCAGTAAGTAATTAACCAATGTAAATATTTCTTTATTTCTTATGTTTTTTATGAGATATAAACTTTGTCATTCAACACCATTTCATAAATAAATACATTTCAACTCTGATTTTGATGTTATTAAAAATGAATTTTAAACCCCAATTTAAAGATTCTTAATCTAACAAAAAATAAGGCCCTGGACTTTTAATTTGGACTTTTAATAAGTCCTAGGCCCTGAAAAACCTAGATCCGCCCCTGATCACACTCATTTACAAACACAATAAAATCACATACATTATAGACATATCCATTCCAAACACTCACAATCTACAAAACACATGCGCTGAAAAAATCAGCAAGTACACAGAACTCGCCCAGGAAATAAGGCATCTGTGGAGGATGGATAGGGTGCTTATTGTACCTGTTGTTCTCTCCTCTACAGGTGTCATACCACACACACTACACAAAAGCCTGGGCACATTACAATTGAATAGAAACACATACATCACACTACAGAAGGCCACTATATTGAATACATGTCATATTGTGAGGAAATTCCTGAATACAGACACAATACTGACACAGTTATTTAATTTTTGTTTTGTTTTGGTTGCTATGCCTTGACTCTGGTTCAGCATAGTACTGTACATACATAGCAACTGATATCAAACAAGTGTAACTCACTAAACTCAACATAATAATAATAATAATAATAATAACTCTCCCATGGTCACCACCTGGTCGTGGTGGGAGAGCCCAGTAATTTTACTGATCCATAGGGCAATGCAGGCTGGAGCACAAGCTCCTGGTAGGGACACCCATGCCAGTAAGGTCTATGGGGAGAAATGAAGCTAAGAGTGACCACGCCCACATTCTGTGGAGATATTCATCATGGTAATAACTAGATCAAAGTGTGATACCGGCTCGGACGTCGCCCGGGTTAACAAGGTCCGCGTTCGTGGGTTAGGCAGAGGCTCACGTTCGAAAAATAGGTCACAGTCTCCCTTGGTTACCGGTGGCGAAAGCAGCACCGGCCCAAGCATGGCTACTGCAATGCCCTCAACAGATGTGAGGAACCAACCCAGCCTTGGTGTTTCTGTGGCAATGCATCCACAGACCACAAAGGCTGGAAAACCACGCCAACGGATGAAATGGACAGTAGAAATGAACGAGTTTATCATCCGTAATTATTACACAATCACAAAACTCGAAACAAACATGACAGCATACAGACAACAACTACACCATAGATTCACACAACAGTATCCTCACCTCACTGTCACCGAACAAAGGGTTGTTGATCAAAAAAGAACAATTATACACAACAACCTTATTCCACAAACAACACTTGAACTTATCAAACAACAGGTTGCTGATCAAATACATCAACAGACAGAAACATCTAACATTAATGAAGATCATGTAACCTGTCAGGATAATCCAGCAACAAGCATTGATAATAACACACATACAACAATTACCACTAATGATACTACAGACACTTCCTCATCCATCACTGATAACATAGACTTGGATTTAGTTAATACGCTCTCACTTATATTTCAGGAAACACTCACTAAATATACAGGTACAGATCCCACACAAAGACCACGAATACCAAAAATCAACACGTCAAAGGAAGTAGGAAAAACACTAAATTATGTAAACACTCACTTACTACCACACTACATTCATTCAATTTCTACACTCGCAGACATTCATACATTAGTTTATGCTGGGGCAGTCACAGTAGTGACACACCATGGACTGAAAGTACAATCACAGACAAATACACAGAAAACACAATTCTATCACAAGCCTGCCTGGCAGAGAAGAATAGAAACACAAATAAATGACATTAGACAGCAATTAGGCAGGCTGACACAATACACTAAAAACAACATAACACCCAAATTAAGGAAACAGCTCAAAAACATTTTCAAGAAAATAAAAACACACACAAAACATGAACATCACAACACACGCATTACAGAATACATTGATACACTAAAACAAAAACTTGCTGCCAAAGCACGTAGACTCAAACGATACAAAACATGTACACTACGAAAACAACAAAATAAATTATTTACAAACAATGAAAAACTCTTTTACAGACAAATTAATAACAAAGCAAACACTGATACACAGCACAGTGGCACACCAACAGAAGAAGAACTTACAACATATTGGTCTTCTCTTTGGTCCAGTGCTGTCACGCACAATGCTGATGCAGGCTGGATCGAGGAGGAGAACAGAAACTTGCACAACATACCAACTATGCCCTGTGTTGAAATAAACATACATGATTTCCAATACACTGTTAACAGAACACACAACTGGAAGACACCTGGTGTAGACAACATTCACAATTTCTGGTACAAAAAGTTTACATCACTGCACCAGGAACTAGCTAAACATCTAACACACATCATCATCAATCCACAAGACATGCCAAATTTTCTTACTCAGGGCATCACCTACATGAAACCTAAAAACAACAATACCACAGACCCCACACAATACAGACCAATTACATGTCTTCCAACACTCTACAAATTATTGACATCCTGTATTGCAAACAAAATATACAAACATGTTGAAGAACACGACATTCTAACAGAACAACAAAAAGGTTGCCGTAGAAATCACAAGGGATGCAAAGAACAGTTACTCATAGATTCAGTCATTCTACGGCAAGCACACAAACAACACAGAAACATACACATGGCATATATAGACTACAGAAAAGCATTCGACAGTGTTCCACACAGTTGGCTGCTACATATTCTACACATGTACAAAATACATCCATCACTCATTGCATTCTTTCAAAACACTATGCAGCACTGGAGAACAACACTACATCTCAGGGTTCATAACACTTCCATACAAACAAACCAAATTTTTATTAGGCGAGGAATTTTTCAAGGAGATTCCTTGAGTCCTCTCTGGTTCTGCTTAGCCCTGAACCCATTATCCAACATGTTAAACAACACGCAATATGGTTACAATATCAGACACGAAAAAACAACACAGTTTACACTGTCACATCTCATGTACATGGATGACATAAAACTTTATGCATCCACACAAAAACAACTTCATCAACTCCTACAAATCACACATTCATACACCAAGGACATACAAATGGAATTTGGCCTAGATAAATGCAAAACAGTTCACATAGAAAAAGGAATCCTGAAGAAAGAAGATTTTGCACTTGGAAATGGAGACATTATTGAATCCATGGAAGAGGGCGAGTTCTACAAGTATTTAGGATTCCAACAGGCCAAACTAACAGAACATACACAAATAAAGCAAAGATTAATTAAAGAATACCAAAGTAGGTTAAATGCTATTCTCAGAACACAGTTAAATGCAAAACACACAGTTAAAGCAATAAACACATATGTCATCCCAGTACTCACATATTCTTTTGGAGTTATACATTGGACTCACACAGATCTTGAGCAACTCCAAAGGAAAACAAGAACAACACTTACTAAGCATAAACAACATCATCCTAAATCTGCCACAGAAAGATTAATCCTTCCACGTAAAGATGGCGGACGTGGCCTGATTGACATAGTTAACCTTCACTACAAACAAATACAGTCACTGCGAGAGTTTTTCTACAGAAAAACAAGAAACATCACAATTACATAAAGCAGTAACTCTAGCAGACTCGAATAACACACCATTAAACTTACACTCACATCATATGGACACAACACAACATATAAAAAGCATAGACACCATTAAGCAATCGTGGGCTCGAAAGGCACTCCATGGCAGGCATCCTTATGATCTGGCCCATGATTTTGTTGACAAAACTGCGTCAAACAGCTGGTTAGCTCAGGGATGCCTCTTTGGGGAGACGGAAGGATTCATGATTGCCATACAGGATCAGGTCTTAAATACTAAAAACTACAGAAAACACATACTCAAAGATGCAACACTCACAAATGACACATGCAGAAAATGTCACATCATGCCAGAAACTATACAACACATCACCTCTGGTTGCAAGCTCTTGGCACAGACAGATTATTTACACAGACATAACCAAGTAGCAAATATAATACACCAAGAGCTTGCAAAGAAACACAAATTAGCAGACATCCACGAACCATACTACAAATACATTCCACAGACAGTATTGGAAAACAACACGCACAAAATGTACTACGACAGAGCCATAATCACAGATAAAACAATTTACCACAACAGACCAGACATCACACTCATTGACAAACACAATAAAATCACATACATTATAGACATATCCATTCCAAACACTCACAATATACAAAACGCATGCACTGAAAAAATTAGCAAGTACACAGAACTCGCCCAGGAAATAAGGCATCTGTGGAGGATGGATAGGGTGCTTATTGTACCTGTTGTTCTCTCCTCTACAGGTGTCATACCACACACACTACACAAAAGCCTGGGCACATTACAATTGAATAGAAACACATACATCACACTACAGAAGGCCACTATATTGAATACATGTCATATTGTGAGAAAATTCTTGAATACAGACACACACACTGATACACTTCTTTAATTTCTGTTTTGGTTACTATGCCTTGACTTTGGTCCGGCATAGTACACAGCCACCGGTGTTAACCGAGTATATTTCACTTAACCTAACATAATAATAATAAATTTTAACTTGAATAATGACTACTGGTTGTGTAGAATTCAATGCTGTGGAGTTGGAGTTGGAGTCATGGAATTTTGGTATTTTAGTCGGAGTCATCAAAAATTGACAGAGTCTGACTGATTTTTACTTTTCAAACTTGTTATGTATATAACATGGAAAAGTATTGGAATCCTGTCAAATTTGATACTTTGAGTTTTTTGAAAATCTACATTTAGAGAACTCCTGAACCCAAAAAATGTGAAGTAAAGGGGGAGAAATAAATCAATGCTTGTTGGCATCTAATTTGTTTAATTAATTTATTCTTTGTTCCATTTTGAGATATTGTTTAATATTTCAGAATGGGCAAAGTTTAAGAAATAAAATTTGGCATTAATGCTATTAAATTTTGGTTTTTAATTAAAAACCAAAATTTAATAGCAGGTGACAGGGTGGAGACATAGAAGGGATCATGTGTCATATCTCCAGTGTGGTCAGACTTAATGAATATTTCACTTGTTATTAGCATTCAGAATTTTCCATAAAACTCATCTCTACCCTCAAAATTAAGCTTTTTGTCATTTTATAATAGTACAGTAAAACTTGGTTAAGGTGTTTTTACTCCTAAGTCATTTAAATTCTGCAGTATCGACATTTGCTCATAAGCAGTGTCATCGAAAGATGTTGCCAGCCCAGGGGAGAAATTTACATGGGCCTTGGGAATGATGGAAAAAAGTTGTAGAATGAAGTCCAAGTTCTTGTGAATCCTGAGCCTGGGAAATTTTACCCCATCATCCCCACTCTCGTCAGTCTTGCCCATAAGACACTTGTTAAAATTTCCTGCATGAGCTGTTATAAAGTATCGATTCCATGAAGTAATTTTCACCCGTTAAAATGATTACATCAGCAACCAATAGTGTTTCCCTCAGAAAATGCATGCACAGAAATACTTGATAGAAGGGCAACCTGCCTTTCTATCGAGATGCCCTCGATGCCCTTCTACCGAGACTACAGGATTTCAAACAGGGTGAACAAAATCATGCCACACACATACACACATATTCTAACATCTGTACATACAGAAAAAAAATCCCAAATCTTTTGCATATCTTGACATTTCAAGGTTCTTGAGTTCTTAAATGTAAAAACTTTGAGGGGTTATTTTTTTGACTGATTGCTACATTTTCCTCTGTGATATATAACAGCTGGAAAAGTAAAAATTATCGAATACATATTTATATATTGACTGTCATTACTCAGAGGAATCTTTTAGCTTTGGAATAAAAAGTTTCTATGTTCTATCTTTATTAGAACTCTATTTATTGAAGCTTTTATTGACATCAGAGTGATGACATCAGAATTTCCGGGACTGTTTTGGTAACAAGTTTGTCCTTGGTTGGAGTCGGAATTGGATGGTAATGCAGAGTTGAGTCGGTAGATTTTCAAACAACTCCACAGCTCTGGTAGAATTACTCAATAAAAAAATTATCTAGTAATTATTTGAAGATATCATAGTACCATATGTTTTTGGAGTACTAATAATTATTTGATATTGAGGAATTTTATTATCAGCTCTACGATATAATTTGTATAAATTCTTAATTTCATTTAGTAATCAAATTATGTTGTTATTCAATAGTGGATCCAGAAATCTTTACACAGGGATACAGAAAGGAAACAATATACTTTACAAAATTTTTTACGGGAATATTTTTCTGGGAATATTCATATATCAGTAAATTTAAATAATAATGTAAATTTTTTTTATTTCAAGTTTTCTATGTAAAATACTAATGTCATAAAATAAGAAATATTAGTTTAAATAATATTTTATTTAGTTATGAAACATAGATAGATAAACTAATATTTTAGTTTTTAATAAATGCACATAAGAAAGTAACTATTTATAAATAATAATTTTAAAAAAATAACTTTGGAATAAGCAATAAAATAACAAAACATAAATGTGTGGACAATAATAGTCAATTAGTGAAAACATCATTCATATTTAGTGTTATATTAATTATAATGCTTTGCAAATTTGTGAATATTATTAATAATTACAATTAGTTAGTTACTAATAAATTAATGTTTCATACTAATGTAATAATAATTAAATTAATTTTTTAAATAATCTTAAAATAAATTTAAATTAAAAAACAATTTGATAATGAATTTTAGAAGGAATTTTAGCTACATATATTACACAGGAGTGATTTTATCTACTTATGTTAGTAATAATAATATGAAATTAAACATATATAAGATATTGCATTACATTTTTTAATTTTTATTTTAATGCATTTATTTCTCTCATTTTCATCCTAATCAAATATTTGTATTTGTTATTACATGCAATCATATAACAATTATATAAATGATCAAATTTTATAAGTATAAATCTAAATTAGCAAAAATTAAAGTCAGAATTTGTGCTTACCATACATGGAAAATTGTAACCCCTAACAGGAATATGCTTACTGTTGAATATATTATTATATGCTATGACTGAGTAGGCTTTTTAAAAATGATTTTATTCATTTGTATTTTATTATATTTACATTCTAGCAATTTGCAATCCACCTTGTATGAATCATGGTATGTGCATTGCTCCTAATAAGTGCAGTTGTCCACCTGGTTATCCTGGTCCAAGTTGTTCTGGTGAGCATTATTATTAAAGAATTAAAATTTTTTTACATTAATTTACGTAGTAAAGAAATTGAAAGAATTGATTTTTGTTTAGCTTTTTGTAATCCTCCATGTTTAAATGGAGGAACCTGTGGAAGATGGGGTCGTTGCTTGTGTCCTGCAAATTTCTTTGGAACAAGTTGTGCAAGTGGTATGATGTATTTAAGGTATTTTAAATTATCTATAAATGCATAGGTTTTATGTTAGGTAAAATATCTGGTAAAATTTTTTTGTAAGCTGTATGTGTACCATCTTGTCAAAATGGAGGTAAATGTGTGCCACCAGGTGTTTGTAAATGTCCTCCTCAATATATTGGTAAACAGTGCCAAAACTGTAAGTAATATATATTTCAATACCATTAATTTTATTATCAATCTGTAATTATAATTAAAATGTACTTTTTAAAATTTTAAAATATTGTATTATCTGGAAAAGTAATATTAGTTTAAGAATTTATTAAGACAGTTATTATTTAGAAACTGGCAGTGTTTTGAATTTTAAAACTTTAAATTATGGTAATTAAAAAGTATATTTATAAAATTATAGAAAAACATATTTAAATATTAATAATTTCTTCCTGTTTTAAAGCATTTATCATTATTTTATTGAAAAATTTTTGTTTACTGTATTAGTTCGATGTACACCTCCATGTGAAAATGGTGGTACATGCAGAGGTATCAATACTTGTTTATGTCCTAAAGGTTATGGAGGAGGAAGATGTCAAAAAGGTATATGGAAATTTAATTTTGAATTTTATAAATAAGAATTTAAAATATATTTAATAATTAATTTATTTAATTATTATATTAATTATTTTAATATGGTAATACATAAACTTAACTGTTTTGAAATAATTTGAAATAAATGCAATCTATATGTCTGTACTTAAAATATATATTTTCTATAATGTACGTAATAATAATATGATTAACATTTTATTTACTTCATTTAGATAATTTCTAATAGTACAAATCAATTTAATGAAATTTTAACAATCTATTTTACAACATAACAGAATTAATATTTTTTTAACTTGTGAAATGTTATTAAAATAATTGCATTTATATTCTATCAAAATCTTATCATTTCATGAGTCAACTCAAGTAAAAATAAAGTTTTTTTAAATTAAATCTTGCTTTGTTATTAATTTTAAAAATGATATTTGGCTTTCAGTTTTTTATCAATGTATTCCTGCATGTCAAAATGGCGGAACTTGTGTAGGAAGAAATAAATGTCAATGTATGCCTGGATATACAGGAAGCTTTTGCGAAAAAATGGAACAGATTGAATGTCGGCCACCATGCCAAAATGGGGGAATGTGTGTGCCTAATAATGTATGTAAATGTCAAAATGGAACATCTGGATATAGATGTCAACAAAGGTAAATAATTTTTTAAAGTAAGAATTAAGAAAAGAAAATTTTTTGGAAATTATTATTGTTACTGAATAGAAATATTGAATTATTTAAGAAAGAAATAATTTCACATATTAAGATTTGATATTTAATTTTAAAAATAATGATGGTAATCTTTTTAAAGGAATTGTCCAATAGTAACTTTTACCGAAAAAGTGATGAAAGGAATGAGAGTGCCAAAAACTGTATCGTATAAAACACCCTGTGGAAGATTTGGATGGCAAACTTGTGTATCATACAGGTAAGCGATATATTTTGTAAAATTAAATATATAATAAAGATAAATAGTTCATTATGTTATAACAATAACTAAAACTTTATGGATAAAACTTAAATTTATACATGAAATTCATATTTTAATTAAAAATAATAATATTACAAATTAAATTCAATTTAAATAATTGTTATAAAAATTATTACATAATTGATTTTTATATAAATATATTTTTTACAGGACAGTACAAAAATATGTGTATAGAACAACATATAAAGTGGGCTACAAAATTCAATGTAATAGTGTTTCAACTGTTAATTAGTATATAATCTGAATTAATCTTTGTTTATAACAATTTATTATTGAATGCTTCCAAGAAATTATATGCATAATAATACATTATAAATGTTCCTATTTTATTCCAGTTATAAATAGAATAGTATAAAATGTAAAACTATAAATATACGAAATCAAAATTTTTTACATTTCATTAATTATACAAGCTTATAATCAAATAAAATTTAATTAATGCCATTAAAATTTATAATTATAATTGAGTTTGATGCATTTTTTGTAGAAAGTAATTTATTTATTTTTTTTATTTTATAATACATTTAAAATTGATAATGATTATTACCTTTTTTTTAATTTCACAGAATATTTTTATCATTTTGCATAATCAATTGAAAATGTCAAAAAGAGATCATTAATGTTAGTAATTATTTGTTGGGAATGATCATAAAAAATGCATGAAACTGTTTTAATAATGAATTATCATTAATAATGAAACAGTTTGCCTCTTGACAGAAAAAAAAATTATAGAAAGAAGGTACTTAATGATTAATTAATTAAATAGATTTGTTTTACAAAAATGCATTTAGTTAAGTAGATGATATTGTAAATATATTATAATTGCTTATAAATTCTGTTAAACTGTTAATTTTAGATCATTTTAGATGAAAATTTAATAAATTATTGCTATTTAAAATAATAATGTTTTCAATTAAAAATCTTATTATTAAATTACTCGATAATCTTTTTAATACGTGTTAAAATTTATATTTGTTATTTATTCTTCTGTTTTCTTAAAATACATCACTAATCATTTATATGCAATGGAGTTTTATAGATGCAATTGTAAGATTTAAATATATTCAAAAAAATTTTAATTTAATTGAGGATTATTTATCATCCTTCACTTAAGATTTAGATTGAAAAATGTTTCAGCTAATACTAGATAAATAAAGCGATATTATTCATCTATTTTACAGTTTAGCGTAATCAGAGGGAAAAAGAAATATTATTTGATATTAAATTTCATGTTTTAATCAATTTAATTGTAAAAAAAAATACATTTTATTTTGTTTTTTTTTCTGGGAAAGAAACATTAAAATAGTTTCATACATATATATTTTTTTTAAACTTGAAACATCTAACATCCTTGCAACAGAACAGAAATGCAGTGCCTGATAAATTTATTTAGAATATCATTTCAAGTGGCATCAATATCTCGCCCTCCTAAAATTTAATATTTAATATTAAAATTTTCTTATATTATTATTATTATTTTATTTATTTTTCTCCCCCGAGATTTACCGCTTTATTCTTAAAAGTAAAAATTTCATTAGGTTGTCCCATCTCTTTTCATTTTTCCTATTCTACTTTAAAAAATTAATATATGTACATATGTTTTATGTATATAAAGATGCTAAATTATTATATGTTTATATATTTACACATTTCAAATTTACTACAGAAAAAAATTAGACTTTAAGAGATGTAGTGAAAATTTAATTTTATAAAGTAAAATACCTCATAAAAATGTTTATATTAAATATTTATATCTATATACACAGCTATACATACATAATACATACTTTTATATTTATCAATATTTTTGAAATTAAAATAAGTGTAAATTTTAATCAATATAGAAGGATAGGTTATATTTTTTTATTAATATAAATCGACAACAGATGGCGACACGAATAAGTATAAAGTCTACTTAGAAGTATTTATCACGTGGTGAACGAATAAAAAATCATTTTATATTTAATTTTATTCTCATTATTACATAATTGAAACTTTAATATTGAAAAAAGTAGATGTGTATAACAACTTTTAAAGGTAATAGCATGGATTTTTTTGGGGAAGTTTTTTAGAAAGTAGAAGATCAAAGCTGTTACCGTCGTGAGAAATTATGTGGGGGTTGGATTTTATACCTCATTTCATCACCTAGTGAAAAACCACCCAGAGGGTGATGGATGTCAGGCATCGGGAGTTACATAAATCCAGCAGAACGTTATGGGAATCCTCGTAAGTCCGACTCGACTAGGATACATTTTCATATTTTATATTTAGTATTTTTATGGAATGCGAGTCATCATTGCCTTTCACCGTCAGGGTGATAAATGCCTTTGGGACGTAAAAATTTCAATTTACTCGCATTAAATGGTATAAAAATAATAATTACAGGTGTTAATTGCGTTGTCGTTCTACGTGTAACAACTTCTAAACGTTTTCTATTAATAAAAAGAATTTATTAAATTTTTATATTAACTTGCAAATTTATATTTAAATTTTCTTTCTAATCTATTATTTATTATTAGAGGTAAATGGAGTTAAAGATTATCACATTTGGGAAAATTCTAATTATATGCTATAAATATTTGTTTATTAAATTAACAAACACGTTGTTAATTATTTAACTTAATGAATCTTATATTATTTAAAAGATAAAAAGTGTTCGTGATTTTTAACGTTAAAGTCGACTAAGAAAGGGATTTTTTAAACTTTATTAAAAGGTTAAAGGTATAATACCGCGAGTTGATCGTTCCCCGATCGTATCTCTAGTGGCCAATTCAACTATAGATCGATACCATTTGCCGACTTCGTCATTATTTGCCACGAAACTCCAGCGAAAATTAGGTTCTTTCTCGATACTCCGCCATTTCTATACGAATAATTTTTACTTAAATACTAGGGAAAAAATATATCCAATATTAAAATAAAAAAAATATAAAATGTGCGCTTTGTAAAACGATAAATTTTAAGTAAATCGCGCTAGAAAATGAAATTTGTCTGCAGGACGTGCGTGTTATAAGGTGTTGCGTATCTTAAAAAAATCGTCGGATTTCTTTTAAATATAATAAATCCCAGTTTTTTATATGTATGTTTTAAATGAGCGAAGCAATCGGGCAGGTAAAGTGGCAAATCAATTAAGAGGTCCCACGTTAGACCGTCTACGATTTAAGGCTTTAAAAAAAAAAAAATGGCGGTGGAATCTGTCTTAGTGCAAACGTGCAATCTCGTCACGTATCCCTCTACCCGCCCTTTAAGACCTTATAGGAGAAGCAGCTCGAAAGAAACAATACGAAAATCGAATGAAGGCACGTAAATGGAGCTATCTTAATTAAAAACCAATTCCGTGGTGGAGAATAAAGATATTTTCGAAAGAATGTTCTCCTTTGCACCATTCATCCATGCACTACACTCGGAATTAGGCGTAACCCTCTCTCTCTCTCTCTCTCTCTCTCACTCTCTCTCACTGAACAAAACATTATTAATTGCGCAGTTATTATACTTGTGGACCTGGATTATAATTGATGTGAAACGAATGAGCAATTTCTTGGCTCCATGTCTGCCAAATTTGATCGATCTACTCTTTTCTAAGTAATGAGGCCGTAAAATTTAAAAGTCGCCTCCGTCTTCCAGGACCACACCTTCGTTTCGCCATCGCGACTTTCTTCCAAATGAAAGAACTGGTTTATTCAACGATATAGCTCCGAAATCATTTAAAAAATGCTTTAAATTCGTAAATTTTATTAAAATATCGAATTTAAAGTTTTATTCCACGAATATATTTAATGGGTTGTTCGATAGTCAACCATAGAATCACTTCGCTAGAATTGCGGAGGCCTCCGATTAATTATTTAAGAATTACTAGAGTAAATTATTTCGTACGAGCGAAGATTAAAGATTTAGAAATAATTTTAAAATCTATTCTTAATTAATTTGCTTAAATGAAAAATCTTCCATTAATTTCGCACTTTGAATTACTTATATTTTTTTAAAGATTCGGATTTATTTGACGATAAAATAAATACGGAATAAAAACAGGTTAATTTCTCAGTAAATTCTAGAGAAATATTTGGAAAGGAGCTTGAATGGTTATTCTTGGACGACGGGGGAATTCAATAGACCTACTGCAATAAAACAGTTTGAAAACATTCGTCGATTCTTGATTATAAAAAAAGTTCTCGTAGTGTATTATGTTGTACAACATAAATAAAATTTATATCCCTGTTACTAAGTGCTCTTTCTTCGATACGCGCTTTAAAGTAAAAAGTCTATCAAACGAAAGAAATCAATTAACAAAATATTAAAAATGTTTTCAAATTTCATATGGAGAAAGTGATCCGATTAAGCTCGATATCCTTATATAAGCTATGGAAAGCGGTTTATCTATTTTAAACGAGAATCTTCCATATATTCGTGACGTTTCTAATCGGAAATGCTCAAAGTTTTGGGTCCCGGATTGCGATCCGACATCGCAAACTGCACAATAAATGGTTTAAGGAATGTTTTGAATATAATTGGATGTTTGGAATCTCTGCTACGATCATTACTCATTTAACAAGTCGAAATTATTATATTCGATTAAAGTTTTGGCGCACTTTATTTGGATTAATTACAGAAAATCGTGGACGGTTGAAATAATTAAAATACGGCAGTTAGTTTATTTAGAAAATAAACTTGCAAATGTGACGGCGGTAATAAGTTTTTGTGCCCTTCTTTATCATAAATGGCCAAATGCCACCCATTAAGGGATTTCCCGCCCGTACCCTTAAGCTAGGAGGAAAGAGAAGGAGAGAAGTTGGATGGGAATGGGCCTCGTCGGTTTCACTTTCCCCTTTCCGACCAAAAGAAAGAAAAAAAGAAGAAGAAAGGAAAAACTACACTGGCAGCAAAATCACTCTGCGTATCTTGACGGAGAGGATGTGGATCCGAGCGTGCTGCAAATGGAATATGGGGTTGAAGCGATAGACAGGGTCTTTTAAGGTCAGACGTTGTGTGCGTGCCGTGCGACTGAGTATACATAAGACTTTGAAGATGCTAATACAAAATTTACATTAATGCATCAGACCGCTACTTAGGCAATGCTGCATTACGTTGGTTAAGTTCCCATGGGCCAGACAAACCGCCAGAGACTTGACCGGTCTCGAGCTTTGAAAGTGCGCCGTTGGCGGTACTAATGCGCACCACGTCACTGCCTTATACCGGGAGTCCGGCGCGCGGGGGAGGGACGGATTCAGTCCCTATTTCCCAAAGGCTCTTTCCTGTTTTCCTCTTAAATGTAATGTCCGTATCGCTATGTTAATGGAGATAAAATCTATGGCATATTTCAATATTCGGCAGCAGAGATATGACCGTTTGGGAAAATAACGTTTTTCTTCTTGATATCCAATGGTATCGGGAGACCGAGAAACCTATTCTCTCTTCGTTGCTGCGGTTTTTTTCTTTTCTTTTTTTCTTTTTTGGGATATATATATATATCTCGATTCTTTTTTCCGTCGATTGAGAGGTTCAATATTTCAAAAACATTCTACAGGGACTATCAATGGACAACTGGATACTTTTATCACACACCAGGTGAAGTTATTTACTGTCGTCTACTCGATAACCTCTTTCAAACGAATAGTATGTAAGAAAACACAGGAAAAAGAAATCCCGCTTAGCGTTGGCTTCTGGCACCCCTAAGCGTTAGTTGCCGTCTAGCCGATCAACTATTTCCTTCTCGACATCATTTCCACGGTATATAGATATAAGCGCCTACATGACGATGTAGTTGGAAGAATGGGAAGCCATCTCGGCCACAAGAACAATAAAGAAAACCTTTTAATACCTCTGAATTCAGGACAGCAACTCAATCGATAATGTTCTACTCACGTCCTTTTCTCCCTCAGATCTAACGTTAGCTGCATATGCATAAATCTTTCATGGTACTCACTCCCCTGGTAGTACTTTTCATTTGCATCGGCGTCCTTTCCCGTATACGCATTTTCCTTACCTTCTCTTCTCTTCCCCTAATCCTTCCTATCTCTCTGGCGGCCCCGGAGCTCATTTTGCATTTCGCTGTACGTACCAGTCTTTTCTCCTTTCCTCCTCCTCCTTTCGCTTCCCTCCCCACCAGAATCAGAATGGGGGAAACGGAGAGAACTAATGCATGCAAACTAATGCTCCTGCTGGCAGTCCGTCATGCATTCCCGCTCGGTCTTACTGGGTCCCTCTGGGCACCAAGCTCATTAAAGTCGGGTCTCTGCGGCCATATTTTTCTCGTTATTTTTCATCATTACAATGTAACTTCGGCAGCGAGCGAAATAACAAAAATGGCAACTCGCCCCCCTCGCTCGGCCGGGGGAAGGAAAGAAGGAAAGTCCTTCGAGAACACAAGTCATCATCCACAATAACGTATGCTAGTGGAAAATATGCAGGGGGAAACGGAGAGAAATGGCGTCTCTTTCGACAACTCCCGGGCAAAATCATAACTAGTTCCCGACCAGCGCTCTGCTACCCCACCGCCCCCATTTTCTCTCTCTGCCGCTTATCTCGGGCAACAGGCGAACGTTCTGAGACGGGACTCTTCAATCCCACGGCTTTGAAGAGTCAAACTATCGGGAACGACTTTTAAGTCCCCCGGACTGGACCTACAATCTAGAGCGAGACACCGCCTTGGGACCCCGATTTCCAAGTTTTCATTCTAGCTCTTTTATTTTTCTTTCTCAGCGGGTGACTGCAGCGGGTACCCCAGAGGACAGGGTGAATGGGTGGCGTGAGAAATGAATATTTCATGCAACACCCCGTCTGCTATGACATATCCCGGGGCACGCGTTGTGTTTCCCAACCCCGCGCTTAAAGAAAACTACCATGGCCATTTGTATCCATTAAACGACAGGGCTGGTGGGACGCGTCGTGGGCTGACGAAGGGTGGAGCTGCGTGTTTACGTACCTGAAAAATGAATCCTCACCTGCTATTTGCAGCAAAAATCTCCTCGCATCTTTCCCATATCGTCAGACGAACTTCGCAGATTGATGGACCTATTAATAGCTCTTCTACTTTCTAAAGTGTTTTAAAACCAACGTCATCCGTCCGAAAATTTTGCAAATTTCTACATTTAAGCCATCCAGAACGCTTAACATCACTAGCGAGACCGTGCTACACTTTCTAATAAATGTCTAACTTGTATACATAGACTGTACAGTACACACGCTACATAAAAAGTCGGCTTTCGCTCTCGGCGCTATTTTTATAAATTGCCTAACTTCTCATCGTTAGAATAAAACAAATATTAAATGCTCCTAAATATAAATATACACGTGGGGTCCTCTCTCTCTCTCATATATATATATATATATATATGTGCGCAATAAATTATTAAATATTAAGTTGAAAATATATATTAAAAATTTATATTATTTCCGACTGGAAGTAATGTTCTTTGAAGATTCATATTTAACTTTCTAGAAAATGCATTTCGGCGCATTTAATAATTAATAACGCTTCGTTCGATGTTTACGTTTCATTATTTACGAAACAAGACGGGGTTGAGAAGAAAACATTGTTTCTCTAATGCAAAAAAGGGGGACAGAAACGAATCGAATGCAGTGCATAGTCTATATTTTTGTTTTTTACTCGACGTAGGACCCTGTAACCTTCCATAAACAAACATCAGCGCAATTGAAATAAGTGTTGCGAACTTCACTTTTCAGAAATCGATCTTTAATCGCCTCTCTCCCTTATGCTCCGTCAATATTTTAAATAATATAAACTATAAACTGTGAATAACGGATCGAGAAAACCGTTTAGCATTTGATCGATTTTTTTCTCTTTATTTTATAACGTATTTAAAATATTGCGACAATTTCTCTCTCGTCTTTTCCTATTCTTTAAATTCGATACCAGAATAATCGATTTAAATCGATCCCGATGTTCAATTTAATCGATTTGAAATGAATTTTAATTCGATGTAAAATAGGTTCAAACAATGTTAAATAATTTTAAGTATTTTAATATAATAAAAAAAATGTTTTTTTTATAAGGGAAAGAAATAAATTTGAAACACTTTATCTTAATATAATTTATTAAGACAAGTTAATGGAAGATTAGATTATGGAATGGAACGAAGTAAATGTTTGAAAAAAGAAGAAATGGAAAGCAGAAATAAGGCTAATCGTGTGTGGAATCTTCAGTAATAGATACATAATTTTAAGGTAATTAATCAAAACACGAATTTTAAGGTAAATATAATCCATATAAATATCAAGCGATAAGAAATCGGAACAAATTTGAAGAGCGATAATCAAAAGAAATATGTTATAAATTAAGTAATCAAAAGGCAAATGTAAAGGACTGATCAAAACACAAATTTGCAGATAACAAATCGCTTATTAATGCCATCCTAATTTATTTAAATAATTTAAATGATATAATTTTCCGATGACGAAATCAGATAATGTCTAATTATTATGAAAATTACTTAATTGTTATATAGACTTTGCGGATAATTATTGCGCTTCCAGATAAATTCCCCTTCTTCTGTTTCGATACAGTACTTTTATTTCTCTCTTCTTCCGTTTGAAAAATTTATTATTCTAATATTTTAAATTCTGTTATCTAAGAAAGAATATCATTTAAATATATTATTTGTCATATAAAAATGTGTAAAAAAATTTTAAAACGTGACACATAAATTTTGGCAAATTTAATAATAAAGACGTGATATTTTTACTCTGATTAGGAAATAATACCAATTTGGTTGTCATAAAGATTGTAATATTTATATACTTAGAGAAAATTTTGCCGTCATATTATATTGACATTTCTGTTATCTCTTTTGGAAACCGGTCGCATACTAGGCCTATAGTCATCGCTCAAAAGTGAATATTAACTTCGATAGTTTAGCGCGATAACGAATCGTCGCAGGTGGCACGACCCGAAAAAAAATACCGAAAAAAAATCTATATAAAGAGGCAAATACTTTTACCAAATATTTTCTAATAACTTATAAAAATCGTAATTTTATTCCGCTTATTCATAACAGATAATTATAAGGTTATATTAAGTTGAACTGAATTTAATTATCGTTAAATTTAACTGATGTCATAACCCCTATTATACCTCGCAACATAATTTATATTCATTAAAACTTAAAATTTGAATTTGCAATGATTATTAATTAAGGTAAAAAAGCACGAATTTTATAGAGAAATCAATTAAATTGGTGTAAAACGATTGGTATCGACTTCTCGTGTGTTAGTGTGTAAGAGCCAGAGAGGCAACTGGGAAAGGTGGAGATAGGAGCCTTTTTTTCTTCTTTTTTCTCCCTTTTTTGAGTAAGTATGTGTGGGTTAATATTGTCATTAGAGAGAAAGAGTAAAAGCAGCACCATTGTTGTGCAGGTGCAGAAAGAGAACGTCACCTGCAAGCCGTAAGAGTAAGAGAGCTATTTAATGGTTGCACCGATGCGTCAGACGTGATTCGTCTACTAATATATCGTTTTATCTACACGCCATTTGTCGACACAATGTCTTCTTATCGGATTGAACATTTAAAGTACATTTTTACTTCGGTTTATTTCCAACCACTAGAATTTACTCCGACAGTAACTTAAGGCGCAGTCGTTCCATTAGCAATCAATCTCGGAAGGGATGCTTCCCCCTACATTTTAAGATTTTATTACTCCGTCTAATAGTTTTCGGCTTACTTACATTCAACTCGTCATTAAAATCATAATTAAATATCTAAAGACAAAGAGTTATCACGTGTGAACGGCGTTTACTGGTTCGTTTCGTTAGACGGCCACTCCAAGAACTATTAAGAAAACGCTTCCTTCCCCTCCATTATAATAAGACGTCGGATTTAATCTATTAAAATCCACCGTCGGCTTTCTTTTTTCCGCAAAATTCTACGCGGTTTTTCTAGAACAACAGACGTAGGAAAAAAAAATGAAAGATGAAGGCAATCAAATAATTTCCAGGATATCCACATCCGTTATAATCGAGTAAATCTTAAAATTATTGACCACAATAGAATCCACTCTGTCAATTTGTCACCTGCGCAGCGAAAGACAAATGACACTGTCACATGCCACATGTCTTCCATGTAGAAGTGCATTTCGCTTCTCCCCGTCCTTGTAATCAAGAATCATGTTACCGACTGAATACTTCGAATTTCTTTCTTTCCCCCCTTTTTTAAATGCTCATTATGGATTTTAACTACTTGCTCGAAATTGTTTGATTCTTAACGAAAGGATTTATTTTTCTGTATTAAGCCCGGTTTAGACTATAAAAATTAATTGTTAAAACTTGGTGTTTACTAAGAGGAATACGAGGATTTATCTAAATCAAAAAATGGCCTATAAATTGAAAATTATAGTTGATAAGATGTTAGCGATGCGAGTCTTATTTAGTTTGAAAAGTTAACAATCTCAATCTTAATTACTTTGGTCTTTTTTCTGTCTGACCTGTTTCTAGATACAAATCTGAAGATGAAGGTGATTAAAACGTGAAAAACTAACAGTCCCGAATGATTTTTCTTATCTAATGTATTAGATTCTGTGATTTAAATGATACACAGGTGTTATATATAGTTAATTTATATAAATAGGAGTTGCTCGATCCGAGAAGGATGAGCTGACACATTACAACTCCCAAAAGCTAATGGATACAAACTGAGGAGTGATATCGTTGAAGATATGACTTCACCTTCTAAATGTTTGCATCCTATTATCCTTCAACTATGATTCCCAGAGCATATAAGATAACAGAAATTACTTCCCTTTTGAACAAGCAACAGTCCAAGCTTAACTTAAACAGTCTAGTGCAGTTGCGGGTCATTTCTTCTTGTTTCTCTACCTGTCAAAACTCTCTAAAAGGCTCTCAACCACGCCCAAATTGAGATATCTTTCGGGACTCATTACGTGATACATTTGTTCTTTCTTCTTTCTAAACTCGACAATGAAATTTAAGATATTAAAAAAGTGACTTGAATAATTTTACAGATCGAATAAAGCAGAACGTGAACTGTTTAAAGTTTTACTTCCATTCAATGTACTTCGCTTTATGCAAATTTTTCCTTCTTACAATTATTGAAACGTTGTAAAAACTCTCACGAAAATGAAAATTTAAGGAAAAATGAATAAATCTTGCATTTTATACAACTGCAATTTTTGATTGAGAAACGTTTTAGCAATTGGCAAAGCATTTGACCCGTGTTATCAAAAGAAAAAAAAGGCACGAATCGTATAGTTAAATGCCATCTATATAGAAAAAAGACGAGATAATTGTCAGTAGACGGGCGTTGCGCATAGACGGGTGGAGAAATATAAACATAATATATATATATATATAGATAGATCTATATTACTTTATGCATCTGAATTACAGACATATAACATAACGACCACCCAGAATGACTTGTATTTGCTATTTAAATGCATATTCTCAGGCATTCTTTGCCTTTTTTTTATGTACGCGGCCGTAATTGTAGACATTTACAGCGTTTGACATTTTGCATGTGTTGTACACATTAACAACCATTAATTATAAAAAAAAATAAATAAAAATATTTTATTGGAGCAAATAACTACTTCGTGTAATTATTCAAATATTGCTTTTTTCCTGCTAATTTACTTTTTACACAAATCAAGTTTTGTGGCAAAAAAATTCACTCTATGAATTTAAATATGCTTTTTTTTTAAAATTCGTGAATTGTATGAAGTGTTATAGTCAATTTAAAGCAGTTAACTACATTAATTTTTACTATGTAACGAGTACAAAAGTATATATTTTTATACATTGAAGACCGAATAATGTGTTGGAGAAAGAATGCTTGAATGCAGGATAGAATGGGAATATTTAAATAGGTATATATGTGTATTTTTTTGTATAATGATTGATACAATGTTTAATTCTAAGAAACTTTCAAGTTCGAGATCAATCTCCATCAAAAGTAGATCAAGTGCTAATAGGTTTATAACATCAGCTCGGAGAACTTAACGCATCGGTAACATAAAACACTTTCTTTAATGGGAGTATGATGGCAGGAGGTATAGAGTTAACTTTTGTACACATGTGGAGTCTATCAAGATTCTCGAAGCGATGCTGTAAAATTCCATCTGATAGCTTTAGAGCTAGGGCGTTGGTACACACCCATGTAAGTGCTAATGAGATAATTGTAGGGATATTCAATCGATTAAAAAAAGTTAAGTCTCATCCCTTCGGCCAGCAAAGGTATCCTCGTTAGCAGAAATGTAAGGAGCGTGTTTACCCTGTTCTTATTTTCGTTCTATTTAAAAATCGACTGAAATTTATATGTATATTTAGACGTATCTAGAGGCAGAATATGATAGACGTGTGTCGTTGAGGTTGTTTTAATTTTAAACATATAGAAAAGAAAAATTCTGCATATTTATGCAGTCGGATTAAAAACAGGTTGGGCTCGATTCATAAACTATAAACATACAAGAAGGACAGTTGAATGCCATTGGCGCTCACTTTATGGATATTTCACGATCAGCGGAAGAAGAGTTCCTTCGGGCAATGGCTGAACTTACTCCATATAAATCATTCGCAGCTGTGTGACATATGTCCTCAACGTCTTAATCATTGTAACCGATGTGGCTTTGAATCGTTGCTAGGCCGTACATAAAGATAATGTCGTCCGAATACCTCGGCGTGTTTTCTATGAATGACAAATGCGGCTCCATTAGGATGCTTATCTTTGTGCTTTCCACATGGAAGGGGGGAAAATTGCATTTAATGGTTCGTGCGAAACGAAGTTCTATAGAACAATACACGATGAAGACATTTTTCTAGCGAGGTGTGCTTCAACGGCCACAAATTTGAATAATTACGATGTAGTTAAGGGAACGTGACACATTAGTTGGCGCACGGGGCGAAAGGTATAAGTGTGGCAATTGTTGGGCAGTCGAGAAGGACTCCTTCGGGCTACCTATTATGGTACATCGTTGAGTGGCAGCTACCGGAGTTTGACGGCAACTTACCACACACGGTGATCCGACGGGCAAGTTCATTTACCTGCAAAAATCGACCGAGTGAAGAGAGGAAAAGGAAAAAAATAGGTTAGGACAGGAAGTGCTTCGCCTTATCTGCAAAGCAACTAATCGAAAACAGATGAGCTACAAGAAAAATATCACTTTGGAAAAAAGAAAAAGAAAAAAAGAATTTTTCTAATATTTTGCTGTAATTTGAATTATAATTAGCATAAATTTAATATTAAAATTTCATCTGTTGCATATTAATGCGAGATATTCTAACAGATTACTGTTATAAATTAATTCGTTCCCTTGATTACAAAAATATCAGTAAATTAAGGAGCTATCAAATGAATTTAATATGTAAGATTTTGCGAGATAGAATACCCCTGGAACAACTATTAAATACTTAAGTTGTTATTCAGTTTGCACCTGTGCTCTTTCCCGTTGATTGCTATGAGGCACCTGAACACTGGCCTAGACGTATAAAGCAACAGTTAAAGTTTCCAATGGAAGAAAAAAACGCTTTAGATTGCCTACCACCAATCAAAATCTCTTCGCTTGATTTCTTATCTCTTTTATTATATCACGGCATCTTATTTAACTGTCACTGACTGTATGTTAAATACCAAGATAAATCACACCGATACTTATATATTGATTGAATAATTAATAACTAAAATGCGTGCATTGGCTGTCCGTGCCGTTTAAAGAATCCAAAGGGAAATATTTATCCACGAATAAAATGTTACGAGTTAATCGAATTGAATTATTAACGATTTTGCAAGTATTAAACCGCAAAAATCGAGAATCGCCACTGATAAACGCTTCGAATATCTTAATAAACGTCCACATATTTTTGGTGTTGAGCTACTAATACACCTTCTAGTTTGGCTGTTTGATGCGGAATTCGACAAGAAAAGCGAATTTTTATTGCGAAAAGCAATTTTTAACACGCTTAAGGAAGAAAAATCCTTAATATGTTTAAGTTGGCCATTAAATGTTTTAATAGCAGGAAGTTTAATTTCTAAATAGAGTTGGAGTTTTTCTTTCTTTTTTTGATGAAGGAGAGTGACTTGCTGTTATTTTATTAAGGGAAAAATGAAATTTTATTCTCGAATGACTGAAAAATGTACTAAATATAAGTTTATTGCAAAAAAGTGCGTTACGTGTACGTAGCTCATATTTTTCTGGTAAGTGCCAGAGGCCCAAAGTTCTCATTTTTACAGTTTTAGATAGAAGCGGGATCAAATAAGTCTCCAGTTTTAACCTTAGTGGAATTACATCTCACCCGAATACAAAGGTAAGTATGCCATGTCATCCTTTTTACATAATTTTTCTCTGATTACTTCCTTCTAAGTATGAATGATTAATTCAATTTTAATAATTACCAGAGCTTTTCTTGACTTATAAACACAAACAAGAATGTTTTCGACGACAGCTACCAATTTAAATATTCATGAACATTTATAATTAACAAACGTAAATTGCAATTAAGTTCTATGAGTTTTTTTTTTCTTTTCTTCCCACACGCTTTTTCTACGGGTGTGGATACTTAAAGAGAATTGACCCGCCACGTTTAGGAATGCAAAACTATTTTCTATGTCAAATATAAAATATTTAGGGGAAGAAAAAAATCGGAACAAAAATTAGACAGATGAAATTCATTTATATTAATTAAAAAGACAGAACGGGAACTTTGATATGTTAATTGTAATTTTTCTTAAAGGTAAAATTAATTTATAAAACTTAACTCGTAAAAATCAACTTTATAGATTTTTTGAACTTATAATAATGTTGTTATGACGTTAAACTAGATGCAAATTTAGCAATGCGGGGAATAAATCCTTATACTGTCTTATAGCCTTCGCTCATCCCATATATTTAAAAGTCTATTACTAGCTATAAAATATACGTAAATAGCTAATGAACCGTACACGTTCCAATTATTTTTGCTAATTAAGTCTGTCGATTAGTAATAATGTCAAAACGGTCACCTCCCAAGTAGAGTCATTGCATCTTATTAACTAAAGCGAATCGCGAAGTATTTAAAAAGACTTTTTTTTCTAAGTTTGGGTCATTAAAAAATTATTTGCAGAGGATAAAAGCACTACAAGATGATCGACGAAGAGAAATTATTTCCTGGAATTTAAGTTCTAACGTATTAATAAAGTGTTCATTCGACAAGTTTCATTAAAGGTACTTTGCAACTTATCATCCTAATAGGCCTATATGTTTTTAAAGAAAGGTTATCTTTCACTCAAAGTTAATTGAAAAAAAATTAGTTAAACACATCACGATTGGTCTAGGACACACAGGCTTTCGTCCACAGGTCTATTTTGCAAACAGCGAAAAGAGTTAAAGCTACGGTGGTACAAAATATTAGGAAGTGTCCTAACACTTTTGTTCCTCGCAGCAACACAAATCAAACTGGGAAAAGGAAGAAAAAATTAAACGAGTTTAGATAATTTTCGTCGTGACAATAATAAACGAGAAAATTACACCGTACATTGTACAGTTATTTACGACTTTGGGTGCCCACTAAACACAACGCCTATTTATATTGCGCCTGTAATTTACCATTACTACTGCTTTATAGAATCATAATTTATGATCATTCTGAAACAAAGACATATTCTAACGCTCCAAAAATATAATTTTACTCAATTTTCAATACAGTCAAAAAAACTAAAGTTCTGATACGTTTGCTACGGTTTTATTAAAAGAACTGGCGAAGTAAGGAGCTAAACTAATGGCCATTATAGTACTTAAAACGTTAAATGTAGTTTATTAAATTAAGTGTATTCGTATCGGTATATAATTAGTTATTATACTCGAGATGGAAATAACGACTTAAGAAAAAACTGCACTCGAGCAATAAAGATGTTAATGCACATCTCAAAAAATCGATAATGTAGTCTGTATGGAGATTCATAATAAACAAGTTAGTCGAAAATATTTTTAACTTAGTTATTGTCTCCGATAACTTATTACAATGTAATTTATTGGCAAATATATTTCACATTGCTACGACTTTACAAGCATTAATTAAAGTTGGGCGAAGCATAGAACAATAAATATGAAAACATTATGGAAAAATAATTCTTAAATTAAATTACTACTCATTCATTATATTATAACTTACATCTTTAAGCTTTGTATTATAAAATTAAGCTTAATGATATTTTAAACGACGAGTAGGGCCGTTATAAACGTAATATCAAGATATTCAAATTATTTATCACTCGACGACACGATTGTCATCGTAAATTCCCCGTAATTTCATCTCGATTTGTAACAATTTATAAGCCATTTTGGTAATTTAAAGCATAATCTATGCTTTTTGAATATCGATAAATCTTGCCCGTACGCATAGTAGACATAAGGCTAAAATAATTACTTCCGAGCAATTAAACACGATCGGTATATCGCTTTGGAAATCTTAAGATGACAAGTTATGTGATTAATGGAGAGTTTTATAAATCGCCCATATATTGCCGGATGAATGTGCGAAGTCATTCGTTTATGGAATAACTTTATAGGAAAAGCCATCCTAGAATGGGACCAGATTCTTTATATTATTCACAATAAGATCACGTATTAAGTTAATTAATAAGTTTCCTTTTTTACACCAATGTAGTAATTCAACAAAGTCTTTTTTAAGATTACCATCTAAAAATTAGGCTATATATTTTTTAAATTAACTTAACTCGTGATAAACGTGAGGATAATGTTTCTATTTTCGTCTAATTTTTTCGCCTTAGCAAAATTCTTCGGGAATTAATTGTGCAAAAGCTGCGATAATAAAGTTTTCAACGTCTGTAATCTTTTAATTTGGCGCTTTAGATAATTATTTAAGGAATTTTTAAATTTAAAAAAATTATTCTCATCAGTTCACACTTCTATTAGGACAATATAGGTTAAATAATACCGGTAGTTAAACTTTCAGGAAGGAAAGAAAGGAGGAAAAAAAATGATTATTACGAGCAATTCGTTATGCAAAGTTCTATGAAGACCGTCAGCTTTTGTGTTGCTTAATAATCTTCACTTATGTCGGATGTATGCGATGGAAGATGAACTCCACCCATACCACACACCAAGATAATGATTTTAATTCTCTGTATTTCAATCAGGGCCGATCATGGTGCCTGTTATCACCTCGCAAACAGGTGTCCCGTAAATCAAGAGTGCCCTTGTAGGTTAAAACTTTCATTATCACGTTAAATACAGTCAGCACAATAGTTCATAATGCATCAACCACTTGTCTAAAATTTTCTAGAGTTTAATGAACTCGGTAATGTTTCCTATCTGATTTTAAAAAATATATATACTGTATAGACCTATACGATTTTCTCGATGGTAGAGGTTTCTTAGAGTCGGGACATCAAAAGGTTTTCCCTATAAAGTATTCGAGATGTGATTTCTTTTTGTTTTTCTTTCTTCCTCTGTTTTGCATACTTTCATCGATTTTTGTTTCGGCGCTGCGCTGGGGGAAAATAATGAAATATTGTTAGAAGGGTGAGTGCCTTCTTAGTTTTATTTCGTGCCGAAAGGTGGTGCTATCATCCTATCACGTGATCGTGACGTAGATGAATATCCGATAAGATTTTTTTCGTTCATGTCGGAATTTCGAATGCCCGATAAGTTTTGTTGGACATTAACCACGTCGCCGTGTTCCTAAGTATTATAAGTTCCATCAACTGAATTATAGCCTTTAATGTGCTTGTTAATAAAACGCATTCCTCTTCTTCTTAAGGGTTCGATGACCTTTTTTCAAATAAGATTTTAATGTCGAATTGTAAAAAAAAAAATATTTCAGTTTGAATTTATGTCGGGAATAAACCTTTTTCCTCTTTTTAAAACCATGTCCACATAATTGTTTTTTTATTTTATAAGTGTAGACGTTGTAAAAAATTGTCGATAAATCCGAAAAACATATAAAAGTATACTTTAGATAATATTTAATAAAGAAAAATAAACGTTTTTACTCGCTTTAAATCCACATAAATTCTTATTCAGAGTCGTAAAAGATAGAAGTTTGAAAAAGCAAAAGACCTGTTGCATTTACTCCAGGTTTATGTGCGATACATTCAAATTATGCTTCATATTTTCACGGGATTAATTTTCATAAGAATAACTTGTGAATTTATGTCATTATTATTACAGGTCATCAAAATGATAGAGCAGTTTTTATTAAAGAAAAAAAAACTCTTTCCGAGACTATATCCATTAAAATCATCAAAGTATCTTCTATCTGTAAGTATGCTCATGCCTTATCCCCGAGGTGCATTTGCATTCAAGAAATTAATAGCAGGATATTTAGTGCAGCTAGTTCTTATTTTTTATGTATGTGTTAATTTAACGAAGATCGATCTAGAGGTAGTAGTTATTTCAAAATGCAAACAATGGCTATAGGAAACCGAGTTCAGACACCAAGATAAAAATTAGTTTGTAGTTGGAGAGCCGTACGGAGGAGAAAGCTGTTTAAATACATTTATACAGCATACATTATCTGGAAAATTGAAACGAAAGCGTCCGTTGAGAACAAAGCTCTAAGACCATGGCATTGACGTATACCTTCGAGGCTGACTCTCTCCCGTCTCCTCGCTTTGCTAATTAGCATATTAAAGACACTCGTGGACTCTGGGGACCTAGTCCTGTCTTTGTCAGGCCAAGCTAGCTATAAATTCTGGGCACAGTTGTTAGAATGGAGTGTCACTTTCGTCTGATGGCGAAGAAACATTTTTCTCTTTGGAGTCTCCACGGGAGTTCATTCCGTAGACTTATCTATGGTCGGGCCATCAACAACGGATACGATGAACTATTGTTTATGCAGCTGCAGATGCTAACGAGGATGGCCCGATAGTTGTCACATAACTAATTTCTAATAGATAGCAACCCGTGTTTACTAAAAGGATGATAGTTGTTTACAACTAACTTAACCCGAATGCCGTCTTTCAATAATCAATGACATATTGCTTCTCTCATAATAGACGTTTCTCGTTAAAATTTATATTGATTCCTTCAGATATTACTCTTGTCAAGAACCGGGAAGTTTAATATCAAAATTTTAATAACTCATTTTTTCACCGGAAATCTGAATTCTCCTTTGAGTTCGTGCGTATAATAATAAAAAGTATGGAAATTCGAACAATTCGAAAGAAAAAATTTTATAGTTTTCTCGAATTATTTAAAATTTGGCAAAAAAGAAAGAAATAAAAAGTTGACAGAATATACACAAGGCTTTATTATAAGCAGAATGATCAAGCGCATTCAGATTTATGATTCGTCTCAGGAAGAAAGTTCCAGGAAACATCAGAGGTTAAGTTAAGAGCGTTGGGTCAATGCACACTAATATAAAAGCAAGATATCCCGTTACGGATCCCTGGTCACACCGATGCATTGTTTTTTCTAAATGACTAATTTTCCTCTGGTATCAAGCCTCGGGTGATTACCGTTAATTAAGGAAGGGAGTGACATTATTTAGACAGCTTATCTTAGTCTCACTTATTAAGTAGCCAACACCGAGGATGGAGTAATGGAACTGATAATGTTTTGTCCTTGAGTTAGAACGAAAATTGCACCTCCACACTTTAGAATCTAGTATTAGGCCTAAGTCTAGGCAAAAACACGATTTGAATGATGCGATCTCCGATAATGAGTTGGTCTTAATGGCTTAATTCTTCGACGTTCGCCTTTAGCAGAGTTAAAACGAAAGGGGAAGCATATTAAACAGAAATGGAGTCGGCTGTGCCAGGTGCTGATAATTAGGATATAATTGGCACCAATAAATACTTTAAAGAAAGATTGCAGCGCTTTCAAAATTTATAACTATCTAATTCGTTTTTTTAATCCTCTTTTTTTTAGATTTTTTCAATCGACTATTTAGAGAAGGAAGATGCCAACTATTCTAACGAAAAATTAACGAAACGAAGAATTATTAATGGCATTTGTCATAAGTATTTGATGTGTCGGCTAAATAAAAAAGTATCGATCAAAAGCGACATAAGCAGTGATTATGCCGAATAAAGACAGTTATAAAATAATAAAATTGCTCGAGCTTCACAGAAAAAATATTGTAATATTAGCCTGCTCGAGTATATTTATTATAATCATCCAGGCATGAGCTATAAGAGCCGAAGCTAAGAAGAAGCTAAGAAGAAGAAGAAAAAAAAAGACTATCCTGCTTCATTAAAATTCTATTGGTCGGGAGACAGCTTTGAGCATTATCAACGCATGTATTCAATGTCCTTCTAGGCAAAACCCGATTTCATTTCCTGCCTGTGATGTGATTTTCCTCCGCATCACGTGATACGTCGTTGGTTGACCCCTTCACACCTGCATCGCGAAACTTCAACTCGGATGTCATCCGACTCTTCCAGAACTTTAATTTTCTTCTCAAGTGTTCTTGCAAAAGGCGTGAAAATTCTTCAGATCTGTTAATTGGCTTCGCTTCGACAGTAAAACAAGAACAAAAATCTCTATTAACCCGAGAAACGTAGGCAACAAAAGTTTTTCTTTCTAGTTCATTTTCCATCGGTTTTTTTTAAAATAGTGTAAAACTACGTTTTTATTAATTTAATTATAATAGTTCACTAGTGCATTTACTATAAAAGCTCTTTATTATTTCTACAATTGATTTATGAGGAGTTAGTCTTTTATGTCGGTAAATAAAACAAGAGAAAAAAAAATTTAATTTTCTATTCTCTTCCGTAACCGACAAGGAAGAAATGTAGATAAAAAGGAAGAAAAAATTGAATAGATACTATAATTCCGATTAAGAAAAGTTGTTTAAATTAACGCGGTAATCATCTAAAAACTTTATTAATGATGAAATTTGTTTTTAATTCATTCAGACGTTTCAACAATCGTTTGTCATTGGATATAAAAAGAAGAAAGATGTTACATAAAATACAAACGGATCGCAAACGGTAATAAAACTTCAAGAAAAAGTTATTGATTTCCGTTTTAATTATCTATTCTTTCCTCTTTAAATGCCTAAGAATATTTTTTATTACACAAAAAATTATTTCACAATTTCATTTCAATTTAATTAGATCCTGTCAATTAACAACTGTTTTCTTTTTTTCCGACAAAAACTTTATTAATTTTTATGATTTTTTTCTAATTTTCGTGGCTAATTAACAACAGTTTTAGACCTTTAAATGTACTCGGACTCACTCTAAGTAATCGCCAACAGAAAGATTAATTATCAAAGTAAACTAGCAAGCCTCTTTGAAGACAGAACAAAGCTATAAACAATATAATTATTTTAAATTAAATTATTATTATTTTTTACTTAGAAAATGCATACCCGATCCAATTAAATGTAGAAGAAAAATTCTTTTAAAAGTACAAAGAAAATAGCCTTAAATTTATTATTATTTTTAAAAGTAAATATGAGATAGAATACCGTAAAAGCAATTATATTTTACTGTATTGTAATTTTAAAATATAATTAAAATGTTATTTTTTAATTGTAATTAAGTTTTAATTGAATCGAGTTTAATAACGGAGTTAATTGTATAATTGGAAACGAAAGAAAAACAGTTTATTAAAAGAATTGTGTTTATTTATTTATTGTCACCATAAACTTAATTAGGTGGAAAAATAGAATTATTTGGAGGAAAATAATTTTCCGAAGATTAATTTTTTTTCTTGTGAGCGCAATTAAAAATCAATCAGAAAATGAGTAGATGAAGAAGGAGTCAAGATGGGAAAGGAACTTATAGTTCAATAAGTTATACACACGGGAGCCAAGAGTGGACGTTTCTATCGGGATCCGCCTCTCTAACTCCATCATCCGGGCTTTTTTCGACAAGTCACCTCCAGGGTCGTGCATCGGTTTTTCCGTGGCTACTCATCCATCAACAGCAAAACAACCGACTAAAGTGGAACAGAAGAAATGGTGTAATCTGTGTTAGTCCCCTGGGGTCGGTTGTTATTATTCTAAACACAATTGTGATTTTTCGTCGAGGTTAGATGGTCGGCATAAATTATAATCCTTATCGATAACGTCCATCTGGTCACAGTTCGATTTCTAGTGGGAAAATACAGAATACTTTATTCTGCTTTACTTTATCAACTAACATAAATCATATAACATCCAGAAACAAAAACAGTGAGTGGTACCGTCATAAGCTTAAGGAAAAGAAAACTCGAGAAGGTTCTGTGTTATCCTTATAATACACGCCGATGCTCTCGACAATTTTTATTACTTATGAGTAGAATAATACCTGCAGGATAAATATAAATTATTTAGACGAGAGAGTCTCGGAGTAAAAAAATTAAATTTAGCCGTATATTTTTGTTGCTTTATGAAATTCATGTTTTCCTTTCGTTGATTGAATATTGCTTAACTGTAAAATGCCAAAGTCTATAGAATCGATTAATATTTCTTGCCGATGACTTAACGTATTGTTGCCTTGTCAGTGATAGTATTAGGAGCATTATAGACGAAATGTTCTTATTGCATTGTAATTATTAGTTTTGTGCGTGTTGTTATGCCGTACAGTTTCCGATATGCGGAAAAAAATACAGATTTTTATAACGTACCGAAAAGAGAAACTGTATTATTCATAATTTATCATTTCGTTCGACGTCGTAATAGTTAAAAAAACAAAATGATTTATTATATTCTGTATATATTTGTTGATAGGTTAAAAAAGAATTTCTTTTGTGTGTTTTGAGGCATATTTTAGAGATGACAAAACTCATACTTTTACAAACAAACAAGTTGAAAGAGAAGAAATGTCTGGGTGTGAAGCAAGCACAATGAATAAGGAGAGTGCAAGGTGTCAGAGGTCAGTTAGCAATCAAGCACACACCTGGACTAATCTATCAAGAAAAGAAATGTCAGAATAAAGATCTCTAACACACATTCGCACACATGTAAGGAAAATCATTTATCGGAAATCTCCTTCGGGCTCTTGTATAGACGTGAGGGAAAAGAAGGTGATAGAACATCAGATAAAATAACTACAATCTTTATTCGTATAAGAGGAAGATTTTATCTGTCACTCTTGTATAAATTTACAGGTTGATATCAGATAACGGTTCTTAACAAGAATTAGTGCTGGCTATTAAGTAAACATAGTAAAACTTCAATACGGTATTAAAAAAAGACAAAGTATATTTTTAATCATAAAGCAAAGAACAATCATTAAACGAAGATCGCATAGACGATATGCATAAACGAATTACCACGTCATTAATAGAATATAATCGAAAATAATTATAGAATGGCATAATAGAGCCAATGGAACGAAACGGGCTGGCGGACTATAATGAAAGTCATGGTTGTACAAATACAAAGCAATCATTAATTATAAAGTCATGAAGTTTGAAGCATCGAAAGCCTGCAAACACCTGGTTTGCTTAATGAGAATCCAGTAGCTTTGGCCCGTGACCCTCACGCAAGTAAACATCATCTCATCTTTGATTTTTTTAAATCCTTTTCTTATCTATTTATTGCGAGAGGATAGATTATTTATTATCTTACCCCGGGCTAAATTGTGTTATTTGACATTTTAATGGTTTCCCCAGAACTGTCCACTCATTAGTATAACAAAACTCGTTTATACGAGATATCTTGTATTTCTTTCTGTCAGTCTCATCTGTAACGACAGTTACGTAGCATATTTGCAGCACGTCATAAAGTTTAATAGATCATATTATCTGGGCCTTTCACTCATCTAACATCCAAATTTATATCGATTGCTCACAATAATCTATCGGAATAAAAATAGCTTACTGACTTTGCACTTTATTTTATACATTCGTTTATTGTATGGCTCTTTTTTCGAGTTATATAATTCTTTACGCAAATAACTTTTCAATTAAATTTTAAATATTCATTTATTACATTTAAAAGTATCAAAAAAAGTAATGTAATACATACTTTTAACACTGTTTTTTCTTGATTAAGACTTGCGACATTGCACAAAATTGCAAGATTATATATAAAATGATAGCATAAACTTTATAGATATTTGTTGTTTTGTAATTCTTTATCCTTATTTAATACTTTTTCCAGCATAGATTATTAATAAGTAGCAAATGAAAATATAAAAGTTTTATGCGCTCTTTAAAATTAGCTCTAACAAAATCTCGATGTATTGCGTGCTAAAGAAGGGATTAAATTGTCATGTTTCCGTTTTATGGTTTGCATGATAGAATATAAAGATTTAAATATTTGAATAAGTATAGAATTTGTGTAAGCAAAATAATCCCAGTTATCTACATTGAAAGAAATAAATTTTAGATTTATACGTGGAAAGCCCCGAAATAAGCCTTGAAGGGATACTTTAACCACATTTAATGGATCAAAGCATACCTTAAAGTGTTTAGAGCGTTAATTGCGTTACAGTTTCGAGTCGATTTTAAAAAATGTCTGAATTAAAATTGCCATTTATCTCTCAATTAAGAAAACCCAACGAAAATTTTTCATTCGCAATATACATATATATATATATATTTTTTTAATTTATTGAGTTTAGTAAATGATAAACAGACCTGTAATCTTAAGGCTGTAATACCAGTTCTTGCAGAGTTATCGCCTTTATTTGTTTAAAGTTCTGTAAAAGAAAAATGATGCAAAAACCTCCAATTATAAAATGTGCGATTGAAAAATAATGATAAATAGAACCTGTCATTAGTGGTTGAGATTTTTTAAGCGATTCGTGAGTTTACTAGAACGTGACATTAGATGTGACTCGGTATCATTTGATTTTCTATTTGAACTGAAAGGCTAAAAATTGTCAAATGCATTAGTAAACTTAATAAAGTTTCATCTATAATAAAAAATCTTTCATGATATATCGAGAATTTTTCGTACAAATATAAATTTTCCTTTTGGTTAATTTTTATAATTAAAAGAACAAATGCATTTGACAGTTCCTGAATAATGTAACTTCTATTATGAAACTTCACGTTTAACATACTTAGATAAGATATTCATTAAAATGTCCTAGGAAGAGCCGAGTCCTATTTAATATATCAAAGTATTAAAATAAATGAATAAAATCTGTATTATTTTCGATACAATGTATACGTCATTTATAATAAAAATTATGAGTTTAGAAAATTTCAAATAGAGTAATTAATTAAAAAGTTTTAATTTATATTTCTGAATTTTCTTTTTTTAATTTTAATACCTGTTTTTTTATTTTAGATACTGAAAAATATATTATTATCGGTCTATAATTTTGTCTTCTGCTGTGACACGTTTACAAGTTATATAATACAGAAAATGTGTCATTAACTTTCTTAATTCTATAAAATTTTTATACAAATTAGACCTATATTTTATTATTATTAATTGTATGTATATTTTTCATTCCTGAAATTATTTGAAAATGCTATTTTTATTAATTATTGAGCAGAAAATAAGAATAAAAATTGCACATTTGTAAAAATTATAATTATAATTCATAATACTGGGCCTACATATAATTATGAGTATGAATTAAGCTGCTGCTTTTCCAATAAATAATATGTAAATGTTTAAATTACAAGGTTTATTGTAGAGTTTCAACTAATAATAATAAGAAAAAAAATCACGTCTTCAAATAATTAATTATTTATATACTTTCTGGAAACTTCAAAGAAAGTATCATTCTTTTTATTTTTGTAAAATAATTTGTAACAGTAACAATTTTAATGAAGGTTTTCTTCTACCAAAGACTACTTAGACAGTCGTTTCACGTTTAGAAAAAATGACAGAGTATTCACTTCCTAAATGCCATTTTTATTTATTTATTTTTTTATTATTTGCGTCGTCAAAGAAATAAATTATTGTAGAAGAGCTAAAAGCCTTTTGGCATAGTCCAACGTGGGGGTGTCTCTTACAATACAATCTAGTCACGTGTCAAAGGTGGGTCGACGAGAAATATCCTGTCACCTTATGGATCGTGACAACTATTGTCTACTGTCCGACTATCATCTAATTTAAATCATTCTGTCGCCTAACAGGACGTCCGACTAAGAATATTAGTAAACATTACTAATTCTGGATGGATTTCAGGTTTTTCTTTAATCATAAATGCATCTAAAATATGAATCTTCTTAAGGATCAACTTGCAAATTTATTATTTTTTTTTATTATAATTTATTATAATGTTTAGATAACATTGTTAACATTATTCAGAAAAAGAATAAGAAACGTTTTAATATTTATAAGGTTACCGGCTTTAAAAATAGATTTGTTAATAAAAATTAGATTTAGAGTGAAAAATTAGGTTGCTTATTCTGTCGTTTCATAATTCGATGTTAAGGACGAGAAAGAAGTCAACCTCGATTTATTTTTATAATAATAAAATATAACAAATCTTTATTGTCGAGTGAAAGAAAGGGATGTCATTCTACAAACAATTCTTTTTAGTACAGTGTATTCATATTCTGTGGCATATTAAAATGCGTTTAGTCTTCGGAGAATTTAGAAAAGAGCAAAGGTCACTACGACGTAATATTTCTCTGTGATACGTATAAGTCTAGACCATTGGGGAAATTGTGTACAAGACCCACTATTGTCTCCACAGGAACAAAAGAGGGTCTATAATCAGTATGTCTGAACTGGTGTATGACCTGACAGAGGTGAGATAGGTTCGCATTTATCTCGCACTTAATTAATAACGTCCGAGATGAAGAAGGCAGGTGTTGGTAATCTTTAATTCTTTCGTCCTCCCTCTTTCGAGTGTCGTGTTCCTTTTTTTGCTGTGCAATACATGGGCGTAAACCTCTTGTATTACAGGCTGGCACTATCCATCACGTGTATGCTTGAGATATATTTATGATGTCTTTCTGGGTCGCGTGTAACTCCTATATAAGGCCCTTACTTGTTAATAGGTCAAGATAGATATATTTAAAATGTATGTATATTAGATTTAAATTATGAAAATCGCTTCGGTTAAAATATTAATTAGAAAAATTTCGATTTTTATATTGGCTGCATCCAATCAATAATACGTGTCAACTCGACACCTGCTGCTAGAGAAGTTGCGAAAAGTATAATTATGTAATAATCAAAAAATATGAAAATGTTTGATCTATATTAACACGATCTTTCATATATAATGACGTATCGCGGAGAATTTCGAATAAATTACGAAACAAAAAGAGTAAATTGTTGTATACAGCCTACATATCGAAAAATTATTAATAGCCGCTAAGATAAACCGATAAAAACTTGAATGGTAGCTTATGTTTCATCTTATCGTAGATAAAATTTAAACTATATATCAGTTCGGTAAATCTTCAATGACAAGAGTAACAGCATCACGCCATTTTAACGCCATATTTCTATAGTCGATGTATCGCTTATTAATTTCTAATTGATTGTTCACGTCGGGAAGAGGCTCTACTATTGTGTTGACGCAATGATGTCAGAACGGTCTATCGATTAAAACTTCCAATGGATGAAGAACTGGTTTTTCTATCTTTCGCTACGCTAATGATCTATAGGATGACACCGATAATTACATAAAGATATCGAGGTCAATGTTGAAATAGGATCAACTATGTAATTTTATCAATAGGAAGAGTGCACCCGTTAGTTCCACATTTTGCCTCTAGGTGGCCGTAGATTGCTTGTAGAAGCTCGATTTAAATTACGAAGAATTGACTTAACTTTATGCAATTTTTCGATTTAAATAAATATTCGTAAATTTATTAATCAGAGTGAAATGACAATTTTCTTTCTGACGTCTTCACGGTTGGACAAGCTGACGAACTTTATCTTTTTAATCAGCGCTTTCCAAACAATGCTCTAATTCCAAATAGTCTAACCGAAAAAGAAAACGTTTCTGGAAAACAATATATCCTGGTCTGTTTTCTTTTGTTGTCAAATGACGAGATCGTCTTACCTTCTAGATAATGGATTTGATAATCCATTTGGTAACTCTACACTCTTCTGAAACAAAAGAGAATTCTTGGAATTTTATTCTTTGCAAAGTCGTTGTCGTCTTTATCAGTTGTCTTAAGGCCGCTTTCAACATACCCTCCAGGTAATCTATTAGGAAAATGTATAGAAGCCTTAAAAACGTTCTCGAAGTTCGAGATTCATAAATTTTCGCTCGTTATATACATACATACATACATATATTATATATATATAATATATATATATATATATATATATATATATACTGTATATAGCTTAGAGTTTTTCTTTTATTTCTAATAAAAATCTCTCTCGATTGTTATTTACATGACTATTTTCATATTCATTTTAACGGCAAAATTTTAAGTTGGCGTTTTCGGTAATTTTTTTAAAGGAAAAAAAATTTGAATCTTAATGGACGATCTTTTACGTTCAACTTGAAATTTATCAAGAATTTAAATTAATTATAAAATTCCCAAGAAATTTCTGTAATGAAGTTACACAATAATTATTTTGTGGTTTGTTTTTTGTGTCAGGCAGTGTAAATACACTTAAGTTAAGCAGTAGAAAAAGCGATAAAAACTGTAAAAGTTTTATAAAATTAAATAGTATGTGTATTAAATAATTATCTGTTGAGAAATGAAAATTAATTTTTTCTAACTCTTGATTATTTATGAGAGTTATTAAAGGATGAACCGAAACTTGTTACAGCATCGATTAGTGGAAGCGAAAAATCATTTTTTATCTATTAAAATAGCTCTCAGTATATTTTTGTTAAAGCTTATATTGAATTTCAATTACTATATTTTGAATTTGATAAATTATCTATATTTTAAGTTATTTTTTCCTGCAGAAAAATTTATTCGTTTAGAAATTAGTAACAAAGGTTGACTGTCCTGTTAAATTATTTACCGGAATGATGTTCTGGATTCTTGTCACGCACAACGACAAAGACGTGATTTTGTAGAGACGAAACAATTAATAGAGAAAGAGTAGAGAGAAGTCTTGGGGTTTTGCTTCTCTGTACTTAACATTCACAGTAAGCTGGAGTGGGCGGCAACTGTAGGATTGCCACACGTAAGTAGCTTCAATTTGCTTGGTGACCCCGGAGGAACACCCCAATTTACTTCGTTCGGGCCACAGCCCATAGAACGAATGTGTGAAGCCTTCATCCATTAAATATAGCCCCGCTACCACCCTGAGTGTCAAATATCCTGTACATTAACAACATCTTCCCACATATCTTTCGAAACTATTGACATTTATCTGTAGGTAACTCAAATTAGAGAGGTTAAAAAAAGTAATTTTATTCCCTTCCGCTAAAATATATATATATATATATATATTTATATATATATAGGTCTTACAATTCAGGAAATGAAGAGCGCGTGAACAAAATGTATACCACTCATTTTTTAAATTTATATTGTCTATTTGGACCCTCTATTTATTTTCTAAACAAATAAATGGTGAAAAAATAAACACGCTAGACGAGGTACAATCCTTGTTCTCCCTCACATAAAAATATAGAAAAAAGTCTTAAAATCTAATAAACAAAAACAAGAAATTACAATAGCAAACTGGTATATGGAACATAACAAAACCATATTTCACATAGCCTTGGTTTTTTTGTCTCAATAATAGTTAACAACCGAAACGAGACCTATAATAATTACAACGATGTTAATAGTTAGTTTCCATAACCAGTATCACAAGAAACTTTGTTGTAACTCGCACACAATCAACCACGAGTTTGGCATATTATTTTTGTTAGGTCCACAAAAGATGCTGTGCTTTCTCCAAGCCAGCACTCAACAGAAAACATTTTTTTGTCCTCCTCCTGTTTTTATGTAGCTGTCTAAATAACTCCCAGAGTTATTTAGGAAATAAATAGGTATGTATATATTTTATATATATTTATATAAATAAACATTAAGGCAGTTACCGTGATGGAGAACTTTTCCGGTAGAAAAACAACCATTATTTACACTGTTATAAATAACAAAAATGACCCCGAAACTATTTACATGTAAATAGCCTATCTTCTAGTTTTTTATAAGCTCATCTAAGTGGCCATATCAACAGATGGGAAAGAGAAAGGCCATTGAACGTGCTTCGAGATATTAGCACCATTTTTATAAATCACGCGGCAACTTCTGGGGGTGGCACAGCAACACTTTCTTCGTTTACGGAAACTGGAGAGTCCCTCATGTCACCCTCTTCCGGAAGACTACTGCATTCACTACTTTCTAGGTCTTTGGCATCTCCAGAGGTCGAACTTTGACCAGGTGAAGATTCGGAAAGATCATCTGGAGGTGGATCGTCCACGTGTGCTATGGTCACGTCGTGACTCTTCAGTAAATGGCTATCCAAATTTTGTAATGTTTCGAAGATATCTCCGCACACAGTACAAATGTGTTCGTAATGTTTCTGATGAATTTCCATCATATGTTTTCTCAATCGTCTCATTGACGGAAATGATTCAGAACACAGTTCGCACGGATTAGTAGTGGAACTAATATGAATCCTCATGTGTTCCTTGACGTGACATTTTCGAGAAAACGTTTTTCCACAATGAGGGCACATAAACGGTTTCAATCCCGTGTGAGATTTCAGATGAGCCTTTCTATTTTCTTTTCTTGCAAATCTTTTTTTGCATATTGGACATTCATATGGTTTCTCCCCACTATGAGACCTCATATGAATATTTAGGTTCCTTGATAAAGCAAATTCTTTATTACATTGAGGACAGGTAAACTTAGTTCCCTGCGTATGAATTCTCATGTGTCCTTGTAGATTGCTCAAACATGGAAACACCTGCTCACACTCTGTACACGGGAAGCATTTTTTACCTTCTTGAAGATCGGTATCACTATGGCATCGAAAATGATGCTGTTGCATATCAGACGACGTCTGGAATACTTCTGGACAGAGAGAACATTTGTAGGTATTTCCTTTTTGTTCGTGCAATTTTCTGTGATTATTCAAATTGATAATCGTGTTGAACACTTTAGAACAATCAGTACATTGATATTGTTCAGATGCACCTTCGAACTCCGTATGTAATAAAATATGATTTTCTAATTCCGCTCGAAAGAAAAACTTCTGAACACAACGTGAGCAATCGTACGGTCTTGCAGTAAGTCCGTGATCCAACATGTGGATCTGTAATAAATGAGGAGTGGTAAATACAGAACTGCAAATATAACAAGTGTATGTGGAACATCCCTCAAACGTATGTTCAATTAAATGACATTGAAGTTTTGCAGGCGAGTCTAATACTTTGTGGCATAATCTGCATTCATGGCACGTACCTTCTTGTAAAACATGAGTAGCCACATGCATTTGTATCTCGGCTTCTGTATCGAAAGACATCTGGCATTTAATGCATTGGTACGTTTTACGATGCGTCACTCTATGCTTTTCTAACTCTGTCAAATTTTCGAATTTCACGTGGCATTCGTGACACCGCAAATCATCAGTTTTGCTATGAAAACAATCTTTGCACATGTAAGTGTGAACGCCATCTTGCTTACCAGTAATAATTAGATGGTTAACTTCGTAGTGTCGTGTACACACGCAACAAGAATATAAGTTTTCATTATTTTTTAAATGAAATCTAGCGTGAAGCCGAACTTCGACCTCGGATATCAACGTCTGCCTGCAGACTACACAAGGTAACGGAAATCCATGGTTATTATGTTGTTGAATGTGTGTGTAAAATTGCTCTTCACTCTGCATAGTCATTCGACAATTCACACAGGTACTGCCGTAAACTACTTTACAATGAGTCAGTTTGTGTTCTGCTAGTACAGATGCAGACGGACAGAGTTCATCGCAGATATTGCATTTGTGTTTACTTGGACTTACGGTGTGTGCTTTCATGTGATTTTCCAATTCTGTTCGGGATTTGCACGATTCGTTACAATAAGCACAAAACAAACTTAAGGTGGCCTGTCCCGATTTTTGCGAGCCAGATGTACGAATATTGTGCATATGTCGACGATGAGAGTTGAGTGAAGATTCTGAGGGAAAACTTGCATCGCAGATATCGCATCGGATTTCTTTCTTAGAGCCGCTATCTGAAGAATTTTCATTTCTATTACGTGATTTGAGACTAAGATTTTGTGCCACTTCAGCCGTGCCATTCGACATTCTACTGGAGCTACTTAACATGGCCACATCCGTTGTATGTACTGTTTGCATATGCTTATCCAAGAGAAATTCGACGTGAAAAGCCTCACCACATAAGACACAAGAGAATTGTTTTTTGTGTGTGCTCACGTGATATTGAAGTTGAAGTTCGGTTGGAAAGCATTGATCACAAAGTAAACAGCGAAATGGTTGAAGTTTAGAAAGATGCGAAACTCTAACGTGTAGCTGAAATTCAACATCTGAGCGGAAGACAGCATTGCACGATGTACATTTGAAAAGTCTACATTCATTGCTATGCTTAACAGCAAAATGCACTTGAATGCTTACTTTGGAATCGAACATTTCTTTGCAGAGAGCGCATCTGTATAAATGGTGAGCGTGAATATCCATTAGATGTTTCTGAAGTTCATCAGGCTTATTGAATAATTTTAAGCAACACTGACATCCATATTCTGTGCTAGTTGATAGATAATGGCTGGTAACATGGCTGTCGAGTTGGTCTTCAGTCGTGAACTCACCGTCACATTCGGTACACGTGAATTTTTGTTTTACAGCATCCAGATGAGTTTTCAAATGAGTTCTGAATGATTCGAAGTCAGAAAACGCCGCATTGCACTGATTACATAATAATGTATGAGGAGATGGAAATTCGTGGCTAGTAGTACCGTTGTATGTCGAAGGTTCTGTTTTAGGCATAACCATTCTGTTTTTTCCCGTCTTAGTGTTACTCTCCGTCTTTCCTACTTGAGAAATGGGAGTGCCAGAGCTGGCATCTCTTTCGTGCATAGATCTGACATGATCGAGTAACGCAGACGGACTAGTAAATCCCATAGTACATTGTGAACAGTAAACATTCTCTCTGCACTTAGAAATGATGTCACAAAAGCTGTGGATAGTTAGCGTATGTTTTTGAAGAGCGTGAACAGTTCCAAATTTCATAGTGCAGTAGTCACAATCGAAATCGGAAGAGGACGGTGGATGTTGAGACAACAAGATTGAAGGTAATTGAGATGGAGAAGTTGGAGTATCTCCAGACGATGTTATGGGAACATGGTAAGCTTGAACGTGCAGTTGAAGGCTTTCGAGATTGGAGAAATCGCACTGGGAACAAAACCCACAAGCGAATTTCGTGGAAGCATTCGATTCTTCTCTCACACCATTCACATCTGTCATAACGACATCTTCATGCACCTACAGAGAAAATAATAATTTTAAAATGTTTTATTCCCTACAGAATTATTATATGTTATCTTATAGTATAAAATTATTTTAAAAATTCGATCAATATTACGTTAATAATATTTCAAACAATATTTTTTAAAGTTTTCGTATAAAAAATGAAAATATTTTAAATATAGGACCAATTTTTGAAGGTGTCCAAATTAACTTTAATGATTCTATTTCTTTCTTTGTAATATCCTAAATGTCTATTATCAGTTTGAATGCAGCTTTCGCAATTATAACCTGCAGGTTTAACATGCGACCTTCACTAATAATAACCCTCTCCACAACCTGAAGAGGTGCAGCACAAAATTTATCCAGAGAATGCCGAGTCCAGCTCAAGGCCAGGATGCAGTACAGATTTTAACTCTTGTAAAAACGTCTTCATTTATAATTTAACTTGCTAAAAATATATACAGCTCTATTAATCTCGTTGTATTAGTTTTCGAAATTTTGACTAGTTATACACGAAGAACAAGTAATTATATTGCGATCGAATCTCTCTTGCTTCTTTAAAATTTACGAATTAAATTAAATAATTAAATTATTCATTATAGTTTTTCTATTCAAATTAAAAATTTATAGTACCAAGACATACTCCCAGAAGAATATCGGCAAATACCTTACGGCGATGTCGACTATTCAGACATGAGGTCACATTGATGTATCATTAATTATGCTTATGTATGTGTCTGTATGGATCATATTTAGTACAGGTACATTATAGGGGAAAAAATGATTAATTATTACCATATTAATTATGATGGTAAATGAAAAGAAGCGTAAACTTTACGAGAATATTTTTGCTGTGGTTATAATTCTTCCTTTTAAAAGAAACTAAAATTTCGAAAATAGTGATTCTTTCATATTTTAATCATAGTTTTATAGCTGTGTACCTTTTTATGAAGAGTTAAGGCTTCCGGAGAAGGAAAGATCACCTCGCACACGCTACATTTTCCCTGAACATCGACTGCTTCTCCTTGGTGACGAACGATCGGGCTGGGACTAAGTTGAGGCAGAAAAGCTGGGGAACTGCTTCCATCTCCGTGACTTCCTACATGTGTCTGGAAAAAAAACGTAGATTGAAGTTTGCGTATACAACAATCGATTACATTCAAAAAGAAAAGAAAATTAATGGATTTAAATTGGCCTGTTTTCTAACTATGCAATTATACTTTAAAGATAAGTTCCGTAGCCTACATCCTATTAAAACGAGGAGAAAATTACTTCTTTACAAGATCTGCATTATCACATGATTATTGTAGAAAGACATAAATCAGCCGCATTGTAAGGCAGAGCGTGGGACGAAAGGATATTAATTGTTTTTGATGAACTACACCTTTAGCCACCCGATCAACTTATAGAGGCTGGATCTATCAATGACAATTTACATCGGCTGACAGTTTGTCATTACTGCGTATAGTGATTATCAACATCTATTGAAGTGCTGGGCTCTACCCACTGGCTGATAAATGATGCAGCAGACTTATCTTCAGATACTAGGACATGTTTCAAATTAGGGTTTTTGAGCGAAACAAGGATCCGATCCCCTTAAGGGTTAGCGACAATTCGGTAAGGTGTGAAGTGCAGGAGCAGCCCCACCTTGGAACATCGGAGATTTATAGCATCGACAAATCGTTCAATAGGTGAACGGCAGGGATACGCTGTACGTACCGAGATATTACAGATCGATGACAGTATAGCAACATTCCCCACCCTCATTAAACATCAGGGAATTTATTATACAGCAGCCGCGATAAATTGGATGCCAAGAGGGATGGTCCCCTTTCCTTCACACCTAATTCTTATATCCCTTAAGGCAACAAATAAATAGAAAATTTTATTCTTTAAATTCTATAAATATTCCTTCTCAACTCGTTATTAATCTACAGAATTCTCATTTTAAATTCTTAGAGGCAATCTAAATGAAAGGAAGATTTTACAACTCGTTCCGTATAATTGAGATGTTAAAATAAGGAAGGCTGCAGAAGCTCATCTTCGTGACGATTCGTGAGTTACGGCCTCACCCATCACGCACGTTTCACCTCAGCGAATGACATAAGGGAGAAGTCTGATGAAAGAACAACTCTCCACGAAAAAAAAGCCCACTATCGGGTGGCTGGCGCCACGGTCGCACGAAAATTGCATGTCGGAAAGTCATTAGAGAACATCTATGGGTCTTCGCAGCTATAAAGTGAGCAGTAATATTCTGCTCTCGCTATATTTTCTTTCTGCTTACAACAACAAAACGATGACGACTTGGCGGAGGTTGAAGCGCTCTTTTCACAACGAGTTGCGTGTGGATATCCATTAAATGCTGCCATTTTCCCCATTCTTTTCATTCCCTATTATCAATGTTCGAAAAGGCGTGAGCTTGAGCATTTCTCTCATAAAATGTTTGCAGAAACTACCGATTGACGCTTGGCCTTTGAAAAACAACACTGCTTAAAGTTATACCAAATACTATATTTTATTTTTCATTATCAGACTATCAGAACTAAGGTGAAAAAAGCCTTAGATAAAGCTTTATATATACCTTATAGATTATGTATAAAATTCTAAATTCTTCATTTAAAAAACACATTTTAAATAATTTTTTAAATAATATACATAATTTAGAAGCGTCAGAAGATTAATTTACAATTTTATTCTCTATTACTTTCTTAAATTCTAGTAAAAAAAAACATTTTTTTCCTTAAGATTCGAACGTATTTCTTTCGATATGAAGTTGTCAAAGTAAATTAATTTAAAAATTGCTTGTTTAACCAAACCTCGACTACAGAATTAAGTCTTAATTCAATATTCTAACATCATACTATATAAACAGTAGTTTTAATCTTAAATAGGAGAATCGCAACATAAATTTTTAATGAGAAACAGCTTTTTCCTAGAAGATAATCAGTAAAATTTCCGTATCAATAACTCTTTTATCAAATTAGAATAATAAAGCAAATTAAACAGGTTTACAGGAATGGTAAAGAAGATTAAAGTAAAGCTGAAAAGCCTGGAAAGGTAAAGTGAAACTTTAAGGTTAGCAGGAAAAAAAACCGAATTTTTATAATGACTGATAAGAAAATTTATAGATAAAACTATTTAGATTTATTGCATCGGTATGTTTAGTTTCTCTCACTACATGACTGAAATGGTTGTCATCTATCATAAGTGACAGTTGATAAGGAGTTAATAATGCAGATATGTTAAAATAGCCGACATCCTACTTATAAGGTAGTGAACGGGATAAGATTAGAGAAGAGTTCGAGGTCAAGACAAACATCATAAATGGTCTAGAAGATACATTTATAATTGAATATGACCAACGAGTCGTGAAATGAACTTAAAAAAAAAAATGTCTGGATGAAACGAGAAGAAAATTTAAATATTTCTAAGTCTAAAATTTTAATTTAAATTATTATTCATTTCTGGAGAGAAAATCGAATTAAGTGTAGTCTATCTTAATTGCGGATAGCTGAATGTCTTTCCGAATTATAACAAATGATTGTGCTAGAGCGACGAAGTTAATCGATCATTGCTCCACCACAAAAGACTAAACTTCAATTCTACAAGTGCTCTCAAGCCCAGTGTTTAATGTTAAACCAATATATTTAAAGAATAAATGATCCTTCTGCAGGGGCTTTCATTTAAATAGTAGGCCTGTTATTATCGTGGTAAATAAGAGATATTATCTAGAGAAATGCAAAAAGTGATTTTTGGGAGTCACCGAATTCTTTCTTCTTCGTTCTGCGCGTGGTATGTACTGTACTTTATAGTCTTTGGATACGCCTTTCTTAAATTAAGACGTCATTTTTTTTCATAATTTGATTTTTTCGTTTATAAATTTCGGAGGTTGAGTTTGGTCGAAACCTCCTCATTTATCTTTAACCAACAGATTAATGGCTGCGGGGCTAATTTGAAGTTCTTTTTACCAGCAAATCTCAAACTTCACTTAATCACTTTCTCAACATTTGTACCTTTTTCTAAGTTCATAATAGGTGTAAACGTCCGAAACATTCTTCTAACATAGCACTAGTTATAGCTATCTTCAGATCTACCTTGGGGGCTATTTGCTCGCCGTAAGGGATCATATGTCATTATAAATACATAGACGTACTTGCGCTGTTTGTTTTTCACCATCTAGTGGATTTAAGTGTACTTTAATTGTTTATTCTGGCTACGGGCTAAGAATATTACCACACAAATACAGGATGGATCCATTGTATTTCGGGACTTCTCGCTCGAGAACTGGAGGGCTTTCTTAAGGATTTACATAAGACTCATCTAAGATAACAGCACTAATGAGTCTAAAAATGCGATTTCTTCAAACAGCTTTGAGGAAAATTTTTACACAACGGACTATATTTACTTTAGTATTAATGATTTAGAAATATTCATTTAATCTTTTCCGGTACTTTTTTGGGCCAAGTTTAAATTGAGTAATCAAACTATAAAACAATAAGAAGTGTCTTATCTCCCAACTTTTTAATTATGTAAATTATTTCAATGTAATTGCTCTCTGATAAAATATTTATGACTGTTATGAAAATATAATTTATGAACATTAAGCTTATTATAAAGTAAATATGGAGAGTATTAACTGGTGTTATAATTAATTCTTCGTGTCGTCCTGGAACAAAATAAAATTCTGCCAACCGAACGGAACTGTGCTAATCAAGTACGGTAATCCTTTCTAAGTTTTTATACGACTCATAAAATCCAATTAATGATTTAAAGCTTACTGAAGCCTAATCATTATATGCGATGCCATTTATTCAATAAGATAATAGGCGATAAGCTGTCTTTTTCTTTTGGACTAAATAGAAAAAATAACTGCGGTATTATTCATAGTCTCAACTAACTTTCTACTTTGTGTTCAATTTTTAACTCTGAAAGCGTTTATGAGTTTGGAGTTTCTCCGATTTTGAATTATCGATACATCAATTTGTGTTCAGCCTAATGATTTATCTATCGTAATCCTTTGTTGATATGGCGACATCCTTTGTCTCGTCCTTGTCTCATGTAGAGACAACAGCGACTAGAAAAATCAATAAAATTTGCCTGCATTCTCTTTATCAAGGTTTCAGTCTAATTTTCTGTTTTTCAATTCGCCGAAAATTACTCGATTATTTTGATTAATGCAAATATCAGAATGGATAATTCGATGCAATTTTTCCCTACGACAAAGCGACAATTTATATTCTTTAATAAACGGGGAAAAAAAAATCGCAAATATAAATTTTTGTTTCTATCGATAACAGTTGTAAGCTGCTATCGATAGTGTTGTTAGAAAGATAATGAAAAAGTTACTTCTCGTAAGAACTAACCTGCAAATCCCTGGCAGTGGTAAAAACGAGCGAACATTGGAGGCATCGAAATGTTTGTGCCGAATTTGATCCATCCGTAGGTTGTTCCCTCTTGTGATTCTGCATATGGGAAGTAAGAGCGGCAGCAGTATTGTAACCGCGATTACAGACTGTACACTGAAATGGTTTAGCATTATCGTGCGTTTTCATGTGTATCTTGAGGTGGTCGCTGCGGGAGAAAGCCGATTCACAATGTGGACAACGGTACTTCCTGTCACCCGTATGCAGTTTGACATGTCGGTCTCTACTTCTTTTGTGTTTGAACAGTCTTTGACAGTAGTCACACTTAAAAGGCATCTGGTCGCTGTGGACCTGTTGGAAAACGAAAATAAATTAAACCATTATACCATCGATTTATCCTTATACTAAAAAACTTTATTTTGTATTGCCCAAGAGATCTAAATTAAGTCGAAGTAAGCGATTTTCGACATTCATTCCATTAAAGATTGATTATTCGGTTTAGGTAGCGAATCACTCCTTAAGAATATAAAATTAATTTTAATTAATTAAATTATTAATTATGTTTAATCTATTCTTAAAATCATAAATATTTTATAAAACTTGAAATAAAATATAATGCCTGTACTCATCAGTTAACTCCGTCAACTGACGTGATCTTAATTTTAAAGAATGTACTGTACAAGTACCAAAAAATATTGCTACTGAAATTCATTATTCATATACAATTTAACCGGATTACTAATTATCTTCATAATTTATATGGGTCTAGTTAGAGCATCGAGTTATATATATTTTGATTTATAATTATGAAAAAAAAATAACAATAAATTTTAAAGAAAGTAGAAAATTTAATAATAAAAAAGCTGAGTAATGCTCCCGTATTAAATATTTACTCGGACTAGATTTTATTATTGTTAATAAAACATTAATTTTTTGTGTTTAGATTATAAATGTTAATGATACTCCACTTCACGAGAGTTTAAATTTATTGTAATTAGTGAAGAAACACTTCTGTTTTTTATGTTTGCATTCTTTCTTACGAGACCGATGTTTTGTTCATTAAAAGCTCATAAATGTTATGCAAATATTAAAGAATGGAGAGTTAGAGATGATTAATTCTGGCACGAATTTCAATTTAGTAAACATTTTGTGTCAAAACGAAATAAAATGGCTGAGCAAGAAAATCAATTTACAGGTCAGAATGGAAGGTGGCGGCGACGTTCAACATTCCCTGTTGGAAAGAAATTCACTGCTGCCTATTGTATTACTGATTTTGCAGTGCAGTAGTGGCTCCCACAGAGCAAAGGAGTCGTCCATAAAACAAGGGGTTGGACTGTCCCCCCACCCCTCACGTTCGCCTCTAGGCAGCGAACCACCCCCCGAGAAGAGACTTACTTTTAATGAAGACTGCTAGGTTAGTGGCTGGGGTGCCAGCGGAGTCCAGACTTCCCTAGCTGTTCCCTGGTCATTGCCCCTACTGTTTTGGCCGCGATAAGGACATCGCCGAGTATTCTTCAATTTAGACGTTTGAAAAATCCGGCTCCACACCCTTTATAACGGACAATCTGCATCTTTTAATTGCTGTTTTCTTTCGGGCGGGATTTAAACTCGGGGAAACCTGCTTTATGTAACAAATAACTGAAGAATAAATCGTTAATATCGAGTTGGGAGAACAATGGATTGGTTATGCAAATTAAGCATTTCCTCTTCTCCCGTTTTACTGTTAATGAGTTCTTCAAAGAGACGTTGCTCATATACGCATTCTTCGCTTAATTTATCCATAAAGCTTTCAAGGATATTGTCTTCCGGAGAGTAAAATTGAATAAAGTCGCCTAAATTATTATTACAAAGATCGGAGAGACGAGTTCGGTTCGATCACTATTAATTTAAATATATATAAAAAAAGACCTATTAATTTATAAGCTTTCAGTTAAAATAATTAGCCTACCGTAGGTGTAATTATCTTTCAATTACATGGAAAAACTGATTTGAAAGTTCTGAAAATCCTGATATAACTTAAGGGTAATTAGAATAGCTATGTGCTAGGGTCGGCGATAGAATCCCCACGTACCGACTGTCAAGAAAGCAATGGAGGAGGAAAGGGGAGTGCACGTGAATGCTCTCCCTAATGATGGGGTACCACACCTTGCCCCTTAATTAACATGTTGATTAACACATCCTTTTTTTCCATCCAAGGCGATCACATTCACACATAAGTAATTTCTCGGCGCTGTTTTATTCCAAGCATAGCAGCGATGTTTTCGAGCGTTGTTTTCCGAACAGTTGTCAAGGGACAGGACAGGTGGTCGTGACAATGAAGCGAATAAGAGAATAGAAAAAAGTTTGCTGTGGTAAACAGCTAAAAAATAGCTCGAAACAAGCTTCCCGAAGTCATGTGCAAGACTCCGCTCTGATCTTGCCGACAGTAGAAGTGCTAAAGGTAGTTTATCTTTCTTCTAGGCCATAAAAACAGATTGCAGAGAAACGTTAAGAATGACATCGAAAAGATGGGTGACAATTGATAGAAAGGATATCTAGAGAAGTTGGCAGATAAAAGACAGCAATTATGAAAAGCTTTTATAACAACATCCGTCTAACACCACATCGATTTGTTCTTTTCCTTAAAAATAAAGCAACGATTCTATGAATTTACATCTCTAATTCTTTCGCAGAAATATTATTTTAAATACTATTACGCGTGATTTGTAGTTTGGGGGATAATTAAAACTGTCAACTCACACTTTTATTATTGCAAAGTCGTTAGAAATTTACCGAAATTAACGAAAACTTTCATTTTTGTTTTCACGAAAGAAATGGTGAAGTAAAATATCAAAAATCACTACTTTTAAACTGTTTTTTAAAAGAGAAAGTTTGCTACGGAGATTAGTTTTATGCGTATATACTTTGTCACTTTGAATGTTAAATATTATCTGGATGATGATGTAAGAGCGCTTATCTTATACAATGTGAAACATTTTTGCAACGTCAGTTTATGCTGAAAGTACTTCATTTAATATTATATAAGGCTATATTAGGTGAAGTATTAATAGATTGCATAGGCTCTCCTGTACATTGTTTCATTTAAAAAGTGGAGTAAAGAAATAATGCTTTCTAGCAAGAAAAAACAAGCTAATTATGTAATATCATCCAACAGTTTTGTAATAAACCTGTCATACTTAATACTACTGTTTCAATAAAAAAAAATCTATTGAAACATTTCATAAGAATCCAATCTTTTTCCTTTGTTACCGTAGTTAACAAACATGATCCATCCAAAGTATCAACATAACGAAGACAAGTTTCGTGCTCTTTAAAAAGTATTTTCTTGTTATAAGTTTTTATTAGAGAATTTTTTCGAATACATTTTCATATATTTAGGAAAATTTCAATATTTATAGAAAGAAAGAAAGGAAGGACTATGAACTGGATGAGGTAAGAATTGAAATGGTTTTGCCACTTGAAAACTGTTTTACATTCCAATACAAATGCCTAATAGAATATTCTATTCTATCGTAATGCAGTCAGACAAATTATAGGGTTCATTCTACACATTGGTTTATTTCCATATCTAATGATCTATGCCTAGCATTACCGGCTGAATCGCTTTCTCGGGTTGCTTCGTTATACCGTACAATAGAAGAATAACGCATTTCCACGGGAAAGCGAGTAATTTCAGAATATTTTAGTGAGTATACAAAGAATAACATCCTCGAGTAAATTAACATTTCTGTAAATGCTTCCAGATATTTAACTTCATTTGCAATATTAAAAGGATCTCTATTCTTTTAAATCTTAGAACTAATTCGTTCCTGCATCGTCCATGGTTGGATTTTGATGACGAGTTAAATATCTCGAAGGATCGACGTGGCAAGAGATGTCCTCCAGTAACAGGCACCGGATTCGATACCTCTCGCCCAGTCAGGTAATAATAATTAATATTCTAAGGATGAATTCGGAATTAAGTTGTATTAATTCGATGACCTTATAAGGTAATAAGGCGATCTCATATGCCCGAAGCTAAATCAAAGGCATCAAATTCCTCCCCCGCTCGAGAACCCTCACACCTACCTGTTCATGACGTTTTAAGTAACTGAGACGTGGAAATGCCTTGTCACAGAATTGACAGGCGTACGGTGTGCTTTCCGTCACTCCAATTGTATACGTCAAGTCTGCATCTGGGTCGGAGGGTGTGGCGCAGCTGGTGGGTGACATCGAAGTGGACTGATCGTCTGGGGTATCCGAGGAACGCCAAGAAGTTGGGGTTCCGAAACCACCGTTCAGACCTGAAAATATTCAACAAACTCAGATTTCCAATAAAACATTAAATAAGTTTACAAAACCGTCAACAACTTTTATATACTTATAATGTTAGAGTTTGAACCTTATAGGTGAAATTAAAAGGCAAAAGTTGGAAAAAATATTTCCAAGTTCTCACCGCGCTTCATAAAAATGAAGATAGAACTGAAACGGTAAAAAAGTTCGAACGACTAGACTGAAATTACGAGTTTTTCTTCCTTCTGTAAAAGCAGTTTTAGGTTGAAGTAACTTCATTCGTGTGAGACACCAATGGCTCGGGAACTTTTTAAGGAGTTTAGAATTGCCTTTGATACAAACCAACGGCCATAACACGACCAGATTTACATATACATGTCAACCAGTCAGAAGCTTTAGCTGCATTCTTATAACTTATCTACTGTTAACACGCTGCATCAAGAAAATAACGAGAAATCCTATAAGAAATATTTAAAGAAAAGAACGTTTACCTGACCGTAAGACGTAGTATTTCACTTGTCTGATATCAGAGATAAAATATCATCCGACGCTGTTGAAACAAGAACAGATTAATATTAATGGGAAACAGAACGAGTGCACATTGTAGCACAGGAGCAAGTGCTAGTGGGGCGTAACTGCAGCGACGGTCACTCTTCTGCTAAGCTGGCAACGTGCTGGAAGTGGTAGAAAGACACGAACCGGTCTGCCATCGACGGTCAGATACCGGCAATGCGGTGATTGGCTTGAGGGTAAGAAAGTCTTAACACCGGACATGGACCTAATTTAGAGAATATAACCTCGGGGTGCTGGAAGGTCGGATCAGCCAGTCAGGGCAGGAAGAAGGGAGCATTTAAAGGGACTCAACGCAATAAAGACATCAGTTGAAGTAGTGAAAGTCTCCCCGGGTCGAGATGGCAGGGCTATTATCTGTTCACCACCCACCAGAGACCATCTGGTACCAGGCCCTCTTCAGTCTTTTCCTCAAACTATGCGGGGTTTGCACTCCCTGCTGTAAGGGTGTTGTGGTAGCTCTAAGAAACGAATAAATTTCTCGCTAGTATGGTTCCTTTGCTTTAAAACTAAATCCGGTTAAGACAGCTGTTTGTCGAGGTCAGAATACAAATACCTTAACAACAGTTTTAGTTTAAATTGACTATCATGCGTGACTAATTTATAACTATTTTTGACGACAGCTTTTTAATACGATTGCGTTATCAGCTTTAATAAATCGCATTAAAATTTGCTGGTATAAAACAAATGGTAAGAGAAAAATTCCTTTGAAAATATTTAGAAGATTGAGGGAAAAAAGTCGTTGTCTCTAGTGACCGTGTCAGCATATTTGAAGAAGATTGAGTGTCTTCTTTGTCCCAGAGGTGAATTGTTTTGAGGCTGAGGAACAGCTGGGCGTGGAGTCCCCAAAGGGTGAACTTTTTCGACTTTATAGGAAACGGAACAAGTTACTAAAATGGAAGATCCAAGGACGCAGTTGGAGAACTTGTTCCGAGAATGGATTTTAAATGTTATCTTTTTGTTAAGCAATATCCAGTTTCTGCAACATCGAATTTTATTCTCAGCCTATCGAAAATGCATCTAACTATATTGTCAACATATCAAATCACATAATTTTATAATTATAATATATCTTAGGGTTAAATGCTATAATTATGCTAAACAATTTTCAGACAGCCGATTAGCTACTTCCATTAATTATAAAAATATTCTTAAAAAGGAGAATTCAACTTCATTATACCGAGAGGAAAATAATGCTTATAAATATCAAAGGGTGTGTGTAGCTAACTAGCCTACACCAAACACTGTGTCCACTTATTACGTTCTATATAGTCAAAAGTAACCGGTACAGCCCAAAGGTTTGTGGGGTATGGACGGCACCTACCCCTTGCACGTGGATAATTACTGTTCTATCACATACCACCCCCTTTTATTCTCCACCCTGATTTCTCTAACATGACCGCACATGGGGTGGTTCTTAGCTAATTAAGAGTCATTTTTTAAAACGTTGGCCTGTCACTCGTCTACACAGACAATTGCTTGGTATTTTTCAGCAGAATACATTAGACTCTAATCGGTATGTTTTAGTTTATGTCCGTTTTGGACGTGACAGATGGAAATGACGGGGTGATGCGGTCTTCTCCCACTCAAGAACTTTGAAGCACCTATCTTAGAATAACCTTGACTACGCCTCGGACAACACCCAAAGCTTCTATGTGAAAAACCCTCGTGGGGAGAAATAAAGAATCACCCTCGAGTAATGCTAAACAAACGGTCGAACAAAATAAAAGCACCTGCCCGACGAGTCTAGTGTTTTTGTGGAAGACCTTCATCCGTTACGCTAGACTTCACATATCGTAAATAAGTTTAAAAACATGCATTAAGAATTCTGGAGCGTTTACACATTACAATGCACCCGGTTGGATATCATTACAGGCATAAAAGCGCTTCCACATCCATCGAAAACGTTTCCTCACTAATTGTAATTAACAAGGTGGATCTATGGTTCCCTCGGGACAATAATGAGATTCGAAGAAAATCCGCATGGCATAAATTTTCGGTAGCAAAAGCTTAGCTTAAAAGCTTAAATTCTCTGTTTTTAATAAAGAAAATAAAACTTGCCATTCAAATATTCGAATGGAAAATGATAAATCTACTCCTCCCGTATCGGATTACTGGAAATATGGCGGAAACAAAGTGTGGCCAATTGTTTTTGAATGCCTACCAGGTTTCCGTTGGGTCCAACTAGTGATCAATGCTAGAGATGTCTCTTACATTATCGAATCCTGTTATAATTCACCGGGCAAGCTAACAATGGCAGGGAACACCCACGCACAATTCCGTATCTCGAAGGTGGATAAAACATCGCTAACATGTTGACAAGTTTGAATTTATAAATCGAGAAACGTCGTAATGTTGCCAAACAAAAGGAAGGGCGTGTTGTATGATTAACAAGGCTTTTAGGTTATCGGTTTTTATGCGGAAGTTTCGATTGATGCGGTCAAGGGGCTAAAGATGACGAAAAACTCCCGTAAATTTTAGAAAATGCCCTACTTTCTCTCCAATCAAACCGAACTGTTTGCAAGATTTTTTTACAGACATTTTCAATGTTTTGGCAACGTTTTGCTTCGCTAAATTTATTCACTAAAATATATTTTAAAAATAAAAATTAGTGTATTCTTATAGTGGTGATTACGTATATTCTTAATATGTTGCTTACATACTAATTTCCGCAAAACTAAATTTTGAATAAATTCAAATTTAACTGTGATAGAAATCTTATTACAAATGCTGAAAAAGAAATCATCATAACAACGATACAAGAATAAGCATAAACACTTTATAGTTATACAGTAGTTATATTCCAATAAACAGCATGTGTCTGGTTTGAATCTTATATCACATTTTGGAAACTTTGCATGCATACATCTGCCGGTTTACTCTGTATGATTTAACTAATGCACTAGCGAGTCGGTGCCGTTAGACTGCCACATCAGATTCATATATATCTGACGAAATTATATACAGTTACATCAGTTCATACAATGTCACGGGACAATACCTGAACCACATTAGGAGCACCAAAGGGATGCAACCGACGGGATTAGTAGACATGTGGCAGGCAAGTCGGAGAATTTAATGATCACCTACACTTTGCTATCTACGATAGCAACGACTAATAAAACAAGAGACTCGAATAAAGTGAATCTAACCATTCTGTTTGTAGTCGATAAACCGAGAGATGTGTCAAAGATAGGAGAACTGGAAGAAATATTTCATTTGGTTTCTATTAAAAATCTGTTTTAACTACTGTTTCGAACTTGTTGAATTAGAATAGGAGTTAAATGCCGAATCTTCTGTACCCAAAAGGAATCTATCAATGCGTGATGCTTACTAAATGATGTATCCTTGTTGAAAAAAGCGGCTTAATGCGGCTGGAATTAGTGTTATCTTTTATGCCAACCTTCCATTAGCTGTCGACTATCCATCATCTAGACAATTAAGTGCACAGTAGTCCAAGACTAACTTGAAGGAAGAGGTAGTCTATATTAACGTCATTAACATCAATATTTGCCAAGACAGTAGTCGACTTTATTTGCCATTTCGGACATAACAATCGTGGAATAAATAAAATCCGAGCTATTAGAAAAGTTTAGCGCTCGCCAATCGTCTATTGGATTTTTCTATTTTTTGGCATTTTTGCCAACTGTCGAGAGGAGGAGAAAAGCTATATTAATATCGATATGTCACTCAAGCCAAACTCATTAAAGCTTAGAACTTGATGAATAACTGAGTTCCGCCCTTATAATGGAGAAAAGCTTGCTTATATTACTCGAAAAGATTAAACCAATTCGTCTCCTGTATATTGACTGTCTGCAGATAGAAGGGTCTTCAAAACTCAATGACAGGTATATGTGATGACATAAAGCTGAAAAATTATGAAGCGAATGATGAATATTCTCCAAGTTTTATTCTAGAAATGATTTTATGATCTTTTGATGATAAAACTAGGAATTAATTAGATATTAAGAGAGGTAATTAAAGTTTTATAGGATCTAATTAACCGATGATTTTTATTTAGTAGGACATTTATATCGTTTAGAATTAATAGAACAAATTATATTGCTTTAATCTTTTATAAAACTATCTTTTTTTAAAGGACTTTATTAAGAATTCAAAAGTCGATTTCGATTCATTTTCTTTCTGATATCATCAATTCGCCTTACCTAAAATCTATTTTTAAACTATAAATTTCTGTAATTGAATGCAAAATTTGGCTTAATTCCATCCAATAAGATGTTTCTGTATAAAAAAAATTCGATACTTCTACATAAAATTCGCTTAAATTACAACCGAAAACATTCTTCTCGTAAGAGAAACGAAATCAGAACAGGACTTCTACGCCAATTAACATCTAGATTACATCCAAAAATCAGATCCTAATCACCTCTAGTAGTATCGTTTACATGATCTAGTTTTAAGCAATCACTGCCAACCTTTCAACCTTTCAGAGGTGACATTAATTTACAGCAACATCGGGGCGTATGCCTTTTAAAGAAGCGATTCCTTACAAAAGTACCGATTAATAAATAACCGATTATCATCAGTAGAATGTCATTAGTCAGGCGTTTTTTGATAAGTTTCGATTAAAAAAGAACAGCTTCCGATCAATTAGACTTAATGTACTTGTCACTGTAGACGATACTTGGGATGAGAAACAAATTATTGGCTCCAGTTGCAAAAAGTAATTGTAGTTAGTGTCAAAATAGAATTTAGATATTAGTTGGAATCGAAGATGAATTACAAAATGTAGAAGTATATTAATTGTATGCATTTGTCATCGAACATTTCTGTTAATAAAACGATCGTACATATCTACATGGAATGGATAGAAAGGAAAAAAAAAACAACATCTTATTAAGCTTATCGAAAATAGCAGATGCCAGTTCTCAGCAGGTAAAGGTGCCAACACGTGACAAACAATGCATTAAGAGCAACCAATCTTCACACGGGATTCGAAGCCAGAAATAATTAGATCATGAAATTATTCGATCCATCAACTCGCCTCAGGGTTCAGCGGACAAGTTGCTTTTTCCATTCTTCTCTATTCCAAGCGGAAGGGGACAGAAAAGAATGAATTAAGGGGAAAAAACGAATTAACACTTTGCAGCTATTAGGCTGTGAAACCGCTGTAACTCTCTGAAACGCGCAAGTACCGAATGGAATAGAAGAAAAGCGAAAGAAGAAGGGGGAAAAAAACTAAGTCGAGTAGAGAGTAGTTTAATGAACAGATAATTTTAATTTCACCCATCACAGGCCAGCAGGTTAACATTCCACAATTCCTCCCCTTAGCCGTCTGTGTACACAAAGTGAATGACACATAAACCTTGTTGGTAGGTAATTAATGGAAGGAAATGGAGGCGAGTTTTTAGGCTAATTAAAGTTCTCAACCCCCTCCCTTCTCTCTAACGTTCTCCACAACCTTTCAGAGCTGCCTCTCCCTAAACATGAAGGTGGCTTTGTTGTATTGCAGATGTTTTTCTAAAAGAATATTCGTCACAATACTATCGATATAAAAAAATCATTTTTTTCTCAAATGAAACTTAGAAATTATTAATTTTTTTTATACCTAAACTATATTAAGATAAAACTATTTACAAAATAATTTTCTTTTATTATTAATATATCAACAATTAAATTACGCATTAGTTGGTTGCTAATGCGTGAAGATAAGAACGATGAAAATGAATATGAACAAATGTTCGAATAGCTCCTTTTCTGTTACCTTGACAAGTTTAGTTATGCTATTCACTTCGCATAACGTATTCGTTTTGACACTAAAGAATGGTTTACGTGCAGAAAAATAGTACATCCTCGTGTCATCACTTTACGGAGAGATCACATGTGATGTCCTAGTCCTATATTATCGCGTGCACAACTACAGATTATCCCACTTCTGGCACGAACACATGTCGTGATCCAATTATTTGTTGAAAGTGACGAGCTTGACCTATCCAGTGATTAAAATTAAATCTATTCCATAGTTTTATTTTAAGATTTTTCTTATATTTTGAGGTTAGAGGTAAGTGAAAAGAAACTTAAATATGGCCTGTCACACGAAGTGACGTGAACAGTTCTTACCCAACAATTTTGACGAATATGTATTGTTAGAGGAAAAAGTCGACGAAATTAAAAAAAGGGTTACGAAATACTGAAGTAAAAGATTTTTATTGTTTGAATCGAGATAAAAAGTGCACAATTTCGGAGAAGATCCTTCGTCTAATCTCCTATTACAGAAGACTAAATTGGTTGGTGTTGCTTTATATTGTCAATTTTGCTACATTTTAGGCGTGGTAACAAGTTTTTCGCATCTTAAATCCGATAAGTAATAGTAGGGAGACATGAGAGAACCCTTGTGATAATTTCCCTTCGGCATGATTTCTTTTCCTCGTGCAGGTGCTCCTTGTTTAAAGAATAAGGGGTTGGAAGTTGTTGAAAGGAGAAGTGTGGTTTTATTGTATAAACCTAGTCATTGCTTACTTCTTTTGTCTCTTTTAATATTCATGATTTGGCCCCGGGGGGCTACGAGCTATCTAGGACGTGACGGACTGCAACTTCACGTGATAATCAACGACTTCACTTCTCACGGTTGGACCCACCACATAGATCGTGTTGTTACATTACTACTAATACCACACACCGTCAAATTGCGATTAGCCTATATATCATTCTCTGATGAGAAAACATCTCGGACATTCGAAATATTCAAAATTATTGCAGATAAAAAGACTAAAATAAATGAAACTTGGAAATTTTTCCTCTTACAGAATGAAAAATAATAAAGACAATTCTATTCTAATAAAAATAGACCCTTTTTGTAAAAACGAACATATAAAAAAGAATTGATTTATCGTTTTATAACTTGAAAACTGATTAAAGAATACATGTTAAAGACCTATTGTATTCATGTTCATGATAAATTATCAATTCTGTTAGACAATTCCAATTTTTTTCATGTTCAGATAAAATCATCTTAATTGAGTTAATGTTTATAAATTGTGCAGGATTAGTCACAGGTTATCATTTAACCAGAACAATCTGAGAAAAATTCGAATTTCTGAACATTTTTTTCCTTCTTTTTTTCCCCTAATCGAAAAAACTGAAAAACTTTTTCGTGAAAATAGAATTCATCGAGACTTTTTCCTCAGGCTCACACATGAAGGGAATGACGTCACGAATGGAAACAGGCAGAAACTGTCAAACGTTTTAACCCTGCGAGCTACACATTAACCTGTTACGACAGTTCGCGGGTCGCCGTACCATCATGTGGGATGTTCCATGCGACTTGGATGAACAGGTCAACAGACGGATGAAGTCATGGAAGAGATTTCTGTGACTTGACTTTGAACGATGAAATTAAGTGTTTTGTCACTTGTGACCAGTTTCCATTACATTCCCTGTTCAGGTCCGTTGGAGAATTTTTTTTTTTTTTGGCTATATGAGTTATATTTTTCTTTACGGCGTTAAGTATCACGGACCAAAGAGCAAATAAGCAATTAAATCGAGGGATCTTTTACTTGTTCTTGCGGAAGAATAATAACGAACCGAAGCTCGGTTAATCAATTCAGATTCCTGTTTTTGTTAAAATTAAAAAGTGCCGTGTTCTTGGCAGCAAGTTTGTCTCTTGTTTTTCGATTAGATTTTAAAGATAGTGAAATACTGGTTGAAGCGTTTTTCCCCCCCCCCTAAATATATGCTGTAAATCTCCGATGCAGAAGTAGAATTTTAATGCTATTTAAATATTTAAAAGTTGCCTTTGTGCTAAATTACAACTTTAATGTGATTTTTTAATTCATTCGACACTGATAATACAAATACAATTGACGACCAATTCAGATTATTGTAAAGTAGAACGTGCTATCGATTTTGGTGAGTTCTGCTTGAAGAGGATGCACATTCACGTGACTACGGCGATAAGGTTTGTATTCGAATAAGTTTATAATGTGTAGGGTAACACTAGTTGACGTCGTTGGAGCGGGTGTGGTTTTTGTCAGGTCCGTCACCGGAGGGTGCGGCCCAAGACACCCTGATACAATCGGTCAGTTGGTACCCTGATCCGCTGCAGCAATTAATCAGCCTAGCAGAGCCCTTCATACTCGCCTTGTAATGTTAGGGACGCGGTACTGTGAGCAACAATTATCGACAGCTTCAGGCAGAACTCGTTTCTTACGAACCAAATATGGTTCTTCCTCTTCTTGGCTGTGATATGAATGTCACCTAAGTTTGCTGGCCCGAAGGAAGAGAGTTTAGCTTCTACCGAAAGGAAAATGGTGTGTGTTAATAGATTAGGAAGCAATTTTTCACTGCTTCAATTCTCCCTTCCTTTTATAATAGTGGCAAGACAATGATTCGTGCAATTATAAATAAAATAGAAAAATGTTAACGACTAGCACCAAGTGACGCTAAAATTTCGAAGATAAAACACACTCTTATTCTCGTAAAATCTTAATTTCGAATCTAGTTGCTTTAGCAAATAGAAATTATTAATATTGTTCCAAAAAATTTGAATAATAAAAATTGTTTTGAAAAAAAAATTACAAAAATGTTTACGGATGTGTATTTAATAAAGATGTTATTCGCCTGGAATTTGCATTGTTTTTAAAAATTCATTTAAAATTCATAGCACCTAGTAAAAAGTTCCCCCTCACGCAAATTTCTTCTAACAAATAAAGGATACCTTTCAGTGTTGAGTCTGTGTGTCAACAATAACCCAACCAGCACACGAAAGGACGTGAACTGGGAGGAGTTGCATCCTTAGTACCAACATATTCCCCCCAAACAGAAGGGGAGGATGAAACACCGTCCCAAACCCTTCACGACTTCCAAAGGCTGATAAAGATGTAAACCACGTCGTACTATTAAGATAGGTAAAGCAGCCATTAAAGAGGCGAGGTGGCCAAGCAAACAGAGCTGGCAGTTTGGAGGCAACCAGAAACTTCACAACTAATGATCTAAGTGAAAGGACAATGATGAAGACAAAGATAGATTGTTAGGAGGACGCTGGAAAAAATAATAATGGAGGTCACTTGCCTCAATACGCCCCAAAAGAGAAATGAGGAGAACGTCTTTCACTTTCAATTCACTAACTTATGTCCCCTGGAACACGATAATAGCTACAGTTTGCTTCTTGCGCTAAAATTGTATATCTTTGGACTTTAGATGAAATCCTCTTCAGGGGTGTTAACATGTAGAACTAGGAGTGTCCTTAGTCTTATTCTTAACATGGCTCGGCAGGAGGTGAGGTTAAACAGTGGAAACTCCCCAACGGACCTGCCAATCAGCCTCATGTCACCTGTCTTCCCTCTACCTACGTAACTGTTGATGGCATTGATAAACAGAACAAGGACGTCTTTCCTGCTATAGTGGCAATATTCAATGGCACATTCATCGCAACCATAATTTTAATCATCTTGGTCATTTAATGATTGATAAATTAAAAACAAAACGATTATTTTCCTAATGAGATGTCAACCGTGCCAACTACTACTTATAATTGCTTTTCTATCTCAATAATATCAAATTTGATGAATTATTATTCTGGTATTAATCTGCCATATATGATATGCCCAAAAATTATAACAACAAATAATTAATTGAAATAACAAATTAAGATAATTATAATCGTTCTCTTTGAAGCATGAGATCATCAACAGGCTATTCGCCTTATCATAAAACTTTAGCAGTGACCATTAAAAACATCTGGCGCCTTAGAAAAAAAGTAAACGTGCCATTGATGTGCACCCATACTAGACAATGCCAACCGTAAATAATTTGTAAGCCCTTCTTACAGATGATAGAAGACTTGATAATGCACTCAAAGTTAATCAATCCGGCCACTGACAATTAAATAACTATGCTAATAAGGTAAGCACTATACGTTAATCGTTTGCTACAATGATTTTGAAAGAAATAATAAACACGAATTGTATTAGAAAGAACTTTAGGAGTTTATCTTCCCTCCTAAAATTAATTTATTATTATTGTTATATGTAACGATTAATTTTTCAAACCCCTCCTGAGAACAATTTTATCTCGATAAAAACTTCATTCTATTCATTTCTTCCGGAATTTTGAGTTCAATTAATCATAACACTACTTCGATTTAATTATTTTTTAATTAGTTAACGGTTAATTAATTTGCGAATACAAATTCCTTAAATTAGTTTCTTTTCTACTTTAAAAAAGAAGAGAGTTAACGGAAGAAGGACGAGGAAGAGAACAAAATAAATGTAGCATTTAACATTTTTGGCAAGTAGGAAAAGCCAGAAAACAGAAAATAAAATAAGAAAGCATAAAAATTTCAGCCCATTGCGTGTTGGCAGTTGTAGCAAAGGACAATGACTGGCTTACACAATAGACCAAGAGTGACCGGTTAGTGCACCTCGTCTCTCTGAATACATCTAGTGTTTTGGAGACAGTAAAACGGATCTGACAGATACGAAGACACGGTAGCCATAGATACGTAGCGCAACCTACAATTTCGGCATCTGTCCCGCTATCTGAAAAGTCGAGACAGATACGTGAGTTCTAACTTCACCGGCACCGTATCTGTACTAGAAACATTGCCCCTTACAGTTAAAAAAGGGGGCGAAACTCTTTTCCGTGTGTTCACGTGCCTTCGCCATACCCGGAACCAGTACTTATAAGGTGTACTGGCTATCTCTTAAACTACAGTGCGTTAGCGAGCTTATCTGCAGATGTGGCCTTGTTATTGTTGGCTCCAGCAGGTAGCAAAATGATGGATAGCTACTGCCGCATACTCCTCTCTAAAGTGATGACCGGCGTCCGGTCTCTCGGTAGGGTCTCTACAACAATAGATTGTTTCTTGGTGGCAGATTTCCTGACCGGCGACAAGGGCAGTAAAGCGTATAGATAAATGCCTTCAATTATAAGAAATTCGATTGGAAACCCAAACCGAAGATTCTACTCCGATATAAAACGCGATAAAAACATAAAATATTCTAAATGACTATTAAGCAAAGTAATGAAATATCTTTTCTATCTAATTAAATCTTTAAAAAAAACACTTTTGCTATTCGATGAATTTAATTAACGCTTAAAATTTTGATTTAATTGTCAGTTAAGAAGGCGATTTTTGTATAAATGTTCCCTGTCACGTTATAAGTCATATCAGATTTAATCTTCCAATTAAGAGAATTTGCAAAATGTGAAGAACGCGCAAATGAGTTCAAATTTCTTCGATAGGTGAAGAAGGGGAGGAAAAAAACTTACATAATGACCCTAATTTTACTCATTGTAATTCCCCTTCACAATTCCAAGAAATGACCTGCATACTGGAGTTAAGTTGACATTCATACAATATGTACTAGAACATGCATTTCTGATTTTTATCTTCGGTGCCCCCCTACTCTCGCGTCTCGCTACCTTTCTGTCAGTTTCGAAATAATGAGTGTTTCTTAACTGTTCAGATGATAAAAAATTTGAACAATAATGCAGAAAAACTATTGGAGAAAAACTAATCTATTACAAATCATTTTCATTTCAAACGCATCACAGTTTTTACATTAAGTAATTTCTATAACTTAATGATCTAAATTAACAATTTCTTTTCCATTTATAGAAAATGTTAATAAAAAGCATTATAATCCTTATTATTATGCTTTTAATATACAGAATAATATAATATGAAGTTCATCTCTAGAATACGTAGAATGGACAATAGGTACATAGTAGGTCTATACTCTTTTTCAACATACGGTAGCAGCTCTCAGTAGCTATTCTATTTCCAGTAGTTATGATTTGTATCGTATTATACACAAAACATTTTTTCGTTGTACAAACGCCCAAGCGGTGTAAGAGGATACAGAATTGGCGAACTGCCGTCTTCCATACAGATTTACTCGTACGACTCGATATATTTCTTGAGTACTCATCGTAAAGTCGTGGGTGTGGTCTCGATTCGATTCAACATCGAGAACACACCACTGCACGTCTAGAATACAACGAGAATTAATATGCCGATAAATTTAAGTGCCCTCGACTCTACTAGATGGAATCTGAACCGAGTTAACAATGGAGAGTGACATGTATATAAACTTGCCAGCTACTCCCGCTTTAACGATAAGTCGATTTTTCTTCTCCACCAGCGATTCGTACCACATTTCTTTTTACTAGTGTTAAATTTATGTTTTTTAAACTCGGAGCATGAGTTTTTTTTCTACCGTTTGGTCGTGATAACCCAGATTATTGTACAAATCAAAGTCAGGTTTTTGTGCACGATATAATCACCTGTGCGATAAAATGTTTTGGTAATTGGACAAATTTCTTACGTCAACTTGTTATTAGACTGGTATTTTATCGCTTGCTTAATCATATTGACCAAAGTTTAGCAATCGTATCAAATGAGAAAAAAAAAAGTGCATGGATGCCAGTCAGCGAAGGAGTTGATGGCATATCAATGTTTAAAGTATAGCACAAAAAACCGTACCATAGAAGCTGCGTGTTGTGACTTCACACGTGCAAATTTGGGGTCGAAGATTCTATGAAATCAAAATAGTTCCGCCAGAAGAAATCAAAAGAGGAAGAGAGAAAAACCTTTAGGTAGCTACACTAATAATATATTTCCAAGCAATTACAAATGACACCGTAATAGTTTCCTGTGTACGTCCGATCATTAATGTGTTAGGATAAAGCAGAAAAAGATTGCTACCTAATATAGAGACAACACGCGATGAACGCGTCTTCCTATCTGATACAGCAAAGGAGATACACCCCGAAGGCAAAAGTAGATTATTTTTATCCATCTTATCTCTAGTGAGATAATAATCTATAAAATCTAAACTTTATATCCAAAGGATCCTTTCTTAGTCATGTTTGGAATACGTGCATATGCAAGACTCCAAAAAAAAGAACAAAGCAGGCGCATAAATTTAGCCTTTACACAGCTTTAAAGACATTAAATAAATCATGTAATAATTTATTTTTCTGTCCGAAACGATTCAAGTTGTGTAATCCACGTACAAATGTAGAAATCCGTAGGTTAAAAACAAATTTTATGCTTTGAATCAAGTCGTTACTGCTAATCACTGATTATAACTCACGAATGCTTTACAGAATGAAAAGATGCCCTCTTCGGAGGTGGTCCCAAGAAGATATTGAGATGCGAAGGTGATGAAATCGAGTGATAGTAGAGTTTTACCGATGCGTCTAGCAACGTTAAGGTGATTAATGTAACTGCATAAATATGAAAGAGCCGTACTGCTAAGCTATAATTAGTCAATGCTAATGGGCCAATTAAAATTACTTATTAAAAATACAGAAATACGAGCGGAATTAAGAGAAGAAAGTATTCAGCTTGAACGTCTAAATTATTTTCGGATGAAACTATGCTAATTATAGACAATGCCAACCTATTAATAAGCTTATCAATAGAGTATATCGAAGAATGGTATAATAGAAATTATAAAAAACAATTAGTAAAGTTATTCGGAGACCAGTTATAAGAAGACCGAGAGTGCGCTTGTGGATATAACCAGAAGTGCAAACACGAAGCACAAACAATAACCGATTAGCTGAAGGTAATAGACCTGCTCTGTATGCCTGATGTCATTTCGATTGTTCTGTCAAACGATAATTGGAGGGTACGTGACTATTCCCCCCTGTTTCTGCTCGCAGCGGGATAGGTTACATGTTCCGTACAGCTTAGTGTGTTTAGGAAATTATAGATGAGAATAGAACAAAATACACATTGTGTTGATATTCAGCATGCGAAATTTTTCTTTATAGATAGGTTCAAAAAACATTTGGCCGCTTTGTTCCTTCCATCATCTGATAAAAATCTCAAGTTTTGCGCCTGGTTCTTGCGAATTGCGGTATTAATCCGTGCTGCAGGGGTTGTAAATAAATACTGGGTCTCTCTTAATTCTTTGGACGAATTCATAATAATAAAGTTGGTGGACGATTATCTATTTTTAATCGGAATTGCGAATTAAGTGTGTGTTTGTCGTCATCCACTCGGCCTGAATGCACCTATTCGAAAATGAGTGTGGCATGCGTATTCGTAACAATAGAAAACCAACCCATCTGGTATTTTTATTACCTACTAAAAATTTTAACCACATTTCTCCTCTCTTCCGTTGTACATTCGGTTTCATAGCTGGACAGACGGTTGGGCATAAAACGCCCAAAATGTCCTGAAAATAAATATCACCGGAGATCTCCCTTCGTACATAAAAACGTAAATATGAGACGGTCAATAAAATGGAATCCTTGCTTTCTTTTTCGATAGCAAATAACGTTGTTTTATTCTATTCCATTCTAGAATCGTATCTATCGTTATCTTGGCGAGTAAATTGGATTTCATAATTCCTTTCTTCGTCCTTCTTTCCTACAGACGGACCCCACTCAAACCTTCCGGGCTAAAATATTATAGACGTACATAAATAAGACAATATATCTTTCGCTACTGCATTTCTTCACGACTTTTGAATAGGAATGTGGCTTTGGTCATAATGGAAACTCCTATAAGCGACTCACTCGCTCTTTATCAGATAGAAAAATAAAAGTTACAACCGAACCCATATTAATAATCGAGCATTCTGCAAATTTCATTTTTTACTAAAAGCTGATCGAGCAGAAGGGTTGACTTAACTCTTCAAATAGTAAAAATGTGACTTATTGAAATAAATAATTGGCCAAGAGACGAGTGAATGAATCAAAATTGTAACTACTGTAATTATGATTTTTATGAATTTTGACAGGCATTAGAAAGTAGCCCGAGGCTGGTTGTCTGCCCGTGCAAACCTAATAAGAGCTTTTTATTATTTTCGTCTTAGTAAAATAAATTTTAACTAGAAAATAGTTGAATTTATATATTTATTGTGAAACTATTTTTCTCATTTAGAAGTTCTTAAAAGTTGGACGAAATTGAATCATTAACTTCTTTTAATGTTTTTAGCGATGCGTATTACTCCGTTGTCGACTTTCAAAGTTGCAGTATAACGACGAGGAACAATCACGAGAAAATAAAGGAAAATTTCCCCGGTGACTAAAACCTGCACAAAGCATTCCGTCGTAACAAATGGATGCAAACATTAGCAGTCGTTTGTATATTAAAACATAACTGTGAGAACGTCCTGAGGCCAATACAGTTGCTAAATTTAATCTCACTCAGGCATATTAACAAGCATCCCCGGTGATCAGAGAGTTGCTGAAACTATTACCATTAAAACAACTCCCACGATAGTTAGACTTTTAAAAAGGGCTTTAGTTGGATCTAAGCAGTGACAATAGGTTCGACAGGGGACCAACCCAGACAGACGATTCAATTATCCTTAGTGGCATCACAACCTGCATTGGGGTGGCAGAGAGGCCAATCCATAGATACCGTACTCTTCTCATTAAGTTTTCCATTCTTGCAGAGTCCCTTGAGCTCCATCTTCCCAGCACTTGGTGTCTTGTTAGTGAGGACCGGACATTAGCGGGGCAAGGGTTCGAGACCTGCTGCTACAATTATGACGGCAATAAGACCTGGTCCCTAGTGGCAACCGTGAAGATATAATGTTGTGGGGATCGTGCAGTCCGGTATCATCCCCTTACTACTCGAGGGAATTGTGCTTCTCTTACTACCACGGGGCATTGTGGTGATCGTTTATGCGGTCATATCACATCGCTCTTAGCATCTAGAAAATCCAGAAATAACCCAATCACTCACTCACCGTTTTCTGATTTAAATGATAAACTAACAAACAGGGGGTAATTGATATTTTTAGAAAAGTAATCGTTAAATCCATATTTGAATATTAATAAAAACATCCCTTCGTATAATTTAACAAACATTGCTTAATTTGATGTGTTTTTATTAATATTCAAATCAAAATTTATGTAGTTTTATTAATAAAAAATTTATCCTTTAAATCATTAAAAAGAGAATCAGATATTTTAACAAGATCTATTGAAAATGAATTCGGAAAACAAACGATATTAGGAAAACGTTATCCTTGGGAGCATTCGGAAGCAAACAATTGGAACTCGGACACGACAAACAAGAATTTTTTCTTCTTCTATTATTTTTTCTGTGTTACCCAAATTGCTTAGGGAATTAAGATCGGATCAAAGTAAACGTCCGAATGAGCATCACGTAAAACGGTCATCCCAGATCAACTAATTGTTTTTGAAAAGATAATCGTACGCATTAATAACTGATGTAGACCATCTTTTTTCATCGAATGCTTAATATTTTATAAGACGTTTTTATCTATGAGATCTGTATCCTAGTACAAAAATTTCCTGATTGATGTCCATCGTTTTAGCTCTAAAATTAGTCTTCTTGATATATAAATTTTCTCTGACGTTCCGATATTATCTTGTTTACCTCTCTCGTATCAAAGAAAACAGCGAAAACTATTCTAATTATACGAAAAATAATATTAATAAAAATGCGATAACGTTTAAAGCATTTACTTATCACTTGTTTTTATTTACGAAGATATTGCGAAAACAAAAAAAAAATATATATATCAATATCTGAAAACGGTTTCGATTCGACAGAAAAACGAAGCTAAAAGTACCGTGTCAGCTGGTTGTCGATAATATCAACAACGGCTGCAGTCTACTTATCAGTGCATTTATCAGTCAGCCATCATTGGTAGAGCAGCAGCCAGTTTTCTGTCAATAAAGTATGTGACAGCAAAGCGGGATGATGGTGCAGCAGCGGCTCTGGTGACGTCAGCTTAACGTTGACACCTCTAATTAGACCCCTGGTGTTGGATTTGTGTAATTACTCCCGTGCACAGATTATGAGCAATCCATCAAATCGCACTTTGTTAAATACAAAGCGGGTTTACAGCTAGAACTTTTTGGGTGAGAGATTTGAGAATCTGAGAGCTAATATTAGCCGCGTTCTTTTTTGATCCCTTCTGGAATTACTCTCCAGAAGCACCGTATAATTAAAGCAAACGTTCATTTCTCTAACACATCAACCTTTCCTACACACAGGAATGTTATTTTAAATTATTTTAATCTAGCCTCTCTTTTATATATATATATAGTATAAAGTACGGCTGAAAATGCTATTTAAAATATTTATTTATTATTGATCAATATTTTTTAACTATAGAAGTTGCAGATTGGTTTTTGTAGTCCCAGTCGAATCGAGTTGATGAGATGGAAGACCGTTGGGATTGCATTAAGAATCTTAAAGGATGTTTTCTTTACAAGCGAATATGGATGAATAATTGAATAGAATAAAATCAAAATATAAAACTATTCTTGCACATTTGATCAAGATGTTGAGATTTTTTTTATTCTTTTTTTCCCTTTGCCAAAAGCAATAATATTATGACATTTTGTTTTCCAATTTTTGCCATTTAACAGTTTAGGTGTTATATTTTTTAAAAGATTTAAATTATTTTCGAATATTTTATAATTTAAATAAAAAACAAAACAATTATCTAATAGAATTATGTAATTACACAAATCTGGAAGAAAAATGATTCGATAATTAGATACTAAATTAGATGATTTTCTCATCTTGAGCAGGAATAATTTGAAATAGGAATTTTTAATAATATTTAAATTAAGTTTCGATCCCGAATATCCATAGACACTGGGAGTAATTCAGATATTCACCGTCAGAAGAGAGGATAAACTTCCACGACGAGGTCCTATCCGCTTTCAATTACTGAGTAAAATATTTGATCCTCCTCCCCCTCAGCTATATCCTTCTCATTAACGAAACGAAGGAATGTTGGGTGTGGTTAACTATCGGACGAAGGGTGGAAGCCATGTTGGGGGAGGGACTAGACGTTCTTACCGAAGTACAATCAAGTACTTTTACAGCAAGTTCAGATCGTAAACATCAGCAGCAAAATACTCCAATCTATTTCCAACGGGACAATTCGAGTTTCAACAGATGTAAGAATTTTTAAGGAGACGAGAACACTTTTGGAAATTTGCCACTGCCCATGTCGAAAAACGGGGATTGATTTCATTGCAGTAATGAATCAGTTTTCAGCAGAATACACAATGGAGGATAGGGAGAGAATAGAGAAAGATTTCATTCCGATCTGTTACCTAGTAACCACCACCACCCAGTCGGGGTTAGTGAATAGGAGGAGTCTATACAGAAGGACTTAATTTTGTGTCACGTAGGGCACCCCTGCAGAGACCGGCACCGTCCGTTCCCGGTTTTCTCTCATCCATCAGATGCGGGCGGAACAGGACTGGACACGGTAGGGTGTCTCGGGTTGTGACGTCATGTAGGGTCGGCTACGTGATGGTCAACATCTTTTGTCAACAAGAAATTGCTGTTTTCTTTGAAAGACCTTTTTGGGAATTCCCCCGACGACGGTTACCGTTCCGATGACGAATATGCATTACGCTTGCTAAAGGATTGTGGACAGTTGCTAAAGGATTATGAGCAATTTAACTACACAAAAATATACTGGACCAATGTGTGTATTAATGCTTAAATAACCGGAAAGACGCCATTTACAAAACTATAAAACTATCACCCTTGTTAACAACTGATTTAAATGCGGTTAATTAGGAAAAGTTTAAAAGTAATCCTAATTTTAAAATGTAATCGAATAATAAAACCTGAAAATCTTGTTTGACGAACAAAAATAACTACGAGTCGATCCGAAATAAAACTTTCCACGATCTCGAATGCGAAATAAAGTTGAAATCATTTTAAATGGAATTATCTTTCAGTAAAAGAATTCTGCGAATTATCTTTTTTGATAATTATGTAAATAAACTACTTTACGATGAAAACGTCTAATTAACGTCTACTAGAGTAATGCTTTATATTCATATAAACTTACACTACTAATGGTGCGTCGACTTTGTTTTATCGACATTAAATTTTTTAAATATTTACTTTTTACATTTATAAAATGCTCTGAAAGAATTTTAAATTTTAGTAAAGATTAAAAGAAGAGTAAATGCTTAGAAACTTTAACCTCTTCAGTTATTATTGCGGGATGTAAAATTGAGGCTATTAGTCGTGTAAATAATAGAATGATTCTTATGTCGCTGGCTTCAACTATTTATAGGAAGAAAATAGTTTGTCGTATTTTGGATTCATTTTGATTTCTCCATTTCCCAATGCGATCAAGGAAGAAACTGCAATCTTCATTCTATCCCATTCGGCAGATTAACCCTTTTAAGTTTTGGCAAAAGGAAGACAAACTGTAATGAATGCACGACTAGGGAATAGAATGAATCCAACTCCTTGGCGTAATTACAGAAGGAGATAGGCTCCACCTGCTGTTAACATTAAGTCGGTTCCCAAGTGGTCGGGTGCAGTTTTCCACCGGGGACCAAAACTCTTATTTCTTAAAGAAAAACTGTTATTAAACAGAGCTGCCTCCAGGGAACCGTGGCTGTAGTAGTTCCCTTTATTAGAATCCGGTTGAGCACGCATTTAGCCTCCCCCTCAGAAAACGTGCTGCTACTGTACCCACTCCCAAGTTGGTACTCCCTGCGTCCCCCAAAGCTGAACGAAGAGAGGAAAAAGGAGAGAAAAGAGCTCTCGCTATTAAGGTCTGCAGTCTGATAGGCGTCCCCGTTTTCTGAGCTCCGGGTTCAATTCCCTTGTTGGACATCTTAATTTGCTTCTCAAAACTTCGGCAGTGCCGAACTGGGACCTGGAGACCTACTGCACCGCTCGATGCACACACGAAGAGGCTTAGTTGACTGTGCTCCCTCGACGAAGTAAAGGAAAAGCGTTTTCAGCATCTACACGTACATTGGTGCGTGGCTGAAAATGATAGAATTATTTTATTTTAAGAGAGTACAGATGCATGCAAAAGTGTTTTTTCTTTTTTTCCCCCTCAGAAGCAATGGGAACGTCTTCCTGTCTTCAGTAATCCTCTCCATCAAACCCCAATTCGCGTACACGTCACTAGGTTGTGAAAAGTCCCTCTTCGGTTGGCAAAGGGTTACACCCCCTCTCCGTCCCGCGAGAATCGAACCAGATATATGAAAAATAGAATTTTTAATGAAAGTCGAAATATTTTTGGAAGATAAACTATTCAATAACAAACTACTAATCGGCCAATACTTTTATAATTCGGAGAATTTATTTATTAAGCATCTCTAGATAATGAATGTGTGGGTGTCCTCGGATGTGAGAGGATGGGTCGCCATAGAAACAGCCACCATCTTATCCCGGAGGCATGCAAATTACCTAAATGACAATTGCTTGGCTGTCAGTGAAATGGAAGAAGAGCCAACGGCACTTCCATAGACCAAAGCTTTGAAGAGTGAGCGGACCGATAATGAGGTGAAGTCCGGTCTTCGTAGTAGTAAATTACTTCTTCAGACTGTAAAAGGAGGACGGTAGGGGAAAATGGGGAGGAAATGAGAAATTGTTGTATTACGGGTTGCGTAAAGATGCTAGTCATCTACGAGCCAACCCACCTGTCTCCAAAGCCTTCCAGTGTATTGTGGGAGAAAAATCACTCCACTGTCGATTACAGCCGCTCTTGATGAAATACTTTCTCGTTTTACCACTTTCTCCAAGTTTGGTTTTATTTTTCGATTCAACTTCTCGAATATGATCAAATTAAAACAGTTACGTCGAATTTGGACAAGATAAAATTGATAAAAGATGCATTAAAAATCCATTTGTTTTTTTTGGCGTGTCTAATTTAAAAAGAAAAAAATTTCTACATGCCCATAATTTTTCTGCAGTGATTTGTTCAATTTATTTATTTATTTCACTACCAATCTACGTATTTAATAAAGTATAATTTATATTTATTAAGCTCTTCTCGAGGCAAGAAATTTTCTTTTTAGATGCAAATTTAATTTGTAAAATTTATATTAAAAATTCTATTTTTACCAATAAAATTTAGTTATAAATTACATTTATTAACACCAGAGACATTGTTATGTTATTTTTACAAGATAAAATGCAGAGATTATTGAACAATTTTGGAAGATAAATACGTGAAAGAATCCCAACTGTAATTACTGCTGCAGTATCGTGAAGCGAGGAAAAGGTGGGAAAAAAACGCAACCAATTTGTCTTTGCTGTCTCGATACTCCAGCCCAGTTATTAGCAAACATCCACATGGACATCTTGATTGACAAGGTTGTCCAAATAGCTGAGAAAATTTAGTCAGTAGATAAAAGAGGAAGAATAACAGGGACAAACAAACCGCAACATCATCATCAATCAACTATAGATAGAGGATACTGGTGACACGTCGATACAAATTTCAGATTTCCAGTAAACTTCTGGCGATAAGACGAGGAAAAATTCAAAAAGATAATGATAAATAACTAAAGATTATTGGAATTAATTGTAATTCTACTCGAAGAACAAGTAGAACTGACAAAAATGACACACGACAAATAACGGTTAATGTATTACTCGTTATTTCAACTCGGTCGGTTCGGACTAATTTGTCAAATTTGAACTATGAGCAAAACGGGGGCGAAATTGCAGAAGGGGATAGAAAAAGCCTGTTATAATCGAGTCGACCGGTAATTGAAAGTAGAGTATGCACCTATCAGTCATCTTTGAACTCGATGAATGATACAAGAGCGTTATAGCGTCGTTTGTGGTGTAAAGTTGGCTACGATGGATATTTATTGCCACTGCACCTAATGAACCAACCGTTGCAGCACAATAGGAAGAGAATTTCACAGCTTTCTGTCTGCATCCGGTTTCTATAGGAAGAGTCTCCGGAGGGATTTGGATGTGATTAGTCAGGGGAATCCAATACACAGCGGTGCGCCTTTCTTCCAGCACATTCGTTCCCAATTGGTCGGAACTTAGATTTTAGTGTTCATCTGTGAAGTGTTCGTGCCTTTTCTACTGTTGATGAACTGTTAAAATGCGAATAAATTTAACAGTTTAAAGTAATGAAAGTAATGCATGCGGGATTTTGATTTAGTGCGAAACAACTCTCTAAGCGATCGCCAGCAAATTAAGATAATAATGTGTTTAGTTTCCTTTCGGTAATAGGAAAGGATATGGTGATGATTAAGTTTGAACCAAAAAATTTCCCCTTTTTTCTCCTCCAGCTTGCACAATTAGAGGAGAAAATTTTTTTATTCGACACAGGCGGTTACTAACAGGACCATTTTTTTGTTTCCACCAGCGTGCTTTTATAATTCCAGACACGAAACTATTTTTCTCTATTAAATTTTGTCCTAATTAAAATGCACGTTTTACCCTCGATTCCTGCATCGTTTTAGAACATTTTGCAAATTCTTACATCGTTATACAACTCATTATACAGAATTTATCTCTAAGCAGTTTAGGGTTTGGACTATTAATCTATGTAAAAGACACTAAGGCCTTTTATGAGCTTTTTTTTCTTCTCAACGTAACTAGATTGTTTCATAAACACTGTCTGAGATTGATCTCATTAATAGAATTTCGCATTATCATCCCACACCAGCTTTAACCAACGATTTTAATTCTGTTGTTTAATTTAGTTAGTTTACGCATACAATTGTGAAGAATATATTTTAAAAAAATTTATAATTAAGACGATTAAACAACATAACACGTATAGGTTTTAAGCGTGTGCAAGTTTTTAAGATGTGTTTTAAACACTTTACATGTAAGAAAAAGTACGCTTACAGTATATTGAACTCTTAAGCTTAGCAAACAATTCATTTAAGCACAAATTTTTTTAATCAGATTAATTTATTGGATTAGTTTAATCTACGAATTCATCAGGATAGACATAGAAGTTCCTTTTTTAATTCTAATAGCAGCGTGATAAGATCGAGATAATGTTCCTTATAAATGTATAAATTTAAAGGGAATGTTAAATAAATAGACGAAATGGTTTTGACAATTCTAATGTTGGCAACAATAAAAAGGTGTTGCGCCTGTCAAGTAGAGGAAACAGCTCGTAGAAATTTCCTCCAGTAAAAATTCACCTTAAGTATATGCAGTTTGTTTTCTCCTCGGAGACCAGAGAATCGACGCATGCCCTTCCACATCAATCGATTCATTGTTAGCAGCCTGTTCAGTTGCGACCGAGAGGATATTGAATATAAAACATCAGAACAAATAAAAACTTAAAAGCAAGCACTTACCGGCTGAACACTCGAAATTGCGATGATCCAAAAAGGCTTGAAGATTATCCAGACGAGAACCGCAAGTTTCGCAACGATAAGAATCACGTGATTCGGGCCCGTCTTTATCCACACTACCGATATTTTCTTTATCTGGAAAAGATACTCTGGTCAGACTCGACATCTAGCAAAATACGTTTAGCAACTTATCCCAGGACCATTTATCATTACAGATTACACCCGGAACATTGATTCTAAGGTTCTATAATCTAATTATTAAACTCTACGGCATGACGTCATTTCGTCCACGTGATCAGCCCAGGACGTGCAAGGTCTGCAAATGAACACGTCAAGTAATACACGAGAGGAGTTGCGGTTTTGCCAAACTTCGCACGGACAAACGCTTATATCCAGCCGATTGGGATGGTAACGTTATTATTATCTCGTTCACAACACCTATCATTAGCAAAAATTTTACGAAATTTTCATGTCACACTTTATACTGTTGCTAATTTTCTTCCCATGGGGGTAGGGTTGAAGGGATAAGGGGTGGAAAAAAGGATGGGATGACTTCTTTGTTATTCCTTCGCTGACAGCCTGATGGATTAAGATACTTCTGTCAATCAACGTAAAACTAATAAGTGAAATTATCTAAAGTTATGATCAGTTGCGGTTTAACTAAGGCCAGGTGTTAGCCACTTATTTGCTAAGCTGAATAAACGAAAGTTAATAAGCGACCTCAGATTGTTCAAAATCAACGCTTTCATTAATTCTTAAGCCTATGACAAAAACTTTCCTCGGTGTTTAAAATTCAGGGCACAAATGAATGACAAAGGATCGATAGATCTTCCTATTTAATCAGATATATTTACGCTAAAAATTATAGTTGTTGTTTTTGAATTAGTCTAACGAGTGAATCGAGCCTGTTTTTTTCGCCTCCGAATCACGTAGCCTTATAACGGGTTGATAATATTTTTGATAATTGCGTTTTACTAAACGCTCCTCACGAGACGTCGTCTGTTAAAACGGATACATATTTTAGTTTATCATTATAAAAAAAATTGATCTTCAAATCTCTGATCATTGCTGAGATGATATACAGTGTACAGATTATATAAATCGCCGACAACTTTCTCGTGCAGCTGATATTCCTAAAGTGCTGCCTCATAGCCAATTTACTCACGCAATGTCAACATGTGCTACAAACTAGCATGCCCAGTTTACGAAATAATTGCATGGAAGTATATTCACGCATCACGAAATGTTTGGAAGAATACCAGAACGAATTAGATTATATCGAAAGTATTTTGATGGTTCTATAATGTTTGGCGATGAAAGATGCTTTTGATATTCTGAACATTTTTGCAAAATAACCGGGTTTGAAAATCTTTTGCCAAGCCGATTAATTGATCTCTAGCTGGTTCATTGCTTATTACTTCTATTAGTTAATGATACGCTTGAGTGACGCGCTACCGACGAAAAGAATTCACCTAAAAAACTTTAATGGTATCCGTTAGAGGTGTAATTCATACTCGAAATTATTCAGCAATTAATAACACTCGGTAGTATTGAGATTAAGGAAAAAGAGCTTACAAATTTCTCGTGATTCGCAAGATGTTATTAAAAGAAGTTTCATTGTGACATGCGAAGGAACAATTTATAAGAAAAACTGATATTGGACGCCTATAATTTTCTTCCACCTCGGTTGGGTATATGGTCCAGTGAGGAGGGAAAAAAGCTTACAGACCGACAATTATATTCAAAAGAGTCGAAATAAAAACACCGCTATGTGTGACAATTATAGATTCGATGAGGAACATCTCCTTTCGCGGTACCCAAAAACCAGTCCTTAGCCAAAGGGTTCGTCCCATGCACCATTTGAAATGTAAACAGGACAAACAGTGAGCATAGAATTAATAATACCTAATTTGTTCGACTGACGGAGTCGAGAGAAGAAAATATTCTTTTACCACGCAATTATTAAAATCACGACGACGTCGGTCTTAACTTTTTCATTTCACTTTTCCTGTCGTCTAATCAACAAGATCGGTAATTAGGTTTCTGTACCCGATGTAGCTTGTTAAATGACATTTAGTTAACAACTTTTCTTATTGGCAAGGTGTGGTTATGATTTCTTTTTCTTGGACAAAGTTTTTAAATAAGTCACGCCGAGCGGCATAGATTAGAATGTGAGCGATCCGTGCAACGAAAGCAAGAGACCATCCACATAGTAATTAAAGATTGAATTTATAGATTTACCGAGATATTTATTTGCCTCGGGAGTTTAAAAACTGCCAAAACGATGACCACAATTCTCAAATCGTATTATGCTTTTAAGCTATAGCGATCTGTAACTTATACACATTTCGAAGGTGCTATTTTTAAACGCCAAAAATAATGGATAGAAACTTAGGGGACTGATAAATTTAAAATTGAGCGTGAATTATTAAAAGGACATCATCAATCAGAGTAGAAATATCATCTTTTAGATGGAGCCCAATCTCGACTATCCTCACGGAAAGTAGGGGGAAAAAAGTTATACTAACCAGTTGAGTTGACAGAAGTCGATTGGACGGTAGAGTCTAGATGCACTGAAATACCTGAGTACAACAGAGTTACGAAAAACAATTGCCCCGGGCAACTATCGACCTATTTCTTCTCAAAATGTCAATAGAAAGTCATAAGGAGTAAATGCACTAACAATTTAAACATAAACCAATTATTATAAAGTTTATTAAAATAAATAATTAAATTTCACTAATAAAGAATAGATTTTTTTTCCAATTTTTTTAATGTAAGTAAATTGCAATCTTCTTTTAAAGAAAACAGATTTATTATTAGTTTTTTTTCTTCTTCTTCGAGTTTTAATAGAGTGAAAGGTGAATGACGACATCTGTTAAATAATTTCAATTAACTCATTATGAATGGGGATAAATTTTCTTGATGATTTACTATTCGAATAGTTCCTTTTGCCAGAAATTAGCGGAACAGAATAATAAATAGGTAGGCTACTGTAATAATAAAGCGCATTGAAAAATAAAGCGAGCGCAGTCAATTTTATTACGTCAAGAGCTTTGGAGAGATAGATGGAGGTAATCCTGTCAAAATTTTTCTAGCCTATTGTCTTTAACGACATGTCCACCTCACGGGTCAAACTTAAATGAAGCTCTGGAGGTCGTTGACTCAGCACAGGTTAATTCGTTCCCTGTGAGTACGTGTCGTGGCAGAGCAACAGGTGTGCAGGCCAGGGGGCAAGGGGAGGAGACAACATCAACCCCTTTGCCACTAGCTCCACAGAATGACTAATTTGTTGACGTTTGACGTTCGTCTTTCGTAATGGACTTCTATAGACTGTGGCAAATCTTTGGCAATTAAAGCGTTGACCACAGCATCTAGATCGCACTTAAATCTATTGATATCTAGAGAATGAGATGTCAAATTAGCGAATATTTGACAGATTGAGATTATTACTTAAGAGGAAAAGGCGGTCGGGCTCGATAATAATAAGTAAAAGGTGAAAAGATGATCGAAATACAATCAATACTGCGCTATTTTTTTAATATATATATTTTTTTAAGACTCAACGGAAGCTAATGTCTATGCATCATCATATAACTATGCCTCAATTACTGTGGGAAATGGGTGTTGTCGATAGTCTTGTTATCGGCTAGACAGTTTAAAAACGCATTATCTCTCAGTATACAATAAGATCCAATCTACTTTAACGTTCAGACCACCACGGATACCAAAAGGAAAATGAATTTGTCATTTGATATTCCAATACGAAACAACAGGAATATTAACATTTTCTTTTTTTAATCTCTGATAATGAATGGGTTTGCAGCCTTTAATTAAACGTCTTATCGTATTATTCCTTTCTCTTTTTTTAAAAAAAATAAGAATCCTAAACTAATTAAATACCAAATTATTGACTTTGAGAAGCGGGATGAAATATTCATTAATACAAAGGTGATTGATTCCAAATTGGTGAGTAATCAAATGGCCCATGAATTAGAATAGATTATCAGAAGCGGTTAATAGAGATAAACTGATCTACATTATCCAAAAAATGAAATATATTTTTGCCTGGAGCTAAGAATTGGCTTATTACATGGCAAAAGATTATAAAAAGATGAACTGCTATGCAGGAAATGGGTGATAAAATAGGGATCCAAAGGCTGAATAATTACCAAAAAAAGGTACCCTTTTCTAATCGGTTATACTTTTCATAACGACGACGTGAATGGCTTTCAAACGAGAAGTTCCCGGGGCGAGCGTTCAAATTAATAATTCCTTCCAAATTAGAATTAATTAAAAATAAATAGGAGAATATAATAAACAATTGTCTATGTTCAATTCAAATCAATCTGCCCGTATTTTTCTTTTTCCCTTTTCGTTAGGAGTAATAAAATACATTCATTATACTATTAAAAAGCAATTTCGAGACTAATAAACCGTTAAAAATTAAAACTAAAGAGAGATATTCTTATTATGTATTATATTTTTTCATGCAAAGTTTTTAAATCTATATAATTAAGTAAGTTATTAAATACGAATTATACACAATATGCTATACAATGTATTTATATTAGCTTATGTAATATATATATTTATACGCAAAAATAGTGTATTACATAATTGGAAAATCATCTGGGAGTTTTTCAATTAATTCTGCAATTTAATTACAGTAAAAAATTATGGTAAAGTCAGTCTATCAAACAAAAGCTGACATCGTATACTAAAAAAAACGGTAAAATTTCGCTAACAATTAACCGAAAAAGACTGAACAACAACTTCGTAAACATTATCAATCAATCATCCCAAAGTGAACAGAAAGTAACCAAGTTACTTTGTGGCGTAATTTTTTATTCATTACTATTTTCTAATTATAATGCAAGCGAATACAATTCTATCGTCCCTAAAATATTTATTTCAAAATTATATAATATGCATTTGGCTTTATTTTAAAAATAACATTTTTTTTAATTTTTATTTTTTAAGCTCGTCCAAATAAAAAAAAATTATATACATGTTAAGGAGAATTGAAGTTTCCTTTTACTTTCATCACTTAAAAAAGCGTTTGCCAGTCACATCCTATAGTCTATGACGTTGCCTGATACAAGTCGGTCATGAAAAGACATTTTCAAACTCTCATACAAAGAAAAACTAGCTGAGCAACACCCGAGCATGGGAGCAGCTAATATCTCTACGTGGTGCCCATCAGAGGTTAGATCTGATATCAGTCGGACTCTGTGACATGGAATCGGCCATTGTGTTAGCATTATACGCTAGAGATACGTGATACTATGCATTATTCTACAGGTAGCACTTCTCACAATCGCCATTTCCAGACTTATCCAATGGAACAAGATGCTTGACCGGTCTAACGTTTACTGCCTCTCACCTGGAGAATATAAAGACGCTGGTAATGGGTTGTTGTTAAACATTTACATTTCGACCATAATTAATCAGGAGCTTATATAAATTAGAGAAAATCTTTAATCAATTTGGCTTAAGTTAATTTTTTTTTATTTAAAAAGTTCTCTTAACTATTGGGTTCCGTACATCAGTTTATTGTGATAGAACATCTTGGAATAAAACCGTAATTAATCCCCTACGAACAGAAGAAAACATTGTTTTCTCCCTCAAGGGTAAACTAGTCTATTTTTAATTATGGTTCTGTAAAAGCCTACTATTCAAGGCTTTCTACACAATTGGAAGGTAAAAACTGAAGATAACATCGTATATAGGGGAAAAAAAAACTTGGTTCTTGATGTGGACAGCAACCTGTAGATTCAGATCAATGTTGAACAGCCCACTTGGTAACACTATTCGAATTTATTATTATTTTAAAGATTAGATCATCATCAAATAATACACGGGTTAAATTTCAGTTAAGTTTTTAAACTAATAATTAGTTTCTGTAGGTAATTGGTCTTTATCCAATCAAGACGGTAATGAATCAGGATTAATTCCCCAAAAATTGCTAATTGAAATCTTTAAAAAAACTGTTTAGATAAACGAACAGATAGCTTTTTTTGTAATATAACATATATTTTTTATTGCAATTTTATATCCAAAATCAGTTTGATTGAATATCTTACTTCAAAGTTGATACGTATTGAGACTTTTTCTCCACTTTTTAGGCAACTCTACAAAACAAAATTGCTCTAAATTACCTTCGTTAAATTTTTATTTGATTGGTGGCGTGCTTAGAATAAAACCTTCAAGATTAAAAAACTTCCGAAGTACGAGAATAACCCTAGAGGTAGTTTTTAAATGAAGCATTCTGGTTTTATTTTTAACAGGATTTGGAAATTTCTACTCCCGAAAAAAATCGCTATATAGAATATTTTTAATTAATTAATTACGTTAGATACGGCTTATTATATGGAGAACTGCAGTAAAATATTAATTGAATTGTAGATTATTATTCATTGGCAAGAAAAATAAGAATTGATTAAGAAGAGAGAAACAATGCATTTGCATTCTAAGGTCAAAATGTTTTTAGTGCAGCGATCCGCAACATGTAGGTTTATTACAAGAGTTTGCACTGTTCCCAATTACTCTGATTTGAAAGAGTCTATAATTTGTTTAATATTTCTACATTTCAAACGGAGAAGTACAATAGAATTTAAAGGGAAAAAAGTCTTGTATAGACCAAGCTATTAATTAAGATTTTGTCTATGTTTCGTTATTGGTAATTATAAATAAAAATTTGTTTGAGTAAGATATCATACAATTAATTATGCGACTATTTAGTTAAAATAAAATTTAATTTCCAAACTGCAGACAGTTGTATTTATTGGAAAGACTGGGAGGGTTATTTATAAATAATGTTTGAATTGATTCTCTGTTGCCAACTTAAGAGCTACGATATGTTTTTGAAGTTTAAAGAATCCGGTTATAATTTATAGAAGAGTAGAGCACATTAGTATCCCGGAGAGAGGCTTGTGCTTGAAAACTTGTTTTGTCAACGGTTTTCTTTCCTAAACACCTGAACATTGGTTACGGTTGAGGTTGAACGGTAAGAAATATATGAATGGTTTCGTGACATCCCCGCAACATCCCTTGTCTTGTTTGGCCAGGAAGCGAAAGATATACAATCAGTCGGTCATCCTCCTGTCACGGTTTTCGCATCTGGCACGTCAGGTCGAGCTGCTGTGATTTAGAGAGGGTCTTCGAAGCCCTTAGAGATCTGTGCTGGCATCATTTAACGTTATTGAAGTATTTTTATAGAAGGTTAACGACGTTCTCTTTCCATTGATTTAAATCTGCGATGAATAATAGCTTATCTTTTCTTTGATGATAATTTGTTATGGGAGAAGGGGTACTCTTCTGGGATAAATGAGCTACTCGTGATCTAAAAGATTATTAAAAACACTAAAAACGTTTAAATTTTTTAATTTTTAAAAAATTCATTTAAGTAAGAGTTCTAATTATTAGTTTGTATAATAATAAAACGTAGCGGAACGAGAAAAAAAATTATTATGAAGTTATTATTTTATAAATCGTATTGTAGTACAATTTGACCGCTTAATTAATTTTTGATCTAATAAACAGCTTTCGTGTCATTAAATGTGAATTTTAATAATTGATTTGTAGAGTAAGTGCTGAGCATTATTTGAAACTTAAAATATTAATTTTAAAATTTAATTTGATCGAACTGTTATAAATTCGAGTGTTTTAATTAAATATTCATTTATTATTAATGATGGAAGAGAAACGTGATTCCAGTAGCCTGTCGTAAGTATAAATATAATCGTGTTCTTTCAATGCTATTCTTACTATCTATATTAGCACGCAATACAATAGCAAGTAACAATTAACCGTAACATCATCTACAATTAAGTACACAACAATCGAATCTTTTCGTTGACAAACAATGAGATCCCGAAGGTTGCAAGTTCACATCACCTATTGGTACATCATTGTTCGGTGCTATTGTTACACAGTCGACAGGGTTACGAGCTCAGGCGATAGTTTTTCTCTACCCTCTCCTCCGGGGGACGTGACTGGAGGTTACGGTCGTGTTAAATTGTTTCAACAGCTCACGTTTTCCCAGGACTGAACGACACACAGATGTTAAACATCTAACCTGCGGGCTTGGACACAAGTATCGACACGCTATGAGAAAGAGGCACACCCTTTGATCATCTCTATCACTATTGCCAAATAGAGAAAGAGCGCAAGGCAAATGACCTATTGTTGACAAGGCAAAGAGGGGGAAGCAAACGTGACGTGTACTTTCCCCTTACTGTTCACACGTTCCCAAGTCCAATTATAGGCACCTGTGGAAGTGTTTGCCTCTGGTCGGATGGTATGCCTGGAGACACTCCAGTAGCCAAACAGCTTTCGAAAGACAAAAGTAATAAAGTTGAATCGTCAAAGAATTCATTCGTGTGTTCGGCTCTATCTTACAATACCCAAGTCATGCAATCTAAAGATCTCTCTTAGCTACGACTCTTCACTATGACCTAATTGCACTAAGTAAAATAATCGTGACTTTAGTAGAATTAAAGTTCATCTATTCAGTACATTTGTAAGAATTCTTGAAATTTTTTTTCGTACAGTAAAAAAACGACTATTGTTTGAAGTTTCACATCACCAGTTACGCGTGCAAGACTTAGTCCTTCTCAACTCGTAATTTCTAAGATGTAGCCTTAGGATGTTAAAAGGGGGACCCTGCAAGAGCTACCTTTAGAATACGAATGAAAATTTTTTTGAAACCCATCCTGCTTTTTTCATATATTTGAATTTTGTTTCTACGCCCTTTATTCTCCTAACGACACTAACATAGCTGCGGGATACATTTCTTTCGACGAAGTAATCTTCGATGACTGCAGACTTTCTGCATCATCAATCCTCTAAAACTAAAGTTCAGAACGATTTAATTAAGATTAGCCTGGCTGGTCACATAAGGTGTGATCTAACCATCCCAAAAGACTTTTGATGCCGAAGATATCATCTTAGTTAAAATTCAATATAAAATATTGCGCAGCAATTTGTTAATAATAGCATTCAAGTATTATTTGGAAGTTCAGAATGAAATCGTCGGAGCCTAATGGTTTAAAGGTGTGTTTAATAGTAGCCTATTAAGCCCTACGGTAAAATTAAATGTTACAATAATAGTGATAGAGTTATCTGTATAGGGCTTCGGCATAGCTACAAAAGGAGCAGTACGATCCTCGGGGGCCACCACCACTCTCACAATACAGATTGAACAATTTTCCTTCGTACATTATAAAAATGATATATAGATCATCATATACGAAAAAAACTGCTTTATTACCTTAAACCTATTAAGCCATCATAAAAATGAGTTTTTGCCTCTTCATTGTCCAGGAAGTTGCTAATTAAGTTTATATCGAATTTAATACAGTTACGAATGATCGTACGATAACAATTACATTATTTGAAATTCGTAATTAATGTTTATTATTGCCGAAATTACAAATCTATCGAAAACCGTGTTACAACGCTTTCAAATTATTTTATTTAATTAGCCTTCTTGTTAAGAATTTAATATATATTTAGTTTAGCGATAAATATGGAAGAAACGGAAAAAAATGTCAGCTCCGAGTTTTCTTTTTATGAAAAAAAGCCATCAGTTAAGAGGAGGAATTTAATCACTCGTAAGCTGGGATTCCCCTCGTGTTAAATAGAAATATGTCAAAACGTCCTTAAGTAAGTTTAAATGATAAATTTAATATAAACAACTTTAATTTCTTCCATATTTTATTCGGGAAAGTTATATAACGTTCACACGCATATATGAGGAAGATCTTGTTCATTTTTCAATGAAAGCTATTAAGAATCTCAGACAAATCATTCCGTTGGTTAATTAATTTTAACTGGAGACTTATTATCATCTAACAAACATGTCATATCATAATTTGCTTTATTGAGGTGCCGAATTGATGTATGAAGATGAGACGATCCAGGAAATCTCTTTCAAATTTATCCGCTCCCGTATACTGAGGGGACATATCAATCATATCAATCTTTAATTACTAGTGATTAAGTATGTATAATTAATGCAATACAACATTATACTGCTATTGTCACAAACCAGTTCTTTGTTACTATTCATCTATAATCCAAATCAATCGAGTTCTTAGTTTGGGGACCTTTTCAAAGTGCTTCTGGGCCTTTAATTACATTGAATCGCGACCATTAAAACCACAATCATGGCGCACTTTGTGTCACTTTTATTAAATTATCAACAGATCTTCAGTGTTCGAAGTAATTTGGGATGCCCCTTCCAATTCACTCTTTTTTTCCCCTTTAAATCCTACATCTGGTCCATTTAGGCGTTGCCTCGGGTTCAGTATTCGATCTGTTGGTTTATTCATGAGTATTTTCCCGTCAAAGACGTAACCTGGGGATAAAAATGAATGCTACAAGAATGCTAAGAGGAGTGGGTGAAGTTTATCTGTGGGATAATTCCAATAGCTAACAATAATAGTGCTTACAGCCATTGTAGTTTGAGGCCATGGAATAAACGTTCGCTGTAGTAACCAATTAATGATTTAACGGTACTACTTTATAACACCAAGTATCTACGATTTATAAATATCTTAACTAGAAATTTATTTATTATTCTATAAATATTGTATACATTTAAATATATTTTAATAAAGAACTGTGTAATAAAATCATGTAGACTAAATTCTATGTAAATTTATATTTTTAAGGTTATAAATTAAGTAATTAAAGGACTTAAAGACAAGTCCAGTCCTAAGAATTTACTTTTTTTTAAGGAAATTAGGCTACTTAGAAAAAATTAAGTAGGTCTATTTAAAATGCATGGGTTGATTTTCCGATGATAAATTTTTCAGAAGTATTTAAGTGGTCTAATTATTTAGTACACTATTTCGACTACCAAAGACCATTTTGTGTCTTTAGGTTTCAAATTGATCTCTTGACCATTAACCGGGACAAGCGTATCTAAATTCATCATTATGCCAAGAATTAATTTAAACGTAATAAATCCATTTCAAACTTGGATTATTCTTTAACTTTTAAATTTATATTAAAAACATAAAGCATAGAATTAGTATATATATGTATATGCATTTTTTATTTGCCACAGATGTCAAGTAATATATCCTAATTATAACTTTAGCCTTTAGGTCTAAAGAATTGTGCTCGAACCTATAATTAGTCTGCAACCTTTTTTCCCCAAGTCGACATGGATAAATGGCCAAGTAAAATTAATTTGAAGTAAAGTATTATATAATTATTCGTGTTTTATTTATGAAAAAATATAATGCAAAAAAATTTTTCCAACGCATTAAAAACAGCAATTCGTTTTTTTTAATTTTTAAAAGGGGAATATCATCTTATGTATATAAAGAATTCCCTGTTTATTCAATAAACTTGAAAATTTAACAACAACGAAGCAATTTACCAAGCATCTATGCGTTATCACGTGGAACGTCAGTTTGTCTGCTTTATTCAATTAAAGTTAACAGCTGTAAGAAATCAAATATTAACTAAATTAGCATTTTAAAAAGTATAATAATTTTTAATGACTTGTATAATATAATTTTTTTTTCTTGGAAGAAGGAGTTATTATGGATTATTATAAAAACTAAACTGCTATTTAAAAACCCGAAAGATCACATAATCCAAACATTAATTCCAATAATGAATTAATGTATAAGATATTTTAACTTCCGAGATAAGCCAAAAATGCAAAGAAGCTATTATGATATCAACCAATCATTATTATTTTTTAGAGATTAATATCAGAAAAGAATCTTCTAATCAGTTTCCTGTTACGATAACTACGCTTAAAAAATGACTATAATAACTTTATTTCTGTTTTTCATATGGCAGATATTCATTTGGGCGGAGAACCACTTGAAATGTATTTTTTTTTTTTTTGTTTTCTTTTTTTCCTAAAATTGCTAATGCCGTATAACATTAGTAAATTGGTACCAATCGGTCACGTTCAATGTTCTTAATCTGTAGAAGCCTTCTAATTCTGGGGATCACGCTAGACGGGACAATCGAATGACCGAGTGAGGAAACAAAAGGAGGAAGAAAACTGAGCCACGCAAGTAGCCTTCGAACCGACTGTAATTAGCCACGACTCAAACACGCAAAGCTGTTGTGCTACGTGGGTGGTAACTAATTCAAAACAACTGCGCTTTTTTAACGAAATTGCCGAGCAAAATAGTTAAAATTACGACCCATTGTTGAAGCACGTGTAATTTTACATAATCTAATTGGGCAAGCGAAGGGAACTTCTTCACGTTTGTGGATATGATGATAGGCTTCGGAGCATAACCCCGTGTTTATTGTGGCATTGGAAGAAACAGCAGTTTTCGATAACGGTCTTTTAATAATGTCATTAGGAGCAGCAGGACCTGTTTGATGTAAATCTTTCGATTTTAAGAAAAATTCTCTCGTCTGAACTATTTTAAATGCATTTAAAATCATTTCTTTTATCCAAAAATTTCATTTTACATTGAAATTTTTTTTAAATCTAAAATTCCAAGAAGACTAAAACAGATTTTTTTAAATATTTAGCAAGGAACCATTTTAGAAAATTCCCGTCGGATGAAGAGTTTAATTTTACATCCCTTTTTTATTCCTCGCCTTTTATTTTATAGGGAGATTGGAGGAACAAAAAACGAATATTATATTCTTATTTATAATCTTATTATAAGCATGAACAGATCTATCAGTTGAAAACGTTCCATCATCTCACTCGTTCACTTTAAAATCGAATCCAGCATCGAATTAAGTTTAGATAGCTATTCTACGTCATCCCAGCAGATCAAAAACTTTAGAGAGAAAAATTCATGAGACAATCTAGAAAATGAGAAAATAAAGTGGATGGCTATATGGAGGAACAACGGAACAGGAGAAGTCTCCAGTGATAAGTTATTGAGTCCAATGTCTATCTTTCCAGGGACTTGACAAATAACTGGGGATACTCGAGGGAAGAGCGTGGCGCCATTCTACGTTTTCACATGAAGCTAGTAAAATATCTACAATATTCACTGCCGAAAGGGTAGTATTAAAGTTTGAGTTCTCCTTTAGGCAAACATGGATCCATCCTGTTCTTCATGATGGATGCGTCAACTTAAGACTTATTCCTCAAAAGAACTCTCTTCAATTGATCTGATGTGATAGTAGATTTATGTTTTTTATTTGATATACTTTATCAAATTGCTTTTAATTAAATTAATTTTTTTTTATTTTTATAATTAATTTGATTAACTGTTTTTTAATAAAGTGAAAAATAATACAAACGGAAGATTTATTTTTATTAAATTTCATCTTATTCGTTCGTCGTTAGAAAATGCAATTTCGTTTTTGAAATTGGCATATGAATTACGTTTAAAATTTTATTTTATTTTTTAATGTTAACAAAATAATTTTGCAGTTTTATACTCTGTTTATAACTTGCTAATAGCTTTTCATTCATTAACAAGATTAATCAAAACAAATTTTCTATTTTTCGATAATAAATTAAGTAGACCTATAATTTAAAATCTTGTTTTCTCTAGTACGTGATACTAGTTAATAATTATTATTTTATAGGTTCTATTAACAAAAGACTTAAGATTTATTAAAAGTTTTACGATAATTACGAAGCTGCTAATAATAAATTGACTGCATTTTCTAGACACTTTATTTTTTTATTCGCTTAGAGTCGAGTCGAATTTTACACAAGGCGTGATATTTTATTTCTTAGTATAATTGTAAAAATATGTTTAGTATAAACTATGAAAAGAAAACAGACGATACCATTTGTATCGGGCTTCTGGGTAGAAAGCATCATTAGGCAGACATTATAGAGAAGAGAAGCAACGTCAAAGCTCAAGGGAAGCCACGTCAGAATCTCTCGAGGGGATGCCAAAATCCTCTAGAGACGTAATACGACCGCCAGAGAAGGGAAGGTCCAACTTCTCCAGTTACTTCAAGTCTGCAAGACTACTACAAGGCTGCAAGAGGTACGCATAACTGACTACACACTCACTGAGAATGACTGTAATTGAAACATTGACCATTCATCCCGAATTTCCGGTTCCTAAAAAATTTCACATGTTAGAAGATAGAGTTGCGTATTATGCTTTCGATAATAATTCAAATATTAAGGTTTCATTTCAGTTTTTTTTTCTCTTTCTTTCTTTATAACAAGTGTGTCGAAATTCTTCCAGATACATAAATTCGATAGTAAGTTGTCTCGCTGCTGCCCCAACCAACTCTTTGACAATAAATATTAGACATCATCATGCTATCCGCAATTCTACAGGAAAACGTGCAAGTAAAAATAGCGTAATAAATCACTAACAATGGAACTTTGCTAACCGAATTCAATTCATTTTCGATAGGTTTCCTTCATTATAAATTAAGATAAGTTACTTCTTCCTTACAGGATATGTTTAACCAGAATGAAATATTTGTGTAAGGCTGCATTTTTACTATACTAAAAGTTGACTGTACTGCAAACCCCATTTTTTGATCGAGTTCGAGTGATGGAAATATTATTTCGGTTAAATATATTAATGACTTTATTTAATTGAGAAAAAATAATAATAATAATTATAGCTTATATGGAAGATTTGGATTTTAAATGGTTTCAAGAAGTATTGAATTTAATTACTACAAGCAACAGTTTCTTTTCCGGTATTAACTTAGACTGTTGTAAAATAGGATCGCTTCTAGACTTCAATCCAACACCTTTAGAAGATTCCAAAGGGAGTCACATGGCCTATGGAATTATGCAAATGGAGTTGGTTCCCATGACGACGAGTGGATCTCCAAATCACACCTGCGTGATGTTTGGACATTTTTCGCTCAAAGCAAAGTGGATTTGAGGAAGAATGCAACCTTTGGATTCTTTTCCAGCGCATTGCTCGAACTAATGATTAAATATGGAATATCTCGGACAGTTTTCTTCTCTATTGGGATTTCGTTTAGTCAAACAGAAACAGAGAATTCATTCTAACTCTCTTCTTTTCCATTTTTTTAAAAAATACAAACAGAAATATTAATTTTATTTTTACAATAAGTTTTAATGATTATTACTAGTACAAAAAAGTATTAAAGAATTTCTTCCTTGAAAGGAAATCAGGCGAATATTTATTAAAATTTACAAGAGGAAGAAAATCAAGGGAAATACATCATGCATATAATTAGAGCGTATAAATTGTTCGATTTAACACTACGAATTAATATAATAGTTTAAATTTAGAACTATATTTTTAATTTTAAAAAATAGAAAAGTTGACTATATCATATGAATGAGTTTAAATGCAGAATTCCAGATAAATATTAACTTGAAAATCTTAATAATTAATAGAAGTTTTTAATATTTTATACAACTATTAACAAATTTATCATCTGTCTTAAGATAATGTTCAAAAATTCTCCAATGGAATACGAGATACCATAGTGCCTGTGGCAGGCATTTTCCTTGATCGGTACATTTCAGTATTCTCCAGTTGGAACTTCGAAAACAGAACCACCTGCCATTTAACCTGCCTTTAGGTCATTCCGGGAAATGTCTACTTTCCCTTTATCCCTGGTTGTGACGTCATTTTACTTAGAGATAAAGCGAACTCGGATTATGTCAATCATGCAGAATTCCGTTTTTCACACTGTAAGGATAAAAAGAGAGGCAACGCCTTCGTCAGCTCGTCTTATGTATGTCAACTGTTTTGTCAAAGGACAACGGTAACGAGTAATGGGCGGAGAGAACAGAAGTAATATGACCGCCTACACCTGTTGATACCTGTCAATAAATGTAGTCAAACAGGTATAAAGAATACGGTTGGGTGATGGAAATTTTGTTTCTTTCGGAGGTATTTAGATTACAAGTTTGGAAACTCTTTCGATTTCGGATTTTGTTTTTTAATATTCTCATTCAGAATGCTTTGATATAGAAACTGAGGGTTGGCATATATTTAGATCCCCCAATCAGGTTATTTTAGAATATATATATTTTTAAATAAATATTATTTCTACTACATTAATTAAAAATTTAAAACTTCCGGCAGGTTTGCAATTCAGGAAAAGAGAATGGGTGGGTCTCTTAGATAAACCTGATATATTCCCGATATTCATCGTATCAACAATAATTTTCAACAATTAAATTAACAGTAACTGTGTTTTGTTTAGCTTAGTTATACTCGTATTCTCACACATATAGCTTTTACCATCCGATGGTATTACAAGTCGGATGTACGAGATTTTTTCACGGACAGCTTATATTTAAAAAAAAAACATTATTGGAATGACCAAACGTAGATAATTCGCGAAAAACCCTTTAAGCTTCTCAAAAATTCTAACTCGGTTAAAAATTGAAGCTTGTAATTAAATGAAAAAGTGAATCTGGCAGATCTATTCCTCGGATGTCGACGTGTTAACAATATGTCTAATTAGCAAATACAAGTCGCTGTTATTCTCGTCAACCAAAACTATGATCGATGGGGATCACGTGACTACTTGGTCTGATGTGGGAAAGGCGTAATTACAGATGAAAACGCGAAGGGAGGAGAGTTCACGTCCTTTTTTTTAGATTCGAATAAATACCATTGCTTTTAATCTATAATTCTCATGCCTTTCGAAAAAAGGAAAAAGTTTCGAAAGAAAGAGCGGGGAGGAAAATAAAGAAGAAGAAAAAAATAAAAAACATTTACACGACTTATAGGATAATAACCCAATTGGAAAGCTATCTCTAAACATTAATTAAAATTTTCTAGAGAAACTTGTCAACGCTCAAAGCGATTAAGAAAATTAGAAGTCCTATTATAATCAAAAAACGCCTGAATTTTCCTTAAGTAAACGTTGCAATTATGTCAAAAAAACTTTTAAATATTTATACGAGATTTCAAATACTAATGAATAATATTTGATTTGCAATATGCGGAGTTTTTAAAATTATTTGATTGAAAAAACTTCTTTGGATTAATATAAAATTTAAGAAAACGTTAAAAGTGTATTCTTTGCTATAAAGCAAAATGTCCGAAACAGCGAGCACGAAAGTAAAACAACACTTACATTATGAAGCAGATGTATTTGACAGTTATGAATAGGTCTATTACCCCTTTTGAATATTTTAAAGACAAAGTAGAATAGAAAATGGATATTCAAACAAGACGAGTCAGGTTTCGGTGTCTACTGTACAGCAGCATTTTTTTTTTTTTTTCTGAGGTTAAATATCAATTTTTACTTGGTAAAACGCGCAATTCAGTTTCTTCGTATCCGGCATACCAAGAATGAGAAGAGGATGATATTGCCTATGATGACATGACTGTCCGCAAAGGGATTGTACGGTGCCACATTGGACGTGACATAGCCACTGATGATTGTCGTAAGGCCCCTTTGGAATACTCCTCGACGTGACAACATCACTCTAAACCAGAATTAGCAATAGTACATTTGGTACAGAGGGATCGTTGTAAAAACTAATGTTAAGAGCGGGTGACATTATAAATAGAACTTCTTATTGTTAAATGTTAAAAATCGATTTAAGCAACTGTTAGTACAGATCGGATTTTTTTCCCCCAAAAAACAGTCTTCTACCTAACAACTGCATTGAATTGAATTAAATTGAATGTTGGTAATTATATTGGCACGCAACATCAATGTGTCTAGGATAAATAAGAGCGATAAGGACACTCCTAACACGCAGAGGAATTCCAACTGGAATCATCACGATAACATTCAATAACTGAAACATTATTAAAACTTAATTCGAATTAATTTTTATCACGCGACTCGAAAATGCTTAAATAAAGTCACGATTCTTCCGAAGTATAATTAAGAGACAGAGAGAATAATCCTTAAAAATAAGATTAGCGCGATAAACATCTAAGCTTTTGATCAATTAGGGATCGATAATAAAATTAAGACAGAAGAGAAATGAGATTTTTTAAACTTAGAGCCGTTTAACCAGTCAATTGTATTTGGTACCTTGCACAAAACACGAACTAAGAAAATAAATTTCGGCTGACTGCAAATTGGAACGGGCACAATTAGTTTCTAATGATTATAAATTACGCACCAAGTAAACAACAGAAACGTAATTAAATAAGAAAGCAAGACATCTGTTGACGGAAAAATAAGTCATTAAAGAGGCCGCTAATTGTTTACCCTTAAATGGTGACATTGATAAAGTCTCGGCAACAGTCGATGTGACATCCACCTGCGCGTCGCTCGGCATTTAACGCCCGCTCTCTCCCTCTGACCCTTTCCTAGAGTACCGGCTCTACCAGCTAACTACACACAAGTGAACTTCCTACCTCCATTCGGTGTCGTCCTGTCTTCGGTCGGCGCGTGTTGATCCTCTTTACTGTCTTCGTCGTCTTCCATTTCGTCACCTAAACATACATACACCGGCTTGAGTAACGGGACGGTTACTACACTTAATGGGCGACAGCACCGTGCCTTACTTACGTTTCAGAGCTCTGGGTTTGGCTTGTTTACGCCGAGACATTATCCGTCCGTTTCTTTCGATGTCACCACAACGTTTGCGTGTCGCAGACTGGGGTTTTGGTATTCAATATTCGCCGTCTACCCTGTGCCACGTCACAGAGACAATGTCTCACAGGGAGCTTCCACTCCCGTAGGAAATGAATATACGCATGCTGGCTGGTAAGGCTTGCAGCACCCAGGAATAACTACTGGATCGACCGGCTGATCTTCAACCAACATACTCCGTACGTATAGACACACGCGCACACTGCAGACCCATGGCGCTCGGACCACCTGGTTGGGTGTTTTTTACTCCACTATTTCTCGCTGGCGGTTGAACTGCCCTCCCTTGTTCTCCCACGGTGTCTTGCGCTCACACTCCAGCACACTTCGGTTTCTCTTTCCCCTCTCACTCGCTTGGTCGGAGCTTCCGGTCATGCGCACTGCTTACCTCCAGGTGTTGGGGTATGTAAAGAGAATGAGTTTCGTCCTTGTCCTTGACATTCGGACGTCGCTTGGTCATCTTTCTGTCGAAACCCAAACGTTTTTAACTTTAACCGTTTTTTACATCCCTTTTTAAATAATAATAATAATAATAAATATCAGATTCTCTTTTATCAATATCTACTCTCTAATATCTCATTTTAACGATAAGTATAATAAAGATAAATCATGTAATATTCTATTCTTTTCGGTATTGCCCTATCATTTTTTATTATTTTTTTCCCTCCGTATTAATAATCGCTTCTTCTTTGCCTCATTTAACAGGAATATCTATAAACGAAAAATTTTCAACACGAAGTTGACAAGCAGCGAAAACACAATAAATACTACTTACCCTTTTTTTAAATAAGAGAACATTACTTCCGATGACATTTTTATGCAAAAGATAATGGATGCGTCACAAATGGGAAAATTTCCCTTAATAAAAGATACAGCTTTATACAACATTCTACGTTTTTTCTTAATATTCTAGGAATGTTTTCAGAAGCTTTTTATCAATTTTAATACAGGCATAACCATTCATCAAACGAATATCGTAAATTCTCTCTTCTTTTTTTGCATAATTTAAAGCTATTCATCAATTATTAAAAGTTAAAAAAAAAAACATTTATCCTTTTGAATATTGTTATTATGGAGTGACAATCTTCAGAAAGAGAGAACAATGAATTATTGGCCCATCACCAAACTCTAAACTCGGTAACGTTCTTTTTCTCGGATCTGTCTGTGCCCTTGAATCGTAGACGAAACTAACTTTCTTCATAAATAGAATTAAGTAAGAATTCATTAATGGTTAATAATGTTAATAAGCTAATTATCTAAATGTAATAATTAATCTAATGAGGTGGCAAAATTAGTTATGGAAGACGATTAATTTCTGATTTCTAGACTTGTCTCCTGATATTACAGGACGAATTACATGTTAGACAATTAAATAATCGCTCAATGATGGAATTGAATCATAATCAGTTTTAATGTCATAATTAGGTAATTAGTGGAAATGGATAGCAAAGAGCCTATTACAGTTTCGGATGCGGATTTACGGCAAACCAGTTATCTATTTTTTTGTTTCTGTAGAGTTTTTTTTTACGGATTTTCGTATCCATTGGTTTGTAAATTAAAATCTTTCTTTTTGTGGATGACCAAGAACGTTAATAATCTGTTCGCTTCAGCGAGTAGCAGACAACAGATGCGTCTAGACCGTAACAATTTCAAATTTTGGAGTATATCGGGCCGAACACAAAGAACTTGGTAAGGAAAAAATAGTTACGACTGCTTCGTAAAATCGTTAAAGAAAAGTCAGCTTTCTAGAATACACCTTATTTGAAAACCACTGGTCTTACAGGAATTTTTACGACAGCGACAAATAGCCTATAGTAGGATAGTTTCTTAATTCATTCAACGTTAAAGTTGATCATAAAGAGAAAAGTCGATTTCCCCCCCCCGTCTTCTTTGGAATTAATAAACGAAAAATGGCCGAGAGGTGTCATTTCCAGCAGTCGATAGTAATGACCCCTAGCGGTAACAATATGAACTATACTATGGAATCTTCTACAAAAGGTCACCTTAGGGATGCCATCAACTGATTGATTTACTGAAATTTCTCGCATTGCGCTTTCCAATCTTAATGGCTCCTACCGACGATCGAGCTCTAACAGCGCAGATAAGAAACCTTTACAGCCGCGCAGTTAATATACACACAGATTTTACACTTTGTGTGTCAAAAAGAATTCCTTTCTTTAAGTAACATTCATTTCTAAGGAAATTCCTTCTAGACTTTCTTCACAGTTTGACAAATCTTTTTGCTCTTACTGCAAATGATGTCTTCTGAGCAAAATTTAACTTTATAAATCGTATTTGTTTTTTAAAAATCTCATCTCGATTCTGTTATTCGGAGTTTAAATTACCGAATTTTAGCCAATTTATCGAATTTTTCGATTGGAAACGTCATTCGCAAATACGATTTTCATAAAATTTCTTTATATTTTTCAATTAATTTGCATATAATTGTTGAATATTTCGATAAGAAAAAATTTAGATTGCGTTAGGTATATTAAAGACTTCTTTTTTTCTTATATTTAAACAATCTCTCATTATTATGATTAATTTATTTATAAATTTTCTCAATTTGTTGGAGAATCATTAATATTTATGTGGGGTTTTTTGTCGATAGAGGGAAGCACCTTCAATGCACGAAAATCGTTTTTTCTCTTTCATCACCCTCAGAAACTTCACTTCGTTCAGAAATTAATGCCATTATAAATGCTCAATAAAATAATTTAATAAATATTTTAAAAAACTACATCCAGAAAAATATATTTTGCGTTATGATACAACAAATATGTATCTGGAAAGAGAAAATGTATTATTCTATCTTTATTTATAATTTTTTGAATGTTTTAAATGAAATAATAGATTAAATATTAGCGAAGAAATAAGATTTAGTTGCAAGGAGTAACATTTAAATTTAATGGTTAATTATTTAAAGGAGATAAAGTTAGTTCTTAACGTGTTTTCACCTTTAAAATGGCTTAAGCCAACGTTAATACCAAAAATTGCTACTTAAAATACTACTGAAACAAGCTTACTTAACTCGGTTAGTAGCATAATTTATAAAGATTAGCAGAGCCAATTAAAGATAATCAGTCATGGGTCATCTATCAATACAGGTTTTCTGCTATGGATTACAGTAGTTCGAAGGGGTGGAGGAATATGACAGAAGAGACACCTTCACCGACGCCTTCTCTTACTGCATTGGCATGCTGAAAGGTGATTATAATCAAATATAGATGACAATTAATAAGGGGAAAACCCTAAGTTGTATGTCAATACCTTTCGGAATTATAATTTGCTATTTTAACAATCTTACTGCATAACAAGGACAAATAGTGCGCTTAATAGAGTTGTCAAGTTTTATATATTTTTTATTATAAAATGCACGTGGCAATTTTTAATATTTTTCTCCTTTTTTTGCGTTAATATAGGGGGAGAAAAACCCGTATCCCTTCAGAGTTGATTCGGATAAGTTATATGAGTTATCAACATCGATGAATTCAATTATCTAATTTAAAAAATGCATACGTTGAAAATTTTATGACGTCGTCAAGTTCAAATTAAAAAGATTGAAAAAAAACCGAATAAAAATACATAGACTTGTTGGGAGAAAAGGGGAAGAAAATAATGGACAACCCTAATCGAGTAAAGTAGTCAATGCCCCACATCGAAGGCATCCAGAACAGGCGTCAGTTGGCGCTGTTCGCCACCCAGGGAAATCATGGCAATCGATCAGGAGACGGCATCCCCACCCCAGTGTCTCTTTCATCCCCAAGGAGCAAGCCAGATATCAAGAGACAGTTAGAAAAAAGTTTTCAATTTACAGGTTAGAAACGAAAGAAGCCAGAAAGATTTTCTTCACCACCAAAATTCGTTTTATTTGTCAACCACTTAGTACCCGAAAGCAAAAGTAATATAGAAAAGTTAGAGGGCATTAGTCTTACGACTACAATATTTCTATCCTTCGCAGGGTGCATGTTTCTAACCCTATTGTTCTCTACCTAAACCAATTAGTTCAAAATCTTGCCGGAGGGATGTTATAGAAGAATAAGAAAAAATCAGACATTTTTACGAGCTATTTTGTTTTCCTTCTCTTCCCCTTCATATTTTAAGTTAGTCTGGGAAGTGGTAAAGAGATGATTATGGCTTCTCTGCAATGACTAAATGCTTCATTAGGCTGCACGCCATGCCCTCTTATAAAAAAGAAAAATGAATTCTCATTGCGAGAATATATAGTGCAGTCCACTATCACGCTATTGGCACAATCAAAAGTCAGAACATTTCAACGTGATGAATGAAAAAATGTTATTCGTGTTTCACGTTTATGTAAAGCATAGCGAATTCGAGAAGACACCTGTCGAACCTTCTTTTTAACAATTTAATTAATGAGCTGAAACGTTTAATAAAATTTTCAGAAGGCTTATCTATCTTTCAAGCAACCTTTTATAACTTAAGTCAATGTCGCTAATTGATGCTGACCAAAACAAAACCAGTTCGAATATTAAAATGAAAAATGACGTTTCAATAGCTTTTATAAAGTATTTTTAAAGTTAAGATTACTTTTTAAGGTTAACAAACTTTTTAAGTGTAAAAAAAGAGTATAAAAAACAGAAAAAAAGATCAAACAATACATGATAAATGATTTTGAATGTGCTTTGTTTTAAGGTAATACATTTGACAATTAATTAAAGTTTTTAATTTAAATTATATATTAGTAAGTTCACAGATGTGCGAGGACATTTTCTCTATAAAACCCTAAAGCTACATAAATGTATATCTTTAAGACCATCGAATATGCTTTAAGGGTGGGAAGGTGCGTTAAGATGAAGCACAGGTAAACCTGACCCTACTTCGAAGAGTTTATTCTTAAAGGACGGTCAGTTTAAATGGATTAATGTCTGATTAATCATGATTGACGGCAAAAGAGACGGTACTGCGTCATCATTTATCAACATGACAAATTTAGGGAGCAGTTTGTAATCATAAGGATTATAATTATTGTAACTCGCTTTAGAGAAGTTAACATGAAAAAAAACGAATGAAATAAAATAAAATAAAACATTTCAAGTACGATTTTTAAAAGAAATAAAATTATGTTATCTTACCTGAAATTAGATATCGTTTCATTTGAAAAAAATTTTTTTTTTGTAGGGCAAAGTCTCTCGGGTTCATCATTTTTATCTGATGGCAAACATGTGAGATATAATGTTTATTGATCTAACATATTGACTGATACTAATGTTCTTAGGATTTAAAGTATTATGTTTTTGACTTTAAAAAATTCATGTTTTTATTATTTTAGAATGAACTAAAAATGCATTTTTTTTTTTATTTTAAATTATTTGAATTTTATGTAAAATTTACATGTGATATGTGAAATACCAAAATTTTTGTTCACATTACGCATTAAAATCTAATATGTTTCATAAAATGACACCATCTTACATCAAGCGAGATTGAAGGAATTTAGATCAAAAGCGACACTATTTTATATCTCTCGAAGCTTAAATTATATTTTAAGCTTATAAATTTTGCAAAAATAAACAAAAGAAAAACGTTTAAAATATAAAATATTATATTAAAATATAGATAAAGAGTTACAAAATTGACGTCTCTCGACCCATATATAACTTATGCATTAGTAGACAGAGATTCAAATGTAAGAGATGATAAACACTTTTAAAAAATAGAATAAAATTCAAAAAAACGGATATGTTATTTATTTTATTGTTAGAGGAGCAAGCTAAATAATTAGGAAATATTAATCTTTTGGGAAGTTTCGGCTCAACATAAAGACTAAATGTGTAAGTGTCTCATTAGTGTCTACTTAAAGAATCTTAAAAAACGAAAATACGACAAAAATAACCGAATTAATACGGTCTTAAATTAGAAACAAACACGCAGTAAAATATTAAAATAATTCTCCGCATTTAAGAATTTAAAAAATCAAAATAATTACTTTTCTTTAAATATTATTTAACGAGCATTTAAATATTTATGTATTAAAAATTAATGAATAGATCTTTTTAAAATAAATTTTAATAAAAAAAGAATTTGTTTAGAAAAATAGGAAAATGTTCTTATTCATAATTCTACAATTTTGAATCTTTAGTTTTACTAAAAACTTGCCACTGGATGTTAGATTATGAGACAATAGGATAAAAATAGCGCTCAAAGCGTTCTTTCTGCCAAAGTGGTTTATCATGGTGAAAAGAATACACACAGGAATACATAGAAAGATCCTCAAAAAAAAAAGAATATACTACACAATGTTCAAGCCCGAATTTCTGAAGGGAAAACATCTTTGAAATCTAACAGAGAATAAAGCGGTCGAGTTGAAAAGTTCGTGTGTCAAGAAAATAAGATATTAAAAATAATAGAATTTTCCAAAATAGATTTTTTTCCCCTCCGATTTCAAATAATATACAACCCAAGTTACATTTAACTTCATTAAAGGAGCATAAAACTCTACAGCATATCTGATTACAGTATCCATTACTAACAAAGAATGTACGGAACAGAGTTAAGAGTAACTTCTAAAAAGAAAAACTTGATGATTTACAATTGTCCAGACAGGAAAATCGCTAAACAGGATTTCTCATCATTCATTTTGACGAAATGTTCTGGAAACTAGACTTAGTCTTTCCTATCTTTCGAAGATTGACGTTTATAGCACTAGCCAAGCTACGAAGGACACGTAGAAAAAGCAAAATGCCTTGTTGACATGAATACTAACAGAAAAGACGATTACGAATTCAAAAAAACAAGAACAAAGACAAATGTTCTTAATGACAGAGACTTCTAGAAAGACCGAGGATCGACGTTGAAGTTTAGAATACAGTTTCATTTATCTAATTTTATAATCAATCACGACTTGTGGCTGGTAATCAAAAGAAAAATATATATATATATATGACACCGTATAATATTACTAGTTATGGCAAAGAAGCTTTATAATAATAAATCCATACGTCTATCGGGATGTCTGTTTATTATGAAGTATTAGTAACGCTCCAATAACCTTCATATCAAAAGCTTTGCAATGACAAATGCAAATCGAAGATACTCTAAAGCAATATACTGTGTAAACAATGTATAAATTATGATCCGCTCTTTAAAAATCGCATCTAGAAACTCGTTGTAAAATTATATATTTGAGTTAATATAAGAAAAATACTCGATTTTTTTTCTATAAAGAGAGAGATAAATAGTTTTTATTTATAAGTAACTCGAACTCGGAAATGAATATGTTATTTAAAAAACAGTACTTAAAGTAGTAAGCTACGTAATGATTATCCGCATTATCGTGACAAGTTTTTAATGGATTTTCTCTTATATTAAAAAGCTAGCGAGTGTTTTCCGTAGCCTAGAGTTACCGAAGCTTAATATTAAAGCTTTAATAGTCAAAGATTTGTTAGGACAAATGCAAATTTTACATCTCGATATATATATATATTTTAACAATAAAAAACCGAACAAGTTTACATTGTTTAAAAAATAATAATCGCATAAAAATTCAATTTACATATAATTTAGGAAGATGGCAGTCTTAAAAATATATATATTTAAAAAAAACTTTTATAAACATGACTTAAAGATATAGGAAAAGAGAAGAAGATATAATCATCTCAAGATTGGTATTTTCTTAAAATTAATGGCGAGTTCTTGCCAAGTAAAATAATTCTGTTTATTTATAAAATAACTGGTGAATTAAATTAATAAATTCAAAATAAATTTTCGTAAATAGCATAATAAGAGGGGTATTAAATTATAGGTTTGGACAGCTTCGACTCGACGGTATTACGTAAGAAAAAATTCTCGAATGAGACCACTACGTAAGAACCGTATCAAAGATTTAATTGGCAGAATAAAGCTGTAGGCTAAAATAGAATAGCTATATTCTATAACTCATTATTTATCAATACTTCAATCTAAGAACTATAAAAGTGATCACAAAATTTCGTGCCTTTGCACTGATTATATTTCTTAAGAGATGGCCGAAAATTAATGATCGAACGATTTCACAAAAGCAAACAAAAATGTGAGAGGTGTAAACTGAATTTTAAATTTTAAGATTTTTTTTACAGGGACAATGACAAATTACAGCATTATCACAATGCTTAACAGAATTACTAACACATCGATCGGGTCTGAAAAAATTTTTAACTAACAAGTTTTTTTTAAAAAAAATCATATAATGTCGCAAGATATGGAAAAAATTTCGATAAAATCAATTTTCGTAATAGTGAAATTTGCTAATTTATTGTTAAGTTTCGCAAAAAAGACAATGAGTAATAATCATAAAACTAGTTATAAGTTGAATTCAAATAATTGTAAAGTTCAACACAAAACAATGAAACTGTCTAAATCGTTATATAATAAAAGAAACGGGGAATTAAAAGTGATTTTTAATGTCCTAATAAGAAAATCTAGACATTTTTATAAGTTACATTAACAATAAAACCCATAATAAAATATTGTTTATAACATTAAACTTACATCCTGCTTTTATACACGCTAAAAGCGAAGGGGGGGGGAGTGTAGACTACATAAAAAGTAAGTTATTAAATAAAACCATTTTATTTTATTTTTAATATGATAATCTTAGTTAAATTTTATTTATAAATTCAAAAAAAGCCACGTAAATGTTTCAGTATCTGTAACATTCTTAAAAGTAAGAATTACACTTTTGATAACTTATTTATAATATAGTTATAGTTTTAAAAAATATATTTCAAATGATTGTAATTCGTAACTTGTTAACTGATACTATATAATTAAACGATTGTCATCAATCAGTATGTAAGATACAAGATAAATACTGTTAGAATTAATAAGACAAATACTTTAGAAGCAAGCTCTTATATTTAATGACGAATTTTAAATTGATTTATTAATAATAATGATATTGTCTTATTTTTATTAAATTGACTTAATATAGTTCTATCCTTTTTTTCTTTATTTATCTGTAAAGATAAATGGAAGCGGGACAGGTAGAAAATCCTATATTTACTACCAAAAGTTCACTAATGGATCAATAAAATGTATAAAACATAAGCTTAAGTATTTATGCCTGGAGATAGTCTTTAAATATCTTTCGACTTTAGATGGAAAACGGAAAGAAATACGTATTTATCTGACAATTTTGAACTTGTTATTGGAAATGTGGCTTTCTGTATACTGAACTAAGCCTACGCGACGGTAAAATATTTATACTACATTTTTATTTGGAAGCCTACGCACTTCTCTTAGGATTTCTATTATATTTAATAAAATATGTTTTAAAAAAAGAATTCTTATTTATCATATTTGCATATTTTTTTCTTTCCTAGAAAAGACTAGGTTGTCTCCCTACAAATCGAATGGAGATTTAGACATTTCAGGCGGGGCAACATGCCGAATTTTTAATTGAAAATGTGTATTATGTCATCAATCAAACGTTTCTATCAGGAATATTTTCGCATTGCGTGACAAAAGCATTACAAGCCTATATCTGTACGGTAATTTAGAACGAGTAAATGTACGTAAATTAGCGTAAATTTACTTACGGAACTTATTTTTACATATGAAATGAGCTAGAAATATATAAAAAATTATTTACTGATGCTCTGTAGAGTTTTAAACTAATATTTAAGGTGTATATGCTTCAATATCTTTAAAAATATACCTTCAGTTTTGTTCTGTTAATAAGAATTAACTTTTATAAGTTTCGAATTTAATATTAGTAAATAATGTATCGATTTTTCTCAAAGTATATTATATACTGCCCTTTTTAAAAATATATTTTAACAATAATTAAACACGCAGATTTATTTATTAAAGTTTTAGTTTGATTTAGTTAAATTCTGTTTTAGGCTATTTAATAATTTATAGAGTTTTCAAAGTAGAATTTTGACTTATAATTATCCAAAAACAATAGGTTTATATTATGTGTGATAAACACTTCAGGATAGTATTTATATTAGCAAGAAAATTTATCAAAACAATAAAAGCTACAGGCCACATAGGAAGAAACATTTAACAATGAAAATAGTAATTAAAACACTTGGAAAGCAGTTTTTCATGCACTAATAACCCGGAAATATTCAGCTCGGCACTGACTTGTATTCTTAGCAGATAAATACAAGCAAACAGAGTGAAAAAGTACTTAACCGATGGTTGTATATCCTTTTTTCCTTTCTATATTAACCAGACGGTCCCAGAGGTTTCGTGTTTGTGTCCAGTTCATCACGCGGAGATAAAAGCTTAACAAATCTTCCAGACAACCTTACGACTGTTACATTAGCGGTATGCAACAATAGACTTAACATGATAGATTTTACAGCTGTAATGATTTAGTGATTCTCTTCCACACCCACTATCAGAACAGGTTCTATGTTCTCTATAAAACTAAATCTCTGTTAAGGGCGGTAGCTATATAATAAGTTAGATCTTACCTACACCAGATAGTGGCCAATTCGCTTTAAGACGACATCTTAATCGCAACACCTGCTAAAAAGACGACGTATCTAGCTACCAAGCCAAACTTGCAGGTGTCAGTCGGAACAAGACAGTTTGGTAATTATAACTTTCACACTATAATTAGTGGCAATGCTTGAGAGATGTACGATCTCCTTTTTCTTAGCTCCGGGTGATCTAAAGGTTATGTTTGATTTCGAATAGCGAGTTGCTGATTATGATAAGTAAAAGTTTGGCTCCTAAAAGTTAGGACACAAACATTTATAATCAAAATTCGTTAATTACTTGTATTTAGGTCGTTGAGGGAGGCCCCAATTGGAGCTTAAATTGTAGAAATTTCGATTTTAGTTTTATTTCGTGGAATGGGATTAGTCTGCCACAAAGTTGCACCTGCATGATCTAAAGCCTCTGAGGCATATCGCAAAGGGGAAAAAAATTGTTTTATCACCTAGTTTTTGGTTTATCTTGATCCAGAAACTTTTCTACTACTTCAGTGAGTCGGCTTCGACCAAAATGGCCTGCCCCTAGGCCTTCCAAAATGAGAAATATAATTACTGTATTTAAAAGCCATTATTAAAAGATCGAACCAAAGGAAATTATGAGCAACTGGAGAGTCCATTTATGGGAATAATCAATAGGCAGCACCAATATTATTTTCGAATTAACGAAGGGAAAAAATTAAGTAAACTCGACTATAATAAAAAACAGTTATCGTTTTTTGTGCATATAAACACGCCAAATAACAAGAAATGACACAGAATTAATGATATTTAATGCCTAGGAAAGGAAAAACGGAATTTAAAAAGAAGTGATAAATCATTAAACCTACTTTATAAACTGAGATAAAGATCGTATCATACCACATGGATGATGACTTAATTAGAGTGTCTTCTTATAAAATATTCCAAAATTTTCTATTTTATTAAAGAAATATATTCAGATTAAACGTGTTTTTATCCGTTATCTGAGTTTCTGCTTCATTATAGATGATGTTGTAAAGCCACTTTAAGTAGCGTAAAAATGCTGGGTGTATAAAAACAAGAAAGAATGAAGATCGGAAATCAATTTAGTTCAATTAAAAGTAAAATGCATTCTAGTTTATGTATGAGTGCAGGTAATGAAACGATTGTATTTTAATTCACTTAGTGAACATAAATCTATCGAATGCTAAAGTCGACAGTATTAATATACAGACAATCAGTCTTAGTTACGAATTCGCCTACTGACAGCTTCGGTCTAGATTGTCACACCTTTCACTACCTAACAATAAGTGAATTGATTGTAAATATTAACAGCAGGTGTTAGAGCATGGCACTCCCATCTTCAACGAGTGACCGTATTATCAATGTCCTGCAGTGTATACGTCCAACTGTCACTAAAAACGGCCTTACCCACCTTTTCTTAACGTGTGTGGCATAAATTGAGAACAGTCAATTGTATACAGGACATTACAAGTTTGCAAGTAGACGGTAGCTCGAACAGTATCCGAGCAATGTCTTCCTTACAAAGTACTTAATGACGTATCCTGTCATGAATATTTGATAACATTTATAGTAGTTACACCTTAACAAACTAACCCAGCACGTCTGGGCATTGGGTTACCCGCGGAACATTCCCATTTAAACACGTGAATCGTGGGTGGCACAGTCATGCATAGAAGCACTCGTTCGTGTCGACACTATTAATCGACTGTATTATATGCCTACTCATATTTTGGAGGGCGTTGGAGCCACTTTTTCTTTCCTTTAAAGAATTCAGCATCATCGATTATTTAGAAGGAATCGTTCGGGAGGCCGTGAGCGATAAAAGGTGATTGAACTTAATCATTCAATACTTTGATCATATAAATGATTCTTACAAGGTTCATCCTTCGGGCTTCCCTCCTTACAAGGGCTGTATTGGCTTTATAATGTTTGAGCTCATCTTTGCTGTATTAAGCCGTTTATGACTTCTTATCAGACGGCAACTATAAAAAGTCTCTTTTAAAAAACCGAATTACATTTTTTTTTTATAAAAGCAACACTGGTTTCGGAAAGAAATCTGAAAGCATGACCTCTAAACCAAAAAGAAAATGTCCGATTAGTCACGAACTGGTTGCAGTATAAAACGATAAACACAAAACAAAGATATATAAGTAATCGACTAATTTATTATTTCAAAATATCTCCAGCACGCTTCATTATCCTGTATTTACTCTACTTAGAAGTGTATGTACTGTACAAATGCTCAAACATCAATCATTCATTTAACAAACAGATACACTTTAATAACGAAGAACTGTAAAGTTTTTCATCGACTTTTATCAGGTTTGTTAACCTTTAAAGTTATTAGATCATGTTTCGTACCGGCAAAAACTGTAGGCTACTCATCCGGCCACCAATCAAGGATCAATATCTGGGCGAAAACTAACCTGTTTTGGGCCAAAGGCGTAAACTATATCTATTGACTGCCCTTCCTTCCATCAAGGTATTTCCTGTCTATCTTCATGGCCGGAGGTGCCTCTCGTGAGCGTTTGATCAGATATGCCTGGAAATGGGTTTCGACTATTGCTAAATGTAAATGATGCTGTACATATCAATAGTATATAGGGGGTAAGCTCGGTTCATCACCCAATCGCATCTTCATAATTAAACTAATAACTTATCGGTTTCTTTTTGTAAGTGAAAAGAGGATGTTGGCCCTAATTGTTATCGGTATCAGCGTGAAGCTTAATAAATGCATACTCTTACCTGAAATAATCGAATTAAATTAAAATAATTGAGGGCTATAAATTCAAAAAAAGAATTAGGTGCCAAAATATCCAGTTTATTTGCATTTCATTACTATGGAAAAGATAAGAATTTCACACAATTAGCAATTAAAAATAGGCCTATAGGCTAATGTTTCGAGGTGTGTCTATAAAGATCCTTCAGTAGATCATATCGCTTGTATTATCGACTTTAACTTTTGATAAACCGAACCAGATCGAAATTGATCGGAAAAAACTGTTATTAATTCAACGTTAAATTAATTAACCGGCGTAAAATAATTGCGCATTGTCCAGTTGAAATATAAATAAATCAACGAAAAATACAAAAGAGGAATTTTATAGATAAATACGTATAACAACCCGACGTATTTTATTTGTTAACTCTGTAAACATCTAATTATTGAGATAGCAGTTTTTAACAGTGACAGATATAATTTTTGATTAATGCTTTATCTTAGATTCCCAGACTTTTCGCCTTCTTCTGAATAGATAATAAGAGGGAAAATATGAGAAGAGTAATTCCTTTCATTTTGTTTGTTGTCATTCATCTGAATTCGTCTGTCAAGGCCGGTTTATCACACCCGAGGATACGATTGACTAAGATTTCGTCAGATACACAATTAGAATGGTCGCGATTACGTAAGAAATAATCTGGCATTTGCTAAAAATTCATTTGCAAATTTTCTTTTGATTCTATGTACGGAAATGGAAAGAAACGGAACATATTAATCGATCGTGTCTAACGAAAAAACTTCATCAGATATAATTTTATAGTGTCACGGATAATTTTAATCGCTGAAAGTTTAAGTGTATGTATAAACTTATATATAAATCATTTATTAATGTTCGAGCGGTGTCGATACCAATAAAAAAGTACACATTATTTATTATTGTCCTAGAGACATCGCCTGTAAATGATAATAATAATAATAAAGTACACATGCGATCTTCAAAGTGCCGACTAAATTACTGATTACTGAAAGTGTGAATCGAGTGAATTTTCAAAACAATGGGATAAAAAGTGAAATTTTAAATTTTAATTACGTTACAAATAAACATACCTGTAAATATCCAATTATTTAAGTTATATTTCTCTAATTAAAAAGAAAATCTAAGAATAAGGGTGAACATTTTTCAAACAACTCAGGTGTAACTTTAATAGAGGATCCAAAAATTTAGGTTTGGTTCAGATAGGCTACTCGAGGCAGTCAAGCATAAAGTTAGTTGACGTGAGAAGAGAGAGAGAGAGAGAGAAGGAAAAAAAAGCTGAACATCTATACAGTAATTTTTTACGAGTAGGGATTGGCAATGTCTGTCTGCCATTGCTTGTATCTGCGTATCGGCGATAAGACATCCATGTTGGTCTTAGACACCCTTTTCGGCATCCCGTAGTTTGTTTTATCACGTGAGCATATGAGAATCGGGGGGTAGCGTAGCGGATCATTAATCACGCAAAGAAAATTTCCTCTCTGCTTGTCATCTGAGACAGTGTTTATTAGAAGAGTACAGCGCATGTCCGATTGTTCTCTACCATTTTTGGCTCGGGGTAATGGAATCTTTGCAACCTCATGCCAGTTAGAAACTAACTCTTCTTGGAGGTCCGACATTTCAATGTGTAGACATCTTGTCACTTGTAGAAATGATTTCTTAACTCTTCAGAAGAACGTAATTAACATTTCTTAAAAAAATCGAATAGTGTTAGTTCTTATTCCCACGCTAGTTTTTCCCCATAGAGTTTTTCTAATCTTTTCGTTTAGAAAACGCAAGAATCTATTAAAAAGTCCGCTATCAATCAGTTTATGTATCGAGGGGGGAAGCTCTTAGCCGAGACACGCCTTCTTTCTTTCCTTTTGACATCTAATTATATAGCTATCTGGTTCATTTATCTGCGTACATATAGCTATCATTACAATCAAAGTATTCTGCTTTAGTTCCATGATTAGTTCGTGGCTCCGACAAACTGTAATTTTATAACCAAGTGAGTAACTGGTGTTTATTATTAATTAAAGAAAGGCGACCAATTAAATAGGATTTCTTCATCGTAGTGGAAGGGCTACGCTTTACATCATAAGTAGAATGGCTAAACTAAAACTCAATATCTTTTTCCTTATTTATTTTTTCTTTATTTTTTTAACGACGCATTCCAAAAATTCTTCACGTGTTTAGCGATTTTATATTTATAGTAATTATCCAGATTTAAGATCTTTATAAGTTAATTATACTCATAAACCCAAGAAATGTGTTATAAATTCAAGCTGAATGAGATTTATATCACGCTTTTTTTGTTTAATTAACCAATATATGTATAAAATGTATAAAGTAATTGCTTCGTGATAGAAATACTGGATTTAATCACCTTTATGGATGATTTATCTGCGAAATATTAAAATTAGCGATGAAAGCATCGTCGAGATGACAATGATGATCGATTCGAACTCTAGATAACATGCTATTTTATAGAAATTCTAACCTGGAAGCGCTGAAATGATATTATTATAAATAATAAATTTTCTTTAAGCTAAGGAAACAGAAACATAACCATCATTATTCTTATTCCCGCAAGGCTATTTCCTCCGACCTCTTCAACTGTAACGGAGGTGAATTTGTATTAAAACCGCCATCACAGTTTAGAGCGAAGTGTAATGGCCGGACAGAATGGAAATTGCTGTAACTAGCACTACGACTGCCAACAGTCTCTAGGGTGTAGCGTGCACACAGAATTGGGTGTGGCTCTCCGAAAACTCTGTACCTAATGTTTCCCCTGAGAGTTGATGACGGCTGCATAAAACTCCCTGTGGTAAAAAGGAAATCCCAAAGCGACAATGGTGTGACAGGCTCCCCCAGTGGCTAACGTTGTACCAACTTCGGGTGATTAGGTTTCAGTAGGATTTTCTATCCTCTAGTTCCTAGAGATCCCTAGAGGCTAGGGTGGAAAGAGAAGTGACAGAAAAAAGGGTTGAGCTGAAACTATGGAGCGCAGAACTCGTTAACTTAATGGTTATTATTATAACAGTTTTTTAATTTTAAATTGGTATTTAAATTTTTTTAACACATTCTATTGTCTAATTTTTTAAGGAAAACTGTTAACTTATTAAACACATAATCAATTTTGCGGTTGATATTAACATTCGGTTAATAGGAAGAGCAAAGTGAATGATAATTTGCAACTGTTAAAAAAATAAATGAGAAGCGTTAATAGGGTCTATATATTTTCAGAAGTATGTTTAAGTTATGAATAATCAAGTTTAAGTCCACAAATCATAGTAGCTTTAATTATGAATTCGAGAGTAAAGCCTTGACTATTTAGAGATTTACAGCTTGAAAGAGGGCATAAGTCTTGCAAAAATAGAGTCGTTGTGGTTGCTCGGAAGATGCGGTACTCGAACCCGACCGCAGAGCACTTTCCCGTGACAAGAGCGGCACCGGTTAGTGGCATAGGGACGCCTTCTGGTGACAAATGTTGAAATTATAAGTTGGGTGACGATATCCAACCTGGAGGTGACGTGCGGATGAATGATGGAAGGATGCAAAGCTGTTAAACTGGGCGTCGGACTACAAGCAGTCTTGTTTGTTCAACTTTATAATTTGAGAGATCACGCCAAATGGCAGAAGTGCCATGGCCAGAAGATATTTGTCGAAATTATTATTAATGTAGTCTCGTACGACATGGAAAAAGGAAAAAGGGGTGGCAAACCGCAAAGAATGCATTGGAAACCAATTAAGCCAGTTGGCGATTCTAATCTTTGCCCCACAGCTGTGCTTAGATATATAGTTGGAAGATTAGTGTTCTTCTTAATGTCTTGCCAAACGTTATCTTATATCCGAGTTAATAAATAAATTATTTTTCTTTTTTTATTTTCCCGCAGTAAATTATTCGAGGTGTAATGAATTAGCTGTAAATGTGAGAAGTAACCGCAAAATGGAAATTGAAACTTGGGTTAAAAGGGTTAGTAGCCTACCAAGTTTAGGTAAGAGAGTAATAGTCTGCTGTCTTGTTCTGTTGATTTATGTTCTAATCTAGATGATGCTTACAAACCACGGGTTCGGTAAACCAACTAATATTGATTAGTCAGCTGTATACATGTTTCTAATATTGCTTTTCTCGACACGAAAATTATCACTTTAAAATATTTCTGCTTCTTTTTAATTATAAATTCCCTTATGTAAACGGCGAGTAGATTTTTAAAAATCCAAAGACGTTCCTCTCTGAAAAAAGTTGAATCGACCTCTTTGATTCGATTTCCAGGTGTTTTGACACTTACGGTTGCCAAGTGAAATATGATAGAAACTGCACCGTGTTAAACTGGACTAACAATGAGGAACACACCGACATGTCAACAGACTCCGATCTACATCCTTTATTCATAAAGTCGACATTTCGAGCCGAACAAGAACGCAATGTCAAACCCTGGAGGCCTGACGAATCCCAAGACGTGAACCTGTGATAACGTGGCACTGCCTCTCGAGAGACCATCAACTCCCAAGTAGAAGGAGGGTAGAAATTGTAGGGAGGGTAAGAAACTGCCGTTTATAAACGGATTTGTGTGCGACAGGCCGGGTAGCTAGAAAAGAAAGAGTCCCTTCGTCCCTTGGCAGGGGGCTATCCATCACAGCACTAGGAAAACTTTGCATGTTCCCTATGACGGCAGTAATTCTGGGTTTATGTCCGGCTTGGAATCCCCATGGAATCGTCTGTCGGTATAGTCAACGTATGCAGATTGTCCCGAACCGTATCAGTCCTCAAACAGGCGTATGTTGTAAATCAGAGCAGATTTTTTTCCCCTCTTCTCACTTGCTTCGTTCCACGTTCTATACTGCTGCTGCATTTATTTTAAGCTTTATCAACTTCTTAAATTACGAATTCTGATTAATTCACCAACACGAAAAAATCATCCAAAATAAATATTAATATATATTTTCAGGATGTTTCTAAGAATGAATGGATATATATAAATCATTCTCGATTTTCATTAGAAAGATTGCTTTGGAAACTAGATCAAATTTAATCAATATAACTGCTAAAGCACTTTAAAATAATTTTTATAAAGAAAAATAACTAATACATTTATCCACAAAATTACATTTATTAATATCCCGCCATTGCTAGTTCTGCAACTTTAATAACAGGAATAAAATTTTTTTATCAGCAGCCCATCGGATAGAACACAAACAGATGACCAGAAGATATAGGTACCCCACTTCGGGCATTCACCTCTAGACCCTCTCCAAGACCCTTGTCTTGTCTCTTCTAACTCTAGGGCATTGGGACCAAGCCGACATAGGCTGTCGTGATTTCTTACCATAAATCTAGCAACTGTCAAGTCTTGGTTATCGAACTATATCTATATATCTTCTTTAACCCCATAGGGTATTTTTCACCGTACTGTATGCATGTCCACTAGTTAGATTCGGCAAGAGAGAGGACAACGTGTTGATAATGCAAATAATCCCCCTCTCGTGGTTCTTGTAGGGGATGGGAGGTGCTCGCCATTAATTGGCACAGACAATTACCTAGCCGTGCTAGCAGTGTACATCTGTACAGAAGGGGTTACCATGTCTTTAGGCGAATGCCTGCTAGATACTAACTACTATATCATCTTCATACCTTCTGATAGAAGACAGGAGGAGGAAATCAGTCCCCCCATTCTGTTTCCTAATCTATCTCTCCCTTTGTTATTTTCGGTGAAGGATAGACTTCTGAGTAGTGTGGGACTTGACACCAAGTGTCATCTAGCATGCAAACTAATGATCAGCATCTATTCAACTGACCTGTACTGTCTTATTTACTTTGCAATGGGCATGCGGTTCGTTTTCTCAATGTCATTTTGACTCGGTGATTTATCACCGACCGCTTCGTACATTTCTCTACCGCTTGTTGCTTCCTCAAATATTGATGGCACATTTTTGTACTTGGGATTTTTGTGAAAAAAATTAGAATTACTTATTTCTGATCTAAAACGAGTTTTGAATGGTTCTTAATAGAATTTTAATAAAACTTGTATCTAAATAATGGTTTGTAAACAAAATAAATTTCAGTATTAGCAACGTGCCACCATAGAAACATAAATTAACAATTATACATAAAAACAGGTTACACTAAATTACGGTTTAAATAACCTTTAAATCCTGTTTCAATAAATGCGAAAAACCATACGAACGGAGGGCGTTTCTAAATATGAATTTCACGAATAGTTTTTATCTCCATCCGCCATATTTCATCTGAGCTCGAAAGGAATTACAATGAATCCGAATAATTAATGTATAAAAGTTTCAAAAACATGTTTAGGATGATTCACGTTTAATCACGTGACGTAAAAAAGCAAATAGTATTTATTGCTCTGCCCGATCACCTGGTGACAGTTTACGAGAGTTTTTTAAATGACTTACATTTAAATTCTTAGAACTGTAATCAAACTTAAAAACATCGAATTAAATATAATACGTAGCGCTTTATGTAGCTTATAACGTACTATATACGCTACATTTATATATTATTAACGGCATCCGCATCTATATTTTGGCATTTAATGACTTTCTAATTTGTTTATCGTAAATGCGTTATATCCAATTAATTAAACAATTCCATTTGAATATATTTAATGAACTGCAATTCGATTATTATATAGATTTATAATTGCTATTATAGAAACTATAAAAGAGAAAAATGCACGATGCATTTATATCGATCATTTACACAGTTGTAAAAACGTTCTCCAAGAACGTTTTCAGTCGTAAACGCGTAACTTCCGATATCGATAAAAATTTTAAAAAATAACATTTCTTTTTTTTTCGTATTAAACTATAATAGCAGTTAGATTATTATAAATTATAGTATAACTATTCCCACATTTGTCAATTGCATTATAATCAATTTTATAAAAAGCCATTCTGCGGCAAAGAATGCTAGTAAATTCACTCTTATCTACTAATCCCCATTCTTAGTTCATGATAATTTTTACCCAGTTGTCTGGCAGACAAGATCACGAGACATGTGAGATGGCCGTGAAGACACCTTTTGTATACCGACATCTCGCTCGAGATTGCCATCTGGAATATGACAGATGGCAGGTGGGGACATTGCCGTAATACACAGGTGTCAATAACTTATGTTTTCTGTATTACCCTCACCTCTAATTACACCTTCTTTCCCGCAGACTGCTCAGTTGACAGTATGTAATTGTCCACCAACAATATGTGACATGTAGCCTAGAAGATGATAATAAGTAGATAAGTTGATAGTGTGAATTACTTTGATGCATTGCCTTAAGATATAACTCTCAGCTGACTTGATTTTCTATGAGTGTAAGTCAGTGGTGCACATATTTTCACTCTCTCGTCTCGCAGATTTTCTTTTGCCCCTCTCCGGGAGGCCGGATACATAATTGCGAAATCATTACTACTGAAATTTTATAGTTGGATTTACAAACTGTTTTCTGCTTTATGAATAATTTATAAGAGGCAATTCTATATTTAAATGTCCCATGTTTAAATTGGAGTAATATCAATATATATATGTTTAGAGAAATTACAATGTAAAGATATTTTTAGATGCATTTTTCTACGTTAGAAACAGATAAAATATAATTCTGTTTTTAATATTAGAATATAAATAAAAAAAATAAGGAAGTTAATAAAGATCTTCATTTATATTCCTGAAAGTTTAAAAATCTCTTCATTAAGCATTTTTTTCTCGAATGTTAATAAGTAAATTACGCAGCTTATCTATATTCTGGCAACTATAAGTATTAAAAAAATATATATTGCTAATGTATTTTTTGCATTATTATAAAAAATTATTGTAGTGAAAGTTAGGAAAAATTTCAAATTATAAGGAAGGTTAATTTAAGAATGTAAAAAAATCCATTGGAAAAGTTGCAGTTGACATACCAAGAAAGATATATATCTCTGCATAAATATGTATCAAAGGCATAACCATGAATAATAAATAAGTAGAGTAACGGGTATGGATACTTTATTGTCAATCATAAACCAAACAAACTGTGAAAATGGAGAATTTTGTAGTTTACGAGTGTTCGATCTGATCTGATTAAGAGCGTCTGGTATATCTAAAGGTGTGTTTAAAGAATAGAAATCGTACTATCTTTCCTACCGAAAGCGAGATACAGCTGAAAATTGCCATCTTAGAGCAGCTCGAGGCAACTAAACAACAAGCACAGTTCATTCTTCGGCTTCTCCTTGCTAATTATCTTTCACACTAGATGTCGAGCCTGCAGCCAATCCTTCCTCCCGAACAACTAATCTAACATGCTCGACCCCTTATTTATACTGCAAAATATGGTTTTTAGCTTGCCCTCCACAGATAAACGTCATATAGCGTCTTGAATTTTATCAAGATTGAAATCGTATTTCTTTCTTTTATTCTGCATGATAATAGCTATCATCGGATGAGAAACGCCTCTGAAATTTTCAGTAAACCAACTTTTGGAATAAGGTGTGCCATTTCTTTGTTACGAACATTTTTTGATGATGTTTAATTTGAATATTTTATCTTCCGAAGTAGGCTTTTTTTTTAAACTCAACTCTTTAAATATTTTATATGCGACACGTAGTAAACCAACAAAGGCTACCAAATATCTAAATGTTATTCAACAAGAAAACTTTACACATCGATATTTAGTATATTTGATAGGATAATTAACTTTTTTACCGTAGAAAAATAATTCAAAATTTGATTAATACCTTGCAGAGTAAAAGATGACATAAACGAATCATCATAAATTTATTACAATCCGAGCACAAGTATCGAGAAACTAATGACACAGTATAGGCCTAGAGTTATTCTAATTATCATATTATTAATTATCTTATGTCAGAAAACCAATAAATATTTTTTAAAACAGGCCTTTGCGGGCCCGGTTTTAGCCCGAAGATCAATATCGTTATTATTATGATGATTTAATAAAAATTCGTTAAATAGGATGTCACGTAAGAATATTTCTCGTACAATAATTTGGAGATGATATTCATTTTTCACCTTTTTTTCATCCCTCGTAGAAGAACCGGATGTGAAAATGATGTGAAGACACTCAGATCAAATATGACGTGAACACGCAAGCGATCTTCGGGATTGTTCATCCAGATGTTAGATAGAAAAGGAGCGAACTGTCATAACTCTTTGTCTGACAACTATTACAGATATATAGGTGTAAAAAGAAAAAGATTCTATCGATCGGAAAGTCACGTAATAAACGGATAATCGATACTTAAAACAGGTGTTTCGATATACGGCTTTAAAATTAAGATCGTAGGATTGAAAAAAAGACGTCTTATCGCTGTTCGTAAATGTCCCTTTCGTGCAGAAACCCGGGGATTTTCCCCGTTTCTTTTATTATTATTACTTTTCTGCACCAAACTAAGGATTAAGACGATTTAAAATGTTTGAAATTCTATACGGACTCCGACTAGAATAAATCACTTCTGGCCATATTTGCTAGGAGTTTAGCATCCTCGAAATAACATTTGAATTAGCGGTTGGCATACGAAATTTTGCAGCCACCGCGCATAAACTATGGTTTCTAGAGACTTGTGCAGGTGATAAGGATATCACTCATCAAATATTACAGTTATGTTATCTATATTAAATGAATAAAATTTTCTCTAAAAAAATCGTATTAATTTTTTTGGCTGTTATTGCCATCCGTGAGAATATAGCCTATATATAGCTATAAATACCACTTTTTTAAGAGTAAAAATGCGCCTTTATCGCCGTTTAGCGACTATAGATCAAGATAATTTTTTCTATATGGCGAGTTCAATAATCTTCGTTAAAATGTAAGATTATTCGAAAAAAGATAATTATTAATATAAAGTTTCGGATAGGTCGAGTTGCATTTCGTTCGCGTTTTACTGTGGAATTATAAGTAAAATAAGATTAAAGTGGAATTAACAGATAATAATAGGTTTTGTTGGCAAGACCGATTCGACAGATAATAACACCGTATTTAGATTGCAGGTACGGCTGTCGGAATTGGGTGTGATGTGATAACTTTTTTGGAACTCTAAAGTCAGTGGCATCATCGTTACGAAGAACAAAAACACAAGACCATTATAATTAAGCAATAGGTTAAATTCTGAGGTTAAAAGACACAACGGAACAATCATTGTACTTGATTAATACTCGATTAATCTTTTTATTCGAAGCTAAACGATATCGATTATAATAATGGGATGCTTGTTCTAAACGTTTGAATCTTGTATCAAGACTTGGGGTTGATATTTTTAAGTTTGAAAGAGAGAGAGGATGGACGAAATTCGGTGCATATAAAATACGATATTTCATCAAGATTGAGGTGTTTCAAAATCCCCTTTCGAAGATTTATTAAAGTTTTATAATCTGTGACAAATAGCGATTTATATTGTTTGCTTTTATTCACTCAACCGTCGAGAATTACTGGCTAATCCTTCTATAAATATTTGCATATAAGCTACAATATCCTGTTTGTGTATAGCGCCTATTGTCTTCTTATAATTTATAAATTTTTCGAATTTTTCATTATATTTATGGCAATGTTACGGAATAAAAGATCCTTTAAAAATAACATAAATAATAAAGTAAAGGCCGCATCGATTTCTTAAAAGTTCCCGATCCTATTCAGCATTACCAACGACAGAGGCTGCCATCTAGTGGTGTGAATTAGCGTCAGGATTTTTTTTTAATTTTTAAGAAAGATATTGTTTTTACTTTATAGTGATATAAGTATTAAATTTTATGTTATTTGAATAAATTTTTTATAGTTTAAATCAATCTCCTACAGATTTAATAAATATACAAACTCTTCATATGTCTTAATATTAAATTAAAAAAATTACGTCTTTACAATATTATTATCAAAATCTTGTTAGTTTAATTATTAAAAGAGTCAATGATTCATAATAAAATAGGTAGTGATGATTCTTTTCAAAAGATATTGCGTAGAGAGTAGGCCTAAACGCCTACATTAAACTTGAAAAAATAAAAATTAATGATCGATTAATAGAGTAAAAAAAGGCCGAATTTTTAAATTTATTGTGTTCCTCCTTTTCTGTCAAATAATAAATTTAAAAAGTTGAGAGGCCTTAAGCTGTAGTTTGTTTACATCATGTTTAAATCCGGCTTCATCTACTGTAAAACCCACGATCTTAACTGATTTCTTTTCATTATCTTTTAAAATATTTGTGAAAAATTAACTTTTTTCAATAATTTTGATACATTTAAATAAATTACGATTTATAAAAAATTTGTTAAGATTATTCTGTAAGAATACACTGCTCATTACCCATTAAACTGGCGAAAAACGCGCGTAAAATGTCGAAGCTGATGAAGTTATATTTACAATACTTTTAAAGCTATTTACGAATTATAAATGATTTTTATACCAATACAGAAATTGTATTCTGAAAATAATAATAATAATTTTACAGGCTCAAATACTAGAATAAGAATATTAAAGCTTCAGTCGGATGTGTTCTATCACGTAAGGATGCGTAAACTATAAACATTTTCTCCAATGATTAATTAAGTTTCTATATATTATAATATTCTGATTCGTAATTGGCGTTTGAGAAAACGATAATATTTTGCGCATCCATCATGCGGTAGTGGGAATCCGATCTAAGTCCCAAAACATAAAGTTGATGTTGGTTCATAAATACGACGTTAAAAAAGACGTGAAAGTTTCTTAGACTTTGAAAAAACATTTAATTTCGAAAAGTTTTTGTGTAAATAAATTGCTGATTTTTTAAGACAATAATAATAATATGTCCAACTGTATGACAATCAAATTCTTGTTATCTCAAAGAGGTATCCTTGAACTAGCTGGTAGCCAGTGTTTTCGATGTGGTTATATCAATATAATTCTAAGGTCGTAGGGATGATTATCATAAAGTTTCTTCTAACGACTGTTTAAGTCGTCTGCGTTATATATATATATAACGCAGACACTTAAACAGTCGTTAGTCTGGACAACGCAATATATATAATATATATATATTGCGTTATGTCCAGATTGTTTATATGAACATTTAGTGGTGTATTGTTTCTGTCTGTTAAATTTATAGATTTATGTAATTGTGATGTTTCTTATTGTTTGTAGAAAAACTCCCACAGTGTCTGTGTTTGTTCGCAGTAAGGTAACCACGTCAATGAGACTTTATTCTCTCCCTTTATAAGGAAAAGTCAATGTTTCTGTGATAGATTTTGGATAGTGTTGTTTATACTTTGTTAATATTGTTTATGGTTTTCCTCTAGAGTCATTCTAATTCTGATTGTCCAACGTATACATGAAATATGTATTCCAAATGAACATATATGTAGCTATTGGAATGACATATATATATTTATATCATTATGTGTTTTGTATTCATATACGTTAGTAATACAGAGTTTAATCTATTGTACTTTTTCTGTGTTTTACTTGACTTATTCTATATTTTGGCTTGCTGTAATTTTAAATACTGTACATTGTTTTGTATAGATTATCTCGATTTCTAAGAGCAGAAATTACGTTTTTGTGAAAGATGTTTCATTTCTCTAGGCCAAATTTCTTTATTTACGTGGCATCAAATTTCGCTTATGTTATTTTCTGAAAATGATTTTTCTGTAATCTATTTATATGGATTTATACAGTTTTATACCCTCCATATATGATTATTTGATAACTAAAAGAGAATTATTAGCATTCTCCTAAATTATCTATTGTTCTGAAAACGATGTAAATAGTGCACATTTTTAATATTTAATGTTTTGTCTACTTCTGAAAACCGCTAGAATATTATAATTATTTAACTGTACATTTTCTACCAAATTCATTTTTACACGGTGTAAAGCTACAAGACAAAAAATCCTATTGACAAACTTTATAAATTCAAAAAAAAAAAAAAAAAAAAAATACAGTAGAATCCGTTTAGTGTAATCACGGATATTGTTCTCATTTAATGTTATCGGAATTAGCATGTCCCCAAAACATGAAATTTAATAATTAAATTAATTAAAATAAAAGTCACGATTAATAAAGCTTCACTTTTTTATTGTTTTAGTGTATCTTTTAACGTCGAAGACAATCTTTTTAATATCAGAATTTCCATTAATTACTTATATACTTGTCATACTTAACGTTATAAGTAAAGCCAAGATTTAGAGTACTGTAATTATTGTACAATAATCGGATTTTATAGTATTTACAAAGTTTGTGTCTAATTTAAATAAAATTTATATTAATAAAAATTTATATAATATTTTTACTTAAAATTTTCTGCGTTTGCTCATATCTAATTTTCATATATTGACATATAGGCTAGATGTTGATTGTTATAAAGAATTTATCGTATTCAAATGCTTAAAATTGCTGCATATTATAGAATGCTTAGAATAATACTAATGGCTGAGAAGATAATGAATTAATATAGGATGGCTATACTTGTAGTACTTAACTTCAAATAGCAAAAATAGATAGGCCTACAGCCAAACTTCTGCATAACGGCCACTGACTAAACATAAAAAATGGTCGTTGTTTGGAGGTGCCGTTGTTTGAAAGCTATTTTGTATGCATTTTTGTTCAAAAAAGTTCCTCCTGAGATATTCTACGGAAAACTGGTCTCTGTGTAGATGTTAGACATAGACATAGACATAGACATATATTTTATTGAACACATTGTGTACAATGTATCTGGGTGCCACAACAAGTATAACCCAGTACAAACTCAAAACAATGAAACAAATTACAGATACAGTTGTTTAATTAACGCGTGACAAATGGAGTAAAGGAGGTTAGATACTAGAATAAAATTAGTTTGTAACAAAATATACAAAATGCAAAAGATTTTTTGTATATTTGTAGATGTTAGACAGGTGAAGAAATCCGGAAAACTTCACATGCCAGCCTATTAAGAGACACGAACCCACAAGCAGCGTTTGGCGGTTTCATCAACTCAGCCACTGGTGGACACAAAAACATAATGCTGTTATCAAATACACATTGCTGAAATTCTTGGCAGAGATTTTCATGCAATTTTTTTTGTATCCATGATTACAATTTCTGTATAGGCCTATTATCTGCAGTCTAAAACAGTGGCATACCCAGAGAAAAGAACCAAAGGACCTTGGTACCCTTTAAAGAAAAAGGAAAAAAACCATTAGAAAATTTTCCAAAAATCTATTCCTAATTAAATTTTTTTTTAAAATTTATATTGTGTCGTGTCGTGTCGTCTATTTTTATAGGCCTACTACTTATAAATTATCGATCATATAAGGTGGGAATTTTATTGAATTTTCATTAAAAATTTATATCCGTTCGACTTGGATCCTCAAGATTAAATCCTGAATGCACCAGTCTAAAATGAGTTTATCGCCAGGGCCGTCGAAAAAGTGAAAACTGGGGTTTTTCCCTGGCCTAAAGAAAACTTAGAAGCCCCTAGTGATTCCTACCTCCGACGTTATTCTTACTAACAGAAAATGAAGCTCTTAAGAGTGTTTTTTTTTATTAATAAAAAAACATTCTATCTATTTTATTTGTTCAAAAGATAAAGGCCCACTAAGAGAGAAAAGAAGCCTGCTCTATCCCCGGTTCCATACAAGCTGTCGGCGGCCCTATTATCGTTATCCTGAAGATTGAGCAGAGAATATCTCGATAGAAGATTTTGGTGTTGTTAATGTCTTTTTTCCTTTTTCATTTAGAAATTGTATAAACCTGTTCATGTCTATTATATAATTCTAAAGAAACATGTAAGAACTGCAATGGAATCCGTTTTTATTTTTTTCTAACGGTATGTCCGCTATTAAGATATCATTTGAATATATAATTTAGTCGATAAGTGTATATATACATATATTTGCAAACATAATTATTTGTAATTATTTCTACATTCACTCCTGTAATAGTTTCTACAATAAATAAAAAAATTTATTTTCTATAAAATGTAGATGAATGAATAATTTGCTTCTTTTATCACGAGAACATTTAGCAGACTCAAATGTAAATTTAAAAAACAACACTTTACATAAAAACAGAACTAATAAAATCATCATATTCTTGTTGTAGGTCTAATTATCATCAGAACTGTAAACTTGTTTTCGGTTATGAGTAATACATCAGACGAAACATAAATGTTTTGCTTTCCTTGATAAATTTAATTGCAGGAGGGCTATAAAGCAGTGGTTCCCAAATTACAGTCCTCGGGTCAAATCAGGCCTGCAGCACATACTGTATTTCACACATCGCTTATAATAAGTAGGCTTAGCTTTTATATTGTATATACTGTATGGAATATAAAAATATTTGTCAAACGTTTCCCTACAACATATGCTCAATTTGATTCGCCAATGGAAAATTTTGGGGCCACTGATATAAGTTAACACATTGCGCGAGGGATTAGATTTTAATAAACTCCTTTCATTTTGTGAGTACTAAAAAGTCTTTTTACAAGTCGACATTGATTTGATCAGGTCTGAAATGGGGTAGCCGATTGATGAAGATTGAAGATTGGACCCAGCATATCCCACTAGAACTTCCATGAAAAATTCCCGAATCAATTAGATTAGAGAGGAACACGCCTTTAGCCTAATGTCTATCTCAGCGCCATCCAACATTGATATTTCTTCTAGCATAAAAATGCTGGGCAATCGGTTTATAAAAACATTTCACTCAATCAAGCTCGATAATAAGTCTGGAACCAGTAAGTTTTTCTTAAACTACATTTCTATTAACAATTCTAAATGATAAACAATCAATATATATTTGAAAGCTATTTTGCCAGAATAATAAAAGATCATCAAATACTTTTTAAGTTTATTTACAGACGTACATTTATATTTAAAAATTTAAAGTTTGATATTTTTAAGGCGTTCAAGTCAATGCTTCCTTCATTTTATATTGAATTTAGAGATTCTAGCGACATCTGTGAACGATTTGACACAATTTATACGACATTTTTCTTTTCTTAAAAGTTCTAAATTTCCAGCATTAACTTAACGCTGATTTCAATGCTCTCATAAAATTGTTCTAATATCCATTAATATATTTAAGTAGCAATTCTACGATCAGAATATACCTAACTCGTTAACAGTTTTTTAATTTAAATTTTGGATTTTTGTAAGCGTTTATAAGCGAATGTTCGATAGCAAAATTAATTAAATTACAACAGAAATGATTTTTGTAAACTCCGTCAATTTCTTAATGACACAGAACGGCACGAAACATGGTTACAGAAACGAAAATATTTTAAATAAGCCTATATTTTTTTTTTATATCGTTACATTATAAATATTTAAAATATTCAGATTCAATTAAACGTATTTGATATATTTAAATTAGAATCAATAAAGAACGCTTTATAGCAATTTTATTTTACTTTAACGTGATGATCTTGTTAATTAATCAAATTAAAATTTTATTTACAGATAAATATAGCAAAGTTAGCGATACATTTCTTAAATTATTGAGTGAAAAAATAATCATTACGTTATTTTAATGCTCAAAACATAAGATATTATTTTCTTATATTACTATCATAAAAATAGTTTTTACGATATAAAATATATATAACTCTTAAGATTTGAATTTGTGGGCGCCAGACTAACATTAAGGAGCAGGATAGCCGGATGGTCGAGACGGTTAAGGCGTCAGTCTACTAGTTTGAGTAACCCCGGTTCGAATCCAAGAGAGTAATTAGGCTACCATGAATTTTCATAAGCTGCTGACATGACTTTGCTTATCCTGGTTGCATTTTAAAAATGCATTTTAAAAATGCAACCAGGATAAGCAAAATCACCGCTATGATTAGTCAAAATTTGTTACGACCGAACTGCCATTAGAGAGTGCTAAAACTTTTTAATTGTTAAACATGCCCACCAGTGGCCGAATGAATAAAACCAATGAACCAGTCCGTGGGTTCCCGTCTCGCCAACCGCCTGACAACCCTGAATCATCCGGGTTTTCTTCAAGCGTCTAAAACCTAAATAGAGACCACTTTCCTATAGAAATGTCCTCCCAGGAGAACGTTCTGTGATGTTTAATACAAAATTGTTATATAAATATTTTGGCGAAGTGGCCTCCAACAGTAGCCTACAGAGAAAGGGTACGTTATGAGAAGTGATTTCGACAATTGTGAAAATTTTCATCATTGAGTGAACATTTTTTATTGTTCATTGAAATTTTTAAAGAAATTTAAATATGACGAGGTCCCGTTTCTATAATTTATAAGAAATTTGTAAATAATTATCTTTTTTAATGGTTTAATTGACAAACAATTTCCAAAATTTTACGTTTAAAATTAGAAATAAATCTTTTTTTAATTTTGTAATATTTGTACACAAACTTCCATACATTCAATTTTACTTTTATAATTATATATATTGTACATAAAACTGACAAAACAAAAGCTGGATCAGCCATGTAGGCCTAATATTAAAAATATTTTAGCATTTTTACAGAAATACAAAAATTTACGAATTAATTTCCGGAATAATGGATTTTAATTTACCGTTTCTTTTTTAAATCAGGTTGTATCCTCCAATATTTTTTTTTCGTAATTGTATAATTTCTTATGAAATAAATGTCTATCTCCACTTTCATCTGGTATTTAAACTTATAAGCAAATAACATCGTCACAATGCCGGGCTGAAATTTTTAATCATATTTTAAATTTATTTAATCTAAAGTATATGCTCTCCGCCTCAAATTAGTAGTGGCTTGCCCACGTATGTCATACTTTTCCTTTAAGAATAAAGTCGTGCCGGTCATCTATCTAACATCTTTCGGGGGAAGTTTTGAATTGAAATAATATTACTTCCAGTCCAAATAAGACGTTCGGTCATAGTTAATCGAGGCTTCCTGCCCATGAGGTTTCCAGATATGGTTTCCTCTTTCATTTATCTAACCCAGTTCTCAAGATTACGAGATGACAGCCGGACGAACGACAGTGGAAATTTACAGGTCTACAATTTCTTCAAATTGCAGCCCAATATACTGATGAATTTTTTAAATTAAACTTTTATTCAATAATTTATAATACTTTATAAAATCATACCTGTTCATTTTTTAATATACTACTTTGATAATATCAAAGCTATATTAAGATGCTTGCCTGTAGGTTTACCTTATAATTCTTCATTTTCGAGAAACTAGTTTTTTATCTTCATTTAAAATTAAATGTTTTTGGACATGAAAGGGTGCAACATTTTTTTATTAGCTAAATGCAATTTAAGAAAAAAATATATAAAAAATAAGCTAAACATTAATTATATTTTTTATACATAAATGCAAAATGTACTATATATACTTTACATATATGTATAATATAGTGGTAAAAATACTGCTTTATTAAAGGTTTTAATAAACATTATTATAATTGCAGTTAATATAGTTATTTAATCTGCCTTTTCGTGATGCAAAGTAATTATAAATGTATAAATCCAATCAGTCAAGAATCTGCTTGTAACTTTTATAATGATTTCACTTATCACTACATCATCAGCAATTATAAATACAGCATAAATTAATTAAGCCTATAATTGCTTAATTAATTTATGCTGTATTTATTAAATTGAAAGTTTATAAATATCCAGTACCTAAAATAAGATTTGTGTGCTAAGTATTGTTTGGATCCGTATTTTTCAACGAAAATTTTTAATAATTGTAATAAAAATCGATTTTAATTTATAAAACAAATATTAAATTTATTTATTTATTTATTTTTACACATAATCAGAAAAGTCTCGAAAGACAATTGATATCTGCCTCTCCCAAATTAACAAATTGACAAACATAAGTATAACAAATAAAGGGAAAAAATAATTAATTAAAATTAAAAATTGTATAAATTTTATGAATATTTATTAATATCGCTACTCATGCTAAATTTTATTTCATTTCCTACAGAACAATGATTTGCATTTGCTAATCAAATATGCTATAGGCCTACAAAATTCTATACAAAGCATTTCTTGAACCAGAATAAAATAAACAGAGAAAACTTATCTAAACAATACAATGACTCACAGTCATATACAAATTGAAGCACAAAATATCGATGCATACTAAAGTACGTAATATATACATGTGGTGACCATCCCCCATGCCGACATGACTTGGTCGAGTCTGATGTCGTGCGCAGGCCTCCTGCGCAGGCGGGAAAAAAGACGTACCATTAGGCAACGACGTAGCACGAACGACGGGCCCGCTTCAAGACGATAAATATTCATTTAATAATTAGTATCAAGATGATTTGTTTAGTGTTCTTCGTTTTGTAATGTTTTCTGTATCGTATAAAAATATACTTCATTATATGTCATAAGAAGCTCTTCGTATTCTTTCTTAAACTGCGTTCTGCATATGCTTTTTAACGCCCAGCCCAGCCGTCTATAGATACCGCATATATATATGTTTATGGAATATTAAATGTATTCTACTGTCAGGTGTATTTATAAAACAACTTAAATCCTTCACAATACACATCATACTTATATATTATTATTATTATTATATTATTATTATTTATTAAGCTAAAATAATAATGTATTATAAGTGGCTTATGATAAATACTGTAAAATTAAAATATATTTATTATTCAGCAATCATTTCAATATCAAATTCTACTTTATATATTTTATATTCTAAATTACAAATTTACTGTAATTTACAATACTTTTTATTAAAATAAAGTAGATTTGTATAATTAAAGTCTTTCATATCAAATATTGTATATTGTATTATTATAAATTATATATTGTATTATCAAATATTGTACTATTATAAATTATATATTGTATTATCAAATATTGTGTTATTATAAATATGAAACTATGTCAATACTCATATTAATTTATATATACTGATTTTTTAACATAAATTTTAAGCAATTTGGACTGTTTTATGAATGAATATATCATCCGAATATAAAATAAAAATTTTACATACATACTTCGCTTACCTTACATGCTGTAAATAGCTACTGTCGATTGCTTTCCAGTTTTCTCTTTTCGCTCTTGCTTCCCAAAGTTTCTCGCTAACACTTTGTTTGGAAAAATAATGGCATCTTAAAATCATGTGATCACAAACTGCCAATAGAAAAGCGTTACTTATATGACTCCTTTCTCATTATAGGCTCTGTAGTTTGGTACGACTTTCATCGACATCTAGAAGCAATCCGCATGTCATTGCCTGTTTTTGTTTGCAAATAAACGCGTTTTGTGAGTAAAGAACTTTTAAGCCAGTGATTTTTCAAAATGTCGAGTACAATTGAGCAAAGAACGTGCATTACATTTTGTTTTCTCAACGGAATTACTGAATTACTGCTACAAAAACGTTGGAATTGTTGCAAATAGTCTTTGGTAACGATAGTCTGTCAGAAACAAGAGTAGTCGAATGGTACAAGGTGTTCGAGAAAGACAGAGAACGCGTTAAAGATGAGCCACGCTCTGGTAGACCAACTATTTTCAACTGATAACACGTCGCTCAATGCTCGTCGTTTAACAATTAGGGACATTATTGAACATGTTTCAATATCATTTGGGCTTGCGGCGCGTCGCTTCTCGAGTCGTCCCGAAAACATTAAATTTTTTCCAAAAACAGCGTGTTCAAATGGCCGAGGAAATGCTTTCTCGAGACGAATCGTTCTTAAAATCGCATTATTACGGGTGAAAAAACATGGTCTACATTTCTAACACTGAAACGGTTCAACAATAGAGTGAATGGCGAAAGGTGAAGCAAGAGCGAAAAAACCATGTCAAACTCAGTCAAAAATCAAAATCGTTTTGGCTGTTTTCTTCTATCGTCGTAGTATTGTGCATCACGAATTCCTTCTGACTGGCCAAACGGTCAACAAAGAATATTATTTGAGCGTTTTGTGTCGTTTGCGTGAAGCAATTCGTAGAGAACAACCTGATTTGTGGCGAACATACCCATGAATTTTACACCACGATAATACAGTGCTATTGTTCATGAGTTTTTGGCAAAACATTCAACAGATATGGTTCCAAGTTCCATATTCACCTGATATAGCACCGTGTGATTTTTTCTGTTTCCTTGACAGAAGTTTCTGTTTCCTAAAATCCGTTTCCTGGTCACCGTTTTGAATGGATTGATGTCATAAAACAAAATTCGCTGCTATTCCTGAAGGGTTTTACGAAAACAACTTCAAAGCATGTTCCGAGGATTGGAAAAAAACTTTGGTATGAGTGCAGTGGAAGAGATTACTTTGAAGGGGACGAAATAAATTTTAATGAATAAAGCAGAAAATAAAAAGAAAGGCACAATAGCAGGATTAGTTAAAAAGTATGAGATGGGCACAACAAGAGGTTCAAAATACGTTCCCAGTAAAATCACAAAGTTTACTTACAACAAGAATTCAAAAGGCATTATGAAAGAAATTGCAAACCGCAAGGAGACCAGAATGGTTCTAAAAAGAGCTCCGAACCTATACACAATCTTAAAGAATGATAAAGATCGCTTTAGGAAGGAAGATAGAGCAGGAGTATACAAAATCCCGTACGAGAACGCTGAACTAGGTATCGAAAAAGATTACATAGGAGTCACAACAAGAAGTTTAGGGAAAAGACTTAAAGAGCACAAGTATGACGTCAGGAAAGGATCCAACGCAACAGTACTTTCGCAATACGCGCAGACCCAAGGCTCGGTAATTAAATGGGAGGAAGCGGATATTGTAAAACCCTTGAGCTCTCCAACGTTAGCAAGTACCGCAGAAAAAATTGAAATCTATAAAAGCAAGTTGGAAGAGGCATGCATAAATGCGAAGGACGCTGACAGCCTACCAACAGCTTGGAAATTCGTATTTAAGAAATGTATCACGAACTCGTAGGCTTGTCTTAGCTTGTTTTGGCATCATTCCTCGATAATCTGCCATTCTTTTTAAAAGTATCACCAGTGGAATCATTTTTATTTTCATTTTTTATTTTTCATCTTTTACTTCTTATTCCCACTATAACGATTTTATTGTATATTTATTTATTTATATTACCATGTTCTTCCTTTTTTGTTTTTATTTATTTTTGTATATTTATTTATTTATATTACCATGTTCTTCCTTTTGTTTTTATGTATTTTGTATATTTATTTATTTATATTACCATGTTCTTCCTTTTTTGTTTTTATTTATTTTTGTATATTTATTTATTTATATTACCATGTTCTTCCTTTTGTTTTTATGTATTTTGTATATTTATTTATTTATATTACCATGTTCTTCCTTTTTTGTTTTTATTTATTTTTGTATATTTATTTATTTATATTACCATGTTCTTCTTTTTTGTTTTTATGTATTTTTGTATATTTATTTATTTATATTACCATGTTTTTCCTTTTTTGTTTTTATTTATTTTTGTATATTTATTTATTTATATTACCATGTTCTTTCCTTTTTGTTTTTATTGTATTTTTGTATATTTATTTATTTATATTACCATGTTCTTCCTTTTTTGTTTTTATTTATTTTTGTATATTTATTTATTTATATTACCATGTTTTTTCTTTTTTGTTTTTATTTATTTTTGTATATTTATTTATTTATATTACCATGTTCTTCCTTTTTTGTTTTTATTTATTTTTGTATATTTATTTATTTATATTACCATGTTTTTCCTTTTTTGTTTTTATTTATTTTTGTATATTTATTTATTTATATTACCATGTTCTTTCCTTTTTTGTTTTTATTTATTTTTGTATATTTATTTATTTATATTACCATGTTTTTTCTTTTTTGTTTTTATTTATTTTTGTATATTTATTTATTTATATTACCATGTTTTTCTTTTTTGTTTTTATTTATTTTTGTATATTTATTTATTTATATTACCATGTTTTTCTTTTTTGTTTTTATTTATTTTTGTATATTTATTTATTTATATTACCATGTTTTTCCTTTTTTGTTTTTATTTATTTTTGTATATTTATTTATTTATATTACCATGTTTTTCCTTTTTTGTTTTTATTTATTTTTGTATATTTATTTATTTATATTACCATGTTTTTTCTTTTTTGTTTTTATTTATTTTTGTATATTTATTTATTTATATTACCATGTTCTTCCTTTTTTGTTTTTATTTATTTTTGTATATTTATTTATTTATATTACCATGTTTTTCTTTTTTGTTTTTATTTATTTTTGTATATTTATTTATTTATATTACCATGTTTTTCTTTTTTGTTTTTATTTATTTTTGTATATTTATTTATTTATATTACCATGTTTTTCCTTTTTTGTTTTTATTTATTTTTGTATATTTATTTATTTATATTACCATGTTCTTCCTTTTGTTTTTATGTATTTTGTATATTTATTTATTTATATTACCATGTTTTTCCTTTTTTGTTTTTATTTATTTTTGTATATTTATTTATTTATATTACCATGTTCTTCCTTTTGTTTTTATGTATTTTGTATATTTATTTATTTATATTACCATGTTTTTCCTTTTTTGTTTTTATTTATTTTTGTATATTTATTTATTTATATTACCATGTTCTTCCTTTTGTTTTTATGTATTTTTGTATATTTATTTATTTATATTACCATGTTTTTCCTTTTTTGTTTTTATTTATTTTTGTATATTTATTTATTTATATTACCATGTTCTTCCTTTTGTTTTTATGTATTTTTGTATATTTATTTATTTATATTACCATGTTTTTCCTTTTTTGTTTTTATTTATTTTTGTATATTTATTTATTTATATTACCATGTTCTTCCTTTTTTGTTTTTATTTATTTTTGTATATTTATTTATTTATATTACCATGTTTTTCCTTTTTTGTTTTTATTTATTTTTGTATATTTATTTATTTATATTACCATGTTTTTCCTTTTTTGTTTTTATTTATTTTTGTATATTTATTTATTTATATTACCATGTTTTTCCTTTTTGTTTTTATTTATTTTTGTATATTTATTTATTTATATTACCATGTTTTTCCTTTTTTGTTTTTATTTATTTTTGTATATTTATTTATTTATATTACCATGTTCTTCCTTTTTTGTTTTTATTTATTTTTGTATATTTATTTATTTATATTACCATGTTTTTCCTTTTTTGTTTTTATTTATTTTTGTATATTTATTTATTTATATTACCATGTTTTTCTTTTTTGTTTTTATTTATTTTTGTATATTTATTTATTTATATTACCATGTTTTTCCTTTTTTGTTTTTATTTATTTTTGTATATTTATTTATTTATATTACCATGTTCTTCCTTTTTTGTTTTTATTTATTTTTGTATATTTATTTATTTATATTACCATGTTTTTTCTTTTTGTTTTTATTTATTTTTGTATATTTATTTATTTATATTACCATGTTCTTCCTTTTTTGTTTTTATTTATTTTTGTATATTTATTTATTTATATTACCATGTTCTTTCCTTTTGTTTTTATGTATTTTGTATATTTATTTATTTATATTACCATGTTTTTCCTTTTTTGTTTTTATTTATTTTTGTATATTTATTTATTTATATTACCATGTTCTTCCTTTTTTGTTTTTATTTATTTTTGTATATTTATTTATTTATATTACCATGTTTTTCTTTTTGTTTTTATTTATTTTTGTATATTTATTTATTTATATTACCATGTTCTTCCTTTTTTGTTTTTATTTATTTTTGTATATTTATTTATTTATATTACCATGTTCTTCCTTTTGTTTTTATGTATTTTGTATATTTATTTATTTATATTACCATGTTTTTCCTTTTTTGTTTTTATTTATTTTTGTATATTTATTTATTTATATTACCATGTTCTTCCTTTTGTTTTTATGTATTTTGTATATTTATTTATTTATATTACCATGTTTTTCCTTTTTTGTTTTTATTTATTTTTGTATATTTATTTATTTATATTACCATGTTCTTCCTTTTGTTTTTATGTATTTTGTATATTTATTTATTTATATTACCATGTTTTTCCTTTTTTGTTTTTATTTATTTTTGTATATTTATTTATTTATATTACCATGTTCTTCCTTTTGTTTTTATGTATTTTGTATATTTATTTATTTATATTACCATGTTTTTCCTTTTTTGTTTTTATTTATTTTTGTATATTTATTTATTTATATTACCATGTTTTTCCTTTTGTTTTTATGTATTTTGTATATTTATTTATTTATATTACCATGTTTTTCCTTTTTGTTTTTATTTATTTTTGTATATTTATTTATTTATATTACCATGTTCTTCCTTTTGTTTTTATGTATTTTGTATATTTATTTATTTATATTACCATGTTTTTCCTTTTTTGTTTTTATTTATTTTTGTATATTTATTTATTTATATTACCATGTTCTTCCTTTTTTGTTTTTATTTATTTTTGTATATTTATTTATTTATATTACCATGTTTTTCCTTTTTGTTTTTATGTATTTTGTATATTTATTTATTTATATTACCATGTTCTTCCTTTTGTTTTTATGTATTTTGTATATTTATTTATTTATATTACCATGTTTTTCCTTTTTTGTTTTTATTTATTTTTGTATATTTATTTATTTATATTACCATGTTTTTTCTTTTTTGTTTTTATTTATTTTTGTATATTTATTTATTTATATTACCATGTTTTTCCTTTTGTTTTTATTTATTTTTGTATATTTATTTATTTATATTACCATGTTTTTCCTTTTTGTTTTTATTTATTTTTGTATATTTATTTATTTATATTACCATGTTTTTCCTTTTGTTTTTATGTATTTTGTATATTTATTTATTTATATTACCATGTTTTTTCTTTTTTGTTTTTATTTATTTTTGTATATTTATTTATTTATATTACCATGTTCTTCCTTTTTTGTTTTTATTTATTTTTGTATATTTATTTATTTATATTACCATGTTTTTTCTTTTTTGTTTTTATTTATTTTTGTATATTTATTTATTTATATTACCATGTTCTTCCTTTTTTGTTTTTATTTATTTTTGTATATTTATTTATTTATATTACCATGTTCTTCCTTTTGTTTTTATGTATTTTGTATATTTATTTATTTATATTACCATGTTTTTCCTTTTTTGTTTTTATTTATTTTTGTATATTTATTTATTTATATTACCATGTTCTTCCTTTTGTTTTTATGTATTTTGTATATTTATTTATTTATATTACCATGTTTTTCCTTTTTTGTTTTTATTTATTTTTGTATATTTATTTATTTATATTACCATGTTCTTCCTTTTGTTTTTATGTATTTTGTATATTTATTTATTTATATTACTATGTTTTTCCTTTTTTGTTTTTATTTATTTTTATATATTTATTTATTTATATTACCATGTTCTTCCTTTTGTTTTTATGTATTTTGTATATTTATTTATTTATATTACCATGTTTTTCCTTTTGTTTTTATGTATTTTGTATATTTATTTATTTATATTACCATGTTTTTCCTTTTTTGTTTTTATTTATTTTTGTATATTTATTTATTTATATTACCATGTTTTTCCTTTTGTTTTTATGTATTTTGTATATTTATTTATTTATATTACCATGTTTTTTCTTTTTTGTTTTTATTTATTTTTGTATATTTATTTATTTATATTACCATGTTCTTCCTTTTTGTCCGTTACTAATGTTTTGAATTTTTTCAAACAATTGTATTCTTTTAATGGAACGATAATGTTCCTTTTTTTCGAAAGTTATAACCTGAGGATGGCTTATTGAGTAAGCCGAAAACGTTAGTTTTTCTCAATAAAAATTATCTCAGCTATAAGTAAAAGGTGTTATTTTGTGAATTAGATTATTTTAATGAATAAATTCAAATCTTGTGTTTTATTGAGCCATTTCCGATACTTTTTGGTCATAGGGATAGGCCAATAAAATATGAAAATCACTGATTTTCCACAGAAGTCTGATGACATTGTACTAACTTGTGACTAGGGATTGCAATCCAGCAGTGTTTTCAATCCAGCTGGATTTTTGCTGGACCAACATCATTCCAGCTGGATCCAGCGCGGATCCAGCGCAGATGTATTTTTGGTGCAATAAAGTGCTATCTATCTATTTATCCAGCAATTTATGGTTTTTTTTAAAGAAATAAAACATTTTTATTTAAATTCTTAAGAAACTTTTATTATTTAGACTGGTCACTATAAATCAGTAAAACTTCTTACACATTTAGGTAGTAAACTTAACTTTGGTTCGGTTTAACACTTGAGATAGAGATAATTAACTTTAAATGTTTAGTTAGATTATAATTATAATGTAATCTTTAAGTTAAATAATAGCAAAAATAATTCTACTAATTAATTTATATTAATATATTATAATAATGTAAGGACGGATAATCAGTGGCTATCAGTCTTATAAGTTTTCTTATATAGACTCTACATGTAAGTCTGTAGTTATTTATAACTAATTTAATTATTCATGTTAGTAAAGTAGTGAGTAAGTAACTCGTAGTTAGTTATTATTATCACAATCAAGAATCACATACATTCATATCATCATATATCTAAGATACTGATAATCTTTCATTTAATTAACTATTTAACTAACTAGGTAGTCACAGTTTCTCACTAATTTTCACAATAAAATTGCCTAGCCTAGCCCACTAACCACTTATAGAATAAAAGTTAAACTCTTACTTAATAGAATTAGAGTAGAAGTTTTAAAATATTAGTCTTGTCTTGAATAAAGTATTTTAAAGGATTAAATACAATTAAATCAGTCACTTCTGTTATTTTTTTTACTTTTCTGGAAGTAGGATCTCAAGAAACAAATGGTATTGACGGTGTTGTCTCCCAACCTACTTCTTAATGAACTGCATATATTGTATATCCCGCTGCGGAGAAAGCCCTTTCTGCCTCTACGTTAGTTGGTTTCAGGCAGCGCCGTAACTAGCCTTTTATGTGCCTGGTGCGAGCATCTGTAACTACGCACCAAAACTATGACTCAAAACTTGGTCCAGGTAATTTCTGCGACCCCAGGGTCTACGCCCTGTGCCCGGGCACCGCTGGCACCGCCCTAGTTACGGCACTGGTTTCAGGGTCATCAAACAATCATAAATCGTTCCGTCACATGATTCATTGACGTCACAACCGACCGTAAATTAGAATTATGCACCAGGACTAGGAGAGGAGTTACTTATTTTATTTAGCGCGAAGACACTTTATTTAGCGAGAGCGCAAAGTCAACTGGCAATTAGATCAGCAGAGGCAAAAGGGTGGGAGGTGCGGTGTAGAGAGGGGGTGTAGCACTTGTCGCACTGAACGGCAATGTCACTTTCGCCGCCGAGCGATAGCGCACGTAGCAAAGCGGCAACGCGACAACGTAGACTTTTGCGGCATTATTTAGAAAGTTAATCGAGTATTTGCGGATCCGCAGCGCTGGATCCAACATCTGATGCTGGATCCAGCAGGCCGAAGAATGCGCTGGATCCAGCTGGATTGCTGGATGAGGGATCCAGCAATTGCAATCCCTACTTGTGACCCTTAAAGATAATAGGTTATATGCCAGTATAGCTTTCAGAGGTATCTTTAACTTTAATCTGTATCTGTAAAGGTAATTTGTTGCCATTATTCTTTCATATTAAAAGTTCTACAAAAGCACTTGCAACTTTAGTAGAGTATATTTAGTATAGTGTTTCTACTGAAGTACAACTATTAAAGGAAACGTTGCTCGACTGCAGTAGCCCCAATGCTGCCGTCGTGTAGTTTCTAAATAGGCCTATGTCATCAGATGTCCGGAGTTGGCTAATTTTATGGTTAACAGTTATTGGATCTTATTAATTAGCATTGATTTCTACAGTAACGCATTCAGGATTTAATCTTGGGAGAGCCGAGTTGAACGGATAAAAAAATGTTTAATACGAATTCAATAAAATCTCCACCTTATGTGATCGCTAATTCACAAGTAGTAGGCTATAGAAATAGAAGACATGACACATTATAAATAAATAAATAAATAAATAAACGAATTTTAATTAGGAAAAGATTTTTTGGAAAATTTTCTAGTTTTTTCTTCCCTGTTTCTTTGGAGTTTGCCAGGTGCCAGGGCCCTTGGCCCCCTCTGGGTGCGCCATCGGACCTCTACAGCAGTAAAACACATTTCTGACATTTAAAGAACTGTTTTCCTTATAAATAAATAAATAAATGAAGTTAGATAGATGACCGACACGTCTCTATTGTTAAAGTAAAAGTATGATGTACAGGGACAAACCACTACTAATTTGAGATGGCGAGTAGATATTTGAAATTAGATAAATTAAAAATATGATTAAAAATTGCAGCCAAGCATTGTGAAGATGTCACAATAAATAATTGCTCGTTAGTAATAATAACTTTTAAAAGAAGCCATTGCTTTAAAAGTCACTCGAAAACAACGTGTTTTATTCGCTCTATCTTCATGTTCGCAGCTTAACATTAATATTATTTTCTGTATCATTAAGAAATATTTCAATCTTATTGTGATATGAATAACAAAATGTTGAAGTGTTTGATATTATTTCACATTCAATAGATAAATGGGGAATACATGTGCTGCTCCTGAATGTAATGGATCAAACAAGAAATTAAGAGAACTTTCAAAGTTGTAAAGAACCACACTACATCCGACGCACTAAAACTTGTTTTCATAAAAATAATTTATAAAACATGTTTCTCCATTCTGGTTTTATTTCATTTTCTAGGCTAATTTATGAAAACTTTGTTACATTTTTTTGAGTGGTACACATAATAATATAAATATATCTACAGTAAACTCAGTTAACTGGCACTAATGAGGATTTGTAGATGCTAGATAAATGCTGTTTGCCTGAGAGTTACTATTTAAAATAGGCCTAATATATACCCCATACTATACCACAAATTCTGTGTTGACTTGATATTAAAATTGAACGAGCAATTATTTATTGTGACATAGTCACAATGCTGGGCTGCAATTTTAATCATATTTTTAATTTATTTAATTTAAAATATATGCTCTCTATCTGAAATTATAGGTATACCTCGGGTTACGTCGTTTCGAGTTAAGTCGTTCTCGATTATACGTCGTTTGTCAAAAAATATATGGAAAAATAAAAATTAAATTTAAGTCATTTTATTCGACTTTACGTCTGTCCGTCACAAATATTGAAGTCGTAATATTACTAGAAAAGCGTTAAAAGCACATAAAATCATGTTACTATACAATAAATAAGAATAAAAGTATATAAAATCACATTAAAATACTCAGAATCAGAATCGAAATATCAGAATCATCTGCTGATGCTGACGATCCACAGCCATCTACGTCCGCGATGTAAATAAACAAATTGAATGTAAATATTGGTAAATTTAACATAAATTAGTTTTTTTACTATCGCAAAATAATTTTAATAACTGTATTTGTTATTTAACCTTACAAAATCATTTTATTTTATAATGTCTTAGAGCAAACCACATTCCCAAATAAAGAGTCCGCAATGTACTGTAAACATCGCCAAATTGTAAACATGTACAGTACATTTACAAGTATGTATACGTATACATGTATTTGTAAATTTAGATTACTTTTTTCTGTACTATATTAAAAACTAAAATTTATTTGCTTATATGCTTAAAATAGATTCTTATTAACCATATATTATTAAAAATGCATTTATAAATAAAATACAGGACTGGAAATGGTTATTTGTAGTTTAGCCTAGTGACAAGTAAATTCGACTTAAGTCGCCTCTTCTGGAACCAATTACCGACGTAAGGTGAGGTATAACTGTAGTACTGTAATGGTTTGTCCCTGTACATTATACTTTTTCTTTAACAATAGAGTTGTGCGGATTACCTGCTTTCAGGGAAAGTTGTGAATTGAAATAACATAACTTCCAATTTTATCAGACGTTTGTATATAGTTAATCGGGGTCTCCTGTCTTAAGCTTGGTATGCCTTCTTTCGAATTTCATACATCTAACTCCGTTCTCCAGATTAAGAAAAGACATGAACTGACGGACTGACAGTGGGAATTTATAGGTCTACAATTTTTTCAAATTGCACTCAAATATAATAATTAAAAGCAAATTAGGGCAAATAAAGACAAACTTAACTTAATGTAACATAGTTTTATTATAAAAACAGCTTTATAAATGCAGACAATTTTAGTTAAATGGAATGGGAGATAAATATGTGGTGCCTTTCGCGCTCCATGTTTGCCTCCCACTTGGCGCTGTAAGTAAACCCAAGTTAAGTCTACTTACGACGCCAAGTTTAAACTTACATATCCGCTAGAATCTGAGTTTAGTTTAATCTTTATTTAAAGTATTATTTTTTCGATTTTTGCCAGTTGCTTGAGTTCAGGTTATTTAGAGTGTACTGTGTATTTAAAAGATGTATTTGAATAAATTAATAATAATTAATATATTGTTAATTTATTAATTAGATGTAAAACATTACAAAAAATAATTAAATAAATAATATATAATAATTAGTAGAAACATAACATGATTTGAAACAACAGACAGTAGTAAATATAATATGTGTAAAAATGAAATGATGAAAATGTTTTACATCATATTACCAAAATTATCCTTAAAAATCACAGTTTTTTATTTTTATAATTATATTACCTTTTAAGTACAAGTAATCTTGTAGTGCATTTAGGCCCTATAGATATTTGTATTAGTGTTATATGTTTGTTTATTTCTGCTATAAAATATTTTAATTAAAATGTGTTTTTGACTTTAAACTATAAATTTCAAAAGAAATAACCGTGCATCTTTTATAATTTCTAATTTTAAAGCATAGATTTTTAAAATAAAAATATAAACAGAAACAATCATATAATTTTAAAGTAAGAAAATGGCGAAATTGTATAAATTGCTTTTTATATGCTTTTTTACTTTCACTGTACACAATAAAATTGACTTATTTTCTCGGAGTCGAATAACCTTAACTCCAATAATCCTGTTCATACTATTCAATCTCATTGAGAGTCAATTCCTCTCGTAATGGATGTAATTGTGGTCGATTATACAGCCTACGATATGCTGATGCCCGGAATTAATTAATCAATCAATCAATTCTCAAGACAGACGCCGTCCGTTATCCCGCTGTCTGATTTTTCTAAATAGATAAGAAATTAATATAAAAAATTACTAAAAACATATTGCTGCATGAGAATTAAATTTTCATTAAGAAACTTAGAGTTCGAGTCCCACTCAATACAAATTCTATTTCCGACAATATCTATTGTATTTCCCCAAATAGACAGAGTCGGATTTACCATCGAAGGGTCCCCAAGAAATTTAATTTTTTCGGGGCCCCTTGCAACTTTTTTTTTTGTAACTCTTTCCGCCCTGTGGGCACTAAGAGGGCCTCATATAGCAAGCCAGGGCCGGATTATCGAATAGGCAAAGTAGGCAAATGTCTAGGGCCCGTAAGTCGGAGGGGCCCGGCTTCAGTGCAGAAGATTTCTCTGTTTGAAAATGAGTTAAATTTAAGAAATTCGATAGGACAGAAAATGCTGTACTTAACAATTTTTTTCTTACTAAGCTCCTCTCGACTAGCCATTGCCTAAAAAAAAAAGGTCAACAGCCTCCCGTGCGTCAGAACTAACGCCACGAGATCTCGCGCCATCTAGATATATTCCTAGGTCCGCGTCTCGTGGTAGTACCGATGTATGGATGGTTATGATTTATTTTCTAAATCTACACCTATACGTCGCGACATCGCATATTCGATATAGCGTTCAAGTCGAGTGCGAAGATATTACAATTCAATAGTGTTTTATAAAAGAGTTAAAAAGGGTGACACCACGATATCCGCACCGGGTGTCACCGATTCTAGCTACTCTAATGTCACATTATATAAGATTTGTTTAGAAGCAACTTATTTAAATGGGGCCCCAATTTAAATTTTCTCTAGGGCCCGCTAGAGCAGTGATTCCCAACCTTTTCTAGGATGCGGAACACTTTTGTGAGCAATTTTCTTTAGCGGAACACTTACTTAAGTTAATATGAAATACATAAGCTTGTCATCAGTTATTTTATTAGAATTGAGCAGTTATAACTCAAAATCTCTACTCATATTATTAACGCCAATTCTAAGACAGGAAAAAATATACCTAAATAACTTTAATGGGAAACTTGTGCCTGATGTTTTTTACATATTTCATTCAGTTTTTATCATTGCCTTTATCTTATTCGAAACAGTAGTACACTCCATAAGTACGAGTCGTACATATATATTTAAGTTTATGAACATTTTATGATTTTAATTTTTTTATATTCGGCGGCTCGAATACGATTGTACACTTTCCGATTTGCGACTTAATCTGCGGTACACTTGGGAGATGCTTACGGAACACCAGTGTTCCGCGGAACACAGGTTGGGAACCACTGTGCTAGAGGCTTAATCCGGCGCTGTAGCAAGCTCATTATGGGTTCGGCCAGGCCCACAATGGGGCGGCCGGGTGGTGAGGGACGGGGACCGACATATCCGGAAGGACCACCCCCCGAAAAATTCCTGGGGATTTTTCGACCCATCCGGATTAGATCCCGGGTCCCCCAGGGTGGTAGGCTGCTAACCTTGACCGCTCGGCCATCCGGCCTCAGGCCAGGGCCCCTTGCAACTAAAAAAAAAAAAAAAAAAAAAAAAAAGAAGCCAGAAGAAAGGCAAAAATTGAAGAAAGAATTAAACTCATTTATCATTAATATATATATATTTTAGTATATCATATACATCACAACTTTTTCCTACTCGTCTCAGCCGCAAACTGCCCAATCACAGCTTCAAAGACAATCTCTGAAAAATAGAAAAATAAATAAAATAATAATAATAAAGAAGAGGATTCCAGACGGGGTTTCTCTCAGCGCGGGACCTTGAGTAATTAGTCGTTTTTTCTTTCTGGTAAATCCACCATTGCGTATGGATGTCCGCAAAAAGTTGATGGACAATACAAAATTACGTGATATTTTAAAATTATTTCATATAATAAATTTTTATGTTTTTATTTGATATTTTAATATAATCTTTTTCTTTCCTACTTTAAACGAATAATATTACTTCTAAATTTATTTGTTAATAATATAAAATCGAAATTTTCATAACATTACGAAACGAAAGGTGGCGTTGTTATAAAAAATGGCGGATACCGAGTTGGAAGCGTTGCGTGCTAAGCGTCTAGCAGAACTCCAGCAGCAATATGCAGTTAATTTGAGATAAATTTTAATATGATATATTTAGAAAATAAACTTCACTCTTCTTAAATGGCATCTATTTGTTTTATTAGGGAAATCAAGGACCTCGACAGAACGAAGAAGAAGAGAGAAAAATTAAAGAAGAGGAATTCAGAAATCACGTTTTAACTCAAGTCTTAACTCAAGAAGCCAGAGCAAGACGTAAGCATTTCTTTTATATGAAATTAATTAAGCATTTTAGTGACTAATACAGAATAGTTGAGAAATTCTATTATTCAGTATGAAGATTTATGTCACATATCAGAATTAATTAATTATATTTTCAATTACAATCATAATCAACATTCTTTCACTGTTGGAAAAGTAATTTGAGTTTTCAACCTAAAATATGTAAACTCGTGTACATGTATTTTTGAACAGTTTCAGTTTTTCTCTATTTTAAATTATTACAAATCATATGTCAATAGATAAAGTACAAATCAAAATACAATGTAAATAAAATGAAAAATTTGTCATTATTTATTTTTTTTGATAGGGTTTTTAAAAGTTTGTAACAATTACTAATGATTGTTTTGGAAAAACATTGATACTAAATTAACAACTGCTTTCAGCTCTAAAATGGTTCTGTTGGCAACCTATCAAAAGTTGTAACAACTATTCCATCTAAGTATCAATACATCTGCTTTGGTTTACATAATTTATGAATTTTATTATCTCAAATTTATTATATATTGAAATTTTGCATTATTATTAATATAAAATTCTATAGCCATTATAATTTTATGAATATATTTTTGAAGATTAGTAATGATTTTTCCCAGAAAATATCTGGATTATAAGAGAGTTGTTAATATGCTGAATAATAATGATATTTCTTCAGTTTATAAAAGTGAAATGAAGGACATTTTAAAATAATTTCAAATGTTTGGTTTCAGATATTAGAGTTTTGACAAGAGATGGTTCTTAACGCCTAGCTCTAGTACCAAATTTAGCCCGTTCATTTACGGTTGTTGTAAGATATTTGAACATGTTTTTATAACAAAAACTATTTAAAATACAAAATTAAATTCATTAATAAACATTGACAAAGTCTTAAGAAATATAGTATAATGTGTGAGAGGAGGACTCTTTTTCTCTAAGACAAAAACTTGTAAAAACTAGAAAATTGAAGGTATTTTGGCATTACTGTGTTTTTGTGGCAGTTTTTGTGAAGGCTTTGCAATTCAATATTTGTTTGAGTTTCTGTCTTTGACAGTTTTAACCAATATAAATTAATAACAGAAGTATAACACACAGTTTTCCATTTATGTCTCACAGGTTCCACCTTAAATAGAATATTTAGAAATGCAATAAAATCTACATTTATTTTACATTTACAATGATAGATTTGATGAAATAATTTAGTTAAATAATACATCTAATTTCGGTTTTTCATTGTAACTATGTTTTCAAAAAAATCTGTGTAAAAAAATACTGTTTGGAAAAATAGAAGATTTGTTTCAGACCTTAAAAACTAGATAAATATTATGATAAACCAATTAATATAATAGAATGTATTTACACAAAATAATCAATTTTAGTTAATAAATCAGAAGAAAGACTATTATAACTTACTTATCAGTAATATTTAATAAATTAGATAGAATTAGATAACCTAATAAATAGGATTTAACAATTTGGAGGGCTTATCACACCAAGGCTGACAGAAATAAGGACCAGATCTTTTACAAAAAAGTTAGTCTTTAATAATCACATTTCAAATTTAGGTAAGGATGAATTTCAGGTACAAGGACCCTTCATCAGCTTACAACATATGGCACCAACATAATAATTATAACACCAGTAGTTAACCAATACAAAAGAATATCTAATATATACAGTGCACTGTATTTATAATTTTTAATGTAACCCATATACTAAAGAACTAAAACTATTGAGCATAAAATTTTTCAATACAATGACAATGTGATATATCATATTATTTGGGATCAGTAAATGTCTTATTTTCTCCCACATTTTCCAAATTCTGATTTACAAATATTTTTTGTTAGAATTAAAATCAAATGGAGAATTTTAAAAAGGAAAATTTATTGAAATGTGATAAATCAAAACAAATTGTTTAAAAAGAGAAGTGAGTTACTTTTTTGAAAAACAATTCTTTTTTGGATTTATGATTGGTGTTCATTGTAACTAACTTGTAACTGCAAGTACTGAAAATGCATATATGTTTCTCTTTTCTTGTTTTGAAGTATTAATGTTTATGGAAAGAGAGTATTAGACAAGAGAAGAGAGAGATTCTTTTTTCTTTTCCATTCTCACAAAACATAAACCTGGCTTAACAGTTGTTTGAAAAGAAATGAATATAAAAATACATTTATTTAAGTATTAATGTAGTAAAGTATATATTGAATTAATTTATTTGAATTATTAAATAATATCATAAAAAGTTAATGATCTTATTAACGTTAAGTAACAACTATTTGTAAGTAGATATAGATTAAAGTTGTGAATATTTTTTTTATAAGAAAGACTTTTTAATAAATCTTCAAAAATTTTTTGTTTGCTCACAGTAAGTACTATAGGTATTGCAAAACCTGAAAAAGCTAAAATGATAGAAAATATGCTTATTCAGATGGCAAGACTTGGTCAGATTCAAGGAAAGGTAAATTCATTTAAGTAAGATTTAGTAATTTATATAGTTTTATAATTTATTATGTCAGGGATGCACAACCTTTTGTGAAGAAGGGCCAAATTAGGATTAAGTTTACTGACTGGGGGCCGGACCTCCAAGCGATTAATGCGATGGCTGAGATTGAATGCTGGCAGCAATCTTCTTGATGTCTAGTGTAATGGCAGATGTTGAAACAACCAGCAGATTTTCCAAATTCTCGTTGGTTAACCTGTTCCGTGTTTTGCACTTGTTTAAATTCATAAGCGAAAACGCTTGTTTGCATACATAGGTACTGCCAAACATGCTTGCACAAAATCGAGCATTGTCTTTCAGTTTTGGAAATGATGTATCTGGCAGTTCTTCGTAGAATGTGAGATTAGAATTTTTGAACTGTGATTTCAATTCATCACTGCACTGGATGTCTATCAACTCAAGTTGGACATCTGGAGGGGCGTCTTCCACTTTCACATCAAATGGAGTTGAAAAAAGTTGCAGATAGATCTTGTATTTCTGGAATTCACCAAACCTCTCATTGAATGATGTAAGGAGGGTGTTAACTTGGTCAGAGTAATCCATCTTCATATGTGGGTATTTCTCTTTCATGGCCTTGCAATGTGGAAAGTGTGTAAAGTTCTCTGATTGCATGTGGGACTTGAAAAGTGATAGTTTGGTCATAAATGCATTGATGTTACTTGTCAACTGAGAAACAAGTTGCATCTTTCCCTGCAATCCCAAATTAAGGTCATTTAGATAAGCAGTAATGTCAGCAAAAAAAGCTAAATCACACTGCCATCTTTGTCCCTCCAAATTCCTTGTAGTGTTCCCCCGTTCTTTGAGGAAAGTGATAATAGGCCCCAATAGCTCCACAAATCTCTTGAGGACTGTTGCCTTGCTCAGCCAACGAACTTCAGTATACGTGGGCAGGTCAGCATAATCAGCATCTATTTCTTCAAGAAATGATTTGAAGAGTTGATGGTTGAGTCCATGACGGCGGATTAAGTTCACAGTATCATAGACATCTTTCAGCAGACGTTCAAATCCCAGCTTCTTTGCACAAAGTTGCTGTTGGTGAATTATGCAATGATACTGGACTAACTCCTTTTGCCTGTCCCCAAGGTGGTTTTTCAGCAAGGTGACCATGCCATTCTCACATCCAACCATAGATGGTGCTCCATCAGTGGCAATGCTGGATAGCTTGTCAAAGTCCAGTGCTGATTTGTTGCAAACGCTCAATAAACCAGTAAGTCAGCACCAGTTGTATGTATGGAAAGTGATGCCATGCCAAGAAATTCTTCATTCACAATAAAATCTAGTGAAACACTTCTAATAAACACAATCACTTGTGCTGTTGATGATATGTCAGTGGATTCATCCACAGCCAAAGAAAAATAAGCACAGTTTGCAACTAAAATATTAAGTTGGCCAGAAATGTCTGATGCAATTTCCGAGATTCTCCGTTGTATTGTCATGCGGTTAAGACCGATTGCTTGAAAACACTTTGTCTTCTCAGGACACATCTTCTCACTTGCAATGATAAGACATTTTTTTATCATATCGCCATCTGTGAAAGGTTTCCCATTCTTGGCTATTAAAGCAGATATTTCTAGGCTGGCTTCAACAGCTGCATCCAATTCTCCAGATTGTTTCTTGAACACATTTTGTTGGCTGATTAGTGATCGTCGTAACGATTGGATTTTCCGTTCGCGTTCCATACCTTGCAGAAGGAAATCCTTGTGTTGGCTTTCATGATGTCGCTTCAGGTTGAATTCTTTTGGCACTGCTACTGTTCCATTGCACAAGAGGCAAATAATGCTGTTGTTCTGTTGCACAAAACAGTACTTGTTAGTCCACGCTTCTTGAAATTGACGATTCTCGCGATCGACCTTGCGTTTAATGCCCGGCGCCATACTGTTCACTCTGCAAAACAATGTCTCGTTGTGCCGAAAATTCTGAGCCCCGCAATGAATCGTGTTTGAGATAAGGCAAGCTAGACTACCACGTGCTTTGTTCTGTATCCACTCTGACCAAAGACTAAAGAGGCGGGGACAGAAGACTATTACGCACACGTGACAAATGGCCAGGCAGGTCTTAATTCGTTCGACCCCTGTCCGGGCGTCTCCACTATTTCTCAGAATTTGTGAGTCAGATCGTCAACATGCCAGGTGCAGGACACTAATCCATCATAAATGTGGTTATCATTCTTATCTAAATTATATTTATGGCCCGTCAGTTTTACCCCGGTGTTCAGAAATGAATCAAAAGTGATTAACGCGGTGCAGCGGAAAATCTGAATATTTTAAATATAATAAAATTGCGATATCTCGTTTCAAATTGGCGCTAGAATCAATGTGTTTTTTGTTTTCTGTCACAAATATATCACAGTTTACGACTGTTAAATTTCAAATAAAATAAAAATTAAAAATAATAATTTAATTTTAAATTTACGAAAAAAAGAATGTAAAAATAAAAGTAAATAAAAAGTTCCAATTAATTTACTACTTAAATAACCTAAATATATCTGTTTTCTTTCAAACAAAAGAAACCGCAGCTTTCTAGCTACACGGAATCATTTTACAACCCTCTTTGTTGACAAGTTTATGGCGTGACGCGGTTTGTAATAATTATTAAATCCAAAATATTTTAGTGCAAACGGCTTCCTTTCAGTCATAATGACTCTATTCCAATTACAGTATTAATTTTCTTGGTCCAACTTAATAATAATAAATTTGATGCGAAAAAATTTTTTCTATTCTTAGTCTATGGAGAGATATTGTTGTAAATTATTGGTTGTTATAGTTTTTTGTACATTTCTTTTTGAACTCTGGTTAGTTTTTTCTAGTTTGAATGACATTAGATTGACGAATAAGCGTCTTTTTAGAAAAGATTGATTCAAATTCGACTATACCAATCAGAATCTAGAATGTAAACAAATGCTAAAAAATTGTTATTTTCATAGTTTTTCAGCGCTATTTTCACTTATTTTTGTTATTTGACGCTATTTAGACGAATAAGCAAGTTTTCCGAAGCATAAAATTGAAGATTTCCCGCCAAAATAGAAACTTCCTGATAACATCGGAAATGACGTTCTAACATCATTTTATTCTATTTGATTCTTCAAAAAATCTTTAGAATACTATGTATTAGTCTTAAAATATTCGATATCTAAACCAGAGAGTGTTAGCTAGAAATAGACTTATTTATAGAACAACTCCCCATTTCTCACTTCAGGGAAAGTTATAAAACAGTTGGGTGCTAATGACTTTGTGAAAGGGAAAAGTTCTACACTTAGAAACTTGGAAAGAAGGGATTTGGCCTGTACCGTCCAAGGGCCGCATAAACATTGATAAGGGGCCGTATGTGGCCCGCGGGCCGCAGGTTGTGCACCCCTGATTATGTAGTTTTTCTATTTATCCAAATAACAATTATTGTTAACATTGATGTATCCATGTTATAGTGATATCGGACCTCCTTGTCCTCCCTCAACTGTGGTTTTGTTGGTCCATATGCAATCCATTTGCACAGAATAATAGGAAATGTAGACAAAGGGTCGTAAAACCAAAGGGAAAAAGGCGGGAAGAGGGATGGAGAGAGTAGGTCGGTACATGGTAGAGAAAGGAAGGGTGAAGTGGTGGTCTCCAAGAGTGGAATTAGAAATGAAAGTTTTTTTGTGTAGAAATATTTGACTGTTCAAGTTCTGTGTGACAAACTGGTGGGGCGGAATCCATTAAATCAGATCAGGTTCCCTACACATGTACTATCAAGAAGAATTATTAATCAGTAATATGTACAGTACATAAGAACAATAATCTAATCATTTTTATTGATGTTCATTTTTCAAAAAATATATCAAATCAAATTTTAACCTTATTAAAATTGAATGTAATTTGTTATTTGCTTTTATATACAGTAAAATTGTTTATTTTGTAGCATACTGTTTAATTATTTTACTTCAAATATCAATGTTCAAACAATAAAAGGTATATGGTAATTGATATAATATTAAATATGCTCATTTGAAATGATTTACAATAATAATTTTTTTAAAGCTTCAAGAATCTGATCTAATACCATTATTGGAACGAGTCAGTGAACAGACAAAGAAAAAAACAATTGTAAAGGTAATTATTTATTTGAATATATTTATAATTCATATACAGTATATATATATATATTAGACTTTAATGAATATAAGTAATTATTCTCAAGTTGAATATAATAGCAATCATTTTATGAATAATAATTTATTAGATTTTAAATATTTATTATATATTAAAAGTATTTTATTTAATTATCAATATGAGGGGAAGGTGAAAAGTTCTTTGCCTAGCCCATAGATGGCACTGCTACAAATGAAATTGCTGTTTTGTTATGGTGGCGTACTTGTTGCAAATGTGAATTTGATCAGACAAATAGTTTGTTTTATACTGCTTTTTAAAGTAAGCATTTTGCATGTTTTTGACAAAATGAATAAACTTGAATACCATTCTGTCATAAAATTCTTTGTTTTGGATGGTTTATTGCCAACAGAAACTCATCCAAAGTTGGTAAAAGTGTATAAGGTGTCTGCACCTTCATTATCAACAGTAAGAAATATGCAGCTGAGTTTAAATGTGGTTGTACATTGATTGAAGATGATCCATGTGAAGAATGGCCAAAAACTGCAACTACCGAAGAAAATATCGAGAAGATACACAATATGGTTCTAGATGATCAACGATTAAAGGTGTATAAGATAGCTAAGGCTGTAGGCATCTCAGAAGAGAGGGTACGGCACATTTTACACGAAGAACTCAGTATGAGAAAGCTTTGTGCAAGATGGGTGCTGCATTTGTTAAATGCTGATCACAAACAAATGAGGAATCGACTTTCTCAGCAATGTTTATGCCGTTTTAAGAAGGATTGAATTGATTTTCTTCATAGATTTGTTATGATGGATGAAACATGGGTTTACCACTTTACACCTGAGTCAAAACAACAGTCCAAACAGTGGGTAGAACTTGGTGGCTCTGCACCAAAGAAAGCAAAGACAATTGCATTGGCTGGAAAGGTTATGGTTAGTGTTTTTTGGGATTCCAAAGGGATTCTTTTAATTGACTACCTGTCAAAGGGTCAAACAATTAATGGAGAATACTACATACATCTTGACCAGCTAGATGGAAAAATTAGAGAGAAAAGGCCTAGTTTGCAAAAGAAAAAAAAATCATCTTTTACCAGGACAATGCACCTGCTCACAAAGGTGCTTTGGCAATGTGAAAATTGAGGGATTTGAAGTATGAATTGTTGGAACATCCTCCCTGTTTGCTAGATTTGGCTCCCCTCTGACTTTCAACTATTCCCAAATCTTAAGAAATTTTTGTCTGGAAAATGTTTTGGGTCAAGTGAAGAGGTGATAACAGCAGTAAATGGATATTTTGAAGACTTCCAGAATTGCACTTCAGGGACGGAATCCACTTATTGGAGAAACGTTGGACAAAGTGTATTGAACTAAAGGGAGACTACATTGAGAAATAAATGCATTTTTAAAATAAAAAACTAATTTTTTCACTACTAGGCTGAGAACTTTTCACCTTGCCCTCGTATGTTAATTGTTTCCAAAGTAATTTGAGTTCTGTTTGGAAATGGAATGTTTGCAAATAATGTAAATAAATGAAACTAACATTTAATGTCTTCAAACAGACACACACTGCCAAAAATTAAGAAACAAAAGACTGTTTTTACTGAATCTATAAAACAAGAAGTACCATGTATAAGATATAAATGCATAAATTATATGCATTTAAAAAAAATGCAAAATTAATTATTGAGTGTGAAGATAAATTCAAAATATAAAAATATTAAACTGTCTTTTCTGAAAGTTCTTTGTACTTTAAATTTTAAGCATTTTCTTTTTAATATTTTCAAGGTTAATGAGCAAAGATTTTTTTGATGATTACTAACTTTACCTTCTTAGCATATCTTGATATGAAGAGAATTAGGAATCTGCTATCATTCCTTTTAACATCAGAGAAAGGAATATTATATTTTAATGGTTTGAAATTGAAATGTATTCAATGGACATAATAATCTACTTATTTTTAAAATTATTCTTGAATATTCAGCAGTCCATTTATAAGTTAGAGGTTCCATTTCATGTTTTAAGCATTTTAGATGGTTTGGATTTTTACAAAAAGTAAAAATAATTAACAAATAGTGATCAGATAAACTTATCGTACAAATTTCAAGAGAATATTTTAGAATGACATAATACAGTCTGTGTTCTGTCTTGAATCTGTTTATATATATGCCTATGCAGAATCTAATAATCTCCATTTTTCATAATGTAATCTCACTTCAAAGACAAGATTTTAAATGAAAAGATTGCTAACTGATTAATCAGTATAAAAATTGTTCTAGTTATAGTTTAAATGTCACTATCTTAACTTTAGTAACATTTTTGAACTTTCTAGAATTTTTCATCATAAATTTATTATATTAGATTAAAAAAAATTAAGATGAAAATCAATTCATTTTTTAAATTCAAAGTTAAGTCTTTATGCATAACTAAAAATTTATGGCTTATTAATTAAAATATATATATGTTACTGTTATTGTATTAAAAGCAGGCATTGTATAGAATGCCTAGCATTTTTGGGAAAGTATGAAATATCTGAATTATTTTAATATTATATATACTTTCCCTAGGCATTATATAGAATGACAAATGCTATTTAGACATAAAGGCCTTTTTATGACATTTTAATACTAAGTCATAAAAAGGCTTTTATTGAAAAGACATATATGAAAAAGAAAGAAATACAAAATAAAGTATAGGACTTATTGAGGAAAACAAGAAAGAATAAAATATGAATCTACTTGTTGCGACAAGGAAGGAAAGAATTTTATCTTAAATTGCACTTAATTGTCTTTCTCACAAAAAAGTAAAACTTGAAAAGAGAGTCATGAAAAGGTCTTCATTAAAAATAAAGAAAGGAAAAAAGAAAATATCAATAAAATATAGAACTTCCTTACTGAAAAAAAAAAGAAAAAAAATTAACTTTTTGCATTAAGAAAGGGCTTGAATGGCATTTTGAATTGCATTTCATTGTTTTTTAAATTCCTACTATTAGTTCACACTCTCCCTATATATATATATATATATCTTGTTCAAATTTTCAATTGTTAATAAAATACTTTTTATTCATCCACTCAAGTTCAAATACATTTTTTTAAACTTGTAGTGGATGACACTTGATGTTAATACAGTTTTTTCAAATATTAATTCATTAATTAAATTTAATTATTGGTTAATATTACCTGTGGTATCGAAGATGGCGATGGGGAATTTTTTCTTTAGATACTAGACGGTGACAGGAAAATTTCTTTCCCCTACATTTGAGATGGCCGTGTTTCCGGTAATCTCGAATCAGATTCTCGAGTGATAATCTGGAAGCAGATTAACAATGGATAATCTCGAAGTAGAATACCAAATGATCTAAACGTTAGGGGGCAGTACCTGTACTATCTGTCACGTTATGCAAATTAATAAATTTCCTTGTCGTCGTCTAGTGTCTAGGAAAAAATTTCCCCGTCACTGTCTTTGATGCCACGGGTAACATTAACCTAATTATTAATACTTTAAATAGAGTTTTCGCAGTTTGTAATGAAAATTGAAATCAACAGGCAGTAGCTCAATCGGTAAAATGCACGGATTTCAGTATTTTTCACATAAAGGCAAAGAATGCGAGTTCAATTCTTGCGAAAATCAATAATTTTTTGATAAAATTTTGAAAATTTTTGCTTTAAGTAGACGTTTTATCCAAATGATTTTTGAGAGTGAGTTAGCAGTTGTGGCTTAGTGGTTAGAATGAAGGATTTTTCCCAAAAAATAAAATTGAAGAAATTTTATGGTTTGGGTTCAATTCCAATGTCTCTATTTTGCCACTTAATATTGTGATTCTGTCATATGTATATACATATTTATATTAATTGTAAATATTTAATAAAAAGTAACTAAAATAAAATTTTTCTTTGTTGACCTAAGTAGGAATTGACTTAAAAAATTTTTCTTTATATTACTTGTTTTCACACAAAAGCACTTCATGTTTTGGCACTTGGTTTTACACATACACTTGATGAATCTTTGGCTGCTTCCTGTGGAGGGAGCAGTAGCAGCTGACCAGAGAGGTATTTTTCAGTCAGGAATGTTTTCAATTCTGAGTAAATTCTTTGGGCATAAAGTGATTTGTGATCTCATATACAGTTGTTTTAAAATTTCTTCAGAAGTTCCAAGTCAGTAAAAACTGTCTTCTGTCATGCTCATAACAACTGTCAACAGATTGTTTGAATCATCTCATCCCTTGTTGACATCAGGAATAGGAATTTGCAAAGTAACTCCAAAGAAGCAGGAGGAAATTTCCAGATTGAATTTAGAATTAATTTTACCTTTGACAGCATTCTCAGTTTTGAAGCAAAGAGTGCACAAAATATCCATTTCCTCATTTCCATCATCATTACTGCCATAGCCACAGAATCTATGAATTTTTTGACGACACTCTCTGCATGCATATGCATTATTGGTTTTTCCTTTAAACACACAAAGATAGCAGAAATGGAAGTGTCTTTGATAAACATGTCTTCATCACCATATTGGTTTCTTCTATCATCAACTACAATATCATCCATGTTTTGTGCAATAGACTCTTTTTCATGCATAGGATGATTGGTTTTAACTTCTTGTATTGTTTGAATGCTTTCTATTATTTTTTCCAGCTACTCCTCAGTCTGTATGTCTTGTAAAACATCTTGTGGTAGAGAAGATGACATGAGACTCACTTTAGCTTTGCAACCAAAGAGAGCTTCCTATGATGTTCTTGTGATCTCAGAATGATAAGCCCTATTCTTCATAAGTTGAACAAAACATAGTCCCTCACTCTAGGAGTCAGTTTTTTCATTCTGCATCCAAGTACTGTACATAGCATATTTTTAATATCTTGATTAGCTCTTTTGACACTACCCTGGCTTTGTGAGTGGCAAGGCTTGCCATGGATGATCTTCAGTGTCAATCAATACTCCTTCAAGCTGGTCAGCACATACTTGCAAATTCCCTACCATTGACAGACTGTAGAATGGATGGTGTCCCAAGCAATGAGATGTCCACTAGGTTATAGACTATTACTGCTTTCTTTGAAGTTAGAGCCTTGAGAACCATGAACTTAGATGATCTTAGTACACCATTATAAATTTGTATTCCCTATCAGGTTAGAACTGAAAATCAAAGATTGACCTGATGACAAGAATTAAATTCAGAGAAAAACAATAGGCTTCACAACAACTTTTTTGTTTTGTAAGCACTGTAAATGAAAGCAGTTGTTTTGAGCATGTTCTCTAACAAATACAGCTTAATTTTTTTTATGAATCTGCAATATTATCTTTATCCTTTACAGTCAGACATTATTTGGTATGCTAAATCATCATCAATTGCTTCCCTTCAGTTATTTTATTGCTGGAAAGATCTCTTTTTCCCTAGATGCATGTTTGAATGGATATCCTGTATATATTTAACATTATATATATTTGTTACTCTAATGACAAGTGATAAGTCACTGACAACTATATATTAAAAATATATACATTTTAAAAATAATAGAAACTTCTTAGATTGTTCTCATTTATGATAGCTAAAAAATTTTTAAACTGTTTGAATGCAGGATATATGGTATAAGAATTTGGTTACTGAACAAATTTTGATATTATTTCACCATTCATAGAAATAATAGCTGTTACATTATATATTTTCTTTTACATTTCTGCTGGTACGTCACTAGGTATTCTGAAGACTAGTTTGTTTCTTTGTACTTTACACTACGTTTTTCAGATATGACATCATTAATAAATTTTCCTTTAGAACTTGTGAAGAATAACAAACTTGTCTGATTTTATTATTTTCAATCAGGTTGCAAACATACTCTAAAATATTTAAGTATATAATCTATTAAAATTAATGGTCACTTAAATAGCTATACAGCCTTTTGTTGTTTGTATTTACCTGCCACCATGTGACAGTGATATCACGTGGATAACTTCCATTCCTAGTAGAAAAATTTATCCAAAATATTTTATGTAAATAATTTTAAAATATATTTTAATATATTCATTTGTTAACAAATTATTAAAATCTTTTTATGTTGAATAGTTTGATAGAAGAAGAGCAGCTCTAGATTCCGACGAAGATTGAAAGCTTTGCAAAGAATTATGGCAGGTTATATACGTAATATGAGCCATATTGTGCTCTATTTTTTGTTTTATATATACATAAAAAACTATTATGTTAATTAATCCTGTTTATTATTTAAAATAAATCTTCAAATACTAGTTTATTTGTATTTTAATTATTTTATTATAATAAGAGTTCATAAAACTGACTATTTAAATATGTTTGTATTTGATAATTTGAATTTGTGAAATTAAATTGTTATGTAATTTAAGTAACATTTAAATTTGTTTTATTTAACTAATTAGATTCCTGGTATGGGAAAAGTTGAAGAGAATAAAAAAGTTTTACACATCAAATTTTTTTAAAGTGCTGTTTGAGTTAAAATTATTGACACTTGTAAATTACGCCTGAATATTTGTGTTCAACAATATAAAATAAATTTATAAATTTGCACTGCTTTGCATAAATCAAATGATGAATTGTTTTTTCATATTAATGAATTTTGTAACTATATAAACTGAAAGTAATAAATACAAATTAAACTAATAATCTAATTTTAATTGAAGAGTATCTAAATGTCAAAAAATGATGCATTTACTGTTCCTTTTGAGATATAATTTTGTTGAAATAATTTCTTTAGTTTTGGATAATTGAACAAAAATTAAAAAATTTGAATACATTTTGCACATGAATATACCATCATCAGATTCCACATTTCAATGTTCTTTATATATCAGTTTTTATTTTAACATTTTGTTATTTTCATTGTCTTTGCTGTGCATGCAGAGTATAAAAAATTTTTTTAAGCATTTAAGCAAGCCCTTAATTGAAAGTTTTTAAAAGAATTCTTTTGTTAAAATATAATATTGACATTCTATAATGTATTTTTAATATATGAGTAGTACCTGACAGTATTAATTATATGGAAGCATTAGCTTTGTCTTGACAGCAACATGTACAGATTAACAGAATATGTATTATTCATTTTTGACAATCAATCTGAAAAAATATTTAAGTTGATGACTACTCACCATAGAAATTTGTATTTAGAAATTATTGATGTACCAAAGAGATTTTTAAAATTTTTAGAAACAGTTCAAATGTTTTTCATTTACATACTTATTTGAATGCAGATTTAAAGATATTTGGAGAAACTGGACAGACAGCCAACCATTGCTACGACATCCAATCTGTTTCTAGGTTTCACTGTGGAAACAACTTTGCTAAATCAGCATTCAACTAAATATGTGGACAAAAAACAACAAAAAGTATTTTTAGTTTTTTATTCATTTTTATTTATCTAATATTTATTTTTAATCTCTATTTGTTCAACATTTTCAATTTCATCTGCAAACTACTAAGAAATAAAATACATCTACATTTTACAGGTATTAATTAGAGCTAATTTATATATATTAGGAAATATACATTGATTAAATATGTTTATGGAAATCATAATACAGTAACAGAAAAAAATGTGAAGAGTCATGAAAGTTGAGATAAACTCACAGCTGGAAAAAAAGTTGAAAATGACTGACAGAGAATAACAACACACAAAATTCACTTAACACCAAAGGAGTCATTCAAATAAGAGTCACCAATATTTAGACATCTTTTGAAAATGTGATGTCACACTTGATCTGCCATCTGGATATTCAAGCATTTCTGTAAAACAGATCTATAGTACAGTAGATTAATTTATTCATATTCTCTGCCATGACAAGACTAATTTTAAAAAATAAGCCATGGAGGAAGAACAACGAAATCCACTGATTTACCACAGAAGACATTGTACTAACTTGTAATTCCTAGACTAAAGATTATATATAAATGAGAATGTTTGTTTGTTCGCTATGCATGCCTAGGCTGTTCCACCAATTGTTACAAAACTCCGAAGTTATATACTTCTAACTTAGATTGTGTTGTACAGTATATCTCTCCCCAAAATATTGATTGAATTTCTATCTACATTTGCTGCCTTTACATGTAGCGTCATCTGTTGGCAAAAAATTTAAGAAAAATAAAACTAAATATAGTTCTTACAAAAAAGGATATAATTTAAAAAAAATATATGGTATATTCACTGAATTACAGATTTACATTGTCTCGGGCATTTGGCTGTAGATGAATAATTGTTTGTGCATAACAGAATTTTTAAATAAAACCAAGTACAGTGGAACCTCGCTTAACGAGCATAATTCGTTCCAGAATCTTACTCGTAATGCGAAACAATTTTTTCCATATAAATTAAATTACGATAATGCGTTCACTGCCAAAAAAAAGACTCAAATATTTTATGTATAACGTTTATTCAAAAAAATTATGCAATATACATTAAGGAGCGTGAATCATCATCATCATTTCTTCTAGAGCGGAATGAACCAACCTGAAATGCGAATTCAATTTACAGAAAACAAAAAAATGACATAATAGAGAGGTTGCGACCGAAGTTTTCATCTCTGAAACGTGAACGTCAAACGTTGAGCGCCACCATCTTGTAAGCCTAAAAGTTTGACAATGGTGTTTGGAACGTCGAGCATGATTCCAATGACGTTTCAAACTCCATTGCCAAACTTCTCGGCTTACAAGATGCTGGCGCTCAGCGTTTGACGTTCACGTTTTAGAGATGAAAACTTTGGCCGCAACCTCTCTATTATGTTTGATAAACACGCCAAACGATATGCCAAATTCTTGGACTATGTAAAAGCTATAATTAAATATTAGAAATTAATTAATTTGACTAGAGATAGGCAGTTATGCTTTTATCGTGCATTAAATTTAATAATTATAAGTAAATAACTTTTAATTTAGACATTTTTAAAATTTAATTTGAAAATGATCATTAAATTTAATACGAGATGGCAGCATAACTGCCTACCGCTAGTCAAGTTTATTAAGATCAAATACAACCTCTTCAACCTCTTTATTAATCAATTATTAATATAAAATCAATTATTAATTTGTCTCTTTATTAATTTTGAATATGTAATTATATCCTTAATATCTCCCAAGAATTTTGGCATATCATTTGGCGTGTTTATTATTTAACGGACTATGGTTGTTGATGTTTATACGTAAAATGTCTGAACACAAGTTTGGAAAAATGTGTGATCACAAGCGACACTAAGATGCTGATGGCCGGATAGCCGAGCGGTCAAGGTTGGCAAATTGCCGCCCTGGGAGACTCGGATTCGAATCCGGACGGGTCGAAAAATCCCCAGGAATTTTTCGGGGATGGTCCGTGCCGGATATGTCGGACCCCATCCCTCACCACCCGATTGTGGACCGAGCCGAACCCATAGTGGGCTTGCTGTAAGAGGTCCTCTTAGTGCCCACAGGGCGGAGAATTAAAAAAACAACTAAGATGTAGCAGAACGAGTGCTAAACCCCGACTAATGGAGTATGCGCACAATCCGGGACTACTACTCTACTCGTCACTCGTTATGCGAAACATCGGTCATTAAGCGAGTCAATTTTTACAATTTTTTTTCGTTAAACGAAGTTCCACTATATATTGTGAAAAAGAAAAGTATTTAATTCTTAAGAAGCGACGAACTTTCAAATTGGCAATCGCTTTACAAAAGAATTTTTCGAACCTGATAAATACTGTACTAGTATAAATTTCTCAAGGAAAACATCATAATTATTCCAAGTACTCGATGATGATAAATTTTTATATCACATAAATAAACTGAAGGGGTTTCGAGTACTGGATTTTTGTTCAATATATTGCACGAAACAAAACAAGACTCTTGAGCCGGTGTGCTTTTCTCTAACTTGTATTTAATGAAGAAAAAAGTTAATCAAATGCTTTTCAATTTACACAAAACATCGAATTTTAAAAATAATTTAATGTTTCTATTTAATAAATGGACTAAATATAAATAATATCATCAAATTCTGTTTATCATAATTTCCTGCATTATCCGGTGATAATTTATTTCGTTTAGTAATCTTCCAGTCGTACATATAATCGCACTTGAAATTCAAGAAATAAAACGAATCTATGAATTTGCTGCGGAGACGTTCATAATCGGGAGTTTCTTCGAATTTTAGACTTCTGCAAATTCAACGGGAAATTCGCTGCATAATGTTTCGATAGAAGTAGATGCTTTCTTTTCCAAGATTCTTTCGTATTTTTGTTTTCTGGTTGCAGCAACCAATCCCTCCCAAGGAAGAAATCCTCGAAGGAATTTTATTCATTGTACGATACCTTATATCAATAACTTCGGATGACCGATATCGACTCCATTATGCTCTTGTATAAAACAATTTGTAAAACTTGAAATTTTGAAGCTATTATTTTCGAAAGAACATAGTAATTGTTTTTGGATTATTGCTAGGAAAATTACAATGGAATCTACGAGGAAACTCAAAATTGAAATTTAATTGTTATTAAATTCACTCATTTTTAAAGATTATTAAACTCCTTTCGCCCCGTGTGCATTAAGAGGGCCTTTTTCGAATCCATCGTGGGTTCGCCTAGGCCCACAACGGGCGACTCGATTGCGAGGGACGGGGTTTAGCATATCCGGGATAGACCGCCTCCGAATAATTATTGGTATTTATTCGGTCGTCCGGATTCAAACACCAGTTCTCCAGATGGATCTTAACATTTAATCGTAATATATAAGGCTATCTGGTAAAATGTCAGTCTCGATCCAAATGCTTTTCAATTTACACAAAATCTTAATCAAATGTATCCGATTTTCTCGTGTATGTTGCGTTTCTCGTGTATGTTGCGGAGAGTTTTACTCCTTTCCAATCCTGTTATAGATCTGTTATAGGTCTGTCCGTACTAGATGTAATTCTTGCCGACTCCACGTTCAACGCACTTTCGGATAATTTATGCAATCAAACTTTAAACCACAGGAGAGATTTTATATAAAACTAAGAGAATACTACGTACTTAATATTTTTATGTTCAGTTTGTATTTTTAATAATTCTTTCGTGCTTCATGGCTGTGATTTTTTTTATTTTATTATAAATCAATTTTAATTATATTAATTTGTTGCTAATAAAAAATATGATTTATTTCGTAAAATAAATTCGAGAAACACATAAATCTCACTAGAGGGCGAACAGACTCTATATATTAGCGGCGTGTCTTTCTTCCATTTTATTTTACGTTGATGGTTTGTCCGGTGAGTAAAAACCGTTTTGAAATTTTTGATACTTCGTTTTACTTAAAATAGGGTTCAAATCTATTTCTGTTTTTAGCGGAAGGTTTAGTTTTATGTGAATTATATTTCTAAAAGTTCGATTATGTCAGGATGTATTTGGATTGAGATTTTCCACGTGCTTCGCTTCGTTTCTTTTCAGAGATCCGATGTGGTCGAGTGATTTTGTAATTTAAACATTTTCCCTAAAATTAGAATTTTGTGGAAAGTCATTCAAGTAAACTGAACTGGTGTGTTTTTAAGTGATGGGAAATAAAAGTAAAAAGTATACATAAATAATTAAATAAATAAATAAATAAATACGTAAATAAAAGTAAAAAGTATACGTAATTAATTTAAGACCTTTTCCCCTTTCTGCCGTATCGTAATGATGACCTATTCCGTGTTTCAACTGAAATGTTTTTAGATGAAACATTCTTTACTGAATCTTAATTTTCTTAATTCACTATTGATGACAAATCAGCAATTAGTAAATAGATTTTTGTTAATTTCAGGTTACGTTTGAGGAAGGTGCTTTGAAAGGTTAGTATGTCTAATAATTGTCTTTTAAATGAGAAGTGATGAATTGTCATTGGTCCGTGTTTCTGAATAAATGTGACGATAAACAATGACGTAAATCTGATTTATGAAATTTTAAAATTCTACTTTAATAATGAATCCATCTGCCATACTTATTTTTTCCCTCTTCTTCTCTTTCAGGACTTCATCTGATATCCTTATGCTGAGTATTGGTAAGAATGGGTATTAACAAACAATATTTCTTGGACGTCCTTTCATTCAAGTATACATAATGTCATTTGTATCAACATCAACAAATTTTCCTTCGTCTCGTTGACAAAGTCCTTCCTTAAAGAGAGAACGCATCGTGGGACATCAAATCTTCCATGTCAAAAGCAATTTGACTTCACTTCAATAATGTGTTGTCCCATAAAGGGATTTCTTCGATGCTGTCACTCGAATAATACTTTTTTTGGATCCGAATCCTCGTGGCATTAAATCCCGTACAGAATAACTATTTTTTTTTTCATTTTTTGATACTGCGCCCTATTAATGACTGAAAGATGGTGACCGATGTATGCACTTCTACCTGTTAGTTTGCAGTCATATTGGTCCTGCCACATAATGAGTTGTTTCTGTGTGAAGCTTTGCTTGCAATGGACACAGGTAAAAGGATTTCTGCTTACACTTGTTACAACTGAAAGGCTTTTCTCCCATGTAAATGTTTCTTGTATTTAAACAAAATAAAAGCATATTTTATATTGTTTGTTATGAATATATATTATTGTTAAAGTACAACATTGATCATACATGATTTCAATAACTTACTAGACAAATTATTTACAAATTTGTCTTGTAGTTATAATTTGTTTCACACTACATAGCTTATGGGTCGCTGGGAAAATTAATTCTAGTGTAATTATTTTATTAACTAGCAGCTGTATGGCATTGCTTGGCAGAAAAGTAAGGCGGAAAAACGTTAAAGTGAAAAATAATAAATCTAACAGTTACAAAACTTAAATAATTTGTTTTGTTTCAAAAGCGTTCAACAAACATTACAAATTTGCTGATTAGCTTAACGTTTCATGTCGATATAGAATGGGGAAAGTGGTGTTCAAATTTTATGAAAGTTATTTTCGTCAGAGTGCCGCAAAGAACTCCCGTAAAATCGTAAAAAAATATTGGGTCACGTGACCCGGCTTTTTTGCTCGCGAACCCGCATAACGTAGGCGCGACTTTCGAGGGTTATATCTCACGAAGGGTCACATATAGAGGTTTAGTTCTTTTAACTTTTTCGCTCGCACAGGGGGGTCGACAATTTGCCCTCTCCCGCCCCCCTCATTCGGACCTAGAATCTTGCCCACGAGACTACCTCTGACAACTAATTCAGAAGATACTGTTTTTCCCCCTACCCTTTGCAGGCATCAAGTGATAGAGCAATGCTGCCTTATTAACACTTGATTACTTAACAGTTGGCAAACCAAAGTTTGATGAGGAGAAAAAATGCCCTTTTTCGAACAATGTTAACATCTAGAAAATGGATAACTAAGGAACTTTTATGTTCCATTCTCAATTTTAGGCCGTCGTCGTTATTGTTTATTCCTTCTACGAATTCATTTATCCTACAATTACGTGGACGATGTCCTTATTATATGGAAGAATATTTCTACTGGTGTTTACATGCACAGTCTGCTTTACATCCCATTGTAATCGAATGACCCATACTGTTAAGCTGGCAGCATTCCTAGCTCTAATCAGAAGAGCCTTTCTACATTGTGACAGTGTTGTTGACAGAACAAAGGAAATCAACAGGATCGTACAAGTAACTGAAACCCTAGGATATAAAAAAAAAGCACAATAGCAGGAATAGTTAAAAAAATACGAGATGGGCACAGCAAGAAGTTCAAAACAAGATCCCAGTAAAGTCACAAAGTTTACATACAACAAGAATACGAAAGGCATTATGAAAGAAATTGCAAACTGCAGAGAGGCAAGAATTAGTGTTGCCACCTTTACAAAATCGCTGACCCGGATGGAAAATCAGGTTTGTTCGAACAAGTTCCTGATGCATGCGCAATGTCATTTTACAATGCAAAGAATAATGTGCATGCTGGTTCTAAATCAGTTACAGTTAGGGACTAGGGACTTGCGTAGAAGTAACGTATGTAACCTAAATTAAGAAAGAAAAAAGAGATAATTTAGCTCCATAGAAGATGTGTACGGACGTACTGTACAAGCAAAAAAAAAAAAAAAGGTCGAGAGGCAGGTTGTGTGTCACACATCGGCGTAAAGAGCGTAACATGGCGGAATGGCAGATGAGTTTCAGTGAATGTGAGGTCTTTCACTGTTCAAATGGTGTAAATTTATAAAAATATTTGAAAGAACTTTGTTTCATCGTAATTTCACAATTTCTACTACACTCCCAGACAAAATTAATAGTTCACCCAGACAGTGAGTCAATTCCCGGACTGTCCGGGTGGTAACACTAGCAAGAATGGATCTAAAAAGAGCTCTGAACCTATACACAATCTTAAGAAATGATAAAGATCACATTAAAAAGGAAGAAAAAGCAGGTGTACAAAATTCCTTATGAGAACACAACTAGGAATCAAAAAGGACTACATTGGAGTCACAAGAAACTTGGGGATAAGACTTAAAGAACACAAATATGATGTCAAAAAAGCTCCAACTCAAAAGGTACTTTCGTAGTTCACGCAGACCCAAGGCTCAATAATAAAATGGGATGAAGCAGTTATTGTCAAACCCTTGCACTCCCCAACATTAGCAAATACTGCCAAAAAAATTTGAAATTTACAAAAGCAAACTGGAAGAGGCATGCATAAATGCAAGGGATGCAGACAGCGTGGAAATTTATTGTCAAAACATTTAACAGGAACTCGTAATCTTGCTTTAGTTTATAATTACATGTTTCATTGGTTATTCCTTAACAATTTACTACTATGTTTATATAAATTATTACTAGTAGATTTATTTTTATTTCTATTACTATGTCTGACTTTATTATATATTTATATTTGTATATATTTATTTTCTTGTTTTTTTTACCGTTTTCGATGTTTTGAATTTTTGAACATATGTATTCTATTTAATGGAATGCCAATGTTCCATTTCTCTCGTTAAGTCTGATGATGGCCTATAGAGTAGGATGAAAATGTTAGTTTTTCAATAAAACTATTTTGACAACACAAAAGGTATAGTGTAATAAATTATTTGCTGAGCATGTTTTGTTTAATGATTATTATTACTTCGTGTCACTGTCAGAATGTTTCCACGAAATAAAATGTAAAAAAAAGAGAATAATTTACGGAAAAAGATTGAAGCAGCCTTTGCAGAAGCAGAGGAATCAGAATAAAAGTTTAAAATTTTATTTACATATAAAAATATATTTTTATATGTAAAAAAATGTTTTTTACTTGAATAATTTATTTACACAATTCTGGAGTTGATCCTCTTTTCATAACTTCAGTCTGCCAAGGAAGTTGACCTTGTTTGCTCAAAAAGTCGATATAATTCACAAACTTTCTTTGCATTACTACCACTATTTTTTATTTTAAAAACATGGCATGTAGTCCTGTCTGTCATTGCTTGTTTGTTTGTTTCATTATGCCACTGACCTGGATTTATTACACCATTAAATCCTCTGGAATCTACATAATTACTCGTGTAATAAGCTCCTTCCTGGGACAGACATCTTATATCAAATGTCCTGAGATAATTATGTAGGCATACTATTGTCTTTACAAATTTTATAACATTTTCAGGATTAGCATTTACAATATTTTTATATATGCACCACCTGGCTGCTAAAATCCCAAATGTATTTTCAATAGTGCGTCTTGCACGAGACAAACAATAATTGAAGACTGCCCATTCAAGCGGTAGATTCTTACCAGGGTAAGGACGTAATAAATTTGGAAGGAGAGGAAAAGCCTCATCCCCCACAAAACAATATGGAACCTTAATATTTGTACCTGCCAATTTCTCATCTGCAGGAAAATCCATTTTTTCTTGTTTGATTAATTTTCCAAATACAGAATTACTAAACACTCCTCCATAGGATTGTTGACATAGGTGCAGCCTGATTCTGGGTGCACCTATGTCAACAATTGTAAATCTGTATTTAGCATCACAAGCAGCCATGAAAATAATACTATTTGTACCCTTGTAATTATGATAGACTGTACCAGAATGTTTTGGTTGCTGAATAACGACATGTTTACCATCTATTGCTCCTAAGCATTGGGGGAAGTTGAATACATATTAAACTTTTTGCTGATTTCAATAAAATTTTCTTTATCAGGAATCTGAAATAACAACATTGTTAAATTTGAGATGATATATTTTTTAAAAATTCATGAAAAGTATAATGTTTACCTTCCAATATTCACCAGAAAGCACAGTCCATATTGCATCACATACTTGTTTCACTATGTTACGTGTTGTTGAAACACCAATGCGATAATTTAATGCACATATTTGTTGCTCTCCTCCATGTGCAAGAAATCTGTTTTGTTAACAGAGAAAAAATTGAATTAATAAAAAGTTACAAAAAGTAAACTACTATTTAAAATTAATATGCAGTTCAGTGAACTGAAGAATTTAAGATGATAATGTCTATAAGGAACATCTGAAATACTATTTTCTTTACAGGCAACATTATCTAGATTCCTAAAGATTAACTGGTTAGTGAAATTGTAATTATTTGCAATGTAATATAGAAAAATTGCACTAACCAGTATTATTTGTAAGATCTAATCCACCTGACTTTTATTTTTTAAGCATGTTAAATAAGAATTATAGTTATAGAAATATGTTACAATTTATTTTGCTAAAATAAATATAACATATACAAATACTTTGTTTTGGAATTATATAGATATTGAAACTTGATTGTAAAGCCTCCTAAATGATACAAACCTTAATGTCAGTGCAAGTTGTTCAACAGGTGATATGCTTTTCCTATAAGTTGTATTTTTACATGTAATTAGTGGGCCAATTTTGCTCAGCAATTCATCAAATCTAAAAATACAAATAATTATTATTGTAAGTCATTCATAAGTTCAATTTTCATCTGTTATGTAATTTTGACATTACAGAAATTTAATTTTTTGTGAAAATTTTTAGACATCATCTGAAAGAGAATAAGAATTTCTATAATTTTTTCTAATGGAAACTTTATCTGGCTTGTATGAAATGTGTTTTAATTAAATACATTACAATACTCTTTCTCAATTTTGAAGTGGATTGTTATGGAATATAAATTATTTTAGGAGTGCAATGTAAAAAAAAAAAAAAAATAACAAATTTTAACATTAGAAAAACATTCTTCAATAGTTTATGCAAATAAACTAACATTTATAAAAATGCTATATTATAGAACTAACTAAATCATTTAGCAAAATATTCTGAGTTAGCAGAATTATTCAATCTTTACATTTGAGTAATTTGTATATAAACTCTTATCTCAGATTATACACTAACGATTTATTAGATTAAAAATTGTTGCACTTCTCTTTATTTCTGTCATGAAGTGTTTGACACCTTCGATATCCTTATTAATGATATACTTGTTTAAGCTTATTAAAAGCGTTATGTACTTTTTTCTCGCAAATTTTAAAAATTTGCTATCGAAACGTTAACTGTTTATAACAGTGGTTCCCAACCGGTGTTCCGTAAGCATCTCCCAAGTGTTCTGCAGATTTAGTCGCAAATCGGAAAGTGTACAATCGTATTCGAGCCGCCGAATATCAAAAAATTAAAATCATAAAATTTTCATAAACTTAAATATATATGTACGACTCGTACTTATGAAATGTACTAATGTTTCGAATAGGATAAAGGCAATGATAAAAACTGAATAAAATTTAATTATAACAATTACAACGATTAGGCCACCATCTTTTCTCCTCTTGTAAAAAAAAAACAATTATAGTAACCTCTCTTCTGTTTTTTCTTCTCTCGCCCCTGGCGGGACTTTCTCTTAAAAAACTTTTTACAATATATTTTTTTTATTTTTAATTCTTTTCAATTAAAGCCCACTAAAAGTTATCTAAAAAGAGTTTTTCAAACAAATAGGCCTTTTCCGCTCATTAGCAGATATAAACAAAACAACACATTACTTTCACACATTTATTGTACTTTTTAATTAATTCCTGCCCCGTGTTATTCCCGATATATCTAGGGCAGTTCTGATCTAGAGTAGCGGCATGCTGACCTTGACCGGTGGACCAGAGATATCTTGTTTCAGAAACAGAACGTTTTTGAAACAAGAGTTCGCTAGTCGTTATAATTTTTGCGGTTCGTCTCCGATTCCAGCAATCAGAAGACGCACGTTTTCTAACCTATTCTAATAGATTACCTAATTATTAGCAACCAAACTATTAGAATAGGTTAGATTTAGAAAACGTGCGTCCCCACTGTTTCCTGTCTTCTGATTGCTGGAATCGGAGACGATCCGCCATCTTCGATACCTAGGGCAAGGCCAGTTGATCGCTTCGCTAGTAAGGCCGTCCACCAATTCTCTCTGTCTATTGTATCGAGAGTATAGACGCTAGTTGATATTTTCTCCGCTTGTGGCGCTGACGATCGGTGACCGTCCATCGTCAGCGTTTCAGTTTAGAGGAGTTTGGAGACGCGTTGCGTTAAGTATTTTTCTCATTAATGCAGGATGAAAACTTTTGACAATCAAGAAATGAGCTGCTTCAAACGATGTTCCCTAGTTCGTGAAAAAAGCATGGGAATGCTTCGAAAAAAGCGAAATAATAATACAGTATTTTCCACACCTTTATTTTTATAAGACGTTTTTCGGAAGAAATAATAACAGAGTATTATTGGCATGGAAAATACAAACTTTTTCACACTAATACTATTTAATGATCTCTTTTCGATTCTTAAAGATACCAGTAGTTAATCGTTAATTTAAATATTGTTTTTTACTCGAAAAGTACGCAAACTTAGCAAAACTAGATTACCTATAGTGTCTACTACAAAAAATTTCACATTTTCGGACCATATATGATAATTTATTAAAATGCTGTGTATTAAATCTGTTATAAAATTATTACTTTTGTTAATTAAGACTCTAAGAATAAATATCGATATAACCTTTCGAAAAAATTTGCTTATTTTTTTGCAAAAATAAGCACATTTTTTTAGATTAGTAAAAAAATTTCGAAAAATTTTCGCGGAAATATGGTGATATTGAAGGTAAGTATTTATTATAATTAATATTGGAGAACTACGTAGAATTGTGAACAAAAGCAACATATATTGTTTTAAAGTTCAAATTAAAAGTATAGCTATGGTAAAAGTAACATTGCTTCAGTTTACATCTCTAATATAAATAAAATTCTTTATAGAAAAAGCAGAAGTTTATTACATAAAAAAAATTAATTTATTGAATAAAGTGTACACTGTTTTTGAATGAATTTTACAAATTGCAGAAAACAGAAATGTACTTAGCTTCCTCCTCATCAGAAATTTACAATATGAATTAGAATTAATTTTTACATTTAATTACATTAGACTTTTAATATTTTTCTAGAAGTGGGCTTATGATACAGTCTGAGAACTTTTTCCACAGTTTGACTTAATTGTCCAGTCCAATTGGTTAGTAGAGAGCTAACAAACTTTGTTGCTATAATATTGCACATGCGATTATTGTGATTTGAAAGTACAAAACGACCAATTCACTGAACGCGTGAGTCTCACCGTTAACTAGCGCCAAAATCTTTCGCAGCGGCGAAAAATGGAAACAGTGTGAATACGGCAATTTTCCTTACGGCGGACGGCCTTACTAGCGAAGCGATCAACTGGCCTTGCCTAGGTTAATGTTACTCTAGCAGAATTAGTAGCTATGAAACAAAAACCACATACCATAGCCGAGTCACTCATTTTACCAGCATGTTGCGAAATCGCCAGTATTATGTTTGGGGAAGATAAGAAAAAAGAAGTAATGAAAATATCAGTCTCAAATAATAGATTCACAGAAGAATAATTAATATGGCATGTGACATTTGAAAGCAGACTTGCAAGTAAACTTCACAATATATCTTTCGCTCTTCAAATTGACGAATCAACAGATATTAGTGGAAAAACCATTGTACTTTGATACATTCGATTTGTTAAAGAAAATAGAATAGTCAATAAATTCTTGTGTTGCAGAGAGTTACTAGAAAGAACGACTGGAGAAGCCATTTATAATGCTATCAATTCTTACTTTGAACATTTGAATTTGAATTGGGAAGAACAATGCGTGGAAATTTGCACTGTTGGAGCTCCATCAATGACAGGCTCAGTCAAGGGATTTGTGACATTTTCAAAGCAACGAAACAGTGAGATTTATATAAACCACTGCTTCTTACATAGGGAAGTGCTTATTGCAAAAACATTACATGCAGAATTAAAAGTTGTTCTTACTAGCGTTGTTAATTAATATGGTAAATTACATAAAGGCGAGACCGTTGAAATCCCGAATTTTTAAACAACTGAGTGCAATGATGGAAGCAAAATATGAAGGATTAATTTTTCATACAGATATCAGGTGGCTTTCTTGAGGAAAGGTGCTTTTTCGTGAACTGGAACTGAAAAAAGAATTGATAGTTTTCTTCGAACAAGAAAATATGTGCTTTGCAGAAAATCTTTAAAATGATATGTAGTATGCCAAACTTGGATATTTAACGGACATATTTAATTATTTGAACACTGTGAATACTACCATGCAAGGTGTACGCGAAAACATCTTAAATTAGTAAAATTGCCAAATAAAAATGAATAACGAACCTACTGGAAACTGGTATAATAAAGAGAAAACAACACCTTTCTTAAATTCCAGCAAAAGTTTAACTATATAAAAACGTTTTCAACCGTTTTTTTATAGTTTGTGTGCGCGTGGTTTACAGCAAAGAATAAAAGAGCATAAGCAATCGGTTAAGAGGACAGTTGACAGCACAGTCCTAGCAGCATTTGCTAAGCAACAGGAGATCACGGTACACTGGGATAGTGCTTCCATCATAAAAGCCACTAGATCTAAACAGGCCGTTAGACACTTGGAGAAATTAGAAATATATAGGGCACAATTAACATCCCATTGCATCAACCACAGGGACGCAGATGGGCTATCGTCTGCTTGGAAATCGTTCATTGGATAACGTAGGATTGTGATATTATATATAGTTTGTCAAGAATCTGCATTTTTTTTGTCAAGAATTTGCATTTTTTACCGTTTTTCGGTACATCGTTTTTGCATAGTCTGCGCAATCACGAGAATTCTTTCCATTCTCGTGATTTTGTAAATTTGAATTTGGTTCGTTCTTTTTGTTTTTTTGTTCGAGTAACTGAAGAAGACTGATGAAATCAGTTGAAAACGTTTTTATATAGTTAAACTTTTGCTGGAATTTAAGTAAAATTGTCAATTTTTAATAAACTTTTCTCCCATCGATTCCTGTCGAGCGCTTTCAAAAGACCTGGTTTAAAGTGTATTTAGCGTGGAATGCGAAGGGAAGTGGGACGAAAAGCGATACTGGAGGCGCGAATTGGCTACGAATATGCATAAGTGATGCTGTAAAGGCAGTTTGTTTTCGACAGCGGCCATACCACGCTGAAAATACCGGTTCTCGTCCGATCACCGAAGTCAAGCAGCGTCGGGCCCGGTCAGTACTTGGGACGGAGACGACCTGGGAATACCGGGTGCTGCTGTCACTATTTTTTTGCTTTCGTTCTTCCACCTATCTCTTTTTCTTTGGTCTAATAAAATTTATCAGTACCTGGCGCAGTAATTTCTATTTAATCAAGCAAACATTTCTTTTCTATACCCTGTACATTGCTTTTAAAATTCTCACTGTCAATTACAAAGGGTACACTGGGCGTTTAAATGCCTTTATCACGTGTGAAACAACATACTACAGACAGCTATCATCAAAATCAAGCAACAGCCTATTATATATATTTAAATTTACTAAAAATTCCAATGGCACAAGTCATTAAATGTGAAATATATTTATAATGTAGGTTTAGAATTAAATAGAATTTGTCTATACAAAACAGATAAAAAGAGAGCGACGGTGGCGACAATTCGCTGTTTAATTTGCATAAATTTGAGCTTCTGTTATTCTGGGCAACATTTCGAATGAAAATCATTCGTTTCGTTTGGATGCAATTTTTTCCTAGGAAGCGATAAAGGTAAAAGATCGGACCTTCCGCCAACTTTGACCTATCGACCCGCAAGTTTCGTTAGCTCCTTACTGATAACGAGAAAGGCTTTAAAATTTGAGCTCTCTAGACCCAGTAGTGTTTTTTCTCTAGGAGCATCTGCACCGCCAAATGAATAAGTAAAAGAAGAAGAAGAAAGAAAGAAAGAAATACAGCTTTTATGGCCATCTTTGCACTCTTAAATTGCTTATATTTCGGCGACCCCTTTATAGAAAAACCTGAAATTTTGCACGCTACCTAAGAAAGTAAGTATCTTCCGAACGAGATATTCACATTTACTACAGACGTTTGGAAGACGGAGAAATCGACCCCCGACAATCGACAGCTCTGATTCCTGTATATGTAGTCAGTCAGTGAATTTTCCACTTGGCGCTGCGTGACTGCTGTGACTCTCGATACTGCAGAACGGCATTTTTGGTGAATTCGGCGCTGTGAAAGCAGGAGAGCGGTTTTGTTGGTGAATTTCCGAACACACATTATATTTTTTAGTTCATTGCCAAACTGTCGTACTCATTTTAATTACTTTATCACGTTTTATCGTCTGTTTCTATATTAAAAATGTTTCCATGTGGATGGAAATAAATATCAATAGAAGTAGAAACGTTTTTAATGGATCTAAAAGTGTGCAATTTTAATATTTATCGAATTTTTAAAAATTAAATTTCATTTTAAACGTTTTGTTTTATGCAGTTAACGATTTGGCAAGTGAGATGCTCATATATTTAGAGAAATCAGCTTCTACAAATTATACAATTCTGTCCATTGCCATAACACAAAACCTTTGTGAAAATAGAGAAAACGCGCTGACGAATAACCTCGAATTATTTCGTTTAATTAAAGTTCAGACTATATAACGGTGCGAGTTTCATATGGGATGTGATGCGCATGTAAACTGTAGCCGGGGAATACCAATGTAATGTATTTATTAATTTCCGTCTTGTTTTAACAATTCCATTGGATTTGGGCCTAAAGAAAATTAATTAAGAGTGAAAAGTATGTCCCGAAATAAGAGGAAACACCACATTCGTCGTCTCTGTGAAGAAACCGCGCGACGATCGATTAATTCTTATGCAAATAGAGATTTGTCCGATAGCCATTGACACTAATTGTCAAATTCGACTTTCCAAAATACCTAAATTTAGAAACATCGTAATTTAAACTTACCAACAGAAGTGCAGAATACGAAGCAAATCTAAATAAGAAATAAATAACGCTCGAAACAAGCAAATTTTTTATCGCACCAACCGAAAATCAAACCGTTGGCGATAGCGATAATCGTCCGCTCGCAACAATAGAACTCTGACAATTTGTCATTACAGAGTTTTATTGTTGCGTTGCCACGAAATTTAATATTAAAAGTTTGGCCGAATCGCGTGATTTCCGCGGACCTCTCCTTGCATATAGTCGTGCGTTAATGTTAGCGTCAATATGCAGGCAAAAACCTAATATTCTCGTATAAAGATGAATAAAAATTGCGATTTTATCATGACACTTACGACCGAAAAAAAAATAAACTTCAAGTATAGTAACCCCAAATTCATATACTTTTGCCATTTAGTTAATGAATCTGCTTAATTAATGCGCTTTAAGCAATTTCCGCTTTGCCGGGAACACTTGTATACCTCAGCTACTCATTATTGTTGTTTGGCTCTTTGTTTGAGTTATCCATTTTTAGTTTTACTGTACTAAGCTACAATAAAATAGGCATAGAAAATAGAAATGAAATGTCAAATGAAAAGCCTGACGTTAACAATAAGAGCTGCCATTGTTCTGTTCATTAAACGGTGTAGGCAAACTCGCAAGACTGACGTATGGGTTTTACCTGGTAAAAATCACGATTGTGCTGAAAAACGTCTTTGAAAATTTTGGGGTTTCAGTCGTCTGCGAACTTTTTCGACAGTCGACCCCTTCAACCTTCCTACTTTACTGTTAAGCTACGTAATCATAATAGGACAAGCAAACAAGAATTTTATTGGCCTGCAATTGGAAAAAAAAACTGTAGACTGTCGGTTTTTTCCTTATCTCGAAAACGGAGTTAGATAGATGAAAAATATGGGCAACAGGAGACCCGCCTATGTACTAACTGTGTTTGATGCAAACCAAAAGTCACGTTATTTCAATTGAAAAATTCCCCCCCTTCCTAAAGAGAGTTAGATAGATAACCGGCACGACTCTATTGTTAAAGGTAAAGTATGACGTACAGGTGCTGATTTGGGAAGGAGAGCATATATTTTAAATGAAATAAATGAAAACTTGCAAGCCGGCATTGTGACCATGTGACAATAAAAAAATTGCTGGTGTGATCTTTCGATTGTTTATTATTTATAATATTACATATATCTAGACAGACGCATTATATAATAAGTCTTATTAACATCAACGGACAAATTATCAGCTTCCACAAGAAGATCATTCTTTGGAAAAAGAGAGTGGAAGAAAGTAATCTCAGTATGTTTCCATCCGTACATAATAATAACGATATTGTTTCCTTGATATCAGAACATTTAGCAATATTAGAAAACAGCATAAGAAAATATTTTCCTTCTCTCGACACGGACAAATATGACTGGGATAGGAATCCATTTATTTCAAAAGAATTATATAATTATTTTGAATTTAATGTCTCAGAGAAAGAGGAGCTTATATCCTTGTCATCTGACCGCCCCTTGAAAATCAAACACGCTGAAACGAATCTTGATGACTTCTGGATATCGGTCCAACAAGAATATCCACTGATAACAAAAAAGCCATTACAATTTTACTATTTTTTTCAACTTCATATTTATGTGAACTTGGGTTTTCCACATTAACCAATATAAAATCTAAATAAAGGGAAAGACTGACAAATTTAGAAGAAATGAGGGTGGCATTGTCTTGTATACGTCCCAACATAGAAAAAATATGTAAAAAACATCAGGCACAAACTTTCCATCAAAGTTATTTAGGTATATTTTTCCGTCTCAAAATTGGCGTTAATAATATGAGTAGAGATTTTGAATTTTAACTGCTCAATTCTAATAAAATAACTGATGACAAGCTTATGTATTTCATATTAATTTAAGTAAGTGTTCCGCTAAAGAAAATTGCTCACAGAAGTGTTCCGCATCCTAGAAAAGGTTGGGAACCACTGGTCTATAACATCTGTGCTGTTTATAAAAGATTCCAAGATATTGTTGCCAAAGATATGGTCTGACGATAAATTGTAGCATATTCAGAACTACAGTTTCTGGATACGAGTGAAATGTGTTTTAAAATAATTCGAAATGCACGATCGCTTTCCATGATGGCCATGTTTTCTGTTTAAATTGAAAAACTTACCATAATTGGCTAGTGTTTTAATCTGTACCAAGCGTTCCGATTGGTCCTTACGAGTCGGCCACCGACATATAATCGTATTCAGTGTGAATGCTTTTACCACTAGTCGGTGTTTCGAGCGTCGGAGACAGTTAATGGTAGTGGTTGATTTTTTTTGTGCTCCTGATTGTCGCGTGTTATAGACGATGTCATTAATCTAAAATAGTGAAGTGCCACATTTTCGGAATCAGCTGAACGAGAGGAACACGTTGATACAAATCTTTGGACCATAGGACCCATATTTTTGGAGAAATCGGCGACTGAAAACAGAGTTTTTCAAATCTGATTTGCCTGAAAACTTTGACCGCTTAACCGGAATCAGTTTCGGTTTATTGTTCGGCTTATAACCGTAAGTACTGTGTTTAAATTTGGTGGTCCTCGGACCAGTATTTTGGCAACTACAGCCCTTTTCCAAATCTTCTCGAACGGCCCGCAACGGGCTTTTGAATAGCGTTCCGGGGAAAGTTTTTGTATGATCACGAAGACGAATATTATAGAAACTCTGAGTGCAAATTTTGTAAACATACCTTAAATAGATTTTGAATAACGACGAGATTAAAACTCAACTAATTTCTCCACTGACCAGTGCAACAGTTTCCATAGAAACGGTCAAAGACCTATGTATAACGGTCATCGGTATAACGGTCACAACGGACATTGGGCGTTGCTGCTTCAAACTTTAGATTTAATTCTCATTGATAAACCCCAATACCTGCTAAATGTATGTATACTGTTGTTATCTACACGCGACTTACTGTGTAGTAACTTTAGACCAGGTCTGGGCTAGAATAAGTTTGTTTTAAGCCTATCCTTTTCCCCTCTGCCCTGTCGAGTGATAGCTCGGCAGCGCAGAGCCTCTGGAACAGAGGTTTCCTCTTTACACACCCACTACTTCAGCTTTGGGTTAGGTACTCACATCCTTGGGGACAGTTTCTCTGGTGCGTAATTCTGTTTATCCACACCATGTCTGCACAAATTATTGAGGATTTTCTGAAAAAATCAAAACAGGCCCTGAAAGAAATTAAAGCATATGCTACTAAAAACCCGAAGGCTTATCTAAGCACTACTCGGCACATTGACTTTATTACAGAACAATTCCTCACAGTCGTCAGAACGGCAGAGAATTCGATGAGAACGTACTTTCTCCCGATGGCAGATAAACTTACCAGTACGCAACAACAGATTGCGGAGAAATTGAGCAACTTAGAGAACAAAGTATCGCAATGGACACCCCAAGCACCTTTGTACAGCGCAGTGGTTAGTACAGGAAGACATGTTAACGTCAATAGAAAGGTTAAAGAACCCGCCACACCGAATGAGGTCCTGCTAATCTATAGTAAGGATAAAGACAATCAAAACAGCGATACTGTACGCAGGCTTATGCAGTCAAAGATCAATCCGTCAGAACTGAAGATTACAGTAGAGAAGGTTCGGACGATCGGAAGAGGGGGCATTGCGGTGGAGCTTGGGGGCAATGGTGATGCCGCAACCCTGGAAAGGAGTATTGGGGAAAAGGTCCCTGAGGTTGCGGCTTTTAGGCCCAAAAAAAGATGGCCCCACGTCGTCGTCTTTTCGGTACATACGGAAATTACCAAGGAGGAGTTGTCGATTCTTACACATTCCCAAAACCAAGTGGTACACGATAACCTTACTGAAGAGGAGTTCCAGGGACAATTCCGCCCGAAATTTCAGATGGGAAGGAGGGATGCAACCTACAGGAACTGGGTGGTGGAGGTGTCCCCCCGGGTCAGAAGAATCCTAGTGGAACAGGGCAAAGTCAACCTAAACTGGTCGCGCTGCAGGGTCGTGGATTTCTTCCCGGTCCTGCAGTGCTTTAAGTGCTGCCAGTTCAACCATGCAGCCAAGGATTGCACTCAAGACAAGTATACATGCAGTCAATGCTCGGGGGATCATCCTTACCGGGCATGCCCGAATCGAGGAGTGGAGCCCACCTGCTGTAACTGTAGACTAGATAAAACAAAAAATTGCAAGCATAATGCAAGAGATTCTAAATGTCCAGTGTACCAGCGCGCCAAATCGATAATTACCGATAGAACCGACTATGGCCAGTAACCATACTAATCTTCGTATTTTACAGAACAATACACAGAGAAGCATCTCTGCTACATCTCTTATTTCTGAGCAGCTTAATAGCTATGATCTCGTATTTATCCAAGAGCCATACTGTCGTGCTGGCACACCCTCTTGCCTTCCCACGTTCTGTCCTGTCCTTAGTGGCACGGATAAGAACCCGTGGGCCATAACCCTTGTGCCCAATACCAATATGTCGATCCAGCATCATCCAACTTACAGCAGCGAATATATTGTGACCATTGAAGTTCAGTTAAAAGAAACTAGAATAATTATTCTTAACATATACTTCCCCAAAGGTGCAGACAATGATAATTTTATTGAGGAACTTCAAAAAATTATAGATGCCTTTCAGGGCACGCATATTCTTGTCTTGGGAGACACTAATGCTCACTCCCCCACTTGGGGAGGAGTTAATCTGGATGGTCGGGGTAGACTCCTCGAGGAATTCATGCATCGCAATGCTCTTCTCTTGCTTAACAATCCTATGTCTCCCCCTACTTACTGAAATACACCACTGATTATTAGATATATCGCAAGAAAAGGTATTGTATTTATTTCTAGCCAAAACTTCCATTTTGTTTGTCGGTGATTGTTAGGGAAAAATTTTCTGCTAGCGAACACTATTAAATATTTCGAATATCACCACTGCCTAAACCCAACCTGTTTACCCTTGTGAGAAAGGCTTGCATTTTTTTGAAAAGCTTTTCCACGAACCAGTGTGCCGACAGTATTGTTCACACTTGGCCCACTGAGACTGTCCCTCGTCACTTTTATATAATAGAATGTATGTTCTTACTTTCTTGATCTCCAAAGTTAACTGATACCCTTAACGGAAAACCCTACCCCTTATTAATGTCCAGTTTGTCCGATCTGCACCAAATTTTTCTTTGCGGCACTCCGACAAAAGTAACTTCCATAAAATTTGAACCCCACTTCCCCCATTCGATATCGACACGTAACGTTAAGCTAATAAGCAAATTTGTAATGTTTTTTTTCGTTTCAAAAGCGTTCAACAAATTATTTAAGTTTTGTAACTGTTAGATTTATTATTTTCCACTTTAACGTTTTTCCGCCTTACTTTTCTGCCAAGCAATGCCATACAGCTGCTAGTTACTAATAAAATTATGCGCTAGAATTAATTTTCCCAGCACCCATAAGCTATGTAGTGTGAAACAAATTATAACTACAAGACAAATTTGTAAATAATTTGTCTAGTAAGTTATTGAAATCATGTATGATCAATGTTGTACTTTAACAATAATATATATTCATAACAAACAATATAAAATATGCTTTTATTTTGTTTAAATACAAGAAACATTTACATGGGAGAAAAGCCTTTCAGTTGTAACAAGTGTAAGCAGAAATCCTTTTACCTGTGTCCATTGCAAGCAAAGCTTCACACAGAAACAACTCATTATGTGGCAGGACCAATATGACTGCAAACTACCAAGTAGAAGTGCATACATCAGTCACCATCTTTCAGTTATTAATAGGGCGCAGTATCAAAAAATGAAAAAATAAATAGTTATTCTGAACGGGATTTAATGCCACGAGGATTCGGATCCAAAAAAAGTATTATTCGAGTGACAGCATCGAAGAGATCCCTTTATGGGACAACACATTATTGAAGTGAAGTCAAATTGCTTTTGACATGGAGGATTTGATGTCCCACAATGCGTTCTCTCTTTAAGGAAGGACTGTCAACGAGACGAAGGAAAATTTGTTGATGTTGATACAAATTGAAATGATGTATACTTGAATAAACTGACGTCCAAGAAATATTGGAAGTTAATACCCATTCTTACCACTACTCAGCATAAGGATATCAGATGAAGTCCTGAAAGAGAAGGGGGGAAAAAATAAGTATGGCAGATGGATTCATTATTAAAGTAGAATTTTAAAAGTTTCATAAATCAGATTTACGTCATTGTTTATCGTCACATTTATTCAGAAACACGGACCAATGACAATTCATCACTTCTCATTTAAAAGACAATTATTAGACATACTGAGTCTCATGTTATATGGGGGATATAATCCCCTGCGAAATGACGAGAGACCGCCATCCGCATCCGCAATAACTGTCTAATCCTCGAAACAGTACCTCCTCACCGCACAGGACCCCCACCTTTGTAAAAAAAGGCCGTTCCCTGTACTGCGAGGATAAAGGAACTAACAGAAAAATACAGTGGTTTTTGCCTTGTCACACAGACCAAAAAGGTAAGGGAGTCAACGGCCACAAGACATAAATAAACAGTATCCTATCCCACTGGACAGGTGCCAGGGGAATCATTGGATAAAATGGACAGGGTGGGAGAGCCACCCTAAAAAGCTAACACTACATCCCTATGAGAAAAGGCATAGGGATGTAGTAAGACGGAAGAGAACGAAAGGGAAGTGGCAGCCCAACTGGCTAAAAAGAGGAAGCCGCTTCCCTACAACCAAGACAAAAAAAAAAATAACTAACGGTAGCCTACACTAGCTTATGTCTACTGTGCACTTAAGAGATAGAAGTGATATCATTAAGAGATGGTTTACCGTCGTTCCAGACCCATAAGATCTGGTTCAGGGTATCCCAGAGAGTTAAAAAGTTTGCCCTTGGCAGAGACTGCAAGTCCGAGAGGAGCTTGAGCGCTAAAGCCTCACAGATTTTGGTACGAAAGAGGCGGTGGGTGGACTTGTGGTTGAACACCTTCCTACACCTGGCCAGCCACAACTCGTGTTTAGCCATATGAATAAGGAGACTAATCACGTAGGGAGAGGTGGTGCCTTTGCTGAACAGAATGTGAAGAACTACGTTCTCACGTGACAGAAAGGGCAGTCCGAGGAAGGGGGTTATCCAACCCCAAATTTTCCTCGCTACCCTACAGAAATAGAAAAAATGTGCTGCCGTTTCCGGCAAAGAGTTGCACATTGGACAGTTTTCACTGTGTACGTAAACTCCGATAGACCAGAGTTTAACCCTGGTGGAGAGTGCATTATGCAGAGCTCTCCACTGGAGTTCGACAGTGTTCGGGTATAAACCCATCAAAACATCTGCGCCAAACAGTTGCCCAATCGACCTGGGCCTGAGTGTTTAACGGAGAAAGAGAGAGGGATGTCGGGCCTAAGGTGGCAATAAATTTTGCAAGCCTTTGTCTTAACAGCAGGAAGATTATTAGACTGAGAAAGACTGAGAAGGTGCATGCACCATACTTTCACAAAGGGTGGTGGAACCAGCACTTTGGGCATAAGATTTACCTTGTAATCAGGTAAGAGCAACTTAAGGCGATACCCGAGAAAAAAGCAATAAAGCTTGCTCACCAGGTGATCGCGGGCACTAAGGGCAAGGACCAACTGCCTAATTTGGGCAGCAGCAGAGAAGAGGGTGGGCTCAAACATGGCCCATCCACCATTTGCTCTGGTATTATACATTATTTCTCTACTAACCCATTCGGGCTTGTTGCCCCAGACAAAACGAAAAATGAGTCGATTAATATGCCTGAAGCCTGCGTCCAGGCCAAAAACAGAGGCATAATAAACACAAATGCCAAACAATGTTTTTGTAGACAACTATCCTACTAGGAAAGTAGAGATAGCTTCCCGACCAAATAGAAATTTTGTCCCTTACTTTAACTTCGATCTCCTTTATATTTTGTTTGGTCGAGTCGGCACCAAAATATAAACCTAGGATCTTAACACTACGGCTCACAGGGATGTAAGAAAAACAGGCAAAAAGGGAGACAGAACCAACAAGTGGAAGAAAAGAAGACTTGTTGATAACAGCTCCAGAGGCCTGACAGTATCTGTCAAAATGGCCAAAGATTCTGGAGATTGCCCAATTGTCTTTCACAAAAAAACATCATCTGCATGGGCCACGAACTTATAATAGTCTGCTTTAAAGTACCCAGGCATAGGGTAGCCTGAAATACTGTCCCTTTGTACCTCACCCAAGAGGGTGTTGATACTTAGGGAGAAAAGAAACAGAGAGGACACACCTGTCTGACTCCCTTTCCAAGCAGAAAGGGGTCGGAGAGATGGCTGTTAATACTAATGCGGCAATGAGCCTTGGAATACATAATTTTGATAGCCGAAAGTACCTTGTCAGGTAGACCATACTTTTTTTTTTAGAACATGCCAAAGAAAACCATGATCAACACGGTCAAAAGCTTTCGATTGATCAATCGAAAGCAAAGCTAACGGCCATTTCCTATTTGAGCAATACTTGCTAATTAGCCTAATAAAACTAAGCTTATCTAAAATACACCTATTAGGAATAGCTCCTGTTTGGGTACTCACAATGCATGGGGCAAGGGAGGAACCAATTTTGTTATAAATAATACGCGCATAGATCTTATAGTCTACGTTGGCAAGCGTTAGAGGCCGAAATGGTGTTGAATTGTTACATTCTGTGTGGGATTTGATGTCATGAGGATTCAGATCCAAAAAAAGTATTATTCGAGTGACAGCATCGAAGAGATCCCTTTATGGGGCAACACATTATTGAAGTGAAGTCAAATTGCTTTTGACATGGAAGATTTGATGTCCCACAATGCATTCTCTCTTTAAGGAAGGACTGTCAACGAGACGAAGGAAAATTTGTTGATGTTGATACAAATGACATTATGTATACTTGAATGAAAGGACGTCCAAGAAATATTGTTTGTTAATACCCATTCTTACCACTACTCAGCATAAGGATATCAGATGAAGTCCTGAAAGAGAAGAAGAGGGAAAAAATAAGTATGGCAAATGGATTCATTATTAAAGTAGAATTTTAAAATTTCATAAATCAGATTTACGTCATTGTTTATCGTCATATTTATTCAGAAACACGGACCAATGACAATTCATCACTTCTTATTTAAAAGACAGTTATTAGACATACTAACCTTTCAAAGCACCTTCCTCAAACGTAACCTGAAATTAACAAAAATCTATTTACTAATTGCTGATTTGTCATCAATAGTGAATTAAGACAATTAAGATTCAGTAAAGAATGTTTCATCTAAAAACATTTCAGTTGAAACACGGAATAGGTCATCATTACGATACGGCAGAAAGGGGAAAAGGTCTTAAATTAATTACGTATACTTTTATTTCCCATCACTTAAAAACACACCAGTTCAGTTTACTTGAATGACTTTCCACAAAATTCTAATTTTAGGGAAAATGTTTAAATTACAAAATCACTCGACCACATCGGATCTCTGAAAAGAAACGAAGCGAAGCACGTGGAAAATCTCAATCCAAATACATCCTGACGTAATCGAACTTTTAGAAATATAATTCACATAAAACTAAACCTTCCGCTAAAAACAGAAATAGATTTGAACCCTATTTTAAGTAAAACGAAGTATCAAAAATTTCAAAACGGCTTTTACTCACCGGACAAACCATCAACGTAAAATAAAATGGAAGAAAGACACGCCGCTAATATATAGAGTCTGTTCGCCCTCTAGTGAGATTTATGTGTTTCTCGAATTTATTTTACGAAATAAATCATATTTTTTATTAGCAACAAATTAATATAATTAAAATTGATTTATAATAAAATAAAAAAATCACAGCCATGAGGCACGAAAGAATTATTAAAAATACAAACTGAACATAAAAATATTAAGTACAGTACGTAGTATTCTCTTAGTTTTATATAAAATCTCTCCTGTGGTTTAAAGTTTGATTGCATAAATTATCCGAAAGTGCGTTGAACGTGGAGTCGGCAAGAATTACATCTAGTACGGACAGACCTATAACAGATCTATAACAGGATCGGAAAGGAGTAAAACTCTCCGCAACATACACGAGAAAATCGGATCGGGATCGAGACTGACATCTTACCAGATAGCCTTATATATTACGATTAAATGTTAAGATCCATCTGGAGAACTGGTGTTTGAATCCGGACGACCGAATAAATACCAATAATTATTCGGAGGCGGTCTATCCCGGATATGCCAAACCCCGTGCCTCGCAATCGAGTCGCCCGTTGTGGGCCTAGGAGAACCCACGATGGATTCGAAAAAGGCCCTCTTAATGCACACGGGGCGAAAGGAGTTTAATAATCTTTAAAAATGAGTGAATTTAATAACAATTAAATTTCAATTTTGAGTTTCCTCGTAGATTCCATTGTAATTTCCCTAGCAATAATCCAAAAACAATTACTATGTTCTTTCGAAAATAATAGCTTCAAAATTTCAAGTTTTACAAATTGTTTTATACAAGAGCATAATGGAGTCGATATCGGTCATCCGAAGTTATTGATATAAGGTATCGTACAATGAATAAAATTCCTTCGAGGATTTCTTCCTTGGGAGGGATTGGTTGCTGCAACCAGAAAACAAAAATACGAAAGAATCTTGGAAAAGAAAGCATCTACTTCTATCGAAACATTATGCAGCGAATTTCCCGTTGAATTTGCAGAAGTCTAAAATTCGAAGAAACTCCCGATTATGAACGTCTCCGCAGCAAATTCATAGATTCGTTTTATCCCTTGAATTTCAAGTGCGATTATATGTACGACTGGAAGATTACTAAACGAAATAAATTATCATCGGATAATGCAGGAAATTATGATAAACAGAATTTGATGATATTATTTATATTTAGTCCATTTATTAAATAGAAACATTAAATTATTTTTAAAATTCGATGTTTTGTGTAAATTGAAAAGCATTTGATTAACTTTTTTCTTCATTAAATACAAGTTAGAGAAAAGCACACCGGCTCAAGAGTCTTGTTTTGTTTCGTGCAATATATTGAACAAAAATTCAGTACTCGAAACCCCTTAAGTTTATTTATGTGATATAAAAATTTATCATCATCGAGTACTTGGAATAATTATGATGTTTTCCTTGAGAAATTCATACTAGTACAGTATTTATCAGGTTCGAAAAATTCTTTTGTAAAGCGATTGCCAATTTGTAAGTTCATCGCTTCTTAAGAATTAAATACAGTGGGTGGTCGGTTAACGAACATAATCTGTTCCAAGACTTTTGTTCGCTATCCGAATTGTTGTTAACCGATTATCAATTTACCATAGGTTTTTATGGGAATTTGATTAATTCATTCTTGAGACCCCAAAAAATAAAAAATAAAAATAAATATACTTTCTTGCTATGTTTATTTATATGTAATAATAAAAATACATATATACACAGTCTTGCATTTTTATTAGTCATGTTTTTTCCGTTTGTGGGGGTTAAAGAATCTGTCTAATGTCGATTGCTTCTCTTTTTCTTCTTCAGAATTTTTCAGAAGTAATTAATAGCATTGTAATTGTAGAGATCGCCAAGCCTACTAACCTCACCTTGGTTTGGTAGCCATTCTAAGACCGTTGACCGTTATTCTGACATCCTCTCATTTCTTCAAAAGATGTTTAATAGCAGATATCGGCATTAATCCTCTTTTTCAGAAGAAAGCATATCTCGCCGAGTTTCCTGACGTTCTTCTGTCGTCAGATCCATTTCAGGTTCCATTATGAGCTCTTCAATGTTCTTTATTTCTCAGATGTGATTTTTGTTACTCCTTTAGCTGCTTGAGACCCCTTGATTATACTGTATCTTTCTTAGATAAGATTGAACTGCGGTCTACTGTAGACCTGTATAAGCCATACTGCCCAGCAACATCAGATATTTTCTGCCCATTCTCTACTTTTATTATACTTATTATTATTATACTTTCACCTTTCGAAAATAAAAACCGACGCAAAACTTAACGAGTACCCGCCCGACAATCTCGCGAATACCATAAAAGAATTGTTTCTGTCAGAAAATAAAAGACTGGAATTACAAGGGAGAGTTTCAAAGTTCGGAGGAATACTATCCGATCAGTATATACAGGGTTGACGTCGATGTCGACGTCTCCCGCGCTCTGAAAAGTTTCGAATTGTTGCCTGAAGACAAGGAAAGACCAATCGGTATTCATTACTTTACGTCGCTTCTTCTTGTGAGGTGTTCGTTGTCCGAACATAAAAATATTTCGCGAATGTGTTCGTTATCCGATCATACACTGTACTTTTTCACAATATACTTATTATCATCTCACAGATTCTGTTAAACACAAATAATTTTTCACCGACGCCAAATGCCCGTGACGTTCAAGGACGCAAATTATCGTTCTGGGGACTCAGAATCAAACCCGGGCGATCGAAAAATTCCGGGAATTTTTTCGTGAGTGATCTAGTCTCAGATATGTCGAGTCCCTCGCTCACTAACGGGCTGTTCCAATCGTGCGCCTGATCGAACCCACGATAATGATGATTAAAAAGGCCGAGTGCCCACAGGACAAATATATATATAATCAAATAAATTCTAAATTTAATTACCGGTATGATTCAATAAAATTCCTAATTTATGTGATCATAGTCCTTGTAGTTAACAGCATTTCTTGTGAGCCATAGAGAAAACAGTTTTCTCACCCCGGGTCTAGCCTTTACGTAATCTGAGGATTCGGCAAACTTTAAGTTTTAACAAAAAACAAAATAATGGTTACGTGGTAGAATGTGACTGGTGTAAGCTCCAACATGAGCTAAAAACATTTAAGTGTTTTTAACACAGATTTCGCTGTACGATGTCGTTGAAAACTACTAAGTCATTTGTGTATAGTCTCTCTCTCTCTCTGCAAACTATTTTATAGCATTGATACTGAAGTTTGCAAAATTTTTAAATGATACATTACTCATAACAGTAAAGGCCTCAAAATATACTGTACATTGATTCGTTAATCCGGGTTTCTTAATTTCCTCACGAATAAATCCAAAACATTGATCTTTCTTTCAAATGATTAATTTTATGTATTAAGTTTAATTCCACAGTTGATTACTTTATTGTAGACAACCAATTTGTCACCTTTATACATTTTTAAACTAGTAGTTCTTGAGTTGTATATTTTATGTTAAAATTTTATTATTTGAATTAATTTATAGAAAGGAGTAACCTGAAAATTTTTGTCTTCCTAAATTTAGTTTTTTTTTTTTAATTTTCCAGGTGATGAGTTTGAAAATATTCTTCTAAATCTCTTGTATAAATCCAAAAAAGGGCAGGAATGAAATTCTAGCGGGAGAAAAATTTATTTTCTTTCAACCATCAAAAAGAAAAGTGGTCCAATCCAAAATGTAAAATCATTACCACGATTATAGTTTTTTTTTTTTAACTCTTTTCGCCCTGTGGGCACTAAGAGGGCCTCTTTTAGTAGGCCCATTATGGGTTCGGCCAGGCCCACAATGGGGCGACCGGGTGGTGAGGGACGGGGCCCGACATATCCGAACGGACCCCCCCGAAAAATTCCTGGGGATTATTCGACCCGTTCGGATTCGATCCCGGGTCCCCCAGAGCGGTAGGCTGCCACCTTTATCGCTCGGCCATCCGGCCGTCTAACCACGATTATAGTTATGGTCTTGTAGTTTCTTCTTAAAGATTTCACTTTTGTAAGTTGCCGACGTATGGGGGCAATTAGTTAATTGCGCGTCAGGAAAAATCCAGGGACCGATCGTACGTGGGTGGAGGCGGCAGAGGCAAAGATGACAAGTGTCTTACAATAACCGTTTATTTTAACATCAAAGCAAACTTACAAAGTACAATACGAGTTGCGATCTAGATCGTCTGCGGCAGAAGGAGCTCCGGATGACGGCGATCGGGGAGTGCTGTCGGAGTCGTCGTGGAAGCCCCGGGGCAGTCAGGCAGAAGCGTCCGAGGGGTCGGTGACGGACGTCGGTGAAGGAGTAGGTGGCGGTTTGGAGTCCCGTCGTTCACCTCCTGGTAGAAAGCTCCGTCGTCTCCCCTTCCGACCTTGATTCGGAGTTTTTATACGATTTTCCCTCGAATCTTCCCCTCTTGATTGGTCTTGGGTCCCTTTTTCCTTTTCTCGATTGGTCAGTCTACTGTTTCTAAGCAAGACGAAAACCAAGTTTGGCCGGGGACGGCGCCCGAACGTTGACAGCTACCCTCATAATTTACACTCTTTGCCCCCCTCTCGTGGACATCTGGCTGAATCGATCAGCCAAACGTTCTGTGGCCGCCCCCCTTTCGAGACGGTCCCGGGCTCACGTGATCTAACAGGTGTCCTTGACCATAAGTCTCTCTCCTTTCTCCCCTTTTCTGTTGATTGTTCACATCCTGTAAGTCCGCCGACCTTTAGGGGGGAATCGTTAATCCCGCGACAGGATGGTCCAGGGTCGTTCGCGTGTGGGAGTGAGGGAGGTGACACAGACAACAAGTGTCTCACAAAAAGTCGTTTATTTAGACGTAAAGGAACTTACACCTAACACAGACATCTTCTCGAACGATGAAATTTTTCGAAAAGTCTCAGTCACGCCGGCGTTTTCCTGACGTCTTCTACTGTAGGCCCCGGGGCAGCAACATGTGGAGATGTTCGCCTCTGGTCACTGGTGGTCTGTCCTTAGTGGCACTAATTAGCAGATCGGCATGATGCAGGAAAAATAAATGGTCTTTGTGCGCGTATTAGCCGTTAGCGGATTCACAGTTTTTTGTCTGGCCTTTCCGCGCGTAGAAGGAAAAAGACCTCTCTTCTTCCTCGCTCTGCGATTATCTCGATCTCCCTTTTTTGTATTGTTCATGTTGATTGGCTCTACGTCCCTCCTTTCTCGCTTCTCGATTGGTCCCTCGCTTGTTTCCAAGCGAAAAACGACCCCTGTTCGAGTCACGAGAAAGAACCGCCTCGACAAATCTACTTAACACCCTTCGTTTACTCAGGATGGAAAGAATTGATGGAACTTTGAAACTTGCGCTCATATTTTCCCCATTGTTGTCTAGTCTGGGATATTTTTGAAATTCAATGCTTTGATGTGATGTTCCTTTTCATAATTAACTTTTCCCTTTTTCCTAATTTTAATGATCTAAATTTCGTATACGAGCGACTTGTCAAAAGTCCATCTATACTGGAGGACATTCATCTACAATTATTAATCATTACAATTATTGCGTTTTATTTTACATTAGGCCCTTTTTGCCTTTCGACATCCTTCTCCTTTTTTTTTCATGCGTCGCGGTTTCAAATGACTAACGCGTCTAATCCGATCTTTGATCGGCTTTTGTTCCCTGTAACAATGGATGATTTTCTACATTCGTTTTAACAATCTTCTAATATAAATAATTAATGTTAACCCGTTTTTTGGGACCTCACAATCCTGACTCTTGTATACGAGCACCGCGACATCCCCTTCGTCGTTTATTACCGCGTTGTGTTTGTTTTAGAAGAAATGTTTTACATCGGTCGGGTTTGTAGCCCGACACGCGTTCTCGCTCCGATTGACCTTCCGAAATTTCCCGATGTAGCAATCTTGTAAACAATCGAATTCCCGGCGCAATTTTAGGATCTTCACACTTTCAATACTTACCTAGTTATTTCAAAAACTTTCTGATTCCTATGTAGATATGTGTGTGTTGCTAGAGAGGGAAAAATCAATACGTTATGGATGGTAATGTTCCCTCTATGGAAGTTTATTGGTTTGGTCTGACAGAGTTGTACAATAGTAAGCGATTGAAAATTGTATTCATAATATTGACATGTGGCTAAACCTGTTCCTATGGCTTAGTTGCTGCTGTTAAGCCAACAATTACCGGATTATATCGCGATTATTTTAAATTAATTACTAAATAATTTGTTACTAAAGAGAGGCGTTAGGCACCATCTCTTATTACCCTGATATAATCCGGTAATTGGCTTATCACATATGTACAGTACAGTACTGTATGTCGAGTTTGTAGATGGTGCTGTTGTGGACAACACTTTGTATTTTAGATTGTTATCAAAGTGCTTTCATTTGTGTTCTAAGCTGTTTTGAAATTTTCAAACAGAAAAAATCCAACAACGAGAATTGCGCAACTTTCTCGGCTCTTGTGAGTTTTTATTTTAAAAAATAACTTTTATATTGTTAAGCAATTAAATAAAATTGTGTGTGGTGCTATCTGTTATAAAAAGTTTTTTTATAAAATCTCATATGTTTAATTACTATAAAATGGTAAAAAGCTCAATTTTGAGACAGGGAGGCGTTTTATAAAAAATGTAAATGTTACTAACGAGTAAAATCTTCATTAAGTCTATCCCTCATACGACACATGACACTACTTTATCTCGTTACACTCTCGACCTTTAATCACAAAATTTAATAGCATTAATACCCCTCATATATGAAATTTGGTATGATGGCTCATATATAATAGGGTAAAGATAGGGGAAGATTAAGGATAAGTAAAGATTTAGAAGCGAAATTTCGTTTTTAAATCTTTACCCTATCGTGAGATATTAAGTGAAATAGACACCAACACACACACGGAATTTTTTTGTAGTCCAACGGATCAAGAATTCAAAGGTTGTGTCACATGGAGCATCTTTATTTTAGAATATCCAGGAGCTAATAGATTTCTGCCCAAAACTTCAGACAATATCCAGAAGTTAATGGACCTCCTTCAAAATTCTCAGAGCATCGCTAACGTATAAAATGGGTGAAGCCAACACTGCTTTGGGATCAGTCCAAAATATTCAGACTGAGATTGGCTTACACGAGCTATGAAGTGATTGAGACAGAGAACATCAGTTCAACTGAAGTAATTTCCATCCAGACCATTTCATCAGAAGAGCGCTTCCATAATTAAAGAAATCGCTAAAGAAAAACAGCAGTAAGAGCATTTCTTCCGTTAGCAGTTTCAAGAAATCAAAAGTGGATCTAGGTCTGGACAAAACAAGTAACATCTTTGCAGGAATCATCTAAGTGAAGTTCTCATAAACTGCCCATTGTTTTAATTCAAGTTTTGCTTTACACAATGTTTAACCTTGGATTTTACTTTGTAAACCTTGTTTTCAAAGGCCAAAAGAAAAAACTGGAGGAATCCAAGAAACAATTGGAGGGATTGGAATTCAGAATTGTTGACAACCCAATTCTTAGAATTTGATGAAAGGGGATTAATTTATCAATTTGTGTCATTTCACCAAAATTGAACTTCTTTACTGGGCCAGATGCCATTATCTGAACTTGACAATTTTACCTGGAAGTCAGTTTATGTTGACTATTACCTCTTGGTCATGACCTGAAGTTTCAGTGTAACTTCAAACCTCAAATAGATTTTTGAATAAGCACGGAATCACTTTGAGTTTTTGTAGATTACATGTAGATAATCATTTTCTTCATTGAGTTTGTGATTTTGTCAGAAGATTAAGTTTCAAACTCTTCAGAAAACAGACTGAAATTCATGTGAATCCTAATGGCTTATTTTTGTTCTAATTGCCATAATTAGCATCCCATAAAAGCTCAGGGTATATAAAATCTTTTTAAGATCTGACACAAATACTACATTTTGCACTGGTGCTACAACTCGCACATTGTAAGAAATAATTAGATAAATAAAAGGCAATATATCAAACAACAGGATTAAAATGGTATTTGCAAAGCTAGTAGTAATGTAAGGCTATTTCCCAGACTGTGATCATATACAACTCATTGCTTCATATCAAAAAACAGACTAATTTTTATTAGAGAATCCATAAAAATTATTTTACAACAGTCTTGTAATAATCAATATCAGCAAACTAAGTGACATTTTCTTTCCCCCTCCACATAAAATTTTCTTAATTTTATTGAAAACAAATTTCTCGTATAATTTTTACCAAAAATGTTTTTCTGGTAAAATCTTATTTATTTAAAATATGTTCCATTGCCTGGAGTAGTTTGACTAATCAATTGAAAATGTTTGCTTAAACAATTTTTATGATTTGTTTATATTATCTCATTAAAGCTTTATTTTTTCAGAAAAATTGAACTCTTGTTTATTTTACAATGTGTTCATATTAACCAGCAATTAGTGGTGAATTTCCAGTGCCTAGGGGTGCAAGAGTTTGGGAATATAAAAATTCAAAATAATAATAATAAGAAGCAATTATTTATTGTGACACTGTCGCAATGCCAGGCTGCAATTTTCCACCACAGTGCAGTTAAGTCTTGTCCCTGTACATCATACTTTTCCTGTTAACAATGAAGTTATGCCAGTCATTAACTCAGCTCAGAAGAAAATTTTTTAATTGAAATAACAATTTCTGGCCAAAAGAAGTTTCTATATAGTTAACTGGGGCCTCCTCTACCTAAGCTTTCCACATATGGTCTTGACTTTCATCTATCTAACACTGTTCAAGATTAAAGAAGGACAGATGCCAGTGGGAATTTATAGGTCTACAATTTTTGAAAATTGCAGTCTAATAACAATAAAATAATGAAAAGATAATTTGATTTTAAAAACAATTCATAAAGGAATTAGTGCAAATGAAAAACTTAGGCAGAAACAAAATATGACATATCAGTTGAGTAGTATTAACATATGAACATATTTTGTCTGCAAGAGGCAAGAATCATTTGAGTTTGGATGGATGCCTGCATATTGTGGGCCTAGAGATGCCATATTTCTAAATTCACCACTGAATATTTATTATTAGAGGGGTCATCACAGACAGGATCCCTATCATCCTAATTTTCTACATAGGAAAAGTATACAGGGTGTTCACTTTAACATTTATCTAGGTACAAAAGAGATCTTTCTACATTGCACAAGTATATGCATAGTCTTACTCATGGATAGTTCCACTGTGATGTTTACAATAAAATAATTTGTCTAAAAAGGGACACGTTTGCATGGAAATTCTGTGGCAATATGTAAATTTTTCAAACATTAGAACAGAATGCAAATGAAAAATGTGATCTTTACAAACATGACACCAATTTTGCCATGCAATGCATGAAATTTATAAAAGAGCCAATATTATGCAGTTTACTAATTGGTAGAGTACTATGGTAATATCTTATAATCATTTCACAGTAGTGTTCATGAGTATATGTAATGAGAAACAGCACATTCCAGCTGCATGAAGATGTTGTTGTTTTGAACATATACTATAGAAAAATAAAATTAATTGGTTTCATATTAATTTATACAATGGCTTGTTTTTATCCCTTACAGTCAAAAGTCTTTGCATGTTATACTAAATCTTAAAATGATTTCCTTCTGCTATCTTTGCACTTGAAAAAATTGGGAAAAATATACATTTTATTGCCACAGAACTACAATGCAATGTAAATGTATCCTTTTCTTTGAATGATTTAATTTATTTTATTGTAAACATAATAGTGGAATAAATGCATTTTAGACTATGCAATATACTCATATACTCATGCAATGCTGGAAAGATATCTGTATCTGGATAAATGTTAAAGTATATATTTTTTTCCTTTATAGGAAAATAGGATGGTAGGATTTAATCCAGTAGGATTTGGTCTGGTAGGATTCTGAACTGTATTAGATAATGCACTTTTAAGGAGTTCCACTGTTTCTATCTGTTGAGTCTTAAAAATTTTTGGCAATTCATGTTAAAATTGAGTATGGTAAATAGCTTCAGAGATTGAGCTTAACTGACAGATCTGTCAAATACAATTTTTAACCAAATAGTATAAAACTTAATTTAAAAGTTATTTTTAATGTATGATTAAATTTATGTATGATTGATGTAATTAAACTTTGAGCCTTGAGCCAAACCTTCAAAACCCAGAGAGTTGGCAGCTCTATTCATATAAAAGGAAGAATTATTGGGAATCTAAATGGAATTTGAAATTCACATATTCCATAGTCATAGATGAACATTTTATCACATTTTAGTGAACAAAATCTAGACAAAAGTCTATAACCAGTACTATGCCTTTCCATTTGTGACTATAATTTTAAAAAAGTAGAGAAATTGCATAATATTTACCTACAATCTTTTAGAAAATTTACTCTCCATCTAATCCACTTTAACGATTAGCAAAGCATTGCAAGACTGTTTCTCACAGTTTGATTTTCTAATTGAAAAAGGAATTCATAAAGGCTCTTCGATTAGAAAATGAAAATGCAAGAAACAGTTTTATGTTACTTAAATAGAAATAATCGAAATCATTGTTTTATATAGTTGAGATCATCAAAAATGCTACCTCAGAATATCAGCCTAATCCTATTATAATTAACTGGCTAAACTCCAATCAAAATGGTTTAATTTGATTGATTGGTTGATACTACTAACATATTTCTGTAAGTGTTTTTTTACTCTGTCTTATAGGCAGAGAAAACTTAAAGGATAAAGAGTTAACTTAAAAAAACGATTGTTTGCACGTATTATAAAAATTACTGAATTATAGGTTTTTTAGTTTTTTCAAAAAAAATTGTTTTAAATTTGTAACAGTAGAATTTAAGATAATTTATAATCACTACCAAAAAACAGAATTCATAAATTTACTCCACTTCATTTAATAATTTACATTTTACATCAACTGAGCTTACAATATAAACAATTATTATTATTAATAGGCAAAATATAAGCAGAAATAATACAAATTTAAATATATATGTAAATGTATAGTTATCAATAGCAATTTCTTGAAGATAAAGAATAAAGAAATGATTGTAAACAGCAAAAATTTCTAAAACATTTTATGCATTATGATATTTATTGCACAATGAAAATTTTTTATTTTTCCTTCTGGAAAATTAAGGCAAGTATAAAAATTGTAATATAGGGGTAAGTGAAAAATAAGCTGTAATATTTCAATACAAATTTAAACAACAGTAATTACAGTTACAACAAACTGCCTTTTCTTGTAGTTTCATAGAAACAATAGTTTTTATCGTTGTACTTTTTTAACATTAGTTTCATTTTTCATTTTGTTAAAAACAATACATTAAAAACAATGATATTTAAGACTGTCTTTTTATACCAAATGATGTCCGTTAGTCAATTTTCAAATCATGGAATATAATTTTTAAACATCATTTGATATTTGCTTTGTGTCAATATCATCATCTACTTTAAAGGACCATTCTTTAAATATAATCATATAATTACCATAGGATAAAAATTAAAATAAAATAGTATTTTTTTCAAACAATTTACATCACGAATTAGTAAAACAAACTAATTTTCTATAATTATAAACATAACTTGGTATAGCATGACCAGTAAATGGAAGTTTATAATATCAAATCATTAGTAAGTATGAAACTTAATAATGATTTCGTACAAGATATATATATTTTCAAGAGAAAATCATATAAAGTTTTTATATAATTTTATACTTGTGAAGTATAGTTTTCAACAAATATATAATTTTTTTATAAAATTTATAATATTCAAATAATTTAAATAGAGAACATTCTCTCTCTTATTTATGATTTTGATTATAATATGTAATTACTAATATCTTTGATTTTTAATTTTACATGTCAGTTTTATGCAGTAAATTTACACTATATTTTGTTAATAAAGGTATCAATTCTATAGAATATTTATAATACTGTATTACTTCAAATTTAAGATGCTTGTTAGTTTTTAAAAAAAGTTTTTCAGGGGAAAAACTGGACTATAATCACAAATAAAAACAGTTTAAAAGGACGTAGAGTAAAAACATTAATATTATGTTTAAAATAAAGTATAATTAATAGACAAATATAAAACAGAATAAAACTATAAAATTTTCATACAAAAAAATTGTGAAAAATGACAAAAAAAAAAACCCTCAAATTTTCAAAACATCTCAAATTTAAGATGAAATCCAATTTTAAGTTTGAATATGTAAAAAAAAGGTCTTAAATTCAAAGTAATGTGGTATTAGCTACAATCAATAATACAATATACTTTCAAAATGTTATCAATCTTAGCAAAATTTATATGGTTCCATTGATATTACATATATCTCCGAAATATATGATTAAAAATCAATTAAAGAAAATAATAAAATTTCATATTAAATTTGAATTTTAAAAACTTTTTAAATTTGGATTCGGGCATTATTCATTCCAAGAACTATCATTATTTATTTATTTTGAAAATTAAATAATTTAATTTTAGTTTTTTTTATTAAACTGAAAATCTCTAATATCTCTCTGATTAAAACATCCCTAATCATTAAACACCCATGTCATTTGAAAACAAATAGAATCTTGCAAAATGCATTTATGTAAATATTTAATAATGCTGTTATAAATGCATATAAAAAATTACTTGAAAATTGTATTAAATTTTATCATGAAGCAAAGTGCACTAGGTATATTCACAAAAACTTTAACAACATATGAATTGAATGTTCTTCCCAGAAATTAAGTGGACTATTTTGTTGTATGAATTACTGTACTTCATGGTTACTGTACTTTCTGCAGGTTGTTTTGATTTATGTGGCTTCTTTTTATTGGTTTTGTTTGTTTATAGAATGTTAAAAAAAATTAAGTCATTTGTAATGCTTGTTTATTTGAATTTCCGCTTCTAATGATAAACTAATAAAATTTGAAAACTTGGTATTTAGGTATTAGAAAAGACTTCTCTAATTAAACATAGTTTACTTGTCTTATATTAATTACAAAGTTAATTATTTCTTATAAATTTTTCATTGGAAAAAATTAAAAATGAGAAAATAGAATGTAAGTGAAATTAATAACTGCTATATATAAATATCACTACTTTACGCAGATCTTAAATTATGAAATTATCAGTCAAATCATAAACAGTAACAAGAAAAATCCTATTAAATGAAATAAAGCATTAAAATTTTCAAATTTATCATTTTGTACTTTTATAAATTGTTGAAAATATTATCAGTATCCTTTCTATATTTGATAAATATAATATTTTTTAAAAAATTCAAAAAGGAACTGCTAAGTTAACAAAACTGAAGTATTTATTAGAAATGTTTACAGATTAATTTAGTCCAGAATTAGCTCTTCAAGTAGAACTTAGAAACAATTAAAAATAAATTTTTTGAGATGCAAGTTCTACTTAGAGAGATGATGCTGGACTAAATTAATCAAAAAATATTTCTAATATATACTTCAGTTTGTTTACTTAGTTGTTTCTTTTTGGATTTCTGATTGACATAACAAGTTTCATACAATTCTTTAAGAAACATTGGATAAATGAGATTTATAATTTAAAAAAATATACGTAAAACTAAATTTAAATAAATCACATTGTAAATTTTTGATTTATATAACAACAAAAATTGCTTGATGGAGGAAAAACAAAGTGCAGAATCCAATCACACATGTATTTTACTTGTGCTTTCCTTTCCTTTCCATTAAAACAATTTATTATTTTATTTTTATATATGAGTGGAGATTTTTAGTTTTTATGTATATAAGTTTTGAAAAATAATTATTGCACAAACCAAAGAATATTGTATTTCAAATATATTTTTTATTTAAAAAATACTCTCATTTCAACTATTAAAGAATTTAATTGTATACAATAATAATTATATTAAAATTTGTTACAAGAGCTTCAGTGTTTTAAAAATGTTCTCTACTAAGATGCTATAATAATTTTTGTAACATTTTGAAATAGAATAATGCATTTTATTAGAAGAAAAATAATTTATACATTATTCTTATTTATAAATATTCAGAGAAATTTGATCATATAAAATATATTGCACATTCTGTCTTTAACTAAGAGAAATATATTTAATAAGAGTGGAAATAAGACACTTTTATATCTTAATGTTATATCCATCTGTAATAAATGCCAATTTTTAACAAAGGCAAAAGACAGCAGAATCTTGATAAGTCAAACTTCCTTAACTCAGTTTTTGCCAACTCAAATCTTATTTTTGTTCCAACTTAATTTCTATAGACTGAATGCATTATGTACAGTATTTTTATAAGTGACAGTAGTTTTGAGACCACATTTTACTAACTCAAAATTTAAGATCTAGAGACTTTATTTCATGTCTAATTTTATGTGCATTCTTTTGTGTTTTCAAAGGAATGAAGTTTATCATGAAGTTGAAGATTGGTATTGTATAGAATTGTGTTTCTGATTGCATAACCTAAAATACAAAATTTTAATAATGTTTTGTGCTAAAGTAACAATATGATTCTTAAATAAACATTTGCATATCAAATCTTAACTCTTTAAAATTGTTATTTTTTAAATTTTGAAAATTTAAAAACATCTGTAATTTGACAACTTACTGAATTATTGGCCAATCAAATTTACAAGTTTATATATATATATATATATATCTCAAGCTTTTGAAGAAGCTTTCTAGAAACTACATCATTCATAAAACAAGGTGCTTCACGAGTACTTGATTGTATTGAAAACAGTATTAAGCAAGAAGCAATAATTCATCAATGACAAACAGACTTTTTCAATAATAATGCCAATATTTGGTAATTTCTCATATATATATAATAAAATGTGATGTAATGTATTTAAGTCTAACTATATTGTTTGTAATTGTGATATTTACAACCTAACAACAATAATGATAATTTTTGTAACTCAAATTTTCCTCTGCTCCTTCCACTTTGTGTTATCAAGAATCTACTGCATAATATATTTCAAACAGTCATACAATATTTAACATAAACATATTCAACTTGTTAAGCTTATATGGACTTCAGATATATTTGTAATCTAAAGTTTAAAACAACTTCTCGTACAACCGCTGGGAAGATAAATCAACACAAAAAAAAACCTTTTTAATATCCCAGTATGAACAGATTTAAACAAAACGAACATTTTTGACCATAAACTTGGTCTTCATCAGGTTAATGGACAGTATAAATTCCTACTGAAGTTCATACTGGGATATTAAAAATGTTTCTTGTGTTAATCTAAAGTTTTAAATAAGAAAACAAAAATAAACAATGTAAAAGAACAATTTACAAATTTTAGCATTCCATTCTTATTTAGAACATTTAATTTTGAATGTATCTTAAGAATATGAGCACTTTCAAAAACATTTATTAAATTGTAAAAACAGAAATTATATATGCATATAGTATATATATTTCTACTTTTTCTTTCTGAATGAAAGAACTGAATGATACCTGATTAGGTTAGATCATTCATGTAAAATTTGAAAATCCAGATTCAAATCTGAGTCTTTTAGAGCTGCAGGCAAGCACATCAGTCATTTAATCATCCAGTTTTTTCTAATTTTTTAGTAGGTTGTTTAATCATTACATAACTTTTAGTGGGTTGTATATTTTGGGATTTTTGTATCTACAGAAGTACAGATCATATCAAAACATAAAAAATGTTTTATTTCTGTTTATATTATATATATTTTTCCTAGTTAAAAACACAGTTATAAGAATGTGCTGTTATAAGGATTATTATTAATAAAATCAAAAATAATATATAATATTCTGTTGAATACAGAATATTATATATTATATTATATAAAAGTGTCATTTATAAAGTCAATAAGCTATATTTTCTATGTTCAAGAAATAATACACAGTTAAATCCTTGTAATTAAATCTTTTTTGGATTTCCTTGTGTTTGGGAATCCAAAAAAGTTTGAATTATCCATTTTTAAAAATTAAATTAGTTTTCTGCAGTTTCTATTTTTAATCAGTAAAAAGAAAATCTAGAATATCACTAAAGCTATAAAGTTTGATAGTTTTGTCCACATTCTAAAAGTTTATAAAATGGGTGCCTTCTGGGGAATTGCTAAAATGTACACATTCTAGCATCATATGTATACATAATGTACACATAATTTAATAACAAATTTACTTCAACATAATCCAATTCATAGATTAGGAGCTAGAGGAGCACAAGAAGTTAAAGATCATGCATTTTTCTGGAGTATAGATTGGGATTCTTTACTTTGACCAAAAGCAGAATTTGTTCAACAGTTAGCTGATGACAAAGACACCAGTTACTTTGATAGTAAAAACATTTTTAACATTTAAACCACTATATATTTAAATTAAAACTTTAAATTTATAAATTTAATCACTTTAGCATGTAGTAAGAGATACTGTCATGAAATTAAAGATTCAAAAGAGGAAGATGATATAGATTATACTTGTTTTTCATCTTGTTTACCATATAATAGAAAAGTTTATTCAAAAATTGAAAAAGAATCACATGAAAAAAATTACTTAAGGGCAACCTGTAGATTGGTGATCAATGGTGTGGCTTTGTTAAACCTTATTTATCTTCTTTACTTTCCTTATACTATCTTCCTGTAGTAAAACTTTACTTCCGTTTTCTGTTTACTTAACCACGCGGCAGTTAGTCGACACATGTGGCCTGGACGGTAATAAAACAAAAAGGGTGTGACACCGATGGGGTCGAGGGGTTACGTCAGAGGAAAAAGGGAGACGGGAAGGAGAAAAAGGAAGATTTTCGGGGAGAGAGGAAAGCAGGACGAACAGTAACAAAGAAAAGTATTAATGAATGGATCCGAAGTTTTTTTTTTTTTTTGTATTACCGCCAGTCACCCTTTCGAACTAATTTTCTGTCTTATAATTTCTGTATAATTCTCTCCCACCTTATCTTACTCTAGGGCCCTGTACTTAGTTAAGCTAGATATAAGTTAGAATAGGTTCTTTGTCTTGTCGGCACGCGGGGACCAATTGATGACACTGTTACGCGCGGTCCCAAATGTATTTGTATTAGTAGTTAGTAAGTGTGTGTAATCGTTTTTCTTGTAAATTATTTGTGTTCACTGAAATTAATAAACCCTTTTTTTTAATTTTATCAAAGCCGAGCGACTCTAAGGGTCACGTTATATACCACTCGGCTAACAATGGGAATACTTTTTTATGAATTTTTAACTGGATGTGTCCCTTTGCTTGGAGAAACTCCAGAAGAACTTATTTCCAATGTACACATTCTCTAAACTAGTAAACCACACATTACTTTCTCTTTTCAAGTTTCTTTTTGAAATATGATATATACTACTATCCAAAATTATCCAAATTTGTATTTAAAATTTCAATTATTTTTTCTTGATACTAATTTAAATATGAATTTCAAGAGGAATGATAATAAGTTTGAATTATTCAATAATTTTTAATTAATCAAATTAATTCTTTTTAATATTTTCTAATACAGTTTAATCATTTTGCATATTGTCATTATCTTAATAAATACTCATTCTAGAAATTACATTTTTATCTGTATGCTTTTTTTTACTTTTTGAAATTTTAGTGCTGTATGTATATCAAATATCTTTAGAAAACATGTTTTGAACACTGCCATAGTAAATAAAAAGGAAAAAAAAACATCATTGATAATATGGCTTTACATTTCTAATATCTCCATTTATAATTCAAGTTTTTATTTTCTGGGGAGAACACTCTTAATAATTTCAATATAATATGCTAAGTATAACTAATAATTTACTTATGATTACTGTTAATATATAAATTACAATACTGAAAATGATTATACTTAGCTGAAAATTAGTTTTCTTTTATTTTCAATAGTTAAAAATGTAGGTGCAGTACATCAGTTCAATTGTTCCTATGTCATAACAGAAAGACAATTAAATCGTAAGATTCATTTATAAAGTTGATATAGTGCATAAGCTTCATGAGAATTATCATTGTTAAAGGCAAACAACATTTTCATCAAAATTAACTATATATTATCACATATCTAAATATTGTAATTTTAAGATTTTAATAAGTAATCAATATCTATGTAGTGCTAAAACAGAGGTGGTTTACTAATGTATATCTACTTCCTAATAACTTTTGCAACCTGCTAAGAGATGTGTTTTACATATATATATTTTACAAAAAAAGAAAAACTATTATTTCCTCTCAAGGGCATTATCAATGCAATAAAAATGCCATATGATTATTAAAATCATTTGAAATTCTATCTGAAGCCAAATTATATATTATGTACTTGGAGTATCTAAAAGAAAGTTCTTGGAGCATGTGTGAAAACAATTTCTTGACATATATTCAGATATTACTGGCCTTTAAACTGATTAAATTTTTTTATAATTCTGGAAGTATACTGTTATTTTTACAAATATAGTTAAAATACAGAAGATTAAATACATATAATACAGAAATTAAAAATCATTTTTATTTTAATCAAATTTTAATATAATTTAACTTTAAGAATATATCATTTTGCAGTTTATGGGATACTTTAAATTTGAGACCCCTGCATTATTGTGATTATTAATAGCAAACATAGTAGTCACAAAAACATGAATTATTAAATTTATAAAGCTGTCCAATAATGTGAGAATATGTTGGCATATTTGACTCAAAATATCAAGATTCATTTTCCTAACTTCATAATAAAATACATCATAATATTATTGCTTTACGTTAAACTTGTAGTTAATGATATTTTTTTAAATTCTTCAAAAATAAATAAATATTGTAAATAAATAAAATACTACAAGATATATAATTATAAATAAATTAGTAAATAAATAAATAAATACAGTGATAATTGCCTTATTTTTGTCTGTATAATCCACAACATACAACCCATGATGGCAGAAAATTGCTAGAATAAAAATAAAACCTTTGCATAATCCACCCCATCATGTATCTTGTGTCTATGGATGCAGTCATTATTTCATAGACACAAGTTTGTGATTGCAATTTTAAATCAATGCATAACCCATCCCATTGCTTAACCCATACCCCTTTCAAACTGTCTTAAACACAGATAACTGATTATACACACAAAAATATGGTACATATAATTTCACTATTCCATTAAAATAATTTTCTCAAGAAAAAGAGAAAAATCCATAACATATTTTACAGATGAATACCAGAATAAATTTTATGACCTATAAGGAACCAACAATGGATATGCTAGATGAAACTAGCATCCTATAGTCATTTATTTAAACATTCATAGCACTAAATTAATATATAACAATATATAATAAAAAACTCAAATGCACAAGTTAAAAGAAATGTATAGTATTTAATATAAAATATTTTTATATTTAAAACACTTTTTATAATATTAAACAAAACTGTCAGCCTGATAACTACTGTAGAAAACAGTAACATACAATATATTCATCTGAGTAACAATTATATTTCAGAGAATCAAAATAGTCATTCTACACATATTTGACATCACAGTAATAAATATAGCAAAGCTTGTTTTTATTTTAATTTATAACATTCAAAAATCAACACATCACATGCAAAACAAGTTATACAATTATGCTTACAGTATTGAGCTTCCTAAATTACTTTGTCAAAAATATATTAAAATTACTAATATTAAATGCAAAGGTCACTTTGGAAACCTGCTAAATGATTGCACCTTTCATCTGCCAATTGAAGGAGCAGCAATTCACTGGGACGGTAAGAAAGACTTTGGCAAGCTATGAGCATTGATAACTTATCTCAATCAATTGCTCATGAGTGTTTAGTAAACATTAAATAATTTTTTATCAATGTTTATTGAAAGATGTGTTATTAAAATTATTAGTATTATTGCTTAATAAAACATTTAATTGAAATGTCTGAAAAAATTTGAAAATGTGCTATAAAAATTACAGAAAAATAGATATGGATTGATATATAATAATATTTGAAATTAGGAATAAAATGTTCAGATATATTTTTTCTTCTTTGTATTTTCAGTAATTATAATAAAATGTTCTACAATAATTTCATCTTATTTTCATATAAACTTATTTATGGATAATTTTTTAAACACTGATGTATTATTAATAACTCTTAACTACTTTGCCCCAACTCTTAATAAGTCAAATATTATATATATATGATATGATATTTCTTTCTTGTTTTAAATAAATTCTTAATTCTTTTATTTAAATAAATTTATAGTAAAATGTATTCTCTCATTTGTTATATTACCATAACTATTTGATTTGGACATGCAATTCACTTTTTAGATTTGAAATTAAGTTTTCATTTGAATTTATAAGTGAAGATATGAAAATAATCATATAAAATGAATTTATAATTGAATACATTACAAAATAACTTCAAATTCATCTATTATAAATTTATAATTATTGAGAGTAAATGTTAAAATTTAATCTAGTCATAATCTAATTGGGGTTAACAATTCTAATAAAAAATTCACAAATAAATTAAATAAAGGGAGAAAGAATAAAATGATTTAACTGAATTTAACAAATTTACAATGAATTTAATAAATTTTATACTATTACTTATTTTCTTAAAAATTTGGCATGACCTGCTTTAAATACAAAAATATAATTTAAAACCATTCCAAACCAAATCAAAATCATCAAATTTATGAAAAAAATTTTCATAAATTTTTAAATATGTTCTGAATTTTATTTTATTTTCCAATTATACAGTGTTTGTTATTTAAGTGATGATTATTCGATGAATTAAAATGTTATATAGAGGATAAAATCATAAATAGTTAACTACTATTTTAATAATCAACACTATCTCTGGCACCTGTTACCGGTGTGTTTCATAAAAAAAGCAGTTTATAAAAATGTTTGTGAGAGACTACTTTTTTACGAAACACACCAGTAACAGGTTCCAGATATAGTGTTGATTTTACCCCCCCAGTGCAAAGGTGATGTTGAACTTCTTATTTTAATAATATTGGCAAATTAACTATGATTTCTTTCAAATAAATCATAACTAATCAATTTTCAGATACAGACATTCCTTGACTTACGATGTTTTGACACATGATATTTTGGGCATATGAAGGCAGTAAGTGAAGTGAAAGTGCAGGAAAACATAATTTGAATTCAAGCTGCTCTACTGATATGTTAATGATCTTTCCTGAGTATTTTTATATATACCATCTTGTATCTTCTTACGTTTTACCATATACACATTATGTCTGCAAAATGCCCCACTGTCTCTTGCTATTGGTGAGAAGAAGAGGAAGGCTATTACTCTCAATGGGAAACTTAATATTTAAGCATGGCAGTTATTGCTTATGAGTTTGGGTTATTGCAATCAATGATAGGCTAAACTCAAATTATGTACCATATAACCTTACATGTAGCCTATTTTTTTTATTGGGCTGCAATTTTAAAAAATTGTAGACCAATAAATTTCTACTGTCTTCTGTCTGTCTTTCCTTACTCTTGAGAATGGAGTTAGACAGATGAAAGCTGAAACCAGAAATGTAAAGATTAGGGTCAAGAGGCCCCAATTAGCTATACACAAACTTCCAATGCAAACTGGAAGTCATGTTATTTCAATTCAAAACCTTTCCCCTGAAAGGAGTTAGATAGATTGTTGCAAACAGGAAAAGTATGATGTCCAGGGATAAGACACTACAGTACTAATTTGAGGTGGAGAGCATATACTTTAAATTAAATAAATTTTAAAAGTATGATTAAAAATTGCAGCCCAGCATTGTGACGATGTCACAATAAATAACTGCTTGTTTATTTATTTTTATTTTTGACTCACGATGTGTTTTTTGGAACATAACCCCATAGTAAGTCAAGGATACTATTTAGATTTTCTCCTTCATATATTAAATTCTTGGGAATTGTAATTAAGTAATGTATGTTTATATTATTTGATAAACATATACTATCTAATTTTTCATGAGTATTTCAATGATTATAGACTAAAAAATGAAAACAAATGATTTTTTTTTATAAATAATTTTTACTAGCATATATCTAGACTACTCAAAAATGAGATTTATTCCAATTTGGAATAGCTAAAACAGTAAAATAGTGATTTTATGCATTCAATCAAATCTATTTGTATATGAATAAATAAGTTTATTTTATATATTAATGAAAGAAATGTAAATACCAATATAACAATAATTTACTTTTGGCTTAATTTTCATTAACCATCATAATTTTTTTCCTGCAAAAAAGTGCTAATTTTTAAATAAGTTAGCTAATAACATATTCTGTAATGGCTACATTACAGATTATAATGTTAAAAGTTATAAGTATATAAGTTTTTCAACATAGATAAACTAAACAGAAACAAATTATAAGAGCCTTTATTATATAAGATCAATGACAGTTCAATAAAGATATAAAAAAATCAATGTGATGACAAATTACTTATGAAAAAAGTAATTCACTTTCATTGAATATAGTTTTATTTTTAAAGCATGTCATGCAAAATTTTAATCTTATATACAAATATTAATAACTGAATAAGATATAAAATTATTCTTTATCTTCATTTACTTATAAACACATTATATATATGTAGTACCTCCAATGCTAGGTAGCATACTGAACAGCACATTATATATATAATGTGTGTAATTGAAAATTTCATATATATACCAGCATATATGAAAATTTCAATTTTCAAAGTAATGTAAAATAATTTTTTTGCACATTATGTTTTAGAATAAACTACAATTAATAATTAAATTTATTTTAAAGTAGTATTCTGAAATATAAAGTTTGCCACTACATATTTCAATTTTTTATTAGATTTTAAAATGCCTGATTAAAAAGAACTGGGTGCAAGTAGTTAGGACTATGGATCATAAGATCACAGATTATAAGTTAAAAATTTAATATATTAAGTAACTAATTTAACTATTATCTTTTTATATTTTAAAATATATTAATTACACTTTAAGATGAGGCAAAAGTTCTGTTTCATAGAAATAATTATTTTATATTTTAAATCTATACTTCTTTATTTATTTATCTATGAATAATCATTGTTATATCAATATAAAAGTTAGAAATTATAAAATTGAACTGATATGGCCAAATCTGAATGTTCACATGATAAAAATTAATATATATAATTAATAATTATTTAAAATTAATTTTTATGACATATCAATTTGGAAACTGAATAAATTTCACTGAAAAACAATCACATTTTTAGTCTCTTTTCAAAAGGAAGAGATGATTTTTTTAGGATATGTATCAGCAATATGGACTGTGCAGATTGTCATTAGTGACTATACAGTTTCAGTGAAAAATGCAAGAATATCAGTTAAACTGAACAAAATAATAAGAGAGAGATGCTTATCTTATTCTATTTGCATTAGATTATTTAAAATATTCTTAAAATAACAAAAATATATAACTGATTCTTTCAAAAAAAATTTTTTTAGTATGTATCTGTCATATAATGGTCAACTTTATATTCTATTATTTTTAAAATAATGCAGAAAGAAATATTTTGTTTCACTATGAGGTAGAACTTTGTCTCATCCTAAATATTCATAGTAATTATGAAGTATTAGTCAAATTTTATATTAACATTATTCTTGGGAAACCATGCAGTTTCCTTAAACCAATTTAAAATGATAATAAACATTTTCTTTTTTAAAAAGTTCCATGAAGTTCAGAAACACAAATTATTGTTATTTTTACAAAATTATTGTTATTTAAAATGAAAGCCTATGATTTTATTGTTTGTATGGATAATAAATAACACACATGGCAAAAGTAAAATGTATTGAAAATGTAATATAATAAATTCATTTCAGCTTGTTAGTTGTTAGTTTTGCTTTTGAAAAGCAATGACGTTATCTAAAACACATATTTAAATTTTACATTAGCTTAAAATAAACTGCATATCTTCCCAATCACAACATGAAATAATACATTTCAAAAACCATTTTGTTTTTCATTTGCTAATTTTAAAAATCTAACTTTATAACTTTCTTGCACATAAATGGAATGAAATTAATTAAATATAAAAAACAATAACATAAATACTATACGTGTAGACAACAAAGTTCAAAATATTTTAATGATCAAATGATAAGACTGGATTAACTAATGGGCTATAATTAGACTAATTATTTTCATAGATACTACATAATTTGGATTAAAAGCAAGCAGTACCTACATGGAAAGCATACACTGAGGATTGAAAGTCATGCTCTGACCAATCTTTTCTTCCAGAATAGTCTAAATAATTATGTTAATTCAAAATTATTATTATTACTAAAAAAAATGAAAAATGGAGTTTAATTAACCAATTATCTTTAGTCTAAATTACATAATAGGTATGCAAATAATTATCAAATGAATTTCAGATTCAAGCTTTATGATTGACACTAATCTTTAGAAAAATCCGGAATAACTCAAAAGTTAACATTTTCACACTAGCAGTTGTTTTCATATCTCTCATGAAATATGTTACCTAAGTGATCTAACTTTTAAAAATTTAAATATTATTTTAAAATTAATAACCATTGTTTTTCAAAATTTTATTATTATAATTATTAATTATTGGAATAAAACTTCACAAACAATTAAAAGTTTATGATTATTTTTTTGTGCCTTTTGTATAAATACATCATTTTAAAGAAATTTCTATCATGAAACAACTTTTAATATATCACAATTTCACTTTAGCAATTAATCAATAACTTTCTTATAGGATACAATTAGTTGAAGGCTTTGATATGGTGCTATTGAAATAATATATTTTAAATGTGGAACTAAAAATTTTCAAAATTTATGAATAAAAATAAAAGTATAATTTCTGTAGGGATATATAAAACGGCAGTGATAAAAGCTAAGCACTAAACATATTAATACTCATGAGCAATATCATTTATCATTGCTTTTTCAACTTTCAAAGAATCACATATTGTTATAAATTCTAAAACGGAATTTACAACATTTTCTAAATAACTAAATTTTACTTATCACTATCAAAGCAAACAGAATAAATTCATCATCAAATTTACAATAATTATAATAAAAATAAACTTTTGAAGCTAAATGGAATATTTATTATAAAAACAATTATGGTATATTTTAATATGATTTTGTTTCAAATAAAACAAATGCAACTATACGTATTTAGGAAACAAAATAAGATGTATCTTGAGCACCACTTAAGGTCTAGCTCAAAAGATACATAATATACAATTATTTCCATGCATTTCAATTTTGTCAGAAAAATATTTTATATTTTATACTATATATATGTATACTCAACAACAATGTAAAATATCTATTCTAATTCTGTTCTATTATAGAAAGTTTGTTCATGTTTTATTTGTAAATGATTCGATGGGAGACTTTGATCAATTGTTATGTGCCTTGCATCTTTTCCTGCCCCCCCTTTGCCACCTGGTGGGTCCGACTTGGTGGAGAAGAGTTGTGTAAATCTGGGTGTGTAACCTAGAGTGGGAGATTTATTGGAGGGTGTGCTTCTAGGAGAAGTTAGAACAGAAGTGGAAAGAGAAGGAAGAATCAGTAGGGAAGAGTGTGGTGTGTGAAAGTGCGTGAAAAAAATAGTTGGGAAGCTGGAAAGTAAAGACTATGCAACCAGGTTGCGGGAAGATTTCGTTTTCGAACTGTTTCCTGTCCGATAACAAGTAAAAGAAGAAGTACACTTTAAACTCATTGTTGGTACATTTTATGTCTGCGTGTTACAGGAATTCTGTAGCATATTATTGTCGGGAGGACTGTGTGTTAAAGCTATTCGGTAGATTGGATTGTTGTGCTCCATACGTTCCTGCGTGTTTCCCTGGATGTATTGTATGTTCCAAGGAAAATTAATGGGTTATCTTGTTAATTTGGATAGTTGTCTCTGTCTAGTCCCTACTGAGATAATTGGATTCCCCTAAGCGTCTGCTCTATCAAGCACATTTGTTATCAATTTGTCCCATCAAAGAAATCACTAAAGTTCTCTGTGTCGACTCATTCATACTTTATATAATCTCACAATTGGCGTCCGTGACAGGATCCATTGTTCTCAGCAGACAAAGACAACACACCAATATGGCTACCTGCCATGACTGTGACCCTGTGGGATCTACTTTCACTCCTCAAACCATCGCAAGCCCACTGGAAAACTAATCTATCACTGTGGTAACTGGTTTTCTGGAAATGATATCAATTTTCTTTTTCAAACTTACCTAATGACACAGTCGACATTTTTTCAGTTCTTCCAAATCATGGATAATGTAGCCAACTTGGCCCAATGGACGGAGCAAGTCAAGATAGTACTGTTACCGGCGAAGCTAAGAGCGGGGCCCTTGGCTATGTTCTTTAATTTACAAACATGTTTCCCACATTCATTTGAGAAAATTAAGAAAAATCTGATTAAGAGTTTCAACAAATCAAGGTTATATGAGTGAACAGCCTTGGATGAGGTGTTGTTGATCTCATAGCACCGCGACGAAAGTGTATGTGATTATACGATACGGAAGACGACCTTATTTGCTAGAGCATCTGCAAAGAATAGTGGTCTAGAATCCCTTCATGATGAGATCATTATGGATTGGTTCATAAAAGGTATGAGACCATCTATTAAACTAGCAGTTCTCTGGGCCAAGCCGAGCAATTTAGAAGAAGCTATAACAATAGCCGAACACATGGAACAAAGTGAACTTGCTTGTAAGCCCAGAGGAAATCATAACCTTATTATTAATGAGGCTGCATGCGAAGATGCCAAGAGGGGCTTTCAGATACATGTTCTACCTCAACCAAGAAGAAAGAGATGACAGATATATTAACCAAATTGGGAGAATTATGCTCATCCATGGCTAAACTAACCTCTGCCTTCCAAGAAACCACACGGTCAATGAACCACCGTAAGAACTGTTTTGTATGTGGGGAGCCAAACCATTTTGCGAGAAATTGCCCAAACCGAAGGGAGGATTGTTTAAACTGATAAGGAGTCAGACTTGAAGCCAGTGGCACGACTCCAAAGGATATTTTGATTTGGCCAATTCTATTACCTTTACAAAAAAGGGGCTGCCTATGGTGAAGGGGTCTATTATGGACGAAACAGTGTTTTGCTTAGTAGACTCAGGTGCCAAAAAGTCTATTATTAACTATGAAACTGCCATCAAACTAACCAGGAAAGGCCACTTGCCCTTCTCAGACCACGAGGTCAACATAAGGGGCATAACTGGTCACTTGACTAAATGCAGTAAAGTATTGGAGGTCCCGTTCATCGCCAGCAGTGATGTTGAGGAAACGGTTAGGTTTACCTGCATGCCACTTCCTAACAACCTCAAATATGAAGTGATTCTTGGTATGGATTTCATTGCCTCAAACCAGCAGATTTTGTCCAACCTAATGAGCATATTCGAAGTTGCAGATGGGGTGGAATCGGACGGAGAGGATAGTATCAAATTCCCAAACGTGAGCCATGTGACTGACAATGGATTCCCAGATTTGTCACACTTAAGCGACGACATTCAGGTAATCGTCAGGGAAGTGCTCACGGAACATGCAGGATCATTCGCAAATTCTATTGAAGTCCTGGTGGGCACAACAAGGTTCACACACGAACTGGAATTCCTGTCTAGCCTTCCCATCAACATCAAACAGTACGAAATCCCTCACACTTACCTCCCACAATTGAAAGAATTGATCGACTCCTTCAGAAAGACATGGATCTTAGAAGAAAGTTTGTCTGAGTGGAATTCCCCTGTGCACTTAGTGCGGAAGGAATCCGGTGAACTAAGGATGACTCTGGACCTGAGGAGGATCAATGATATCACCAAACCCAAGAATTCCCCTGAATAGAGTGGACAAGATATTGTCACAACTCCACAGAAATAAATTTTTTTGGTTTTAGACCTAAAGTCCAGATACTATCAGGTTCTGCTAGAAAAATTGACTAGGAAAGTATTTGCCTTCTTGAACCCCTGGGGGAAGTTCCAGTTGTGCTGCATGCTGCAGGGAGGCAAAAATAGTGGCCGCTTCTTCCAGTATGTTATGAATAAAATACAGTGAAACCTCGCTTAACAAGCATAATTCGTTCCAGAGTCTTACTCGTAATGCAAAACACTCGTTAAGCAAAACAATTTTTTCCATAGAAATTAATGTAAAATACAATAATGTGTTCCACGCCGAAAAAATACTCAAATGTTTTATGTATAACATTTATTGAAAAAACATTTTACAATATACACTGTTAAGGAGCGTGAACCATCATCATTTATCTTTTCTTCTAGCGCGGAATGAACCATCCTGGAATGAGAATTCGATTTGCAGAAACAAAAAAGTCACAGCTAAATATGTTTGATAAACACTCCAAACAATATGCCAAATTTTTGGGTTATGTAAATGCTATAATTAAATATTAGAAATTAATTAATTTGACTAGAGGTAGGTAGTTATGTTTTCATCTCATATTAAATTTAATAATTATAAATAGTTAATTTTTAATTCAGACATTTCTAAAATTTAATTTGGAATCGGTCATTAAATTTAATGACCCAAGAATTTGGCACATCGTTTGGCGTGTTTATTATATATTGGGCTATGGGCTATGGTTGTTGATGTTTATAAGTAATATGTATGAACACAAGTTTGGAAAAATATGTAATCACAAGCGACACTAAGATGCTAGCAGAACGAGTGCTAAACACAGACTGATGGAGCATGTCGCACGTGCACAATTTGGGACTTCCCCTCTCCTCATCACTTGTTATGTGAAATATCGTTCATTAAGCGAGGCAAATTTTTACAATTTGTTTTGCTTGTTATGCGAAATACTTGTTGTGCGAAGTTCCATTGTATTGGCGAAGTATGTAGGTGTGAAATGCTTCATTTTCCAGGACGATGTTGTTCTGTTCACTAAGACTATGGAAGAGCATATCAGCTTGTTCAGTGAGGTGTTGAAGTTGATAGAAGGTGCAGAATTAAAATTGAACCCCAGGAAGTGTAAGATCGTGATAGATGAAGTTAGGTACCTTGGTCATATTGTTAATCAAACAGGGATTCAGCGGATCCTAGAAATATCAAGGCCATTTTAGATCTCCCATTCCCGGGATGTCTCCAGCATTCATAGCTTCCTAGGAATGGTAGGGTTTTATAGAAACTTCATCCCAAATTTCTCTACCATCGCAAACCCCCTGACCATGTTGCTGAAGAAGGGTGTAAAATTTAATTGGTCTTCTAAATGCAAAGACGCTATTAAGAATTTTAAGAAGCTCCTTTCCCAGCCACTGTACTTAGATACCCTGACTTTGGAAAACCCTTCTTTATTCACTGTGATGCATCTGACCTCGCCGCAGGAGCAGTCCTCCAACAGCCCGATAATGGATATTTGGCCCCCATAGGATATTTCTGCTGGAAGTTTAAGGGAACAGAGATAAACTACTCAACGGTCTAAAAGGAGTGTTACACAATCGTGTTGGCCCTTCGCCATTTTAGGTTCATATTATTGGGTAGGCCTGTTACTATATACTCTGACCACAAGCCTCTGTCTTACCTCCAGGAGTTTAAGAATCATAATAAAAGGTTTATTAGATGGGCCATGCAAATATCCGACTATGACATAGAGGTTATACGCATAAAGGGGAATGAAAACCCGGTGGCTGACCTACTTTCCCGGGGATCAAATAGTAACATCGTAGTTGACAGTGTAACAACCCACATCTGCCATGAGAGTGAAATCCCAGAGCTAGTCACAAAGATCATTGCCTCCCAAGACCATGATAATTATATCAAAGTCATTAAGAGTCATTTAATGGGGCATAATTCAAACCCCGGCCATCTACCAATGGAGATCTGTGGCTACAAAATCTTGAATGGAGACCTGTTTTGGCAGGATGGTGACAATTGTGGTCATAGTAATCTGAGGCTTTGTGTCGGGGAAGAAGCCATAAAGGAAGTAATTAGGCATTTTCATGTATCTGTGTACGCTGGACATAGAGGGGTTAGTAAAACTATGAGAAATATTGCTCGTTACTACTATTTCCGTAACATGCATAAGCTGGTCAAGGATTTCATTCAAAAGTGTGAGGTATGCCAACGTTATAACCTGCATCAAGAAAAGGCCCCGTACTGCAAACACGAAAAACCCAGCACACATACCAGATCATTTCGGTTGACTTCATTGGCCCATTATCTATGTCATCCAGGAGAAACCATTACATTCTGGTTATCATTGACTTGTTTACTCATTTTGCTGAGGCAGTATCTTCAGCGAATCAAACAGCTCACTCTCTCATGTCCAAACTGTTTAAGAAAGTGATATGTAGGTACGGGTGTCTGGAAAAGATAATATCTGACAGGGGAGCTAATTTCATGTCACAATTGGTAAATGATGCGCTGGAACTCCTGAAAATAAAGAACAATTTAACCTCTTTTTATCGTTCCTGCTCCAATGGTACATGTGAAAGAATGAACAAGTCACTCATATCAATTTTAGCAAAGATTTCGAATGGAAGCAAATTGAATTGGGATGCTTTCATTCCACCTGCCCTGTTTTCATACAACACATCTCCTCACGAGTCGACTAATGAAACGCCTTCCTTCTTATCGTATGGCCTTGACCTGAGATTTTCTGATGCTGACATCATTCATGCAGCAGCCGATGGTGATGCAGTCCAAGATCACAGGGCCCTTCTGATACAGCAAGTCCATGTGATCCAGGAAACAGCTTCGTACTTGAGTCAGTTGAGAAATAAGAGGAATAGGGCATACTAGAACCATAATAGAGAGACACGTTTATTTGTGGTGGGCCAGAGGGTGTGGCTGAAGTCTGCCGTAAGAAAGAAGAAAAAAAATTTGCACCCAAGTACTCTGGTCCTTTCAGGATATCTAGAGTCATGGGGCCCATAAATGTGGAAATTAAAAATTGTGAGACCCTCTCCAGAGCTATCGTGCACATTGATAGAATAAAGCTCTATTTCTCGAATGGAAAGGAAGCTAAAGCCAAGGTGCCGAACTGTTCTATCCCAGTTATTGTAGAGGAAGAGGCTCCCGAGGAAGCTGACATTCTGTTCTTGAAAAGTTCACAGGTATTCCAGGGGTGTATCCTTCACCAAACTGATCATGTTACAAAGGAGAAAAGCAAGGAAAGTGACGCAGCTTATCCTTGGAATAGGGTGAATCCCCATTATGATCTCAGAAACAGGCTGGTCCCTGACTTCAGGCAACTCTACCATGGCTGTAAACCCTAATATTTACATTTTTTTTTTTTTTTTTGATGGGGTCATATGTTCCTTACATCTTTTCCTGCTCTCCCCCTTCACCATGTGGTGGGTCTGACTTGGTGGAGAAGAGTTGTGTAAATCTGGGTGTGTAACCTAGAGTGGGAGATTTATTGGAGGGTGTGTTTCTAGGAGAAGTTAGAACAGAAGTGGAAAGAGAAGGAAGAATCAGTAGGGAAGAGTGTGGTGTGTGAAAGTGTGTGTAAAAAATAGTTGGGAAGCTGGAAAGTAAAGACTGTGCAACCAGGTTGCGGGAAGATTTCGTTTTCAAACTGTTTCCTGTCCGATAACAAGTAAAGAAGAGGTACACTTTAAACTCATTGTCGGTACGTTTTATGTCTGCGCGTTACAGGAATTCTGTAGCATATTATTGTCGGGAGGATTGTGTGTTAAAGCTATTCGGTAGATTGGATTGTCGAGCTCTGTACATTCCTGTGTGTTTCCCTGGATGTATTGTATGTTCCAAGAAAAATTAAAGGGTTATCCTGTTAATTTGGATAGTTGTCTTTGTCTAGTCCCTACTGAGATAAATGGATTCCCCCTAAGCATCTGCTCTATCAAGCACATTTGTTATCAATTTGTCCCATCGAAGAAATCACTAAAGTTCTCCATGTTGACTCATTCGTACTTTATATAATCTCACAGTTATACTTAAAATGAGTACAAGATTTCTATCCTACGATTATTTTTTATTTTTTAGGAAGAGATTTTGAAAATTATTAAAGAAAATGATATCAATCGAATGTTCAATCAATTTATCCATTAAGAAATTTTTAAATTAATAATTAAAGATAATTCATAAATATGACCTAATAATAATCCTATTTTCATTTACTTTAAGTTTAGTAACTTCGTACTTGAGTTTAAAAAAGTTCATAAAACGGTATATACTGATTGTCAATTTCACTTTTGTTAATAACTCTGTGCAATAAAATTGTGAATTTGAGTTTATAATAATATACAATTTTTTAAATAAAAAAATGAATAAAAATATTCAATAAATTTGTTTTAAGATTTTTATATATATAATTAAAAATAAAATTATTGTAAAGAATTAAGAATATACTATAATATATTTTTATTAACCCTTTAAAGGAGGGGTTTTAAATTCTTAATAATGCAGAAAATAATTTTATATAATAAAGAATTAAATTAAATTAGTATGTGAAATCAAATTATTGAGATATTTCTAATTTACTATATAATTGATATTATTTATGATATATTTTAAAAAAAATTAATCTCGTAGATGTATTCAAAGCATGTTACACATCAGTTACATTACTTCTATAACCTATCTTTTCTTTTGATTATGGTATATATATAAAATGTATTTTGTCTCCTTCTATAATGCTATTTTACATATATATATATATATATTTTTTTAATATTTTCCCTAACCAAATATTTAAACTCCTCAAAGGGTTAATTAGATTTCTTTAAATCTTATCATTAAGTCAATGAAGTTATTGTAATTAATATTTGTGACTTATTTAAAATAATATAGTAGTATTAAAATTACATATAAATATGCAAAAAGAATTTTCAATATTTTGGAAGAAAGAAGAAAAAATACTGTTTAGAATGTTAAGAAAATATTATTATTCATCAATATTTATGTATATAGATATAAAGTTCAATATTTTATCCATTGATAAAATTTATACAGTACTATATTTTAACAATTACAAATATTAAAATTTTATTGAAATAATTTATAGATTTCAAATAACATTCAAAATACTTTGTGTTGTTCTTTGTTCATGGTATCTTGATATATGCCTTGAAGTGATAACGGAAACAGGAATATGTGTTTAAAAATAAATATATTCACTTCATCACCGTCTTGGAAATCTATTATTATTTCGAAACCTTTGATAACGGTATTCTGGAAAAATACTAGGACGTGGCGTACAAGTAATATTCGGAAAATTAAGCCCATTGCAATGAATTTCTTCATAAGGAGAAGAACTGCAAAAAGAACAAAAGCAGTTTACATTATTTTTTTTTTAATTTCCTATTAATGGCTTATCAATTTTAATGTACAAGTAGATCACTTTTATGACCTAATTGGTTACTAGAGAAAAAAATCTTTGTTAAGTAGAATTACCAGATGTTCCAATTTAAGTAAGATTTTCCCAAGTCCCAAGTCCCATGCTAGCTATCAAAAATCCCATACAGATGACATCTAATTTTGCACATTATTTTACACAAAACCAGAAAAATCAAATTCCATGTTTAAAAACGTATCATATATAAGTTACAGTTAAACTCTGTGCAAGGACCATTCTGAATAATTTTGGCACTTGAGGCAAGCCTAAGAACTAAGCCAATATACTTATATTTCTATAAACATTATGACACCTTTTTTTAGTATCCCTTCCAAGTTATAGCTTGATGAATCAGATGTTATCATTTGTTTAATGTATAATTTCAGCTTAGTTTATTGTATAATTATAACAAAAAAGTTTTTACTTGAGGCAGTTGCCTCCCCATCTCATCTATTGGCATAACTGACTCTGTGCAAACTTGGTTAATTATTGTCATTAACACTCAGTAGAAATTCAGAAATTCCTAGAATCAATATTTTGAAAATAGAGAATATTTTGAGTTGCCAGTTAATATTATGTTCTATCATTCATTGTTGGTTCATGAACCAACAATAAATGATGGAACATGAGTTATAATGTATACTCGTGAATTAGCTTCTGATATGATAAAGAGAGATTTAATTTTCTCTTGATTGATTTGCTAAAAATCACACCTCAAGAATATCAGTGGAAAAACAACATATCTGGTCAACATCATACATCACAAAACTACTTCTCTCCTAAATTTTCCTAAAGAAACCTTCTCTTATGGTTATAAATACTAATAATGATTTTTATTACTTTACTTTAGGTCCTTCTCCTTCTACTCCATCCCTTTCTCTCTCCCAATTATCCATTTTCTTGCATTTGGTAAACTATCAGTTATATCTATTTAAATAAAAAAAAGTTTTTTTAAGAAAACGTTTAGGAGAGAAAGATAGATGTTTGTGTTATAAGATAGTGTATGTATCAAACTTACCTGTCATTTATGCTTGGAGTGATTTTCCAACCGGTATTCTTAAAGTGTAATTTTTAACAAAAGCCTTAAAAATGAATTGTAAAAACCCAAAAGCAATAGGATAATAAAGATGTAAACATCAGAAAAGTAGTCTTTTTGGGTAAATAATTTCATATGGGAGTTGTTGTTTTACAGTTTTTTTGTATAATATCCTGTAAATATCATGCCAAAAATTTTTACCTTTGTACCCACTGAAGAGGAACAGAAAATGTTCAAAATGCATGTAAGAGTAATAAAGAAAAAATAGAAACATCTAGAAGTTTTTTCTTTCTTTCATACTATAAGTGTAATAATTCCTGATTAGAAAAGGTCAAAGTAAGCAAAAAATAATTTAAAATGAATTAAAGACAAGAAGCTAACTTTACAAAGTTGTTTTACATGTTTAGTTTTTATTTTTAAGACCCAGACACAGCTATAGATTTTTTAGTAATTAACATTCTAAATTTAAAATTATTTACACAATACATTTTTAAATTAAATAAAATACAATACTTACTCAAATAATATCCAAACAATATAATAACATAAACAAAATCCACCCACCATAATTAGACCAATGATGAGGCAAAATAAAATGGGAACTTGATTTATCTAAACAAACAATATTTAACATCAGTATAATAATAATAATTTTTCCAATTTCAAAATATTTAAAAAACTTTTATAAAATAAAAGCCATTATAAGATTTCAAAGTAAAATAGAGATTTATCCTTATTAATAAATTTGTGTGGTACAATTACAACTAAATTTTAATATAATTATTATTAAAATTACAATTTTGTTGTATTTTGTTAATAAAGTTGATATGTGATCAGAGTCAGTTCTGATAAGTGTGCAGTGAATGCCTGCACACAGGCGGCAAAATTCCTAGGATAACAGATAGCACACTTTAAAAAATGAAATTCAAATATAATTTATTATTATTTTAATATAGTGGTCAGCAATAAAATAGATTAATATTTGCATGATGACCGATGATATAGCATAGCTGTGCAGTGTATGGATACAAATAATTCCAAAGCATACATGTTAGGTGTTTGAATTAGAACACTTATAAGTGAAAGCAACAAGTGATGGGGAATTCATGCATTGAACTAGAGAAAAATTCATCAGTGGGAATTTCATAATCACTATGATTGTTTCTTGTTTTAAATCACATAAAAAGCATAAAAACTTGGAGTTTGTAAAATTTTAAAGTTTGAAAACTCAAAACTTTGTTTATGTTAATGTTTTATGATTAAGTTTAAGGTTATTTATGTAATAACATTATGAATGGTCTTTTATTCCCGTACCATTATTCTTAAAGTGATACTTACACCATTGTTTTAATTGTTAATGGAACAAAAAAAAAATTTAAATAAAGAAAGAGATGCACATGAACATTATTAATTTAAATATTCATATATAAATTAATTTTTATATATACATATGTATATATTGTATTTACTGTATGTACTAAATAAGAAAAATTTCTTTAAATTAATTTTATTTTAATTTGCAAATTTATTTTATAGCAGCACTAAAACAAAACTTTGAACAAAGTTGCCTGTTTTCTTGGAGTGACTTGATGTGAATAAAATTAAAATAAATATATATCAAATATTTTTATAGATTTTTTTTACCCCTGTCAACTATATGAAACTGTCAAAACATACCAGTAGGCTCTCATGGGTTGGGTTAAGTTGTGAATTTACTCACAGTCAGTATTGATAGGGCAGCCAAATATCTGTAGCATGCAGGCAGTTAGCAGTCCAAAACCAGCCCTGTATGTGGTATGTGATATTAAAATGTAAATTATAAAAACAAAAAATTGCTGGTTTTATCACTTAAGATATACCTTCAAAACAAAATTCTACTTGAATGGTACATTATAAAAAAATAGTAATAAACTATCAAGTAAATTAAAACTAATATTTTTTGTTTTCTTAAAGTATAAGCAATCTTCAATCTACGATTCAAATAAAATCATAGCTTGAAAAAAATAAGAATATCAAATAAAAGAATACATAATATCATTGAAATTTAAAAAATCCATGTAATATATTCATTTTTCCTTTTTAATAGATACTCATTTAAAACTATTTGAAATAACTATTTTCAATTCCCTTCCCTCTAATAAATTAATAAATTCAAAAATAGCTTATTTTCAAGAGTCAGTAATCTTTCTATTGACTAAGATACTTTGGAATAGTTTTCCATCCATCTTTAAAAATCAACTGTTAAAAAATAATAATAAATGGAAAAAAGACTAAATATAATACACTGTAAAAATTAGCAACAACAAAGTAAACAAATTATTACATATATATCATTAATGACAAATGGCTGATTAAAAATCCATGTCCTATTTTGACACATTGACTATCTATTCACATGCTTTGTTCTCTACCCCAGGTACTCTGGTTTTGCCAGATGGCTGCACCTGAGCACTCCCAGTACAGCTCATCTAAAGCTATATATATTGTTATTATCCCAAGTATCAAGTTAGCATTTTGATACTTTGTCCATAGTGAGAGACTTATGTTTGTCAAGTGGTATAATGTTATCGGTCTCTGCATGTTCACTTGACCCTCATTAATAGTTACTTCCAACCCTTTCTGTGTTGTCATGCTGTCAGGTTTCAAGTTCTCTTCCCATGGATTGTTGTTTATAACAGCTAATTTTGTTGTTCTGTTCTCGCTTTCCTTTTTCCCCATTGAAATTCAATGGAACCTGTTACAGCATACATTTCTCTTGTTTGTGTGGATGATATGTGAATGTGGACAACAGTCTTCCTTTAGTAGAGTCCCATGCAGTTGAAAGTCTTTGATCCATACTTTGTTTGTGGGCTTAAGTTAGTCTAATTCTTTGATTCCATGTCTTTGATCATGGTGTTGTTTCTGCTTTGCTATAAGTTGCATTTCTATTTGTTGGAATTTATTCTTATTTGGTAAGTTTGATTCCAAATCAATTGGTCTCATTCAGATAGCAATGTCTATAATCTCCTGCCCATTAATAGTTCCACAGGCAAGTAGCCATTTGATAGTGGTATAAAACAATAGCACCATCCCTTTTCTTTAGGCATCTTTTTATTATTTTTACCATCATCTCTGCTAATCTGTTGCTCTGTGTGAAGTGTGGGCAGTGGCGTAGCGTAGTGGGGGCGGCAGGGACGGCCCGCCCCAGGCGGCACTTTTAGGGGCGGCAAAATTTCACATTAAATAATAATAATATCTTGTAAAAATTTTTGTAATAAATGTGATTATTATATTGCAAAACATGTATACATGACTTTTTTATTTGTAACCTGTACAATACACAATAATGATGATTGTTCTTGCCGAAAAGTTTTTTAGAATTACTGTATATTTTAGTCTTTTAAATTGAGATACCTAAATAAGGGGGCGGCGAAATTTTCCTCCGCCCTGGGCGGCTGACTCCCACGCTACGCCACTGAGTGTGGGCTGGAAATTACATTGAGATTAGAAATCTTAATGCTAGATTTTGGACCACCAGGATACACTGTATGATGACATCACATCTGTCCAATAAAATTACACAACACAAAAATATGAAAGATTTAAACATCTTGTACAAACTTTTTTGTTTCATTCTTTCTTTAGCTTATTATGTGTAAGATGTACTGATTCAATGTTAAGCTGTATTAAAGCTATTCTTTATCCATTAATTTTTGCATGTCCATTCTTGAAAAACTTTCAAGCAAGACACCAACTCAACTAGTTATATGACAAAAACCCCCCATTCTGATTGAAATTTTGAGAACCCTGTCAAGTATAGTGCTTCACTACTGTAAATTATCATATATTATTTTTTTCCTTGTACAAATTATGTACTAGTATATAATCGTGTCTGTTTGATTGTATCGGGTGTTGGTAGTTGTGAAGGGCTGATTGGACAATAAAGAGACCATGTGACAAAGGGAAAATCCCGGATGGCGGGATATATAAAAAAGGGAGTCTTGCGTGTGCAGGGACCTTTTATCTGCCGTTTCAACTTGGATTGCACCCTCAAACTCCTGAGTCCAAATGACAATAGAGGGGACATTAGAGAGAAAAGGCAATATGATGAACATTGAATAGGAAGAGGTTAACCATCGGCGAGTCGTAGATATGGAGATCCATATACATCGGTGTGAAGACACCTCAAGTAAGTAGAGAGTTTATAGTATCGAGTGATGCCATATCATAGTCGATCTTCGTGAGATGATTATTTTTAATTCAAAACTGTTCAGACCACTTGGTTACCAACCTCATCCGTAAATCGAGATTGTTACTGCACATAGGCAGGAATCTTGGTATAGAATTGCATCCACATGGACCGATCGCCCTGTAAATATTTGTATTATCATGAAACATGAATTTATTAGTTATATATTCGGATGATATACCTAAGATTTAGCCATATATTTAGTTGGCTTGATCGTGTATGTGATTGTAGTGGAGAAATACTTGTAGTTCTAATTGTTCTAGTTGTCAATTTATTAAACTTGTTTAACCAACGTAGTATTGTGTCTATTGTAAAATCCTCACGATTACCCACCTCACCTATAGACAAGATATATTCCAATATATCCTAGTCACTACACAAGTTTAGAGGTGTATGCTATTATTATTAATAGGGTTTCTGGGATACCATGGCATGCAAAGATTGCTATGAAACACTTTATGATTTCTGTTGCTTTTACACTTTCCAGTTATGCAACCTCTGATTATCACGAATAAAAAATCTGTGACCACTAAATATCATTTGCAATTCAGATAACATAGGTCATTATGAGGTTTTGCCACAGTCATTCTGGGAATGTACTTGAGATTAAGAGGTCTTGAATATTGTTGTTCTTGAGTGCATTGATCACAATTCTTTATTTGAGTAGTTATGTATGTGGATAGTCCTGGCCACCACATTGACTGTTATGTGTAGAGCCAACACTTATCCTGAGATATCCCATATAAATTTTGCCTATCACTCATAATTGTGCTGGGATAATCTGAGATGTTCTTGAAAACTCCCACACATGTTCTTATTGAAGGAAATGTAGTGCATTGTCACTAATTTTATTTTATTTGTATTTTTTGTTCAATTTTGTGTATTGATATTAGTTATATAATTGATTTTGTGTTTAATTGGTAAAATGGAAATGAATTCCGTTTCATATAAGAACCACCTTTTGGGAGGTGTTGTATGTCGCGTACCACCCTTTGATGGGTGAGGCTTGTAATTGGTTATTGGCTATTTGACGGGACATGTATCTCGGATGGTGGGAGCTTTAAATTGTGTGTTGTGCATGGTGAGGGACTTTTTTGTGCCTGGACTAGACTCCTAAGGCCCAATCGAGTGAGAAGAGAAGGTAAGAGTTATTTGCTAATAGCACAGAAAGCAAGCAGCGGACCGGTGAGGCCGAGAAGAAGGAATTCATCTCCATCGGCATAAGGACACTGCATACTCCCTTTATAACAGGCATACCACATGGTAGAGTAGTTATTCATTCAATCATCATAATTATTTTGTTTGCGAGAACTTTTCCAACATGTATGGATACTCCTTGCTAGCTGACTGAAACCATCGTGTGATTGTGAATGACTGTAGATAAACTACACACACAGGAATATCGTCTGTAAATATCTATGTATCTGATTAGGTTAAGTTGATGTTTTTATTGTTCCATATTTTTTTTTTGTCTTCTCCTTTTTAATATTAATTTAATAAAATTTGTTGTTGTGTGACATTGCCTTGTTAAGTCCTCATAATTCTTACCCGATTAATATGTCTAGATTGTTTCGTCCATCTCAGACACTACAGAAAATTTAAGTTTTAAGATTGATAAATAAATCAGATATTCATGTATTATTTGAAAGTACAGTCAAACTTGAAAATTTTGAGAACATGGACAAAAGTGTTTCCATTTAGCATTTTCAACACATGACTTTGCAGAACTGAACAGAAGCTTGACAGATGTGAATAAGAATATCTTTCTTTTTATTTGTTTGTGAAATGTTGAAACTACCCATCTTTGGCTACAAAATAAAATTAACCTTTCCTCAAGTATTGTTAACAATATAATGCCATAATTGTTGAACTTCAAACAACAAATCAGGTTGCCAATCCTCTTAATTCTGTTTTTCACAATCTCTTCCATTTCTATTTCTCTCCTTTTACACTAATCCTTTTTTAGTTATAAGATTAACTTATCCACAGTAATCATTCTGTTGGTTTATCACAGTGCTTCATAATTGTAAAATTTCCATTCTGTAATGTTTGGACCTAAATATGTTTTGCTTTTGTCTTAGGTGTTTGTAAGAGTCAATCAGATGAATTTCCAATTTACACTCCCAGAGTTGGCATCTCACAATGATCTTTTGTTTCATGTTTAACAATATATCTTGTATTGTTAAAATAAAGTTTTTTTTCATTTGTAACTGGTTTTAGTATCTAGTAAATACATTACAAACCTACTTATCTCACAACTACACCTTGTATGATATTAATAGTTTTACTATAAAATAAATCATCTATAGAATAAATTGCAATTTATGTGGTTTTCCATTTCCATTTCAACTTCATGTATTATCATCATTTCTCTACTCACACACAGTTTACAAACTTTATATTTTTACTTTTTTTTTAAATAATAAAATTCAACTAATAATTAAACTATAGTATGAATTAGTATTAAAAAAAATTTAGAAACTAATTTGTTTTGTAACTAAACTAATGCTATTATAAAATTGAAAAAAGACAAAATGAAATAGAATTACAAATTATTATAAAGAATAACATACATCTTGTAATGAATCATCCCAGAAACGATCACAAGTTAGATATGAGCAAACAACTTTGTTCAATTCATCTAAAGAAAGAATAATTTAAATTTAAATCAAGCAAAAAAATAATATATTTCAAATATTGATATTAGAAAACATGAAATTTTAAAAGCTATTTTAATTAAAAAACAATAAATACAATTCTTACTTTTATATTAATTTTTAAAATCAATTTCAATAAAAATGAAAACTTTGGTAAGATAAATGATAAAACCTTCATCAAAAATTTGTTTAAGTTTCATATTTTCAAGTTTAATATGTATTTCATATGATTTCTAACAAACTTTCACTTATAAAGGTATTCATATATAACTGAAAATCAAATTTATAATCTTTTATACATATATACAGCCATATCTCTCCTTAAACTTCCCATATTTAAATTCCCATTACAATAAATGCTGTTTTTTAATACTCGCTGCAAAATTTGAATCAAATAATCCTAGTATTATAAATTTCTTCAGAGCTAGTTTATGAAAAATATAAAAGCCATGCTTGTCAAAATAGGAAATATGGAGTGATTTTGTTTTCAGTATTTGATTTTTATTTATTTCAGTAGTATTGTAACTGTTTTTTCAATATCTGTGTAGTTTAATGATTTTTATTTCAAAAATGTCAGTGCAATCTTACAAATTTATTCTTAACTGAAAAATACTGTGGAACTACCATCAATATATATGACATAAAAAAAATTATCATATCTAATAATATTTAGTATCAAAATGTTGAATACATTTTTTATAAAAAAATTATTTGTAAATATTTATTAAGATTATAAACTAATATAAAAACAGACAAACTTTACATTAAAAAAATGTTAAGTATATAGAATATATAACAAAGCTTCCATGTAAGTGGCATTTATGTATGTAAATTTACTTGTAGATCAATTATTTTTCTATACTTACAAGAAAGTTTTATAATTGACATTTTTTCATATTTTATATTAAAATTTTATGTGAATTTCCATATTCTAATTCAGTGAATATTTCATAATTTCTTACATCAAAATAAAGGAATAGATCTAATTCATTTTATTTTAAACTTATTTAAAATCAAACTTTTATCCTAATCTTCAAAAATTGAAACATTTACTTTACAATAACACACTAACATTCAAATATCATGATAATTTAAAAATCATTACTATTATATATATTTTATTATTGAATAAATGTTTAAATTAAACTATACATATTACCTTCAATATCATGAAAATCTTTTAAAGATAATGTGGCTAATAATCCTAAAGTGCATTGTCTGATAACAGCCTGCAAAGAACAATTTTAAGATTGTTATGTAATTTTACAAAATATTATTATAATTATTGTTCATAATAACAAATCCTTTTATATAAAAATAAAAATGAAATAAAATTAAATTAATAAAAACATACTTTTTTTTATGATTTTTTGTATTAAATTAAGATAAAAAAATTTAGAAAAATAATTTCATTTATTTTTCTATTAATGTGAAATCCTACTGATAAAAAATAACTTTATGTTGGAATCAACGATTGAAATTATTGTTAAATGCTATATGACATCGTTACGTATAACACACTGTGTCACGGTAATATCTGTAAATATTTTTCTGTTGTGTAATAAAAGGTTGGTGGTGCTGTTGACCCCTCGGGGAGCCATTGGTGACGGTGACCTCGTTTCACTTTCCCCATTTTTAGTGCTGACCTTCCATAAGTCAAGACAGTGTAATCTTTGTGTATTCTTGTTACTTTGTTACATAACCAATTATGCAAATCCAACCAGTTTTTATTAATCTCTGACAAGCAACATCAAGTCTAACACTTTAAACACATTCTTCTCAAACATTTACAATTTTTTTGTTGAGAAATAAGCTGTCAGAACAGAAATATTTCGTAATCAAGGTAGATGTGCAGATAAGTATGTTATAGCTAGGGTTGCCAGGTTTCTATGATTGGATGAAAGGACACCTAAAATGATTAATGTTATTGCTCTCCAACTTCCATCCAAAAAAAAAAAAAGTAAAATTAAATGCATTTAGCAGTTAATAGCTATTCTGTTTATATTTTTTAGATTTTGATTTAAAAATGATAATTTTCAAATTGACTATAAATATTTGCAAACTTACATTTAATTTAGAATTTGCAATACTGTTGTGTCCGTAAAATAAACGATTACTGTTAACGTATATAAACAACTTTATTAAAATAGAACGTAACGGCGGGTAATACAACGTAACGTTTGTGCCTCCAGGTCTAAGTGTTACAACAGCTAACGCACGACTGCCCGAAGACAAAGAAGCACGACAAAGACAAAGGTCAGAGGTGCGGGGTCGCCTAACTAGGTCAAGGGGCAATTCGGTGTGGGTTATCCTCTGGAGGTTTACATACATAACAAATACATAACAATTCTCCCACGCTTAATAAAATGTTTAAAATTTGTTCGTTTACAGATTTAGGCGTTGTACTGGCCTTCGTATTTGCGTTGATCGTCGAGGCTCCGATTCATTTGAGTTTGTCATCGTTCGGCTAGACTCTCCCTCCTCCTTCTCTAGGGGCTGTTCGGAAGTTGTTTTCGTCATTGTCTCCTTTTTGTTGGGTAAAGTCGTTACAGTTCCTTCGTCGTAGCTAATTGTGCTTGGGTGTGGACTAGCACTAGCTGGGGATGAGTCTCTACTGTTAGCTATGTCGTTACACTTGTCAATTTCCTTTTTGTTGAAGTCGAATCTTATTTGAATAGGATTTGTCTGTTTGTTGATTTCACATGGGCGTAGTTGATCGTAATGCCTTTTAATTACGTATCCATCGTCGAGTTCAATTAAGTAATGTACACGACCTAGTCGTTCAACAACAATACCATATTTCCAAGGGCCGGACGTTGTGTAATTTCGGGATTGTACACGATTTCCCACACGATAAAATTTGTAGAATTTCGGTTGTTCGGTTACGTTCCTTTGGGAAGCTTGTGCCTGAGGTTTGAGCAGATCTAATTTTGTTCTTATTTTGTGTCCTAACAAGTTTTCTGCTGGACTTTTCCCGTTAGATAAGGGAGTCGCTCTATACCGGAATAGTAGTTCGTGGAGCTTCTGATGTAGAGTACCACTTTCATACTTCATACATTTGAGGTGTGTTTTTAAGGTGTGACAGTATCTTTCAGCCTGGCCATTTGTGGCTGGGTGTCCTGGTGCAATTAAGTTTTGACGGATTCCGTTTCTCGAACAAAACTCTTGAAATTCTTGTGACTTAAAAATACTTGCATTATCACTTACTAAAATCTCAGGTAGACCAAATCGACCAAAGACTTCACGTAGAAAATGAATTGTGATGGATGTGTCTGGTGCTTTCTTTGTATAGAATATTTCTGGCCACTTTGATTTGGCATCAACAACAATAAAGAAATAATGATTCATAAATGGTCCTGCATAATCGATGTGTATACGTTGCCAGTTTTTTGTAGGCGTTTCCCATTTGTGTATTGGGGCCTTTGTTGGGTTTTTCTTAATGTCACAGCACTCTTTGCAACTTTTAACCATATTCTCGATATCAGAGTCAATATTACGCCAGTAACAGTAATTTCGGGCTAGAGCCTTCATTCGAACGATTCCTACGTGTGTAGAGTGTAGCTCTTGCAGGACTGCTGGCTGTAAACTTCTTGGGACAATTACACGGTGTCCTCTAAACAGAATTCCGTTGTGTGTGGATATTTCTGGGTCGTACATATGGCCATTGACAATGTCATTTTTGATCTGTGATAGTTCCTTATCAATTGATGATTCTCTTCGAATGTCCTTGGCGGTGATAGTTGCAGTTGAGATATGTTTAACAACGGTGTCGTGATAAGTATCATCGTGGTCTTCTGCCTGGGCTTCTTTTCTTGTTATGGGTATAGGATTCCGTGACAGGTAATCAGCATTTGTATGTTCAATCGACTTCCTATGTTTGATGGTATAATCGAAGTTGGAAAGGAAGTGCGCGTATCGTAGCATTCTTGTAGCTGTCAAAACAGGTAGCTTCTTGTCGGGATGTAGTATCGTCATCATGGGTTTATTGTCGACTATAAGAGTAAATTTCCTTCCATAGATATAATCGAAAAATTTCTTACAAGCCCAGTACACAGCAGTGGCCTCTTTATCCAGTTGGCTATAGTTTTGTTCGGCAAATGTGAGAGATCTGGAAGCAAATGCTATAGGCCGTTCTGTTCCATTTGGCATCTGGTGTGACAATATTCCAGAGAGTCCAAATGGGCTGGCATCTGTTGCTAATGTTATTGGTAGTTTAGAGTTAAATGGAATTAGTACCCTATCACTGATAATCTCAGCTTTTGCACGAATGAAAGCTGTTTCCTCCTCTGCTGTCCAACGGAATTGAGCGTTTTTCTTTAAACGTTGATTCAATGGATATAAAATGTCTGATGCATTCTTTATGAATCTGGAATAGTAATTAACAAGTCCTAGAAATTGGCGTAATTCTTCCACATTTCTCGGGCGAGGTGCATCCTGGATGGCTTTTATTTTGTCTGGAGACTTTTGTAGTCCTTCTGCACTAATTATATGTCCTAAATATTGTACTTTTCTTTCAAAGAATTTGCACTTACTGATGTTTACGTGTAAGTCATTAGCTCTCAACTTGTCTAAGACATTCAGTAAACGGTTCATGCATTCTTTATAAGTTTTTCCTTGAATTATGATGTCGTCAAAATAAGCCACCACTCCTTCAAGATTTTGGGTGAATTGGTCGATAAACTTGTGGAACTCGTTTGGTGCAGATTTAATTCCAAAAAATAATCGTTTTGCTAGATAGGTTCCACGGTGTGTTGAGATTGTTTGTATTTTCGCACTGTCATCATCAACTGATAGATGAAGATAAGCTTTGTGGATATCTAACGTGCAAAAATAAGATCCATTCTGTAATTTATTGAAAATATCTTCAATGCGTGGAATTGGGTGGCGTGAGTCGTGCAACTGTTTGTTGACTGTGACCTTATAGTCGGCACAAATTCGTACTGTCCCATTGGGTTTTGGAATAACGACTATGGGTGTTCCCCACTCTGAATAATCCACTTTTTCGATGATACCCTCACTTTCTAATTTATCTAGTTCCTTATCCACTTCTTCCTTTAATGCATATGGAACTGGGCGTGGTTTTAAGAACATTGGTTTGGCACCATCTCTCAGTTTTAACGAGCAAATATAATTAGGTATTTGGCCAACTGTGGGAGTGAATACATCTGAGTAGCGTTCTATGATTTTTGAAATGGATGTTTCTGCTTCTGTTGACGAAATGTTGTTGACTGTAGTTGTGTGACTGAGTTCATTGATGTCAATCCTTAAGCTCCGAATCCAATCTCTTCCTACTATTGCATTTTTTTGGAAGGGAACGACATACAAGTCCTCTATACTGTAGTTATCATCATATTTTGTTTTCACTTTTGCTACTCCTAGAGGTTTGAAAATATCTCCTGTGTAACTTCGAAAAGTCACTTCCGTTTTTGCTATAGGTGCGTTCAATTGTAAGCGATTGAATTCGTCGATACTGATGAGAGTGACGCGACTGCCAGTGTCACATTCAAAACGGACTTTTTTACCGTTAACGTAGATTTCTGTGAGGAGTCTGTCATCGGTTCCTGTTGTATTAACAAATATATCTAGAACGCTGTTTATATCAAAGTCAATTACACGTTCGTGATTAATATTGTGGACGTTATGATTCCTGTTGATTGTTGACGTTTGTTTCCTTAAGAATGATATGCAAACTTTCCCCGTGTGGCCCTTTTTATGACATCGTTCACATTTCAACTGGTCTTTGACTCTACAATTTACTGATTTATGGTTGTTTTTCCCGCAATGTAAGCATAGTCCTTCTAAATGGAGTTCGTGGAGTATAAGTGGGTTTCCACTGCGACCTTCTATTCTGCTTTTGTTCCGATTTGACGGTTGTATTTGGGGGTGTGAGCGTCGTTTTATTTGAGTATTTTTGGTAATTTTGTGAACAAGGTGGTTACTTTTATATACTTCGTCGTTTTCGATTTTGGAAGCTTCTATGGCTAATGCAATTTCTAGCGTCTGTTCGAAGGTTAGATCAGTTTGTTGTAGAATTTTCTCACGGATGTCGGCGTCTCGTAAACCACGTATGAATTGTACTCTTAACATTAAATCTATGACGGATTTTATACAGTCCGCATTGTTACAACTAGACTTGAAATCTGCGCTTTTCGAGAGTTGTTTTAAAGAAGTCACGTAATTTGAAATGGACTCACCATTATGTTGTACTCTGGACAAAAATTTATGCTGTTCTGTTAGGATATTTCGTTTGGGTGTTAGGTGATTTTGTAGTAACTTCATTAATTCAGCAAAGGTTCGCCTAGAGGGTATTTCTGGTGCCGTTAGGTTGGTCAGTAGCTGATAATGTTTCGGTCCAAGACAATTGATTAATATCATTACCTTAGCTTCTTCAGTAATGGCGTCAGTTCCGGTTAGTCCTTTGATTTTGAGAAAGTTATCCAGTCGTTGGGAATAGTTTTCAAAGGTCTCGGACGTTTCGTCGTAAGTTTCGAAGGTTAAGGCTTGCGTTTGGAGAACTCGTTGAACTGATAGTTCTGGTTTGTCTCCGCTGACTGACTCTGAGTTTCTTGATAAACACATCCAGAGTTGAAATTAATTCCGTAAGTTCATTCATTTTTATATCCTTTCTGTCTTCATTGCTAATTTTATCCTTGTCGTCAATTTTATCCTCGTCGCCAATTGTTGTGTCCGTAAAATAAATGATTACTGTTAACGTATATAAACAACTTTATTAAAATAGAACGTAACGGCGGGTAATACAACGTAACGTTTGTGCCTCCAGGTCTAAGTGTTACAACAGCTAACGCACGACTGCCCGAAGACAAAGAAGCACGACAAAGACAAAGGTCAGAGGTGCGGGGTCGCCTAACTAGGTCAAGGGGCAATTCGGTGTGGGTTATCCTCTGGAGGTTTACATACATAACAAATACATAACAAATACTTAATGCTGAATCAGATCTTTCTATAGAGAAGATGGGAATTGATAAATAAAGAAAATCTTTGAAGAAATCTGCCACTTTTTGTTACAAAACACTGGCATTGAAAAATGAAAGTAAAGGACAAATTGTATCCTTTCTTGTTTCAATAAAGAACAAGGACAGCTTAGCTAAAAATAAAGAATGTCTGGCAACCCTAATTATAGCACATTACTGTAAGCATAGATGTCTCTGACATCAATTTGGGGATTCAAGACACACTGAATATTGGAAATTCAGATTTACTGTTTTATCATCAAACTTTTAGTTGATGCATGTGTAAACTAAGATTTAAATTTGTATAGAATTAAATATTATTATTAATAATTCTTAAAATTCATGTATAACCTCATTTAAACCAGCATGCCAGTTTCTACCATATGGAAATATCTGATTTCATGGTCTCCCACGTATAGACCAGCATGTCAGTCATTTTGCAAAAATACGGTATGACCTCCAAAATTTAGTTGCTAAACACTTCTTGTCCATTCAAGATGTAAACATACATGTAACCTATGCTGTTTGTTCATATCTACTTTTGTTATCTTTTTAATATGTAATTGCTTTGCATGTGTGGTCCAATAGAAGCTGTTTATTATGATTCTTTAAGAAATTTTTGTGTAATTGATGTAATTGATGCAAATGTGCAATCCATTTGCATCAATTACACGTTCAAAATGCCTTACAGCATCGTAAAGCATTTTGAACACGTGATTGATGCAAATGGATTGCACATTGAACAAATGTTGTGAATAAAAACCTTTTGCGTGTTTCCATTTTGTTTTTCTTGTTCTTCATGTGCCATTTTTTCACCTAGTAGTAAAAATTTGAACTAAATATTTTTTTTGCATTTTCCTTTTCCCCCCATGGTCCATATAACATATATACCAAGTTTCATCAAAATACATCCACGAGAACAGGCTCTAGACAGGTCTAAGTAGGGCAACTTTAATTATAACCACCCTGTATTTCAAATATTTTAAAACATTAATATAAAATTAATCATTAAATACTTACTTTACATTTATTTTGTAACAATAATAATGTATTCTCATTACATAAATCTGATGATGATCTGGATAATTCCAATAATTTAACTGTATTAAAACTTTGATCATTATCATCATTTTTTGTCTTTTGAGTCTTTAACTTATTTCCAAGAACATCACATCTCATTATGTCACAATAGTCAGCTAGACAAACTGCATCTTCAGATTGCCACTAAAAAATAGAGTTTTGCTTGATTCAAAAATAAGTAATTATATTATCATATAAAATACAAAATTATATAAATATTGTTTTCTAAATAAATGTTATTTATAAAATATTAAGTTTTAAAATTTACTGGTAACTAAAAATTAATTCATTTTTGTATACTTAAATTTTTATTTGACTCAGATATAAAATTTCAAATTTTTGAGTTCAATATTTTACATTATAAAATAAATTTTAGAAATAATTATAGTACAATGCCGGCTGGGGACACATCAAGTGCCCACGTCCTCCCAAGGCACTCAACCAGCCATCGCAACCCCGGCAAGGATTCGGCTCTTCTAATTCGGCTCTTGTGGATGTGTAGCTTTGTAACGGGTTAGTCGTTATTTATTTATATTTATACGCCTTGCCGGGGTCGCGATGGCCGGTTGAGTGCCTTGGGAGGACGTGGGCACTTGATAATTATAGTATTTATAATACAGTAGAGCATCGATTATCCGACCCCCGATTAACCGACAGCGTTCTAGTTGGCAAATTCAAATGTCCGCTAGTGATGTGGCACTACAATATTTGGTTATGTCTTGGCTACTTTAATATTATTTTTGTTAAATTTTTGCATGTTTTAGCTGGCAGCATTGGCTCAACCATGAAAGGGAGGCTAGTATTTAAACCAGGCCTAATACACTATACTAATAATGTATTTTTTATATTTTTCGGTTATCCGACTTTTCAGTTATCAGATAATCAATGCTCTACTGTATGTTTAAAAACAAGATAGTTCGATAAAATTATTTTGTGCAACTTTACCATTAATGTTACAAGAGGGCCTCCAAAAGAAAGGCACTGATATTTTTAAAATAAAGTTTCCAGTACATGGTCCTAAAATTTCTGAAGAATATAGATGCATCTATGCACATATAGTTTGTGTGCATCCTGTAAGTGGCACTCATGACAAATGCTTTAAAAATGGCACTTTGCTCAATATTTGTCAAAAGTAATGCACTGTGATTGAGTTCTTGAAGTTAAGAAGACTGTCAGTAAGTACTGTTATCATAGGCGTAGCTAGGGCAGGGCAATGGGGGTGGCCCGCCCCGGGTGTCACCCGTGTAGGAGTGACACCCGGTAGGCCTGTACCAAAGGGAAAAAAAAAAGGTCAACGGCTCACCTCCCATGACAGTTTCTTCGCTATGAGGAGACGCCACGAGGGCTTGCACCAGCTAAAAATCTTACTATGATTTATTCTATAAATCTACACTCATACATCGCGACATCGCATATTCAATATAGCATTCAAGTTGCTCGAGTGCAAAGATATTACAATTCAACAGTGTTTTATAAAAGAATTAAAAAGGGTGACACCACGATATCCGCACCGGGTGTCACCCATGCTAGCTACACCACTGACTGTTATGTCCATCTTTTGTCAAAAATCATGCAGCCTGTTGTAACGGTCGGGTGTAACTTGATCTGAGTGTCAGGTCAGGGGTGAAAATTCCTACATACTTTCGTGGTCGGGGAGCTGAGTTCTTGTGCAGTCGTCACCCCAGTCAGTTGTATCCGAGAGTGAATAAAGTTAATTGTTAATTAACTATGTGTTTTATGTGAAACAGTGTCGAAAACAAACTCGATACAAAATTGGCGACGAGGAATAATATACAGACTTGCCAGCAGAAATTACAATTCGATATAAAAAGCCAGAAATGTCGTTCCCAGGAACATCAACCAGTGGAGTTCGTTTCGAACCATTCAAGATGGACAGCCAGTGGAAAACTTACAAGGACCGCTTTAATTTTTGCTTGAAGGCAAACCAGATTGAAAATGACCAAGATAAGTGTGCTTTATTTTTTACTGTATGCGGTGAAACTTTATATGAACTTGTAGTCACACTCATAGCGCCGAAAGAAACGACACAAGTTAACTTCAATGAAGTAATTACTGCTCTTGATAGCCATTTTAACCCGAAACCTAGTGAAATTGTCGAATCGTTCAAATTTAACCAGAGGTCGCAAAAACCGGGAGAGAGTATCAACGACTATGTCGCGGAACTACGGAAAATTGCAATGAATTGCAACTTCGGCGCCTCACTAGAGCGTATGTTAAGAGATAGGCTAGTGGCAGGTTTAAGGGATAAAGGAATACAACACGTGTTATTGGCGAAAACGGACACTACTTATAAGGCCATTTTGGATGCAGCATTGGCAGCAGAGGCAGCGTCTAACGATGTTAGCCAGCTTGGGTCAGACGGAAACAACACCCAAGTGTATAACTTAAAGGCGGACTACAAGAGAAAGAATCAGCCGGCCATATTACGCTGTTTTCGATGCACCGGAAGTCATAACCCGAATAATTGCCGATTTGCTCAGGTAATCTGTAACTTCTGCAGAAACAAGGGACACATAGAAAAGGCGTGTATCACGAAACAAAAGAGTGGACAAAGAAAATTTGCAAACCAGGGAAGAAACCAAATTGGGGCACCACGGAAAGAGATATCCAGCCAGAGAGCCAAAGTACACCGAATTGAGGAACATAAAAATTTGATGTCTAACCAGGTCGAGGAATATACATCTCTATTCAAAATACAGGGAAGTAAGATACCACCCTTAAAAATCTTACTCAAGATTGAAAATATACCAATCCTGATGGAAATTGATTCAGGGTCTGGGTACACTGTAGTGAGCGAACGGACCTTAAAAGAAATCAAAATCCAGCGAGACAAGTTAGAGCCGGAAGAAGTCAAATTACAGACATGGACTGATCAGAATCTGGAGGTAGTGGGTACTACAATGGTGAGGGTACAATTTAAAGGAAAAATTAGGAATCTGCCATTGTTAGTAATTAAAGGAAATGGACCAGGACTTATTGGAAGAAATTGGTTTGAACCATTAGGAATCAGAATAGAGGGACTTTATCACCAACATGATGCAGACGATCTGATACAAGAATTCCAGCATTTATTCAATAATTCAGAAATGGGTCTATTTAGAGGCGAGGCAGTCAGTTTAGCGATAAATAAAGAAGCTAAGCCTATTTTTATGCGGGCAAGACAGGTTCCTTTTGCATTGAGAACAAAGGTAGAACAAGAGTTGAATCGACTTCATCAGTTAGGAGTTATAGAACCAGTTAGAACTTCTAAGTGGGCCACTCCTGTGGTACCCGTTGCAAAACCAGATGGAAGTGTACGTTTATGTGGAGATTACCGCTGCACTGTAAACAGAGAGGCAATAAAAGTAGATGTATACCCATTGCCGGCCATTAACGATATACTTGCTTCACTATCTGGTGGAAAGGTATTTGCCAAGCTTGATTTCAAGGAAGCGTACTTCCAATTTCCTGTGGACCAGGAGTCGTCTGAGATTCTGACTATCAACACATGCAAGGGGTTATACAGAATGAAAAGGTTACCATTTGGAGTGAGTAGTTGTCCAGCTATTTGCCAGAGAGAGATGGAAAAGATCGTAGGAGGTATTCCAGGGACAATTGTGATGATAGATGATATACTTGTCATGGGACTCAATGAAGAAGCCCTACATCAAAAGTTGAGGAAAATTCTTAACCGGATTTCAGAAGCTGGACTAAAACTAAACGAAAACAAATGCCTATTCAAGACTAACCAACTTAAATTTTTAGGATATTTGATAGATGCTCAGGGCGTTCGGCCCACACCGGAGAAAATTGCGGCGATCCAACAGGTTCCGGAACCGAAAAACAAACAAGAATTACAAGCATTTTTGGGATTTGTAAACTTCTATGATAGATTTTTGAAAGATAAAGCAACCGAAGCTGAACCCTTATATAGACTCCTTGATAAAAACAAACAATGGATCTGGAAAAAAGAACACAGCAAAGCATTCGTGAAAATAAAAAAGATGTTAACACCAGAAACATTATTAATCCATTATAATTTAAATAAACCAGTAGTGTTATCCTGTGATGCTTCACCATATGGAGTGGGAGCAGTCCTTTCACACATATTACCAGATGGATCCGAAGCTCCTATATACTTTGCATCGAGGACACTTCACCCAGCAGAAAGAAATTATTCACAATTCGAGAGAGAAGTATTAGCTATAATCTTTGGCATTACAAAATTTCATAATTACCTAGCTGCCCGAAATTTTACTATATATACAGATTGTAAGCCAGTTGTGGGCCTTCTGAACCCTGCTAAACCAATTCCTGATTTAATCTCACCCAGAATGATTCGTTGGTGTTTAAGATTAGCAGCATACTCATATAAGATTGAACATCGTCGGTCAGCAGAGATGACTAATGTCGATGCATTATCTCGTATACCAACTACTGTGGAAGACAAGACTATCCCTGAACCAGGAGAGATATTCCTTATATTTGAACAGCCAGAATTGCCCATCACATCTCAGGAAGTAAGCAGAGAAACAAACAAAGACTCAGTGTTAAAAAGAGTTGAACATGCAATCTTACACGGATGGCCACTGAGTAGTCCAGAAGAACTTATGCCTTTTTCTAGGCGAAAACTAGAACTTTCAATTCACCACGGTTGCATTTTATGGGGACAAAGAGTAGTTATCCCTAGAACCTTGCAACCACAGCTATTACACCTGTTACACTCCACACATGAGGGTATGTCTAGAATGAAAAGAACAGCCAGAAGCTATTTTTGGTGGCCTGAAATGGACTCCCAAATTGAAGAGACTGTATCGATGTGTAGAAAATGCCAAGAACAGAGGTCAAACCCAACCCCAGTTAAGGATACTCATTGGCCATCACCCTCGGGACCCTGGGACCGAGTACACATTGATCATGCAGGACCACACTATGGACATACATATTTTATTCTAGTGGATGCTTATTCGAAGTGGGTGGAGGTAGAAGAAGTACAAACGCAGTCAACCCAGGAAACCGTGAAATTATTGAGGAGAATATTTAGTACACATGGACTACCAAATACAATTGTATCAGACAATCACCAAAGCTTTAAATCCCATGAAATGGAAGAATTTATACGTAAAAATGGGATACAGCACATATTTACCCCTCCATATCATCCCTCTTCCAACGGACAAGTAGAGAGACAAGTGCAAACTATAAAGAGGAGAATTGAAAAATTACATCACAACCAAGAAAAAACTGAAGTGTTGCTCCCCAGACTTTTGTTTAGCTTACGCACAACACCTAGTAGTACTACAGGTAAAACGGCAGCAGAACTGTTGATGGGAAGAAGACTACGTACCATCTATGATCGACTAAATCCACACCTATATAAGGATAGAATAGAGGAAACAAGAATACGAGAATTCCAGATAGGAGACAACATCAATTACAGATGCTATAGAGACGCAAAGAAGTGGAAACCAGGTAAGGTGACAAAGAAGACCGGACCATATACATACATGATAGCTTCACCAGAAGAAACTATAGAAAGGAGACATATTGATCAACTGATAGCTCGAAGAGAACAACCACTCCAGAACAGGCAACATCCAGTTTCTCAGAATAACCAACATCCAGCTCCCCAGAATAATCAACATCAAGACACAGGACCACCTGTTAGAAAGAGCTCTAGAACACGGACACTACCTGCACATCTCCGAGACTTCGTTTTAGAGGGGGAAGATCTGTTGTAACGGTCGGGTGTAACTTGATCTGAGTGTCAGGTCAGGGGTGAAAATTCCTACATACTTTCGTGGTCGGGGAGCTGAGTTCTTGTGCAGTCGTCACCCCAGTCAGTTGTATCCGAGAGTGAATAAAGTTAATTGTTAATTAACTATGTGTTTTATGTGAAACAGTGTCGAAAACAAACTCGATACAAAACAGCCCAATAACTGACAGTTCTGCAGCCAACAACTTCATCTTCATATATCTTTTCCAGTTGCTATGAACATTATATTCATAGGTTACAACTGGAAAAGGTATATGAAGATGAAGCTGTTGGCTGCAGAACTGTCAGTTGTTGGGCTGCGATTTTTGACAAAAGATGGACATAATAGTATTCAAGATTAGACATTAAGTGGCAAACTGCTAATAGTCATGTTGGAGGCCACAGTGCAGCAGGTGCACAAACATGATCTTTGTTAACAGATGCCTAACTTTAAAAGAGCTGGTATTGGAATTGAACATTGGACAAGCAACTTTTCAAAAGCATGTAACAGCATGTACTCCCATCAGCTGACAGAAAACCACAAAGACCAATACAAGTTGATTTTATTCTGAATTGTTGGCATGTTTTAAGACAAGGAAGATAATAAGGGATAGCTTTCAAATAGTGACAGGAAATGAAATGTCATTCCATTATTTAAAGCCAGAAACCAAGAGACAATCATTGGAATGGCACTAGCATCGTGTAAATTCTCCTGCAATGAAGTTTAAAATAAGCCCATTTGCTGGCAACAGTGTTTGGGAACATAGAATTCTTCTGAAAGTTCATGCTGAAGGGAAAAACTCTTATTTCAATGGTATACATGGAGACATTACTCTTCACAATGAATGTTTACTGAAGCTCTTCTCGTTTAGTGGTTGCAAAGTTATAAGAATTTATTTGATCAAATAATCAGAAATTTTTTAAAACATTTACCTTCGACCCAAAGTTAGAGAAAAAAACCATTAGTGCAATAGATAAGCAAACATCTCAAAGCCCAAAGTTTTTAATACCCAATCATTTGCAGTGCAGGATTTACGTATAAGCTACACAAGCTATAGCTTAGGGCCCCCACTTTCTTGGGGGCCCCCAAAAAAATTGTCTGAGTGTGAGGTTAGCCGATTGGAGTGAAAGAATGTTACGGTGGTCGAGCGGTCAACCGGTCTTGTGGGAGTGGACAGACTCACTAAGACAGGTTACCATCAAAAACCGTTTAATAAACATAGAAATTTCCTTACAATTTGCTGTTGTTTGACGATGTAGAACCACAAAAGGCACAGGAATAATTGTCCAAAAAGAGTTCAACAAATGTTCGTGTCTACGTGACTTGTAGTTCAACATGGACGGTGAAATATCCGTAGGCCCCGGGGCGTATAGCATGTCCTTCGGCTGCTTCTCTCTTGGCAAACTGACGATCTGGAGATAGCTAGGAGACAGCAATTAATGATGCTTCCACCGGGTCCGAAAAGGGTCCTTTATTCCAATGTTTCGGGAGCACACGACCAAGAGAGGAAAATTCATGCATCCAAGAACTAAAAAGTGTCCTTGAAAACAACAGTTTTATAATGTTTTCCCCTAAGTCGCCTCTCCATTGTCACTCATTGTCTCTCATTGTCACCTGGTGCCAATTCGAAACCCAATGGAGGGCGTGGGAAAGGTCAATGTCGCAAGTGAATATGATTCCTCTCTCGTCGTGTGTTCCTCGACTTTATTCCTTTCCATTGTTTTAAATATTTCAAAAAAAACTTCCATTGTATAATTTAGATCTTTAATTTCATCCCTTTGCATTGTAAAAGGAGATTTTTAAGATCTTGTTAACACCTCCATTCAGACCTCCCAGTCAACCCCCGTTTGGGTCCTCACATGAGTGAGCAATTGTCATATATACTTAAATATACTGCAGCATTATTTGTCCCAATGCCACATGTCCGGAATGTCCCATACTCTTCACCCAATTTTAAGTTAAAGATTTATTATTTCACTATCTATATACTTCTTAATTGTATTTCAGTTTAACCCTCTAGGTATATGAAAATCATATCAAGCCCTGATCGTTTGGCTTATGATTAGTGTAATAGTGATGAAATTTGGAAAAATAAGGGTAACCTAATAATAATGGACCTTTATTAGATCGTACTCTTTTGTTTTTTGATATTAATCTTGGTTGCTTAGTTGCAAGCTTTAATGTCTAAACAGTTATATTTGGAAAAATGCATATCACGAATAACTGTTGAGCAAATATAAATTCCCTTAAAGTCAGTTGCACAAATTATCATTTAAAACACAGAATAACTATCTACTAAATATAACTACTAAATGAATTAGCATTTCATTTAGTATCCTACAGGAAGAAGGACATTAAAGATATCCAAAAACGTTATAGTTAGTAAATTCTTTTGTTGTTTCAAAGTTATTGTTGTTTGAATTTATTTATATTTGTAAGACAGCTTTGAGTTAGCTTTAATTTCTTTACTTATTCTATAAAGTTTTGAGCTTTTTATCTTGCAAATATATTAAGAGAGATATATTCCTGACATATTCTGTATATTTTTTCAAAATTAAATAAAATTAATTTATATCAACTGTAATCAATAATAACATAATATGGACACTTTTAAATAATAATTAAATGTTGCAAATGTTGTTAAATTAATGTTGCAATGTTAATTTTGTTTATATGTTAAGTACTGTTATAATCTTTCTAATAATACAGTTTAAATAGCTATATATGCCAAATATTAATAGAAATAAGATAATCTATACAACTGTTTTTATTAATTTTTATTATGTATTTTATTTTAATCCAGTTTTATTCTTGATGTTTTTCTTTTACATATCATCATATTTTTGTGTTATTGTATAATTTTGTAAAGTGTATATGTGTAATTTAAATTTTCTATGTGCATGTGGGACAAGCAATTTGAAAAAACGTTGGTTGATGTTTGGGTGATAACTGTCCTCTTGAGGACAGTTATATGCTGTCGAAAGTACTCACAAAATAAATTATTTTTACATAATGCCAACAGACAGTGGTAGACATTATCTTTTTCTGTCTTTTGTAATAAGCTTACAACTTTTCACAGTTGTCAAAGTGGTTCACTTCAATTTTCACATTGAAGTGAACCACTTTGAATCAGGTGCAGGTTTAGTAATGGTAAATAACTAGTGAGTAGTACTAATTAGTTAATTGTTTATTGCTATCTAATTCCTTTTCTATAATATCTTGCCTTTTAATTATAGTTTGATATATCTTGAGAATAATACTAAATTATACATTGTTACATAATATCAAAAGATCTTTATTTCTATTGTTTATATAAAGCAATAAAAACAGATTATAAATAAATTAATAAGATAAAATGCTTTGATAATGTGCTTCTATCTCAAACAATTGCACTTAAAAATGAAATGTTTGGCTGGAACTTGAACCAGAAAATTTATGTGGAATGGAGCTATAGCTAGAAAATTCGCCTAGAGCAGAATTAGAGCAAGAGAATTGGAACATAATCAGAAAACTATTAATAGGGAGCTGTTGACCTTCAAAATACAACAATTCATTTTATTTTAATAAATTATGGGTAAAATCAATGTAGAATTGATACTAATCGAAACTGGTCTAAACTTCTTAAAACACTTTTAGCTGATTTACAGAATCTCAGTAAGAACTGTAAATACTTTATTGCTTTTCTCAGTAATTACTAGATTCTACTAACAGCAGACAGTGAATTCTAGATTTTAGTAGTTAAAACTAAAATTAACAATCTTACTAGTTTTGAATCTTACAGAGCCTGATCTTACTAGTTTTGCTTAGTAAGTTTGGGTTCTGATAGATTTTGGGTTTTGACTGTAACATATACATTACTAATTAGACTATACTTAATATAATGTAAATATTAACATTTTTAAATTTTTATAAATGCTAACAATTTGAAATAAATGAAAGTCAAATACACGAAAATTAAAGTACTTAAAGCTTGGCACCATAATCAATAATATCAAACCATTGCTAATTGAGGAAATCATCTACTTTTCATGATTTTATCAACTTCATAATTCTTGATAAAGCAAAATTTACCTTGCTATGGGTTTTCATGATGGTTGAAAATGGGGAACAACTTATAACATAACAATTTGATTTCATTTCAGTATTCAATTTGAAGTAATCTGAATATGAGATAACGACATCTTGCAAAGTGTTTAATTGAGACAGAGAATAGAAAAGACTTCTTATAACTAGTTTTTATTAATGAAGGCATTTTCAACTCACCAAAAGTCATTATCAGCATTTGCTATGTTGGAAAACGGAATATAAAAACATTTTTTTAATCACTGTTGAGTGTAAATGCATGATACATATTGTATAACAGTGGATAACATAAAGAATAAAAATAAATTTAGTATAAATCTCTTATCAGATTATTAACAATTTTAGTGGCATTTATTTTAGAATTCTTGTGTCAAGGGGATCTATCCCATCTCCAAAACTCAGACTGTTAGTTAGCGAGAGTGGCCAAGATGAACTTTCTTGTACCAAATTAATTCCTCAAAAATTATGGCTTCCCATAAAATATAATTAACAACATTATAAAAGCTTGCTACAAAACAAGCCATGAAAAATGATAACCAAATTTTCATTCCAGAAATACAACTCTATAATGGCACGATATAATGGCATCTTACACAAAATCCTTAAATTATAAACTAGTTATAAAAAGGTTGCCTAAGGTGATGAACATCTTACATAATAAATAGCAAATAAATGCTATATTAAAATCGAGTATATATGCTGTTACATTAAAAAAAAAACACAAATATTTTTTAAATTGATCTACCACTAGATTTATTTAAAAGAACATAGCTGAACACATGGCCCTACTGGTTTTCAAACTTTGCTTACAAATTGGGCATGTTGAAAAATAGAGGTTTTCTGAAATACTTCCTTACTCAAAAAAGAATGTAGAAATTGTTCTATAATAAGAATATTACAGCTAATTTACATTTAAATCACCTCTAAACATCTATGCAGTATTAATAGCAATGATAGGATATCACTAAACTCTGCTTGGATTCCCCTGCTTAATATAATAAATTCCATTAAAATTGCTAATAATCTGGTAAAAGATTTATACTAAATTTATTTTTATCTTATTTGTATTTTTATTCTTTGTTTATGTTATCCAAATCTTATACAATATGTATTGTGCATATACACTCAATGATGATTAAAAAAAAATTACATTAATTTCCAAGGATTAAAATGATAACGATAACTCATAAAAAATATAAAACGTTTCATTAATAAAAAGTAGTTGGTTTCCTCAATTAACAGTAGTGTGACATTAAATACTAAATTGTCAGATTGAGAATTTTAATTTTTAAAAACAAATATCAAGCAATGGGATCGGTTATTGTATATTTAAAAAAACAATAATCTTTAAAAAATTGTAAAAATTTCTTAAAAATAAAACGAGTTTCTAAAATTAACTCTTTTCTATCCGACTTCGAAAGAGCTAAGAACTGAGATGGACACCGTGGAAATTAATAAATACTTCTTACTTTATTATTCACCATTCGTGCGTTATCATTCAAAATACCCAAATGCATTTCGCAAAATTTTCTTTGCCTCTTCAGTGGATATTACACCTTTACGACAGTGTTACATTTATATTCTATCAAATTTTCCCAGCATGCATCTACAGATAGTCCGGTATTCAGGTTAATGACATTTGCATAATTTTTGATACAGTAATGTTCCGCGATACGTCATGTATAAAATATTGTACAAATTTGAAAATATTGTAACAAGACGTATCGCGGAACATTACTGTATCAAAAATTATGCAAATGTCATTAACCTGAATACCGGACTATCTGTAGATGCATGCTGGGAAAATTTGATAGAATATAAATGTAACACTGTCGTAAAGGTGTAATATCCACTGAAGAGGCAAAGAAAATTTTGCGAAATGCATTTGGGTATTTTGAATGATAACGCACGAATGGTGAATAATAAAGTAAGAAGTATTTATTAATTTCCACGGTGTCCATCTCAGTTCTTAGCTCTTTCGAAGTCGGATAGAAAAGAGTTAATTTTAGAAACTCGTTTTATTTTTAAGAAATTTTTACAATTTTTTAAAGATTATTGTTTTTTTAAATTTTAATTTTATTTACGTTAAAAGAACTTGGAGTTGTTTTCACATTAATTTGTTGTAGTTTTGTGTAATATTTGTTCAATCTAATTTCTTTTAAAATTTTACAATGTATCTTTGTTTATTTGTACTTTCACAATTTTCTAACCTTTCTCCAAATTTACCTCTGACTAATAACAGGTGGGGCTCAGAAATAACATCTGGTCCAATCCACAGGAAAGATGCTTTTCAGTGTAGTTAGCTAGAGTGGCCAAATAATAGGCTGAAAACATTTCTAATAAATCTTTACTTTTCACTTGAACAAACAGTTTGACTTTTAATTTTATTTAGTTATAGTTTTATTTAATTTTCTAGTTTAATTATATTTTACTTTTTATGTTAATAAATTAAAGTTTCAAGTGATTTCACACTTTTAAAGATCCTTGTTAAAATGAATAAATTTAATGTTAAATAATTTTATTTAACGACTAAAATCATTTACAGTGAAATTCCATTAACCTGGCATATGGTAAGTCAGCAAACCCAATAAGCTAGCATATCAAATTCATCTTAGGGGTTATTGGTAAATTGGGTAGGTCCAGAGTTAAGATTTTCATGTAAAAGTCCTCAAAATATGAGGTTTGTGGAAAAGAGCGTGGGTTCTACGTTTAGAGATGACAAGTGCCAAAATTACCTGATTTTGTGCTAAGTAAAACCAATTAGTTTATGCATGATTTTTCTAAAGACTTTTCCAAAGATATTAGTGCATGAGTTTGATGTGAGAAACAGAAATATTTAGCATACTTGGAATCAATGGAATTAACATGGAAACAGCTACAGTACGTTACTGTTCGTGTACTTTGATAATTAGAGTATTCTGTATTTATATACAATAAAAGCATATAAAGCACAAAATAAGAATAGTGTTCTTGTTTCAAGCCAATCAAGGGTAGGAATAGCCTGGAAAAATTGAAATGACAAGTTAAACAATCATAAAAAATAGATTTGTGCAGATTTATACACGAAGATATGTAAAATTGTGTCTAGGGGATTGAAAAAACCAGAAAAATTTCCAATAAGCAGAATATTTGATAACCCAGCACTGCATCAGTCCCAACAAAGCTGGATTAAAAGAATGTCACTGTAATATTTAAACTTAAAAGCTGTAAAAATATAACTCATTCTTCTATTTAGCATTTAAAAAACTGCAAAACTTTTAAATGTTTCCATTAAAATTTTCCCCCAAAAAATTAATTGTTTTATTATAAAACATACTTTTGATCTATCAGCAGTGTGCATTGCATCCCAATGATTAATCAGAGAGTCTTCACAATGAAATGTCATAGTACATGCAGGACAAATCCATCTCTCATTTTCACCAACATTCTTTTCTGGCCACCAAAATACATCTCTTTGTTTATGAAATGGACAATCAAGAGGAAGAGTAACTTTGTATCTGTCTAATACAGGTATAAATTTCTGAAAAATTTTAAAAATCATATTCTTTCAATGTATAAAAATATTACTAAAATTACTGATATAAAACATAAAAATATAATTATTGTTTGGAAATGAAATATATTTAATCATTTATCTGCAAAGATATCATAATTTATACATATAAAAAAATTACTACCGTATATTCCGGCGTATAAGACGACTGGGCGTATAAGACAACCTCTGACTTTTACAGTTAAACTATAGAGTTTGGGATATACTCACTGTATAAGACTACCCCTCTTCCAACACACACCAAATAAAAGTAAAAACAAAATCAGATTTGATTTCAATATGGTAATTTTAATTCAAATGCTTATGACATGCAGGTACTTAGCAGGTAAACTGTCACTTATAAACATAAGGCTATTTATCATCAAACAGGAAAAATTTGGTGGAAAAACACACTCGCATTAATCGCTATCGTCAATCGCAACCATCTCTTTTGCTATCAATTCTTTTCTCCCAATAATTTTTTTTTATTTCAAGAAAAAGATCGATTCTAGCCCAATTTTGAAGCGAGATGTTGCAACATACCAGCCCGCCCTTGTATCCTATTACCTTACCTCCTTCTCTGCTTCTCAGATCTCGCACATGTGCGCCTGCGGTGCTTCATTATAGTCCTCAGGAGCGAGATCTGAGAGGCAGAGAAAGAGGTACGGTAATAGGATATATACAAGGGCAGGCCAGATGAGTGAAAGATGCATGTTTTTCTGGGCACAGTGCCACTCTGTCTCTATCCATACCCCGGGTGTCCCAGCTGACTGCAGCACCCGCCCTATAAGACAACTGGTGTATGATGACCCCCGACTTTTGAAAAGATTTTTGTGGGTTAAAAAGTCATCTTATATGCAGGAATATACGGTACATGTTTTTTGAGAGGCAAAAAAATCTTTAGAAAAAGTTTATTGAATTATAGCTAAGATTTGTGAACTAAGAGAATCATTACTAAACACATAATAAAAAAATAATTAAAATTATTTAAAATAAAGCACTTTATATATTATATAGTGCATATTGCTTCAAAGTAAAACGAACAGATAAAGACTTAAGAATAAAACAATTTATTGGTAAAAATAATAAAAAAATCTAATTTTTCAATTTTATTATGAGACTGCCACATTTAATTAACTTTTTATAATTATTTGTTTTATAAAAATATTTTATAGTAATTTTAAAAAATTATAAAAAAAATACTTTTTTTGAAGTGAAATATGTAATAATTTACAAAAATGTTATCCAATTTTTTCTTGGAAGTAAGAATAAGATTAGAAATATTCTCAGAAAATAAAAGAAAAACCTTAATTATATATAACACTAAATTGATTTTTTTAGCAAAAGACTAACAACTAAGTACATAGTAATGAATCAATGACATATGAATTATTCATTTTGATATAATATTCATAGGAATAAATGAGAAAATAATAGATAATACATTATTTATATCTATTTACAAATATAATTTTATGAATAATATTGAAAATTAATACAGATAATTAATATTTGCATCATTTTGTAACAGTGTGGTCTGAAGACCACATGTTTTGTTGCTTAACCGGCTCGTAACCAACCCCTTGGGTGGTTCACGGTGTAAAGGAGGGACAGGCCCTCATAGCGTAAAAGCTTCCTGTTGTAAAAGTTAATGGGAGGAGGGGAGATATGTGGTCCAAAGATCATATGTTCTATTGCGTGATCCTTAGGTGGTCCGCAGCGTAAAGAAAGGATGGGCTGCGTTTTCGATGACAACAACAAAAAGGAGGAAGAGAGGGAGATCGCGCATGCTCAACAGAAGAAGGGGGACTTTTTCGGAAGAAAGAAAGGGAGAGAGGACGTGTAGACGATAGAGTCGCGAGATTGTTTTTTTTTTTGTGTGTTATTTCTTTTGTTTTAGTGTCTGTTATAGCGAAGGGACAGAGTAGTGATTGGAAGGACTAAAATAAACTTTAACTTCCTTGCATTGGAGTCATAGAGTGTGTGATTTATTTCTTTGAAGTTTCTTTTTGTTTTGTTCCTGCACGGGGAATACTCTAAAGATCGAGTACTTCCCCACAATAGTTATATTTCACCTGTAAATGCTTTCAGAATAGTAAACTTAAATTTAAAATGATATAAAATAGGAAACTTAAGTTTAAAATGATAAAATGAAATTACTTTCCAACAACCCAAAGGTTGTTTGGAAACTAATTTCATTTTTTTTCCACCAGAGGAATTAGTTGTATTTTTACTCATCAATTTCATTCTAAATCGTATTGTCATTATATATTTTGACAATTGACATTTCAAGGCTTATTTGTAAAAAATTTTGTTTGATTCTTTGCAATTGTTTTTTTTGGTGTCCCATCAAATATGGAAAATTGAAAGCAGCATTTTTGACATATTTTGCTTTTTTATTACCAAAAAAGTAAGAATGCTGTTCAAGCAAAAAAAAAAAATTGAGAGATGTGTATGGAGATGATGTGTTGACAGAACAATTGTGTCAAAACTGATTTGCAAAATTTCGAAATTGAAGATGTACCATGTTCTGGAAGGCCATTTGAAGCTGATGAAGACAAAATAAAGGTATTGATTGAAGCGAACTGCCAAAAAACAACATAAGATATTGCTAAGAGATTAAATTTGTTGAATTCAACCATTTATGATCACTTGAAACGATTTGGTTTCATTTCAAAGTTTGACATATGAATTCCACATGTTCTTAAAGAAAGAGATTTGCTTCATAGCATTAACATCTGTGATTTGCTTCTCAAACATCATGAAAACGATTCATTTTTGAAGCAAATCATAACTGGCAATGAAAAATGGATTGTTTATAATAACGTCAAATGCAAGTGAACATGGAGTAAAAGAGATGGGCTGGCTCAAAGCACTTCAAAAGCCAATATTCATAAAAAAAAGTGATGCTCTCTGTTTGATTGGATTTTAAAAATTGTTTTTCTTGAGCTTCTACCAGGCAATTCCGCAATTGATTCAAAAGTGTACTGCCATCAACTGGACAAATTGAGTGATATCATCAAACAGAAAAGGATTGATGATATCACTCAATTGATCAACAGAAAGGATAGTGTTTCACCATGATAATGCCAGACCTGATACAAATTTTCGAGCTGTTACAGCTTGGATGGGATGTACTACCACACCCACCAAATTCGACAGATCTGGCACCCTTGGATAATTACTTGTTCTGGACTTTACAAAACTTTTTAAACTGTAAAATGTTTAAATCAAATGACGATGTCAAAAATCACTTGGATCAGTTTTTTTGTAAGCAAAGATCAGAACTTTTATGAATGTGGAATCATGCTACTACCATAAAGATGGCAAAAGGTATTGGACCAAAATGGTCAATGTATAATTCAATAAAATATTTATATATTATAAGAAAATCGTTTTTTTTCATTAAAAAAAACGAAATTACTTTCCAAACAGCCCAATATGCATTTGTATAAGTATATTGTATCATATATATATATATATATATATATAGTTATTTATGTTCAGGGTTGTGCGGTAGATTTTCTCAGTATGATGCAAGTCTTCGAAATGCTGCCTCTTAAATGTTTTTATGCCGTTCCCTTATAGTACCGCCTTTCTGTATCATAGTACAGCACGGCCCTATTTATGCTGTGTGTTAATGGAAATATTGTGATTTTGTATGATTTCTCTTTGAATCATGGTTGTCAGTATGCTTAAATAAAAATAAAATAAAATGAGTAAATTTAATTTAGAATATTCTAAAGAAATTTTTTCCTGTGCTAAATCGAACACGTTTACTGCCAACAATATATATTACAGTATTTTAGTGCTTTACAGTTTTTAAATCACTACACAGACACTTATGTGTAAGCACAAATTTTCCTGCATTTTTCTAAAAGAATATGAAACTTTTTATTTAAATAAATAGCAGTGAGCACCTTTAAAATGATTTTGAGCTACTTTTTATCATTTACTTACATTTATGCCATTTTTTGTTAAAATTTATTTTTAAAAATAGTTATAAATTCTCTTATTCTCAATTCTCTTATACATACTCGTATATATATTATACATTATTGCAATTGTAGCATCACAGTAAATCATTTAAAATCATTTCATATTATTAATTGAATCCTCCTGAGCACGTTATAACCACAATAAATCCTGTACTAAAATTAAGTCAAATTAAGCAAGATATTCTAGTAGTTATTGATGTCACTAGTTTAACATTTGTCATCTCAGAACCAACAAACTTCATTTATTTGAATATAGTAATAGAGTGAGACAAAAAATATGGATCGTTTTTAAAGCATATTTTATTGAAAAATTGTAGTAGTTATTAAATATTATATATCATTTTAAAAGAAATTTTATTATACAAAATTAAAATTACTGTTTTTTAACCAGCACTGATCAAAATGGTATACAAAACAAAAATGATTCTATTAGAGTGGTTGAGTGCCACGTCCTCCTGCAACAGCACTGTTAAATAGTGCAGTGCCATATCCCACAACTCCCACTCTTAGAACAGTCCTCTTCATTTGGCCACTGCATCTTATGATTTGATGAATTGCTTGAGACATCACTGCACTGTTTAGCAGCATTGTCACAAGCAAAGTGGCTGCATGGCAGGAATTAGTAAATCACAGCAGATGTACAGAGTACTCCATGATTTGTAAATATGAAAAAGACAAAAATTTCTAAACTTGAATTAATTAATTTTAATTAAATTAAAGATTTATATTTTATTAATTGTTTGTTTGTTTAAACACTGTTTGTTTTGTAATATAGTACTGATAGTTGTTACTCAGCCATAGTGTAATGAGGAAGGGCTCCCTATCTTTGTAAATAAATAAATAAATAAAAAATCAAGTATAAAAATAAAATTGAATATATCAAATGCACTCGTACAAATGTATATACAATATCTATAAGTTTAATTTTCATCCACAGTGCTAGTAGCTATATTCTTGGTGGTACAGGGGCAAATTAAGTTTGCTTGTTCTGACTTGGATCTCTCTCAATATTGATTCTAGTTAAGCTGCTGTTAGTCAGTACCTCTACTTTAGACAGCCACAAGCCATCACTGGTTGAAATTTAAAACAATACAATGTAAATTAGTAATAACAATTAGTGTAAACATTTTTAAGAAATAACACTTAAGATGGACTTAAAATCAAAAGACACATAAAATAGTCTTTGGAGCTGTTCGAGTATTACATCAGCAAAAATTTGCTCTTTTTTGATTCCTCTCCCCAAGCATAATGAATTATCAGCTCAGAAGTTTAAATCATTTGAAAATATACAAAACTTATTTTCAAATAATTTTGTGATGACTGGGAAGAAAAATGGACAAAACTGGCATAATCTTATATCATCAAAGATTTCCCCCCATTGTCAGCAATCATCAGATATAAACAATCATCCTTCCCTATAAACTGCTAATGTAATACTTGAATGGATACTTTTGAAGGAACTAATGATTAAACTTTCAACATCTCATAAAATCTAAAACACTTTAGATTTTTGCAATTTCATATTTTTCTGAAAACATAATCAACATACTCTTTCAACTATACTATTTTATTTTTCTGTAAGAGTCCACTTTAACTCAACATTTCAGTCACTTAGTAATTAGTAAAGTTAATTTAATTATAGTGTCTGTATTTGTCTGTGTATGTAAATAATCAACTCAAAGCAACCTTTGATTATCCAGTAATATATTTAATTGAAACAAACGTTTTCGACCGTTTACTCGGTCTTCTTCAGGTTATACAGTCGAGATTCGAATAACTGTTGTGTGTATGTAAATATTTAAAAATAGAGGATTTTTAAAAAATTTACTACGCTCTCTGAATAAATGTTTATGACCTATATCTGTGTAGAGAATGATTACTTTAAATGTCTTCAGAAAAATTTATGTGAACAACATCATATTTTTGAATATCTTATCTATTAATTCCTATCAGATATCCTATGTAGAAACAATCATTTTTTTAATCATATTTACTATTACAAAAATTTCCTTTGAACTTCCAAAAATACATATTTATATTTTTCCATTTAATAGAGAATATAGAAATAAAAAAATTTTAATTGATATAAACTAACCTTTTCAATGACATTTCTTACCAAACGAGATTTATTACGAGAACAAGACATAATGGTAGTGGAAGGACCATTCCACCCTACATGTGAGAGCAGCAACAATATTACCACCTAGTGTACAAAAAATGAAATAAAATGCTTTACATCTGTAATTTTTAAATTTAAAATATAATACTTAAATAAAAAAAAAATATAATTACTTTTCAAGAAATATATGTTATTTTTATTAATTATGAAATTGTTATTAATTGAAGGTTCTTTTTTGTTTTTTAAAATTAATCAAATACTTACCATATTTTTGTGCATATAACTAGATATACTGAAATAGTGTATACTGGGCAGAAAATTGCTAAAACAAAAATAAAACCTTTGCATGACCCATTCACCATATTCCCAAAATCTGTGAAAGACCTTATTGGGGGATACTATAGATTACCACCTATGGAATTTCAGGTCTTTGGGTATATATCTGAACTCAGTAGATCGAGACGAGTTCAACGATACCCTGCTTTTGGACCGGAGACGAAAAATAATAAAGTTATCATACTTTTTTCCAGCAATCGCGCGATGATAGGGAGTCGCGTCGCTCTCTCTGCTAAGTCAACCTCGCTATCGCAATCGGGAGTCGCGTCGCTTGCCGTTAAAATTGCGTTTAGTAGACGTTTTTCCCTCTTTTTTTTTACTTTGTTCAAGAACTACCGTGAATCAATAACTAGTGACGTTTAGCACATGGCGGCCTGCCAGCGGCTCCCCTCCGGGAGGTCAGTCGGGAGCACGAACAGTGGGGAACGGCTGCGATGTTCGCTGCCATAAGTAACATTAACCGAAATGGTGATCGCGCAATGATCGGAAGTCATGTTGCTCTCTCCGCTCTCGTATCGCATGTTTATCCCTCCAGAAGGTGACCGTAGTCCAACGTCACAGTTTGCAGACTTTACTGCAAGATGGCAGTACTAGCAACTACAGTGCCGTCTGCATGAGAGCATTAAAAAAGTATGATAACTTTTTTATTTTTCATCTCCGGTCCAAAAATAGGATACCGTTGAACTCGTCTTGGTCCCCTGAGTTCAAATATATAATCAAAGTTCTGAAATTCCATAGGTGGTAATCTATAGTACACCCCCTTATTGTCCAATAGGCACGAGAGTTTGTGATTAGAATTTAAAACTGATGTTTAACATACACCACTTTCAAATTGTCTTTTTTAAAACATAATCTGTGGGTTATATGCACAAAAATGCTATAATTTAAAATATTTTAACTCAGCAATATTTAAATAAACATAAAATAGCATTATATTTACTTGAGAATTATTGACAAACTTGGTAAACATTTTATTTTTGAAATATACTGCTATATTTAAGATGTTTCAAAATTTTCTGATGCAAAGATATGCTTATATTTAAAAATTTTACTGCTGAAATCAATGTAATAAAACTGCACAAAAATACTGTAATATGTAATGTCTTCATGTTCATAAGAATACATAACTGCGAAGATTTTTTCTAAAGGGACGAAAACATGAAAACATGGGATACTACTGTAATCTAATTGGAGGATGATACAAACAACTTCTAATTAACAGTTCATACCAGTTTTAAATTGATGTTAAATATTTCTTTAACTTGCTAGAGAATATATATTCTGGGCACAAAGTCCTGTCACTCCTATAAAAATTAATTATATGTTCCGTTTGTTGTTTGTTTCTGATTAAAAAAAAAAAAAACACATAAAATGACTGATTCAAGTAACTACACCAATGAAAACAAAAGAGTGGTAAAAATGAAAATGCTTTCTGCATTTTCATTTTTACCACTCTTTTGAAAAAAATGAAAATGCTTTCTGCATTCTAAAAATGAAAATGCAGAAAGCATTTTCATTTTTACCACTCTTTTGTTCAACATAAATAGGCATTAGCAAAAAATAAAGGTTAAAGACTTATAACAACCCTCCAAATGCTGTATAACAGGGGTGGCCAACAAGTCGATCGCGATTGACCGGTCGATCGTCAAGCCAATTCTGGTCGATCGCTAGCGATGTCTTGACTTAATGTATTATATTTGTAACCGAACGCAACTGTGTGCATGCAGTTATGACTCGACTCACAAGCAGTGAGTGCACTTCGTACTGAAACAGTGTATAAACATAGTATGTATTTCACACTTCCCCCTCCCCACTTAGACTATGCCTATGACAACAAGTCGATCACGACACATTTTTACGATAAAAAGTAGATCTTATGTGCACAAAAGTTGGCCACCCCTGCTGTATAACATCAAGCTATAATTTGGCAATAATAATTAAGACTTACTAATAAATTTGGCAGAGGTAGGCATTAGGTGCCATATAGACTTAGAATGTTATAATCAGTTAAAAGTCAGCTATTATAAATCAACTATAAAAGGAAATGTTTTTTAAAATTTTATTTTAAATGTTTATTTTCCTAGGTGTTATAACAGAGGGAAAGTATGGCAATTTGGCAAAAACTGACCACCCAGATTTTTACATTTTTGGACTTAGGATACCTTGAAATGTCAAGAAATGCAAAAAAATTTGGGGGTAATTTCTTTATGTATGGATGTTAGTGTGTGTGGGGATGGCACAATTTTGTTTACCTTGTTTGAAACTTAATAATTCCTGTGCTTTTTGTTGAAAATTTCTGAAATTTTGCAAGGAGGTTTGTTTATTAAAAAGATTGATGCTATTAAATTTTGGTGGTTAAAGGTTGAGAAGGTGGTGAAATAATGGGGGCCATGTGTATCTCCAGTAGGGTTAGAATTAATAACGATTTTACTCATCATCAGCATTTACAATTTTTTATAAAACATCCTTACCCTCAAAATCAAGCTTTTTGCTGTGTTATAATAGTTAAAAATATAAAAAGTTTTTTAATAAAATAAGGTAACAGATGGTGCCACCAAAATTTTAAATGTTACCAGGAAAGTTGAGCAACTCATTGCTGGGCTTATTTCAGATACTTAAGTGTTATTCATAAAGACAGCATGCAACTTAAATGAGTAGTTTTTATATTGCAAATGAATGACATTTGAATTAAATTTTGTAACATTTTATTTAATATATAAGAATTATAGTCATTTATCTGAATAAAATTATCTTATTCAGAATTGTTCCTTGGAGGACATACACATACAGAAGGTTAAATAAACATTTTGTGGTTGCACATGAATTGAGACAAGAGCCAGGCTATTATACGATATCAGTTGCTATTTTATTATATTCAGTCATTCCATATAGCAAAGGTTGCTTTATAAGAAAATTGATCATTAACTATGCATAAATATAAAGTGATAGAAAAGATTTTTAAAAATTAATCATAATTATTAAAAAAATTAAAAGTTTTTAAAAAAACTGAAGTCGTCTTCCTTCATGTCACATCCAATCACCAAGAACAAAAACAATCTTTCTTCTCAGAGACAACCTTTCATTGGAAGCTACACCTCTGCAGAATTATATAAAACAGCACAGCAGACAGGAAGGTGACTTAGTTTCTTCAAAACTTTTTAATTTTTAAAAAAATACCATCAGCCATTTTAATTAAAATTGTATGTATATTTTTTTATTTGGCTTATCATCAGTGAATGTTTCAACTGTTTTACATAATTCTGCAGAGGCATAGCCTCCAATAAAGGTTGTCTCTACAAAGAAAGACTGTTTTTGTTTTTGACGATTTGAGATGATTTAGTTTCTTCAAAAATTTTTAATTTTTTTAAAAATACAGTCAGCTGTTTTAATTAAAATCATAGTTATTATTTATTTTTCTTTCTCTTTATGCCAATATTCTTAAATTAGAATATATTCCTTTTTGAAAGAACCGAGTTTCGAATTCCGTCACGTGAAAACGTTCCAACATTTCCTGGTGGCAGTTTAATACGGAATATAGACATGGGAAATATCCCATTTCTCTTACATATCAAAAGGAACTCCAGTTTGGCCCTTGCCTTGGTTAGGGCTATTACTACTTTGCGATAATTATTAGCCGGCATTGCTATGTATACTCAATCTTCCTTACACATCGGTGATTCAATCAAAAAATACACTTACGTAAAGCCAGAAGTATGGCTTTACGTAAGTGTATTTTTTGATTGAATCACCGATGTGTAAGGAAGATTGAGTATACATAGCAATGCCGGCTAATAATTATCGCAAAGTAGTAATAGCCCTAACCAAGGCAAGGGCCAAACTGGAGTTCCTTTTGATATGTAAGAGAAATGGGATATTTCCCATGTCTATATTCCGTATTAAACTGCCACCAGGAAATGTTGGAACGTTTTCACGTGACGGAATTCGAAACTCGGTTCTTTCAAAAAGGAATATATTCGAATTTATTACTACTAAGCCTGAAGAAGAGCCTAGAAGAGCCAATATTCTTAAATATGCATTTTCTTGAACTAGCTTCATCTTACATTAATTTGATTGCAATATCACATTTTCACTAATATCAAATTTATTATTAGGATTTTAAAATTTCAAGTTTTTATTTACTGGATCTAAATTATTGTATCTCATTATTTACTGCTTTAGATGTATATCAGTTTAATTTAATTTAGTTTTGCTAGTGTTCCAAAACATATTAACTACAATTACTAAGTGACCGAATTAAAAGTAGTTTAGGTTAATTTAAAAACTTAAAAATAAAATATCGTACATTCCTTTCGATACAATTATTTTCAAATTCGTCATTAAAATCGGACAAAGAAAAACTGATATACACATAAACGAAATATGTTTCTGACTATTAATAATAATACTTCCATCCATTGTATAACACTTTTACATAATTTTTTATATGAAAATTACATAAAATGTTTATTATTATGTGTAAGGACACTTTAACATTCTATAGAATATTTTATCGAACAAAAAAAAAACAACAACAAATTTTCATTATTCTAATAGAACATTTTTCTAATTACTTTGTTTCCTGCCTAATTTGAATATGCTAATAAAAGCAATTATAAAAATTCCTTCTACATTACAAACTGTAATTATGAGCTAGCTGCTAACAGTAATTCTATATTTAAAAAAATTCTTCAAAAAATATATAAATAATATGGATTTAAAAGGAATATATATTTAATATTTAAAAATAAATGTATGCATTATTTAATAGAAAACAGTCAATCAATGCCAACATTAATCAGTCGCCAAATGGCAAAGTTCAGTGTAAATGCAATGGGTTATTTAACATCAATCATTCTTAATATAAAAATCTATAATATTAATAAAATATAAAGTGAAAATATTATGTAGCAAGAATTAATTCATTGCAGCTTTACTAAAGATTGTTTAGTAGCCAATTTGTTTTACTGCATAACAACAGGACGTGCAATGAAGTTACATTTACAGCTGCAAAACTTGATTTACCTTAATGTAAATTTGGTTTTTTTTTTTATCTAATTTTATTAAATAATTACAGCTTAATTATATTTTATTATTAAAAAAACAGTTGATATTTATTTTTTACTTTCATTTACTTTTATTTTATATAAAAACTGTTCTGAAGTTAGTTTATAAAGTAGTTAAATTAAAAATAAATAAATAAATTTTCTATTAATACAATAAATAAAAAAATCAAGCAAATAATTACGTGAAATTGACATATTGAAACTGATTATTTAAAGTCTCGTGCAATCGGTTAGTTTAGCATTTTGACGTCTTTTTATTGGTTATAAATGAGCGGGTGGACGTGATTGATTACACCGCTCCGAATTAAATTATACGAAGAAAAATTAATAAACATACCAACTGTCATTTTTAAGCCTACATTTAGGGTTAGCCAACAGATTCGTAGCTAAAACTATTGGCTGAATGACTCTCAATGTAATAAACGTGTGACTGATCGAAATCTCTTATAAGACATAAATTGTCAACAAAAATAAAGCAAACTTACTTCTACACAAAAATATTTACGATTCATTTATCGATTCTGAAAATGGACTACATATTCGCCCTCTCCGATTGTCAACGACGATCGACGGCGTTGCGTCATTTCCGGGATGTGTCACGTGATTGTTTTGGCGCAAATTTTCACCTTACCCACGCGCTTCTAACCGTAGTGCACACGTGTTTCTTTTCGAATTCTGTATTTTAAAAAATTTACGATTCTATTTAAGTGGTAAAGAAAATGTCGGAATTATTTAATTACTGTGGCGATATACGTTTCGAATGTCCGAAATATATGCAAGGGTATTTACTTTCGGAGAATATGTACGCTCTTTTCGTCAATTATATTAGATCTTATAGATTCAGAGTTCCGAAGGCTAAACAATTGATAGAACTTATCGGAACGTTTCAAGATGGTGCTAAACGCGATAGAAGAGCCCTTCAGAGTAAGTTTAAGAGTTGGTCACGCAGAATGGATGTCAGAGAAACAGATGGAAAGCTCATTATTCAGCAAAGTGGGAAAGAAATTTTACCTATAGAAAAATGTTATTCTATAGTCATGAAATTACATTGTCAAACGGAAGAACATAGAGACATCGATTGTGTCGTATATGAGGTAAACGCAAATATTAAAGACGATTTTATTTATCTAATGCTGTATAATTTCAGAATACAAAAATTTCAAAAATATGAAGTACCTAAAGAACGGAACTATCTACAATTGGAGACATTTTGTAGCAGGAAGAAAATGGTGTCATCGATTTTAGAATTAAATTAATTTTAAAATATTTAATGTATGATTTATATAAGTGTAGACTGGGGTAAAACTAAGGTGACCCAGACATCCCGCTTTTGGCGGGACAGTCCCGATTTTTAACAATTTGTCCCGCGTCCCGCGGCGTTCTAAAAAAGTCCCGACTTTTTGGAAAGATTAAATTTTTGTCAATTATGTGTCATAATCTTGCGTCTTATATTTAAGATTCGGTAAAGATAGTTTCGTATTGTGGTGTACGCCATATTAGATATATATTTTGTTCTAATTTTTGTATATTTTCCTTTCTTTCGTCTATTGTTTTTCCCTTATAGAAATTTCTTTCCCAACCCTTCCTACTTGGGTGGTGGTAACTAATCCCTTTAGAACAAAAGAGAGGAATGTGACCCTGAGGGCTGTGTCTGTGAACAACAGGCATTCTTTGCTGGGATATTACAATGATATTGAACATTTTTATTGGGTCATGTTAAAACAAGAACTTAATTGGGAAGATGTGCAAAAATCATTCGATCACATTAGTCAACATTTTCCAGATAGCAATATTTCCAAAAATGATCTTTTTAATGAAGTATCAGTATTAAAAAAAATATATTGATAAGGAAAAGGTTAAATATTGGGCATCAGCATAAAATCTCAACAGAGAACAAAAGGTAAAGTGTGGACATCTGACAAATCACAATTAAGTGTTGAGACTATAAAAGCAATATTATGTGTAAAATATAATTTAACAAATTCTTGTGAAAAATTTTATGACATTTTAAACAAAGACAGCAATTTATTTAAAAAAAATTCACTCAAATGAGAAATATGTAAAAGAATAGTTTTTAAAAATTCATAATAGTATATATGTTTATTATATTTGTAAATTTTACATATGTTGAAATTTTAAAAAATGCAATACAATTTATGCATTTTTTTATGATAAAATTTTTTTGCTCTAGAACAATTTTTTTTAAACAAGACAACCCTTCCCCCTCTTCGTGAATTTTGTCCCGCTTTACCAATGTTAAAATCTGGTCACCTTAGGTAAAACCCATGTTATATGGTCAAATACCTTATAAATTTCCCATTTAGCTCTTAAAAAGTTGGCATACTTTTACCAATGGTTACTTATAATTCAAATTAACAACTGATAAAAAAAAAGTAAAAATAATTTAATAATAATTGTAAATTTGAAACAATAAAATGTTATATATTATAAAACATAATTTATAATTTGAAGATGTTATATTTATTTTGTATAGATAAGGATGTGACAATTAAAGAATGTGATAAGGCAATATTCATTTTAAATGAGTTAAATTACACACAAATAATTTAATTACATAATTATATTTTAATTGCAGTGTTTAAATATTAAAATATATATTTTTTATTATTATATAAAATATATTACATATATAAAACATTTTTTTAAAATATTATTATACATTAAAATTCAAATATAAGCTGTTTAAAATATTTTTATACTTAATATATTCATAAAATTAATTTTGATAGATACGACAAACTTATTCTTGGGGTCGAAGAGATTTTGGTATGGATTGGGATGTGGTCATGGCTATACTTAAAACCTGTAATAAAATAGAATGCCAACAAAAACTTCAAATGAGATTAAAACCAAAATGTGTGTCATCTCTACCTTTAAAAAGAATGAAGATTTTGGATAGTTTTCAAGAATCTAGTAAGAGAATTCAAAAACTAATTTTTAATTTATGAGGATTTTGAAAATTTAAAAATTTTAATTTAAAGTATTTTCTGTATTCATATATCTTATAAATCTTTTTAATGTTGTTATAAAATTGTTAATTTTAGCTAATTTGGACAAAGAAAATCTAATTCAAATTTTTGAAATACCAGTAAATATTTTAAAGTTAAAATAATAATAATTTTAAAAAAATCTTTTAATTTCCAATTTCTTCATCATAATTTATATGATTATTTTAATTCAAATTATTTTCGATTTCAGATAATTTTGTCCAAAATGAAAATTTTCATTCAATTGTGCCAATACGAATCACATCAGATAACAAAATTAATAGTGAAGATGCATTTGTACAAGTTACAGGAGTTAATGAAGAAACTGAATCAAAACAATTGTTAACAGCTGTCAGTTCTGCACAACTAGAAATAAATAAATCTTTAACAAACAATTTACAACTTAAAAAAAGATACAGCTGTAAATCTAACTCAAAATCAAATGCAGTCAGTAAAAAATTAGAGAAAAAAATTTTTAAGATAGAAATCGAATCTTTGGACTTTGATCTTAAACATTCAGATGACTTTAAAAATCATCTGAAAAATTTTATAACTTCTTATTTTAAAAACCAAACAAAATCTGATGAAAATAATATTAAGGCAGATATTTTAAATACAAATAAACTACTAATCCAAAATTACCCAGTCTGGCAGAATACATTATTGTCATCAAATTCTATGCAAAATTCTAAATCATCTTTCAGAAATTTAACAAATAAAGAACAAAATATTTCATTAACACCTATAAGTTCATCATCTTTAAATTCAGGATATTTCATTAATTCTTCAATTCAAAATGTAAGCAATAATAATACATCCAGTATCTTAACTTACACCTTTCCTGATAGGCCACTCTCTTTTATTCCTAAAATACAAGGTCTTATATCATCATCTAATGCAGAAATGAATTCTGATAGAAATTCAAATCAGAAGTCCCTAAATCAAAATCATGACAATGATGATTACTCATCTTGTCAGATGACACCTGTTAAAATTCAAAGTAAAACTGTATCAGTGCCTACTGAGATTGATATAAATACATTGAATGATGATGATCTAAACAAAAAATCATTTGAATTAAAATATATATCCGAAAAACCTGAAAGAAAACTGAAAAATAACTTAAATATAAAATCAAGTAAAAACAATAGCCAAAAACATTTAAAATCAAAAATAATTAGATATTGTAAAATGAACTCTGTTCTGAAAAATAATGCAGAATCTAAAAAACAAATGGACAATGATAAAAGTAAGTATGATATATATATATATATATTTAAAATTATTTTATAGATATTAAATTGTTTATTAATTTTTTTCTGCTTTAAGTTTCATAAATTCAAATTAAAGAAATCATTTGAATAAACAGAGTAATAATTAACATTTTTTGAAACTTGTAAAACTTTTAAACATATTAATTTAAAATTTTTTTATGAAATGACTTGTATAAATCACTTAAATGATTTAAATTATTTCAAGTTTTATAATAATTAATATATTGAAACTATTTGATTTATTGGGTGTACTATAGATTACCACCTATGGAATTTCAGGACTTTGATTATATATTGGAACTCAGGGGACCAAGACGAGTTCAACGGTATCCTATTTTTGGACCGGAGATGAAAAATAAAAAAGTTATCATACTTTTTCACTTGCCATACTTTTTTAATGCTCTCATGAAGACGGCACCATAGTTGCTAGTACTGCCATCTTGCGGTAAAGTCTGCAAACCGTGACGTCGGACTACGGTCATCTCCAGTAGGGTTAAACACGCGATACGAGAGCGGAGAGAGTGACGTGACTTCCGATCATCGCGCGATTGCCATTTCAGTTCATGTTACTTATGGCAGCGAACGTGGCGGCCGTTCCGACTGTTCGTGCTCCCGACTGACCTCCCGGAGGGGAGCCGCTGGCAGGCCGCCATGTGCTAAACGTCACTAGTTATTGATTCATGGTAGTTATTGAACAAAGTAAAAAAAAGGGGGGGAAACGTCTACTAAAGGCAATTTTAATGGCAAGCGACGCGACTCCCGATTGCGAGGCTGACTTAGCAGTGAGAGTGACACGACTCCCTATCATCGCGCGATTGCTGGAAAAAAGTATGATAACTTTATTATTTTTCGTCTTCAGTCCAAAAGTAGGGTATCGTTGAACTCGTCTCGGTCCCCTCAGTTCAGATATATACTCAAAGTTCCGAAATTCCATAGATAGTAATCTATAGTATCCCCGATTTATTTAGTTTTTTATGAAAGTAGTGACATTAAATCATATTTTTCAAATAATATGAGGAGCATTCAAGTTATAAGGTCTCCCATTTTTTTTCTGACAAAATAGTTACACAAACAAATTGAAACTTCTGTCATTTCTCAACATAATCTCCCTGCAGACATATGCATTTTGCACAATGTCAAACACTTCTTTAAGGGTCTGTTTTGACCACTGGAAAATAGCTGATGCTAGAGCAGCCTGACTGGAAAATGTGCATCCACGGAGAGTATCCTTCATTGTTGGAAAAAGTCAAAAATTTCTAAGAGCAAGGTCAGGTGAGTAGGGAGCACTTCAAAGTTGCATACATGAAAAAACTCCTGTGTTACCATTATCCAATGAGCTGGAGCATTGTCTTGATGGAAGAGCACATATGCAGCCTTTTCCAGCCATTTTTCTCACAATGCTGGAAGCAATTTCCTCGTCAAAACATTTTCCTAGGATGCAGCTGTCTCCGTAGTGCTCTTTGGAATGCAATGAGTGAGGACTACACCATTGATGTCCCAAAACATGGCCACTATCGTTTTCTCAGCACTGGTGGTAACCCAGTGCTGAGAAATGGATTTTATTCCAGCCCAGAGAAAATTTTTGAGTCCATAGTGATTCCTACCTTTATAAACTTATTGTTATTTTTACTAACAGAAAATAAAATTTTTAAGACTGCTTTTTATTAATAAAGAAACATTCTATGTATTTCATTTGTTCAACAAAATTTCTTCTGTGGTGGTGAGGCAGTGTGTTTCCATTGTGCCAACAGTCGCTTCACTTTGTTTCTGGATTGATAAATGGCATCCATGTCACATCCATTATGACAACTGATGAAAAGAAGGCACCAATGTTGTCACATGATGCAATCATTATGTGACATCATCACCTGACAAGTAGCTACACGCATGGCCTTTTGGTCATTCGTCAGCAATCGCAGCACCCACCTGGAGGACACTTTCCTCATTATTCTGTCTTCATGCAAGATTGTATGCACAAATTCCACAGAAATGCCAGAATTCAAGGCAACATCTTCCACACTTAATCATGGATCCTCCAAAACAACTTGCTCCTTGTGTGCAATCATGTTTGTCAGACTGGCTGGTGTATGTATGCGGATGTTTCAGTTTGTTGTCACATGATGTTCACCCTTTTTTGAAACATTGCATCTACGAACACACATTTTTCACATCCATGACACCATCACCACATGTGTCACTCAACTGGCGATGAATTTCGATGAGTCTCACTCCACACAAATGCAGAAAACAAATGATTATGCATTGTTCTTGTAATGAGAACATTGCCATTTTAAGTATCAAAAGCACCTCTCACTCAAACTGCTGCCACTAGAGTTCTGTGCACTGTGTGGTCCTGCTCTCTCTGTTAGCGACCACAAACAGTGCCTACTTCTTTTAAAAAAACCACGTTACTACCTGCTTCCTTCCTCTAGAAAGCAATAGAAATAGAAATCTTACAACTTGAATGCAACTTGTATTTGAATTTATTTTACAGGAAAAATTCCTATTTCTTTATTCTTTAAACAATTTTATTAAAAAATTTTATTTTTACAGTAAGTTTTGCATTTATCGTTATTAGATTTTATTAATCGAAATAATAAAATTAACTACATGAATAAATAGAAAATAAAATTATGTATTTTAGATATTTAAGTAAGTTATACAATTAGACATTAAAAAAAGAGAGAGAGAAAGAAGAAAGGACAGTTTTACCATAAGCCACTTATGAAGTTTTGATGAAAATAAATTTTAAAATTTGATATAAAATTTTTTTAAATTTACATTTTTAATTTAAATGTTTTATAAGATATTTATTTCTTTTAGAGGTATATAAGGAGTGTTCATATAAAGATATCATTTTTAAATACTTTAAAAGATATTTTCAAAAAAAGAAACTTTTAATTTATTTAGCAAAAATGGCATATAAAACAAACCTTAAGTACAGTTCCATGCAAAACATTACTTTTGTATATGTATGTGTTCATGAATTATATTATATACAATTATAATTTATTTTTAAATATTTTTTTCAAAATAAAGAAACAGATTATTTCATATGTACTGTACATTTAATATTGAATGTTTCCTTAGTATATAATTAGGGCTGTTGAGAAGGAGTGCTATGGACTTTTCCCTAGCCCAAAGAAAACTTATGAGTCCATAGTGATTCCTACCTCTATAAACTTATTGTTATTTTTACTAACAGAAAATAAAACCTTTAAGACTGCTTTTTATTAATAAAGAAACATTCTATGTATTTCATTTGTTAAAAAAAAAGAAAACAATGGCTAAAGGGGCCTGCTCTACCCCAAGATCCATACAAGCTTTTGTGTCAATTGGGACATGGTGGTGTCATTTCTGACAGGGCATCAAAGAGATGCTGACCCTCTGGTCACACTGGTGTCAGAACAAGGACGACGCCAGCCAATGGGTAAGGGGGGGGCAAGATTATGTAAATTGATAGAGGATATGAATTGTATGTAGGTAAAATAGAAACGATTCATGAAGTTTTAATCATTTACTATGTACCGGAAAAGAAATATCTCAAATAAAATATTTTCTTTAACTTACAAGAAGCCTAAGAAGATTATTTTAATTAAAACTTAGCATTTAAATAAATTTTGTACATAGTGTATGTTTATTTTATGTTAGAGGCAACTGCCCTCTGCCCCTCCCCCTGGCAACACCCTTGTGTCAGAAGTGGGTGGGATTTGAACCTATGCTCACATACCTAGACCAGCACTTGAGTCTGGTCCTTTCTTTTTTGTAGAGCACATCGTTGACAGCCCTGACAATAGGCCTTTATATCTTTGTTCATTGTTTGCCAATAAAATAGCAATCAAAGCTTTTGTTGTTGCATCTTTTGCACTCCTAAATGACCTCCAATAGGAGTGTTGTGATAAATACATAATATATATGGGATCAAGACAGACAGTATGACCAATTGTTCTAAAGCAGTGATTCTTAACAGGAGAGCCGCAACCCCCTGGGGGTCCATAAGAAGTTTGCCGGGGGCCACCAAATTATGCAAAATTTCTTTCCGAATATAATAAAAAGAAAATTGATGTATAACCGAATATCGTATTGAAAAGTGAAATAAGAAAGATAAAGTTTTCTTATTTATTTATTTTTTTATTTCTTCCTACATACAACTTTGTTAGTACAGAAGAAATAAATGCAAATATGCTACTTACACCGTAGTATTTACTTCATTTATTCCAAAGCAATTCTAAGAAACTATTAATGCTTGGAATTTTAAAAATAATTAGGAAAAATAGTAGGCTTAGTAGTAGGCTTTGAAAATGTAAATATTTTTGGCAAAAGTTATGCAAAATCTTTACGACAAGTTGTGGGTGTTTTAGTTTTAGTTTAGTTTTAGCATCGACTTTGGATCGATTTATCGACATGTTTCTTATTTTATTTTTTGTTAAAAATTAATGAGTTTTCGTGTTTAATTGTGAAGTTTGAATGTTATTTAAATAGATAATGAAATAATAAAGTTATGATTTACATTTATTATATAAAAAAATAAAGCAATAATAAAAAAATCAATTTACTATAGATAATTTAACAAATATAAATTATTATTTAAAAAATGGGGGTCACAAAAAAATTATGAAATATTTGGTGGGCCGCAAGTATAAAAAGGTTAAGAACCACTGTTCTAAAGATTCTTCCTGGCTAGTAAGGTTGTAAATGATAGAGAGCTTCGTCTTTGTCTAAAAAAAAATTTTTTTTTTTTTGTTTTTTGTCTGGGCTGTCTTTAGTCGGGACTAGAGGTCAAAATATTGTCCATATATGTGGGCGTGGGTTTGAATCCCATTTCTGACACCAGTGTAACCAGAGGGTCGGCACCTCTTTGATGCCCTGTCAGGAATGATACCACCGTGTTGTCAATTGGGACACGGAAGCCACAATGGCAAATTGGGTTGGATTTGAAAGTAGATCACGCGAGCGGCCACGTCAATGAGCGATCAGACTTGGGATGGAGACTGCGAGGTAACAAGCAGGAAGTAACTCATGCAGAGACTAGGTTAACAAAACAACCATTTATTTGCAAAGGCAAATACAATTTATACATTTTATAACATTAAATGAGTTATAATAGATCGAGCTAAAATAGTCTAGATACTTCCGCATTTCTCGAGAGAGAGAAAGTTTACACTGGTTCACAAGTCGATAAATATCTGGAGTTGAGGATGTCCTCAAGGTGACGATAGAGTTTGTTGAGACTAAGTCCGTTATCATTCTGGAGGACTATCAGAAAGTTCTGGATCAGGAAGGTCTGGGTCAAGATTGTTGGGAAGGTTTATCCTCACTCGGCACTGTTGGTTGAGGGTGAAATCCAATGGAGTTCAATTTGGTATAGACACAGGCAATTTTGAAGGCTAGTTCCAGAGGAACGGGTGACAGCTAGCATTAAGGACTGGGTGGTGACTTCTTGGGGAGAATTAGGTGGCAACTGACTCTTCAGCCACCAATTACAATATTAGCATGATATCACCCAGCCAAGAGGTCAGCAGATCATGGGAATGCATCGTTTTCACCGTCAAGAAAATGTAAGTGGAGATTTTCTCAGGTAGTAAATGATGACAATATTGAACAAGTATGATGACATTGACAACCGATTTTTGTTAAAGTTTGGATTCTCACATTTATGTAAAGTAGAATAAAATCCATTTTTTTCTTATATAACTTGTGCTTTAAATATATTTAAATTATCTTCTTTATAAATTAATTATAACAACAATCTAAATCATAAAAGCATTAGTGAAGATCTTTATTGTAATCCAGTGAAGATCTTTACGATAATCCGTCTCAGGTTGGTTCTTACAACTCGAGAATGTTCTTACGTTGGTTCGTAGAAAGGTACACCTCCACACTCAATCCAGTGAATATTTGCAGTTTATTTACAAAACAAAATATTTCAGAATATACAAGTTCAACAACATTACACACACGGTACAACAAAGTGTGGTGTCTCACGTAACAGCTTGTCCTTCCTTCAGAGACAATTATACTCTGGGGAAGCTTCGGTCGGTTTGTGGAGTTGGCTCAACTATATGGCCTGTCCAGTCTCCGCACTTACCCGTCCCTGAGATTGTTGTCAGAGGAGAACACTCTCTCTACGCTCAGCGGGCTGTCTAAGTGCCTGAGACTACCGTATTATCAGTCTCTTGCCCTTCTCCCGTTCCTCTCGCCACTCTTACTATTTAAAGAGTTTCTCGACGACAACTTACGACCAATCAGGGTCCTTCCTTTCCCCGGAAGCTTTCAAAAACGTCCGCTCTCCTCCCGACGAAACAGCTTACCGTCATGTCCGTTCCTTGTTTACATTTTTCTAGCCGACAAACATGTGGCAAACACATTGACACGTACAGACGAGTCCCATAAACGGAGACGCTACACCCTTTGTCTTCCCGACCGTTTATAGACACAACGCCAGGTGGGACCAATTACCAAGGTCGTGTTGCTTTTAGACCTGCCCTGCTAAAAGCAGACCTTTACAGCATTTTTAAAAATAAATTTATCATTAATAGTCAAATACTGTACTTCTGATATTTACAATTAATTAATGATTAAACTCAAGTATGTCATTATTATAATTGTTATTGTTTTACTGAGAATTTTAGTAATAATTTCAAGACTAAACATTTCATTTAAGTTTAATAATTATGTGCTGTTTCCCTAAAATGATAATTTATCTTATTGTATGTCATTGCTTGGCAATCAAAATCTCATATCTACATTTTGTAAAATTTTACAGGAGCTAAAAAAACATGATTTCAAGAGCAAAATTTTGAGTATGAGGTTGTGAGTTTTTGCAATGTCTAAGAGAGAAAGTAAAATGTACACATCACTTATTAGGTTTTGGCAATATGTAGAAATTGACTTTACAACCTCATTAATGCAAAAATGTGATTTTGATCCATTATTAGATACAAGGTTTCGATCATCAATTAATGATATGTCTGAAGTTACCAATATCTTTGTCATACTGGAATACAATATACAGCTATTATACAGGGTGGGCCAAAACTCACTTATTTTATTGTTATTATTTTTGTTTATTATTTTATTTATTATTTTTATTTTATTATTTTATTAAATTTATTTCCAAATTCTGTATTTTGAAAATCTGAAAAAAATATACTGTAATATAATATAATAATAGCAAAACAGCTATTTAATTTTTAAATGATAAAGTGACTTTCGGCCCACCTTGTGTAAGGAAGAAATGTACTGTCTTTTGGCATTAAATCTCTAATAAATTTAATGCTGAAAGACAATACGTTCTCTTCTTTATACTGTATTTGGCATTGTATGTGAGTATATAAATTTTTATAGCTATTAGAGTTCACATTTTTATAAAATTAAGTTCAAAAATCTGAATTATTTATTCATTCAGTGTCTACATCTACAAAAAAAAAAGTGTAATGGAATATTATTTAATGAAAATTTATTCTCCCATTTTGAAAATTATGCTTAATCTTGGCATTATACTATTAAATAAGACAAGATATCAAACAAGCCAAACAGAAGTTTGTTATTTTTAATGTATTTTATACCAAAGCAATCATCATTGAAAATTTTAAATTTTAAAAATAAAACAATACATTTTTGATCAGTCACTTGAGTATATTTAAGTTTCTAAATTGTTTTATAATATAATTTTATTAATTCTTTGACAGATGTTGAAGACTTGTATGAATCTCTCATTGAATCTATTCATTCCATGAAAGGCAAATCATTATGTATTGGTACTAGTAGAGGAAAAGGCATAGAGTTTTCAAAAGGTATATGTTGTTATATCCTTTATATAAAAACATTTTTATATTAACATATTTATTTTGATTGTATAAATAAAATCATTAATTTCAATTTTCATCTTGTAAATAAAACATTTGACATACTATATATTGTTTGTATATAAGAAAAAATCTTGGAAATATGTATTAATATATATTAATTTCCAACAAGGTTAGATGCTATTTTTTATTTAGATAATTTAATATTTCTTATCTATAGTTTTTTTTTTTTTTTCCTAAATTTTTGTACAAAGCAACAAGTTGCTAAAAAAGACCTTCTTCAATGTGATAAACAAATAAACCACAGTTATATTTTATACAGTAGTTTATAGTTTATGGAGTATAGTAGGGAGCATTCATTCTTCTGATGATAAAACTATTGTATAATGATTATAATGAGATGAGCTTTATATTGTTAATATATATATATTTATTTATTTATTTAATTTCATTGATATATTTAATATTAAAATTTAAAAAATTGTGAATAAAAGAATGAATTAAATAGATAAACATTATGAATAATTTATAATTGACAGTAGCAACATTCATTAAGACTGAATTATTGATGCTATTTTAATTAATAGAATCTGTAAATTTATATTCCTTGTAATTCATTTATGTGTATGTGAACATTTAATTTATCCTCATTTTATAATTTAGGAATAGATCGATGTTTGATTCAAATCAAAGAATTAAAAAAGAAACTTTAGCAAGCATCAGGTATTTTCTAAAATTTTTATTACCTTATATCTCGGCAGATAAGACGAGGTATAAATTTTGTCAAAGTTTTATAGTTTTAGCATATATCTGTCCTATAAGACGACCCCCAAACTATCAACAGCCTGTGAATTTAGTTTAGATCGGCTTCATCATCTGGATAACAACAATGTATAGAATATACGGAATTATGTCCTAATCATAATTTTTTGAAAGAACATCAAATTTTATTTTCTTGCAATTGCAAGGCAGCACTGCCTTGCAATTGTTGCAAACATTCACACTGATTCGGGCATTCAGGTAATGACCTTGACTATTCACAAAAACATTGTATGGCCTATTCTATTTTGTGGACATACTCTACTCTCTACTAGTAAATAATTATGGTCTGTCCATTTTACTATAATGATTTTAATTTATACAAATTTCAATCTAATTTTTTTTGTATCTGTCCTATAAGACAACCCTGAATTTTCGGGGCCTTTTTTATGATTCAACTATCATCTTATCTGCCGAGATATACAGTATATACTTTTATTATATATTTAGCAATATTTATTGTTAAAAAAGTATACAGTTTTGAAACTAATCAAAGACTTAACTAATATAATTACTAAATCTTATATTCAACTACTCAAAACTAGGTGTATATGAATAAAAGCATGTGAAACCAATCTTTGTTTCATGCACTTTGTTTACTAAACCTTATTTTTAAAAAATAATTTAAATATGATTACTTTTATTCAGTAATAAAGGAAAAAAAAGTTTAAAGTCCTTTTGCAACAAATAAAACTGGTCTGTTTTACTTTGTATTTTTCAGAATAGAACAATTAATTGAAAACTATAGAATTAAAAAAATAAGTTTAAAAGTTGATATAATGATTCACTTAAAAATTTGAAATAACAAATCATATGAAATTTTCTTATCAATTTTGTTTTAAATATGTTGAAGTTAACTCTGATATTATGAAAATTAATGTTAAAATAAAATTTTATTAAATGGTTTAATTTATTTAATACAAAACTAATTATTGATATTTATAGAAATTCTTTTTAATACAAAAATATTTTTCTATAAAATTCACAAAGTTTTATTAAATAATTTCTATACTATTAAATTTTGAGGAAATGTTTAAAGATCAAAAAAAATTTTCATAAATTACAACATTATTTAAAAAAAACTCATCAAAGTAATCAAAATATTCTGCATTGTCGAAGTAAAAATATGACTTTTATTATTACTATTTTTTGTTACAATATTTAATTTACGTGTCATATTTTAAGATAAAATCACATGATTTTAGTTGCATACCTAAATTCTAAATAAGAATTAATATCAAAATTATGAAGTGGATTTTTACTGCAGGCTGCAATAAATGAATTTAATTAGCATAATAAGCAAGCGTAATGCAAATGCAAATCACTTTGTACTGTACATGTTAAATCAAGTAAACTTACTAATTAACAATAATAAGACTTTTTAAAAAATTTACATGATTGTTAAAATAAAATCATTCTATTCAGCACATAACCTGTCTTAAAAAACTGTAAAATTAAATTTCATATGAACATTTTCAACTACAGTATAATAATATTTTTATGACAAAAAAATTGAGGCATGAAAAAAAGAATAAATTGAAACTGAAAGAAATAATTATAGATAAAGTTAAATAATAAAATAATTTCTTAATTGATAAAATATTCTGTTTAAAATTAATGAAATAAATTTAATGTTCATAGGAAGAGAATCCAAATATTCATCCAGTCCTGTGTATAACTCTTTTTCTGACAGTGCAGAGTTATTTATGCTTCATGTTCTTAATGTGTTTAATTACACAGCACGACAATAAAATTATATACAATTAATTATTTCATAAGTTTACACAATTAAAAATTTGTCCATTTTCTAAAATATGGTACATGCTCAAAAATGTGCATGTCTTTTCCAACCATTACATAACCATACATGCATGCAGTTTAGAGGAGAGTATGATCATAAGTAAAATATATAACCCCGAACCATTTAAATTTGTGCTGGTTGTTGAAACATTACAATAAATTTGGTTTCTCAAGTGTCAAATTTATTGTATATATATAATTGTCAATAAATAATCGATATTAATTTTCCATTATCAAACATAAAACAAAATATATAATTGATTTTTAATGACATTTATACATAAATATTTATGCATTTATTAAACCAAATTTAGCTTTATAAAAAACTTTTAAATTTAAATAATATCATCAAATATAAATAATAATACACTATAAACAATAAAAAATAAAATCTAACTTTGAAGCATTTGTTGGTCATATTATTAAAAAACATTGAAGTATAAAATAGAAATTATTAAATTATATAAGTTAAAAAAATATATTGAAAATTATTAGATAATGTCATAAAAGAAATATAAATTATTAATAAAATTTAGATATGCAGTATATTTATTTTGAATTTTGTTAGAATAAATACAACAAACTACTTATTTCAAGTAATTGTCACTATACTTGCAAATAAGAATACTACATTTGAAAATATTTTCAGTCATTATCTTATAAATTTAAATCTTTCCAGAATAATTAAATTTATTTTCTAATTCATTGTTTTCCAATTTTTTAATCTTTAGCCAACTTAAATCCAATTAAACTAAAGCCTATTTTAATCAAATATTTTTGATAAAAATTATAATTATTACTTCAGTAAACCTATTTTATTATTTTTAAAATCTTTTAGCATCTTGCTAAAATTTCTTTTCTGTAAATTGTGTAATATAGAGATACACAAGTTAATTATTGTCATAACTCATTTTGTTTTGAATTTAAGTCAAAGATGATCCAATATTCTCTGGAAATGTCATACCAAATATGTCGGTGAAAGACTGAATATTTGGTTATATTATTATACATTCGAACCATCGTCAGTATATGTCGACAAGCACAGATAAGCTCTGGAGGAGGTCGAAAGACACAGCCAGATAGAAGCAACAAAAGTGCCAGATCCTTTGTTCTCTCTTGCCAAATTCTCTGTTGCGATTGAGGTAACGTGGCATCTATTTGTTATACTCTCAAACACTCTGTTGTTTTTCAGTCTTATGCAAGGTTTGCTGGTGCATGCAATGTTTGCTTAATTTTTATTTTTTATCCAATGCCCTAATTTATATTGAATGGCTACTGCAGTGACCATGATCTTGTTTTTCTTTTTTGAAAAGTTACATGCATTATTTGCGAGTAAATGAGAAAACAATTGTTTTTATTTTTCTCAAGAAAAGTACTGTATAATACTTTCTGAAGTGATTTCTGCTAAAACTAAGATTGTATAACGTTAATCACAACTTATGTTTAAGTTTATTATGGGTGTTATTTTCTTTTCTGATTTAGAATGTACTCGTTTTAGGTTCAACAGTTTATTTACATGTGCTGTTTAAGCTTTCTCCTATTTTGACATATATCATATATTAAAACCTTGCATTTTTGTCTTAACATACTAAAAAAATATTTTTATTCAACATTCACCATCAGTTCATGTTGATTGTCAACATTTGCCTGTGTAAATGAGAAATAATGATATTTAGCAAATATTTCTTACACCAAGCAACTATGTGAATGCTGACATTCACCAGAGAATATCAAAATTTGCCAGAGATCGGTCTTTCACAGTAACATGTATAATACAGTAAGATATATTATTTTACATATTTATATGTGGGTTATCAATACTTTTACAAATTTTAAACGTAATTGTAAATTACATTATGTTAAGTTGTCAATGGACTGTATTTAAAGACATCATAATATACAAGACGTAACAAAACTCATGCCAATATTTTAGAGATAGTTTTCTAGAGTGTAAATACACTTAAAATTCTCTATAAAAATTTCTCAAATTCACCTTTATTTTTGAGATTTGGTCTGCCAAAAAATTAATTGTGTCTGCATCTGTAGAGGACATTTTGAGCAATTCAGGTAAATTATTCTGTTTAATTTTGTAAAAACAAAATGTTATTCAAAGTAAATTTATATTGAAAAACTTTTTCTTTCAAACTATTTTTAACTTTTTTTATTTTAAAATAGATGGCTATTGCAAAATCTTAGTGGATAAGGCTTTGTTTACATGTATTACAGTAAAAGCCTACTTAAGCAACATTTATTTACTTCAGTCCATTGACAGAAGCATAGAAAATTACAGAATTACTTTAAAAAGTTGACAACTCTAGTATTAGCATTTCGGTGGGGAATTTGAAAAGTATCTTTTCTAGCAGGCCAGATCTCAAAAATGAAGCAGAATTTGAAAAATGTTGATGGAGGATTTTAAGCTTATTTTTGATTCTAGAATCTATCCCTAAAATATTGGTACAGAGTTACATTACACCAATACAACGTATTACATAAAACTTGATGTTTTTACCAAAACAATTAGAATATCTAACTAACAATTACTATTTCGATTTATTCTATAAATCAAAATCAAATATTATAAGTAATATTGAATTTAATAAAATTTTATTATTGTAATCAATTTTTACTTTCAAAAATTATTTCATATAATGATTTTAAGTAAATTGTATTGATATTTTATACTGGATAATTGTAGAATGTTAAGTTAATTATCAATTTAAAATTATTGTTACCAAAATATTCTTTATAGTTTTAAAAAAGAACAGTTAACTCGATAATTTTTAATGTGAAAAGAGTTTTCCATTAAGTTTCATCTAAAAGAATAAAAAATATTTGAAACTATATTAATTTTGCAGATATTTTTATAGAATATACATTGTGTTACATGAAGTTTGCTTTATGTAGGCAACTATTAAATTCTTATAAGTAAATACATTCTTATTACAAAAATTCTTTTTGACAAAAAGACTTATTAAATCAAGGTTTAAATTATAATCATTGAAACTATCATGAAAAGATTCTTTAATTCAGGTATTTCAGAGTGGTAGATGCATTGCCTTAATTGCTTCAGCTATTCTGCTGTTAACTATGTGATTTTTACATTAGAGAAAAAGAAAATTTTCATTATTTCAACAATTATAAATGTTAAATATTACAATGTTTTATTTGAATGAATATTTTTATAGTGCTGTGTTTTACATGTATTCATAGTATCAAATAAGTTATAACTGCAATAAATACATATGCAAAATATTATGGAAACATTAATTCCATCTTTCAGGTCACTATAAAATTATTCCTTTAGAAGAAAAATTATTTTAATAATCATTTTTTGATTTAAAATATTTTCTAATTTTAAAAAAATACATTTTAAATGGAATAAATTTAAATACAAATGTAAACATATAGTTGTATGTTTACAGACTTTCTAGTTTACTAAAATTTATTAAAAAGTATATTTCAATTTCTGTTTCTGAAAATTTTTTGTCTTAATATTAGACAGTTTCTTGACAGTTTAATTTATAACACAATTAAAACCCATAAAAAAGTAAACAAAATAAACATAAAAATGCTATATTAACTTTTATACACTGGAAACTTAATAAAAAATTTATTTGACATAAAAATTACCTTTGGTCCTCAAATATAAATCACCATATCCTAAATAGTTAACATATAAAAGTTAAAATACTATCACATTAAATTTATCCTTTCAACACTGAATTGAAAGTTTTATCATGTTGTAGTTATCACATTATAAAAGTTCATATTACATGGTCGACATATATATGCCAGTATATAAGTCAACTTCAAGATTTTCAGCTCAGAATTAGACTCAGGCTTATACAGCAGAATAGAACTGATATATGTGTATGGTATACTGTAGTCTACTGCAAAAGCATAACACTTTTATGGAGATACTAATCATAAATACATCTTATATTAAAAAAGTATTATTATATAGTTTGTACAAAAAGGGATGTGGGTAACAGGATCAATGTAGAACACCAAGCAACTGCTAAAATTTTTCAGTAACTTATCTTAGTAAGAAATGTGCTTTAAATCAAGTTACTGGTAAATAGATTGAAGTCAAAATCATCACCTCCAATAAAATATTAATAGTTTATGCAGTACAATACCAAGATAATATCTTTTCATACAGTATGTGATGATAAAACATGATAAATACATTGCTATTTGCATCAATGATGTATGGGTGCTATATCAGCTATTGGAACTAGTGCTTAATACAATAATAATAATTCAGTATAAATGCCCTAATACCATACATTTACCATATACCATACATGTTAATTAAACAAGTTCATCAAACATAAGTTTCAGATGGAGATATTCGTTGCCTATGGAGTATGTAAGTGTACACAGTGACTGTTTTGAATGCCTTTAGTACAGATGTTTGCCTAAGACAGAGATTTCCATTTTAAATCTGCTATATAAGTTGATATTAGTTTTGGATAGATTTTTTTAGTCTTAAAAGTCAACTTATATAATTATTACCAAATATACCAGCATGTAAGAAATTGTAAATATTTAGCTAGTTATTATTGATATAATTTTGTGCCAAAATGTTGTCATTTTAAAGCATGGAATTTAATTAAGTTTTATTTTTACACTAGTATAAATTTTCTCTTTTCTATACGTAATTATACAGACTGCACAGAATTGAAAGATTATAAAAGCTTGTGTTTTCTTATATAGATAAAAGTTACAATTATTAAAAATACAATTTAGATTTGTCAATTTTTGTCTGTTTTCAATAAAAGTTTAAAAAAATAACTATAAATCTAAATTTCAAATTTAATGTGTTACTCATATTTCTGATGAAAGTTTACATGAAATATTTTATTGCTGGGATACCAACATTAAATATATTAAAATTTTCATGTAACTTTATCTTCCTTTACAACAAATTTTACCTTGAATGATATCAATGATAAAATACTTTTCTAAATTATGTAATTCTGAATTATAAAAGGTCTTGAATTTTGAATGTAATAAAATAAATAAATTTCAATTTAATTTAAAATTCCTGTTATTTTTAAATACTAAATTGCACTACTTGTAATTAAAAATTGAATGAGAATGATTTATAAAAATCATTTCTTAGTCAGTATTTAATGTACAGTACCTAATATATAATAAGTATTATTTATATTACATCATATCACAATTGCACTTTCTTAATAGATATTATGTAAATTCTCAAAAATGTGTTTGTGATAATTTCATTCATAATTTATGTATGATCAATAATTTATATATATTTACATGTGATATAAAATTTTTTACATAATACATATATTAATTTATTGGATAATGTATTAAAATGGAATGTGGTGAAATTTGCATATTACATTTTATAATTCATTATGTAAATTGTGTTTTTTGGCAGGTTCTTCCTGTAGAGATTTCAGTTTTAAAGTAAATACAATGTCAGTGAGCCAATAAAAAGATTGCTCGACGTCTCCTTCGGATAAATATGGCAAGACTGTCCACCGAATTATTTCGTAACCGGCTGGCTCAAATATCATTTGAACACAACTGTTAAATTGATCTTCTATAGTTTTGCCTTCAATTGGAAGGGTCTCTACAGGTTGATGGGTAGGATTACCTATTAATGAAATGAAATTTGTTAAATTCTTGAAAAAGTAAATTTATTATATAAAATGTTTAAATTGTCAGTTTGATAATATACAAGAATACAATAATATGAAAACAGTATTGTTTTCATATTATTAATTACAATTTAAATGAATAATTATCAAACAAATTTAAATACAATTATAAGAAATTAATATATAAACATGTTTGTTTTTTTAAATTTTAATGTTGATTAAATATAAATTATAAAAATGTTTGTTTATACTTGTCTGTTTCAAAATGTATTGCTACAAAAGATTTACTTTATTCTAATAAATATTTTTTGAATAAGATTATAATTTTAAATGTAGAAATTACAAAATGAAATATGCTGGAAAACTTTGCCAGAAAATATTCATTATTCAAATTCTAATATTAAAACAAAAATTAAAGAATAAAAGATTATTAATAATTTTTTATGTGACAAGGTATAAAAATAATTAAATTATTTAACACTTAAAATATTTGTTTGTTTAATATTGTACTGTAGTTTCTTTTAATTTGTTTTTTGCAAAATAACATCTTTTTTTTCCTTTAGTGATATCTAGCTAAACAGGTATAAAATTCATGTGTAAAAACTTTATATTTTTTACACATGAATTTCAGCTGAATAACACGTAGCTTCTGTTTTAAATTTACTATCATCAATATAAAGCAGAACATCCCATATTCATGAAGTTACATTCTGTAAGAATGCCACGAATACTGAACAGCCTATAAGTAGGTGGACAATTAAAAAGACTTGATATCATTGTTCCAATTGTTAACTAATCACATTAGTGCTCAAATTCTTGGCTGCTTTGGTTGATGCAGTCTAAGTCTTCCAGGGAAACTTCTACATACTCAACAACAGAGTTCTTTGTTGCTATTGATCTTACAGAATATAACAATGATGTACTGTTTCACACTGTCTAGGGAATGTGGCTTCCAACAGAACACTTTGCCCTTGATGACCCCAGAGAAGAAACCCATGGGTGGTCAGATCTGGGTGATGTAGGAAGCACTTGATGGAACCTTAGTGACCAACCATTTGCCAGGAAACTCTTGGTCGAGTACTTATTGAATGCTGGTAGCATAGTGGGATGGTGCACTGTTGGAAAAAAGCATTATCACATTGGCATATCTGATATTGGAGATAAGCATGTTCTGCAACATTTCCTTAGAGATATCACTAGTGACAATGTTATCAAAAAATGGAACCAAAGACACTCTTAAAACTAAGTGCCTACTATCCATCTACTTACAAGCCACCCTTATAAGTAGATGGACAGAGTGCATTATGATTAGAAAATAAAAACCTATGATAACAGATTTTTATTTTCTAATCATAATGCATCATACCTTTCTTTCCTTAATGTATCTTATGATAGTCATTTATAATGAATGCTTGAGCAATCACAATTGCTGAATTCTTTTCTACAAATGATCTAGCATTTTAACTTTGACTTTGAAGCACATTTTCTTTGGTCTTTTTGACATTTTGCCATTGGAGTCTGTTGTTTTGTAAGAATAAAAAAAAATCTCCAAATGAAACATAATGTTGGCATTTACATTACTATCCTCATAAATGCATATGCTAAAATAATGTGAGAAGCTGCAAGATAGTATCCATTAGCTCTGTCTAATAATCAAAGACACAAATACATTTAAGAATACTAAAACTCATTTAATTTTGTTTTCCTCTGCTGTTTCAATGTTTTTAAAATGCTTTTGTGAATAAGTAAATTTCAACTTCATGAATATGAAAAATGGTTGTAAATACCAAACTACAAATATGGAACTTTTACTGTTTCCTCGTCTCTTTTGAATAATTTTTTTAATTTTATAACTACATTAAACGAAGAGAAATAATCAGTGAGATAATATTGTTACATCTACAACAAATGGAAAATCATTTGTTTATTACAATATTTATTAATAAGTAGTTTAAAAATTAACAATTTTATGATAAGTTTATTTTGCAAACTTTAACTTTACATTAACATAAAATGAAGAAGTATTTGAATGAAACTTTTGTTTTCAATAAAATTTTCTAGGGAATAAAATTATATCTTTTCACATATGCTAAAATATCAAGTCCTATTCTGTCTTATTCTTCATAATCCTGCTGTGTTCATTCTTTGAAAAATAATATTTTCTTACATTTAAAAAAATTAAAGAAATTAAATAGACCAAAGCAGTTTGAGAGAATAAAATGTATAAACTGTTGACAGTGAAAAAGATTATTATTTGTACTGTCACTATTAGTGCTGGCAACAAAACCATTTTTCAGTAAACTGCAGTTTTAAAAAACCAAAAATCAGTTTCAAACCCAGTTTTAAACAGACAATGAAATTAGTATCATTATGTTTACTTGCCTTTAACTTTTAGTTGACAATAAAGTATGTATGAATTTAAGATAATTTCACATAACTGATATATAACTAGAAAATTTCAGTGTAACATTACAACTTGCATACAGCCCTAACTTATAATCCTCGACTTTTTAAAATAATGCCGTGCATTGCTTGTGTTTAAATTTTAAAATTAAAATTAATGTGAAAACTAGCATGAATTAATTTTAAAAGAATAAAGTTTTCAAATTCTGTATATTAAATACTTAAACTGATGTTTACCAACATCTTGGTTTCATCAACTTTTTGCAGGAATAATACATGATACAGGCATATTCATGAATCTTGGTTAATATTTACTGTAGTATTTTATTAACAAATATAGTTTTGTTTAAAATCAATTAACTGAATTAAAAAATTTCTAGTTTTGGCCAACATTAGTCACTACGAAAAAACTAAATAATTATTTATTATAAAAATTACAACTAAACTGTACATAAATATAAATCTAATTTTACTGTCATCACATTTCAAATATATTTTAGCTTCTTTTAGATTGCTCTTTTTAAAAATATTGAATATTAATAATCTCTTTTATGGTACTAATAAAAAAAACACTGTCTTTCAGTATTATGCACTTTAATAATTTCATGAACAACAACTAAGCAAGTACTTTCAACATTAATTTTTCTTTTCCATACATTCAATTTTTCAAATGTCGGCTCTATTTTTAGAATATGCCAATGTATATTTTTTAAAATTTACATCTATGTTCCATATATATTCTTTGCATGAAAATGGCATTAATTTAATGTTGAAATGTACTTGCTTAGTTGTTGTTCATGAAATTATTAAAGTGCATAATGCCAAAAGACAGTGTTTCTTTTATTAATTATATAATTCTTGGTGCTGAGTGTGTATTTATAATTTTTGAATCTCCTTTATGGAAAAAGGTTTATCCTTAGATTTATTTAATGACTCATTTTATTAAGTAAATTAAATTTTAAAGTTATTTTTTATTATTTGGAAAGGAAAAGAATATATTATATTATGCAAAAATATTTTTAAACTAGCGGGTGGGCCCGGCATTGCTTGGGCAAAGTTAACGATAGTGAAGATTAAGATTATTACATTATAGTCAACCTTACCCGTTTTCACAGAATGCAAGAATTGGGATCCCCTGTTTCCAGATTAATTAGAGAATTTTTAGATGGGTCTAAAAATATGTTTGATTTCCCGCAAAAACGAAAAAAACTGCATCTGTGTCTTGCACATCTCTTTCTCTTAACAATTCCATTGTTACGTAACATTTCCATTGTTGACAATTCCATTGTTGATGGAAGTGTTAAGCCTTATTCCAGTCCCTCTCCCCCGTGGGGAGGAATTTCAAAAAATCCCTTCTTAGTGTGCGTTCTCGTGACGTACCCTAACTGTGTACCAAATTTCAACTTTCAACTCCTAACCGTTTGGGCTCTGCACTGATTATTATTATTATTATTAACTCGTCTCGATTATATATATATAGATTTAAAATTAACTTAAGCTAGGTATTATAAATTTTAATTTTTTACAAACTGAAAATGAAAATTACAAATCAATATACAGTATTGAAACTGTCAGTTAATTTGATCTTATTCATTCACAATTGCTGTTTATTTTATTCATGAATAATTAGTGATCAAATTATATTCTTATAAAAACATATCAAAATTATTGTATATGAGATTTTTTTGAATACTTTTTTAATTTTATCATAAATATGCCAAATTAAGCATTATTGGTGAAAGATTTTTGAGTAAATATACATTAGATATTTCTTCAATATTTTGATTAATTTTATTGTATACACTTAATAAGCATAGTGGCAAATTTGATTTATTGGAATAGTACATATTACATAATATAGTAATTTGATTACAAAAAAAATTATACTCAGATCCTAAAATAAGTAAGAATATTGATGTGCCTGAAATCTTATCACTGGTAAAAACAAGAATGGAAAAAATTTTTCTTTGTCTTATGAATTAAGATATTTAAATATTTTAACATTAAGCTAGATTTTTTTAATATTAAGGAAAATAATATTTTGTATTTAAAACATTCTAATTATAATTAAAATGTTTTAAAAAGGTATTTAGGGTACTAAGTAATCTTGTGTTTTTGGTACTCAGCTCCAAAATGTTTTTAGTATATTTTGTTTTAAAAAAGTAAAAACTTTTATTTATTATTAAAATATTCAACATTAATACATGCACAAAAGCTGCTTAGACATAGCAAAACAGATATATAATCAAACTATCATTATTTTGTATTGAACATAAAGCAGGAGATCAGAATTGCAAAAATCCTTTGCAATTAAAATATACATGAATACCATATATGCAAAAGCAGCTTACATATAAAACAAACATTTTAAAATTAAAATATCCAGTAATCATGAATACTGGTTCATACAATTTGATGAATTCATTAGCCTATGGGAGATCACAACTTCACTGGTACACCATAGAACAATTTTTGAACTTTCATTTTGGACAAAAGTTTCATCTCATATGCTGTAAAAAATGGTATATCTGGTTTTTTTTATTCAAACAAAATTAATTGAAGAAAAACTACGGTACAGTACATGAGCTACTTTGCAACCATGGTTCAAAGAAATTGTTATGAACACTATTTAGGAACAGTCTACCAAAGATAATTGACTTTTCACTACTTCTTTTATATATCTATCTGATGATCCTGTGTACAGTACATCTAATGTAAATCTGAATTATCATAAGTGCTATAGTGTACAAACATAATTGGTAATGGATAGATGATAAACATTAAAAGTATATGAATTTTTTTTTTCTGTTCTAAGATTTATTATACTATTATATAGATTTCAAGAGCATCATATAAAATGAGTACACAATAAAACTTTCAATGTTGAGCTTTATAACTAGACAATTCTATCTACAGGTGTATCTCGAGTTATGTCGTTTGTCAAAAAAGTATATGGAAAAATAAAAATCAAGTTTGTCATTTTATTTGACTTTACATCCGTCCGCCACAAATATTGAAGTCGTAATATCACTAGAAAAGCGTTAAAACCACATAAAATCATATTAAAATATGTACATTTACAGTAAATGTTAATGTAATCATCATAAATCCTAGAGAAGGAAATATGAAAACATTTGTGACTTTGTGTTGTCGTCTTATTTAGCAGTCTTTATTGGTAAATTTAACACAAATTAGTTTATTTTCTACTATCACAAAATAATTTTAATAACTGTATTTGTTATTTAACCTTAAAAAATAATTTTATTTTATAATGTCTTAGAGAAACCACATTCATAAATAAAGAGTCTGCGATGTACTGTAAACATCACCAAATTGTAAACATGTAAATTTACAAGTATGTACTGTACGTACTGTACATGTATTCGTAAATTTAGATTACTTTTTTTCTGTAATATAGTAAAAACTAAAATTTATTTGTTTGTAAGCTTAAAATAGATTCTTATGTATGTAAACATTTTTTAAATCTTTAAATTTGTAATCTTAAATTTCAAATTTGAATTTAAATGCATTACTATTTGCATTATTTCCTTAAAAAGAATGTTTTAACATTATCTTAAAAATTTTTAAATGTAACTTTTAAATTCATTAGAATTATAAAATGTTCTTAACTTAAAAAAAAGAATCTTTTAAATTTAAGCTTTTTTATGTACCAACTTATCGTGAGGAAACATTTTGAAAAATATTTAATGTCTTTAATGAAAAGTTTGACGTGACAATTTAACATAAAGTTGTATTGTTAGATTAAAAAGAGCATTTGAATTTTCAGTTTATGATAGATTTATAATTTAGGTTTACATACAAAATCATATAAGTAGTATTACAGACGTGGATATGCTAAAAATACACCTTACCCTATTACATTAAATAAAATAACAATAATATATTAATATAATATTCATTAGTACAAGATCTTTTAAGATAACAGGAATATACATAACAAACCAACCTAATTTATTTCAATTACCAAACAATCTTTTGTATTAATTTGGTGAATTGTTTAGCAATTTTAATAGGTACTTTGGTACAGGAGTAGTTTGTTTGGTAATAATCTCATGCCTTACACCATTACTTATGTTGGATTTATAAATAAATAAATTTTATAGTTTGAGTAATTCTAAGAATCTTAGTTATGTTGTTATTTCAATACCCAAAATTTTATATGAGGTTTTGAAATGCAGTGAGTCTATATTACAATGAATCTTTTTGGCAGAAGAAATAGTTTGATATAACAGGATGTTCGGTCTAATAAAATTTTACTTGTGTTTAAGCTGACAATGAAGTTTTATTCAAAAAAACTGACTGTACATGATTGAGTTTGAGTTTTGTACAATATTTCAATAATTTCTTTATGCACTTTGTACAAATATTCATACTTTTCATATTTTTCAGTCATAAAAATTTAATAGTAAATAATAAATAATGAAAGCATAAAGCTTTAGATTTGTATTTATCACCCCTATGTAGGACACAAGGGATGTTCATTTTTGTTTCAAAGCCAATCTGTTTGCATTTTTCTCATTGCTGTTGCATAGATAATGCAAAGCCACCAAAGCACATGTGCTTTGTTTGTATCCACATGATGAGTGAAGTTGCAACACTCAGCAATGTAATACAGTCAACTTTTTGAGAAAAAGTAGCCAAAGTTCTGAGTTAATAATAAAAATATAAATAATAATAATAAACATATCATCATCATGGAAAAATCTTAATGACAAATTGGGGAAGTGTTCACTATAACCAGCATTTGTTGTAATTAGTATTTTTTAACATTAGCGTCGATAGAAATTGTCATAAACACTAGGCTTGATTTGTACAAACAAGGTCTTCATTGTAATGAGGATTCATTGTATGAATGTTTTTTTATTTTATAGCTTCAAATGTGATAATTTAAAAATTTAAATGATAATTTTTAAAGTTATAAAATGTAAAATAGGAAACATAAGTGTTTTAAAATTTACTTACCTACTTCTACATATTGACTCAAAGGCAAAACAAGAGCAATTATTAATCTTCCTGTTGTAGGTTTTAATTTTGATTTAATCTGATTTAGCAATGTAATAGGTTTATCACAGCGATCTAAGAGATTCAAACAGCTAACCACATCATATTTTTTTGACTCTTCTGCCCATTTGTTAACATCTAAAATACTGGAAAGTATTTAAAATTAAAATCTTCATATTATATAAAGTTTTAAATGAATCACAATTTTTAGTTCATTAAAAATAGATTTAAAAAATAAAAACAAAAAAATAAGTAAAATTTTAAAAAATAACAAAAAAAACAAAAACTTAACTTTATAAAATATTCATCAATGTGATTGAAAAAATAACAGTATTAATATTCACTGGAATAAAAACAGTATTAATAATTTTTAAAATAAGATGTACAGTACACTCTCAATAATCTGGCCATTTGCTAGTTTACATGTCCCTTAATTTGATACTAGTTAGCTCTCGGGTATTGCAGGCACTATTGCCAAATCGTAGACAAGTTTTGCAGCAGTTCAAACTCCAGTTCCTACTAAATTTGAGTACCTTTCCACTAAATTGCCTACAAATACTTTAATTTCCCACTAAATTTAATGAGAATCCATCAGCTTGGCAACATGATTACCAGTGATGGCAGTGCACTCAGATGTTGTTCAGTAGCCCATGTGTTTTGCTACAATATTAACAGTTGATTCCATGCCGTTTACATGCTCAACTGTTTCCATTACGTCAATAATACTTATATTTAATTACACTTTTATTGTGTTTAAGTTGTTAATTCATAAAAATGTGTGAAACTTCTAATATCTGGCAATCTCACTAGTTCAGCATCATTCATTCCAGTCCCATATAAGTCAGATTACCAAAATTGTACTGTATTAACATGAGATAAACATTATAATAATTTGAATAAAATACATTTTTGTTAAAAATATATGATTTTATTTGAAATATTATTCTAAATGATGATATATATTTTTATAGTATATTTACATTTATAAATTTATATGTAAAAGTATTAGCTAAATGTAAAATATGTAAAATGCATTAGTTATTTACGATATTTATTTTCATTACATATTTACATATTTTGATTAATTATAAATATATGTTTTTCATAAAAGTATATTTTCAAATGTCAGAAAAATAATATATTACTTTACAAGTGATGTACAGGAATATCCCCATTTATTGCAGTTAACACATTCCAGAAAATTACTGCATTAATTGGAAAATATATTTAATAAGAAAAATGATGATTCATTTGGAAAGAGATTTTTTTCACTTAAAAAATAATTAGAACCGGCTTTATAATGGGTCATAAAATCTATAAAAACTACAAGAGGATAAAATGAAAAGGTGCTATTAAACCTAAAGTTTTATTACTTTGTTTTGCAACTAAACTTTTAAATGTTTTTATTAAAAAAAAGATAAAATTATACACAGTCTCAAATATCATTTTATAATGCTCTTAATGCATTCATGTTTTCTTCATTTGGATCATTATTCAAAATTGTCAATAGTGATCTCCATTGCTCAAACATTTTTTCAAGTTCTTGTACACATTGCTGTCAGCAATGTGTAGTATTTTTTTACTGTAAAGTTTTTAATTATTTATGTGTAAGTAAGAGTTTCTTTGCCCTTTCCTAAAAAGATATAAATTTATTTTAATCGCTTTATAATAAATCAGCATTAATCGAATCCTTCGGCACATATTATAAATCATATAATAGTGAACCCAAAACTAAATGAAGTTGTATTAAGTGAACTATTCCTGTAGTTCATCGAAAATTTAGTATGTATAGGATAATGCAATCCCATTCAATTAGTACGTCCATATTAATTACTGAGAATACAATGTAAAAAATAAATAAAAATTATAATTAACAAATTAAAGTTATTTTATTGATATATAAAATTATTTGCCTTTTACTCAAAAATATTTTAAAATAAATTTATTGAAATTTCTATATTAGGCAAATTTAGAAGAGTTAATGTTTCTGAAGTAATTTGATACAAAATTTAATCATTCTTGGCAAATGTACGAAATCATTGTTAACAGTTTTTGTTATGATGCAAATTATTATTATTATTTTTTTTATGATACAAAAATTATATATTACTAGACGTAAATAAAAATATTAATGATAATAAATATATTTAAGAAAATAGAAGACGAGATGATAAATTTTATAATTTTTGTTCTATTTACGAGTTTCGTAAAAATTGGCTCACCGATAACCTTTCTTTGTCAGGATCCTCTGCATCACAGAGGAGATTTCTGTAACATGAACAGTATCGAAAAGGGAGGCCATCACTTGAGTTACACTTCCATCTCCAGCACCTAAGTCCAATAAAGCTTCTGAATGCCAGTCAGATGCCACACCAAGTAACTGTAGAAATTGTGACTGAGAAAAAACAAAAGTTGAACCTCTCCCTAAAAACCTTTAAAAAAAATCATACTTATTAATGTTGTTGTTATTATTAAAATGAATAATCTATATAAAAAATAATTCGACTAAATATTATTATATTCCAGATTTAAAAAAACATATTCAATTCCCATAAAATCCAGAAAAATCAAGAATGACTTTCCCGCACTACATTTACGATTTGAAGGTATGCAGTCATTCTACTGTATGTATTTTACAAGGCAGAAGATAGTAATACGCGGAGATAAATCCCAACTGAAGTAGGGCACTAAAAATAATGATGTGTGGCATACCCCCGATTAACCCTTTTCAACTTCCCATTATCGTTCCCCGTTCACACGATAAAATTTAGAAACTCCCTTTAGAATGGGCGTATTTTCGTTATCTCTTAAACATCAACGCAAGTAAAAATTGCCTAACAATTTGAAATAAAAAAAATCAAATATTATTTTACATACAGAATTTACGTATAACAGCAATTCTATATTCGCTTTTTTTTTCCTTTTTTTTAATATAAATGTTTGGATATTGTTTTTAAAATTTTGCGTTACAATGATCACAAGAAAATGTCATTGTAAATGAAATATGTCTGTCTGCATAAGTTAGGGTAGATGATGGTCACGAATAGTCCGTGGCCAACCCCTGTCGTTGCCATGGTAACTGTCCAGAATTCATTTCCGTCTGCAACCGTCAGAAAAAAATAAATAAAAAAAGACGGTTCTTCCATATTCTTTCTCCACTTTTGTCGAAAAGCAGGATGTCATGGGTGCGGGAAAATCATTTTAATAGACTGAGAAAAAGTGAATGCGAAAAAAATACTCATTTTTGCTTTTTAGATTATTTCCTGTAGTCTCACTTTGCCCTTATTATTACTATTATTATTTTAAGTTGGCATTTTATGAAGTTTACAAAATAAATCAAACGTAAAAGAACATCCAAATTCTACACGCGCCTTCCTTTATAATCGTTTCCAAAAATTATACACACTATTTACAGTATTTATTTATTTATGAAGGCAAAGAAAAGAACTGTCTAACAGTGAAATGAAAGAACGTGTTTTTAATTCGAACAATTTACGTATACTTCTGTAGGCTAGCCGAGTAATTAACATACTACAGCAACAGGCTGTGAATAGAGACGAAATAACATTCAGTTGATTCCATCTCGGTATTTTATAAAAGAAATTTGATATATAACCTATCTAAAGATTTTGTCTGTCCAACGAAAAGGTGATGTTTAAATTAATTTAACGATCGACGACAAACCTGAAAGAGCAAAAGAAAACTGTATTTTCTCTTTTATCTTCCCATTCTATAGAGATACAGATGAACAGATATAAATATGGTAAAGGGAAGTATGAACGATATCAATACAATACCAAGCAACACGAAAAGAGAGGGGAGTAGACGGTGAGAAGATACGACGAATTTTAGAATTGGTTTCGCCGGCAGGAGCTCTCAAGTAACACTACAAAATGTTTCGGGCAAGAAAACTCAATTTTTTCCTCTTCTCTGTCTCTCTACCTGTCACTGACAGATGCTATACTAACACCTTATCTACATCCGGGTAAATGCAAGACGTCGTTCTCAATGCTACTAGGGGACTTGGAAGGGGGACCCGTCCATCTCCCGAAGATGTACGGGACATGAAAATTAAGCGGCAAGAGGAGATTTGAAACACATCCTTCCTTTCATCTTGTGTGGGGAATGCAAATGGCTGACCATAAAGCAAAGGTCTTCCCCATCTGCCGTTTCTATGTAGGGGGTAATTATTCCTCACACGGATCCCCCTGTTCCATTATGTGAACGACATTAGGAGGAAACCATTAGTAAGATGGTGAAGAAGTTATGATTTTGGTCGGGGAACGGGCAGAAATGTCATTAGGGATGGACCCGGATGGGATGGTATGACTTAATAAAGAATGATACCCTTCTATCTCAAACTGGATGTCGTTTGATTAGTCTAACTATCCGAAACGATCGACTATTTTTGTCGTCGATCGATACCCGTGAATATGATGTCAAAATGAATCTTTATCCTCTTCAAAGGCGAAAATCGAAAATTCATCACTTTTTGGGCCATTTGAATTAAAGCGAATAGTCTTTTACAACCGAAAGTGTGAAGAATTCACATTTTAAAAATGTTAATTTTAACATTAAGTCACAAAAAGTCGATGGGACTTGTATTTATTTACGGGTAGGATTTGTCGAAATCGCGGTTATATAATAAAAATACGGTCTACAAGTGAGCCATAGTGTTACAACTGGAACGCGAGAGTCCACGGTCAAGGACATGGTTGTATTCCGGTACGTCACTTCCGCAAAAAACATTTGATGGTTATATTATTTCTATTGCTTATTGTGCGACCGGATGATATTTTACCCATTCTAAAATTCATTTATCGTCTAAGAACAGGAGACAATTTACGAGGTGGACGTCTACGTGAGCGGATAAGTGCAAGACAAGTTTTACTCGGGCCCGTTTTTAAGTGATAGGTGACCGCTGTATATCCCCGCCTCTTGCCATTGTTGTCCCGTGCACAGTTTATAAACTGCTAACGGACGACCGTTGTTGAATATCTACCGCCCTATGTATTATACATAACATCCCAGAACACTATAGCAGATAATTAATCCGAAGACAGAAAAATGGCTTCGGGGAGCAATAACTTTAAGTTTTATTCTGTTCCAGACGATGAGATAGGTTTTCTTGGATCGAAATATGTTGGCGAGTGACGTCAACTCGTAATTTCAGAACCCAGTTGAACACGTGATATCGAGATCTCGTTATGATTAGTGTCTCGTTACATCCACTACACCTACATACTTTTTTTTTAATGGTTAAAATCGAGATGAAGTAAGATGCATTACGTATAACGAGATGATTATTTCTTTCTATTCCATTGTCTTATTACTAGTTACATGCTTCATCGTAAGATGGCGTTACTTGCATGGCACGGAGCCGGATAGGGATAATAATTTAATATATAAAATCGGACATTTCTGGACTATAAAGAATAATCTATATCCACGGCTGTTGTATCGAATGAGTTTCCTTTGCCAGGAAACTTAAGTTGTTCGCATCGGTAAAGTTACGAATATTTATCATATGCCAAAGATGACAAAAGAGACGATCGTTTCTTCGGAGTTGCAACTGAATACGCTCCGGCTTTCTTTTGTATGGAAAAATTTTTGAGAAGCATTGAGGGAAAGTGTCGTTTGCAGGGTTTTGTCGATGAGGTCAACGACGTCTTATCGTAACCAAAATGGACGATAACTACTTTACTCGGTCTTAAATACATATTGCATTTTCTTAGTTGTTGTCAGGATTGATATAAGTGGAACCACTTCGTGTCGTGTAGTTGAAGAAATAACGGGTGCACGTCAGACGGTACTTCACAGAAACACATTAAACTTTTCTCAGAACATTAACGTCTGTCACGAAATCCGTAACACTCACTCCCTTCTGTACCCGTCGTTAATTACAGCTGGTCGTGTATCTGCCAACTTCTCTTACAGGGCACGTCATATATTGCCAACTGTTTTGTTCAATATTTCTTGTCCGGTTTTTTCAAGATATCGTAAATAAACTATAGACCAACTAGCAAAAATTAACCAAGTTTACCTAGCAAATATTGCCATAATGCTAGAGCAGATTTCGCAATATACTACTGCCTTATATCCACCAAAATCTAATACCAAGTACTTATACGCACACCAGTTTTTTCCATCAAAAAGTATTGTGTGATTAATAAAATAACTGAAATATTTAGATCCCAAAGACTTAAAACAATAATTAATTTAAGCATGTATAGAGCTTTAAAATATATTACTACACCGACTGAATATAAATCCAAGCACAGGTACAAGAATTGAATTTAAATTTACTGAATATTTCTGCAAGAAATAAAAAAAGCTCACTCATTATTTTAATTATGGAGAAAGCAAATTTTATGATTGAAAAAAAAAGAAAAATATATAACCATAAAATTCACAAGTATTAAAGATAAGTAAAATCTTACTCGAAACACTGAGAAATATTATTCAGATAGCGTGTCTAAGGGATATTAAATGTCACGAACAGATAAATGGGTAAGGCATCTATGTGAACTTATAGCCCTCTTAATTAACAAGCACGTCGTACGTCCGACATGAATCTTTGCTGTAACAACTCCGTCAAAATAATATACATTTCGTTATTTAAGAGTGTTCTAGACGAAGATCGTATCTTTCCTTTATATTTATTATCAGGTCGAGCATTTGTCATTAGACAAATACGTAATTTACAAACATTGTAATAAATGTTTTGCTGATTAGACTCAAAATATCGAAAATATAAAATTCCTTTACAAAATATTTGTTCGATTTAACAACAGATGGAAAATAATTAATCGATCTACATCTTCGGTTAGATTAATTATTCATTCAAATTAATTCCACGAAATATGTAATTTCGGAATTCAATTATATCTAAAATCTTGAACAGGTAAGTTTTGAAAATAATTCTCTTCGTCGGAGGACGTAAATTAGAATTCGTTTAAACCGGTGATTAAAACGATTCCTCTAAGAAAACTCGATTATTTTAAAATTAAAAGTATATAATAAATAATTTTAAATTTATAAATGGATAATGATTTATTGGTTATTTTTAATAGATTTATTTATAAAATATCATCATAAATATCTTATAATAAAATTTTAGCATAATACAATCACTTTATACATACTTACTTCGAATTAATAACAAACATTAGCTCTTGTTTTAATAAATACTTAATTATTTTTATTGGCAATAAATTTTATATTAAAAACCATGAGTTACTAGTTCTGCTTAAAATTAATATAAACATTCATGATTGATGTGCAAATTTACGAAATTATTTGTAAAAACGTCTTCATTGTATGTAGCAAAAGTTGTGGTGCTTTACGATCTCTCTAAAAATGAATAATTTTTGCAAAATTTGCATAAAGTAAATTTACATATTAATTTGAAGTCGACTTTTTATTTATTTCTTTTGTGTTTAAAAATATGATTCGTTGGATTTGATTTAAAATTTGAATAATTTTTATAATTAGTTTAAGAGGAAGCGCGGATCTATATTTGGGATAAATATTTACAATTTGAAAGTTTAACAATGACAACTGCAGAGAATATCATCAGTGGTGCAGAATGAAAATTTCTCAAATATAATCCACGAGGAGACCCCCATTTCTCCCCCATGGCCGAAGCGATTTTCTATCTGATCTCTTCAAACTGTCCACAGCAGCAGAGCGAAGACCACCTCAGTGAAATGTATGCCGTTTCCAAGAGTTCAACCTTTCCTCTTCGTCCGCCGATCAATTTAAAATTCCATTCGGGGTGTACCGCTTCAAAGAATTTGAATTTTGTGTATTCATGCTGGCAAAGCAGAAATTTCATATGCAAATTTTCTTCACCTCGTTCGTCCAATGGGAACTTAGGTGAGCTCCGCCCCTCTTGGATTATGAAAAAGCAACCAATCACTGCAGCCACTAAAATTATTGATCCTTAGTTCCCTCGGAAAAAGGATGCATCTTGTTGCCATGCCTGTCTCTCGTCTGCCTTTAGGCCGATGGGGGATAAAAACAGTGTGACGTAAGATGGCTGAAACGTCTCTCGTTTTCATCCCTTTTTTTCTTCCGAAGTCACGATTTAGAGATCGAAAAAGACCTATGGACATGATACTTTAAGTTAGAGACGCAACTCTGTTTTCTACTTAGTAATTGCAACATTTTACTAGACGAGAAGGAAAAAAATTAATCGGGGACAAGAACGTATATAAACTCTTAACTACTAATATATATCAAGACAGGAGACAGACTGGCAGAGAGAGATGTTCAATGAACCACAACATTAACTGGTACGTGACGCGTATTTCGATGAGATAGGGGATGGATTTTTTAGCCCCAAACACAAGTAAGAATCCGACAGATAATGAGCAATGCGGCAAAACAGGGTGGTGTCTGGATTATAAAAGGTGTCTCTGTTGCGAAAACTCGTTTCCAGTTTGCGAACTTTTGATCTCGAAAATCTGGAAAGGAGCCGAGTTCTGTGCGACACATTGCAATCGAAATTCATAAAGTAAGAACACAACAGTTCGGTCACTCAGTGGCGATAGTTCATCTATTCGAGAACGGGAATTGGTAAAAGGGGATTCACCAGCTGAGAGTAATATCAGTATTCTCCGCCAGATGGCATCGAAGCGATACGCCACATCACGTGATAATCCGGTGAAACGCCGTCTTTCTCCGATCGACTTTCTCCCCCTAAGAAAAAAAAATGGGCGGCACTAACTATTGATTTTTCTGCCTTTTTTAAAAGAAACGTGTGACCGTAGCCAAAATAGTTTGCCAAGAAATATTTTTGCATTTATTTCATTTCTTCGCCAGTAACTTGATACGCTTAATAGAAATTGTACCTGTTGGCACGTGTCAGAGTGGGGAAGGGTAAAAAAAAAAGGATTAGGGGGAAGGTGATAAAAAAAAAACGTTCGTCCCTCCTCTATGTGTTACAAACCACATTTCCATTCATAAAACTCCATCGGCATTTCACACCAATTGAGATGTTTATCAAGCCCATTAAAATAGGGAAACAAATGAGATTCATATTATTATTTTTATTTAAATTCGTATAGGTAACAAATATTGTTTAAATTGTCTATTTAGAATAACTTTGACTTATCACTAATAATAATTAAATCTCAGATTAAAATTACCATTTAAAAACATATTTTTAAAATATTCTATTCAAAATTATATAAAATTAGTGATTGGAATTTTTAGAATTCTTTAAATAAAAGTCAAAAATGACCATTTGTGAAAACGAAAGCGTTTAAAAATGTTTAATTCAACAGTAAAAGAGGGAGGTAAAAATTAAGTTAAACCGGATCCACAACTTTGGATGATTTCAATTAATAATGCCCATTACTTCAATGCTTATTACTTGGTGCTAGAAATCGTGTTTCTGTTCGTTTTACGATCTGCGTAATTATCTGACGTGCTTCAAACATCGGAGAAGTGGAATTTATCTTCCGGCAAAGAATTACGACCCAGCTTAACTTCACCAGAAAAAAAATCTGTACTAATGAATCTGCATCAGAATTAAATCCCCTTTTTTTCTTCTTGGTGTCACTCTCCTCGACGTCGTAAACCTATCCGGATCACGTATGCATGGAATGACAAAATACGTGTATGTTTTTTGAACTTAATATTGCTTTACAATCGAGAGACGTGATATTAAAATAAAATTCCTCCGCAAGCGGCGTAATGATGAAAGACTTCTCAGAATTTGATCATGTCTGACCGATTAATGAATGTATAAAATTACATCTCATACATCTAATACTATTTATTATTATTATTATTATTATTATTATATTTGTTTGAATTGTTGGGTAGCTGCATCTGATTAATTCAAATGGTGTCCTGACCCTAACACTTCGTTCCTGTCGCAGATTTTGGTGGAACAGCACGCGAACGGACATGTCCAGTTAAATAACGCGTGAGTAACTAGAACATTTCCTGCAATTTAAAAGCAATATCTACAAATTCCATTGTTTTATATGTACCGGAACAGTTGATGGAAACGCAGGTGGGATAGACACGCGTTACTTTCATTACAACTGTTTCCTGGATATTTACAATCCTCAACGGCGAATTTCGGGAAGTCATTACAAATATCATATTCATTAGAGCAATTCAAAATTTTTAAATAAGATCTGAACACCGTTTTAACACATACTTTTCCTGTTGTTTTTATTTCAAGACATATATACAAAAATAAAGATGATAGTCTTCATGCAATACATACCCATTGATAGAAGTTTGTGTCATAAACCAACAGAGAAATGCTTTAGCTAGTGAATGGAACACTTGGACAAAGAACCAATCGGATTTCTCGTAACACGTTTCTAAGAAGGCATTGGTGTCCTTGTCACAATCAAAAGCGATGTAGAGATCTCGAAGGTCTGCGGTCACTCGGTCAAGATCACATCGGTACCACTAAGAAAAAAATTCCTCAGTACAATATTTCGACGAAAACATTATATTCTATCCACACTGAAAATACTTTCTAATAATATAAATAATAAATTCGTTTAATAAAAGTATTTTTATAATTAATAAATGAATAAATGTTCAGTATTTGATGAGTTAGTTTAAAATTATCGTTTATTGAATTAATATAATTAAAAAGTTTCAAGAATTAGATAATATACGAATAATAAACAAAATTGTACATCAATAAATCGATGTAAAGTATATATCGGAATAAACACCTGTCAGATCTGAAAACTAATTATATCGTAGCTGTTTGAAATCTAAATTTACAGTCAATCCAAGTTTATTATTGTTCTTATTGTTTTCGTCCGAGTCCATATTTCAAATCTATTGTATTTACTGCTGATTATTATTGGGCGCATATGAATGAGAAAACGTGCGAGCGAGTTAATGGACGAAACAGCGCAAACCACCCACACTAGACTAGTCATTAAATTAGAAAATATAAATCAAACTGTACGGTAATGTACCATACAACTAGCGTTTACTTCATTTAATTGCTTCTCGCAAGGCGAAAACTTTCGGTTGCACGCACGAGTACGAGAGTGGAGCCAGTTTGTTTCGACCGTTTAATATAGGCCCAAGCCAACCATGTGAAGTGATTAGTGGGAGTTAGACCAAGGGTTACTTAACCTCGTTTCTTATTATTATTATACGAGATTGGAATGAGAAGGAAGAAAATAAAAAGAAACGAATGTATGAAATGAAAGATAACGAAGGCCTACTGTCTATGAAGTTGAATATATTATAATATAATAGAGCCACTTTCCTAATATTTATGGAGTGGGCACATCAAAATGAATATTAATGACAGTGAAGTTTAAAGGTTATATATTCCGTTTCCGCGGAAACATATTAATCTCCTCCTCTCCTCCCCCTCACACTTTATTCTATCGATCAAAGATGGCGGTGATGGACTATTTTCCGGATGCTACCTCACAGTCCAAAAAGGCAAATCATAGAAACATGCAGGTAGAGCATGCCAGGTTGGCTTTAAACTTCGCTTAATCTATGAGGTCTTTGAATGGCCGAGTCAATAAGAGACAGTAAGCGAATCTGAATTTTCAGTATCATAACGTGTGCAAAATAACGAATTGCATCCTGTAAAAATCGACGGTTCGACAAATACAATTATTCCTTATCCTTCCCCTCTTGAGAGGAGAGAAAAGAGAGTCCAGCCGGCGTCGGTCCGCCAGATCAATTTTTCAACGCAGGACCCCCATTTTTCGATCCCCGGACGGTGAAACAACAAACATCTTGTTACTTCACACGCTCTGAATATCAGTAAAGCTCTAGGGACTTACAAATGCTGGCCATACGTAAATTATAGCTGACGTTAGAAGTACTTTATGATATGAGAGATCCTTACAAACTCCACTCCAGTTTAATTTTGTCAAAAAATGACAATATAAAATGTAAACTCGCTGTAAAATATCAAAATTGTATTTCAAAAATACTATATATAAAATTCTCTACTATAATCCAATTTTATAGTCAATTATTATATATCGTATTATGTATGCATTTTTTTTTTAAATGCTTAATTTTGATTTCTAATTAATAGGAAGAGGGATTTTATTCCAAATAATTTCGAATAGGCCATTTACCCCGAAACATTTTTTCTGTAATGTGTACAGTTGGAGTCCAGCTAATTCACTAGTTCTATCTGTCATTAATTTATAGCTCTCTATGGCGTTCCGACACGAAGTAAATTTATGACTATTCTTTCGTATAAATAACAGTAAGACACAACTCACCCCATTTTCAATCAACGTCAAGAAGTTTTTAATGAACTGCCGAGTATTATTCTGGCATACGAGTCGGCGGCGTATTAATTGCCATGATAATGGAAGAACAGGTTGCTAACAATTGTTTACTTTTGCTTGCCATTTAAACAAAAAAAAACGCAAAATGACATTTAAAATAATCAAATACACTAAACTTTTATAATTATTATAATTAAAATTTTATTTTAATTACAATAAATATAAAGGATGACAATAAATCAGTAATTATATATATAAGTTATTTTCAAGCAAAGTCATTAGGTGATAGCATAAACCTATTTTGTGTCAGATATAAGAAATTTTATATTAGCTTTCAAAGAACCTTTCATCTTAAAAAAAACTAAATACTTACATAAACTTACATATATCAAAAACTTATCAAAATATCGTAAAACATATATCAAACTTTAAAATGTTAAACTTAAGTAAAATATCTTTATAAGCTTATGAACTATGTAAGCAAATAAGTAAGTTATTATTTATACCAAAATTAATTCTCTTAATAATAATTCTCATAAAAAAATTTGATAACAAATTTCATTACATATAATGCTGGCAAGAACCTATCTATTATACTTATTTGAGCTAAAATGCTTCTATATTTAAAAATATATACATTAATATAATTATTATATAAGAGATTTATTTCAAAAAAATCAATTAAAACCATCTTTATATGAAATTCTTTAATTCAGATAGTTAAATATTATTTTTTGAATGAAAATAATCTACCAAAGAATGATATTGCTTTAAAAATATTAGGTGGTAACACAGATATTATGATAAATACATATGTAGCACAAATGAAAGCTATTAAATTATTAACAAGTAAAACTAAAATAAATTTTTGATAATCCAAGCTCTGTATAAAAATGAATGACTATGAAGAATTAATATATGTTTTAAACAAGAATTTCAAAAATTATTTTAAAAACTAATATAACTTAGATATTCAATGACAGTAAACTAAAATAATTTATTAATTAAATTATAATATGATATATTTATAATTAACTTTAATTTATTTTTGAATATATTATTATATATATACATATATTTTGTTTAAATTTTTATAGTGTTTTCCAATATATTTAGATGAGCCTTAGAAAATTACAATACAAAATAAATTTAATAACGTAACTATAGATATCTGTAGAATTTTAATGTTCATGCTTTTAATGAACTTAAAAAAACTGCTCTAAAATACAATGTAGAAATATGAGAATTGATAATATTCTGATGAAATATGAGAATTGATAATATTCTGATATTTAATTTAATGCAAATTTTAATATTTAAAAGTATTAAGGTAAAATATGTTCTTGAACATAATTTTACAGAAATATTGATAATTTATTATAAAATGTTTTTAACAATTTGCATATTAAACTGACATATTAGTTAAATTTCTTATATCTATAATGAAAGTTTATAGGACTGCTTTTATGTACAGCACATTCATTAGGATCAATACTTATCTACATACGCTGTATTTTCAGATAAATACACTTAGTTTATATACTAAATCTGAAATTTGATAACTTTTTTAATTAAGGAGATTGAATAAGAATAAATTAATAACAAATTTAAAAAAAAAATTTTGCATTAATTAGTTAATTATTATGGAAATTAATTATATAATTAATATATTAAATTTACATTACACGAAAATATTAATTATGCTTTAAGGATTAATAAAATGAGCTCTATTATTATAATTAAAAAAACTATTTATATTATAAATTTGCATCGATATATTCAATATTTAAATATTTAATAAGAAAAACATCTTAAAATATCATTAACTTTTGCAATCACGGAGCAATTTAGATGTATTGAATTCATGAATTTTAAATAGTCTAATACTACATATGCTTTCTTATTGTTCAATGTCTAATGGCAAGATCAAGTTTCCAATCATATGAAAGAGTAGAATGACTATTGTTAATAAGCTAAGTCAGCTTGGTGATGCATGTTCCTTATATTGGTCATCTATTTACAAACTTGATTAGGAGATTGGTGAGTATCAAGACTGCCCTACTTATTATTGCAAGCAATAAATATCATATGACAGCTACAGCTTCAGTCATCTTTGGTATGTGCCACCTTGTAAAGCAATCTGCTATTGTTCGTTCAGAAGATATAATATCTAATATCTAACAAGTATTGGTCATCTCTTAAAGGTAATAAAAATGAATGGCTAAGAAAAATGTAATATGTGGATTCAAGAAAATCTGGCAAATTAAGTATTTTGAATAAAATTTGTTTTGGCAAGCAACATAACTATAACAATATATCATTGAAAGAAACACTTAAATATTAAAATGATCCAATTTTACAAAATAATTATGATTATGAATATGATTAATAAATACATTATACAAGTAAATATTTAATAATTTTGTTTATAAAATTTTATTATGTATTATATAATACATAATATGGTAATGATTTTAAATAATTTTACAATTAGTAAATTCAAATTTATTTACCAATATTTATTTTTTTTAAATAAAATGTCCAGTTAAAACTAGAACATTTATTTGATAAATGTATGTTATTAATTTAAAATTTTAATAAAAGCTTTAAAAAACCTAATTCAAATTATTTTTATTTAATATATAAATATAAATGCTTACCTGTGAACGATCAAAATTTCTTAAATGTTGTTCTTTAACCATTCTATCATAAAGAGATTGGGCCAACATGCTACGAAAATATGGTCTCTGAATGCTTGCCATGAATATGATGATACAGTAATAACTCTAAATGATTTTTAAAAATTTATCATTAGTAAACTGATTTTATAAGTTTTGTAGTTTCATTACAAAATAAGCAAGGTATAAATTGAATTTAAATAAAATTGTTTTTATTATAGTTTTGATACAGTTCTTCCAAAATTAATAACAAATATCTATATTTCCTACAATTTCAGTGTTTAAATGACAATTTACTGAAAACTAATAACTAAATTTTCATTAATACTTAAAAGAATCAATATATATACAAAATATTAAATAATAAACTTAAAAACAGTAACTATAAAAATAATTATTTTAATAAATAGAATATATTTCTAAAATTTACCTAAAACATTCGAAGTTAACTAAATGTTCATGTAACAATTACATACAACAGCAACATCATCATTCTAATTTTATCTGTACACATTGTGATTTTTCCATCTATAACAGTTTCATTAAAAATTAATTTAGCAACTTAAAATGTAGGTATGTAAAATATTCAGACAAAATTAGATTTTTATAAATGCTTTTCAAAATATTTTTATGCAAAATTTTAATATAGATTTTTCAGTTGGTTAATAAATACATTAATCATATATAAGGTTTACTGGAATATATTTTATCAAATAAAATCTCACATAGGCTTGATTTTGTTATAATAAAAGATTCACATTCCAAAATTATCAATAATAATAATAATAATAATAATATTGGTAAAATGAACACAATAAGAATATTAGTCTTTCAATTAGGAGAAAACAAAAATCAAATCTTCAAATTTTCCTTTCATTCAAAACTACAATAGTTTTATTTAAAGAAATAAAGTTAAAGTATTGATTGTATATGCTGTCAAATAACTAAGCAATCATCTTGCTGAAAGTCTAGATTTCAAAAGGGAAATCAATAAAATGTGAATAATTTGAAACAAAGATACTTTACTACATCAAAGATTACATTTCATTTTATAACAAATCTTAGAAACAGATTATTTTGACAAAGAAAAGTACTGTTTAAAATTAAATATCAAGTTTTATTTAATTAGAATAATGTTTTAATCTTAATTAATAACAACATGATAATATATAAAGCATTTTTCTTTTATTACTCTTCTATTTCATCGAAATACTATAAGTTATTTCATTCCTATCTTGAATCACTCTAAATATCAAATTTTTGAAATAAAAAAAAAACTTATAAACATACTCATTTACATTCTGTTTGAGTTTTTAATTCCAAAGCAAAATTAATTAATATTTCAATCATTCTTTGAAATTAAAAATCCAGATATAATTCGTCGAGTCTTAGTCAATTACAATACAATCCATATTTTCAAAAACCATAATTTTTATTATTATTATTATCGTTATCTGTCATCAATCAATAGAACAAACACACAATATAAAAATTAATGTATCTTTTTTTATACTTGATAGCTTTTTCTAATAAAATATTTTAATCAAAATATTTTAGTAGAATTTTGTATTTACATTTGAAAGTATAACATAGGACTATTAATAATTTGTACATAATTTTTTTTGCTTTGAAAATACATCTATAAAATATTTTCATATAATCTATCATCATATATTCTAATATATATATATAAATTTAAACATTTATAAATAAATAATTTTCTCTTTATATTTTTGATTTTGAAGCTATTTGCTATTGTTTCAACAATGTCTTTACAATGATTTTATTTTGTATGAGTCTGAATCTCAGCTTTAAGTACATCTATCTACCAGTTATAAATAATAGTAATTGTATTAATTCTTTATTAGCTATCTACGAATTTTACAATAATAATTCTAAAAACTATTAAAATGTTTAATTATTAGAAAAATTTTAAAAAATGACTTATTTAGTTTAATTAATTTTTCCAGAAGCACTCATTTATAAACTAAAATATTGCAGTTTATTTATATTATTATTCTTCTTTATACATTTCCCCCCCCCCAGATTATTTTAATGAAATCCTAAAATTCAATAATTTCATATCAGTATGCAGTATTAAAAATATACTATAACATATTTCATTTTTCATATTGCTAGAAATTGATCAATCCCTATCAATTCACATTCATATGGTTATCGAGTCAATAATTATACGATTAATTTGCACCAAATTATTTTTGTATAATCTGATAATTTCAAAAGTTACACACAATTTTCTGAAGAATTATCTGATTATAAATATATCAGTGTTAAAAACAGTAGACATTTACAATTTTATATTTCTTAAAAAATTATAGCATTCCCAATAAAAGTGTTATTGCTTAATCTGTGTTAAAACACACCACAAAGTATTGTATGATGCATGACTTTATATCCGCCTGATAAATTGAATAATAAACTAATTCAATTTAAATGTAAATATTTGAACTATTCGTACATAAATAAATTGGTTCCTTTTGTCGATATGTTATATAAAATATATATATATATATATATATATATATTTTTTAAAACAAATTTCAGCATTTTTCTTCCTATTAAATTCAGTACTTAGTTAAATTTTCTTTACAAATATTTTAATCATTTCTGTTATAAAACATCGTAAGACACGTGACAATTTAATAAATTACCGCGAATTAATCACACTCCATGTGACTACAATTTGAATATTTATTGACTATAATTGAGAACAAACATGTGATTTTTATGTATTGAAGCAATAAGAGTTTCCCAAATATTAAGCTATGAGAAATTGCATGGTATAAATGGCATTTTATCTAATTTTAAATGCTTGATTGAATAGCATCGTAACAACAGATCAACTTAAGCCTAACATCTAACAGACATATTGACGTTACGTGCGTTTTAAACCGACGAATATGGAATTATATTACAAAAATATGGAATAGAAACTAGTAACCTCTCGACATTTTCTAATTACGAAAGATATTACAATCGTGTACGATTTTATTAAATCCAATTTCGCTAGTTATTTACCTTTGCTGAATCTTTCTGGCGACCTCCGCGCTTCCTGGCGGTAGGAAATAGAACTACGGTGACCGCTACGATTGAAAACGTAATTTGCAAAAAGACGCTTTCTTAGCCATTTACGCTCGTTAATTTTGTGGCGATTACGCATTATGGTTTGCGTTTACTGCGCTGATATTTTTGCGCGCGAAAATTTTAATGTTTGAAAAGTTTTATTTACTTTCGATGGTGTTTATTATTGACTTTTTGGTGTTGTTGATGCGCGCTCATTTCGATGCGAATTGATGAAGGAGAGCGAATTTAAAGAAGAGATTTAAACAGTACATGTTTAAAATTCTTCCTTTGTCCGTCGGAGGTTGGACGCCGGTGGAAAAAAATCCTCGTCTCCCATGTGAGGCGTCAATCGATATCGATTTTTTTTTATGCGCAGGATGTAAATTTTCCTTAGATGGGTCAGAGCGGACGTTGGCGTTTTATAACGTTGAAAGACTGACCGTCCATCCCTGGTCTGCAACGACTCGCGTATTTTTTTACTGTAAACACCACATCATCGTTACAACAACTATCAATACTGTCCCGTAGTATAAAACAGGTAAGTCGCAACCCATGTATTCACACTATGCAGTAGAGAGACTTTTAAATTTGTGCCGTCTGCTGAGGTGGCTTTCCCTGCGACAGCCATCGTGCTCTAAAAACATCAACGTCCTGGCAGTCGGGGACGTGCTGGTTGGTAGAGAGACTAGAGAAAAGTTAAAAATTAAGTAGAGGGTTGTGGAGTGGGTTGAACCCGTGCGTCACCGAGCTGATTGCACTAGCCTCACCCCTTCCATACTCTCCTTCCTAATGGAAGCACATGACATCGACTATTCCATATTTTATGACAATATGGCGGGTTGGAGCGATGGGATTGGACGACAAAACGGAGTAGCACAAAAAATGTTCATGCGCAATTTGTTGGCTGGATGGGTTAATTTCACTTGCATGCTAGGGGTAACAAGAATACAGCAGCCGTGCGCTGATGACTCACATTGGCTGAATGGCGGTCGAACCCGCCTACTGATGCAACTTAACCGGTTGGAGCTTAGCCAGCCTCAGTAGCAGATATGCAAATCATCCGTCCTATCCCAACCCTTTCCCTCTCTGCTGCAACATCTCCCTCCTCCCGATAGCTTCCTTCCGTATTTAAATCTGATGTTAGGGGTGTGCCCGTTTTGCCAGCCACTCTCGTGCATCTAAAATGACAAGGTATTGAAATAGGCAAAAGTTGACTATTTATTTCACCCCTTCTGATATTAGAATGTATCTATTTTCTTTAAATAAGAACTGTATCGGATAATTGATATATTAGGAGATGTCTGGAAAAGAAAACACACAAAAAACTAAAAATTTTAAAATTATTAAAATTTTCAAAAGTTAAATATAACTTCTTAAAAAGTAATATCTCAACATATTCTGTATCAGCACTGTATTTCTATAGTATATAAATATATAAAGTTGTCTTTAAAAAGTCTTTTCGATGTCTTTAAATGGCTGTTACTTTTCTAAACTGGATTGTATCTATATTTTATCAAGTGTAAATTCATAAAGAGATAAACAGAATAATATATAAAAATATTATATATCACTATCCAGTCATGCAGCCGTAAATTTTTGGCTTAAGAATAAATAGCATATATTTAGATTCATAAATATGTAAACTATTTTAGCAACTAAAATAAATTTTTTACAAAGTTAGATCTGAAGTTTATAGAACAAAAAAACTTTCCTGTCATAAACTTCTCAGGAATTATATAAATAAATAAATTTTTAATTTACTGGCGACATTCCAAATCTCTTAATATCTAAAGAAATTGGAATAATAACATTAATCAAGTTGTCATGTAAATTCATTTCATAATCTCATCAGGTATTTTATACGTTGATGAAAAGATTAAGAAACGTGGGGTGAACGGGTCAAAGGAGCTTTCTGCTCTTCAAATCTGAATTAGACTTGTTTCTGCGAGATTGATATATAGCTACATATAATGAAATATTTTTATATAAATTTAGAATATAACATCGTCCCAATTGCCTATTTTTTATAAGGCCAATCCTACATTTAAATGTTTTATATAAATCATTATTTAAATAACCTCATGCTCTAAATTTAAGATTAGCTCGTAAATTTAATTTGTTGTAAACATATTTAAGTCATTTACTTTTTCAAAACAAAATAATATATAAATTTGTAAATAATAAAATTTAAAATTAACAATAGGAAGCTGCTTGGGGGATTAAACTTTGACAAGACAAAGAAAACAGATTGTTAAAGTTTATTGTCGCATTGAAAAACTTATTTTTTTCTATAATATTCACAATATTTACAATTATTTTATTTACGTTGATAATGAATATTATTTTGTAAATCATAGTTTAAATTCTATAGGATAAATGTGGCTACATTCAACAAGGAAACAGGTTCAGAACAGTGGGTGGTCAGTCTGAACCGGGGTGAATAGCTTACACACTTAATATTCTTGACAAAAAAACATTAAATATTTATATCATTATCTAAAAATATAGTTAGAGTTTTTATATTTTTTAATAACTTATTTAATAAATTACTGCTTTCTTTATAATTGCAAATGAACTCGTTAAAGATAACTCTAAATGATTGTAAATATTTAAAAATAGTTAATTCTGTTTTAAAGTAATTTTACTTAAATATTGAAAAAAACCAATAAACGTCATTTTATGGCAATCATTAAATATTCAAGTTTATTATGCGAAAAGCATTGACTGTTTGCTAATGTGCGAAACTTCACAGATGGAGATTGTTTGTCTTGCATATTAATATTTAGAATAAAATGTACTATTCGCTTTATTTAATATACTCTTCTCATAAAAAGTTATCATTATTTTCTATAAATATTGCAGATTTTATCAGAAGAACATTTCCAGATATTCTCTAGTACAATGTACTTTATGCGCTAAGTGTATATTTTACGTTCAAAATCATTAATTTATTCATGAATTGAGAACATATACGAACAAATTATTTTCAATCATATTATATTAATGTCTAACATTATATTTAGACATTTTTTAGGATAAAATTTTTCTCTAGGCCTGATAAATAAAGTATGAATAATTTTAACCTAATAATTATTTTTATAAGAATAAATAAATAAATATATATATATATATATTTCGTAACATTAAAATTATATTTAGTAACTCATAAATATATAATATTTCAGATTTTCATCATTTTTAGATAAAATAAATTATTATTTTATCCTGTAGACTTTAATATTCATTCCTTAAATATGGATAAAATTATTACATCTTTAGCATTATAAATAATCCTGAATAAAATGTATTCATTTTATTTATTTTTAGGTCTATTTTTCTTATTTAAACAGCGATTTTACTCTATTTATTCGTTATGTAAAATCTAAACTCCAATTCAACTGATGGAGCGTTGTATTTTATTGAAAGGCCTAGGCGGTTTAATTCATACTTTATTCTTTAATTTTAACTAATATTTAGAAATAACTGAAAATGAAAACAAAATAGAAATTTTTCAAAAACAGAATTTTAGAGATTGATTTTTTTCATTTTTTTTTAAATTTCGTTTTTAAAAAAAGGAAAAAGAAAGAAAGAAAAAGAACGAGTTTGGTTTCGCAATAAACAATTGTATTAAATTTAAAGAACTCTAAACTAAGATTAAAACTCTACGATTCTTTATTTATTGTTTAAGTATTCACATAAATTTACATAATATACATGGTTTTAATTAATATGAAAATTATACAATCATTTTTAATAATAGTAAAAGAAATCTATCTAAAAATTAATCGGATATTGGAGAACTTTTGCTGGCTTAAAAAAAAGGAAAAAAGAAAAGATTTGTGGAATATTGTCATCCGCTATAAAAGCCATTCACCCTCGGTTCGTATTTCATAAAATAAACTCGGCCTTTCGAATTAATAAACTTCTGAACTAGCGTGTCGTTCTATAAACTAAATTTTAAATATTCGCTCTCCTAAAATTAAGTTATAAATTTTATACATTATTTATGTTTGATTATATGAAATAAATGGTTAGAATAAAATAATTTAGTAAATAAATTACGTTATAATTGCGAATATTTTAACATTTAAACGTTGCTAAAGCGATGATGTAGAATTTATTTGTTTTACGAGTACTGTGCCAAAAATGTATTCATTCCAAACAGGATTGTGGGTAGTAAAGAGAGTTCTGTAAACCTCGGGAAAATAGGGGTGGAAATACGTGACGTGGAATGGTCATTTTTGTTAATATCCAGTCGTAGCAATTTCATTCAACTGACAGTGTGCAAGGCTCCTGTTTGGAGTAAATGTATGACATGTTGCCGGTAGCAATGAGCCGTGACCAGAGTTGATGGAAACACACGATCATTATTTCAGGGATCGAACTTTTTGGTAGATGATTCCCCTCTTATGTTAGATAACAAGACATTACAGGTTTTCTCATAAGCTATTCCAACGTTACGTTTATTTAGTAGAAGTTGTCTATAGTAAACCTTTGGTTGATATACCCAGATCAAAAACATCTATTATGGATATTTTTCATACCAAAACTGAATTACTATTGTATGCTTTGAAATTATTCATTCCAAATTCGTACTTTGTTTAAACTAACGATGTGAAAATGTAAGGTGCAGTCCTTTTGGAAAATATAAATAAATGCATTGTATTAGTAGGCAACCTATATATAAGATAAAAAATATATATTTGTGTATTTATCTTGTATACACATAATACTTGCAATTGCAAATTATTTAAGAGTAATGTAATTTAAGAATTATGTAAACGATAAGTCGAGAGAAATATTTGAAACGTTAAATCAAAAGGAAAAGCAAACCGTTCTTGTCTCTTAATAACAAAACGGTTATAAGAGAAATATATATATTATATAACGTAGTGGATATGAAAGATTATAAATATATTAAATCCAAAATTCACTATTTTCATACAAATTTCGGTTGAAAAGGAATTTTTCGTATTAAATTCTTTCATGGCGTCGATAGAAGCAACATTTCTTGCAAACGTAAGTCCACATTCTTTCCTAGCTCTGCAGAAACATCAGACAAGACTATTGAAAATTTTGCCTCCAGTTCACGTCACCGAGAAGAGAGCAGCTGAAAACAATGCATGAGGAGAGAGGGTCGCTTATAGATTCACGACATCCAGAGTAGAGTGAGGTCCTGCAGCGTCGGCGGATATCTGTGAAAGCTACCATCCTGGCTATGGACAGGATTGACACGACTCATTACGTTAGATAGAAAGAGAAAAAAAACCTGAGGGTAGAGGTAGAAATACGTGTTCCGTGTGTGTCCACGGGCTCCTTGTCCGCCATTTGCATTTTACGAGTACTGCGCCACTTTTTCTCTCCAAATCGGGGAGGGATGAATCCCCTTGGCCCGTGGGGTGGGAAAGACATCAATGCGATGCGCCTGCCGTGAGGACATCCGGGGCTGCCGAAAATATTCTAGGACTCTGTTATCTCCGATGCCAAATTTTACGCATTTCGGTTACGATACGGTTATAATGTCGCCATTACAGCAGTTTCTTTAGGAAGTCCAGATGACTAATCACTGCAGCCGATAGCCCAGCCTTTTATAATCTTGCTACAAATGATAGCAGTTTATTGAAGATTACTGAATGCATTCCATTTATTACAAAAATTCTCTTTTGAATTATTAATTCAATTTTGTTATTAATACAACTATTACACAAGATTATTACTTTATTTTAAATAATTGTGTCAAAATTTCCTAACAAAAATGAAAGTTCTTAAAATTAAAAAAAAAAATTAATTAATCAATTATGTTTTCAAAATTATAATACTCTAATTAATCCTGTATATTTTAATATGTAATTTTTAAAAAGACATAATTAATGTTCTGAAGTTAATTCGATCAAATGATATCTTAATTTACTTAATTTTAAACGTGTAAAAATCAATCAAGATGTGGTTTTAAACTAATATAAAATTGGATATTTTCAAATACATTTCTAATAAAAGTTTTATCCAAAATTCTTTCCGATATAAGAAAAAGAATTCTAATAATATTTATGAGGGATTTTGTTTTTGTTTTTCGAATTTCTTCGGTTCGGTGCGAAAACCAAAGCTAGTAATAAAGCCAGCACAAAAAAGTTTGACCAAATCGTTATTTTTCATCAATATAGAAAGTAAGCAAAAGTGACTTTCACTCTCCGAACTATTAGAATATTTCTAAGAGAATGAAAGTTCCCTTTAAAATGATGCAGGAGTTTAGAAAGGGATTTCGTTGAAGTCTCTAGACTTGGCAATAAAATTTCATAGAGCTATTTTCTTAAACTGTGTATAAATAATACATAGGTTTGGATACATTTAGGTATTTCGAGGGATGAGAACTTACTTTTCTTCCTAGCTACAAACATGCACTTTACCAACCTGCGTAGCTACGGTAAATGGAAAGCAAGTTTCTCGGATGGTTTCAAAAAATGTATGTACACCTAGGTATATACATACATAAGTGATGCAAGCTTTCCTCTATACGCTGACAGGTATAGATGAGATAGTTACGAAGAATATCTATCTAGTGTTCGGGAGTTTTTGATTTAATAATGTTCCGCTTTTTCCGTCATTCTCCGAAAAATTTTTAAAGATTTTATCTATTATATATATATATATATATTTTTTAAAATTACCATTATAAAAAATTACGTCTAATTATATAAAGTGTGAATTATTGAAGCATTGTTTTCTTATATAATTACGGATAATTAATTTTTTAATAATGATAATAATACATCCACTAGATGGCGTTTCAATCATTACTAGTTGATAAATGGACACAAAATGGGGAATCGTGGTTGATCATTATCTATTTATGTTAGGCTTTTTAGGTTAATTTTGTAGTTATTATTATTATTATTATTATTGGATCAAATGGCAAATATCTGAAATTATAATTGCAATTACATCTAACAAATATTTATAAGTTTAATAAAATTTATTTTACATTTAGGTGTGTTATAAAATAAAATATGTGAAAACGCCTACTAAAAAAACTATTTTAAAAAATTATAAGTAAAATATACTGAATTTAAGAAGACTTTTTATAACATGTAAGCAATTTAACAGAAACAATTAACATTGTTTCGCATTACAACAAAATAGTTACAAAAAAAATTATTGTTAGATTAATAAAGTGCATTGTTCTTAATATTTCTACACAAATGTCTTGCCACGATTTAAATAATGATGTTAATAAATTAAATAACTATTTAGAAAAATAGATCATACAACTCGAAAAAGTTTCCTCGTATAAAAAACAGATCGAGCGATGACATAAAATTATAGCTTTAATACTAGGATATTTATTAATAGATATATCTAGGCTTTTGGTTTAAGATGAAGAATTGTTTTGAATTGATATGCGCAATTCTAAATGATGGATCTACTTTATTTAGAATATAGTAAGCTATGCTGATGTTAAAACATTGATTATTCGAAAAGGATTTCGATATTGCAGTTCTATGTTGAGGCTAAACCAAAACCGAAGATGATTCTCAATATTTGAAAAGTTGACACAGTAAATGCATTAGTCGAATTCAGTTCAACAGATAACTTTGATAATGTAAAAACTTATATTTCGCTTCAATTTCCTATTCGAGAGTAAGATTTCTATATCAGTAATAAATGACACTGAAAATAGTATTATAAATAAATTATATTTTATTCTAATTAGATTCTCATTAAATATCTCAATTTTAAAGATGTTTTTGTAAGCATCTTTGATTTATAATGGTTTATATATTTTTTTATATGTGAAAAAAGCATTATGTAGTCTTATCCTATTTAAATATAAGTAGTTTTACATGGTTGCTTAAAAGAATACAAATCTTTAAAAATATTAAATTATTACAAAGGTTAAAACAGTTAGCATAGCATCGAATAAGTACGAATAAATAATAAAATAGCTTTCCATACTTAAAAAAATTCAATTTCCAGAAGTGGAGTAAAAGAAAACATTGTATTTTAACGACTACAAGAGAATCTTACTACGTAAAAGCATTAGTATCCTAATACTTACGGCTGAAATGTTTTTCTGCTTAAGTTTTCTTCTAATAAATAATTTTTAAATGATTTATTCTAAGAAATATCTTAGGATTAATTTATTTTATATTTATATATCTTTTTCATACAGTAATTGTTATGGAATAAAAAACAATAACATAAGTAAGTTATATTATTATTACAATAACATATATGTAAATTTAGTAACTGTAAAAAATTATGTGATAAAGAAAAGACCAGAGCAGCAGAGCAAATACGATTTTTATTTTGTAGAACTTTCTTATATAAAGTGATTACTGAAAACATCCGAGTATAATATTTCATAAGTTTATAATAAGATAAAAGTATGGAGTGATTCATAAAGGATTTCTGAAAGAGTAAACATGCGATTGTGAGACCAAACCCATTGTAGATAACGAATGAAGATCGAAACTCCTACGTGAAATTTATTGTTATATATTTAATTTTAATGTTTTTGTTGAAATAGTGTCTCTTTCTCAAAAAAATAAAAGCCCAATGAGAAAGAAACTTCGTAAAAATAAATTGGCTTGAAATAAACTTCAAACTTATTTAAATTCGATGATTTAAACGAAAAGGGTTTATAAATTTCTCTCTAAATATTATTTTAAAAAAGAATCTTAAAACGTAAACAATCGAAAATGCGGTTAATTTTAAGAAAAATAAATTTACTAAACGATATTTATAAATAATATGTTTTAAGATATAGAAAATAATGTATATAACTCTATGAAGTTCGTTTAGAAATTTCGTAACACAAATAGCACATATGAAAAATTATTTTTCTTATATTTTAATACATATTTTGTTCAATAAAAAATATCAGTTTTATTTTATTGCTTAAATAAGTGAAAAATATTATTTAAAAATTAATATTTTATAATATTCATTTAATGTATTTCAATTTACTATAAAATATTCATTTACAAGGTATTACTTAAAGTAAATGTTATATTGTAAGTAGAATTGAAATGTATACAAAAAGATACGTTAAATATTATGAAAGTTATTGGGTCGAAGTAGATTTGAGTTTGCCAATTATTCATTCGAAATAGAAAAACATTAAAAATAGATATTGAATTCGCTTTATCTTAATAATATAAATTATAAATTATTATAAAAAATTTAATAGGTTTAGTTCGAAACTTTCATTAATAAATATTATTAATTTTAAAAATTCATTTAATAAGTGAGATATTTGATTAATGGGGACATTAGAGTAAACATTGTAACCATTTCAACATAAATCATTTTAGAAAATATCAGAAATTAGCTTTATCACGTGATTATCCGTAAGTATTGAATTGAATTTGAATTGACGACAATATCTCAAGTGATTTGACAAGAAAATTGTAGCAATTCATTTTGATTCAAAAGCTGATTGTTACGTCTATTTTCTGCCTCTTCTTCAAAGTAGTCATTTTGACTTCTTGCTCGTTTCCATAAAAGACTTTTTAAGCGTCTTAAAGATTTCTACCAGTGGAAATTGTTGGATATGGCTGACAGTCTTTGGAAAGATTTTTGCAAAAACGACCGAAAATGGGTGCAATCAAGTGGAACTTGATATCAAAATGCTTCTCTTATATGTTGCTTATAAATGGGAATATTTCAATTTAAATTTCATCATTGTCAAGTCTCTTTATGTCGTCAATCAATACTACTATGTGGGCTACGGTGGTCTTTAGTAAAACAAAGACAATTCAAAGTTATATAATATTCCATATTTATGATTGCTGTTAAAATTGAAGGAAAGGCGAAGAAATCCACTTGCTTGACCGGATGAGCAAAGATAGAAAAATAAAAAAGAAAAAAACGCCGAAGAGAAAAAGCAATCTTAAAATCTCATTTTAGCAAGACGGACTCTTTCGAATATTTTTTCATGTCATGGTGATTTCATTTCTTTTTTCTTTCAAACTTTGCCTGATTTTGGAATGAGGGTCTTAGATTCCTGTTTGATTTCCAGTAATAACAAACACTCGCCTGCTTAATCCCACATTTTTATTCCTTTTATTAATTTATTTTCATCGAAATGTAATTATTTATCAACCTACTGATATTTATTCTAATCTGCAGTAAAAAAGTTATTTTTTTTTTTCATCTTATTTCTTATGAAAAGAAAATGTTGAGTAGTGGTAGTAGATGCACTATTGAAATCTGATAAGAATTACTCTGTCCGACATTTCTTATTACTATAATTTTCTGATACTAATATTACTTCGCTATCATTATAGAGAAAAACTGATTCTTTATTCTTAGTTTAAGAGTCTTAACATTTATAATCCGGTTTTATAGATTCTGATTATGACAGTAGTTTCTGATGATTTCTTGGAAAGATATGGGATTTAACTAAATTATGAATTTATATCTTGTCAATATTTGATCAAAAGTGAGCTAACTTAGAATTGGTTTTTCTTTTTTTCTAGTTTTTTTTTGTAAAGAAATAGATGTATTTAAATGATATCAAATTTTAAATTTGTTTAGATCTATTGATTTCTTCTTTGCAGTTCAACGAACGATTTTTCGTTTTAAAAAATTGGCTAGGAATATTTTTTATCGATAAAATAAGATTCAAAGAATCGTTTTTAATGCAAAATTTTAAAACACGCTAAATCCATTACACTTTTCAAACTTGGATCTATTTTCATTTATTACAAGGAATTTTTATAGAAAAGTTTTTCTTTACACTACGATTAAAAGTCGTTTAGAAAAATTAATTTATGCAAATTTTATAACAGAATAAATTAGAATACTTTAAAAATTATGCAAATGTTATCTCCGGATATCAAACTTCTATGAGATTTATCTCCTATAAACATTAATTGCAACAAACATGTATAAATAAAAAAAATGTCGTTGCTTTTAAATCGACTTCCCCCAAGGAATTGAAGAGCAGCATCGACTTGTGCGAAAAAACGAAAAGAAAAAAAATGACGAAACATCTAGGGGAAAAATAAGGTATTGATTTAGTTTTTGCCTACGCGATTGAACGAACTAGTCGATAGTTCCATGTGGAAGTTCGGTTCAGTTTCGACCTAAAGCGTCGGGGCTAAAGTATAGGGGGCCGAACCCCCTACTACTGATCTTCATTCTATATCCCAGATGACACCGTATGGTAGATCGAGATACGTCCAGCTCAGAATTTTTTTCCAAGATGTAATTGGAATACATTAACTTTACGGTGAAGAGAGCGAGTTTCTTGGCCATTCACCATATCTACCGTACTAGATGGATGCAAAAGACCAATCGAATATTCTTCCACTCAGAATCTAAAGAAACAGCGACTGGACTTATAAGTAGGGAAATTTGCTTTCTTGCTCAAAACCGAAGAGCTAAAGAGAGGCCTTTCCTACTTGAAAATATATTTATAATAAAAGAATATTAAAAATATATTCGTAGTTGTTAAAAGAATTTATTCTGTTTTCTTTTGATGTAGCGCAAAGACAATTACCCGGATTTTTTCTTTCAGGAAAATTCGGAAATTCTAAAATTCTATTTATTTTATTACTGAATAAAAAATATGATAAGTAGGTCTATGGTGGATTATTCGATACAAACATAAATAATGCAGAATGATCAGAATCCCTGCCTATAGTCCATAATCAGTTGAATTTTTGATCCATACAAAGCGAAAACTGTCAATCTTTGATTTATGTTTTAGTTTCTAGAACACCGTAAATAAACAAATAAATATCCGTATAATTTTTATGATAACGATTTCTAATGATTCTTTCATAGTTTCTACACGTACTTTTTTATATCATTTTAAAATTATATCAATCAAAAAATAAAAGTAATAAACGTTATATTCTTTAGTATACTTCGGTTGTAACATGTCGTCAGAATGCTCTCAAAAATCAACAAATTTGAATGCAAAAATAACTGAAGCTTTTATTGAATGGAAGAATATGAGTTAGAACAGATGTTGAAAATGACTTCTTCCTCTTTCTAAACAAGCATAACTCGACGCATCAAGGATATTCGGACACAACTAACGTAGTTAGAAGCAGGTCATAATTTTAGAAATGCTGCTGAAATGTGTTCACGCATAGTTACTTTGTTAGGAGACTTCTTTCTATATAACATAGCCCTTGGAATCTGTCTAAGATGGAAGTTGTTCGGTACACTCGAAAGATTTTAACTCGAAGACGAATTGTTATTCTTTAGAAAAATATTGGATAACAAATATTCAAAATCTCTCTTTTGCAAGAACGAATTATTTAATAATTATTTAAATCATATTCGAAACGTATTAAAAATTTTATTATTTGCTTTTAGAAATTAATCGAGTTGAGTTAAATCAGTAAAATCATTTCGAATTGCTTGGGCCATGGATCAATATCTGTAGAAATTTAGCATTGTAAATCTTGAAAAATTAACCACATCGCAAGGCATACGAAAATAGGATTAGCAAGTTACTTTCTAGAGCAACCTTTGACAAAGTGCTATTTGCTTTGGCTTATGATGTACAGTACAGTACATTTTTAACTTCTGCATGGAAGTAGTCTATCGTTATGCAAAATGTTTCACACCTGATTTTTTTATGAATACTTTGCCCAGCAATTTCGTATTCTGTGAGTTTTGCCAATTACTTTAGTAGCCACATTGACTCGATACTTTGTTTATACTCTATACGACCACGACTGGAGGAAATAAAAAAAACTGCCGCATTGTTTATAATGTTTTTATTAAATTATATAACTTAATAATTGCATTCTAAATAGGAAGCATGAAAGCTTAAACTTAATTCTTCATTTAAGTTTAGATTTAAATGAGGAAAACATAATTCTGTTTTAAATTAAGTTAAATAAAAACATATATGTGTGTGTTATTGTTGATGATTTATTGTTTGCAAAAGTTTATTTTGCCACGCGCGCGCGCGAAATGAAGTTTTTAATGATTCTAAGTATGAAGCAGAATGTATGATAAATCTAAAATGGGCTAAATCAATGCTTTAGTAATAAAAAGAAGTAAACGTGTTTGATGAGCGGCATTAAATTTTATTAATAATTTTTGCTTAGCGTTTACTTGGAAGCAATATTTAACTGATAGAAAATTTTCTCGCCTTTAAAAACAGTTTTGCAAATTCGAAAATATAATTTAGACAGATCAGGAATAGATTAGATTATAGTATTGTGCGGGGGACATATCAATTCAAAACCGGATTTCTATCATCTGGCGAGCCATTAACAAGAGTTCAATACGAACGGCATGCATAAACGAGTTGAGGATTATAAACCGCGTCTGAAGTCATGTGACTCGCACGTGATTGATGACGTGATCGAATTTGCGACCCTCCTCCTTTTTTCCTTCTATTTCTCCTTTACTTCCTACATTTGGAAAATGTTTTACTGCTCTCTATACTGAGACCTAGTGTCCCTTGTTTCCCCCCTTCTCCTCTCACTACTGACTTTTCTAGTCCAGCGGACGATTACTGAAAGGGGGCGAGATACTCCGAACGTTCTTCTAGAAACATGGAACCTGTCAACGACTTGAATAATGTTCTCTCTCCCCTCAGTCGCTTCCCTGTCGTCACCTCTTCCTCGCCTGTCTACGTTTCGCAATGGACAATCGGTGATTTGTACGTGTCAGGTGGTTGTGGATGTTCTTTTTTAGCTCCAGGATGCCACTAAAAGTCAACTTTTCTTCTAGACATCGATTAATGTGTTCCAATTGCTTAAATGACATAATGGTTTAGTTTATAAGAAGACACTTACAATAAACTCCCAGAATTACTTTCTAAAATACTCTTTGTTTGCCTCTCGGTTTGTTTGTCATTCGCATAACATAGTTGCCATCGGATTTTTACTTTCATGCTCGAGTCCATTAAATGAATGATAAAAATTTAATTTTTAATTGAATATCATTCTTATTATAACGTTATTTTGGCTTTCTATTTCATTATTATTTAAAAATACTAAAGTTTTCGATTATTAATTCACAGTTTGTATAAGATGCGTTTTTGAATTTTTGCATATAATTAATATTAATGAAGAAAATAGATTGAATTATTATTTTTTAATTGAGTTAAAAATGAAGGCTTCATCCGGAAAGTGTATGATGAAGAAGCGAGAATGGAATTTCTTTAAAACAGCAGAGAAAAGTTAAGTAATTCGCGAACGTGACAGCAAAACTCTTTCTTCTTTGATAACAGCAGATGCCGTGCGTTGAATTGCAAACATACACTGGATATAAATCACGGCACTGAAGATTTCTAGAATTTCCTTCGCCGGGACATCACTTCCCTTCTTTCGGATAATCATTCGCTGAATCCTGCATATGGTAGGTAGAGCAGATAGTTGGTAAGTCTCTGTGTAATGGACTGTGAAAGAAAAAGCCGCGGACAGTTCTAAAGAGACTATAAAAGGAATAACTAACGATTATTCAGCGACGGAAATGTCGGCATATCGTTACTAAATCGAAAAATCGAAAAATTTATTCCGTTATGGATATCCTATTTTGGGAATTCTTAGCATTTCTTTTCATTAACGAAGAGATTTTTACACTCTTCTTCGACACGTCCTTAGCTTAATTCAAATACCTTTACCATTCGGACAGATAATATATCCTGTTATATGAAAAAATATCGATTGTTAACTGCCCGTAACTTTCTAACGATCGTAGAAATTTTATATCTTCTAATAAAAATCGTTCATCATCTAAAATGATGTAAAAATATCATAATATAATAACGCAATTAAATATAGAAATCCGAAATTTTAATTTCGTAAAACTTTGGAAACTAATTCCGAATTTATGATTGCTTTTTTTCTTTTTATCTTTATATATATTATGGCACATTATAAAAATGTGTTTCTGTAGATTTTGAAATATTCTATAACTTATTTGAATGATAAAGTTTAATGAATATTAAATGAGTTACGATTTTTCAATTCTTATTCAAACGCTTGCAAGTCTCTCAATTAATATTCATTCAACTTTATTATTCAAATAAGTTGTATTTCATTATATTACCTGTTATTTATCATATCACGTATATTTTTATGTAAATAAATTTTATTAGTTTATTCTTTAATTAACATCCAATGGTCGTTCACATTCCAAACAGGTTTTGTGTTTCGTATTGTATAATATTTGTGTGATTTATTCAAAAGTTCGGCTTGAAAAATTACGAATTTAAATATTTTTAAATGATGAGTAGATGAATAATGCAATAATTTAAATATTTCTTAAGAAGATTTCAAAATTCGTTATATTTCAAATTTATAATATGAAGAAACGCGTATGTAACGTTCTAATTATAAGAAATATGACTGCTAATATTAACGCTCTCTACAGTAAATTTAATTAAGTTTTCAAATTATTCAATACTTAAAATTCAATTTTAATTATAAATAAAGTCCTTCAATAGATATTAGTATTGTGGAATAAAGCAAATTTATTAGTAGATCTACATAGATGTATACGTGATTAAGTTATATTTTATATTAATAGTTAATCCTAATTATCTGAATTTTGTATGTAATTTTATCTTAATGACATATTATTTGTGTTCTATTATTTTGTTCCTCGTGCAAAGTGTGGAAAACCATGTGCTAATTTAAATAAATAAAACACTTATAATTAATATTAATGATAAAAATTTCATATGGTTAAAAACAAAGTGGTAATGAATCATTTGAAAGTCGTAAGTTTTAAATAAGGGATAACACGGAAAAGCCTTTACACCTTTCTTAACTTCATATGGACCGACTGGCTTGTGAACTAAGTTTGATCGAAATCAGTCTAAGGTAGTTGAAAGACTTCTCTTGTAAATGCTATGTCATAAAAAGTGAAGGCTATCAAACTATAGGCTATGAGGCCTATTATAAGTGATGTTTAAACTTAGATAAAAGAATCGACATTTTAAACATAAAAACTTTTTCTTTTTTTAATTTAGAACCATTTTGTTTAAACAAAGGCATAAAATGAATTGCAGTATTTAACCTTTGAGAGTCTTTAAAAATAATTACATAGCGATGAAATGTTACAAAGAAAATGTAATAAAAAAATGATTCAGTCATCGTTTATCATGTTAAACTTATAAATATTTATTTAATTAATTTCCAGTCTAAAATATGATAATGGTATTTTAAACGAAAATAAATTAAAAACGAATTTTTTAAATAAATATCTTATATAGAAAACGTGACTTTATATAGGAAAATTGTTTTTAAATTTCTTATAATTTATTCATAATTCATCTAGAAAATTAAATATTCTTTCTTATTTTAAATTAAAGTTTTAAAAATTATTTCTATGCCAGACTGCAAATTTATTTGAATAAATTTTAATGAAAATGTATATCTATTTTTAAAAAATCTATTTATTAATTATTCTAAATAAAAATAATTCTCTTTTTTAATTGTTTGCTACTGAAAAGTAGGTCTCATTATTATATCAAATATCAGATGATGGCAAAGATTTAAAATAGATTTTAAATAATAGGTTAATAATAGATTTTAAATAAACTCTTCGTAAACTAATGAGCTGCAATTTAAGCATTTTATATTGTAAATCTATCCTACAGGCTATAATACAATCTTATTATAACTACATTTTATAATTTATTTTCAACGTAAATATAGATTATAATAAAGCATAAAAACCGATATTTTAGATATTTTTAAAATTTTATTTAAAGTTTTAATAATTTATTATTATTGTTATTATAACACGTACTATACATCTGTATATTTTAAAGAAGTATATTACGGAAGATTAAATTTTACTTTATTATATAATTTAAAAATGAAAATCTTTGTTTCTTTAGCAGTAAAACAAATTATATGTAAATTTTTAAAAATATTTTACGTATAAATGTTACAGAATTGTAGCGTATATGCAAATACTTTATCTTGTGATGAGGGCGATAAAGTTTAATCAAGAGTATCGATAAAATTATCCAGAGAACCGACACTTGGCATTAAAATTGGTAAGATTAGTTATAGTTAAGCAGTAACATTTATTCAATATCCATAGCGAATCCTAATTTTTCTATCGGAAGCAAAATTTAATCGACTGTTATATGAATTACGAAACGTAATACTGTGACGAGAAAAAAAAGAGTATTAAGTTCTCTAGTCGTGTGCACAGTAAGTGGAGAATGAGAGCGAGTCAGTCATTTCTAATCCTAAACCACATTCGCGAGAAATCGCTTCTGACAGCTGCTGGTTACATCCCGAAGAACCAACAGTCTTCCGTAACAGATTATAGCTGACGTGTATTACCCCCCCTTATTCGTTCCACCCTTCCTTAAAATCCAGACTTCTTGACGGAGTAAAAAAATATTAGACTTTCCTTCCTACACGTCAGATATATTAAACTTTCTAGGATTTAAAGAAAATTGAACTTTGCATGGACAGAAGAAAAAACAAGCTTCAGTTTTTTTCTTTCGTTTTTTGATCATTTATCTTATCTCTTCCTTTCTCTCAGAAGAAGATGAGGTTTTGTTATTAATATTTTTATATTTATTTCCATATTTTATAATTATAAAAAGCTGCAATTTGTTTTTAATTTTGATTCTGCTAAATAAGGAATATGTGAAAAATAAAGTGAAAATCAATTTAAACTGGAGATTTATATATGTAGATTGGAGTTATTTGTTTTGTTATATAAGACGTATTTGTTACTTTGGATATTTACTTGGAGCAGCCATATTAGATGTCATCTAAGGTTGTAAATTTACACCCTCATATAGGAGAGTAGGTTACCTAAAATGAAAGTATACCAACAAACATCTTCTAGAGCCAAGTCTATTCTTTTTGAACATTTAAGTGATAGATACATCTGATTTTATGGCTAGAAGAAATAAAGAGCGTTACTGGAAGAATTATGAATACCTATTTCGTATGTCTCATAAAACACTTGATGATATATTGTTTCTTATCGTGTAAGGAGACTAACAATTCCTTTAACATTTTTTGGAGAAATTGGATCTGATGTCTGATCAAAAAGAATGCTAATATTAATCTTGGCAAAAATAAAAAATAAAAAACTAGGAGAGAGAAACCTTGTTAGTAATTTTATGCCGACACAGACGTGGATGGACATTCTTTCGGGAATCGCGGTTGTAGATCTAAATGTATTTGTGTGAAGACCATAAATTTGTTTTTCTATAATAAATTTTCTTTTTTGTGCTAGTAATTTAAATATGATTATATTTTTTATTAAATGCGGAAAACAAACTCTTAAATTTAATAAAATATATTAATTTATCAAAGAAAATTTCAAAAGAGAGCTCGATGCGTATCGGATTTGTTATGCAATTCGTTATGTTATATCAATACGGCTAGAAAACGTTGTAGAGGATATGATGTCAAATTTGTTGGACATCCCGTTCATCATTCCACGGTGACAGCTTAGCGCTGAAATGTCGCTGGACAGTCCAGCCAACTGAAACATCTAGTAAACTAAGGATTATCCTTTCGTCTTTTGCCACTTCACATGACATAAACGCGACCAATCATGTGACTTTCTATAAGTAAGAAACGGGAATATGAGTCTAGCTTAGCTTGACTCATCCATCCAGAGCCATCGTCAATCTGATTGCTAGCAAGTTTGCCGTCAACACTGGCTATTTCGTGGTATCTGCTGACACACACTTCCCAGGTTTTTCTGCTTACAGACATTCAAGAATGCCACTTGGACCGATAGTGATGATAGCGTGGCGTGAGAAAACATTCTTCTTACGCATAAAATAAACTGTTGAGAATGCATCAACAATGCAGATATCTTCAGAAAACGTCTTCGTATTCTAAAATAACTTCATATTATTATTATTATTTTATTAAATTATTTCAAAAATTTAAAAAATTTAGTTATAAAACGATTGAAAACAAAATTATTTACGAGAAGAGAATAAAAATATGTTACTTTTTGATTTAAAAAAATAATTGATTAGAATGCGAGTTATTTAATTAGCAATAAAGATTTTTAAAAAAACGCGCCATTAAAAATAATCAAGCGTATCAACATTGCGGAAATCAATTCTTTGGAGTTGCTTCCCCTCTGTGGCATTTAGTAGTCACCCTTTAATGCCCACTTTAACGCAATGAGTTATACATTACCGCAAAGTTACACGTCAGCGGAGGGGAACGTCGCGATCTGGGAGCGATTTTAATTGACTTTACAACATTACCTCTAGGAATAGAGAAGGGTTGAAAGCATTTGCATCCCATTGTGTCTTCCCTTAGCTCGGTTAGAGATTGATCGGGTATTCTTCCCTCCTAACCCTACCCGTACTTCATCCACTCAATCTCTTTTGACAAATATGAACCACGTGACTACAAGCAAGTAGTGGAGAAGGAAAAGAGAGGAAAAAAATCTCCGATGAACGAGAGCAACAGGTAGACTTTTAACGCTGTCGCCGTCCTTTAATTGATTTGTTCTCTTCTTTTTATCCGTCTCTGTTGGTTAGTCAATTGTACATGAATTAAATAACGTTCGAAAAAAATCGATTTTGTTTTAAATACAAACACTTTATTATAGCGAAGATAATTTATAATTTCTGGAATTATTTATATCCATTATTTACAGAAACGATTGTTTTAAATAATGATACACCTATTAGACGGACGTAAAAAATGTCATTAGGATTCCATATAGTTATACTGCTTTTAGAGTAATATAAATCGTTTTGTTTCCGATTGAACAACTTCGATCTTATCTAACATTTTAACTTTATCTGCTTGTAAGAGAGCATATAATCAATTCTCGCTCCCCTGTGAAGAAGAATTCTAAAATTACTAAATAAGTGTCCTCTGAGATGCCATCAGATAGATGGCAGTCCGATCAGCCAGTTAAACTTTCTATCTGACACATCCATCGACTGTCTGATGTAATATTATCCAGCTTCTACCTTCTTGAAAATGACGGTAGATCGAATTCATCTCCTGAGTGATCTCACTTGAAATATTTTGAGACTATGATTTGTGCTACGATGGAAAATTTTCCATCGCCTTCTCGCTTTTCCTTCTCATCCCTCCTTATTTCCTATAACTTTTCTGTTGTTTTCTGGGTTATAAGATGTCTGTACAAGAATAGCGAATTGAACAGTCCAAAATACAAGATTTTATCTTTTTTTTCGTACCTCCTGTAAAATTCCTTCGGACATTTTAACTGTCGAAATGTCAAAATGTCAATTGTCTGTTGCTGATGTAACTAATGTAATATAAACGTATGACATATCCAAGATGTTGGCGTGTCAAACTTGGCACATGCTAACATACTTTTTTTAGAATATTTCACCAATCGAAAATGTCCTAAAAAACATATAATGCTTGTAAATATAACTTATGTCGCCAATTCCAAGTTTACGAATGTTCTTGTGCGCTGTTTTTCATGTTAAAATTGTACGAAACAATATTAATCATTCAATAATATCTAGATCAGTTTTTCAAATCAACTGTAGGTAATTGCATATTTATGTCTTATAGACTCGACATATATATCTTACTATCTGCTAGCGAAGGCCTACATAATTTTATTTTCATTTCTTACTACTTTACTTGAATAACGAATAAAGCAAATCGATCTCTATTGTAATGCATCATGCTATTTTAAACTTTAAAAAAATTTGAACAATTCTAAGGAAAGTTTAGTGTATGAATTATTAATAACAATTAAATGTTAAGTAGAATGTTGAAACAATAAATTATGTTTGAATACATAAACTTGTATTGCTATATACAATAAACCAGTAACCTGAAAACAGAAAAATATGATGAGAAAACAAAATTGTAAAATTTTACTTACGAGATACAAGATAGAGACTATTTAAATTATTTACATTAAAATTTCTATATTACAGGTTAGAGTATGGTCAATTTAAATTTTTCTCTACTTTTCGAGAAAAAATATCGTGAGTTGTGAGAAGTAAAGAACAAAAACAGTACATTTAAAATACTTTTCATAGCATAGTGATACGTTATAAAATTCAGAATACTGAACATTAAATACATAAAACAATTTTCTTTTCATAAAACTGAAGATCTGTCTGTTTATAACTTAACAGAGAAAGTGCCAAGAAGAAATTTTATAAATTTACATAAATATTTACAACTTGAATTTTGTTTATATTTTCTATATTGTCCACATCGGACTACAAGGACATTATCCGGATATATAAATTTTAAAACCATTCCAGTTCGTCTTCAATATTTGAATTTTGTTTTCGCATTAATCTGTCTTCTGCCGGTATAAACGGCTATTAAATTAATTGCGCATCGAAAGTATTTAATCGCGTAATAATTCCGAGGGTTCCACGTAAAGTGAATTTATAATCAGCTAATGCCTTTAAATGACGCGTTTAACCCGATATTAGAGCTAACGTGTTCTACAAAAGGCACGGCATGATTTTCCCACGTTCACATACCTTCACACCGATCTATCTGTGACGTCACGAAGGTCAGGGTACCACGATATTTCCAGTACAGAATGACACCGGAAGTGACGCTATTGGCCGACTGTTTCTCACGGTTGTTTTCGATACATCAATACAAACTGGATTCCGCGTATTCACAAATACCTTTAATGATCACGCTGACGTGATTAAAAAACGCATTTTGCATAAAAGAACAGCAGGATTTCGTCTTGCCAATAATAAATCTAAATTACGGAAATTATCGCTGCCGATAATATTAAAGTATTCGCGTGACGGGATACGAACCATGGGAATTATTTTTCCAGTTATCATTGCGATATACCACGAAACCACGTGGATAATTATTAAATTAAAGGTCGGATTCTTGTTGCGTAATTTTATAATTTGATTTAAATTCGTATTCGGTAATTGCGCTTGAAATTATTATCAACGGATTACAAGCAATAGATTTAGGACGAACGATAATAGTCATTATTATCGTCAATTGAAGTTGATGTATGAATCCTACGAAAATATTGATTCTATATAGGCCTAAATTGCATAATGACTTTATAGTCTTTCCGTTGTTCCCGATATAGGCCTATTCTAATTTAAAACACATTTATCGTGCTTTTTCTGTACGTTTCAATAAAAACAAACACGTTGATTAATGAAAAGATATTAGTCACGATTAAAAAAAAACATGGATTAGTTTAACATTCCTACGACTCAATTCTTGGTAGGAACATGAAATGAAATTTCTTGGAAAAAACTAATGGCTATGTATACATATCGGCTAGGTGATGGTCTACTTCCCCAAGTAATGACTTTTCATTCTGTATTAAAGTCATAAGAATAACAATTAAGCCGTTATGAGGAACTAATGACCTCCATTTGAACTTTTATAGATTCCTATTACTCAAAGACTTTAATTAACGAACTACTTTAATTAATGTATGTACGATATTTTAAACCACGTCATCTTTTTACAATTTGTTTTAAATAACGTATTAAATGCGCTTAATTTATTCATTAAGAGAACGAACTTTATAGATTAAGACTGAATTGTTAAGTTAACTTAGAAGTAGGAGGATTTCTAAATGGTTACTTTTTTTACATCGCCGTTTCTTTAGCTATTATTTTGTAGTTTATAAATAGATAAAATAATATTAGTTAGATTAGTATGAATAGAATTGATGTAACTTAAGTTACCTTTTCAACGGATTTAAAGATAAAAAAATTTTTTTTATTGTTACTGGATTGCTTTCGGTCTATTCTCTAAGGATTAACAACACTTTCATCCTCTACTTTCGTTTTTCTTTAGCTTTTTGTGTTTTTCTCGATGTTAATATCTATAGGCCTAAGCTTAATATAGAAACCATTTTTCCTCTAACATCGATCGAATAAACAATTATATTTAAAAAGAATTTCATTAATATTCTTTTCTATATTAGTGTAATTATACGTAATGTTTTACGATCATTCTTATAAGCGTTGATATTTAAAACAGGCCTTAAAATGCTTCGAAAGACTCGTTTAATTTAAAGTTTGTTCTTTTATTTATTGTTAATCTTATATTCGGCTAGCTGCTGGATATGTACTTGAATAGAAATATAAGTTTGTCCTGCAAGTTTTATGTAGGTTTACAAATTTTATAGATTATGCCAAACAGATCGCATTATTGTAAGAATTTACTGTTTTTATTTAATTTTAGTTGGTATCTTTCTTAAAACTTGTATATAAAGCTTAGTTCATGTTTTATATCGAGTAGTTTTACACCCTAATAATCTAGAATTTTATTTCCTTATAGTGGAGATCTTTTCTATAAATGTATTTTTATTATTCAATGACGTTTTATTTGTGTTTACATATTCAAAAATTGTCCGTATTTGACTACGAATTGAATTCAGACATGAAAGTTTGTTTTGCATTATTCAAAAAATAACTGTATAGTTACTTCTTGACAAATATTTAAATATTAAGGTTTCCTAGTAACCTGTTCTATTAAGCAAACCTTTAGTTAAGAATTTGAATATTTAAATAATAAAAAAATTTAATTTGTATTTTAAAATATTTTCTGTTATTTTCTCTAGGCCTTATGTTAAACCATCGAAAATGAACTTAATTAAATCGTCTTCAAATTATTTTTGTAGTTTTATGTACGGACGAATTTTTAATTAAGTACAAAAACACTAGGAATAACTTTCGTTAAATTGCTATAAAACAGAGATTTCTAAGCTTAATTTTCCTTAAAATTTTAGATAAAAGGCATTTAAATATACAATTCTGAAGTTAATTTAGTTCATTTGATGTTTGAAAATTCATTACTTCAAAGGATATTTGTCCTTTAATATAATTTCATTACTAAACTATAACTTCTGTAGTTTATTGCATTTGGTATAATTAAATAACTATCAGTGTTTGACTTTAAACAAAACGTCGATATAATTAAATAGTTTAATCTTTGATCGCTCATTGTATCTGTTCCAATTTTCTTCGCTATCTAGGCTAGAGGATAATTGAACGAAGAACAATGGAAATTCTATTCATACATTAATTACACTTACGATTTATTTTAAATTTTAAAAATCATTTGGGGATTCGTACTAATCTGTATTTTCGTCGTTTGAATTGATAAAGATCTCCATTATTCGAGGAAAAAAATCTCTATACTATTATCCATTACCTTAAGTAAGTACTTTAATAGGCCTTAAGCATTTACCAATTGTTTAAATGGAGATAAACAATCATTAACTTTCAAAAAAAAAAATAAATTAATAGGCTTAAAAACCGTATAATTATATGAATTAGTTTGCATTAATGTAAAAATTTAAAAATATTTTTCCTTTAAATGATCACTTATATTAAGTTACATAACTTGAATAAAGAAATAATCTTGCAAATAGAGATTTTTTAACGATAAAAAGAATTAGTTTTATAGAAAATGCGATATTCTTTTTCCTATTATGAAATATTTATCCTGTGACAAATCCATTAAAATAAGAAAAAATATTTTGCGGAATTTCTGTAAAGAAATAATCGCAGAAATTGTCTGAGTAATATACTGATACATTAAATATTAGGAAATAAAAAGTTTGCCGATAAACGTTGCAAACAGTATTTCAAACAGAAATAAGCAAAAGTGAAGAACCCACTGTGATCCAGCTTGGTATAGTTCATCTTTTCAGCATGAATTCTATTATATAGTCGCTTATATTTTCATGCCGTAAAGCAATATTGTTTTCTATTGATACTTCATTTTCTCCTAGTTTTATATGATATAGTCTTAAGAAACACGTCATAAAAAGTTCATATTTCAACATTCTATATATAATATAATATTTCGAATTTTTCTCAATATAGTTTTTAGTGTCGCCTCCACCGAATTTCATTTGTATTGTCTCTTTAGAAGAATTGAATTCGGAGAATTTCAATGAAGGAATATTTCGACGCCTCTTCCACTAATTATTGCATTTTGGTAGGAATGGCTGACCAGTTTTTCTCTCGGTTTGAGCCGATTTTATAATTAATGAATGCTAAATTCTTGTCGAATGTTCCAAAGTCCTTCTTGCTGTCGGAAAATTCAATTCTTCATTTCTACCATTAAAATTTTCCTGTCGTCATTAAGAAATTCTTCTTCTTTAATAATTTATTTGTAAGCAATCATTTAATATTATTTATTTCTCTATAATTTTAATCTTTTAACAAGAGTTAAACAAGAATATGCTTTTTAATTAAACTGAAATTACAATGAAATTAACTTTTTTGAATTATTTAATAAAACAATAACTAAAGTTGTCTTTTTGACTTTATTATATTAGATGAATAAAATAGAAAATTGTAAATTCGGTAAAATAAATCATTTAAATTACGTTAAATAATAAAATCGAATGAAATTTTAAACTAGTTTTAAAGCAGAAATTAACTAATGTTTTCTTGTTTATAAGACCCAATAAAAAATTACATTATATCATTTATTTTTAAAAAATATCATACAGTAGCTTAAGTATTCTTTTGTGTATTGTAAAAATGATAGAATTAAATAATGTAATATCTTATTTATGATATTTTGAGTCTTCTAAAAAATTAATCCATTTGCGAATAGATAATATCTGACTTAAATAAGGTAGAGCACAAAGTAAACTTTATAAATAACATCAAAGTGATTTTTAAATTACCGTTAATATCTTTTTAAATTAGATAAATTAAGTCCAATTTGTGGATTTGATTACTAGATTAAAAGTTGTTATAAAATTTGAAAATTTGAAATTTTTTTGTTGATAAACAACCTATATTTACGTCACATGAGGGGGGAAGGAAAAGACTGCGAATTCACCTTTCTCCTAGAAAGAAGTTGTCATCAAGGTTGTGATATTTTCCTTTTTACTGCAGAAGCGGGAAATGAAATGTGCAGAGTACAAGTATTTCAACTATCAAACAGAACGCTGTAAGTTTAGAAATTGCTGTCGTCTTATGTGAGTCAGTTTAATGAAATTCTCTGCCCACATTCAACGAGGTACAAGCTGCTTCTTGTATCCCGCTACTCTATACTGCCCTACTATGATACTTGTATAGTAGAACATAAGGTTTTATGCGACACTTGTAAAGCGTCAGTGGTTTTTATAGATGTCGTGTGTCTTACTTCTATATCGTTCGCTTGTTTCTTTAAAATGTATATTGGTTATATCGATGAAAAAATGCATTGTTTCTTTCACTATAGTCTAAATGTTATTGAAATGAGGAGGGACTGATGAGGTATAAGTCATCCATATGAAACCTTTGCTCTTCATATCAGGCCGATCTTCGACGTTTTCTACGGTCTTTGTCAATAGTGTCTTAACTTTGACATTTATTTCAGCTAAAAATATCTAAAAGAGAAGAAATATTTTATTAGACTAAGTAGCCTAATCTATGGAAACGGAATATTTGTAGAATGCAACAATAATAATGATGATAAAAATTTTCTTTGATATTTTATCGAATGTGTTTCGATTGGTAATTCCATAAACTTTCAGTAGTGTGAAAATCTACTCAATCGGTTTATGTTTGGACAGTTAATATGCTGTTAACTTACAAGAATTAATAAAAAAACATGTTATCATTCTAGAAGAAACTTTTATTTTTTAGAATTTTATATAAGTAGCTTATAAAATATATAGAAGTTTACTACTAGGTTTTAAATTCCTCAAAAAGGGGGAAAAAAGAAAAACTTAGACTCTCTCTAACATTAAAAATGGAAGTCTAAGGTTACATATTGCATGTAACATTTAAAGCAAAAGAAAAGAAAAATATTAGCTTTGTTACATTGGTTGCAAATTTCAAGCCAATAAGAAAGAACTTTCCATCAGAAAATCCTAGATACAGGTTTATAGTTTCTGTTTTACATAAAGGAATCAGGTATAGACTTTTTATATATTTTTATATTTGACTTATATTTCGATAAAAGTCTATAAACATAAACATTTGTAGCCCATTTTTGGCAAAAGTAAACAACGTTTGTTTCCCTCGAAAGAGAAAGAAAAGTAATTAAAAGGATAAAGGTTTGCATTATTTTAAAAATAGTAGGCCTCTATAAATTTAACTGATAACTTAATACTGAGTATTTATTTTCAAAATAAAAGAATTGATTAACTAAATCTTCAAAAATTATTCAAAAATAAGAAAGAAAACATTCTAAAAAGAAACAGTGTTCTCTCCCTAACTTTTTTTGTATTAAATTAATTTCTCAATTCGAAAGACAAGCATATTATTTAGAAATATGAATTTAATATTTCAGATTTTTATTTAAAATTACGTATCACAGTAACAAAAAGCAACAAACAACGAAAAGTAATTGTTTGACGTTAAGAGAGATAAAATTCGTTTAGTAAATCTCACAAATTATGGCCATTTAGGAAAACCGAATCGGTCCTTTAAATAAACCTCCTCAAAAAAGAAATATTTGTTTATATAATGCATATATTACGTAAACATTTGCTTTATTCTTGATCGTATAATAAGAATAATAATTTGAAATTAAAAAGAAAAATTGTACTTGTTAAGCATAATATAAATAACATTGATCAGATTACCTTTCAGGTTATTTTTGAATTAATTTTATTGAATTTTTATTTTATTTTTTAACGTAAAATTTCTACAAAATTATTAAGTATTGATTTTCTGAGGTCCAATAACATATTTTTCTTTACAATAATAAAGTGAAATTCAGTTGTTGTGCATTCTAATTATGCATTGTAAGCCCATTAGTTGCATCTCCTATAAAAGACTTAAGAGTTTTACGCGAAAGACGTTATTTTAGATGTTAATTGGATAATTGATTTTCTTTGGACATTCGATTGAGTAAACGTATTGCTAGAAAGGAGCTTTTACGGAAATTGGAAATACGAAGACAAAAATCTTACAGGCCTACAATTCATTGATGTTGTGACTTCTTCGAACATAAAATAGAATAACCGTTATCGCATATTTTAAAAATAAAATGCGAATTATTACATTGAGGATAATATCAAATTTAAATTGACTTTGTAGATTATTCAAAACATGAAAGCGAAAGTAGTTGACACGAATTGAGTGAAGAAAACGCTGAAGAGATGAGATCCTCTAGAAATTTCTCAAAGTGCCTCGTAAACAATAAGAAGTAAAAAAATAAGCCGGTACTTGATCATAAACTAAAATTGGATAATATATGTTGGAACGGAGGCCCAAAACTTTTTATTGACTGCCTGGACTAACCAATTTATTATTGGGAATACAGGATACCAGAGAAAAATATATAAACACTTTTAAACTCCCATCATAAAATCATATTTATATGTATAAACGGAGCAGTTTTAAATTTCTAATGTTTTTAAATTTGATTTCATTAGGATATCGATAGTTTAAATATTTCGATATTGTTTTCAGAAACATTTATAATAATAAGTCCATACAATATGTCCACAACTTGGCTTTCAACATAAGATACAAGTCTATAATTGAAATAGCTACATCAAGATAGTATTTGATGTCTCTGCTCTGAGATTTATGCTCCGAGTTTCTGGAATCTGTCGTTGCCTTAAAATAAACCTATATATGTCTCTGATATCTTTCAAATATGATTTAAGAGTATATTTCTGCAGTTAAACTATATGGAGATAGCTTGTGTCTCAACATAAATGCAAAAGTGTAGTTGGAATGTTACCAAGCTTCTAAAATCGTGACAAAATATTGTAATGTTTATTTAAACAAACTGATCTGTCATGAAAACTTTAAATAATATTAATACTTTTAAAATTCTTTATCATTATTGTTTCGTATTGTAGCATCTCTCTACTTTAGACAGTACAATGCTTGAATAACACCCTAAGTATCTTTTTATCATTTTTTAAAATGGAAAAATCAAATAAATAATTTTCCATTTTTTAAATTTACACTTTTATAATTATAAAGAATTTTCCATTAAAAGCGGCTTGCTTTTTTAATAAATAAATAAGCCGCTTTGAATAAAAGATAAATATATGTAGTCTTTTATGATAAAAATTGTTTTTTATCTTTAAAAAATTTATGTAATTAATTCTCTTTTATTTCTTTTCTAGAATAAAAAATAAAATCTTTCCTAGAAAATATAAATATGAATTAGGCCTGAAAGTTTCTTGTAAGTACAGTTTTAAAAAAGAATTTTTTCAAGAAAATTATTTAAAAATTTATTTTTGATTGAAAAGTCTTATATTGATTTTAATATATAGTTTAATATATTAATAATAAGTAAAAATCATTTATATATAATGATGATTGAACGACTTATTGTATAAGGGTCAGGCTATATTAATTAATATGAATTTAATCTTAACGCAGAACGAAGATACATTATTCATTGAGCTTTAATAGTTAAAAAATATGATAAACGTTTCCTCACAAATATTATTTATTGCATTAGATTAAAATTTAAAACGTGGTTCGATGAATATAAACATTTTATTTTATTTGTAATAGAAATTTTACATAAATTAACAAACAGAAAAAAATCATAAACCAACTTCTCCTTTCTGTTTCACACGCATTTGTATTTAATTTAATAATGTATTTGAATAAATAATATTTTTTTAGTCAGACTAAATGAGGACAAAGTTTTTTGTTATAACACGTAATTTTTATCGATTCTATTATGTCTAAATTATTTAAATTATGTAATTGTTTATTGTCTATAAATATTATCGTACTACTGTAGCAGTTTATTCGATAAACAAGACAAACAATATGATAATTTTTGAGTGGTCTTATAATGATAAACTTATAGAAAAAATTAATATGTCTCTTGTGCATAATTACGTAGTTACCAAGGTGTGCAAAATCCATAAACATAGAAATTTACACGCACATCATAGCAACTGCTGCTTTCTAGTAGAGGTAATTATGAGTGTTAGCGCTCAATATTTAGTTGAAAAATAAGTAGCGATACTTGTGTTTAAAACTTTGGTCTAATTGTCTTTCGTAAGAGTGTGCACAGGCAATTTAATAATCGATAAAGTCTTTTGTTAGTTATTTCGTTCTGGAAGTCAAATAAAAATTAATCGTTGTAGTTATAGGCCAATAGCCTGAAAGCTTTCAATTTTAGACTAGAGTAAGTTCACTTTTATTTTAACAAACAGTTCGATCCGTAAGATTCCATTTACTTTCAAGAAAACCAACAAGGACTAGGTCCTCTTTTTACGACTTTAATTTGCAACCCCTCAGGCCTAGCAATCTGATCAAACCGACACAAGAGTTGACCCGCCTCCAATCATTTCTGCCAAGTTTAACTCACAGTTCTTTATAACCTGAACGACTTATATTCCATATAATCTATTCTGAAATTGGGAATGTCCGACTTCTATTAGTGTGCTATCTGAACCCAAGATGTCTAGGGAGCGACTTCGTAACAGTCACATTGGTCAGCTAATCATCTTTTCCCATCTCCAACATTACACGATTCAGAGGGGAGGAAAAGAAAGAAAAACGGAATTTATGATGACTGCCGATGTTGACATACTAGCTCGATGCCAACATCATCCCTGGTGGCCATCAGTCGAACCACCGACGTCGATCAAACTTTCAAATATTCATATTAGTGTTACGTCTTAAGTCCATTTTCGACTGCGTGGAACTGATACATAATTCAGATAGGAGTGTAGAGCTAAGTAAGACCATCTGCTCCAGGCCAGCAAAAAGTAGAAAAAATAAAATTTCTGTGAGGCATTATGTATCCGCATCAAATAAAATTGCCTGCCTTGACAAACATCTGATTTATACACATAGAGTGTGATCCCAAAGGCTGATGATTATACAACGTTCAACAAGTCAGTATTTCGCTCACTCTTATCCTTTGAGAGCTGCAATGTGTCTATATCCCTCGAAGTTCTTATCCCTAAAGTGAACCAACAAAGATTAGTCTAGAAGCACTACTGTTATTCCTCGGACAGCGTGGATGGGACTCTTCGAATCGGGATAGAAATGAGATCGTAACATATAAAATATAGCCAAATAAAAATACAGAAGAACTAGCTTATTCCGATTTAAGCGAAAGGTTCCAACTGCATGGTTATCCCAAGTTCGTTTTTAGCTTTAGATAACACAAATAATTTTGCTTCTTCGATACTTACAACTCGGCTTTATGCTCTGAATTTCCATTAGGTGTGGGCTAATTTCATTAAAATACTCATCCGATTCGAGTCTGGAGACATTGCTGCATTCTTAAACACTAGAAAATATTTAAGTGCACCGCCATCTCATTTTAATATCACATCAAAGCTGCATATATAGATTTGATCTGAAGATCTCAATAAGCTTTTTCGTTATTCTTAACTATAAAGGAAAATGCAATATAATATTCGTATGAAACCGATGCTTTGAAACTTTTCATTAAAAGTTTCAAACGAATGCTTTTCGAAGAAACTTATTTTACGTTAAAAGTAAATTGAAATAAGGATTTCTTATCGAATTATTAGTGTATTTTTATAATTATGACATAGTTATTTTAATTTCTGTTGATCTGCAATAACTTCTTTTTTCCAATTTTTATCTTTAGAATTATAAAATAAATCAAAAAATCAAAGTTATTCTCATAATCATATCGAGAGTAATTAACGAATGCATTTAATAAGCGCAGTATTACAAAAGTCATTGTTATAAAGGCGATCGCTTCGTTAATTTTCCATACGATAGCTGAAATATTTAAGACGATGCTTAATCAAATAATTTTTTAAATATTTCGATATAAAATAATCTTTTTTTCATAAAGAATTGGTTATTCTTCAATTTAAACATTTCAATTGTACCATTATAACCGTTTTAATACAGGATCTATAAAAATTATTTTAAAATTATGTAAATTGTTTATTTCACATTAAAAAAATAGCAAAATTGTAATTGCATTTTATGCAATATAAAAGAATAATTTTTAAAAAAATCTTTGCATAACGTTACACAACATTTTGAAAATAATTAAATAAATAAATTTCCTGATTTAATTTTAAGAATTTTTCGTGTAATTTTAAAAGAAAAAAGAAATTTCTAACTACGAAATACAAAATATTAAATGAGTATTATATTCATATTAATAATTCAATGGCATTTTTACTTGTTTAAATTAAATAATCTGATTTAAAAATATTTATTTTTTTTTTTTAATATTCGTATTTTAAAAATTGGTTATGAAAATTTAAAAATAAATTACACGTTTATATTAAAAATTGTTAAAAATAAAATTTAATATTTTAAAAGAAGGAATATTTTACAAATATGAATGCAGAAGTAAGATATATAAAATTGAACGTAAGATTAGGAGGCCTGTATCTTGGCAACATTTGTTTTATCGAAATTTTTCAGAAAATCAATATCTGATGATATTTTGTAGGAAGGCTAAAGTTTCTTTAACATATTAGATAAGACGTTTGATCTTTTTGATTTATTATAAATTTAGTAATGTAAAGCTTCTCAAAGATTGATGAAAATGTTTGATTTCCTATTTCCTTCTTTAAATATTAACTTATAAGCATAATTCAAATTATATTATATCTAAATCTTTCTTTCTCTAGATTTATTTTAATGAAAAAATTTACATTAAAGTTTTATATTAAATTATAAGCTTTTAATTTTGAATAATAATAATAATATTATTATTAAAAATATTCGATTTTTCGATGGTTTTTAAATGATAATAATGTATTATCTTTTTTTTTTCGTATATAATTTTATTAAAATAGATGGAAGTTTAATCGGGATGAATATAATTTATTATTTGTTTAAAGCATAATAATATGGAATATTCTTGACGAAATTAATCAAAAATAATATTTTATGTTATATATTATTTAGAAATTTTAAATAATATAATTTCAAATTCATTTTTCAATAATAATATTAGAGGAAATCCTAATTTTACGAATTTTCTCATTTCCTAAATAATTATCTATTGTTTATCCAATTTTCTGGTTTGTCTACTTCATTTATCACTGAAAGTAACAATCTGCTGACGTTGCTAACTTCATCTGTCCTGGTCTATATAGGCCTAGACAGTGCAGACTCGCAGATAGATAATTGACAGTTTGAAGGGATAAAATAGTCCTAGTTTGCCAGGATAAAAGTGCGAAATAGCATCTTCTAAGACTTCACTGGAAAATGACAATAATTACTCTTTATCCCAAACTCAACTCGCGCCATCTTTCCTAAGATTCGGTAATATGTATATGTTTTTTTCTATCTTAAGTTTATTACTGTAATAAGTTTAATTAAATTTTTCTTTTTGTACCATTATTACAACAGTCATTTGCTTTTGTTTGAGAAAGAAAAATAAAAAAAATTAGGGAGTAAACAATTATACTTAATATCTTTGACACGTCTACGTACAGGAAAAAAAAACATTTTAATGGTCATTGTCATGTTTTACTGATGTACAAGGTGACACATAGCGCATTCACGTCCTAAGGCGTTTACAAAGTATAACAATTAAACTATCTTACAACGTCATAGTTTTTCTTTGTCTGTTGGAGGTCTGTCCGACCACGTGATTTATTCGCAGTCAAAGATGCAGAAACCTTCTTAGAATTTACTTTGCGTGACCATAATTAATCTCACTCTTGCAACGACTCTTAATAATAATATTAGTCCTATAGTTGTGTAATAGCGCTTTTTCTGGAAGGATCATCAAAAGTAGTATGGAGGACGCTCTTCACTGCCTATTAATATCGTTGCAGTAACAATAATTAATCTCATTTTCTTTTTTTTATCCCCTTTCGTTTGCCTCTAGCCCTATATCAATAGTCTTGTAGGTGTTTGTCTGATATAGGTGACTTTAATTAAGTAAAAGTGGTATTGATTGATGACTAATTTCTTCGAAGAAACATTAATCATTTTTCTTAGGGAAATTTTCACCAAAGATTTCGGTAATTATCCTGACTTGTATTAAAAGTGTATTAAAAAAATGATTGACGGTTATTTTGAACTGGAAATTAATGGTTAGTAGTTTTTATAAATAATTAAAAAGAGAAATGACATCATAAAAAACCTTTTGACTGAAGTTTAATAGATTATAAAAAAAAAATTTTATTCCTTTCCTTAAAATATATTTTTATTTCTAAATTTAATTTACAAAGTAAATAAAAAAAGAAGAATCAGATTCATTCACAAAATTTTAATTTGTACATTAAATTTTCCATAGGAGAAAGATCATTGACAAGTTTGATCAAATTGTTGTTTTATAAAAACTAAGCTGAGGCCTTTGGATATTCGATAGCTTCCAATTACATATTTTAATATAAGCATCGTAACTTGTGAAAAATTTAATTAAAAGAAGATATAATGAATTAAAAGATATAAACCCTTTGCATTTAATTATGTTTGCAAAAGGACAAAAAAAAAGGAAAAAATATTAATAAAGTTTAAATTAAAAAGAATTTTGTAGGATTTTTTCATTAAAAAGGAACGAATTTAAATTGAAAGCCGTATGAAACTTTCTCTGAGGCTGAAGCTCATATGAGAGAGATTTCAATACATTCTAGATTGAAGAGTTTTTCATGAACATGACACTTCATGTGGACTGTAGGCAGAAGCGAGCGTTGAATTGACTAGCCAATCGAAGTGGAACTACTATCACACGACAAACAAACATTACAACTAGTTCTTTACTGTTTGGGATAGAAGAAGGTATTCTATCGTTTCTCTCGCATCTTACATTACGTATCCTTGCATAAAAATGTCCTCGGGTCTTCTATGTTGATCTCTGTTTCGACTACTTCAGACATCCGTACTTTCTCCGTTTCTCAAGGCATATTACGTCGAACTCTGCAAGGAGAAAAAAGTTCGTGTTTCCCCGAGGCCAATGAAACCCTCATACCCGACACAAAACAGGTGGTTCCTATTCACGATTGGAAATTGAACCAGAGTCCAGTCATGTAATCCCATACTCTAGTAGGGAACAAAAGCAGGCGGCACAAGATCTGCAAAGAACAATAAAACAGCCCCTCCAGGAAATAGAAATGGCGTGGGTCTTCCATTTATTTTATCATGGTGGATTGTTTGTTCATGAACTGGATTGTGGAGAAAAGGATGCTTTATTCCATTCCTTCGATGTTTGGAAGCTAAGTTGTGTCGGTGGACATCAGTGCTTCCTATTTTTTCTTTGTGATATTATTAACTCCGTTAACTGGTTCTGGCTATTTTTACTTTAGACGCGTAGAAAGACATGAAATATTGAATGAAAGTAGAACGTTCTTTGTCAAAATATGAACAACTTCAGTTATTTTATTTTGTATATTGCATTAAATAATGCTTCGTTATTATTGCTATTATTCGAAAGAAAACGTCAATTTCTTATTATTAAATTGTTTTCAAAAAAACATAATTTCCTATATTCGTAACTTTAAATGTTATGTTTAAATAATGTAAAACCCAGCAATTCATACGCCTATATAATGTAATTTTGACCCAAAACAATAATGTCTTAATTTAATATTCACAAATTCATTTGAAAATACCTTTATCTATAAAATTCGAAAAGAAAATCAATTAATCGTAAGTGTTTTACTCGTAAATGGTTGCATAAAATGAATAAAAACGTAATATAAATAGTACTGTAAATAGTTTAGCATTATTTACACAAATACATCGTTACATTATTATAGATTCGGATATGCGTTTGGAAGTAATTTTAAAAAAAAGCAAAGGTTAAAGTCGCTATCGTAACATTTGTACAAGATGTCTTTCCTTTCAGTTTACAAAAGAAAGTTTTTATGACCATATCGTAAAGCTTTATTTATAATGGAAGCTTAACCAAGTATGGAAGAATATTGTATTGATTGTTTAATTCTATTATTTCTGCCAAAAACATAATTTGCTGTCTTTTTTAGATAAGAAACAAAAGAATCGCTACCACATAATCATTAGATTAAAAAAATACCTGTAATTTTTCCTCTACAATGGATTCAAATGTTGTTTCGTTATTTATAAATCATAAATATCATATATTTAATTTTATTCGAATATAATAGAGAAATATTCTATATAAATTTAGATAAACAAAGGTCTTTTGTTATTGGACTTTTCTATAGTTTATGATTGCAATTTACTCTCAAGTAATAATATAATAAATTATTTTTGATTTTCCTCCTACTAAGAAATAATTGGCCAAGGTTAGGAAATGAAATATATATAAACCGATTTATTAATTAAATAAATAAATTTTTTAAATGTTTTATCAGATAAATAAATTTTATGGTCCTTTAATTACCCGAAAAATACGTATTAATAATATTTAAAATTTTATTATCATCTTATTTCCTCGTTATTAAATTATTGCGAAATTTTCCGTCTCTATTAAATTACCTAATAAAATTTCTTATAAATATATGCAGGCTTTTGAATAATTTTTTTAGGTTAAACTTATATAAATTTAATTTTAAATAATTTTATTTTTATATATTTTTCTTTCCAATCTCATTTTTATATTTTACTTTGGCTAATAATAAATACATAAAATATACATGTTTATTTTTTATATATTTTAGAATTAGAAAAATAAATAAATAATATTTTTCAATATTTGATAAACAATTGTTCGATAGTGTAAGTAAGAAAGAAAAAAAAAAGAAATTTTCTGAAGAAAAATGCAAATGAAAAAATAGAATCCGAAACTAATAAAAGAGAAAAAATTCATATTGCAGCAGAGGACGAAAATCTTATTCAGACAGATAAACTAACGCTAGAGGAGAAGCGGGAGAAAAAAAACAAACAATATTCTTCATTCGCATGGATGCTAACATGATTGGATGGAAAAGAGAAATTGTTTACAGGTGAAATTCCATTCGTCAACTATATGACAATAGATTTATTTAAAGAATAGGATATCTAATTTAGTTGATTTGGTCAGGGATCGTTGATCGAAAATTTGGAAATGCAATTAGCCACAATTACGATCGTTTACTAACAATTCATAAGCCGTAAAGAAATGAATTGACCAATGATAGTTCTCTATATTAGTGAGGGAAGACCCGTTCAGCTAAGCGAATGACGTAATCTCGATCATCAATAATGGTTTGGTCCCATCCAATTTACTTTTATCTCGGACCTAGAAGAAAATCGCAGTTCAATCAGACCGGGTCTGTAGATTGTACAGAGAGAGAAACTTTTTAAATTGCACGAACACCCCCCGATCTCGGACTGATGTCGACTCTAATCTGCCCAAATTTCTGGAAAAGACTCCAACGTTTTCGATGAGAGCGTGCGATGCTAGAAAAGAAAGAATCCAAGAAAAAAATGCAAGCGGTTCATCGAACGCGAAGAAATTGCCGGATTTTTCTTTTTTTATCTTTATTTCTTTTAGCGTATAAAAGACTTTAAAAGTTTCATGGAAAGTCTTATAAATGTGCATCGCCTTTTTTTCTTCTCTGAATATTCAATGGAATCTTGTGGAACTAATAATGGCACAATTACTCCCCTTTCGATTTGCAACATTAAGCCAGTGGCAATGACTTTAACAGAACAGTTTTCTGCTAAAAATTAATCAGCCGAAAACATTTTAGAAAGTCATATTTATCATGAGTTAAGCACCGATTGTTTATACAGTAGTTGAATTAACTACTTCCTTATATCTACTCATAAATCTTTTTAACATTTATATTATACATACATACATACATACATACATGGTTACGTTGTATTGATTACAGGAAATAACAGTATTTAATAAAGTTTTATAATGAAAAATTTAAAACATTACGGGACTTTCATTTATAAAAAGATATTAAACGTTTATATAATTATTTGTTAGGTAGACCATGCAGTATAGCAGAATATAAGTTGGAAAAAAATTCTATTATAAAAATTTGATTATAAAAACATCCATCGTAAAATACAAATTTGATTTCTTTCTGCTTAACGAACCTTGCATTTCGATCGTATTAGACATTACAAAACTCCATTTGAACATAGAACAAGTAATTCTAACAATTGTTTTTCTCCACCGGTATGGCTATTCAATCAACATCGAACTACGAAACGACATTTCGAGAAAACGTCCAAAATGCATGATTTACTAGACAATTGGATTTCCTCTGAACAGAATGTAGAATGTGCGATTTCCTACCGTAACTACAATAGACATTTTAAGGGCTACCACTCGAATAAATAGTTGTATGTACGATAGAGTGACACGATTAAGAGAAAAAAATTTTGCAACGATTTTGGAAAATAGTCGGTCACTTCGACGATTCTTTCCGGATTAAATCGATATAACGATATTGTAATCGTTATAATATACATGATCATTTTTTCCCTTCTTGTCGATTAAAATATTTCCTAATGCATGAATATAGTTTATATAATTGTATTATTTAAAGAGGAAAAAAAATTGAAACTATTTTAGTAACAGGGCTATTTTAGTTACATATCGTCCATTAAGTTAACGCGATAAGATTCATTTTAGAAAATACACATCGAGTGAATTTTTTAAATCCAGTTTTCAGCATCCAACAGATCGCATCTCTCTCTGCCTGTTAATGGTTACTTTAAGCTAGGTTAAAGTTTCAGCCGAAGCCATTAGATGTCGTCATGTCAAATGGACGAGATTTTTTCCGCTTCTTGGTCCTTTCATCCCTTTCTCCCATCTTATGAAGAGGAAAAAACTGAAATGTCTTGCAAAGATTCTACTTCCTTCTGCGTTTCTCTGTCTCTCTCTCTCTCTTTCTCTGGGACATCATAGTTTAAAGTGAAATACATCGATTTCCCTGTACGGAAAACACAATCTTTTAATGTTTGAAAGAATTATAGGTTTTCTTTGTGTGCGATGGGACCGGATAGAAAAGAAACAGAAAATCTCCGTCCGTCTTAAGCTAAGAGAAATTCTGTAAGGCGACACAATCTCTATCCCGGAAAGAAGGTGATTGGATGCTGAAGGTCTGATTCTACATTTGTCTCTATATTTCAATTTTTCCGTGTTATAGTCCTATGCTTTGAATATATGCAATATTGTGTCGTCACTTTTCTTATATAGAACGATATCGATATCTTTAAATGACACATTTTCTCTCTTAGTGTATATTTTTATATTGGTTAAGCAAAAAAGCTAAAACACTCCGTCAAATATATTCTAAAGACGATTTTATAGATCTGTCCGCAGGGAGAGAAAAGAGCGCTATTCTGTTTTAACTTTGGAAAATTTTCGGTTTATAGGGCCTATCGTCTTGTAACTTTTTAAAATTAAATTAAATAATGTCATAGACTTTTCTTCTATTAATTTACATATCAAAAATGTCTTTTCTTGTACTTTAATAAATCTCGAAGTGCTTAAAAGGATTTTATTTTTTTGTCGAAAATGGATTTGCTTTTTTGATGTTATTCCATTAGACGAATAAAAATATCCATGGACCTACGTAAAATGGAATAGGATTTGGAAAGAATTTAATGTTCTGTTTGAGTGAAACGGTATATTATTATTTTATAAAGTAAAAATCTTTATATATACATCTTATATTTATACCAAAAAAAGCTATGCTTAATTTCTAAAATGTGAAATGTATTCTTAATGGAATTAAATATAAGCTTATATGGTAAAATGTACACTACCTGTACATATTTAATATTATAAAGAGAGCGTCATTTAAGCTTATTTTGTATGTAAAAATGTTTCATTAAAACTTATTATTTTCGAATGGTATTAACATTTTTGTTTTCCTTTTCCAAGACTTTTTCGAATTTTTTCATAAGATTTTTTTAAGACCGTCAGAAAAACAAAGTGAAAAAAATTCAACCTACACTTTTATAAAAACCAGTTATTTTATTTAAATATAGTAGATACTATCAGAATTTCTTATTTATTCGGCCAAGAGCGAAATAAATTTTGATGTACGTATATTTTACAATTCTGTCGAACTCTATTTATTTTGCGCATATTTTACGAAGTAGTTTTTAGGAATTTGTTTTTGATGTGCCATACTTCGATTCTATATGACACAAAAACTAGTCTATAGATTCTGTTTTTATTTAGTATATAACACGCCTAAAACAACAAATAGGATAAATAAATATGTCAAACTGTCGAGAATATATCATATTTTCATACCTGATCGATAATACCGTACACTCTGGTTAAAAAAAAAGTGAAAAAAAGGGTCATTTTAGTACCGACAATTGAACATTTTTAAAAGAAAAATCTTTTTTTTTTTTTTTTTTCGTTGCTTCAGTAACAATTAAAATACTCATGGGGAAGGGCAATTGTATTTAGATACTTGTTCACTTAAAGCTTCTATAAATACACAATGCAGTTTAAATAAAGTAAAACTTCAGCTTTAAAACTTACCCTAAGGTCTTTTATTTTCAAAAAATAAAAAATAAAATAGAGAAGGAAACTGAAAAGTAAGATATTGGTTAAACGGAGTAAGACAATTACATAAAAACTTTACGTTTTATATTTAATTAACTCTTGCTTCAGTTCAATAATGAACTCTTTCCGCTTTTCACACTCCTTTTCAATTAATAAAATATCATTAAAGCATAAACAATATTTAAAAATTATTTATTAAAATAATTAAATTTTTAATTACCTGCGCTTTTATTTATTGATAATTTTAAAATTTACTTACTCTTATGACGAAACATTTTCACGCTTCATGCATGGAACAAATTTAAGTATAAAGTGTTAAAAAATAAATAAATAAATCAAAATATAAGAGAAATAATGCTTTAAACTAAGGTTTGATAAGTTGTGAACTACAAGCAAAAATCATTTTATTCATAATAAATTTATGAATGAAAAAATCAACTAAAATCTATACTTTTAAATATAATTTTCTTATTTTTAAATTCAGTTTTATTGTGTTTACATTTAATATTAATTTTTTAAAGATATCTTTGGCTTAATTTGTAAATTAAATTGCAATATCTGTACTTAATATGACATACTAATTTATTATAAATTGTTCCTTACATATAGTACAATATACTATAAGTAAAAAGCTGCTTACAAATTATAATTACATAAAACAATTGTTTATCTGTAATATTATATAATTCGTTTTATACAGTATATAACGCATGTTTCGTTAAAGAAATATGGAATTGGTATTTCACGTATTCAGTTCGAGCTTATATTTCGTGTTTTTTTTTCTATATTGGTTACTTATATTTTCTATAGAAATGATTATTCTTTATGCCTTTTTTTATATTTACACATAAAAATTGTTTGTTTTACGTTCACATAAAAGCTAAAAAATTATATAGTAGGTTACATAACAACTTTTTCAAACTTATTCACTTTTTTTTTTATCAACGGTACTAAAAACGAAATTGTCAGGTAACATCGGTATCTTTTTAGATATATTTCAGTATTTTTTCTTCCTTTTTTTGTCAAAATATCAGTGATTAAAAAATATGTCAACTTTCCTGAAATTCAGGAAAGTTATTAAGAATTTTTTAAAAATATAATGATAATAAGAGAAAAATATGGCGTATGAATATATGTTGTTTAAATAAATAAAAAAAAACTTATATCAATTTGTAAAAGAAAAAATAAAATTTATGCGGTGTTAGAGAGAAGAACAATTATTTGGTGAATTGAGAAAATTGATTTAGTTCGGACAAACCAATTAGTCAGAACAGTTTAGCCTATTGGAGAATCATACCTACAGGTATTAAGCCAGGTCTTTTGATGGATTTGGAACAGATGAGTGTTGCAATCCGATCTGTCTACTCTATTGGTCAGATGATGCTTCCATTCGACAGATGGCACTTGGTATCATCTAATTTCGTGAATTCGGATGGCCCTTGTCACTCGCGCGTTTATTTAATTTCAATTCTATTGCATTGAATCTGTCGATTCTTTAATTCTGTTTTTGAAGAAATAAACTATTTTTTAAAAATAAAACATAAATTTTAAAAGGACTCTTCCTCGAGTTTGGTCATTAATATCTGTAACCAATGAAAACGCAGTTTCTTCCAATTTTAACAATATTTTATTTTCAAAATAGTAGCTGTCTTCGAAAATCAAAAATTCCAGTAGGCGGATGTGATTCTTGACTAGACAAAACGATTTTTTCTTCAATATTAAACTTGTCCAAACTAACGAGATCGTTATTTCTTTTTGTTCCTGCAGCTGAAAAGAAAAAAGTTTTTCAATTTAAAATAACGCCATCGTTATTATTTCGGAAATTTAAAAATAAGAATAAAAAAAAAAGATCAATTTCGTTACGTTTAATAAACATTTCTGCACCTGGTCTCTATTGATTAATATTACGTCTAATATAGTTAAGAGCGAATTTTTTTTCGAAGATAGTCGAGCTTTTTCTGGTGACATTTACCTGCCTATCAAACGTTCATATCTTTGGAGCGAGATAGAGAATAACATAAACTCGTACGTGTGAGTGGAACAGTCGAGAAAACTCTCGAATAAATGGACGTTCTTAGAGAGCAGGAACATTGTGCCTCTGGTCAAATATGCCATTGCTGGACTCGTGATAACAGGACAGTGCAACGACACCTTACGAACGTAGAGAAGGGGAGAAATAATGCTTGTCCTATCGAATTCCTTCCCCCGTCTCGTTCATCTCGTTAAAGAAGCGTCCGTCCTAGCCAGGCAAACGTTCTATCAATTGGAAGATTTTCCGGACGTTATTAAAGCTTCCCTTCAGACGGATACTGTTACTTGGAGATCTTCCTGGTCGTCTTAACCGGTCTCGCATATTCCTGGTTGTCATGGTTACATCTGAGGAAATCCCCTACCCTGCATGTGCTGGAATTGATGAGGAGACGTCATAGTTGTCAATGGCAAAACGCTTTTCTTTTTAAAAGTAATCTAGGGATTCTCGCTTGATAAACACTACAACAATTAGCTTCCCCTTGGATATTGCTCCTTTTGCTTTCTTTTTAGCATTCCGCACAGTCAAAAAATTCGCCACTCTCGATCGGTAACAAGAGTGAAATGCATTTTATTTAATATTTATCGTCATCTAAAATTCTGTTTCTTTCACAAGCTGTACATTTGGAAGAATACACGTATAGTGGACAAGACGGAAAGAAAAGTACGCATCATAAAATGCGAACGTGATTCGTAGAGCCACACCTGTGTATCGACACGCGGTCATCGATGGAAAGGTTTTTTCCGTTTTTTTTCCTTCTCCTCCCCTTTCCACCCTCTTTAGATTAGACGGGAAGAGGCAAGACGGATAGGTGGGGTATGTGCGATTTGTCAAAGTAGGCCTTATCTTCTAGACATCTGTTTGAACGAATGATGGTTTAAGATGTATGTAATAAATGAAGGTGTCAGATGGACTCTGTCCCAATCTAACGGCCGGCCAGATATAAGGTGTGTGAGGTCTTAGTTTAATAAGATGGCTCGACCTGTCCGAATTGCTCATAGACGAATGAACAGATTCCGCCCACCTGTCTTTCTGTATGTCGTGATGCCTTCAAGTTGACGCCATCTGAACTTATCGTCGATTTTGATCATTTTGATCTACTAAACTTCTGTTAACCGAAGATTCGTCAAAGATAATCGTAATCTATTTTTAACTAGAAATATTTGAAATCAGTATTAATCATTAGCTGTATTATTCGACTAGAAATAAGTTGAAATCCGTTGAAAAATAAATAAGTGCGTAACGGGAAAAGATAATTACATCTATTCATATGCTAATTTTCTCATTAAATCAGGCGTAAAATATAACTGCAAGTTATTAATGAGAGGGTTTTACGGATTATCTTTTGTAAAACAATCGTTATGACATCATAAGGTCCGGTTAATGACGTCAGTGTTTCGTGATAAATGTACGGCAACCTATTTGGAATCCTTGCAGATTACAACTCATTATAGATCGTTAAGGATTGTAGCAGATGTGATATTTTATCTGCGAGAAAGAGAAGAGCTGACAAGGTCTAATTTGTGGGATAAAGACGGTACCACAAGAATCGAACTCTTTTATTATTTAATACGTTCATTTGTCGATAATGGAATAGGCAGAACTGGTTTAGATATGTCCGAGTGGGTATCTTTTACTGTCCCACCCCTACAATTGATCGTGCTTTAGTTGAACTATCATTTCAGTTCTTCCTTATGGATGTTGGAGTTAAGGGGAGGGGGTACTTGAAGCAAAGGGGGAACTTATATGTCTGGCGAGTTGGTCTCACGCACACTCCAATGTTCAATATCAGAGTCCAGGTGAACACCCTTTCTATGTTTGTCCAGTTCTTTCTGGTGCGTGAAATATTGGCTTGGAAAACTGCAACTTCGCCATGTAAAGTAACGATATTATGAACTTTAAGATCCTTCTTTGCGGTGTAGAATTACAAATATATCGTCACCCCTTAACACTTTCGAGCGGCCGACAATTAATTCATTTTACTTTAACTAGATTAAATTCTAAAATAATCTACAAAGTCATTTCTATTTACTTCAATTAAGCAAGTCATTAGTATAGCTTGTACATTAATTTTTGACATTAAATTTTCTTCATTTACTTTGTTGATTATCGTAAGGGTAAACTTTGCTTAGTTCTTCGGTAATAATTTTACATTCACGAGTTAAACTATGTTTTTTAAAATCGTTTATTATTCTTTGGGTTAGAAGGCAAGAAAAATAATTTACTGCACGTTTGTGTATTTTAATCAGAATCAATGTATGAGATTATTTATTGAATATTTATTTATATTCGTTTCAATTGTATAATTTGAAAGTACAAAAGAATTGTTTTTTGAGCTATCTAATAACATCGCGTTTTGGAAAAATTCCAGAAAAATAGAGGAAAAAACTGATGTGTTTGTGCAATAACTCAAGTTTATTCATCTAAATCGAATTAGAGAATGATATTTTTCTAAATACAAAACACGAAATAACCTTATTTATTTTATTCTTTCAAACATTCGTGTTTAGTGATCGGTTTTAAAAAAGTATTTTGTTAGTTTATCCTATTATTTATCTACAAATAATAAAGTTAAGCCAGAAAATTCAAGAGCATCATTTATAATTATTAATTTATTATTCATCTTAATTCATTAATAATATTTTATAATGTACTTTAAGCATAACAGTAGAGGAAAGATTTAAATTAAATATAAATATAGTTCAACGTTTTGTTTATTGAATATTATTCAATGCTAAATTTAAAACATTCTAAAAATAGTAAGTTTTGTATTAATAAATTTGATATATAAGTGTATCTAAAGTAAATATATATTTTTAAATATTCAAATAAAAATAGCTCACGTTTTAAAATATTAAAAGAATTGAATTTTTCAATCGAATAATAATTCAATTCTATATTGTTATCTTTCACTTTTTAAAAAGAATTCATACATTTTAAGGTTATAAAGTATTCGGAAAATTCCATCATCGACTAAGAAAACAAATGCAAGTTTAAAAAAAATTCTTTAAAAATCTGATGGAAAGAGGACCGTCTTGGGTAGTGTTATCGATCTCTTTTAGTCTTGGGACGCCATCTTGCGCATCTCCCTGTGACTCTCTTAGGTGTAAATTCCTCGCATGGAGAACGGCAAAGAGGGATGGAGCAGAGGGGTGGAGAATCTCAGTCACGTGACCCATCACACTACTGACAGGCCGGAGAACGAAGTATGACCGTTTGCAGGACGCGACATCTACTTTTTCTACAGAATATCGATTGAACGTCTCAACCCAGTAGGTCAGCTACCGCTGTCCCATCCTCCAATGTGACGGTTGAATTTGTCTGTACAAAGGTTGAATATTTCCTTTGAAGTGCATAGACCCCGCTCCATGTTTTTTTCTTATTAAAATCGCGCTTCTCTTACAAAACAATCTTTAGAAACATTCTAAAATTACTTTCTTTTCTTCTCTGGTAAAAAAACTAGCCTGTAATTAATATCTCTTCGTTTAACTTTATATATTTATATGTATTCATTTTTGAATTAAACTCAACTAGAATTTGTATTTTCTTTATTTCTGACTGTATATAAATCTTTAAATGGTTGCTTCTTTGGTATTCATGAGATAAGTTAAATCGATTAGCTTCACAGTGACTTTTAAGGGAATTGAATATAAACTTTACAACATTGTACAACGTTTCGACTTTAAGTGAATCCCCCTCTGCATTAGTTGTGTCAGGAATGTAAACTTCTTAGTCGAATGAATGGAATGCATTAGTCTATTGGTTGCTATATTCTATCAGAGATTTTGTGCATTTTGTTTCCTTCAGTTGACCATCTAACATCAGTAATGGTTAAAAATGAATACGTGCATTGAATTTAAATTTTTTATGGTTAAATTTTGAAAACATACATTATGTAAATCGGCTATGATCTCATATTTATAAAGATTTAGCTACTCCTTCAATGAATAAAATCCTTTCCTCCATCTTCACTTTTCCTCTTTTTTAGTTACTCCTATGCTGTTTTAATGCAACATTTAACGTGCAATTTCCACTAATTAAGAAACGAAAACAGTTGTTCCATGCTAATTAATAAGAAACGGAGTGTAGAATACAATAAAAACAATTTATTTAACGAGTTGTTAAAGAATTCCACTTGATTCAACAATCCTGATGCTTGAATGATTCCGAGGTGATTCTGTGTTCTGGAAGCGGAAGAAAAAAACCAAGAAAATGTTGGAGAATTCAGGGGGAGGTATTAGATAGAGGCCAACACTATTAGTTTTTACAGATCCGTCAGCGAACAGAAAAAAAGACAAAAAAGAGAAGAAAAAACGGTTAGAAAAACTGAGTAGAGTCGCAATTCAACAGTAAATAAGCTTAATCTACACTACAAGCCAACAGACGTATCTTATCAAAGAAAGAAAGAAACGAGGGAAAAAATCTACCAATAATTCTGTACCGAGAAATTAGCAGCATGTGTCGTGGAATTTTCTTCTTTATTTTGGTTTGAAAGCTGCTGCTGCTGCTGCTATAGTTTACGACCTCTTGGTTTCTCTCCTTCTACTTATAGTCACTTTTTTTGAATGAAAAAAACTAATCTGCAGAAACAAAAGTCGACTTTTATTAATATTTCTCTCCTTATATAGATAGACTTTCGCTCAAATAAGAGAATTTGGCAAAATTTTTAAAATAAACAAATTTAAAAAAAAAACAATAGAATTAAATAATTAAAATTTTAAATTACTGACACACGTAATTATTTAATATACGTATAGTGAAAGTTTTAATCTGAGAGATCGTTCTTAACCGTTTTTCTACCAATATGAGAAGAAAAACTAAATAAATGTTTTGTGACAATGACAGAAGTGGTCAGTTCTGGCTTTAGTGTGTCCTCTAGTGTGCTGCCACCTGGGAGTGGTGAGTAGTAGTTACATGGTCTACCCGACCGTGCCAATAGTGTGTCAACAAGGTAACGTTGTTGTAGTGAACACAGGTTGCCTCCTACGGTCATCAGTTGGACAATTGTAGCCATTTCAACATCTACTTATCGCCCTGAAAAGTACAGTTCTTTTCCATTTCCTATAATAGTCGAACAGATCTGAGAAGGCTACCTGAATACTACAAGACTGATTAATTAAAATTTAAAATGCTTAAATTCTTACCAACTCTAACGTGACACGAATTGCCATTTAAACTTCTCTATATGCACGTAACCAGGCATTAAAAATAAAAATAATTATTACCTATTTGTAAATTTTACCCTTTTTTAAAAAAACTTAGCATTGATATTTACAGTTTTATATGTGGTAAAAGTAGAAATAATTAGATAAAATGATCGTCGATTTGAATGAATCACTTGTAATTTCAGATGAGAAACAGTTTCTATTAATAAATTTTTATTTATTACACATCGCATGTTGGTGCGAACAATTTTTCAATTGGATGAACAACACCTCCTGGTCAGTTCCGAAACTCCCGTAGATAACCCGAAGATAAATGGTTGAAAATTTCGACCACATAAGTTCTGTCGTCCTGAGGTATATTTCAATGTCCCGCATGATAGAAATGCTGTAGCATAGAGTCTGCAGACAACCTATCAATCTGTACAGTAGGTCTAAAGTTCGCTCGAAATTGGACGGAGACGCAAAACGGTGAAGATATTTATATGGTGTGATATTTTGACAGCTTTCTTCGTTCAGTTTCTAGTTAGTGGACAGAATGAATTATACTCACCTATATTATGCCCGTATAGAATAAGCAGAAAATTATTTGTATGAATGCTTTCAGATCTACAACATAAGTCTGAGTTGTTCATTGTTATTGCAGCTTATCCTTGTTATCGTGAGGTATTTACTATTGGCTAGCTGCATCCCAACACAAGTGTCTGTGGAAGGTCAACCTAGGCGGAAAAGCTGAGTTTGTATATTCCCTATTGTCGATCGGAATCTCGTAGGAACTATATACATTTGTAATCAGATAGATGGAATTGTGTACTTTTTCCAGAAGAACATATGGGCTTGTTTAGTCACTACAGTCTACTCTATTAAAATCTGAATCTTTGTCCGAGAAACCGTATCTACAATACTGAGTTGTCTGCTGTATGTAGGCCTACTTCAACGTAGACCATATTTTCTTTTTTACTTTTGAAAAATTCCAATTTTTCATTCGTTCCATTTCCTACTAGAAATTTATTAAAAATCAATTTTTAATTTAAATATCATATTATATATTTATGGGTTTACATAATATTTTAATTGACGAAATCCGATTTACACCACTTTAAAAACAAATTTAGAACTGTTATTAATTCAAATCTCATTTAATATTTAAAAAATCAAACATAAAAACAAGGATTTTCTAACTTTATAATATTTAAACGAACATTTTATAGGCCTAAAATATTATTTTCGATCAATATTTAGGATTTATATTAATAACAATTCGTAATTTTAAATAAATATAAACATTTAAAAACTAATATATTTGATATTTGCATATTTTAAAACTGTATAATCTTGGCCTAATTTCCAGACCTTTATAATTATATGTCTTTCAAATTATGTATAGTAACAATATATATATATTACTTTTATAACACTAAAAGCATTGCAATAAAATATTGCAAGGCTGTACAATCCTGTAAAAACCTAAACTTTAAATTACGTTTTTAATTTTTAAACTTATATATTTGATAATTGATAAAACGAAACTTTAAACTGCTTGTTAAGGATACCAAAAATAAGTATTTATTAGAACTATTTTTAGCTTTTTTTTCGGTTCGCTCCAGCTAATTACATCCAAATAACAAGAAAGATGAGATTTTAAATTGTAGTAAAGTAAATTAACCTTATATATTTTTGTTTTAAGCTTTTTTAAGTAATAAGACCTATTTCAAATCTATTAAATTTCTTTGTATTACTCACTGTTAAAGGAATAATTGTTAAAATTAGAGGTTTTCGTTCTTATGTAGCTTCTAAGAAAAAACAAACAAAAAAATCATTTGAGTGATTTTAGTTCTCGTTATCAAGCAAAGCTTTTTCTACCCCACTTTTAGCTGATTTCATTGACATCTATACCATAGAAAACAGTGACAAATCATCATTTTCTCTCTATCAGATTTGTCTCATCCCCTCCAATAATGATTCATCAAGTATTGTCTACTTTGTAGGCCTGATCATAACTACGTTTATTATTTTGTAAGCTAATAAAGGGTATACAAAAATATTAATGGCTTCTCTAAAAATTTTAAAAATTTAAAAATTTTTAAACTTCTATATTTATAAATTTTAAGACTTTGTAGACTTCATGCATTGTTTTTAGGATAAATTCACACTCTCAGTTATGTAAAATAATGATTAATTTAGTAATTCGATCGTAATTTTAATCATTATGACATGTTAAAAAGTTTCGTTTATAAAATTTACGAATTTTTAATTATTTACATAATTAATATATTTAGAATATTTTTGCATATTTATGAATAAATTAAGACACCAAAACCAGTTGAATGATGTTAATTATTTGTAAACTTTCATTAAATATAAATGAGATAAAGATTATATAAGTATTATGCAAATTATTATCTATTGTTATAATTAAATTTTACCTGAATATTACGAGAAAAATCTCAGAAGAGCAAGCGGAGCGTTGTTTCTCTATTGAAGTCAGGAGGACAAAATGGCGAAAAAGAAAAAGACTCCCCATGTGGTCCATCCTCTGTTCTCCCCCCTCGACCGACCTTGACCTGGTAAAACATAGACTTCCGGTGTACTCTGAATGGTGACCGGCTGGCTAGCAGTGGCCAGCCTATAATCAGTGAAAGAAGAGGGGATGGCAGGGGAGAAAAAGTAGGTTAGGAGGAAGTGGAAAATCCCTCCTGGTTTTTCTCTCTTTCTCGTTCTCTATCTCCTATATTCTCAGATCTGGTTTTTGACCGTCTATTTATTTCCATTGGGCTTCAAAAACTTCTTTGATACCGGATAAATAAACAACTTAAAACTATTTTAATTTCATGTAATTTTAAAATATTTTCTAATATATATTTTCGGGTTAAACTATGCGTGTGATTAATTTCGCACCATATAAATGTAATTTTAAAGAAATTAAATAAAAAATACATTAGCAAACATATTTTTTGTAGAATAGATTTACATATATTTTTATAGCACATATCTTATCTAAATATATACGGTAGGAGTGAAATGGCGCGTATTATTTTAAAAGTTTTGAGAAAAAATAATATAGTAAAAATATGCATTCAAGTTCAAATAAAAGTAAATAAAGGTGAATAAAATCAACTTTACTTATTCTAATATTTATGAAAATGTAGATTTTTATTTTCAATTCTGCATAATAAACATTTGTCAGTGGGAACAAAACTAGTCTACATCTCGCCAGGCTGTATTTTGGCAAAAATAAAAGAAAAAAGATAAGAGTTTTGCCATTGGGAGCCTGGGGAGTTACAAAATAACTTTTTAATAGAAAGGACTAGCATCTCAATTCAATAAAAGTTCTGTTTAGTCTTTGTATGCTATCACGTAATAAATTGTTTTAGGTTCTGACTATGTATTAATTTTAATATTTTAATAAATATATAACTCCTAGAAAAAATATATATTTATTTAATTTTTAAATATATATCTTATCTAACCTGTTTTATGAATAGTAAAACTATACACAGTTCCATTATATTTTTGAATGCTTTTACTTATTAAACCTGAATAGATTTTGTTTCTTCGATGGAATAACCATTTATAGTGAAAGATAAATAACATGAAATTTATTTTGTATGTATTTATATATACAGTATTTGCATATATATATTTCTCAATTGTTGCATAAGTTCCAAACTATAAAAAAATCTAAAACTATTTAAATTTAAATAAATAAGATATAAAGTAATGTAGATATATTATTGGCTGTGTAAGTATCACTTAACTGGCTTCTATACAGTTTGTTAACTGCCTCATCTAAATTATGTCTATTTTATGGTAATTTTTGTTTTTGTTATAACCTATCAAAACTATGCTTAAACGTTGAAATTTAATATCGCTCTGTGAAGGTCTATTTATAAGCAATTTAAGATATATGAAAGTTTTAAATTGCTCTAAGACTAGGTGCTTCATTTTAAATATAAGATATGAGATAGACTATAGTACATAAATCTGGGAACATGATTAGAGTCATTAGCGTGCGATTGGACAGAAATGATAAAACAAAACTGAAATAACTATCAGGAAATCCTATAACTCTGTGCAACCACGTCCTCTGTAGGTAAGAATCAGAACCATATTGTGGGAGAGTGTTATATAAGCTTGCTATATGATATCTATAATCAACAATTGTGAAATATCCGGAGACTTTTCACCATTTGGGAATTTTAGCCTATCGAACTTAGTGTTTATAAATTTAAATCATTCGATATAGACCTTTTAATCCAAGAATTTCCGTTATGGTAAAGTCTTCATTCGCAGTCTTTAAGTGAAAAGTGGAAAGTTTCTACATAATGCACTGTATCCCCGGGGAGGATTGAAGAGGGGTATGAAAAGAGGGAGAACGCGTGTTGGTGATTGATCTGGTTCAGTTCTGGGACGACGGGCACAAGACGGATACATGGACCTAGCGCCCGGCATGCTTATCTGACCGCCACAGGCAGCCACCATTTTTACTCCATCTTGCCAGCCTTTAAGTTTTCTTCAGTTATGTAAAAACCTTAGCCATAAGTAGTTCGCCCCCTCTTCTCTTAGTATAAAGTAAAGAAGGTTTTATCTGCAGCTTCGGGGTGGACCGAGGAGAAAAGACGAGATGCAAAACTCTACGTCTTGTGAATTATTAATCCGTAGTCTGTAAATCATAGATGTTTTCTCTCCAACACACCAGGCACGGATCTATCAGCTAGAAGATGTTAGCACACTAGGCTCTAAATAGTTTCACGATGGATCGTAAATACTCAGCTGTCTGCTTCCTTCTATGTTGAACTGACCTGTTAGGTCTTTCTGCCTACTGCCCAAACCTTCTTAAGAATGCTGTTTGCGTAATATGCTTCGCAAGGTCGAAGATTGTTATGTTTGAAAACATTTTTTTCCTGCTCACTGTAAACAATCCCGGTATTATTTTGATAACTTCTATTACATTTTTTTTTTTTTTTTTAGTGCAATTTTAGATCTATTTTTCGGTTAAACTATGGATTTTTACCATGTCTCTTCTTCAAAATTTTATTTTTATTTTCGAAGTTTACGATTGTAATAAGTTTGATTTTTACTACGGAGGAAGCTTATTGCGTAAACTTAGCTTTAATGTATTGTTGAAAAGTCTTTTTGCAGGAATGTAAAGATTAAGTATGAACATAAATTTCACGCATAAATATATTCATTTAAAATTATATGTTTCATTTCGACGTGATTAACTTCGCGAACTGAGGAATATAAAAATCGTACACTAATAAAAAAAAAATCTTTGAATAGTATGCAATGAGAGTATATTATCAAATATTAGGTTAAAATTATTGAAATGGGAATAATTTCAGAATGAAAATTCATAATTTAAAACGATTCCGTTCTATTTTAACTAGTTTGAGTAGCACGAAGAAAATATTCTCAATTAACTTATCTATATATTGTTTCTTTTCTATTCTATTAATTTCATGAAGAAAAATCATCTAGGTGGCTTCCACGTTTCTAGTGACACTCCAACTGTCACCAGCAACCGAAGATGAATGGCCTGAGGTGTATTGACTGTAACTTTTCCTTCCTTACTAATCTTACGAGTCAAGAAATATGACTATTGGTCCGTGAATGGCCTTCGTTTAATTTCGTTTCCTGTGTCTGCATTTCTGGTCTTTTCTATTACCAAACTGAAGATTAAAGAAGTGTTTTTGTCAATAAAATATGTCGAACTTTCGAAATTAAGCTGTAACGGTTATCAATTGCCTAATTACAATTGGCCTAGATCTTCGGCCGGTTCGACTTCTCCATCATCTGATATCTTCACATACAGTAAGCTTATAGTGGTTCTTATTTTTATTAAAAATCGAATCATTTCTCCTACAGATAAAATAGCTTTGAGTCTATTATATGATCCAATTCTTATATCATTTTAAATAAATTTTTATTCAGTTCAGTATTTTTTCAATTGAGTTTTTTATAACAGATATTGGCATTATTTGCATGCTTTGCAGTGAATAGACCCGCGATATCTTATTGAATTTACAAAGAGAATTTTAAAATTTTGAATTTGCAAACGAATAGATCTATGATTTATTTAGATCCTCTCCGTAACTTGCACATTTTCACAACAAAAAGTAAAATTATTCACTGTTGAAATGATAAAATTCTAATTGTAAAAATTCCGGTTTTTTTGTATATTTGTTTCCAAGGTAAACTGCTGAATTTAAAGAAACAGATTAATAAATTGAGCATTATTTCTCGTAAATTATAAGTTGCCTAATAAGCGGAAAGTTAAAATTTATGCTTCAAGGTCCAGAAAATTCAACTGTAATCTATTGAATTGTAAAAATTTAAAAAACAAAGTCCAAACTTAAAGTTACATGAAGGTCTACCTTGTCCGCGCAGTTTTATCATCAATCATTTAAATGAATTTTGAAAACGTAGAAAATGTAAAAATCCAACAACATATCAATCATCTATGCTGGGTGCCACTGGCCATTCTTTCTACTTCTACAAAGTTATTTCTTTTTAATTATTTAAATACCGTTCTGCTTTAATAGATTTTCTTTTATAGTTTTATACTTTAGAATATTATGCTAAATGAATTATAGATTTCGATGTAACACTTGGGGTTAACCGAGAAAAGACGAAATTAAAGCAGTTTTATTCTTTAAAAAATTAATTTTTCTCCTAGATATTTATAGACAACATTTTAACTTTAATAGCGGTCGAAACGAGATTTATTTTAGATACCGATTCGGCAGCTTTTGACTATTTGAAGTCTATTGACTCAGCTAACAAACTTTTCGTTTTCCTCACGTCAACACACTAACAAATACACAAGACCCGTAGTTACTTTAGGATCGGTAGAAATATTTCATTGTTTGAAGAAGAAAGATTTATAAACCACAGTCAACCAGACAAACACGTTAAATAGCATCTAGTAGACGGCGAGAGACAACTATTACTTTTGACCTTCTAAAAAAATCGGAACCATCGACAGCGATTCGAAATTGCTAATTCTTTCCCTTAAAAGTGCAAGCAACACGCTTATAAAGCCACTTAGTCTTTTAACATTTTTCATTTTACCAATACGGTGTTAACGTTCCCGTAGCTTAGAATGCCAAGTTATTTTTAATTATACGTAAACGTTGGTGGTCCGAAAGGAACGTGCGTATTGTCCGAGTAAAGAAGTGACGAGCCGTTACTTCCGGTTTTCCTCGCACGTGCAGAGTCCAAAGATCGCCACGAGGGATCGATCAGACTATCCAAGGCCAGATTTGTGGTCAGAGAGCAATGACCACTGTTCTGACCACGATATCCGACCGCAGTTCCTTTCCTCGCCTCCAGGTGTCGCTGCTGCTTCGGCTACGAGTGGTCAGCCGAGATCCACCATGACGTAATTGGTGATTAAAAAAGAAACTTTTACTGATTATGTTACTCACGCCACGACTTTGTTACCTGAAAAACCCGGATGTTAGAAAGGGAGGAGACGATGTCGGATCAGAATAGCGATCTTAATTACATGCTCTTTACTTGATGATGCTGAGCAAAACAGTTATTTGCCAGATGAAAGTCACGTGGATACGATACTTAAACTCGGTGCTGTGATTAACACACTTTAGTCTGTAAGGTGATTGTTTCGTAACATCCTGTTTTTTTTTTCTTTTTTCTATAATCCTGATTATTAGTCATGCTGAAGTTTATAAAGATACATTCTGTAGATAAAACTTTTTAAAAAATTACTTCTCAGAAGTATTAATGAGCAATCTCTCTTGACTTTGTTAAGAAATATTGTCTGAAGGACATTTAGAACTACTATAAATTACTTTTTGCGACATAACCGGAATTTTAAGTTAACGTTATGGGACAGGTTTGCATTTTATCTAAAAAGTAATTTTACGATTTCTACAACGTTTTTTTGTTTTGGACAGAAAATTTTTTGTCAAAATGAAAATTGCCGAAAATGAGATTTACTTACATTAAGTAGGAAACTGTCTACTTGCCTTTTTTTTGCCGAAATCGGAATTGTTACACGAATTGTCAATTAACTTTATTGGATTAATGTCCGTATAAGTTGTGGATTAAGTCCACAATGTTTAAATGTAATATAAAAACAGTTTTTATTGTCCGAAATAATTAAATTCTTGATTTTAACACAGAATTAAAAATGTCGATAATATAAAATTCGGGTTCATCCGCTTTGCACAAATAAATATTTCTGATATTCAAACGACGATAAAAACATATAAAATGTATATTTTACCTAGTTATAAGCGAATAGAGGAACTTAAATCAATTTCACTTTTAGAGGATAGAAGCAGTTATTTAATGATTAAGTTTATTTAATCTTAGTAAACGCAAAATTTGATTACGGGTCGTGCAGCAGCGTTAGTACTTTCAGAAATAAGCTACAAAAGTTTTTCCTTGGAGAGGAAATATAGGAAATGCAATTAGTAATCGAATCAAATTCTGCATTCTAAATCCTAAAAATATCATTTTTTTCCTTTTCTTTCAACAGTAAGATCCCTAATTGAATCCTTTCAGCGAATCTTGACAAATCTATTCTTTCCATATATACTCCAGATAAAAGAATTTAAATTTTCCGAGTGGCACAAATGGGATTTTGTGCCCTCGTGTTCCTTTTAATCAAACTCCCAACTGTCCACGTGGAAGTTAAATGGTTTACTGCAAATAAATAAATGTGTACGCAAGGATATGTTTTGTTGAAACAGCTGTTTCCTGTGCATTCTAAAAGTTCAGCTGCTTTCTTTCTGTCGGTTATTCATCTAATAACATGAAAAAGATATTTATTGGGGTTAATGATACTTTACGATATGTCGGAATTTTATATTTAAATATTTTACTCTGAGACACAATAAATTAATAATAGAAAAGGAGGGAAAAAACTATAGCATACTATAATTCTGTTGTTTAATATCCCAAAACTAGTGCTAACTGAGTGTGCTAAACAATTTATTTTCCCGCTAAATATGAATACGGTATCAGTTATTAAATGTGATACGTCACATAAATATTGCGAATAACACACCTTTCAATTCTAAAGCCTATTTACAGGAACAATATAAGGAAAACTTCATTCGGATGCTCGAAACTTTATCAATAGAATCAAGTAAAGTAAATAAGTTCAATAGTCTGTAGCTTTATTCTACAAAGACCTATTATTATAATACAATACAATACAACATTACAAGAATATTTTTATATTAATCTTTTACAGTTGAATTAATAATTTACTAGAAAAAAAAAGAGAATCGAAGTATCAGCATTGACACAAATTAATGATTTCCAGGAAATCTGACGGAAAGTAGTTATTATTTTTAAAAGAAATGAGATAAAAAATAAATTTACTTTGTATCATTAGAAAGTTTCCTGTAATTTCTCATATAGGTATTTTATTAGAATATGTGGGTTGTACGTAAATTATATAGGTTTGTGTTTGATCATTTATTTTATAGTAAAAGAACTATAAGGCAAATTAGGTTAAGATTTGTTTTTATTCTTCGAAATAGCAAATTCAAATGTTTTTTTTTCCTCTTAAAACTATTTGGACGATTTTTTAGTTTTGATCCATTTTCAGGAAATTTAAAGAAGCGTAAAATAATACAACAAATACGATGGATGTGTTATGGAATATTTGTGTCGAGCTATTAGTTATTCTTTATCTGACGTGTAAGTAATCCGAAAGTTGAGCGATACGCTGCGATATTCTATTATAGTCCTATAATTATCGTTTATCAAAAGTTGTAAGATATGGATGATGTGTTATGGAATATAGGCCTATTAATAAAGATTACAGGCATTTTTAAAACACTTTTAAAGTAAATATTGAGATTTGTGATTTGTAAAGATTTCAAAAGGTAAATTCTAGAATAAAACTTTAAATATATTTTTAAATACGAATTTTAAGTATAGTTTGAATACAATTAATTGTTGTAATCTTACGAGTTAACCTCGTGTTGTAAAGTTAGACTGACGAATTTCTCAAACAAAAGTAATAATTTGGTTTATTAAATTTATACTATAGCAATTTTTTAAACTTTATCCAAGTAATTTTTAGCCAAATATCCAATTATTATTTCATTCGTTATATGATAAAATGCCATAAATTCGTATTCGTTGCTATTTATCTAGTTTATGTTTAGTTTCGAGTCGAATATGTCTGGATTTTATTTATGGAATCTGATTTATTCTTCCATTTTATGTTAAGAGGGAGTCAAATTTCTGACAGTATGAGAATACTGGAAAATTTTTATTTTTAAAAATAGCTGGCTTAAGATAAGATATGCGTTTACGTGTTTAATAATGTGATTTACTAATAATAGTTATACTAGAAAGCATTGAAAATATTGCACAATGTGCGGCATTACCTATTAAAAATGTTATTATTTTTATTATATTCATTCTTTTGTACGACTTCTCTGTGTAATTCGATTTTATTAATTTACAAAACTAATTCTTAAAAACTCGGTTAATGTTAATTTTCTAATAATTTATCCATTATCTTCCTTCATTATTTTATTAAATAACAACATTGTACGAGTCTAACACGTTGAGTGTTAAACACAACGGAAGGACAGATATAGAATTTGATCGTTTTTTAATATAAATTCGATATAAATCATCAGAAATTATTAATTTACTTTTCAATGAGTGATGTAAATAATAAATTATAAAATTAATATTTTAGTGTAGTCAATAAAACAAAAATATATCTACCATTAATTAAAACGGATATTTAATAAATTATATCGCAAATGTTTCCTGTATTTTTCTACATTCATACTTTTTTTTATTGTTTATTTAATACAAATAATCTCGATAATCTCTAAAAATATATAATGTATCCACTTAATTTTAAAATAAACAGATATTTATTTATTTAAAGAAGTTAAATCCTCGAGAGAATCTTTTCTCAATATTTTCTTAATATTTTCTCAAGATGACCTTTAGCTCATCTCGTTTAGAAATATTAACTACACATTAGGACTAGTATTTATTAAAATACTGCATTTTCCAATTAATTTTCTCAATTTCTTTCCTAAAAATGAGTCATACGATTGTTTATTTTAAACCAATTGAAACATTTATAGCTGGAGGCCTAGTATAGAATTCATATAATTGAAATTCATTCAAATTTGTTAATGAATTAACCTCTACATTAACACATTCTATAGAGAGATCGAGTCTGTAAATTGAAGTAAATAACGGCCTAGTAGTAGACTATATCTGAAATCTAATCTAAACTAGTTTCTACGATTAACAGATATAAATTTACTTTATTTGCACAGTAAATGGGCTCAAGCCAAGTTAATGTGTAAAGCAAATATATATTTCTGTTAATTTAATTAGGAACTTATTAATACAGCTTGTGTATAAAATAGGTTCGTTTGACTAATCTGCAAACAGTTATTAGTTTGATAAAATTATCGATTTAATAGAATTAAATTCGTTTTTCTTAATAAATTTAGACTGATATACGCCATTTAATCAGTCGTAATGAAAGTATTTAAAGCTTAAAGCAGGATACTTTTTGTAGTTCACAGTGGAGGCCTATGATATTTATAGTGTCTAAGATCTTTTAATAGGTCTAGATGAAAGATTTCATACAACTCAACCATTTTAGTTATTTTGTGAAAGAGAAATTCTAAGTCTCCCTTCGCAACTTCGATTTAAAAAAATCTATCAAAAAAATAAAAGATTTTCTTAAATTTTCGTGGATCTAATTTATGTTTAAAAGTATTTATTCAAAAATTATGAATTCAGTTAATGTCATAAAACGTTATCTAAACTTAAACCTACGTGATAATATAATAGAGGCCGAATTTCAATAGTACAGTACATCTAATACTTGATCTTCGTAGGGTATAGTTTGTATTAAATTTTGACGAGACGGCGAATTTTGATGTTGGATTCGAGTTTAAAATTCCCAGAAATAAAACGTTATACATAAATGAGATCTATATTTATATTTTCTTTTTTTTTTTGTAATCGGTTTGGTGAGATTTAAACACAACATTTAAGCCAATCACGGAAGCATGACCCACATCAACTACTTAAAAGAGTGGACTCATCCATCATATGACAGAAGAAAAGGCAAAAATTGCTGTTAAGTCTATTGGTAACGCTCTCTACAACAAAATCACTCTGCTTTGCAAAAGAGGGATTCGAAATCTCACTTCACAACTTCAATATTAAGAAAATATATTTTCTTTGCCATTTCAGTTGGACTTGATATAGCGAATTAAGGAAATTATCGCTGAAGTATTGCTTCGAGTTTTTTCCTCGCCGAATCGGTTTTTTTTCCTTCTTTTTTTATATATACACACTTGTTTATCGATTTAGATTAAGTTGTAAATGGGAAAAATACAGAATATTGATGTTTAAAATGAGATTTTTTGAAATGATTCCGGAAAATATGGTTAAATAACTTTCAGGTTTTTCATGGTTTTATTTCGGATTGGTCTAAGTTTTAATTGTTTTTCCTGTGTGGTGTACAAATTAATATTTGATTTTAAACAATTATTTATATCAAAATTTAATAGTAAAAGAAAATTAATATAGGCAATGTTAAAACATGTCTTTATTTTGTACTGTTGTAGGATAGGATAAATATAATAATTAACTAATGAATAGGATTCACACGAAATTGTTAGTAACCGAAACAATATCTATTAAGGGAAAATAGAAATAAAATCAGTCCAGAGATCATTATAAACAGAAGTTATGGTGTGAAGTTTTTCATTAATTCCTCAAAATTAATGGTTATCCACAGCCGATAGTCTATTATAGCTAAATTAGGTTCAAAGGCCACCTTATTGTATTAGTGTTTTACTAGCGAATGTGATGGTTTGTTTAAAGAATAAAAGTTTAGCACCCAAAGAAAATAGACATAAATTGAAGAAAGAGAGAAGAATCGAATGTCGTGATGTTTCTTCTGACAATAGTCTGTGGAAAAATTCATCAACATCTGTACATTCGGCGTTTTCGATGCCTGGCTTCGTAACCATTTCCTGAAAAATTCAATTCAGCCAATGTTTCGTTCAAAGAATTTGTTGATATACTGCTGTATGATAGTCCTCTCCTGGGAGACCCATATGTCCCTGTCGACTTTAGCCAATGCACATTGTAATATTGAGCCTGGCGGAAAGGAAATGACATTAGATCGAATGTCCGTGAGACAACGTTAAATTTTGATCAAGTCATATTTGTTTCGTTTTCGGTTGGAAAAACACACTAGGAGAAAGGTAGCGAGATTAAAAATCCGTCCAAGTTTTTGCATTTTGTCAAACTGTCGGTTTTGACCCGTATATTGAGATATTTATTTGAACAGATTTTAATAGCCGTCGGATAAAGAATTTTAAATTCAAATAAGCGAATATTTATTCGATTTGCAGAATTAAATTTAGCATTGATTGACTAAAATGCTTTGTTAAAAAGAGGAATTAAATTTCGTTCTTGGAAAAACAATAGAGTTGTACTTAGACCTTCCGATATAGTTACCGACAGTTTGCTTCACATTTAATGAATTGACTATAATTGTTTAATAGCTCCCATAAAAATTCGAAATAATTACTCGCAAAAACACAGACACTTTCCCAACATCAACTGCACTTTTTTATTATTTAGGATTATGTTAGAATGCAACCTAATTTGCATTAACTCACTAACCAAATCGCGTTTTGAACTTGGTTTATTCCCATTAAACTTGGAAAATTACGAAAAATAATCAAAAATATCATAAAATAAAAGTAATAGTTTCGTACTTTTATAGATTTCATATATAACTTTCTTAAAGTTTATAATTAATTAATTAAACAGTCAAGAAATACACTTGATAGTTATCTTTCTTGGAGAGGCAGATAATTAAAGAACAATAGAATGAGAAAGATCTTATCTATAAACGAAAGCAGCTTAGGTTTTAATTAATTTTTTAGTTCTACGAAGAATTAAATTATATAATGAACTGAATGAATAAGAGAAATAAGGATCTAAAATGAATTAGAATTTTCAATGCTTTGTAATAAATTATTCACTTCTTGTCCTAGAGCCATTCTGAAATTTACGTCTCATAAATTTACATCTTTCGTGTGTCAAGTTAAGCACTGATTCTTTAATATAATAATAAATTTGTTTTTTGTTAAATATAAAATTTTATTATTAATTTTATAATTTATGATCGAAACAAACTTAATTTTTCTCCTTATATTGTTATTATTGTGAATAAGGTCATTAACGTTGCGAAAATTCCTATTTCCAAACATTATATAATCATATTTAGATTTTAATAATAATATTTAGAAAGATTCGGATAGATTTATCCAAGTATTTCACTGCTACATACAATTTCTATACTGATAAATTTCGTTTATTAGTATAGAAATCGTCGGATCGCATCCCTGACTTTACCTATCAATCACTATCAAAATCCTTAAACGTATCTATATCAAAAGCAATTAACAATAAGCAAGTAAACAAAAGTCATAAGGCTGTTCACCTTTCTATTAAGAATGTAGAATTTATATTACATTCTCCAATATTATAGTTTGGGACTGATTTCATATCAAAACAGTGTCCCAAGGTCTTTTACTATAGAAAGGGTGCTCACTCCTGATTTACATATTCACTGTTTAAGATGCATAGAACTTAAAATTCAGTTAAATACTATGATAAAAAAAGTTTAAATATTCATAAGCAATGCTAATATCGTGCTTTTGTAACATTCCTCAAGCTTTATTCGTTATGAAGTTAATAATATTTGTAAGTTATATGTAGAGCTATGTATAATATAATAATAAGAAGAGGTTTCCATAGCTATAAGTTAATTGTATTACAATTAAATAAATAACACCTACTTAAAATTTTACACTTTATCGTTACATCGCTCGTATTTCTTAACGAAAGATTTAATGTATTATCCAGTATATTTATTTTTGTTAATAATAAATATTTTTTTGCATTAAAAATAATCTTTACTATTTAAATTACGTTTAAATTCCTTATAATTTATGATTTTAAATAAATTTTAAATTACCTACTAAGAAGATGAATTAGTCTTTCGTGTTTCGTTTGCAGTAAGCAAATGTACTAGATAACATTTATGTAAAATATTTATAAAGTTTCTTATACTTAAGCAAATTGGCGTAAAGTTAATACAAAGTTATATAAATCGAACGGAAAAACGTAAATAGATTTGACGTTTTTAGATTAAAAATACGATAAGATTTATATAAGCATATTAATTACATGATTAATTTAAAAACATATATAATAAAACAACAATTTTTATTATTAAAGTATTAAAATAGTGCATAAAACATCAGAACCTGTGGCCTCGTAAATATTAATCTGGAGGATTTTTTTATTCGAGCTTATCTTTAATCTTTAATTGTCTGAAAACTCAAGTCATTAAATAGTTTTAATTTGGAACATTATACGTGAACGAGTTTTATTTTAAAAATCGATTTAAACAACCGTAATTTAAACGATTTAGAACGTTTATTTTCAGTCTGAATGATTAAGATTGCTAAAAATCGAAAGGGATTTTACTAATATAATATTAATTTTAAACTTTTAAGTATTAAAATGTAGATTTAGTAGATCCTTTTCAAAATGCTTAAGCACAAAGCAAACGTATTCTGTTGGTGTGGCATAAATCATTAAATGTAATAACTAAGCGATTATTGATCGTAGTGTTACTATCTTTTGAGAATATTATACAATATACAAAGATGATAACTTATATAAAATTAAATATAACAGAACTACATAATAAGCCTGTACATTTATAATTACAATCTTATTAAACTAGGATAGGCCTATCGTGGTCTACAAATCAGATTTAAATAAAGTATTATTAAAGTATAAAATTAAGTAATTTAAATACAGATTTCTTTTATTATTTCGAGCATTTTTTAGTTTGAATTGATAAAATATATCCTATTTTTAATGTAGGAATTGATAGAATGTTTTTATAAGTTAACCGTTTATTACATATCGTATCACATTTAAAGAAATTTAATTTCGAAATTTGGAAGTAATTTTTCAGTATTTTAATTCGAATTTGTAATAATTTAGTCGTACAGTACAATACACACATAACCTATTTAGAAGTTTAATAAATTTGATTGAAAGTCATTTGCGTATAAATAGGCTAATGCATATAAATATACGACATTGTTTATAGAAAATATGTGCCTAATTACTGTATCCAGTTCACAATATAACATTCTCCTAAATAAAAATAAAACGAAGTTAATGTATAATATTACTAAATTTGTCAAGATCGTTTAATTTTGTATTAAAAGTTACTTGAAATTTCACAGAAGAAATACAATTATTAGTGAATATAATGGCCTATATTTACTATTGCAATGATATGAATTATACCAGTTTCTTTTTTGTAGGCCTGTACGGCTAATACATTTATACAAAAAATGGTACAATATGGTCTAATGGAATGGCTTATCAATTAATCTACGTAAACTTTTCAAGCACAAGTTTCGTAATTTGTTGTTTGAAAATCCTCATTTTTTACAAAAGCAATCAGTAAAAGCCTAATAATTAGGCTTATAGTATGTAGCCGGATTGTTTTTATAGGTCATAAATACTAACTGTTACTAATGACTTATAAATTAGGCCTATAAAAATACGACGTTTCATAGAAATTTTTCGACTGCGAGCGACTATGATCGGGGTGTAGGGAAGAAAAGTTTTACGAATGATAATATTTATATTTAGTTTCAAACAGCAGAAGCAGCAAATACGATTCATAACTAAACAAAACTAAAAAAAAGTCGAAATACTGCTGCGACAGAACAAAATACTGCAAAGGCTCTCTGAGATGATCCAACCAATTACAGCAATCTATGTGAAAGTTACTGTGAACCTACTTACCAGACAATCCCAATGATGGAGAGAAGATTGTTGGTCAGCGATGCTGCCTTTGACATCATACCTAAGCTGGTGCTGTTGATAAGAAGACATTTAAGCCAGTATCTGTATGTGACAACTAGAAAAATAGGTAAGTCCAGATCTAGTCTTTTATCCCTCCTGTCTAGATTCTTTTATCCATCTACTGTTTGTTATTTTAGTTACAGATGTAAAGATGTCTTTTAATTAAACTCACCATCAAATGTGATCATTCTACTGTAAGAAGCTGAAAAACCCGAGATCCGAAAGTACGAATTCGACATTATAGGTAAACGTAATTTAAAAATATGAGTCTCAAATCAAACGATTCTATGAGCGAAGGATAAATTTAATTTGTCTAAAATTTATTATACATAATTAAAACATTTTACTTTATGTTAAATACTATTTTATTGCTTGTTATTTATAAGCGATAATGTAGTATTTAGCATAAAGCTGAGATAACGAGTTTATGCATAATGTATAAGAGAATATGATGTTGGTTTTAAATAAAATTTAATTTATAAATTAATTGAATATTCTTAGTTATTTTTCTTGTTATTACGTCTTAATAAGTGGTACAAGGATAAAAAGTTACATTTGATTTAATGAACACAAATTTACATAGGTCTACCTGCAGCTTATGAGAATATCTTACTGCGTACTGAGATATTTTCAAAATGAGAAGGTTTTTGCTGTATAGAAAAAGCATAAATTACAAAGTGGATCCATCGTGAGTAAGATTTATTTAATCATCATAACATTAAGAAAGAGTTATCGATACATCGCAAGAAAAGAAATGATGTTTGAACCTAAATTAAAAAGATATTTTTAAGGAGAAAAAAGGCCGTTTTAGTCAATTTTCCTACTTTACTTACACGTAAATAGATTTTTTCCAATAAAAATGAAATTAATTTTTTAAAAAAGTAGCAAAAACTTTTCAGCCATTTTCCCTACAGCCCGGTGATAATAATCAATTGAAAAACTAAATAAATAAATTTTATATATTGAAAGTAAGACAATTTTGCGATAGTCACCATAAAATAATAATAAAATAGAAAGATAAAAGTAGAGAAACAAAAATAATATTACAGTTCAATGAAATTAATGGAATAAAGATTGTTCGTTTTCCATTGAAGATCCGTTAAAGATAAATTGTAAAGTAAAAATTTTACTAACTTAACTTCTTTAATTTCTTACTAAGTTGTCATTTTATTATACTTTTGTTGGCTTTTTAAAGTGATTTTATTGTCGATTAGAGTCACTGAACTTTAATTTTTAAGCAGACTTTTCCAAATTCTCAGTTCTTTCGATGAGTCTAACGTAGAGCAATGTGACATTATAAGTCTTCTATAAGAAATACAGTAGATAGAAGTAACAATTAGTTGGAATTAATAAACAGCATTAGGGGGCGATTAGTGGGATTAGAACTGCAATTATACGAAGATATCTTTGCAGTTTGAATCTTAGGAAAACGAAGAATGTGTAAATGCAAAGTGCAGTTCATTAGGGCAAAAGCAGGTAGATTATTTCTGAACCGGAATAATTGGTTGATTATTGGTTGTTATGTTGTAATCCAATCTTAATGAACGGTTACTCCTGTGGGAATGTTAGAATACTAACTGGCCCGCTGATAACCACTGCAATCTGCAGAATCGATTAGTTCAATATTTATTACAATTTTAATGTATAATTACACTTTACGCGCCGTGAGCGTTAATATGAAACACAGATTGTCGAAGCGTACAAAATCGCTCGTAGCTATTCCGAATTTGACCCCAAAAAAATCTTTAATTAACTCTCTGTGACCTTATCTCTGTATCTGCAGCAACAATTAATTGCAAATCGTACGGATTCCTGCATCGGTTACTTAATAGAAACTTCAAAAGAATATTTTTTTGGTAAATTATAGTATTTGATGGACCCTAAGGGTTGAGTTAAAATGTATCTTCTTCGTGTTTATCTAAACCGGTTATATCAAACAAGCAAGATAGGTTTTATGTAAAGTTCATAATGCCTAGGGTATCTTATAACAATGTAAGCCTATTCAATAACCTAAGTGAGAGGAGGAAAATTGAGGGTATTTTCAAGACGGGCATCATCCTTTCGCCTTATTTATGCGCCATTTATTATCATAACAAGTTAGCTTCGATCGTTAATAATCTCGCCAGATAATCTTCGTTTCCTTTTACTTTGTTATCTGATCGATTCTTGTATCGCTCGTCGATAAAAAATTAAACATTATCTGATTTACAAGCAACAAAAGAAACTACGAACAGAGCAAATTTAAAATGAAAAAAAAGCCTGAATTGTATCATAGATAATTTTCTTTACCACATCGATTAACTCAATTTATATTCAGAATGAATACTGCTGTAATAAAAACTATATCACAGTTCATGAATCTTCTTAATTGATTGTTCTCGATGCGGTAGATCTTGAATAGAAGAATATGTTACAAAACAATTACATCTCGAATCCTATTACCGTTTTAAATATGTAGGTTAGCTAAACTACTAGAGTTGAATAATCGGTTAACGGTAGTTAACAGGCCGATTTAAGTCATTGACTTTATACAAACATAGGTTATTTATTTATGTTAAATTCTCTTGTTACAATTGAAATTGATGATAATTATTTCTAAAAGGAAGAGATTTTCATAAAATCCGATGTAAGGAAAGAATAGCAGCACATCAATAATGATGTTTATTCTTCATTTAAGTTGAACTACATTAATCTAATCTAATTTCTATATTTAGGCTTCTACTCGTCCGTTAGTGTGTTTCTTTTAGATTCTGTTAACTTTTGCAGCTACATATTGTTAAAATAAATGATAAAGAAGCTTAATTTTATTAAGAATTTATCTTTAAATTATAAAATATAATCGAAAACGTATTAGTTATACGAAGAGTGATTACTTAAAATTAAAATTTTAAAGTTTTTAACGACTTTAAAATAGTTTACTGAGAAAAAAATCGTAAATTTAAGGCCTAATTTTTCATTTAAATTTGTATACAAATCTTCGAATAGTCTATACAATATATGTTTTTTCTGATAATTAATTTAATTTTAATTTAATTAAAATTTAAAATAAGAAGTTATACAAATATAAAATTAGGCATCGGTATTCTTTTTATTAAAAGTAAAATATATTTTGTATAACTTAATTCTGAATATAATATAACCATAATCGTAAAATAATAACAGATGCATAATTTAAAACATATCGTGGAAAAATATAGTATTTGTTACGAACAGACAGATGTTATTTTTATAAAAGCTTACTATTATCATGTCATAAGAAAAATACTTTCCTGAATAAGATTAGGATGGCCTAATTCCTCTTCACCCACGCGTAAGACACGAAGGGGAAAGAAATATAAGGGGAAAGACAAATTGATAGTAAAACAATAGCCACAGCTTCCGTTTCGGATGCAGTCAGGTGAGTAGAGATAATACAATGGTCAGAGTCGAGGGTTCCGCACACCCTGTTTCCTGTCGTGGCACATTGTATGCATGCATTGCATAGCTGAAACAGTGAAGGTCGCCGATACTTTTTAATATCTTACAAGTGCGTGACGGCATTAATGGTATAGCACTTGGGTGAGTCCTAATTCTAGTTTTAAATTAGAAGTCGAGACGCGATTGGGACAATTTTCAAAATTAGGCTCTCGGCTTTCTTGGTCTTCTTTTCGATAGAACTTAAGTAAAACAATGTCGAATAGTTTAGCGAAAGACGACGTTATCGGTCGCCCGACCGTCTGTCTCTCATAGAGATTATTTTCCTTAATATCGGTATATGATCAATCTTCGTCGCAATATTCTCTCTTCTCCTTTAATGCTAAGTAATAAAAGAAAAGAATATCACCAGCCGAACGAATTAAGAAAACTTCCTTCTATGTGGAAATGAGAAAGGTTCGACCTTTGTGACAGCCAATCCGCTCATATCCCGACTTTTAAACATCGTAGAAAACGAATAAATGTTTAGCTTTCATTAATGATTTTGCGAACAATAAGCTTGTTATATCTTTTAAGAGATAAAAGAATAAAATATTAGATTAGACTAACATAACTACCAATTACGAGTTTCGAAATAAGCAACAGATTTTACGCTACTTCTATTCGAAAGACGTTTTAAAATTAGTTTTAAATCAAAAATATTTGTTAAAATGTATTCAATAAATAAAAAATATTATTATATTTTATCGTATGATTTATAATTAGATAAATAATGTATTGAACATCGTTGAAAGAAGAAAGGGAAAAACTTAAAGCGCGGCCGATAAAAACAAGTTACAAAGTAACAATCAGATTAAACGTCGAAAGCTAAGGAATTGAATCATTCTCTCAAATAATATTAATTTTCTCCCCAATCTTTAATAGATAAAGCCAGAATTTAAATTGAAAGAGTCCCGTAATACGAACAAGACGACTTATTTCGTTGTTCATAATAAAATATCCGGAAACTATTTCGGTCCTAAAGAAAAATAAGCGATCGTAAAAGAAAGAAATGCAAATATAGAAACTGCTTTCTTCTATATGTCTACCTAACCTGGCAATTTGCAAGTAAATTGGAATTCGTAGCATCTTCATACCCGGAGGCTGCACACTGGGTACAGGTGTCGCAGGCTATGTAGATGTTACCAACAGTTTACATGCAGCTATCGGTGTCTTGTTTACGACGCGCCAACTTATCCCGAGAACCCGTGATGTGCCCCAAGGGAACCACTCGCCACTTCCTGGTCCCATCCATGGAAATAATGCCGATGACTCCCTGTAGTGGCACGACAGACTGCGACGAATTTGGTCATTACGATCCATTGTGTGCATTTCGTTTGGCGCAAACTTTCAGGTTTATTAAAGGTCAAGTTTTTTCTTTTATAGCGAAAAACATTCTTTAAATTACTATCTTCGTTTCAACTTGTCAATCAGAAAGTCAGACCACGTATTTTGAATCCGAAAAAAAAAACTGTTTGTTGCGGACATAAACCGCTCCGTTCTTCTTGTGAATAGCAGCTTTTTCTTTTTCTTGGCTACAGGAGGGAGGAATTACTTTCGATGATAATAGAATACACTTTAACAGGGAATATTTACTTCACATCTATTAAAAGTTTAACATTTTAATCAATTTATAGCCTGTATACGCTTAAATATTTGATGCTTCTATTTAATTTATTAATTAACTTCTTATGTAAACTTCTTTATTTTTCACTTCGTGGCGACAACGAATTAATAAAATTTTGAGATTTATGACTAATTAATTAAATAATTTTTAAATATAATAAAGAAATCCATTCATTAAATGTTAACAGCATTTTAAAACGAGGGCAAATTACTTCTTTTTTAATTAATTAATCAAAATTCAAAGTATAATTATAAATTAAAGTTTATCTATTTATATTTCAAACCTTTTTTAATTAAAGAAACTAATAAAATCGGCAGACTTCAACGTTATTAACATTGAAAAAGGGAAACACAAATGATTTAGGCCTATTTTCGTTACACCCATCTAATGATTATTAAGTGAAAGTCTTAAAGGATTTCCTAGAGAAAATAATTATTAGAAAGTAATTATTTTAAAGTTATAAGATAATGTGTAGTAGATGGACGGAAGTTTATGTATACAGAAGGCCAGATTAGATATTTTCAATTATTAGCAAAGACCTGTTCCTCGACAAGATCAACTAACGGAAATGATAACACACGCCACATCCTTAATTACAGCCATTACATTCATTATCTAGCCGTAACGAAATCTTACTATTTCTCATTGTCCTTATGTGAATATCTTGATTGTGAGTCGAATAAATGAAAATAAAAACTTTTACTAACTTCCTGGATTAAGCCACTCGTTACGGAATTGCCGTTCTTAATATCCGAAACGTACGAAGACTTAATTGACAATAAGACGAAAATGAAGATTTATTTCGTTTCTAATCAAAGATTTAATTACGTTTTATTAATATTTATAGATATGTTTATATTATTTAATAAATTACGTTTATTTATTCTATTAGATTTGGGTTTTCACTTAAGTAACGAGTGAAAAAGCCCAGTTGACTCATTTATTGTTTTCTGTTGATAAAACTTATATTCGACAAGAACAAAGTAGTTATAACTTGGATTTAGACTTCTTTTGAGGTCAGAAGAGACTATTTTGATAGAATCGCTGCTCATAACCTATAGATTTAGACCCTAGCATAAAAATATTTATTTGTTTTGATTTTTCTCCGCGATTGTTTGTAAGGTTGGATTATGTCAACATACAGCAAATAAGCAGTTTATCCGAAGAAAAACAAAGTTCTTTCGATCGTTTCCGAAACGTTTAATTTTGTTAATATCTCTCTTTGACTCCGTTATTTACTCTTCGTATAAAAATACACATAGTCCAATACGCGTGCGAGTTATTAAGCCTAACTGATTAAAAAAAAGGAGAAAAAAACGAAACATACGCCTAGTCACCTATTCCAATAAATTAAAGAAAATCGCTTACAAGTTCTACAGTCTTGCCGAGTTGTTGGTCTATAAATAGAACTATTAAACTGTCAATTGACGATCTTATCGATACTTGAGCCAAGCCTAATCGGATTTAGGTTATTCAAATTAAATTAGTTGGATTCTGGAGGATTGATTAGAGTAGATAGTGTCCAACTAAAGCATCAATCCAACTAAAAAAAAAAACCCCTTAATTTGTATAGATTACATTTGATACTAGTCTATAAATCACGGCAGACTGTTGAACTCCCTTTTTTACAGTATTGTTATCAGGTAAGGCCGTATCAACACTTAAGAAAGATCGTAAATATTTCTTAATAGGCTGTTTTCCTTGATGAAGAAAGATTCGCTCGTAAAATGAATCTGAATGATAGTTTAGAAAAACAAGAACTATTAAAGGAGATTTTTTATTTGTTTTCAGAAGAGGAAACTTAACAGTATTATTCGACTAACAAAACAGTTTTTAATTTGGAGAAAGCGAGTGTTGCAGAATATTAAGCCGACGCCAACGAAAATCTATTAATCAGTGAGAAAACGGATACGAAAATCTAAGTGACTTAACTCTAATGATTAAGTTTAAGGAGAATAGTCTGTGTCAAACGCATGATTTTCTCAATAGATCTGAATCAAGTTTTCTACCCTATAATTGATAGGTCGTTTACTAACCTGCACGAACCTTAGTATTTGTACGGGACTGGCTCATTAACAGACTGTAATGTGTGTTTAGACGTAGATTGGAATCTTTTTATAAGCGGTGGAAAGAAAATCACGTCAACCTAATCATTTTCCACACGTTGACTCTAATTTCCAAACTTTTTTTCTTTATTTTTTATTCTTCGTGTTGATGGCACCGCGTGGGTTCTTTTAAGGAATGGGTTTGCATCAACACTATCTGATGACGATAATGATACTTAGTGAATTCATTCGTGATGTTAAGAAATATAGGGTCTAAGTGAGGTGATTTACTGCCAAGTTTTATACTTATTCTAAACATTATCTAGATAAGCCGAGTGCGGACCTGCACCTCTGTTTCAAGTCGTGACCTACCAATCAAGAATTTTCATTATTTACTCTTAGAAAATTGCAGACCGATATTCATTTTATTATTTATGTCGCGACTAAAACACGTAATTCTGTTATATTTTCTGAAATTAATGATGAACAATGAAACTTGTTAGGATATCAATAAAAGCCATCTACTGTGCGAGTAATTCAACTATCTCAGATACGACATGCTTTATTAACTAGTTTTTTCCTGTTCTGATCGCCTTTATTACCTGCCATAAATTGTTGAATATTTGTAGAGCAAGTTAGAAAAAAAAAATTAATTTAAAAACTCTATAAGGAATTACTTTTAACGAAATGTGTTCATAATTTTTAGGGAAATTAACGATGGACTTTGTATTTTTGCGTATGTAGGCCATCCTGTATAGACTTGAAACACGAAGCCGATCTTCGTAAATTTATGTTATAATTATAGTTTACTCAAAGAGTTGTTTAAACTTTATTTTTTATACATTTTTCTAAATTTTTCAATTGTTTCTTTTTTTTTATCAAATAAAACGAAGGTAAAAAATATCTACGTTACCTCTTTTATTAATAGTTTCAATGGGGGAGTAAATATTTAGTCAATGAAAATTTGATCGAGTAAGCTCAGTTTCGTTATTTTTTCGAGTAGTAGAGAAAAACTTTTAAAAAATTAAACGAGTTAATTCGGTATATTCTGCCTTGGAGCCTATAAAGACAGCCATTGAAAGATGGAAGATGCGGGTTTTGGTAGAGCCATTCGTCTTTCACGCGTGTAACATGTTCGATCGTCACGTTGTTGATTAGTGGAGGGATTAAAAACGATAAGGGACAGGTTAACCGAACGGAGGTAAACTCCCTACACATAAATTTGTGGTGTTCCTAGTAGATTCTCGATATGCGGATCTAGCTGATAAGTGAAAAACGTGACTCCGAGGATTCTCTCACCCCGTAGGCTTTACAGTATCGAGAATGACGCAAATTACACGAATCGTTCCAAAATTACGTTACGATAAGTGGACAGTCGGAGCGCACCCACTATCGTCGGATCCGGGAATTAAAGCAAAAGCGGTACAAACATTTTGATAGACAACGTTTGGCCCATGCAGACTATTAATTACAAAACTGCTGGGTCGGACGAAAATATCTGTAATTTGTTCATAGATTAACGATGATCTATGAAAGTCACACGGTCACCGACACCAAATTCGCCAGACCCGTAATCTAGGGTCGAAAGGTCAAAAACAGACGTCTGGAGATCTTTTCAGTTTGATCGGCAAGGTCATACACTCCGAGGTCAAGTTGGACGTGATCTAGTGTAGAAATTCGCATTAATACATAACCTTGGCAATTAGTTACGGTGGAGGCGAGTCCATATTTGGCCCATCGAGCAATTGTGGTCTGTGGTTGCACAGCATCATCTTCTCGCTGATAAATGCGATGAATCTATTAAAGAATGCTTATACATTCTGCTAGTAGGGGGTTTTGATACCTGCTCAAACAATAAGAAAAATTTCTGGTAAGTGGAGGAACCGGCCTTGAATCTAGCGGCATTTACAAGTTTTTCAGTATAAAATATCGATAATTTAACGATAAAACAACCTGATAAGAAAGTAAATTTCCCAGCGATTATGTCATGATTAATTTTCGATGCTCGCTGCGTGGCAGAAACGAAACTTTTGACAAAGACCGGATAAAATGCGATGATTGGTCCCTTAAAAAACCCATTAAATTACATAGATTATAAATGTAAATTTATCAAACGTGAAAATTATAAAACACGACCTATTAAACGTGTTTTTACGTAAATTTAAATTAAGCTGTAATTTTAATAAATTAATCTTTTAAAAATTCAGTAATATTAGTTAAGCAATCTGGAGGAATCAAGTAGCGAAATCGGTTTAATTCGGTTAGAGCAGAAGAAGCGTATAAAGATGTTCATAAGCCGTAGCGTATACAATCAACCTGTTAACGTTAAGGATGATCGGGTTCTATAACAAGTGTAGTTTTCTTTTTCTGATTCCAGGAGAAATGGAGGCAATTAGCGATCTCTGCAAGTTCTGAACCATCCTCGATTTCTGAAGAGTTGAGAAGCATCCGCAATTCTTCTTTTTCAACTTTTACTATTATTATCAATGTGCATTTGTTAACTCATTTGTCTAATAAAACCACGTTTATTAATCATATCTGTTTGTAAAAATATAAATTGATCTTTGTACTTAAATAACCAATCGTTTTTTACCACAAAAAACAGCTACCATCGAAGAAAATTATTAATAAATTATAAAATAATTTTACAATGCGGTTTGAATTTTTCCTTTATTTACTTAATAACAAAGCTTAACATGTTTGCTTATAGAGAATTATCTTAGTCTACTCGACAGTAAATAAAACGTTTTTATTTATGTTTTTTTTATCAAATGAAAAAATTAAAGTAACAATTCCCAGAACTTAAGAAATTGTAAAAAAAAATATTTTTTTAATATAAAAACACGTAAACAAATTATTTAACGTCTCTAGACCTAATGTTTTAACACAATAATTTGAATTATTATAAAATTCTGCATTAGCCTACATAATAAATTTATACAGACATATAATCCATATAATCCAATTAAAATTTATTCATAAAGATATGTAAATCTAGCACAATTTATTTAAAAATTCTCATTTTTACAGAATAAAAAGTATAATATACATCAAACTTTTAAAATAAATAATTTCATTGCAGTATGGCGGTTTATATCGAATAAAAAATTTTAAATTTAATTAATCTTTATTGATCTTAAAGAATTTAATCTACTGATATTATATTTGTTTTATGGTTTATTGACATTCAGAAATTGACTTCTGTTCCTGATATTAGTTTATAATTTATTAATGATTGATAAGTTCAAACTTATAAAAAGGTATTGTTGATTAAATAAAACTGATATAGGCCTGATTTAATGCTTCAGATAATCAATTTTTTTATTTATGAAGCTACTACACTAAATTACGTCTCATTAAATTTTTATCATTGATAGAAAAATTATAAAAGAAGCGCTAAATGAAAATAAAATAATTAAATTCTTGAAATGTTCCAATTTATAGAATGAAATGAGATAAAATACTTGAATTTCGGCGTTGTTTCTATAGAAAATGTGAAATTGTTATATTTAAATGAAACGATAAAAATAATATAATTGCTGATTTAATAAACAGATGAAATTTATTCCAAGTGAAAATATTGATCGAAAATAGGAATCAGTGCCACTTGCAGGTTGTCGAGGTCAGAGAATTTTATAGGTTCGTTCAGTCAAAACGTTTCATTAAATAGGTTTGTACTGTACTGTGCTGTGTACATAAGAGAAGGATCGGCGATGGAAGTGTCTGGCCTTAATTCGATTATAAGGCTGACTTTTAACACAGGATAAGTGAAAAGTGTCATGAGCAGGAAAGGCTGAATTTTTTGGAAATTGCCGACCAGTTAGTCCACGTTGAGGAGAACGGTTTTAGAAAACGACAGACTATGGATAAGAAAAGATACTGTTTTACGTTCTGCGGATGTCGTTCTTTGGGTTTCAGTTGCCCTTCCTATCAAGTTACTGAAAGCCTTGTAGGCATATATTTTATTCCGGGTCGTCCATTTTCCAGACTTTAGGTATTTCTACTCTAGCTACTTTTCTATGCTCCATCCCTCATTTATAGTGAAAAGTAACTCTGGATGGAAACTCGTATTGAATAAAATTCGAGTCGAAAGTACAAAAACCTGTTGGGCTAATGCAAACATATGTTCGTGTAGAGAAATACTTTACTAAAAATGATATTTGAGAATGAATAAAGTCGTTTCGGACAATCAGATTTCCGTTACTTTTACCCCGAAACTACAGCGGTTATATTTTATTTATGCTTCTTTTTTATTTTCTGGTAACATTAATAAAAACGTGCAGAGTGTGCTTCGTATTAAAAACAGGAGAATAATTTCGCTTAGAGTTTTCTTTTTTCTTTATAAAATCCACCATGACAGTAAGAAAATCGGTTCTTCTTCCATTTGATTTAAAACACTAGACGTTTGGTGCTAGTTGGCCATGCAGAGTACGGCGCACCCGCTTCTCTCCATACCTCTAGCTGGCAGTGTTTTATAGCAACCATCACGGTCCAGCATAGTAAGAAGGCATTATACTAGAGGCCAATCACCCCGGGCTAGGCTAGGTGACCTCCCCTCACACTTCGATCCGGCAGAAGACGATCTGCTTTTTATACTTTCGGCGCAGTTTTTCTCCAACGTTTAATGGATAACACTGCACCTATTTAGTGTGTACAGTTCCACATCAAAATATAGGCAAAAAAATATATAAGAGATGGAATAGTCAGAAGGAACCGAAATTGCTTTTCATCTCAAACAAAATCGCACCGGTCAGATGTGCTGTCAGGTGCAGACATCAGACTCTCACTGTAATTCCAGCACTGAATGGGTCGCGTTGCTTCTTCTGTGAAGCTTCTGGCTTGGTTGCGTGCGATGGACAAGCGGGACGTCGGCCATTCTTCCTCAAAAAAAGATTGGGTTCTTTCACAAAGATGACCCCTTACGGTATCTTCTCCGCAGTACAACCAGTCACTGTTATGATTATCTGAGAAACGCTGGAGGACCACCTCGAGTTTCACGTCTTCTTTCCACAATAATGAGGAATAAAAATGTCTTGTTCTATCCGTTTACCTGAGAGAAAGATGTCGCGCTCCCTCTCGCAGTTAAGCCAAATCTTATGTTCACGGCAAGAGCGGAGGAAAAAAAATTGATCCGAAACAGTTGGTCAATCATAATTTACGATAACTTAATTTCAAAAGTTTTTATTGATTAAACTGGTGCAACGTAATAAACGAATAAAGTGCGCAAATAGCGACCAAATTGTTTTTTTCTTTTGATATATTATTCCAATTTCACATGATTACTTTTAAAACCTAATTTGGAAAAGGAAATTTAAATCTCAAATTATTAAGGCAAATTAGAATAAGTACATTATACTAAATTTCAACATGAAATTTTTAATGAAAATATTATATTTTTAAATAGAACATTTTAAGAAAACATTATTTGATTATTAAAACAAATATCTTATTTATTTCTATAATAGTTCGTATTTTCCTTATATTTTTCTTTTATATCATTCAATATAAATTACAAATTTACTTGCTTTTATTATAATTTTTTGCTTCTCCCAAAGCCTACAGATAAAGATTCGACCCGAATTAATATTACTTATATCAATAAACTAAAGTATTTACTGTAATATTATCTTTTATAAAGCAAGAAAATATTGAAAAATAAAGATAAAATACCGTAAATATTGTACAAATTGTTTTTTACTCGATTTATTTTCGTTATCTTTATCGTCATACTTGGTTCGGAGTTGTTCGCTCGAAAACCTCTGTAAATGATTGTATTTTATTAACCGGATCCATTAATTGGATCATTTTTTAAAGAAAATTAAGCAAATTTTAATTAATAGTTTTCGAATTTACACGTGAATTATTGCCAAAAGTAAACCTAATAAATAAAATACGTCGAGGCCTATTAATGTAAACAGATTTATGTCTTTGTTTCTGGAAGCGTAAATACCTGTTTTGGATATTGGTGTTTATTTTACGATGATAAATAGAAAGCTGTATTATTTTTAGAGTCAACAACCATCGTTATTGATCATCAGCAGTTAGATTAATGATTGTAGCTAATTTCGGCGTATAGGCCTTAACGTAGTATTCTCTATTAGTTTACTTTAATACGTAACAATATATATACTGTGTAGGCAATAAAGACTAATCATTTCCTTTGTAACCGAGGAGGAAGGAATTAAATAATCTGTTTATAATCCTGCTTTATGAATCCGTTAATGGTTAAAGAATTGTTCGTTTTCCTGGTACTCTAATCATTTAGAAATAATTTAACAATATCTTTACGAGTGATTATTTATTTTAAGCTTAAACGTAATTATTTTCAATTCTTTTTTTATAACTCTCTTATATAATTAATTGCACAAAAGTAATATATTTTCCTTAAAAAGTTACTGTATATTTTAAAGGAATTGAATTTGATTTTCTACTGCCTAAATTCTTTTGTTCAAGAAGAGAGAATGTAATTAGAAAATTCTTATTTTATTTATGCAGAATTAATTATTTTTTTATTATAAAATTGCTATTAAAATTAATTATTTTATTTATAGTTAAACTTCTTTTTAAACGAAAAATATCTTTACGCTTGTTCTTTGGGAAAGAACATTTTAGCTGAGATGCGATAAAAATGAATAATGATGTCGAAGCATAAAATCAATGGCTTGTGCTTGCTATAATTAGATCGCACTTTTTTTTATGAATCCTGTGATAGCTTAATAGATCCTTTTAAGCTAATTACTATAAAATGCGATAAGGTAAATTTCCCTGTTAAATCAAATTTTCATTGCAAACAAATGCAATCTATCAATAAGGAAAGTTATATAATTATGATATTATAGGTTTAAAAAAGAATTGTATTATATATTTTCGTGCGAGGAAAATTTTGGGTATGCTAACACGGATAGAAATCAATTAATTCTCTCGATTACCTTCTTCTGAACTAGAGAAATTAAGTGGAATATTTCGTGCTATTAAAAAGTATCGTAAATAGCGTATATTGAATTAAGTAGTACGAAAAACAAATAATGTATTCAGACGTCAATTTTTCATTACAGGAACCGGTGTGACTCATGGCACAAGAAATAACAGAGCATTGTCATTCGGGGCAGTTACCCTTCAGGAGTCCAGATGCAAATGGTCCGTTTTGACTTCCTGTCAGCGGAAAGATCGGTTTGCGTGACTATAACTAACGGTTGAACTGAAATGTAATTAGGATTGTACAAACACGAGTACTCCAGCGGGACAGCGGGATATCTCCAAGTGGCTTTCACTTCGAGCGTAGCCTTTGACCCTTTCACTAAACAGGTGTGCAGTTTTTTTTGGGGCTAAATACAAGACCGAAGCTTAGCAAACTTACAATCAAGATGAATCACGCAATTCGGTCGAAAATCCATACTTGTAAATGCTTTTTCCATCAGTCTTAAAAACTAGTTATCTCTTTATAAGCTCACTACCAATAGATAGGAACATAATTGTTTGTGCACTTATCGAAGAGCGTTTAACTGTTTGATGGCGTGGAAGAGTTTTCCAATGTGGACACGCACCCGTCTTGCGACCATTGTCACTTACGATACAATCTTATTAAATATGTAATGAGTCCTTTTGTTGTTGTGTTGTTCATTGATCGAACTTCTTTTGTGACAATACTTTCGCTTGCGAAAATACGCTTTATTTAAACCTTTTTATGTAATTCATTTTCTTTACATTATTCTCTTTAAATTTGAGCACTCCATTTATAATTAAAATTTATTTTTTTAAATAAAATAATACGAAGAAAACACATAAATTGTTAATTATTCATTCAGATAAAAATTTCTTATATAATTTTTAATCTTGCTTATAATTTAGAAGTAATATTTCAAAAATTTTTTTAATTCCTAATATATTTCTACATTTATATTACAAATTATACTGAATAATTCGCAATAAGTTTAATTCGAATTTCAAAATAACGGTAGAAGTTTTTAAATACTTCTTTAGGCATTTGATTAAAAAATATGTTTAATGCATTTTTTTTTTATTTTTAAAAATGCTTTAACGTACTTTTATTCTAGTTTGACGTGTTAATAATTATTAAAATAAAGAAGGCGACAACGTAAATGCCATAAGGAAAAGTCGAAAGTAATTATTAAACTTAAATTGTCCTCTTCTAAACGCTGCATTAAGATTTACTTAAAGGTAAAATTACACGAGTTTCGAATGGCAGTGTAGTTTTAGTTCGGGATAAAAAAAATAAAAAAACTCGCTCTTCTCCCTGATTAGATAACATCTTACCGTTTTTTCTCGATAGTTTCGTCGATCCAATGATTCATTTATTTTCTTTCGATTTTTGCCCAAAATTATAAGTTTGAAATTGCAGCACGAAGTTTGGCTATCTTCCAATTAGTATTAATGTTTATCGTGTATTCTTTCTGAGAGATTGGATTAAATAAGTAATGTGTGACCTATATATATATTAGTAATGACTGACTAGCGTGTTATAAGTATCTATTTTGTTTTGAAAAAGTCATTTAAACTTAACAAAATGTTTTCTTTCAAACAAAAATATTGTTTACTCTCGTTTGAAATTTGAACGTATTTATTACATTTGTAATTTTATTTATTTATTTGCCTCGGTGAATATTTAAATTTTAAGTGCGGATTTTATCATTAACTCTTAATAAAAATAAATTTAAAAATTAAATCTCGAAAGAAAATTAATCGTTGGTACTTCCTTTGCTTTTTTTTTCTTTTATTTTTTATATTCCGGTTTTGGCTTTTAGCCTTTAGATAAAACGAGTTTAATTGTAAGAATCCGGAACTGAAGGAATAACAGATTGAACGTAATTGCAGTTTAAATTAGAGATCGTTACACCTTCATTTGGGGCAGGTGGAAAGTGTCTTTCCTTCTGGGCTTCTTGATTTCGTGCCTGTAGTTCATTCGTCATGATACTCGTGTCTGAACACCATCGTCGAGTCCTGACCACTCTTCTAACTAAATAACATTTGTTTATCGTTCTATTGGACACCCACTTTACAGACGACATGGACATAAAGTTTGTCCACGCGTTTCATGCCAATACCTAACCTTTCTTTCTGCAAACATTCTTTTACTAAGATTTAATGTTCGTTCTTTATTTTGTTGTCGTTAAGTTCTTTAATGTTTTATATACGATTTTACTTTCTAGCAAAACTTTCTCTTTGACAATTGCCCACGAAACTAAGCACGGAAGATATGAATAATTCACGAAGCAGAAATTAGTTAACTTGCAAATCGAATCTCATCGATGATTCCACTTTAAAATTCTATAATGGCATTAACTTATTTATTTTTCTATTTTGGAGAGTAGAATACCGATTGTTTACAGCGCGGAACACGCATTTAGCATCTAGTAACGGATACAGCTGTGGATTTTTAGTTTAATCCAGGAAGAAAGGCGATAACTTTAAAATCAAATTTGTGAACCATGAGAAAAATTACGGAATTGTTGTCTCATAGGAATTTTACTGTATCCAAATAATAAAGGTGATGTTCGAGTGAAAAAAAGGTATCCATATAGGCCTATGTTTGTTGAAGTTTCCGGTATTCAACAAAGACACATCATAATGTCTGTTGAATGTGTAAACACACGCACTGCACGCCTATCCGAAACTGAACGTGTTACTTCGGGTTAAAGTTCACTCGGTTTCAAAATAGATTTCATAATTCTATTGTCCACGCCATTGTGTAACAGTTTGAATTCGTCAATTTATCGTATGTCTGAAATGAAAGATCGTTTATCCCACTAGGATCAGTTACGCGACAATAGAATTGACATAAATAAAATAATAAATGCCTAGCGAAAATATATCAACAGATATACTTGATTCAAATCGTCAGGAGAATAATCTATATAATTTCTTTCGGTATAGGCGCTTCAAAGTCCACGTTAGAAGAAAAAATAAGGATATATTTTATGACAATGTCTGTTCTATTATATCTAAGGTTGCCCATCAGACAGAGACTTTTCGGTAGAAAGCAACATAAAAATATTCATTGTTCAAATATTACAGTATGCAATTTTTATTCCACTTTTAAAGTATTATTATAAAATTATCTGATGGAATCTATATGAACAATGTACTGTTTCATATTCGTATTATTTATAATGCATAATGATATATTTAAAATATTAATGCGAAATGTATAAGTTACAAATTGATTATTTTCTAATAAATTTATCCGATTTTTAAAAATCCAAATTAAATGTTTGCTATTCTTAATTAACTAACGAAAATAAATAAAAGTAATGGGCTTAGTCTGTGATAATGATGTAATTTATAAATTAAACGATTGCCATTGTAAAATTATTATGAAAAGATCGAGTGTTTTATTTTTAAATTTAAGAAACGGTAATTTATAAAACTCTATCTAAATGTATAGAATTTATTTATATGGAGAAAATACTTTATAAGCATTAGCATAAATGGATGCCTGTCTCTATTTGATAAATTTTTCTGAAAAGTATGGACAGAGATATATGTAGTAATTTTTTCTTTCAGAATTCTACTCGGCTAGAAGGTGCAATAAAGAGAGATATTTGGCAAAGTGCTTAAAAAGAAAAAATGAAATCTGAATAACTTAATGTAATGATTGTACGCATTTTCTTACGAAATTACAATTGTTTATTCGTATTAAGCGCATCAATCTTGAATTTCAAACACAATATATTATATAAGTTATATTTAAATGAAAAAGCGTTGGTCCGAGCTAGACATTGGCAGCCATGTTTTTGTTTCTGCAGAGAAGGAAGAGATATGGACACAGGTCTCGCTGTATCTATAGGCCTATCTGTCATATTGTTTCCGTATTGAGCCATTTTCCAGAGAATGTAGTCCGTTACTTCAAAATCTGACATTTATTTTCCATTTGAAGATTTATTCCTTCTAACTCCACTTTCTGACATTCATCTTTCTTATGATTTTAATTAATTCAATTTTATAAATTCAATTAATTGAACTTTTATACAATTAATTGAATCCTAACGAATTAAATAAACTTTTCAAATTTTAAATATAATTTAAATAAAAAATTGAATTCATTTTTATTTCCAGGCTACTTACATTCGTATAAATGAATAGAAATAAAATATCGATATGAAAATGTAGCAATTGCCGCGGAGAAGATATTTTATTTTCAATAATATTAAAGCGGAAATTAGAAATGTAATACGTATATTAAGTGATTGTTTAACAAATAACGTTGTTTGAATGGACGAATTACGTTACTCCAGTTGTCTACGTAAGTAGATTGACAGGTCTTTCTATAGTGACTAGTCTAAACTGTCGGAAATTTAACCCGTATTATGGTCAAACTGGTTGTTGATGCCAGTTTATAAAAACAAAATGGCGTCAGTGAGTGAAAATGTATTGTGATAACTACATTTAACTGATACATTAACTTTTTCCTCGCGGCAGACAAATGTATTCTCCTTTCTGGCACAAAAATGACATATACAATGGCACTCACTCAACGCTTAGTAGATAGCCTAGCTATTATGCCCCCTAAAAGAATCAGAAGCTTAGAAAGTTATTTACAAGACCAGTAATCTTCAACACATTATAGAGCTGTTGGCAGTTTGAAGTTTCTTAACTCTTCAATTTGGCCATGCCCTACGGTATCGTCTAAGTCGCAACCTGTCTGATATCATTTGTTCAGTCTAGTTTGAAGACAATTTCGCTGGAACACATTATACCTTTTGGGTTTCTTAAACTGTTTTAAATTATTTGCCTTAATTTGTGATCAAAATAAACGTTCTTAGCTTTATTTATTCTCTTCGACAAATTGAAGAAAAAAAAATTCGATCATTAAACTACGGCAGATGCAATCGATAAAACGATTGATCCCAAACTTATTCAGAATCAATAAGGCCCAGGAAGAGAAGGGCCTAAGTATATTTTTCATCCGACGACAGACGTTGAGTTGATGAGTCAGACGTTTTTTCCTCCAACCAACTTTCATTTCAAACTTGTGCAGAGAGAATCGTCCATTCCAAAACTTGAACCGTTTTATCGTGATTACAACCTGACCTAGATTAAACGACCATGCTTTCAATGAACTATCAGACGGTCTACGTACAAAGTTTTTGAAACTTCTCTCTCGCTGGCCCACTCTTCTATTATGTCCGCAGAGATGTCAACGAGGAAAAAAACAATAAAGTAGAAATTTGTTACCTCCGCTAGTTCCTGTAATAAGTCTGGTGACGTCACTTAGAGAACCGATGCCGGAAATCATTATTTACTGCGGCAGTTATGTCCTTCCACTCTCTTCTATCAACTTGCTGGACTCTTCCGAGGCTTTGTCTACTTTCGCTTTTTATATCGAGAACTTTTAAGTGAAGTGCCAACTCATTCGACATGCAACAAATACGGTTGTTGACTTCTTTATCTCGCTTATAACGTTTTTCTCAACCGTTTGTCGGCCATGTCATCTCTTTCCAATTTAAAATAAATAAATTATCATTTTAGCAAAATTGTTATTCCTTTCGTTAATCTTTCTATTAATATTTATTATTTATGTATAAGATAATGTAAAATGCTTAATGCAAGGAAGAATTATAAATGTAAATTTATGTAATTTAAATTTTAAAATAATGCAAATACAATATTAATGGATTTCTTTTCATCACACTTTCCACCTTTCACGTGACTTTTTGTATAATTATAATTAATATTTATTCCTAAAGCCGTTTAGGCTGTACCTCAAACTACCTTTGTTTGACAGGTTTGCCATTCTACAGGCTTAACTAATTAAATTTTGCCCATCTACACTTATTATTTTAATTAATAATTGTTTTTCTTTAAGATCATCATCATTATTATTATTTAATACATTAAAGAAGTAAGTTACTTAAATGTTCCATTATAAAATATATGTAATATTAAAACCGAACTCATATCTCCTGCTTAGGTCTACGCCTATGCAATTCTACTTCGCACAGCTGGTATATTCTAGAAGATCGATAGATTATTCAAAAATATTTTTCAAGCTTCGCAAATCCGTTCCATTTTCAAAGGTAAAAAGTGATTATTTTATAAAATTAATTATTTAACTTCGATTTAACCAAAAATACTGTTTTTTTCCTCTCTACTTTTCTGGTGTATTTCTTCCTTCTATTTTATATTTTATGTGATGACCATGCGCCCGAAAATTATCATAGTAGCGTTAAGATACAGTACTGTAGAGTACGTATTCGCCTTTTTTTGACAAGCTGAAAGACTTCTCTTTGTCTATGTTTTATGGTAGAAAAAGCAGAACTGAATGCATTTTAAATATTTAATTGAGGTCTTTCTCTTCTCGCCTCTCTTTTATTTATTTTATACATAAAAATCGGGTTTTTGGAGAAATGAAAATAGACAGGATACGTAAGAAAATGAATTTTACTCATTCTAAAATGTCGAAATAAATACGTAAGTAGGTTTTTATGAAGGAATATAAATATACAGATGGAAAATATGTATATAATAAATTGTATATCAAATTTTGTTTTTATCAAATAACATATAATTTAATTTATAGAATTTTAAGTAGGGCCAAAACTAAAATACTACGAATGAATATATTGTGAATAAATCTCATTATAGTTTCAATTATTAATTAAAATGTTCAATCATTTATGAAAGTTTATTCGTTTCATTTTATTTTTTCTGCCTGTAAATTATTTATTTAAAAATGAAATCTTCTTAAGTATTAATTCCTTTTTTTAATAAGTTTCGAAAAACGTTGTCTTTTTGTTTTATCTGGACTTCGATACAGTGCAAATTCGGTAGAAAATTTTATAAAAACTATACATTTGTGATGATTTTAATAGTGGGAAAGGTTTATTTGTTATAGATGAGGAAAGTTTTCGGTACATTCTCTCTGTTTAATTAGTTATTACGAAGGCACAACGTAATGTTGCAAATCTCCTTAACTATGGAGAAAATATTTGCAATATGACGTTTTCTATGGCATATATAGAAAAATTTTCAGACATTACGTTCAAACCTTAGTGATCCACTACATCACACCCGTCTGTTACGTCCGGATGCTTTCTCCCACAACACTAAATCATCTTTCTGCATTCCGTCGGACAATCTAAATATGGAGAAATCACTTAGCGTCCTATCCCGGACAATATATCTACTCTGGAAACCAGACGAATTAAAATTGCAAAAAAGAATACTTCGGGAAATAGAAGAATGGATTTTGAATGGATTGCTCCGAGACCTTCCTGGCCTGACAGATCGATATTTTTCCCCGGACGTCCTGGCCATCAGGTTACACTCTCCAGGACAGATATTGCTTCAGGAGTTCCAGATTGACGTCCTCCTACTCTCGTCTCCGACATTCTGTATTCCGTACTCTCCCCCATTTCTACTATCTTAAAGGAAAAAAAATGCAATTTTTACAGCGCTCTGAGTAAAAATAAAATCGACCACTTGACCAGAGGCCAACTGTTATGTAAATAAGAGTAGATAGTTAGGAAATGAAGACATGCTCCGCTGATGTCACTGCTGCTGCATTACTAAAAATGGTCCTGCACGGTTTGTTAAATATTGAAGATAACTTTACATTTATAATATAATACAAAATGGAGAGGAGTCTGTTAGTCTTGGTCGTCATCTAAACTGCGCTCATAATCTCAATCAAACATTTTTCAATTACCGTGAAGTAATAAAGAAAAAATAAAAAAAAAGCATTTCGATTCAACGAATTTTCGACTCTTGTCCTATACGTTTATCATGTATAATCAGCAAATAGTGAATGGTTCAACCGGAGTGAATTTATGGAGAATGATAATGCTGCCTTTAGCAAAAACGTTCAACCATGTTCAAACAGTTTTATGTGAAGAGTGCGATTTGCCCAGTTTTGACCTTCTTGCTAGCCATAACTTACAGCTGTCGTCAAGTCCGGTGCCGTCTCTACCTATGTTGCAGCACCCGTTAGAGAGCCCACAAATGGACGAATGCTTCAACAATCAGGAATGGCAATGGTTTTGTCCGGCTGTCATATGCATTATCCCGGTTCGATATAAGTTCTGCCTGTTTACGACTAAAGATGTATTTTATACATAAGCCGTCCAAGTTTTGAATTTTGCGAAATTTTAAATTAGACAAGACTTGAAAATTTCCTTCGATTGTTTTTATCACTGAAAATTTTTACTTTTTCATTCCAAAACTCGTTTTATTTTTACTGTTTTAATAAAAACGATCGAACGACCAAACGGTCGAGAAAAATAATGACAAATGTCTAGTTTTTTGTTTAGGAAGCTACATAAAGTTTAGTATAGAAAGCTGGTCCCTCGTGTCGATCGACTGGCTGGCTAACTAATCACTGACCGCTCTTCATTACTTGACCATTGTACTTGGCACGCAACAGTCATACAGAAGCGAGAATGTTAAGCTAAGTTCTTTTTCATCAGGTTGATCTCCCCTTTGTGAATCACCTTCGACTTGCACTTTTGTTGAGCGGGATATACCCATTAATGAGGAGAAAGGTAGCAATCAGGATAAGTAAATTGCACGGTGGATGTGCTCTAATGGAGAAGCTGGAATTACTAACTCCCTCTAAAGGAGAGAAAATAATGTGGAAGAAAAGCAAGCCCAAGGGATTTTTCGCCTTTACAAGTGACCCTGTTCACTGACCTTTGGTTAAATCACCAAGCTTGACGGTGTGATCTCATCTCTCTGGAATGATACATATCGTCGACCTTGTAGATCTAGTTGCTGTAATTAGATTTTTATTTCGATTGCCGCAGTCTTACTCGTTTTTGTTCCAACGCCTTTCACTTAGATACGGAAAAAAAGGCGACGAAAAAATCTCCTTGGTAAACGACCAGATAAAAGTATAGGGTTGTGGCCGGACGGTAGAAAAAGACAGACTCTTGAAAAGCTATAGAAGCAATATTTTATCCTAACAGGTCTGTCGTCTGTTTCTTCCTGCATTGACCCTGATACGAAGTTTCTTCTGTCCACTGACCGCAACACCTGTTATTCTTGGACGTTTTTGACAGTAAACTAAGGGAGAGCGAGGTCTTATGACAGAAAATAATATGACCCCAGTTGATCCTCTAACTGAATTTACTTACTAAAAGTGGCCAGAGAGAAGTTTCAGACAAAATCAAACTAATTTAAAAAAAAAAAAAAAATTGTTTTGTTATCACTTTTATTTATGGCAACGAAATTTTCAGTTCGATAATATTAATATTTTCAATAAAATTATGCGCCTTTCAAATGTTCCCAAACTTTGATAATTTTTCTGAAATAAAATTAAAAAATTATTTTAGAATATTTAATATTTATTTTATTTATTTTTTGAGATGTTCTTAGTTTATGAAGCACAAGAGATAATTGTTTCACGTAAATTAATTTTAATTAATTAAATAAAATTACTTAGAGAAATTTTATGACAAAGTAGTAGAATATACAATTAATTTCGGAATAATTATAAAGATTAAGCGGCTTATATTAACAAATGTGGCAGATTAATAAAAACAAAAAATATTGTGACTTTTACAGAGGTAGAAGCTGGAGACATTTCTCCATCTATAAATGGAAAGAGAAGAGCTCATATATCTTCTCACTAGGCTCGTTTGCATATTCTGAACACTAAGAGGTAAGTTATCTACGAACAGAAGCAATAACTTGTCCGGAATATGTAAATCACGCGAGTAACAAGAACATTTTTATAGAACATGAAATATCCTAGTAGCGACTAACAAGAAAAAGAAGGGAGAGTGGTGCTTATGCAAAATATCGATCGGGTTACTGGCAACCCTTTTCCTCCCACCCCGTTTTGTTCAGCATCCCATCCAATGGCTCCTCCCCGTTTCGTCTGCTCACGGCACCGACCAATTGGAGCGTGCCTACGGGATTCGGAAAATCGAAAGGGTTGTGGGGAGCTCTCCACTAAGCTGATTGGTAGGAACGGGGGAAATCGGGCAATCACCTGTCTACACAACCATTTCGGTACCGCCTCTGCTCTCTATCCCCGCAAATGGCGTGTCTCTTTACCCCTTTGATGCTTCAAAAATGTTATTCACCCATTATGTCCTTATTATGTGATCGATAAATTGTTAAGCCACTCGATTCTTCTTATAATCAGATTTATATAATTTAATTTTATATCTGTAATAGTTGGATTGCTCAAAAATTTTTATCGTCTAATTATTAATTAAACCTTTTTGAGTTATTTCAGGATAAAGAAGACGATAAGACTTCTACTTTAGGCGAATGAAGAAATATTTTTTGAATAAAATATTTTATAAAGCCTGTTTCCTATTTTATGTTTATTAAACTAATAGACTAACACATTTATTTAGTTTAGTAGTAGTCAGAGTGGAGCCGGAGCTCCAGTTATCACAAAGGAGAAAAATCTAGAGTTAATTAGGATACGTAACCACCAACGAAGTTTCTTAAAATAAAACTCATTACGGGACAGATCAATATATCAGTTTTGTAGAGCACCATAAGTCATCATCTGTTCTTCCAAATAGTTGGCAATAAGTGGTACACATCACGTGCTCCTCAATGACAGTTCCAAAAATAACTGTCAGAGAGGGTAACTTTTTAAATTGATCACTTTCAACTTTCTACTTTATCCCAATGTGTACAATGGACAGGAATATGATGGAACTGGAGTGTACGTGTCTCGCTCCTCCCACTCATCGCTGTACATGTAACTCACACGTTCTTACCATTGACGTACTTCGTACAATTATATAAAAAAAACTTAAAAAATAGCTTATCGGTTGAAATCATCAACGATAGCATTTGATTTACAAAGTTCGGATGATATGCTTTTTAATCTAACAACCGTAGAAATAAATGCATTTCAGTCATAATTCACCCGAAATGGCCAGAATTAAAATGATGGATTCAACCGATAGATCGTTTCATCACACTAAATTTATACGTTAAATTTTTTTATGCTTACGGATAATGACAATTCTCATTTTTTTTTTAAATCCTAAGTGAATACCAGACTGACAGCCTAGTATCGATTTGCATACTTTGACGTAGCTATGTCATAAGTAAAAATTTAAATATTTAATAGCGCTTCCTCTCTTGTAATTATATAAAAGATAGATACATCTTAGCCCTTAAGCTAAATCTAAAATAGGCATTTATTTATGACAGGATGAGATATGTATCAATTTTCTTGTCAGCCCCAAACGCTTTCATTTCGAAAGTGATTTCCAAATAAAAAGTTATAAGCAGTCATTTGCCATGCACTTCCCAATGTCAATAAAATGGATGGCATACCTCTACTGGCATAATTAAAATTTTTTAAATAGAAATGATTGTTTTTCCCAATGAAACCACCACAATATTGCAATGTGCCATAATATTAACTGAATAAAAGATAGAATACATTTGTGAGAAGTGAGTTAAAAAAGAAAGAATAAAACGACGATTCAGTCTAAACTTTCGATTCGACTTTCAATTGAATGGTAGCGGTTGTGTCGATAAAACCACATTTAAATCCCAAACAAATACACAATCGCTCTTTAAAACTTACCAAAGTTTGGGGGAAAAAAAGAAATGTTTCACTTAAGAAAGAAAAGCGAGTGTCTAGTCCCGGGTTTGGATAATCTGCCTCTGAATAGGCGGTATTCAATGAATGCAACTAGAAGAAATCAGTGAGGGTACAACAACCCAGTCTAACGTCACAAATCCTGATTGTAAGAAATTATACGGTTCCATTAGAGGAGGAAGCAGCGAGTAAGGATTCTCTCGAGGACCAGGATAATGGCGTCCACATTCTATTTACATGTATAAGTTATCGATTGGCACGAAGAAAATGTCACAAGTTATCGATTCGTTAGTCCAGGGTCCTCTCCAATACTTCGAGGAACTGCGAGGTAATTGAATTTCAACCGTTCCTCCAGGTCACATGGAGTGGACAGGTGAAAATAATTTCTCTCTTCCCGGTTCAAAAATACTGTTTTTTATATATTTTTTACTCTCGGGTGACCAAACTGATAAAAATTATATTTTAAAGAAAAAATTTCAACCGCGTTTAACTAGCAGATTTTTTTTTCTACGAAGGGATTCATCTTTACTGCATCGATAGATTCTTATGGTAGTGAGATCATCTCTGAGAAAAGAGCAATGGTCGAGACTATGCTTGGCACATTGTGTGATCGATGATGGGACCATACATTTGACAAATATATTTTTGCGTTATAGCAGGTAAGTAAGGCAGTCTCATCAATTCACGAGACTTCTTCGCCTCGGGTGAACTGTGCTGGCTGTTTGCTTAGAAAAACCTCGAATTAACAATGTCATCCAATGATTTATAACTGCTTAATCAGATATATTTATTATCCGTATAAAAAATATAGTTTACTTTCTATACAAGTTTATATAAGTGCAATAGCAAAATTCCTGAAGTTAGAAACTGGTGAAAATTATCCGCTAGTCCGATCGTGATTTTTTAACGGTGATAGTCTCCTTTATTGTCACCAGGTGTCAGTACGACGGTGATCAGGAATCGATGACGTCAGAGAGGAAGGGATAAGAGGTCGGTGGTCTATCAAAAGTGAATTAAGCAAATATCGGATGAACGACATTTAATTGTGTCGAGTTAGTCACTTTTTCCAGCGGCTACACTCGGAAAAGCGTGTCAAGGTTTACTTCTCTTATCAGAAATTAATGTCGTTTGATGAGCGTGCACATTGTCAATCCCCACCTCTTGTCGGGATCGTGTTTAAAATCGGTGATTTTGACAAATAAACCCAAAAACACACGCCTTTAAAGTAATGAAGACAAGGACAACCGGAGTCGATTTATATTTAAAATTAAATATTTCATGGAGAAACGATGGGGAATATCCATTTTGGATATAGGATTCGTTTCCATCTTTAGATTTGAGTGAAAGAAATATATTGTTTTCTAAAGTAATTGTAAAATCGAGAGTGTAACCAGTACTAAAACAAGGGGTGGATTTTGAACCGTGATAGACAGAAATGATCGGCTGCAGGTACGTTGCTATGGTAACGAGCCATTGGTACTCCCCACTCGACTCGGTTCGAGAATCCTATCTGTTTGATAAACCGAGAAACAAGTTCTGTATAGTCTATAAAAATAATATTGGATTAGTTAAAATAATTCGGCATTTGCCATATTGAAGTTATACACGTCTTCAAAGAGAAATTATCCGGACGTGTTCGCTTCTACGAATTCGTTCGGAGAGGAGGAAGGAGCAGTGAGATGCTCCCAATAGGATTTTTACGTGGCAGAACTGATTCATTTTTAATCTTTAAAAATATTGCTTATAGGCTTAAGCCCGTTTTGTATCCTCTTTTTTTCATGAAAATTCGTACAATTCCTATAAACAAACAACTGGTAATCCGGTATAAAATTTGATCTCTCAAAACAATGTCATCTGTTGTGTTTTAAAACAGGATGCAAGCTTGGAATGTTTTCTGACTTGGCCCTCTTTCTCTCTAAATATAATTCCTCGGTATCTATGCCCCTTTATTTAAGTTTAGAATAAATTATTTTCATTCGAGCAATAAAGAACCACTTAAAACACCAATGATTACTTTAAACAACACAATTTCTAAAATTAGAAAAAAAAATTAATTATCAAATTTTTCCACGGTTCTAAAAGTTTCACACGTCGTCTTTGATTAAAAATGAAATAAAATGTTTTTAAAAGTGATTTTTGTGTCTTTTATTCACCTTAAAACAATTTAGATAATTTCACAGGGGAAATGTCGATATATATTATAAATAAACGGCACGGGATATTAAGCAAAGGATATGGGGCGAATGTTTTAAAAGGGCAACGTGCGAAGAAGCAAAGACATTCCTCTTCTCCCGGCAGAGAGCATCCACTCAGAGCAATGTTCCATTTGAGTATGTAGGATGCACAGATCACAGTCGCTTGATAACATAATCTGCAACAGTGAGCCAAGAATTTTCGGATCGGCGATTTTTGAAAATTGCAGGCATCGTATAAAATCCCGCGTCGAAAATTTCGCAGGAGGTACCCCGCTAGATCTATTCTTTTCCACCCTACTCCGAAAGGAAAAAATTTCCCTTTTCTAGATGGAAGTGTACACTTTGATGGTTTCTACCATCCCATCGCTCCGGGCTCTAACATCTACCCATCTCCACCCCCCTTTTTACTTTCGTTGTAAGTCTAGTCTGTCCTCCCATTCATTTCTCATCAGGAGTCAGTGAGAAGCTGTGATAAAAACAGCTGCCAGACTGTGTGAATTGTAGTGTCTGCACTAGCCGTGTCAATCACAGAAGTCAGGCGCCAACTTCTGCTGTTTGTTTATTCATTTCAATCCAGTACTGTGTGTGTGTTTTATAGACAGTATGATAAATAGACCGATAGCGCGGAACAGACAGCAACTCCGTATAAGACGGAAGCTTGTCACCTTCGAGTTTACCGACCAATCTTCCTCCCCGGTGATCTTAATTAACGGGCAGTTTTTGGACCACGGGAACACCGGGTGTGGTCGAAGAGATTACATCTATAGGTAGATTAGATCATTTCTTTTTTACAACTGGTTTGTCGTGACGACCCACTGCACATGTTTACCTGTTCGGGCTATTACGAAATGCCTGTCGGTGATTTAATGTCCCCCAGGCACACGGCTAGAGATATAAAGTTCGAAAAGTGTAAAAAATAAATAAATAAAAGCGAAAGTAATTAGTGTAAAAAAAGTCACAGGCAATATCTACCAGTTTCGTATTATATCTAAAAGTATTCCTTTTCTCGACTACCTGTTTCACTATTCTTTGTTTGTTCGAAGGGGAACGTTCTCCGTAGAGATGAAACTGGGATTTCATATCTAAGGTCCAGTCCAATAACATATTGTAGTCTCAAAGGTGGGGGTGCAAAAAAAACGAGTTGCTAGAAAAGTACAGAAATCCAAGACGGTACTGTTCGATCTTCATATCTCAGCTCTCCACCTTCAGCTTAATCTTAGCCCTAGTCGATTGGTAAAAATCGATGAACATGCAGGACCGAGAAAGAGGAATAGGGGGACGGAAGGACATCACTGCCCGCTCGGCTCAAAAATTTATGTTTATGTGGCTCTTGTGCGTCGTAATCTAGCAACTCCCATCCCCTTATCAAAGTGACGGCGCTCTGCTACCCCCCGTTTGTCTGTAGGCTGACCGTTGTCCCGCACCGGGGACCGACACCGGAATAAGAAATACTTATTGAATGATATATGAAATGAAAAACTGCGGCAAATTTGCCGACTTCGCCCCTCTCACCGTCTTCTATCTCACAGACTTAGATAATTAGATGTAGGGTAGACAGACCGAGAAGTAAATATTTTACGCTTTGTGATAGGGCGTTCCTTTCCTTTTTTCTCGCTTATCCCTCCCATAGTGACGTCGAATCACGCAAACTGTCCAACTCCCGGACGTCAATGTCCGAATACTCTGCAGCATCGGCCGAGAAGGTGTCAATTTGCCAATACTTTAAATTTCCCAAGTTTAAATTTACCGAAACTTCCAAAGTTATATAAAAAAAAAGTATATTGAGTTACGGTTACACACATACAGGCAAACGTTAAAACTACATTTTTTAAAATTTACTTAATTTCCATCCAGGATATACAAAAACAATACAAGAGATATTTTTAATAAACAAAGAAATGAATAATTACATATAATGAATATTTTCCGGTTGAATTTAGTTAATTTAGAGCCATTACGTTTGGATATAGAAGAGAACATGTAGTAAAACCTCTGCATCTTCCGTAACACGGTTCGATAATTAGTAGCTATTAAGAAATAGGAAACGAAACTAGAAAACAAATTAAAGTCAATTTCCCAAAACAATAAAAATTGAAAGAGAATGCGTGTCTACGAGAAAATTGCATAAAATTAAGGAAAAATATGATTTCTCATAAATATTACGACTAATTACAACCAAGGACACGAATATTTGTCGAAGCGAAGATAAACATCCCGCGTACTCTTAATAAACCAAGGTAAACCCGCAAAAGAAAGAAACGGAGGTTTATCGACACTCATCTCTCATATGCAAAGGTCCTTGAATATAAACGATGCTTTTACATGCAGAATTCTCAGTATTTATACTCTTTTCATTCGGCATTCAAGTAGACCTAGTCATTGTGTACGCGTCCGTGATTTATCTGATTAACGTCATTAAGCCGCCTACTTAGTCGGATGACGTCGACTAGAAGGTTAAACATCTACACCCGAGTAATCGTTTAATTTGAGACATTATCGAGAAAATTCTCTGCAGTGGAGCTCGAATTATGGAGAAAAACATCGGGAGGATGCGCGGAGGAGCGGGGAAAGCAATGTTGTTGCAAACTACTCCCGGGCATACGTTGTTAGGTCGCCCTTTCTGAGTGACGCCGATAGCCAGAAGGCAGGTTGTTAGTATCTCTTGTCTGTCATTACTCGCTTCAAAACGGGCATGTTTTGTAAAGAAGCCATACCGGATAAACAGCTGCCTTGACCAACTCCTCCCAAATAACTAATAATCCGTCTTGTTTCATTTCGAATCGATGCCCTCTTCTTCATCAGTTTGCGCGGCATCATTTTTTTCAAGAATCGTTAAAAATCTCTAACCGAGCGAACACGGTCGTCATCATCATCATCCTCCCGCTTTTATAATCAGATTTGCTAGTTTGTCCAATTTCTTTATCTTAAATCGCGCTATTTTTCCTTTTTCTTTTTTATTAACTGGCGAATGCCATTTTTGCTTTATCGAAAGACTTGTTTGATCATATGGTACCAGTCTTTTATTTATTTCTATGGCATTCTATAGACGGCCGACTGATGTGGCCAGGAATCATTCTACAATTTTTGGCAGTGTTTCTAACATAGCATATTTGGCGGATGGTTCTTGTCAAAGCTGCTCATCTGTCTTTCGGCCCTCGTCTATATTTAAATGGACAGAAACGTCCCGATGCGGATTCGATCTGTCTAATAATTGATCACCTACCAAAACTTCAACAAAGCGAAGATAGAATGCGGGGGGGAAAAAATGCTTATTTAGCACTCCTATCTTAATCTCATCTGGAAACATCACTTAAATTGTCTAACGCGAGCTTTCGCTTTTCCCTTTTTTTTATTCTGTTACTTCCTGCTGTCCGAACATTAATTTCTACATGTCAAAAGTTTGCCGCTTGTCCGATTTCTTGGGAAATGGCAGATTTAATCCTGGAGAAACCCTTGGTGTCAATCATGCAAGTGTTCAATAATCGATGGTCAACCAACCAGCTCGGGAATTGCGAGATGCGATGGAAAAAAAGCGAAAAAATAAAAAAAAATTGAAGTAGGATGGAAAATTAAGCATCCGAGTTTGTCAAATAGAAATCTTAGAAGTTCTTTCAACGTAACTAAAAACGAAAAAGTCAATCTTTAGATATATCTATATCTAGATTACATTTTTAGCTGATTACTATAGATGAGGATAGCATGGACGGACTTAGTTGGTATTTGAGCCGGACATTTTTTTATATCGATAATCTATATACTCGGCAGATAATCTTACTTGTTTCGAACGGTGATTGTTTGAACTCCTTTAAAGCGACTCGGTGTTGGGTAGACGGGACGGAGGAATCATTCTCTCATCGATGTTCAATAACGTCCGATCAGAAATTGGATCTGTAACCCGCCGTTGTAATGTGATTTTCGAGACCGGAACGTAATTAAAGTTGAAGGAGGTGTCGACACGTCTCTTTTTTTTCAGTTGTCGAAAACGGGGTAAAAGAATATAATTCGGGGAGAATGCGATATCAGCGCCACCACAGACAGGGAAACAACACCCCGGACGACGAACAATGTAGCTATTCCCCTTAAAGTCCCATAACTTTAAGCGATAAAAAAACCTATCTACTTGGCGACGATAAGATGTGATACATTGCTCTAGGCAGAATTACCGTCCATGTGGGAAAAGACTAGCGTCGATTCAGGTGTTATGTTTCCCGTCTCCAAATATACACTTTTTAAGTCCGACCCGCTAGTAGAATCTAGAAAAATTGAATCAAAAATGATTGTCCATGCGGCCGATGTGTGAAAACGGGGGAGGAGGTGGAAGGGGGCTGTGGCAGGTGGCAGTACGATTGTGTAATGAAATTACTTCGGGACACAAATAGGGGAAAAACGACAGGTCCTAAAGCATAACCGAGGTTTTGTGGGGGGGAGTAGAGTCAGAGTCCAGCGCGGATAGAAGGCGGGAGGATTTTATGGCTCCTCAAGCTGCTTTCGCGGGCTACTAGTCAGTGAGACGACTTCCTAGCACAGAGCTAATTGAGTAGAGCTTTATTTATGGTGTCTGCCTGGCCGCTTGTCCTCCATAATTTACAAGCTGAGCTCGCCAAAGTGAGAACAATGTTATTAATCTTGTCCGTGGGACTAAAGTTGATTACGGAATCATACTGGTAGTCTAGCCAAATTATACGGCGGTAGTTCGTCTGTTTATATGGTAACGTTAACCAGAGGCGGTTTGGGTTAGATAGGAATCCGTCACACCAGCTCATAACCTAATGAGTCGGTCTCCGACGAGAATATAACTGCGTTACCGAACGGCGATTTGGATGGTGCCAACCTAATTATCTGCAGGTAGACGGACATCTGCGAATCGCTTAATGAGAGTTTCAACGGATTTAACATTACCATTTACTCAATTATTCTCTTTACTTCGTATCAGTCTATGGTCGTCGCCACTTCCAATTCTAATTCTCAAGGTTGCTGTTGACCTTCGACCTCGCAGTTTCTGAGCAACATTGTAACCGACGGTGTATAACTTGTTTACAAAATCTCCGATAAGTCACAAATGAGCAAACTAACATTCGATAGGAAATTATGGCGATAAACAATGGTTACGAGTTAATTAAGGACGTCGTTTTTAGCAAACGGTACGCTTTACTCGGACATTATTCGATTTAAATCGACGCCATTTTTTGCCTTCGTCGATAAATCAATGCAAAATACGTCGAGAAAAAAATGCGTAATGATTGGTGGAAAATTCGGAATATATTCTATTTTTAGAAAAGGTCATCATATGTGAAAAATTCTCATCGATCAAACGAGACAATAGATGATGGAAAATACAATAGGAATGGTACTGAATTAAATGAGAATAATTTAAAGATGCGCATTAATGATTTTTAATGGAAATGCTTCTTTCCTTATAATTCAATCATTCTATTGTTTAAGAATTACACGCCTTTGGAAATGATTACGTGACATCGAGTAACGTCTAACTAATCATGTTAAGATTGTAGAAATATGAGGAAAACGTAGACATGACGACGAAATTTGTTAAGGATTGTATTGCCACACAATGAATCGAGAGAAATATTTCATGCGAAGAATTTGTATAAATTTGAAATATATTTTTCTATTTCCTCAAAAATTCATTTGTTTAACTTTTTTATATATTTATTCATAATCGTTAAAACTTTCCTCTTTTATAATTTTATTCGCGTAATAAATTATGTTTCCGTTGTCTTTGCGGCTTAAATCAAAATGACTGCTAGCATTCATTTATAAAATCTGATCAACGAGCTGCCAGTCGCTTTCATCCTGCAGCCACGGATACCTGGACCTAGAAACAAAGCAGCAAAGGGAAAAAAACAGCCAAAGAAACACCGAGCGAATGTGTAATTGTGGGCCGCGGGTCGAGTAACAAAAGTAAAATAGAGGTTTGTCGAGGGGACGGCATTAACTTCCTTACCTGGTGATGTATGAGGCAGAGAGTGCATGTGGTGCATGTTGAGATATGACGTATAAGCTCGTAATTCTACTTGTCTTAGTAGAAACAATGTTGTAGCCTCTTGTCATATTTTGTGTAAATATATTCTATTTTTTATTTCCTCACCTTCTCGTCAATTATGTCGGTGGCATAGTAAAACTGAATAAAAATGTCTATTTTATAATTAACCTTGGTCTCCGGTGACTTCTTAGTTGAGAAATATTTTCGAAAATGGCCTCGAGGAAGTGAAATGCTACGACGACTTAACCCGGATTCTCTGCTAGACCAGTGCGAAGGACGTTGAGTTTATGTCCATCGTGAGCAACTTAATCCAGATAAAGATACGTGACACATCACGTTTTCCGGTTAAAGAGCTGCGCGTTCCTAGCCCGAATCAGGCTAAGTCGGAAAAATTCTTGTAACATAATATAGGAACACATAACTATTATAATATTACAAAAAACATACACAGACATATATAGTTTCGTCAAATGTTTCGTGACCCGTCCCAACGTCACGTGCTTCTTTTCCCACCTGTCTTCTGAACCGTGGTTCCTAAATCGTAGAACATTACGACAACTGTCCCCATATTGTCCTCAACAAAGGGGCTAATGGCCTATAGATATCTTCTTACCTGTTGAAATCCTTTGCCAAATTCTTGGCACGAACTCAGAGGATTTTTAAAAATGCTCGGAACGATAATCTAAACGACACACTCCGGAACAACGCAATAGAATTACGTATCGTTTTAGTTTATGGGGCCATAAGCTTATTTATGCTAAATCGGAGAACGTCCATACTTATTACGGGGCATCGATTTGGAACACAAAACTTTTAGAATTATAATTGGCCAGTTCAAAGGTGATTTCTTCGCCGACTTATATGAGATGAAGGTCGTAAAATGCTAAAGAATTGTTAGTATTCTCCTCCCTGCGCCTCAGTACACAATGAAACTAACAAAGACTTTACGTAACGACAACGATATACCGTCCACACCCACTCGTTTCAAAAATATCCACATTGTGGTTAGTTATACGCCCGAGATTAAGAAATCTGTCCACACTTAGTTATATTTAATTTATACGACAGCATAACTCATCAGTGCTGCAGGACCTGTAAGTGTTTTCGTCTTTCAACTAATAAACGTCTCTAGCAGAAGAATGCAAGAGTCGACGTAAGTGGATCCTTCTTCTCTACTAGACAATTCGATTGTTGACATTGCTAGGTATTAATAAAGACCGATTTATTAACACACTAGCCAGCTCACAAGTTCCATTTCTATAAAACTTATTAATAATACATTCTTTAAAATCCGTCTATTGGTCATTGAAGAAAATTCATAAATAATATTTAAATGAGCATTTTTTATAAACTTTTTTCGTAGAATAATTTCTCTTCAAATAAGCACTTAAAACCACAAAAACCAGAATGATTAATAATTAATTGCGGTATTTTCTTGGAACTTCATAATTGCCTCGCCATTCTTTGAAATTTAATTCGTGTTAATGTTTCCAACGGTAAAAATCGATGAAAGTAAGAACTACAAATGATATTTCATTGTAAATTATCTATAATTATCGAGAAGTCTGTGTAAGGATATAATAATATAAAAATCGATATTTTTAGATAAAATACATCTACGGTCCTCGTTATGCTTATCCGAGTGCCACACGTAATGAGATTCGTTTTAAAAGTAAATTTAGGACAGAAAAAGCCTGTAGGCATTAAAGATGCTTCATTTTTTTGGTTGCTGGCGATGTTTATCAATCAGTTTTGGCAATAATCAACCTTAAGAATCATTTTATGTAGGATCTCGTAATTCTCGGAATGACCTCCTCCTTTGACCTGTGACCGAAGACTACCTACTTTATGTATTATACTGTCAACAGTAGATTGTCAGTGGTTCGCGTTTCTGACGTGATCATATATCTCCGTCAGAACGAGCCCAGATTAAAATTCTTTGACTACTCTATATGTCTGTTCCACTGTCACATTTAACGTGATAGAAATCATCAACGTTGTGACGAATATGACTACCTTATTATACATCACAGTGACGTCATAATTTGGAAGTATGGCATGGAGCAAAGGAACCCCCGCCGCGATCATCTTTCCCTCTTGAAGCCAACCGGGACCCCGAGGTTCATAAATCCACGGGTTCGGGTCACGGTTCTTATGACAATATATTTTTTTAATTTAGGTTACATCTAAGTACTTATAGGACAATCAATTTTTCTTCAAACAAGGTTTTTCTTTACCTTGTTGACATAACCTTACCGCTACAAACAGCTTTGTTTCGTTTGTTGACATATACCAAGCACACAAACGAGGTTACTACTTTAGCCATTGTAATTAAACGCTAAGAATTATTGTAACAATATAATTACTCTGGACAGATCGGCAAATGAATAGGATCAAAGTAGTGGCATCCCTTCATCTTAACGAACGTTAATTAAGCATTTCCTCTCAACGCTGGATACACTAATGACATGCATGCCCTTCATACCAATGTACTTACAATTCTCGGCTGTTTGTTTAGAGTCGGTGGAGAGTGTGGTTCGCAACCTTTTTTTTATTTATTTTTTTTAATAAATTAACTGCTTACCAGCAACCGCCTTTGTTAACAAGAATGAGAGACTATTAATTTAATTGCAATAAGTATGTGTTTAATTAAATGAAAGAGCAATAAAAAAATAAAGAAGTAAAATATTTGATGCGCTCACAATTTGTTTAGAATTACGATTTAATATATTTATTAACAAAGGCCGCACGCGTCGTAATTCTCGTTTAACTTTCTTCTTAGCAGATAACGACACATTATATTTAAATTATGACAACAATCTTGGAACGAAAGAGGCCCCGCTAATACTAAGGCAAATGAATCTATTGGCTACCGTGAGAGTGTCACGTCTCACGTCACAATTAGAGAAGATGATGGAAGAGGTGAAGAGGGATCTCCCAATCACCCCGGGACAACACATCATCTGTAGCGCCGCTTATCCCGGCCGTTCCCCTTCGTGGCACCTAAGGGCAAACAATAGCCACACTAGCCAACGGTCCTCGATCTGTTATTGAAAATCCAAGATGGCCGCCGACTACCAGATCAATAATAAAGCAACTTGAATGGATTTCTGTCGCAGTGTGTCAGGTGTCCGGAGTTTGGCCAAGGTGCGGAATAAAGAGGAGAGAATGAAGGAAAAAAGGAAAAGAGCTTAAGGGAACGGGGGTTCTTTATGCATGGGTGTCTAAGAAAAGAGCATAAAGGAAGTGTTTGTCACGCCACCTATGTTAATTGCAGTAAGAAAGGCAAAGTGGAGGTTGTGGGAAGATAATCAACCTCTTAATTGGTGTAATGTCGTCGGCAGCATGACTGGCCATCCGGCAACATGGATGTATAGTCGCTAACCGGATTTGTTAGAAGCGTCTCTAATCTGTACATTAATGGCTTTTATCTATTATAAGTTCAAAACCCAAGTCGCTGTGCCTCTTAAAATTCATCCAATTGCATAATTTAAGCGGTTATTGTACCAGGTAGGAAAACCGTCGGCTGCGGAGAACTGTCCCGAACTCGAAGCTTTTTTTATTCTCTGGCCACAATACGGAAATAGTATGCAACGTTATTATCGACTTCCTGTTTTTAGATGTACACAAGGAATGCTCAGCCGCGATTATATACAGAAAAGAACGGTAGAAGTACCGTACCTAGGAAAACAATATCCAATAAATGGCCCAACCAACTATTAGAAGGCAATTAGTTTAAGTCGAGAACTGTAGATAAGTTTTATATACGAAAAATATCAGATAAAACAACTACAACGAAATTATTTAATTAATCGGACCTTCCCGGAATTTTCGTGTCGCTCATTTTCCCTCTATTAGTGTAATTATTTGCTTTTCTATCTACCTTCGTTTGCCAAATTTCATAACAATAGTCACGTATTATTGTAATTATGGCAAGTTTCCTCCCCCACTCTCGCTTTCTCTCGTCCTTCTATTTCGGTCCTAACCGAAATAAGATCGGTAACGACAAAGACTTCTGGAGGATAAAGTAACTCTATACCTTTACAACAGAATAATTTTCTTTGCTATTAAATTTTCCGACGCTACTGAGCAACACAATAGACAGAAATTTGGCGATAAACACAACCTCTACGCCATCAGAATGACACACTCAGGAAATATGTTGCTATGGAAACAGGCAGTCCAAGAACATCACGTTTATAGACGGGTGTGAAACAAGAGCTTACTTAATGCATCTTTGGTTGTTTCCTACGTGAACGTTTCTCCAGTTTGTGTTTAATAGGTGTCGTATAATAAAAAGATGCTCGTCTTCTTTGTTGCGGTCCAGTGGGGATAACAGTTTATTTTCGCTCGTAGGAATTAAAAAATAGATAAAGTTAAATCTGTAGCACGAGTTAAAAGAGCAAATTTTGTAATTGCTCTGGATGGACTGATATTTAAAAAAAGTGCCGCAGTTTCTCTTAGAACAGTTTTTAATATCTTTGTCCCAGTTTGGAAGATAGGAGTAATGATATATTTGTGTGGGTTATTATAACTGACGTCATAGCTATAGCTAATAAAGATTTAATTGGCATGCAACCTGGCGCTGGGTTTCAAACTGCCGCACTAAACAATTAAGTTTATAACGGGTGCGAAATGTGCTACATTACCTTAGCAGCAGTGGACGTGAGCGGCATGCAAACTTAGCACTCCTAGTTCCGTGATTGTCCACTTGGGGTTGTACACGCTTTCCGGTGAAACGACCCAGGCCACTTCTTATAGTGATTTCGGACTCGGTCTATATTTGCGCTTCTAGTTGTTGCTTACTTGTAGATGCTTTTCGTTTCTAATTGCGCAGATAGGAGTGATGCGTAATTGCATCCTGGACGGGGAAATTGAAATAATCTCTAATTAATATTGAGAAACAATCTCCGTTATTGTTCTGTTACAGACTTCCTCTTAATATGTTTTTTTCGCTACAATGCCTCTCTTTCTTATTATCAAAACAATACAAGTTTGGTATCTTTTTCAGACAGTTCTCGATGTTATTAAAATAATTTGGTCCTATGTAACAACAGCTATCTAATTCGTGACTTCCTACCTGTCCAAGTTGATACACCTGTCTAAGAAAAGCGGCAACTTCCCACCTCTACCTGTAATAAGAGGTGTACAAAAAGATAGTTGTCTAGACAAGACGGGGACACAATGAAGCTACAGAAAATATATATCTACTCAACTGTGCACTCATCTTATCTCCGGACGACGTAATTGCATCGTGGGGGAGGACTAAAGTCGTCTTACACCTGCACAAGTTTAATACTTGCCCCATAATTGGCTAGCTATCATTAGATGTCAGGACGGTACACTAAACGACATTTGTTTCCTCTTGTGTCCAGTCTCGAAAAATAATATCTTTCGCAACACCAGGACCGACTAATCGATCACCTATGCCACATCCTGCCGCCATTTCTTTCGTGCATTTTTCTCCACCCCTTCATTTTCCCCCTCACCTGGTGGACTTCATAGAATCGTTCGAGCGAAACGTTCCTCAAGTAAATTACACTTTGCCTTTCTTCTACATTTCTTCTAATTACTTTTCCCGTACGAATGTTTATGCAGTGTTGAACCTCAATCCCTGGGCATTCGCCTCTCAGGCTAATATCCTTTCTTCCCCCGACCCCCTTTTTTTTCTGATACTCTCCTATGTCTTAACCTGACAATGTGGCGTAGAGTGTTGACTGGACCTTAGACCAGTGTCTATAATTGCTATTAGGGTCTCGAAAGATGAAGCAATAAAAAAAATAATACTATCAACTTCTTTTATTTTAAATCTATCAAAGCATTTTTATTTCTCCCGAACCAAATTTGGGTATGTAAATCTGCACGAACATTTACTTTTAATCGACTAAAAGAGTTCTTAAGAAAGAACTTACGGAACTAGAATTTGTAAAACAAACAAAAAAAAGCTATGCAATCAAGATATTTTAAGAACATCTCATGACAACAGAAATAGATCTCTACTGAAAGATTAGTGGAGTTCGAAATTTTCATAGAAAAACTAAAACTCGTTCGTTTTAGAATAAACAAACGAGTAGAAAAAAATATATATTGAAAATACAAAAATCTTAAACTCTAATAATTTTAAATCAGAAAAAATATAAAAATTTTTAAAGTCAGTTGTTGTTTAGTAGATAACTGGCAATGCTCCTTCCATAATAAACTTATTCTAGTTCCGATTGTGAATTTTGATTTTTGTTTCTTTCGTTTGCAGCAATATTCTCTTATATCCGCTGTTTTATAACACGGAATTATTAAAGAAATGAGTTTTTTCTGAAAGCATAAAGTGCAGTCTACAAAACCCTTCAGAATTTAGATTCGACCGGCTGCACGTAACGTAAGCTATATTATTTGAGAAGATGCTAAATAAAAAAAAGGAAAAAAAGGAGAAGTAAGAAATTGCAGTAAATGCATATTTGGCTTTCCTACTTGGCGATAAAATTCGAGTTGCAAAAACATCCCGGGAATTAATTCGTCCGATAAATTGCAGTTCAAAAATAGAATCGGCATTTTGAAGGATTCTAGTTATTAATAAAATACCGAAAAATGTTTTCGCCCGGTTGGTTTTATTATTATGGAGCTTATTGGGATGAAGAAACTAGTTGAAATCAATTTTGTGTACAGGGATGACTGGTTATTACTTTATTTGGTAAACTCGGATCGGACATAATGCACAGACCGGGCCGGTTAAGAAGTTGAATCGATCTGGCCATTGATTATAATCCGGTTAGATAAGGTGGGCATCAAAAATCCTCAACAAACAACACCGGAAATGAATAATGCTCGGGGGTGGAAGTAATGGGGATCTTACGGGCACGTTCCTGCACATGATGGATTCAACATTTACTACTGGACAGAAACTGTTCCAAACAAATCGGTCCCGGGGGATGGGTAATTTCCCACTCGCAGCACCCGGTCCTTGCGCCCAATGTAAAAATTCCACCGCAAATTCCAACACAAATAAATGGAGAAATCGGGGTGATCTTTTTCTCCGTGTTGTACAGTTCGTAAGAGCGAGGGGGACCGAAGAATGGGGAAAGCGATGAGAAGGCAGCGGTAAAAAGGAAGAGAGAGATTACCTGAATGGATATTTGCCGAAAGAAAAATGCAATATCCAGGAGAAAATTACATCTCGGACTTCACAAGGATTTAGAAGAACCAATCTTCAGTCGGCCGAGAAAACTAGGTTTCCATCACCGGCTATAGCAGACATGCAGTTTTGTTGAATGTCATACCGATAACCAATAACTTTACATTTTTCTAAAAACTAATTATCGTTCGTCCCTCCGATCTTTTGTTCCAAAAAAAGAAGAAAAAAAAGCGCCGTCGAAATCATCCCGAGGTCGAGTATCGGCAACTTTCTATGTACATTATTTACCTGTTTCGATAGCCGCTACCTATACAAATAATAAAACTTGGCTGCATTCTACCGTAAAAGAAACAGTATAAATAATTCATCGGATACTTTATATTCACATCTTCTATTTCGTCCTCCCTGATATAAATCACATAAAAAATTGATAAATTTTTATGTTTTAGAATAAATTTAAATTTTATATTTTAATAATTTTATATCTGCATAATAAGGGAAAATAATTACTGATGGATCTCCGCTATCCCGCCATCCGATCGATATACGGTTAATTCGCCTTCAGCAATCGATTGATTTTCGTGTTAAGTCCTGTTACTCGCGAAATGTATGTACTGTACATTTCGAATTATTTTTGTGATAATAACAAAACGGCGATTTTAAAATCTTAATTAAACATGCCGATTGATAAAATTATCAGCTGTGTTATTAGTTTACATTATTTGCACGATAACCCGATAGTATAGTAGACAAGAAAGAGAGTCCAAAACAGAAGAAAGTTTGATATTTCGTCACATCAGACAGTTTATTACATAGCTTAAGCATACTACAAGAACTGTGATGTAAAAACCTAGAATTTTTTAAACAATATACCAAAATAGAGCCGCACACATATAAGTATGTATGAAACAATACCTATGTCTAATAATATTAACTGAACATGTTTGATATGGTGGTACAAAAAATCAACAATCTTGATGATAAGTGCAGACAAAAATCAATATAAATAAACAAATGGTTTTTTTAGAATGGTTGTTATTGCCTTTAGGCAAAGTTTCGCCGTTCAAATACCAAACGACGGTTTTTTTCTCTTATTAATTTGTACTTATTGACATTAAGAAGATAGCGTTTTTATAACAGATATCATGAAAATCTGAACATTTTTTTTTGTTTAATTTGTTTATATAAAGCCCTTTGATGTTGGACCTGCAACGTATTTGACACGAGGTGAATTCGACTGGTAAAAGACCGTAAAATAAAATATTCAAAGCAGCAACGTAAAATGCTAGGATTATAACAACATTGAATCGACTTTTAAGATTGTTGCACACGTACGTATATACAATACAAGAAATTACACACCTGCTTTCTGATAATCTACACTCATTCTTTGCCACTGGGTCCAAGCAGTAATAGGAACTTCGAATGCAGTATGAGGTAGAGGACATCATGTTTAGTTTGCTAGGACCTCAGGTGGTTATAAAGAAGAACCCGACCATAGCGCGCCCTTATGTTTAGCAATAAAATACCAGACCTAACACACGCTCACAGGTGCACGTCAAAAAACGGGGTACCCTTTTTGTTATTTTATTTATTTTCCTTGAAAGTCTACTCTCGAATAAGATTTTTTAAAAACATGACCTTATCTCAGACAACTCAAACTGTCTTTTAATAAGGGAGTGTGTAGGCAAACCACGAGAGAGACTGCTTTAAAAACGTTTATTTAATTTTTAAAGAGATGCTTTATATAAAAACAATGTCTCTGGTGAATAAATATAGATACAATGAATTAAAATTAAATTTTAAATTGTTGGTGCACCTTGTGACGTTTGAATGTCTCACTAACGGGCACAGCTTAACAGAGGCAGTCGGCCGACGGAGAGAACATGTTAGGAACTTCTGTACCAAATTGTACTTTGATGGCATACAGCATTCATATGGGTTTGTCTATATAGTAGATGTATATATAGTTTATATTTCCCGCGTTCTGCGTATTGTGCGGAATATGGATGGCCCTTTTAATCCAGGAGCAGTCTCTCTCTATCTTTATCTATTCTCCCTCCTTAATAAATTATTCTTTATTTTCTTGAAATAAAGATGTTTATTTATACATATGTATATTTATATGCATCTGTAATAATATTTTTTATATAATATTTATATATGTCTATTTATATTTACTCTTTAAATGGAGATAAAAATAATATCCTGGAATCATTGCACTTTTCCCTTGATTTTAACTGAGAGATATTGTAAAATAAACCACTTTTTACATTAACCATAGATGAGATTTTTTATAGAATTTTTGAACGAGGAGAACTCCTTTTTTCAAACTCATCACGGGCAAATATACTTCCGGAATACTACAACCCATTATTTACTGACAATGCCAATGTTTGGAGAGTTTGGTAACAGCCCCAGAAAATTGACTGGACCTTGTGCGAGTGCGTGCTGGACTCACGCCCCACTATTTTAAGTAGGAACTTGAACCACTCCTCCCAGAAGGAAAAAAAGGAGAAGTGAAAAAGAAGCGATTGAGAATGAAGTGTTGGAGAAAGATATAACCCAACGAGGGCAAGAGCGACCTCCCAGTTCCAACACGCTTAACACCTCCAAAAATATAGTACCGGGCCAGAACTGGAGAGATCTCAAATGTCCAGAATGCCAACGCCAAATGACTATCCCTGGGTGCCTGAGTCTTGCTTTTCTACCCCTTCTCCAAAGCATGCCCCACTCTCAATCATGGTGGTGGCAGTGTGAGCACAGTCTCCTTCTTTCTCTCTCTCTCATCTGCTTTCGCCCTACGTTATTCATAGCGACTAGCTCTACAATTGGACAATCAGGAACCACGTGACTACCACACGTGTCCACGTTGATAGAAACATACAGACGGGTTTTGTCACCACTGAAGATTCAGCTTCCACTTTCATCCAAGTAATATTTTTTTATATTTAAATCTCTACGTGCATCGACGAATTTCACAGAAGAAGGAAAAAAGAATAACGCAAGGAAGGAAAAAGATCTTTCCGTTATTTTTATTCTTTTTTACCCGACAGGTGTCTGCCGAGAATAATAACAAGAATTTTTACTCTTCGATGTAGAAAAAATGCAGGAACTTTCAACCCGGTCCATTTGGTGAGCATCAGGAACATGGTGAAACATTGACGGCAGCTGATGACCGTTTTTGTAATGCTGGTTGATAACGTCTTTGAATTGAGCTTGGCTCTCATTTGCGTGTTCGTATAGCAAACACGACAATCAAATAAGAATCCATGATCAGCATTGATAGGCAAAGATTACAATTTCTCTACAATGTATTCAATAATATCTACAAAATTGACTTGTAGAACCATAGGATACCGATAAAGAACAGTACCCAATTTATATCTACTTTTGATGAATGGATAGACGACTAGCACTTATCACATAGACTACGTCACGCACCAACGGGGTATTGGGGTCGTATTAACAAAATAAGAATATAAAACAAGAGAAAACTACATTAGTAGGTCATGACGTTCAATGACGTCATATGATTTGAGTCATGAAAGGAGATCGAAATTTCTCGGGTCTCAAAGACCGTGTCTATTCATATACTGTATATATTATATATATCTCTACGACACCACACTATTGTGGGGTTTATTGCAGGCAAATGCTATACTGTGTTGTCTTTCTTGGTTTTTAAAACTTTCCTCCTCCTGTAAGATGTCGTGGCAAGCGAAGTGACGAAAACCACAGGCAGATATCTCCCCAAAAATTGTTCCCAATCCAACTATAATAATAGGTCATTAGCCTGGATCCATACACTAAACTAACAACCTCACAATATGAGGGAGGAAGATTATTTTCGAGGAAGCTTGTAGCTACAATAATAACATGTGGCAAAAACATTTATGATTCTACAATTTGTTTTGATCCATCTAAGCTCGTCCAGTATCAACGGGGCGCGAATGAAAAACGTCTGTGGTGTGCGAGGACAAGTGAAATGGGGACAGGCGATGGAGGGAGGAATGGTAAGGGTCATGGTTTAACCAGCACCACAGTACGGGAGAAAATTTATATAATGTAGTTATACTACTTGATCCAGCAAAACGTAATACACGACAAAGACATTATTGCCTACGACGATTAAAAAGCATTACAGCCTAGTGGCTTCTGTTGTTAGGGTAGAGTCACCTGAGTAACACATCCCGGATTTAGATGTGGGATCGAACATGTCCAAAGATGTATCGATGCCCTGTCCACGAATCACATTGTCAGGTCCCATACTCAGCCTAAGAGTGGCGTCCAAATCGGTTCTAAAATCCTGTTGGACACCAGAATTGAACAATAAGTCCTGAAGACCGTTTCTTGTGGGATCAGAACCAGCGTCTAACGGTCCTGACATGGGGATAGGAGGGGCGCTTGAAGCTGGTTGTACTGCCGACGACGATTGTTGGACACTAGGTACCACCGTACAGGCTGGAATGGCAGGCGCCGGAGTGCCCGATAGACCAGCCAACACCGTCGATGCTGCCGTTGTAGCTATGGCTATGGACGACGAAGATTGCATCTGTTGATTAGAGAGATGTTGAGTCATCTGAACGGATGCTTTCTGAGCCGCTTCTCTTTGCATCTTCTGAACTCGCTTGATGTGACGATCCATATCGCAGTGGAACTTGAAGTCGAGAACCGTCACAAATCGCTCACGACATGCACGACACTCAACATGGATCTGAACCAGTTTTAGCATGGCTTTTATATCGCCGATGGCTTTTGTTGGAAAACACGAAGCTCTTTGATGATTAAGACATAACACTTCGGCTGGGTAAACCATTTGGCATTTCTTGCATACGAAACCAATGTCGACTTCGACCTCGACTGCTTGATGGAAATCTGGATCTGGTATTCGGCCTTTCAAGTCTGACAAATTCTTTCCGTCCTGGGTGATCCGGGCACATGTATTACCTGTCTGACTTAATTTTTGTGTCACCTCTGATAATGCTGCTGGAGGTAACTGCAATAGGGACAGAGGAGTACTGTACATATTAGAATCGTACAAAAAGCCTGCCGGAGGAGAACCTACAGAAGACAAATAAAAAACAATCAATTGATATATAAATTCATTATTTCCTTATCTAATCATTTATCTTTATTACAATATAAATTTACACATTAATACAAAATAACGCTTAAGAGAACAATAACTCATGTAGATATTTCTTTATTATCGTAATTAATTAAGCAAGTAGTTCTTAGTTAAATTTTAAAATAAATCTTGCACGAGAGAAATTAATTCAAATGTAAAATTAATAATATTCCCTATAAATGTAAATATATTCAAATTATTTGCATCCAGTATAAGTTGGTTGGAAAGTGGGCCTTGGGGGTTAATTAACTTTTATAATAAATAATTAATAAAAAATCATTTCATTAATCACATTAATTGTAATTAATTTGGAATTATAAATAAAAGGATGTGATGCGTTTTCAAAGATTGCTTTGTGTATATCTAAGTAAATAATAGAGTTTTGTTGATGTATAGAATTTTTAAGCAACAAAACAAAAAATAGAAAAAATGTTCATCACGTATTTTTCTCTTCAGTGTTGTCTCAAAGAAATAAAACCACTCACAGATAATCAAAAAGTCTTTCTGACAACATTGACTGATCGCTTGATTTTAGTTTCCTCATTCTTATTCCAACTTAGTCTAACTCAACGACTCTGGTATCAAACCATAGCGCAATCTGAAAACTTCCACGTCATGCAAACGTTTTTTTCTTATTTTTCGTTTGATGCAGCTATTGGGCGAACATTCTACAAATCCAATTAATAGTCAAATATGACGGTAACTACCTCGAAAAAAAGCATTATCGAATATAACTGGCATGCCGGATCGAATTTAACTGTGCTTTTCTGTAACGACGCTCGGCTATCCAGTTCTGCTCATCCGAAAAGCGAAAATCACTTCTTTCATAGCAGATCTATTAAATCTGTCAGTCGTCAGGTAATTTATAATATCGTTGTAATAAATCCCTCCCAACTGCCTAAATCCTACTTTTTCTTTGAATATGCACTATCTGGAATGGCCCAATCAATATTCAATGCCAAGAGGAATTTAGAATGCATTTTACACGTTATTAGTTGATTTGATACCGGCTGTAATGTTCCTGGCGATAGAAGTGGAAGAAAGAAATGGCTGGAAAAATATAAAAAGAAAAAATATCCTCATTTGCTTTAAAGTTTAGTGGATACAGACATCAATTAAGTTGGAAACTAACTCTCATTCTGCTTGCTCTGCTTAGTTATACGCAGAACGCCTCTCGGAACGTGGGTGTAGGAAGAAGACTTTTGAAAGAAAGAAAGCGAAAAAAGAAAGAAGAAAATTCCCCAGAGAATAGTGAAAGGAGAGATGTTCTTTACGGAACAACGTAAACTGTTCTGTTTGTTTTTCTGATTTTTTCCCCCGCGTCGGTGATTTCTCTTATTTTGTTTTTATAAGTTTAAAGTTTTTGATTTGGCTCTGTCAAGCAAATAATGGACTTATCAAACGAATTGAGGTTGATAGGGTGCCTCCTATTCCGATTATTTATTTAAAACGTTAAAGTTATAATTGCACTCCGGTCGAATTATTGAATGATTTTAGAAGATAAATAAAGGAAGTTCGATACAAGAAGTGCAACAAAGACAGAAAGAAAAAAAAGAAACTAACAAGAGTAATGAAGGTTAACAACTAGCAAATTTAATTACCTAACCTCTTTCTGAAAAGAAACGAAGCGGGAGTACAAAAGAGAAGGCTGCACTATCTTTTTGATGCTATTCTAATAACTTGATTCCTTTACAGTCGAGTGTTCTCATTATGTCTTTAATTGTGGCGGCCGCTTAATGTATCCGCATTAATAACAGTATAGAAATCCTCCGGTTACGTATTAAACCAATTAACACTTTAAGGGATTGTTTAGCCTCAGCCAGACGACGGTTAACGAGATGAAAAGTGCAAAAAGCATAAGGACACAATCCAGCGAGTGGCTGCATTAAAACAGCGGGACGATTGTCCGGAAGCAATAATTATTTGTGTAATGACTGCTAGTATTAATAATTAGTATAATTGTCTGCTGTAATTACGACAAAGTCAGCTCATTAAGGAAAGACTTATTCGCTGTTAGCTGATAGTCCTTCAGACATATTGGCACCCAAAACATCCCTGCGCGTTTATGGACATAATTAGCCATCTCTAGCTCCTAACAATTTCCATGCGTATTAATTTATCCTAGTGGGAATTGTAGATTCGTTTCCAATTATCTAGTTTATTAATACAATAATACATCTTATCTTCTAAACATTTCTTGACTCGGTCCGGATATATAATGAGTTATTTGATATTTTCCCACCGTTCGACTATACGTGCCTAATCAAGTAGAAATCTCCTTCCTTCGTCTACTTTGGAGCGCCGAGACTCGATGCGACGTGATCTGCTTACATCTCTGCTCTATGCGGCAACCATTTTGAAAGTTAACCCTATTTGTATCGGTCCTATCCGTCACACGTGCATAGGCCATTTTCCAGCAGATAAGAAGACGTATACCTACTGCTGAGTGAGGAGGAGAAGCCAGTTCTGTCTAATGGAGATGGCCAAGCATGACTAGCGACTGTGATGAGGTTAGAGATGTTCTGTAACCACGTAAGGCGTCATGTAACGAGCTCGCATGCTCATGTTTGCCAAAGGACAACACCTGTCAGGTGTATAGAGACAGTGATAAAATGGGAGTGAGAACAAGAAAGCCAAACTGTCAAGGTCGTTAATTTACGATCAGACGGAGACGACAAGAGAACTAAATCGCGCGTATTAACATCTAATGCTTCATTTCGATGCTACTTTTAACGAAAAAACATTACGTAATTCTTTAAGCAATTACGTTTTTTAATTGAAAAAAGTAGATGTATCAAAAATACGTCGTCTTCCCAACCATCTTCTACAGATTCGAGAATATAACACGTGTTAGTTAATTAAAACTTGAAAACGAGAAGAAATAAAAATATTTTCCCAAGACGTCCGGGTAATCTTTACGCAACGCAAACTATTATCGATCCTCATCTTATATTAGCTAAAGAAATATGAAAGAAGAAGCCGGACGTTCGACGTAATGGACTCGTTATGTGACGTCACAAATGGCGGAAGTGAGCTTCTTCCGGAAAGGTGAGAGCCGAGGAAGTCATTCCGTCTCAAAAAGCTGATGCGTCTTCATCCATCACTGGACACCCTACCACTGACGTCATAGTTCATGCACCCTGACTTTTCCATTTCGTAAGTGCGACTCTCTGGAATTTGGTTGTAGTCACCGGAGCGTGATGTAGTAGAATAGAAAAAAGCGAGCGAGTTTCATCTTGAGTTGGTGATGACCACACCGTTTTGCTACTTCCCACTTTTCAACTTCTTTTTTATCGTGTCAAAGAAGCTAGCTCAACTAAAATAACGTATATAAATGAAGTATTTAACCTAGACGCAGAAAACGCGCTGCACCACGAAGAGATAGTGGCAAATTAGTCTAGTTGTTGGAAACTGCAGCTAGGTGGCGCGGCACGTGTTCCCTGTCGGTCCTCCAACATTTGATCTATTATACATCATCCGCCCCTTTACACCTTTGAAGGAAGTCGAACGCGGAAATAATCGGAGATGAATATTCCAGACCGACGGGTTAAGAAGAAAGATTACGAGTCACCCTCTCTGCATTCATTGGGATGGGATGGGATGGGACCCAGCGTCCTATCCGGGAGTATTTTTTTTATTAGTTTCTTCTCTAAAATTAAGCTGCATCAACGATTGTCTCGTTAGGCAGCTTCTGTAGCAGGGCAAGAGATTTGTAGATGAATCATCATCCCTTATTCCGATCGGAAGTGTACATTCTCCCTGGGGTGGGGGTGTCGGGATCCCGTGCCAAGGCTAAGTCCTCCTTAGGGGTAGAGTGCAGGAAAAAAAGAGGCTCCACCAGATGTCGACAGTTGACGCGACCATCAAAGTAAACCTCCGTCTACTGGATGTGCTTAATTCTATCAAATTTATTTTATTAGGCAGCCATTTCGCTTCGGCCAAACAATCGTCTTTACTTTAAATATACATAATTTCTATTGACGTGTAATCAATTTTAAGTGCGCATCACGTGACCAAATAGAAAGGGAGAGGGGAAAAGAAAAACTGAACAGACCGGTCCGAGAGTAGCCATGCACCATCCATACTTACAAGGACGAGACTTGACCCGTCTGCCATATCTGACGTCATCCCCTGCGAGCCGCAATCTGTTAAAGCCACTAATGATTCCTCAGGCCTGAGCAGGTGTTGGTCATTAATGTAATTGTCGATGAGAGTTCACGTGATGCGTGCAGTGGCTGGAGACTGGGAGAACTACACATATATGGAGCGTAACAAAAAAATCAAAAAAATCACGCAATATACAACTCGAACACCTTCCCACGTTTCGAAGACACGTGTATAGCGTGTAAGTGTGCAGATTTGTATCGTTTTAGCGGCTGGTGTTTGGTTCTCGGTGTTTTACCGTATTCTGCGCGTCCGACTAAATATATACTATCGTGATGTCGTGACTAAACCGTTAGGACTGGAGGCAATCGTCCTGATTAAATCTTTACTGCCAGTTCTTTTCATCTGGTTGCTTTGTTGCCTACGGTAGAAACACTTTCTATATACTGTGTCCTATATGGTGTGCGTGAATGGCAACTTTTTCTAACTTCAGTAAATGTTTTTCATGTTGTTTCAATTGTTTAAGGACATGAATATGAAAATATTATATCGATCGAAACGAAATTTATAAGCGTTATTGAATTTTAAACAATTCCATTGTCGGTCTTAAAGCGGGGATTAAACCGGAGATATTTATTAAGTGGTATATAACGTCGAGAAAATAAAATTCTAAATTGAAGTAGGCCATGTGGAAAACTGGAAAAAAGGAGGAAAGAGGACAAACAGTTCATTTTCCGAAACCAACCAGAAGACGTTTCGGAACGAGAACAAGACGCCTGACTAGTCAACTATACCTCCCTGAGTAAATCCAAGACCACACTTCAACCCGCGGGGGTCTATGACAAGAAAATATTCTCGAATTCGTCCCCTCTTATTCACCCCTCTACCATTTTCAGCACGCGTCTTCCTTCCCGTCAAAACCCCTCTGGGCTGCACGGCATCAAGCTGCACCGAGATTGAAAATTTTTTCCATACTCCAAACTATACCCTGTAGTTAGAATTCCGCAAGGTAGAGACATTCTAAGTGCTGGGAGATTACGGGCAGTATTGCTCGTGCATGCTAACATCCCCGTAGCAGCTTTTCCATGATGACCATTTCAATCCGGCAAAGCTCCAATTAAATTTTTCACTTAGACCGTGACCGGATTTCCCAATGAAGTGACCATACCAGTAACGGTAACAAACCTTTCTATAACATGCAAATCTTCAAAACACGGACAAAGGTCAAACTATGTGTCTATCTCTTTGTCTACACTAGCTTTTATCTAGTCCGGCCATCAGGTCTGGATTCTCTGCCGCAGTCATAAACATCGCTGTCTAAAAACTCTACACTTTCGGGCCAAGTTACAAGGTAAGTCGATTAGCTTCAATCCAAACAGACTTCTCCTCTTGATATCTTTTCGTTCCTCCCCCTCCTCTGTCTGTTCTTCTCCTCCCTTTCTACATCTCGACGCCTTGATATGTGCAGTGCCCTCGTAGCACTTGCCTTCACCGAGTATGTTTTGTTTGATAGAAATAATAGTCAGAGAGATTAACTGCGTTTGAAGGATTCTCCAGAGTATTGTAAACATTCCTATCCTTTTCCTATCTCTCTAATTTATGGACTACGCCAATTAATGGCTCCTCTTTTCGAGTTTTCCATACACAATCATTTAAATCACATTTATTTAGATGGACTGCAAACGATTATAAGAGACGATGCAGCTGTGGTACAAGATTAATATCATAAAGGCTGATTAATAGACCTGTTGAAGGATCCATTAAAATATGTCATCTTCAACTTATTAATATCTTCGGGTTCAAGAAGGTTCATTTTGCAACACCCTATCCCTTGAAAAACTTCTGCAGCTCTGTTTTTATTACTAAATGCTAGATGCTGAAAGAAAAAATTAACTAAATATTTATATTTTTTTAGATATCGATGTGATAATTATAGTGCAAAAAAGACATCAATTATTCAGTGCATTCGGAATATATTAGTCGGAGTTACACCCACTACAGATACGCAGTCGAGCCAACCCCGCGACAAGGGGGCAAAGTACTATCTGAAATGCACCTCAGATGCTAATTATAGCGATGACATTCACTGATACTTTTGATATAATTACTGGTTGTCTATTGAATGCCACGTGAAGGACAAACAATAACGTGTTTTGTCATTTAAATGTGTTCGGCCTTAACAGGATGAAGGTGAAAACTAGTCGACAGCATTGTGCAACGTTGTTTGGCTCTTCCTATTATATCATTTTAATAAGCGGCCGACGAGCCGCAGAAAGGGTTTAAAAAGTGTGATGATAATTAAGAGGAAAAATTCAATTTTTGAAAAATGCTTTAATGATTTAGGAATATATATTAAAGTTAGAAAAGATTGATTTAGAAATTCTGCAGGATAAATCCGAGACGGTAAGCAATGAGTAATTTCTTGGTGTGATGCAATCAGCAGTTATTAATTATTTGGATGATTGCTATCGTATTAAATGCGGAAACTTCGATGTAACCAAAATGTAATTTTGTTACTGTCAGATGCCTAATAGGGTGAATACATTAAGGAATGTTGAAGCGTCGTCCCTCCACCTGTTTAAAGGGAAATGACACATTTCGAATTTGCATCTTGGAATACGGCATTTACATATTTTAATAAGCAATTTAGAAGGATATGAACTCGACTAACTAGGAGTGTCAAATGGATTTATTTAATTATTGGGAGATATAAATTTTTCCAATGGCCAAGAAAAAAGTACAGTTAAATAATTATATAATTTAAAATTCGAAGAATAGATGGAGAGTGCTTAATAAATTTACATGCCTCTGGAGAGCAAACACTCGATAGAAGGCCGGTGAGTGCAGGAAAGTAACAGGTCAATTGGTAGTGTGTCACCCTTACTAAAAGACGATAGTGACCAAACAACTGTTCCCGATAGACATTTAAGTAGCCAATGCTTCCCTCAGGATTGGATAAAGAAGATTAGAGCTTGATAATGGCAAGATCGTCAAGTAGAGTTGGCCGAGCACTAAATGTCCCTTTCTGACACAATCACCATCCAGCTAAATTTTTACCTAACTGATTAACACAGACAGGTGACTCACACTACGAATTATGGCTCCTTGGACAATTTAGTTACAGCTCCTCGGCTTTTGCGACGAAACACTTGGGTAAAGACTGCTTAATGACAGTAAACCGTAGTTTAAAGTACTAGCTTTATTGTTTTCTTATTTTGTGGTTAGCCAGTGGAACAAAGTGGCTGAATGAAAATGGCTCGGTATTACCTATGGGTCAGGTAAATTGCTAACATAATTCTTCCGATTTATTTCACTTTAGATAAATGAGGCGAAAAAAAAAGTTTAAACTATGGTCTTTCGTTAGATTACTTTTTTAGAGCCAAGAAAAATGGCTTTCTCAATACATTATTGCATTGTAATAAAAATTCGCATCGTTCTATTTACAGTTGACGTATAACAATATAACAGGAAGGAAATTTCCATTAAATTGATTAGGTCTCGGAACACGGGTCGCTATCTCGAAACAAATTCCTCCTTTATTAAAAGATCCAACTTAATATTCGACGTAGAATTTACAAGAAGCAGATTCCATTTTATGCAGGCGCATGCGATGAAAAACTTTTCGAGCCATATATTCGGGAGAGGGCATAAAGAAAGTACTTCTGACAAACTGAAACACGGCTATACCACCGGAGAAGAGTGATCAAAAAATGCAAAAAATGAGATGTGAGGTGTATAAGAGATCATTACGACATCCACAACTATATTTACTAGGCCCTTTCTACGCCTAAAAGTATGAAATTCACTTTTAAAGTGTACTTGAGGATGTATGAAAGACATTTTCGCCAGTCCGTCACATATTACGGCCGCGGCTTGGAATAACGTGTGAAATAAGTCTCCCAAAAAGCGCTGCCCTCCAGCAAACGCTCGACGTCCAATTAAAATGGGTAAAATGGTGTGTCAGTGAATGGTTGACAGATGTAGAAGATGATCCAGCCAGCCTGACTAACAAGATGCACCTTGTTATGCTGGTCCGATAAGCGAATCCAGCTAGTGCAAGCTCTACTCTCCAATCAATAAATAGAGCGAACGTCACACAAGAAAACATAAGTAATGAGAGAGCTTAATTTGCTGCACATTTTGACAGTCTTGACCTTAGCTGAGTGCTTGCTTCAATTTTTATCGATTACACAAGCCTTCAGCTGAAAATTTCAACCTTAAAATTCTATCATTTCATTTAGAAATACGCCTTGAAAATTATTTCATATTCTCTTCAAATTTTATTTTTCCAAATTAAATGAATATTTTAAAAATTCATAATTATTTTTTTCAATAATTTGAAAAGTATAAATATTATAACATGATAAATTATTGGGAGGTTTTCAGTTATAAAAATCGTCTGATAGAACAGGATTTTAAACCCCGCTCTGCACTGTGTAAATAAATTTTAAATTATAATTATCCCAGAGAGTTCTTCAGATTAATTAAGTTATTATATCAATACCTATTTACATTTAGATCGGCTTTATGTTATTTTTATCGACATAGATCGCGCCCGTCCACACGGATTCCTCATATATTTATATACGGTACCAAGCGGATAAACTATAATTATTTTAAGCAGATAATTATCGTGCCAGATATAATTTATTGCCGAAATTACATCGTAAATGACTTAACATATTTCTTAAATTAATAACGAAAAAGCTACATATAAACGTTTAATAAAATACGTCTATTTTTCTTTGAAGATTGAAATCGAGAAGATTGCAGTCGTAGTTAATTGATGTAGATTATAAAAAAATGCTTGGCAGGAAAAATGGATACAAGAAAGCATTTAAAAAAGAATATTTAAATTTACGATAGTCGAATGGTATTTAGAAGAATAAAAAAATCTTACTTAAGAAGAGACGGACTATTACATTTCTGTATTCATTTGATAATTCAATAAAATTCACTGTAATTACGTTGATATTTGTTCATAAACTTATATATAATTAGAGTTGGATAAAAATTAGAAAAAATGATGATTCAATTATTAGATTACCGACTACTTTATTGATATGCGTGTCCAATCGCACAATTAGCCATGGCTAGAAAATACTCTAAATTGCATTACTTGGAAGCAATATCGAGTTTTGCGGGATCTGATTGTAATAATTATCATTGTTTTATTACCTTTATTATTTCTTGTTCGCCGTTCAAATACATATTTTGCATTATTAAACACTGAAATATTTTTTATATAATTTTTACGGCTTATCAGAAACATTTCTTTCTATTCGGCTTAGGGGAAAAAATATCCTTTCATTCATTCGTAATGCATATTAAAACAAATAAAGTTGCGTAAGAAATATAATAGAGTAGTGTATATTTAAAGTATTCTTGTCTTATTTATGCGACGATATCTTTAAATCTACGAAGTTTCGGTCATCCGAACGCAGTTCCGTTTGGAGTAGAATCATTAAAAACAGCAGATAAACGAATTCTCCGAATTAATCGAAACGTGTTATAAACTTGTTCATTCAATGTTCAACCAAAGCCAATGAAGTGAGACATAGCTATGGGCAATGTGTTAACAAGGAGGTAAAATAGATGAACAGACATGCACCGCCGTGTCCGAGTTTCGACTAGGAATTCAAATGAAGTAAATATCTTGGTAGAAAACAAGAACGCTATAAATTAAGGGACAATAAGAGAGAATACAAATAACAAAAAAATGTTTCGCTTCGACTTTATCTACGAGAACGATTTTTAGGACTGCTTCGACTAGTTTTTAATTAAGAAGCGAATATCTTTGTGGTAAAATCAGCCAAGAATGTCAAATTGGTCGAATTTACAAGAATGTCTAGACATAAATTAATTATAGCAAGATGTATGCTCGCTAGAAATAATTGCTTGACAGCTGAACTCTTCCAATGCGTTCGTTAGAAGGAATATAACCAAAGTTTGTTATTTATATTCGCATTGTAAGCAGCTATACGAAATTCGGGTATGAAACGAATTGTCGCGGATTAATAATATAATCCGACTGGTCACAAATGAATGTAAGCTCCGAACAAAATTACACACTTCGCTTTTAATGACAACAAGTATCATTCATACGATAAATGCTTAGCGTTGCGAGAAGAATCGCGGGTGGGAATGCAACAGGAGAGAGGGGAAGCACATCAAATCACGGTTTAATGGAGCACCGACTCGTTGCCTCCCCTCTCTCTCTCCTCTGCTCTGCTGGCTTCCCTCCAGTCATCGCCACTGCGGGCTCAAAGGATTAACAAGGAAATAAATTACCGCATATCAACAATGAATATATAATCTGAAACGACGGGGTGAGCGAGTGGTTACAAGACCATTCACGACGCCTCTATCCCTTTGAGCACCTTATTCTAATTTGTCATCGACGGAGACATCCTAGTATTCCCATCTGGCTCATCCCCACTCTTTCTACTCTTCCCGCCTGCAATTAAACGCCAATGACGTCAGCGAAACGGGTGTTCTTTAATCGCTTCGGTTTGACAACTCTCGAAATTGTCTACACAGTTTCCGGAGGATGAAAAAAATCATTTACGTGTATAATCTCCACCGGAGAGCTATTATAAAGTATCTAGATTAATGAAGGCCAAACATTGAAACAATAAATCCTCCCGATAGCCATCCCACTTTTTTCTATGCTGCTGTTTACTTCTTTTAAAACTCTCGTCCGTTAATTGTTCTTGATGTATTATCTATTTGTGTCCATAACAGTAAAATAAAACTCTTTCCAAAAGGAAATTAATAAATAAAATCGATGTTATTGAGTTACATTACAGAAAAAGATGAAAATAAAATTCTTTAAACTGGTAACTAATACAGCCGAGAAAAAATAATTGGAAAAGTATTATTTATTTTTAGTTAAAAAGCATTATTTTATATTTGGTGTAATAGAAAACTACGAGATGGTTCTATTAGCCAAGAAAAAAGGAGAGGAAAAATCTAAAATTGGCTTGGAAGCATTGGGAGAGATGTGGTTAAAATCGTGACGAGACAAACTGAGCGTTAATCACAGAGATAATGGCAACACCTTCATCAAGCAACGACGTAATTAAATTTTGTCTTTGGTAACTTTACTGGCTTCTCTCTTGTCATTACGACAGACGACCGAATGCAAATGTCTGAGCTGTGAGTAATTGGATGAACTTTATCTGATTTTGCTCTTTCTTCTGTATTTTCGTTGCCGGATTTTCGCCAAGATTTCTTCTCTTGTCTGATAACGCTTTAATTATAACCGGACATAAGTCGCTATTTTTTTTTCTTTTTTTTCGGCAGTTTTAGCTCGACGATATTCCCCCTTTTCCCATTTATCTAGTTTTATTCGCTCGAAGTGAAAATAATCTAGCACTAAACGTTAAAATGTGACCCGATTTCTCCTCGTTTTTGCAATTACCGAATCTTTTCTTTTTTTCTTTGGAAGCTATAAATTTGTTTGGGCTGGCACTTATTGGATGAGTAAAACATTAAATCACGCATTTTAAGACAATTTTCCTCAATTAATAATATTGTTTTATATGTCAAACAAAGACAGAGGAGAAAAAAAATACATTGCTGCACGGTTAAATATAAAAATAAAGCAAGTTAATTAAGAGATACGGATGTATAAGATTCGGAAAAAGGAAATTAATACAGTTGTTCATAGAACAAATCAAAATAAAGAGGCGAGAAGCGCTGGAGCAGAATTCTCTAGATGCAATATGCGCGTCATTCCCTGACAACTCGCGATCCAACATCCGCGAATGACGTCATGCGACTGAAATTGTCAGTTAGACTGTAATAACGAAGATGTCAAAGTGAACGACATTTCAGTGCAGCTGGAAACGTCAAACGATGACTGCTACTTATAGGAGGATGTGTGTCGAAGATAGACGACATCTTGCATCCTGAGGTGTTACACTTCAAAAAACCTGACGATTGATTGTAACCCGCGTTATAATTCTAGTGGGCTACAGGGAGAAATATTCCACTTCGACCGGCCTTTATTTTTTAAAATCGATATCGGATCTTGAGAGTTGCAAGTTTTGGATGAAAGAAATCGAAAAATATTTTATAGGTTTGAATCTGTCGAAAAGCAAAAAAGGAAATAGAAGTGAGAAATTTTTGACCAAGAAAAAACGATTTTAAATGCCAGTTAAATCACATTATATTAAATTAATGAATACATGTAACTCAAAAGTAACATTTTATTTATTTTATTTTTAATTCGTCTTTTAATCAAAACTAATATTTTAAAAGTTTTCCTCTTAAAGTATTTTTTATTGTCTGAAAAATCTTAGTCATAACACTTAAGCAGGATGTAAATGGGTGGAGATGCGGTAGAACTGTATACGGATATGGAGCAGTGAAGTGGTGGAGGAAAAACTAAAACTGGAAATTAATGATTGTCGGTTATTATGCTAAATTGCAGAGAACATCGCGGTGGAATTTTTCTTAACGAACTGTACTGAGAAATGACTCGGCCACACTTGAGTCATTTTAGAACCATTTGAATCCCTCCCAATTGCTGATCAAAGAAGGATAGCAACATCAGTCGCTCACCGTGTGCCGATGTTAAGAACAGATAAATGGACACTAATTTGTAGGTTCTGTGTTGAGCGTGATCGGTGGAGAAACGTCCCAAGTAAGGAAGGGGTGTGATGAAGTAATTCACCTACATCATTTATCAGTCACTACTCTGGTTTTGTCGATCCATTGATAATATAAATGGGGTGTGTGGGTGTAATTTCAGCTATGTGTTGACATGTTATGTTCCGCTGTGGACGAACATCTCCAGAAAACTGTCTTTTAGCGCGGTGACATTTTCACGACTAGAAAGGTTAAATTTAAACCTGTTCATAAATGAATTAACAGCTATTCCAAATATTACCCAAGTCACTTCTTTGAAACTATATTTTTTTTTTTTAATTAAATTTTGTATAGATATCAAAAAATTAATTCAAAATCAATAAAATTATTTAATATTTTAATAATAAAATTTGCAATCTACTATATTCTACCCAACAGAATCGCTTAGTTTAATATGATGAAAGCCATAAAAATTGTTGTATGTTAGCGAGAGAGGCAGACGTCCCAGGACACCTTGATCATGGTTTATTGTTAGACTGTTTATGAGAGTTGGATTGCTATTATTCCTAGATAATAGGCCTACATAGTTCATCGTCAATATAGCTAACCAACTTCCAAACAAACATTTTGTTACGAGAAAGCACCCAACTTCTTGATAGGAGCCAATTACACTATAGGCAGGACACATAGCATAAAGGAAATATCACGCGTTTGACCAACAACGGTTGTGAAAATTAAATTAAGAACATGCACTTTCTTGTGTTTCTTGTTTTTCCCCATTTTCTGTATTCCCTCAATCTTCGTTGGTTAGAAGCTCGAGAAAGTTCTTTTTTCATTAATTCTATTTGTGACAGTCCGTTAGATCTACTTGTGCTAGTGATTTCATATTGTATCCGAGATATATGGTACAGAAAATGGATGTTCTGTAATATTGTTCTACTTATGAGAACTCCTTTTTTGTTACTATAGACTGAAAATAAGCTTAATAAGCTTACTACAAAGATTTAAAGTTATTTTTTAAAATACGCTTTCGATGTGTGTGATATAGCTTAAGTCTCACGCAGGAAATATGAATACTAAACAATAAAAAGAAAAAAAGGTCTGCCCGAACTTTAATTATAAACAAAACATTTACCGGAGAAGAAAGTGTTTTTAAAACAACGATTATTTATAAATGTTGTCCTACTTTAATGATTAGAAGTTTTTATGTCTGGGAGCTAACATCCAAATTAAAATGTAGACCTATATATATATTTGCATATATATACATAAGGATATATTAGAGCATTGATTATGTTTTAGCCTCGTCATATCACTTATTTTAACTCATTACATGACTCACAACATTAAGTTATTATTAGTGCAGTGTGAGGACAGGTGTGCTTCGTAGCGAAAGGAGGAGTCGACTAACAGTTATCTATAACGTTCATTTTTAATAATGGAAAATGCTCCCTTAATATATATATATGAGTGCATTTTTAAACCTTAAAAAAAGAAGATATAACTTACTTAAAAAGAAACTATTTAATAATTTAAAGTTCTCTACGCCCATCCATATCATCTGACAGAAGGTAGACAAATTGCAACATAATCAAATGGTATTCTTTTAACACCTGACATCACACCCCACTTTCGCCACCTTTGACCCATAACGTGTTGATTCGGACAGCCGGCTTAAGCGAGGTGACGAACTCAACGAGATACACATATCACGAAAACTCACGCAAGTAAACGTGACATCATTCGCTACTATTTACATTAGGAGGCGATTTCCCCTCGGCTTCGTCAGTTAACGACACGCAGGGGTAGAAAGGCGGAGGAACGAAGTTGACAGACCGTGACCCCAACCCCTATCAAGAGCTCTAATTACTTTCGCGTTCTTTACCTGTACGGCGGATTCGATAAAGGTAGGTTTGCCGCCGTGCATCCAACGACACGAAGTACAACACAAGGTGCACATTGCACTCCAAAATAATTGCAGTGGCCCGGATCTAGATTATATACTTTTATTTCGTGGCACTTTTTATAAAAATTTCCATTTATACTCAGCGTAAATGAATTAAAGTATACTCAAACTCGTGTCTATTATAAAAACGTTTAACATTAATCATACTGTTCTAATTACGAATGCTCTTTTATTACGTATTAAACTATTTTTAATTTATAAAAAACGTATTAAAGAGGCAACAGTTATTTTATATATTATTCACCTAATAATTTATTTTCATTATCGTTCCACGTTAATTATTATTCTCAATCTAAAGCTTATATTAATAGGCTACGTCTTTGACACTAATGTAATCCTTTAGATAGGTAAATTTTCGGCAATATAAAAACAGGTGCGATAAAATTTTATTGCTCTTAGATCTGACAAACATGCAACTGTTAATTGCTTTTCTAAATAGTTGACATCAGATTAGAATGCACAACGATGATTTGAATTTTCACTAACTATAAAGTTCACTGGCTCAACCTGTTTAACGATGGATATCCATCCTCGGCTCATTGTTGAATGACACCAGAAAAGGGGGTGTTATGTTTCATGAAATGTGCGGGGGGTTAAAGTAGAGAATGGATAATTTTCCAAACCCTTCATCATTGCTATGCTAATGGTCTACGTGCCATGGGTGATGTGCGTTGTCTCAGAAGTTAGGCAGGGCCACCATTTACCCCTGACCTTTTAGGTCACTAGCATCCTGGTCCAACAGCACCTCGCCATCATTCGTATGCTTGCCTAGGAAACAATAAGTGGAATGAGACGGGGGAGGTGGGTCTTATCGCACCGTCTGGCACTCACCCCCGCACGGGACAGCTTGTACCATACCCATAGTCCCAGAGGCCACACGTATAACTGTCTTCTCTTGTTAATTACGGCCTGTGTCAGGTATGCGTGTCACGTGACTAAATACCTGTTGAGTATAACAAACTCGTTATCCAATAAGAATAAAGCTACGGAATTACTGTTCGCCAATCTGCTGTATCGTTAGAAGTGACGTAAATCTCAAAATGATGTGACGGCTTCCAACAGAGAGGTGAAGTGTCAGCAGTAACTATGAAACGATTTAAAAGGAACATACCAGTGTCATCTGTCACATCTAGCGATGATTTGGAGGATAACTATTCTGAAGAATATATACATTGCCTCTATAATTAGGGAATAAGTATGCGAGATATCGTCGAGTAACTTTCATAAAGCCTCAGTATGTCCTTTGAGTTTCATAAATGTTACTTTGGCTCCATAAGAGGGTGATTAATTTCATTTATTCTAGGCAATTTCTATTCAAACAAACTCTTTCTAAAATACTTGTGGAACGATTTGAATTCGAAGAGGGATAAACTGATAAAAGATTGAAAGTCAACCTTATTTCCCAATAAATTAAATTAATCCAATAAGATTGGTCTTATCTGATACTAAACTCAAATGCTCGGAAACCATTAATAGCATAGAACAAAGATAACTGTTGCAAGATATATTACAATTTTTAAAAAAAATTATTTAATAAAAATAGATTTAAATTTAAAAAACTGTTAGAACAATACTTCTATTTAGAACGGAACATCTGGGTGTTTCTCTCTCAAAGATATTCCCCGATGAATCTCTGAGGTTGCCGGATAACTATCGTTAACCTAATACACATAACTTGATCACTGCTGTCCCTTTGTAACATTACACAGCAGCAGTGCTCCTAGATGTGTTTAACTTAATCTGGATTCCCAGTCTTCTGCTCTTCCAACACTAATCTCAACACTCAACCATTCTCATTGGAAAGTTAACCAAACTTTGTTCAAATGCAGCTGCTTGGCAACGATTTTTTCATACTTCTATTAATTTAACAAATCACTATTGGAAAGGGAGTATCAAATTTTCTTCTAATATCAATAATTCCTTTATTTTTTTTAAAATAAATTGTGCATTTTTAAAGAAACAACAAGTTTACAGTTAATTTTAATTTCAAAAGTAAAAAGAAAGAATAGAGTTTTATAACTTAAGGGCAAGATTTGTAGGTTAGTTAGTACATTATATTTGTCTAAAAGACGAGGTTAAAGTATTTATTAAGTAGTTGGCAAATACGATAATAAAAATACAACCTGAGATTTTTTGATATTCAAGATTTATCTGACTTGCTTCACAGAAAAGAAAATTAAATAACCCAACAGAAGAAAAAAGAAAAACTGTTGTAACTACTATAGCAAAGAAACGTGCGAAAAACGTTTTAAAAATAAAAATAAATATATTATGCAAAGACAACAAAGAAAAACAGGGAAAGAAAACTTTGATTTGTGCATGTAAAGAGTTTTCAGAATAGTCCTTTCAACAAAGAAACAAAACAGGAAGCAAGCTTTGGTTCTTCTTATTCAGGATATTTATCTTTTAAAATTGAATTCTAGATAGGCCCACATTTTTATAATTTATAATAATTCTTTTATAATCTGAATGTTTAAACGAAATAAAGAAAATAAAAAAAGGACGGTAAAATTATGTAAAAAAATAATTATTGTATCCATTATTGAAAATTTGGAAACACATTAATTACTTTCGCTCTTAAGCATATTTACTGTTAAAAACGTCTCGACTGGCTTTGTCTGCTAGCGTATTTTCAGACGTAATTAAACTCAAATTGTCCTAATAAGTTCAATTTCGTCATCTAAATATAAAAAATGAAATCGTTATGTCGATTAATGCACTTTTTCCTTTTCTTTCGTTTTTTTAGTCATGGTTATTTCCGATTTTCTGCTGCCACTAGCAACTTTTCATTTGAAGGAAAGTTATTAAAACAAATTTTATCATTCGACAAATAACCCGCCTCGCATTAAGACCGCCATTCACTAATTCAAACTGGTAGAAAATACGACCGAATTTATATCTGTTTCGAGCACTTGCCACAAATCATAGTTAATCGGGCAGTGTCGAGATCCTGATTATGTCGACCCCACCTATAGTGGGGGTTAGGGGGAAAAATAAACCATAAATCTAACACCCATATGGAGAGTTCCATTGTTTATCTCAGCCTCTCCCATTAATGTTAAATACAAAAATCGGAAGTGAATATAGCATATAACCTACTCAAATCCGTAGCAGAATACAGACATTATTCAGATTTGTATAAGTATTATCTGGCAGAAAAGTACTCTTTTTTAAAATAAAATTGTTCTTAACGAGTATATGAAACATTTAACACTAAATTTGAGTGGTTAATGAATCCTATTTCGACTTCAAATATGAAAATATTGCCTGATTAACTACAAAAGACAACTAAAAGATAATGCTGATTATTAAAATAAATAATTAGTTATGTATTTATTTATTTTTAGAGAATTATTAGCTTATGCGCATTTACCATTAACAGTAGTAAAAGCACGGTTTAAAAGGTACAGAACAAGCAAAAAAGTTTTATAACAATTCTAAATTGATGCTTGATTAATGAATACAAAAGAACATAAACGTGTAAAAAAACTGTAGAATCGTGCGTCAAGTGTTTTGTCACCGAAAGAGAATTTTTTGTCTTTTCTATTTTGGTTGTCTTTTCTCTTAAATTGATTTTGTAGATAAAAAGTCCAGAAACATTTTCCAAATATACAGTAAATGAGACGGTGGAAGAGAAGAAAGCTGAGAGGGAACGCATAACTAAAAAAAAGTCCCCCTCCCCTCGTCTACTGAACTGACTCTAACATTCGACAAAACAACACTTAGAGTAATTACATCAGAAACTCGCACATTAGGGCTAGGACGAACGAAGTGAAGGAAAAGAAATAGAAATAAAAAGAAAATGTTAAAGAAGTAGCAATGGGATTGGGGGAAGAAGGGGGAAGAGCATTACTTTGGAAACAAAACGCAGTCAAAAGATCTTTTTTTTAGATAAACTTGCCATTTGAAATCATTCGCCTCTCGACTTAATGAACTGATATCACGAATGATTTCTGTATATAATCATCAAAGTACCAGAAATTTTTTAATAAAGCTATTTTAAGGATTTCGTGAATTTTAAACAAACGCCATTGATTTAAAAAGTGTCTGGTTATTCAAAGAATTAAAGTTATTCGAAGATTCAAATATGAATAATTTAAATGATATATTAAAATCTAGTGACAAGTTCGTTATCTCCTTTACACGCTTGTATTATGTGATAAAAATCAATATTAATTGGTTACATTTAATTTTAACAGGCGATATGTAAATAAAAATTTTATTTGAGTGCTTCGATGTCTCCCAAATCGTCTTCCATTCGAGCCTGAAAAGGAAGTTTTGTCGTATTTTTCGAACACATAAGAAAACCGACATATTTTTTCATGATCCGAATATTCAAACCGAGAATTGAGCAAACATAGTCGTTGACGAACCGAATTCCTTTACGCGATAGTAGAAAAAGTTCGACACGGTCGGGAAAAAATATGTGAAGATACGTTACAAGTGAGACTAGTATATATTTTTCAGTAGAGAACATTTGTTATTATTATCCTGAACAAAACACAGTCAAGACTACACGGCGACTATCTGGACACATTCCAAGCACCTCCCTCCTCCACACTAAGAAGAAGGGGGGTGGAGAGCCAGCCAAACTGCATGCCTTTGTTGATTTATTTCCTTACTGGCCAATGGGACAAAATTTGTCAATGAACCAGCGAGAGGCTGACACATTACTTTACGGACGTCTCGTCTTCTGGCAGTCTCTACCGCTTTTCAGTCTTTTAACTAGTTTCTAGCCCCAAGCGACACTGTCTCCCTGTTTCCCCATTCAGAGAACACAATAGGGGGGGACAGTGCATCACTCGGGCTAATCCCTCGTCAATACAAATGAAATTTCCAACTCCTTCTCTTTTCTTTCTTTTCTTTTCTCTTTTCGCCCCCTCTTCGGCTTTCTCGGGGACTCTAGTTACAAAATGTGTCAAACCCCACCGTCCACTGCTTCAGCTTTGGTCATCTCCTTTCCAATCTGCCCAAGGGTTCTCTCTCCGCGGGAAACGAAGAATCTTTTGTTGTCTGCAGACAAGTTCGATATCCTCTTACTGATTTCTCTCACAATCATGGTTTCTTAGATATCTGTCAACTTTTCTTGATCTGTTGAGAGGAACGTCTATGAGTACGATATCAAATTTAATGACTGAAATGAATAAGTTTTTTCTTTTTTATCCTGTTCAGATTGGGATCTGTTTATCTTCAAAATATAATGATTGGATAATCGATACTCCGCGTCGAAGAGGACAACGCGCCATTTTCATTAACGTTATATAATATGCAATATGCGAATTCCATTTCAGGATAGTTATTAACTGACATAGCTGAAGAGACAGCGACCTTTCGCCAGGATCTTAGCCCATCGTCAAGTAGGTGCTGAGTTGTGCCACCTCCTTGTTGTGCCTTTCTATTGTCCAGCAGCGAAGGGCGCGCCTGAAGTACAGTTAGTTGCAGATTGGTACCTTCGCTTTAGTATCAATGCAAATTATACCTCACGTGACTCATGCATGCAGTTCGTGTGAATTACACATCATTATGGCCAAGCCGAACACGTGCTCGCTGCTACAATAGAACGGGCCACTTACTAAACCTGCAAACAACGGTTCATGAATAAAAGGTTTGTAGAGGTTATGGAAAATGTAGACAAGTGAATGGCGAATTTTGTACATTGTTTGTTCCCACCCTACTTATTACTACTGTTTTTGTAATAGGGATAGCTTATTGTTGGAAGCGTGAAATCCTATTTAAGTCAAAATACAACATCTGCTGTTTTGTGTGACGAGGCATAGCAGCCGGATTATTCAATTATGTTGCATGAAAAAATTAAAATAATAAAAACAGCGTAATCCTTTGCCAGAAGAATTAAGTTTTAATCCAAATTAATTGGACACGCAGCAGGCTATATAGAATGTGCGGATCAGAATAGCACAGAGGCATATCCTTCATAAACTTTCCAATGACATCTACTTAAAGCACAATATAAATCGATATTAAACAAACAACACTTAGACAATAGTAACTAAAATATATATATGGGAGTGTTTATATGTTGCGAGACCAATAATGTGTCTTCAGTCACGAGAGTACAAGAAGTACTTCATACCGAAAATCACGCAATATAAGAGCGACCATCAACCATTCGGACATTGTCTTTAGGTTTGTGGTTGGTTCACGAAATCTTCTAAGTTCTATTACGTGAGAGAGGATATGATGTGTTCCATAACCGAAATTGAACTCGGTTAATAACAGAAAAGTAATAGGGGGACCATCGAAGACCATCACCAAAGTATTCAGAAACAGCTGTCCATAATCCAGCTCGCAGACTCTTTCAACTTAAATATTAATTTTAAATATCACTTGAGTTATCAAATAGACCCGAAATAATTTAAACTATTCAACGCTTACTAATAATAGACAGAATATAATGGATGACCGAAGATATTCAGTATCTGTTAAATATATAGACTAAATACTGTAAATGTTTTCGTGTGACCGGTTTTTTTGAAAAATCTTACCTTAATAAACCGTACTTGCCATCTCATCTAACTCTTTTATATGTACACTAAGTAATTCTAGGTCACTGACAGATTTCTCATTATATTAAATTTATGCCGAGTTGTTTTCTATTGTAGATAGATCACCGTTCCTTTAAAAAGCCTTTATAAGGCCGAGAGCTATTGTATTCCTTTCTGGTCTATATTTTCAGTTGAACAAGTTGATGAGGTATATTTAAACCAACGTTGACAGGGAAATTATCGTTGTGCTTGAAATACTCCTCGACTATTTATATATTAGAACTGCTTGTGTTATAAAGAATGCCGCCCTTGAAGCTTCGTCCGTTTAAGTAAAGAATGCCACAAATGGTGTTTTAATTACCGGGAACGGTTAAGTTCGAGAGCAGATATAACGATTCGATTTATAATCTGTGGAGAAAAAACATCCGACAGCATCAGTCACGTGATCGAATTACACGGAGCAATTCCCGTCGTTCTCGGATATGTATAAACCAGCCTCCCCCATTTAGAACAGTGGGTGCGGTCTGTGTCGAGAATTCAATTTTCTGGAAACTAACTACAGTAGAGTCCAGCCAGCGCCTACAATCACACCGAAGTGTGTCACGTGACCCTCGTCTCCCATGTCCATCTCTAGCGAAATCTTCTCACCCCCCTCCGGACACCAGTGGTCATTGACTGATTACCATGGCAACCCCGATTATTATTGCAATCTGCAGCCCTCTCTTGATAACCTTAGTAGGCAGGAACAACATCTGCAGCAGAATGGAATTGTATGGCTCATTTCACACGGTCAGTGTTACAGAGCATGCGTTCGAGATCTGTATATCCCCTACGTGTGGGTTATGTATGAAAGAAAGAGATTGCTGATGTAAGAAAAGATTTCTTGTAGCGTAATCATCCACCGAAATTCAAAAAACTCCTACTTTAATTTACAATTTTTATTCTCGGTATTGTCAGTTTAATTTTTCCTTTCCTTTTTGTCCATTCTGTCGTCAAAAGCCGAAAATATTCTCAATCCTCTTTAACATCAGCCTACGTCTTCCTAACCGTAGGCCTACGGCATTTAAGTTATATCCATTTTCAACGGATAGCTCGACAGACGAGACACATTAAAGGAGAGTCAAAAGCGGATTATTATTAATTAATTATTTACAAAATAAAAATCGGATCTTGTATTAGATAAAAACACGCAGGAGCTACGCAACGGTTTAAGATTATCTGAAAGAATATTTGCAGTTGTTAGGAAGAAGTAATTGATGTTGAATAAATAATTCCATTCTTCGAGTACAGTTTGGAGAAATAGAATATTTTATGGAAGGAAATTTTTCTGAAACAGTTCTGAAAAAGTAATAATAAAAAAAATAGAGAATGAGAAAGGGAAAAAAATCCAACAGTTTCCTTATGAGAAGCAGACGGGTTCCAATAACGTTTCTTGTCATTCTCTATTTCGTGTATTTCTCCTATATAGGAAAGCAAAAACGGTCGAAGAAGTTCGTCCGTTATTGCGTCTCTAAGAAGGGCTAGCCAAAGTCGTCAGCTGAAGTTTATGTTCTCTCAAATGTAAATAGATTGTAGAGAGCTCGAGTCTCATCCCAAGGGGTGAGGCATATTATCCAGCCTCCTTATTTGTAACGGACGAGTTCACTGACCATCTGGCGATGGAATCGACTGGAAAAATCGAATAATATTCGAATATCCCAGAATTGTTTTTTCTTTTTTTTTTGCCTTGACAATTGAAAGAATGGAAAGAGAGAGTTATAAACATTCAGAAGTGGAATGTAATTCTAACGATAATTCTAAAAAATTTATGAAAAAGTAGGCTGGTTTAAAAAAATAAACACCAGTGACGGTGAAACAGAGGTTTCGGTCCCTTACCAAAACCTTGTTTGTCATCTCTCGAAACGTGCCAAGTCGAGCTCTGACTTTAATTAGTTCTAGAGTTGTGGTATGTGATGGTTTATATAGAGCGTGCTTTAGTAATGTTTACATTAACCAAGTCAGATAATGGGGAGATTGATATCCGAGCGAGGAAATATTGGCCTTGCCAATGCGAACACGTTTAACTAAAAACAAAAGAAATATCCTTTAATAAAACTTCAAAAAAGCACGTATCGATAAATCTATAGTTATTCTCTCCGTTTGGTTTTTCTCTTTTGAAGTATCGACGACAGCAATCTTGCCAAGGTGTAAGGTTTTTTTTTATTCTTTCTTTCTATTATCGAGGGAATTGAGTGGTCGGTTTCTAAAACAAAAATCTGTTTCATGGTATTCCACCGAGAATGGTAGTTTGAAGTGAGAGTGTGTGGCATCGAATTCGGTGACAGAATAAACAAAAGTTCCCTCAAAACTTCTCAATCGGATTAAAACTGGGAATAGTTTCTCACTCGTCTCAATTTTACACCATTGCCTCTTTTATTTTATTTCGGTTCCCGCATCATTCTGATTATGAAATATCGATTCTTCTTTTGGGATGTTGGCAATTAGGGAGCTGCTACTTTAGAGGAATATCGATTTTGATTGAATAATGAACGACCGGTCGATCATTCCAGAAGAAAAATTGGACGAAAAGTTGTTTAGTTATAACTAGAAAATTAGATATTACCGAAAATGAAGAAATCTCGTTAAGAAATTCTTTACTTTCTCTTCTTATATGGCGATGGTAGAGATCAGAATGAATACTTTTAGTGGACATAACTGTGCACAATGATATATCTGTTTAAGTCAAACACTTTTTCTTTTTTCTCTCTTTTTTCTTTCTTTTTTGATGACGGGGACATTGTGCAGCTTAAGAGAAGTGAGCGGATTAAGAGCTTCTTCGATAATACTCGGGTCGAAGTCGAGGGGCAAAAACGACTGTCCAACTTACGGATGTTAGAAAATGAAATTTGCTGGAAGGAGGGAAAGAATGCAGAAGACAGACTACCCCATCACCTTAGCGAAGCGAGAGTGAACGAAGGAAAATCGATTTTTTTTAACCCAAAGTCTGGGTAACGGGAAGGACCTCAACGTCATAACACACGCTCCGTTCGAGAGAGGGTGTAGGCAGTAAAAAAAGGGAAGAAAAAATCGATGAAGGCAGGAAGGAACAGCCAGGGGCGAGCTTCTAGAATCTGTATAAATATGTAGCACTAAGGCCATGCCAGGCGCATTTACATGAGAACAGATAAGAGTTACGACCCCACTATAATGATATGGGTGACCTCTTGACAGAAAAATGGAAAATATTTCCAAGAGCTCAAGATGTTATATCCAGCAGGTCCGCAAGGTAGTACCTAGGGCAAAGCACGCACTGTCCAACCGTGATTTAGGAAAGCGTAGGGAGAAACCAGAAAGCGAAGAGATGGGAAGGAAAACGGAGTGAGATCTCCTATCTTCCCGTTTTAATGTCGTCAACTGATGATTAGAGCTTACAGGTATACTCTATAGTATAGAGATGAGCAATGAGAAGCCCACGGCCGCTCCGCCCACAAGGTATTGGGGACGTAGCGCGAGCCAGTCTAACCACCCACTAAATCTTTATTTATAGTAGTCTTGAGATACCACACCTGCTTCATATCGCCATCTAGTATTGGTTAACGCTGTCCGTGTTTTCATATAACTTTCAAGATGAGTTTTCTTAACATATCGCATTTTGTTCTGGAGAATGTGAACGGAATTACCTCAGGCTAATAACGTTAGATATTCGTAAGCGGATAGATACTGCAATCGATCGCGCTATTACCTAGTTAAAGGAAAGATTACTTTAAATGGAACTTATCTTATAGCGTTTACATCCGTGTACACAACATGAAATATTAAAAACTCGGCACACTACTATAATTCCCAAACAGTTCTGCTTATACTTATATTACTGTTTAAATAATCAAAACATTGTAGGGATTCACGGCATCGAGAAAAAGAAAATAAGAAAAAATAAAGCAGGAGGAGTTTTATCCACGTCAAATATAAAGGATGCAGACGTGACGAGAGAAGAGGGAATAGCTCTGAATCGGTCAGTTGTGGTAAGAACGGCCCGAGGGGTGAGGGCAGACAGATCGCACTGACCATTGTGACAGCTGTCAGTGACAAATGTACGGAACACAAGTAGCTATACAAGTCCAAGGTTAGTGAACCAGACGTAAAGGAGGACAAGTCACTGAGGTCACTGTGACTTTCAGTGGACACGACTTTACAGAGTCATTCGAGTATTAGTTTATCGATGAAAAATTGTGTTTTTATAAGCAAACTCCAAAAATTTTATTTTTAATGAAAAAAATGCAATAAATATTAAAAACAAAGTTTTAAAATTCGTGTGTTTTGTAAAAGATTAATAAAATCTACATTTAAAAATGTAAAAAATTAAAAGGAAATATCTCATTTTTAAAAAATTAATATTTTTGTTTATATAAATTAAACATTAAATTTATCGTAAAAAAGTTTTAGAATTAAAAACTATGTCGTAGTTTTAAAAAAGAGAGAATATATGAAATAAAGATGAATATTTCCTTTTAGGAGACGAATCCTGCAGGCAATAATGAATCTAAAAATCGAATTATAGGTAAAAGAATCTATTATTTCTTTAGCTATGTGCAGCTATTCTGTTCAACTGTAATATCTGGCAAGCCATTTTTCTAATTATTTTACACAGAACAAATTTTTTCCAATTTAATTGAGACAATTATACTCAATTTATTAGACTTCATAAGATTCTTAATTAATGAATACGTTTTTAATGCAGGAATTTATAAAATGTGTTTTGAAATAATTAAAATTCGATAGTCATTTTTAAATGGATACTTTCATCAAATGTAAAAGAAAGACTGACATAAAGCAATTAAGATTGATTTTAAATAGCAAAATGAATAAAAGCAGCAGAAAGATAATGCATGTATAATAGATATTAGGAGAGAGAGGATATTTATCTTTCTTTCCAAAAATAAAGATGTGACGTCATCACAGTGCGTTAAATAAAACCCATCACTCCACAGTTCGGAGTAAGATCCAAGAGCGAAGATGAGATGGGACAAAAACCAGAGCGACAGACATTGTGACCAATTCAAAAACTGTCAACTGTAGATAAATATAAGAATGATCTTGATAAATGATACTGCTCTCACTTAAACATGCAGGACCAAAACTCAACCAGTTAAGTCTGGATTTGCCACACACACATGGGTGTAAAAAGTGTCGAAAGCGTTTTTAGCCTTGAGAACAATAGCCAAACAATTCTTATGTGGCGTCACAGTCCATTAACATCATTCTTCAGTTCATAAGTGTAATATTTGACGTAACATCTTTCTGGCATTGACGTATTGCCGGTAGTGTAATTATCTCATTGTTTGCGGTGCCTCATTACATTGTAGATACAACAGGTAAAAGCACAGTGACTGCATTTAATTTTTCTTTCCAGCATATTCTTAAGAGCTGACGATAATAGGCGTACGTTCTTCGAATTGATTAATGTTCTCTTTACATAACACTACGTACCAGGATCTAGACAGTAGCTTACCTATTCTTCAATTTAAAGACAGGACAGTGGCCTCTCGGTTCCACGTATGAGCAGTTTACATGCAAGTTGGCAGAACAAATCACCAGCGAATATGATTTCGAAGGACAAAATGTCCATAGAAAAATTACTTACTGGAAATGACAGATCGGCTCGTTCATTTTAACTGAAAGACGACTTTATTTACTACCATATAATCGCGGATATCCAAAGCATGACAATATGTAGAGACAAGACAATGCCTTTCAGTTGTTACAGCTTTGATTATTCCACTTACACAAACATCTTTCATAATTTAAATTAACTTCTACCAGAACAATTTTGTATTTATAAAATATTGAGAACTGCGAAAAAGTTGACGGATTGAAAAAGATATTTCAATTTATTTTAATACTGAAGCAGGTTTTCATTAAATCGTTCAACTGTTTTTAACATCAACAGGCATTTTTTATACAACAAAGTTCAATATAAAGTCCTTTAAACTTTTAATAATCTTAATTACTATAGAGATTAGCAAGCATTCGATGCCTGCAGAGTTAATTGTTCACGTCCAGGAACTTATCGAGTCACGTGACCGAGCTATCGGCCAAGTGCGTTGGCCCTTCGGACGGCTCCAGACACACCTGGTACTAAAGCTGCAATTAAGGTCCACTTCGCAGAATAGTAAAATCGTCACCAGGAGAAGAGGTGTTGCACGGAAAATTCCACACCCTTTCCACCGGCTTACTAATTACTTCTAACAGAGTATAGTGGCGGATAGCATTGACTAAAAACGTGGTCAGGGAATTACTAGTTTCTTTCCTATCAAACACGGAAGGTAGAACTGTAACGGGTGCGTGAGAAGTATTATTGTCACTAGAACTGATAAGATAGATGCTCAGACGTATCATTAGAAGGTCTATGTATGAATCACGTCTGAACAATAGCATGGTTAGATATGTGTGTATACCTTACATTGTATTTGTGGGGCGAAAGAGATGGATGGAAAATGGGATGGCTTTATTTATTAGCAGTTCTTTTCGGTTTATGCCGGATATGTAATGGATCCGCATAGTTTCTGAGTAGTTATTTGCGCGGTCGACTCAATTAAATTTCCATTTACATTTTTTCTTTCTAGCCATTCGGATACTCAACCCTGCTCGGAATTAAAAAAGTTTGATTAATAATAGAATTAGAAATACTATTTATAAGCGGCAATAAACTGCAAATGTTTCTATTTAAGTGCAGCTTATATTGGACATTTATAGAATAGCTGAATAGTGCAAAGCTGAAAACGTCTCCGTGGGCAGCTAAGCCCTAGATACTATTAGGTTGGCCACCGTTATGCCGGCAAATGGATAACATTAATTCTCGTCAGCCGCTCGCTTCTAGATCCTTGTTGTCTGTAACCCTTTTAGGCGCTAGCTCATTCTCAATAGACCATGATCTAATTTGTTAAGTTATGGACGGTTAGAAATAGAAAGACACAACTGCACGACACGATTGGGTAACTCGAGCCTATTCGTTTAGTAGATAGTTACCCTCTTTGCTCTTTAACTTTTCCGACTTCAAATTTTTTCTCCTGCTGCTTTTTGTTTGTAGCGTTGACTAAATGCTTTAAGGACCACGCTGGGTCCCATGGGTTTAACAGCCATCAGTCATTCAGCCAGAAACATCAGTTTGCCATTGGGAATGTCTCGATGGAACTAGAAGAACCACTTTTCTTTAAAGATACCGTACTGGCTAGCAGATCTTCTTACAGTATAAATATGCGTGTTTTCTTACTCTAGAGACGTGTTCTTTTTCTTTCTTTTTTTTATTTATTGCTTTTAAAATTTTACATTATGTCAAAGCTTCAAAAATCCAATCTACCGATGTGAAAAATTGAGGGGAGAGATATTTTATTTAAAATAGAATAGTGCCTGAAAATATTCTATTTGATAGACTAGCGGGAGTGAGTCGGCATTTATCGAAAATCCGAACACAAAAGTCGAAAGAGAAAGCGTGATATTCTTACTACAAATGGACTTTTAAGCCAAGAAAAAGTGCTGCGAGTATTACATTTTAGACGATCGCCCCCTTTATTCAAGTGTCAAGCGAAATTGTCTCAAGAGTCGGAGTGTAAGCCGGTTGTAGAAGAAAGGAATTTCGAATTGCATACCAGCACGGCTACAAGATTTGTAACATTAATTTTCGTCCAACTATCTGGCCTTTCGGTGTACAAGGTGCAAAAAGATCGAACTCAAAAACACAGAAACCGGAATTTCTTCGCTATTTGCCTAATGGTGAAGAGAAATTAAGAAAGAACGGATTGAGAAAGCCTCGATAAACATGCGGAGAGGAGAGAAAAAAGTCAAAGGCAGCTCGACGATTAAATGAAGCGAATATCACCTGTTGCGATCCCTATTAAGCCGGAGACGACCAGTTCCTGCAGGCAGCCGTTTAAAGCTCTGTCTCTGTCTGCACACTAATTACAGTAAATCGATCTTGTTAAATGTGGCGATTAAACAGCTTTCTCCAGAGGCTAGGCAGCTAGAACGAGGAATGAAAGGGTTGTGGTCTGAAAGAGTCGCCTTACGCCCGCTAAAACTATTAACACCACATTAATGAAATGGGGGAGTATTCAATTCAATTACGGCCAGCGAAACAAAGAGATAAAGATGAATTCCAAGAAGACGATTAGTGAAGCACTTTTTAAGCACCTCTCTGCCTCCATAAATATAATTAATACACGCCGGCTAATAAATGCCATAATTATTAAATACAAAGTTTTTCATTTAGCAACTAACTGAGTGCAGAATTCTTAAAAAAGAGCTGTATTTAAAGAGCAATCTCTTATCACACTTGATGTGTCAACCAGAAAAATACCAGCAAAAACTCGGTAAACTGCAAAAAAACTTCGGCTAGGCGTAATATATATATTTTTTATTTAATTTAAAATTGGTCTAAATTTTTAAAAACGTTAATTGGTCAAGTTCTTAACTAATTACGTTTTGAAATGAATAAACTAGTTTCTAAAATGAATGGCTCAGAAATATATAAATAATGGTGCAAAAGAAGAGAATTAAAGTGAAAAGAAAGTAAAAAAAAGGAATAAATTTACAAATGAATTCAGAAATATTAACATGCATAAATTTTAATTAAAACGATTAATCTAAAATAATATACTTACTGTGCAGGCGAAGAGAATTGCAAAATTTGAATTACATACAATTGCTAAATTTTCAACTTAATTTGCAAAGAATTATGTTTAAAAAATTAGGTCTAACTTCCTGCATAAAAGCTGTACAAACATAATTAAAAATGCAAATGGTTTGCAACTCAAATATTGTGAACTTCTTTTGAGGAAGAACTTAGTAACTGCAGCTGTTTCCTGTATTTATGTACTGTACATGAAAGAAATGTAACTCTTTGTTTCCTATTATAAAATTTAATATTACACCGTATTATTTCCCCCGTAAAAGTCCGCATTCGTTTATTCAACATGTTTAACGGAATATATTAACCGATTAATAAAAACGATTGGGGATAGATACAGTGTAAATGTTAGAAATTATAATAATGTGTAACAAAACAGCTCAGGGGTGTCGTGCCCATGGGCTAATTTTTCGCTCTGCAGGTGTAGATATGAAGATAAAATTCCATCGCGAGGAAATTAGTGTTAATTCTAGATTAATATTTGATGTTTATTAAGGGAAACGGGATTAAATACATCATGCTCGATAAAACTGTTAATATCTTTTGTCTTTACTCGTCAATTCGAGTATTTAATGAGGTTACTGACAACTACTACAAGTTGTTCAGCACGAGTCGTATAAACTGTGCCTCTAACTATTTTCTAACCAGTCCTTATCTGAATTTCAAATCGATAATGACTCTTGTTAATTGTGTTTCTTAATCACCGAAACTCTTGCAACCTAGTCATTAAGTAAAAATCGACCTCGCCTGGAATAAATTACATATTCTACATCATTTATTTCCTACAGTATTTATTTATTTATTAAGTTTGATTCAATCCTATCTACGAAAAAAAGTAATTGCGGGTAAGGGCAGGGAATGCGAGACAATACTCTCACAAGTAAAGTTAATCTACAATAAAGACAAGATGTGCTCCGGACATTCATCATCTGAGGTAAGACAGGGATGTATTTCTGTCTTATCGATTGCATTTCTCTCTCATTATTTAAGCTAGAGAATGTTGCATGGTTTACTGGAAGATAGTCTAATCTGATTATGTAGTGTCTGCAACTGAAGTGAGGTAATAGTGCACTGAACTGTACGAATTAGCTGTTTATCGATATATCCTCTAAATTACGTGATGCTGGAGTTCAAAATGTCTGTGGTCCTATCTAAATTGATGTCTATCTAAATCGTTTAGATCGACCGAAATATGCTTTTCTTTCTGAATTGGTTGGGTAATTTCGTTAAACTTTCAAATTTATTCGCATTGATAACAAAAATAACTCGATTGATTTTCGTAGTGAAATTGTTTATTCGTTCGTTTCCTACTTTCTAAACGTTAAAAATGGGTTGAAAAGGAAGGCATTAATCATGCTCGACATTAATTTAATTTATAAAAAGTAATAGAAAATAAGGGTTTAAAATTGGCAGTGGTGAGACAATTTCAGTTTTAACCATTAAAGATAAAAGGCAAACAGTGGTTTAAATAGGGCCATAAGCGCCCCATATCTAGGTGTGGGTGTAATAATCAGTTGATTCAACCCATGATTTTCTTTCTGCGTGGTATTTCCCTAGCAAGTCACGCTAAGGAAATGACGTCGATAATTATAGGCATACAATTGTTGTCAGAATAGATGGAATTTCACATTGGTTTTATTTCTTAATGGCCCAGTGCAGAACTAATTCACTCTGATGAAGATCCGGGGATGGAGGCATTCATATTAATGTGATCAATGACTGGAAATTTTTAAAAGTCAAAACTTACATCTAATAATTTTAAGTTAAAACAATAAATAAATACATAAATAAGCTTATCTGAATCATTGAAGATCTTCAGAGAAAAATGATGACTAAACTTACCTGATTTTTCTTGATCTTCACCATCAATTAACGAAGGATTTCCGATTTAAAAGAAACGACTTTAATTTACTAATTCTCTTGGGACAAGATTGCACTTTGACAAATTTTAACGATCATTTTTTAATCGCTTTTTTTTATTCGCGAATAAAATTTTTAAAAGCGTTAAATTTAACAGCAGATAGATTAACATTAGGAGATATTAAATAAAAAAATAATAATAAAAATAAATAATAGTAACGATAATAAAAGGATCAAATAAACATCTATTAAAAAGCCAAGACACTACATCTAGGGAAGGATAATATTGTCACAATCGTACATCGATGCAAATCATTTAAATTCAACTAAATACAGTAACACAGTTCAGACAAGGAAAAGGGGAAAATATCAAAAAACACTAAACGGTCGCGTTTTGAATGAAAATAAATAAAAAACAAAAATAAAAACAAATCATTTCATCTCAAAAACAATTTTATTTTACAGTACTTGCCTAAGCAAATTGGTTACAATGGGCAAATATCATCGCACTCCCTTATTTACAAATAAAAATAATTTTTGTCAATTCACAGCCATATAGGGGATATAGAAATAAAGAGACTGACAAACACAACAACTTGCTAGACGATCTCATCCCTCACTAACAGCCAAGCATTAGATCAATAGGCCATCTGCAACTGAGGGAAACTGGATTGGGGGAAAAAAAAGTGTAAACGGACATGCCTCCAGCATAAGATCAAAGATGCTTCAAACTGATTGGCAACGAACATGCAACATACAAGGGGTAGATGTGACATCTAATTTCGTTTGTTTTACTGATATCACAATACACACCCCACACACATAGCAACATTTTCTTGTATTAAAAAGGACACTTTCCGTTCTATGTACACTGGGGAAGGGGAAAAGTTTAAAATAATTGTTCTACAATGGCCATTTTCTTTTTTCTTTTTGTTATTTTTTTAACAAAGAGCAATTCTGGGTGGAAGATAAGGTTTTTTCTACTTTCATTACACAACCATTTCATGCCTGTACAACTACTTTATCATTGGATGTTGGGTGGGTGGGAAAAGGGGTTTAAAAATAATAATATATAAACACATGTACAAAACAATCTTGACAACGGGTAGGTCTCCCAATGTCACCATCAACTTAACAGGATAAAAAATTTCCCTTACCGGGTGGTGGGATGGTTCTTCTATTTTACACACCAAGAAGGTCCAGTAAATTCTTTCCAACATCTACGGTATCTACACATCTTAAGACAAATTAATTGCGTCATTAATATTATAAATCAGTGCAGAACCTTGATCCCTCGTATCACTTTCGCGATAGCATATAGCAGCATAAAACACAGATTAAGGCAACACACACAGGAGAAAGGTTTACACTACAATACCTGAGCTTTTTTCCATTTGTGGGGACAGTTTGTATCACGAAGCGTAAAACACTATAATACTCGGATTGTTAATTTGAAGTACAAAAATCAGTCTTCTTGTGTACAACTTGTGTGTCCTACAAGGCCACTATGTATTTACTACACATTCTTATCACCATCATGTATGTACACAATAATTTTGCTCTCATCACAATATCTTCACGATGTGATAATTCACACCGATTTTTCTGTGACATCATCGGTGGTAGAATGAGAACATAACAAATAAACGGAGGGGGTAAAAATAAAGAACTGGCCATCCAACCAACGTTCAAAACTGGAGAATAAATTAGTTCGGAAAATTGATAAATTACATCTACACATTTGGCAACATCGTGTTGTCTGGTGACATTCTTTTTAACACTTGGTGTGCGCGTGTCACAGTTGATTCCTACCTGTATACATGGTGGGATGGATGAAGGCTCCAGGTACACCTGCGTAATAACCTGGAAAGCCGGTATACATATATGGAAAAAGATTAGTTGCTGATGCTGCTGAAGACTCGTTGCTAGATAGGACGAAGTCACCCATGGGATTCAGCATATTGTTGTTAGTCTGATTGGCTGCTGGCGTTATGGAACCTAATTCTTTGTCCTCCTCTTTTGCTTTGCATGCAATATCATTAGAAATTGGACTTTTAATGTTGTTCGTAGAAGTACCGTTCGTCGGAGATTTTTCATTTTTTGAATTGTTTCTGTTCTTTTCTTGCTCCAGTTTAGAGCCCGTTGGAACCGATGACGATGGCTGAGCGGGCATGTTCATTGTCAGACTTCCAGTCGTTTGATTGAGGTTCATTGGAATTGGCAAACCAGCTGCCATTTGTTGTAGTCCCATCATTTGAAGCTGCTGCATCAAATTAGCTTGACCTGCTGTAGATGGTGTTGGAGGAGATCCGCTATGATCCATGTCTTGGGACTGCTGTTGTTGCATTGCTTGAGGCAAGGAAGTTGCAGCAAGAGATACTGCCAATTCTTGTCTGTCTATGCCTTCCTGACCTTCTTTCAATTTCAAATTAGTTATTTGTAACTTTAAATTGTCCAGGTGTTTTTTAGAGAATAAATGATCTTGAAGATTGGTATTTGAATACTTTTGATTGTATTTAACACCGCACATAACACACTCTTCGGGAGGTTTTCCTACTTCTAATTCTTGCCCAAAAGTTTTAGCAAAAACCAACTTTGATTTTTTTTCTTTTGCTCGTGCATTTTGAAACCAAACTTGCACCACCCTTTTTGGTAATCCTATTTCTCTACCAAGCATTTCACATTCTGCCATCGAGGGAGTTTTGTATTCTGAAAAAATTGACTTCATCACTTTCAACTGTACTGTTGTCATCTGAGTCCTGAATCGCTTGCCGCTACCTGATGGATATCTCTGATTATGTAAATTTGAAGCGGGAGATGTTGGATTACTTTCGTGTGATGCATCTTCACCTTCCATATTATCAGTAGATTCTGAGTATGTTTCCGAAGGAGCCTCGTCAATACTAGGTGCTTGAGATATCCCGTCTTCTACTATCCTTTCACTCAAATTGATTGGGATGTCACCTGATCTTTCTAGTTCTAATGCACCAACTTTTAGAGGTTTACTTAGATCCAATGGTATCTCTCGCGATTCGCTCTTTTCTTCTTGTTTCTCCTGATTTCCAGTAGTCTTTACTTTAATACTTAAGTCTGTTGGAAATGAAGATTCTTTGCTAACATGGGTCGGAGGACACAGTTCATCCAGGTATTTCTTCAGTGAGTCCTCATAATACTTTTTCATGGAATTTTGTACCGATTCAGCACAGACAGAAGAAAATGAAGATGTAACAGGAGACGCTATACTAACAGGAAAATTCAGCATAGTATTCTTTTCTTCAGATGTGATGGACGTCGATGGCATTTCTGGATTTGAATCACAATCTCCATCAGGAAGACTATCGATATTGACATCTCCTTTAGTATATTGATCAGCATGCCTAGTGGCTAAATGGGATTCGAGTGCCGATCTAGCTTTGAACAATGCACGACAGAAGGGACACCTTTTATGAATCACCTGCTGGTGAACGCGGAACTGGCCCTTCCGTTCACGTGCCCTTGTGTTCTGAAACCACACCTGGACAACCCGTTTCTTCAGTCCCACTTCTCTCGCAATACTTTCGAGCATCTTTCTACTAGGATTACTCTCCATCTGGTATTTCTGATAAAGATAGTCTAATTGTTCTGGTAAAATGGTGGTTCTTAGTCTTTTATCTCTGGGTTGTTCTGCCGACTCTTTAACTTCTTCTTCTTCAGAGAGTTTTCTTTTTAGAGGAGGCATTGTAGGTTGGGTATCGTAAGGCAATACTCCTCCATACGGTGAATTTGGATTGAAATTGGGAAATAGGTTGGGATTCATAATGTGAACAATTTGATGCTCGCGCCAGAGATCAATGCGTGGAAATACCAGACTACATTTTTCACATCTGTAGGTACCATTCTGTCCAAATTTCTCAAGAGGTGGTCTATTGAGAGCTGGACTAGTGCTAGCTACTGGTGAAGACTGAGATCTATCTTCGTTATTTCCACTCGAAACTTTAATTTGAGCTGCAAGTGGATTTTCATCCTTGAAACAAGCGCTTTTCTGATGTTTAATAAGTTCGTAATAGCGTTGAAACACTTGCAGACATTTCTTGCATTGATAATTCAATCCTGGAGTTCTTTGGAATCTTCCCAAACCATCGTCGTCTGGATTCACAGGCGGTTGATTTTCGTATACTTTCCTAGCCTTTTGCCTGGCATTCTGAAACCACACGACAATCACGCGCGGACTGAGATTCAGTAATTTCGACAGATATTCCAAATCATCATCTTTCGGATATGCATTCGATTCGAAAAATTCTTGCAACACTTTTATCTGATAGTCTGTGAATCTAGTACGGTTGGCCCTTTTGCCTGTGGTAGAACTGCTAGTGGTAGTTGGTGTGGTCGTTCCGCTAGAATTCGGTGTTCCGGTTGAATGAGGTGATTCCGAAATTGGTGGTGTACATGGCGTTGGAGTCGTGGGAGTTGTTAAAGTTGATGTTTGAGGGGAAGTTGTTATATCCGTTGAAAGCATATTTTTGCCTGTGATGTCCAAACTGTGGCTAGGGAATGTAAACGTAGAAGTAAGAGAACACGCTGCAGCTTGAACTGATGTTACAGACATGCTACTCGTAGATGGAAATCCTTGGGATTGGTTAGATGTTGGTAGCATACATTTTGCATCTGAAAACATTTGCTTATTTGTTTCTTGCTTGACAGATAATTCCTCAGAATTGGCGTTATTTTCTTGATCAGTTGATGGTTTTGAATCGTTCTTGTTTTCACCAAATTTCAGATTGTTAGGATCGTTTTCATTTAAAGATTTTAGATCTACAACTTTCGCTTCTCCTGTTTTTTCATATTCTTCTAAATTAAGAAATGTAGATGGCGGATTATTGAAGTTATATGGAGAATCTTTGTTGCGCTGTCTTTCTTTAAACAACGTATTTCGAAACCAATGCTTTATCACTTTCAATGGTAATCCAGATTTATCAGACATCTCCATCAATTGTTCTTCTGTTGGCGAATTGTTAATATCAAAATAAGCTCTCAAAATTTTTAACTGTTCATCACTGATCCTGGTGCGAGCACGCTTTTGTTGAGTCTGGGCCAACTGTTGTTGTTGCTGGAGAAGCTTTTGTTGAGCACTGAAGAAATTTGGATCCATGGCACCAGGCATGATTGGATGACTAAAGGCAGATGCTACTAACGGATCTAAGGGAGGTGGCATCATAACGGGTATAAGTGGTGGATGAAGATTCATTGCGGCTGCAAAAGGCATATTCATGCCCATTGGCAAACCCATTCCTAAACCCATACTCATCAAAAGTTGATTAAATTGAAGTTGTGCCGCCATTTGACTCGTAGTAACGGAAGACGCCATATCAATAGACGAAAAGGAAGTAGCTGGTGGTGTTCCGGAAGTTGGCATGAAAACAGGAGGAAGAGAAGTTGCCACAGGAGTTGGAGTTGGTCCATGGCTAGATTCTGCACTAACGGAAGGAGATGAACAACTTGCTTCAGATGGTGCAGGAAGATCTTCAGGATGATTTTCTGACTGATTAGCAGTTCTTTTCTCATAATCTGATCTAAATTCCAAAGCAAATTTTTCTACTATTTCCACTGGAACTATAACTTTATGAATTTCTTCTTGATGAGTTTTCAAAACCCAAATACTTGAAAATTCTTTCTGACAAAGAGGACATAAAGATTTGTTGATTTCTGGCAGATGCGCCTTACCAATCTTCTCTTCCTCTTCATTGTTATTATTATTACCGTTATTATTAATACTGCTGTTACATGTTTCTTCTCTACAATTCTGATTGATTGAAACGCCTTCAGGGACATCTTCATCTCCATCTCGCTTATCTAATTCTTTCTTTGGTTTCTTCTGTGTCAATTCATTAAACTGCATTACAACATCAAATCCAAAACTTTCCAAAAGATGTCTATACATAAGCGGTTTTGTTCTTGGAAAAGCGAATTTTGCTCGAAGCATTTGTTGACTAAGTCCAGGACTCTGTTGTGGTGGAGGAGGTTGAGATGGTGATGTTGATGGTTCTGCAGATGTCAATTGCAGTAACTGACCAACTTTATTCTGATCATCTTTATCTGGAGTTAATTGTAACCTATGTTGCTGGGGAGATTGCTGTGTGTTATGGCTTTGAAGGCTGGAGGATTGTACAGGATTTGGAGTGTTTGAATTGTTTAAAACGGATGCCGAAGGTTGTTGGAAGAAACAATATAGTTGTTGATGCTGTATCAAAGCTTCCTGAGACATAAATACGGCATTACAACGTTGACATGTAAGTACTGTTTGTGGAGATACTTGAGAAGGAATGAGAACAGGGGGTTGTCCAATATGAGGTGCGAGATTCAATGCTTGTTGGATTGAAGAATCGGGAGAAAGTTGTAATGGAAGTTGTGGAGAAATATTATTTAAAGCTCCAGTTCTTGATGACAAAGTATTATTGGACGTTGTTAAATTATCTATCAAATTCGACGTATTATGAGGAGACACCGCACTTGCACACTGACTAGTTGGCGGTGAAACTTTGGTTGGAAACGTCGCATCTCCAGGCTTTTGTTCCTGATTATGTTGTATTGGATCAGGTCTTTCTACTAACGGTATGCTGAGATCTATTTGTCCAGTGATTGCCAATTCATGTAATTTAGATGCTCTAGTCTGATGCAATACTGAACGTATATGAATATCTAAGGTAGATCCTTGACTGTAAGCAACCTTACAAATGTTGCATTTATATGGTTTCTTATCAGAGTCATTAGCAGACGTTGATGTATTAGTGGATGGCAAATTATTAATGCCTGAAGATGTTGTTACTGTCGTAACTGAATTTGAAGAAGCTACAGAGTTGTTTTGAGAACTGTTATTTGCTGCTTGATTGCTTTCCTTCATACTTTGTTTTAATTTATGGAGATGAGAAACTGAATTATAATGAACCAGGAGAATATTCTTTTGCGTGAACGATTCTTTGCATATTTCACACTTGTACGGTCGATTTGGATCTAAATATTTTTCCATTGGATAACTTAACTTTTCACCCTTTCTGTGCAACAACGTTTTATTGTGGCTTGTTAAATAGCTCTGTCGAGTAAAGGCCACTTTACAACGATGACACTTATATTTTCTGCTTGGATCATTATAACTATCTTCCGCTATTGCTTGACTGTTGATGTAATCTTCAAATATTTGTTGTTCTTTTCCTCCGTTTCCATCCTGTACTGATTGATCCACTACCTCCTGCACTTCATTTTCAGTTTCTATTGGAGGATGTTCCTTCTCTTGATTTTCGACATGTTCTGTTGCCATTTCTTCTTGCTGTTCGCTATCTTCTCTTGTTTCTTTTTTCAATATATCTGGCGTTTCTGGAGTTAAAATACCGGAAACCCCTCCTGTGAGCAAAGGATTATTAGCTAGACTAGCACGATATTGTTCTGCTTCTTCCTTAGTCATATCTGCATGAGCTAATTCCACGTGTTTCTGCAAAGCTGGAATGGAACGAAAATTTTTTCCACACAGTACACACTTAGTAGCTGCACGAATGATATGATATTGTGAATGAAGTTGAAGTTTCTCCAAGGTTTTGAATGCCAAACTGCATTGGTTACATCGGTATTTATATACATGACGCTCTGATACAGCTAAAGGAGTCCTTCTGGTATGAACTTCTTTGAAATGAATCTGAAGCGTGGCTATTGATTTGAAATACTGATTGCAACCTTTCCTCCAGCAGAAATATCTGGGGCCATTCGATGTTGTCTTCAATTCCAGATGACTTAACTCATTCTGATGATTAAATAATTCCTCCACACTAACGAACGTTTTACCGCACATATGACATGAAAATTCATCAATAGGATTTTCATCGATGAACATTTTATCCGTTAATTCTCCTTCAGTTTTGCAATCTCCATCGACCAAATCTTGCTTACAATCAACAACTTCTTCTGTTTGTGCATTCCCATCATTACCTTGTTTTGCTTGCGAAGGAGGCATGATCCAATCGGATTTATCCACTAATGCTAAAAGACGTTGAACTCCTTCGTTGTTGACGTGATGAACCTCTGTTAAATGATTTTCGAGTTTTACCCACTCTTTAAATTTCTCTTGACATAGAGGGCACAGAACTGTTGACGGCCTTTGGGAATGTTGTGCCACCACATGCATTTGGATGCGAACTTCATTGGCACTTGTATAATTGCAGAATGGACACGAATGAGTTTGATCAACACTTCCTTCGTTTGTAGAATTAGCTGTTTTGGAATGATCTAAAAGGGCTTGTTTCAGCATGGGTGCTGAACCCAGAGGTAATGTTTCGTTTGTTGCGGGTGGCGTTTCTGTTGTTTCTTCTATTGTGGGTATATCCAAGTCAGTACCAAACCGCGCATCTGAGGAGAGAAAGCCAATCAGATCATCACAATGTTATTAAAACAGTAGTAAACTCCTATTTTGTAAAAGTTATGTTAATTTTCGAAAAATTTAATATTTAAAAATTAATAAAATAAAACATATTTTCATTTTTTATATACGTTTTCTTATAAATAAATGATATGATGCTTATATAAAATTAAAATATTTTAAAATATTAATAATTAAAAATGCGTGCTTTGTTTGGAAACTCTCTAGATTATAAACATTTATTATTAAATTATTTATAGTAGATTCTACTATAAATAATTTCTACCACACAGACTGCTTAACAAACGATTTTAGATCTTATTCTAAACGTAATTTTGTAATCTATTATTTCTTTTATGTATCTGTACTGCTTAAAATATCTTGATCGTAAATGCATCTACAACTATAAAAATGACAAGGACATTTAATGACTTAACTAGAATAAGCGTCATCAAAAATACCGAATTCGAATTACACGCAAAAGACACGAAGGCTTTCACAACGAATAATTTTGAATATAATTAAAATAAAAAAAACCAGAACTACTATAGAAGAATAAAAGTGAACAAAATGAAAATAAGGAAAACTACTGAATTTATACATAAAAAAGAAAAGAAAAACAGTGTTCTCAAGTATATGAGAACTGAACAAAACTTTTCTGGGACATCTAATTCGTGAGATATGCAGAAACATTTAATGACTTGCGAAGGATTGTCAAAATCGTGACTTTGATTTAGAAAGATTTCGACTGGGCGTGATAAAAAAAAGAATATCTAGAGATAAATTGAAGAAATAAAAGAATAAAATAGGGCATCACAGAACGAGTTTAATGGATTTGCCTTGTCATTGTTACGTATACATTAATATGTCCAGTTCCAGATCTTAGATATTAATTTTAACATTTACTCTTAAAAAAGAAACAAACAAAAATTTTAGTGAGAACGGTAAAGATTCTGCTCTAAAATATTTTTAGATTATCCGGATATTAAAGCAATGACATTCTATGAGATTTATAAAAGTAATTCAATATAAACTTTTAGAAATGACAATTTATTGTAGAAAAAACCTAATTACTAAAAATAGTGCATGTTTTTGGTTGAAAAAATTTAGCTTACTATTTTTAAAATGATGTAATTTTATATGAATTTCCGTTGATGTATTTAATCGAATATTTGACGATTTAAAATTTTATAGAAATCTTAACATATAAATTTGGAAGTTTTTATTTGGAAGGATGCGAAAGACAAGGATGGCAGATCCTGTAATTCATTTCTACAATGCTAAAAAATTTAACATATCCATCTTGTATAAACACGTATTTCTTCGTTCATCGATTTTCTTGGAGTTAAATCACGGAAATAAAGGTTATGTTACAATTCGAATAATATATTTATCTTGAGAGTTTACCAAACAAGAAATCACACATTCTTAACATTTCGGCGAAACATGCAGATAACTAATTAAGATGAAAATGCACCTTACCGAATTCGGAATCAAATATAATCTTTTCGTTTCCCTTGTATTCCTTGACAAGAAAAGTTTCTCTGATATCATCCTCGACAGATCTTCCTTCACTTTTTTGTTGCATTTGACGGAAATTTTCATTTCTTAAATGTCTTAGGGAATGTATATGTTGTATTAAATTAATTTTAGTTCTCGAAGAGAAATTACACAATTTACAATGGTAATACTTATTCTCTGCCATCACTGCAGTTTCTGCAATTTGGAAATGGACGAACAGTTTAGCACTGGCTTCGTGTCTTGGATTGGCTGTATGCACTTGAAGTTTATGAATGCTGTTGGTGTAATAATCGCATGCGTTACAACGTACTTGGACGGGGTTGCTGACATTGGCGTATTTCAGTTTCCATTCATTTCGAACGCCACCCTCCTTCACGTGGTTGACATGTTGTAACCGTTGAAGATGTTTGTCCGTCTTGCAATGGAGCTGAAAGTTAGCTTTAAGATTGGTTTTATAAGTGCACAACTTACAAATAAAACTACCTGCGACAACCATGAGAACTTCGTCCTCACGCTGTCTCGTACGATCTTCCATCACATGATGGTTTAATGTTTCTACCGTATCGGCAGAAAAGTTGTTACAGACACAACACTGAAATAACTTGTTCAGTTCATCATACTGCACTTCACCACGTGATGATGTTTCGCGATGATTTAACTCCACTGATTGATTTACGTTTGGTGATGGTCCCAAATTAGTCTTTCCGGTTGCTGCTGCAGCTGCAGCGGCCGCCATAACTCTTTGTTGTTGTTGTTGTTGCTGCTGCTGCTGTTGCTGTTGCTGTTGTTGTTGTTGCTGCTGCTGCTGCTGTTGTTGTTGTTGTTGCTGCTGCTGCTGTTGTTGTTGTTGTTGCTGCTGCTGCTGTTGTTGTTGTTGTTGCTGCTGCTGTTGTTGCTGAGTAGCCATCATTAGCAAGGCATGATTATAAGCCATGTCTGCTAGAGCAGCCTCGGGCTGTAACTGAGCATCACAGGGAAGAAGCAAACCTGGGTGGAACTGAAAAAGTGGATCTAAGGCTTGAGCCTGTTGAAAGGCTGTTAACTGCTGCATGTGTTTGACATTTTGTTGAAGCACCATCATATTATGAGTGTGTTTCTCACTTGTCATGTGAATCCTCAAATTACGTGCAACGTTGGTTTCATAATTACAGATGTCACATCTCCATGTTGCCTTCGGTTTAGGGGCAGGGGGTGGTTTTTTCACAATCTGAGGATCAGGTGGTAATGAAGTGGGTGGGAGTCCTTGAGTTTGTAGGATATGTTCAGCTGACAATGTTCCATTTTGCATTTCTTGAACATTATTAATATGTTTATCTGATTGCATGTGTATGCTAAGATTTCCTTTAGTGGTGGTAGAATAGTTGCACACTTCACACCGATACGGTTTATAACCGCATGTGTATGTTTCTCCACGTGCCAGACGTGGATGAGGTTGTCCAGCTAAACAATAAATGCAGTTCATTTCATTTTCTGGATGTTTTTCTTTCATGTGAATCTCTAATGTCTCTTGGTACTTGTAGTGCCAATTGCATTTGGGACACTTAAGAGTCTTGCATGAATTACGGGAATGCATCATTGTCATATGACCTCCAAGAGAACGTGATGAACCCAGAATCATGTCACATTTTGGACATTCTACTCCGTTTGTTTTACCATCAGGATGTTGAGCACATACTCCAATCACATGACTCGTGGATGGGGTGGGAGATTGGCAAGTGGAAAGATGGGGACTGGGCACCGGTAGAACTTTAGGAGATGCTCTCACTCCAGGAGATATGCTGTCTACACTACCCCTACTAGTTGGTCTGTCTACACAACTTGATGTAGCTGTTCCTTGTCTGTCATCCTGGATTCCCTGAGCTGCAAAGTTGGCGTCATTTAGATGAATATTTGTAGATCCTGATCTTTCAAGTTGATTTCTTTCTGAATTTGACATTACCATTGTCTCACTTGCTTCAGCGGCAGCTGCAGCAGCAGCTGCTGCTTTTGCCATTTTTTCAATGTTAGCCAAATCTTCAAGTTCTGGCGCTAACACTTCGTCCTTGGTAGTAATGGAAGATGCAGAATTAAAGACAGCTCCAGGAGAAGCCCTATCTGTCCTCAGAGCTGACTTTATTTGTGGAATGGACGAAACGGGACTCGAACTAGCTGAAACTACTGTTGTAACAGCACCACTAGACACAGCACTGCTGACAACATTCAGTAAGGATGCCATGGGACTCGAAGAGACAAAGGAACTCATAGAATGGGGAAAATAGTTACCACGAAATTTTGGTAACACATTGTCCTGAGCGGATGATGTAGGAATTGGTTCTAGGAATGATAACAATGGTTCTTTTTCCTTTCCCACACCTTGTATAATGGCTGAAATATTCTGCTGAGACATTATTTCCCTCTCTTCTTCATTCAGTCCAATATTATGCTCACCCATTGCATGAGCAACGAAAGATTTACTGTATCCAAAAGATAACTTACAAATGAAACACATAAGAATTGGTTTGATGGGCACAGATGAATAATCCAAGAAAGGTAAATTAGATTTTTCCAAATTACTACCGGGCCTTTTCGAACCCTTACTATCTTTATTGTCTTTACATTTGTTGTCTTTATCACGCCTCACAGTTATCACCCTGTAACTATGCATCACGGGGACTTCAGGAACTTTGGTACTCTCCTGTAGGAGATTATAAGCTTGGCCGTACAGGGCACTAAGGGCAGGGTTTCTCGAAATGTGAAATGCATTCACCACTTCTGGAATGACCCTAAAATTAGGCGGAGTCATTCCACGAGCATCTACGATACATCCTTCCTGCTGAGGTAGATCAAAACTGCATTCTTCATCACTGGCTTCTGAATCACCGGCACCCTCTATAATGTATGCAGAACCATCTGGGTTGTAGATTATTTTGCCCCTGAATGTTTCCACATCACTGAGAGAACTGTCCGATTGGTGGTCACCACCCCTTGTCGGGTACCTCCCACACCTAGAGTCCAGTGGATGACTGGACTCTTTGCTGACCTCACCACCACCCAAGCTCGACCCCCTATCAGCTTCTTTGGGGTTATCCTCAGGGGTCATGCTGCACCTCCTGTCACCTGTGTCCACCAGGCCAGGACCATGGTTTATTGTCGTCTGTTTGTCCACTCTCTGGCCTGTGTCCATGTCAATCCCTGGGACATGGGGATCCATGGCGTTAGGTCATGGTGGGACCAGCCATCCGTCTCTATATAGTACAGAATACACTATAATTAACTGCAGACATAATACTAATTACACAAACATACAAGCACACAATACACATAGAAAAAAGAATCGAGAGAACAGCTGTAAATATATAGCAAATGCTTCCTAGAACTAAAGCAAAATTCTGTCGCTAAACAGCTGTAATAAAGACAACAGAATCGTGCTCTTGTCCTAATTACTATTTAACTAAACTACTTATACATCTAACCTGAATTATAATAGCTTTCACTTTAGCTAATAATCTGTCTGTTTTTATTATAAACTACGATCTATAAAACATTAAGATAATAGATACTTTAAGTTTCATATTAATTAGCTTATTTTTTTATTTAACAATAACAAATACAATAAATTATCGTTTTGCAATGGTTCTCTACTAGCAGTGTTTAAATGATTGTTTTGTCTCATAAATAATTTCAAAAAAATTTCCGGTAAACAGTGAAACATTAACTTGTAAATTATTTTTTAACTATTATAAATTTCTTCACGTAAACTCTCCTTATACAAAGAAAAGGAAATTTATTATTTAAATACGTTCCATAAAATATCACTAATTAGGCAATTTGTTCAAAGCAATGCAAGTACATTTCAAAGAAACTATGGAAATTATCCAATGAAAAATACTGAAAAATACAACGGATTGAAAACATTGGCTTTCGACACCAATTAATAATAATAAAAAGAATATATATACGCGAAATGTACGTGGTATGTATCTAAAATGATTTTCATGACGAAACTTAGAAGAAGATACGTCGGATTCTGCAACCAAGTTAAGAGAGACGACAGAAGAGCAGATTCCAGTCAAACGATATCGGAATAGCGAGAAGAATTGGAATTTGCATGCCAGGAAGAATCAATACTAACCGCAATCCAAAGAGTGAAAAGACGACAGGGAGTCTAGAGACGCGCAGGATTTCGTCACTAGAGATTCGTCCGAGCGAACGTTAACTCTTTTCTCCCAGGTACTCACCTCATACTCCGATCCGACTGGGAATATCCGTCGTTCGACTACCTTTGAAACGTATGTTCAATAACATCCCTTGACACAGGGCTCCAACGCCGCCCTCTTTCCTCTTAGCTTTTCTTTTAGAAAGCGTCGGTGCAGCATTCAAAGGGCTGGACCGGGTCTTTCTTGTCCAGGAGCCAGTTTTTAACTGGTCCTTCCATTGATTCTGCATTTCGAGGGAGAGGGACGGACGACATACAATAGTCTGCTTTTCATCTGTCTGTTTGTTAACCTAAACTTGTGCGGTTTGTGTATAGAGAGACGTATAAAAAATAACTTTGAAAGAACAGTTGTTGTTTATACGTACGTTAAGTTGGGCAAATGATAAGAAGCAAATGAAGCTAAACTAAGACTGTTTTTCTAAAAAAAACTTAACCTATAAAAAATGTTTTCGACAGAGTTTACAGACAGCATAATGCCGATAATAAGGTTTTATTAATATTTTCGAAATATACTCTATGCAGATTAAGCACAATATCGATTTTCCATTAGAGTATGTTGCATGCTTAAATTCTGCTATTTAAATTGCACATTGATGTGACCGGCATCCGAAATGTCTCGTGTTAGAAAACAGATTAGATTCGAAACCAGATTGATTTATACAAAGCATAAATTAATGAAAACAAAACATTTTACAAATTTATAAATTTTCGATTTTATATTTCAAATGATGTTTTAAAAATTCAAATATACAATTTAACATTAGAAAATTAAATTCAAAATGCAAACGAGGTTTTTAAATGTTGAAGATTTAGAAAACAATTTAGAAGAAAAAAAAGAAATAAAACTAAATGATTAAATGTAAACAAAAATTTAAAGTATTGGTTAGATCTTCGTGAAATTTAATGTAATTCGGTCTTTTAAAACTATCCAAACAAATGCCTAATTGGTTATATTTTCGCGAAAATTATAAATCAATAAAAGTGCCCAAATAAAATTAAATCATACAAAATATTTTTCAAACATGAAGCATTTTTAAGAGAATTTTTTCATAAACTTTTTAAATTATTTCTAATACAATAATAAAATGCCGACTTTGTTTAAGATTGTTATTACATTTATCAGCATTGACGTAATTCTTTCTAATAATTTCTCTAGCAAAAGCCCAATTATATTCTTCTGTCATAATGGAATAATTTCCTTAAACTTTTTTCTACTTCCAACTAACTACCACACGTTAGAAATTAGTATAAAATAACATTCTATGATTCTATCAAAACAATTAAAGGTATTTAGATTTTGTTTGAACTTTTACATATAAAATATAAATAATTCCTTTTGCTACGTATTATATTTATTTATTATCAAAATTTTATACTTTTTTTTCAATTTACTGCTTACGACAATGCTAAATTATCTTATTTATATACAGTATTTAAGTTTATAATTACCGTTCGGACTGGTTAAATGCTTTTTTAATGTCATTTTCTACTTTAAATAGCCCTATTAAAAACACGAAACTACTTTATCCGTAAATATATCAGACATGCATACAAAAACTGAATATTTAGCGTGCATACGAGAAATTTTTGATATTTTCAAGCCTGAACATCGTTAGTTTTGAAGTAGATACGACTGTCTAGAAACTCTAATACTGTTGACAATCACGTCATTTCATCATCATCGGGCCGAACAGATGATATGAAACGGGGCATGTGGCTAATATGACCTATCTCTCCAGGTGATCAACTATTATAATTGATACGCTTTGTTACACCTGACGCCGTACGCGAGCCGCTTGTGCATTTGTTTATCTGCCATATGAGAAATTTTAATTATGCTAATTGATTTTTAATACAACCATATAATGAATTTTCCACGACTTCTTATCAGGTGTGAAAAATTAGATAAAAAGAAAACAGACCGAAATGACATTGCTAAGATAAAGGTAAATTTTTATATTTAAAAAATTTTTTAAAAATTCAGAATAACAAGTACTGAGTTGATGCTCATACTTTAAACCTTAGAGTGACAAAAGTTTAGGTCTATAACTAAAGCTATTTATCAATTAATAACAAAAGGATAGGAACCGAGCGATTGTATTTATTTTACTTTTTAACGATTCCTTCTCATTGTGGCAGTTACACGGCTTGAATCGAATGGAGAGGACGGGAACTACAGATGTCAGTGTTGGTAAAAGTCTCTGAGAAAGCGTATGTATCATTTCTACATAGAGGTAAACAGCAGTGAGTGAGACAATGTAAGTCGGGTAAGTCCATTAGGGAGACGCAGTAAACGGAGGATTTTCAGACAGTACTTGGGGATGAAGGAAGAGAATGATGGGGAAAAGAGACAAAGAAGTATGGCAATAGATGTGTTACTAGTGAACGGGAACAAAAGACTAGCTAGGGACAAGAAGTAAGAGTCTAAGAGAAAAGACCGGTCTCTGTGGCCAAATCGTGGGAAACCATTCCCTAGACTGATTGAAATCAGCGGGGCCTGTCAAATTTCGAATTCACTTTGATTGTTCCTGACTTTACACTCACGACAGTGGGGACGGAAGACGTGAAAAGACTCCTCCGGTTGCTGAGACTTAGAAAACAAAGACATTCACCCCCTTACCCCTCCATGCCCAGGACCCAAGGAATGGGAGTCCAGGTGTGACTGAGAAGCGTCCTCCAATAGGGGATGCTGTAAAAACAGCTCTGCATAGTTCACCGCTGATATAACCCGTAAACACACTGCTAAGACTAGGGGAGATTAAAAAAAGAAGCTTATTTTCTGGCAGCCTCTCGCTATTCTTTCGTCCAGCCTCATTGTTCTGGCGAAGACGAGGTGTCAGGATGAAGCCAGCGGAGTGGCAGGGGGACAGAGAGAGAACCACTAATAACAACACTTACTGGATTCGAATTTTGCGGTCTATTTGAACGGAACAACGTAGAAAATATGACTGGATAATCAGCTACTTCTCTAATTGCATAGTGTTTTCCATATATATATAACATATTACATTTTTCCGTATGATAAAATGTAATATGTTATAAACAAGTAAGCATAACAAATTCAATTTTCAATAAAAGATAATTATTAATTTACTTAATAAGAATAAAAATGAATTTCTGCTTGAATCGGCAGAAGCTTATCAAATTCGAAAAATTCCTACCGATTCATAATATTATGTAATATATTCAAATGAATTTTACTCTAAATAATAATTTTTAATTAAGATTCTAAACACGTTGATAACAACAATAAAATCAAAGATTCAAATAAAAATCAGAAATGAGAAAGAGATGAAAATGAAGTGTTAATGTGTAATAAAACGGAAAATTTCTGAACCTCGGTTAAGCGAAAACAGTGTCAAAATAATTATACATAGATCTATTATGTTGAAATTCCAATTAAAAATTGAAAACTCGTGCCCGGTTTGTTCTTTCGAAACGATTAAGTATTCAATTATAGAAACAATTACAAAGCGATGCAAACTTCCTTCCAGTAAAATCCATCAAAAGAATATTTTCAAATTAATACCAAATCTAATTCTTTCGAAAGAAAAATTACTACTAGTAAATTTTCTTATAGACTCGCATTCATACAGTAATGTTACCCGATAAGATTATCAGCTAAATTTATTGATTAACTTATGTATTTCTACTGCTAGGTCAGGCCAGCATTTTGGATTCGATCAGGAAAACCAGACTTTAATAATAAAAGGTATAAAATTATACGATAATAAAAATTTCTTGCAAATTCATCGATACAACTTTTATTCCTAATGCTTTATTTTTTTTAAATATTTTATTAAAAACTGAAAACGAATATACATAAAAATAAAAACCTCGACAAACCGAATTTTAACAGCATAGACAAAGCGAATAAAAATGGCGAGTTGGGGGCTAGATAAAAGCTGACTGGAGATAGATTGCTAGCAACAAACGGTCATTTATTAAGTTTGTCTGCATTACTAGAACATGACTGAACAGAAAGGGTCATCGTCCTAATCTAAAACAACAGAATCTCTTATTCTTTGAATCACATTTGTCGTAATAGGGAAATCATTTTTCTATCCAAAACGCTCCCGTTTTTCCGGTCCCCAATTATCATTTCTAACTGTTCGAACAATGATTTTACATATATACGAAATCAAATTATGTATATGTTTTTTTTAAATTATGTTTCTCGAAAGTTATCAGTTCATAAGCGGAACCAAATTATTTTAATTAAAAACGAAAATTATCTAATTGTCTAAAAATAAATATAATTACTTCTCGGCCATTTTAATGCTTAAACTGTGACGGGGATACACTTCGTTAGAACACGAATAAAGCTAATAATTAAATTTATATTAGGATTGAATTAGTTAATAATTTACGACGTAGAAAATTAAAACAATCTATTTTTTTCTTTTCCGGATCGCGGGTGCAATAGACAGAACAAAGTTAGTTTTCGCCGCTTTTACTTGTTTTGTTTTTTCAATAAACATACCAATAGGAAGGAATGACGTCATCTGACGCCAATAATACGGCACTCTCAATAAGATAAAACTGGAATAGGAAAAAAAAATCCTTTTCCATCTCTCTCAACTGCAACCTCCCCCATCCTGTCTATGTAGCATTCACCCTTCTTTCTCTCTTTACCCATAATCCCTTAGCAAAACTCTCCGAGTTCGACCAGGGGCCATTAGCAGCACACAATTGTCTGCAAAAACGTGGGAGGGGAGAAGTCGTCCCGACTCGGTAACCATGGCAACCGTGACATATTTAGATGACTTGGAAGTTATGTCTCCGCTGTTATGGAAACCGGAGACGTAGAGGATATTGATGAGTTGGCCGTACCCCTGGGTTCTCTCTGAAAAACTTACCCTCCACCCTCCCTGCCAGTTCTGGCGTCCATGCCACTGTGTAATAAGTGCGTTTTTATAGTGGGAGAGAGCTCAGGCATTCAGTGACGTGGACAAGCGGATCCCTGCATCGGGGGAGGGTCTGGGGGAAACAAAGGAAGGAAGGCGAGTTAGAAGGTGTCTTTTGTCTGTAATCTGAAATATGCTGGACCGTTACTGAAGAAAGCAAAAAAATAAAAAAAAATATCCGCTGGGAACAACGACGAGGGGAGAAAAAAAACTAGTTCATCTAGAAAAGGAATTAGAAGATTTTGTGTTTTTCTGTCATTCTTTCTCCACACGCTCTTTATATATAAAGTGCGTTAATCCCAATGTGGAAGACTAGATATAAATCTGATTCATTCTGTAATAAGGACGGAAAATTAAAAATTCTTTAATTTGTTGTATCAATTTTAAGATTGAAAAAGCAAACTGACTAAAACAAATTGTTGTCAATCTGAAGTTCTAACGCTAGAGCGTAGCATTTTTCTTTGGGCAATCTTATAAGTATTAAATTGAGAGTATTGGCTTAATAAAAAATGTTATGTTTTCGGATAATAAATTTTTTGATACAGAAGAAATCTATCGTGATAAATAAATTTGCTCGCATTAAATGCCTGCAATTCTAATTAATGCAGAGTTGATGTTTTGAAATTTCTATTCCATGAAAATACATTTCCTGAATAGTTGATATTTGGTATTAATTCTAAGACACGTCTTCAACACGAACTACATGCACTCAACTCGGTTGTCCACAGCAACCTTTCATAAACAAACATTGTAACATCCTTAGAAACGTTAAGGGTCGGAATGCAACCGCTACATAATTCTTGGCTTTTAGCTGTTATTAAGATTTTCGTTAAAGTTAGCAATTTACTTAAACGCGTTTAAATTAATACAAATCATGAAACGTGTTAAAAATTGTAAGATTTTCACTCAGATTATCCGGGGTAACTTTCAAACAGAGAACAGAACGCGCAGTAAGTCTATAGCATAATATAACTCAAAATACACAACAGAGAATCTTTATACATGCTTTGAACTAGATTAAACATAAAGACGAATAAAAATTTAAATAAAATAGTCGATATTTAACAGTTAAAACGTGCAATAAGTTTAACTTTTTTCCAATGGTCCAAACAATGAAGACAAAGATGACACAACAGACTCCATGACGAAAGGTAACTGTCGACAATCCTTTCTTCACAAAACACAGGAAATGAAAACCTTCCGTAATAATCATGAAAAAAAAAATATGATTGAAGGCGTCCAAATTACAGTATTACACGAGAAAGAAATTTGCTTCGGTGAATTTAAGTAGTTGGGTTATTCATAAAGTGCAGGAAGCTACCACAACCATAAATAAGACGTATAGTGTGGTTGAAATTTCCTCAACTATTTTCTATCTTAACTACAATTACCAATTATTTACGCTACGGACAAATTACAAACTGTGTAGAAACATTCATTTTAAATTCAATTTTTAACAACCGTTTCTTAAATATTAGACTATGGTCTGACCAAAAGGAAAAACTTTGGATAGCCAACAAGATAATTTATCTACGCAGATTTTATTAGCTTCGTAAATAGATGAATGCCGAAAGTTTTAAAACTAAATTAACTTTCAATTAAGACCTAACGACGGAAAATAACTTTGTATTGATTTTAAAATTTAATACAAGAATACAAAATAAGATTCTTTGAAGTAAAATTTCTTCTTCTTTTTATTCCTTAAATTCTTTATTTAATCAATATTGCCAAGTTTTTAAATTAAAATATAAAATTAAATGCAACCTATTATACAGAAATAATATATTTAAATAACGAGTTTTATAAAATATTTTTCTTAAAAATCATTTAGTAATTTAATTAAATAACGGCTTAATACGGCTGATGTCCAGAATAAGACGGCAATACCACAATTAAACCGATGGTAGTTTAGGGAGACGGATATGGGTCAGTAGGTGTGGTGACACGCTGTAGACACACAGGTTGTCACCCAATGTCCATCGTCCTAGTTCCCCAGGCAAACAGGGAAAACCAGCGGATCAATCTCTTCCCCCTTAGTGGTCAGTGGTCTATGGATCATTGCCACAACGATCTTTCTGTACAGTGATTATCCGGGACCTCTCGGACGGTGATTAAGGCTTAGATTAGCCTTCCGTTCTCGGTCAATTGCGGTAGTCTAAGCCGAACTAAGAAACGCCTCGTGGTCTCTTTTTACTCTTTTTACTTTTTTATTTTCGCCACCTGCCGTCAGAAATGCCACATCTTTACCACACCCTTTTAGACGCGTTCACACACATAGTTCCCTCTTTAATGAATGTCCACAGGGTCATTAACTTCATCCTCTCATCACGCCAAATGAAAATTGAAGAAAAGCAAACAAGGTTCCTAGCTTCCTGCGCTTTTTAAAAGCTTTCTTTTCAATTTCCAAATGCGTTAGTCCAACAACGGGGAGAGTACGCTATACTCTTTAAGTAAAGCTATAATTGATAGAGTGAGAGTTATTCCTTAATTTCGCTTGGTTGACAGGAAATGTTAAAACAACGTCGTTTGTTTAAACACTCCCGAATCTATTAAGCCAAAGACTTGGACAATATTTGCAGTTCCGGTAGAAAAAAAAAAAAAAAAAAAAGACAGAGAAGCAAGAATATTGATTCCTTCATACTTATTTACCCGGTTTTAATTCATTCACTTACGCAAACACCCGGGAACAACATTGCATATTTCAGAGATGTAACGTATTCACATCTTTTATATTAAGCTGTATGTTAATAAATTACACGTCTGTAAACGTTTAATATTATACCGTAGAAAGTGCTGTAAATTTATTTCGTCCTATATTTAACTCTCGATGATTAATGATTTTATTCTTGCTCCGAAAAAAGGGGATAAAAATTCGAATAATCTGAATTAAACGAACGGATTAAATACGAATAAAAACAAATTTTAAACGCAAATAGTCTAGACGTAGTTCGTGTGGCGTATTTAATAAACTTCTCCTTGGTATCTAACTCAAATTACCATTAGCGAACACTTCATTACATCGACTTAAAATGTGCAGATTAGGGGAATTTGTATTCTAGACGATATCTTTGCATATTAAATAGTATTGAAAAGCTCCTTCACAAATGACGAAAGCAATTCTTCAATAACGAAAATTTTAATATATCAAAATGTTACCATTAGGATAATGCAGAGATGCGAACATGAACTGAATTCATTTTAAAATTAGTTATGATTTACGACTTCATTAATAATCTTTATGCATTTTCCATTCTATTAGTTATAAACAACGCGCTTCTCTATTTTAAATTTAAGTTTGAAATTTCTGATATAATTATTTGATTCTATAAAAAAGAAAAGAAATAATTCTCATCAAAAATTCTATATATTTATGTTTGATGTGTGCGTGATATATTGAATACAGAAGGAGTTTTTTTTTTTTTCCTCCGGTGAAGACTTTTCATATAGACTCAAATCCAATTTGGCTGTACATGTGACCTTCGCGGGGCATGCAATGATCAGTGAAAGGCAAATTAATGTTTACTTTAATGCTTCAAAAGAAATCCAATTCCAGAGTTTTCCCTTAAAGTATTCAATATTTTCAGTAGAATCAAGTACAAAAATCACATATCAAAATAAGCGCTTTCATACTATCAACTGTCCAGCAGAGTAGAAAATGGAGACGTCAAAATGAAAACTTTATAATTCTCTAGAGTCAAAGCTAAAAAACAAAATATTCAACAATAAACATCTGATGTATTTCTGTTTACTTTGTTTTCTTTGAAGTCCGAATAAGTTAAATTGATATCTAGAATTGTTTGATTTAGACACGAACATGGAATTAAACTCAATTATTCAAAATGACACACATTAATTTTTTTTTTAAATAATATATATATATATATATATCTCGCTTATATTTATTTTAGTAGAAAATTAAAGACGGGAAAAATCTATTGGATATTATTGTTAAATGCAATATACAAAAGATACAATGGAGAGATAAGTCTTTGTTAGGACCAAGTCCCCTCAAACGAACAGATTGATCTAAAATTTATTAATTGTCTTTTATAGCTTTATAATAATATGGTAAGTTTAAAACTCTTTTCCAATTATCAAATTTCGTTTAACCATTAATCGTACGTGACCTCTAAAATAGGGCTGTAATTATCTCTAAAAACGCTATCAACTGCAATGGATCCACTCTAAAATATATTAGAAGAATTAGATTTTGGTCTTTCATCTCCACCCGGACATAAGCAATGATTAATGAGAAAGAACAAAACTACCGAGCAAAGTCAGTAATTGAATGCTTCCAAACATGAACATAAAGACTTCTTGTACGTTAAAACAATACGAGGGGAAAGGAAGTGACCAAACAAACATTACTGACCAACAACAGGTCGGCCACTCGCTGGTCGATATCCTCAGCAGAGTGAGTAATGACAACTGGAAGTGGGACAGACAACAAGAAATACTAACATTTGCTGTAATTTCTTTCTTCAACGATTCCATGTAAACCAAAAGAGTCGTTTTCCATCGACTACATCATTAGTAGCTTTAATTTTCAAAGTGATTTTATACTTATTAACATGTTCTCTTCAATAACTTGCGACTTCATCGTTAATCAATAAAAAATTGGTCGAAGCGCAGACGGTATAATCCTTCAACCATCAGATGCAATCATAAATTAATGTAAAAAAACGGTCTTATATTATTGTAACCATCACGGTACTGAGTCGTAAAATCTTTAAATAGATCTTGTATATAAAAATTCTCTCGTTAGAAAAACACGACGTAAAACTAACATTTTTTCCCATTTTCTTGTCTCTTAACGCATCTGCAATGTTTGACTTTTAACATTCATAGTTATTTCTCGACTTTGTTTTTTAGCGCTCGTAAAATCTTTTTTCTTTTGCTGCAGACTCGACAAAAAACCCTTGCGCTAACTTATACTATTACAGTCTCGAACCGAAATAAAAATTCCAGTGTTACAACATGTGCAAAGTTTTTATTCTTTAGTGTAAATCTTCAAATAAATGAATGCAAAAAATCCCCAGCTTTTATTTTTCTTCCCCCTCTTTCAAAAACATACTTATTTATGCTTTACACATTCGTGACTTATGCACCTACGATGTCAAAAATCACAATTACCGATAGTTTTAAAGGCACGAATACGCGAGTAGAAACCATAATGAATTTACATAACTGTCAATTACTTGTCCTTTGGAACAATTGTTCAGAATTTTTTACATATTTGTACAGTAAAATATAACGATTTATATATTCAGAAATTAGCGGTTTTGTATACAATGATGCGGAGTGAAAAGTAAATTTCGCTCATCGTATCTATTAGACTTCTGAAGGACAGACAACAGGTTAAACGAGAAGATGAGTATTGGAGTATGCGGGTGGGCTTGGGCCTGACAAAACTTAACAAAAATAAAAAAAATGAGATAATATTCCAAGCAACTGTCAAAAGATGATCCACCCAACCGAAACAATCCAGAACCGCCCTAGTATTAATAAGATCTTGTTAAAATTTCATATTAATTAAAAACCTTAAAGCAGATGATATATTTATTAATATATTAAGTAAAAAAAATTTAGATTTACCAAAGGTTTTAATTATTCTGCTTGTCAATTTGTTTCTTTTTAATTTTTGTTATTTATTTCTATTCTTTGATACTTCTAAAACCATTGGCATTACTTCATCACATGTGATTAGCCTTGACAACTTCCTAAAAGTTAGTTATAAAAATCACATTTTATTAGATTTTTCGACGTTAACGACATTAAAAATGTTTTAAACTTTTTAAAAACTATGATTCAATAATCAACTAAAAGAATAAAGCAAGCTGAATAAAATGGAAACAGTGAAAAACTGGTTTGGTGAAAGATTTTTTGACGTCATATAATGGCGTAGGATATAGAACAGTAAGGTGCGCAATGTTGGGAAGAAAACAACAGCCATCCATCAGTTTCAGCAAGGGGAGGTGTGTTTTTGTAGGATATGTGTGATTACAAAAATCGCCTACCAACACAAAGTCTGTAATTTCGTCCCAAAATCGACACCGTGCGTTGGTAGCGAAATGAACCCGATACTGTCCTGTTAGCGACTATCCAATGAGAAGAATCCTAGCTACGTCACGTGATCAAGTCGTTTACCGGAAATCGTTACTCGTGAACCCCGGGGAAGCAAAGAAATACAAGATGGAAGGAACGAAAAAAATAAAGAGGGGAAAAAGATCGGAAAAAAGTAAAGTTTAACGCCACCGACCAGATTCACCTTTCCTTAATTATTGGTCGATTTGTTTCTGCTAGTATCGAGCACGTGAAGCACTTATTACCAATTGAAGAAATACTTCCATTTCACGTACTAGCCGGTATTAAAGAATGCTAAGGAACAAAAAAACAGGAAAAAATATATCAAAAGTTGATTAATTTTTAATAATAGAATTATTTCATTTAATTGTTTTATTTCACTTTGTACAATGGTTCAATTCACGTCAACTACTTCTCCCAAATGGAGAAGAATTGCTGAAGGTCAGAATCACGTGACAGGCAATTAACTCACTATTTGTCTGCAGTTAATCACAGGATCTTAATTGATGAGCGTTACAGAGAAGTTTGCAAAAGTCTTATCCGATTTCATCAAATATTTAAAGCATTCGGAGTATGTTTCGATTTTTCGGCTCATTTTTCAGCTTTAAGTCACTAATTCTCGGCAATTAGGGTATAAGTTTTAGGTTGAGTCCGTTAAGATCGATAATTTTATGACGAGTGGACAAACACAAGCCCTTTTGCAAATCGCAGTCAAATATATATCGCCGACAGCAAGTCGGGAATTTGTGAAGGACGTGTTCCCAACTGATTGAAACAGGTTGTCATTAAAGAGTAATTTAATTAAAGTATTCTTTGTTCCATCTTCCAAACAACAACAATTTTATATGACAGATTTGCCAGACGTGACAGAATGTAGTCGCGCAAATGCTAAACTCTTTGTAGCAGGATTCAAAAACTTCAAATAAACACTGCCAAATAAATTATATTAAAATTAAGTGGTCAACTACTAAAAAGAAAATACATTTATTAAGAATTCGACTAAGTATTTTAAATTAGGGGGTCGACTAAAAAATATATTTTTTCTAGTTTAGAAATTTTCCCGATTCGAAAAGAATCATTCATATTTAACCTTTTCTCCTTTTATAGAGTAACAATAGATCACAAGCTTTAAAAAATAATTTTTTTTTCTTATATCCTACTAGTTGAGTTTTTGAAAAATGTTTTCTTTTGTAGAATTATTTACAAAAATTTCTAAAAATTGTTCATTTTATTTCCCGAGCAAACAATTACTCACATCTTTAATGACTTTATAATAGTTTTATACTACCATATACTGCAGTACTCGCCACTACTGATTGAGTTTTCTACTTTATTTAGAGACTACACTGTGAAAAAAGACCAAAACTAAATTATAAGCCATTTAATAATAGAGTTTCAGCATTCAGTTTAAAAATTTATTTTCTTCTAAGGCCTAATCGAATTTAAAACTGTAAATAGTATTAAATTTAACAGAATAAAAGCCTACGAATGATATTCTTCGATTCTAATATTAGGATAGATTAAACTTCATTAATTACATTTAATTCTTCGAAAATATTTCATATCACAAAATGCATTTAGCGAATTAAATTTTCTAAATTTAAAAATTAATAGAAAATTATTAAATATCCTGAATCTTACAAATAAGGAAGAATACAGTTAAATCTTGATTAAGTACTAAATTTGAATGTGAAATAGCCTACTTAGGCTATGTCATAATTATCAATTAGTCAATTCCAAACTTTAATTATGTTTCGAAATACACTAAATTACTTTTATTTTCACTTATTAATTATTTTTAGTTGCGGTTATAACGATTAGGTTAAAAATCTCAAAGGAAAACGCGCTGAAATTTTCCCGTTTTAAGAAGGTTCAAGATCAAAGTTATAAAAACTGTCAACAATTTTTTTTATTTGTGGGGATTATAGATATCAAGTCTATTTATATAGACTAACAGGAAATAGACGAGACAAACAAAAATCGGAAACAATGTCATAGTCATAAGATAAGAAAGTCCAAAGGCTTCGGTAACTTTCACAAATTATATAAGCGAGTGAAGATGTAAAAATAATCGTTTGTACAAATAAACCTTGCAAGATTTTTGCCAGAGAAGAAGTGAATGGAAAGAACAAAAAAAAAACGGCACACCCTAAAACTGAATGAATGGATTGGAGGAGACTTGGCATCAGGAAGAATGAGTCTGTCAGGGACTAGCGTAGTGCTGATTGGCTAACTGACCACACTGACCACAGACACGGTATTCCTTCCTATCCACCACGTCATGGGAAAAATGACCGAAAGAAAGTATAGAAAGCAAGCAGCTTAGCACTTGTTGATAAGAGAAAAAGTTCTTAAGTATTTACATTATCCACTTTAAGCAAGGTATACATCTCACAGAGAAAATAGCGTATCAAAGATTTCATAATAAACTTTCTAGCACATCTTTTCCCAGTGCTGTTTGCTTTAAATTAAATTGAAATTCGCGTTAAAAACTTTACAGTAGTATATTCATAGTCTGAATATTTTAAAATATTCATGCATAATACAAATAAAATCACTACTGCAAAGAACAAGTTCTATTTATCGATTACGGGAATTTTGCTTTCTAACCGCTGGGGATTGTGCAAGGTTTTCTAGATAATCTTATTTACTAAAATTATTTAATACGATCGCCTAACTTTTGAAACAGATATTTTAATGTAATTTTTGTAAACAGAATTTAGTATTTCGCAAGAGTGAAATAATAAAAATTGTTAGAATATCTAAAAATATATAATTTGACAATTTTCTCTCTTACAGATTTAATCGAAATTCTTTCTTTTCTAGAATTCAGCAAATATTCTTATTATCGTATTTTTTAAATGAATTTATCATGTAGTTAGGAGCAGAGGTATTTCTAAAATGCTCATATAAGACGATATACATAAATAGACGGTTGACTAGAAACGGTGACATTTGGGGAACAGACTCCAGAATCCCCAGGTCTCCCAAAAGCAGTCCTTTCATTGCTACGAAGAGGGAAAAACGAGTCAAGACAGCCTCTGGGGCACATAAATTTCTTTTAAAGCCAAACAAATCTTCTGGGAGTCGGAATAAGACTAACCCTAGAGTCTAGCGTAGCTGGTCCGCGGGGGTGGATTTCGTTCCTTTCCTTCCTTCCATTCCACCTCACGTACCATTATGTTCCCCATTTTCTGCTTACAGATCTGTAGATGGGTTTAACTTCTAAACATTATACATAAAATCTTGCACGTAAAACAACAAAAATCGATTTTACAGCCTATTGTTTCAAATTAACTTTATAAGAATAGTTAAAAAGGCCAAATTTCCAAAAAGGTATCCCAATTCTTATCATGAAAATCAACAGCTCAGTAGGTGAGAATCTTATATATCTGGCACAAATACAGTATTTACAAAGTACCAAGCCCCTGGATAGTGACTCGTTCACCACCCGAGTGATACCTGCCAAGTAATATTAATGAAGTTGATTGTCCCACTGCTCACCAGATGGTTCTTTTGTCAGCTCTAGCCTTTCATTTCAAGACTAGCTGCCGGACAACACATATGCCTCTTTGCGATTCAACTAATAATATACTGTTGACATTAAAACGGTTTCTAAACAATTTATCAATAAGGATAAAATGCTAATAACAATTTTCATCTAACAATTATTCGGCCAAATCTTCCGTTTAATTAAAGCCAACGTCAACAGATCGATAATAAATTTGATAGTATTACCGTCATTTAATATGATCCGAATAATTACGAATAAGGTAAAATCCATTTTCTTTATGTAATATCGTGCATTAACGCCCACTTAACTTAATGTAGGGTGTTCCCTTATGTTTGAACAAACGAGCAGAAAAACATGTCATCCTTGCCAATGTCTTCGGATGTCATTGTCTACCAAAAAGCTGATAAATTTCTTCTGAACACGAATCCATTGTCTCCGGAACGATTTCTGAGCATCTGATTGGTTGAAATCGAGCGTGTGTGACGTCACGCTATGGTTATGATGTGGTGACTGCTCTATATGTCACTGCCTCTATGAGTTGGTTATTCATGTGCAATTGTAAAATTCGCCTGCTATGGTGTCTGCTCGGCTGATTTTAAAGATTTTGTACACGACTAATTATATATATTAGATCTCCGATCATGTCCAAACGATCGAGGAAAAAACATAACAATGCCAACCATAAAAATTATTTAAGCTTACTGCCACAACTCTAACACTTTCGAACTGCCTTTATTTAAATTAAATTCACAATATCAATTATTATACAGTAATAACTTTATTTCACGCATTTATAATTCATTTATGTAAATATAGAAACGCTATTTTGTCCATAAAAACATTAAAACAAAAACCAATTTTCGATCTAAATCTGGAAAGCATGATTAAAAATTAATCCTGGATAATGACAAGATGCACGTAAGCAGAAGGTTGACAGATTAGAGAGAGTACGAACAACCAATGGCTAGTGAAACTAATATTAGCATCTATTGATACGAGAATGCAAGGCCTATGAATTCACCTTGTAGAAAAAATTAAATTTCTCTTGGTTATTCTTTCGTAGATGAAAAAAAGTGTACGGTGGAAAGCCGAGAAGAGCGTCGATGTCATTGATACGTGGAAAAAATTGAGTATTCCCGGTAAATAAAATCATAATATTACTAAACGTGTTAATGTCATTAGCGAAACCGATTCGTGTTTTAAAAATATGAATAAAATTTCAACAAAAGTTCATTGGCCAAACGCTGCTTTATTCAAATCTACGCAACATAAAAATCATTACTTACATTCACGCAATCGAAAACGTCGAAGTTTTCGTGGATCATGATAATTCTACTGATATAGATCTACGTATCGTTCACATTGTGTACGGTAAGACTGTATAATTGTCGTGTTTTGAAGTTATGGGTCGCAGACGAACACACAACATCTAAATAACTGTCCTTGGTGATGTGACTTTCTAACATTTCATTAGTAAATTCTATCTGAAACAGATAATAACCATGGGTCAATGTACTGTGCATTATCCAAATGTACTTACATTACTAGATAACACAAGCCAGAGAAATAATTTTTGTTATCTTTATATTGTAGACTTTGTCCAGTATCAATGCCCTCCGCTTCTGTATAAAACGCTCCTCCCTCTTGTTGACAAAATGAATTAAAACAACATTCGAGACACAAAAACTAGATAAAGTAAATAATAATTGTCACCGAACCCGAAAAAAGTTAAAACAGTTCGATAATCTGCGCAACTGTGACTACCGACAAGGTAAAACTAAATATAGATCGGGTATAGTGTGACAAACCATTATAGGTCAGTTCAGTCAGCCACAAGTGAGAGTCAAAGATAAATAGTAAAGATTCTTTTACAGGTAAATACAGTAAATATCGTAAAGAATTGATCTGGTAATACTTTTATTGGGTATTTTATATACTTTACCCCATTTTCTAGGTTTCTTTCTTAGACCATTAGTATTTTCGGCCCAAAAATATAGAATTTTGAATAAAATTTATATCACAAGAACTATTTAAATATCTTTTAAAATTTATTTTGAATTCGCAGAAGTTATCGTATCACTAATTCAAAAGATAAAGTTTACATTAATGATTACAAAATTATAGACATATTGAAATAGATTAAAAAAATGTATAGAAACATGACAGATAAAAATAGAAATAAATTTAGATTATTAAATAGAAAATAAATTAATCATTTTATACGTAGAACTCTTTAAAATATAAAATTTAAACTTGATTTTTAAATAAAATTAATTTTAATAATTGGTTGGTAGATTCATAAGCATGATATCTAATATATATATATATATACATTTTATAATTATATAGAAATGCTTAATTTTAAAATTTATAAATAATTTAAAATATCAGCGTAGGTTTTAAATGTAATTAGATAAAAATTAAATAGTATAGAGTAAAAAATGACATAAAAACTCTCACTGACCACCTACAGCTTAAATATGTATAAGAATTCTCAGCCATGCTATATAATTTTTTTAACAATAAGCATAATAGTCTACTATATTTAGAGAATAATACGATGTTGTAAGTGTTATCTATGCACTTCTAGAACCTACAGTATTGAACAATCCATATTTTTCTTAGAAATAACTAGGATCTATTCACAAATAGTTCTCTGAAGTATGTCATCTAAATACCGATAGATGGAATGTTTTCTTATCTCATTTTTTCTTTTGTTTCTCAATAATTTGTGAACAGTGCTTGGTCATGTACGTTATGCCGAAACTTAATGTCAATTTTAACTTTCTTAATATCTTTTGCAGTAAACAATATTTGGAACAATGAATCATTAAAACGGCACGTTTTAGTAGTGGAGAGACGTAATTCATTTTATTAATTACGGCAAGAATATATGTTTTGGCTTCGCTTAAACTTGTCCGAAACTTTATTAGGCTCGTAATTAAAATCTGTTATAAGCCTAATTAAATAAACACTAGTAATTTAAAACGAGAAAAATCAAGCATATTGCGAGAGGGTTTATTAATCTCTTCAAAGAACCAATATACCAGTTCATTTGCCGTGATCATTTTTTAACTTAATTAAGTAGAGAATCTTTAAAAAACCCAAGAATTAATCTGAGGTGCTAGAAGTGTATATTAAAAGATTGTTCAATAATTCTGCTAGAAAATATGTCATGTTTCTGTCATAAAGCCTGCTACTGTTCTAATTAACTATTTATACACAATTAAGTCAAAGTCATTTAATATTTAAAAGCAAAGCAATCCCAGAAACGTTGATTATTTAATATCTAATAGAGCACGACACAGGTACCTTTTTTCGCCTCTTTCCACTTACTCCAATGTTTTCCAATGCAATTATTCATTATTTGCTTCGTGATATGAAAAGAGAAGACTTAGTCTAATAACAGTTTAATGAATTATTTCTAAACATTAATTACGATCGCACGCTTTTCTAAAAGGTGTCCCGTGTTTTGATACACTTCTGTGACATCATTCATTATCTACCTTGCATATAGTTCGCGTGTCGTTTAGAGTTACGTTAATATGCGTGCGTTGCGAAAGGCAGCACGTAACAAAAAATTGATTTCATTAGGATGACATCATAAATTTAGAATATTCATACAAATTGTTTCATTTTACCGGTAAAGGATTAAACAAAAACAAAAATTTTTATTGATAATCATCTAATAAATCACTTTAATCAAGATGATCAATTAATAGTAATGTGAGCAGTTACAATAATAAAGAAATCGATATTTTTATGCCCTCTGTATGATGTCATCCTTTTATGTGCCATAATGGACATTTGTGTTTGATTAGCTCAGCTAAGTACGGTTACTGAGTTTGGTAACTACGTATTTTTTGAAGTTCATTTTTGAAAATAATCCTTGGTTTAAATTATATATGGCTTACACATCGTGAGGCTGTTTCTAGATTTAAGCTAATAAACATGCGAACACTTCATTTGTAATTCATTCCACGAATGACGATAATTAAAATTTATATTGTCGAAATAAATTTCATCATTAATGAATTATCAGACGCAAGATTTCTGTGAATTGCAACAGAATTTAGAAAACGATGGTGAAAAATTTTAAACCGTTAAAATGGAATACAACAAATAAAGGAATAAAAAAGTTATCGCACCTGAAACAAAGTTACACAAAGAGGACCTCCAAAAAACACAAAGACCTAACAGATGGCGCAATCACTGGTAGAGACAACCGACACTTGGTGAACATTCGATGCCTGATATAAAGACCTTTCAGAATGGGGAATATGCTAATGGGAATGTGTCTCCCGCCCACTCCCGGAGAGGCAGCATCAAGGGGAAACTACAATAGATACAATGGCTATGTAATTAGCGCTTCAAACGCACACATCACATGCAACACGAATTTGTCTTACGAAGGCGCTAAATGAGAAAATACATGCAATGTACACAGAGGGTGGGTTGATGAAGTAAGCGGAATAAGGTGTGCCTGCAGAAAGACTGTATACACAGAGAGTCAGACACACACAGGGTACATTTGATGTCTAATTACCAGGCCAAGCCTGTTGCTAACGGCAAGCTGCCATAGACAAGTGTTGTAAGTCTGATCGAGTGATAAGCAGAGGATATGAAATAGTAGGCCAGCCTCACTTAATTACAGCGTGATTACTCGGCGGTGCGACAATAGCTTAGGGTTGGTGAACAAGCGTATCCTAACAGACATGGGCCATGTACTAGCGGTTGCCGTTAATCAATACATTGACATTAAAACACCTGCTATTCTAATTAAAATAGAAAAATTCGCTCTTATCGTACTACTATTTACTTTCTATCATTACATAATAGCTACGTCTAAGCGTTGACAATCGGCGTTCGTCTAAGCTAACCAACACTCTCATACACACAACATCAAAGAGAACGAATAAGAGGAATCCAAACCTGTAATGGAATGTGGGCACGTTGTCATGACTTGCAGTGATTGGGGGTTTTGTACCGAACTGGCGTGTGCGCTCTCCGACACCACCACATACATCCGAACCAGTCAGCTCACTTCTATACTAGTCAGCATCAATCGACGATGCTGAAGGCTATCTACATGTCGTCACTAATAATTAATTCTGTTGATTGTAGCGTTCCGCCAATGGCAAGCTCTAAACAGTATACTCTTCTTGATTGGTCACAATTGTTATAGCATTGTCAAAGACAATGTTAAAAGAGGGACACGTCCTCTGTGTTGTCTCCTCTCATTAGATCATCACAACCCCGGAGCTGGATGGATTTTGGTGACAAACCACCAGCCAATTAAAATGCTAATTTAATGAAATTCAGAGACTAATCTCCTACCCCCCAGTTCGACACGCGGCCGAAGAGGGAAGCAAACAAAGACGGACTATGTCCACCTGCCTGGTTCATTAGCATATCTATATAGTCGGCGCGCCCTCATCTCACAACACACACAACACAGTACATAACACGCGTACAGACACAGAGAGAAAGGAATATCCAAACCTTGGTTCCTTGACGGACAGCTCATCCACTCCTCACCCCTCCTACTAATTATATCCCATGCATATGCAAACTCCACACTGTCCTCGTCCAACCCATGCCGGGGTCAAACAGGCGCTGCCTGAGCCATCAGCCACCAGTGACGTGTAAGCCCACTGTGCCTGCAGTTATGACAAGCTGACACCTTTATGGATCCGGCAGTCTGAGCTGCCATCTATTGTCTCTCGCAGAGACCAAGACTGGCGCATGTCCAATGCATGCAGACGAGCTCGCGTACTGACTGACTGCCTGAGAGCTAGCGGGCTTCAACCGGTGAGGAGAGATCATGGCAAACGTGGGGGTGGTAGGTGGAGTTTTTTCTTGTGCTTCGCTCGCTGGCGCTGTACGAGACGGGACGAAGGACCAATGCCAAAAATCGACCTGTTCTCACGCTAACAGTGTCTCTCCCCTTGTGACCATTAAATCGGTTCCTTTCTCTAATCAACTTAGAGACCGCAGTGCAGCTGGCGAGAGAGGTGTTTAATTGGTACGCTTTGTCTTTCTACCAGTCTTTGAACATCTGTCATTAAGGACGCAATTTGCTATTAACCGTAACAAGTCTTGTTTATGGGTTAAGAAGCTTAAAGAAAAATAAAAAAGTCACTTGTTATATATCGCGAATGTCCGACAATAGAAATCAGACCAGCAACCAGTTGGCTCGACCGATGGTCACTCCAGGGAGTACAACAAACGACAGAAATCAATGGGATTGAAGCGATAGACTGAAAAATCTCTTGGCAATTACAAAATTCTCTTTCCATTCAGCTTTTCCATAATTTCTCTAATGAATATTTAATTACATATATACGATACATTTTAATCAAGACAAATCTAAATTTAAAAAAAGTTTAGGTATAAAATTGGATTATTGAGAAACATTAACAAATATTAAATTATTAACGTCCGAAATTCATTAAGGTTTCTTTAATCAGTACACTACAGTATTAGTTTAGACTACGGTTATCTATTCTGATATTGCAAATCAACTCGATATGTTACTATTTTAACCATTTTGATGATGAAACCTCGCAAATCATCTCAGGTTCAATCTCCTTTAAGTTAGTTTTATTATGAAAAGTCGCCTGTAAGCCTGGATAATTATTCCTTAAAATTTCAATTAAAAGGTGATTAAACGAGGAGTCTGTGTTGACAATGCTCCCCTTTTAGGAGAAAATTAAAAAAATAAATAATAACAATTCAAGTTATGTGATCATGTCTACAAGTTGTAACTAAGGGCTTTGAACTCTTGTCATGTAGGACGATGGCATATTGGGAGTGAAGAAAAATTTGAACATCGACTTTTCTACAAAAACTTGCTGATAAATTTTTATTCGTTTAAAATTTCGATATTAATTGTTATTTTATTAATACGTCGTACAGGCTACATCTAAAACAGGTTAAAAGACTTTGTAAAAGATACAACGCATTGAAAATTAATAATGAATAATTAAAAAGCATTTATCTTACTGACTTACATAACATATTTTAATTAAAGTCCAGGGAGAATAGGTTATCTAAATACTTGTTATAACGTATTATTTATTAAATGAAGATGTATTTTAGTGAAAAAAATAACCTCAAAAATTAATTATTTTTTTCGTTTTAAAAGCGATTTATTATATTTGTCGTTCGAAATTCGTCAATTAAAAATTACTGTACATTTTGATAAAATAATTAATTTCAACTGTTTAAAACATTTAGATTCAATGTATAGGCCTACTATCGATTATTTTTTTTTAGATTATATTTATCTTGCTATATCTGTATTTCTGCACCTCCTCAACTTATCTTCTTATCAAGAAAACTCAGTTTTTTACCGAATAGAATTAATATTAGCTAATAACCAATATGCGATTTTCAAACTTGATAGGGCTTTCTTACCTTAACTTTTAGGGGAAAAGGAGAATTGTCACTGACTCTCTCATTCGCTCGAATGATTTTTCTTATTGGAGACTAGTTTGCATTTTCAGTTTTATACTTCACTAATTCTGCATAGTTTAGGTCAGATTGCATGAGAATGAAAAAGAAAACTTTTTATCTGTATATAATTTTAAAACTTGATATAATGTTACAAGTTTTGGTAAAACTAAAAAAAAACAAAAATAAAAAGAAAATACAGTCTATTATCGAAAATTTAAAAAAATAATTTTATATATAGTAAGTTAGTTTCAAAATAAATAAACTAAAATCAGATTAGATATAAATGTAATATTTATTACAATATGTATATTATATACTCATTTAATTTATTTTTAAAATAATTTATCTTAAACACCCGAGAGAAAATAATGATCGAGTCTTATTAAGATACAAGAAAATCTAATAATTGTTCGAATTTTTCTAACTATTAATGCAATATTAATAAATCTATAATTATTATTTTAATCTTGATTTAGATGATGAAAACTTAATTCTTGCCATCTTCTGAAAGCATTCGAATGCATAAATCCGCTATTATTTCAAAGCAAAAATATAATTATTATTTAACATAAAAAATTCAGTATATTTGGCTTCAAATTTAATATGTTTAAGTAGATCTAATGTCTATACTTTATTTTAATAAATCAAAATAATAATAATAATATACATTTAGAACGATTTATTATAAACTACTGATTATTAATCTATACTGGGTTATTGCACATTTCTATTGACGGGCGATTTATTACTTAATTAAATTTGTAAATCTAGAAATGTGTTATAAATAAAAATATTTCAAAATTACTTATATTGTATTTTTTAAAGCAATTTATTCAGAATAATTTTCATTATAAAATTCATTCTTAAAAACTGAATATAAAATCACAAGCCTTTAGACGATTTTCTTCATATCCAACTTCTCCAAAAATAGAAAGCGATCTTTCAAACGATAGTGAACTAAAAAATCGTCTAGGGAAAATTATTGAGGATATTGAAGAATTACTATTGCTAGAAAGAGAATTGTTATTTGGAGATTCCGACGTCCAAAAATAAATTACGACTTTTAAAACAAGATTACATAAGTTTAAATATATTAATTCTACCAGTATATATAATATTAATTTACACTTCTAATCATAACATGTTTCACTTTAAACTATTCATTATTAAATTTATCATTACTTTCCAAGTTTTGAGTATTTTTTCAAATCATTCATATCTAAAAAGCTTATCTTCGTTCTTCGAAATAATGCAGTTAAAATTAAGACAAAATTTATATAAGCCTTTATACATATAATAATTAATTTTGTAAAGCGTAAAATAGTTATAATGTTATTCTATAACATCACCATTCAGAAGAATATTAGAACTAAAAGTAAATATCGAATGAAAATATTCCACTTTATCACAAAAAAAGCAATTAAAACCGTCTTATCTAGCATATATATTGGTTTATAATAATTGGGCAAGATAATACACAGACTTGTATATAAAATCAATTATAGATTTTGAATGGATTCAATCATCTAGATGAGATCCTGTTCCATTACAGTCGGACTACCTTTATTTTCAAATCAGCTCGATTGAATAAATATAATAATAATAATACAAGATTTAAATCAAGAATTTATTTGACTATAATTTCTTCAGCGTTTCTTTACAATCTGTAGAATGATTAAATAAAGATCGAAGTCCAATTTTAATGTAAGATTTCTTTTGTGAAGTAATCAAGCTCTTCAATCCCATATTTAATTTTAATTATGACTGATAAGATTAGGACAATGTCCATATAACCGTCTCAAAATTATATAACTGACTGCCTGATATATATCGAATATGATTGATTGTAATCACCTGGAAAAAACAATAAATTAAATCTGTCAATTGTAATATTGTAATGTTTTAAAAATATACTAAGACGATTTAATTAAAAGAATATTTTAATCATCAGTAACTTTCTTGGAATTTGAATATAAAAAACCCCCACGCACACACACATACACACAAATCGATTTATGATTACATCTATTAATTCTAAGAATCTTTCTTTAATTAAAAAATATAGTTCCGCTTGATAGCCTCTCCGCATTGATTGCACTGTCTTTACGCATTGTCTAAAGAAATCCTCAAAGTTTATATTTCCGGTAATTTAAAAGAGAAATAATCACTTTCTCTTTCCCAAATTTCAGATAGAATGAACGAGATTCCGAGCATCTGTGCCCTATGATCTATTTGTTCACTGTACTAGTGATGATGTATCGTTTGGAGGTCCCACGACTGCAGACCACCCCAGCCACGTATAACCCGTACAGGACAGTCACGCGAGCAGCGTGCAAGCCTGGGGGACATAGTCCCCTGTTCATATCCTGTCCTGTAGTGAAATCGACAAGATAAAAGCAAAGGCAACAAACCCTGGAACAAAACAACAGAATTTTGATAAATATTTTCTACGTCAACTTATGGAATATTTGTCAACTGAACTGTCATTTTTAAATACTTTTTAAGGTTGTAAAATCATGAATTTTCGACTATGGTCCATTGCACACGGTCAGTCAACAAACTACAGTGGTTTGGTTGAACCGTGACAGGTCTGGAATTCGTCACAATCTCCTTTGACCAGTTTAGTCTTCACAAATACATAAACAGTGCCAAGGTTCTGGCAGACAGAAGAGAGAACCCGGCGATGGACAGATAAGAGTCGCTGCCCTGTCTCTCACACAAGGTGCCAAGTGTCCCACCCAAAGGGAGTGGGAGAATGAGGGGTATAGGGGAGGTTAAGACGTCGATTTAACTTCTGGAAAGGAGGTGATGGAAAACTAGGGGGTGGGCGGGAAGAGGGCCCGCAATGGGGAACCAGCAGATATAACGATCAGAGAGTCCATCCCAACGCGATACCGTGGGGCCAGCAATGGGCAATCTGGCTTATGTTACGCCCATGCCTCACACACATTTCGTCCCGTTTGCCTGCCTTTAGTTTCCAGATTGCGACTACTGGACATACTTCTGACTTAAGGAGATGAGTGATGCATCGGAACTGATCGTTTACTTGTTGATACCATTATCTAAAGTGTTCTATACAAGTCGCTCTGCAATCCAAGTTGAGTTACTTAATCCCTCTACTCTAACTAAATTGTTTTACGACTAAGACTAAATTTTTGATCCTTTACTATCATAGATAATCACAACAAAGAACCATTGTGCAAGAGTTAAGATAAGATTTTTGCAAACTATAGATGATGGTAATCCACGATGGATCTCATTTATTGGAAGCAGGTTGTTTGACTAATCCAGACAGCTAAGAATTGAGACTTAAATACATAACAGTAGGTTAGCAACAGGGATTGCCAAATCAAAACTTTCACACATCACATAGTCCCTCTAGCAGTTAATTGTCATAATAGCAGACATTATCAGACATTTCCTGTTTTATCAAGTAGAGAACTCGGCATAAGTTAGCGGTAAAGAATCAAGAAATGTTAGATTTGCATCTAATCAGGCCACCCATTCATCGAACTAAATTAATGACTGGTTGAAATTCTTACAGGAAATGAGACGATTAAGTGTCGGGAAGCTTACGGTAGTCGGGACATCTTCACCTAACAGCTGTCAATTAGAGAAAGGAAGTCTTGATTTCGACGACTCAAAGTAGGCAAGAAGGAAAGTTAGAAAAAACTCTTCGAGTCAACTAACCACATCCCTTTCTGGCGGCCTCTTTTTTTTCTCTCTATAATCTTTGTGATGACACAATCCGGCCTCTTCTCTCGCAATATATAAGCACGTTCTGCGTAACTGTTCTGAGCATGATAATCGCTTCTTCCTTTCTGCATTGTTCATCTGCCCTGATTTTACTTAATCACTGGTTCAATCGAATATGCATGATTGGTAAAATAACTCGGGAAATTGAATGTTATCAACACAGGAAACTTAAAGGCCTTTTAAATTAACCGTTTACTTAATATCTTAAGAAAAGTGCAGGACTTTTTAAAAACAAGTAACGTATCTTTCTGAGATAGAAGAAGTCCTAATTGCGGGAGGAAACAGTATTCTAGCTACTTATAATGTATATTAGTAATATTAAAGCTTACTAATATACAGTACATTATAAAAATGAATACCTTCTACTTTTGTTTCTAAATATTAATACAAAACGGTTTCTCGAATAGTAAAAAAGCTATTGGAGTTAATTAATTACATTACTTAAATTTGTACACAATTTACTAGATATTATACTTTCACAATATATCTTATAGGCTCTGTATATTTTGAAAAAATATTCATTACTGCATTTTATCAAAATATACAGGTCCTGTAGGATCTTCTAACGTTATTATCAGTTACTTGCAATTTAATTTTTCATTTTCCTAAAAGTTATCAATATTATAAAGAAACTCAAATTTGAAAATTTTATATTAAAAATAATTAAAACTTAAAACTTTAAATATAGTTATAGTTCGATTCGAATTTCTTAAAATAATAACAAATGTTTAATACAGAAGACTAAAGTTTAGTGGTAATGATCAAGTTTAGATGATGCAGTAAATATTTAAGATCTTCATATTTGATGCTTTGGCTTTAAAATAGTATAACATAAACAATATTATTTTATAAAATAACCTTTTGATAAAAATAATTTAAATAGTCTTTTTTAGTAACGATTTAAAAACCGTTCCAAAAACGCAATAAGTATGAAAAGTTAAAAGAAACTAATCACGAATACAATTTGTTATCTATGTCAGATGAGTTTTCCAGTATCATAATTGGAATAGAGTATAAGACACGAAGAAACTGCGAATGTATTTGCTATCATGAACCACTGTACTACAGTTTCAAAGTCCAAATTAACCCCTGCAAACGTGATAGTCTGGTAAATAAAGAGAATTAACGCTAGACTTGAGATCTCTAACACCAAATGATTTCCAAACAGTTCAATTAATAGGACTAGTACTACGTGTACACTGCTTAAATAAGGATATAAAGGCATGGAAATAAAAATGATCAGACCAATAAACTGAGAATTTTTATTATTTAAATTTTATACGAGAACATATTTTCTTACTAATCAAAATGTAAACCGTACCAAAAACAGTTTTCAAAAAGACTATCTTAGAAAAGATTCTTACTTACAGATATAAATCTTTCTATTAAATACAATTGTTATATCAGTAAATTGGTATTTCCTATTAGTCATTATAATATTGCAGATTTATAATTTAATTCAGTCAATACACGCCATATAAGGTTGGCTAGGTTTACGCAAATTTCAATCTTTATCCATATTCTTAATTAAAACGTCAAGTTTTATATAAATATGACGTTTTCACTAAATGGCAACATTTTACAAATCTCAAGTCGCTGAATTTATTTATAAATACAAATAAAATTATAGAGATGTAAATGCTTCTGATTATTATTCAGATTGGAAAAATAGCCAGTAAAAACTTTCGCTGCATTACTGTACAATTTCGATACATATTATTTAATTAAATAGATTTAAAGCAATAAAATCGAATAGCAGTTGTTAAATACGTGATGAAAATATAAAAATTAAAGTTTAAAACTGAGTTTATAAAGTATAACGCATCTAAATTTCATACAAGTTTCAGAGATAAGCGAATCGAAGAAAGTTGAAGGTATATTAGAAACATTACATTGTTCTAAATTTTATTGTGTTATTCCGATACTTCGATGATTCTCTGTCTCATTTAAAAAATGTTTAGGTGCAAAGCAACACGTCATCCGAGCTGGCTGGATTATGATAATGGCACAATTGTCACCCACAAGGACAACGCAAGGGCAACGCAATACGCAACAGTCCATAACCAATTGTGTTATTACGATCTTCCTATTCTTTACTCGTGCAGTTCTCAAAATGATCAATAGAAAAAAGCAATCGAATCGACTCGAGATAGTCAACATACTCGGCAAATTGCGATTTGTAAGGATAACAGCTATATATTTTAGAGGGATTGATCAAGTGGCAGTTGCGACGGGGATTAAAGTGGGAGCAACAGATAGAAACTGCGGAATTCTGGGCTGTTTTAGGCCAGTTCTTGGGTCGTGGGGTCAAATTTTCCGACACTACATCATAGAAGATCACGTGACCTTATGAGGATAAATGGGGTACTTTTCTGGGGGTGCCACTGTCACCCTGATGGTTTTCCTCGTTCTACCAGCTTGCTATGTCCGGTTGGTAACCAATAGAGCATGCTGTGAGGAACTACCTTGCTCTTGTCATATGGCACCTGATAGGGCCTCAGGCTAGACTAGTTTAACAACTGACTGTATCCTTCCTATTTGTACCTCCTCTTTCCCTCCTAGTACTACTCGAGAGATTCCTAGACTGCTTGTTGTCACGTGGTGAGATGTATTTCAAGGAATATCTGACCAGTGAAACATCTGCCGTCAATGAAAGAGTTTTTTTAAACTTTTAAATTATGATAATAAAAATAACATTTCTACCTTTATTATAACCGAAGTAGGTCTGAGCCAATATTCTGGTTGAACCTTCACCGCAGAAAAAATAAACAAGTAAATAAAAATAAAGAAAACGCAAAAAATTCTCGAAAATACCTGTCAATAGTTTGAAAATTATTTTGCAACTTAGTAAAATTTAAAACCCTTAAAATTCTTCAGATAATCAAGTGACATCAGAAAAATCTTTCTTATAGTCCTTTATTTTTATATTACTTTCGCATTTATAAACGCAACATATTGATCATAATAATACATTATAACCGAATCATGTCGCATTAATAATAACTTGTTTCAGTCCATTATGTGGTACCTTGGCGATGCAACTCAATAAATATAGCAAACCGGTATAAAGTATGAATTTTTATCACGTTTATATAAGAATAAAAATTTTTTTCTTACTATTAAACTTTCATTAAACCCGAAAATAACAAAGAATCGAAACAAAATTATTACGTGATGTTAGTTCGTTACTCTTTTTTCACTTAGATTCAATACTTAACGCCTATCTTACAAAATCTTCTTAATATTTCATAATCTTAAAATTAAATTTTTGTTTTTACGCGAAATAAAGCAAGTATCAAAACTCATGAAATAATTTAAACGAAGTAATAAACTAATCCGAATTTAGTGTAAAACAAGTAAAAACTTTTTATACATAGCCTAATTCTCTGTCAGCCTTATTAATCAATTTTCTTGAATATGAATAGAAATTACTATTATTCTATTTTTAAAATTAATATCAGGCTTCAAAGTTTTTATAAAGCTCAAGCCATATATTATAATTTTTATATATTATAAACAAAGAAAAAAAAACGATACAATAATTTAACAACGTAGAGTATAAAGATCCTAATAGACCCAGTTCAAATTAATGCAACTTTTATACTCCAAGATTAAACGATACAAATTACCTATTTACGATCAAGATCAATCGATCAGAGTGGCTGATCAAGATTTATAAGGGACAGAATTATCTCTCAGCTGTAGATGCTTTAAGCTCTTTCGTAGAGTAACCTATAAAAAAATTATTTATTTACGATTTATGGGTTTCGCCTTACTGATGGTACGAAATATGCATATTCTCCTATTTTATTTTATTTTTTAATTTGAATAAATTTCGATTAAAAATAAGAAACTAAATAGCTTTTAAGCTTTTACGATAAACAAATTAGAAAAATATTAATAATAAAAAAGCTTTTAAGTTTAATTATGATCTCATGTTTTGGCAGAATGATAATGATTCTATCGTCATCAACAAGGACACATAATAAAAACACATATATTACCCTACTTAGAAAAGATATTTGAACCTACCTTACAACTACTGGAATTATGCTATTTATATTTCTCTGAAAAATTTTAACAATTAATGATCCAATCAACCATATTTAGAATAATCAGTTTACTCTTCTTCATTTCCAATATATATAAACAATCGATTTAAGGTAAGCAGACTTAACTAGATTCATTAAAAAAGTGACATTTTATGGAAGATTTTTCTTGTTTCTTGTTTGATTAATTCAATATTCTTATCATAGAGATATATTGAATCGAATTGGATTTGTTAACGCGAGGAACTTCAGATATTATTCTATTAAAAAAAAAACACTTAAAATTACGAAATAAATTTTTAAATAATCAAAAATGACCACATAAAATAAATAATTATACATAATTTGAAGGCTTAATTTAAAATAATTATTTATCAATAAAATACAGTAGATTTGAACTAAAAAAAAAATCTAACTAAATCCATTTCTAGAAAGAAATCTTTTTTACAAACAGCATTTTTTTTTCTGGAAGCACTGATTAACATTTCTGGAAAAATTTAATTTGCAATTTAACTATCCAATAAGAATTCTTTCTTTTTTTTAAAAAAAGAAAAAAACTTGTTTAAACTATCAGTTAGCTTAAATCTTTTACGTTACTCATCCAAGAATATAATATAGATAGGTAAGTATATTTTTGATGTAAATATACAGTTTGTGCAGTAAATTATGGATAAGTTGCGTGCAGATTAACCACTCGATACTTTACAAAAGATAAACGCAAGTAAAATGGATTCCAATTCTGGTAGAATTCTGTACCAATTACAAATAAATTTCGTCCGAGTTTTCGACTGATCGAACTAGATGATATTTAATCAGATTTTCGTATCTATCATTAATATTAATGAAAATTTTAGCGAAGTATCAACGTTGTTTTCTGAAATCGATAAAATGTCATTGTTAACCATCAGATTTATAATAGGCCTAATCTAAATTACACTCGATCTCACGACTATAATTCTTGGCAAAACCATAAATATTGACGATAACTCAAGGATTTCAGACATTTTATGAACAGATAATTAAAAGCGTTCCATTTATCGAATAAGAGAGCCGAATTTATGTTGATGTTATCGATTTATAACTAAGAAATTCTGTTTTATGAAACGAAACATTTTGGCCTATTTATAGATTTTTCTGCGTTTTTGTTTATACTAAAACTTCGTTTCTGAGAATACAAGCAATCAGCAAAGGTACAGACATGTTGGAAACTATTCATAACGAGAAATATAAACGTCGAGGCCTATTAAATGAAAACAGCAAACAAAATGCAAATGTTGAATTTTAATAGAATCTTTTTCTTTTATTTCCCCCATCCGAAATCGAAGTTAACAATTGTTTTATTATTTCGACAACTTTAATCGACGACGACAGTAATTCTCCGTAATAACTTTCCCCCGTTTTAGATACTAATATGAATGAAAAACCTTTGAGTTAATTATCCGGATGCAATATTATTTTTGATTTACAATAACTATAATTTATTATACTGAAAATTGTTTAACTGGAAGCAAGGAGATTACTTTACACCGGAATCACACTTCATCTAAGTTTTATAATAATAATAATAATAATAATAATATCCAAAACAAGTTTTTATTAAAAATATCGAAAAATTAAAGGTGCCCGTTTCATAAACGTGTTCGACCGGATAATATTCTTTTTTCCGCCTAAATTTTAAAACTGTAAATGAGGCTTAAAAAACCGAAATTTACGTTTTCTGGAGGGCACTTTGAAATTTTATCCAAAACATATTTCACGCTTAATTAATATTATTTTTACAAAAATAAATATCATTGTTTCACTCAAATGGTTTAATCGGAATTCCTTAGACACAAACTGTATAAATTCGCAACTAATTAGCTTAATTAACGAATGTATGATTGATTTGGTAATTTTAAACGATCGGATACATCGACAGGCCTGCACTATACTAATGATGCCTAACTAATAATCAGTTCTAGTTACTCAGGCCTATTACAACTAACGGCCACTTCTATCTACAGGCATCAATTGTTGTATTTACATCATTTAAAAAATAAAAAATCTACATATTTATACCGTAGTATCTGTCACTAAAATTATTTTACAATTGTTAGAATTAATTTTAATATATAATTTGAAAAAGAAACAGAAAGAAAAATAATAGGTCTGAGATATAGTTTTATCTATTGTTAGATGATTGATCGCCCGATCCATTTCTTAAACAAAGACTTAGAAATTCATATAGATGCGAAGGAGTTTCTTTGGGTGATATAGCTCTTATTTCAATTCAAAATAATATAAAGAAACAATAGCAAAAGAAGAAATAATAATTGGAAAAAACAATCTGTCACTAGTACTGACATATTTGAATGATACAAGTATTATACAGTAAAATAATTATATAGGCCTACGTCATTGTCGTTCGAGTTTGAAAATAGCAAATCTGATGTTTATTCACTTATTACACGTTATCGTATAAAACTTTAGATTTAAACCACAATCGATTATTAATGTGCATGTTTTTGATATAGAATTCGTGAGTTTTTTCGATAATGAGTTTATAAATGTTAAATTCAGAATGACCTTACAGAAGCGTTTTTAGGTGTACCTATTTAGATAAGTTTTTAAAGTAGACTAAACAAATCAAACTATCTCGAAAATAGAGCTAAACAAATTGCATTTGCGAAGACGTAATCTAGAAATACGACCGTGTCTAACGCAAGGAGAAGTTGTAATTTTAGCAATCATGCCTACGCCAATTACGGAATTAGCATAAGTCATTAATATTTAAAAGTTAAAGCTTGTGCAAGAAAAAAAGACCACTTATTAGTTTTTACTAGAGTTAAACGAAATAGGCGAATTAAAATGCGTTTAACGAAGAGATGGAAAGTTGCTTGTTAGTTATTATTGATCAGACGTAATCGGGTGTAAAATTCGTTCAAATCTAACAAGGTACAGTATATTGAACCATAATGTTTCGGAGAACACTTCAAGCAGCGAGCGCCCTTGTCCTCACTACTCACCAATCTACAGAACACAGAGAGAGATAAGGGGGTGTCATAGACCCCACTATAGCAACCCTAGATAACGGGGAACATTAATTCTCTGTCTTACGTCTGTCCAGACAATAAAGTCACCACTTGGGGATAGAGACACTGTCCATCTCCAAACCTCCCCTGTCACATACACTGTCATCTATTATTATAATGGAAAGTTCTGTGCTAATGGACAAGATAGCTAACCCACTGCTGCCGTCCACATATAAAGCACACACGCTGGTGATATGATAAATACATTAGCAACAAAACTGCTTCTATGATTTCGAACGTCAACAATCTAGGTCAGCTATCTCCCAAACTACCGCGACAATCTTTCATATACATGAAGTATTCCAGATGGAGTGAGGTGCTTCCAGACATCTGTTTGTTTCGACCTGTAACTTCCAACAATATGACTTAGCTGATAGAACCCCCAACAGAGTCTTGGCTGTACGTATAAACTGAAACTCGCGTGAAATTTTCTTTCGGAATGTGAATATTTCATGTTTATCCTTTAGTTCACTCTAGCTCTACAAACGGAGGGGGAAAGCAAGTAAAGTATTTCGCACTTGTTGAAATTTTAAACTCTCACAAAACATAAAGGGAGTGGAAATATTTCGTAAGACTAGAAGTTGAGCTACATATGTTGTTGTTTCCGTGACGTTTTATTAAAATAAAAGATCCCAAAAATTTCATCTTTACCACCCACAGCTATTGATTTTGATATTTTATTAAATTTAAAAGTGTATATTATTATTTATGTAAATCACATATCTTATGCATTAGATATATTTTCTGCACCGGCTCCAATTAAAGAGGCGGCTTTAACAATAAACCTAACAAGTAAATGGGCATTTTGTAAGATGGGAAATGATGGGGTGGTCAAATGCATTCCGTCACAGTTTTCTTTCACGCCATATTATAAATTCTTTCTGTCTGATAAATTACCGAACTTTATCACCGCCACCATTAAGTTTTTATCCTTAATATACAAAAGATCCTGTGGCAATCTTTTACCCGAAGATAAAATGTTTTCAATTTATAATTAGCATGACAGTCAAATGGAGTTTCGATGAAGGTGACATCAAATAGACTGTCAGAATGAGATTGGAAATCTGACGATAATATCTTGTCCGATTAATAGTACAAGACGTAACATGTAAACCCGTCTAGATCTAGAGTTGACTAACATGATGAAAATACATCTGGCAATACAGACAAGAATATGCACGCATGCCGCACCACGAACAGAACAAAAAAACAAAGACGAGATAAGACGAAAGAATCAATTATTCTAAATTGTCAAATGAAATATAGGATACCAGCTGAATTTTAAATATTATTATTTCAAAAAACAGTGTCAATAAAACATTCTTTTCTCCAGGCAGGTCTCTAGCCTAAATTCTTAATTGTTGAATGCAAATTTAGAAGGTTACAAAGTAGCTCAAATGAAAGGTTGCCGTTTTGATGGTTTGACAAGAGATGAAGCAACAAGTTGTAGGGCTAAGCAAAGCATTGACTTTAGCACGACTGCTCTAATTATAGACGTCAGGAACCAACGAGATCAAGTTGATAGCGACTCGCAACCTTTCTCTACAGTAATAAACGTTGGGAAAAAAGTGTTTAGATAGATATCATTTCTGAGAATTAAATTACAACGCTATTATCAATCCACAGGTAGGATATTCCGAAGCTTACTCATAAGATTAAAGTAAAACTTTTATCATCACCGAAGCTATTACAAGTTAGATGGAAGAATAAATTCCGAAGATAATTCGCAATCGCACCTGCACAACATTACGTTGTCCCATTACTACTTGACAACTTGACTCACACTGTATAGATAGAAATGGTGAGAAGGCATCCTCTCTGCAAATCACGCACTGAATTACACATGATATAAACCAGATGTGTTTAATTAATTGGATAAACGGCATTGGCGACTATCTAGTTTTTAAACGTCTCGATCTTGTTACCTCTCTGATGTTTTCAGCACACATAATTAACAGTGCAGTACCACCACTGGAAACATCAGAGAAAAGAATAAGCTCTTAGTAATTGTTTACACAGCCATTTGCGACTGACCTCTGATCCGTTAAATGGTAACATCACTTTTTCCATCAAAAAATTTTATCTATCTAATTTTTAAAAAACTTTTATATTCACGTCTATTTGCTGCAGAAAATAATCTATTTTAGTTGATATCATTTATGTATGAGGTAATAGCGAACAATTCATATTAAATGATGGAAGAGAAATGATGTCTTTTATTTTCATCAGATTTAAACAGAATCAAGAAAGTACAGCTTACCTATTCGTGTAAGATTTGCTTGTTATGTTTGTGTGACATATCTTTTCTTTATTCTTTTATATCGCTCTATGAGAACAACAAAGCAAATAAATTTAATCATCTTTTGTAAATTCCTTCTTTATATATTCATCAACTAATAAATATGTGAAATATTTTATAAATCTGTAAAGCGAATTTAAATAGAAATATAAATTATGTGAAGTTTTTAAAATGAATTTTCAACACAAGAAAAAAATACGTATAATTTTCCCCATTTTAACACATTACCAATTAAAGTTATTCTGAAGTTTAAAGAATAAAATAAAATAATCGATCGCTATCAAAAATATTCTGATCTTAAATTTCAATCTTTTTAAAACTAATGTTAGATGTGTCAAACTACTTACAACTTTTTTGTTATGATAAATGATAGTTAGATATTTCGAATAAATCCTATCTTAGAAAATAAGTATAAGTCAATAGAAGTTAATCCTTTAATTTTAAAAATAAGACTCATCATTTATGTATTCGTCTGTTAAACAATGAGGTAAAATTTTAAAATCAATATTAATGTCCTTTCGTTAATTGACAGAGAATCAGGAAAAAAAAACCCCCTTCGAAAGAAATAAAAACGAGAACACCTGTCTTATAAACTACATTTATATTGGATCAAACAAAGTCGATTTATGTTTCCATATAATAATATCGGTAAAATATTTATATTCGAGACATTAAAGATATCTCTATTATTTCGATTCATTTAAAAATTTAAAATAAATTTTAAAATTGTAAACTTTTAAAAATTTAAATTAAATGTAAGCGTATCAAACAATCACAATAAATGTTATAACTCGCAAATATCCAGTCAGGTAAGAACTCGCGATTAGGTAAAATCCCGGACTCTACTGTCACACCAAGTCACGGATGTCTGTGGTTTAAGTACTGGTTTCAATTATAGAGCCTTGACCTCATCCAGTCATCCCTCTTCGGTTTATATTTATCCAAAAAACGTAATACTTTTCCATAGCGTAACCTAGACAGTTCATCGAAAAATCGTTTGTTTTAAGTCAGGATCGTAGTGCCGAGAAAGATGACGTCATCATTGGAGAGAAATCGATTCTAAACAGGCCTAGATACAGTATATAGGCCTGTATTCAAATAAGACTATCCTTTTGTTCGCAGGACAGTGTAAAGCACTGAATGAGAGAGCGAAACTTATGTAGACAACCTATCTCCACGATGATTACACAACACGTTATCGATCTGTCTTTTGTCAATAATCGATTATGCCAACTGTAAATATTAACTCACGCATCCATCCTAAATAACCGTGTAACTCTCGCCGATCGCTTTCTGTCAACATAATTTGGATCAATGTAATGTGTAGGGCTGCATTTGTCAACTAAGTTTTTCTTATGTTAAATGTGTACTTAATCAGGACTTTTTCACGCACGATGTTTTCAATTAACCAAATTATGTTTAAGAGCCGCAAACTGACGGTACAGTTGTTGGTTATATGAATTACATTTATCTATTCGAATATGCATTTTGCTTCGAAATCAAAGAGAAAAAGAAAAGAAAAAAGAGACGAGTAGTTCATTCTCGGACAAATTGTTCTTTAAATCGGAGTTACTTTCACCGAATGAGCCTGCCGGATCGCCCGCCAGCGTAGGACATCAGTGAAGGGCGGGGAACTAGTCACGCAATTCAAGTAACACGAACCTACAATAACTACGAAAGGCTTAAGATATTTTGAAAGTTTTGGTTTTCAATTTAGAAAATATATCATTTTTATATTCAAAAACTTATCGAACCGATTGATTTAAAACGTGCATTGGTATTACTTAACTGTAGATGCCCCTCACTCTCCTTTCCCCTATCTCCTCAATTCTGATAAACCGATCGGGCATGTTTGGGGAAATGGTATCGTCCACAGTATGCGACATTCCCACATCTAACTAGTATGCCTCCTCTAGTCGCAGCTGTTCATCCCGTTTCCCTCTATCCTGTCATCAACAAAGTCCAACGATATTGACAATATACAGTATGCAAACACATTAATGATTAATGACATAAACAACATTAACTATACACTTTATTCTAAATTAATAATTAATATATAATACAAAATGATTATCCTATATTTAACATAAACTGGTAAATACTAAAATTCAGACTAGGATAAGTAGACTATTTTTAAAGTCAGATAAGGCACGAATGGTCCGCGTCTGAAACTTTCTCCCTCGGCTCCGTCCTTTATATCGCGTACGAATGAAGTTATAAATTAGGACTTTGGGCTAGGGTATTATCCAAGAAAACGTAAACAAACACAAGAAACCATGTGGCCACTTTATCGGATTAAATGCTAGATTATATCCATTTAGAGATTCGAGCGATTGATAAAAAAAATGAGATTTTATTACCTAACGAGTTATTTTCGTTAGTAAACGCATTTCGAGTTAATCCAAAGATGTTACGGCAAATGAGAACTAAGCGTAGATCTATGACGGTTGCATAGCGGTACCCGTGTTAATGCCGACGCCCTCGGCGGCCAACAGCACCGTGACGCACCGACTAAGCCTAACAGTCGGTGCCGGTGCCCACCAACACCGTGGCGAGTGCCGTGCAGCAGTTTTAAACTGAAAATCCGGACCGCGGGAAGAAACCGAAAACAATCCGGAGAAAAAGTAATAGCAAGTAGTAAATCCTGAGGTTCACATATAGCGGGAGAGAGCGATGAACTGCTACGTCACAGCAGAGTTCAAAGGTCACCGATAAAAGTCCATAAGGTACGGAGGATACGGGAGACGGAATGGGACAGACTGTCAGATTCCAAAGCGGAGTTACGGACGGACCCCCGCGCCGACGGAGACAGCCCACCACACACAGACCAGATAGGAAACTGTCTCCAGAAGCCGTGCTACAGTACGTACAATCTATGATAGAATGGAAAGCAATAGCCATACTCTACCTTGTCCGCTGCTCAGCCCTCGGTCAGAATGAGATGATTGGACGTCATCTGAATGTTGCCATAGAACCTGACCTCATTATGATATTCAAATAGCAAAGGAAACGCTGGCTATAAATGAATGTTTGCAGTCGTACACAGATTGGCTGACTAGGACGAGGCTGTTACTCGCCTGGAGCGGCCATTAGCATTGCATTTGCTGTCTCGCACATTCCTGTTTCGCACCTAAAAATGATTCTGGATTTTTATTGGCGAACTCGTCTCTTGTTTATGACTGCGCCTGTCAATCTTGTACCGGGATAATGCAAATGCTCTCTTCGGGTTTGTCGTTGTACGGTGAATAGGATGTCTGGTGTTCCTTGCGCCATCGACATCTTAGCGCATAGCCGACCGGAGCCTGTTAGAATAAGTAGATGGAAGTTTGCAAATTTAAATTCTAACATACATGCGCAGTATGAGGGTAGCCACCCTCCTAAGCCATGGGCGTCGACGTTTATCATAATCATCGTACAGTATTCTCTCCCATAAGCAGTTGAAGGGCAGAATCGAAAATGGCGGGATTTTAAAAAATTTAAAGTTTTCGAAATGTTAAATAGCGACCAACCCGACCGTGTTAAAATTAGGGGTGATGGATCCCACTTCGATTTTTAAATCAAACTCGTTTTCTAAAGTAATATATATTTTAAACTTTAAAATATATGTATTTTGATCAATGTGGTGCCAAGTTGAAACGGTGACAGAAAAGAAAAATTTTGAATTCGTCTTTCAAAAATAATTCCTTTTGAAAGAAAGTAAACAATAGTCTTAAACAAATCCGATTTATTTTATAAATAGCAATATATATCTATAGTCCTGTAATCTAACGGAAAAATAATCTGAATCGAAGCGTAATGTCAGTCCGTGTGGTATCTCAGTATAGACAGAAAAGGGAAATTCTAGGACTAAAGTCACGCAGTGGGTTGTATGGAGCACTTAAAGCTTGTTGGTACTTACGTTACCAGCCAATAGACTGTTCGCTCTCCATGCCGAGAATTTGGCCACCACCGATCAGCTGGCCACTACTGGTGAGTGCCCACTGTCGATTTTAGTAGAACGGCGCTGTGCAGTGTCACTGACTGACCACACCTCCTCGCTCTAGTCTGAAGAACTCTACACACACACATATAGCCTACACACTATGTCCAGTAGAGATGGGGCGACTGGAAGAAGGTCCTTCCGACTGGGAAATAATTTATCCAGGTAAGTGTAAGACGTATGTGACAATTCCGTGTAGCCGATTGTTTCTACTCTGATTTAATGTTGCATCCCCGCGGACTTTTCACAGATATAGAAAACACATAACGAGGTACCAAAAGAAAAATAAACATTTCTGTCCCAGTGTTGGCCTTGGGTGGTAAAACACGGTCACGCAGGCCTAAGCATCGGATTACACACTCATACATTACGTGAGCTTCGCCCAAACAAACGAGACCGAGCCCGCACAAGACCGGATATAACACTCTAGACCCGTCAGGCTTCACCGTCCGTTCGTCTGTTAGGCCTACGGTACAATAATGTTGTAGTGCACAGGCGCCGGAGCAAGCCTCTCACTCGGACCGCCCCTCCTTTGAGGCACGCCACTGTTTCAACGCCATGGGACTCGGGTGCGAGCCTAGCCTCCTGCAGTCGGATATGGTCGTCCCTCACGCAGATCCAACCAACTGGCCTAAGCTTTTACGTAACATACATGTGATTGCCTACAGCAACTGCTTTTCTCCCGTCACCGGCTCATCTAACTAGTGTACTTTGTCCGACTAAACTAGCGTTGACACGTCAGTGGGACCGCCGACAACTTGTCTGCCAGCGGGAGACCCCCCCAAAAAATCTCTCTTTTTCTAATTCGTAATTTTATAATCACGCGTTAAGACAAAGGATCCTACCAATAACTACTGTATATCATCACGCGTAATCTTTCTACTTATAAATATCCGTAAATATATATATTTTTCATTTCGGAAACGCCAATCAGATACGCACGTGAGCTATTTATTAAATCGCTCCAATTAGTATTTCTTAAAATGTCTTTTTTCGCCAATAAATTACAATAAACGCTAAATAACAGATGGGTTACGAAGTATAAAAAAGCCATTCAAAACAAACAACACACAATCAGAAGTCTTTATCAGATGATTGTATTACGAAATGAGCGTCTTACCTGAGTCATCCTTATTGTTGATCATTGAGCATCGCGTCCATCCGGGTTGTGTAAATTGACAAAACCCCGTAGCCTGTAATTCAAGAAGCGACACAAGTTAAAAATGTCCTGAAGTTGTGACTCATGCCAGACCTCCCCCACCTCGTGCTCAAGGGCAGTCCTCTTTCTGTTCATCCGATTCTCGTAGCATGATAGGCGATCGTAACGCAACTGTTTCCGATGAATAGCACGTTTTTGTATGAGCCAGACGTACGGCGATAGCGCCAACCTTTTAAAACGACCGTGTGCGAAAGTGTGTGCGTTTTCATTGAACTAATTAATTATTCCGTTGGAAGAAAAATTGCTTTTTCCAATTGCGCATGCTCGTTGCGACCCACATCCGTCACGGGGATTGTGGGTATATGGCGATGATGTGGACCGAGCTGGAGGTGAGTTGTTAGTCCAGCAAACTTTCCCTTTAAATTACGTTTGCATACGAATTGTCATCTTACCGTAATTGTCTTTTGGCTTCTTTAAGTTCTATTCCTTTCATTCCAACTTAAAATCTATAAGTATTTGATATTGCTTTTTTAAAAAAATACAAAAGATACAAGTTAGGACTAAATGTTCGATCACAAAGTTAATATTTTAAAATAACTTCAGTAATTATTTTAGCAATTAAAATATAATTAATCCGCTAATCATTCTTTAAATGTTTATTTTATACAATAGCGTGTAGATGTTAAATTCCTCGTATTGTACCGTGTTACTCGCATCGTATCGGCGAAAAATAAATAAACATAGGTTTAAACCGTAAATAAATAATTTCAAGCCCCTAACTTATTCATTTAAGTGCTCATTTCGTGTAGAAAATTTCTCATTTTTGTCGAGAATCCATATAAAAATAAACCCAATGGCCGGATTTCTTATTCAACTTCACGTGTTTTTGTTTTCACGTGTTAAATATTAATACAAATTCATTCATTAAAGCTACATTGATTGGTTGATTAAATTTCACGTATATTTTGAGAAATTTACATTAAAACCGCATCAATTAAAGTATATTTATATAATTTCAAGAATATTTATATTTTTAAAATATGTATATAATAAAATAGTCAGATGAATCCATTAACAAGAAATTAAATTATTTTTCTATTTGGTTACTTAGATAATAATACAGATTTTGCATTAGAGTTTTTTTGTATCTATGTAGAAATATAACAAATTAGCATTTAAAGTAATATGGAGTATTTAAGTTTCTAACAATCGGTTATTTTTAATTACCGGTACAAATGAACACCGTCACTAAGCCTTTAATTCTGGTAACATAGCATTTAATACAATAACAAAACACACACCTTTAAAAATCCAGCAATCAGTTTAACTGATGAAGATCAGTTAAACTGATAAAAAACGTTATTATTTAGTAAGTTTCATTGCTGGATTTTTAAAGGTGTGTTTTTTGTTTTTGTAATCTATCTTGTTGATACAAAATATATGGTTTAATACAATATCAAACTAACACTTTCGATCTTAACCGAGATTTGCTGCAGGTTCTTAAACAAATTGTATTCCAAAAATGGAATGCTCGGAATCAAGCCTTTTTTTAAATGCATCAAAATTAAAAATTTTGATTTACGTTCCAAATAAACAAGATCGAAAGCATTAGTTTGATATTGTATTAAATGCTACGTTACCAGAATTAAAAGTTTAGTAATGGTGTTTAGTTATTTTTAAATATTAACGGTGTAAAAATTTCAAATTTATTTATTGTGCGTATCGCTGGTAAAGCTTCACAAATGGACATATTTTATACAATATTTTCAAGTATTTTGGAGCTGTTTTAAGAATGTAATAAATTATAAATAATTTATAGCACTGATGAAAATATAGTTTTCAAAGAGAATATTTCTAGACATTTACTGGTATTAATTTTATTTGAAAAATTAGAAATTGTTTATAAATACAGTACTCTATTTAATTTATTTAAAATTTAAGATTTCACTTATTATTTTTGTGAACAAGACTTTTTTTCTTTTATGTAACTAAATGTCAAACTGCTAGATAATGTCAAATAATAATAGAATATGAAATTGCATCATGTATGAAATTACTTTTTTGTTTTTATTTTATATTATATCTTTGCAAGTAAAATATATTTTGCATTATTTTTATTTGGATTGAAGTTTTAATTAGTGTTTATATTTATTATCTAATTAATTAAATCATTGTTTTTATTTATATTTAATATAAAAGCTATGAAATAAAAATAGTATAATGTAGCACTCGTACTGAATCGCATTATAATTTTATTATATAAAACTGCCTGAATTATTTTTTATTGTGTATTTAAACTACTATTTAATTTAAATTGAATTTGAAAATGCTTTATTTTAGAAGGGAAAAATTTGAATAAAATAAAATAATAATCTCTAATTTTTTTTTACTTTTCAGTCTATTTAAAGTATTACATTTATCAAATAAATTTCTATGTAAAGTTTTTGTATTAATAATTATATTGTTTATTAGTGGACTACCTTATTGTTTATTATGTTATTGAAAATACATTTTTTTCATCCATATTCTAGTAATATATGATTATGTCTTTGTTGTATAATTTAGCAAGTACTGGTAAATAAATTATCTGAAAAATATCCGGTATAAAAGTGGTAGAAATATTTTTATAAAATAGCTACTTATTCATTAAAATGAAAAAGATTTAAATTAAATTGATTTTTTTGTTTTTAAATAGCATCAGAAAAAAGTTTGACTAAATTTTTAAGTGAGTGTATCACATTTTTATATTTTATAGTAATGTTTTTTTTTTAAATCTTAAAACAATAATAATTTTAGTTTGATGACAAATTTTTAAAATAGTTCCTAAATTGCCAAAATTAATAGAAAAAATGAATATAAATAACAAATTTCATTTCTGATATATTAAGTTTAAATGGATAGTTTTTTTATTTGAAACTAATAAACAGCAATAACATGATAAATTATTTAGAAGTAAAATACACACATATTTAAAAAAAATAAATAAATTGTGTTGGTGTGTACAGCTTTCCTATACAGTGTTACCTTTTTAAAATAGTAATGAATGCTTGCTTATGAACAAATTGTCTTCATTAAATATCAAATAGAGAACCTTTCAGTATCTGTGAATTACTGAATGCACAATTTTGCATTGCAAATGAGTGTTATCATCAAATTGTGTGACATTCAAACTCTCAAACTTACACATGTACTTAGGCATCATTATTATATATAAATCTTGTTTGAGTTACTTTAGTTTAGCACAACACTTAATTTAGTGTGTCAGAGGTGAACAAATGATAGCACTGAATCAAGGTTTAACTGTGTATTAAAATGAAAATTATCTTGATTATGTCAACTATAAAATAAAAAAAACTGTTGTTTTTTATAAACATTTCAAATCCAAAATTTTTAGGGAGTTACAGTATTTATTATTTTTACATATACTTTTATATTCTTGTTGAATGTAAGTTAATAATTACAATGCTCTTACTGTAGTTAATAAACTATGCACAAAAATTTCTTGTGAGAAATGAAAAAGTGACAATTAACATAAATGGAAACAATAATACAATCTCAAAGATAGTCTTTGTGGTTAAATTTTTAATCTCATGAGAGATTTTTTGTGTTAACTTATCATCAGGACATAAATTTAAAAAAAAATCATACCATCTCAGTTTAAAATGTTTTAATATGTTTATTAATAAATAAATGTAGTTTTATAAAATTTATAAAAATACTGGATATGGATACATTATTATTATATTCTTAGGAATATTTTGGATTATGATTGTGTTTTATGATACTATATTTTGTATATGGTATTTTATAATATATGGCACAAATTAAAAAAAAAAAAAAAAAGGATACTTTCAAGAAAGAAAATATTCTAAAATTTATCTAAAATATTTAGTCAGATTTCTGTTGTTTCCTAGAAAATATATTTAAGGTTTATAAAAAGTTTCATTTACAGGTCAACAGTTAGCATAAAGCAATTTTATGACATTATAGTAAATTGTATTCTTATAAATGATACTAAAATGATTGTTAGACATGTTTTACATACATTCATAAAATTTATGCAAGTGTAATTAAATATCATTAAATAAGCAACATTTAGATTCAACTCTAATGAGATATTATATAATTAAATGAAAACACAACATAAGCATAAAATTTCAGAACAAGGATAAATGTAATGAAGATGTGTTTCATTAGCTGTTGAATTATGATAAATAGTAAATGATTTTATAACTATGATCTGCATGGTTTAATGTGTTAATTATTCTGTTAGGTATACTAAATACTTAGATTGGACATCATGCCAACAGTTGTATTAACACAATTAAAAACTTCAGATAAGGAGGCATTAAAGTAATTAAAATTATTATTTTTTTATATAATGTCCTATATCAAGTTTTAATTTTTGCTTTCATATTAAAACATTACTTTTCTGAAATATTAGTTGTACTGCTTTATACTATATTTATGTACTTATCTGTTTTTCCTTACTCTGTTAATTAGCAAAACGGTTTTCTGTTATTGGCAGCTGATCTAGTACTAGTGCCTTCTAGAAGTGATAAAAAAGTTGTAGATATATTTTCTAGGAATCAGAACAAACTTCCTAAATGTTATCTGAATATTTGTTTTTCCCCCTTATAAAATCATCTCCCTTTTGCTTGTATTCCAATATTGTGAAGTGTTTATATATAGAATTTTTATGAAAATTATTTTAAATATTTCTTGATCGAGATTTGTTAATTTTTTATTGCTCTTACTCTTATTAAGGACAATGAAAATATTGCTAATAGAATTTTAAAAATTTAATCTTGATTTGGAAAAACAGTTGATAATTTATATATAAATAATGAGAGAAATAATTTTCAATTACAGTACTTTAATATTTCATAAATTAAAATTCAAATTAAGCATCATATTACATTTGTCTCCAAAATAGTTATCATCATTTATTAAAATCAGTCATTAAAAATTTTATATTAGTTTTGATTCTTAAAAATACTGTATATTGCAAAAGTATTTTATTAGGAATTTTAATGATTCCATTTTGTGTTGCATGTTTATCATTTTAATAGAATTCATATTTTACATCAACAACATTACATAAATATCTGATTTATAACATAGGATAGTTACTTCTACTAATAGTGGATGTTTATTAAGTTTTCATCTTATAGTTATGATTTTTATGTAAAATGTGTTCTGGAGCAAATATATAAATAAAATTTTTACAAATGAAGACTAGTTCTCTCATAGATATATGTTGAAGTTAAAAGTTTTTCCTTAATTTCAATACACAGTAGAATTCATTTACTATAATCATATATATTATTATCAGTCATTAATGATATTAAAATTAACATATCTCACAACATTAAGTAAATTAAAATACACTGAGGCCTGTGAAACTTTACTTTTGTATAGTAGTCAAGATTTTGGCTATACTAATCATTATCTTTAGGTAAATAAGTTGTCATTCATATATTTTGTATCTTCATCTTAATACGTTCTATTTTATTGTAACTGATGAAGATTGGTTAAACCGATCAAAAATGTTTTTATTTAATAAATTTTCTTTGCTGGATTTTTAAAGGTGTGTTTTTATCCTATAAGTTGTCATTTTGAGTTTTCAGACTTAACATTGACTGATAACACAACAACATTTTCATTATCAGTACAAGTATATCTTGCTACAAGGCACTTTGCTTTAGAACAGTAATGAGCAACCTTTACTGTACGAGGGCTGCAAGGAGGGCTTTGTAGGCTTTTTGTGGGCTGCAGACTTTAAGTCTGCTAAGTACCAATGTATTCAATAACCACTAGTATGCTATGTTCTAAAATAATATATGCTAATTATATACAAACTAGTAATAAGTTGTTACAGTTTTTTCTTACTTTTTTACTAGTCAAGTTTAGTTTGAATGTTCTTTGCCACAAATATCAGCTTAATTAAGATTGCATAATGTGAGGCATGAGACCAGAAAAAAAAAATAAAATAAAATAATGTCAAAGCTCTGGCAACTGCATGTTAGGATCTTGTGGGCTGCATGCAACCCGAGGGCTGTGGGTTGCTCATGACTGACTTAAAGTAAATTGCTATTATGATACTTTTCAATTACAGGTAACCCCCATATAACACGGGAGTTACATTCCAAAAAAATTGTCGTGTTATGCGAATCCGTGTTATATGAAACAAAGAACTAGTACGAAAAGAGGGGTTAGATTCCAAAAATTAAAAACATGTTATTATATTTTCATAATTAAGATAAATATCTTTATTAAAATTTTCTTAAGTGATACATATTAATATAAATTAAACAATGTTTTCTTCGTCATCACTAAGCACTATTAACTGAGGGCGTTTTCTTTTTGGCAAGTTATCCTTATCCTCTGAGCATTTTTTTGCATTATCTTCAGATCCATGCATTACCTTTTGCAAAAAAGTGTGTAATTTTAGATTGCTTGCTTTTAGTTAAAAATCTTTATAAATTTCCTTATATGATGCTAAGCACTTAGGAAGAATAAAGCAAGTATGGAATGAGGGAAAAACATCTGGCAACATCAAAAGCAGAAGTGTCGAGATCTGGCAACATTGAAACAAGTTTCGAGAAGGACCATATGTATCGACAGAAGGCGGGAAAAGAAAATTTACATGCTTAAGTACTAATAGTTCATGAAAATTATTATTTTCGTGAACTATTAGTACTTAAGTATGTAAAAATTTATTACATTTCATGTTATATGAGGGTTTTACCCAATTTTTGAATCGTGTCAGAGTGAATCCGTGCTATAAAAGTACCGTGTTATACGGGGATGGTCCCAATTCTCGAATAGTGTTAGAGTGAATCCGTGCTATAGAAGTGCCATGTTATACGAGGGTTACCTGTATATTGGTTTATTACTATACTTTGGTGCTTACCTTGCTTTTAAGTGGGTTTTCAGGATTTTTTTGTTCATTAATTTTACTTTTGAGTTCTTTCTAGGCTTAGTACTATTTTACACTTAATAAATAATAATGTAAATATTTCTTAAACTTTTATATGCATTGGCAAAAGAAAAAACATTTCATTCACTTTACAACAGTGGGCTGGAATCCAACCCATTCTGTTAACTAGGTATCCAGCATTAAACAATGCTTTTAATTTTAATCACTATTTTCTTGCTGTATTGTAAGTTATATTGTTAGCATTTCTTACTAAGTTATATACTAGTCATTATATAAGGTATTACTACAAAAATATAGCAGGCAGACAACACTGGATGAATTAATAAATAATAATATGTCTAAACCTAGATTTAATGGATTTCAATTTAACAAAATTTTTGGTTTATATATCATTATGTCATACCTTGAAAATTAACACTGTTAATTTTCAAGGTATTTTAAAATTCTGTTAATTTTAAAATGTTTTTTATATGTAATTAAATTCACAGATTATTTTTTTTACTGTTCTTAACTCTATTCTTAACTAATTAAACAATTGAAGAGTATTTTTCAAAAAAATATTCATTTTGATTTAAATTGGATACTTGTTTATTATAGTATCAGAATTACGATGAATACATTAGCAACAGTACATAAAAAGCTTTTCTGTGAAAATATACTTCTCATACATAAATAATTTTAATTATAAAAACATATCTAAATAAGTAAAATCAGATAAACTAATTTGTTATTTTTTTAACATGCATTAAGGAAATGTACTTTATTACGTAATGAACTTTTGGTTTTTATGGACACCCCGTTGTCCAAATTAGTCTATTAAATTGAGGTTTTACTGTAATTACAATTAATAAATTTTTGAGTTATACATTTTATAACATACCTTTTTGGCATGTCTTTTAATGTCAGTGAAAATTTTGATTTCATTGACTCTGACTGTAGTCTTTTCTATTTACCTTGCTTAATGTTATCATTTGGATATTGTTGTCACTATAGTAAGGTGACCAGATTTTAACATTGGTGAAGCGGGACAAAATTGACGAGGGGAGAGCGGTTGTCTTGTTGAAAAAAATTGTCCTAGAGCAACAAAATTTTATCATCAAAGAACACAAAAATTGTATTGTATTATATTTTTTTAAATTTCAACATATGTAAAATTTACAAATGTAATAAATATATATACTCATAAATCTTTAAAAATTCTTTATTCTTTTGCATATTTTTCATTTGAGTGAATTTTTTTTAGTAGATTATTGTCCTTGTTTAATTAAAACATCGTGAAATTTTTCACAAGAATTTGTTAAATTTTATTTCACACATAATATGGCTTTCAGAGCCTCAACACTTAATTATGATTTATCAGATGTCCACACTTTATTGACAGTAGAAAAAACATGCCTGTTTAGTTGTGGCATTAGTTCCTGGTAAGGACAGCGCATATTCGACAATTTTTATATTCTGCACCATATTCTGTGCCATGTAACATGCAACGAACAAAATGTTTGTTCGTTTGGACAGCCTGTGAACACATGCTACAAAACTTGGGAACTTTTTTAAAATGCTGCGGTATGCAGGACGAATTGTAAAAAATCGGGACTGTCCTGCCAAAAGCGGGACATCTGGTCACTTTACACTATAGGCCAGTGTTTCCCAACGTGGGGCCCACGCCCCACAGGGGGGCAATTTTGATTGTTAAGGGGGGCAATTCGAAACTTGTCCAGAGTTTAAGTTAACCATATAGCCGCCATATTTATTGTAAATATTGATTTAAGTTAGTTTTAATTTTTTTTGTTCTTTGTTTCCCTTTCCTTCTAGAACTTTTCTTTATAACCCTTTTCCCTTGGGGTGGGATTAACAATTCTGGGAACCACTGAGAACAAAGAGATGAACGAGGACCTGAGGCCGGTGAAAGAGGAAAAAGAACATTCTTTGCCCAGACCTCGAGGTGGGCAGACATGAGTTGTGGTGTTCCAGATCGAGTTTGGCAATGACTGGAAAGTGCAAGAGGCTTTGATGAAAGGATTGTGTGGCAATTAAGTGCAAGAAAAAACTTCAACAAACACGACAACAAGAGACCTTCCAAAAAAGTTCAACATATATGTTGGGGGGCATAAGAATTTTAGAATGGCTTAGGTGGGGCATAGCACAAAAAAGGTTGGGAAACACTGCTATAAGCTATATAGGCACTATTGTAATTACTTTGAGACTTAAGTAATTACAATAAGCAGCTTCTAATGTATTTTTATGGATAAATATCCATTAACAAAACATTAATTTTTGGCTTATTTTATGTGGATAAAATAAAATAATTTTTTTAAGAAAGAAAAAAATAATAAAAGAATTAGTAAATTTAAATAAGATAAATAAAATTGATAATAAAGCTCTGTATGTACAACAAGGAAAAATTTTTTTAAAAATTTAAGTGAAATTTAACTACAGTAAAAACCTATGAAAGCTAGAACTTGAATAAGGCAGAAATCTTCCAGAGATATAAAATTCAAGTATTTTTCAGTAAGGTGATTACATTAACAACTATTCTCTGAAAGCCAGAACCTGTGAGAAGTGGATGGAATGGGAGAAATCATGCTATTACTACCCAAATATGGGAAAGTATAGATGCAAAAATGGAAATTCATGTGTACTGTATTTCCACATTGGTGCAGTGCCATCTATCAGGAAATAAATTATTTTTTGTTAGGAGTTTCAAAGCATGCTGAAATACTCAGTTATCCATTTTCTTTTATATCATTATTTTGAGCTTTTATTTTTGTGCTTGTATTTTTTTTTTTCATGGAAATTGATAATATAAACCTTCATGATATTGTGGATTTGAAAACTAAAGATGATGACAACGAAGAAGACAACCATCTAATAAAAAGGTCTTAGCCTTTAAATCAAACACAAGTTTTTAATTACATAAAGGCTTTGAAGGAATTTGGAAAAGTTAAAGAACAAGAATTTTTTTTAAGGCTATGGAGGTAGAAATTTGTTTGAATAACTTTATGAAAACCCAAAGACACCTAAGCAAACATTAAATTGTTCTATTAAAAAGTGAACTTTACCCACTTATTTGTATGTAAAATGAGGCATCTGTAACAAATACAATTTGAATAAACATATGTTAATTATAAAAAAAAACCTCAATCTCCTAATTTTTCATCTAATCTCTGAAAAGGGAAAAGAAACATTTTTGGGACATTTCTGTAGACAGTAGAGAACAGTAGAAAAACAATTGCAGAAAACTTATGCAACATGAAAAACAAGATGGTCCCATCAAGTTCTGGCTTTTGCAGGTTTTATTGTATAAAGTATAATAAAAATATACAAATAGTTTATCACTCTAATTATCATTTACTGATGAAAATAAAAAATTATGTTATAAGATGGTAATCAATTTTGTAACTTTTTATACTTTCTATTATATTCACACTGTATAAAGGCTACAATATTAATTTTATGTTTTTTTTTAATATAAAAAAGATAGTTTTATCATGCAAATCCTAATAAATAAATCTTATTTCAAAATTGCATAAAATGAGATTTATAAGTGCATATGTGCATATGTGCATATAAGTGCATATGTGTTTAATGAAACTGCAAAATTTGAACATTTGTTTAAATATTCAATCAGAAATTCTGAGTTATGCAATTTTATTAAATTTACAGAAATATTTGTCCAGTTAGTTACTTTTTTGTAGAATCTATTTATATGAAAAAGAAAAGATAAATCTCTAATTGCAAAATAATTCTTGAGAATTATATTAAAATTTAATCAAGAAAAAGAGCATTTATTTAACTCCTCAAGTCATATATTTAGATAGATGTTTATTTTTAACATAAAATACCATATGTTATTTATTTAATATAAGCATCTCCCATTTACAAAAGTTTGCTTTATTCTACTTTTACAAAATACCTAAATTAGTACCTGTTTTTGTTAATCAAAGGAAGTTCAAAGATGATTTTTATTTTTATGAAAAGAGGCAAAAAGGAAAAATAACATTTAGCATTTATTTTGTAGTCAGTCATTTTAGAGAGAGTATGCATGTAAGCAGTGAGAGGCATCTCCAAGCTTCTCTTCATGTAACTACATTCATTATCAAGCTATCACAGCTTTGAACTATGTGAGAATCTGTGATATCTTGATATTAAATTAAGGTGACCAGATGTCCAGATTTTTAATAAATTTGTCCCTCGTACCGTGGCGTTTTAAAAAAGTCCCAACTTTTTGGAAGGATTAAATTTTTGTCAATTATGTTTCATAAACTTGTGTCTTATATTTAAGATTCGGTAAAGATTGTTTCGTATTGTGGTGTATGCCATATTAGATATATATTTTGTTCTAATTTTTGTATATTTTCCTTTTTTTCCTCTATTGTTTGTCTCTTCTAGAAATTTCCTTCCCAACCCTTCCTACTTGGGTGGTGGTGACTAATCCCTTTAGAACAAAAGAGAGGAATGTGACCCTGAGGATTGTGTCTGTGAACAACAGGCATTCTTTGCTGGGACATTACAATATTGAACATTTTCATTGGGTCATGTTAAAACAAGAACTTCATCAGGAAGATATGCAAAAATCATTCGATCACATTAGTCAACATTTTCCAAAAATGATCTTTTTAATGAAATATCAGTATTAAAAAAATATATTGATAAGGAAAAGGTTAAATCTTGGGTATCAGCAAAAATCTCAACAGAGAACAAATGGTAAAGTGTGGACATCCGACAAATCACAATTAAGTGTTGAGACTATAAAAGCAATATTATGTGTAAAATATATTTTAACAAATTCTTGTGAATTTGTTAAATTATATTTTACAAATTCACTTACAAATTTCTATATTAAACAATGACAGCAATTTATTTAAAAAAATTCACTCAAATGAGAAATATGTAAAAGCATAGAGTTTTTAAAAATTTACAATAGAGTATATATTTATTATATTTGTAAATTTTACATATGTTGAAATTTAAAAAAATACAATTTATGCATTTTTTTATGATAAAATTTTGTTGCTTTAGAACAATTTTTTTAAACAAGACAACCCCTCCCCCTCCCTGTGAATTTTGTCCCGCTTTACCAATGTTAAAATCTGGTCACCTTATATTAAATGTATCTTTTAATTCAATTTATATATATCAAGTCTATCAATTTAATTTATTCATCCAGTAGCAAAACTTGTCTTAAAGTGCAAAATGTCTAAGAGAACTCTTAAAGGTATTACATTTATTATAAAACTAGACATAATTTAGTGTTTTGTGTGTGATGAATGAAGTAAAGACATCATGCATTGGACTTTCATGTGTCCTCTATTCCTACTATTTACGTGCAGAGAGAAAGAATCTTGAAAGCTGTTGAAGTTTCTATTGGTTCTGCCTGTAGCAAAATACTCTCATTTAGTTGGTGTTTAGTACTGAATAAAATGGAAAGTCTATTGCTTGAGTGGATTGATGTGTACAAATGTGGTGTTCTTTTGAGATCTTTACCTATTGAGAAGACTGGCTGATTTTTTCTTAAGCTGAAACAAAGAATGGATGATGATGAACATGTTGCAAAAGTGGAATTTACAAGGCAACAGCAGTTTCATAACATAAAAGTTATGTACTGGAGAGAGTACTTCTGGAGTAGCTCCACTAACTACACTGTACTCACATTTTTACTTTATATATGCTGCATATTTATATTTATCATATCATTCCTGCTTTACTACATATTAGTGTTAGTTGGTAGGTTAATTTTGGATTTAGTAATGCTCAAAAATGTTTTCTGCATAAATTAATGGCAATTGTTTGTTTGCTTTTTGCCATCTTGGCTTACAAAAAATTTATAGGGACACTTCCTTGAATAATGGAAGAAATCTATATAGATATATATGTTAAAATGTATATTTAGGTTTAATATTTATCTTAATTTTCCTATTTTTTAGTAGGAAAGTAGGAAATATCCTGCTTTTTAGGAAATTGTCCTAATTTTTCTACTTTTTTTGTTTTTAAGTGATAGTATGAGATAAATTTTTTTTCAAAATAAAGCATTTTCTTGGTTCTGCTATTCCTTTCTACATTTATATATGTAATGCACAATCTTTTGATCACTAAATAGTAAACTTTAAATTTTTAATTTAAAGAAATTAATTTTTTTTATCTGAAAATCTCAGAATAGTTTTATAGTATTTAATCAAGTTCCACTGAAGACCACAAGAGGAAGATTAATGGTACAGGTTTTTCTAGCCATTTATTTATTTTATCGTTTTCGAAAATTACAAAGAATTGGAAAAATAACTAATTAATAGTTATTTTTCCAATTTAATAATCTATTAAAGATCTCACAGACCGGATAGAAACTTTTCGCCAGCCGTAGCTGGCCCGCGGGTTGCCCGCCGTTGATCTAGTCTACTCATGATTCACATAATCGGGCGAGGGTGGCCGAATATCTAGCAGGCGGCTAACAGCCCACAACCGCTCCAGGATATAAAGTTGTGTACTCTTTACGCGTGTGTCGCTTCTACCAGCTAAACCATGACGTTGGTGCTCTGTAAAGCGCATGCGCCAATGCCTATAATCTGGCTGCTTGGAAGTTGACAGGCAGGCGGCTAACAGCTCAGAACCGGTCCGGGATATAAAGTTGGACTCTTTACGCGTGTATCGCTTCTACCAGCTAAACCGGGTGAGGTTAGTGCACTGTAAACCGCGTGTGCTAATGCCTGTATAATCTGGCTGATTAGAAACTGACCCGGTTTCGACATTACTTCCGCCACCGAATTATTCGAATATACAATAGCAATCTTATCTGTTTTTTTTCACATGTAGTATAGAAATTTGTAAAAGATACATAATGCAGTTATAATAAAATATTAATTTTAATTAATTCAAAGTACGTTAAAATATGAAAATTTATATTTTATAAAATACAAGGGAAGGTCATTGGAAGGTGGAATCGGCGCTTCCATCGCTTCCAATGACGGCACGCCACTGAGATATACGTTACATCAAAGGTATGTACAATATTATAACTGATACACTCTCTCAGATAGCATCAATGGAAATGTTTCCACCCATCAATACTCATACATTGCACGAACACGGGAACACAATGAGCAAGCAAACTAAAAGCACTGCTGGTAAACAATCAAACATTACAACTCAGCAAACTGATGCTACTGAGCACTAATACAGAACTATACTGTTACACATCTACGGATACAGTGAGACCTTACATACCAAAGGAACATCACTACAAAGTCTTCAAGACAATGCCCAATCTTTCACACCTGCATAACCTGTCAAAGAGCAAAAGTTGATTGCCATGTCACCAGCCCATTGGATTCCTTCTCAATATCGAGTGAGAGATTTGAACACATACACCTAGACCCAGTAGGACCACTACCACCATCCCAGAGTTACATGTACACCCTCACAATAATAGACTGTGTTTACACGATGGCCTGAAGTCATCTCTATTACAGACATTAGGTCTGAGATAGTTGCCCAGGCATTTGTGTCTGGTTGGATATTCTGCTTTGACATCTCACAACGAATTTCCAGTGACCAAGGATGACAGTTTGAAGCAGAATTATTCAAGGCCCTAACCAAGCTTTTGGGAATAGATAAAATACACACAATCGCTTTTAACCCTAAAGCAAATGAAATGGTGGACGATTATATCGACCACTCAAGGCAGCAATAAAAAGTCATATGACAGAACACTGGGTAGATGTTCTGCCAACCATCTTACTGGTATTCTGCTCAGCATTTAAGAAGGACATAGGAGCCACAACAGCAATACTTGTATATGGAACAGCCCTTCGACTACCAGGTGACAGAAATCAACAAAAAACACAGATCCAAAAGAGTTTGTAGAGACACTTAGGGAGGCCATGTGATGATTACACCCAGAACTGGCAGCTAACCATACATTGCATAGGACAACGTTCATATACAAGGGCCTACAGAAATGTTCATACGTTTTTGTATGGCAAGACTGCATCTGTAAACCGCTACAACCAACTTACAACCACTTATCAGCTTTTCTGGCCCATATAGGGTAATCGGAAAGGCTGATAAGTGGTTACAGTTAAGATTAAAGATTGTGAGATCAACTGGCTGAAGCTTGCCTTCTTCCTAGGAGAGACAGACACAGCATATACTGGACCACTGCTGCCACTCAAGCAAACATGTTCAGGGAGAAAAGGGCACTTTCTTGCACGATTTTGTGTCTGACGACACTGGAGGGGGAGTGCTGTGGCAGTAGAAGGTGCAATCCGGGTGAGAGGAAGGTTGGCAACACGAAAAGTAAGAAAATGACGTCACGAGATGACAACAACACTTACTTACTTTGACATGAGGATGACAGGTACGATCCACGTATTTCCACCCTTTTGGTGCAGAACAAATGACTAGACTCATACGCTGATGAATGGGGTTTATATACTTGACTCTTTGTGTAAATGTCACTTCAAATACCAACAAATGTAATTGCAAAATTTAGTGAAGAATTTACTTTGGAAAAATAAAGTTAGTTCTGAGTAAAGATTAAGTGTAGTAGGAATCCTTATTGTAATAATTGAGATCAAACCCACTTCAGATGATTGTAACTACAAACTTTGTATAGCTACATCACTGATTTGTGAAATCTATCTTAATTTTTAATTCGAAATAAGTTGATTAAAAAATACAAATGTAATTAGGCCAACTCCACCCAACCACCAAAAATTGTAATTACATTATACTGTATTTTTATTAATACAAAAGAATCTTGTTTTAATGGTGCACTCAGGCTGCTGAAAATTATTCATTGTTCTGTTATCTGTTATCTGTTATTGTTCTGAATCTGTTATATCATGAACAATGGATTACCCACACACCCAGGAAAATATTCATTATTCAAAAAATTCCTGCTTTTTAACCCCTATATGTAAGAAATACTTGAAGTTATTCAGTCTCTTGAGATCTTTATTCTTTATTCTATAGAAACACGTATGTTTGTAACATACATGTATATTATGCTGTATATCAGGGGTGGCCAACAAGTCAATCGCGATCGACCGGTCGATCGCTAGCGATGTCTTGACTTAATGTATTATATTTGTAACCGAACGCAACTGTATGCATGCAGTTATGACTCGACTCATAAGCAGTGAGTGCACTTCGTACTGAAACAGTGTATAAACATAGTATGTATTTCACACTTCCCCCTCCCCACTTAGACTATGCCTATGACAACAAGTCGATCGCGACACATTTTTACGATAAAAAGTAGATCTTATGTGCACAAAAGTTGGCCACCCCTGCTGTATATGATTGTATATTATGTTATTCATGTATACAACAAAGCTGACAAAAAGTATATATACTGTAAGCATAAAAAGAGGCAAATTACATATGCTCATTAGCACCACTTTGCTTGACTTCATAATTTGTTAAAAAAACTTTTCCATCTTGTCACTTTTCTATCTATATAACTGAGTTCAATTGTACTATCATCACCAAAGTTTTTTTGTAACATTTCTGGCATTTTGTATCAGTAATTCCACTGCAAAAACAAAATATAATGCATGTTCTTTACTCAATTACACTCAACATTTTGAAAAATTGCTAGCACAAAAATTCTTTGCACACAAATGAAAACAGACTGTCATATCAAATGATGAAAAAAAGCAGATGTATTTTCTTGCACATGTGCAGTTTAAATGAACCATTTCCAATACTTTATTTTATATACAGGGTGTAACAAGAAAGATGGTCACAACTTTAAGGGGTGATAGAACTTGGCAAAAGTAACAATTGTCATAATACAATGTACGGGGAATGTGAAATTTGAACATGGAAACACAGTAAGTACAAAGAATATGGAAAATGAAAAGTTGTTTTGATCACATATTTACAAGAAATAATGTTTCATATTTACAACAATTGTTCAAATGAGCGACCATCAACTGCAATACATGTATCACAATAGTGATGGAGTGATTGGTGTACACTTTGGAAGATATCCTGCTTGTCATACACTTATGCAGCAGTGGTGCTAATTCTGATGATAAGGTCTTCAGGAGAGTCAATGAGCATCTTGTAAAGAGGCTTTTCAGATGTCCGCAGAGAAAGAAATCAAGGCAGGAGAGGTCAGGAGATCTAGGGGGCCGAAGGATGGATCCACCACATCTAGTCCATTGGTTTGGAAATTAAGTTTTTAGATAGTGCTGTACTTCATGGTGCTATGGGTCAGCACTTCGTTGTGCTGAAATCACATGGACATTTTCTGGAACACTTTCCAATAAATCGGGCAGGACTTGCTGAAGGTAAATACTGTACTTGGTTTCATTGAGGTGTTGTGGTAAGATGTACAGGGTTATCGTTCCTCATGAAGCACACACCATACCGTCATTTGACACACACTATGGGAATGTTCCACCACTTACTTCTGACTGATCTTCCACATCACCCTGAATTGCCTATATCCTATTTGGCATTCTTACTGTCTGTGAACCACCCACATCATGTCTGTGATCAAGGAACGACCCCATGTCACAGTTGTCTGTGCAGATGCTGAAAAGTTCTCTGATTAGGGACTGACTTATTTGGAAAATGCTCTCGGTAAAGACATTGTGCTTTGACAGCATTGCTATTTGAGCTCTGTATATGAAATGCATGTCCACCTTCTCAGCATTTGAATACTGTTGCATCTCTGCAACCATACACCTTCTAAGTGACTGTGTGTGCAAAATGTGGCCCTTCTCACCAGCAAGCACCCTCTTGTGGCAAACCACTTGGTTTCCGATCATGCATTGTATTACAATTGTTACTTTTTCCATGTTCTATCATCTTAAAGTTGTGATTATCTTTCCTGTTAAATCCTGTATATATATAGTCTATTTTATTCTATACATTTTGTCTAGAATTTTTAAGAAATAAAACTTTATTTTTTATGTTGTGATTTTAGTTCATTTGATCATTATTGAGAGTTCATTGAAAGATAAATAGCTTCAAAGTATCCAAATTAATACTAAAAAATTTGAATGATTGTATTTTTTTAATACAAATTTAAATTTCAAATGGAATAATAGCAAATTTTTAACCAATAATTTGAATTAATTGGATATGATTATCTAAGAAAAATTTTTAACTAATAAAAGGCTAATGAAAATAAGCATTATTGCAATAAAAGAGAAAACTATTATTATTTATTATTATGTTTAGGAATATCCTAATTATATGGCATTTTTTAACATTAGCTCTTTTCTGTAATGTGATATATGTGCTGTTGTGAAACTTTAATGTTTCTAGAGTTTTGTGTAATGTATGTATGTGGTATGACATTTGTTCAGGAAAGGACTTTTCAAAGCATTATTGAAAATCCTTCTTAGGGATACACTCAAACCTGTTTTTGTGCAGTCTTTTTTTTTGCGATTTTTTACATGTGCAATGTGTTTTGTGCAATTATTTTTGTGCAGTATACCAATGTGATTGAAATTCATATACCGCACACAAAAAATCACACAAAACAAATCGCACAAATAAAAAATCGCACAAAAATAGACCGCACAAAAACAGGTTTGAGTGTACTCTCTATGAAACTTGCAGCAATTATTTAATATCATTAGTAAGATCAAAATCATTTCATTTGCCATTTTTACAATTTAGTTTAAGAAACAAAAACAGTTAGTGACAAATGAATCAAGTAAGGAAATGATTAGAAATCACAGTATCTAAAAGTAACAATGTTTTGTGAACTAAGATGTTATGCAAGAGAATCTGTTGTTTTCTAAATTTTTTTTTTGTATCACACTTCAATATTAGTTACATAAATAGTTTTTCTTTTTATTTACATTTATTAATTTTTTTATACTTTTAGTATTTATGAATAATAAAGCATTAATTATTGATGCTATAAAAAATTTTTGTAATTCAATTGGATTAGGTGCATGTTTTGTGTAGAATATTTGAATAAGATGTGAAATCAACAATTTGTGCAAGTATTTTAAAACTTGTTTTCAGTATGCTATTTTGAGAAATGAATATCAGCTTTATGTATTTTTCTGAAGTAACATTTGATTAGAAATTATTATATTATCATCAACGGCAATTAGCAGCGAAGTTTAACTGTCAGGCAACCTTCCTTTTTTGATTCCATGATTGTCAATTGCGGAATGTAATGAAATTGTATTATGAGAAAAAATAATAAAATTGTTTTATTATTTTGATAATTTTTCTTATTGTACTTAAGAAAATATTAAATATTAAAAAAATACAGTATTTTTAAAGTTAAAATAAGATTAAACTAACGAAAACTAAAACCAAAGTGATGGGAGAGATACAACACGCTTGTATATCGATAACGTAATACACACAACTGAAGAGCGAACGAAAAGAACCAAGTTGAATTAATTAAGTCGGAAAAAAGAAAGTGTGCATTATAATTGAGAAAATGCGAGTATTATATTAATCTTTATAATATTGGTATTAAATCTGTCTTATAAAATCCTGACGACTCTTGTAAATCGAGTTATCCGATAAGAATAAAATACAATACCAATATAGCTCTATCGTTGAAAAAATTCCCTTATTTTTGCTCACCTCAAGTTTTGCTTAGTAGAAATGGCTAAAAAGTGTGCAAAATACGTACAGAAATATGGTATTACAGCACCACCTGTATTGGACGACCACCTGTCTAAAAGACCACTTTTTGAAGGAACCGTGGGTGGTCGCCATAGACAGGTTTTACTGTATATATCGGATAATTCAAGGTTTTGCTTTTAAACTGATGTTTTACAAAAATTCAAACATAATTGCTTTAATTTTTTACTATAAAGTCTTCATAAATAATTAATTTGAATTGCTTTAAAATTGTCTTTAATTATTGATTATAATCATTTCTATTTGCCTTGATATTATAATGAATGCTATAGCAATTTTCTGTGTCATGATTCATTCTTCTGCAGGTTTACAGTGGAAAAGAACAGATTGTGAAGTGCTGTTGTCAGTCATGCATCATGAAGAAAATCAGTGAAAGATTAGACATAATTTTAAGTAAGTTGAGCATGTCTAGAGAGAGTGACTTTTTCTAATATTAATTGTCATAATTAATATAAAACCAAATACTACGTGTCCAAGGAGGCATAAACATTGAGTGCAATTTTCAGTATTATGAAACAGCAATTCTAAGAGATTTTTTTGTTTTTGAACATTTTATTATTGCTCTTTAATTTTCAAATCCTTTTTCTTCCTTGTTCAAATTTGAAAAAAAAAAAAAAAATATCACTGTAAATTAGTTGAGTGGTTTCAATAGCTACATGCAGCTTGTGGGACTTGCAATGTAATTTTATTTTCTTGTTTTCTGCCATATGCCAATATGCAACCCTAATTTAGCTGATATTCTTGACAAAGACATTCAAACTAAACTTAACTAGTGAACAGATGAGAATGAACTATATATTTCTAGTTTGCATATTATTAGCATATATTATTTTAGTATCTGGCAGTTAAGGAGTATGTTGTTACTCAGCAGTTTAAAGACTGCAACTCCATAAGAAAAAATGTATGCAGCCTGTTGGAAACCTACAAAGTTCACTTACATCCTTACAGCAGTGATGAGCAATCTGTAAACAGAGCAGATTGCTCATCACTGCTGTAAATGAAAGGATTTTGGCATATTCTTTTTATGATTTTTTCATGAACAGAAAAGCTTATTATGGGGTTTCAGTATTTTGTAATTACTTTCTTCTACTTTAATAAAAAATTATCATGTTTGATTCTTTTAATCCAAAATGCTAGCAGATTTTGACTCCACTATTCATCAGTAGAATGCTGTTTTCTGTTGATCAATTACTACTTTCAAAATTGTTGAATGCAATATATAGTACATTCCAGTTAATTGGCATTGTCATTTATTTGGGACATATATTGAAAGATGGAAACAAGATAGGTAATATAAGGCATATTTACTTCATTTATTTGGGACATCCCAACCACTTTATTGAGACAGCATAAGCAAAAAAGAAGAGTATGTTAATGGACCAATGTTAAAATCCAAACCAGAAAAGTTAGCCACAAACATGGGTCATATGAATTTCAAAGTTATAGATAGGTGGTCATCACAAAGGAAAACCAGACATGAAATAAAATTTAAGAGGGCACATGGTGCTGACACTAAAAGTGCCAAAAAGTGTAAATCAATTAAGTTGCCAGAATTGCTGCAGAAATTTAGTCCTGATCAAATCTACAATGCAGATGAAACAGGACTGTTTTATTTTACCACTCCAGAACCCCAGATGGTTTCCTCAGTTATAAACATGAAATAAAGTACAGTAGAGCGTCGATAAGTGGAACGTCGGTAAGTGGAATGGCCGGAAAGTTGAACGATTTTCAGTCGGACTGTGTCGTGCTGAATCGAATGTTTTTGATACTAAATTTACTTCTAAAGTATAATTTTCATGTTTTTTATATTCTTTAATATATTTATTTTGTTTGTACAAAATGCAGAAATAATTTTTAACGATACGATATATTTATAACGATACGATGATTATTATAAAAATTTTCGTTAGGCTTAAAATCGACGAAAATTCAACACGAAGCGACACGCAACGGAGAAAAATTCAACAGGAAGTGATACGCAACGGAGAAAAATTTGAACATCGGACAGGTTAATGTATTTTTTCGTACAAAGTCGGAAACTGGAACAAATCATTAACTGGAAGGACCCCAGTCCCCAATTGGTTCCACTTATCGACGCTCTACTGTACTGTCAGATTCAAAAAACACAATGGATTGCATTATTGTATATGCTACTGTACATTGTCACGAATTGATGTACGAAAGTTATTAGTCATTGGAATGCATGCTAGTCCTTGCTAATTCTTTAAGATCTTAGAATCAACTGTTTACAATTGAGGAAATGACTTATGAGTTGAGATGCAAAACTGCTAAAAAAGCCATGAACAGTTTTGCTACTTTTCAAAACTCTGTTGCTTATCCTCATGTAGAGTGTTTGAAAAGCATTTATCTGGAGTTTCTTTCATACAACCATTGGATGTGAGAATCATAAAAAATTTGAAAACATTATGTTGTGGAAGGCTAGTACAATAATTTCTTCAATTGAAGAAAATATCTTAACATTATCTACAAAACCAGATGAAATTAGTTTTAAGGTTACTATTATACGAGCAATACAATATGCCACTGAAGTTGAAGAAAAGTAAGCAGTATTACAATTTGAAACTGCATTTCTCATTATGGTTTTAAGACTTAAGTATTGGAAATGCCAGATGTAAGCTATAACTATAGTGAATTTGCTTATGAACTACAAAATGTTACAAATCACAAAGAATTCATAAAAAATTTATTAAAGAAATACATTGATAAAAATGTTTCATGTTGCAGTGAAAATGAGGATTGTGTAGATGCAATTTTTGAACAAATTGTGTTGGAGAAACACCTAAAAAGTAAAGAAAATAAGGATAGTGATGGAGACTACTCCTGATAAAGACTTCGTGACTAAGAAGTCAGAAAATATATTCCTGAACTAAGACAATATTTTATGCAAGATGGAAATGAAGGAAATTTTATTTCTGTGTTGTATGCTTACACTGATTTTGTTCTCTTGCATAGTATTAAAAAATGCATCAAGATATGCTCTATAAATTTCTGCAAAAATAATTGTTCTTTTTTTTTGTTTAATGATTATATTTTAATATATTATTTTTGAACTTGAATTTATTTACATATATTATTTATACTGAATATTAATTATATTGTTTAATAAATGATTTTTGTATCTTTATTGTTCCTTTTTGATGTAAGATTTTTGTCTGTTTTCTTAAAATTGTCTTATTGGGACAGCTTAATCAGGACAAATTAGTCAGGTTCTACATGTATCAAACCAAATAGCACTGTTCTTGCTATTTGGTTTGATACATGTATAATTAGTATTACAAATAGCAAATTTTTTGAGTTGCTGTTTCTTTTTGCAAAACTGTACTTATTTAATTCTGTTCACATTCTCTACATAATTGTTTAAAATATGCTCAAAGAAGTCACATCTTTACTCCAGTTTTATGATAATATTTTTATTGTAATTCGTTCACAATAATCACAAAAGTTTTTATTTGCATAGAAATTTTACTGTAAACAAATGTAACTATTTATATGATCATTATTATTTCTTAACACTGAAGGGGATTTTTCGAAATCCTCCCCCCCGCAGAGGAGAGGGAAAGGATTAAGGCTTATTCTGAAGAACTCTGGTTCCACTGTACTATTTTAAATGCAATTTTTGTGTTTTTGACATCATTTTAGTAGGGTAAGTCATGAGAATGCATATTAAGAAGAGATTTTTGTAAATTCCACCCCCTGAGGAAAGAGGAGGTGAGAGTTAGTTTTAGTCATTTTAAAGTGTAAATAATAAAGAAGATTTTAGAATTTAAAATTAAACATTTTATTCAAGTAAGGTTATCATCAAGTAAGTTATTCTCCATTATAATGAAAAATTTTCTGATTTTTTCTTATTCTATGGGTTATGTCATTTTTTATTTTTTAGGTTACTTAAACTAAAGATTTATTCAGTTAAAATCCAATGATAATTTTAATCATTTTTTTCTATTAGATATCCGATAAATAGAATAGTGAAAACAAAATTTCTTATAAATTTGACCCTAATCTTATAATATAATCAAGATAGGTTAATAATAATAATAATATTAAGTGCAGAGCCCAAATGGTTAGGAGTTAAAAATTAAAATTTAGTACACAGGGTATGTCATGAGAATGTACACAAAAAAGAGATTTTCCAAAATTCTCCCCTCCACAGGGGAGAGCGAGAGGGTTAAGGATTACCCTGAATTCAGATTTTACTGTACTGTTTTAGATGCAGTTTTTTGCAGGAATTCAAACATATTTTTAGACCCATCTAAAATTTTTCTAATTAGTCTTGGAAGAGGGTGAACCTAATTCTTGCACTTGGTAAAAGTGGGTAAGATTGGTTATGATTTAATCTTAATCATCACTATTGTAACTTTTTGCCCAAACAACACTGGGCTCATCTGCTAGTGTATATATATATTATATATAATTATAAATGATACTAATCATTAATATTGACATACACGCGTGCACACACACACACACGCATGCATATATATATATATATATGTATATACACAGTGTATATACCGTATTTTACGGACTATAAGACGCATTTTTTTCTTCGAAAAATTGCCTCCAAAATTCAGGTGCGTCTTATAGTCCGTAGCATCTTATATGTATTTTATATGTATTTTAAAAAAAAAAAAAATGCTTAAAAATTAAAGTGCGTCTTATAGTCTGTAGCGTCTTATAGTCCGTAAAATACGGTATTCATATTCATACTGTGTGTGGGGTGTGTGTCTGTTGTCTGTGTATTATACCATAAATTCTCAAATAATTTTCAAAGTAAACAGCCTCACTGAATTAACATATTGCTTACTTAACCCATACAAATCAGGAAGCATACAAATAATTTTTTGATAACTTTCTTAAGAATATTTTTGCATTCTTAACAGACATTTATCTATTTTAGCATAGCTAGCATGCTTTTTCCTTCCTTTTTAGTAAACTCCTTTTTGTCAAACTACAACCACTCTTCTCATCTTACTTGAACTGCTGCTTTCAGAACTTATTCCACAATACATCACATAGTTGTAAGACATTAGTCATTCTTGCTGAAATATACATCCTGGGTGTTGTTTTTCTTTTTGATATTATTGGTGGCTAGAGTGTGAGCTCAATGCATGCTTTAGATAAGTAAAACACTTCTATGCAGACAAAGGGTCACCATTCCAGCTCCTCCTACACCACACATCTATGCATTTGCTAAGATCCACAAGGAAGGCTCCCATCTTCAACTGATGTGCTTCACCTTCCATTTATGTCAAGAGAATTCTTAATCAATTTATTAAGATTAACCTCTAACAATCTTTGTATGTAATTACTGGTCCCATTGTTTACTCCAGAGACTATGCAACCTTACTATGCAGGGAGAAATTTACATAATGGTATGCAATTTTTAGTCACTTTTTCATCTATCAAGATTGAACCTAGCTTCTGTGAATTGCATAACTTTCTCCTTTTCAACACTACTCAATTAGACATTGTAACTGTGATGATGATGTGTCCTTCAATAGAGCATGTCTACTACATTACATGTTCTATCAAACTACACTCCTCAAAAGTGAAATTGTAACACTGCAAAGAAATGTGTGTAGCCACATGCAATTTGCAGGACCTGTCAGAGACATGCAAATGATTAAGTTTACATCTACCTCAGGTCATGTGATATCCAGTTTTGGGTGATATAGGCCAGCAGCTGGCTTGAGCTGTAAATGCTATCAGCAACAGTTTACAGCATAGAAGCATAGAAAATGCCTCAGAATAGATAGCAAGCTCAATATCACTAATTAATGTATGGAAAATGGGACTGTATCCTGGAGCTGTAAGACCTCGGTTTGTTGATATGCATGGCAAGATATGAGTACCATTCAGTGATGTGTGTCATGATGGATGCAGAAACATCTGTGAACATGCCAAAGAAGAAGTGGATTGCACCAGCACACAACAGAGTGCATAGACCAGCAGATTTGTTGCACAGTCCATCAGGACCCATTTACCATGGCACATGACATCTAAAGCTGCCTGTCACTGTCAATGGCACTATTAACAACTCAACACAGGGCTGCACACCTGGTGTGGTGTCTTCATCATTGCAACTGGACCACTGAATGGTATTGGGTGTTGTTTACAAATAAATCCTGCTTCTCTCTATGGAGGAATGATGGCCTTGGACAGGTATGACAGTATCCTAGGAAATATAGTAAAACCTGTCTATGGCGACCACCCATGGTTCCTTCAAAAAGTGGTCTTTTAGACAGGTGGTCGTCCAATGCAGGTGGTGCTGTAATACCATATTTCTGTATGTATTTTGCACACTTTTTAGCCATTTCTACTAAGCAAAATACGAGGTGAGCAAAAATAAGGGAATTTTTTCAACGATAGAGCTATATTGGTATTGTATTTTATTCTTATCGGATAACTCGATTTACAAGAGTTGTCGTGATTTTATAAGACAGATTAAATACCAATATTATAAAGATTAATACAATACTCGCATTTTCTCGATTATAATGCACACTTTCTTTTTTCCGACTTACTTAATTCAACTTGGTTCTGTTTGTTTGCTCCTCAGTTGTGTGTATTACGTTATCGATATACAAGTGTGTTGTATATCTCCCATCACTTTGGTTTTGGTTTTCGTTAGTTTAATCTTATTTTAACTTTAAAAATACTGTATTTTTTTAATATTTAATATTTTCTTAAGTACAATAAGAAAAATTATTAATTAATAATAAAACAATTTTATTATTTTTTCTCATAATACGATTTCATTACATTTTGCGATTGACAATCACGGAATCAAAATAGGAAGGTTGCCGATGTGATAAACCATTTTCACTTTCTCTGATAACTTTAACATGATCTTCTAATGACAGCACTTTGCATTTCTTTTGTTTTTAGGACAATTTCGAACAAAATGAAATGAATTTCCTTTGTTGCTAGACTAATTCATTAACACCTGCACCTAATTTCAAGGGTGGGAGACGTGCCCGAGGTGGGTTCAAACAAGAGTTTAGATTAGATATATTCTCAGAAGTGGTCGCTTATTACAGTTGTTGTATGCTGTTTTGGACCAAAAATTTATGCCTGCGGTCGCGTTACACAGGTGGTCATTTAATATGGGTAACTTATACAAAGACTATGTATAAACTATTCCGTGCCAGAAATTTTTGCCCATTTTGACAGGTGCCGATCGAATGCAGGTGTTTGCCTAAGCAGTTTTCACTGTACCAGTCCTTTTCACTGAGTGTCACATCTATCCCACACTGGGCATCATGGTTTGGGAAGGTATTGTGTTCAATCAGTGGACAGCAGATCAATATGTCACATGAATTGTGGGACCTGTGGTTTGGCCACTGGTGCAGGCTGCACTTGACGCTGTGTTCCAGCAAGATAATGTCTGACTGCACATCGATTGCATGGTGAACTCTCACCAGTCTGAACAGAATTCGCATCCTTTCCTGGCCAGCAGCCATGCTGGATCTCTCTCCCATTGAACACCTGTAGGAGCTCATCTGATATGAGGCATATGGAAATTACCACCTATACTATAGATGAAATGCACGTTGCAGTGGATGCAGCTTGGTAAGGGATACCTCAGGCAAGCATTAATTGTCTCATTGATAGTAAGCCTTGCCATATAGCAACCTGTACAGCTGCTGTGGGAGCCATATTCATTACTGAATAAACAGGTGTCTGCTATGCATTTTAGTTTGTTTTAATCATTTACATATCTCTGTCATCTTACCAGATCTGCAATGTGCATGTGGCTATGCACATTCTTTTGTGGTGTTGCAATTTCATTTTTGAGGAGTGTATATTATGGCTCCAACACAACTTGAAATTTATAAAGCTATTATGAAAGGGACTGCAATTAACTTTAAAGATTCTGCACTGCTGTCAGATGCTTGGAGAGCATTATAGGTATCCCTTGCTTAATGTGGAATTTGATTAATGCACAAAATTAATTGCAGCAATCCCTTTATATGTGCAGCAGAAGTTTTAATTTATGCAGCTTTACTAGCTATTTTTACTTAACATAGATACCCTATTTTGATTAACATGATTTTGATATGTAGTAGGATCAAGGGATTAATTAACTGTGTTAATCAAGATACCCATCAAAGGTGGTAGTTAGCGTTTTTCTCCTAATGTCATATCTATGTTCCTGTAGACACTTATGGAGTGAGCGTCTAGTAGTGCCAATGTATTCAAGGTGTCTATTGTAGTTATTGTCTATCAGCGGTACTTTATAAATTCCTGGAGCTCTGCACATGTTTTCTTTGTCATTCCTGTTGCGCAACAATTTGTAAATAGTAGGCAGGCAGTTATATTATAATACCATCTATCTGTCTTTCCTTAATCTTGAGAATGGAGTTAGATAGATAAAAGATGAGACCAGATATGGAAACCATAGGGGTAGGAGGCCTCGATTAACTATATACAAATGTCTGATACAAATTAGAAGTCATATTATTTCAATTCAAAAATTTTCCCCTGAATGACTGGCACAACTCTATTACTAAAGGAAAAGTATGATGTACAGGGTGCAGGCCAGTACTAATTTGAGGTGGAGAGCATATATTTTAAATGAAATAAATTAAAAATATGATTAAAAATTGCAGCCTGGCATTGTGACATAATTTGTATTTGAAAAAATTTAATAACACCCATTCCTGACTGTATTGTTATTTATAATTTGTGTGGTGTATGCCATATAATTCCAAGTTTATATGAATGTGGTGCAATTTTGAGAAGCAATAATTTCTGATTTTCTAGTTAGAAATTAAACTTAATTGAATGATGATGCCGGATTTATCAAGCTATGACTTGGCTGATTAAATATATAGATATAAAGTAATTTATAGTAAGTGTAGGCAATTAAGTTGCTAACTTGTATTAAATTTAATAATTAGAATTAAATTAATGTAGAATATTCTGGAAGAAAAGATTAATTTGGAGTGGATTTGAACTCCCATTTCCTATTCATTGTGCAGAAACATTACTAATTATGCTACCTGAATCTGTTTTCAATAAACTTCTGTCACAAAAACCAAAAACACAGTAGAACTGGTAAAAAATGCACATTAGTGACAATCTTAACATTTCAAATTTGAACTGCACAAGATGGAATTCCTCGATTTGAAATACAGAGGCGGTTTAGATTTATAATGTTAAGGGCCTGAAGATGTCAATTTAATGTGGAGGAAAACATTTGCTAATGTGAGTTTTTACCATTTCTGTTGGTTGTTTGATTTTTGTGACTGTAGAACTGGTTAATCTTAGATAAACCAGATTTATTAAGATTTATCAGTTTTTAACAGTCATTACTTGCCTCCTACTGATCTTTGCTTTTAAACCAATCTATTTAGAAGATATGTGATTCCATAAAAAAAGAAATGGGACTGTTTCCACTGTTCAGTGGTAACACAAAATACAGTATTTTTGCCATCAAGGATCGATGCCTTATAGATTTGAGCATCAGTCTGCAAAGTGGAATTGATTTTCAATCCAGAATGTTTGCTACATGCAATTTTGTAATGTTGTGATAGTATCATATTGCAATTCTAGAATGCACTTGAAAATTGAGAAATGTTAGATTTTTTTTTTTTTATTAAACTTTGAAAATCTCCACAAAGACTTTTCAAATACTTCAAAAGATCTATAGCAACATAAAACATGGACATGACTACAATCTGTGACATCCAAGAAGGCAAGACAAGTCAGAAGTGTAACAAAAAGCATACTTCAGAATCAGAACTGGACAGTATAAATACAAAGTCATATACAAACTTCAAGGTCAGTTCAACAATGAAAGTATGAGAAGTTTAAACATTTTCAGGCAATTCTGTAGATTTTCATCAGGAATAGCTGAGGTCCAAGATGGAATGTTTGAATTCTATAATGGAGTGTGCAAAGAATAGCTACAAAATTTGAATTGTAAATGTGCACTTATTGAATAGTAAATTTGAAATGAAATGTTCAGAGAATCACTGAAAATTGAATGCCCATTCATCAAACTGTGATTTAAAATTTAAAATGTCACCAGAAGTTATGATTATAATTGGATGACTGCATATTTAAAGAGAGACATTGTAGCATGCTTGTCATGCTTGTGAGACTGACAATTTTGCTTTACTGTTGATTTTCTTACCTCCCATATTTGCCTTAAAAATAGTTCAATAGAGAACACAGTCATTTGAATATTAAACAAACTGTGTCCTTTTCTAAAACTGTTATCTGCAAAACATATATTGAGACGTCTTTATAATGTTGAAGAAGACCAGTCTGATATTGAAAAAGACAATATTCATATAGATATTTTGAACGAACACTTTGTTCCTGCCAGTGAATCAAAGTCCAGTGATTTCAAAATCTCAGAGAGTGGAGATGATGTATCAATAAAGAAAAGATCTCTAAAAATACCTGTATCTAATGAAGAACTTTTTTCTTTGTTTTAGTTGATTGTTATAAAATAAAATGTTCAGATGTAACTCAATAGGACTGGGTGATCAAAGGAGAAAAAATGCAGATCCTATGACCAAAATCTTATAATTTTATGATCTTGTAATCTTCACAAACCACCATGTTAGCAAATGTCACATCTTACATTGGTAAAGATGAAACAAAATAGATAATTATGGAACCAGACTGCACCCCAGGTATATATTCTCAACAAAATATTAGATAAGAAACACCAGATCCTGCTGGATGTGCACAAAGATATATATTACAAGACAGATTAGCCAGCACCTAGCAACTAGTCATAGATGATAGAATCCTAAAATAAACAGTTCCATGTACTACCATTCCAGATTTTCTGCCAAAAGTCTCCGAAAAATGATTTGTTTCATAGTAAATTAGTAAAACCATTACCCCATATTCTGCCATCCTCCAACCATGATTTTAAATAAAATTGTTATTTTCTGTACAAAATATTTTGGATAAACCACCACAATTTTTTATCGTCAGAAAAATTAAGGTAAAATATTCTGGGAATGAGAATTCCTAGCAATTTTAAAATGTGAGAAACAAGAAGTTTTGTCACTAATAATGGTCTTTTTTACCCAATTGATGGTTAGGAGTGACTGTTATGACAGTTAAGATCTGCACTCGGCCCAAATAATGGTTAGTGAGAGCTTGACACACATTGTCAGTCAAGTCAGAAACTGTTCAGATCTTTTTGTGTTCTGAATTCTTGCTGTAGAGTACATACTGTGCTGTACACTATAATTGTTTGTCTTTTACACAACAGAGAAGAAAAAATTTTCCTTACAATCATCAAAAAGCAAGAAATTGTGCATATAGTGAAACCCATCCATTCTGTTCTCAAAAATATATTGCTAATCACTTCTATTGTCTGGAAGAAAAATGTAAATAGATGAGTTAAAACACCACCTGGTAAACTGGAGTGATATAATAAACCTTTTAATAACAATTTCTGACAACACTCACAACTTGGACACTAAGGATGAAAACTGATACAATTAACATAGAAACACAAGCCATATCATTCTTGAATATAACCACATATGTTACCACTGTGTAAGTAAATAGTGAATCTAAAAGAGACCAAATTGACTTCCAGGTACAATCTTACCATTTTAACATCCTTAGGAATGGAAAGGATAGACTAATACGTTTATCAGGGTTCCTTTGAGCTATAAAGTTCCTTTGAGAGAAGACCAATTTGGATATGAACTTGAATATATTAGTTCCACCACAAGGTCACTCAAAATAAGAATAAGCTGAATACAAATATGACATCAACAAAAAGAAACAAAACAAAATTATATTTGTTGATACCATTGTATGCAATGGATAATGACATGCATGCCTTCCTCAACAAGGCTACCAACCATCGTCAAGAGATCAAACACACCAATTTTTTCAAAATACTAGAAGCATTGGAAATAATTAAATCTGGTAAAAAGGGCCACTGCAAAAAAATTCAAAGACGAAAAACAACTATCATACGCACAGCAACCCTTATATAATCACATTACCAATCTATGATGTAACAGTATGATGTAGGGACAGTATAATGAAAAGTTTGTGGTTATATTTATATAATCTTTAAGCACTTACTTTTTATTTTTATATTTTTTGGTATCTCTATTTACTTTTATATTTACTGTTACTTTTTATACTTACTGTTATTTATATTTATGTTTTAAGAATTTATTTTGTTTAATTTTTCATAAAAGCCATTTTTCTATTCAATCACTCCATCATCAAATATACAGACCTGAAGATCTCCAATTTCAGATTGAAAACATTAGTAAAAAAATTTTTATTTCAAACTAAAATCTCATTGGAATACAATTTAAAGCTTTTGGATTGAAGTATTAGTATCAATAAATAGATGGATGGTAAGAGATATTTTAAAGCAAAAAAGCAAGTGGATGAATGCAGAAAATAGAGCTACTAGAAAACTGAAAACTGGAAAATGTGATGAACTTGAAAAAGGATTAGTGATATGGATTGTGCAAGAAAATGCAAAGAATGGCACTGTCACAGATGATGTGGTAGGAAAGCAAGCAGAAATATTTTGAGCAGCAGATTAATATAAGCAATTTTAGTTACAGCAATGGGTGGCTGCATTGGTTTAAACAGGGTCTTGACTTATCACAGCAAAAGAAAGAAAAAGAAACATGGTAAAACTGCTGATGTTGATTTGAATGTTGTAGAAGAGGGAAGAACTAGTCTGTCAACAATAATAGAGTGGTATGATATGAAGGATGTATATAACATGGATGAAACTGCTTTACTTTACTGATTACAACCTGATAAAACAATTGCTCATGCACCTGTGAAAGGCTGCAAGAACAAACATAGAAATACAATTGCCTTTTGTTGTAATTCAGACACTATGACTGTTATTGAAGATTTGCAAAGCCTTGTATTTTAAAAATTTTGATTCTTCTATTTATTACCATTACAAGCACAACAAAAATGAATGGATAACAGCCTTACTTTTCCAAGAATTTGTTGAAGATTTTAATAGGGATATCAAGAGAGAAAACTGTAATGTTTAATTGGTAACTATTAATTGATAATGCACCCTGCCATAAAACAGTCAATCTGAGCAATGTTGAAATATAATGCCCTCCAGCAAATTGCACATTCTGCAATCGTTTGATGTTAGCATAATAAAAAAAAATTAATCCAGAAATACATTGTAAATTTAGAAAACTAAAAAATGTATTTTTTGAATCCTGATGTGATCAGCCAGATTTCTTCTGAATGACAAGGCCTAAACAGACGAGTGTATCATCCAATATATTTTAATAGCACTCTTAATGTAAATGCATTTCAAGCTTTAGCCCTCTTCAGTACATGGTACAATGATACAATAAACCTAATAAACAATTACATAAATGAAAACAAACATTTAAACTTTATATACCTTTGTATAAAAAAAATAGCAAAATTTTCATAAAATAACATTTTAATGAAAATATGCAATATGAACATTGCAACAAATAAGCACAAAGTTATACAAACAACTTAAAGTACGTAGTTCGCACTTTAAACTGATAAAACATGTGACTGACATTTACAAAGCATCCCTTTCTTTTATTACATTTTATTATTGCAATTAGCCCAATTTAAAAATACTGTGTTCAAAATTAGAGTCCTATATTTTCCAGTAGGTATTAAAAAAACTGTTTTATGGTAGAAATACAAAAAATATGGAGCAGAGTGACTGAATTGGATAGGTTACAAGAGACTGATAGATTAAAAAAGAAATATTAAATAACTAGCAGGTAGGCCCGGCGTTGCTCGGGCAAAAGTAACAATAGCGAAGATTGAGATTATTACATTATAGTCACAAAAGAAAAAGAGTAATTTCATCTACAAACTAAGTATTTCTAAAGAAAGGTCGAATTTGAAAATCAAATGTTCTAATATTGTTCAATTTTCATGATGTGTTTTGATTTTATCGTTCGATTTTCATCGAATGTTCTAAAGAAAAATCGAACTAATCTGTTTAAATTTGAAAACCGAATGTATTCTAACATATTACTCTTTTTTTTTTTTTTTTCCAGAGCCCATAAATCTTGCACGTCGCTTTCTCTTGTTCTCCATTGTTACTTAACACTTCCATTGTTACTTAACACTTTGGTACTTAAATCTGGTACCCTAACTGTGTACCAAATTTCAATTTTCAACTCCTAACCGTTTTAGCAAATATTAAGATTATTATGTTATAGTCAACCTTAACCGTTTTCACAAAATGCAAGAATTGGGTCCTCCCTGTTTCCAGACTAATTACAGAATTTTTAGATAGGTCTAAAAATATGTTCGATTTCCCGCAAAAACGAAAAAAACTGCATCTGCGTCTTGCATGTCACTGTGGTGTTCGTAACAAGAGGTACACGATCCCGCGAGCGAAATGGTACAAAATAAAACTTAATACAAAGTAGTTTTATTCTCTCTGAACAGGTTCTTTACATAGGATCCCAACTTTACAACTTCCAGAATTTAATATATATATAGGCATTAAATGTTTGTCCTCAAAAACAGTTATCTTGCACACACGCGACAATCTGACGAGGACCGTATTCACTTACACTAACTTATACTAACTTAAAACTAAAAGAAATTGGAAGAATAGAAGAAATAAGGAAAGATAAGAAAAATAGTAGAAATACCCGGGTTTCTTTGCGATGTGTCTTTTGGTGGGGAACAACTTCGGATCTCTCTCTTTTGTTACGTTTGTAGCCCTTTTCCTTATAGATCTTTCGTCTATAATCTTTTTCTTTCAGACTGAGTCGTCTTTCCTCGATGATCTCTCTCTGCACTTTATCCTCTTAGATCACCCTTCTCCCTTTCTGGAGCACTCCTTTTCAGCTCCTACCTCTTCGGGATTCCAACCCAGACTGGCACTCTTTCTGTCTGTTTTGCTTCACGGCCTCACTCCCTCTTTTGTTCTTACTATTGAGGGAAAGATAATCCTCCCCAAGGGCAAAGAGTTAGACAAAGAGAGTTCCAGGAAGAGTTAGACAAAAGAAAGTTCTAGAAAGAGTTAGACAAAGAAAGTTCTAGAAAGAGTTAGACAAAGGAACAAAGAAAATCTAAGACTAATTCAATATAAAATATACAAAATATACAATATCATGGCCGACGGCCACATCACTTTCTCTTAACACTTACATTGTTACGTAACACTTCCATTGTTACTTAACACTTTGGTACTTAAATTTGGTACCCTAACTGTGTACTAAATTTCAACTTTCAACTCCTAACCGTTCGGGCTCTTAACATTTCCATTGTTACGTAACACTTTCATTGTTGACACTTTCATCTGACATTCATTTCTTATCATTTTCATTGCCACTTAACACTTCCATTGTTGATGGAAGTGTTAAGATTTAATCCCTCTCCCCAGTGGAGAGGAATTTCGAAAAATCTTTTCTTAGTATGCATTCTCGTGACATACCCTAACTGTGTACCAAATTTCAACTTTCAACTCCTAACCGTTTGGGCTCTGCACTGATTATTATTATTATTATCATTATCAACTCGTCTCGATTATATATATAGATTATCTAAAAAGATTGAAAAAAATTTGGCTTCAGAAATTCTTTATTAACAGGTTTAAAACAAAGAATAATAAAGGTGATAAGACTTATGTATTATTCCCATATTTTAAAATGTTTTTGATTTTTTAAAGAATAATCTACGAAATAATATCATTCTAGCCCCTAGATTTAATAATAAAACATAAAGTAATATTAATAAAAGAAAAAGGATAATATAAAAAATATAAGCAAAGTTGCAGGAATGGTCTACAGTATCCCTTGCTTGTGTAAAAACAAAAAAGTGTCTGGGGGAAATCAGAAGGCTCTCTGAAGTTAGGCTAAAAGAGCACAAAGTGGCAATAAAACTTAAGCATGAAAATTCACTCCTATATTTACATATTGAAGAAAACTGTTGTGATATCAATAAACAGAACATTAAAATATGACAAAGAAATGAACAGTTATAAAAAGAAATTTATAGAACATTTTGAAATTATAAAACATAAAAATAATATAAATTTAAATAATGATATGTTAATACAAATTTGGGTGACATAGTATTTAAATTGGGCTAATTGCAATAAAAAAGAAAGGGATGTTTTGTAAACATCAGCCACATCTGTTGTCAGTTTAGAGTATAGTACAAACTAGTGTACCTTAAGTTGTTTGTTTAATTTTTTAAACAAGATTAGTGCTTATTGGTTGCAATGTTCATACTGGTTATAAAAATGTTTTTTTTTTAAAAATTGGCTGACAAATTTACACATTAATAAAAAATACATAGAAAGACTAAAATGTCTTCACTTTTGCTATGTCCAATCACCAGAAACAACAGTCTTCCACTGGAGGATTTTTTTATTAGTATTGTTGGAGATGCCAATTTGTTCATGACAGGATAGAGTTGGTATCCCATCTTATAACCCATCATGGCAAAAGCAAAAATTCTTCAAAAAAAGGTTCCAAGATGGAAGTATTTGTTAATTTTTAAGGCATTTGCCAAAGGAGTTCTTGTGAAATGGACCACTCTGTTGTGTAGCCTCTGCAGGTAGTCAGAAGATGCAATGGTGCCTTCTGTTCAATGTAATGTGATCAAGTATGCCTTTTCCGTATGTTGATCTATACATGAGGACTAGGTCCAAATTCGATGTTGTATTGCAACTTAAGATGAATGTTTGTCATAAGTTGCAATACTACAATTTGGTATTTATAAAACTTGTCATAACTGAAAATGTTGTAAACAGGCATCATTATATTATGACATGGAGTGGATTGTCTTAAGTGAAGACAATTCAAGATAGTCAATAAATATTTAGTTTGTTTCTAATTAGTTTTGCAAGAAGCGTTTTTTATATATTTGGAAGTCCCTCATAGACATGGAGGAAATGCCCTATACTTAAGTGAAATGCACTTAGGAACTGATATCCTCATAGCCTGGGAGGGCACTGATGAAACCTTTTGTACCTTCATGTGGCAAGTCTCTAATATATATACCTCCATCAATTTTACGTGGGAAAAAGAAAGTAATGAGGCTATAGCTTTCTTAGATCTGTGCATACGTAGATCCTCCGAAAAACTACTTTTCTCTGTTCAACACAAGTTTAATATGCTACCGCACATCATCCCAGCAAGTGCATTCCAGCCTGCATGTTATGTTGATGCCGCCATCACCATCCTGCTGAGAAGAACCTTCTTACTGCCATCAACCCAAGAGCTTATAAACAGTGAATGAAACAACATTAACTCAGTGGTACGTGCAGCGGGCTTCTCAAGTGCTAAGTACACACATGTACTCAACAGAGTCAAGAAGACGCTGTTTCCAAGCACCATGTTTACTAACAGGAGGGAAGTTACACTTGTACAACCACTGTTACCATACCTCGGTCCACTTTCTCTACGCATTTGCCGCATGTTTAGACAACATGGTCTGCTCCTGCCCCTCTCTTCGTTACTCTCTTCTCTGCAATGACTGAGACAAGCTCTCCATCTTTGAGAAGTCAGGAATTTATGCACTTCCATTGGAAAATCCAATAATGGGGAATAATACGAAATACATTGGGGCCACAGCAAGAATGTTGGCTATCTGCTTGACCGAACACCAGGATGATGTGGCAAAAGGAAGGTGCAACACTGAACTCACAAGAAGGGTGCACGACACGAATTACAACCCGTTATGGGCCCACTCTACTATACTCAGGACTTGCAATGACCGAAAGCTTTTCTTTGTATGGGGTCGCTATACATAACAACATTGGAAATGTCCAATGCACCTACTCTGGAACTGCCCAACATATGGATCGCCCTATACAAATGATTAAGCGACAATTTACGTCATCTGTCACACCATTAACAGGAAACAGTACCATGCGTGCGCCGTATTACAGCACATTCGTAACATCATACATGTTTGAAAATCATAGCGGATTCTTGTCGAATGTCGTCCAAAAAATTGTTGTATTTAAATTCATATGTGTTCTTCTCTGTTTCGAACATTCACATTCGATATAAAAAAAAAAGCTCTCATTCGCTTGAAGATGACGGAAATACATTCGTCGAAAGCGCTCGGAAGAAAAATATTTTATAATGCTGTACACAGTGAGTTTACTTTTTATTACTAACATTACTTGGCATGAATAGCATACCAGACTATATTAAGAAATGGAAACTGCGAGAAACCTCTTCTACAGCATGCTGAAATTAAAGAAACAGTGGCAAAAACTAGATGTCCAACTATGGTTTCTTTTAAAGTGCAGAGCACATAATGTTGTTCCTAAGTGCATTTCACTTAAGTATAGGGCATTTCCTCCATGTCTACGAGGGACTCTTCCAAATGTAGAAAAAAATGCTTCTTGCAAAACTAATTAGAAACAAACAAAAGTGCCTTGCAGAAAGTGAGCTTAAATATTTAGTTTTCTTGATCAACAAATTACTCAGTTTATCAAAAATTTATTGTTTATTTCATCTGTCAATTGAAGACATTTTGTTAATGGAATTAATCTGATACTAATGAATGTTAAAAGAAACAATTTTTCATTTAATTGAGGAACTGAAACCTTGTTTGAAAAGGCATTCACATCATTCTATTCTTATAATCATGTTAAAATTACAAATAGGATTGTTATAATCAATTATATGGAAATTTTGCTAACCTTTTCATTTTGAAACAATTTTTCTCTCTCCATTTACATCAGATTTCATCTATTCTTCTATATATAACTAACACCATTCACTTCTTCACAAATTAGGCTCAATCTCCAACTAGTGTTATCACCCATCTGGTTTTCACCCGGACAGTTCGGTTTTTAATTCATTGTCCAGGTTAACAATTAATTTTGTCCTGAATTTCGTAGCAATCTGTCGACCTTTTTTTTTCTTTTTGCTTCTCAGCTCTTTAAATCTAAGTTATTTCATTTCTTAATTTAAGTTCCTACACAAGTCCCTAACTGATTTAGAACTGGCATGCACATTATTCTTTGCATGGTAAAATAACATTGTGCATGGGTCAGGGACTTCTGTTCGAATAAACCTGACCTGCCGTCCAGGTCAGCAATTTTGAAAAGGTGGCAAGCAACACTATCTCCAACAATTACCTTCTCCATGAGAAGTAACAGTTGGATCTATTTTCTCTTCTATTATGTTTTTTTTTTCTTTTAGATTCCATCTATCAACACCAGTGGCGAAGCATGGGTGTCAGCCGCCTGGGGCGGAGGAAAATTTCACCGTCCCCTTATTTAGGTATTATTATTATTTATTGTGAAATTTTGCCGTTCCCTTAAAGTGCCGCCCGGGGCGGGCTGCCCCTGCTGCTCCCACTACACTACGCCACTCATCAACACCTGTATTTCAAAAGAAGTAAAATGACATTTTCTTTTTCTCTCTTCTATTTAATCACTGTATCTCATGTTTGAGACAATTCCCATTATTTGAAACTTCCCGGACTATATTCCTATTGGATGAAACAGTATACAGTGGTGCCTCATATAACGTACTTAATCCGTTCCGGGTGCACGTCTGTTAAGTGCAACGTCCGTTATACGAAACACATTTTCCCATAGAAATACATGTTAAAACATCTAATTCATTTTGCAGCATAAAATAACCGTATTGTATCATTAAAAAAATGAACATGGGGTGCGTTCTTTTATTCCTCCGCGTAACTCTGCGTGAACGACATCCGTTTAAAAATTCCTGCGGAACGCGTTCCTAAATTCCGTGGGAGTGCATGCCGTCGAACGGCCGCTTGTAGCAGTAGTTTACGGTGGAAAGCAACATGGCGTCCTCCATGGCTCAGATAGTTTCGTTTCCGGGTCCATTATGTGGTTTTATGAATGAGAATTTAGAAATTGTGAAAGCACAAGTTAGCGCACGCGGTGATGTAAGTGTCTTTACGAATATTTTTTCGAGGCTATTTTGAATGCTCTTTCAACAAATAATCCATTTTATGGTTAAATTTTACAATTGGGACCCTTCTTTTGCCTTTTAAAGCTCATATTTTAAAATTATAGATTCCTCCATCACGATACTATCGATAGTGCGGGCGCCGCCATCTTTCTTTCTTTCACCGTCGTTCCTAAATGCCTACAAACAGCAGCGCACTCCCGTAGTAGCAGAGACGCAGAGCGACTGCTATTAAAGAACGTACCCATGGAGCAGTCACCAATTATGCCGGAAAGTCCGTTGTTCACAGTCAGTCCGTTATTCGAGGCGTACATTATACCAGGCACCACTGTACTCTCAAAATCAGATCACTGATATTTTGTTATAAATAGTAAATTGAGTTATAATGAGCTTCATGAATTGCAGATATGATATGTAGTAAATTTGTCGTAATTAACTGTCACAGGAATACGATGTAACTAACAATACTTTTTGTAAATCCAGACCCAGGTCCTTACATTCATTTGCCCTACATAGGACTATATCATTATCTATCATTCACTTTCTGGATGCTCTGATTTCTGAATGCCAAATGGAGGTGATTGGGATCTGTGTATTATAGTACTAGCAGGGAAGAAGGAAGGCCAGTAGAAGGAATCCCACTATCTATGCACTTGTTAGAAACTCCAGTGACCCTCACAATAAGATGTACCTTCTGGGAGTATACTCTATCACTCAATTAACTATTCAGCATAGTTATTCATCTTGATTAATCAAAAGTTTAATAAACAAATATTTGGAGCAAGGCCAAAAATGTAAACATCAGATCACAAATTCAAGATTGTGCAGTATAACAAGATCTTGATGCCTATATACTGCAAAGTAGCAGGAGGCAACAACTTTTCCCTGGCCTTCAGAAGGAACCCCAATATCTATGCTCTTAGAAACTCCAAGACCCTCATAATAATTTTATTTTCTGGGAGTATACTGTATACTGCTTGAGGACAACTGAGATGGCCAATACCTACAGTACATTGTGGCTATGATGCATCCATTAAAAACAATATTTACAAGACCATCTCAATATAATCATCACAAACAAGATAAAGAAGAGTAAAACATCCATGTTCTCTTTCTTTTATTGCATACAAATATAAATATTTTTTTACAATTGTAAGAAACTATTTTTTGTATTTCATTATCTCAGGAATGTAGTATGTATAACGAGAATTTTTGCTTGTAGATGACTATATATTTTTAATTACATCATCCAATTGATACCAAAAGCAGTTTTCTTTTTTCAGACCATTTTCAATGGCTAGGACCACTCATTTCCATTACACCTAGTTTTGCTGAAGTACTGGTCATATTAGTTGCCACTCCTGGAATATATTCCCTTTTGTAACATAATTACAAATGCTTCTTTTGCTATAGTTGAATTAGGATCCTGCAGTATGTCTTTAGAACTATTAAATCAGATTTTCTTGATGAATCACTTTAATCTGCAACTGGGTTTCATGTTTTTCTTGTTGGTCCTTCAAATATCATGCTGCTGCTTTTTACTTTCCTATGCCTTCTTGATTTTTACCCATTTATTGGCAGTTACTTTACATGGAAGGTTTGATACTTCTCTTTCCTTTAGGGGGTTGAGGTTTTGACTATTGTACTACATCTTTCAAGTTCTTCAAGTGATTGTGGTAACGATCTTGGAGTGCTGTTTTCAGATGAAGCTAATATAGGTCTTACAAGAGATTTAGTTGATACCTGTGAGCTCTGTGGAGCCTCACATGTATCAACCTTATATTGGAGCCTCAGATTCTTCACTAAGATACTCTTGATATGTGCAAGAGGAGATGAAGGAAGTGGTGAAAGTATTTAGTTTGCATGGTATTACAAATAATATGCCAAGAATATGATTGTCGTCACATGAATGCTGGTCTGTTTCACAAATGCCGTGTATCACATTTTGAGATTATGTTCTACTAGACTGTATCAGTTGCTCCATTGGCATAACACATAACATATTAAAGATGGGTGATAGTCTAAAATTTACTGTCTATATTAATATTGATAGGGCTTAAGACTGTTGATAGTTCCATTAATATTTTTTTTAAATGCTACCAACATTATTGAGTTTCTTATTGAGTTTTAAATAAAGTTTGAGTCAGCAGCTGCAGCAACAACAAAATGGTATAATGCAATAAAATATTCCAGCATTAAGAATGGCGTTTCAATGGGTTGGGATAACCTGTTCTAATTTGAGAATGTGATTTGGTGAAACACTACTTAGCAACTGCTTCTCACATAGTTTATATGTAGTTTTTACAGAATGCTTGAAGTGGGTGATGATGCTTTTTACTTGAGAATTCTTGTTTTAAAATGACATACATCCGCCTATTGCATCATTTGTTGCAAGATTCAGCATGTGGGAAAAACAGTAGAAATGGTGATTCTGACCAGACATATCCTGTACAGCTTTAACAATATGACTCACATTAGCTGTCACAATGTACAGGAGGGTCTAATGATGTGTTCACTTGTTTATAATCGATCAGCGCAAATCGCAACCGTCAATCTTGTAACGGTCAAATCGTAACGGTCAACTCTTTGATAACAGGTGCGTGTCTGGGAATTGTAACGGATAAGTTACGGCGGCGCTGATCGATTATAAACAAGTGAACACATCATTAGACCCTCCTGTACATGATCTGTGACTCAGTCCCACACTTGCAGGATTTTCATAATTTCTGCTCTAATATTGTCTCTCGAGTGTTATACTCCATTGTTGCTACAGATAAAATGACAGATTCCATTTTCTCCTCTTTTACAAAGTGCACAGTTAAACCTAAACATCTGAATGTTCAGTTTATCAGTCCAAACATTAGATATAAATGTCATCCAACTTACATCTGCAACTTTCCTTTCCAGTATTTCCTTCAGCTTTTCAAACTTCAAATCTTGCCAGCAGGTAACTGTTTTTACTCTTGGCACTTTCGTTTGAGGAAGCCTTGTTTTGACCAAGTAAGGAAATCTGCAGATTCTACTGTGTCAATAGGAACACAATCTTGATGATCATATATATATATACAAGAGTTCATTAATGCATTTCTGATATTTTGCATTGTTTGATTCAGCAAGTGTTGTTGAAATGCTGAAGCAATTCCTGACTGTATCAAAATTTGCCTTCCCAGGTATGGAAACAATTTTCCAGTTGTTGTTGTACTTAATCTGGAACTTGTTACCGGTGTAATCTTGCATGAAAAATCTTCTTTCCACAAACGTTTTTGAACCTTTGAAATAGTTCTTCCTCAGGCAAAGAAAAAATTCTGTTGGAATGCTTTGAAAATACGGAACTTGGATAATTTAAACAAAAAAAAAAATCGAACATTCCTTTTGATTTTTCTGTTTAAATTATACATGTTTCGTATTTTTGAAGCATTCCAATGGAATTTTTTCTTTGCCTGAGGAAGAACTATTTCAAAGGTTTGAAAATGTTTGTGGAAAGAAGATTTTTTATGCAAGATTACACCGGTAACAGGTTCCAGATTGAGTATTTCACCCCTGGTGTTGGAGAAAAGTTGAATTTCTCAGCTGTTGTTGTTTTTGGAATTTATAATCTCTTTGACTTTAGATTGAAATTTGCTTTACAGCTTCTTTAGTTTTAAAGGATGTTTGCATTTAAGTGATCACACATTGCATGTTTCCAGTGATGGAATACATACCATGGCATAATGCATGTAGCTGTTTTGTTAGGTGATGGTTTCAACGAAGGTCTACAAAGCACTTTTAGTTTCACTGTCCATGTTATAAAGGCTTAGGCCTATTTCTATTAACAATTATCTACAAAAGTTGTTGAATTGTAAATAGGAATTAGGCTAGTTTAAATGAAAATTCCCAATCTAATCAAATATTAAATAATAATGATTTTCAACAAAATTGCAAAAGAAAAACCAAAAAAATAAAATAACTGCATTTCAATACTAAACAAAATCATTCAGTTTAATCCTTAATGTATCACATGCACTGAAAAACAGAGTTGTTGCTGACTTGCATACAAACAACTACAGCAGTGGTTCTCAACCTTCCTAATGCTGCAACCCTTTAATACAGTTCCTCATGTAGTGATGACCCCAACCATAAAATTATTTTCGTTGCTACTTCATAACTGTAATTTTGCTACTGTTATCAATCGTAATATAAATATCTGATATGAAGGATGTACAGTAGAGAGTCGTTAATCCGAACCCCGGTAATCCGAATCGCCAGTTATCCGAACAATTTTCAGTCAGACTGTGTCGTGCTGAATCGAACGTTTTTGATACTAGATTTACTTCTAAAGTATAATTTTCATGTTTTTATATTCTTCAATATATTTATTTTGTTTGTACAAAATAAAGAAATAATTTTTAACGATACAATAGCCTCGATTATTATTATAAACATTTTTGTTAGGCTTAAAATCGACGAAAATTCAACACACGAAGCGACACGCAACAGAAAAAAATTTGAACATCAGACAGGTTAATATATTTTTCGTACATAATCGGTTATTCGAACAAATCCCTAATCCAAATAACCCCTGTCCCCAATTGATTCGGATTAACGACTCTCTACTGTATTTTCATTGTTACAAATTGAACATAATTAAAGCATAGTAATCAATCACAAAAACAATACGTAATTATATATTGTGACATATTTATTTCTAATTACAAATAAATGAAATTTTGTCTTGAAGCATGGTGTAGCATGGGTAACGGTCTTAATATAACAACAGTAAACTGCATTGCTATATTTTGCAACAGTATGCGTAAAAAGTCAACGCCAGTGTGAAGGTTGAGATTGCTTCTTTTTCACCAGATCAAAAATTCTTGGGGTAATCTTTGCATGAGCACAACAAAGATCATCTTCCTCAACAAGTCTACTTCTGTATTTAGACTTGATAACCAACAAGCTGGAAAACCCTGTATCACAAAGATATGTTGTTGGAAATGGAAGAAGGTGCAACACACTCTCAGACAGAACAGGATACAACTGCAAACACTTGATCCAGAATTTTGTAACTGGCTTTGTAGAGAAATCAGTTCTCGCTGCATCGCTGTTAATAAGTTCATTGAACTCCTCTTGTGCTGGCTCAGGAACATCTTCAACTTTGACTGTGAATGGGCTTTTGGCAAGTGCAAATGGGGTGTTAGGAAGATTTGGAAAGTACAATAAAATTTTGTCTGCAAATGTGCAAGTGTACTTTCACAGAAATTATCATTGTAATCCTTTTATCTGGTTCAATGTCATGTTCCTCAAAGAAAGCAGATAAGGTAGGCAACATGTAAATTTTATTTTCATCCAATCTTTTTGCCAAAGCTGAAGTTTCATTTGGAATGATCGAATATTTCCAGACCAATCGAGGCCTGTTGCATTTGGCAACAGATGTCACAAGATGTCAAAGCTGTCAACTAAGTAAGCTATTTTCTGCAGTTCACTTTTATCACTGAAAAGTGCTTCGAACTACAGTCTTGCTGATTAAAAAACATTTTGAGTTCATCACGAAGATCACAACAAATAACACATTGTGGTTTCTCGATTCCTGCTGAAATTAATGAGGTAAAACAATATTGTAAAAAATCCTCACCATACTTTCTTTTCTTAGCATTCTTCACTACATGATCCATTGTCGTGGGATGGTTTGCTAATGAAAATAATATATAACAATAGCTTTAATAATACAAAAGATGATACAAGGCATAATTCAGTCAATACAGTTCATTAAAGTTTCCTATGATTTACCATTCTCTGTGTTATTTTTTTTACATATCTGTTACTATCACAAGGGAGCAATATTCACATCAACCACAGCTGAATATGAAAAGACTGATCAGCATCCAGATTAAGTTCCTGTGGTACAGATATATATATATATTTTTTGCAGTAGTTGATGATTTTATAGTACATGATTTTACATTTACCCAGTAACTATAATTCATGAAGTGTCATTTTACCTTCAATACTGCTGATTTCAACACAGTAGCTGCTTTTAACACAGCAGCTGTTCTCTACACATGCGTAATTGGTCCACATAAGTACATTATGGCTCCAATTCTGTTACATACACCTGTATTTGTACGGGGTATATGTGATGGGGTTGGCACAATGATGTCATCATTCCAGGTACTCGTATGTGGGCATATCTGCATGTGGGCGGACCCGTCTGGAAACAGAGGAGCAGTATCTCGGTTCCTAAGACCATCAGAAATGTCTGTTTTCCAATGGTCTTAGGCAACCCCTGTGAAAAGGTCGTTCGACCCCCAAAGGGGTTGCGACCCACAGGTTGAGAACCGCTGAACTGCAGTATTGTTTAATTGTTCTAGGTCAGTGATTCTCAACCACTGTGCCGTGGCACTTTAGTGTGCTGTGAGATTTTTGAAGTGTGCCTCCACTGCGAATAATCATACATAAGCAACATCAGACAAGTAGTCCAATCAGTTTTACCTTCCTAGGGCGTGTTTGGAAATTGTAACTGGCGTTATCAGTTACTGCTTGTAGTTACAAAGGCATTTAGAATAACTGTGACTTAAATAACCAAACGTGTTTAAAAATCACTGTTATGATGTCACTGGTTGTCCTGTGGTACTTGCCAAAGTAACCGTGTGTACCACCAAATTTTTAAATTATTAAAAGTGTAATGTGACGAAAAAAAGGTTGAGAATCACTGTTCTAGATAATGATTTTTTTCAACAATTCTTGTACTTAGAACTTAAACATTACATGCTATTTTAATTATTTAATACTACTACTAAATGTATATTAATTCTTGAAAATTACAGACATAATTGTTTTTATTATAAAAAAATTAAAGTTAATTTTATTTAGTTATGAAAGTATTTTATGTTAAAATATTTTTTACATAAATTATATTGCTTTTACATGTCAACAGACAGATCATGTATTACAATTACAATGTCAACTGTAAATATTTGCAGTCATAAGCACATGCCTACTTTGCCTATGCATAAAAAACACCTCTGGGTGTGAGTAATCAATAACTTTGGCTTTTTTGCTTGTTCTTTATTTATTCAGATCACATCACTAATATTTTGCTTGTTTTTTCAGGCTACTTCAGAATTTGGTGGTGCTGATGTTAAAATAAATATTGGAGAGTAAAAAAACAAACACATAAATTAAAAATTAAATTTTACAAGAGGGAAAATCACAAATCTCTTGCATCAAATCACTTGCCAAAAAATGGGCAGGTTTGGTGATGTTTTCTTTTTAAATTTAAGTTCAATTTTTAGTTTAATTGAATTTTTTGCTGACTATTCAATTTCTTTTAGATATGTATCTGTGAATTCTGACCAATTACAGTTGAACCTGTCTATCTCAAAAATGTTTATCTTGAAAACCTCTATCTAAAAATTTATTTCCCCCCCCTGCATTTTCAGCCTAAATACAATATATTTTCCATGTTTATCACAAATAATTTTCTCTCAAAACCTCTCTCAAATCACAATTTTAAAGTGACTAATTTTGATAGCATAAATTGTAGCTGAGAAACATCTTTTGCAATATAGTGTATAGTTACAATTAACACTGCAGAATAAAAAGAATAAATCATGGTAATATATATACAATTTAAAATAACAAAATAATAAAATAGATAAAAAACAAAAAGAAAAAAATTACTTTCACAATATCAGTTTAATTGTATGGACATTATGCACTATTCTCCAATAAGTTCTTTTCAACCATATATTTCCATGCTGTGGGTAATACTGTGGCATCCGTATAGTTTATATATCTGCCCAAAAGGTTACTTCTATATCCTTTTGGATAGATATTCAACTTTTTCCAAATTCATCATTAATGTTGATGTACTGGTTTTATAATGCTAGCTTCCTCCCATTCTACCATTGATCCTTTGCTTTGCACCATTCTAGACATTCAAGAAGTAACCTTTTGAGCAGATTTATAAACTATACAGATGCCACAGTATTACTCACAGAATGGAAATATATGGTTGAAAAGAACTTATTAGAGAATAGTGCAAATGTCCATACAATCAAAAACTGATATTGTGAATGAAATTCTTTCTTTTTCACCTATTTTATTATTTTGTTATTTTAAATTGTGTATATATTACTGTAATTTATTCTTTGAATTCAAATAGCTCAATATTCCAAAGACTTTTATATTTTAAATGTGTTCCAATAATTATGTGTTTTATATTTTAAATTGATAACTGTTCTTTTTGTATAGAACAGTTATCAATATTCCATGATTTTTAAAAACCTGAAGAACAGATTGAAAGTGTTCACTACAGTTAATAAATAATTCTCAGTGAGATTACATATGTACACAGAAATGTAAAGTTCATTTTTTGTGATGAAGGTCCTGACTTTTCTAAAATTCTTTTTTTTTTTTTTTGCAATAAAGTCGTGAAGTTTCATTTGTTGCTTTTTCACTTTTTTCTTTCTTTATGCAAATGTTGGTAGCAGAAGATCACATCCAAAATGCCTCGTTTTGCTTTTGCACTTCTTTCAAAATCTGGATCATTCGCTACAATTTGATCAACAATTTCGGTTATTGTTACCAAACTTTTACTAAGGAAATCTGTAGAGAAATTCTCTGGGTTCTTCGTTTTCTGAATCTCTATTTTCCAGTTGTACATGAATTCCTTGTTCTGCCAGTTCTTGAAGGTCGTCGTTGGTAAGACTCGCACCAGAAACCTGCAGTAACTCCTCAATATCCTGCTCGTATACATCTCCTAGTCCTGCTGTATCGATTAGGTTGATTTGGTCAACTTAATGATACAGCAATAGGCTCTTCTTGTTGAGAGTTCTTGGATACCTTCAGCCATAACTTCTTCCACACTTGTTCGTGCATTTATCAGTTAATTCTTGCCAAGTGAAGTCGATATTGCCTATGGCATCCACGATGTTATATTTTTTCCGAAATTGCACCAAACAAACATAGATTTAAAGAAAGTACACCTTTTTGCCACCTTTTGTTGATCAGTTTGTATTCGTAAATAATTGTATTATATACGAATTAATAAAATGCCGTGATAATTTAAATCAGCATAAATTTTGAGCTTATTTTTAGGCTTCGAGCAAACCGCGTTATATTGAATTGGCGTTAAGCGAGTCAGCATTAAGCGGGGTCTTACTGTACTATAGATCTTTACTTTGAAGCATATCTTTGGAGATAAACATTCCTGGATGTGCAATTTCTTTAGTTTAATTTTGTGATCTGTTGAGTTAAAAACAGTTGTTTATAAGAAATGTAGCATATATAAATGTATAATGTTGTATCAAGTGTACATTTTGTAATAAATATAAATTGTACTGTACATATTCACACTATAAGTGTTTATAATAAATTTAGTCCAATAATGAAAATTTTTTATCCTCTGTTTAATGTTATGGGTCAGTTATTATCATCAAAAGTTGCAATTCCCAAAGTGATAAGCAGATTGCACTATATTTGGTTAATTGGGGTTAGGATAACTGGGTTCTGTTGTATATTTACATATTTATTGTTGATGACTTTTAGACTCCACTAATTTATTTTATTTAAAAAAGTTCTAGTTTTCCATCAGACCATAAATGTTTGTTGACTGAATAGTATTTATCAAAATTTATTATTTATCATATTTTCAATTTTATAATTTAATTTTTTTCTAAAAAGAAGAAAAATTGCTTATCATTAATCATATGAAAAAGTTTCATCATATTAATACTTAAATTATTAATCAAATCATTAAAATTCTAGATTATTTCATTCAGTGTTTTAGCTAACTAATAATTAACAATATCAAGTAATTGTGTTTAAAGATAGTCTGCGTTAGGCTGCCATCTTCTAAACTGTTAATATTAGAATAGTATTCTAGATCAATTTAGAATAGAATTGAAACCTCCAACTTATTTCTGTGCAGATGCATTTCCAATTACACTACTATGTCTGATCTTTGCTGTGAAGATCATACAAGGTCCAGGTAGCTTAACTGGTAAATTAGAAATAGTTTCTAATTTAATAAAAAGGCTCTGGAAAATTTTTGAAGTAAGGACTTAGATTAGATAATATACTTTAGAAGAAACTATTCTTTAAGCTTACATTACTCAATTTCTTTTCATTATCTTGTATCTGTAATACAGTAGTATTTATTTAATACATTCAGTTGCATTTTTCTATAAAGTTTAATTATGAGAATGGTAACTTTATGATATATGTATGCATAAATGTTAGTTTTATATTTATATTCTTATGAGATTAAAAATAAACAATATTAAACAGAATTGAAGGGGCATAGGTAGCCTATTGTTTTAATATTTAGAATAGTTAGGTTTCTTCTACAAGTTTCAATAAAAATAGATTTCTTTATATTAATATTTTTCTTTTACTTATATATCTGTAAGTGATTTGATAAAATTTATCATAGTATATAAAAAGATTAATTAATTTATAAACAAAATAATCAAGCAGTTTGGTCTGTAAGACTTTGAATTTATAATTTGAATATGGTTTTCTGTATAGAAGTAATTAAATATAATACAAGAATTATAAAATTGATATTTTATGAAATACGGTATGTTTTATATTGTTTTTTTTATTTAGATAATAGGAGTGCCATCTTTTGGCAACTTTAAATACTAAAGCAATATAAAATTATATAATTTTTCAATAAAAATGATAACAGTTATTTTGTTTTTATCAAGAAATATTTGAATAAATATTGTAATTATTTACATTATAAATTAATGAAATAATTGCTAATTTTCAAAAATTTTTGCAAATTATCAAAAAAAGTATAGTATTTAAATTTTTCTTTTATGTTGAAAGTTTATTAATATAAAATTCAGAAATTAAGTTAATTTTTAGCAATATTTATTAGTTAAATAAGCTGATTTGGGTTTTATATAAAATAACATTGTTTTTAGTTAATATTTTTTGGTTAATATTTAATATTTTAAAGCTGGAAATAGATTTGATACGAGGAGAGTTTTTTCATAACATATATACCAAAAAAGTAGTAATGCACTATTATTACTTATCAAAGATTTAAAATAACAAGAAAAATATTTGAAATAATGATTTCAGATTAAAACAAGACAAAGTCTAAAAAATCTAAGCGGCCATATCTGTTTAAATAATTATGTATTCATAAATAAAATTGATTTTCAATTTTATTTATGAATGTGTTCTTACATGAAAGTGTTCTTATGAATAATAGAATTGTGGAATGGTGCCTTTTATAGAAAAAGATCTAATTAAAAATACTGATTCTTTGTAAATTGGAATGGTTTATATTAAAAATACATATATCTTTAACAGAGGATAAGGTTGAAAAAACATTAACATTTCTGATCCTGTTAATATGCCTTTCTTAGGCATAGACAGACAAAAATCTTATTTTCTGTTACTGGTGCATTGCATACTTTATTAGATTAATTACAATGGCTAGTTTAACTTCTTCAATATGATTTATGGTATATACGTGTTTGAGGAGGTTAAATTAAACTAAATTTTATGTTTTGTATGAATAAATTCTCTGATCTCCTGAAAGATTTCATTGCATTTATGTTTATAGAAACTTGAGCCTATTGAATAGGCCCTATTCAATTATTCAATTAATCTTAAATGTTACTATAAGTGTAATTATTATCTATTTGTTAAACCAATTTTAATTTGTCATTTCAGTTAATGCTGAAAAAAGATTTATAATTTAGGGATTTGTTTTTAAGATTAAATTTTAAGATATAGATTAAATTTTAAAATGTTATTTGTTTAATCTGAAGTTATTTGTTCAGAATGCAAATAATGTTTATTTGGAAGGTTTACAATAATTTCTGGTAAAATAAAAACTATTGACTTTTATATTTTTCTTTTACTTATTTTGTTTATAAATTATTTACAGAATATTATAGAATTTAATTGAGTGATTTTTATTTTTTTATTTTAGAATTGTAATTTAAAATATGTTAACAAAAACAAACCAATAACTTTCATTATAGTATTTAATTCAGTATAGTATTCAAGTCATTATTGTATAAATCTTATTAATGTTTTCTCAATAAAGATGAAATTTGTTCTTGAAAATAAAAATCAAGATTTTTTCATAGGATATCTATTAGTGAAGAGTTTATTTTTTAGATATAGTTTGATATTAAGGACTCAGAGATGTCACATTGACTAAATATAATAATTGCATTATTATGATTTTTAACTATTATGTCAGTCTAATCTATTTTATTATTTACTTTTTATAGATATAACTCACTTTAAGGTGCTTGTTAATATAATTCTTTAATTATACTTATGTTTATTGTTTTCAGCTTTTTCATTGCTCTTAAGGGTGTTTTTGGTGTATTATGATTTATTATTTTTAATTTTGTATTGTTTTATATGCCGAGTGCTATTGCACACTTAATAAATGATAGCATAAATATGTTTTTAGATTTTTATATGCATTGCAATTGAAATAAGGGTTAAAATAATAATTGCTAATATGGCAGTGGTCTGGAACATAACCTTCCATATTAGTGAGATATGTTTGTACTATTATTAGAAAGTTATTTTACATCATTCAGTATAAAACAATAGTAGCAACAACATTATAACAAAGTTATAGATCTAAAATGCATAATACGTTATAAAAAAGAACATAACACTGTTTTTAGTTATAATCTAATACAGTGGTTCTTGACCTTTTTATACTCGTGGCCCACCAAATATTTCATAATTTTCTTTGTGACCCCCATTTTTTAAATAATAATTTATATTTGTTAAATTATCTATAATAAATTGATTTTTTTATTATTGCTTTATTTTTTTATATAATAAATGTAAATCATAACTTTATTATTATTTCATTATCTATTTAAATAACATTCAAACTTCACAATTAAACACGAAAACTCATTAATTTTTAACAAAAAATAAAATAAGAAACATGCCGATAAATCGATCCAAAGTTGATGCTAAAACTAAACTAAAACTAAAACACCCACAAAGAGTAAAGATTTTGTCGTAAAGATTTTGCATATCTTTTGCAAAAATATTTAAATTTTCAAAGCCTACTACTAAGCCTACTATTTTTCCTAATTATTTTTAAAATTCCAAGCATTAATAGTTTCTTAGAATTGCTTTGGAATAAAAGAAGTAAATACTACGGTGTAAGTAGCATATTTGCATTTATTTCTTCTGTACTAACAAAGTTGTATGTAGGAAGAAATAAAAAATAAATAAAAAATAAATAAATAAGAAAACTTTATCTTTCTTATTTCACTTTTCAATACGATATTCGGTTATACATCAATTTTCTTTTTATTATATTCGGAAAGAAATTTTGCATAATTTGGTGGCCCCCGGCAAACTTCTTATGGCCCCCAGGGGGCCGCGGCTCCCCTGTTAAGAATCACTGGTCTAATATATAGTATATTGAATTCTTGCACCTTTTTAAAAACTAGTAAGAAGTTATTTTCAAAGGGCATTAAAAGTGTTTAGCATACTTTACTTTTGAATATTAAAGCAGAAAATTATAATAAATTTTACAACCTAGATACAGTATTCAAATGATTTACTAATTACTGGGTTATAATTTATTAATTAAACATACTTGCTAAATTCTAATGCTAAAACGTGAAAATATTAAGATAAATCTAGAATTATATATCCTTAGGCACTTATCTTTTGTCTTAATTATTAATTTCTTTTTAACATTTTCTACCAAATCGTGTATTTTCCTTAAGTTGTTAATTCATAGTAATTAAGATAAAAAATTAACTATGAAAAAGACAGAATTATTTTATTTATGGATTAATGTTATCAGTACTGGTTCACTTCTTCATTAGATCTTTAATAGAAATAATTTAACAAGAACAAGTGAAATAGGATAGATAAATTCAAAACTTAAATGTGTACAGTAATGAAATTTAAATGTGTAGTGTGAACATTCTCATGGATTGAACATGAATTGATAAGAAAAATAATAATCTCTAAAATGTACAATTTCAGTTTAAATATATATTCATAATATAACAAAAATAAATTGTTTAATTTACATTTTATATATAGATTTATTTTTGAATTTGCTTCTGTTTTATCCAAGGCCAAATATCAGCTTTTACAGAGTTGAAGTTACTCATACACAGTTTATTTATTTTAATATGTTTTAATTGAAAAATGAAATAAATGCAGTTTAATGTGTAATGTAATAGATGATATGATTTTGAAATACTTTTAACACAGTTTTTCAAATGGTAGGATTATCACTTGTAACTTTTGTCTTACTTTATCAATATTTAAATGAAAATACATTGCAATACTTTATCACTTTGTAGGAATAAAGTTTAAATATTTTTTATCATGATTTTTTACCAGGGAATGAATTTAAAAATTTGAACTTTGAGTAAATAAATATCACAATTTCTCATGTATTACCTGCAGCAGTAAATATGATTGTATTGATGTATGTTTTGTATTGATGTATATTTTGCAGAAAATTGTTGACTCAAAAATAAAAATCTTTATTAACACCATCAGTCAGAATTTCTTTGATCCAGACCTTAACTTGGAACAAAAATGTAAGGCCTGCATCTATTTCCTTTATAACTTGTGTTAGTCCTACAGAACAGACAAATTTATACTAGGCTCTATATTAAATTAACTTTCCATTTATTTTATCCTGAAAAGCTCTCAAGACTCTTTCTATTATAAGACATAAAGTTCACCAATGTCACGTAGGCCTTTCACATAAGTGAGAAAATGATTACAAACATTTTTGGTCTCACCTAAGACCACCTTCAGGTAAATTTTTCCAAAATTGAATATTTCTGGTATTGGTGTTCTAGATTGGAATGTGTAGCCAGTACTAGAAAGATATGATTTGGAAAAATCTACCTGAAGGAGGTCTTAGGTGTAGACTGAAGATGTCAGTAATGGTTTTCTCACTTATGTGCAAGGCCTACATGAGGTTGGTGAACTTGAACTTGATTATATTGATTAATGCCTTGTTATTAGAAGATTAATTTACTATTTTAAGACATTAGTGTTTTATACTCTGGTTAAAAGAGTGCACACTGCTACACCAGAACTGAGGATAAAGAATACAACAGGATTTGCAGGATAGTGACCACATTTGATTACAAGATACAAACAATTTGCTGCCTTAACTCAAACTATCAGTCTTTGTACCTAACACATCAGCTATCCAAAAAACTTTGCAAAATTCATTTAATCAGCAAATATGTCTTCAGTATATAGAGTTAACTGTAGTACATAATATCAGAATTGTATACAAATATAATATCACAACATACTAGCTACTAAGAAATAATAAAAATATGACTCCATATGAATATAGAACAATGGTCTATTTAGTATTTAAAAGGAATGTTTCTTGAGAGTGAATATTGCTTCTTTAGGGTATACTAGCAGGAACTTTCCCCAGACACTACATAAACACAGATATAGCACCCAAACTGGCTGAACCAATACTGTGACATTGAGGATGTAGAGATTCTTTGGGAAAAACTATGATGATCAAAATCGTAATGTTTCCTGCTTATGCTGCAATGGCAGAATGAATTGAAATATTTAAACAAACTGTGAACCTCATGCTTAAATTCTAAAGACTCAAAATCCTACCATGAGAAATTTTCAAAATCCCCAGAAAGTTATCAATCAAAATCACCAATAGTCGTCAAATTTGGGTGATGTAAATGGTTCAAATCAAGATATCTATAACTATTTCGTTCCATAGTGGAAAGAGTATAGCAGAAAGAATTAAATATTTTTGTGTTTGTGGAACCCTTTATCCTTTAGATCAGGCCTGGCCAACCCAAATTGTTCCGCGGGCCACTTTGATCATGCGTAACATTACGGTAGGCCATAATTTAGGCAAACATCCTTTTAAGAAAGTAAACCAAATACAAAATGAATAAGATTTTATTGTTATACTAAGAGTTCGTACTCGCACTTGTGCATTATAACTGACACATGCAAATTTTCATTTATTTAATTGTTTTAGTATACACATAATGGGAAACAAAAGTTTTAATAGATATATAATATTGCTTAGCGGACCACACAATTTAACGTGACGGGCTGCGGGTTGGCCAGGCCTGCTTTAGATTTTAATCCTGTCTGATTTATATAAATTGAACTGAGTTGATGAAGACAGAGCTTGTTTCCTAGATTACTGTAACAAAATGTAATTTGTATGTAAATTATGATCATGTTTTATTTATATATATTTAGTATTAAATTTAATCAAAAAACTGTTTTTTTTTTTCTGAGTAATATTTTATTGATTGTTTAAACAAATGTTTTAAAATTACTTTGCTCTATATTCAACTTTACTGGAATTCAAGCATAAAATTTTATATAACCTTTAAATTTAAAATTATAAATTTATAGGGTATTGTCAAAACTCAAATCAAAAAGTAACATTTTTACATTTGACATTTATAAGATTTTATATTATTACATTTGTTCATTTGACAATTACTAATTTATAGATACAGAACTAAAGATACAGTTAAAATCATAATAGTCACAGACTTTATAATCTAAAAATTTTAGTTTAAAAGCACAAATGTAAAAGTAAAAATATTACTTTTAATTTTTGATGTTATTTGTATAATTTGTCTAATGGATTTTTAATTTAATTCAATTAAACATAAAATTTTTCCAAGAATAAAGTAGTTTTGTTGTTTAATTACAATGAAAAATTAGTGTTGCCACCTTTTCAAAATTGTTGTCCTGGATGGCAGGTCAGGTTTGTTTCAACAGAAGCCCCTGATGCATGTGCAATGTTATTTTACCATGCAAAGAATAACATGCACGCCAGTTCTAAATCAGTTAGGGACTTGTGTAGGAGCAACTTAAATTAAGAAATGAAATAACGAAATAACTATTTATCTTTAAAGAGCTGAGAAGAAAGAAAAAAATGTTGACAGGTTGCTATGAAATCCCAGACAAAATTAACTGTTAACCCTAGTGTTACCACCCGTCTGGTTTCACCCGGACAGTGAGTCAATTCCCGGACTGTCCGGGTGAACTATTAATTTTGTCTGGAAATTTGAAATTGTGAAATTACAATGAAACAAAGTTCTTGCAAATATTTTTTATAAATTTACACCATTTGAACAGCGAAAGACCTCACACTCACTGAAACTCATCTTCCATTCCGCCATGTTACTCTGTTTACGCAGACGTGTGACTTGCAACATGCCTCTTGACCTTTTTTTTTCTTTTATTATTATTATTATTTTTTGCTTGTATGTCCGTACATGTCACAGACACACACGCTTGTGTGTGTAGGTCTTGAACTGTCTTTTGTATTGTCTTTACTGATGCAAGCTTGAAGATGCTTTGTGTGTATGGTATAGTATTTAATTTCAACAGGAAAGTGGCTACTGAGAAATCCTTCTAAAAATACTGAGAGATTTATCCTGTGTTCAGTGGCTACCTCTGTAATTTGATTGCAGATGTTTATAAACTGCCCCAATTGTGTAGATTAAGTTTTACACTTGTAAATACAATTTAACATTTTTATTTTAAGACTGGCTTCCATTGTCCAGCAATAATAATAAAATAAACTTGAAAAGTTAAACTAAAATAATTATAGTGTGAACTTGTGATTGGAATTTAAAATTGGCATATAATCTACCCATTGCATAACCCACACTCTTTTTCAAATTATCTCTCAAACAGAAATTATGCTAACTTTGTATATATTAATTATACTTATAAATTGAATTTGATAGATTTCTCTTAGCTATCTGTAGTGTAATGGAATGAACATTTGGATTGTTCCATTTATTTATTTTTTGTTTTGGAAGGAAGTTGAATAAAATGTTTCTGCTATACTTCATCTATACATGTGTATAACTGGCATTAATTGTTTTTCAGCTAATAAAGAATATCATTAAATTTGTTGACATATTTAAATAATTGTCTTAAAATTATGATTTCGAAATGCCAAGAAATAGAGGATTTAGAATATAGGGGTAGAGCAACCAAGCCATAAAAACAGTCAGAATACTATGCACAAATAAGATGTTAAGAGTCACATCAGCCTTGCAAGACAAAAGTTGACAGCTTCTTAGTGAGTGGGACATATGAAAACGTGCAGGCATAACTACCTCTTTTGACTCTAAAAGCAAGAATTTAAATATGAATTGAACACCAACAGATACTGTAGTTCACACATCAATAGCCGTGATTAAAGATGAATTTGAAACAGAACTAAGAAAAGTCACAAAAAATAAAGCCCTGGAATTGATAGCTTGCCAATCAAGCTTTTTTAGGCAATAGGAAATTAACTGAAAGAACATGTTTTTGATCTGATAAGATCTATGTGAAATTAGAGTAACTAGACTAGAGACCTTTTGAGAACAACTGTAGTACAAATATCTAGAAAACCAAGGTAGTACAGAACAATAAGCTTAATTACACATGCAACCAAGATACTTTTAACTATCTTCAAGAAATTAATGGAAAATAAAGTGGACGCATAACCTATGGACACAGAATTTGAATTCCTTAACCAATGTTCCACACTATAGAGGTCCAGAGATGCATTGCACAAGCCAAGCAACCTTCTGCAATAAGGAAAAAAACTATGCTCAAAGAAAGTAAACTTAAACTTAACAAAAAAAAATTCTTTCTATGTGTTTTTGTACAGAAGTATCACTCTCTATTCTGCAGAAACATGGATGCTGAACAATAGAGAATACAATGTTTTACAAGCTTTTGAGATGTGGTGTTACCACAGAATGCTTAAGATTAAGTAGTCAGACAAAACACAGAACATTAGAGTGCTACAAGAGGCAAGAGTGGTTAACTCTTTAAACACAGAATTGGCCAAAATCATCTCAATCTCTTCAAGACAAAATCAGCCAAAGGAAAAGTTGTTTGTTTGGTTTTCTATACAAAATCCCCTTAGGCTTCAAGGTCCTAAGGGGTAAAAACAGTTTTGTCATTAGGTATGTTGAAAGAAAAAATTTTTAATGTACTTGGAAATTTTCACTGAGGGGAAAACATAATGTTATTCCTTCAGTGTATACATTAACTTTTTAAGCTTAATTGAAGAGTTAGAGTTAATGTGTACACTGAAGGAATAACATCATGTTTCATGCATATATTTGTATCTTTGTAGGCTAATATCTCAAATGTATGGTATTACAATCCCTGCTGTTGATTATACATTTTCATTGCATTTTGTGAGAATTTATTGAAGTTTTGTATAATCATCTTGAATTATCCTGTATAATTTTGAATACTATCATTATTAATATGATATTTATAAATAAAAGTTAGATATAAATTCTACATATTATCATGTATTAGTTTAAATCCAATCTTTCAGATATATTAACTTGCAAATTCTCGTTAATAAATATTGTCTAAAATTGATGAGAAATCATAATCATTTTATAGGTACATATAATTTTGTATAGACAGAATTTTTAGTACCATAAATATAATTTTTGTTTAATATTGATTAATTAAAAGCTCTTCATAATCTAACAGATTATGAAGAGCTTTTACAGTAAATTATAATTATTTTCTTCAGTTGTATTTAGAAAGCTAACTGTGTTGTTATTGTTTATTTGAAACAATTATAAACTAGCTGCATGTGCCCAGTATTTCTCAGTCTTTTGAGGGGATGGGGGATTGACAAGGTTGGATTGGGAGAGGGCAATAAAAATAATAGTCTTAGTAACTAAAATGTACATTTATTGACCTGAGTATTTACAATAGTGAAACTACAAAACACAAAAAGTTGCTCTGGTTATAGTTAATAGGGAGTGGGCTTTATGAGTGGTTGGGGAGTGAGGACTCTCACAATATTTTTTCTGGTTTGTCAAAGAATATTCATGCCAAATTTGGTGTGGATATGTCAAATGGTATAAAATCCTTTGCCTGTCTGGATGAGGAAATTTTTAGACAGAGCAATTTTTTTGTTTTGCAACCTTGCCAATTCCCCACCTTTTCAAAAGCTTAAGCAATGCTGGGCAGAAACAATTGTCTTCTTAGCATTTCATAAATTGTAAGTTCATTCAAAATAAAGCTCATTTCCATTAACTTGTTTATAATGATCAAAATAAAGCAACAATGTTTAACAATGACAACATTGTTATAAACACTTAATGTTAATTTAATTTTATTTTTTCATACATTTAAGAATTACTTTTATTTAAATTTATTAATGTTAAAAAATAATAAAATAAGTTAAAATGAGCAAAAAAGTGGGAATAGTAAAAAAAGAACTAAATCACTAGATGACGTGCGAGTGTCCGATATGTTTATCCCACATGCTTAACATTATACCTTTTCCACTCTGCCACACTTGAATCATTATACCTTTCTGAAATCTCTCTTCAGCAGCATCATCTACATGATAAGAGATTTAATTTAATATCTGAACTGTATTTTTATTCCAGCTGTTTATTCAAACTAAGTCAGACAGAATGAAACTCTCCTTCAACTAATTATTTTACTTGAAAGAAGGTTTCAAAATTATCTTATATTAGGGGTGGCCAAACTTTTTTATCGTCGACCCCCTGCAACTTTTCAAAACCTTACATCGATCCCTACCAAAAAGTTTGTGTTACAAATAAGAAAAAAAAGCTCTTACTATTTTAACATATTTCTTTTAATTTTACATTTATTGTATTCTATATATGTTAATAATAATGTTTGTAACTGACAATCAATGAGACGAATAAGCTTGATTATCCTTCACAAGATTAGCAATATTTGGTTCAAAATTTGTAAGTTTTAGTCTTTCCATCAACCCCAATAGGGTTTCTCAAATGGGATTCCGGGATCCCGGCTGTCTTTTTAACCCGGAAAATATCCTGGGAAATTTTTCTTATTCCGGGAAATCTCACAAATTTCTTAAAAATTCACTTTTTTTTATTTTACGTTAAGGTTGAGGAAATTTTGCAAATAGAAAGTATCATTAACTCATAAACTGTCAGAATACATTTGTATTTATTAATTTTAAACCTACTTATTAGTTTTTTTTTAATTTTTGCTCGTTATGGCACGTCACAAATGGTCAATAATCAATATGTAGTTTATTTGTGGCAGGACTCTCAAAATTCTTTACCAGTAATATCTGGAATAATTGTGCTTATGCTGTCTTAATTTTTAACCATGCCCAGTAGCTTCAATGACTGCGTAACGCCAAGTTGTGCAAATTGGGCAAGGATGCAAACGAGTACGAAGTCAGCAAGTATGAAGTTTTTCTTCATAACCTGATTATTAAAGACAAATGAACTGCCGAATTATCGGGCTATGATGTTTCTATTAAAGCAGTTGAGATAGACAAATCAAGAATACTAGGGAACAAAAGAAGTACTACAATCTCAAAAATGAACTAGAAATCTTTCAGGATACAGATGAAAACACATATTTGTCTTCTCTTAAATGCATTAAACATGATTCTGATCACATCAGTTAAATCGGAAAGAGCATTCTCGGTAGCGGAACTTTTCATTACTAAAATAAGAATCAGACTGAGTGATCAGAGTATTGACCAACTTTGTTTTTTAAAATCTTATAAAAATTTACAATAATATTTTGTATTATATTTTATTTAAAAAATCAAAAATTACCTTCTAAGTTAGAAGTTTGATCTAAATTCATTTTTCTTTAAATTTTCAACTCAATTCAAAGTCATTTTTTGTTGTTGTATGCAGTTTCCAGCAAACTTTAAAGCAAATTTTTTCTATTTGTGAAAATTTCTACGTAATTCAAAGGTAATTTTTAATATATATCTTACACAGCATTATTAATATGATTTTGGAGGTTGCAGAACATATTAAATTACTTTAAAAAAGAAAAATAATTATATCATTTGATTTCATGATATTTTGTATATCTTAAAAATAATTAATTTTGTCCCAGGATTTCCCGGAATCCCAGGAAACAGTTCACTTTTATCTTGGAATCCCAGGACAAGCAAAAGACCAGGAAATGAGAAACCCTAACCCCCAATAATGTTATATCGACTTCTGGGGTCGATATTGATCACTTTGGCAACCCCTGTCTTATATGAAGGATTTGCAAGAAATTTTTATATTCGAGTCCATATTAAGTCCACAAATCAAAAAATTTTGAAATAAATTTTGCTATCACATTGACATTTTTTAAATTTATTTTTGAAACTTCTTTCATTAATTATTATTTAAATTTTGCACTTAAGTTTTCAGGAAGTGGTTTTGTATTATAAGAGTAAATTTTGTCCTTAGAGCAGGCAAATTGGGTGTTCAATTATCTCAGACTAAAGATCACTTTTTGATTGTTGGAATTAAAAGAATCCTCACTCTATGGTTTTAGGATATTAGTTTTTATTTAGTTCTCTTCTCTAAGAAAAGTATTATTATTATATATTTTTGTCTCAAAATTAAAAGAAAAGATACATATGTTTGATTATAGACTATATAAAGAAACTTATTATATTTTGACTGTTAGTTTGAGTGTTGTTATATAAAGAAATTATATGCAAACTATATGTAAAAGAAATAAGATTTAAAGTTAAAATAGATTTAATTCTGTATGAATTTTATTGTATTTATTTATTGGTTTTTATAATGCACTAATTATTTACATTGTTGAGATATAAATGAAAATAAAAATTTGATTTTAACATTAATAACATTATATATAAACAAATGAATCCTGTATACAAGATAAAAACAGTTCAAGAAGTCAGATTTATTCAGAATAAAGCATTTTTCAAGATAGCAAAATCTCACCAGGCTCACTAGTTTGTAAAAAAATAACAGAATTTAAATAAAAATGATATTGGCAAAGTGTTTCTAAAAACTATTTCAACATTTCACGAACATGTTATGTTTAAGATTTAAACATAACATGTTTATGAAATGAAATAAAATAGACTAAAAAAAAGAAAAATGACAAATGATACAGTAGAATTAGAAAAGTTTTTAACCCATATACGTATAATGAAAGTTACCAAAGTTCAATATGAATTTAGTGGCCACATTTAATGACGTAATAGTTCATAAATTTGAAATAACTATAGTAAATTACATAATGTTTCATTTGGCATATTAATATAAACAATATTTTGTTTGAAAAGTATCTTTAACATATTATAATTTATGTAAGTTTAATTATAAATTCTGAATAATTTTAAGATTCTATTTGACTTTTCTGTTTTGTTTGTTTTATTGTACTGTATTAATATTTTTATAAAATTATAAATTATTTGGAGAAAAAATTTCTGTAATAAATTTTGTAAATTGTGTTTGATATTCTAAAAAAGTTATCTATATTCCAGAGATTTTTGAAGTTAATAAATCTTTCTATAATAAATTTTTGATCCATATATTGTAATACTGTTAATTCAATTTAATTTGAATTGATAAATTGTTAATAAGAACATCTGCTGGTTATGATTTTGCTTTGTATCTTAAATATTTTATAATATATGCTAATAATAATAATAATGCAATATTGAACATGTCACATTGTCAGGAAGTTTCTAGATGTTGATACACATAGCAATAACTGCTTAATGTTACACTTGTTTGGGTAGTTATGCTCTGACGTTAGTCCGGTATAGCACTTGGCACCAGTATCAGCTGAGCATGACATTTACAACATAATAGCAATATATACTATAACAATATTTAACAAATGATTATCCTCTTATTTTATTCAAAAATAAAGGTTTTTATTTTAATAAACAACCAACTAACAGCTGAAATAATTGGATGTTGATATAGGTTTTTATTTTCAGTATAAAGAAAGTATGTTTTATATTTTATGTCAGTTATCTGAATATTATTATTAATTTAAGTACAGTAAAATTTTAAACATATTGTAACTAGAATAAGATGTAATATATTTTAAATTTCTTTGCAGTGATAAATTAGAATATAATAAAGAAAACTTTGAGCCCAACAAAGAATTTATTTCCTAGAATGTCTTTTAAAAATTTTTTTGAAAATTTATTTAAAGAGAGGTATGTAAATTTATTGAATTTAATATAAAAATTTTTGTTGCTATGCTTAATAAATAAATTTTAAAACTTAATTTATATTTATTATGTCAAAAATATCATAATAAATTATTATATTATTAAATATAATATAAATAATAATAATGTTTAATAATAAATTAAATTATATATACAGTAGACCCCCCCATAACACGGTGAAAAAATTGCGATCGTGTTCATATAACACGCTAAAAGAGACTCATATAACACGGTAAGATGTCATCGCCGTGGATTGGTCAAACACAGGATTGGTCAAATCTGGACCAATAGTGGATATTGTATAAACTGTTGAGTTTAAACAAGCACTGGACCTATTAAAAAGCATTTATTATTCAACGGCCATAAAAATGATATTTTTATTAATGATGTCTCCAAAGTTAAGTTATTTTTCTGCAAAAAATTTGCTGATCAGGAAACACGTGCCCACCATTCGATGAGCCATTCCATGATGAAAACAAGCTTAAGCAATGTCGTCGTCGAACGGTGCGCACTCGGTAAGTAATCCTACAATTTTTTGTTTATAGCATAGTTTATATGGATTATTCCCAAAAAATTATATGTGATTTGGAAATGTTGAGTCAAATTAGTCTAGAATCTATTAATTTTATGGAAGAAAACCTTTCAAACAGCCGTAGCCCCTAAACTGCACACATGCCGGGCTGTGATTGGCTCATGTATTTAAGTGACTTGTACAACACGGATTCATGTAACACGGAATAACACGGAACATATCTACTGTGTTATAGGGGGTCTCTGTACAGTGGCGTAGCTAGGGTTCTCCAGACCTGGTGCGGAACCAGATTTGTGGGTCCCGAAAAAATTTTTTGGCAGGGGTGTCCTTTTTCTGTAATGGTAATTGGGAACGTTTAAATGAAAACAAGTAATTTTTTCTATAAATTTCGGTTTTTGAATTTATTTATTCCATTAAAAACATTGCATTTAGATGTTCAATTTCTTTCGTTTGATGAATGATGCATTAGGGATTTTTTTGTTTTGATTACGTAAATGGACTAAAATATTTTTGTGTAGTGGTTTATATAGTGTATAACTAGATTACAGTTGAGTTGCTGGTTTTTCTGTGTAATAGGGACCCCAGCTCGAGCATGCAAATGCCAACTTTTGCTTTGTTCTGATTGTTGTGAAAAATTTTTTGGGTCTTTTTTCTTGTGATTTTGGGGCCCTCATGGGCCTATCGCTTTCCAGGGGCCCGGTGTGGACTGCACCTACTGCACCCTCCTAGCTATGTTACTGCTACTGTACACAGGGGGTGAAAAAGTAGATATACAGTTAAGAATCTGAGAAATACAAATGTTGGTGTTCATTATTATTATTATTTTTATTATCTTTTATTAGTTCTTATTCCTTATTTGTACATAAAAATAAATGTTTTTTCTTCCATAATAACAACTATATACCTACTTTTGCACCCCCCTGTATATATATATTAAATAATTTATTTAAAATATTTTACACTATCAATATAATATTTGTAGTTTTTAGTAAATAATAATTTATTAGCTAAATAAATTCTTTGTATTAGTAATTAAGCAATAAATTTAACATGCATATATAATAAATTTTATTATGCCAACTAAATAATCCTCTTAAACTTTAGTAATTTAAGCTATCTGGAAAAATTTTAATGTTCAAGAATGTGAAGAAACTTATGTTTAATTATTAAATATACATTATTACTATTTAATTATACTTATTCTTGTGTATATATATTTTTCATTTTAAATTTTGGTTTTGTTTATTGTTACTAAGAATGATCATGTTAAATATGTCAAAAATTTTATTAGTTATTATGATTATAAACATTTATTTTTAGTAGATAATCATTTTCATAAATGTTATAAATTCAGATAGAAATGCCCAATTACTGCAAAACATGTCATATAGTTATATAAATGATTATAGTTGTGATCTAAATACATTCCATACTGTAATGTCACCATAGTGCCTTAAAAACACTATCTCAGTATCTTATAAGAAGGTATTTTATTGTATTTTATAAGAAGGCTTGAGATATTCACTGTGTTCATAATTTTTAGTGTACTTATTGTTTTGGAGTCTTTGAATGCCCAGCATTTCTGTACGATGCACAGTTTACTGAGTTTGTTTGAGAAAGGCTGTATTATTGAGCTGATGGCCATTTTCCCAAATTGCTTGCCATCTGAGCCGTTCTAATCTGACCATTACCTCTTGGTCAGATCAGAATTGTTGTTGGAGTGTGTTGATATGTGTGTTGGAGGCAGGATATATCTGGACAGACACATTTACAGTAAAAGCTCTGAACAGACAGACCACCAGAAGAATTGATTGTCTGATTGAGAGATAAGCATGAACAGCAGCTATGGTGTCTTTATCCATCCAGAGACATATCTAGAGACAGCACTATGGTGTTTTTATCCATCCCTCTCTCTTTCCATACATTGGCAGGAAACTAGCAAAGGTAAATTTTCACACATGGACTTTATTAAATACACAATTTTAAACATTCTGATTAAATAATGCGTAAAATTGATTTATTTTAAAGCTGAAAAAATATCAGAAAAGTTGCTAAAAATGGGGGTGTGTGTATGTGTGTGTGTTGTTTCTTTCAATAAAATCTCTTTCTATAGTCTTTTTTAAATAAAATTTTAGCAAATCACAATAAAAACAATAAATAATAATGTTGTTATTATGATTTGCTAAGATTTTTAAAAATTTATTTCTATAGTTAATAATATATTTTAAAGTTTTATTTAAAAAAATTTAAATTCTTACAGATTACATAATTAAAATAGAATTTAATGGCTTTTTATAAAATGAATGTATGTATTATTATAAAAGAGATTTGTTCTCTGGTATAATCTTTATAATAAACACTTGTAAAAAATCTTGCTATAAAATAATCATTAGAAATACAATGATTAATCTATCAAATAATTTTATTAGTAATCAGTCAGAAATAGAAACTCACAGAAATAATTAAACTATTATATAAATATAAGACCACAAATAGTTATAGTTTTTGTCTTCATGTATTAATAAACTTATTCAGTTTTTTTAAACTGTGGTATTTTATTTATTTATTATTATGATTTTATCTTGTAACACCTGATATAAAGTTAATCAAAATACTTAATAGAAAAAAAATCTTGCACTACTTTTGAGTCTGAAATATATTGTTATATATTTGAATATTATATTTTCAATAAATTTTGACTATACAATTTCAACAGGCTTAACAAAAGTTCTTTGTAGAATTCATGTTGTTATCTTTGTACAAAGCTAGATTATTTTCAGGCTAAAATTACATTACAGAATATCACTGAAAGGTATAGTTATAGTTATGCTGCAATCATAGCTGCCTACCTTTAGCTGAAATTCTACTATTTGATTAATTAAAATTAGTTTAATTGTAACCTGAAAATTATCTAGCACTTTAAATATATGTTTGATTATTTGGTTTATTATATACTTTTATTATCCTTCATGAACTGCTTTTCTCTTATTAGTCTTCAATGTTTTGAAGTTAGTTTCTCTTTTAATAATCATTATCTTAAGAAAGATACCACACTTTCATACAGAAATTCTAATATGTTTTTATGCATGTGTAAAACAGGCTCCATGCTTACGGAAGATTTATTTACACACTTCAAAACTCAACTGTTCTTTAGTAAAAGATAGAAAAGTTCTTAAACTCTTAAGTTATTCCATATTTAGTTTAATAGTGCTACATGATATCAATTAATTATCTTGATATCTTTAGATAAGGTTTGAATTTATGTTCATTCCAACATTGTAATTGAAAAAATTTTCTGTATTTTCTCAGAATTATCTGTCTGTTCCATAACACTTCAATTTTCCTATTCATCGTTCATTGTATTTATTAAAGAAGTTTGACTTCTTTTTCTTAGTCATTTAGTAATAACTTTTAAAAATTTTTTAATATGTAGAATGTATATAATAAAAGCCTTCTTTTTTTGAAATTTCTGTTAATCCTTAATCAGTCACATATGTGTTTAACTAAGGTGACCAACCGTCCTCCTTTTGTAAGTCCTGTCCTCCCCCGAAAAGTGTCCTCCTACATGTCCTCCTTTTTGATATTTGACGACTAATCTGTAAATTTCCATATTTGATTGATGCTGAGCCGATCCGTTGCATGTAATGTGATGTGATGTGTTTGTATTTGACATGACGATTCATCAAGGCTCAGTACAGTGCAGCATAATGTGATTATGAAATGCATGTGCTTTGCACAGGAGACCCTGAGAGAGTGCGCTGTATGCAAGTAGCTTTGTTTACTTTTGCATGCGTATGTGCCGTGTTGTTTACCCGAAACAACACGGCACATACGCATGCACAGAGGCATACTGAGGGGGGCATTGGGGGCAGTTCGTCACACGGGTGTTGCCCGTGTGACGAACCGGTGTCACCCACAGATGGGTGACACCCGACTGTGAAAAAATAAGTCGCGGAATAGACCTTGACAAAGTGCTTTAACATTAAGTCATGGAAAGTTTGACTGACTCAACAACCCATGACTAAAAAAAAGAAGGTCAACAGATTTACACTAGTCAATATAAACCTATGTGATGATATTGCTTATTCGATATAGCGTTCAAGTTTGCTCGAGTGCGGGCATATTACAATTCAATAATCCGATACTGTTTTATAAAACAGTTAAGAAGGGTGACACCCACAGTATGACTTGGGGTGACACCACGATATCCGCCCCGGGTGTCATCTATGCTAGCTACGCCACTGTGCATGCAATAGAGATTATTATAGTGTATTATTATTGCAATGAATAAAATGTTTCTTTTATTTACAATATTTTTTCCTTTAATTTATGTGTCTTCTTTTTCATTATGAAAAAGTTGGTCACCTTAGTTTAACCTGCTGTTACTCAAAAGTGAGTACTGTGCTCACGTTTCATTTTAAAATGCTTGTAACTCAGGCTTCTTGGAAATTTTGTGGCCAAACTCTCCTCTACCTTTCTATCCAAGTATCCCCTTCAACACGATACCAGAATTGGAAATAATAGGTATTGGTAATTACAGTCCTAATTGTGAAATGCTATTGTTTACTTGTACTATTATAAAACAGGACAAAATTTTTTTCAAATGGTTTGATGATGAGTTTGAGGAAGAAAATGTAAGCTTCTTCTTTGCAGACAATGAGAGTGAGGATCTCCATATGAAAATCTTGGATGCATTGAGAAAGAAACCATATCATCCACAGGCTCCCTACCAAAAGAAAAGTGAGTGCATGTTACCCAAAAAAGAAGAATAGGAAAACAACATTTGAGTGTAACATGTAGCCTACTGCACCAATCTGCATGAACAAATATAATAACTGTAAACAATGCTACTTTAAAAATCTAGATTAAACATTTTCAGAACTTGAATAGAAATTATAATTAAGTTTAACAATAATTTCAGATATTGTATTTCTGTTTTTATCAATCTGATCAGATATCAGTTTTCTGTTTCTATATTGAAATTACTTTTAATGTATTCTAACTGAAATAAAGTAAAATAAACATTAAAAATAAAGTAAAGTAAACATTAAAATGTGTATTATTCATAACAAAAGTTCCTGATCTTAGTAAAGTTTCTCAAGACAAATAATTTAGAATATGAAAATATGTAGGGTGAGCATGGTACTCACCCTGAAGTAACAACATTACACATCAGACTATGAAGAGCACTGGGTTAACACATCTCTAATCAGTGGTGGCTTTAGGGGGTGGTGAGCAGGGCAATCGCCTGGGGCCTCGTGCAACAACTCTAATAGAAAAGAGTTGATATTTAAAATTTTTTATTTTATCATTAGCTATTAGTTATAAGCCGCAAACATCATTTTTAAATCCCTGCATATACCTTTTAAGGCATTTATGTACTGTATCATCATTACTAATTTGTCATCTTTATGATTGTTAACTTTTATAAAGCTTCTAATATAATATTTTAAAACTCTAAATTTATTTATTTATAACTTTTGCATTTCTCGACAATCATCACAAATATTTATTTTCAATTCACATACTTTTCACAAAGGACAAGGGCCTCACAAAGATCTGCTGCCCGGAACCTCGCAATCATTAAGGCCACCGCTGTCTCTAATCTTTTGCTACATGGAATGGGGTGTATAATACTTCACACAACTATTGACAAGAATATCTTTTGTAACTATAAAATTGTCATTGAATAAAGTTTTCTAATATATAGTTCAGTAACTAAAGTGAAAATGGTTGAGTTGATACCAGAGCTGTGAGTTGGAGTTGGAAGCAAGTTTGTTGCTAGAAGAGTCAAAAATGGATTGACTCTAACTCATGTTTTGTTAAGTACTTTATATTAAGCTCCTAACAAAACATTAACCTCTTATCTTGCATTATAGGAGTCTTCTGTGATGTAAAATCTTATTTTATGTTTATATGAAGTCTGCCTACTGGGTGTCTAAGTCAGGACAGTTGAGAGGTCACGACTATCGTGTGTGAGCATAAAGACTAAAACACCTTCTTAGATAGGCTTGCCATCGTTAACCTGTATATTAAAATATAAAAAGTTTTTTTAAAACAGTTCTTTAAATTAAGTTGTAACACAGCTCAAGGACTGAGAAACAAGTCCAAACAAAGTCTCAATGTTCTGGTAGTCATGTTTCTTCAGTCCTGTGATGACAGCATGAAGATTAATGACCCCACGGCTCACTGCATAGCTTTGAGCAATATTATCTGGCGAACAGGTGAACCTGGCAGAACAGAGCAACACGGTAGAGGGAGAGTTATTTCAACAATGTCAGGATCTTTTGTTGGTCTTCCACTGAATTACATTTCAAGATTGGAGAACTATGAATCAAGAATATCCAACCCTTGAATTGCATGTTTTTATATGTTTTACCCCCGATACTGTTTTTTGATTGGCCTCCCCTCGTCACCCACCTGGTGACAATTCAAAAGCTTTTGTGGGATGCGGAAGGTCAACTTTGCAACTAAACACAATTCCTCTCTAACTACATTTTCCTTGACTTTGGCCTTTTCCACAAAATTCATTTTTTGTTTTCCATTTTATATAAAAACACTTTTTTTGTTTAAGTGAGACCTTTAAATCTTACTTTATTCATTTCTGAAAGCTGAGATCTTTAATGTCTTGTTTGATTGCCAATGTTCAGACCACAAAATCGATTTCTGTCCAGGCCAACACATGTATTATTACCTTATTTCTTGATCTTTCTTTACATATCACTAATTACTATTGATTTTTTTTGTAGAAATTTATATTCAAATACATTCTATGTTAGCTGATTCTAAATTTTTATTGTCAAAAGACTCATACAGAATAGTAAGGAAACTTCTAAGGAGAAATTATCTCAGCTTACATCTATTTAACATTAGCTTTGTATGAAATTTGAGAGGAAGGTGTTACTTTTAAGATCAGAGTAGATGATCAGTGTAGCCCACACTGACTTACTACTACTGTCAATAAGTTGTTAATTGTTTTATTGTCTTGTAAACAAAAACTCTCTTCCTGATTTTCAGTCAGTCAAATTGCAATGTTATTATTTTATTGTACTTGGAAGAATGGTTTCTTTAACATTTAATTAACAATTAGTTTTATTAGATATGATTAATTTTATATTTTAGTTGCAGTTTAACTAGCATGCCAGTAACCTTGGGGTTTTCAGCTTGCTGGTCTCTCCCATTTTTATATGGCATGCTGGTCATTCTGCAAAAATATGGTAATAAAAAAAACCATGGGGGAAAAGTACTTTCCGTTTCGATAGGAAAGCCTGATGATTCATTTAAAATAGTGCTTAAAAAGTAGTCTAATGATTCATTTGGCAATGATCAAATGCCATTCTGGGTTATATAATCAAAATATATTTTAAATTATTAGTTACTTGTTAGAGGCAGGAGTCGGAGTCAGATTTTCTAAAATTCTGGGTAAGAGTTGGAGCTTGGTCTGACTTCACAGCTTTGGTAGATACAATGGAATTAGATATGTAAAATTTATTCTGTACAGAGAAAAGTAAGATGACCACGTGCTATTTTTTATATGCTAAATATAGCTACCCTAAATGCTTTTGATTTATATTTTTATTTTCATAAACTTCACCTTTGGATTTTCAAAAAAAAAAAAAAATTTAAACCACTGGAGAAACCTGTTATTCAAAAATAAATTCATTGATGATCAGAAATAAAAATTTTACCTATAGCTCTTCACAAAAGTTGTTTAGATTTTTCTGGAATATCTGAGAAATCTGCTAACCAGTGTGGAAGATGTGTCTATTGCATACAAAAAAGATATAAAAACCAGAAATACACAGAAAAATATTATTGATATATATGTCATTAATTCAATCAACGTAAGAGCTTAGATACCAGCAAAATTTTGCTGTTATCTTGGCACTTATACATGTGGCTTTGGTTTTTTCAGGATAAATTGTGATTGAAGATGAATATGCCTGTGGCATGTAAAGAATTTTTCATGATTTGTAAAGATGCTCTTGGTGACTGGACAAAGTAAAAGTTTTTTGATGAATTCATGATTGTGAGTTAAATTTGTCAGATAACTCACACCTGTGCTTGTTTTCAAATTGACTTTCAAACACAGATAATACTTTAATTTCATGAGAATTACCATGTATTATCTGTAATACCATAATTGATGCCAGTTTTCTTTGTTTTTATTGTCCAAAGATTTTTGGTGGAGTTGCTTTTTTTTTAGGTTTATTTTTTAAGAAAGAATTTCAACAAATTGGGTCATTGTGAAATCCTAATGGACAGAATTCTATTAGATAAATTCCTACCAAGACAGAGTTCTACTATTCAAGTTTCCTAACAAAGGAAAAAATATACAGGATGTTCACTTTAACATTTTAACATCTTTAACATCCAAATGAAAAAAATTTTTCCAGCATTGCGTACTAATATACATAGTATTAGTTTTTCTGTGATGTTTATGATAAAATAAATTAATTCATTCAAAAAGAAATATGTAAATTGGGCAGAAGTTTTATGGCAATATTTAAATTTTCCAAATGAACAAAATGCAAATTAAAAATGCAATCTTCACAAATTATGTGGTAAGACACAAAGATGATGCTTATAAAAGAGCCAACATTACGCACTGTGACAATTCCTTATATTCACAAACACTACTGCAAAAATTATAGTTATGGGGAAATTTAAAAAATGCATGAGAAGCAAGCACACAGATTCATTAAGTGGTTTTCAGTTGCACCAAGACCAAGATGTTTTGAGCCTATACTATATAGCAAAATAAAACTAATTGTATTTGTATTAATTTATGCAATGTTGGTTTTTATCCTTTATACAGAAATTTTTTTGTTATCTTAAGTCTTAAAATGATTTCCTTCTACTATCTTTTTAATATGTAAATGTTATAATTTTAAATAGTTTGTGAAAATGTTTTTGTAAGGATAAAATTTGTGGTTGCCTTAATCAAACAGTATATTCATATGTTTGAGATGTTTAAGATTGTATTGAGTGTAATAGAGTTCTTCAAATGCCATTATAATCAAATACAATCTTATATATTTATTTTAAATATTTTGATGGCTTTTGTTCTGGTCATAAAATTTTTAATGTATATATATTTAATTATTTATATATATCTTACATGTTACTTTGAGTTTTTTTCATATTGATTGAAAAGTTGTTCTGTTTATTTTTTCACATCAGTTAGAGGCTCGAGTAAGTAAGTTTTTATTTATATATTATAAGTTGTAACTTTTTAAAATTTTCGTTTTTTGATGTTTTCTTGCTCAGCATTGGCAATTATAAATATTGACAGTATAGAGATGCAGTTTGAGAGACAAACAAATAGTGATGCAAAATTAAAGTTTTTAGAATATATTATAAATAATGTAAAATATTTTAATTAATTGTAATTAATTAATAATTAACTAATTAATATATTAATAATTTATTAATAAAATATATTAATTAATTAATTAAAACATTTTACATTAAATAATAATATTAATTATTAAAGCAAATTGTTTTTATTTCAGTTAAATGTGTAAAAGTTATCTTATTGAGAATTTTACAAGAATTTAAATTAATACAAATATTTAATGAAATTATTGCCTATTTTGCACTTAAAGATTAATTTTAATTAAGTCAATTTTTTGAGTATGTTTACAAAACACACACATATATATTCCTCTAAATGAATGTAGATTTTAGTATTTTTGAGTTTGTTATTTTTTCTTAACTTGTTACTTTTGCTTGTAAAAACTATCACTATTCTGAAGACAATATGTTGTTTGTGATATTGAAAGAGTTTAATTATAATAATAATAATTTACTTTTGTTTAATAAAATAAATAACGCCTTAAACTATCCAGCAATGAAAAATGTTTAACAAGATAAAAAACGTTTTCGACCGTTTTTTAACGGCCATCTTCAGTTGAACCAATATTAAAAAGAACATTAAAATGGAACGTATGAAATACAAATACAAATTTGCTGGATGGTTAAAGGTGTTATTTATTTTGTTTAAGATAATTCCAGTATAAGTTCTTGTTTTGTTTAATGCCATATTACTGTAATTTTTCTTATGTCAAAATTTTCTTATGTTCAAAATTTTTAGTTATTATTTTATTAAATTATTAAAAGTTAATGACTTTTGACACATACCGTCAAATTTTTAGTAATTTTGATTATTAGTCCATTCAAAAATTCTGTAAAAATCAATAAACTGGTTTCATAAAAATTTGCATATCAATGTTCTCAGTATTTTTATGTGACTATTAATTACATAATACTAATTTGTGATATTTGAATATTTTTACTTTGAAACTTTCTCACATCCTATACTTAGAATGTCATTAATCAGTATAATTAATTTATTTGTACTGATTAAGAAAATATGATATTGTTATTAAACCAGTTAGACATCGATATGGAAATATTCAAATAAATTTTAAATAATTGTTTTTATGTATAAACCTCATAAAACTTCCAGAAATAGTGCTACAGTCTCTGTATCTATTTTCAGAATACAGTAATGCATGATCTCATATCATGAAAAATCTGGATTTAGCTGTTATGTGATATTAAATCAATATGTATTTATTATTTATTGAATATAATAAAAAGCTGCACAAACGACATGAAATATATCTGTTTAAAAAGTTATAATATGAATGTTAGTTAATTGAGATTCTGTTTAATAATTTTTCAAAACAAAATCATTCAAAATGTAAAATAACTAGGTCAACTATTTTCTGTAATATTGAAATTGTTTGTGAACTTGAACAGAGTTTCATGCTAGAATATTTACATTAATCATATTTATGATTAATGTAAATATTCTAGCATGAAACTCTGCAAGCCTGGAATATATCTTACAAAATTGCAATGAATTAAACTTTAAAAGAAATTCCAGGATAATCTATAGCAAATTCTAACGTTTTCGACCTTCAAAGGAGATCTTCCTCAGGATTCTTTAAATTGGAATGCAGAAATGGAACGTTCTTAAGAATTATTTCAAAAATGTATAAAAGAGAATTTTTAACTAATTCTCTTAAAAAATTTTTAAAATAACTTAAAACAATTAAATCAAATTTAAACCTCTCCAAAATAATTTTTTTTTTAATTTGACTGTTCCCTTTGGTATAAGGATTGCCGAGGCATAAGATTCAATTTGTTGCTGTTTTCTAGCATAAAATATTATTAAATAGAAATATCATGTGACATATGTGAAAAATAGATTAAATATTTTTGAAAATATTTAATTTGCATTTTCAACATCTAACATCAAAAATTCAACATCAAAAATTGTCTTTTACTAAATAAATTTTTATTCTTCAGTTAAATTATTAAATGAAAAATAAATATGCTTGTTTTGAATTAAATATTTGGGCCTATTTTACTATGCTGTTTAATTTTGTTTCATAGGGAAAGATGTAGTTTTTCATTACTGTTTTGTCTTTTGTTTATAGGCATTGAGAATACATTTGAATTTAAAAAAGAAATTTTTTTTGCAATAAAGAAGTAGCTAATATTGTAAAATGTATTCATCTTAATTTACAAAATTTTAAAAGTGTGTGTGCAAATATTTCTATTTAGTATTTCTTAATTCTCAAAGTCTTATTGTATTTTTTTTTCTGCAGATTGTACTGGAAAGAATTTTATCTATTCAATTTCAAAATAATTCAACTTATATGAATATCACAATTTATATTGTTCTGGAGTCAGAATAACACTAATATTTTCTATTCCAATTCTCAAGTATTTTTAGGTCTTATCAATCCATCTTTAAAGTCATGGCATCATTCATTGTAAAACTAAATTTTAAAATGTATGATGCTGTCTTTCATAGCCATGTTCCAAGGATTTAAACATTTCAGACTTTTTCAAATTCAAACCTTTCACCTTTCTGCTGGGTAACTTCTTATTTTTAATCTTTACAAAACATTTTTTGGCCCTATTTATTTGTCCTTTTCAGGTGTTCTCTTTCGTTTTAGAAAAATCAAATTTTGGAATATCAAATTTTTTTACAGTTGATCATGTATCTCAGTGGCAAATTAAGTGGTTATGTTTTATTTTTATTTTAATTTGTTCTAAATTTTTTTTTTAATGACAAATCTCCATGCTGTTGGAAACATCTCTATGTTCCTGGCATTTATGCATTCATTTCTAAAAAGCTTGTATTTAAATATCTCAATTTTTTTCTTTGTTTATTGCCATTTTGGAGGAGTGGATTTCTTTTATGATTCCGGATCCTTCTCATTTCACTGTTGTTCTTGTATGATGATGGTCTATGGGAGTAGGCTGAAAATGATTGTTAAAAATAAATTCTCTTAGTAAATGCTAGGTGTTTGTTCCTTCTCAGTAAGTTAGCTTCTTGTTTGTTTGCAATTGCCAGTAGTTCTGTGTTGTTCTTAATTTCCTGACATTGTATTGGTGTTCTCTAATTCTGGTTTTTAAATTTCTCTTCGTTATCCCAACAGATGCTTTTTTTTAGGTCCAGATCTTTATTGTGCAAAGAGATCTTGTATACTCCTGCCTTAAGTTCATCTTGGCAGCTAATATTTTTGACTTTTCCAAAAGGTCATCATCAGGCTTGATACATTTGGAACAGAGGCCAAAAACACTTGGCACAATCAAAAGAGGGATACTTACCACAGCACTAGTTATGCCTGTAACACATTCAAAATTTAATCTTGGGGAGTGAAGTTGAATGGAAAAAATTTTTAATGAAAATTCAATAAATTCATTCCTTATATGACTGCTAATTCATAAGTAATAGAAAACATACATAATATAAATAAAAAATAATAATAATAAATTTTAATTAGGAAAAAATTTTGGAAAATTTACTAGATTTTTTGTTTTACTTTGGAGGTGCCAGGGCTCCTTGGCCTCTCCTCTGGGAGTGCCACTGGTGTATGCCATGAAGAAGGCTATATCTATAAACTGGGATGATGCAAGGATCATTAGTCCTCTGAAAGAGATATGCAATCTAAAACACACGGAAAGTTTGGAAATTTGTAAATCAAAAATAGAAATTAAGTTCAGTGTACTTTAAAAGCAGACAATGTGTCAAGAACCTGGCAGTCTCTATATGAGATTTCTAAGCATGTTTAATTAAGTGAATAAACTAAATTAATTTATTTTGATTATATTTTATAAGTGTGATGATTTATGTTGACTGAATTTGCTTAATTGTATTTTGACCAGTTACATTGAATGTAATTTTTTGAAACTATACTCCTTAAAAGTGAAATAGCAACACCACGAAGGAATGTGCTTGCCACATGCACATTACAGGACCAGTATAGGTGACAGAGATATGCAAACAATTAAAAGAACAAACAAAGACATGGAACAGACACCTGTTTATTCAGTAATGAATATAGTTTCCATGAATATAATCCCCATACAGACCACTATACATTGAGGCATACTATCAATGAGGTGATTAATGGTTGCCTGAGGTATCCCTTGCCAAGTTCACAGTGTGCATATCAATTACAGTATGTGGTGGTAGTGTCCATGCACCCCATGTTGGATGAGGTCCACAGGTGTTCAATGGGAGAGAGATCTGGTGACACTGCTGGCCAGGGAAGGATGTGAATTCCATTCAAGCTGTGAGAGTTCATCATGCGACATGTAGTCGGACATTATCTCAGTTAAACACTGAATTGGGTGCAGCTTGCACCAGTGGCTGAATCACAGTCCCCACAATTCATGTGGCATACTGGTCTTGTGTAAGAATACCAGAAATGTGCACCAGGGCTGTCTGCTGATTGAACATGATGCCTCCCAAACCATGATGCCCAGTGTGATGCTCAGCAAAAAAAGGCTGGCATGTAGCATTTTTCAGGATATTGCCATACCTGTCCAGGGCCATCATTCATTCATAGACAGAAATGGGATTCATTCATAAACAATACCTGATACCATTTAGTGGTCCAATTGCAATGATGAAAACACCATGCCAGGCATGCAGCCCTGTGTTGAGTGGTTAAGATACACCTGTTGATGGTGACAGGTGGCTTCAGATGTTATGTGCCATGGCAAACAGGTCCTGATAGCTTGGTGAATCTGCCAGTCTGTGCATTATGTCATGCACTGGTGCAATCCACTCCCTTTTTAGCATGTTTGTAGATATTCCTGTGTCCATTGTGCCACACATTGCTGGATGGTACTCATGTCGTGCCCAACACGCATGGCAACTGCAGGTGTCAACAAACCAAGGTCGTGCAGCTCCAGGATATAGTTTCATCCTCCTGCCATTAACTGGAGGTATTCAGCTCATTGTCATCTCTGAAGCATTTTTTACACTTCTTCAAAAGTTCAGTTCCCACAAATCTTTGTTCAAGCTGGCTGCTGGTCTTTATAACCTGAAATTAGGTACCACATAACAAATGCATACACAAACTGAATCATTTGCATATCCTTGTCATCTCTACTAGTCCTGCAATTTGCAGATGGTTACATGCATTTCTTGGCGGTGTTGCAATTTCACTTTTGAGGAATGTATTTCATTGTATTATTATTGATTTGTATTTTGTATTATTATTTTTGACGTTCCATTTGCATTTAAAAACTCTTTCAAATGTATCAAGCTTGGTGATGATCTTTTGAAAAGGTTGAAGACGTTAGCTGTAGTGTCATTAAAGTTTGTTTAATTGCTGATTTATGAAAAAAAAAAGTCATTTTATGAATTTGTATTAGTGTTTAATTAGTTCCTGTAGTTCATCATTTGATTTCTCAAACCATTTCATATATCCTTAATTTCTCCATATACTCTATGTTATATAACTTCTCTGATCTCTCTGAAGATTCTAGCTCTCATACTCTATTTTTCCTTGATCCCTGTTTGGCTGAAAGGTGTAATTTCTCTGTTTCCTGTTTTGACATCATTCTTGTGCTTTCTTTGCCTAGTACTCAGTGACTTTTTGCAAGTCTCAATATATATTTTTATCCATACTTTGTAAGGCTACCTCGTGTAGGTTTACTCTATCCCATGTTTTTTTTTCTTTTATTTTTTTGAAAGCTCAAAAAAAGTATTATTCCTTTTGATAAGTATTTTTTACTTGGTAACTCTCTCATCTTCTATAAGAGCTTACTTGCTAATTCTGTTCGTAAGGTATTAGTACCAAGTTTTCTTTTTTTCTTTTTTCCTTTTTCCTTTATTCTCTTGAACAACTTGTTAAACTTCTTATTTATTTCATGCACCCTTAGACTTCTCTCAATATAATTCAATTCTTCAAACTTACAGTAATACAGTGTTATGTCAAGCACTATATTAATTTAAGGCCTCAATGCTTTCTTCTTGTAATTAACTAGATTTTGACATAGGAATAATCTAGAAGCATCAGGAGCATCCTCGATGATGTTTTTCAAATTTAGTTTGTTGGCGAGCTTTGTGTTGGCAAAATGTTTCATCCTGGATTGTAACTTATCAATCCAATTCTCTTGCACTTCCGTGCACTCGGTCATGTTGACGTATTCACTCAAGTGCCTCTCATAGGTGTCGCGCTTCATCAACATCAACACTAAGAGTTTGTCTTTGTCTGCCCTGACCAATGTAATCTTATTGTGTCATATCCATCTAGATGTTCTCCTTAATTTTTCGCAGAGGGCATAAACCTCTTTGGTCAAAAGCACACTTCCACCAACCTTTTGGAAGTGTGCTTTTGTATTTTCATGGTGTTGTGACGAAGTTTAACCTCTTTGGTGTTTCTTACTTTAAAAGTTGCCATCCATCTATAATAATCCTTCTGTTTCTCCGAAAGTCCTTTTAAGAGGATCTTCAGATCCAGGATATAAGATTTAGTAGCCACTTTCAATGTAGGTGGAAGAGCGTATGATGGTCCAAATCTCAGGACTTCCTTGACAAACTCTGGTATTTGAATTTATCCCACACTATAAATGGATGGTTTTGTTGTCTAGACCTCTTGGGAAGTTGGAAGTGCAAAATCCACTACATTTTTTTGTTATAACTCTCCTTCAAGTTGCAACTCAATCTATGTTGGATGTTGATGAGTTTGGCGTTTTTGATAGCTAACAACTTCGGATCTTGTTGGAATAACGCATTCTCTGTGGCTATAAGTCTCGTTCTGGTAGAATATAGTAATGTTTTGGTACTCCTGATAGCCCTTTTTAAGCACACCTGTCTCACTTTGCTATGGAGAAGCTCATTTCCTTTTGGCAGGCAAATACAGAATATAGACATAAGAAACATTCTATTTCTCCTACATATTTAAAGAAAAATTATTTATATCTCATCCCAGTGTGTGGAGACAACTAATTATACATAACGATGCTGGCTAATATTTATCGCAAAGAAGTAATAGGCCTAACTAAGGCCAGGGCCAAGCTGGATTTTCTTTTGATATGGGGGGTGCTGCTTGCTGTGAAAAGTGTTGGTGAACTTTTTTTGTGAGATTATTTTGAATTTTTAAAATTATGGAAAGTATTGAGTTTTGTATAAGGGTGTTTGAGTTGTTGTTAATATTAAGTGGGATGAATTAAATCCTTATCCTGTTGATCGTACTCTGCTGCATTCATGGATTCAATCATCGGTATTTACTGTAAAGCAACGTTCTCCGAGTGAATCTTCCTTGAAGTTGGTGAGACTGCAGGATTTTTTTCTCTTCAAAGATAGACTCAAGTGAGTCCATTCCTAGGGCAATTACTTCATATTTGGACGACCGATTTGATAAGCTTTTCTCAGCTCTAAACGAGGTTGTTACGAGGATTGACTGGTTGGTTAATTTACATAATGAACATGACCAATGATTAACCCAGTTGGAGGTTAAATTAGAAGAAATTTCCAAACCTAAAGATAACATGCAGTGGAAAAATAGTTTGATCTTGCATTCTATAGACAAGATGTCGAATGAAATGAGAAAGAAAAATATTTTGATTAAAGGTTTAATTGATGACAGTTCCAATTTGAATAGGAAAGTGCAAAACCTGTTTTATAAACTGATAGGTGAATCAAAATTAATTCCAACAGTTAAAATAGTGAAATTTAACTGATCAGATACTGTATTGGTGGAATTACAGTCATTTGCAGACAAGAAATTAATTTTTGGTAATGTTAGAAAGATAAAGGCAAATAATGCATTGAAGAATATACAAATATTTGATGATTTATGTTGGTGTTCAAAACTGAGACGGAAAAATCTTTTGCCTTTTTTACATGATTATAGGCTGGAAGGCAGGCGAGTTTGACTGATGGCTGATGTTTTGCAGGTTGGCGATGAGAGATATACTTATGAACTAGATAGAGGAGAATTATTAAAACTTGATTTTTCAGTGGAAAATCGAATGGCAATTTCTCAAAATCTTCATAGTACAGTTGGATTGAAAGTTTCAACATGGAATTTTCAGGGTATCCTCCTAACTAATCTGAATGATAGTGGTTTTGTTAAACATATTTCTGAAACTGATATTTTGGGACTACCCGAGATTTGGTCTACTGCTCTACTGTGTTCGAGAGCTAAAAGCCTTAACTGTATATTAAAAGTTTTTGAGGTAATGTCTACTAAAAGTTTAGGAAGAGGTAGACCTTTGGGTGGGGTACTTCTAGATATAAAGGAAGACCTGGGGGGAAGTAAACTTGCCGTTGTCATGACAACATATAATGGTTGTTACAGTGAAATTCAACCGCAGGCAAAATAAAGGGCTATGAGAAATGATAGTTATATTAGCATATCTTCATATTCCTATCTTTGAAACTTTAATTGCAAAATTGGAAGATTTGATTTCTGATTATACTTCAGATTATTATGATCTGCTGATGGGTGATTTTAATGCACGAATTGGCTTGACTATGGACACTATTTATCATGGGGACGCGATTTCAAACATCCGACTATCAAATGATAAAATTTGCAGTAAAAGAGGAAATTTACTTATTGAACTAGTGAAAACTTATAATTTATACATAATAAATGGTCAATACCCTTTTGAATCATCAGCAAACTTTACTTACACTTCCAAACTGGGTGCTTCAGTAATCGATTTAGTGATCTTGAATGAGAGTCTGGTAGAGAGATTGCATAAATTTTTTATTTCTGAAGATTGTGTGTCTGACCGTCATTTGGTTATTTCTGAAATCCTGATAGACACTGACGAGGATAGAAAATCTAACTTGATTGACAAGAAAAAAGGACTAATCTGGAAAGAAGACAAATCCAGTTTATATTCTGAAATAGTTTCGGCCAAATATGTAAATATTGTCTTAAGTGATGGAATAGAGGACAGATGTTCTGCAATTCTGGATTTGATTAAGTCATCAGCTGAACAATGTAGAATGACAACATACCTGGGAATGACAAAATTATCATCTTCAGTTTGGTTTGACAGAGACTGTAGAACAGCGAAGAAAATAAAGTACAGGACACTGAGGAAATTTGAATATCCTGTAATAATGAAGATTTAATAAAATATTGTGATTCTAAAGCAATCTTCTATTCATTATGTAAGCCTAAAAAGAAGAACTACTGGTCAAATATTAGTAGTCAGTTGCAGTCTGTGCGATCTTCTATACAGTTTTGGTCTATTGTTAATAGATTTAATAGGAGAAAGAAATCTGATAATCAAATTCCTCTTCATAGCTGGGAATGTTTTTTAAAATATAACTTTTGCCATCCAAGTTCTGATTCAATTCTTGATTTTGATTGTGATAGTGTCTCTCCTATTTTAGATGATCCAATTTTGCTCGCTGAGTTAAAAACTTCAATTTGCAAACTTAAAAGAAAATCAGCCCCTGCTATGGATGGAATAAAAACTGAATTTATTATATACCTACCTGATGAAATGTGTTTAGAATTACTCAAACTATTTAACAAGATTAAGGAAACATTGAAATTTCCTGAGCATTGGAAAAATGTGTTGTTGCAAATGATTTACAAGAAAGCCAGACAAACTAAATCCTCAAAACTATCACCCAATAGCGTTGTTAAATACCTTTAGAAAGTTGTTCACTGGAATTTTGACAGATTGGTTGAATCAATGAATAATAGAATTTAATGTTATCTCCCAGTTTAAATGAGCATTTATTAGAGGAAGAGGGACTATGTACAACGTCTTTATACTTAATTTTTTGATACAGTATGTCTTGTCAAGAAACTATTTAATTAATTCAAATATGGACTCATAAAATTTATAAAATCTATTACTAATGTGTTTAAGAAGTGTCATTTTTGTAATCAAATAACTGCTCAATATAGATGTTGATATGTATGGATTAATCTCAACATTATTTTAAATAAAGAAAAAGTACAATTTTCCATGTAGTATATAATTTGTTTTCCTATAATGATTATTTTCTTTACTGTAATGAAAGAGTTTAATTTTCATTAATTTTGAGTTCAGTATTCTCAATTTTTAATTAAATTGAACTTGACTTTTTAATGGTGAATTGTTTAGTCTGTATATTTTTAAAAGGAAATTTTATAAATAAATTGTTTTTCCTTCTGTAGAAAATCTTCACTTTAGGAAATGTAGTATGATAAAAAGATCTAAGATGTTGCTTATAATTAGACAAATATAAAATTTGAATTAATCTCTTTTATTTGATTTTTTGAAAATATAACAATTTTTGAAAGATGCTCAGAGCTAGCTAAACTAAATTTTTTGCATAATAAAAATTATGAATGTGAAAAAGCATTGATACTGATATGAAAAAGAATTAATATATCTGTTTTTAATGAAAAATTTTATTTTTAAAGTTTTGGTTTATAAATTGGTCATTAAGAAGGAAAAACACAAATGCTAAATATTATAGGGGTCAAAGCTTTATTGAATAAAAAAATTTGATTCTATTCTTTAAAAAACTGTATATGTATTCAAATTTCCTCTAATGCTCAACAGAAACTTGTAGATGTCATTGAAGTTTTTGGTTTAAAATTTTTTGGGTCTGATGATGGGAAATCATTTTATTGGACAGAGAAGTCCTACAAAACATTTTATCTAATAAATAAGTTTTGACTCCTATAATTTTTAGCATTTATATTTCTCTTAATAATACACTGTATTTATTTGCATATAAGACGAGGTTTTTATTCATTTATCACAGCTTCAAATTCCTAGATCATCCCATATGCGTGAGCGAAAAATTCTCTGCATTTATGCAAATAATTTGTGTAAACCATGTATTCACATTTTTTACCAGATGCTTACTCTCTTGTATTTAAAAACATAAGTATTTTATCTGGATCATTTTGAATCGTTCTTGTATATTGTCAGGAGTAAAGGCAAATAGCAATAAGAAAAGCAATGCTTTTGAATTGAATTCCAGATTTAAATTCCAAAATCACGCAGGATCCTGATATAAGTTTTAATCCATTCCCACGTGAAAATAGATGATTATTTGACAATTAGAATTCGGAGAGACTCATAAGTGTAATCGGTGAAGAGTGGATTCGACTGTTAAGTACTGTAATGGGAAAAAAATGTTCCCCATTGTCCATCTTTACATGAACAAATTATGTTGTTGATTTTACAAGATTTTTCTTTAAAGTTTAAAATGCCAGAAAGTTTTGCAGGACAATGTTTGCATTTATGTTCATTTGATATCTTATTTGAGATTAAACAAAATAAAATTAGAATTGTATTAATAAATCTAATTTTCTTTATTTTGATCTTTTAAAGTCACACCTCATCCTATATGCAAGATCATCTTATATTCGAGTAAATATGGTATTGAGTTGTTAAACTCTGAAATAGACTTTTCAGAATTAAAAAACTTTTTATATTTAAAATAAAGCAATAATTAATAATGAAAATAAAAATTTTAAGTAATCAAATTTAAGAATTTCAACATAATGTGAATCTTAAAATAAACAAAACAATTTGGTTTAGCTTTAGGAGTCTCTAATACTAAATGTTATTAAGCAATTTCAAAGATGTTTCTTATTATTAGAATCTGTACAAAAATTTCAAAGAAGATTTTAGGAACTATTAATAACTAAGAAATATTTTAAACAAAAAAGAAATTACATCAATTGCTTTACTAGTTAAACAGTATAATTTGAGTAAAATCATTTTCTACTTAAACTAGACACTATTTTTAAATAAAAAAAATTTTAATGTTATCAATATATTTAAGAATAGTAATAATGCAGTTTGTAGTTCTAAAATATTACTAGATTATCACTTCAAGAAATAACTAACCTGGCTTATTTCTTTTTTCAAAGCATGATAAAATTAAACTAGTTTGATCATAGTTTGAGAAAAGAAATAAACCAGGAAAGTTTATTTTAGGTGCACATAAAATAACAATTAGTCATAAATTTCCTGTTTCTTATAATAATAGAAGTTTCAAACAATTGTTGTATAATTGAAACTAAAATTGAGGGCTTACAGAAAAAATCATATGAGTAAAAGTAAAGAGAGAAATCAAAGATTGATTAAGAGAGAAATTGAATTTTAGCCTTTGGCCAATAAAGATGAGCTAGAAAAAGAAGTCCTTAGAAGGCAAAGGAAAGCTAGACTACAGGCCTTGGAAACAAAGGAAAAGAAATTTAATGGTAGAGGTTTGTGAGAGAGAGATTTCTAAACACTGTTGAAACTGAATTAAAAGTTTTCTTATGAGTTTGAGTTAATGGTAGACTTTTAGTTTTGATTGTTTGAAAGAAAAAAATAAATACAAAGAAATCAGGTTAAGAAAATGCATATCTTGTAAGACAATTGTCATTATTTGGTTTTGACTGAGCAAGTGTCTTCAAATGGAAGAAAATGTGTATTGTATTTCTACTCTAAAAATTAATTTTTCTCCACAAATCTGTCTTTTTTTTCTATTAAGTACAATTAGTCTATCTCTAATAGTTTTTATTTTATCATCATAATGAATTTTTTTGATATTATTAAGAAGAAAAAGAGGATTTTTGTTATTTGTAAATTAAATATTGTTATCTGTTAAAATTTTGTCATGTTTACCTTTATATGAGTTGTAATATATGTACTTACAATGTAATATTATAATATAATAAAAATTATAAAATAATATAAATATAGAGATTTTACTATAAATAATAATAAAATTTTTTCTGGAAGAAAATCTTGCATATTTTGCCATTTTAATTACCATAATTTCATGTGGATAACCTTTGAGGTGTGTGTTTAAAAGTCAATTTGAAAGCAGTCTTAGGTTATGCAATGATATGGACTAATTGATAATTTTAATTGATAATTTTAACTCAGTTATAACAGCTTTTCCTTTGTCTAAACTTACCAACACTGAAAAATGCTCTGTGCATCACAGACTTTCTTATTCATGTGTCATCATTTTTCCTGAAATGACCAGATACACATATGTTTCACCTTTAGTCTTCTCTATAATAATAATTATTATAAAGTAAATAAAAACTAAGGACACTCCTCTTGAACTTAAATACGAAATAAAATTTAAGATACATTAAAATTTGACTTCAACAAAATAGAATTGTACTGAAATATAAATAAGTATATATTTTTGAAATACAACCTTCAGCTTTAATGTTATACTGTGTATAAATTATAAAGATCCAAATAATAACAAAATTTTAAAATTTTACTTTAAAGTATTTTAATACTTCAGTGCAAATATTATATAAGTGTATTTCAAAAATATGGGACAAAAGTTCAGGATTGGATTCTACATATATATAGAAGAAAAATAAGTTAACAACTTGGGTCTGAAAATGTTTCATTTCAAAGTTAAAAGGGTATCCAGTAAGATCTTAGCATAGCTCATTGCATTCATTTGTTGCAATAAAATCCAAGACTACTGCAAATATACATGATTAAATGTGTAATCATGTCTAAGAAGAATAATGGGAAAGTAAATTTCTTTATACTTGCAAATGGTTTTCTGTCCTCAAATCATATTTGAGCATATGTAAATCACAGGTGAGTTTTTCAGGTGGTGGTAGAGTTTGTTATTCATTGTGATGAGACAAAGTATTCAAATGAAGAACTTGACAATGTATATTGTCTGATTTGAATGATGGAAATGCTTTGGGGGGCATGTCATTTGTACCAGGATTGATAACCAATACATACTATAGATGGCCAGACCAAAAAACATTTGAATGCATCCATCACTGTCTATGCAACTTTCTCAAAAAAAGGGGAAATTTTTGACAGATGAAAAAGATTCTTAAAGTTTAGATGTCAAAGAAATTACAAACAATGGCCTAAATTATGAGTGCAGGTATTATAGTATTATAAACAATCTCAAGCAGAGTCGACAAAGAGGTATCAGATGTACACCTCGAATCGGACCTTTCCCGCGACCCAAGATGGTCTCATTTTGCACTTGGAAATTTCAAAAAACATTTGAATGCATCCATCACTGCCTATGTGAACATGGTAGTTTAATGTTCCTTGGCTGCAGAGGACAGCCAAGAAGTACAATCTCTGAAGTGGAGGACGATATTCTGGTTGATGGTGATTGGAACCCTGAAATCAGCATAAGGAGATTAGGAATATAGTTGGATGTTGGTCATATGACTCTCTGGAGGCTGTTGTGAGAACAATTAGCTATATCCATATCTCTTGCAGTATGGATAGATCATGTCACCAGACAATTATCCTGCATGAATACTTTTCCTCCAGCAGTGTAGTATTAATCTTAACTTCTCAGCTTTTGTAATATTGAAAGATGAGGAACTTTCACAAGAGATGGAATCCAGAATTTCCATAACCAGTATATGTGGGCAGATGCAAATTGTAATGACAATTTAGTTTCATCATTAACAGAGATTCTCCATAGAGATCTGGGCCAACACTATTGGTGATTGCTTCTTGGGATGCCATGTACTTCTGAACAGGCTTACATGAGTTAACTAGAGGTTTTTGAAAACCACATTGCATAATTTCTTTAACAACATACCAATGATATTCCATCAAGGGCTGTACTTCATGCATGGTGGCACTCCTGCACATTTCAGTCTTTGTTGCCATGGACAACTTAATTCTAGTTCCAGAGCAAGTAGAAGTGGACCAATTGATTGGTCAAATCATTCTTACCTGATTTAAACCTAATAAGAGGTTCTTTTTGTTAGGCATTTAAACTTTTTGTTGTATTTGACTCCAGTGGATGATGCTAGAACATTCTGAGTGAAATATGTAGTGTGTGAATAGTAGTTTAAATTATGGATTTATTAATTGTCATTTTTTGCGTTTTTGTTTTAATTTTTAGATTAGTTCATAAACACCTGCTCTCAAATTGAAGGTGTGAAAGGTAATTATTTTAAATTTTTTAAATTCCCTCACAATTTGAAAACAAATTTTATCAATTTTAGACCATTAGATGCTTTCTCCTCATTCTTATATTCAATATTAGATTTTTTTTTATCATTATGGATGAATATGTTATAAGAATGTATTAAAATTTTATCCAAAAGAATTAATGGAAATGTTTGTGCACTATATATGAATACTTTCATTACAAGTCATTTTTAGAAATCATTTAAATTTGTATACTGAACTTAGAAACCACCAGGTAGGTAGGTACTTGTCCACCCAGCAGACATTCTGAAAATGGCAGACACAACACCTTTCAGTTTGTTCAAATTTCCAGTAGTGACATTTGACTTCTGTAAGTCCCCAGACGAGTTCGAAAGTGAATAAATTGCGAAATTCTTGCGTTAAAAAATGATAGCGATAAATTGTGTTACGAAAGAGAAAAAAACTTTGATCTAAACAATGCAACACAAAAATGTAAACAACAAGACTTGGAACTGGTCAAACACCTGTCAAATAATCTGTAAACTCTAGCATGAGCGCTCATAAACAGGTAGATCTTTGACTCGAGTATTTATAAATTTTTGATGGGATAAACTTTCTCAAAAAACAGGGAAATTTTTGACAGATGAAAAAGATCGTTAAAGTTTAGACATCAAAGAAATTACAAACAATCTCCTGAATTATGAGTGCAGGTGTTATAGTATTATAAACAATCCCAAGCAGAGTCGACAAAGAGGTATCAGATGTACACCTCAAATTGGACCTTTCCCACGACCCAAGATGGTCTCGTTTTGCACTTGGAAACAAAGGGGAGACCAATTGGGAAGTGAAAAAAGGGACAAGGGACCAATCCGCAATATGGATGGTGGACGAGAAAACGTATAAAAACTGGGACTTCAAGGTCAAGAGAGTCTCCTCTGGATTAAGCCAACAGTCTCCTCTGGATTAAGCTCACTGTGTGCTTCATAGTGCATTGTGCCATCACCCGAGACATCTCTGTGACTCTCTGATCATCTCCAACACCCAGCGATCTTCCTCATCCGCCCCGGGGCTGCGACTGACGCCAAAGTTCTTGTCTGGATTAGTGAAGGACTGTTGATTGATGATGTAAGCATTAATGTTAACAAATAAACGGTTTTTGTGTAAAAAACACTTGTCATCATTTGCCTCCTCTGTCACAACTCACATACGACCTCCCCCGAGGTTCATCCTGACACCGAACCCATCTAAAAGATGGCTACCTTACACTGGTGTCAGTGAAGTGGGATATTTAAGCCCAGTCTACACCAGTCAGAATCTTACACACTGGATGCGAGATTGTTTGTTCCCCCCTTTGAGTCGGCAAATCTTACACTTCTGTAGTGCAGCCCAGACCTTCCAGAGGTTCATCAATTAAGTCCTCCATGGTCTGGATTGTTGCATACCGTACTTTGACAATGTTCTGGTGGTGTCTAAGAAGAAGGAAGAACATTTGTGATACCTTTGAGAAATTCTCCAATGTTTCCTCAAGTATGGTGTGAGTCTAAATCCATTGAAGTGTTTTCTAGGACAATAGATTGTATCCTTCCTCAGCCACAGAATTTTGGCAGAGGGTTTGAGCCCTCCCAGAAAGGGTTTTATTTATCTGAGAATTCCCTGAACCCTCCACCATCTGAGAACTGCATCATTTTCTAGCAATGTTGAATTTCTATTATCGTTTCTAGTGCAAACACCACACACATGCAAGCGCCTGTCAACTTGTTACTAGCCAGAAGCAAGAAGAACAACAATCAAAAAACAGCATGGACTCCAGAAGCACAACTTGCATTTTCTCAATGCAAATAATCACTAGCAAATGCTGTTTCATTAAGTTTTCCATTGTCTACAAAATCATTAGCCCTAATGGTTGATGCCTCACACATTGCTATAGGCATGGTTCTGCAGCAAAAAAAAATCAAGACACATGGAAACCTAGCACCTTCTTTTCTAAGAAGTTGTCTACAGCACATATGACCATGAATTATTGAGTACCTATGCAACTGTGAAACATTTTTGGCACATGCTAGGTCAAAATTTCATCTTTTTCACAGAACACAAACCACTAACCTTTGCATTTTGTCAGCACTAGGACAAAGTTTTTTCTAGACAATGCCACCATCTCAACCATGTGTTGCAATTTACAACAGATATATGCCACATAGAAGGATCACACACTGACTCTCTGTCCTGTATATCCTCAATAGATATGCCATTGCAAATAGATTTTAAAGAACTTACTGACTTGCAGCAAATGGACATTGAGCCTAAAGAGCTGCTGGACAAGCCAAATGCCACAGAGCTGTCCCTCAAACCACTTTTGATTGATGACTCTACTGTGACATCTCATTGGGCACAGTGCATTCCTATATCCTGTCAGTACTGCATAGAGTGAGATTTAATATGCTTCACAACTTATTACACCTAGGCATCAGAGCTATGATTAAGTTCTTGCAGGAGTGATTCATTTGGCTGTCCATGAAAGCTGACGCCACTGCCCTGGACTGATTCCTGCCTGCAGTGCCAACGATGCAAAGTCACTTGTCACATCTCTACACCTCTTGCTACTCTCTCTATGCCAGACAAATGTTTCTTGCAGGTTCACATTGACGTTATCGAACTTCTCCCACCATCTTGGGGATCCATTTATTGTCTGACCTGTGTAGATTGTTTTATATGTTAGCCAGAAGCACTCCTGTTCTCAGACATCTTAGCGGAAACAGTAGCAAGAGCATTCTACTCCAGATGGATGGTGATGACCAAAGCGGTCACCCACTTTGGCATCTGGAAGCAGATCACCACAGATCAGGGTAGGCAATTTGAGTCAGCTCTCACCAGCCTAATCAGTTTGAAACAAATTCTCATTTCTCCTTACCATCCAGCTGCTAATGGGTTGGTTGAGCGCATACACTGCCTACTCAAGTCAGCGTTAAAATGTCACACTACCGAGAAATGGACAGAATTTCTTCCATCCATCTTTTTAGGATTGTGCTTCACCATTGAGAAAGGAATCAACACCATTTCAGCAGAGCTGGTCTACAGAACCAACCTGTGACTTACGGGAGAATTTTTTATATCAGAACTCAGCTCAGTGATCGGACCAGCCTCCTTCATCAGACAGCTTTGAGAGGCAATAAGAACCCTGTATTCAGTAACAATGACTGTACATTCAAAATCTGTAGATTTTTCCACAAGGAACTTCCTTGTAGTCACATATTCATCTAGCATGATAGAATACGCAAACCCCTCCAGCCAACCTATGATGGACCATATGAAGTGATATCTAGCCAAGGAACGATCTACAAAGTCCAAATTGATGGAAAAACATTATCTATAAACATTGATCATCTGAAACCAGCCCTTCATGTCAATCTTCAAAGACTAATCCGACCCAGATGACTCGGCTGCTTCAAACACACCTTTATCTCATACTCCTGTCCAGCCAATTCCCACAGTGACATCTAGATCTACCATCACAGCTACACCTACAACTACCTGTTCAGAATGATGTGTCAAGTTCAACCTGTGATATCTCTAACTCCTCATACTTTGGGTACTTGGGGGAGTGCTGTTGCAGCTGATATGTGAACTTCCCATCGCCATTAGAGTGTGTGTAAAAGAATATAAAAAGCTGGTTCGAACACGTATCCAGCACTGTTTTTATTGTTTGTGATTCTTTATACAGTGACCGCAATGATTGTGAACTCTGAACTTTTGTTGGTGAACAACACCATATGCAAAAAAAATAACTCTGACCAACTCTTGTGAGTCAGAGTTATTTTTTTGCAGTGGATTGTGCAAAACAATCATTGTTAATAATGATTGTTTTTGAAATATTGGAACTTGTATTAATTATTATTTTATTAATCACAAGGCACCATATACATACCACATACCTTTAAAAACAAAATAAAAATTTTTTCACTTATTAGCAGTAGAAAAATTCTGCTACTAAATAATAAAAATATGAAACAGATCATTGGAAATTTGTAGCATTAAGTGAATGTTATTTTATTCATTTTTACATATATTAGAGATGGACAGTATGAGTACAGAGAAAAGCAAAAAATAATATACAGTATTACCATGAATCTTGTAAGCAATACATTTAGTATATTGGTGTATCAAGTGTAACTTAATGATGTTGACAACATTCTTATAAAAACAATTTTATATACAGTTGAAAATGATGGATTTCAACTAGTTTTCAAATGCAAAAATGACACATGAAATTATCAATGTATTTATATTAATCAATAATACATTCATTCATTCATAATATTTCTGTTTCTTTTAGCTAATTTTTAATATAAAACTTAAAAGTAAATTATAATTAAATTGATCAATTTATAACAAAATTTTAATAAAACTGAAGGTTATTTTTCTATCTTTAAATTTATGGAGCCTGTTTTATATTTCTTTATTTGATTTACTTTGTTTACAATTGAAACACATATCAAAATGAAAATGGGTATTTGATTGTATTAGTATATGTTTCAGAATGTTTTCATATTTTATTTATGGTTTTTTACAAAAAGATTGTTGTGATGTTATAAGTTTAATGTAAATATTTAATTTTTATAAAATCTACAATATAGGTAACAATAATAATAATTTTTTTTCTTCAGGTGAAATTTTAGGAAAAAATACAACTGTATATTACTTATTTAAAATTTGAAGCAAAAAAACTATTTGCTTTGGTTTTTTTAAAGGAAGATTTATTAAAATTTAAAATTTTTAGGTTGTTAATGACTTCATCATTAGAAAACTTTTAAATGTTGGAAAATTCTTGTTTTATAATAATTATTTTAATATTTAAATTTAAATTGATAAATTTTTCTACTTTTATAATTCTTGATTTTTTTAAAAGCCTAGATGTATTTTATTAAATTTATTTAATTAGTCTTAAGTTTACCATATTAATTGAAATTTTTTTCATTAAAGATACTTTTATAAGTTATGAATTTTATTTTTTGCATAATGACTTAAATCTATTAACCATATTTAGAATCTGAAATAAATATAGTTGTTGTCCTTATCTTTATTGCTTATATTAGATTGTATAATATTATAATTAAATGTAATTGTAGTTCCTGTATCATTATAATTGAAAAAAAACAAAAATTTAAATAAAAATTTTTTTAAATTTGAAATTAGACATTTTTTGAAAAATATCTGGTTTTTTTGAAGATTTTTTTAAATAAATAATAATAATACAATAAAAATGCATCTTTCAATATCTTACCATATTGCTATGCTTACTGTTGCAATAGCATAATAAGTAATTAAAATGATTGATTGTAACTGTCTGATTTTAGTTAATCCATAACAAAATGACAAATGAGTCTGAGTGAGAAGACAAAAGTAATATTTCAAGTGAGAATATTTTATGATGCTAATTTAGTGATAAGTTAATCATACTTCTAATACTACTAGTAGAATTAACCATTATCTATGGTTGGTTTTTAATCTTCATTTATGTTAAACTGTGTCAGTGTCTGACTTTATAGAAAATATAATCAATGAATTAATAAATTATAAAATCTTGATATATTAGACTATATGTATTATAAATAATTTTGTTGTATTATGTTGATATAATATAGAAAAAGCATAATGTAATTGAAAACTAGATAAGTGAATGTAATATGAAATCATATTTTGTATTTCTTTTTATATTTAAGAAAAAATGTAATGTACAATATTTGAATCATTTCATCAGTATATTTACTTCTTGATATAACACATTTTGTATTTATTATGTAAAAATATTAACATTTTTAAAAATAATTTGATATGTTAAAAGTATTAATAAAATTATTACTTTGGTTTTCAGATTGAAAATTTTATCTGAATATTTTTAAATGAAAAAATACTGTAAATAGTAATATGTTTTCAAGAATTTTAAATTACATTTGATGTAATTTAATTTTTAAATCAGTCTTTATATTGGTTACTTGAAATTATTTCAGTTTAAATTAGATTTTCATAAATTTTTTTACTTTTAGATGAATTATATGAAATAAAAATTAAAATAATTACAATAATTTCCAATTAATTAATTTACTTTTTAATAATTTATTGATATATTAATAAAACTATAATTTATTTTCATTTATTTTTTTCTGAAAAAGTTTTTTAGTATATTTTCTAAATTTATTAACAGTTTTTATCATTAGAAATTCATAATACAAAGTGAATGTTATTACTTTATTGGTTTATTCTCCACACGGTGTATTATGAATGGAGAGTATGAGTACAGAAAAAAGAAAATAAAAATAACAAAACATAACTATAAGTATTGTATGTGATATGCCAAGATGTAGTTCAATAGAATCTCATCTCCTGTATTGGAGTATTGGCTATTATTAAATAATGTATTACTGCCACGTGACTTTTTAGGATTCTGTTGTTAAAACGCCAACTTAATTTAATTATATTATATTATTAAAAACTCTAATCAGAGTATATAGTAATAATCAAATAGCATATAAAATGTGTTTTTCTTAAAATAAAGGTATTACGAATTATCTCGTAGTTGGCTTATGTAACAGAAAGCTCTTCGCTAAAGCCAAACTACGAGTTAATTCGTGCACAGACACGATTCGTCCTGTCACTTCGCTACAGCCAATCGGAGATGTGCGTCTAAATTCATTAGTAATAAATCGGATATAGAGGCGAGCACATCACATTTACGTCTTTTTTGAGAGTGTTATTTTTTATTTATTTTTATAATCAAATTATAAATATCCCAAAATGGATAAGAAAAGACCACTGACTAAAAAACAACTTGATTACTACACTAATCTAAGTGATTCAGAATCTGACAAAATTTTTGGTGAGGATGGGGGAGTTTATTTGGCAGCGAAATGGTCCTGTTACTGTATGTAAATGGAAAGACAAACGAGAAGTCCTTACCATTTCAAACATGCACGTTGTTGAAATGGTAGAGGTGTTCAATCGCAATGGAAAATGTTCGACGAAACCGAATATAATTCGAGATTATAATCATGGAACGTCTGGCATTGACGATCAGATCAAATGCTATCGTACTACACAGCTCTAAGAAAGACTATTAGATGGCTCAAAAAGGTTGCATTACATATTATAGAAATATATATACATAATGCACACAAACTCTTTCAAAAAGCAACTTCTTCTAAAATAAAACTTATGCTTCTCTATAAGCTAACTTATGCTTCTCTTTTTCTCTAAAATAAAACTTATGCTTCTCATTATGACGAATGCTTCTCTAAACTAAAAGTTTAGAGAAGCATTCGTCAAAGCGTTGATTGGAGAAGAGATTCAACCAGTTTCAAAAAAAATTAAATTGCAGAAGCTTCACTATTTACAGAGTATCCCATCTACTCAGAAAAAACAACATCCGACAAAGCCATGTCGAATTTGTACCAAAGCTAAAAAACGCCGAGAAACGCGTTATTTCTGTCCAATCTGTCTTGAGAAGCCAGCCCTTTGCGTAGAAGATTGTTTTAAAAATTATCACAAACTATAAAAATATCGTTTTGCTTTTGATTTTGAATAAACATTTTATAATATTTTCTGTTCGTTTAAATTTATATTTTTGTTTTATAAATTATCACAAACAATAAAAATATTGTTTTGCTTTTGATTTTGAATAAACTTTTTATGATTATATTTTCTGTTCATTAATTAATAAATGTTCTGTTCATGTAAGCCAAACTTGATTTTTTGTTCTTGCCCCTGAAGCTATCTATTCATATTTACACTGATATACTACGAATTACATCGTAGCTGCACAAATATGGCAAGGAAACAAACTACGATATAACTCGTAGGTGGCGTCCTAGGCAGAAACGGTAACTACGAGTCATCTCGTAGATGGCAGTCAACGTGTTAAATAATGTATTATAAAATATATAAGAAAGATAGTTAGCCCATTAAAATTGTGAATTTTAATTTTATTGTTTAAATTATTTCTTTCTAAATTTTAAAATAGATCCTTTCTGTATTTCTTTATGTAAGCAAGAGCCATATTTATAAAATTTGAACCAAATATTACATGTAGAGATCTAATTTTAAATTTTACTGTTATAAATATTGCTAGAAAATGTTTATTCTGCTTTGATAAGAGTCATAAATTTGAGTGGATAGTGCTGAGGAAGATGCCAGGATGCAAGAAGTACAGAATAGCTTGTGAATTTAAGAAACATTACATGAATAATTGAATTCCATCTATTTTTATTCAATTAATGGATGCTAATAAAGTTAATAATAACCAAACATTTGGAATAATGGAATGAAGAAAAAATTGATGTAGTTGACCATTGAGTCAAAATATTTAGTTAAATGCACGAAAAGGAGTTTTAATTCGAAGATTTTAATAATTTGATAGCATTAGTCCTTTATTTACCAGAAATTACAGCTTCTGTAGAAAGAATATTTTCACTCATGAATTCCCACTGGTCAAGAAAGGTTGAGATTAAATATTTAAGCCATGCTAATTGTAAAACAAAATTGTGACTTAGAATGAGGTAAGTTTTATGATAAAGTTATGATTAGCCAGAAGTTATTAAGAAAATAAGTTAATCTGAAAAATAGTGATTCTGAAAAATCCTTCTACGTGAACCTAATATTTGATGTCATATTGTGATAAATATAACATTTTTTGTTATTAGATTTTTGAATGTAAAATCTTTAGAAAAAGTTATGTAGGACTATTCTTTTTTATCTTATCAAATCAAATATCACTAATAATGTAATAACAAATTATTAATAATGCACATTTATATTTCCTGACAAATTTTAATAAGAGAGAACCTATATTTATCAGTTATGGCTCCCATACTCTCCTTTTGCATCAAGAAATTATGATCAGTCTACTGAAAAAGTAGTATAAAAATATTTGTTATATAATTTTATGATATATCTGCAGGCGTATATATCTTTTAAGTTTGTTTTTTAATATTTTAAAAGTGATCTCTTTTGATACAGTGAAAATAAAAATTCAGAAACAAACTTGCATCATAAATATATGCATTTTAACAATTTCTTTATAGCTAGTGAATGTCAGAATGTCTAATACAAATCTATTTTTTTACTATATTAAATTAGATATAGTTGTTAGTTAGTTATTTAGTGTGTTTTAGTGTGTTGGTACAAGATCCTATTAATATTAAGCTAAACTGCATAAAGGTCCAGATATTTACTATAATAGAAAAATTTTAACTAGATGATGATCCTAAAAAGTAAGTTTTTAAAACTTATTTTTTTTTTATGAATTAAAGTTTTTAAATGACATTCATCATTCATAAATTCTGGTACAGAATAAGATCTTCAATAATTTTAATTAAGTTTTCATGTGTATCTTTATGTCCCCTGTTATAAAAGTAAAGGCTACTTCAATTAAATTAATTCTATTTTTTTAGAACTAATTGTTATTTGATATTCTTTGGTATTCACTAAATTATTAGATTATAATAGAACAAATTTATAGTCTTTTCTATCAAATTCCTGATCATTTTTGTAAAATACATGGATTACAGAAAGATGATCATTTAGTATCATAAATTTAAAAATAGTATGTTTAAAAGATCATTTTTATTTGATTGATCATCTTTGTTTATTTAGGTTATATATGTTTATTTAAATATTATTCTGCTTTTTATTTTAAATTATATTAAATATATATTTTAGAGTTATTTTAAAGCTGTTTCTTTAGTAGTTTGTAATTGTTTTAAGGCTTTGAATATATGATATATTTTATATTGAATTTTTTTTAACTTATTTAGTTCTATGAAAAGTTTTTAAATTAAGTTTTGTATCTGTTTTATCTAAAATTTGTTTTATTTTATATCAGTTTAGAAGAAGGATCATTTTATCTGAAAACATGTATAGGGATTTTTATTGAATGAACTTAGCTACAGATTGTATTGTCTGGTACTTGAAATCATTGTTGTTTAGTTTATAATTGTTCCTGAGATTATTTATGACTATGTGCTTATATTTTGGAGTTATAACAATTAAGGATATAAAAAAGATTCTTACATATTTTTTCTGCTGTGAGTTTTATATATAGCCTATAAAACTCACGCAGTAGAATATAATATAGCCTATATGAAATGCTCATGTAGGTCTTGAAATGTGAATTTGATATTTTAAGTTTCAAAAATTTATAAAGTTATTAAAAATCTAAATTAATATTTTCATCTAAGGTTTTATCTTAACTTTTGAATACTAAATTTTGGAATTTTATTGTTAAATCATATTTTATAACAATTTTTTAGCTTAGTTAATAGTTAATAGTTGTAGCTAATATTTTAAAATGAATATTTATTAAATTTAATTTAGTGTAATCATTAAGTTAATAGATGAATATTATAAATGAAACTATATGTTGTGTGCATTTTTATATTTTATAAACTAATAATATATTAAAGATAGAATAATAAGATAAAATTTGAATACCGAATTATTATTGATACATAAGTGATGATATGATGTTTATGTAATGCAGTACTGTATTTATTATTTAAGTGCCTAGAGTGATTGTTAGCATATACTTTATTTAATACATATATTTGAATATTAAAATCTTTATGCTAAATGTGAACGAAGTCCGGTTTTGAGCAACTTTCAAACTCTTAAAATTTATTACGTACTATGGGGATGACGAGTATGAATCATTTTATGTTTACGTGTTACTCGTGTCACGTACGACGATAGCTGACGTCTCCATTAAATTTTTATCGCTCTTTAATTATTTGTTTAAAAAGGAAAGATTCTCATTTATTTTGTGATACAATAATGTAACTTTAAAAAATATTTAACCAGCTTTAATTATCTTTGTAATTAAAGTAAAGTTATAGAATTATATAAAAGTTTAATATAAAATAGGTATATCGATATGACGTGACATAATGTTATGTAATGCTCGTATATCTGTAAAAGTTTCTATTTTTAAGAGTGTGTGTGTGTGTGTGTGTGTGTGTGTATATATATATATATATATATATATATATATATATATATATATATTGTTTTCCTTTTCAAGAAATATTTTTCTTATCAGTTGGAAGTGCTTCACAACTCTATCAATTTTATTAATAAAATGTCATTTACGATTTTGATACGATTTGTATGCGTAGCTCTCGTTCAAATTCACAATGACCGATGATTTATTGCTATGATATTAAAGGAAATATGTTTTAAACGTGATGAAATTTAGATACGTGGTAGTTTTTTAATGTGCGTATTTCTATTATTAAAAAATACACGATCCGAGAGGACTGTAATGCGGACTTTAGAAATAACAACTTTGTAAAATAATTAAATATTGTGTCATATATATAATATAAAATTATTATTATTTAATATATATAAATTTGGTGAATGATAAATTTTAAAATGAAATTATATATTTAACTAAATCTTACATAAGTATACGTTAAGATTAAAAAACGAAAAATATACTAAACATTATTTTTAAAACATCATTCAAAATGTGTTATTTAAAAATATTTTTTAATCATAAAAAATGAATATTGTGATATATTTTACATTTTATAAATATTTCAGTTTATGAGTTTTATAATTTCTGTATATAATCTGCTCTTAATTTATCTATATTCCGTGAACTGTGTTCATACAGTAGGTAGATTATAGTAGTATTCGGTCATTAAAAAATAAATAATAAGACGAGCTTCATATTTTATTTTGGAAATGTAGTGTTATACGAAATCAAACACTTCCGATATAGCCATCACATAGCAGTCGATGGTCAATACACTGTACTGGACAATGCACCGTAATTATTTGGGAGGGAGTTTTTACCCCCATCTCGAGTTTCCGGGAAGTAATTAAATTGGCAGAAATTTCTAGTGGCACAACTATTGTGCAATCGTTGAGTCGCAAACTCTGAAAATAATACTGGTGTGTTGTGCAGATACCATTCCAGTTATTAAATCTTACCGCCTCTTCTTATGCTGGTAGAATGATGTTCACGAATTTTATCCCCCCTTTGCGGTTGCTGCTTAAGGATTTCCCATCAGGATTAGACAGTACCGTGGAAGTTGCCGAGGTGGCAGTGTATCCTCTTATTTTCAGTTAATCCGTAGTGTAGATGCCAAAGGTTCTTGACCGAGATTAAAAAAAAGAGAAAAAAAATCATTCCTTCATCTGCAATATAACTTTTTTGTAAAATTTTTCCTAAGAGCTTTATTAGTTTCGCTGGAATTTCAATATGATATTTAAATTGATATAATATAATATATTTCATATTGTTTCCACTTTTCTTTGCTAAATTTTATAAATCATCTGAAACATTATTAATAATCTTTATTTATTATTAAAGAGGTAAAACCCGTCTTTGGTATTGTTGATGATAATTTTAATTTAAATAGCATTGTGTGAAACGATAAATTGCTTTCTGATAATTCTTATTTATCTTGTTATTGTAGTTTTTTTGATGTTGCAAAAATTTGTAGATATATAGACTAAAATAGTTGATGAATAAATTTATATTAATTAATTTAATCGTTCCGATATTTCTACATTTATATTTGTTTTGAATAAATTTTCGTCACAAGACTTTTACATAATTAGTTTAGATGTATTTTGTACGTAAAAATAATTTGTTTAAAAATATAACAATAATAATACTTTTTTGCAATTGCAATTACTGATTAAGTCATTGCAGATATCAGTTTAACTTGTTTAAAATTCAACCTTTTAATTTTATAATAAAATTCTATACTATAATTTACTGTCTTATATAAAATATCTATTAATTAAATTCTATATTAATTATTAATTCTTGTTCGATATTAAGAAACAGGATGTCTGTATAAATAGACATATTTTTCTCAGTCTCATTATAATTTTCAGTCTTTAATAATTAAGAAATTATTAGAACTCACGGAGAATTATTTTTCCGTCTCATCGAAGATAGTTTTTAATAAGAGCGTCAATCGTTCAAATCTTCGTCACGTGATTTCGAATGCTCGTTATTTTTCTCCCCCTTCCAAAAAAGAGTACTTAAAACGTATTTATGTTTTGCTGCATGAGACTTACTAGTCTCAGAGGCCTCATTACTGTCAACAGTTTGCTGCTAATAATGAATTTACGTTAAAAATGTCGTAAGGATCACCTAAAAAGATGAAATATTGATAGAGATCGCGTCCTACAACTCCCTTTACGAATTACGGGTTATGATTATGGTTCACTCATTTATTAATCCGTTGTGAATCAGTATCATCCACAGTCCGTCACTTTCCGACTGTAGTTTTCTTAATGATGACCAATGTATTATTGCGAATAATGAAGTAATGGGTTTTTGGATACATTCTATGATCTATCCTAAAAGAGCTTTTTAGATGAGATTCGTTATCGGATTGTTTATCTAGTTAGAATCATCGTTGTGTGACTGATAGCTTAGGAAGTACTCGTGTTATCCTCCCACGCTACGTATTTAAACATTTCCGCTAAACTAAATGTAGTTAATTTTCCCACGTATTGTAAATAGGTTTGCTATACATAATAGTGTGCTTGTTATTAATAATTAAACCAAAATATTAATACTAATAAATGGGATTGTTAAATAAAAAGTTTATGAAAGCAGCTATAGTATTGTTTATGATCCATCATAATTTGCATTTGAAAATTAATTTATTGTCTTCCACTAAGGGAATAAGGATTGAAAATACTAAGAAAAGTCCCAAAGTTTTTATGTAATTGTATGAAATTTATTTGGGAAAATTGGAGAAATTATTTGAAGTTAAAAGGTTGCTGTGTATTTTTTAAAATAAATTATTTTTTGTCAAAAATTGAAACGTTTCATTTTTTTAAATTTCAAATGTTAATGATGTTTCTAAATGTTTAGGATGAACAAATTATTATTATTGTTATTATTAATTTAAATGTGTGTATATAGTTGATTATATTTAACGAAAATTTATAATCCTTAGCCTGTAAAAAATGTTTATAAATTTTTAAAATTTTAGAAAATTTTAATTGCACAATATATAAATCAAATAAAATTATTTAAATATCATTGTCTAATTACATTGTCTAATAATTAAATGTTATTTTAAGAAATAATGATACAATTTTATATGTTATTTGAATATGGTCTAAATTTTGCATATTTCAGGTAGGCTTGACTACGAATGTACCACGGTCGTTCAGCATATGCGTGAGTAGAAAACAAGATCTTTATCCATATCACCCATGAAAAATCATCATGATCCAGATTGAATTCAAATCCGGACTCTTATGACAGCATGATAGTGCCTTATCTATCCATCCGATTGATATCGTCGAAATTTTTAAATGTAGGTCCATTGCCTAGGTATTTATATTTATAAGTTTCAAGTTAATATAAATGAAATTTGTTATGAATCTATGATGCTTGTCGATACATGACGAAGTTTTAAAACTTAATTTGCACTGTTGCAAAAAATCTGTATGACTTATAATGCGAAAATGAAAATACAGTTATATTGTTTTCTTCTTTAAGTGTAGAACTCAGTTTGATTAGTCATTTTATTGCTAAATATCCAGATCATCCAATAAAGTAATATTTAGATAGTTTTTGATTTATAATAATGAAAATATGAATGCGCACCTGATGAAGAGATCTGTCATCGGTAAATTATTTTTATAGTCGTTTAGTAATATTACATTAATGATAAGTTATTGTTTTGCCAGGTTTTCTATTGTATTGATATAATCCAAAAATTTTACAAGTGTAAATTTAAAAATTTTTAAAATTCATACGTCGCTGAAACTAATAAAAAATCTGCATCAAGTTGTAATCCACATATGCATTAGTTTTAGTCATTAGAGTTATTGCATTCTTATTATTATTAGTCAAATTATGATTATACTTTTTAAATATTTCGTTACAAACTTTAATTTAAGATTCGTGTTTATGTGATTTTATGTTATAAAATAGAATAATAGAAAAATGATTTTCTGAAGTATTCTTTTCAGTTTAAAAGATAATTTAAAGTTAATTAACGATGACTAGATTATAACGAAGGATTGAATTTAAGTATAGATTAAAATTTTCTTTATTTTATACAATCTTACAGATCACGCGTATAGACAAATGTAGTGCAAATGCTTAAAAATGATCTATTATTCATATGGAGGAAAAAGTGTTTCGTGAGTAGAAAAATTATTAATCAACTCATTTTTACTGAGAAATAATGTTTGGATAAAACTCAATTTTTATTATAAGCCATTACAGATAGGTATGTAAGAAGGAAAATGCGTGAATAAGAATAATTCCATTAAAAAATATCCTAAAAAGAACTAAAGTAAAATTTAACGTCATTTCACGTATAGATATTTAATACAATTAACTTACAATAAGCTATATTTTATGTTTTCCTCTGGGGCACTTTTCACCTATCGGTGATAGAAAGCTGTCGCACTTATCTCTCATTTAAGGATCTGGCAAAGGGTTGGCAAGTTTATAAACGTCTCTCCTTCCTTGTAATCGGTCTACGTGGCACTCATTTTAAACTAACGGTCCATTGGGCAAAGGTAATTATTGTCACTGCTTGTCTAATTCAGTTTTCAGTCTTGCTTTAGGTGATAGTAACTGACATGTCACCTTAATTGTAAGTAGACTGGTCGGATGGGTGCTGAGTACAAATTAGTTAAGGAATTTATTTCTACTCTAACGCTGTAACATTGATTAGAAAGGTTTTTTCTTAGGTGATTAAATGATGTTAAGTCTTCTAATGACTATTGTATTGAAAAGAAGCTATCTTTAAGGAACTTGCCTTGATTGGATAATAGCATTTAGATATTTTCTTATCTTGTTGTAATACTTTTATGAATGCAAATAATTTATCGAAAAATTAATCGTATTAAGAGCATTACGATTCTCCTTTTTATAAATAAAATGTGCAGTTAATGATAGAAATTCTTATCGATTATTTAATTAGTCGAATAAATTTGACAATTAAGTCTCTGTAATGTTCCCTTCTCGAGAATTTATTGAGTCATTTTGTTGATTGAACTACATTTCTTTTAATGTAAACTAAACGAAAGAAATTATTCAACAGGTGGGAATCTTGATCGCCATAAGCTTTGATAACTAATATAATTTTTCTTTCTTAATAACTTTTGCAAATTTAATCCGACTGACGATAAAAATAAAATCTCTGAATAAGCTATGTGTAGGTCATCGTACTTTTGATCTCTGGTTAGGTGAGACTTCATTAGATTATTTTTCCAAAATGACATTTCAGATTAATTTTATTTCAGTAAATTTCACAATTATTTTTTTGCAAATTTTATTTTGTTTAATCAGTTTTTTCTATATTAACAATAAATTATTCATTTTTAGGTTTTTAACTAGTCTAGTCATGTTTTGTTTATTATGAATTTTAATACATAATTAATGTATTATAAATTTTCAATTCAAAAATAAGTTTAAAATAAATTATTCGAAAAAAGTTATTTAAGACCATTTACTTTATTGGATAATCTCACATTTTATCCGAAATTTTAAAGTAGATTGAAGATCAGTTGCTCGAAAATGAAATATTAGCTATTACTTTAAATGTGAAAAATGTTATTTTTTTTCAAGAAATTTTTGCATTGGTAATTTCCGAAAACTTGTTGAAAATAATCGGAAATCCCGAAAACTATTAGAGATATTTGCATTATCTCTGTTTTTAAGTTCTTAGAAATCTTAAAATCCTAAGATTAACGAATCGTTCTCGAACCTAAGCATTTACGGGAGAAAAATTTGAGAATTCTTACATGTATGAAATGTGAAATTTTCTTAATTTATGCATTAATGCGTACAAATAATTACAGTTTATATCAGATTTCGAATTTTTAGTTTAACCGGAAATACTGAATCAGTTTTGTAATTAAGTAATATGTAAACACTTAAAGTTGATAAATTTTTAATAAATTGTTTATAATCTTAACTGATGTTTTATGTAAAAATAATAATGAATAAGCAAAAATAATCATTTTATTTATCTAAATTGCAAATAATGCTGAATGTGATCTGATATTTTTGTTATAAATTGAACCGAAAAAACAGATTCAAATTGTTGAAATCAGCCGTGTTCTCAAGTCATTTTTTCCTGAATATTTTATTAACACATTAATTTAAGGAAGATTTAAGGTGTGTATAACAAAATCAGATTTATTTTTTATTCTAATTAGTTAATTGTATATAAAAATGTGTACTGTAAGGTTAATAAAACGATTCTGAATTTATCAAAATATAATGAATTATAGTTGTTCGTAAAGTATTATTGCTAATTTAAAAATTTGATTTAGATAAATCATACGATTTATTTATTCCCTGAAGCTTAATTTTTTATTCTATTCATTTTGTTTCTTGATAGATATTAAAATTTTAGCAAAATTGAATAAATAAGGTGAATAGGTGCAATTATGTTTTTATTACTGAAAGTATATTTTAAAATTAACACGAAATATTACAGTGTTTATGGTACAGTACAGTACCCTAAGTTCTATTTGTAAAACACATTAAGGGATAAATATAATAAAGTATAAAATAATTTTACTCATTAATTTTTAAATTAATATCTATTCTATTTGCTAAAATAATAATTTTTTTCAGTTATAATGAATTTTTATTGTTAAAAAATAATATAAATAGTTCTTTATTGGAGTAGCAATCATAATAAATGTATGTTTAAAATATGTATTGTGTATAAGTTATATTAATACAGTTGGAATAGAACAGATCTCCGTATCAATGCCTTTTTTTTCTTAGGTATCAAAAAGTATCACATTAACTGTGCAAACAACTAATCAAAGAACAATTTTGTGTACTTTGTGAAAGAGGAACTTTCGAATAATTTCTGTTTTTCTACTGTCCTCTGGGAAAACGTCAAAGGGAAAAAACTCATCATTGAAAGAAGGCGAGACTGTTTAGCACCTGAATTATCGAATCTTGAAAATTCTATGATGTTTTTTTCTGCCTCTTAAATTTCTGTATAAAAAATTTGAAAAATATTTGTTATTGAAAGTGATTTCTCTCAGGTTAATCATTCTTGCAACCATTTTGAAAATTAATTTATAAGAAATTTAAAATTTTTGAGTTTGATATAAACTCCCTTTGAATAACTCTCAGGATCATTATACCAAACGTGTATCTTACAGTATATTTTATTCAAAATATACCTTATTTTAAAATTTAATCATAACGCAATTTGTAAATTGGTAGCATGAAATACAAAGTTTTAATTGAACGTTCGTAATATCTAATTTTCGGTAAACGAAATCGAAAAACAAATTATTCTTGTCTGTTTTGAATAATCACTAACTAACTGGTTAATCTTATAAATTACAGACCTTCAGAATAGCATATACCTATAATTATTTCCGAACAAGTACTAAGACCAATAGTAGTCAAATATTATGCTTTATTTACTTTATTATATATTCTGTTGATTAATCAAAATTAATTCGCCGTTTGGATAATCTGCATATATTTAAACATAGATATTTTCTAATTAAAGCAATATCCAGAATGGTTTAAAAATTTAATAATTAAAATTCAGGGTTCAATGTTGACCGATTTCTGTTTTAATTTAATGAAAACATAATTATTGTTACTGTTGAATTTAGACAGTATTTTCATTGTTCGTTTTTTGTATGGAATCGTCATCAACGTTTTGAAAAATAACTTTTTCTAAGAACGAAATTCGATTGATGATGGGTCCGATGCTATGTGTTTATAGCACGTGTCACTTTATCCACTATGAGTCATAGCTCCGTAACAGCTAATGATCGTTAACTGCCGTGAGGTGTGACTGGTGGACAGGGTGGAGCCGATCCGACAGTCACGCCAAATATCACACACCTGTAATAGATAAATGTTTGGTACATCTCTAGCTCTATTTCATGGTTGACCACATCGGTTTCGTTAGATACTTATTCGCAGGTTAGAGTCAACAGATTTTTCAAATTAACAAATCAATCGATGGTTTAATATTTTTTATTGAATTGCTGCAGATCTGAGAAAAACAAATATAGTTCCGGTCTCCATTTTCCGCTATATATTCGCAGTAAATGAGCAGGCACAAAACTAACAATTAAACCAGTTTCGTCTTCGCAAACAAGGTGGCATGTAATTTTATCCGCTGACTGCACATCCTGCTCTGACGGACTAACCAGTCATTAGTGAAATAATATATCCAACCGACACACATACACAACACACACACACCGAAGAGAAAATGTGCGATCCAATTGCATGTTTTCAAAAAATACAGATAAGTTTTAATTGTTATTTATTGCGTAGTTCTGACCGGGACGAAATCGTGGCCACCCCTCGTATCCTCTCCGTTCACCTTGCCTAACAGACAGTAATTAAGCGAACTGTGCTAGGGGTCTAGTACCATGTAACCTGTAATTAAGTCAACATCGAGAAGTAATGAACGCCTTTTTTTTTCTTGGTTCCGTTCCTCTCCCTATTTCGTCCGCAGGTTTGTATGTGAGTGAATGATCCTCACCCAACATTGCCGGACGTGACTAGTCCAACGCTAAAACTAGCAATTATAAACTAGGAGAGAGAGAAAAACTTCCCAGAACTGGCGATTCTCAAATCACACCGGATGACTGTGAGACAAAGAAAATTACTACCACTTCATACCTGCCTGTCGACTTTACATTGCTGTAATTACTGTGTATCCTAGACACCCCCTTACCTGAAAGTGTATAATGTGAATAGAGTTGACGAAATTCAACTTACTTATCTTTCATCGTCAATAGCGATGTTTTTTCCCCTCGTTGAAACATAAATGATGAACTAATATTTTGTGTACGATAATTATTAAAGAATGGTGATTTATGTACTGTACACTTATAATAGATTTATTTAGATTGGATATCTAAGCTACGCAGCACACAATTCTTAAATAAATTATAGTAATAGATAGAAGTGATCAATTGACTTGTTGCTTTTGCTTTAGTAATATTTATGCACGGACTGTTTTATAATAATTATTTATTATTTTCTATTAAGCGTAAGATTATTTTAAAGAGTTTTTACTTTAAATTTTTAATAATGTAACAACTTATAAGAAAATATTAATATATCAAATGAAATAACCTGATAACTCTTTAAAAAATTCGTTTTATAAATATTTCATATATATTAAAATTTATATTGAATAATTTATTAATAAATTAGTTTTTTCAGTTCATTATATTGAATTAATGCCACTTAATGATATTTAACGAGATGACGAATTATTTGCTAGATTTATGTCTATCTGTGATTAATTTATTACTGTAATTATATTTTTATCATGAAATTTAGCAAACGCAGCAATTATACAAAAATCTGTACATAGTTGTTCTATTTGCTATATTATTTCGTTACACTAGAGTTTATTTATTTACTTATTTAATCAATTCAGATAAAATTTTAGCGATTATAAAAGTAAAAAAAAATATCTTATATTAATTAATTATTTTAATTTTATTTTAAGCTTGTTTTTTATTATACGATCGAATATGCTATTTCGAAAATAATAAATTTCGAAATTTTTAATTACAAAAAAGCTCCATTATTATTCGATTGGAGAAAATAAATCGTTTATGACGTTATCTTGATGGATTCCAGTGGGAAGAATTATTATTCTTTAAAGAATTTTATTCTTTAATGTTTTGGCATCAATATTTGTGTACACATCAGCATTTACAGCCAGGATCGTTACATTTAATCGTGTTAATTCTCTTTGATCAAGCGTTTAATGTTCCTCATCTAAATTGTTATATGATTTATTATATTTATCATATATAAGCTCGGACGTCACTTATTATTGTTATTGTCGAAAAAGACTAAATTATCGAAAGATTTTAAAATTTTATCTGAATTAATTCTGTATATATACATACAGAAAATGAAAGGTTTTTTTGTGGAATATTTAAAATAATTGCAAGTTTTATGTATTTCGTAATATATTATTATAAGTATTTAATTGTATATTGACAAATTGAGAGGTTGTAAATAATAGAGTATACGACAGCGGCCAAGTATCTGTCGTTATAAGGTATAAAAAGTATTTAGTTAATAGTAATTGACTCTTGTTTTAAGGAAAGTTGTTTTTTACTTTGATTGTTTTCTTCTTTTATTATCTATAAAGTTTCAAAATTTCAATTTTAAATATATTTAAATATTTTTTCTTGCACTTTTCATTTAAATAATATATATTTGTATATCAAATGACCTCTAAGTGTATGTAAAAGCAAAAATACTTTATTTTGTTATATTATAAAGAATTTTATAATATAACAAAATAATTTTTCTGTATTAATTTATGAAAGTAGATAAGTCTTTCCCTCTGTAACATACATTTGTATATGTATGTATGTTATTCCATAAAGTTGTAGGTAATTCGTTTTAAATTTATAGTCTTATATATATACTCTCTCTCTATTATTCAATATTCAGAGTATATATATATATATATATATACACATGTTTATGCATCGGTACTTTGGATTTTATTGTTGTATTTTAGTTTTATGTAGATAAAGGAAATAAATGAGAATACCAAACGTTCGTCTTATCTAAATAAATCGAGAATTAAACTAACTAATCGTTCTTGTGATTAATGATCATTCTTACCCAGGTGATAGGAAAAAAAAAACTTTATTTCTAGGCAGACTTGATAATTAATTAATTTTTTTACACGCGTTAAAGGACAATTTAATTAATAGATTAACTAGCTGGATCAAAATTACGTAATAGTATTACACAAATTTATATTTTAATAGTTAATTAGTTACAGTTAATATTTCTTTTGTGTAAATGTTTATTTTCTTTACCTTTAACTAGCGTTAGATATAATTTTTTCAATTTATTAATGGTTTTACTCGTTCAATATTTTTTCGGTCAACCGAAATTGTTAAAAACACTCTTTCATATCTTTAGATTAAACATATTGTTTGTAAAAATTATATTTGATGAGTAAAATTTATGGATTCGTAAGTATTGTAGTCCACATATGCATTTTATTTTTCATATAGAAAGTCTTTAGTAGTTAAACTAGATTTATGTAGGAAGAAACCTTTAAAAAAAGAAAAGAAAAGCTTGAAAAAGTGGAGAACTAGCAATCAGATTAATATGAAGTTGATGACATACACAACGCTATCGTTCTAACGACATCGCAGGTACAGTATCTCCTCCACGTTTTCAATTCTCATAGAAGAACGCGTCATTATTGGCTTTTTTTTTTTTATTTCATTTTCTCTCCTTCTCTCTTGTTCTTCTCTTTAATCTTTTCCTTGGATAGTAACCGTTGTAATTAGGCTGCACCACTTACTGTGACATCTGTTGACCATCATTTTCTAAATCTGTTTCGTTGCTACTTTCTTCTACAGGTGTACACAACGATTCGCTCAAAGTCTTTCCGATAATTCCTCACCTCGCACTTTTTCTCTCATCTTCTGGGGGGAAAATATTTTCGTCCCCCCACAACATTTGGACTCGGCAGAAATCGGAATCAGATAGCAAATAGCAGTTTCCGTTCTTAATGATAATTGCAAGAATAAATCGTTTCGATGTTCCAACATCCCTCCTCTTATGATTAGGCTCTATGTAAGATGGGTGAAAATAGAAAACATATTTTCTCAATCTCTCTGGGAGAACTTTCCGAGATAGTTACCAATTGTTGAAGATTCTTCCAAACATTGCTAAGCGTGTGCGGATGTATTTTTAAAAATAATGTCGAAAGATTGTTTTATAAATTTAATAAGAGAATTTCAGTTCGAGTCGAGTCCTCATTACAACTTTAGCGATAAGTAGTAATTTCATAATTGTTTGCTTTCTGATACGATTCTTAGGTGAATAGCGTGATAAATATCTTTCATGAATTTAAATTTGAACAAAGTGAGTTTTTAATATTTAACTTTACTTTAAATGTAGACCACTTTTTGGCTGGAATCGAATCACAGCAGGAAATAATATAATTAATTTAATTTGCATATTCTTTGTATAGCAGTTTCTAAACGTTTAGTTTAGAAACTGAATCCCGTTATGTGTTTCACAATAGAAGAATGGATACTTTGAGGACCTCATTACTTTTTTTCTATACATTAAATTATTCTCGCTAAAATACGGTATTTATTCGAAAACGTAACAAATATATGCTGTATATTTAATATAATTCCTCTTCGTGTTTTAAACGTTGCGTTTAAGAATTCATAAAGTCATTACCCCATATCTTATTGCTTCTTTGAATAACTGTTAATAAATTTCATCGTTTTCCGCATTAAAAAAATATAGTTTTTGATACGAGTACATTTTTACTTTCTTAATTTTTATGAAACATTAAGCAACCGTAATAACTTCCGAACATCATTTGCTCGTTATAAGTACGGTATTATTCTGGTATGTTGGAAACAATATCTGGATTATTGCCAGAATTATCACTAACATTGTTCATGTAATTCATTTTCACACGTTTGCAAATTGTTCCACAAAAAGTAATAATTATCAGCTATAGCAAATGAGTTTCAAAGTAGTTCCAACAAAAAAGCATTCCGGTTAAATCTCTATTGATCTCTTTTGAAGATTTGATTTAGATTATCATATATCTTTTATTTGGTTTTTATCCGTGTACTGTAAGTATCAATTTTTGTTCTTTTATAGAAAATCGGTTGTTCTGATTGCTGATTCTCTCATTGATTCTATTCATCTATTAATTATTATTTGATAGGATATTTTAAAGTTAATTTTTTAATTAAAAATTTTAAAATTGAATTTATTATAAAATGATTCACATTATTACTGATTTTATAGATTTGTTTACATAAAAATTAATTTTTTATACCCTAATAGGGTTATTCGATATAATTTAAAATTCACAAATTTCATTATTTAAAAATACTAAAGGTTTCAAAATTATGTATATTATGCATGGCACAATTGATAAGTTATATCCAGAATCAATTAGAACTTTATCTGTATATTTTACATTCCTCGTAAATAGCTACGATAAAGCCTTAGTTATATTTTATAAACAAAATGAAAAAAACAACATATTAATTCCACATTTACACTAATATTTAAATAGCTTTTATCGGTCGGTATAAAAAGTTGTCATCCTAACACGCATTTATTACAGTGGAAATAACCCCGTACAAGTTTATGTTCGTATTTGTAATTAGAATATGTGGTTGAACATGCTAAATATTCCAGCGTTTTAATGGGTATGTTTTAGTACTTTCTGAGAGTCATAAACTCTTTGTCTGCACCATTTGAGGGATCATGAAGCACGCCATGGCTATGGTACTGCATAAATTACCATGTCGTTTTCTAGCTGGTGGAATAAGTGTCAATAGAGAAAGCAGAAACACCGAGATAGACATTTTTGTTTCTTCCCTTCTGAATTAATAGGCACGCAACAATAAATGTGTGGCGTACGGAACACCTGCTCGACGCTTCTCAGTGCTGGGAACGGAATCCTCCTATTTGTTTCATTTTCTTCTCATAAATGTTGTTTTTTATCGTATACAAATTTTATATCTGCGAGGGATTTTTTTTGTTAAAGAATTAACAAAAATTAAAAAATTAGATATCTGTGAACGAATTTTTAACAAAAATTAACGATGAAAATTGTATTTTATTTAATTTGGTCGAGTGCGTGTTTAGTATTCATTATTCATTTACTTTTAAATGCACAATGTTTTTCTGTTTAAAAGATATTTTGTTTTTAGTTACGCCGTCGCTTTTAAAATGGTTGTTATGGGTGTCATTAGAACTTTTCCTTGTTTTAATTTAACCTTTTGATATAGACAATAGTAGCCTTAAATAGAAGCTTTATAAGTGGCTTACGGTGTACACTTCCACTATTAAATGCTAAACAAGTTTTTCTATTAAAATTAATGTTATTCTAGTGCATTAATCGTTCTCGAATTCAAGTCTCCCACCTATCGTTTCCTTTAATATGTGGAAATAAAATTAACCTTAACGTGAACTCTTTGTTAGTCTCCTTAGATTAAAGAGAAGCAAATCGTACCAGATTGATAAATTCAAATATTTTAAATTGTCATATTCTCTCATGCGAGATGTATTAAAACAGTATAGGGCTACCACAATCTACCAATTTCCCAGAACATTAAGGATCATTTTTACTTCGAAGCTCGAGTGGCAAACCGCTGGATAATTCATCTACAATTACCACCTGCCCATTTCTGAATTTCTAGTTTAATTAGCATAGTCGACGAAATTATCTAGAAAGTTTGTTTGGTCCGACGATTGTGTTGCAGTTGTCATTACCATCTTTGAAGAGAAAATCTTCATTTCAGCGGCTACCAGAATCCCATTAATGACTAAAACAGACATCACGCGACTCGACACTGCATCCCTTAGCTCGATCGCTGTTTAATTCGTATGAACTTTCATCTCTGTTCTGCTTGCGACTGGGCGGGACATTGCATATGCTATTTTCTCACACGCTTCTTTATTATCATCACCGTTTTCTCTTTGCCCGTTCTATCTCCGAAGTATCGTTAATGATTGCTTTTGCCGGTATCCTAAAATACCTTAATTTATTTTGGGACATATATCGGCAGATAGATGATCAGTTTTGCCAATAAGTAGCACACGAAATTCAACCGCCCAGACCAGAAGTGAGACAGAGGTTAGTTGATACCACAAAAGAGCTAGAAAATGCATCGCAGAATATAACTTATTAGTAAGATACTTCTATATTAATAAGTTAGTACAAAAGTTTCGTTTATAAATGATAAGGAGAGAGACCCAGTTTGCGTTTTTAATAATAAATAAATTGTGCTAGCTGTTTCGAAAAGTGGATTAATTGCGGTTGTCGTCTAGACTAAAATCACATTTTCCTACGTCGAGAATTTAATAACGAATTTTGTTAAGTTTTCAGCATTAAATAGTTTAATCTCATTTCTATTCTGATACAGTTGCATAAGCTATTAATCTTGGTTATTAGAAACTTGTTTATTTCAAAAGTTATTAAAGGTGAAACTTTATTTGTACGAGTTTTAACTTTCTTTAGGGAATTGGTTCCTCGCGAGGATACACACCCCTAAGTCACATGACTAGTTGGAGAAAGCGCTGTGACGTAATCAGCGGAAGTTTCACGCGATCGGAATCAAGTTCATTAGAATTCAGAAAGTTGATGATTGTAGACGGACATGCAAACCTCCCTCACCCCATTGATTGCTCAGTTCTCGTGTGAGTCAGGTCAATTTTCATTAATTAGTAGCTGTATTGGACACCAACTCTACTTTCTCTTAGGATGTTCCTAGGGAATAATTTTATCGCTCTTAAGGTTAAAACTTTTGTACGGAAAATTGCCTATTTATTGATCAGCAGTGTAATTTTTTGTATCAAATATTTTAAACGTGAGCACCGTACTTCGACCCGACATCCATACACTATTTCCTTCATTGAAACAATAAATTTTCATTAAATATTAACTAGTTCGCGAACCGAAGTTTATTTCGTTTAATAATGTCTGCCGTATTATTTTACAGCTTAGCTTAATTTTTTTAAACTTAACACGAAACGCGATAGAGTCTCAGTTTGGTCCAGGCTAAGAAAGTGATTGAGAAATCTTTTAGGCTCTATTATTTAAAACGAGATGAGAGTGTATTCTATACGAGTGTTATTGTTAACTGAAACGATCTGTATCCGCATAAAAGATCTAGGTTTAACTATTTAGAACCTTTGACATTTATCGTTGTTGAGGACGAGTTAACTCTACCTTTATTTTCTCGTAAAACTAGCTATTGTGAAAAGCTTTTTAGTAAAATAATCATAGGTGTTATCTCTTTCGCCAAATAACCTATTTCTCCTTAGATGACATCCCAGTAAGCAGTGATCCATGATTAATGCAACTCTTTCCAATTTCGCTTTTCCTCTCTACACCGATAGTCATTTAGTGTCTCCTCAATCGGTCACAGCTCGCAGTGCAATCGACTGTCTACTTAACTATTTATACGGCTATTTTTCATACAAGTGAGAAATTCAAATTGCAATCGTCCATTAGCATCTCGTTCGCTATACGGTAGTTGTAAATTGGATCAAAGCGGCAATGATACCTTCCTTCTAAATGCTAATCTCATTATGGCTATTAACGACATCTTAGGCGTGATCATGAATAAACCACAACAAACCGGACAAGTGCTGCATATAGTTTAGTCAATCTCGTAAGACAAGCTGATAGCCATCCTTTAAAGACGACCACGTTAATGGATAATGTTGTGTCGACCAATTCGGGCATTCATTACGCTGTTTGTCCTTAGCGACGAGATAATCTGACCGCCGGCGTTGCATTAATCACGAAACTTGGGTTAATTTACACTTGATCCTTGTCTAATGAAGGTGATTTTTTTATAGTCGGCCGTCTCTAGAGCGACGCCGGCTGTATTGCTAATATCGTTACTGTTCGTTTGTTAGGAGGTACGCAATATATGGCACCTCCCGTAATTATGATGTATCTGGACTAATGCGGAATGCCATGGTTTCGCACCGCCTACTTTGATGTTGAAGAGTTGATGAGTAAAAGCGACTCGGTTCCTTTGTAATTCAGCCGACTCAATTGGGAACCGAGATGATAATTGTCTAAGTTAGTCGGCATCAAAAGAAGTCGGGGGTTTTTGTATAGTTGTAAACGCAAATTTTAACAGACGACAGGAAAAGAATGATATTTCTACTTTCTAATCTCCAAAATGTGCGTCTTGACACCATATCTCATCACCCCTCTCCGACGACTATTAAGCCTCGACACTACGCTATACTTTACTGAATGACGCTTTAAGTATGCATCCCGATGGCTTTTTCTATCTGGTTGAACGATGAAACGGTGCTGTGCAATCATTCGCTGTCATACAAGCTGTGCAATAAATCATTTCACAAAACAAACAGTCTTGAATCACCGAATATTGGAGGTTTAGTGAGAAGATTTAAGATGAATCTGCTAATGACGACGTAAAAGTGTGCTTCAGATTAATTTCTCTCGCTTTTTTTAGGCCATATTAAAAAAAGCTGGACAGAATTAACACCGATAAGGATTTAACTGACGAAAGTTATTCTACCTGTATGCCTACTCCGTCATCGAAGAATTCTTATTAAAAATTTAATTAAGACTGACTTGTTGCCCCAAAGCACGGAGAGCTTTGCTTGCCTGTTTTTTTAAACTTTTCTTTTTCTTTATAGCCTAATTTCCCTTTTCCACTCATTTTCCAGTTACACTTCTCTATCAACACTAAGAGAGGATGTATGCTGCAATTACTTTTTTTCCTACATACTTTACATAGTATTAAGTGTAGGGAGAGCAAGCTTTTCTTGTTTACGAGCTACTCAGACGAACAATTAAAATCCCTGTCAATTAAAACTAACTGTTGCTTTTGATTTGATATGGAAATTTAAGACTGAATTAATAAATTAGGGAACATTATCAACGAACGCTTAAGAGATGGTTATTACATCTTTAATGAATCTGCATCTCAGAGATAATACTAATATTCTATATTCCTTCTCGGATGTAACTTATTTATCGTTTCTACAACTGAAGGAAAATTTCGTAATATTCCTTTCTGTTTAAACTGAATATAATTTTAAATCGTAAGCGGTATAAATTATTAATTAATAGTATTATAAATATTCAACTTCTTCGATTATTGTTAAATTCTAATTTATCAAAAGTGACTTATTTATTGCCTCGAACCATAAAGAGCAATATTGAGTCTCGGTGTAATTTTTAAAATTTTTTAAAGGCCGCTTTTCTCTGATAGAATCCGGTATAAATCTATGTAACGGTTAACGAACTAAGATCAAGTCGGATATTTTGAAATTAAGTAGAGAGAAAGTTTCCGATGAATGACACAGGACGGGTAGAATTAAGTTGGAGTGTAAATGTTCTTTGATAACATTTAGTTTTGGAGTAAGATATTAGAATAAATTCTTTAATATATGTAAGTACTTTTCGACTAAGTCATTGTGAGTGATTGTGTGTGCACGTGCAAGCTGCGTTTAGTAAATGCAGACTCATCATAACTGCCTCTAATTACTGCAGTCACTGCCATTCTATCCGGCCACTCTACTAAAACATTGTACGTCATCCGAGATGTCCGCAATTTTGACGGCCTCTGAGACAAATCGACGTTTTTTTATATCAATGCAGCTCCCGTTACGTTGTGATACTCGCTTTTGACAGATGAGACACACGATCTCGCCTCGAAATTATATGCGTCTCTAGGAACTTACACGAGCTGCAAAGTTTCGCTTTTTATTCCTCCACTATTTAAAATGAATTCTAAAACATTCTTCTTAGCTTCGTTTAATCTTTTATAGGATAGCAATATGTGTTCTCTTCCAGTCAGATTACGTTTTAAAAACGACGATGAGATATAAAATTTAATCGTAATTTATCTTTAATTCTTTTGACGTTATAAAAATATTAAGAAATATCGTTTAGATTTTCGTCTGTTAAAGTGCCACATATTTAAATAAGATTTATATAAAAGCTTGGAAAATCATTTATCCAAAATAAGTTTGCAATAACACTAAGCAAAATACATTATTCTTAGTCTAAAATTGATCGATGACGGTAAAGATGACATTTTTCAATATAATTTCGGTTCGGCGATGGTCCTAATCATGGGGACGACACCAGCAGAAAAAAATTTTTTTTGAAAATCTGTACGAGTACGTGAAAACGCATCACTCAACCTTAACATTGTGTCTTTCTATATTGTTAGGACCTATTGTATAAACAGATATCACATCCATCCCTCTGTATGCTTTAGTTATCGGGTTTTTTACACGCGCACATGACATACCCCTTGTGTGTCTAAACGTTATCTAAAACTCCATTGACTGGATTCTGTCAACAACACCAGCTTATCTCACTCCTGGAGGCTGGCGTTTACACCCTAACATTAATTTATGTATTGTTTATCCTGACTGTATGATTAATCGCCGCACTATGTACAATGGCCAGTTACGAAATATGTGTGAAATATGAACATCGACACATTTCCATTACGTTCTGTAATATTTAGGTCAGGTGGTTCCATTTAACTGGTTTTCGTCACGAGAAAAATTCTATTAGATCTTAAAGGAAGAACCGATTTAAAATATTTTCATAACCTATTTATATTTTAGAGACCGTTTATTGATAATACAAGAAACGTATGTGTTTTTAAATTTTATATCCTTAAATATAAATCATTCGCTTTTCGACAACAAATCATTAAATAGTGTATCTTATCTGCTTCTCGTAAAAGGGAACAGCTCTTTTCCTTCTTTTTTTCTGCCGTTCGATATGCTAGCGTATAGGTCTATAGATAGTTTCCTGTATGTTGTATGTGCTAGGGCATATTGGCCTGCTGTAAAGGAAACAGGATATACCGGCAGATGACGTGAATTCCTATAAGGAAGGAAGTGCATCAGTGGGTGAATATGTAATTACAAATTGTAAAAGAGTTGAATTATTTTTATTTATTTATTTTTGTAACACGGCTTTCTTTATCTGTAGGGAGTAAAACTGGTCCGATGTAATTTCACTCGTTTAATTGCGATCTTGTTATGATAATTTCAAATCCAATTAAAGTATCTTATCCTAGGCTATAATGTTGAAAATTAATACGCCATATCGAGCTTATCAATTTTTTCCGAATAAAATCGTTTTTAATTTTCCATTTTAAACTAAAGAATTTAAAATTGATAAAATCGTAAATGTTTGAACGTTTTTAAACTTTTTAAAAAGTTTTAAGTAATAAAAGAATTAATATTTTATTTTTATCATAAAGTAGAAGTTTTATTATAATATTTGTAAAAAAAATTGAAAATAATCTTTAATATTAAAGTTTTAAAATATTGTGCTTAAAATTTTTTGAAATATTTTAATAGAAGTTTTCCTTCTAACTACAATAAATGGGAAATTGATCGGAAAATGTTTAAACTATATTAAACTGGACAGTGTCAAAGATCGATGGCAGACAAGAATTTATTTTTCAAACATCGAATCAGATATAATAATGAAATGTGAAATGCATTTTATCCATTACTCCTCGTCAATTTTTATTTTTAAGTCGGAGTTACTAGTGCCCATTACGATATTGATGAAGCTGTTAATGCGAAAAATTCTCATTATCAGATGGTTTGGTTTTGATAAAATAATATACAACTTCCCATTTTTGCGATTTTAGGAGAGAATCGCGTCGCATTGACTCGTTTTCTTTGCTGCCAGTATGTAAATATATGCAAAGTAGAGAATTCGTTAAAGCGAAACTTGTTGTTATTCCCGCTGTACAATAAACATATTTAGTTGATGTTGGAATTGTCACTAATAATATTTCGAGATTTACGCTTTAGAAATTATCATCAATCAATGGATACGAGATGGTAAATTAAAATGTCGGGAATCCGTATCGAACAAGTTTACAAACTGAGAAGTTAACCCAAATATTTAGCTAATTTAACTGTTTTAATTTAGATACAACGAGGGAGTTGCGGACAATTGTTTAGCTCGATAAAAATGATTTTAAATTGAAATTTTTTAACGATTTTCATTCTTCGACACGATGTCCTTTCATCAACTTTTATTGTCCATAGGGATCCGTCGATAGTATGACTCATACTGCTTTGTATATTCCATCCCCTCGTCATAAATCTGCCCCGTATTAATTTTTGCTTTGGTTTAAGTATTCGATTTAATGTCTCGGAACACCGAGAACATTTGTCATTAACGTGGGTGAATTTTATGTTTTCATTTCATAAATAAGGGACCTTAAGACGGAAAGTATAAAACGATGGTTTGTGATAAATAATTAAAGAGGAAAGGGACGACATAAAAACTTGATTAAAGACAACCGAGGATATAATTTTAGACTGATAGAGAGGACGAGTTTGCGCTCTTAATCATTTGAAGGGTGGCCTGATACTCACAATATATCAGGACGGTAGTTTAATCCAAAGATTAGCGAACTAAATGTCGGAACAAAATAAGCGCAGCCTTTTCTTTCTCCTTTCCCACTTCCAGTGTTGGTTTGCTCGGCTGAACAAAAACAGCCGATTGACATGATGACGTTAATTTTCGTGCGGTTTCTTTTTCATATAAAAGCAACTATTAGCTCTTTTGGAAGTTGGCCAGATGCAATTTTTCCCCCTTCCTAGCTTTTATTCTATTTTATTTTATTTTTTTTTCGAAACCCAATCGAAGACTGATTTTGTGCTTTTAACTGAGAGTAATAAAATTTAAAAAAGACAGAGAGTGTATCTATTAAAGAAACCTTAAGCATTAACTTTTTGTTAGAAATATTCATTAGTATTCTACTTACTATGCCCTAAACGTATTTGTCTTCTAATGTTACTTTTATAATCAACAAATAAATCGTAGTAGAATAATGTGTCTGCTTTAAAGTTAAAGAAAATAAATAACGATTATTTATTATTTAAAATTTTCTACATATGTCAAAGGGGAAACGATAAATTTGACCTACGAAGTTTTGTTTTATTAAATTATAATTGAATTTCGAGCCGCGAGAGTTTGAAATAACCTAGTTTATATTACTGAATATCATACGTTTATAATGCAGTCTACGTAGATAATGTGTTATATTATCGCATATTATCATACTGGAATAGTTAATCTAAATTTTGTGAATTTATATTAGGCCCTACTCATAATTTGCAGTATGAGTAATCTAAAATTATAAAACGTAATTCGATTGTATTCGCCGTGTCTAAATATGGTTATGTTGACCGTGTAAATGCGTATTGTGACATTTCTGTAAATGAAAAGTAATAAAAATGTTCCGAAGTAATGCGTTCTAAATTTTTCGCATTAATTTATTCACGGAAGATTTAAAAAATAAATTAAAACAGTACTCGCCATTCAAGTAGAATGGTACGTTATTTTTCATCAGTCCTTATTTAAATTTGGCCATTTTGAAAGAAGTAGTCGATTTATTTGCAATATTTAAAGTTGTACGAAAAGCAAGTATTGAGAAATTGGCGAATCATGTATAATTAAAACTATTTTATGATCCGATTCCCTCGGGACTCGAGTCTTGCGCCTTGTAATTTAGGAACCATCGCATTATACTGTACAAATTGCGGTTTCCGAAATGCAAACGGTTTAGATGCTTTTACGCCATGAATCTTATTCCTAATTACTTGCCTGAAGTATCTTATCATTTCTATACGGCATAAATAAAAATAGTAATTATTTACATCGAGTTATGATTGAGTCGAATGCTAAGAGTTAAACAAAGAAAGAGAAAATCTAGTTAGTTTATTTTAATAATAGACTTTATATTCTCGGCCGTAACATTTTTTAATAATCGTAAAAATGTCTATAATTAAATAAACAATTAGAATACAGGGGGAAAATGTCAATATATTTTTTTAAAGACATTTTTCTGATACGATCTTCGATACGAACAATGTTCAATTAACTTGTTCTGTTTCGAACCGTTCATTACTTCGACGACAAATGCCTAGCCCGCGGCCTAAGCATCTAGTGATTTATGTCAAACAAAAACGCTTGTTTAAATGCTCGTCTACAAAGATTAGGACGACCTTTAATCCGCTAATGCCGACTGCATTGGTGGAGGTAGCGTTCTCTTTGCGTGTGCAGAGGAACGCTCGAAACCAGTTGCCTGTACGATTTACGAAGACCGTCAAGGTTGAGAGAATCCCGCGTGTCTCGACTGACGAAAACGGAACTAACTCTTTCTTAGTTATCGATCGGTGACGCTATCTCGTGTGACGTAATCGGCATTCACGTGCCGATTTTAGCCGCTCTTCTCCGTTACCACGTCACAACCTACTATACTACGTCGGCGACTTACGGGAATCGACTCGTAATGTCAGTTCACAGTCAACATTCATCAAAGAAGATATTTTGTAGAGAAAATACGCGCGTACCCGCTTCTTTTATAACTTTTTACTTATTCATTTCGGTTAGGAGACTGTCGGATCTCGTCTTCGTCGAAAACGTAGCGGCCTTAGAAGACGCAATATTTGTTGCGAGTTATAAATTCTCGAGCAAAGTTACTAATTGGAGCGTACGAAAGACGGACATTTCAATGTCGCCGGCAGGTCCAACCGCGAGAGACACCTGCACGCACCACAGACAAGATGGTTCTGATAAGAGGTAATTTTCCACCGACTGTAAAGCAGAAATTCCTCCCAGATATTTCCATCAGATATAGATATATATATTAGTCCGGCCGCGGGGTCTTGCTCTGACCACGTGACCAGCACCCGTTATCATTAGATCTGGTGATTAAACAGTGTGTCAAGCAGGAGGTTACCGACACCTGCACAGCGGGAGATCGGCGCCAGTCTCCTACTCCTCCCCATTCCTTGCTTCGTTTTGTCGTTTTGTTCCCTCATCTGGGAATTATTTAGTGGCTCGCGTCTTGCATCCGATTTCGATTCCGACCATCCGGAAGATGAGTTCAACAAGTTTACCCTCCGAACCCATCCCGGAATGATTAAACGGCCATATTTGCTAGTTTTTCTGCTATCGACTAGTTTTATCGATTCGTCTGCAGTTTTTCTGATCCGATCAGCGGTTTTATTTATTAAATAATATCTGGATATGCTATTCCACTGCTATAAAAATATTTCTATATTCTTGATTAATAAATAACGGCGATTATTAGCCTGCTTCATATACGCTTACGCTAACGTTAAGCGTTTAAAATGTTATATTTTAAATGCTTAACGTGGATTAAATTAAATTAAACGTTAGGAATAAGTAATTATTTCCAAAACTTTCGCATAGAGGTAAATGTTTTAATACACCATAATGCATTTTTCTTTTTTGAGGATTACTATAAGAGAGAAAATTTTTTTTAACGTTTAAAAGCCGAAAGTGGATTAAAACTATAGCTGTTTAATAGATTTAACTATCCTCAAATATCCTTTAATTATAAGTTTCATATTCATGTCATAATAGGCAATATAAAAAATATTTCAAAAGATTTTTACGGTTAAAATTATAGAGGATTAAAAAATGTATACCTGTTATTTTAATTAGAATAAATTTTTCGTGTATTTGCTTTAGAGGGGGGAAAATACAATAATTATGACTCGCATATCGAATTATTTAAAATTTAATGCAAATTTTATTTTTTAGTTTTAAAGAGTGGGCAGCAATTAATTGCGTTTAAGTCACGCCAACTTATTTGACGTACACAAATTCACCAGAGAATATGGCCTAGTAAAGATTACATAGAAAACAAACAACTCCGTAATGTTTAAAGATTAAAAACACGCAGAGAAAAACTTTTCATATCTGTCACGTTGTGACGCAGAGAAGAGGGTAAAAAAGGTTTCACCACTCAAGTTATGTAATTAACAACAGGTGAGTAATTAGACGAGAAATTAATTACGAAGACCCAACGGCTGTTGAAACCTTAATTACCTTGATCATCTTAATATCCGGTCAGACAAACCATTGTTGCTTTCTTCATTCGTGGCAAGTTGTGCCTTTGCGGGTTTTTTTCCCGTGGCCTGTACTTAACTTGATTTACCACCAAACTTTTTCCCTTTCTCTCTTCGAAACGCTATTATCCGCTTCTACAAACAAGAAATTAATATATTTTTTTCTTCTTTTGCAAATCGAACATCGTTGAGGTCTTTTAAAAGTAGTTCCTCATAGCAAGATAACGGATGTAAATGCTATAAAAACTGTCAAAATTATTTAAAGCTGTAGATAATAACTATATTAGTTTAACAACGATGAGTTAAAAAGTGATTTTTTGAAGTAATAAAAATTATAATTAACCCATTAGATTACTTCTAGATTTTTTGAAATGGGATGTTTAAGAAAATGAAGAGGAAAAAATTATGTTTAATGAAAAAAGTACAAATTGCAAATGAAACATGAGATGTCTTCGCTATTATTATACTAACACGACCGGATCAAAATTTCCGCAGATGACAGATTCGATTGCATTTGTGAATAATGAATAGTTCTCTAACACCTGCCTCAGAAAAATTTCTTTCCCAACCCTCATCACATTCTCCCTAGATGCCCCCGTCTATTTGTAAGTGACGAGTAATTATTGACGTCACTTCCCACTTCACTTCCTGCTGCCGTTACGGTAAACAGGAAATGTTGGTGTTTCTCCCCTCCCTGGCCATTAGAAGATGCTTTGTGACGTAAGGGAAATTCGGAATTCCTCGCAGAGGGCAACAAACGATCACGACCATTGTGGTCGAGAGGGGACCGAGGACGAGAGGTTGTAGGTCAACGCTTGGTGTGGGCCCACTTCGTTTTTCTAACTGCGGGATGTCGGAGAGATCGTAATAGAAGATATGAACGGCGTCTCTCACGCAATCGAATTTAGTTTCGTTTACTTGTGACGTCTTTTCACATTAACGGTAATAACAACAGATTTTTTTTTCTATTGGTAAATTAAACCGGCTTTTGGCGCTGTTTGCTCATTTTGTTTTATTATCTTCATTTTCACACTATGACAGTTTTTGGAAGATTCTCACTAAATTAGCGAGGGTAGAAGAACAAATAATTGTAGGAAAGATGATGCCTGTAGCAATCTATCTACCCCCGCGATGGAAGAATGAGCGCAGTCTCTGGTCGGGTCGATGTTTTTTCTCCCATTTTTTCCCTCCCGTAGAGAGGGAGAGATGATGTTGCTCTTGACATCCCCTATTTTCCCCAATTCCGTCGGCACTGGTTAATTAAAAGCTATCAGTTGACGCTTACCTTGCTTGCCTTCAGTATCTGCCGGTTCTAAGTAAGCAATTTGGACGGTGTAAGAAAGGTGTAGACATTGCTCATTCTCAAAAGATGGATAAGGTCGAGCTACTATCGTATATAATTTGTACGGTGGTTGTTTTAAGCGCGCGGGTTCGTAGCTTTGAACCTAGCAAAATATAATATTGATGGGGATTTTTATGATGCATTAACAAAGTGGGGATCTCCGAGATACATTTATAATTAGAAATTTTGATTGATTGAGATATTTATCTTGCAAATGGTTTTTAAAAAGTTTTTGTTAAGATATAAATAAGCGGAGAGTATCGCAGTTTAACTATGTATGAGGAAAAGACATTAATCTGTATTCCGGCTATGTAAAATTGTACTTTTGTTTAAATTAAAATTAACTTAGCACTTAATACTGAACGAATATTTTAATATGTTAATGCTGTTAGACATTCCTGGAAATTTAAAATGATAATTTTGTTTAAAAATGAAACACTTATTGGCCTAGATCCACTGACTTACAAGAATTTTCCAATACTGAATTTTGTGATTTTGAGAGAACCTGTTCGTAGATAGAAATTTTTTAAACAAATAATTTTGTTCTCAACTGAAATATGTTTCCATTGTTTGTAAACCTTCAGATCTATCATTGATAGAAAGTAAAAGCGTGTTTCGATAGACATAGTCTGGAGGATAGCGTGGACCGCCCTTGCGAATCTTATCAAAATATTTCAAACTGGTTTGTCGACTTATAGATTCATCGCATTTCTACAATTCTGTAATATCTTCGAAGCCGATAGTATGAATATTCAATGATCGCAATCGCTCACCATCAGATGTCGGTTGTTTTGCGTGTGCTGTTAATGAAACAATGTTCAAAAAATGCTCTCGTTTAGCATTGCAGCTGTAAGCATTTGATAACATGTCACGCTTGTTGCTGACGGCTGATAATTAAAACCAACTGTAAATATCCTTGACACGGTTGGTTGATTGCGTTTAATACTAAAATGTTCTGCAGACTTTTTTTAAAATTACATTTTGAATTAGTTTTCGTGGTTTTACGCCACGTTTGCCACTTCTTTCCCTTTTTTTCGCTTATAGTTTACGAATTTTATGCCCGAATTAGTTAAAATAAGTCGAAATAAAAGATAATTCGGTTTTTACAGTTGAATGCCCTTCCGTTGTTGTATAAAGATCTTTTATAGAAACTAAAGATAGGACCGCCATATATCACTGTCGACAGCATTCTTAGAATCGTAACTCTTGCTTTTCAATTAAACGCTAGTTTGAACGTCGCAGAACCGGTTATGCGAACTTACACTCCACCCCGTCAACCACGTGTGTATGTCGTTACGTGTGCTTATAACTCATTAGCATTCCATCTAGCTTACAGCCTGTGGCTATATTGTTTCGGCAGCACACGTTAATAGAACGACGGACTGATGACATACACACATAACTGACATTTAGTTCCGGTTTCATTGTTGAGCCTGTCAACAAGTGTACAATGTCTGTGACGTAAACTGCATTGCGCTTTTTTGCACGTGTTTTTTCCACCTTCGGTTTTTGTTCCGTCCTATCTCCCGTTTCATTTTTCTCTATTCTTGCAGATTTATCGCGACTCTTTTCAGAGGAAGTTGAGTTGGTTTTTTACACCAGATCCTATCGTCTTATAGGCTCATTGTTTTTCCCAATTTCCTTCTAATCTAACCTTTACCTATCTTTCAGTCTTTAGAATTCTTTTCGCGGACGTACAAATAAAAATATTAATTCAAGCTCTATTCTTTATTCATTCTTTAATAACATTAGACGAGATCGGCAGCTTAAGAATTATTCGAGGTGACTACACTTCTATTAATAATCACATTGAATATATTGAAAAAGTCGTTGGCGGGATAAATTTTTTCATTCGACATATGCTGTTAATAATTCGCTTTTTCGAAAAACTTCTTAAAGGCTTTATGGCGATATAAAGACGTCGATTAAATAAAATGTATAGAAATAAGAAGGATATCTGATGGCGAAAGAAAGACGCGTCACGACATTTTGGAGCCGAAATTGTCTCTTCGAATATCTAGCTAATTGCTTGCTCGGTCGTTGGTATATTGTTTATGGCACGTTCTTCCAAAAAAGAGGTCATCTTAGTCTCCGGTGACGGTCAATAGACAACAAACGCCGTCTCTATATCCGGTCACTTGCTTCTCAAAAGCTAAGGTCTATCTGATTGGAGGAAGAGATCGAGATATTGCAGCGATTACCTCATCCTCAGAGGACGAAGAGATTTGATATCGACGAGGATTAAACTTCAGCTTAGAGACTATATTCCATCGTCACTTTGGTGATGCGTCCAGATTTTTTTCCTTTCTTTTTTTGCCACTTTGAAATGTTTTATCTCAATGAATGCTTTGTTATTACACAATCGGACTATTTACCAACAGAACTTAAGCGAATACACATGATCCAATTCCTTTATTAGATTTGTGTATATAAAAATAAAATTTTGTATTTAAAAAGTTATTAAATTATTCGGATAGAAAATTGGAGATGCCTGTAATTTGATTAATATCTAGATGTAAAGTACTTGTAAAAATTAAAAATTAATAAAATTTAAAAAGATCTTTCTTTTTATTGTGTGAAAACTTAATTTATTTATAAAAATGTATAGTGAATAAGCCTATTAATAACAGAATTTTTATTAGCAGATCTACTTTCTTTACCCGGTTAAAAAGTTCATGTATATTATTTTTTAATGAAAGTTTTAGTTTGAAATTAAGTTAGATAGGAGAATAGTAACGAAATAATTAATTGGCGATATCTATTAACTTCTATATAGAGAAATTTTTGCCGAAACAGAAAAAACGGATGATAAACGAAATTAATTTAAAAGTATTAAGATATTACAGAGAATTAGATGATGATCGGATATTTGGCAAAAGACGAAGCGAGTTACATCTTAGTTTTATTTATCAATGAGCGAGGTAATGGTAGTCGTTTCAAATAATCCATCAGGTAGGTTCGATCGGTTCACCACCTGGACAGAAGCAGCCACCTCACCGCAACAGATCAGTCAGAGGGGAAAACACACAGGATGAACTAGCTACTCCAAATTGTGGGCAGTCGGTTATTAAGGAGCGGGTGTGAACGAGGTAGGAACGAAAAAAACCTCTCGCGTATAAAGACGTTAGGGGCCGCTGTGTCCACCAGGTATCATCCATCACCATTGCTCAACTGCTGTCAAATGGCCGGGACGAACTCTACCTCAATTCCCGCGTTTTAAAATAACGCCTCTCCCATTTTCTTCCCCCTTTCTTGTGACTGCCTTGGGACGGATTCTTCACTTCCTTATTTGAAATATAACGCGTGCATAAACATTACACGCCTTCTTTTCTTCCCTTCCAGCTATAAGTTTAGATTGTCATAATGCATGAACTTATCGTAGGATGATCTTCGAATTCTGTCTTTTAAAATTCCATTGCATTTCTTTCTTCGATTTCACGAATTAAATTACAGCCCCTTCTTCTAAAAGAACCCCAAAGATATTACCGAAATTAGTCAAATTAAATAAATAATTTATAAGATAATGCATATTACATTTATTTATAAATATTGGCATAGGGTAAAATTCGCTTGGCGGCGGGATCGTATCCTGTAATTTATATTAACCACGTCTTGGCATTTGTAATTGCTTAAAGTCGAAGGTTGAATTACACGTAAGGTTTTAAAATGATAAAAATTTTCCCCCCAAAAAATAATGTTATTAATTATTTAATTTTTTGTGCCAAGGGTGTTATTTATAGTTGCGCCTCCCATTAAATTCTGAGACGACAGCATCTGGTTGGTGCTGTAGATCTCGAGAATCCTGGTTCAAATACAATAGGGAATTTTATCGCATTCTAGTTTGGGACTTCTTTCCAGATGTGGCCGAACTAGGATATACGACACGAGCACGATGATATATTACCTCTAGGTGAACTGTAAGGAAGAAATCAAAAGGGTATTATCCGATTCCTCCGAGGGTTACTGACGATAAATATCTGTCGTTTTTAAACCGAATTTTGTTACAGTTATACTAATTACGTTAATCATAATGCACCTTTCTAAATTTGTAATATTTCTGGAATGGCATTACAAACATTACATTGCTTTTTTTCTCCTACACAAACAATGGACATTCAAGAAAATAAACAGCTGCGTGTGATATTCACATTAGTTCGACCGGTGCGTGATGAATACCACTTATCTAAAAACGTTTATATAGAGAGACCGAACGAGGAAGGATGTTATAGAAATGCGAGTGTATAGGGTTTAACTCCATGGTAGTTTTCTTTGGAAACAACAGGAAGCCAATTATGTAGTGTGTATGTGTAGGTACACTTTTGGTCAAGCTGGTAATCTTTCCAATACGAGGTCATTCGGCCGCATGAATGGTGGGAGATTTCGACTGAGTATTTCTCCCACTCCACGATGCGCAGCGAATGATATCGTGACGTGCAAGATAGATTATAGAAGTAATACTATAAGTATCGAGAAGAAGAAGAAATTTTAAAATGTTGTAACAGGTGACGACTACTCACGAATGTTTATACAAAATTTCCAATGGTGCTCTTAAATTATTAATATCTCAATAATATAGTCGAAATTACTTTAAAGCCACATTCCCTTTACGTTTTCTAATACTGTATATGAATATCGAAATGTTTTAGTTTCTTGAAATTGGAATTTGCGTGTTGCCAAGACAGGATTTCGTGATTTTTTTTTCTTCTTTCTCTTTTAAATTCTTTATAATGGAGTAATGGTATCACGTTATGCTTATATATTTCCTACAGTACAGTTATAATCCAATTTAATTTCATGTTTTGTTCGTACGTTTTACAAGGAAAATACAATTTTATTTATGTGATGTTCAAAAGTCGACTGATGATATAGATTCAATCGGCAGTGCCAGTATAGTACTGTAGGCGGATAACAAAAAATACTTTTGCTAACGCCGTAAAATTTATGAATTTTGCATTCTAAGTTTATAATTTATGTCAAATGTTACTATTAATTTAAAATTGTAACATTTTATTACTCGCATTTTTCTGATTTTTCTATAACCTATTTTCGTGTTTTCCGTGCGCATTTATATTAATGTATTTTTAAATGAAATCGTGAGACACAACGTCCACTAATAATTTCATTGTGTCATTTAAAAATTCACAGTAATTTTTTACCTGTCTGAAATTCGTATAAATCTGTTGTAATTCCCGAGCTTTATTCGGGTTTATAAACTTTCGATAATTAATATTCTTATATTGATTTATTTCTGATTGATTCGTCGTTAAACGCAATAATTTGTCGTTTATTTGCTATTTGAAAATTGAAACGTTGGCTAAATGCTATATAAATTCTGCAGTTTTCGATTTTATTTTTTTCGTATTATCTGCTAATTGCTCATAAAATGCATGATTATAATGTAAGATAGAAATTTAAATTGTATCGATATAGTAATGCCGTAATTTTCCTCTCTCTCTCTTTTTTTTATTGATTTCCACGAAAACCATCATTCTAATTCCGAGTACATTCCTCATAAATGATATTGGCTTTCTATGATTATAGACTCGCAGCCAGATACTGGAATTTATTTAAAAACCGCACAAAAAAGACCCCTTGACATTTCGAGGTGTACTTTGACTGTCAACACTAGGATTCGGGGAGGGAAGAGAGAAAAGTTGCGTGCTATCGACGTTACGGGCAGTCTTTTGCCTCATTCATGCTTAATTAACACTCTAATGGGAATGTTGCATGACGTTCCGTGCTCCTGTAATTACGGCTATAATTCATAACAGTTGGCAGTAAGACTGGCGTTCCTAGAAAAGTCTACGTATAGACTTCCAGGTCAGAAAAGCATAGGTCACCCTCAACAGACGAGAAAAGCATCTCGTGACCGCTTAATTGTGACTGCTTAAGCTTTCTGGGAAAATGGGAACAATTAATATTACCGCTACACCTGTGGTGCTTTACGTGTTCAAACTAAAATGATCCCGTCGATCCGTACGAAAAGAGAAACTCGGTCACGTGACTTGGACCATTCACTTTTGCGTAAGCGTTACGCTCGACGAGACTGCACGAAATTGTGTGACAAGATTGCAAATTAGTTTCCTTTTTAAACGACTGACTAATTTGTAATTAGGTAAATAAAAATTAGAAAAGGCTGGAGGGGAAAAAATGTGCCGGCTAATTATTCCAAAGTAAATTTCCATGTCATTAAAATTGCTTGTAATATGACACTGTAAAAGTTCCATTTACAATTATGTTTCGCTTTAGTTCAAGTTGATTTTTAAAAGAGGAAGGAAGGGAAAACAAAAAACTCGGTAGATCAATCGTTACGCACCGTAGAGAAACACCAACGGGAAATATTGAAAGCATCGAATCGCAGAAAAGACAATAGATTCCTTTCGTGAGAACACAATTCATTGACAAGAGCGCATCCGTCCATTATTGTGGTTTTAACAAGGACAGAGCAAAAGGGCCTGCCGAATTATAAATAAATAACTGTTTGATCTTTTCTCGTGCATTCCGATGTCGGTTAGGAATTGCTTTATGACCATAAATTAAAAACATTATTCACCAGTATCCTGCAAATGTGCAGAGTTTTTCCTGTCGATCGACTCATTGTATCACTTCTAATTGAAAAGCTTTAATAACTCTTATTTCAATTATTCGTCGAAATATACTTATTTCTTTTATTTTAGTTCCTTCAATTATTGTTGTTTTCTTGTCCGTAATCATCCTGAGAGGTTTGAATACTTTTGTTCGGTGATGTTTTAACGGATTAGTTTCATTTTATCTTCCTCACCTCCAAGGTATCGTTATCAACAAAAAAGAGGGTAAAAAACGAGAGGAGTAAACAGATCTTTCTGCCGCATAAGAATGTTAAACGGGATGCATTAGCTTTAATTTCATTGTCGGGAATCGACTACAGGTGACTATAAGAACTCCCCATGAAATATTTAATGGATAGGGGAACTCTCTTCTTCTGCCTAATGTCATTCTATAGCAACTTTTTAGATTCCGCTCTGTTGAAGACTAAGTCGACCTTATACACTACTACTATTAACTTCTGTTCTTCATCAATATTTGACACTCCTTTAATTATGAAAGATTCCTCCAATTTATCTCCACATTACTCTCCGGTTGTTTCTTTGATGTGTAATTATCTTTTAAAATGATGTAAACATCATTTAAAAAAGATAATTTTTTAAAAGGCATAAATGCTGATTTTTTTTTATTTTTACTTAAAAGCAAAATATACAGTATTTATATAGTTATCGAGTCTTTGATGTAATGCTAATTTTTCTATAAGTTATTTTAATTTCTTTGTCCCACATGCACACATTTATAAATATATAGTCGTTAGAACTCAATATTTTCTGTCGCTTCATCATCTATCTGTCGTGTTAGTCTATGTCGTTAGGTTGTCGAGACATTTCGTGTGTCTTTCTGTTTACACAGTGATCGTCGTCTTTTCCAGCCATCTAGCTTTCCCGCACGACTGTTTGTTTCTGAGGAAAAGTCCCACTGTTCTGTTTAATCTTTCTGAGAAAAATAAGTTAAATTAGTATTGTTTCTTAACTTTTGCCTTACATCACTGTTTTAACGTAATTTATTAGTTTCTGACCGCGAAATTGTAAATGCCAGCATTAAATTCCGGCAGCTATTGCCAAAAATGATTCTTGTTGGAGAAGAAACGCATATTTGGGCGTTTAGAGTACAGTAGTAGTGTTTAATTGGTAGCGGGATTGATGCGAAACGGCGAAAGATTATGTCATCATGGAAAGAGATAATGCTGCCATTAGTACCCTCAATTGAACACGTCGCAGATGCCTTATTTGTTGTCAAACAGCCGTCTCTCCTTCCCCTCTCCTGCCTTATGTTGCACGTTATTGACTGGTCTCAATGGGTTAAAGTGCTCATTAATATGGAACAGTGATGCCCGCAGGCTCGGCTTCTCCACTCTCAATTTCTGGTTCCGGCAATCTCAACTTTTCACTCATCCTGACGTCATTCCTTTGTTGCAGATGTCCTAGCACTTCTGATTACACATCTTTTAATCGTTTAAACTACATTTGCCGTTTTGTTGCCCGAAGCATCTATTATCAAAGTGGAATTCAGCCCTTTTACTGGTTAAATCTAAACAAGTATCTTCTCAGCGGTGTCTTTATAATCCTTAGTATTTATAATATGCAGATTTTTTTCTCTAGATGAGTCATAAAACATTAATTTTATTACATAATTTATTGACGTATTTTCTCATAAATAAAGCCACAGTTGCCCAGACTTGTTATAATTGAAAATTTAATTGTGTCCTATGACGAAATAGTGGTTTTGTAAAGCAGTTAAACAATGAGGATTTTATAGAACATTTTAAAATCGTTACATCATAGTAAGAATCGTGAAAGAACATTCAAATCGGTAACTATATCGTTACAATCGCAAGAATAATCTAATCGATATTATCAAAGAAGAGCATTTGCAGTTTTTCATCCAGCCTCCATTGTCACTAACCTCTTTATGGATGGGTCTGATTGACGGACAAAATTAATGACGTGGCTATTTGCATCGGAGGCGTCCCTTTTCCCTAATCCTACGTCATATGAGATTTACTCTTGGAGCAGGAGATTTCGTAACAAGGAGGTAGCAGATAGATCATTGTTCGTGGCCACAAATGATGCCCAAGATTTGAGCGTTCTCTTTACTTTTTTCCCTTTTCCCAGTCGCTTGATACATGCCATTCGCTAGTCTTATTTAAGCACCGAATGTCAGCAAAGAAATAATTGTCTTCCCACAAATAGGAGTCCATTATTGTTATTTTTTATGCATAAAACATTACCGTCACCTACATTTTGTCTCTGGAAATAATAAAAAAATATCTTAAACTTTACCAAGTAAAAGTTAAAGATTATGTTAAACGTTTATATAAGCATTAAACTCTTATTTTCTAAACTGAAATCTTAACAATTTGTAACTATTTATAGTTTAATTATGCAAAAATTTTAATTATTCCGCTTTAACAAAAGTTTTTTAGACTTGTTTAATGTAGATTAAAGATTAATATTTGAATTTAAAATAGATCCCCGTGTGAACTAAATTATAATATAACATTTTAAAATTATTTTCAGCTAGAAAAATTGCAGATGGAAGAAAAAAGCGAATTTATTGTAGACAATGATGATTACGTTATCGTCGACATTGTGAAAGATGAACTCGATATAAATCCGGAACAAGAAGAAGATCTAACGACTTTTGAAACGCAAGAATTACAGAAATTAGATGGAAGCAGGACATTAGAAATAGAAAGAAAGTTTATAATACCAAACAATTGCGAAGAAAAGATAAAGGATCTAGGAGGCCATCTTGAAGAGGAGGAGGAATTTACCGATCACTATTATGATACTTCGAACTATAAACTGACATTAAAAGATCGATGGTTGAGAAGTAGATCCGGAAAATGGCAGATGAAATATCCAATGTGCGAAAAAGTCGGCGACAGATCAACAACAAAATATTACGAAACGGAAAAGGAAAACGAAATAATCAGCATTTTAAACCAATTCGGCGATCGCTGTTTCGAGAAGGTTCAAGATTTCGTTCGATCGGAGTGTCAACCTATCGCCGTCATTCGGACTCGGAGAAAGACTTACAAAATTAAAGATGCACGCGTGTGTTTGGACCTGACCGATTTCGGGTTCCAAACGGGAGAAGTGGAAGTGATCGTAAGAGAAGAGAAGAATTTTTCAGAAGCGTTACAATTCGTCAACGAACTGGCTTTCAAATTAGGTAAGTACAGTACGTTCTCCGTCAGGTGAACGATGAGACGGCGACCGTCTGCATTTTATTGATCGATAGTAACGGTCCAAGGTATCTTCTTCCGCAACTCACGGATCATTAGCCATTACTTTGGATCCAGAGGACCCGTGCGGTGATGATGTGATGGACGACCTGTCAACCCTCACGGTGGTGCAGTCTAAAAAAATCTCTTTTTAGGAAGACAAAGACAAAAAATCCACTTTTCCGACTCTGCATTTTTGACTCGATTTCGTTCGGTTTAGGCTCGGCCCCTCACAAATACTCCCAAAGAAAAGCATTAATAACAATAATAATATAACAGAAATTAAAATATATGAGGGAGAATATCCAAAAAAGGAAAAGATGGTGGTGACACTGTCGATTTAAATTTTTACCAAAAAATGTCACTCCCTTCCGAAATCACCGGAGGTAAAAGGAATAGCCTCGGGTATCTTATTTTTGTCGCTAAATAGCCAATTTTTGTGTCTACTAAATACTCTTCCACACAACTTCATCAAAAGCCACTCAACTAGCAATCTGCATCTAAATGACAGATTTACGTGCGCGCGCAATGAAAATTGATACGTCATTGACTGTTAACGAATTCTCCATACCTCGGGATAGTAGCTCGGGCACTTTTTTCCTTAAATTTAGGTTGTTAGTCGCAATAAGTGGGTTCCTAAGCCAGAGAAAAAAATCCTGCTCGGGAGACTAAATGACTTCCTGCAAAGCGGTTTTTTTCTTTCTCTTGATACAAGCATAGATTGAGTTGGCTGTGAGAAGAAATGCACCTGCTTGTCTCATTCTAGTAGATCATCGTTTTGTCAATGTGAAGTTGCGTATTAACGTGCCACAAGGCGTAACTGGCACCATTAGGTATTAGATAAGATACAATATATTGTGTTAGTTAATGTTTTCTTTCCCTGGCTGCAAATTTTTGTTGATTTCTCTCCGATCAAAATATAAGCGAGAAACGTTTTCAACGTTTTTGAATAAGTTACATTTGTCAGGAAATCTTCTAAAACCTTCTTTCAATATGTATTAAATTGGATGTGACATTCTTGTCGTTTGTGCGCTTCGTGTAAATTATTTATTCGAAAACTGTAAAGACTCGAATGCGTACCGTTTAACTTATGTTAAAACGGCATTTAAAATTTTAAACCACGTCTTTAAAGTTAATTGCATAGGCCCACATCTCGTAGAGAATTTTCGCACGGTTAAAATCGACATTTTGGTGAAAAAAACAGTAATGTTAATATTTTTTTAATAATAAACCCGGCATGATCCTACCTGGCTTAAACTAAAATTATTGTTAAGCGAAGCGTGAGAATTTTTTCGTTTAATCGGATCAGTCCGGTAATTAAATACTGGCATCAATTGATTGTGTCTGAACAGGCAGTTCGCATCTATGGCAGGGGAGCGGATAAAAGGGTGATTACGGAGGTTGAAGATGGTTCCCAAATGACCTCTAGCTGACCACTACTGTGGTTAAACCCAATCGACCACTACTTGCCTCTATTCAATTGCTTGCACACGACCAAGAAGTTTGCCCGTGTTGAAGATGCAAGTTCGCATCTCGCTTGCGAATTAACACGTTTCCTATTTGCCAATACCTTGGCAACGCTTTTATTGTATGCTTTTTTTCGTCTTTCTCTCTCTCTAGAAAGCACACTGTTTGTTTTCTTCTATCTGCTGTCGCAGCGAGATAAAAGGCTCTACTGGAAAGGAAACGCCTTTAAATTGCCTCTGTAGGCTTGTCTTTTCGTTTAAACATTTTTTCCCCATCTCCTTTTAGTTCTTTGTTTCTATAGCGTCCGACACAATTCATTGTTCTCGGTCAAACAAAAAAAGTAATGTTATCTAAGTCTCGAACGTAGATAAAAATATCAGTCGTCGAAGAAGCAATTAAGTGAAGGGGTGGGGAGAGCGAGGTGCGGTGATGTCACAGTCATTAGAAGCTGTAGGAACTGTTGAAGAAAGACGGATTTGTAAGCGTTTGTAATTAAGTCGTACGAACGGAACCGTTCCGTGTTTATTCAATCATCGGACGGCTTCTGTTTACACAATCGGTCGTCGCTATGGAGACGTTGTCGCTTTTGTGAGTAAATTATTCACAGTCAGCTGTCGAGACAGGTAGAATTCGACTACTTGTAGCGATCGCACCCCCTTCGACATCGGTCGTATTCGCGTGGCGTCGGAACGGAAGCAGATCCGGTTTTAATTAAAGAGTCGGGTTTTATCGATAAAAATCAGAAATGGTCCACTCTCGGGCAATTGATTACAATGTGGCTAACGAGAGGACTATCTTTAGTCTGATGAGATGGCATGACATCTGGTGATCAATAGTCCCGCATTATGAAGATGGATTTTTTGGAATTCCTGCCTATATCACCTCATTCTCCTCCGAACGGTGTCTCCGTGTGCGATGCTTGTTAGCGTTTTGCCTACGGCCGACTGAATGCGGGCGAAATGGTCTGCATTCCTGACAAGGAGGGTCATACAGGTTGGAGAAGCGACGCATTCTCCCTGATTATTATATGGGTACGGGGTGTGATCCGCGCATTCTTTTGACAGATGTGATTTATCAGGCTGCCTTCTCTTCCGCTGCTAAGGTATTTAGAAGCGATCGTTTCCTGCCCCCGCATTGTTGTTCCCGTTCGAGTCCATTTCTTCCCACTGGTACAATACAAATTCTTTTTCCTCTTACTTTAATTCCAAAATTTTCCTTCCTTTCTATCACGGCATATGAAATTCGAAACGGAATGTTAAATCTCTTTACTACTCGCTTTAATAATTACTTTCGTCCGTACCACGCGCTTTAAAAGTTTAAGTTTGTAACCGAAACGTATAAACCCAAGTTTCTTTTAATTAATTTCGCCGCACTTTACCTTTCTCGTTCCACCTGGCGCCATCTATGTACGGTAAAAATACTTATTTTTTTAAACTTGTCCATTTTCGTTTCTGTTATTCCATTGATCGTATAGTTACATTTATTTAGAATATTTGGCGCTGGTGCGAATTGTCAAAAATCGAAACGAAGATTCATGATATGGATCCGGAGAATCCTCGAAATTTAATATTGTTTTGATACAGAATAAGCTTTTTTTTACCTTAGTAGATGCGCCGCCATTTATCACTTATTTCGTGCGGTATTTTCTTCGAAAGCTCGGCCCCCAAACTTAATGGTATCAAGTAACATCAATAAGAAGAAATTTTCGCCTAAGAAATATTTCTAATGCATCGATATTACAAGTTTTTCGCTGTATCAATAATTATAATCTCGAAAGAATTATTCGTATTTCCAATATGCAGACTTTTAATATAAAAAGAGGCCCGTATAAAAATTCTTCTGTTTGTCAGTTACATTTAAAACCGAGTGTTGTCTACTTACGAATTGTTTTTAATATTAAAATTTTTAATATTTTTAACGTAACATATATCAATGGCCCGTTGTAATTTATTGTATACATATGTATATAATTTTTATTTACCGTCCGTATTAATATTACGATTTTTGACAGATTTTCTTCTATACTATCTCGTTCAATGATTAATCTTAAACAGGCGAGTGTTTTCGTTGAATGAATCAATAGTAGTAGAGGTGTATGTTTCAGTATTCTGTAATAAATACACGATACAATATAATACAACGCCACAATGCAGCTTTGAATATGATGTTTGTAAATAACACAAAATAAAATTTTATAATGTGTTAAATAAATAGATTTCCGCCGAGAGGAAACACGTTCGGAAAAGAGAAATGCGTGTCATTACGACCAAGGTTTAAAAAATAAATTAGAACACGACAAAAGTCGGAGAAAAAATCGATTTTAAATATTTAAAACATTAAGAATAAAGCTTTATATTTGCATTTAAATCAGTGTATGAGAAATTTAAGGAAAACATGTGCATAAAAATGCTTTAGAGAGTTGCCTGTTTTATAATCAACGTTATTTCGATATAAAACTCATTTATTCTTTTATTTTCTAGATTGAAACTGCTAATCGCTTTCGTGCTTGTTTAATATAAATTTAATCAATCGTTATTATGCATATTTTAGTAGGTTAATGTACATACATCAAGGTGTTTTTAATTTGATTTTTGTTTTTGCATTCTGTATTTACTTGCCTAATTAAACATTCAAATTATTGAATTATCAGGTTGGCCTATTGATTGTAATAAATATTTATTCTTTGACCTTGTTTTTAATAGTTTAAAATTTGACAACTGCATTAAAAATTCGACGAAAAAGAAAATTTGGAAATAAATTTATTAGTTTTAGTTTAGTTTATTTAATAGACCATTATTTAGCGTGTAAGAAGGGAATTTAAGAGGTCATATAATCGAAGATATTCTTAATTTGGGGTCGAGGGATCGACATGTAAGGCCGTAAACCCGTAATCTATGTGCTTCTATGTTTCCTGTAGGTGTAAGCTTGTAATATATGAAACGGTTGTAATGGTGATATTCATAATGGGTTGCAATTTTTTCTTCTAGGTTTTACGTCATTTGCCATTTACGATATATCATTGATGGCGTTCGACAGGTGTGTTTGAAAAGGTGCGCATAATTTTTCACACTTAGCCTTAGTCGTAATAATAATAACAAAGTAAAAAGAAAAGTTGATCATTTTTTATATTAAAATAATTCAATATAGTTGTAAGAAAGCTGACTCGCTCGATCTATTATATTCTTTTCGGTTCATCGCCCACCATATTAAGAAGCAGTACGGAGTTAAGCGGTGCAGGTGATATGATAAGGTTTACCTCCAGGGAATTGGCTTTTATCTGACGTCCGTGCCATAATCTGGTCTGGAGAAAACCGTCATTAACGACTGACCGTCTCACTCCAACTCCTACCGTTTTAGATTTTGTTTCCTCAAAATGTATTTTAGTCCGTATTACTTGTATAACAGTAGATAAAAATCGATCGACGCTAGAGTTTCTCGGATTTAAAATTGCTAGAATCTACTTTAATTTTCTCTGTAAACAGCATTACGATAGGCGAATCTCACCTTTCTTTCCTAACCTATTCAATAGATAGAAAAACGCCTTTACTTCGTAAAAATTAATTTTAAAAAGTAAAGTAATTTCTAATTACGACGATCGAGTTTAACTAGATGCGTCAACCAATGCTAATTCATCGATAGTCGGACAATAATTGTTTTTCGATAATATAAAAATTCATAAGACCAATAGACATTCTAATGACTATATCAGTTATCGTCGATTATCTCCAAGCGAAATTTAATTATAAATTTAACTTGCGAGATTTATATAGAATCGAATTAACGGTAACTCGTGCCACCGTTTTTAAAAATTCCTCAAAGAAAAACAAGAATTGGTTTCTATTAAGAGTTATCACTTTTTCTAATTCGTTTTGGCCATCGCAGGAGTCGAACAAGTACAGCCTCTCATTTGTAATTAAAGGTTTTTAGAGAACAATTAGACACTCATGAGTGACAGACTCCATCGCCCCAAGGCGATTGTCAAGCTCGGGGAATTAATCATGTCGTTCCATTGTCACAAAAGATATCATAGCCCCGAGCCAATGGGGAGCTTTCTTTGATCCATTTTGTCGTCTACCGTGACGGCCTTATGACGTCATCGTCCTTATATTCCACATATTTGTACGGTTTGAATGTTCGGCGGAATTACCCGTTTGCCTGTCGTGCGGAGTATTAATTTTCTTTGTTAGATCGATAATAAAAATTTCGCTTTTGTCCACACCACTTTTGACGTCGCATAAAAACTAAATTAACGTAAATGTAATTATTATTATTATTATTAGAAAAACTTGCGGTAAAATTCTTAAAACTTTTTTCTATTTTAATACAATCTCGTATTTTTAATGTTGTAGTATGCTTATTATGAAAAATGATATTAAAATTGTTAATTTATTTCATTTTTATTAATTTGAAAATTTTATTTTAACTCATTTTTATTATTATTATTTAACTGATTATACTGATTCTTTCGGATTATTTTGTTTCTTTTCTTCTCTTTAATCAATTCTTTCTATTTATTTTGCAGGTGGCTCAGCGATAGCCGAAGGAAAAGTCGAAAATTATTTGAGGACGAGAAAATCCTCCTTATACGATCTGCTTGTGAAGAATGGAGTATTAAATCCCTGCTAATTATTTTACGGGTATTTTTTTTCAGTATAACTTTTGTTTTAGAGAACGTGTTTCTTAATTCTTGTAAACGTTTATTGAATTGTAAACATTGTCAATCGGGAACTTAAACCAATGAAAGAATAGCGGCCTTTGTTATTTGTTGTTCATTTGCATAGGTTGGTTAAAGTTGTAAGATGTTACAAGAAGCTTATTGGATGACATGGGTAGAAAGGATTGTATCATTGGATGGCGTCACAGTTCCTTAGTTTAGTTGCATCCCATTGGTTCGTTCTCAGTGTGCCAATCGATGCCTCCTTTTCTTGTTATTTTGCTACTTCAATAACAAGTTGTGGTTGTCAACAGTTAGGTGAAAAGGTTGGACGTTACGTTACCGATAATGTTGACATTTTCTCAAACGTTTATTTGATCGAAAAAAAAATACGCTACGATATTTAAATCGAAATTCCCAATATTTGTATTTAATATTTCAAGGTATAAAGAAGTTAATTGTTTAGAAATTATTAAAGAAAAAAATCTTTTCGATTTTATCGATCATGGAGACGACGTAGAAAATACTGAGCCCATTAAGCATCGTATCAAGTTTCGTGCTATAGTCTGTAACGCTATTTTACAAAAAGAAAAATAAGGAATTGTAGCTTGATGTATTTTGATACTCGGAAAAGGTTGGTTTATTTTGCAGCATGGGATCTTATCCATCAATTCCTTAACATATATTTGTTTCATGCAAATCCTACGGTGTAGATTTTAAAAATCCCAAGCGACTTTAAATAACCACAGTATTTTGACGTTATTTGAGTCATGTCTCTTCATCAATAGTCCTGAGCCAAGTTGCTTCTGGTCCCCATTCCCCAAACCAAGCATTACTTCTGTTATAGACGAATGGATAGTGGGCATTTTTCGCGGTGTTAGAGAATATAAAAGCCCTCTGTGCCCAATCCGTCTTGTTTTACTATGCTCGAGTATGAGAGGCTTTTTTTTAAAACTAAAACAAAGAGGCATTGCTTTCCTAACTGATTCCGATTCAAATTGACTAATTGTAAGCGGGAAAAATCCGTTCGGTTCGATACGAAGCGGTTTAATGTCGATTATTATTTTAAAGAACTGGAGAAAATTATGCACTTTATAAAAGCAAAATCTTGTCACACACTGGCAACTGACGGGAAATTAGAAAACCGGTCGAAAGACCTAGCTTTATTGATTGATTGATTAGCTGTAAGCGGTCGACTATAAACGTGTAGACAAGCCATTAGCCGGACAACCAACTCCCCCATCAAAAACAATGGACAGATAAACCCTAAGTGGCCATCCTTTCACCGCCTCCTATAGCAGCCTTCTCTTTTGTTGTTTTTTTCTTCTGTCTCCTCTTTCTTTCAATCGAAACACACAAAGACAGCAGTATGCATCAAAAGCCATTAAACACTACGACCAACTGTCTCCAAAGCCAAACAGTTATAAATCACCAACTCTCAAGTACTCTTACAGTTGGTCGGTTAGAAGAAAATTAATTTATTTAATGCCCGAATGAGGCTTTTAGGTCTCCTGGGAGAGCAAAATCGTACTTGAGGATGATTAAAAAATTTATAAAACCAATACTTAATTCCACGTTAATTCTCCTCCCGCTTTTTATCGAAGTAATTATCGGATATTTTTTTTTCTAATATTGCTGGAGTGGCTTTTTTTATTTTTCACTTTTTTAGATCCAAAGATGCTTTATAGATTTAAGTTATTACTAAATTTTTATGATGAGGTTTTCGACTTAAAATATTTTAATATTAATTTTTAAGTTAAAATTTTTGAATTTTTAAGATGTTTTTCAAATTAAAATGAAGGAGGAAAAAACACATAATTAGATACGGCACAGTCTATATAATGTAGCAGATTTTAATAGTCTATAAGCGTGTGATGAACGAGACTGGAAAGGTGTACTGCACAGTACATCTGTGTCCAGATAGTATGGCAATATGCTGAAAAGAGCCTTTTTCATAATTTCCGCACGATTGATTCACTGCAAATTGCCGCAGAAGTCGTTAATTGTCCGAGTCATAAAAAATTCTTTAATTATCTTCCTTCGTTTATGAGCTTGTTTTTATCGCGCTTCCGGTGACGTCATATCCGGATGTCCATTTTCTCCATTCGCGATAATGGTCAATAGATAAATTGGTCGCGACGGAGTTGACAGCAGTCTATAGCCGGCAGTCCACAGACAGTTATAATATACGCTTCGGTAATTCTTTCGCTTGTAAGAAAGAACATTGATCCACATCCTCATTAAGAAGAAGCTTTTGATATTTCAATTTAATTCGCTAAATTTGTTGGGGGTTTCGGTCACAAATTGCAGGTACCGCGCTTGTTTTAACTGGTGGATATGTTGATAGTCTATATGCAACAGTTTTTTTTTCTTTTTATTATTGAAAGGAAACCATAAGAGTTAGCAGTGTATGGCATTTGATGGATGAGGATATATCTGCTAGACTTTTGGTACCAGATGAAAGTTGATGAGAGATGAGGTTTATGATAGAAGGCATCTATTGTCTTTCAAAAGGCCGATCTATCATACCTTAACTTGGCAATTAAATAGGCAGCGACGACTATCCTTAACTCTTAAGCACAGATTTTTTTCGAGTTTCTTTTACCCTGCCAAAGTTTTTAATTTCTTTACATAATTAATAAATCTCTATTCAAAGAGTAATTCCGGCTTAGTGTTTTTTAACGATTTATGATTTTTTTCTAATTTTCCCCGAAGCGACGAAAAAAATTGATTTTGATAAATCTTCGTCGCTCTCCCGAGATAATTTTTAATAGTTAACGTAGTTTGAACCGATTTGAGAGTTTTAGAGAGCATTCATTACTTTTTCTCGTAGGTATTGCCGAAAAGTTAAATTTAATTAGAATTACCTGGTTGATAGCTTTTGTTTGCTTTTTAAATATTCAAAGAGTCCGGTTAAAAAATTTAAATTCTTATCTCAAACTATTAAAATTTCATTAGCAGATGATTCGCTTCACTTTCAACCATGAGAAATTCTGTTTTCCGAACTTTAAGCAGAATTTACATTTTGTTTTTATGAATTGAAACTAATAATAAATGGAGTGAGTTCCAGTAAAGATGGATAGAGATGCTTTTATCGTAGCTTTTATCATATTTTTCGATTGATCGTTCCTTTAAATCGATACATTACGATCGTAATATTTCGCAATTAATATTAATTTTATCGAAATATAAAAACTCTAATATTTAAATAGCTATAAAAGTAGCATTATCAGTTTATATCTGATACACGCATAGGCCACATGTCTATGTATTGACCAATTATTTTCTAGGTTATTGAGGAAATCCATATTATTGAACTAAATGATAAATTCAAACAGTCTGAATTATTTAAACCTTATATTTTTTTCATTAATTTTTTCGATAAAGAATAATTTATCGAGACTTTCAGTTTGTTGCTATTTTATAGATATATTTTTGTCTAGAATTTTATATATTTCAGCTGTAGTATTAGGGAGAAAAAAGATGCGAGGAGGATATGTGTTCCAGGATCGTTTCATTAAATTAGTTGTATTGTAAATTGGTCGGCTTTTCAAGATAGACAAATAGCGTCGTTACGATGTACGGTAACAATATGGTTCATTTACAGTCTAATGGAGGCTTCTTAGAAAAAATTATTTTAAAATATTTTTTATATCTTGAATGCGACTTTAAATATTACATAAATCGAAATTAAATTACATAATTGGATTAATAAATTGACTCTAATTAGTCATTCGAAACGATTGTTTTTTATTTTTCTTTCTTCTCGCCATCAATGGAAAAGGTTTTTCTATCTCTTAACATTTGAGTCACGGACCATCCACACTTGCTTCAAGTGGTTGACAACAGAAGGACTTGTTCTCTGCTAGTGACACGTGATCACCTAACAGCACTTCTGCCAATCTGATTGAGATGGTTAGATCAAAGAGATCGCTGAAAAGATAATTTTCCAAATGACGGAATGCATATTTTTGCCCGTAGTTAATTACTAGAATTTAATACGAAATGCATTAATAAAGAGTAATTTACTACGATGGAATCGATTTAAATCTGCCTAATTGTTTTTTTTATTTGTTATTTAAAATTTAAATACAATGTTTCTACGTAAACGATTTTGCATTTTAACAGATATGTATTTCCGTCGCTAAACGTGGTTCGTATGACGAAACAAAAAGATGGAAGAATAAAAAGAGTAATACGTTTAACCCGAACATCTGTTAACATAATCTTTCTTGCACCATTGACATAAAATTTACATATTTTACCAATTTTCCGAATATATCCCTTTAATATTGCATCTTGAATAAAGTATATTTGTAGCTAAAAAAGACAAGAGAGCGTGTAACCGAGATTGGTTACAAACTTAAATATTAGAATTCGACTTATTTTTTTTATTCGTCTAATGATTTGTTGATGTTGGTTACCGATCCTATTTAAACATTTACAGTATTGGCAGGAAAGACAGGACACGTGTTCTTTGTTGTCGTCACGTGACTGATGTCCGGTTTAGCGGGTTGCCATGGTATCAAGGCGTCATTTCCTACATCTTTAGCCCGACGCGAAACGTGACATCACTTCCAGGACATTTGGACCGGTAGTCACGTGAAATTACAGGACCCCTGTAAATGTGTTTTCGCCTTTAGACATTCGTGTCTTGCTAAAATGATCGACTAATGCAAACCCATTATTGAAAATTTTAATATATTTGGGAATTACTTTTCGACTATAAATTTGCAGTTTCGGAATAACTTAATAGTGTTTCCAAAATATCTTCTTTTTAGTGAAAAAGTTGCATTTGTAATTCGAGAGAGTAGTACTTTCATTGATGGCAGTTACCAAAGCATCAGTTCTCTGAACTTTTTGTCTTCTTTCGATCGACTTAACTTTTGGCTGATGAATGGAACCTGTCGAGATTGATGGTTCTTTACCTGGATCCACATGGATTCACAATCTTCAATTCTACACTTTTTATTCGAAATGTCTCGTTTAAAATGACTTTTATTTTGCCACTTCTTAGTTTTAATCACAGAGAGCGAAACTCTGAGAACAATTACTTTTCTAGATTAATTTATTGAATGAATTTTATTTTCAGGTGTTTTTAAAGGACGAATCTCTCTCTCTCTCGAGTTTACATTTAAAACTAATAACGACGAGAGTTTTGATTTAAATTGTAAAATGCAAAGGGGGAAAAACATATAATTTAGTCTGATAATCATTATAATAAAGAACAATCAATAAACCTTCATAATATTTATGAGCCCATTCCCGATTTCAATTTTTGTATCTTTTCTTGCATGAAAATTATAGTTAAGTCAGCAGCTTGGGAGATGGTGGATTTATCGAAGATGATGATGCACGATTTTCATATTTTTTTCTTAATAGTAAACGATTTTTCAGCGTTCGATATCGGAATCATTTCTAATAATCATATAAAAATTCTTCTATTGTAATATACGAGCGAAAGAATAGGTTATTTTTCGCTTCCGAACGGAACAGTTTTGTCATTCAATAACAGCTGGTGCAAGTTACAACCATAATTACTTCTTTCAATATTAGTGTGTCGATTGAGATGCTTTGGTGTCTTGACCACATCGCCGTCCATTCTGAAGAATAAAACTTCACGGAACTAGTTTCTATAGCAACGACTTTATCTCATTACGTTAGTGTGCAAGGAGTGCTTACTATTATACACTATTTAAAAAAAAAAAAAAAAAAAAAAAATACGATTTCCGTCCACTCTAGTAGAACAACGAATGGAATTTTCTGTACCGTGTAAGCTCAATGATCTATCTACCTTCTCCCCATTCTTGTGTGGAAATGCCATTTATATATATCTACGTCTACTCTTACTGTTCTTGTAAAGCGGGGATTTTTCAAAACGTATGCTAAATCTCCTTTTTCATCTTTCGACGGTTTTTCCGTAATTTTTTCACTCTAAATTATAGTTCAGGCTTAGAGAGAGGTTTTCCTCCCCCTCCTTCCTGCGCGTACCGTCAGAGATAAAGGGAAAAAAAACCTCCAAGCTCTGCTGGCTCTTACCTGTTCCCTCAGCTGCTTTAATATCGATTTTTTAAAACTCGCTCTCCTCTCCTTCACTATAGCACGAGCACGTTTATCGACTAAAAAAAAGTAGAATACAAAAAAAAGGTTGGGATGGATCCATAGTGGACTAGTGGCGCCATCTGGTTTTTAATAGAATTACTTTCTTGGGGATGATTCGTGGCAAATTCTTGTCTATTTATTTTTGTAAATAACAGTTATCACTGTCCCGTCGATCGGCCGCGTACTGTGTATAAATTCCTATCGAATGCCGTATTTTGTTCTTCATAATACGATATCTGTAGTATTTTATTAACAATTTATAAATAAATGAATGAATTTTAAATGACTTATGCTTATTTTATACGTCCTTTTATTATTTAATCGGTACGAGTCCGATATGAAAAAATATTTAATAGTTAAAAAAATTATTTCACTAATTTTTTTATACTTTATAAAAAGAATATATTGCCGTAAAAGATCAATAGTCGGACTTGTTCCATTGTTAAATTTATTAAATTTCGTTAAATGTAAGATCCAATAATTTTCCTTTAAAAACTATCAAATCGAAACAAAAAGTGTATATGAATAATGCATCCATACAATTTTCTTAAGTATGTCTGCATCCTTTCTCTAAATTTAATTTCGTCTTATGCAGCATGAAAGGATCTAAGAAAACATTTGGGTAAAGCCAACAATTCAAAACTGTTAAACCTTATGTATTGTTTCGTTATTGGATGGGCAATTTCAATATTTTAGCTTCTATCTCACGGTTATTTGTTCATCAAACTTTCAACTGCTAGATCTTCACCACTAGATCCGCGTCAGTCATTAATAATACAGATAAGTTTGCATTCAAAACATCGTTTTTCCATCTACTGCTTTATTCTTTTTTATACGCCGAAAAACCCTGCAGATCGTCATCACAGTGGATACTTCACCATCAGTTTTTAACCATAACATATGCATAGTCCGATCGATACCGTGGATAGGGGCTTTGTTATGATGCCTACATTAATTGCCTCCCATTAAAGAATAGAAGAAAAAAAGTCATCCTATCGTCCGATATTAATTGTCATTTGTAGTCGCAACGGTTTAATTTTAAAAGGGCAATAAAAGCCGTAATCTGCAATAAAAATATTTAATATTATTTATTTCCATTCCTAGTAAATGTCTGCTAACGTTTATATTTCCCGAAATTGTTTATCGTATTAGAAATTGTTCTTATGTTTATGCTTCTTTGTTTATTTTATTTTTTTTCAAAAAATTCGAATGGAGTCGGATTTAGACGTTTTCAAAACTAAATGTGCAATATACATTTTTATTAATCGCATATTTCCGACTGGAATCGCGCATTTAATTGTATCAAATGCAGTTTTTTCTCCTCCTTACGGTGTCATTTTTCATAAAAGATCAACAGAGGAGGCGTTACGAAAGGCAAAAATCTGGTTGAACACATCATGAACAACACGTCAAACACGCAAATCAATGAAGCGTCAAGCCTTATAATTAGGCACAGAACATTGTTCATCCCATTCCTGTTGCCTGTGGGAATCATATATTAAATTAAATTCCTCATCTCCTGACACTTCTTTAGTAATTAAACAACGAAATGAGAGGGCAGGCAACTTTTTCATTTGCATATAGTAATCTCAATTTGCAACTTTCATCCCGAAGCTTTCACAGTCATGTATATCAGGTTGGGTCATTTCGACCCGATAATGACTTACATAGAAGGGTGCGGCGTGGAAGGTGCAGCTACCAGACAATAGTTCTCATTGTCCGGTACGCTGCTAATGAGGTTGACGGGTGGACTCGGTATAACTTCCCACAACCCTTTTCTACGCGACGTGTGTCACCTTGTTTGTCAAATGAACCATGCAGCCACCACTAATAAGTAGTGCGGAGTTGACGTCATTGGTTTGGGCGAAAATTAATGCACCTAAATGACAGTAGGACTGCTCGAGGCAGACGTTAGATTCGGATGACTCACCAACTTCATTATTGCGATGATGAACTAGCATCTAGCTGGCGATGCAAGACTATATTGCTGACCAGTTCCAGGGCAACATATGACTGCTTCGAAGCGCCACCGAACGATTGGTTTCGTCACGTGACTGGCCCATTAATCAGTTTGCTAAGACAACTGGATGCTTTTTCTATTTTTCTCTTTAATGGTGTCCCTCGGGATCATTATCTTTGCCCCGATTATTTGATGGATCGCGCCACGTCCACTCGGTCCAATTCCGAATCCAAATTTGACCAAAAAATAATTATTAAACTTCATCCGGAGCGACTACGATGGGCCCATCGAAGTCGCTTCGGGTCATTTTTGAGAAACAAAAGATTCAAAGCAAACCGGACAATTTAATTTGCTAGATAAAAGTCTATTAGGATTAATTGATAATTATCGCGCAAATTGGAGATCAAAGTCTATAAATTACCAAAGCACTTCGGATCGTTCATTATCTTTGGCGCCGGAAAAAACTGCCAAAGTTTGGAAAAGTCGATTAGTTAACTTAAAACACAGTTTTTCTCGGGTTGGCAACGAGTCAGTTCATCAGTCCGAACCATTTCTGTATTAGCTTGATTACAAACATCCAAGCTCGATGGAGGTGGAGAATTTGCTTCGTTAAGATGCAATCAATTGATTTGCAACACTTTCTTTTGTCTCCATTTCGCTGTTTGTAGGTAAATGAACGACCGAAGGGGAGGAAGAGAGAGTGGTAAGAGGAGTCCGACGATATTTCTATGCAAATTCAACGCCGCAGGGTACAATCAGAAACGGTGCTCTGATCCATCCAATGATCCCTTGGTGGTAATTCCGTGGCAATTTTTAACCCGCCAGGGGGCGTGGCTAGAACCTTATTAATGTCACAATTGTGGACAGAGGCGAATAAATGGGCTTTTATAGAATAGAAGCTACCAGACCATTTCTCGCCCTTGTTTTGATAGCGGATTGACAACTTTATCAAAGCCCCAAAATCCTCCGTTTGGGCAGTGTTTCTTCGATGACGGTCTAATTAAGCCAATGATTATAACTGTTTAATAATGGCTACGAGTGGCCATCCGCTGTAAGATGCGTATGGATTCTTCCAATGGTCAATTTAATCCCTAGCATTTGATTGACCGAGTCGACAGGAGTTAACTTTATTCGGAGCGGTACAATCCATCTATCCGTTTTATGTTCTTAGGCAAAGACTGAAGTTATCGTCGAAGCGAAGTGCGAAAGAAGGGCTACGATGATCACAAATTCTGGAACGACGTAGTTTGGACGTTTCATGATGTGTATGTCCTTTCCAAAAAGTCGGAATCGGTGGCGTCCCTCCTTTAGCTAAAGTACTTAACATGTCAAGCCATCTGGCTGATGACGATAAGAGGGTAAGGGTCCACTTGGAGAGATGTAATAAGTGCCTATCAAAAGTGACTTATACATTCTGTAGGCTCACCTCCTCCTATCAGATGACCCATACGTATGACAATAACACGACTTCACCACTTCCTGGACTAAATGAAGTGACGTAATTACTCGGCCAGTTTTAGGATGCGTCCTTCCATCGTACAGAGAGTGCGAGAGAGAGAGAGAGTGAGAGAGACAAGCAATTAATTAATATTACAGCTTCTCATTTTCTCTCTCCTAGCCTGTCGTCGTATAAAACGTCATTTTGTTAGCACCAGCTGTCTTTATCGCTTGGCGTACTCGAAGCTAACGTATAAAGGGGGCGAATTTTGCATTATTTTCGATGGTAATAAAACGGCCTAACGAGTTGCATTAGTGACAAATGTTCGCACACCGTCTTTCCCATAAAACATTGATGGCCCCTGAACTGTTGAAAGACAGCCATGTTACATTGACGTGGAAATCAGACTATCAGGTCTTCTAGCCCGTTGGCCATCTGCATTTTAATAACGGTCTTTACTTCCCCGTTCGCCACCCTCCCTTACAGTTGCTACCTCTTTTCCTCTAGTGTGTGCAGGTAAAATTTATGAGCAAACAGTATGATGGTTACGATGCGGCCGTGGTCACAACTGTTGACTGACTTCTAAGAATCATAAGTCGTTATGCCTAGATAGATTTTCATCGGCAGAAAAAGAAAAAAATCTAAAATATATATATTTATATATAAAATAATTTAAGTGATGTCTGTAAGAAACAGCATTTAATGACTGAGCTCGCTTCTATGGCTCGAGACATTAAAGAAATTGGTTAGCTATAAACAATTCTTTGAATTCAGATAGTTAAATATATTGGGGTCAAACTACATTGATTTCCATTAAAGAAATTACTACGTAAAATTAAAAATGGCGTTCTGAGATTTTTTTTTTTCTTGTCGTTAGTTCAAATTCTTGTTTGGTGAACCAAAATATGCAAAGGTCAAAGCGAAATAATGTCTGTCAAACGTCGGTTTCGAGCTTAGAATTTTGAATAATTAGATAATTAGAAATCAGTTTTCGGTACGAAGTTTATTCTCACTGTTTTCTAAAGATGTAGTTTTATTAATTATTAAATACACTTTTCTGTTTTACAAAATATTTCTAAATGATTTCACCAATTAAAATAATAATACAAAAAATTCTTATAAAGTTGCTGATAGATACATGTTTTTCACCTGTCGGGATAGCTGCAAAATCACGGATTTTCTCGAATTCTTTATATCGAGATGACAACATCTGGAGAAAAAATAAGAATTCCGATAATGAAAACAGAATTCGAAATTGTGTTTTCATCTATCTCACTATAACAAGTGCTATATACAAGAACTCTCCACTCGGATAAAAAATAAATAAATCCGGGAAACAAAGTGACCGGTCAAAGATGGATGGATAAATAAACTTTAAAATACTGTATACTTTTTTTTCACCCGTACGAATCTGTGATCTAAATTTAGATGTAGAAAATTCATATTGATCTAAATTCGGTGTAGAGATAAGAAGTACTCGAATCTGTCTTCTCGGCTCTCGAGTTTGATTGTATGCAATTATATTTAATCAATGGAGTCGAAACTTGTTTAAAATCGGCTCTAAATAATTTAGATATATTCAACACGGTTTAAACTTTACTTATTAAGTTAGCAATTTATAGTATCAGCTATGCATAATAATTGCACGGTCCGAAAATCTATCATTTTTATGATTAATTTTTATACATATTTAAATATAAAAATTAGATGCAAATGCAATTTTTGTCGTATTATTTTATTCGATCGTTTCATTTTACGGTTTGAGATGACTACCTGTTCGAAATTATACCACTTAAACTTTTATAAGATCATAAATTTGCAGAATTAATTTGACAGAATATTAATCCTCTTTATTAATGGTAACCTAAAAATAATTTTTTAGGAATAGTATAGATTGTATAGATAACATCAAATATTATAATAGCAATATATCGACCTCCGTAGTAAAGAAATAATAGAAAAATCGAGCTTTTATGATCCGAACGGTGGCATAATTTGCATGGTTTGCAATTATTGCGGCGAAAATCTATATAAAATAGATGTAGTACCTGCGATGAACGAATGCTTTCATCTGTCATTATAAGTCTAATGAAAAATTGTGGCATTAAGCGAGTCGGAGAAAAACATTGAAGTACAGGATAATGATACTATCGTTCCATAAGTAATTGTAATTAAATGGATTAATGTTCTGAGCTGGGAGCTCTACTCCACTAATTCACACTAATATTGCAAAACTTGACAGTCACGTGACCGGACAGTCATTTATAGGAAAAAATTGGGATAAAAAGTTGAAATTTTCCTTTATTCATAGCAATTTTCTCCGAATACGTAGCGAAGGAGATTAAATGCTCCGTGGTATATAATTAACAATATCATTAAAGCTCATTTTTAACATCACGGATTTGTGTTCGGGAACTGTGCCATTTTTGCTTTTACCATACTTCGACCTTTTCTTTCTCCTGCAGTTAACTTATAATAAACTTGAGTACTGTTTAAAATTTCTTCGTTTCTTGGATGCATCGACCGTGCAAGAGAAAAATTTATGGTCAAATGGAATGAAGATCATCCATCACTTCAGGAGGTGTGAACTTTCGCCTAGTATCTCGTAAACTGGTATTCAACCTGATATTCAAACTTGCACCCAAGGCAGAGAAGAAAACGGATAAAAAAAATATCTCCTGGTCAGTAGAAGTCTATAATGAGAGGTCCTTCACCATCTCACTTCCTTGCTCCTAGTTGTTAGGGATTTTTTTATCCCCTCGTCCCCTATGTCGCCTCATCTACCCCCGCAGCAGCATTCACAGTACATCCGTTACTATAGCAACCAAGCTGTCATAAATTGATTTTTGATGCGATCTTCAGCCGGGAATGTAAAAATTGTGAGTTTTTCATCCACTGTACCAGAATGCACTGTAATCGGCAGTCAAGACATGTACTCGTATTGGAGATTCAGTAATATTTCACAGTATAATGATCAGGTGACAACAGCCTATAAGAAAGGAGAGTTGTGTGAATCTCTCTGACCAGAAAATTGTTCAGTTTTGTATAGTTTGTTCGACATATCTTTAAGAAACGAGAATTAAAAGAGAGAGAGATTTAAATCGATCAAGCGTGAGCCTCTTTTCTCTGTTTATTCGAAAATTTTCAATGATTTTTACTTAAAAACACATGACTATGCGGGTTTATTGAAAGTTTTTAGGGCCCGAACGAAAGCAATAAAGGAATATTTAAAAATGAATGCCAGATATTTTAAGTATTTACTATTCCCCGACTGATGCTAATTCTAGTCTGACGATCCCAATAATAACTTGTTGCGTAAGTTTTGAGCCGATTCCAGCGAGATACGGGGCAATTGTAAAAGAGAAATGTAGTGAAGACTTTATTGGGATGTAAATTGTGTTTCAAAATTACTCGGAATTGATGATTTAACTGGGCGTGTTCTCTCTGGATATTTCCTTGAGTGGCTTCATAGTTTAATGCATTTACTTCCTTCTTTACCTGATCTATTGATCCCAGTGGCTTTTACATGAAAATTCGAGTGTTTAAATTATTCGTATAAAAGTTCTCTTCGGCAGTTATGAACACTTAAGCAACTTATAAAATTCATATTTGTTATTTGAGTTAGAAATAATTAAAGCCGCACTGCATCAACTAATGTTTTTCCTGATATGACAAAAATTACGAATGCACTTAATCATTATCGAAAAGATTTGTAATATCGACATTTTAACTATTTTCTGATGACAATGAATTTCTGACGAATTGAAGGAGGGTTAAAAAAAGATCCTTAATATCAAAGAATATTTTTTTTGGCCAAGCTTTCCCTTTAATTTCTATAAAAACACAAATTACTTGGTCGATAGTTTTTGGAGTGCTGGAGTGAAGGTCGATAGCTCATTAGTTGGTTGTTTGTAAATTTTTGTCGATAGTCGTATAAAGAACGACTCTTTTTTTGTATCGAGAGTCTTTCTTGTTTTAAGTTTGGCTAATGCAAACATACGATAATGTACAATTAAATATATATCAGTTTATGAGCGTTTACTTATATTATTCCTCCCCCGCATCACCTAAGTCGACTGATAACTTTTGGCCGGAAAAAAAAGTTAATAATTGTTAATAAATGAAGATTTTGAAATATCGATTCCACTACAATCTCTCGATTTATCGTTTGTATTAAGGAATATTTTAATAATAAATTAATAAAGTAGAAGGAGCTTGCTACACTCTTTCTACTACATCAAAATATCTTTAGCCGTTCGATTGCATGAGGCAGAGAAAATGCACAAACATTAAAATGTATTATGGTTAATGAAGAGAGTTGACACTAACAGATTCAGCCTGACCCAAACTCCTTTATTTAATGACTCAACGCAGGTAATAAGAGATGAGGGAGGTGAAATAACATTGGACGTGTTTGAGATGGAAACCGTGATTTACAACACATGTCTGGCTGTTCGAAAACGAGATACATCATCCCTTGGGTCCTATAAAGTGAAAATCCTAGTCTACATGCTAAATGGTGATGTGCAAGCTTCGGGCTTATAAGCTGAGTACCGAAAACCCTGTTGTGGAATTTACAGTAATATATTGTATGGCTGATATGTCAAGGTTACTGTAGTATATTGATACGTTTGTGCCTCACAACAGATATTAAGTAATTAAGGACGGTTAATAAATTTTTTTTAAGTATCAGCATATTTAGATAGGGAGAATTTACATTAAACTAAACTCGTTTTCGATTCTGTTTAGTCAATGGATATTTAAGTAAGTATTTGGAGTAGTTAGGTCCAATCTGCAATTATTTAACGAATTTAACTTTAATGAAATAAATAAAATTAACTAATGATAGATTAAAGTCGTTTAACAAACCTCGTGTCTTTATAAATGCACATAATAATGTAATTAAAGAGTTAGATTATCGATTTTATATTAAAAGTGCCGAATGAATTATTAATCTTAAAAGTTAAAATAATTTATTTAAAAAAAGGGGAAAAATATTTTTGGGAAATTAGAATCCAGTGAATATTGATTATTTGATAGTCATCCGGAGAATCCACAATTTGATCATATATATATATATATATATTAAGACCGTCTAAATTTGGGTTGTACACAAAAGAAATAAAAGCATCCATTCCAACAGCGGGTTTTCAAAACTAATTTCATGTCTGAAAGAAACCGTTCGTTCTTTGGAGTAAGATGAGAAGACGAAATTCGACTTTAGTTCCACATAGAAACTCTCCAACCCTAGAGCAGAGAGTATCCCGTCCTGGCCTGGGTTGTAGACCTCGTTTCTTATCGATCCGCTTCTCCCCTGCCCTTTTTTTTAAATCAGTTCTTGCTCTGAAGCTGCATTAACCGGGTAGAGAGGGGACGGGGATGATTTTTTTTAACATTACTCGATCGATACTTTGCCTCGGTCCCAACAGTACTAAGAGCTAGCGTGGGGTAGAGGAGTCCTTCCAGGCAACTGCAGCGCACAAAACAGCAAGGGGACGAGCAAGTTTTAGAGCTGATTAAGGAAATAAATTACTGGCATTTATTCATTTGAAACATTCATTTGGATTTGTCGCAAATACCGTCGCTCGTATAAACACTCTAAATTGATCTTTGAGCTTGATGATACTTGTTGTTTTAACGGGATGATTTAAGAGAGAAAATAAATGTCTAGAAATAGAACAACTCTCTTAAAGAACCGGACCAAACATCGATTTGCTAACCTCGCCATTTGTAAATCTACTATAGAGTATTAGAATCTTTGACTATAATCTTTTCTCTTCTCCATTCAATTGCCAACTTCGGAAACGTCCTTACAATCGATCAATATATATATCTTTTTTTCCCTTATACTCTAACAATATTTCGTAAATTGCTATGCTTGTTAAGGTTCGACAATTTGCAATTCAACTTTGGTAACAAGCAACACGGATATTAAGAACAATAGGGATTTGCAGATTCGACTTTATATTAAAGAAAATAAACAAGCCAGAATTAAACATTTGGAGTTTTGAAAAATAATAATAGAAATAAATCTAATTTAATTTTAAAAATGCTGCAGAGAATATGTTATTCAATTACATCCATATCTTTTTAGATATTCTCTCCAATTATATTTAGATATATTTTAATAATATTTCGTCTCGGATGGGAGACTATGTGATTTCTTTCCACTTTTGCTATAAATTCTTTTATTTACATTAGAGCAGGACATATGTAACAAAGACGCATGGAGGTACATCTAGCGATGTGTCTGATCCCATCGCATTACCAGCAGTCACTATTAATTGATCAAACAACAAAATATTGCTCTGACTCTCCATTAGGCGAAAATGATAGGCGATTGGGGAAACATTGCCGTATTTCGTTTACAATTGAACTCGAAAGAAAATATTGCATAAGAACTTTAAAATGGCGTGGAGAGCCATTTGATCAGCCGTGGTGAGAAGACTCTTGAATATGTGCAGGCTGTTTCCATAGTAACAAGTTCCCGGACATCTCCAGCATCTCAGGTCAAGGGAGATTTGACAAAAAAAAATTCTTTCTGATAGGCTGTGACCAAGAATAAGCACAAAGACGACAATTGTCCATTTCCTTTTTTTTTGGGTTGTTTTTCCATGTTTTTGCTTTGTGTATTCTACTTTAGTTGATTTTTATCATTGCTAAAATAATACATTAAACCTATAGGTGTATGAATCAACTTACTTTCTCAGTTCTGCTTGGCGTTCATGTAAACACTCATTAAAACAAGCTACTTAATAGCTTAACATGTTCAGTTTCTGTCGTTATCAACAACAAGATCAGATCTTTTTATAACAAATCTCTTTGTAGTAACATTACTTTTAAACTCTGTTATACGCATTTTATTTTCATTGATTTCCGAAAAATTTAAGTTTACTCTTAATGGAAATAAATTAGTCTATTTTAAAGTAAATTGCTGATTTGATTAAAAGAGTGGCCCAATATTCGTCAACATCATTCTTTGGCTGGAACCATACCGAGATGGAGGAGAAGAGTCATATGTATATAAGTGCAATGCAGTTGGACGGGCTCAATGGTACCCTTTAAAGATTCATGGAACCATATTAAGGTCCATTAATAGCATATTTAATTCATTGGAATAGAAGGTTTTCTTAAGGTGCCAGCCATCCTTGGCGTGGAGAAAAGTCTTCGGAGCAATCGCACCGTATCGAAAAATAACCAGGGTGACCTGTAGCTTCCACCGGTCATTTTTAGGAGCCGCCCACTCCTCTTCCGTAACAAGAAGTTTTATTCCACCAGACTTAGCTTTATCCAATCAGTTTACCATGAGAATAAGATAGGGGGTAGGTAAGGCCCTGTCAAAATATTCGATGTCTGTTGACTTATTCATGAGATGCCTGTAAAAGGTGGGTTACTGTTTCGCAATCTTAAATAATTCACCAGGTCCAGAAACCCGAGTCTAAAAAGAAAATAAACCACGATAAGAAAAATAAATGAATTTTCTTTTTTACCATACATATAATCTTTAGTATATTAGGAACCTTAAATGAATTATTAGAGTTTAGGAAATCGAATTTTTAAGCGCGCAATTTTTCTTTGACTTCTCCCTTAATGAATATGGTCCGGTATGTTGAAGATGGAAACTCCCTGATACAATTCAGACTTTGTATAAGCTGCACCATCTCGTGTTCTGAATAATTCAGCACCGCCTAAGTGAATACTGTAATAGGCTATAGTATCTTGTAGCTAAAAGTCTAAGAAGTTAGAATGATTTCTCTGCCGTCCGGAATTTTATTTATTGTATAGCAACCATCCACCTAAACTAAATAATTATTTCCGTCAAGATTTAAATTTGGCGCGACGTACAAGGATCTGTTGATTCTTAAAATACACAGAACGTAAATAAATCGTTCTTAATGCCGGAAATCCGCTGCAGGCAAAAAAGTTCCGTTATTCTCACTCCATAACTCTCCAAATCTGCATTTTTTAGACGCGATATCAGAGAAATCCACGCTCCAACGATTTACAAATACCGATTAGAGACGTGAGAGGGAAAAAATGGTTACGAGTCAGGGTTTCAAAGGAAATTATGGGGTCCGATGTAGGATTTGCCCCATTAATTTCTAATCCCGTCATAGAAATGTGTTCTTGTATGCCGTTTTGTGGAAAATTTGATTTTTAATTCTTTCCTATATCGTGTCTTACTGTTACATGCGACTTTTACTCGCCTAAGACTCTTTTTTCAACTGCACCGTTCCATCAACAGATCCTTCTTTTCTTGTTTATGAATAAAGAGATTCTGACAATTTACGTCTGTTCGATCGCCAAATAAATTATCGAAGCTTTAATTTTTATTTTTTGAAACTTTTTTCAATTTTAATCGTTCTCGCATTTTATGAATTTCGATCGTATCGCTCACCCACCACCGACAGATTTTAGTACAATTTTCGTCGTCCGATTTTTGAATATAAACTAAAACCGGTGGAGGTAAAGACAAGATTCCCTTAATGACGCTGTAGAAAATTGGGTTATTTCATTCTTAACAATAAATTCCAATAATATAGAGATGGCTTTTATATCTATTATTCCGAAATCTTTCACATCTCCGGTTGATCTATCCGATCGAACAAAGGCACAATCTGTCGAAGAACTGTCACCTCGGTAGATATAACGAATAAAGAAGCTAGGGCAGCAGAATTTTTCAGTATAGCATATGTGTCTTGCTCTGAACAAACAACCTTTTTCGCTAGTCCTATAGAGGACTTTCTATTTTAATGATGTGGAATTTGAAAGACGGGAGTGCAGAAGAGAACGAAACATATTTTCTCTGTCTGAGAACGACAGAAGAGGCTACTGCTCTTCAGTCTAAAGGAGAAGGAGGGGGAATCAATAAAAATACAGAGTGGTTTCTAGTGATCGATCGCTGGGATTCGAACGTGTTTTCCATACTGGCCAGCAGGGGACGTATGGTCCAGGCGCGGCTCCTAGCTTTTACGACCAGTCCACCTCTATTTCCATTTAAATGGAGTCTAAATAGTTACCGTTGCATGAAACTCGGTTCCGTCAAGATATCGAAATCGAGATAAGAACAGGAGATTGTCTTTAATTATTTTCTTGCCGCCATCTTGAATGGTTGTAAAAATGGTAATGAAGTAACAAACGACGATTTTATGTGAGTGTAACTGTTGTGTAATTAAAGTTTTGCTGACTTACCCCTTTCGAGCGGCGAAATTACTATGACTTCGCTTCAATCGGGTCTATCAACTAGGAACTAAATGCCACATCATCAAACTAAGTTGTTTGGAAAGATTTCGGGCGCAGTTGGGAATTTTCCAGCCATCCTCTTACGATTTTGATGAGGAAATAAAGCCGTGGGGATGCTGACTAACAATCAACAATTTTTACCAATTTATCGGAGATTCTCTTGTCTTAAACTCTTATTTTCTCAAATAACTCGCACACAAAACACAGCTAATTAATTATTAAAAATAATTAAAATTTCAGTTTTTTCCCATAAATGTAGGATTAACATTTTTTCTTCCAGAGAATTTTAGAAAGTAATTTAATTTTAATAAATAAATAAATATTTTTATATAATTGTACAAAATCATATTAATAAATAGGAAAAATTGATTTCCCACGAGAATAGAAAAATAAATTATTAAAAATATAATATAAAATATAAGATTATAAAGAGTATATTGTTGGCTTAAATACGTAATGAACGTACGATTGTATCAGAATAATGTAATTTTTGACAAAACAATAACTTTACCGAAGCAATCTTCAATATAGGCCTATGTAGTATATTTATATGTATGCAATAAATTCTCCATGCTTACTACTCTATGTTCATGTTTCTGCTTTTTGAATATGGATATTTCTTTTCGTCTTATTACTTTTTTTCTGTTTATAGAGAAGATACACAATTTATAAGCTATACTTTTGACTGTCATTTGAGTCTTATTATATTAATATATATTTGTGGAATAGACAATTTATAAAAATGTCATTGCTGTCGTTGCTAAAAAGCCTTTTACTAATTTTTAACAGAAAGTAATCTATCATAAAATGAATAAAATAAAAAGATATAAGTTATATTCAGATTTTTTAATACTAATTTAACTTAGCGATAAGATGTGAAATGAGTAATTCGCGTCTTCTAATTTTAATCTAGGAATTCTTTTCCATTTACTAATTTGTTGGAAATGGAGTGACAGGTTATAAATTCCATTTAGAGAACATTTATAAAAAGCTAATAAGAATCATATTTAATTACGTAAAGTTTTCTATATCTTTAAAAATTGATATTCATATATCCAAAATGTCAAGCGTAGTTATTTACAACATTTAGTAATGTCAACAAGAACAGAAACAAATTGTCTAACATTTATCTCTTCAAAAAGTGTCAATGACAAAAGAGCGTATGTCTCAATGTAAAGCATTTTGTCATGTTTCAAATGTTACAACTTTGCAATTTCTTTCATTTACTAAGTGATAAATATTGGCGCTTTGGACGTGAGTATAATTGGCAAGTGACGGACGATGGTTCTGATCTGGAGTGACAGTGACCGAAGACCATTGCTCTCCTTTTTTCCGTTTCCTTAATCTGTATTGTCTATGCATGTCGCAAACAAATCGCTCAACTACAGAGATACTTGTTAAAAATATGATTTCTAACTGCAAAGTTACAGTGTCAACGTCTGTAAAATTTTGTTAAAATGATGGATAGTATTATACAACGTATCGCCTTTATGCTAAACCCATTTAGTAAATTCCGTCTGTTTGATATATGACCGTCTGTTTTTTACTTAATTACGTCTCCTTTCTACAGTACCCTACTCAAATTAAATGCTTGTTACTGTAACTTTCCAATTTTAAACTTTCATTCCGAATTATAGTATAATTAGTATTAGCGATTTTCTTTTTTAAAAACGCTTTCTGCCTATTTAAAAGTAGATGATTCCTAATGGTAAATGGAAAACTTCAATTATATCCCTCGGAAAACTTTGTTTCTATGTGTCAGAAGCGCTACGTTCGCGATTTATCAATATTATCTTTTGTTCTAGCCAGAGAGCATCCCTCGGACACACGCTTTGATTAATGGACACACACTAACGTGATCTGGTCTAACTCCGACAACTAACTCCACCAATACGCTATTTACTTAAAAAATGCAATTTTATGGTCCAAACTCTACATTAATATCGTTTTTTCCCTCACGCCTTAATAACTGCCATCCTGTTTTTTCCAGTTTTCCTCAAAACTTCAATAGTATCCAACCGATATCGCATCACCTGTCTTACTTTCAATCTGTTACAGGTAATGAAACATCTTTGTCCAAGTATATTGGAAACTTTTTGGGAGTGTTTGTGACATTATTGACGGTTTTAAGGTTTTTCTCTACCCGGATATTTGTCGTAGCGTCAAATATTTCGCTTGGATAGCTCATAAGAAGAAACTGGTCAAAAGGATAAAACAAACAATGAAGTTCTGCACCTTGGCGACTTAAGTCTACAGAGACTCCATAACTCATATCATACCGATATATTATTTATATATAAAAATTTTCCATTAAATTTTATTATTTTTTAATAATAACCCGGCTTTTCTTTCTTTTTTAATCTATCATTCTTTAGTTGGAAAAGCGGGAGATAGTTTATTTGTCAACCGCAAATTGCGTTAAAGTGCAGTCAAGTAAAACAATTTAGGAGTCAGACCTATTAGTCACTAGAAAACTGTTTCGAGATGGAACTGACAGCTTACATACACCAATGAAATTGTTTAATGATCTAGAAAAAAGAAACTCTTGCTGAAATAAAGGATGTATCTCTCCATTTAACTGAATTTTCAAGAAACTATAATTTTTCCCCCCTTTGTTTTGTTTTATCTTCGTTAGTTTCTATAATTAAAGGACAGACCAAAAATTACGATTTATGACAAACGGAGGGTAGTTTTTAGTACACCTACCGAATACCAGATGGCAGTATCAACAGAGGCCTTTGACTTTATTTTAAAATCTGTCAAAAGATGGCGCCTCTAAAAAATGTAAATTATTTTTGTCCTAAAAAACACCTTTTTTCTTTTTTTTTTTATAATGCTTTCGGGTAACGATTACATATTAAAATATTACTTAAGGCAGTATTAAAAAATTGTTTACAAAATCTTTAACACGAAGAATAATAACACATTTAACTATTTGAAAGGTCTATTTGTCAAGTAACGAATTTTTTAATGCATTTTATTTTTAAAAAAAATTTAATTGATAAGTGTCGTTAGCTATTATTACTACTGCATAACATATTAATAAAGTGCGTTACGCAGCTGTAACAAAAATAAATAAAAAGCAGAGATAATATTAATATAGAAATACAACTTCATAAAAGTGTTGAAAAACTTTTAAAGCACTTATTATTAATTAAATTAATATATAAAAAATTTGAAATATTAAATGAATTTTATGTACAGTACTTAACTCCCCCCCCTCTCAAAGCACGCGCATCGTCAACACTAGTCTAACAGTTCCCTCTAGTATCATAAATCTACACTAAATGACATTTAATTTTTATTATACGCGTTTACAAATAAATAAATATAAGTTATACTTATAAACCAGAAATATATATTTTTTCTACAGTTACTAATGAAGCGGGGTATAAAAAGTTATTTTTTTAATCACGTTTATTATTTAAATCTGATACTTTCAAAAGACCTTTGAAGATTTAGATATCGAGTTCTGTTGAAGAAAAAAAGAAGGGGGAAGCACAGAGAGAGAGTGTGTGTGTGTGTGTGTGTGTCTGAAATGCATTAAAGAAAATCGGAAAAAGTTAAAAACAGAACGTAATTCCATCCGTACAGTTCATCAATTAAAGGGGAAGCGGTAGGAAAAGGGAAAAAAACTGTTTAAAAAATATGTCGGTCCACGTGTTTTACTAAAAGCGTGATGCATTGCCATCAGGTTGACTGCTTCCTCTTTGTAAAAAGAGTGTGGATGACTGAAGTAATGTTTGATATGAGCGACAGAGGGTGAAATTATCGCTTGTAATACGATCGGGTCAGGACAGTTGCTGTAATGACGACAAAGACTCGTCGCTTGATATCCATTGTTATATAGAGAGGGTGTAATTTCTAGCATGAAAAATTACACGGGATGACAGCGCCATCACTATCATTAAAGTTAACAAGAGGGAAAATTTACATTATCTGGTCGGAAACAAATCTTCACAAATTGTACCTTTTACAAAACAGTGGATAATCGGGTATCTACTTTCCACTCTAGAGCATTGTCTCATATTAAAAAACCATTGATAGAGAGAAATCCATGAAGATGGGAGGCGATGAGAAAACATACACTTCGTGTTTTCGCTATCTCTTCATCAATTATCTTAGAAATACCACCAAGTTGTAACTATTCTTGCTTCTTTTTTTATTGAATATGCATACATGTGTTTCATCGCCTGTTTTTTCTCCTCTGTCTTGTTGATGTCAAATTGTTCTCTGGGTGTTAGTTTTTGTTGAGAAATTATAAGAAAACTGATGGAAAAGTTGTCAAAAAACATTTTCATACGAAAATAATTGAATTTTTGTATTGTAATGGTAAGTTTAACGCAAAATTTCGAATGAAAGTTAGGGGGTTGGGCGTGGTCGTGCCGGCAAATTACTGTACGTATCTGTAGAAATTAGCATTGATCTTGCGAGAAATGATTTTTTTAAACAGTTTAATGATCGAAAGTTCACGCCGAGGGTGTTGGAGTCCGGAATGACTTGATTTTTTCAACTTTTGTTAAAAGTTTTCGTTATAGTTGAGCACCGAGACAAAATTTCATTAGTTTTCCGTTGAAAAAACTCCTCCAGTCATAATTTTCTCTCTTAAACCTTTCTTGACATTTCATTCGTGGCAGAGTAGAATCTATGCATAAATAATACAATAAAGACCCCCATTGTAAGAAAAAATGCTTAAGTGAGGGGAATTCGGTGACAGCACTGTCATTGTTATAAAAAGAAAGCATGGAATATTTTACAAAATTAACTTTAATATAATGACATTGCTAAATCTCCGAATCCAGCCGTATCAAAAATACAGGAATTAAATTCATATATATCTGCGTCCACTTTCTTTTATAAGGGGGATATTTTTTAGTCTGTGCAGCCTCCTGGCACGCTTTATCCTTCCACAAGAAGGCATTATCGTTTCGTTAAGTCCGCGATCATTTTTTCCCCCTAAGCGCAGTAGGTAATAGAAAATGATTATTAAAAAGCTGGTAATAATTCATCCCAGCTATTTATTGTGGCGGTGGAAGAAAAGGGGTGAGCTAGGACATTGTAAGCTCAATGGACTAAGCTGCGACTCGATGTTTAAGAGCGCACAGTCAATCAATGCCATACAAGTGTCACTGCATCTGATTAAGCAGTCTTCGCTCCATATCCGGCTGCGGACGCTCGATGACAAAGACAGGATCACTCTAGACTCTTTTTATTCCTCACAGGAAATGATACTTTAAGGGATTGTTCATTTTTATTCATTGTATTAAATGGAATATTTAGGGTATTAGATGTCATTTAAGTACTGCTACTGATGAGAAGATAAAGCTGGAGTTTGCCAAATGTGAAGAGGCATGATTAAGGAAAGAAAAATATGAAACTCGCTTTTTATGGCTTCTCTTAAATCTCTCTGTATTGAAAAATAAATTGTGATAATGTCCAAGGGTGGCATTGTTTAAAAACTTGCGGTGCTGTGCCATCGATAAAGTCGTGGCACGGAAAAAAATCCATTATGAAGACAGATATTGCATTTTTAACTATTCATGCTTACTTACGAGGATATAAAACTTTCGCCTGTAATTAATAATATAGTAATTACCTAGCGTCGGGGCCGGCAAGACTAATGCTGATTTATGTAAATCCGCATTTAGTTTAATATCAAAAATATAGTCAAATCTCTTCTTCATTATAAATTTATCCACACAGGAAATTGTTTTTCTTTTTTAAATAAAACTCCTATGAAACTTTATCATCATTATTATTTTGCTTCGAAATTAAAATAAAATAAATAACTTCATTTCGCACACAATTATTTATTCTTCAAAATTTATTGGAAAAATACGTTAAAAATTCTTTAATCTATTCATAATAATCACTTAAATTCCGAATAAGTATATACTCTAGTTTATTTTGTATTATTGTATTGTATCCGTCACAAATAAAAGATGATCTTGGATTAACAAAGATAGAAAAATATCCAAACCAAATTTACAGAATTTTATTATTAAGTATTAAATCAAATAGTTATAAATAACGGTAAATAAATATTAAGTAATAATACAATATATTTGCGTAGAACAAACATTAAAAGACTGTTATTTTTCATTCTAGTCCATCGAACTTCTTTCCTAAATTCGCTCGGGGTTACGCAGAATATTGGAAGATATCGAGATTGGACATTGCGGATGAAGTTATCCTAAGAATTAGATTGCTGACGAATTCAAAGATATAAACGAATTTAACGAAATTCGCTACCAGTTCTAAAGTTGAAGGTACAAATAAGTAGTTTCCTTTCTCTAACGTAATATTAATAACCGTGATTTATCTTTCTGGAAATTTTCTAAAGGCGATTGTTTACAGTTGTTTCAGACATCGTGATGAATCTTCTAAATTGGAGGTCTTTTTGTTTGTCAGCTAACGATAATGTTATCAATTCTTTCATTGAAAACTTTATTCTCTAAGATTTAGTGGAAAATATTAACAAAACTTTAACCGTGCCATGCCTGATGAAATTAATGCCTTTCGTCTCGGATTTTATTCGATTTTAAATATTTTTGAATTAGCTGTTCGAGTAAGAAATAAGTTCGAACATTCGGCAGATAAATTTGCGTTATTCTATTATGTTATCGCACTTTTCCTTGCAGCTATTACTTTAATGGTAACGAAAAAATTAGTTGCAAATGAGTATGTGTTTGATCGTGCAGTTTCTCAGCTTCTTATTTACAATTGCTCGGGAAATAATAATAAGAAAATAATTCTCATCTGAAAATTAATAAAAATTCTTTTTCGTCGATTCATTAAAGTATCAATTGTAATCTTTCTTAAAGTGTATTTTGTATATAGGCCTATCTTAATGTAAGTAATAAGAATATAAGAATTATTTAAGTTACATGTATTTTTATTCGGTTGTAAATAATTTCAAAATGGAAATAAAGTATTTATGTAGATACTATGCAGTTTATTTTGTAGCAGTTAGACTGACAAACTGCTCCATTGCTCGATTCCATTAGTTATGTGAACCAATAAACATTCTGGAATTGAGATTTTAAAATATACATAAAAAACTTTCGTTTATTGTAATCGACGTTCGAATATTATCGTTATCTTCGGGTAAACAGGCATTTTAAAACGGTTTTTTTGTGTTGTCAACCTCAACTTATGACTGATAATGCGCATTTATCAGTTAACATTATTAGTCTTAGCCAGTGTTTTACAAACGTTAAATATTTAAATCACTAATTAAAACGTGCTACACGAGTAAATAACGATGACATTTTAAATGTTATTTAGTTACGTTACTTACGTAGAGAGCAAATAACACTTGGCGAATTACTTATTAACAATTAAATAATAATTAGAATTAATAAATATACAAGTTATACATTTTAAAATTGTTTTAGCGTGACCTTTTAATTTCAGAGTCAATAAACTAGACGTTTTAGTAATTATAGTCTTATTTACTGTCTCCACTTAATGTTTTCAGTGTAGAAAAATCCCACAGGGATTACAATAAGCGGATTCTACTGTTCACAGATATATTCGCTTGTATCTTATTTAAATAATAAGAATGAATTATTTTTATTATTTTGTATTCTACTATTATTAATTTTTTTTTATTCTTTCTAACAGTTACCATATTAATTTCAACATTAAGATTAATACAATTTGCAATTTTAATGATGCAAAATTGAGAATTTCTAAGGGTTTCATTGTCGCTAAACTCGTATGCTAAGTAACCAATTTTGTGTTTACTCCAAATTTCTTATTGCATGAATGATTTTTAATTTTAATACTGTTCAAGTTAATAAAATGAAGTCGGCCCGTTCGCTCGCTCTTTAAGTACCTCTATTAAAAAATTAATTCAAAAGTTATCGTCGCATCGGCAAAATAACAACACTTTTCTTTTTAAAAAACAATCTTTATATCCAAATTTATGATTTATAATTAAATTATTAGACTTTATTCCATATTAATTTTTAAAGAATTATCGACGAACATTAGTTATCATGTAATAGAGTGGTTTATATTCTATAGAATTAGATTTAGAGTTTAATAAAGAAAATCATAACATCTACATAGAGTTAAGTAAATCCGAGAGTAATTTCCGAGAGTAAATGTAAGTTTTCGATCAATAAAGCTATATCATTAATATAAATTTATTGATTTTTATATTTTTGTTTATACAAATATTTATTAAACGACATATTATCAATATATTTCATTGGTTTTTTTTTTCTTAAATTATATTTTGTAAAATATAATTCTATATGTTAACAGATGAAACATTGAATTATCTATAACTATTTTTGAATAACAAATGTGATTTGTTAGTCACTTAACATTTGTTAGTCTTGAGTTAACTTCAGAATTAACTTAACTTTCAATTTTTAAACTGAAAGATTATCGTCTATTGGTGATGACGAGCGTAAATAAAATCTTTGACAACTCTTAATTCAATATCCTTTCTAGAATAAAAATCAATAATAATTATGCTGTTATACAGAGCCAGTGCTGTAACTAGGATTTCACATTGTCGTAAATAATCGGTGAAAGATTCATGCACCGCTCTGATATCTCAGCATTTATTATCTGTTCGAGACTACCTCAGATCGTCTCCATTCTTTTCAATTTCTTCTCTTTTTTCCCCTTCCTCCTTCGGCCCACCAGTGATCAAGTAGCTGAAACCACTAAACACTGGTAGTTGGTCGTGGGTTCGCGCCTCACCAACCGGCTGACCACGTGGCGTTTTCCGGATTTCCTTCACGTTTAACATTAAATAGGGAACCAGTTTCCCTAGAAAGCCCTCCCGGAAGATATCCCTTGGCAAATCGCTCTCGTGTAACATTGCCAAACCAAACTCTTCCTCCTTTAGCCTAAATCTCTGAGTAAGCTTTTCTCTATGTTATGTTAAGTAACTAGTATTATATACTACCGGAGAAAATTACTACTGCGTATATCTCAAAATAATAATAAACACATATTATTTTAATCTATCTTACAATATTCTTTGCTATGTTTTCGTGATCGCAAAATTGTCAAATAACGTATTTCAGAACACGAAATCGATTTTTACTCTCGAAGATTTTGTGTTTTTCGCCGAATAAGTAGTCCTTTTGTTCAATTCTTGTTATGGAGAAGGTTTTTGTAAAATGATAAAAGTAATATATAAAGCTTTTACTTCATGCATAAGCAGATAAGAATTTTAAAGATTCGACGCGCAAATTTTAAACCCATGTATTGTTAATGCCAGAGATTAAACGTATTCAACTTTAAAAAAAGTTATTATTTCAATTCGTGGCATTAAAAAACATAAATCATATATAAAAAGAAGCTTACGCTTTCAAATACAGATTTTTTTTATTGATTTATTTAAAAACTGCACAAAACTTTATACCGGTTTTTATTATTTTGCACCATTTTTGATTTCAGCCTAATGATGTTTAATTGTTTTATTAAAATGCAATATATAAAAGAATCATCAAATGTTTCTTTGAAGAGAAATAAAATATAACGAGCATTGTTAATCGTATTTTTATTTATTTAACTTAAAATATATGCTTTTCACCTCAAATTAGTAGTGGCTTGCCCCTATACATCATACTTCTTTAACAATATAGTCGTGCCCGTCATCCTTTCAGAAAATGTTTGAATTGAAATAACGTGATTTCAGGTCAGAACCAGAAGTTTATGTATAGTTAATCGGGGCCTCCTGCCACTAAGATTTTCATATCTGGTCTCATCTTTCGTCTATCTAACTCAGTTCTCGAGATTAAGGAAGGACAGACAGACAGTGGGAATTTATAGGTCTACAATTTTTTCAAATTGCAGCCCAATAATCTTTTTTAAATATATACAAAATTTTAATTTACAATTATTTTATATTAATATCAATTCAAAATATGTTAAGAGAATAAAGTAAAATTTAATATAAAAAACGAATAATTTAATTTGTGTTTTATATGTTTTTTATAGTTTACTCGTCGTTTTTATATGATTTTATCTATTGTTGAGATCGATATTTTAACTTATAATATTATTATTGTATATATAAATTAATTTTTAAGAATTCGTAACAATTAACACGTTAATTTTAGTAATTAATTCATTAAAATTCTTTAATAATTAGCATAAAATAATATTCGTGTGGTAAAACTTAATAAATTTATGCAATTTCATATATTTTATAAGCTTCGAAATTTTGGATATTTGTTCATTTTTATCAAATAAATGTCACACCGAAGGATATTTAACTCTGTAAACGGTTTAATTTGTAACATTAATGAAATTTCTCGTACTTATTATACTCCTCATTCAGGATTAAATGCTAATTATGATAGAAAATACGAAATGTTAAGCATTGTGTGAAATTTATAATTATTTAATCATTTGTAATTTTATTTTTGATTGATTTAAACGTGTTTTTTCCTGATACATTTGGTTCATAAGAATAACAATTGTATATTTTCGCGATTGAATTCAAAATTAAATGAGATTCGCATATAATGCTTATTGTTCTCGAATCATACTTTATGAATTATGTAGAACCGAAGTAAACTTTCGTGATGTTTGTGATTATCAGCAAAATAGCATCAATGTAATAAATGCTCCGTGCAAGTTCAAATAATATGATGAATTTAGGATAATCGAATTCAAGAAAGATCTTACACATTTATTTTTAAAAAAATATTGTAGAATATTTATGGATAGGACTGTAATGCTAAGGACTCTTACTTTGATAAGGAATCTTTAAGTAAATACTTTTAATAATTAAATGTAAATAATTGACACAGTTAAAAACCGTATATTATCATTTATCAAATAAAATATATGCTAAATTATTTTAATCTTTATTTTTTTTATAAATATAGTAATAATAATAATAATAATAATATGACAAAGGATTGAATTTCAAAATAATGTATTATTCGATGCATAATTAAATAATGTATTATTTTCGAAATGATATATCATAATTATTTATAATTATTTTGAAATTTACAAGTTGATTTATATATTTTATAATCTTATTTTTATTTCGAAATTTATAGCTTAACATTAATTATTGTCAATGCGTATATTATCTCGTATTTTTACATATTTTTTATAAAAAAGTTTTTATTTATCTTCATAATAAGACGAATGCTGTTAGATTTATGATTTAATGGGTAATTTCTCGTATTTTATTATTTTATATATCAATAACATATTTGAAAACTATTTTTGATAATTCTTTACAGAAATTTTTACGTTATGAATTAATTATTTACTTTTATGAGAAAAACATTGGGATAATTACCTTATAACTCTCTCTATAAGCATGAAAGTAGCATGATTTAACTTATTGTAAATTTCAATATCATATTAATATGATGCGAATGACTGTAAATAAATCCCCTCTATGAGCAACTCTTGGTTTTAATTTTCTTTTAAGTGATAATGTTTTATTATTATTATTATTATTATTATTATTAAAGATAAGAATAAAACTAAAAAAAAAAGAAAAGAAATATTTTTCAAATATTGAGAATATTTTAAATATATTTCAAAATGAAAAACGTGGATGTGACGTGACAGGACCCATTGTAAATTGAATGCGTGACGCGAATGAGAGGCAAAGAGGAGAGATTTTTAGTATTGAATCGTTTTGAAAATCAATAGATTATACGAACATGAACAATTTTTTATATAGAAAATTCTTCCTTTTATTTATGATGGATTTATTAGTTGGTGGCAGATACACAGACATCTAAAAACTAATCAAATTATTTTGGAACAATTCTCGAGCGTGTGTATATATTTTATGAAAACAATATATTTCATACATATATTCTACAATTTTATATTAAAAAAAATAATAATAATAAAACTAAATTTATTCATAACAATCTTATCTATTGATTATTGTTTATGAATTTATTAAAATTCAATAGAAAATAATATCTTTATATAAAAGAAGGAGTGAATATTAAGATAAAGATGAAGAATTCTCTTTAAATTTAATCGACGGTTTGAATTTTTTACTTGGTATTAAAATATTCAATTCAAGAAGTGAATTATTCCAAAATTTTATAAATACATAAATTAATTTTTACGATTTACAATAATTAACAAGTTAATTTTAGTTATATTCTTTAATTAACTTATACGATTAATAAAATATTATTATTATAATAAATTAAAATTGAAATAATTTAAAATATCTTTGAAGTGACTTTATATATTTATTTCATAACTGTAAAGAATTATTTTAAATGCTTTAATTAAAAATTTTATTCTTATTTTATTTGCTTCAAGAAAATTTTATCATTTATTCTACATTAATTACTAGAAAAATATGTATTAAGACATTAAGAACGTGTCGATAATAAACAAATTTGATAAAACGATAAATAAATAAATAAAGTATTGAGTGAAGAAAGGAGAGGATTTATCCTGCAATAAATAAAACATTTTTTATTATTTAAAATGGTTATCATCATACAATTTTTGATATAAAATTTTACAGCATTGAATAAAGTCTTTGTAAAAGATCTTAAGAATATTCTTTCTTAAGTAAGAATTTTCTTAGAAATACGAAAGATCTTTTTTCATCACATTTCAAAGAAAAAGAAATAAATATGTTAAAAGTTCTAATATTGAAGTTCAAGATGTATATTCTGTAAATAAGATATTTATTGTTTAAGTTGTGAATATAAGCATATAAGACGTTCAAATATAAATTTGAAAGTCCAAACGATAACAAATAATAAGTAATGTTTACGACATTGTTGTTGTTTTAATAAATGCAATTATTTTGATTTAGGTGTAGACATTATTTAATTAAAAATAACAATCAGTTGAGCGTTACACTTATAACTGACGTGTTAGGTTCTAACAGAATTTTCGCCAATTTCGACGTATTTTAATATTAATGAAACATTAATAATTAATTCTAACCGAATTGATTTAATTTTAAATATAATTAGGTTATCAAATCATATTTTATTCGTTTTATAAACAAAGGACCTAAAACAGAAAAGTGGGTTGGATTAAGTGCACAACACAATCTACCAAGGGGAATTCCCTCCCGGAAGGACTTCTTTCTAAGGGAAGCTGGCCCCTATTTAAGCATTAGAAACGTGAAGAAAAGCCAGAAAACTCCTGTCGGTCAGTCTGTTGGTCAGGCGAGAACCTTTAACTACCAGTGTTCAGTGGTTTTATTCACTTGGCCAGTGGTGCGCAATGTAAAACTGATCAAGCCTGAATGAAACTCTTTCATTCAGAATTTTCGTGGTTCTATATAGTAAATAAACAATCTTATATCTTGTATATTAATTTTATCAATATTGGAATTATGGTCGATTTTTGCTGGGAATAGAATTCTCTCTCACAATTTTATTATTGGAAAATTATTTATAAATTAAAAGTACGGCTGTTATATATTTTAATATTAAATTATTAAATGCTAAGACGAAACAGATTATTTTCTCCATTTTTATTAATTAATTAATGTCCATTATCGGTAAGAGGAATTTTATTATTTAGGCATTTAGATAGATTATTCGAATTTTTGGAAAAATATACTTTAACTAATTAAGAAAAAATTATGAACGAATTATCGTATAAAAATACTTTCAAAACATTTAGACCATATTATTATTTAGGATTTTTGTAATATTAATCAAAACACAAGATTTATAATGATAAAAATTAGGGGTGAACAAACCTCTGTTTATGAAAGTTAGTTAAGAATCGGAAAAAATGAAGTTCTTTCGAAACTTCATTTTTTATTCTTTTTATTTAATTAAGATAAAAAGCAATTATTAATTATATTTTTAATATTATTAAAAATATTCAATGAATTTATTGCTAATTCAGGCCATGCAGTAAGACAAAGGATTCAGATTCGAATTCTATTCGATCTTAGGAACTGTCTGCAAATGACGCCCACACTGGGAGGGAGGGGGTGAAGACAAGTCGGACAAGGGAGAGGTGAGGAGTTGAGCTTTAGTGGACGTCTGTTTATTTAATTAAATCTTATACAGTTTATGCATTTTATTATATTTATTTAAAAATTTCTTGTACGTTTCGTTTCTACTTATGGTATCTATCATTCATAAAGTGTTAGAAGTTTTAAGGGGGTCGAGTTTTGTTGGACGGCCATAGAGGGGAGGGAAACTTGGACAGACTGGGACAAGAGGGGAGGGGGAGTAAAAATTTCAAGAAAAGTGCGGACGTAATTTGTGGACTTCTCCTTAGTGATGTTTCGCGAGTGATTCCGAACGACGTATTGTTCGGAATCAATCACTTCTCAGGTCGTCGTTCTTTTCGCGTTTTACATTTCACTCACACGTTCTTTTCTCGTTTAGGCTATACTATTCGATCACTTCGCGTATCAAGCTTGCCTTTGATAAGAGAAGTTTAGACAGATTTATGCCCTTGCTCCAGTTTTATGTCAAAATCATATCAAACTAAATTTTTGTATATTATTAAATTTATAATTTTGCTTTTCCTCTGACATTAATATGATAATATATAGCCTATTGAATGAAAAAATTTTATACGAAATAAGGCTGATTCACTCTTATGCAGCTGGCCGGTGGCGAGCTAACGACCGTTACGGGATCAACAAAACCTTGTATTGTGAGATTTTAATGAAAGTATTCACACCGACAGCCCGGTGGCTGTCATCAACAGTTGTCCGCCACCGTCTTTGGCGGAAAAGTTTTGCTTGTCGGTGTCTGTCCGTTCCTGGTCACGTGGGGTAGTGTAAGCAGTCGGTTGCCGTCTAGTTTCCGTATTGTTGCTTTTACTGTTAATCCGTCTTTTGTATTTCTAAGTAAAGATGAACGAGGAAAAATTAATTTTACTTGTACAAAATGAGGAATGCTTATATATCAATAACACGAGCCACAAGGATTACAGTGATAATCACAAGAAAGAAAGGTTATGGAAGAAGATTGGAAAGGAAATACGTATGCCAGGCAATTTTTAAATTTTACACATAATAAATGTATTAAATAAAAATTTTAGATTGTTACAAAACTTTGCACTAAAATTAATCAAAATTTTATAAAATACAATACATAAATACAAATAATAGAATTGGTCATTTCTACATGCTGTTCACAATAGTAATCCGATCTAAACTAAAAAAAGAAAAAAATTAAACGTTTCTCATACTTCAAAAGCTGTGCTTTGAGTACTGTACAGTACCTTGTGTTTGCCTATCAGAGTCTGTAGTCTTTATATTAAAGTCTCTATTATAGTTATGTAATATAAAACTGGTAAGAACTATTTTGTCTACATATTCTGGTTTAGATTTCAGTTGTCTGCGATAGATACGAAATCTCTGTGAGCGAATGCCAAACTCATTCGCGACGGTTTTGCATGTTCGAGATAAACGGTAGTTAAAGTTTGTCTATTAAAGTATGGCGATCGGTCAAAAAATGACCCCCAAGATTTTACATTTTTGGACTCAGGATACCTTGAAACTTCAAGAAATGCATAAAAAATTCGAGGTTTTTTTCCTGTATGTATGTTAGTGGGTGTGTGGGGAGGCACGATTTTGTTTACCCTCTTTGAAGCTTAATAACTCCTGTGCTTTTTTTCGAAAATTTCTGAAATTTTGCTGGGAGCTTTTTATTAGGGGGTTTGATGCTATTAAATTTTGGTGATTAAAGGTCGAATGGATGGGGAGATAAAGGGAGTCGTGTGTATCTCCAGTAGGGTCAGACTTTTGACGTTTTTCTTGTTATTAGCATTTGCAATTTTTTTTATAAAATCCACCCCTACCCTCAAAATTAAGTTTTTTGCCATCTTATAATAGTTAAAAATATTAAATCCAGCATCGAGTTAAGCAACTCGTTGCTGGATTTTTTTTAATCGTTGTCCTAAACTTAAATATATGCAAGCTATCTCTATCACTGTTTTTCCATATGTTCCCATATTAACTGTAATAAATTTATATTGAGTTTCCACAGATGCTAGTAATACTACAGAAAGTCTTTGTATAGTTGGAAAAAAGTGAATTGTTTACAGGAGCTTTAGTTTCTGTTTCCCATTTAGTACACCTAGACAATTTGGAAAATTTCATAAATTCCAAAAATCAATGACAATCTTTTCGTTTTGGCACTGGCATCGCCTTTATTAGCATCTCATTAATTATGGCATTGCATACTTCTTTTTTAATGGATCACAGTAAAATGACCCAATATGACTGAACGTTAATGTAAGCATTTAATCTATTGTGAGCAATAAATAGAATTATATTACAATATTATAAGTTTGGCATACGTACAAATACAGCTTTGATACTATTTTATGTATTGACTGAATCGGAAAGCTTTGAATCCGAAATGTCAAGATATTAATTACATTTTTATTTGCCGGACTTTTATGTAAAGAAAGATGATTTACTCTAAGAGAACAATATTATAGAGTTATAAAGAGTAAGAAAGCTTTTTCTGGTCAAGCTGCAATTAACTGGTTATTATAACTGGTTAAGCTGCAATTAAGCTGCAATGCTGGACTTGCTCATAAAAGATTAGTCTCCACTTATTAGGACCCAAATACATTCCACCTGGTTCAATTAGCATCACCAAACAGCGCACACACCGAAAACCTAGGACAAGGTTCTCGACCATTTTTCTACGACACACCACTCCTCAAAGTTTCGTAAGTTATCTCTCTCACTATCTCCTTCATCCTCTTAATGCTCAAATTATCAAATTTTCATTAGCGCAATGAGCAAAATAATACTGTAGTAACGTAAAATGTATTTGATTTATTCAGTACGTTGTATAATAACAAAACGAATAGTGATAAATGAAGACGTCTGAAATAAATATAAATAAAATGTAATAAAAATTGTTTTGCCTGCATTAAAGGAATATCAAAAATGGTTTGTTTTTGTGTTGTATGTTCTTTATGATCAACCCGGACTTACTTTCCAAATGAACCTTCTATAACGAACACAACTCTATTCGAATTCTCGGTGAATCTATCAACGTAGGTAAGAAAATAAACAACTAAATTTTTAACTTCATTATTTATTTTTTTAAAATCTTTCATGATGTTTTTAAGATATACGATTCTCTCCCAGATAATTCACTGTCGCAGAATTTCATACTGTAATCATCTAGACAACTTGTTTACGTTGATGCGATTAAAGTACATGGTCAATTTTGTGCACGAAAACACAGTACTGCGTATTTCAGTGTTCAAAAATAAAATAGAAATTTTGTGCAAATTGAATTTTTAAATCTCTTTCGTTATTAAGTTAGTTTGTTTATGGCAACACGGGAGATCTGCCGAGGAAGAAGTTTCCCGCGAAGACTTTCTATGGGAAACTAATCCCTATTTTGGGGTTATTAACGTGAAGAAAACCCAGAAAACTTTACGTGATCAGCTCGTTGGCTAGGCGCGCCAACCCACGACAAACTACCAGTGTTCAGTGGTTTTATCCACTTGGTCCATTGTGTGTCCTAGTGGTTCAGATGTCAGTCTATCGCTCGGGGGGGGGGTCCGGAATCGAATCCGAACGGATCGAAAAGCCCAGGATTTTTAGAGGGTGATTCGTCCTGGATATGTCGGTTCCATTTCTCCCCATCTGGTCGTCTCATTCTGGGTCTGGTTGAACCCACAATGGGCTTGATTAAAATATTAATAATAATAGTAAATACTTAGAACGGATAGTGTCTATAGAACGGAAAGAGTAAAAAAAATCGATTTTCTATACCACCATTTATTTTATTTTGTATTTATACATCTATCCCTTAATACAAAATTTTCAGTTTTCTACTTCTCCTCGGTTGACTAAAAATATATTCTATTGTTACAATATTATACGAACATTATTAAACTTTCATTAAAAATCGTGACATACTTGGACAACTGTCATTTCATTTAAAAATTTCATTAAATATAATTTAAAATTTCAATTTTACAATTTCAATGGGACCACATTGATTTCTATAAATTTTACTATAATTAAATTATTTGGTCTTTTATGTCTACGTTATAATACGTTTCACATACCCAATAAACTTTTATTTTTTTCCAACACAAAAATAAAGAATTTCACTTATGTTTTATTAACATTCGTTTCGCATCTGTACTTTTTACATATTATCTGTATTTTTTTTTTTTTTTTTTAACTCTTTCCGCCCTGTGGGCACTAAGAGGGCCTCTTTTAGTAGGCCCATTATGGGTTCGGCCAGGCCCACAATGGGGCGACCGGGTGGTGAGGGACGGGGCCCGACATATCTGAACGGACCACCCCCCGAAAAATTCCTGGGGATTATTCGACCCGTTCGGATTCGATCCCAGGTCCCCCAGAGCGGTAGGCTGCCACCTTTACCGCTCGGCCATCCGGCCGCTGCATATTATCTGTATTTACATACTACACCCTGCTTTATAATTTCGTCTTACTTATTTTTGTTTTTATGATTTCTTGTGTAATTCATTTTATTTTTTTTACTTTTTTATATTTTTCTAACTTTTTAATCTGTCTTATCTATTGGAATATTGTATCTTAGAATATCACTTCATCGTGAGCTTCAAAAAAGAAACAGAAAATAAAGACCCAGTTTCAAGAAAAAGAAAAAATTATTTCTTACTTGTTGGTCCTACCAAATTTAGAGCAAAAATTGTATTTAAAAAACTCACTCGTCGATTGGACGAACGAATGAGTCTTCAGATTATATCTAAAAGAAAAAAGAAAAAAAGGACTAAAGACGAGGATGGATTAAAATGTTATAAAAATTCGTGAATTATAGTTTCGCGATCACGCTTGGAATATGATATACATTTCCTCCCATATGTACGATTTTTATAGTTTACGTCACTCATGAGGTCATGTGGTATCTTTGCAAACATGGCGGCTCCTTGGAGGTGTGTATGAAGAAGAAGCAATCAATTATCCGTTTCTTCACAAATGAAGACAAAATCTATCAATATTTGTTGTCAAATGAAGGCACAATATGGTAGTCCTGCATATCACTGCAGTAGCAAGTCTTAGCACACTTTGTGCCTTTGATTCTTCTATCTTCTATTACTTCTAGAATCAACATATATCTTCTTCCATACATGATGTAAGACGTAGTTTTACAATTAAATGATTTATATACAAAAACAATTAGCTTAACGAATAAACACACACAGTATCAGCCATCATTCAGCAGCATCCAAACTGTGGTAATAACAAGTCGTTTCTTTTCTCTCCGAAATGAGGTGAACGGTATTGCTCACACAGTGGAGTCTAGAAATGTCCTCTATGAATGGAAGTTCAAAGCAGGTCAGTCAGGTGTGAGTGACACTACGATCGGATCGCACGGACGATGTTGTGACATCCGAGGCCATCGCTCCACGGCTGAACAAACTCAAGACCGACGCATTATTAATGAACTGGCCGACATTTTGCATACGAGCGTTGGATCTGAAACACCTATGACGAGCAGCAGTATCGAAAAGTGTTGAAAGATGGGTTCCAAAATAATTGACGCAAGAAATGAAAGAATGGAAGCAGTGATGCGGATTTCAGGCCCTTCTGAGACGTTACGAGAAGAAAATAGAAGCTTTTTTAAACTCCTGGTGTTAGAATAAAAACTTCTTTATTTTTACAAAGATGCAAAATGCACAGTAAACAAAGCAATAAAATAATAAAATTATTAAATCGATCGTTTCAAATAACTAAAGTCAACGTCAACTTAATTTAGAAATGCTACCTAACACCGTTTACTGGTGATGAAAATTGGGTACACTACTTTCAACCCAAAACCAAAAGAGTAAACGAAGAATGGAGTCACACCTCATCACTAAAACACAACTACTATGTTTTCGGGGATTACAAGGAATCCGATATCGATCATTACAATCATCGAGAACGTCTTATAAATAGTGAATTGTATACTGATCTCCTAAAGACACATTTAAAGCCAGTAATCAGAACAAAACGTAAACTGCTCACGCAGGGTGTTCTGCTAAAACATAAGAGAACCTTGTTTTGGCAAGACAATTATAGGTTCGGTTAGGCCACAATAGGGTAGCTGGATGGTTAGGAAATTTCCTTGTAATAAAGAAATTTAACAGGCGAGTGCGTGAATAGCTATATACACTCCAAAAATTTTTATCTGCTGGAACACATGCATTTCTCATAAGATGGCAAATCTTCATTCAGAAGCAGAGAGACTATATTGAAAAGTGACGCCACATTTTTCAGAATATCAAGTATAGTTGAAGAATATGCTAACATTTCTTATTTGAATTACCTCGTATACTGGCGCCTTTCTCGAATGAAATATTCTGTCTTGGAACATTAACCGAATATACATTGTTTTAATACAAATTATATACAGGGTGATCGAAAAGTCGCACAATCAAAATATTCGTTTCTGTAAATTGTTCGGTTATTTTTATTGTCTCTTCCCGTCACAAGATAACACCATAGCAACTGCTGACTATTAGTAGAAACTGACTTTTGTGTAATTGGCTGCAGTATTGCTTTGTCCATCGAGAGAGAAATTGTTTTTTTCTCGCAGGAACAACGGATTTTCATTGTTGAGCATTATTTCGCCAGTCGCTCTTTCCGCACGCGTTGAAGATGAGTTTCATCAGAAATATCCGAATTCTGCAGTTCTTACGAGAATTCTCTGCGATCATCTTATTTCTAAAGTATTGTGGTCCCCACGATCGCCAGATTTTTCTTTCTTGGGTATCTCAAAGGAGTCGTGTATAAAACAATTCACACACAATAAATGAATTAAGAAAGAATACTATAGCGCATTTACCATCATCAGTTTCCATCTACTTCTCACGGTGGCATCAAACACGATAAAAAGAGCTCACGCCCGTACTCGCCACTATATTTATATATACAAAGCCATGTATGAATTCCGATACACAACATTCCGTAGGAAAAAAAAAAAACAACTAATATAGAAAATTTAAATTACATTTTTCAGGGATATTTTATATTTCTTATTAATATAATTGCCAAATTTATACTAATCCAGGATGAACGAAAGCAGATAACAAAATTATATAAAATATTACAGTAAAATACGAAGCATCTTTTGTTGCCAGGTGGCGCGATTGTTTAAAGTTCCCGCATTTTGGTACGGAGTTGCAGGATAGATTTGTACCATTAATAATAAAGTTTTGCATTTATTAGAATAGAACCTGTAAATATAAGTAAACGATATAAACAGTTGTAGTTTCGGTAGCGGTAAGTAATAAAGAATATCTTGAACGGAAAATCTAGACGAAAGGAAACTTTTACTGAAGAAAAGAGTTTTATGTCACGTGAAAGATATTCATTGAATATTAAAAATTAGTTTAATTATAATGTGGATAAAAGCCGAATTGTGAAAGTATTTTCAATTTTTAGTTTCAGGTGAGAAAATGTCAAAGATTACCGACGAAGGGATTGGTATAGTGCTGTCGTCGATGCCGCCAATTGTAGAAAATATTCTAAAAAATTTCTGTATTAAGGATTTAAAACGATGTGGAAATGTATGCAAGTTATGGCATAATGTTTCTAAAGTGATTGCAAAACAGAGACATGATATATTTAGGATCTTTAAGGTAATTCAAAATAAATTTAATGTAACTTAAAATTTTATTATTTCATAAGAGACAAATACAGTAAAACCTGCCTATGGCGACCACCCACGGTTCCTTCAAAAAGTAGTCTTTTAGACAGGTGGTCGTTCGATACAAGTGGTTCTGTAACACCATATTTCCGCACGTATTTTGCACACGGATATGGCTAAAAACCATATATACTAAGCAAAACTTGAGGCGAGCAAAAATAAGAGAGTTTTTTCGACGATAGAGCTACATTGGGACTGTATTTTATTCTTATCGGATAACTCGATTAACAGAACTTGTCATGATTTTATAAGACAGATTTAATACCAGTATTTTAAAGATTAATACAGTATTCGCATTTTCTCGATTAAAATGCACACTTTCTTTTTTTCCAAGATAATTAATTCAAGTTGGTTCTCTTCGTTTGCTCCTCAGTTACATGTATTATGTCGTCGATATAAAAGCGCATGGTATTTCTCTATCACTTTGGTTTTGGTTTTTATTAGTTTAATCTTATTTTTAAATATTTAATAATTTCTTAAGTACAATAAAAAATTATTAATTAATAATAAAACGATTTTATTATTTTTTCTCCTAATACGATTTCATTACATCAATGACAATTGCAGAATTGAAAAAGGAAGGTTGCCTGTAAACCTGATTTTGTGTTAATGCATTTATTGTTTGCCTGCAAAAATTAGTTGAATATTGTTTTTATAAAAATATTGTGGAAATAAGGTAGGTTGATACAGAAACTATTTATTGCACATGTACTGTAAATGAGCTTCAAAAAAAAATAAAATAAAATAAATTTTATCAGATGATGAGACCAGCCAATTAATTGTATCGTATACAGTATTTTATACGCCTAAGGAAAATACTGTAGGTCTACGGTAAAATAAATTTCGTTTTTCCACAGTTAAACTTCGCGGCTAATTCCGTTGTGATAAACCATTTTCACTTTTTCTGATAACTTTAACCCGATCTTCTAATGACGGCACTTCTCATTTCTTTCGTTTTTTGAACAATTTCGAACAAACTGAAATGAATTTCTTTTGTTGCTAGACTAATTCATTAACGCTTGCACCTAATTTCAAGGGTAGGAGATAAAGTCCCTCTTTCTCCAAGGTGGGTTCAAACAATAGTTCAGACTAGATATATTTGCAGAAGTGGTTGCTTATTACAATTGTTGTATGTTGTTTCGGACCAAAAATCGATGCCCGCAGTTGCGTTACACAGGTGGTTGTTTAATATGGGTAACTTAAACAAAGACTCTATGTATAAACTATTCCGTGCCAGAAATTTTTGCCTGTTTTGACAGATGCCTGTCGAATGCAGGTGGTTGCCTAAGCAGTTTTTACTGTATTCAGTTTCAATATGTATTTGTATACAAATGTATAATGATAAAAGTATAGGCTGACTAATTAAATTTCAAATTTATGCAAATGATAATTTGGTCTCTTGACAAAAATAATATTATAATTGTCGGGAAAATGTCTTTTTTTTTTATTAAAAATATATGGTGTGAATTTCAAGTGAGATATTATAATTTAAAATAACTGAAAATTTACTTTGGTTTCCGTCATGTGCTCTCGCTAAAACTCAGTAGGATGTGGATATTATGCTCTTGCTAAAACATGGTAGGATACCAATATTGTGCTCTTGTTAAAATGTCAATAAAATAATCTATAACTATCATACATTCTGTACTCAAATTTGAAAAAATCCCATATAAATACATTGTGTTAGAATTAAACTGGCTATATTGCCTCTACTTACCTAGATTATTGGTCACTGATGATTATTATACTAGCAGATCTGTTTGGGCAAATTTATATGGTTGATACATTTGAGATTACAAATACATTTTACATTTCATGCAAAATGTGGCAATATCATTGCTTACCAGCAATGATACTGCCACATTAAAATAATTAGATCAAATTGTTTTGTTAAGAACAATAATATTTTGATATGAAGTTTACAATCCTTAGCTTTATATTTGTACTGTATGATTTATATACCAGCTCTTTACATATATGTATCAAATACATTACATACATTAATAAATTTATACAATTGTTTATTATATATAAACGTATTGAATTTATTAATTTATTTTGTATCTCTCATTAATTAACTTTCATCTCACTTTTTATTGATAAGTATGAGATTTCAACCAAATTTAAGTAGAACAAAGACTACAAAAAATTTATAGTCTTGGCTTTATCTAAATTTTAGAATATCAATATGAAAATAGTCAATTTACCATAATTTAAATATTTTTCCAAATTAAGAAAAAAATGCATAGACAAGTTATGAAAATACTCATCTTTTCAATGTTAAAAAATAAACAACATGGAGCTTTATCAAGTTATGTTTAAAGTGATAAATGACTAGCAAGTAAATGTAACTATATAAAAATGAATGCTTGAGTCCATTTATACAGAAACAAATTATGAATTGCTTAATAAAAGAAGATAAAAGAGAGACAAGAAATTATTGTAAAAACTAGAGCTAGATAATTTTCAGATTTTTAAATTCAAACTGTTTGACAGTTTTGAATATTTCTTTGCCACTATTAGATTGAGCATCTGATAAAATATTTGTCCTCGATAAAAAAGATGTGTTTACTGCAAAATAAAACACATTTTTCTTAAACAGAAGTTTCAAAAAGTATTTAAATAACAATAAATTTATAAAAATACAATATAGTACAGTATTGAAGATACAAAGTGTCTTTATAATTCCATTGTTTGCAATTGCCTACAAAAATCCAAAAACAATTTTTACTTACAGAGATGACTTGAGACTATGTCTCTGTAAAAAATGTAAAATGGTTAAAATATATTTTTATGCAAATACATCAGCCATTTTTTAATTTTAATCAACAACATATTTAATTTCATTCATGAATTCATATTTTGAAAATGCAATTAAAATATTTTAGTACTGTAAGTGATTTAATTCTTATAAAACTTTGTATGAGGTTTGAACTATATCAGTTTATTTTCAAATCATCATTAACCATAAATATTTTATAAAAATAATGCAATTTAATTAAGCAGTTTTTTTTAAAATCTTGAATACATTTAATAAGTGTAATTATATTTAATTTAATAATTACAATTATTTGAAAAGTAGTTTTAATCACAATATATTTTGTACACATTTTAATTTATTTACTTTTAATCGTCAAGATAAACTTTTTCAATTAAAAAAAGTTACATTGTTAAGTTTGTTTTCCAGTGGAAACATGATTATCAGTAAAGCAGTTGGCAATGATTAGGTGTTTAAACATTCAAGTTTCAAAATATGTAATGTGCAATTAAACTAATAAGATAATTAAACTACTAATATTTATATGCATAAGTATAATTGAAGAATGAGTCATTTATTACAATTATTGTGCTATTTGGGAGATAAAATACTGTGTTTTATTTTTTACGATGAATATTTTCAAGATAAATATTTTATTTTCTTGTATTTTTGTTTCATTTTATATTCAAAGTAGGCAGTTTAATCAAAATAATTATTGTAAGCTAATAGGAAAGTATTCTTTTTTTATCAGAATAATGTTGAGCCACATTTCACTGTAGTGATATAACAAAATTTAGTGAATTTAATTGCGAATTCTAATTATCTTCTATGTTCTACAAATATGGTACTTTTGATTGTCATCTATTCATAATTATTTAAATGAAATGAAAACCAATGATATATTTCTACCTGACAGATTAAAATTTGCATTTAAACTATCAATTATAATCAATTTTTAATAAAAAAATTTTCTGTTCTTGAGTGGATAGATAATGATGAAAAGCTTTTGAATTAGATGGTGTATAAAATATAAGATATCATAATATATATTAAATACAATAGTGTCAGTTTTGTCATCATATTCTAGATATTCAGATTTCAAACAGTAATTACTGATTTAAAAAAATAAAATTGTCCTAAGGCAAAAAGTATATAGAAAATTAGCTAATGATCATGCAATTGTTATTTTATGTATGTTAAATACAAATACACAATATTTGTATTAAATACAGATGATAGCAAATAAATGAGTTACAAAAAAAATATATCTCCATATGAAATTGCATAATGATGATTTATCTCAATTAGCAGCTCATTTTTAATTGAAATTGTATTCATAACAGAAATCAATATTTTTTCCATTAAAATCCATCTTAAAAACAAAGCGTTGATAAATATATCACACTAACCTTATGAGGCTTTGCAAAATTTTAACTTATTACGAATGTTTTCAGTCCCCTTAGGACCTTCTTCAGGTGGAATTCTAGTAGAGGGGGAAAAAAGAAAAAAGAAATCTTATCGTTCTAATTTCTGTTTCGGATGTGTTCCAATTTTTTTTTTGAATTTTCTTTTAAATTTAAACATATAATATATATACATTTTTCCCCCCTCTACTAGAATTCCACCTGAAGAAGGTCCTAAGGGGACCAAAAACATTCATGATAAGTTAAAATTTTGCAAAGCCTCATAAGGTTAGTGTGATATATTTTTTTCCATTTTTAATAAGTTATATACATATGGAAAATTTGGTAGACCTAATTTGAAAGTTGAAGACAAAAGCATTATGTATTATATATTTGAAGAAAAATTGTTTAAAGATTTGCATAAACCTTAAAAGTTTCTTCAAATAAATTCTCTCCCCTAACACTACATATACAGAATGAAAGTTGATTTGAAATAATCACAATAGAAATTAAGACAGTGTTCATTTGGAATTCAAGGTTGATTTAGATTAACTTGATATCATTTTAGTTTTTAATTCTAGCAGAAAGCACAAGCAAAATGTATGCTAAGATAGACATGAGAATTTTGCAATTGGATGTTTTATTGTTACAATTGCTGACACTAAATATTAAAATAATTGGTTGGGGGTAGGTTTCTAGAAATGTAGGTGCCAGCCTACTTATCTGGGGAACCTGGGATTGGATCTAAACAGGTTGACAAACCCTAATAATTTTTCATGGTCAAACCATCCCAGATATCTTGTTTGTGCCCCATCCCTTAACACCCAGCCACCATGTTGTGGACTTAGTCGAACCCATGATAGGTTTGGGAAAAAAAGACTCTTAGTGCCCAAAGGTCAGGAGGAGGGAAAAAATAACACTACTGTTTTTAATAATACAAAGGTGTTTCAATAAGTAATGCCTTTTATTTTTTTAAACAAACATTTTAATGTGTACACAAAAATGTGAATATAGTAAATGAAGTTTGAATTTCTGGCAACACTATTGCAAGATTGGAACACAATTGTGTTGCCTGTCAGACATTTCTGACAAATAGAAAGAAAAGAACTGCAAAGTGTTATTTGTTTTCTATGGGCAGGGAGCAAGAAATGTGAACAAATTCATGCGGAAATACAGAAAGTGTATGGTGACGGTTGCATGAACTATTCAAACGTTCATCGATGGTGTGAAATGTTTAAAAATGGTTGTCAGTGTGTGATTGATAAGCACAAGTCAGGCCATCCGGTAAGTGCAGCTTTGCTTCAAACAGTTGCTGTTGATCAAAGGATTCAAAGCAACCTCTGCATTCACTTGAAGATGCTATCAGAAAAATTGCTCAGTGTCCTGTTTGGTCCTTTGAAGAAATTCCTAGCTAGAGAGAGGTTCCATTCTGATGAGGAGGTTAAATTGGCTGTTTGCTGATGATTGTATGGCCAGGAAACAGTTCTACAACTCTGACATCTTCAAGCAGGGGCACTGCTGGGACAAGTGCTTGAACCTGAATGGTTCCTATGTCAAGAAGTAGCCTAATCCACATATTTCGTTTCATATATTCTGTATTTTCCATATACATTATCACTTTTGCTTAAAAAAATAAGTCATTACTTATTGAAAACCCCCTTGCACAAAAAAATTTTAAATTTTTGCAATTTTTAAGTATACTGTAAAATTTTGCATATTCAATCCAAGCTCATCTAAAAGAGCTCATACTTCTATTAATGTAAAAACTTTCTCAATATAATTTGACAATCTGTTTTTATTCACTTTTAATATATAGTAAAATATTACATGCAATTGAATGGTTTTTAATAAAACAAGATAAATAATCAAAAACATACAGTATACAACAATTCAATACATTTGTATTACCAAATAATGTGCTAGATTTTAAAGCCGAATAAAAATCTGGTATATCATTTGGTTACAAAAGACAATGTCCATCAATGTCCATATAGATACAAAACAATTGAAATAAAGTCATGCCACTGATCAATCCAAAGAAGGTTAATTCCATTTCAGAAATTGTGTTAAAAGAACCCAGTTAGAAAAGTGATTAGTATTAGCTAACTCAATTCTATTCAAATGAGAAAAGCTTATTGGGTTTAAATGCTTGATTGGGGTTAACTTTTGTTTTGTAAGCGCAATGTAAGAAACATTATAATTAATTTTCTCTGGGAATTGCAATAGTAACTGTTTTATTGTGCAGCTTGAAATTTATGAGACCACTGGAATTATGATTCAACAACTTGTTCTTTTCCAGATTAATAAATAATAATAATTTTCTTACACATTTCTATTTATTGGGCTGCAATTTTCAAATTGCACACCTGTAGATTCCCTCTGTTATCCATTTGTCCTTCCTTAATTTTGAGAACAGAGTAGATAGATGAAAATCGAAACCAGATATGGAATTCTTCTGGGACTACATAATATAATTAAAACCTACTCAAAAACCTTTAAATAGTGCAGCCAAACTTTAATATTTTGAACGTTTTCGGCTGCACTATTTAAAGGTTTTTGGGTAGGTGTTTAGTCCGGATATGGAATGACCGTTAGCTACATAAAAACTTCTGGTCTGGACTGGAAATCATGTGATTTTTAAAATTAAAATATGATTAACAAAGCAACTACTTATTGTGACATCGTCACAATGAGTAATTGCTTGATTTTGTGTATTTAGTATTATTTGTGAATTGTTATATTAAAATTGAATTTATTTTTATATATTTAAAGATTTTTTGTAATGAAAAATATAATAATTGCTCTAATATATTTTTAAATAAAATTATTATTAAGTTTAAAATTTGATAATTATTAACAGATTATTCTCATTGTTTTTAGATATATGAAGGACGACGATGTTGTGTTTCTTCCCATTCTGTTCATAATTCTGAACAAAGCTGTTATGCTCAGAATAAAGTGGATATTGGTGTCCATTTTTATGATGTATTAAAAACAGCAAGAAGTGAACCTGAATTAGTAATCTTGTTTGGTTCAAACAAAATATTTAAAAAACCAGAACATTATTTTAGTAACTTCACAAACTATACAAATTCTGAGCCAATATGTAGAAAAAGAAAACGTAAAAGTAAAAGTGCTGAAGAATCCTATACTGTGTCAGATAGAAATCATTACAATGATTCATGTAAGTAAGGTTATTTAATATATGTATAAATTATGTTTTAAATTTTCATTTATTATTACTTAATGAGGAACAATGTTACATTTTACTATGACTATACTTTATAATCTGTCATTTAGTGATCTCCATTAAAGTTTGACAGACATCAATATTTATATTTTTCAAACTTTAATTGGATTAAACATAAATGTTTATACCTGAAGTAAATCTGTGATATGATAAACAATGTATGATTCAAATTTTCAATATTATTGATTTATTTTAAACTATTTAATATGCCAAATTTAATGTTTAAATTTTATATTATAAAATAACACTTTTTAAAATATTATTACCTCTTTATTTAATGTTTGCTCATTTAGTGAACTCATTTGCATTGTAAGGAAAAAATTAGAACTATTGCCATTAGTGATTTTTGCTGATATTTTTTAAAGCAAATGTTCAGAATGATTATATTTATTCATCCATATATATTATTATTTACAAGAAAAATTCACTGATCTACATAAACATCTTGAATTTATTTATTTTTTGTTTCATACATATTTCAATGTAATAACTCTTCTTCAGATAAGACATTTACAGGGTGACAATAATTAACCCGTACAAAGTTTGTAGCAATGCTGCACCTGAACTTTTTTACTGTCACCAATTTACATAATATTGTTTAATTCTCCATGATTTCCTGCCCGTGTAGATATACTTTCGATGTAAGAAGGGTTAGTTCTTTATTTTTTTAATGGTGTCGAACAAATGTTGTGCAATTTTGGAGCTATTCCGGCAAGGAAAGCATCAATGTGAAATTGTTTGTCTGTTCGGTGTTCCAAAAACGACAGTCTCAGATGCAGTTCGGCGATTCAAGGAGCTTGGCCACAATGGTGACCGTCCCGGACGTGGAAGAAAGCGCACTGTCAACACGTCTAGGAACCGCAAGATCATCACAAAGTGAGTTGACTGACATGCGAAGGTCTCCATGAGAAAAATTGCTCTTGAGATCAGAATCAATCTCAAATCGGTGCGGTTAATGGCGAAAAAGGAACTTGTACTCAAGCCCTACAAGTTCCAAAAGATTCAGCTCCTCACCGATGAAAACAAGTGCATGAGACTCCAAAGATCCCGTTAACTCAAGCGTCGGGCCGCAGGTCAACAATGGGAGTGCATTCTCTTCACAGACGAGAAGCTTTTCTCCGTACAACCATCAAAACGACAGGAACTGGTCCGCGGGGCTCCTGGACGCTCAGCCGTCATCGAACATCACAAAATCCAATGTCAGTCATGGTTTGGGGCGGAATTTGTGCGAGCGGCAAGACACCCCTTGTTTTCGTCGATCAAGGGGCCAAAATCAATCAAGATGTGTACCATCATGACATTCTCGAGGCTGTGGTACTTCTGTGGGCTCAGCAGCATTTTGGCAGTGCGAAATGGACGTTTCAGCAGGACTCGGCGCCGACACACAGGGCGAAGAAGACTCAAGAGTGTGCAAGGCTCATTTTCCCGATTTCATCTCGTCTGCGGAATGGCCACCGTACTCGCCGAATCTGAACCCAATGGACTACAGTGTGTGGTCCATTTTGGAGGCCAGGGTCTGTTCTAAGCGCCATGAAAGTTTGGAGTCGCTGAAGCAATCCTTGCGCTGGGAGTGAGACAAACTGTCTCCAGAAGAGCGCGGCCCATCGCTGAGAATTTCAAAACGCGTTTGGGGCTCTGCATCAAAGCAAAAGTAGGCCACTTTAAAACTGGCTGAATATCCGATTAATACGTAAAGTATTGTCACTGTTATATGCTGTTGTTTTGCTAATTTTCATTTCTTTAATAAATTTATGATACAAAAAACTTGTACGGGTTAATTATTGTCACCCTGTATTTGCACTTATGTTTAAAATGGTTTGATGTGTCATTTTAACTTCATTTTTAAACCAGTCACATTTAATCCCATGTAATGCTGACCTTAATTTATTACTTTTCTGGCTGTTTTATACAACAGGGATTTTTACATTTTTGGACTCAAGACCTTGAAACATCAAGATGCAAAAAAATTTGAGTGTTTTTTCTGTATGTATATGAATGTTAGTGTGTGTGGGGGGCATGATTTTGTTCATCCTCTTTGAAGCTTAATAACTCCTGTGTTTTTTGTTGAAATTATCTGAACTTTTGTAGGGAGGATTGTGTATTAGGGGATTGATGCTATTAAATTTTGGAGGTTAAAGGTCACAGAGGTGGGCAAATAAACTGGGATTGTGTGTCATATCTTTGTTATAATGTTGGATCTTGGTTGTCTTTAAGACTAGTAATGTTTAAGAACTATTTATTATAAATTATTAATTAAATACATTACAAATGGACACAAACACGGTAAGTTGTATGACAGACGATTGACGACCGATGCTCTCGTTCGCCGCTGATGTCACCACCAGTACATATCGTAACATGCCCTTTTTTTTTGAAAATACAAACATAAACAATATAGTATGTTTACAAATTTTATGGGCTTTTGTCATTCTCAGTAAAGGAAAATCTGCGAGGCTTATTTATCTGCCTGCCAGAGCGGGTTGTCAGAACTCTGGGCTGTGCTGAGACAGGTTCAGTTATTTTGTCAGGTTCTGTTTGGCTGTTTGCCTGCTCAGGAGTAATTGGACTAGATATAGGCATGCTGTTAACTGTATCTTTTATTTTCCAAGTTGGCATTTCTGTTGTTCTGGGAGTCTTCAATAAATGATGTTTGTTTCTTCTATAGTGAATTCTATCTGGTGTTGTAATGACATATGTTCTAGGCATTGGACCAACTTTGACAACAGAAGCAGGTGACCAAGGTTCTTTTGGACTCTTTCTATAGTATACTTCATCACCTTCCTTTAAAGGAGATAAGACTTTAGTGTGTTGGTCATAATAAGTTTTTGCGCTTCTAAATTTAATGCAAGCGTGACATTGCTCTAGTTTGTTTTTTATATCGACATTTAAGTTTGGCCAATATACAATACTTCTTGCTTGTCTTTGGCATTTTTTGATGCCTAAATGACCTTCATGAATAATGTCTAATATTTTGGGATGAAGACTTAAAGGAATTACAAGTAGATGACCTTTAAACAATAAACCATCTATGACATGTAGTTTTTGACATATATTATAGTATGGTTTTAATTGACAATCAAGCTTGTTTCTTGATGTAGGGCACTCAGTAAGACAATATTTCATAATGATTTGGAGATCTGCATCCATCGGGGTCGCTAGTTTAATTTCTTCTAGACGTTCAGGGGACACTGCAAGATTAGTCATCAATAAGTTTGCATGTATACGGAGATCTTCCTCTAGAGAATCCTCTGCATCGGGTGGATCTACTGGAGCCCTACTTAAAATATCTGCTATGAACAGGAATTTGCCTGGTTTATATGTAACATTCAGATGATATGTTGCAGATTCAGCATCATATGCTGTAGATGCACTGGCACTTCAGACAATGGTTTCTTAAATAATGTCTCCAAAGGTTTATTATCAGTTTCCACAATGACCCTATGACCGTAAATATATTGATGAAACCGGTTACAACCATACTGAATTGCGTACAGCTCTTTTTCTATTTGAGCATAACAGGACTGACTCTCTGTCAATGACTTTGATGAATAGGCTATGGGTCTCTTGTTTTGTAGTATGACTGCACCAACTGCCGCCTTTGAACTATCCACAGACAATGTTAAAGGCTGATTAGGATGGAAATAAGTTAAGACTGGAGGCATTGCTTATTAACTCCTTTAATAATTGAAACTCTGACTGCTGTTTCTCTGACCAATGAAAACGCTATATTCTTTCTTAACAATAGACGTAGGTTGATGATTTTATCAGCTAAGTTATCAATGTAAGATCCCAAATAATTTACCATTCTCAAAAAACGTTTAAGTTCTGTTATATCCTTTGGTGTCGGTATGTGACATATTGCACTAACTTTAGCTGGATCAGGACACATACCATTTTGACTAAAAATATGACCTAAATACTTGACTTCGCTCATTAGAAAATGACACTTATCTTTATTAAACTTTAAATAAATTTGACGAGCTTTTTCTAGGACTTTTTGCAGTATTTCGTTATGGGATTCTAATGTTTGACTATAAATCAGTATATCATCAAGATATATCATGATTCCTTGTATGTCAGAATAAATCAGTCATGATTTTATGGAAAATTTCTGGGGCACTTGACACACCATAAGGAAGACGCTTAAATCTAAATCTACCAAAAGGCGTATTAAATGTGGTTAACCTTGAACTGTTTTCACTCAGTTTTATCATCCAGAATCCAGACTGTGCATCTAAAGTTGAAAAATACTTAGCACCAGCTAATTTTGACCTCAGTTCTTCTACAGTTGGTAATGGATAATGACACCTCTTTATTGCTCTATTCAGATTTCTTGGATCTAGACAGACTTGCAATGACTTATCTTTCTTTTCAACAATAACGACTGAATTTACCCATTCGGTAGGCTCACTTACTTTTGCTATAACATCTAAAGATTGCATACGTTCCAGTTCTTTTTTAAACCTTTCGTTTAACATAAACGGTATTTTTCTAGGCAGTTTTATCACTGGTACTATATCTTTGTTAACAGATATATCATATTCACCTGGTAGACAACCAAGACCCTCGAATACATCTTTGTACTGCGACAGGAATGACTCATGATTATTAATTTTAAATACTCTTTTGACTAAACCTAGTCTTTGGATTGTAGGTAGCCCTATAATGGTCTGACTATCAGTATTGGTAATTATAAAATGAATACTAGCTGACAAATTATCATTGATTATACCATTGGCTAACACCGTTCCCAAAACTTGTATATCATTTACTGAGAATGACGTAAGCCTTACAGCCGTAGATTGTATTTTTCTAGCAATTTTTAAACTTTTATAATTTCTTATTGACATTACATTAGACTGAGCACCCGTATCCAAATTACATTCTAACACTTTGTTATTAATCTTTAGTTTTAGAAACCACAGCTCACTTAACCGATTGTTATAACTGCTAATAGATCTAATGACAAAGAGATTCAACTTATTACTACCATGGTCACGATCATCACTAACATTAACATATTTTACTTGTCACTTGTCTAGTACGACAACATTTTGCATAATGACCTACTTTGTTACAAAGCTTGCAGACAGCATTAGTAGCCGGACATTTATTTCGGTGTACCTGTCCACAACGTGTACATAATAATTGATTGTCCTGACCTGTTTGACGAAACCTCGAGAACTTTGCCGATGACAATTCTCTATGACCACCTAAGACTGTCCTCCTTCCGCTACTTGTTGCTTTATTTTGTAGATTTCCTCAATGAATGTTGTTGTGATTGAACTTCTCGATTTTGAGTATCTGAGCATCACTGTTCTTTTTAATCTGCTCCGCCTGATGATGAGTAATTTTGATGCTTTTGGCTATGCTGATGGCCTTCGTTAAGGTTAAGCCTTCTTCCTGAAGTAGCCTAGCTCTGATGACTTTATTATTTGACGACAAACCAACAATAAACATGTCTTGGACCAAACACTCACGGAAATTATCGAACTCACATGTTAGGCTTAGGTTCTTAAGTGAGTTACGAAGTCTTCGATTGACTCATCTTGTTTTTGTCTTCTGGTCAAAAAATTATCTCTCTCAATTGCGAGATTAGTTTTAAGTTTACAATGAGACTCAAATTTTTTTACTACATTCAAATATCGACAATTGTCCATATCCAAGTTAAAGGAATTGAAAACCTGTAATGCATCTTCTCCGACAAAACATAAAAATATGGCGACTTTATGGGAATCACTTTCACTTTCTAAATTACTAGTCCGCAAAAATATTTTAAATTTCTGATACCAGATTGACCAGTTATGAGCTAAATTTCCTTCTAATAATAACGATGGAACCAGGTTGCCGCATAGTTCCTGTTGATCACTTAAACGGGACAAAGTTAAAGATGGCTGATCTGTGTTACTGACCAGTGAACTCATTATTTCGAGGTGCTGCTAGTCGGAAGACGACGACAACGACTATAATTCTGACACCATGTTATAATGTTGGATCTTGGTTGTCTTTAAGACTAGTAATGTTTAAGAACTATTTATTATAAACTATTAGTTAAATACATTACAAGTGGACACAAACACGGTAAGTTGTATGACAGACGACTGACGACTTATGCTCTCGTTCGCCGCTGGTGTTGCCACCAGTACATATCGTAACAATCGTAAGTAGGGTCAGACTTAAGATTTTGACACTAGGAGCAACATTTACAAGTACATGTATGCAAATGGAACAATGCACATTTGACAAGTTGCTGAAGTGATGATGCTTCCTTTGCTTCCATGTACTGTGCTTATTGTTGCCACATCATATTGATGTCACATCTTTGCATCTAAATATTTTGTGTGCATAAGCATCTAGTTCACATGATGTCTCTCAAACACCATCCTTTATTCACAATTGTGAAATTATCAGCGTCACATTAGAAACTATGATTATCTTTTAATCCTGTAGTTTGTATCCTTTCTAACAATGTAAAATACAGTACATGTAGATTGAGAAAAATGTTTTATGTTTATTTTTTGTAATTTGATCTGAAGAATTAAAAAAATGAACATAACATAAAAATAAATGTATTAAATTTCGCTTTGATGTAAATTATCTCTGATTTCATGGATCATTTGTAATTGGAGAGGGATATGTTCTCTTTCAATGTCAGGGTAGGAATAGTTCATTTACAGTAATATCCCCATTTATGTGCTATATTTGTGAAACCAATTACTTGCATAAATGGAGATTACTGTATATCCAATAAACAGACAGTTAATAATTTTAAATATAAATTATTTGAAATTTAAGTTATTTTAGAATTAATTAATATAATTATGTGATATGTAAACTTTTTCATTGTGCAATTGGATTGCTTCAAGCAATTATATATCAGAAAAATTGTTTCTATTAAACTTTTTGATAACAATTTTTATAATAACTAGTCAAGCAAATTTTATAAAATTATTATTTTAATATTTAATTCCTTATGGAATCAGTGAAATTTTGGAATTATGAATCATGCAAACATATTTAACAGAAAGTTATGACTGTTTAAGAAGTATAATCAATAAAAAGTTATTAAAATCAAGGTGTTTATTAAAAAATTTCTAAATATGAGTATAAGTTGTGTAAAGAAATCTGAAAATGTTATTTAAAATTTTAATTATTTAAAGTAATAAAAATCTTTTAATTTCATATTAAAGAGTTTAACTAGATATTATTTTATTGAATTTTATGGATTAGTTTCAAAATTTTATGTACGTATTTTTAAAAATTTTAATATGTTATTGTATTAAACTATTCTTGTCAATTAAATACATTATAAAATGTTAAAACAATTATAAAATTTTTTATTACTTAATTTTCTAATGAAAATAAATAACTTTCAGTGACAGATTTTCTAGAATCCAATCTACCAAGATCTTGTAGGATTGTGAGTTGTGCAGGATTAGGAATAGTAGGAACTCCTATATATAATGTAACACCAATTGAAGCAGAATTCGCACCTGGTTTATCTGCTCTCTTTTTGCCCATGTTGCCTGGAATAGAAATATATCAGTTTAGTATATCAAAAAGCCACGAGAAAGCCTTGAGAAAAAATGACAATGTCAATACATTTGTGTATGAATTAATGGGTATACCAAAGGACAAACATTTAGGTTGTTTGCTAGTATTTTTTCAACATAATCCAGATAACCTATTAACAGCTAAAACAATAATAGAACATTATTTGACAAAACAAGATTATCAGTTGGCAATAGGTGGAGCTGTAGTTGATAAAATAGCTGCACCAACTAAAAATGGAGAAGAAGCATATAAATTGTTTACTGGTTTAGCATTTGCAGGAGACAATATTCAAACTGCTTCGATAATTTTAGACAAAGACATAAACACAGAAGATAAAGTTTTAGCTAAACTTACAAAATTAAAAAATTGTAACATACCAGAAAATAATTGTATTGCTTTCATGTTTGCATGTTGTGGAAGAGGATGTGGTCTTTACAATAAGTCTAATGTTGAAGCTGAAGCATTTCATAAAATTTTTCCAAATGTTCCTCTTTTTGGATTATTTGGGAGAGGAGAAATTGGAAATGAATATTTACCACAGAATGGAAAGAAAGTTCATTCAAATTTTGAAAAAGATGATAATTGGTATCATGGCTACACAACTATATTTGTCCTCATCTCTCTACAAACATTAGTATCTTAATATTTTACTAATATTAGAAAGAATAAACAGTATATATATAATGTAGTACATATTATGCTATGTAATAAAGTTTCCTATGTTAAAAACATATATTTTTATAATTTAAGAGAATCTTTTATTGTAAACATTATTCTTGCTGTATTTAATTTTTCAGTGTATTATAATAAAAATATATGAAATGTAGGATAGAACTGAAATAATTATGATTTTTGACTCTGCAGTTCATTTTTGTTTAACATATGTGACAGCAGACCAAAATATCAAAGTTTTAAGCAAAGATCAAGTAATAAATATTACAATGATAATTTTATGCATTCATTTATTAATTTGAACTATGATAACAACTTAATCATGATGATTGAATGTATGTAACCAAATACAATCAAACCTCACTCTAAGAACTTAACATAGAAAGTATAGGAAGTTGATCATCGATGGTCAGCTCTGTGGAGCAACTTGTTTGGAAACCGAGTTATTATATGGCAACTGGAATAAATATGGCATTCATAATTTTGTTCATAAATGGGTGTTTGTAACCAGAGGTTTGACTGTACTACAATACTAAAGTTATCTTTTGGGTAAAAATAGTATATTTACCATCAAGTATATTCTGTTTCATTTGGAAGCTGAAGCAATTATAACAAGTTTCAAATACTATCAAGCTATTGGGTTTATCAGGTATAGTCAAACCTTGGTTTTTTGATCAATTTACTTTTTGAACAATTTGGTTCACAAACAGAATTTCAAACTCATAATTGTGCCAGTTGCCGTATGATAACTTGGTTGCCAAACAAGCTACTCAGCAAGAACTAGCTACAGATTAGAGAGAGATGGACAACACCTATACTTCCTATGTTAAAGAAAGTCGATGGCCCAACCAACCAACAACAGAACTACTGATTTAGAAGTTAGTGGCACCAAGATTTCCTTGCATCGTTAGACATCATGACACAAATTGTGACGTCTAATGATGCATGTGTAATTTAAGTAACAACTTGACATCAATGACGTTACCTTTTAAATTAAATTTCAATGCACATGTGGGAAAGATACTACTACTGTTTTTCAGTATGTGCTGAAGTTGAATTAAATCAAATTAATTAATAAAATCTGTGTTAATTGACATTCATGTAATGTAAATGGCATCCTATAATTCATGTTTAAATATGCTTAAGTTAAATTGGCTGTACTATAGATTAGAGAGATTAGATCCCTATGGAATTTTGGGACTTTGAGTATATATTTGAACTTGGAACCGAGACAAGTTCAATGATATCCTACTTTTGGACCGGAGACGAAAAATAAGAAAGTTATCATATTTACAATTTCTTGCCTTTCACAGTGCATTCCACACCATTTCAGATTTTTCTGCTGCCTAGCAGTGACGGTCATCACCTGGAGAGATAGGTTAGGTTTGTTGGATAAGCTGTGATAGCGGCGCGTAGTACTAGCCAACTGCGAGCAATAGCGAGCCTGTCAGTGGCTGAGGAGCCATAGGCCCCAAGATCGAGAAGTGCAAGGGTGTGCAAAAAGGACTTAACTTGAACTGCAGATGATCAGTGTGCTTGTGGATCAACGTCTGCCGTCTGACTCTGAAGGTATATATGGCCAATTGTCGGACTGCCTGTTAAACATGCAATAGCTTAGCGGAGAGAGTGATGCAACACCCAATCATCACCCGATTGCCGAAAAAAGTATGGTAACTTTTTTATTTTTCTTCTCTGGTCCAAAAGTAGGGTATCGTTGAACTTGTGTCATTGAATCGGGATTTTGAGTATATATCTGAACTCGGTCCCCTGAGTTCAGATATATACTCAAAATCCCGAAATTCCATAGGGAGTAATCTATAGCAGGGGTGGCCAACAAGTCGATCGCCAAGCCAATTTTGGTCGATCGCTAGCGATGTCTTGACTTAATGTATTATATTTGTAACCAAACGCAACTGTATGCATGCATTTATGACTCGACTCATAAGCAGTGAGTACACTTCATACTGAAACAGTGTATGAACATAGTATGTATTTCACACTTCCCCCTCCCCACTTAGACTATGCCTATGATAACAAGTCGATCGCGACACATTTTTACGATAAAAAGTAGATCTTATGCGCACAAAAGTTGGCCACCCCTGATCTATAGTATATCTGTTAAATTAAATAACAAAAATTTATTAATATAATTGGGCTATAATTTGAAAAATTTGTAGACCTATAAATTTCCACTGTTGTCCATCCATTCACTTGTCTGTTCTTCCTTAATCTCAAGAATCGAGTTAGATAGATGAAAGCCGAGATCAGACATGGAAAGCTTAGGGGTAGGAGGCTTCAATTAACTACTGTATATACAAACTTCCACTGCAAAGTGGAAATCACATTATTTCAATTAAAAAATTTTTCCCTGAAAGGAGTTAGAAATTCAGTGGTTCTTAATCAGTATTGCAATAAATTATGAAACAGTGTACTAGCTGAATTATGATTAGATAAACTTTAGCATACATTTGCAGTTTACAATGCAGATAAGACACAACTTGCATTTTGCAGTGAACTTCTCTTGTTACCCTTGCAAAGACAAGAAACTCAAATATTATATTTAAACAATATTTTTTACATAGAGAATCCAAAGTTTCAAAAATATTGCAGGCAATGTTAAAATCTATACTACACCAAGTTGTACAAATGTTAACTTATATCAAGTCAAGATAATTTAAGATGCTTTTTTTAAAATTTCAATATCTATGGAAGCTCAGTATAAATCTTTGCTTTTGCATGCTGAAGTAAGATTATTATTCATGGCCATGTGCTGTGTCTAATTTTAGTACTTAAGAGTGAGTCATTGGCCTTTTTCTAAAACGAAGATATAAAATGTCTTAAAAATGATATTTGGATTGTTAAAATGGCGTACTTAGCCAATAGTTTTAATTATCGTATTTTACGGACTATAAGACGCACTTTTTTCTTCGAAAAATTGCCTCCAAAATTCAGATGCGTCTTATACTCCGTAGCGTCTTATAGGTATTTTTTAAAAAAAATTGCTTAAAAATTAAGGTGCGTCTTATAGTTCGTAAAATACGGTAGTTGAATAGCTTAATACAAATATCCAAGGAACACATGAAAATATTTTGATATCCACTGATAAACATTGTCATTTCAGAAAAAGTATCACTGAAAAATTGCATATCATAAAAAATATAAACTTCATAAAAATGCTGAGGGAATTATTTCCATTATAACAGAATATTTAATACTGTTGAAAGAAAAGATTGCAAGTTACTTTCCTTCCTTAAATATAGAAAATTATGACTTAATACAAAATCCATTTGGTGCAGTTAATACATTGAGTTGTGAATTTTCTAATCAAGAACAACTTGTCAACGGATGGTACATTAAAAATGAAATCATCTGAAATAACTCTTGAGGAATTTTGGATTTTTGTCTAATCCGAATAACCAGCTCTCAACACAAGGCACTAAAAATTTTGTTACAGTTTTCAACATATTTGTGTGAGCTCAGATTTCACATTAACCAACATAAAAAACTCAAAAAACGAGAAACTTACTAATACAGTATAGATGAAGTGAGGATAGCTGTATCATATAGTTTTTGCAGATTGATGAAATCTGCAAAAACCAACAAGCTCATGTATTGCATTACAATTGACTTAAAGAAGATCCATTTTGTAAAAGTTTTATATTTTAGTTACAGTTTTTTCAAATATAATTTTTAAATTATTTTTTTGACTTATGTATTCTGTAATTCATAATTTTTAATGAAAAGATAAGTTCATGCATATTTTTGTTATTCTGATCTCAGTGATTTTGCTGTTCTGCAAATTTTTCTGATATTCAAAAATGTTTCAAGACTTCAAAAAGGTTAAGAATCACTGAGATAGATGACTGGTAAGACTCAATTGCTAACAGGAAGAGTATGATGTACAGGGGCAAGACACTTAATTTGAAGTGGAGAGCATACATTTTAAATTAAATTAATTAAAAATATGATTAAAAATTGCAGCCGAATGTCACAATAAATAATTGCTCATATTGTATATAATATTACAACTGGGAGATTCATGATGGGCAAAAGAAACTTAAAAATTTTTGCACAGTTAGCAAGTATACTATTTGGTGGATATACATATACACACACACACACCAATATTACATATATATGAAGCGTGCAATGCCATTTTTCTCAAAATACGTTTTATTGAAGAAATGAATTTTAAATGCAATGTTTTTTCCTACAAAAAAATATTGTGGCGATAGTGGCGCTCTAAGTGGCTATATTTTGAAGATGAATTTATGTGCAAGCCATAACGTTTTAAGTGACAAAGTGCAAGCCATGTGACTTTTGGCACATAAAATGTTACAGTTTACATTTACATCATTTTGTTATTCCAATTTGTAACGAAGTGAGTTTTTAACACAGAACCGGATAACTGAATCCCAGTTTATTAATAGTTAACCTGTATCACCTTATTATTTGATATTTCAGAATGATATTCGGACTTCCATTAATCTTTCAAATTTGAAGTTTTTAAATACATTTTAACTTTTATTACACTAAATTAATACCTTATTGTTTATATTTTCCTTTATTTATCATAATTATATTACAATTAATAAAGATTACAGTCCAGTTCAAGTACCAAAACTGTGGGCCCAACATTGCTGAAACCAGGAAACAGTCATTAATAGATTATTGCCAGTTTTTAATGTTAAAATTGTTATTGAATTTGTAAATTGTGTTTAATAATTTAAATGTAAGTTTTTGGTATTCAAAACTGTTTTTCAGCTGTAGAAACATTAATTTTATGATTGCAAATTGTTTTTGGCATTTACAACTTTATGCACTTGCACAATTTTGGTATTTACAACGTTATGGCTCTAACCATGTTTTTAAACTTTTTTTTGTTTTCTTACCATCATACTTAGGTGTTTGAAATTAAACCCAATGTTTTATTCCAAAGTGTAAATTGTTAAAATAATTTTTATAGCATTTGATTAAAGTTTGTTCATTAGAAAAAGTGTTTTTTCTCTCTCCTGAAAAGTTTGATTTTTGGCATTTACAACATTATGGCATTGCACACTTCATATAGTAAATATAAATATGGTTAAGACATGGGGTACCAGTTAAAGTTAGGAGCTGTCCATAAATTATGTTCACATTTTTCTTGAAATTTTTACTCCTCTCTCCCATTGTCCAAGTTTCTGTAACTTCTTCCCCTTTTTGGACGTCCAGAAAACCACCCTCAAAATTTTTATCACTCTATGAATAATAAAATATATAAATTGTATAAAATTTAATGAAATAAAATGGACGTCCATTAAAATTTAACTTGTCATAACTCCCAGTGTGGACGTTATTTATGGACAGCCCCAAGTTATTTTCAGCTTAGGAAATGTTTGGAGCATCTTACTGTTTAAATGTTTGTTAATTAATTATAAAATCGTTCTTTTTAACTCGTTTCTTTAAAAAATGTTATTTAAATTTATCGGTAATAGGTCAATAGAAAAGAATTGCAATTTTAATAAATTAAAAAAAAATCTTCTATTTTGTCTATTATTCATCTTTTATTTTGTGCCCAGTTGATGTGTCCCATCAACTGATATTTTGAAATAATTGTAATTTTGTAAAGTATACTAATAGTGGATTTTTTTGTTGTAATTGCTGAATCAAAATTGGTAACATGAGTTTTATACTAATTATTATTGTTTAAATTTTTTTTCATGCATAAAATAAAAAATTCTTCTCTTGTTACCTCACAGCCTTGCCAAGTAAGGACAAGGACTCGAGGATACAGGATTTCTGAACATACTGGTATGTCAGTGGCGTGCCGTGACGTTTGATGATAGGGAAGCTGTTTCTCTCTAAGAAGCCGACTTCCAGGGGCAATCAGTTAATTGCGCGTCAGTGATGGTCTAGGGTCCATTCGTAGGTGCGTGGTGGCGGAAAAGACAAAGACGACAAGTATCTGACAAAAACCGTTTATTTTAACATAAAATAAACATACACTATGTACAAAATAGTTTGCTTTAGGACAATCAGTTGTTCGGACGTCCTGGGCGCCAATGTGGTTCTTTGATTGTCCATCGAAGGTGGTCCGGGGACAGTGGCTTTGACAAGTCTGTAAGGCACGGGGAGACTTCGTTCGTTGGCGTCGGGGACACGGTCTAAGTCCGAAGTGGCACGGGTTACAGGTTGGCATAATAGACGAGAAATTGTTTTTTTTTTCCGCGCATTGACACACGGCGTTTTGGTTATTCGTACCGTTAACCGACTGCGAGGTGTCCTCGATTGTCGGGATTATATCAATCTCCGTTCTTTTCGTCCATTTCGGTTGGTCGTTCTCTCTCAATTACGCTTCCCGAGTGGTTGGTCCCTCGTTACTAAACGTAACGATACTCTAACCTGGAGCGCGAGAAAAGTCAAAATCGAATTTGAATTCGATCTTCCACCGATCATAGGACTTCTTTCCGCGATATATGGTTAAATATTGCGATTCACTACGTAATTTAGATAAATCAAAAAATTTCCCATAAAATTTACTTAATTTATAGAATTAAAACACACTTGGAAAAATTGTTTTTTATAATAATAAAATTATTAACATCTAAAAGTGATAAAAATTCTAAAGATTTTGTCTGAAAATCAGTCAATATAATTACAGTATGATTAAAAGAAAATTATAATTAAATATAACTTTGCAAAGAAACTTGCATAAAAATAACATTGAATACTCTTTACTTTTTAAGTCTTAAAACAATTTACGTAATCAGCTCTCTGCCAGTGGCTAAGGGATAGAAGCGTTTTTTTTTTTTTTTAAACTCTTTCCGCCCTGTAGGCACTAAGAGGGCCTCTTATAGTAGGCCCATTATGGGTTCGGCCAGGCCCACAATGGGGCGACCGGGTGGTGAGGGACGGGGCCCGACATATCCGAACGGACCACCCCCCCGAAAAATTCCTGGGGATTTTTCGACCCGTTCGGATTCGATCCCGGGTCCCCCAGAGCGGTAGGCTGCCACCTTGACCGCTCGGCCATCCGGCCGCTGGGATAGAAGCGTTGGAAGCGTTATACGATATTTTGATGTGCAGCTTCCACCAGCTAAACCAGGTGTGGTTGGTGCTCTGTAAAGCGCATGCGCCAATGCCTATAATCTGGCTGCTTTACACCATTCTGTTATTTTCGCCGTGGAAGCTGCCCCGGTTTCGACAATACAGCGCTTCCATTCCGCCACTGATATTCGAATATACAATAGCAATGTTATCGTTTTTTTCACATGTAGTATAGAAATTTGTAATAAGATACATAATACAGTTATAATAAAATATTAATTTTAATTAATTCAAAGTACGTTAAAATATGAAAATTTATATTTTAGAAACTACAAAGGAAGGTCATTGGAAGGTGGCACGCGCCGCTTCCACCGCTTCCAATGACGGCACGCCACTGATTAATGGGTATATTCTTTTATTCCTTCACGCGCGCGGAATTTATTTAAAAATTCCGGCAGAACGCGTTTATGTATTCTGGCTGGAGTGCGCGACATCGGACGGCAAAAACGGCTGTTTGTAGTAGTAGGTTACCATGGAAAGCAACGTGTCATCTGTCGCTCGGATAGTTTCGTTTCGGTGTCCGCTGTACGGTTTTATGAATGAAAATTTAGTTGTGAATTCGCGTATTAGTGCACGCGCCGATGAAATTATCTCGAATTTTTTTCGAATGGTAGCTGGCATTCTAATTTTTTCGTGGTTATTTTGAATGCTCTGTCGGCAAAACAATCAATTTTAAGGTTAAATTTTATAATTGGGAGCCTGCTTTTAATTTTGAAATATGCGTTTTTACAGGCAAAGTAGATCCTTTCATCACGACGCCGCCATCATTTTCTTTCGCCGTTGTTTTCAAATGCCTACAAACAGCAGCGCACGTCCGTGATAATAATGATCGCTCCGCGTCTCCGTCAAGGAACGCGTCCAATGTCCTTCATACTACTACTAGGGTGGTTAACAGTCATACGAAATGGCTTCCCAGACCAGTATGCCAGCAGTGGGAGCAGGGTGCTGTTCAAGACTAAAGGCGGGATCACTATTTTTTCTGTATTCTTCATCATCTGTTCCCAAACAGAATTAGGATTCATTACCAAAGACAATACTATTTGATCCCAGTCTGTGGCAGTTTATGCTTTTCTGTCAAGGCACCACTGCAAACAAAGTCGATGTTATTGAGATGCCAATGAGAAGAGGCATAACAGTCACTGTGCATGCAAATTTGTTTTTCAAATATCCCCACAAAAAACCACGACGACGACAAATCATGCGATCTTGCAGGCCAAGAAATATCACCATTCTTGAAGATGACACGAACGGAAAACAACTGTCTTAGCAATCGTGGATATTCTGGCTGTATTAGCTGTCGCCGAATCTTGTTGGAATCGTGTGTGATCATTAGCAAAAGGAAATTTGGCTAATTCTTGTCAAGCTGCAAGCGGTATGCAAAGAATCGTGGACTAAGTCAATCAACATTTTCTGGGGTACATATAGTTCTTGCTGCTCCTGAAGGCTTCTTTTTTAGTGCAGAATCAGTTTCCTCAAAGAAACTAATTCTGCACTAAAATATTTATAAAAAGTTGTTAATCCGTGTCATAATGGCATGTCTACACGGCACTGGATTATTTCAATGGATGTTGAACCGGCGGCGAAATAACTGTGAAGTGGCCACGATACAATCACTATTTTTATATGTCTGAATCGTGAACAGACACTGCGCACTTGTCCATTGGTTTTTGATTACTCTTGACAACAAAGCATCGGTGGGCAAGTTTGCGCCATCCCGAAAAAATCAACTTTGAAAATCTCCCGTTTCTCTGCTCACCCCGTACTTTGCTCGAGAGATCAAAAACTCCTGACATTTCCGGATAAATAAGAAAACAGGCACAGCGTCCTTTGAGATCTCGGCGATGCGAAGAAGGAATTTGAAAACGGTTTTGTCATCTCGTAGAGAAAAAAGTCGGAAAGATGCGACGGTTATCATCATTTTTTTTCGAAGAAGAATTTCCAATGCGTTTCATATTGTTAACTTTAGTTTTGAATAAGAAACTGGAAGCAATAAAAACTTATACTTCGTGCCAACTAATAATGGGGCAGTGGCGTAGCGTAGTGGGGGCGGCAGGGGCGGCCCGCCCCGGGCGGCACTTTTATTGGGCGGCAAAATTTCACAAAAAATAATAATATCATGCAAAAATAACTAAATAAGGGGGCGGCGAAATTTTCCTCCGCCCCGAGCGGCTGACACCCACTGTAATGGGGTAAAACATAATAATGTACTTTTACCGCCAAGAACACGAAAGATCGTTTTTAATTTCGGAGATCATGCATACATGTACAGCACAGTTTAAGGGATTTCGCGAAAGTAAATCATTGGCGCGATTAGGAGGAAGAGGAGGCGGGCCAAGACACTGTCTACGTCAAGGTCTATATAAGGTCAGGACACGCGTGTGGAGCCGCCATTTTGGGACTTTTTTAGTCGCTTGTTTAAACGAGCAGTCAGTTTTATACGATATTAATTTAACTAAAATTGCATAAATTAGTTTAATGTCGTATAAAACTGACTGCTCGTACAAGTTTGTTTTAAACATGCGACTCAAAAAAACCCCAAAATGGCGGCTCCATGTCCGTACGCGTCCTGACCTTCTTATATAGACCTTGGTCTATATAAGAAGTGGTGGATTTTTTTTTTGTGGCACACGAATGTTCTTATAAGTCTACTCGCTAGTCATCTGAATGAACTTAGAAAACACTAGTATTTGCAGAAACTTTTTAAAAGTTTATTCAATCTCAGGAGATCCATGAATTGTTGTACACGTAATGAAAGGGAAGGTCTTACAAAAACATATACAAGGTGTGAAAAATAGATCAAAAATGTAAACGAGATTTATAGATTGCTTCTTTCTTGGTTCAAGTTGATCTCTATTTCGTTCTCCGTGTTTCATTCACGATACAATGTAATCATCATCGATTGCAATGAATAAGTGATTCGAAGTATTGACGTTGATGTAAAGAGGAAACCTGACCAATTAATTCACTCTATTTCCGATAAATTAATAATTATATACAAAATGATTTTTAAATAGAAATTGTTTTATAACGTCTTATCATTTTAAAATTCTTACATAAACTTGTAATTTTAATTGGCAAACCGTTTAAAGGTGCCCTCTGACGACGAAAGCAAACAACTCGACACATGCTTCAGTATGAAGTTAAGGATGGATTTATTAAAATTTCTTAGGTGTAGCCGAAGCCGAATTTCTCATAAAATTCGATTGTTTTGTATTTCTTCTGAATGTAATGAAGTAAAACACGACGAGTCGAAGAAACGTTACGTTTCTCATCTTTTGTGTTCCGGAAGAGATGCTTCTGGTATTTATTTAGCTGTTTCACCTAATTTAAATCCAAATCATATTATAGAAAGTAGCAATGAGGTTGTACAACTCATTAAAAGTAGAGGCATTTCCATAGATATACAAGTACTAGCCGAAAGACTCAAAATGATTAAAAAATTACAGGTAAAAATCAAAAACTTCAAGCAAAGCGAAAGAGACATTGGAAACGAACTGAATAAACTCTCAGATGGGGAGAAATCTTCATTTCAGGGGTCCGAATTAATAAAGAAACAAACGGAATTAAGAATTAAATTGAAAACGTTAACAAAACAACTGTGGGATTTAGAAGATGCTGCAATCCCAGATTTATTAAAAATTCCGAATACTTTACATCCGGATGTAACTTTGGAAAATAAGGTGATAAATCGATACGGTCGTCCTAACAAATTTAAATTTACCGTGAAAGCACATACCGAATTGGGTAAATTAAATAGATGCTTGAAATTTACGCCGTTTCGTTCGTATTACCTCCTAAATGAGGCGGCCAAACTCGAATTTGCACTGACTAAGTATTTTACCGATTGTCTGACCGAGGCCGGATTCGTTAACGTTGTCGGACCCGACTTTTGTAAACAAGTCACTTTAGAAGGATGTGGCGAGACGCCCGAAGATATTTGTCAGATGATAACCGTAGAAAAAGAAGGTCAGTCGTACTACGTTACGGGAAATGCTTCGTTACCGTCGTTTATTGCGCCGTTAGCCAGAACTCTCACGAACAAATCGTCCTTACCTCTCTGCTATTTTAATATTGGTCGCTATTACAAATCCCCCGACGGCAGAACGGACGATACGCTTTTTACCGTTTGTCAGGATGTTATTGTTAAAACCCTTATATCTACTTTACCTTCAGAATTCATGGATCAGTTTAGTCGGCTCTGTGAACTAATAGACCGGTGTTATAGAGAAATTGGTATTCCGTACCAAACTGTACAAGTATCTTCTTGTAAATTGGAAAGAGCAGAAAATTTAAGAAGAGAATATGAACTGTGGTCTGTACATAAAAATGAATTTGTAACTGTTGGACATATATCAGTTTGTACAGACTATATAAGTAAAAGACTAATGATAAAATATGGAAAGGGTAAAAAATCAGAAAATTATGTATATATCATTGAATCCACAATAGCATCACTTCCTACATTGATTGGTTGCATTATGGAAAATATGCAAACAATAGATGGGACATTTTCAATTCCAGATGTTCTTATACCTTATTTTAATAATATAGTATAAAATTACGAACAATAAACTGTAAATATGCCAATAGATCCTGTTTTTATAGAACTTATAGTTATAAGCAATTATAATAAAATTTAAATGTTACAATATTGTCAATAATGTCTTATTTTGTTATATTCATATACTAATTTTCTTAACAGCAAACTTTCCTTTTCAGAAAACTGAAAATAAAGGAATAATTCCTTAAAATAAATAAAAAATTATTCAAAGAAATGTAATGGATTAAAGTAAAAATTTATTACTTTACCAGCAAAGTTTTTCACATTAAAGTAATATTTTAAAAAATTACATAAATTACATTAAAAGATTTATTTTAAATTACTATAAAATTGATTCATTTTAGTATATTGAGTAATATTACAGTCCACCCAGTACAATTAACTGTATTTTCCGTAAAGTTCATAAATTCAATATATATTTATGATCTCTGAAATAGCCAGTTCTCTTATAGCTTCCCTTTCTATATAGCAAATTCCAGGAACTAGTGAGTGCTTAAAATTTTTGATATAATTTCATTACGAGATTTCTATATTTCTGCAATAGATACTTTTAATTAATAATTGATAAACATATAAATAATAGAAAATAATTGATATATATTAATTATTTTCTATTAAAAGCAGATGAACATTCTCATGTCATTCTATTTTGTTTTTGTATCATCTCTTAATATCAAGTGGTTTGAAAAAATAAAAGGTGAATTTCGAATTTTGAGAAGGATACTTGATCACAGAAAGAGCAATTAATAGAATAAATATTTTTATATATTTAAATACAATACAAAAGCTTATATGCAATTTAACCTTTTATGTTAGGATATCAGAGGAAAAAATTACAGTAGAGTTTTTAGCTCACCAACAGTCATCTCAGCTTTATCCCACAATTGTAATAAAGTGGAGTGTCAAGAACTGTTCACTATAGAAACTAAGCAAGAGATAATAGCCAAGGTAGAGAGTAGGCAGTAATTTAATTTGAAGTTTGATAATTTGTATGATTGTTTTTTCTTATTTCAATATAGAATAGTTTTTGTAAGTCATTTGGTGTTAAAAGCTAGAGGTATGTTGGTATTTATTTTTTATTTGACTTTTTCAATTAAAATTTGTGCAAATAATATAAGTTTATTAAATTTTGTTGATAAACCAAAAAATGAACTTTTGTAAGTTAACTAAAGGATTAACTAAAATCAAAGGTTTTTGTTTAAACACATCTTATTGTATTAATTGGTTTATCATATTATTTTTCTTGTTCTTAAGGACTAGAATCAATCTTCCATTTTTATATTAGGATAGTACCTTTTTTTCTTACATGGGTTTTTCACAGACTTTTCAAGAACATATCTATGTTTTAAAAACAGAATTTGAAGTAATTGGAAAAAATTTTCTAAATGCTAAATTCTAAGTTAAATAGGTGTATTTATTTAATAATTTCTAAAGAGATTTCAAGTTGACATCACCTGTGATGTCGTGAGCATGCGTAATTGTTCGGCACCATCTTTGTGGTTTGTTTACATTTTATTTGTGTTTATCCATTGTTTTAGCTGGAGCTCTTGTGTTGTTTATTCGTTGCAAATATCACTATGATGAATTGTTGTGTAATCGGGTATAATACTAGTTCACTTAAGAAGGAACAAAGAAATATCATTTTGTAAAATTCCCAGCATTATTTGTCATCAAGGATCCCAAACCGAGGAGCTTTCATGACGAAGGCAATCTGCATGGCTCTCGAGAATCAATCAGAAAAATTCAATATGGATAAAGTGAATGTCAATACATGAGTTTGTTAGAAACATTTCATTTCAGGTAAGCAATAAACAAGGTTGCTAGTTATCAATAAATGATTAGATAAACTTTTGCATGAGTATCATAAAGTGTGTACAAGCTGGTTGCATAAATCCTTTTGTTAATACTGGCAAAATAAAGTTAAATAATTTTAACAACTGCAAATTTTAGTTTGAATAGACAGTAATTGTGTTCTAACTTTATTTTTCATCTCTCAATTTGTTTTCTTAGTGTCTGCTTGTGATAAATATACAGTAGAGTTAATATTAAAGTGTTAAGCAAAGATAATCACTTAGCAGATGAAGAATTAGAAATGCATTTTGAACCAATTGCCCTTCCGGTATAATTTACATAAATAAAGGTGTGTGTACTTTTAAAGATATAAACCAATAATTTTCATTGGTCACTTACAAATAGCTAAATTAGGTTGTTTTGTTGAGCAACATTAACATTTCTTTAAGATGCTACTTTTTACAATGATTTTTTTACATTAGCAATAACTAATCATTACTTAGTACCCTTCAAGTTGTTTCTGACAAATTCTCATTTATTATTTTTATATAACATACTGTAATGATAAGTTCTTTTTAATATTAATAATTTTATATATATTAACAACAATAATTTAAATTTAAATTGTCATAATAATAAATTAGTGAAAAAGATTTTTATTCCTAAGGAAAACCTCCTCATATGGTCATCACCAGACTGATTGCCAACATTATACATGGGGTATGAGAGTGGTTACAACCCAACCGCATAACATGAGTGTTATGAAAGAGCACATAATCAGGAGAAATCCAACCACTTACAAGATAGTTATGGGCCTCTAAAGATTTGTAAGCTTTCATTTGTAAAAGAGTGTAGTAATTTGTTGTCAAAACCAAATACTTTATGATGTCACAAAATTCTACTTTAGGCCACAACTCTTGATCTACAACAAAGATGCTGCTTCGTATGGATCGATACCTTGACATAATGAAACTTTCTCTTCATACAGCATCTTTCCTGTCAGATAGAGAATAGCCTGCCAGAAAAGCATCTTTTTAAACTTTGTTTTTGATATAAAAACACTGCAGTTCTATTAAGTTTAAATAGAAAAAAGTGCTGCCAACTTGTCAAATAAATCACATGCAAGCTAAGCAAGCAGAAGCTATACCAAAAACATGGCAAAGAGGCAGAACAAACATGCATTTTATCATGTGTCATGCAACCTTGAAACGTCTCTATACATACCACTTGTTTTGTATTGGTTAAAAATATTTTTGATAATACAGTGGGTGATTGTTTAATAAACAGTTTGGATTGTGTACAAATCGAACAATGAAACTTTTGCGAAAACTTTTTATGTTCGGACAACAAACACGTATTCGGATAATGAACACTTGACAAGAAGTGATGCTGCGTTTAAGATTTATAAAACTATATTTTAATGGCATCTATACATGGTTAATGGAATGAGACTTTCACAGTTGTATACATAAACTTTTTTACAATAGTTAATTTCTATTCTCTGAAGTTTTGCAAGTGCTTTTCTGAACATTTTATTTAAAAAAACTGATAATATTATGAGGCCTAAAAAAGTGGAATGTCAAGAACTGTGTTCACTATAGAAACTAAGCAAGAGATAATAGCCAAGGTAGAGATTAGGCAGAAGATGTCTGATATTGTAGGCAGATGACTTCTACCTGTTGAAGTCATCTTCAATTTTAGCTAAAAAAGATATAACCAAAGAGACTCAAGCAGATAAAGGAGTAATGAAGATCGCATCTGAGAAACAAAGATGTGCCATCCATGAAAAAATGGAGAAATTGCTTTTAGTTTGTTATTACATGTAAATAAACATAGTATGAAAGGATATAATTTATTTATTTTTTGGGGTTCCCAAAAAGAATTAATCAAATTCCCAGAAAAATCTATGATAAATTGATAATTGGTTAACGAACAATTCGGATAGTGAACATGGTTTTGGAACGAATTATGTTCGTTAACCGATCACCCACTGTATAAATAATTTATCCACTTTGATATCATATATTAGAATTAAACAAAATTAAATATTTTCCAATCTCACTAAATTTTATATTCAGTATATTAAATATTTCTTTAAAATTTAAATAAAAATCAATGTACAGGATAATTCAAAAAGAATTTTACAACTTTGAAAGTAATAGAATTTTAATCAGATTTACAGAATTGGTTGAGGCATTATTTATAGCAAACACATCAAGTTTTACCTCAAATAGTCATTTTAGTTTGATGTGAATGCCATTGATGATATGACAGATATCTCACTGAATTCCATTTCTTATCAAACTAAACACCATATCTGTTGTCACTTTAGTATCTCCACTTTAGTATTTGCAGATACTAAAGCCAAAAACAAGACCGCTGGTGATTTAAGTTTTGAACTTGGTAATATTTGCATGCAAGGTGGAATAAACACTAGATATTAAATACAGTATAATGAAACCTTGGAAGAAAAACTTGAGATATGTCAAATCTGGGAAACAATATGGCTATGTTATTTCACCTGTTTAACCAAACCTGAAACATTTGTTGAGAAAATCCCAGACATCTGATACCTCTCTAGTTTTTCTTCTAGAGTGGCAAACCTATGGCACATAACATATCATACAATTTCAATTTATCATCTGTCTTTTTCAATTATTCTTTCAGTTATCAACCAATCATTCTTTTTTCAATCAGATTTTTTACATTTATTCTAATTAAAGCATACGAGGTCTGTTCAAAAAAGTTTCCGAACTTTTTGAATAGCACGCCTCCAATTGGTTATTTTTTAATCCGCTTGAAGGCGTTGTGTCCGCAGAAACCTCTTCAGTAACCTCCTTCAATCCGTTTGTTGATATCTTGTTTTGGTGATTAGTTACAGCCGTTTATGTGAAGATTAGGCAGAAGATGTCTGATATTGTTTGTGGGGTTCGGCAAAAAAATCGGATCTGCGGAAATGAGCTCGGCATTGTTCTGTGAAATTATGTGTGAAATTCGGGAAATCCTTCAGGAAACTTTTGAGTTGATTACCAAGGCTTATGGTGAGGGTGGGTGAAACGTCCCTGCCCCAAAAAAGCTCGACAAGTTCACTCAAATGTTAAGGTGATGTTGACTGTTTTTTCGATGCAAAGGGGGGCCAGACAGTCAACTTGGAGTACTACCTGGAAATGAAATGCCTAAGAGACAGAATCAGACTAAAATGACCCGAACTTTGGAGGAACAGCGAGTGGTTTTTTTACCACAACAACGCACTGGCTCATTTGTCCCTCAGAACTTGTCAGTTTTTGGCCAAAAACAAGACCGCTGTGCTTTCCCACCCACCCTACTCACCTGACCTGGCCCCATGCAACATTTTCCTGTTCCCCAAATTAAAAAACCCACTCAAAGAAAAAGATTTGCCACCATTCCAGAGATAAAGACAAATTCAACAGAGGAGCTTATGAACATTCCGCACTCCAGGACTGTTTCAAAAAGTTGGGGAGGAGATTGCTTTGAAGGGGACCCTGACCAATAAATTGTAAGAAGTATTTTTTTTGTAATAAATAAAGTTCAGGAACTTTTTGAATGGACCTTGTATTTATTTAATTTCTTTAAATATTGTTATTCAAACACCCGCTGATTGCATCTGATGGTGAGATTTTGGTCGTTGATAGCATGGCGTAGTCTGGTAAGGACGGCGTTGTGGCATTCGGTCGCCAGGTGGAGGTTCCTACCACAATGGTTGAGCACGTGGGCTAGCGTTTCTTTGGGGTACCCGCAACGGCGACATTTGGTTGACATATTACCAAACCGACGGTGGCCGTGCAGGGGGACGACGCTTAGACGAGCCCTGTGTATAAACCTCCAGTCGGCGAACGAAGTATAGTGGCCGTTTTGAAGGAAGTGGTTGCTAGCATGGTGTTGTGCGGTGAGCTTAAAAGCCTTACCTTGGTCTGGTTTTTGGAGTAACCTGCCAAGGAGATGTTTTTTGGCTAGGTTGGTTAAGGTTTTGGAGGTAGCGTGCTTGGGGATGGGGAATCCTGCTGAGGTGATGGTTATAGTGCTGTTTAGGAGGGCCCAGCTGATGTTCATGGTTTTTTGGAGCCTGCGTGTGGCCTTTCTGAAGGCGGGTCCTATTGCTTTATCTAATACACTTGGCAAGATCTTCTCTGCCTGCTTGGCCAGCAGGCTACTTGCCTTTTCCTGACATTTATATCACTACACCATGGATAAATTTTGCAATAAACTTTCAATATAATTATTTGATACTTTTTATTATAAACATTATTTCAATTTGACAAGCATAAAAATAATCAGTGTCAATAAATATTAAAAAAATCTCTCATTATAAAATTGAAAATTTTTTGATATGTCATTTACAGTGTTAATTATTAAATTTCATGTTTTAATATCAAACGGAAAAATATAAATTTTAATATTACAAGTACTTACGATATATTTACATGGAGAGCGTACATCATAAACTTAATTGCTGAAATGAGCCATATATTGTAACTATTAACTAAAATTTAATTGTCAGATAATTTTGTCAACACATATATTAAATCAATTTACATTGAAACATTTAAAAAAATTAACTGAAGTTATTTTCTTAGTTGACAGAATCAAAACCAGATTTAGCTGTAAACAATCTTTATTTTGAAAATTGTATGAACTGTTTTATAAAAAAAATATGAACAATAATTTCTGTAGTGAAATATTTAGGCACTGGATTAATATGACTTGCTGAACTGTAACTGAAATTATAGAAAACTTTAATATATGTAATTAAAATGAAATTATTTAAGTTATAAATTAAAAAAACAAATACCTTATTGGAATTTTAATTTAAAAATGGTGTATCTAATGCTCCAAAACCAGCAGCAATTCCAGTTTCATTTGAGTCAACAGTTTTGCTTCGTAAGATATAACCAGCATCAAAATTATGTAGAATTGAATCTTTACTTCTAATATAAATAAAATAATTCAATATGATTTTCATTTGCATTATTATTATTCTAAATTTAAATATGAGAGTAGGAGAAATACCCTAAAATTACTCCAAATATTCCTAATTCACAAATAACCTGACAAGGAATTGCATCTTTATTCCACTGAATGATATAATTTTCTACAGATGGTGAATTGATTAATTCCATGAGAATATAGCCTTCTCTTTCTTTAGATGAAGATATTTCTTCTAATACTTTCTTCACATTTTTACCATAAACATTATGACCTGAAAATATAAATTTTTAGTCGTTATTACATTCTTAAATGGAAAGTATTTTTGCTATTTTATATTTTTAAATGTTTGTTTTAGATTTTGAAAAGGTACTCCCAGGAAATTTACTATGTAAAAATTCACAATGAAGCAATGCATAAAAATCCTTGAATTTTATTTTTAAAACCAGCACTTCATTGCTCTAATACATAGAGCATATGTGCATTTGCCCAATTTGACAATGTCAGACATATTTCTTTTTTCTTCTGAAGGACCACATGTATGTCATTAAGCTCCTAACCATCCTGTATTTGAATTATTCCCCAAATCTTTTCTTTAAGTACTGGAGGCAAATATATCAAACACTGTTATGGAAAATGCCATAGAAAGAACCCATGCTTGCAAAGTGAAGAATGGAGGTCATTTACATGGCATCGTTAGTACATACATACATTATACATTAGTCATTTACATCAGTGTGTCTGTTGAAATTTGATTTCAAAATTACTTTTAAACATTTTAGAGAACTTATTTTTAAAAAGTGATGTTTATATAGATAAAAAATGTCATAAGTAAAACTACTAGTCTGTGCACTGTATAGCTATCAAATAAAGTTGTCATCCTCATCATAACTTAAATTAATATATTATTTTTTATCAATGCAAATGACAGTTGATTACATGATTGATGATTTTAATATATTTAAAATTGAAAGCTAATATTCTTTGTAACTAGTGAGGAAGCTTACCTTAACAACAGTTTCAATGAAAAACTTTTTTCCTTATTACTTATGTATACAGGATACTGACTATTTAACTTCTCTCTCTCTCTCTTTTTTTTTATTTTCAATTTCTTTGTCAATGGCTTGGAGTTCAATTTTTGCAACTGAATTTTCTGTTTTTTCACTTTGAGTTTTTTCAGCTTCTTAGCAGTTATCTTACTTTTCTTGTTTTCCTCATTTAAATCTTATTTCATTTCTTTCAAAGCTTCACTTCTCTTGCTCAATGTGCTTTTCATAGCAAGTATCATTTTCTTGTTCACCCAAATTGTTCACTACATGAACTATATCATAAACAATCATTGATAGCTTCTCAGCAATTGTTTATGAAACAATTCATGCAATACGCATTATCATATTTGTGGGTACTGAGGAGGTACAACGAAGTCGGACTGCCGTCTAATTTCGGCTAACAAGTTGGAGGGACTTGCCCACGAGTCAGAGATGGCTTATTTGTCAGTAGGGTTTCCCGCAGGGACAGGACTTCTTCTTCATCCGGTCAAGTGTAGGAGGGAAGGTGGAGTCGTGGTAAGGCGATAGGCGAATATTCGAGCAAACAAGACACCATTTAACAGGATAATAACAATTTATTGGAACCAAGAGAAAACGTTACAAATGTCTAATATATATATCTATATATCCCTAACACGCGAGGAGAGAGAGAGTTCACATTGGTGGGTTCCATACCTCTTAGAGAATCCGATTTTGTATAGAGTAGTTCTGAATTCTAAATCCGTAGGATATCCAAATTCCTTCGATGTAAGAGACAGTAATTCCTTAGGGCAAGAGACACAAGGCACAAGATAACTCTTTTGGCACAAGTGATGCTGGACGACGATCAACTCCCCTGAGGGGGGGAAGGAAGCATCTTATATAGCTTTTTGATGGGAAAATCGGTCACGTGGATGTGATCGGGCCATAGGTGTTCCTGGGATTGGAAACAATACAGCGAATTTGGGCGCTAACTATAAACTTACATTGCAAGATGATCTGTACTCAGCGTAAGAACAATGGATAGTTGACAATTATACGGCCGGGGATGCATATTTTCTCGGCCAGGACATTTTCTAGCGAGGATGTTTATAATAGGAAAATTCTCAATTCAATATAGGGAACAATTATTATAATTTTACATTCAGGGGAATTTCCAGATCTCACATATTGAACAGTGAAAGAATTGTATCATATTGAAAGTCATTCATTCTTTTAGACTTTCTCTAAACAAAGTATTTTTAAATTATATGCAATCATTTGGAAATATTGCTTTATTTCCTTTTAATAGCTTATTTATATAAATTTTTCAATTTTAGTTTCTTTTATCCAGCAAGCTAGAATACCAAGTTAGTGGAAACTTCAAATATGACAGCTTCACAGTCGGTCATGTTTAAATAGTTTATCCAAAAGTTTTACTTGAAATCTATTTTAAAATTTGTAGGACTTTTTTTCCACACATTAAGAAATGATAAAATATTTATAGGTTTTAAAGTATCCTTTTTTTAAAAAGTACAGTACTATCATAGAAAATATATATATTATAAGACAGACACACTGTACATAAAGTACAGATGGAATTTTTAAAATTATTTTTATATACAAATAATTAACAAAAAAAATTTATTCAATTTTTACTTGAAATTTCAGTAAAGTGACTTATAGGCCACACTATGTAATAAAGAATTAATTACTTTCTTAACGTTATTTATGTTAAATGAATACTTATTATATTACAACTTTATTGAAATTATACTCAATCCAGACTAATATAATTCATATGTACAAATTTTGCCTGTCTGCATGCAAAAATATAGGGTAGGGTGTCTATTGTCAACCGCTTCTAGTAGTCAACCATGTAAGTTGATATCCAAGCGTAATTAGTCCATTAGAGCAGGTTTAGGCAAGCCATCTTTATAGGAAGCATAAGGCAACCCCTTTCTCAATGACATGTAAGAATAACAGGTTGCTTCACTCACAGTGGTGGAAAAAATTAGTGCACAACACCCCTTCTGTAGTTGACACATAGTGAGGCATTGTCAAGTCAACGAGGGCTCTGCATTTCAGGTGTGTGTTTTCTATAAAATGCCTATTATTGAGTTTGCTTATCCTTTCACAGTTGCCACATTTGAAGTAGAAGATACCACTGTAGTTAATACATTTACATAGAGCATATAAGATATATAGAAAGCTTCCAATTTCATTTTGCTCTCATAAATCTAAAAATTGTCAAATGGATCACGGAGATGATTAAGGCATTAGCCTATTGCTCTGGGAACCCAGGATCAAATCTGGTGGAGAACCCCCAAGAGTTTTTCATGGGCACTCTGTCATGGAATTGTCAGGTCTTATTCCTCACCACTGGCTCCCCCATTGTGGTTCTGTTCTGACCAAACCCACAATAGGCAAGGTCTTCTTAGTACCCACAAGGCAGAAAGAGTTTAAGAATTTAAAAAAAACATCTAAAAATTACAAGCAATTATTTATTGTGACATTGTCACAATGCTGAACTGCAAGTTTTAATCATATTTTTTAATTTATTTAATTAAAAATATATGTTTTCCACCTCAAATTAGTAGTGTCATGCCCCTGTACATCATGCTTTTCCTATTGGCAATAGTCGTGCCAGTCATCTAACTCCTTTCGGAGGAAATTTTTGAATTGAAATAACATGACTTCTGGTTTGCAGTAGAAGTTTGTATATAGTTAATCGGGGCCTCCTGCCCCTAAACTTTCCCTATCTGGTCTCAGCTTTCATCTATCTAACTCTGTCCTTCCTTAATCTTGAGAACAGATACACAGGCAAATGGACAAACAGACAATAGTAGGAATTTATAGATCTACAATTTTTTCAAATTGCAGTCCAATAAAGCCCAATCAGTTATAATATAAAGAAATACATAAATATAGTTAAAATTATCAAGTATGAAATAATGAAAAGTAATGCTATTTCATTCTTTTCTAAATTTTAATATATTTATTTTTGCATATCTAGTAGTTAACATATTACTAAATCCATTTTATTCTACATATAAGAAAGTGGACTGATATCAAATGATCAATTGGAAAATATATAATGCACAAATCTTATCATAAAATTAGTTTAAATTTTTTATTTATATACTTTAAATTATAAAATTTCATAACATACCTCCTCCTTCTCGTTGTGGTTTTAAAACAAATTTTTCTGGAGTTTCCAAGGCCATTTTAATAACTTTATTACCATCTTCATTCTAAAATAAAATAACTTTCTAATCACAAAATGCATGATTATTAAATAAAAGTTTACATTCGCATGTCATTATTTATCATTAAAAAATAATAAATATGTCATTATATTAAATTTGTTATTTATAAAAATTATTTCTTTATTTTTAATTATTATATATTTAATATTATCTTATTAAACAGAACTATCATATAATATCCTTTCATCTCTCATAAATATGTAAGATATAAAAAAGCATAAGAGTGTAATAATGGAGAGTGTTGATGAAAGATTAATAGAATAAATTTTAAGGAAATACGTAGATTATTAAAGAATGATATAAGAATTTTAGAAAAACTTTATGTGAAAATTCAAACCCGCTGGAACCAAATGCTAGCAATAAAATGTTTTATTGTTTGGTTCCCACGGAGAAAGCATGAATCACGAGGAACAACATTCGAATAGTGCTTGTTGGTGAAAGAGAGAAACGTGACCGAGAGAGGAAAAGGGGGTCGGTTACATAGTGTCTGTCCGATCGACTCGAAGACGGTTACATAGTGTCCGTCCAGGTCTGTTACGTAGTGTCCATTGGATAGTGTGTGTGCGTCCTGACGTCTAACGAAAGGATACCCAAGGATATCTCAACCCTGTAACAAGACCGATTTGGACCACGAGGTATGACTCCCCAAATTTGTGTAAACTCTCCCTCTGGTGGCTAAACCGTAGGCAACGGTAGCTCACCCCTAATTGTATCTGTAGCTTTAGTCTAAATAAATGGTTGTTGTTGTTTTTATATGTTGTTAATGTTCTTTATTCGAGTATTGCTGCTGCTCTACCGTCAAACCCATCTTCTTCCACACTCTCACTTGCGTAACGCGTGACGCGTAACAAGATCGAGCCACCATCTTGATCATGGGCAGGTCTCACTGACCTGTTAGCTGAGAAAAAGGAGGTGCGACTCTGTCCACCTCCTGGCGCACCCACATTTACATAGAAGAAAACAGTGAATGTCCTAATATAAATGTTTAGAAAAATGAAACTAGCAACTTTTCAGTTCTACAGAAGCTGATACATTGTATACAAAATGATAAAATTTTGTAGGTAAAGTTTGCATATAGTCACTTTTAATAGTTATTCTCAAACTACAGTGCTCTGAGATTAACAAGTGTCAAAATACCACTCAATCTTAAACTTAAATTACCTAACTACAAGCAGATTTACCAGGAATTTTTAAAATTTTATCTTAAAATATATTGTAGTAGAATGAAAAAACACTATTCACATCCAAAGAATAGAAATTAAGCAATAAAATTTGTTAATGTTTTTTCTTTTAAACAAAAATTGACATTCTTTATTTGATAATATTAATTTGAAAGTAAAGAAAATTATACTTTTGGTATTCTAGTTTATTTAAAATCAAATTTGAACATTTTTAAAAAGTAAGTATTTAAAATAATTTTTTGAAGAAATTTGGATTTCTTTTATAACTACATGGCTCATTATTCAAATTCTGTATTATAGATCCTACAAACCAGAGTAACAAATATCTGTAAGATTCTGTATGTCCTGTAAATGATTTACTATGAGAATGTATACAAAACTCAAGTATTATGCAATGAAACTGTATTATAATAATATACATTGCACATTGTTTAATGTTAATATAATAAATTAACTAATTTCAAAATAGACAAAACGTAAATACTAACCATATCAAGTGAGTACTGATTTGCAAATATTTCTCTAATTTTACTTGCTGATGATAGATTTGGGAGAAATTTTTCCAATATTCCAGGTTTTGTTAGTTCTTGTTGAATCTTTTTTGTACCAGCCAAATGATACCGAATTGATGGACATTTAATAGCTTTAGATTTTTCTATTAAGAGTCTGATTTCCCAATCCTGTTATGATTTTAAAATTTTATATAAATTAAAATTTTCATATCATGTAACGTTAAACAACAATTATTTTAATTTAAAATCAGATATTTGATAATGTATATATTTAGCGATCAAACCAATGCCGAATTATCAGGCTAGCAAATGGCTATAATTCGGCATTGGTTTGATCAGTATCTATAACAGGCTAGTAGTTGTTTATTTGTATATATTTAGATTTTCTTGCTTTTAATTCATTACACAGCTGATAATAATAATAATAATCCTATCCTATCCTATCCGTTTAGTCGTGTCCAACTCTCGGTCATTCTGTGGATCAAAGCTCTCCATCCTGCACAGCCTCCTTCAATTCCATTATAGATAATTCAGTGTCACTTGATTGTGTCAAGCCACTGAGTGATCAGCCTCATGCTCTTTTTCCACTAACCATCCCCAGCATGATCACTTTCTCAAGGGAGCTGGTTCTCATTATATGACCAAAAAAGGACAATTTCTGTTTGGTTATCTGGGCTTCCAGTGAGATTTTTGGTTGGACTCTGTCTAAGAGAGTTTTGTTGGTGATCCATTCAGTCCATGGAATGCACAAAAGCCATCTCCAACACCACAGTTTGAAAGCATCTATCTTCCTTCTGTCCATTTTCTTTAGATTCCAAGTTTCACATCCATATATGACAATAGGAAAAATAATCGCACTAACTAATCTGCATTTAATTTGGAGGCAGATGTCTTTGCTCTTCCAAAAGCTGTTCATGCTGATTATCAAGGTTCGTCTAAGGGCTATGCGTCTTCTGATTTCAGGACTGCAATCGCCATTATGGTTGATTTTGGACCAGAGGAATATGAAATCTTCCACTACCTCAATTTCTTCACCATTGATCACTATTTTAACTTCCGTATTCCATGCAGTAGTCATTATTTTGGTCTTCTTGAAGTTAAGAAGCAGTCCTACCTTTGCACTTTCATGCTGGACTCTCAGAAACAGCTGCTCAAGATCTTCCTGACTTTCCGTGAGCAACGTGGTATCATCCGCATATTGGAGATTATTGATGTTCCTGCTCCAATTTTCACTCAAATGTTAGACTCATTCAAAATCTGCTTTCCTCATCACCACCTCTGCATACAGATTGAATAGTGATGGTGAAAGGATACAGCTCTGGTGGGTACCCCTTCTGATCTTGAACCAGTCTGTATCACTGTACGGTGTTCTTACAGTGGCTTCTTGTCCAGTATATAATGATCGTATGAGCTGGGTGAGATTCCCATTTCATTGAGGCACTTCCACAACTTGTCGTGATCAATACAATTGAAAGCCTTTGAGTAATCAATGAAGCACATGTATAGATCTTTTTGGTATTCCCTCACTGTTTCCATCACCCAACAAAGATTAGTGATATGATCATGTGTTCCTCTTCCTTTTCAGAAACCTGCCTGTCCATCTGGCATCTCTCTGTCTATGGTTGAGTACATATGCTGTTGAATGATCTTCAGTAGAATCTTACTAGAGCAATGATGCAATAGTTGGAGCAATCTTTGGTATCGCCCTTTTTTGGTATGGGAATAAAAATAGATCTTTTCCAATCCTTTGGCCATTATTCCACACACTTCAGCACAGTGCTGTCAAAACTTTTAAATGTTTCAAATTGGTAAATGTTTCAGTAACTCTGCTGGTATTCCATCGACTCCTGGGTCCTTGTGGTTAGCCAGTTGTTTGAGTGCCCATGCCACCTCTTCTTCTAAGATATCTGGATCCAGCTCTGTCAGTTCTTCCTGTTAAGGCATTCTTCCTGTTGGCAGTATTTCTTCGTTAGTCTGGAGAAGGCGAGATAGATTTCCTTGTTAACAAGTAGGTCGGGTGATGGAAACAGTGAGGGAGAACATCAGCTTTTAAGATATCTGGATCCAGTGAGTGAAATGGAAGTTGATACCTTGGGTATCAACTTCCATTTCACTGGTGTAAAGTTGTTCTGTGTATTCCTTCCATATTTCTTTGATTGCATGTTGATCATGTAATTCATGACCATCTTGGCCAGCTGCCTTATGTGTGATATGTGCTTACTCTTTAATCAAGGGCAATAATCTACACCCAATTGCCACAGAGATCAGGATCATCATCAACAGCACTAGTAATCCCATCTCCATTACCTGGACACATGCCCATCAGGGCACTTCTGGTAATGAGCATGCTGACCAGCTTGCCAAAGCAGCCACCATGGACAATACCATCCCTGTCATCTATGACAAGATAAGCAAGCACACCTTATGCCAGCTTCTCTGGAGGAACACCCTCTCTTCTTGGCAAAACATGTGGAACAGTAACAACACTTGCATTACCTATAACTATATACCAAGCATAAATGATTTTATGAAGCTTGAGTGGTTTGAACCGAGCTACCATACAACTCAGTTTCTTACTGGACATGGAAAGTTCAGCACCTATCTCTCCCGCTTCACCAACCATACTTCACATCTCTGCCCTTTCTGTCATGTTGAGGACAGCGGGACTCATTACATTTTTGACTGTCCCATTCTTGAAGCAGTGTGTCTGGAGATTAGGATTCTATTACAGAACCTTGGCACCCCTTAGCCATGCCATCACTCCGACCTACTTGTTAACAAGGAAATCTATCTCGCCTTCTCCAGACTAACGAAGAAATACTGCCAACTGTCACCTGTAATGGCTTAAAATTGTCACATATAACTCCCAGCCATACTGCTGTCTACTGTATATACTTTAACTCTGGTTTTGATACTATTTACATATGTATTTTGTTTTGTCTTTGTAACTTGTATTGTTTTGTTACGTATTGTTTGTTCTGTTATGTATTGAATTTTGTATTGTTTTGTTTTTTCTGTATTTTGTAATGCTTAGGTTAGTTTTGTGTATTATTATTATATTTTATATCACTCTATTGTGTATTCACTACTTTGTCACATATCTTTGGTATCTCTTTGTATTCTACCTTGGTCATGCTAAACGCAACACCAAGTATGTACTTTGTACTTTAATAAATAATACTGACTGACTGGGCGATAAATGGTGTTTCGGCTTTCTTCATATAAGCGAAGCATTGTCTAATGTGGTCTTTCTGAGCTGCTGCTTCCATTTTCTTGCACTGTTCTTCCCAGAATTTTCCTTTATCTTTCCTGGCTTCTTTTTGGAACTTTGCATTTATTTAATCTTCACATTTCTTCTCGTTATCAATGATTTTTGCCTTTATTTGTTGTTCTGCTACTTCTATCCTAGTTTCTGACATCCATTTTGCCGATTTTGCCATCTTTTTGTATGGAATGAGTTGATGCGCTACATCATTGATATGTACTGTATTTTTATATCTTTCCATAGTTCTTCTGGTTCTCTTTCTGCAAAATTGAGCAAGTCAAATATATTCTTTATTTCTATATCATAGGTAGCAGGGATCATTTCAACATCAAATTTTGGCATCGCTGATGGTTGCTTGACATTACAAAACCTTAGTTTCACTTTGGCAATGAGCAGTTCATGATGCATTCCACAATTGTTGCCAGGATACATTTTCACAGACAAAATGGAACTCTTACACTTTTTCTGGCACAGGAAGTAGTCGATCTGGTTATGATATTTTCCATTGGAAGAAGTCCATCGCCACCTTGGCCATCCAAACCGTGTATTCATCATGGTCATCTGCTGTTCTTGGCTGAAATGAATCAGTTGTTCACCTGACTCATTTCATTCTCCAAGACCAAATTTTCCTACAATGTACGATTCTTCCATTTCACCTACTTTCACATTGAAATCTCTGATGACATAGACAACATCTTTTCTTGGTGTCTGACACAGTGTTTCTTGGGAGTTCATTGAAGAAAGCCTCAGTTACTTCTTCTGAATCAGCAGTGGATGCATAAACCTGCATGATCGTAAAATTGTGAGGTTTCCCTTTGATACGGATTGCTATTATTCTGTCATCAATTGTTTGAAAGCTTTCTATGGTGCAACTGATCTTGTGAATGAAACCTACTCCTCTTTGCCAGATGATATCATTTCCAGAGTAGTAGATGATGTAATCATTGGAATTAAAGAATCTGCTTCCAGTCTAGTGAACTTCACTGATGCCTAGAAGATCTATCTTCAACTGATTCATTTCATTTTTGATGATGTTCAACTTTCCTACGTGTAACCCATTCACATTCCAAGTTCCAATTTTAAATAATTTAGTACAGTGCAGAGTTCTCTTTTCACTACGAGCTACATCAGCAGTCAGGTGTCCTTTAGGATTTAGTCTGATCACATCATCAATGCTCCTGCTACAAATAATAACTCGTTGCTCTTTCCCAGTTGCTCGATTGGTACCTTCTGGCCCAAGGGTTTTACAAGTCAGTACCACATTTGAAACTGCATTTGTAAATTGATCCATAGGGTATTTTGGCAAAATACTGGAGTACCAGGTCTATAAATAATTTGCTACTTAAACAGTTTTGAACTGAAACCTTCTGAAATTATTCTTGCAATACAAAATTTGTTTGAATAATAATAATAATAATTTCAGATTCTGTTTTAATTTAATGGCAATATTCACATATAAATTAACATAAAAAATAGTATAGATATTTTTCAACCATGTAATTTTAAGACTAACCTTTGCATTATATTGTGATGGATCGTAACCTGTGCGATAATATACAACTGCAACTTCAAAATCTTGACTAAAAGAAAACAAAATTTAAAATATTCTCCATATGTTGAAAGAATAATTAGTTAATCAATGAGATTAAGTGATTTAAAAGAATAATCAGATAAATTAGTAAATTTAATAATTTCTCATTATATCAAAATATCAAAAGCTATAATTATGGAGTTTCAATAACTGAACAGTATTTTTTCTTCTGTTTTTATGAATAATGCTAGTCTGAGCTCAAAAAATATTAAAAGTATTTAGGTTCAATTTCTATTGTTTAATATACAACTCCTAGACAAAAAATTACAATATTCACCTAACTGAAAGTTTAGTGTACATTTTCTCATGAACAACACAGAGTATGAAACATTTTTTTGACCCTACATGAACAATGTCTATGTATATTTATTATACTCATTAATCAGACAAATTAACTCAAACGTTTTTTTGTTACAAATGGAAATGAAATGACAAAAAAATAGAATAACAGTTTGACCATGACAAAAAATTAGAATATTAGTTAAATGTGAGTTAAATATAGGAAATACAATAAAATAAACTTAATATTTTGTGGCATCGTTGTTTGCCATAATTAGTGCTCACAATCTGTCGGGCATGGTGCGGATTAATGCTTCACATTCGTTTCTGGTGATGCAGTTCCAAATGTGTTGACTGCATGTCACTAGTTCCTCTTTAGAAGTTGATCACCATTCATTAAGTCGTCGTTTCATGACTCCCTACAAAATTTCAATGGGTTTAAGTCTGGAGAATTGCTTGGCCAAGGCAGGATTGCAATCTGTCATTCCTGTAACCAACATATCATTGACTTGGCAGTATGAGAGGACACTTCGTCTTGTGAAATAGAAATGTTTTCTCAATTAAATCCTCTGCTGATGTAAGATGTCTTGACATATCTGTGCATTGACACATTCCCGAAGAATGCACAGTTGTCCGATGCTATTAGCATTCATGCATCTCCAGATCATGACAGATGATGCGAACTTCATGGATCTCTTCACACAGTCCTTTCGAAGGCCTCTTTGGTTGTTCTCTATAAATACGAGTCTTGGTCACCACAGGAGAGACAAACCAGGGATTTGTCACTGAAGAAAACATTATTCCAGGTGTCTTGTTCCACATGAGCCTCTCTCTGCACCATCTAACACTTGCTTGTCATTGCTCTTTCATTAGAGATGACTTTGTCTTGGGAACACAGCAGTTGAAGTGCAAGTTGTGCAAACTTTGACATGTGATTCAGCTACTAATGTTCACTCCGGTTGCTCTCCACTGTGTAACGTTCTTAAAGCAGTTTTGCACAACAATCCTCAAGTTTCTCTCATCCATCGCAGTTGTTTCTCATTTACGTCCACATTTCTGGCATTTATTAGTTAAAACTTGAACACGGTTTTGTTGTTTCAGTACTCTAGAGACTGTTGGCTGTGAGCATTTTACGTAATTCTCAATTTCTTTTTGTGTTTTTCCTACTTTGTACAAGGCTATGATAATATCTTTAGTTCTGTCACTGATGTCGTGCTTACGCCCCATGCTGTAATGTTATACTGCTCTGCCCAGCAATATGGAAATTTGCATTACAATTTAGTTTTTTATGGCTGTTTGTTTGGTTGTTTTTGCTAATATTCTAATTTTTTGTCATGGTCCAACTGTTATTCTATTTTTTTGTCATTTCATTTCCATTTGTAACAAAAAAACGTTTGAGTTAATTTGTCTGATTAATGAGTATAATAAATATACATAGACATTGTTTATGTAGGGTTGAAAAAAAGTTTCATACTCTGTGTTCTTCATGAGAAAATGTACACTAAACTTTCAGTTAGGTGAATATTCTAATTTTTTGTCTAGAAGTTGTATTAGAGATTATACTATAAAAGGATTTGTAGATTTTCTGTTCCGAAAGCTAGAAATTATATAAATACAGTAGAGCGTTGTTTATCTGAAAGCTGGTCAACCAAAACGTCGGTTAACCGAAAGCTTTCCAGTCGGACTGTGTCGTGCCGAATCGAACGTCTTTGATAGATTAACTTCTAAAGTATAATTTTTTGTTTTTATATTTTTCAATATATTTATTTTATTTGTACAAAATAAAGAAATAATTTTTAACGATACAATAGCCTCGATTATTATTATAATTTTCATTAGGCTTAAAATCGATGAAAATTCAACACAAAGCAACACGCAATGGAGAAACATTTCAACATCAGATAGGTTAATATATTTTTTCGTACATAATCGGTTATCCGAAAAATCAGTTATCCGAACAACCCAGTCTCCAATTGATTTGGATAAATGACACTCTACTGTATATGAAAATTTCAAGTCTATAGTGAAACATTGATTTAGCATCCCTATTTTTCATTTCTGAAATTGGCACTAAACTGAAGTATCTCAACTAATAAATATAATATATAGCAATGAAATTTACATAAAACTAATTTGTTTGATTTGACTTAGTGATGTGTTTGTAATGCAAAATCATATATTTAGTAATTCACAAAGAAACTATATTAGCGCAAAGGAAAATAAGTGATTATTTCTTTCAATAGAAAATATCCCTTTATAGTGCTCATTTGTAATTTTTATTTTATTATCCTGACTCAATTCATTCATATAAATTGTGAGTATAGAACTCTAAATGGCTAACTAAATTTTTCAGTTTTTCAATAATAGAGTATTCCTATTATATTCAACATGTTTATTTGGAACCATAAGCAGATATGTAAAACTCCAAATGATTACGTAAAATAGAAAATTTTTGTTTAGTCAAATTTTCAAATCCCATTTTTTTGAAAATTACATTTTCACAGTTAGCCACTTACGGTTCTACACCCACAAAACTTTTTCTAGCAAATACAATTCACTGTTTGGTTATCTGAATCACATCTGGTCCCAATTAGTTCACATAATCAGAGTTCTATTGTATATCAGTTATCAGTATTTATAGTTTATTTAATTTTAATTAAAATACTCATTAATTTCTTGACTTCTTAAATATTGTACAATACATCAGTGGTGTAGCGAGAGGGGGCAAGGGGGTGTATCATGCCCCGGGCACCACTCGCAGAGGGGCGCCCAAATGGTCTCCAAGACAAACTATATGTGTTTCTGGGGGGAGGGGGGCACCAATAAAGTGTCGTGCCCCGGGCGCCAGTTATGTTTGCTACGCCACTGCAATACATGTATTAATAAAAAGAAATTTAATAATTCTTGATTAATCATTATTATTCCTAACTGAATCATTAGAAAATTTTTCATGAAATGTTTAAAAAAATTTTGATTAAAACCTTATTTTGGTATATTTTAAATATATTGAAAAATCATTGCTTCCATATTTTAACTAAATGCTTTGGATATATAAAGTTTATAGATTACAAGAATAAATATAAAGTTTTAAGTTGGAATAAACTAATTGATCTGATCTGATAATAAAACATTAGCATGTAATCTAATAAAAAAATTCCAAATTATTTATGTATAATTCAAGAATTTATATTTGTATAAATTACTCACACAAATAACTTCCCATTCTTAACACTGACTGTATTGTATAGTTCAGAAAATTTATGTCTTAGCACCACAACTTTATGACTATATTTTTCGGAAATACAAAATTCTAAGGCTCTCTGATCACAGATATTATATGTTATTTCTTCAACAATAAACAGCAAAACAGCACTGAAAAAAAAATAGTATCATGTTAAATTTAAAAAATAAAATATTAAAATATGGTCATTAGTTTTTATTTCAATAGGAAAATATTTCTGTACTTTTTGATACAATGTCAGCAACACTCTAAAGCAGGGATGTCAAACCAAATAAATAATGGATCAAATTCAACATTAAGCATTATTTCTCACTCCAAAGTAGAAAAAATAAGTTTTTCCATCTTTTTTAATCTTTAATTATAACTTCATTAAACTCCTGACAATGCTTTAATTATTAAATTAAATAAAATCAAATTATAAATAAAATTTCTGTGTATATTAATGAGACACTTATTAACTTTTTGTGAAAAAATTATTGTTGAGATTATGACTGTCATAAAATAGTATGTTTGCCAACTTTAATGTATACAGGGATGGTCAACTTTTCACCTAGCTAGCTCTTCAGATATACAATACCTTATTGCACTTATAAAATAATTAATGCTTTCATATACTTGCTGCAGATTCTATTTTAAAAACACTATAAAATTACTTTTATGTAGTTTGTTTTTAATTTATACCTTGTCAAATACGGATCTTCCTACAAGATGTTTTTATTGTCTCCGTTAAATTTAAACACAGATCACTCATACTAACAGTTAGGTGAAATTTTCAATATAATACGCTAGTCAGATCATCATCTCTTAACTGATTCATTGTTTTATTTTTTGTTGTGGAAAAGAACTATTCATAAGTAATATATGTGTTGTCAAATAGAATCACTTTTTGAAAAGGATCAGATTTGTAAGGTCAGAATAATTAACTTATATATATATATATTATATATATATTTTAAGCATTAAAAAATCATTTACAATGTAAGTTATTTTCAGAGAACTATTGTATTGAAAAGTAATTAGTTGTAATTGGAGTCATTCCAAAATATTGAGGAAAGATTTTCATAAGTAGATCATTTTCTTCAAATTCATCTTTTAAATTTCCTAGTGAAAGTGAATATTTTTCAATATTTATTATTGTCTTTTCCCTTGTTTGATAAAAAATGTTGTTTATTTCAAAACATTATTAACCAAATGATTTTTATCAGAATCAACTTTTTAATAAATACAATAGAAGCTTATTAATTCAACACCCAGTAATTCACAATGTCCAGTAATCTAGCTCTTTCTGAAAAGTAGTGTATAATCCAGAAATGTCCAGTAATAATCCAGAATGCTAGAATTTTATGAATCAGAATTTGTTTGGACATGTGGTGTGCTTAAGGCCTCTGTCAGAAATATAGTATATCTGGAAAATCATTATTATTTGCACATAAATCATTGTAAATGTTAATTGAAAAATTTGCAAAGTCTTTACAAATGCATGAATTGTATCATTTATACATTGATTAAAGAGCATGCTTAAACAAATCAGAAGCATACAGCATCAAGAACTGATATAAAATGTATAGCAATGTCTGCAATGTTCAGATAACTTATCAAATTTTGCAAAACTAAAAATGCTTGGTAATCTAGCATTACTTAGGTTCATAGGAGCCAGACTAACAAACTTCTACTCTGAATATTTTCAAATTATTGATTAACAAACTAGTTTTTTCCTTTCAAGCTTCAAATTTAAGTCAACAAGACATCTTGTCACTATCTACAAGTCACAAATCCATTTGGATTCCTCTAAGTAACATCCTTTCTCTTTATTTGTGTGAATCTTTTTATTTATCCTAAAAGTAATTAGAATAATTCTAATGTCATTGCTATTCTGAGCCATAAATTATATCACTGTATTTCAGCTAGAGACAGTTTTCAAATTGTCTCTAGCTGAGGTATTTTGATCTTATGAAATCTTTATAATCTCAACAGCTTTTTCCCCATTTTGGGTTTTATTTTAATATTTTTGAACACAGTTGTTTTTGGTTAATTACAGAATGATGCTTTCACATAAAATTTCCTTTCATTATTAAAACATTTTATATATTCATATATTTATATTGATAAAATATATGAATATATATATATATACATATATATATGAAAAATATCTGATGAAATGCAAAAATATGTGTTGATTTTTTTTCAATGGAGAATCATTTAAAAAACATACATGAATTTTGCAACATGGGTGTAAATAATATATGGCATTCCATATATTATATTATAAATGATTCTCCATTGAAAAAAAATCAACACATATTTTTGCATTTCATCAGATATTTTTCATTATATAATAATTTTTGATAATGTTGAAAACATCTTTTTAAGTGGTCTGTAACTAAACAATGCCATAAATAAATAAAAAATATATCAGGTGATTTTTCTTCTACTGTTCAAATATCAGAATAAAAATTTAAAATATTTTAATAATAATCTCAAAATTAGGATTTTGACAAAAATTCAATGTTTTTCATTTTTTAAAATTTTTTAACCATAAAAAATACAAATAAATACAGCATTATTCTGTTTTGTTTTATGATGAAAACATTATTAGTTCATAAGATATAAGGTATTGAATGTAATTTCATTTTTAAACTGTAAAAACTCAAGTCAAAGTGATCATAAATTACTTAAAGAATATTTTATTACAATACATTACATACAAATTAATTGTTGAAATATGATTAAATGCAAATTACAACCTTGGTTTGATAAAACAAAACTTATTCCTCACTCAGAAGCTTCAATCCAAGCATTAACAATAGCTTCAAAGTTAAATACTACACATCCAGTGCAGAAGATGAAATGGCTTACATTTTGAAAATAAAATCTAAAAAATAAATAAAGTCTGGCATTGTAATTTGCATTTAATAACTTTTTATATTTTAAAGTTTGTTGTATAAATGATTATGAAGTTATAATTTGTAGCTTTAAGTGATTATTAAACTATATTTAGAAACTCAATAATAAAATTAAAGTTATGAAATATGAAAAATAATAATTGAAATATTTAAATGTTTTGAAAAATTACAAGATATTACTATAAAACTTTACTTAATATTTCCGTATGTTTCCCAGGCTAAATAAAATCCCTTAGCTAGCTCTTCTGTTGCTGGATTACATGGAAGCTACAAAAATGCAAAAATATTAATATACAGATTATGAAGTTTAAAAAATTACATGTACACAGTATATAATATAAATATTTATTTATTTAAAAATTATGTATTATTATTTATTAAATACATATATATATATTATAAAACATATAATGTACAGTATAGAGTCGTTTATCCGAACACCGGTTATCTGAATCGTCAGTTATCCAAGTGCTTTTCAGTTGGACTGTCATGCTGAATCTAACGTTTTTGATACTAGATTTACTTCTAAAGTATAATTTTTATGTTTTTATATTCTTCAATATATTTATTTTGTTTGTACAAAATAAAGAAATAATTTTTAATGATACAATAGCCTCGATTATGATTATAAAAATTTTCGTTAGGCTTAAAATCGACGAAAATTCAACACGAAGTGACATGCAATGGAGAAAAATTTCAACATCGGACAGGTTAATATATTTTTCCGTACATAATCAGTTATCCGAACAACCCCAGTCCCCAATTGATTCGGATAAACAACTCTCTACTAAATAGATTAACATAAATTAGTCATAATTTATTTCATTACAATTTTTAAATATTTAAAAGTTATTAATAAATTTATTTTTACATTTTACTTTATAATACAACATTGATATGACTGGATAATTCCCAAATATTTTTAGACTTTTTACTTTACAAACATAAATTTGAAAGAAATATTTGAACTAATATGATTATTTTTATTTTCCATCAGATAATTTCCTTACACTTGTAAGGCCATTCTACAGTTATAAAATAAATATCACATAACATTGATATTTCTTCATTATTTATTATAATATTAAGTGATATTATAATATGTTGTATAAAACGGATTTTATATTTCAGTTGGTGTCAAGTAGTAAAATAAGGTAGAAACTCTAACATTATCCGATGTAGTTTCACATTTAACATTTTTTTCACCCATTCTTGAAATCTTCACAAACCGCAAAATATTAACATTATCATGTTTAGTATCTCTTGATTTTGTATCTTTGAGATTTAATTAACATTTGGGAAGACTTAGTTTTCCTGGTCTTTTTGGACTCGGTGAGTCCAAGTCTATTATTATTATTATTATGTTGGGTTTAATGAGTTATGCTTGGTTGGCACTGGTTGCTGTGTACTATGCCAGACCAGAGTCAAGGCATAGCAACCAAAACAAGACAACAATTAAATAAGTGTGTCAGTGTGTATCTCTGTATTCAAAACAATTCTGTTGTGTTTATACATATATATCTTTTTATGTTTTTTTATACAGTCTAACTTATAATTTTTTTTTGCCTATGACATTACTTGTATTATCAATACATAATTAAATAAAAAAAATAAAAACAATTGTCTAGTTTATTAAAAACAAGCACTCATCTTTCATTGCAATTTACAACATACTGATGAAACTTTAAATCCAAAGTAAAAAGTATATTAATACTAAAATTAATTTCAAATAAAGCAAATATTCACATAAAAAATTATTTATTACAGTTCTTGTTTTGAAACTTTGTTTTACATAGTTTTTCTTTTCAATTCTCCTAAATCTCTGATTGTCAATAGAATTGAAAAAAACCAGCTTTAGGTTGCATTTATAACCATTTCAGTGCTACTTTTAATACATTAAATGCTTTGCTGTGTGTAGGTACAGTGAAGTATTTGATGTATTCGAAACCTAAGACTCATTTATCATGCTTTTCTATTTGTACTGTAATAAATAAAATCTAACACTAGTATTGATAACAAGATAGTTCAATAGCAGGCCTACAGAAGATTGGTGACAATTGTTTTTACATAAAAACTTCTAATTCTAGAAATTAGGTACTTGGTTTATGATTATGATTGCAATTAATCAATTGTTTGGATAATTGGCATTCTACTGTGTCATATTGAACATTTTGAGATTGTTGTGAGAATTATGAGAATATTAATTTTCATCAAACAGAGTATGAAAACATTGAAACAAATACACTTGTAAAGAAAAATTAACATATTTTATTTCAGTTTATTGTAAAATAAAATGTAGAGATTATTATTACTGAATTGAATATTGGATATCAGATAAGTGTAATTAGAAACTTGGATTATTGCCACTTGAAAATATTTTTAATAGGCAATAATCATTTGTAAGATTTGTTTACAAATTATTATTATTTATTAATTAAAAATATATGATATGAGAAACTTACAGCATTTTCAGAAGTCTTTATTTTTAAACAACCCAAAATATATCTGTAAATGTTATCATACATTTAATATTTTCAGATTATTTTAAAAAAAGATATAATAAAAATAAAAAAAATATAATGTTTCATTTTTACAAAAATTTATTAAATTTGTTAATTCAAAAAACTTTGTTCAGAAAAAAAGTCTCAAACCATACAAAACTAAGCAAAAAATCAAATATTTTCCAACTGATTAAAAATTACTTTTGTATAATTTTAAAAGTTTTCTCCAAACAAAGCAAAGCATTTTAAAATTATATGCAATAATTTGAAAATATTGCTTTACTTCTTTTTTTAATAGTTTATTTATTTAAATTTTCAAATTTTACTTTATGTTTAATCCAGAGAGCTACAATACCAAGAGAGGCTGTTAAGCTGTCATATTTCAAGACAACTGAAGTTTCTATTGCCATGTTTCACAACTGACTGACTTAATGTCTGAGCAACTAGGTACACTTTCATTTTCTGGCATTCCCACTGAACGTGCTGCTTTCTGATCTTATTAGCACAAAGTAATTCTTCTCGTAGACCCACAAGCCGTTCAAAATGAATCCAGTTAATTTGGTCATTATTGTCTTCAGTCACCCATTTCTTAGTCAATTTTTTATCTTAAGAGAGAATATGTATAAATAACTTTTAAAAAAAATTATTAATACTCTCTAATGCAGTGATGAATCCTGGGGTATGCATACCCTAGGGACATGTAAGAGGATACGTGGATTTTATTTATATATGGGTCAACTGAATACTTTGAATTATGTACTAATAACCTTGGGGATTATCTCAGAATACAAGAAGAAAAAAGTTGAATATCACTGTTCTAATGGCACTACGAAAAAAGTAATTAAAGCTGTCATTGTAAAATGAATATTACTTATTTAAAATAAGAAATACTAAAAGTTTTATTGCTATGATTTGTACAATCATATGTAACACATACAATAGGCCTGATTAAAATGCAAGTGTATGAGATTTAATAAAAAACATAAATATTAGGAAACTCTATAGTCTTCTCAAGACTGAAACCAACTGCTATTTCCTTTCCTTGACATTCAAAAACATGGTGGCCACTACTACACAATTTTCCTCACTAAGAGGTGCTATGCCCTATAGTGGCCTCCTCTCTAGGTATTTAAGCTCAGTTTAATCATTATAAAACTCAAATTTCATAAAAGAATGGTACATGGAATAAAGTAAACAAAATATTAAAAATATAATGAAAAATACAAAAATTTTTGTCTTCACAATCTGCCATTTCAGTCACTATTGCCAACTGAAAAAAACACAAATCTTCACTTACAGAGATGACCTTTCATTTGAGGCTACGCCTCCATAAAAAATGTAAATTGGTTTAAAAATACATCTTCTGGCAATGATACCATAAATTAAAACACATAGTTAATTTGAAATGACCAACAGTAAGTTACATAATAAAAATATAACGATATAAATATATTAAATATAATTTTACAGAGACACAGCCTCAAATAAAAGGTTGTCAATGGTAACTGAAATGGCAGATTGTGAAGACAAAAATTTTTTTATATTCTTCATTATATTTTTATTATGTAAATTACCGTCAGCCATTTTAAATGAAACAAAATATTATTTTATGAAAAATTATTTCTTTCATAATCATTTAATATTTCAAACCCAATCAAATAGCGAGATTTCTAATAATTTATTACTTCTTTACAAAATACTTCATATTGTAAAAGTTGGGTTCTTATTTTTAAATATACACTGCTGTTCACTAAAACTGCAACACCCACTAAAGACTTGGATTATAGCCATTAAATTTATTTGTGAATTACTTGTAATACAACATATAAATGATCAGAGTTACAGCTTTGTAAGTGTAGACTAACAAACTAATGTTACTATATTTATGTACCCATGGATATAACTCAATAGTGTACATAGTGCACTATTGAGCAATAAACATTCTGGATATAAGTCTGAGGAATATTGTTCCATACAGCATCTACATGTATCCATAATTTGTCAGTGGTGGCTGTAGGTGATGGCAGACAGGACAATCTTTGTGTATTGATATCCCACACTGTAATGATGAGTAGAGCAAATAAACCCTTAATATTTAATACTTGTATCTACTAAGTCTACTAATGTTCTATATCAGGCACAAATAGTTTTCTCTGTGTACCATAACTGTTCTCTTCCACATAGACACTGATGTTTATTAACAACTTTATTTTAAACAACACTCTACACATAACAAAACATCTTTTAACCTTAACACATATTCTATAGGTGATAATTAGGTTAATGAGCAGGTCAAAGAGGACATTGAACATAGTGAGAATGTAGGTCTAAAAAATACAGGTAATAGGGACAAGCACTGTCCTTTTAAAAGAGCCATCAGGGATTTACAAAAAAGAAGAGGACTCCAGCTTCCAAGATGTCCTTGATATACTGCTGACTGTTCATGGTACATGCAATATGTAGAATCTGAGTGAGTGAATGAAATTCAATAGCACCCCAAGCAATCACACTGGGGATAGGGCTCATAAATAATGTAAAATACCCACACTAAAATTACAGTAGTAAAAGTTTAGGAGTAAAATCTCCACAGTATCTGTGAGCAAGAGTCTGACTGTCATGATGTATCAGATGATTGAATTAGATTCTTAGAAAACATAATTCACTTTCATTTGGCAGTCCAGTGTCTTCGTTCTTGGCAACATTAAAGCCTCTCGTGTCTATGGTGTAGCATCAAGGAAAGTCACAAGCTATGGACCATTTCTGCAGTAATCAACAGTGAACAATACTAGCAAAGATATCCTGACATTTTATCATCTTCCATTGCTGTGTTAATGCTGTGGATATCACTTTCTGATTTGTCACCACCACATAGTACAAGTGCCTGCTTTCCCTTTTAGACAGGGACAATGAAACTCCAGATCCCTCACAATGCCGTGTAAAATTTTCTACTGTTCATTCTAACCATGTATGCATAACTGTACTAGTTTTTGCTGAACACATGCAGCAATATCATATAACAGAATTCATCTCGTTCTGACAATTCTTTCTTTTATCAAACTCTTATCAAATGCACATAATATTCTCTCCTTCAGCAACACGTCATGGCTGGATACTAGCAGCACTATTACAATCAATTTCACTGACAGATTGTTTGGAATTTTGTTTGCTGAACTATCTTTTATACCTATGGAGTCATGTTTCAGCTAGCATTGCACAAGCACCAGATATGGATGTGCTGAGATTGTATTCATTTGCATCTCATTCAATATGACTTATTTGTCTATAAAATTTCAACCCAATCTGATGTTTTCTTTATGGTATTACAATTTCAATGAACAGCATTGTATATATTAAGTCTGTAGCAGAGTATTAACTCATTAAAAAAACACAAATTTACAATTTAAAGTGTTCAAGTCTTTTCTTTATATAAAAATTACTTCCATACTATATATAAATATATATTTATTGATTATATTCTGAAAAAAATAAATCAAAATGTATTCTTATATTTATTATTTTTAAAAACTTAATGTTACCTACTGATGGAGAGTTTGTAGTTTTGGGCATAATCCACCAAAACTAGAAGCAATAGTATTTATTTCCACTTGTTTCAATCCTAAATCTTTTTCATTCTCTTTCATATTCAATAAATAATCTGAACGAAGTAATCCAAGACTAATGCCCTACATTAAAATAAAATTAAAAATAGTTTTAAAATATTGTTTTATTAAATACTTACTGTATTTATGTTATGGAAACATTTTTTAAAAATATTTTCTCATATTTTTATTTAATACGTAAGTACTTTTTAAAAAAAATTTATATTTCTATTTAAAAAAGAAATAACTGATTTTAAGTATATTTATTTATCATCATCATCAACATAAAATTATCTTATACATTTATAATAACCTAATCAGATTATTAGTTTTAATGAATCATTATTCATTAAAACTATTCACAGTTTTTTTATAAAATGAATTAAAATATATATCATATACATTGGCATAGCCAGGATTTTGTTATGGGGAGGCCTAGTAGAAGCTGTAATTTTCTGGGGAGGGGCACTAGGTTAACTGGGGGGCGTGCCCACCCATGCCCCTCCCTGGCTACACCCATGATCATCCATAAATTTAACAAAATCCTGTAGAATCTGTGTACCTTTCAATAAATAATTCCTACAACTTAGAAGTTTCTAGATCTAGAAAAGCTTTCAGTCAGTGCAAAATCATCTTTTAATTTCATTTTCTTTGTTATGATCCTGGTTAAGTCAGAAAGTGTAAAGTTTTGCATGGAGAATGCTTCATATTCTGCAAGTTAGGTGTTAGAAAGTTTCAATAGTAGGTTAAAGTAAACAAGAAATATGCAATTTCAAACATTCTGATACTTTGGGAGCAAATCATAAAATGCAGTCTATATCATATTATTCTATAAGTTACTTTCAAGTAATCACTAATGAATTTCAGCCAAGTAATTTCCTCCAATCATAAAAAGTAAAAATATTTGAGCTATTTCATATACAAAAATGTATGATATATGTCACATTTTAATTCTCTGTATGCATGTCCAATGTAGACAAAATTCCATCTATATAACTTCCATCACTTGACAAACATACCTGCATCATACATTTGAGCTTGGGAGACTATAAATAACAAAATATAAAACATTGTGGATACTGCCTAATATAACTGTTTTATAATATAAAACTATATATAGAGAGATTAGTCAGTAGATTAGTACGAAAAAACTTTAATTATTAACAATTTTTAATCATAAATTGTTCTTCACAAAAAGAATTAAAATTATGTATCATACATGAGTCAATCATTCCAGAATTGATGCTAAAGTAAGTAATCCAATGTAACTAATGTTAGTCCTGACTTACATTGTTTTGGTATAATCATAAACACACTTTTTATAATATTTTACTCTAATGCAATTGTTTTGAATCAGAAAATAAAAATAATAAGAATGCATGAAAATGATTAAACATTAACAATATATTTTTGAATTCAGCATCTTAGGAAAACCGTTTTTCCATTATTAGTGAGTACAGGTAATAAAAAAGATTTAAAATTTGATTCTACACAGCTGCTATCAAACAGCAACTGCATTAAATCAGAAAAGTGTGAACAGGGAACCACCAAATAAACTGCTATCAATGATTGTAATACTATGTGCTTGCATAAAACGTAAAGCAAAGACCCAATTGTTGGGGAGTAGGAGATTGGCAGAAATAAGAAATTAAAATATTCACTTTGAATTTAAGCCATGCCCTAATTTTACGTCTTAAAAATTGGAAAAAAAAGTGCAGCCCTAATTTGAAGTAATAATGTAATAGTTAGCAGATGGAAAGTTCCAAAGAGATTAATATGGTTGTCATATTGACTTTCTGAAACATCTTACAAATCTGTTGTTGTTATGTTTGAATAAGCAAAGTTCAACAGTAATCTGTGTTTAGTATCAATGATGAGAATGAAAATATTAAAGTTAGAATCAACTATATTCTTAAAAAGATATACAGTCAATTCCACTTAATTGGGACACATCAGGACCTGACTAATTTGTCCTGATAAAGCTGCTGTCCAAATAAGGCAAATTTTCAGGGAACAGATAAAATCTTAAATGAAAAATGGGCAATAAAGACAAAACCATTTATTGAAAAATACTGTATAATTAATATTATTATGGGCTGAACATATATATGTGTGTATGTGTGTGTGTGTGTGTGTGTCATCTTAGTTCAGGAACATATTTTCTGGCTTGAGACATCAAATCTTGATGAGAAGTATCGTCTCCATCACTATCCTTATTTTTACATTTTTAGGTTTACATTTTTCCAAAACAACTTGTTCAATAATTGCATTTATATGATCCTCATTTTCATTGTAGCATGAAAGATTTTTTTTATCAATGTATAAAAATTCTTTATGAGACATCTAGAAATACCCCATACCTGCACTTCTGTCTGCCCTCACAGCTGTCCACGATTTAATGCAACTGTAAGCTGTCCTGATAAAGCAGCAGTATGTCCCACGTAAACAATGTAAATTTGCCTTATATTGCCTTTTTTGTTTTTGTCTTTCTACATTTGTCTCAATTGACCGACATCCCAACTAACCAGAATGTACTGTATACTGTATTAATTTACTCAAAAATCCTTTCAAAGAAATTTAGATTACTACATCCAATAAATGTAATTCCTTCCTAAATCATTAAATCATATTATGCATATCTTTATAATAGTCTTTGATGTTAGTAGAGTGATAATTTGATTTTTTTTTTCATTTTCACTTCATAATATAACAAGAATCATTTTTAAAACTAAAAACTAAATTTGGAATCAACAGAAAAGAGAACATTTGTTTTTATTAAATTTCTCAGCAACATAAGATGTTGTTGTGTTTTGAATTACATTTTGCTGAGTTAGTTTACTTGAATAGAAAAGAGAACTCAAGCCACTGATCTTGAGTCCAGTTGCGAAGCTAATAGCTCATTTAAATTGATTCTTCTATTAATAATAAAAAGCCTTATTTCAAGATTTAAAAAAGATTATATACAGAAACAAGATAGATCTTTGAAAACAAAAACAAGGTCATTTTAGAGTAGTTTGGAAGTTAGTTCAGATAGGACAAAATAATATAAAGCCCATATAAATAAAAATGGTTTGATGATATTTTTAGTGCAGCAAACTATAGATAGAAATATGAATTTTATGGAAACAGGTGCAATTTTTGCATAGAGAGATTATAATAATATAAACTAATTACTTTAATTGTGATTAAGAATGCAATGGAATGATAATTATCTATTTAATTTAAAAAATAAATTCATCAATACTGAGTGATGGAACAAAGTTTACTCTTCAGGAGTATATTTGATGACATCACAAGAAGGCTATTCTTGTTGTTATTCTGTTACACATTGCAAGAAACATTTAATGTGAACATTTGTTTACTTTGGACTCAATAGATAACACCCGAAACTCCAAATAAATAAATAAAAATATTCCCTATAACAAGATCAAAATTCAATTATTTTTGTAGCTGTATGAATACATAGGCTGTTTTTTTCAAGCTCCGATGGTCCATAAAAGAAGGACAAGTGTAAATAACAAAATGAATTTGCTACCAAAAGTTAGGTACAAACATGGTTACTTTTCAACATAATCACCATGAAGATTGAGGCATTTGTCATACCTGTGGATGTGCTTTTCCATCCCCTTGTCATACAATATTGCTGCCAATGACTTGAGATTGGCCCTAATGTTGTTTTGAAGATCATCATTAGTCTTGAACCTCTGCCCTCCTAGCCACTTTTTCTGTTCAGGAAAGAGATAGAAGTTGCTCGGTGCTAAATCGGGGCTATATGCTGGGTGTTTAAAGGTGGTGAAGACGTCCACCTTTCAGACTTCCACCCAGCTTGAAACTTTTTAATATGTGAAGTAAGCATGTTTGTACCTAACTTTTGGTAATAAATTCATTTTGTTACTTACACTTGTCTTTGTTTTATGGACCATCAGAACTTGAAAAAAACCACCCTCGTAGTATCATAACATAATCCATGTTTCAGATAAACGCCATACAGAATTCCTTGAGACTTACAATTATTTAAAAGTTATTAGCTTGATGATATGTTAAAAATTATATAACTGTAAATCACCATAATGTTTTTGCTCATATTACATTTCTTCATTTTTAATTTTTGCATTAAAATATTAATAATATTTTTTCAAGTTATTTCAAATTGTTGGATTTGAATAGTTTGTTCTGTTTAGTATTTTATAATGCATATAACTATATCATTATTGAAAATAGAACTGCAGTTCCCAAAAATATTTTAAAGTATGAAAAAACAACAACAAATTACTGGTTATTATTACTAATGAATGTTCTACTCAATAACCAAGAAACCAGCAAAAGAACCACTTGCTGAAAAGTAAATGTTTTGTCTATTTTTAAAAGAACATCTTCAGGCTGGTGTTCTAATTTGGAATTGCACAATTTAGAATGAATCTTAATCTCTATGTTGCCATTGTTGATTGAAGGATAGTTGATTGTCACTGATTGGTGGAAACATTATAATTATCATCATGTGTGAGTTGTGAGATTTCTGTTGAATGTATATATTTTCCATGGGTTTGAGATTGTGCTCTCCTTTTTATAGTTGATGGCTTGTTTTCGTGCTGCTACCTTGTAAATTTCCATTAACTCCAGATGATCTATCTGCTGTTCTATGTAGAATGTTTGTGCGAACAAAATGGACTTTAACATCTGGATCTCTGGCATATGCTGATAGGACAATTGATAAAAAGCCTTTGGCTATGTCGGCTCAGTGTTCTTTTAGGTGAGTGATTAAATGCTGACATGTGACTCCTATATACTGTAATTCTTTGTTAGATTTATGGTCTAAGGGGGTGGAATGTTTCCTTTGTAATCAGTGTTTCATTTCGAAGTGCCTAAAAAGTTTAGCTGGAGCCAAAAAATTGTTTGCTAGTATGTTATTACATAAAACACACATTGCATCAGGAGCATCTGTATTGCCAATATGTTAATCCAAAATTTAAATAACTTTCATCATACTTCTGTTTTGGTCTGTTCTTAAATGAAACGTGATCTTTAATATTAGATTTTAAAGAAATCACAGTTTGCAACTTCATTTCTTCTCCAATCATAGATGTGTCAGCATAAGTATTTGTCAATCCTTGTGATTGCACATTTCCACAGTTTGTGACTGCACATTTTGTAGAATGGATGCCTCTGTACATCGATCTTGCTTGGAAGTATCAACTGCAGGTGGATGTCAGCCAGCAGCTGAATGAAGATCAGTGCACACTGGCCTTAATAGCACAATACAGTACAAAGAGAGGAGCATCTGATTTTCAAACATGTTTGAAGTTGTTGCAGCATTTAAAACCATTCCAGGCTCATTAATTTTGATTATTTTTCATAGAATACTGGTGCTCCATGGAACATAGTTTGGGAAACACTGGTTTAGTGCATAGTGACTACAGTAAAAGAAAAACCACATGTAAATCTTAACAGTTATGCAATTATTTACATAAAAGTTTCAATTAGAAGAATGAGTATATAGATTCTAAAATGCAAAAAGCAGTGTGTTGGGATCCATGGAGGATCTCAATACAGTGCATTTTGGAATAATCTAAGAAAAACCTTTGTAATAAATGTTTGTGTTACTGTTTTTAAACAAATGATTGTATATATTCCAGCAAAAAGTCTGTTGATGTTCTTTGAAACCAAAATTGAATAATACACCAATAAACATCTGTAAGTCTGATAGTTTTATTTAAGCCAAACAATTGACATATTAAATTGGGCTATATTACAGATACTATTAATAATTAAATAATGAATAATTTGGCACTATAGGTAGGCATTTTCTCAGTTATTTAATAAATATTAATTTAATTGTAATTATTAAATTTAATAAGAGATGGTACCTAACACCTACTTCTAGTGCCAAATTACTCATATTTAATTATTAATAGAATTGGCAATACAGCCCGATTTAATCCTGCAATCATTTGGCTTTAAAATTGAATAAGACTAAGGATTGCAGTTCCTCAAAATTATTTCAAAGTTTATAAAAATTCAGCTTCTTGAATGATATTTGTCTATGTTTCAGTGTTAAAAGATATTGTGGAGCTGTTAAATATTAATATTTAAATCTTTACTATTTTAATTGTAAAACTTCATTAAGAATTTCAGTAATCAGACGTTTATCTTTTGTATCTTTTAAGTAAAGCTTTACCAAATATTTTACTACATTCTTGTTTTGTGAAATTTAGACATAAAAGGAATAACTTCATTTATTTACTTATTTTTTTATCATCAATATAATTAGTAATGACTAAAAAAATTTCAAATATTTTCAATGATTTATACAATTTTTATTTGAAAAGAACTGTTGATCCAACTGAATATATATATATATATAACCCAAATAGTAAGTATCAATTTACCTGATTTGTTCCTTCTTGAAGAACAGTCTGATATATCTCAAATAATTTTGCAGTAAATTCATCCACTGTAACAGTACTACAAAATTTAATTTAAACGTGATTAAGCAAATAAATTACAAATGAAAAATAAAAACAAAATAAATTATGGCTATTATTCATCTAAGATTAAGTTTATTTTGCTTATTGTAAGATTACTCTTATTATAACAACTATACTTCTTCCTGTAAACTGGATGAAACTTAATTCTTTCTTACACGAAAAACCTTGACAATCCAGTATTTTTATATACAACTGCTAACGTTTTCAACCCCTACTCTTATTATGAATTTTTGTCAACCAAATTAGAAAATTTAATCTAATTGTGGAATCAAATATTTAACAATTGATGTAATTTATGACATAAGATCATTAAACTATTGCAAGTAAAGTTTAATTGGGTTGCAATTTGAAAAAAATTGTAGACCTATAAATTCCCACTGTCGTCTGTCCACAGTCCTTCCTTAATCTCAAGAATACATGAAAGTCAAGACCAAATATAGAAAGCTTAGGGGCAGGAGGCCCTGATTAAGTATATAAAAATTTCTGATGCAAACCAGAAGTCACATTATTTCAATTTAAAAAATTTTTTCCTGAAAGGGGTTAGATAATGATTGGCAGGACTCTGTTGCTAACAGGAAGAGTATGATGTACAGGGGCAAATCAATTTCAAATTTACTCCATTGATCTCAGACGAATTATGAAATTTCACATGACTATCTTCCAGACAATCCGCATATATATAACTTTTCTAAATTGTCTTTTTTTTTTTTTGCAATAATTAGAACAGAACAGATTCAAAGTTCATTAACAAATACTTATTATATTCTATTTAAACATCATTTTTTTTTAAGATTTAGAAATTCAAGTAATAAATTAATAAATGCAGAAGTCAGTTTTGAAGTAAGAAAGAAATAAATAAAATAGAAGCATAAATATCTTAATCACAAATCATACTGTAGTCAGACAACTTACGAAAGAGAAACTGGAACAAACATTGTTCTTAGACGTGCAAAACAATATGCGCAGTTATCAATTGTTTGTAAACAACCAACACCATCTATAGGAATTCATGATAAATGTTTTCATCAATGTTTCTGAAAGCTGTAATGATATATCCGAACTTCTCCAAGACGGTAATTCTATAAAATTTACACTAAGTTCTGCAAACTGTACTACTAATGGGAAACATATGATCACTTCTCATCTAATCGAAGAAGTGACTGTTGAGTTTGAAACATGTGTTGTGTGGTATACATAAATATAATTAATCCCAACAAATAAGATTGTAGCATACTATAATCTTATTTGTTGGGGTTATAATACAAGTTATAAAAATGCATCTATATTTACATTACAAAAAAGTTCGTGCTTTTATGTATACTGTAATAAATTATTTATTTTTTAAAATCTTACCTTTTAAGACTTTTTATTAAAAATTCATCATCATAAGCCACATTATGAATTACAGCATTTAAATCAATTTGAATGCTTTTAGCATAATCAAACCAATATTCAGGAAAAGGTGATGGTAAAAGTGTACAAGATAAAGGAACAACTGCATCTAATGGTATATCTTTAACACGCATACCTATTCCTGTGAAAATAAATATTAAACAGTAGAAAAATATATTTATTTTCAAATAGTTTATAAAATATGTGTTATAAATAAAATATAAATATTCGATAAATTAATATATATAGTGATATATGTAAATACAACCTATTTAAAAATAACTTAACCAGGCTTCTTTCACTCAGACATGCCTGAAGTCATCCTCTAAAACGGATGGGCAACCTGTAGCCCACATTAATATTTTTTGCGGCTCACATTGCATAAAATATGAATAAATATATCAATTTCCCAGTTTAAGAAAGTATACAGCAAAAATTCAAACGTTATTTTCTATGTATGTGAATAGTTTTTCTGCAATGAATTTAGTAAAAATTAAAACAAGAAATCGGCTAACAGACACATCAAAACTAATTTAAAACTAGCAGTGACTAATACTTAACCAAATATTTCCAACATATTACGTTTAAATCAATTACAGAAGCTAAATAAAGTATACCTATGCTAATTTATAATTATATACGAATAAATAATTGTGGTTTACTGTTTCCCCCCCTCTTTTCTCTTGTATGCAGTCTGTGTCAGTTCAAAAGTTTTTTAAAATGCGGCCGTTACATAGAAAGAGGTTGCCCATCTCTGCTCTAAAAAAACAGTGTTCTGCAACCTTTTTCTACTTGCAGCACACCCATGACTCAACACCGCATACAAAAATGTCAGTGGCATGCCGTGACATTTGATGATAGGGAAGCTGTGTTTCTGTAAGAAGCCAACTTACAGGGGCAATCAATTAATTGCGCGTTAGGGCCCGTTCTTATTCGTTTGTTCGATAAGCCAGTAAAAACCATATACTTCTTTAAATGTATTTTTAATAGATTATCTGATGTACTTAATAAATAAGGAAGTTCAATATAATTACCTCCATTATTAGATTCAATAAATTCCCTATGCCCTCTAAATGCCAATTCTTGCTTTGAGAAAAAACATATAACATCTATTAATTTAGATATATCTATTAATCGTAATTATCTTGTTATAATTTCCAATATTTATTTTATATTGTCTACCAATGTTAAATTCTATTCCGCTTTGATTTCCAAATTGCTTCAATTTTACAAAAGAATCGTCATTCGTCATAAATTTTATCGTCAAAATGTCGAAATTTTTTTGTCAACGTATTTATATTTAATTTAGGCATTGGTCTTTCTCTTTTAATAATGTTTTCTTTTTCATTATACGGTCTTGAGCCTAAACTTTTTTAAAATAAATTTTTGAATCACTAGCCACGATATAAGGGCTAAAATTAAAATTATCAGAAAAACTTACTTGGTAAAACAAAATGTGTGATGAATATACATGCCTAGTACAAAAAATTCTTCAATCGTATGAATATACTTTTAAAGAAACTTATAATTAAATATAACTTTGTGAAGAAACGTACATAAAAATAACAAAATATTCTTGACTTTTTAAATCTTAAAACAATCCACTTAGTGAAATAGCTCCCTACAAGTGGCTAATGAATGGAATCAGAGACATCCTGGTAGGTGCGCGGCGTGTGCATGCATGCAGGTTGCCAAATCCCGAGGGTGCCAATACCGGTCAATGTCAAATGCTTTTTTTGTCACATCACTAGTATATATCAAAGGACGCAACAGGGTTGTTGTAGATTTTAAATGTTTCTCACCATAGCTGTAAAAATCTAAATATGTTAAACTTAACAGATTGTCCGTCGTTCGTTTTCTAACTAATTCGTTTTAGGACCAAGTGTTCACAGAAATTTCCAAAATTTACAACTTTTCGGTCACTCTCATTGAACTGGAAAAATTTCTGTCTTTATTACATCTAATATTATGAAGAGATCAAACCCCACTGTACTCGGCAAGAGATTGGTTCAGTTAAGCTTCTGTTTAAGTAAAATTTCGGCTCTTTCATCGGGGTTTTATTTATGTTTCTAATTCCCTAATCGCGTAATTATTTACCTACTTCTTAAGTAGAAAAAAGTTGAAACCGGTTACTTTGTACTTGAATATCTGTAGTCTTGGGAAAGAAATTTTTATGACAACCGATACATAAATCGTAAATTTAAAGAAAATAAATTCTAGAGCTTTTTTTGCACCATTGTACGTCTCATTCATTAAATTTGGTTGTAAACGATACTGCCAAAGTAACAGTTAATTTTTTAACACTACTAGAATTGTATACGTTTTTTCTGGATCCGCTTACAGTGGGACATACTAAATCGTAATATCACCGGTTTAACATTGAAATCCGTCAGTAATATAAGATGGGAGAGCAGAATAAACGCAGAATAAATATATCAAATATTTTAATGGAGTTTTTTTTAACTCCTGTCAACTATACAGAACTAAGGTGGAATTGGCACTTCCATCGCTTCCAATGACGGCACGCCACTGAAAATGTTATTACCCTAAAATACGTACGATATGATACTATTAATAAAAACATGCCAGTAAACTCCTATCGGTTGGGTTAAGTTATAAATCTAGTCTATGGTGGGCAACCTTTTTTATAGCATGGGCCAGAATAAATTTTACATTTTTTCCGCGGGCCGTAGTAGTTAATTGACGCCTTCTTGTGACTCGTAATTTTTTAGTCTGCAAATATGAAATAAATAAATAAAAAGTTAATTACTACATTTATTTCTCTTATCGTTTTCGAAAATTACAAAGAATTTGATATTTTTCCAATTTAATAATCTATTAAAGATCTTGTGAGCCGGATAGAAACTTTTTGCGAGCCGTAGCTGGCCCGCGGGCCGGGGCTTGCCCGCCGTTGATCTAGTCTACTCGTGATTCACATAATCGGGCGAGGGCAACCGAATATCTAGCAGGCAGGCGGCTAACAGCCCACAACCGGTCCGAGATATAAAATTAGAAGCTTTATGCGTGTGTTGCTTCTACCAGCTAAACCGGGTGAGGTTGGTGCTCTGTAAACCGCATGTGCCAATGCCTATATAATCTGGCTGATTGGAAACTGACCTGGTTTTGACACTCCTTCCACCACTGAATTATTCGAATATACAATAGCAATCTTATTGTTTTTTTCACATGTAGTATAGAAATTTGTAAAAGATACATAATGCAGTTATAATAAAATATTAATTTTAATTAATGCAAAGTACGTTAAAATATGAAAATTTATATTTTATAAAATACAAGGGAAGGTCATTGGAAGGTGGAATCGGTGCTTCCATCGCTTCCAATGACGGCACGCCACTGAAAATGTTATTACCCTAAAATACGTATGATATGATACTATTAATAAAATTACATAATGCAATTAACCTATTATTATTATCATTCTTATTCTTTTTCTTCTTCTTATTATTATTATTAAACAGATATCAACACCTGTGAGCAAATTTATTTTACATTTAATTTCTCAGAATACATAAAAATGCATGATTTGTAATAAAGAATAAACAAACATCATCTTATTTCATCAGTTCCTTGGCAGAGAATAAAACACAAGCATAAGAAACACAGCAACTGTGATAAAAATATATAAATAAAACTTGACAATTAATAGAAAATGTAAAAGTTCACATCACACCATTCACCTTGTGACAGCACACCGGTTGCAGAATACTGCTCTAAAACATCACATCCTCTCTTAAAATCACTCAAAATGGCCAGTCCCCTTTCCATACAAATCAATGATGTTAAAATCACATCTCTGTAAAGTTTGTAAACTGACAGGACTATAAATTAATCTAGTCCTATCTACACTGTATTTACAATGCTATATAAAGTCACACTTGATGAAGTCAACATTATGTGTATTAGTTTTGACTTTGTTTTGAAAGGCTATAAGCATTATCTTAGTGTAATTAAAAATGCATTTTTATTCACTTTGATTATATAACAGTCTTCATAACTAACATTTTAATAGATTACTATATTTCAGATATGAGAAAGATAGACGAGAAGCATACATTGTTATCTTCTGATAAAAAAAAAATTACTTCAGAAGTATCTATCTGAAGTGCATCTCAATCACAAAGAACTTACAGCCTGGGCAACAAATGAACTTAAATTCCATTCTACAATATTTTAAATTTTGAAGCAATCTGCTGAAGGTTGAAAAAAGTTAGATGGCACTCACTCGCAAGTAATGCTGTGTCTTTTTTTGCATTCAAAGTGGTACAATTCTAATTGTGAAGTGATATTGTATATATGTACTTTCATAAAACGTGATGAAATGTTTCTAAAATGGCCTGAGGAGGAGTCTGAGGAAGAAAATTCCTTGCAGACAAGAATGAGTATCTCCGTATGAGAATCCTGGAAGTATTGAGAAAGAAACCAAATCCTCCACAGACAACATCAGTATCAAAATGAAAATGTGCATATTGCCCAAAAAAGAATAGGAAAACAGTATCCAAGAATGTAACATGTAGCATACTGCACCAATCTGCAAATACTATATAATAACAATCTGTAAACAATGCAATTTCAAAACTCCAGACTAAACAGAACATGAATAGAAATTTAAGTTTAACAATAATTTCAGGTATCATATTTCTGTTTCTATATCAAAATTATTTTTAATGTATTCTAACTGAAGTATAGGAAAATAAACATTAAAATGTGTATTATTCACAAAAAAACTTCCTGATCTTAGCAAAATTTCTCAAGAAAAATTATTTAGAATATGAAAATATGTACAGTGAACATGGCCCTCACCAGCAGCACTGCTAGCTGTTTGAGGGCCTGTGTGCAATACCGATTATGCCTCCCCTGTTTAACTACGACTACCTACACTGAGCTTGCCAGCAATACCAATTTGCCACCCGCGTGCGGTGCACACTTTGCACGCCCGCTTACAGCAGGCCTGGCCCTCACCCTTGAGTAACAGCGTTACAAATCCAACTGTGAGAAGCACCAGGTTGACCCCCTTAGGGTCCATGAAAGTTTGAGGTGGTCGATAAAACTTTGCAAATATAAAAAGTTATTTTAAAATATTAAAAATTTTACACATTTTTTTTCGCTTTCAAGTAAATGTAGGAAGATAGCTTTAAAGTATGCAGGAGCCTTTTGCATATATGTTTTATAATATTGCATATATTATTATATAATATGTAATATATATACAATATTGAAGGGGATCGATATATGAAAAAGATTGGAAACTCCTGTATTAAAACATAAAATAATATAAATATAATTTACACACACCATGCAATAAAGCATAATCTTTTGCATTACGAGATAAATTTCTCAATTCTTCTTCATTAATTCTCGTCTTCAAATATACCTCCATTTCACAATGTTTACTTTATCAAAATCACATGTTTTACAGCGCCCCTCACATGTTCGATTTTTTGAAATTGTCTTAGTTTAAATAAATCGCCCATTTATAGCCAACTAAAAAAAGTTTTAACTGCGTCCATGCATTTATTTATTGTATATTTCTTCTTTAAGATACTAAAACTACATATATGCACTAAAACTAATTAATTAAAAAAATATAGGCCTATAAACTTTTTCTTATGTCTACACTGCAAACATTTTTTCTTTAGGGAAAAGTTGGACAATGACGCTCAGCTTGTAATCCCGCTCACTTAGGTATTTCGAAACAAAATGGAATTGTGAATGTGACTATTGTAGCCAGGTATAGTTTGTCTATGGTAAAAATCAACTTGGGTAATAACTAATGAGCATCATCCATTGATCGCTTAATTGTGACAAGTTACTTCGGTTTCTTCATTTGTTAAACACGTCACTGCCATTATAAATAGTATTATGGAAGCGTCACGTTCTGGTATTGGATACGAGAGTTCGCTATAGTAGTAGTTAAACGCATGATTGTTTAGTTAATGAATGCTATAAAATATTAATAATACCCATTGTGGGTTGGGCCAAGTCTACAATGGAGCACTGGATAGTGAAGGAAGGGTCAGACATCCGCGACAGATCGTCTTGGATTTTTCGATCTTTCGGATTCGATTCCGGAAGCTCCATAGTTGTAGGCCAGTGGTTCTCAAAGCGGGTGCCGCGGCACCTTGGGGTGCCGCAAGTACGCCACAAGGGTGCTGCGAAATTTTTAAATAATTAAATTAAAATTACTTAAAATAATGGAATTAGAGTATTAAATTAAATAAATAATTAAAACAATTATAAAAAATGAATATTGGTTTTTTTCTACTTATCTTGTTACGTCGTCACTTGTCTCAGTGACTCGGTAATTGCCGATACGTAAATACTAGAAAAAAAACGAACTAGTTACTAGTTGTCTGTTCTTCTGTTCCTGCAGCGAGTAGAAGCGCAATATAAATGCGTCGAATGCAGTAATTGTTTTTATTATTGTTATATGTTCAGACAATAACGAAAAAGCATCATATAAAAATATTTTTCTTCTTTACAGCAAGAAAAAATAAATTATTAACGTGTAATTAAATTTTATAATAAAATATTGAAGTTAATTATGTCGTTCAATATCATGAATAATTTTTTCATTAAAAAAAGAAAACGTGAAGATTCTAATGATCAAGAAGTGGTTACTGGTAGCAAAGCTAAGGAATCAATTAGCACTAGTAAATCATAAAAAATTGAGAGCTCATTTTATCACCAGATACCTTTATAATAATAACTTTTGCTTTGAATGTTTTTGTGTTGTTTGGAAATAAACTTACTTACTTTAAAAAACTTTTATTTTTTTCAAAGACTTTTCATCTTTCATATCTTTACTAACTGTAAAAAAGCAAAAAAAAAAAAATAATAATAATAAAATAAAATAATAATAATAATAATAATAATAGGGGTGCCGTGAATTTTGTTTAATAATTTCAGTGTGCCACCGGACAAAAAAGTTTGAGAAACACTGTTGTAGGCTAACCCTCTTAACTGTCTAGGCCAGGGGTGGGGAACCTATGGCACGTCAGAAAAATCATCTAACACGTAACGTAATATGCGATTTCGATTTATCACCTTTCTTTTTCAAACATCCTTTCGGTTTATCACCCGATCATCCGTTTTCCAATCAGATTCTTATATTTATTCTAATTAATTCGTTTATTCGTTTATCAGTCCAAACTTATGGCACGCATAAACATTTTAAATGTACTGTACAAATGCTTGCTATATGGCACGCAGACTCAAAAAGGTTAGCCATACCTGGTTTAGGTTCTAGAACAGAATTTGGAAACCATTTTTAGTGTGCATGTCAAAATCACTGAATTTACGATACAAAATTTTCTAACGTGCCAACCGAAATTTTTGGGGATTTAAGTATTAAATATTGAGAAACCTTTTTCAAATGATCAAAAATTCGCATAAATACATAATTTAGAAACCGACTAAATTCTTTAAAAAACACGAAGAACATAAAAGAAGTTGGATATTTATTTTTAAATGAACTCTGGGTTGCGTGCCAGAAAAAATATCATTGGCGCGCCATGTATCAAGGGTCGCCTACCCCCGCCCTAGGCTATCCAGCCACCATATTAATTATTATTTATTTATTATATTTCCCCCTCTATTTTACAGAGAAAATAATTCGACAAAAATAAACTAAACGCCAAACGATAATAAAAAGTTTAATATCTTAAAAATAAAGGATGGAAAATTAAATACTGAAAATTATGATTAAAGTGTCCCATATATTTAAATAAACGCATACTTTTTATTTAAATTTTATTTTAAAACAACAAATATTTTAAAATTAAAATTTTTTCTAAATTTATTTAAAATCTAAACAATTATTAATTAATTATTATTATTATTATGTTTTAAAAACTTAAAATTTATGAAAGATTTGGTTCGTAAAAAATCCGTACATTGCAACATTACGTAATATCCATGTCATATGACGAGAGCAACCAATTGGATTAAATGAAGACTTCATTACGTCATTAGACGATCAGGTGCGAGAATGGTGAATCGCATCAATTAGAATTTAAATCCTGTTATGGGACTTATGTAGATAATCATTGGAAGTTGCGCTCTGGTGAGTTATCATTCTTTTTATACATAATATTATAACTACTGAAGCATAATAATTAAGAATAATTATGGTCTAATTGTTAATATTAGGAAAGTTAAAGATATGTTATGTTTTTTATGGACTTTTACTATTATATGGATTCATTTTATTAAATAAAAATTATAACTAGGATTTTTAGTTAATATGCTTTGTAGATTTTCAATATTTCTCTCTTAAATATCAATGTACAAATAAATTATTTAATAATAATAATAATTGAATCTTAAATTGTGACAAAAATCAGCAATTAATGTCTGCAGAATTTTAAATATTAAAAATATAGTCAATTACACTTTTTGTTTTTAGACCAGTGGTACAAATATTTTTTCAATTGGCAGGCTAAATTACATGTAAATCATAGATAGGTGGGTACAAATATTTTGTGTATATTCCATATATGCAAAAAGTAGTTACTTTTTTCATTAGTGATTGTATCGAATATATTCGTGGGCCACCAGCTGGATCTTGCTCTGGGTGTAGTTGGGACGTCAGTTTTAGACTTGAGAAAAAATTGTTTATTTCTTAAATCAGGTTTTATAAATTTGTTTTCTTTTTTTTCACTTATCTAGACAAAACTGCTTTAAAGTAATCCTATTACATTGGTATGATTGGAATATAAAATATATTGTTAAAAGATATTAGGAACATAACCTGTGAAAATTTTATTGTTCTAAATAGAAATATTGCCATTTTGAACTTACCTTCTTGTAAAGGGAAATTGTTTGTTTGGCAGTTTTGAATTCCATAAATGCATTTTAATATACTTCTTACTGTTTTGATTTTGTTTTCTATTGGGTTGGCCCATAAGTTCTGGCTTTTTTTTTTTTTTTTTAATGAAAATTTTGTGTAAAAAATAAAACACATTGCCAAAACATTTTATGTTATTTGATAGAGAATTGTGTTCTCTACAAAATAGTGTGTTTAGTTTTTTATACCTATATACTTTTTGTTCTTTTCAGGTCAATAATGGAGTGTCAAGTAGACAAAAAGAGCATTTTTGACACTTCTAAGGTGCTTTTCTGCATAATCGAGGTGCCAAAGCCACAGTAGCTGCTCGAGAGATTTGTGAAGTGTATGGAGAAGAAGCATGCCTCTTAGGAAGGTGTCAAAAATGCTCTTTTGTCAACTTGACACTCCATTATTGACCTGAAAAGAACAAAAAGTATATAGGTATAAAAAAACTAAACACTATTTTGTAGAGAACACAATTCTCTATTGAATAACATAAAACACATTGCCAAAACATTTTATTTCTCATGCAAAATTTTCACTTAAAAAAAAAAAGCACCAGAACTTATGGGCCAACCCAATACTTTAAAATACATAAAGTTTGGATTATCCTGTAAAATTCACAAGCAAAATTAAATTAATTTTTTTTTTTTTTTTTTTTTTAAATATAGTTTTTCCCAAAGTTCTTAATTTCTTACTATAAGAAGTTAAGTAATACATGTTACAAACTAATATGACAATAATATGGTAATAAGTTGTCATCTAATCATATTTCAGAATTCATTTTATCTGAATTTATTGACAAATATGGTAATTACTAATAACTTGTGCAGTATCGGTTCAAGGAATTCTGGCATTTTGAACCAATTTAGTTGTCAATATCCTTCACTGTTAATACAATTAAAATGGTTTATAAAAGCTAATTCATTTTTTTAAATTGAAAATTATGTAATTAATTTTTATGGTTTTCTTGTTTTAATTTTTTTATTAATTTATATATTTTATTAAAATTCAATGTTTCTCTGATTTTATAAACTATGTTGTAAAAAGTTAAACCATAAATAACAATGTAGTCAGTCTAAAAATTTTGCTGGGAAAGCCCTATATCAGTATGATACTCATACATCCATTTCAGGTTGAGTTCCCTATGACTTCAAAAACTTTTTCAAGTATCCCTCTTTCTTCACTTCACTGCCAATTATAGCATACAGTGTAGGTTTTGGAAATCTCTGGGATGTTAATCTTGCCACACGTTTCTACTACTGCAATTGACTTTTTGTGAATTTTATGATTGTCAGAATATTTTTTAGCTTCAGTCTTACTCGTAGAAAGCATCCCTGTATATAAAGAAGCTATATCTTAGTCTATAGTTGATTTCTTAAACAGGGTTTGTGTTAAATATATGTAATATAAGCGATGACCTAAACAGCTAAGAGTATTGAAGTCAAATAAAACTTATGCTTGTCTTTTTGTCAGTCCACTTGCTATTTATTTTCCTTAAACATTTCAATTCAAAGGCTTCTAGCTTTTTGGCTTCTTTCATAATTATCCAGGTTGCTGAACCATGAATTGCATTTGGAATTATGATATTGGTAAATTACTTTAGTTTAAATTTTTTTTTTTTTAGATCTTATTAGTATTTCAGATTTTGTACAATTTATTAAATGAGAACCATGTTATTGCTAGCCTATGGAAAATATGGACAACTTAGTCAACCATAATTGATGTATCCAAATAATTGAATGTTTTTACTTGCTTGATTTTATCTCCATTAAGTAAAATGTTGATATCCTTATTTTATTTTTTTTAATTATTTTTGGGTTTTTTTTTTTAATTGGCATTTATAGTCAGATTGAAAATTTTTGTGTTTTGCATGCAGGAACAAAAAGTAAAGGCTTGGATTTTCAGTTGGATTGTAATAGAGGAAAAAGAATCAACCAGTAATATTACAACAATTATTTATTAGATAAACAATAGAACAAGGTACTATATTTTAATAATTTCAAGTGTACACATGAGACATTTTAATAAGAAGAAAATGTATCCAATACATGGTGAGTTTAACAAGTTTTGGTGCAGAACAGTTGATAGTGATTGTGTTCTGTTTTATTTTGATGAAGCAAAAGAAGAAAATAGAAAACTTTACTTCACTTAAGAGACTTTTATCCTTTTTAATTATAACTTGTGAATTTGTGCTTTTTCTTGTCATTTTCAATTTCTCCCAACCTGTTGGCTTCTGCATTTTTCTCTCCCCTAGTTCATTCAGAATTCTTATTCTAATCACTTCTTTTGTTACTATATCCAGACACTTCAGCTGTGCCTCTTCTAACCTTTTTGGTCTGCACATTTCACAAAATCTTGCCAAAAGAAATGTTCTATATTCTACATGTATTAGTCAGACCAAGATGTCCATTCTCCAATATTAGCCTGAAGGAAACGGTTATGTAATCTGAATACTAAGCTATATAAGTGTGATGTTCTGGATAGATTTGATCCCTCTTGCTAAATTTTGTTTAAAAAGCTTTCCACTAGGGAAAGAAATTTCAAAAGATAAACACAATGTGAAGATTAAAAATAATAGAAGTATTTGTTGGATTACCTAAGTTTGTGTTGGATCGGGAAGAACTTTCACTAGGTGCTAGTAAATGGGACAAAATTACAGTGAACTCTGTGCTAAAAAAATTTTGATCAATAAATTATCGTAAGATGCCTAATAAAAATTGTTTTGACAGGCAAGAAAGCAAAAGTTTCAGTTTGTTTAAATGTCCCATTGTCCAAGATCAAGATGCAGTGTCACATTAACATTGTGATTTGACCTTTCTTGTATCACGATTGGGTCTATTTCTATCCGGAGACAGAAGGAACCAATTGGAAAGGAAAGAAGGATTTGGGAGCAATTGACCTGGCAAGAACAAAACAGTGCACAGTGCTAGGGGGAAAAAACAGCCAATCTTTCTGGGGAAAAGATTGACAAGAAAAAGAAACAGTTGACACCTCATCAATTTTGATGCACTTGACTATGATAGAAATAACATTAAAACAACTGAATACTATGAGTGAATTATACATATGTTGTCGTCCAATTCTGTTTCCTTATTTAGTAGATTTTTATTTCTTGTACAACTTAGTACTTCTGTTGCTTCAGCTAAAAACTTATTAAATTTGTTCTCTACCATTTGGTTGTATGATTTTTTTTACTAGAAAAATGTATACAACAAAATCAAAGTTTTTTTCATATTGGCATTTTGGTGAAACCATGTTTATCTGCTAAATACCAAGTTAGTTGTGCATTTAATTCCTTTCTTTTAGATTATGTGAAGTTATATGTAAGACTTCTGTGCCACTCTTTCCCAGTTTTTTAGATATTGTTCCTCTTTATCACCATGTAAGGTACAAAAGAAATATTTAAGCACATTTCAGCAGGCACACATTCTTTTCACATGCAAGGAATTGCATAGTCTGAGAATCTAGCTATTTTTTGCTTGAAAACTAGTCATGTAGTGTAAAAAATGTACTGTATTTACTCACATATAAGACTAGGTTTTCATTTTTCACTGCTTAAAAACCCTAGGTTGTTCTATATGTGCGAGCAGAGGATTCTTTTCATTTTTGCAATAATATTTGACCTGTGTATTTACTGGCTGTGTATTTACATTTTTTACCGGATTCTCACCCGGTGTTTAAAAACAAAAGTATTTTATCTGGGTCATTTGAATCGTTCTTGTGTATTGTCAGGAGTAAAGATAATAGCAATGGGAAAAACAAAGCTTTTGAATTAAATTCTAAAATTACATGGAAACTCGATTTTATAAGTTTTAATTCATTCCTACGTGAAAACAGATAATTATTTGGAAATCAGAATTCGGAGAAACTCGTAAGTGTAATCGACAAAGAGTGAATTCGACTATTAAGAATTGGCAAAAAAGGTTCCCGATTGTCCAGCTTTACATGAACAAATTACGTTCTTGATTTTACAAGATTTTTCCTTGAAGTTTAAAATAACAGTAATTTTTGTGGGACAATGTGTGCATTTACATACATTTGATATTTTATTTCTGATTAAACAAAATAAAATTAGAATTGTATTAATAAATCTAATTTTCTTTTTAATTTGCTCTTTAAAGTCATACCTTGTCCTATATGCAAGTAAATATGGTACATTGGATTTTTCTGATTTAAAGTTAGGAAAATATTAACTTTTGAGTTTTTCAAATTTTCATGAAAGAAACTACCTGTAGTCTGACACATTCCCATGTGTCAGCTCATATGTGACTCAGGTTAAAAGTAAATATCCCAAGCACGTGAGTTATATGATTTGGTGATGTGGTTATAAAATTTGGAGGAATTTGAATTTGCTGATTTTGAGTTATGACTTCAAAGTTGCTAAGTTGAATTATGAATTGAGATCAACTGTAATTTTTTTGTTTTGTTAAATAATAATAATTCTAAGATGCTGTTAATTTAAGAAGACTTTATTTGTACAGAAAATGGATTATTTTTAGTCAAACATGACTTGTAATTAAACATCTGTGATATCTGGAAGTGCACCTGCTGAAGAGATGTGATGTCAAAATCATGTGATAGTTGCAGCCAACTATTGTTATTTATTTGTTCCTACTTTCACGTGCATCTTCTGTACACCTGAGAGAGGCTAGTTCACAAATGTGAATGTTGTGCAGGGGCAAATCTAGGTTTTTTGGGGCCAAGGGCTTATTGAAGTCCAATGGGGCCCCATTTTTTGTTAGATTAAGAATTTTTACATTGATTACAATAAAACAAGTAATGCTATAAATTATTATAATATTATTATTAACTATTTGTTACTATACAATAAATGCTCATTGTTAATATCGTAAATTTTTAATACTTTTTCAATTCAATTTTTGTGAGCCGTTGACACTTGGTGGGTCTAGGGCTTAAGCCTTATTAGTCCCTATGTAGATCTGTTCCTGATGTTGTGCTAACTTCTGCGTGGTTTTCTAGTGAACTTGTATAAATCAGCACATGCCTCAATATCTCAGATGCTTTCGTTGAAGTTTAGCTAATGTTTTTGGCCTTTTTTAAAGGCTACACAGTGCGGCAATTATATTCCGGGACTGGATCTATAAAAATGAAACAAAACAATTTTATTTAAATCCTTTTATTAAATTATTCAAAATACTCTCCTCCTGCTTCAATACACTTTTTACAGCGATTCAATAGTGATTCAAATGCCTACTCAAGCTCAATTTTTGGTATTGCCTCTAATGTGCGTAGACTCTTTGGATGGTTTCAATATCATTAAAAATGCGTCCTTTCAACTTCATTTTCATTTTTGGAAATAAAGAGAAGTCACATGGTGCTAAATCGGGGGAATACGGCGAATGATTCAACACACAGACTTGATTTCGTGCCAAAAATTGACGAACAATCAATGATGTGTGACTCGGTGCACTATCGTGTAACAAACACCAGTCATCAGAATTGCGATATTCTGGACGAATTCAACGAATTCTTCTCATTAATCGTTGTAAAACTCCCAAGTAGAAAGCAACGGTAACTGTTTGACCCTGTGGGACGAACTCACGGTGGATGATGCCTTTGCTATCAAAGAAAACAATGAACATCGTCTTGGTTTTTGATGGAACTTTTCGTGTTTTCTTGGCTTGAGGTGATGATTTTGACTTCCATTCGGCACTTTGACGTTTTGTTTGTGGGTCATATTGAAAACACCAGGTCTCGTCACCAGTAACAATTGATTTGAGGAAGGTTGAGCTGTTATTTGCTGTTCGTACAATCTCTCTGGAATGTTCTAGTCTCATCAATTTTTGCTCTTGGGTTAGTGTGTGCGGAACAAATTTAGCACAGACTTTTGTTTTGCCCAAATCTTCTTTAAGAATTTGTCGTATTGTCTCTTTGTTAATGTTTAATGCCTGTTCCATCATTCTCAGTGTTGCATTGCAATCATTGGATACAAATTCTTGCACTTTTTGAATCGAATCTGCTGTTCGAATTGTTATTGGCCTTCCCACACGTTTGTCGTCCTCCAGTGATTGTCTGCCTTCCAAAAATCGCTTGTGCCACTCAAAAGTCTTTGACCGTGATAAACACTCACTTCCATACACTTTTTGCATCATTTTGAACGTTTCTGTGGCACTTGTGCCAAGTTTAGCGTGAAATTTAATAACAGCACGTTGTTCCATTATTGTTTTCCGACATGTAACAAAATAAACTGATAAACAAAATATCAAAAACAATGATAAATGTCAACCGATTTAAATAAAAGTTTTAGGTTATGTTCATATATGTCCAAACTTCATATGACATAAAATTTAAACAGATGTCGCTACTGGTTGCTGAGATATAGCTTCAGTCCCAGAATTTAATTGCCGCACTGTGTATAATCAGCTTGTTAAAATAAAGGAACAATGTTTTCATGCATAAACTCAAACATCAAATGATTATAATATGATATTAATTAATATGATGATTGATAAATAATGGAACATTTGATTCAATCAAATATTCCATTGTTCCATCATTTTTACAGCCTGATGATTAGAAACTTTTCAGCTAATGTGGTCTTGTGGTCTAGTGTGCTTTGGTCTTTAAAAAGGCTGTTTAAAGGTCATTGAAAACATGAGCTAAGTTTCAATTAAATTGTCCTGAGTTATTAAGGCATGTGCTGATTTATGAATCAGTATAGTGCTAAGTTGCTAGAAGTAAGTTGGTGTTAATCAGTTTCTTCAGTAGATAAGATTTAGATTCTTGGATCTGTGGCATGTTTTTTCCCCCTTTATATCTATATAAATAAAACTAGCAGTCAAAATGTTTGTTGCTGCATCACAGGAAAATACCTGAATGTATTTTAACCAAACTTCATATTTTGAATCTGTTTGTTCAGGAGGAGGTTTATCACATCACATCTCAAGATTTACATTTAATTAAATTCAACTGTGATGGATTTCCGTCTAGGAGTACTATGATTCCTTGATGCAAAAAGCTCCAAAATGCCTTCATTTATGACACTTTTAAATTATTCATTATCAGCTAATATTGTGTTTATGGATAACTTATCTGGGTACTGTAGTTCTCTGAAGTGGAAAAATGAATCACAGGATGTGCTGCTCTTCTGGCAAAGTTAAACTGGATGATGATCTTGCCCTCCTGAACCTCTTCTATCACTATTAAATGACACTAAACATTTCTTAAAGTACATTAGGGCTTACAATAATGCCTTCCAAATGATAAGTTTTGGTGCCACCTAAATACTTGAAAGAAATTTCATGCCAACATTCCAAATTCAAGGACAGATATCATTTTAATAGCATACCATTAATCCCAACAAACTACCCATTTGAATTTAAATGTCTACAATTTCCAGTCAGTCTAGCTTTGCAATGACCATTAACAAGTCAACAGCCAAAGCCTGAGAATTGCAGGACTTGACCTCAGATGCAGTTGCTTTTCACATGACCAACTCTGTTGCATGCTCATGTTAGTAGCTGCAAATCTGTTTTATTTATGCCCCTGATGATAAAACACAATGTTATTGAATAACCTCCTGATATACAAGTTTATGTAGAAAATATTCCACATCTTTAATAGGAATATTCTGATATGAATCTGTAACAATTCTCTGCAGATATTTATTTTGTAAAATTATATTTACTTACCTAAAGAGTATCTCTCATCAGTGACAGGTAACACAGCTAGTCACTAATAAAAATGGGAGATTAAATATTCTTTAAATGCTTATAGGATTTATTACAGAAATTTTTAAAAATTTTGTTACTTATTAATAGTATACTTTTTGGTTTTAATAAATGTCTTAAAATTTTTTTAAAATTTAAGAGCTGCAAAATATTTTTAATAAGCTGATATATATGAAAGTTTATCATTTTTTTTGATTTAAAATCTACAGACATAACTCACTAATATAGTGGGTTTTGTTTTGTATCATTGCCATGAAAAAAATTGCACCCTTTTTTTTTCTATTACTAGTATACAGGGTGTGTGAAAAGTTCTGTCAATTTTTTTGAAATACTTCAATAGTATAAAAATACTGTACAAATAAATAAATTTTACAAAACTAAATGAACAATAAGTTTTATTTTAACCAATAACAATAAGCAAAAAAAATTTACAAATAATGCTCAAAATTGCCTCCTTCAGCTTCAATGCATTTGTGTAGTCGTGCGAACAATGTCTGCTGTCTTCATTCCCAACTTGTGCAACTCAACAACAATGATACGTTCATTTTCATGAGACATAACGTTAGCATAATTAAAGATTAAAAAAATGATTAGAGCACTTTCCAATACAATCTTTTTTGTACAATCCAATAAAATCATAAAAAATAACAAAAAATGCAATGACAAATGCCAAAAACACACAAAAATAAAATTGATAGAACTTTCCATGCACCCTGTATATAAGGCCAAAAGTGTATTTTAATAATATAATTTATTAAGTCTGCAATAACACACAACCAAATCAAATGACACAAAAATAAGATTTTGAGGGTAAATACAGAACTGACTCCAACTTCAGTACTAGAGTAAAATCTGCACTTTCTTAAACTTGTTACTGATACGTAATGTGTATAAGATATAAAGCAGGTGACAAACGTTTTCGAAGTATCATGCAGTTCTTCCTCAGGTCAACTAGCTTAGGAATCCTTTTGAACAGAGTGTATGGAATTCAACGGGATTGAATGTCATTTCGACAAAGTCAGTCCTGCATGACATGCGCGGTTGTGTGCTAGAGGAGGTAGCTGCAGGTTGGCATCTAATAGGGACTGCCAGGCCAGTGATAGACTTGGCTCCTTGTTTTGGTTGACGCATGTGACTAACTGGCTAGCTCTATAGATGGCTATGGTTTCTAGCGACCTAAGATGTTCCTGGTGGGGTCAACACACCCCACCAGGAACATCTTAAACCGCTACAAATTAGGCAGGTACATTATCTGTTATGCTATGAAGATCTGATCTTGTCTTTGTTTGTTCCAGAGATGCAAAATTTTTAGTTACCTTTACAGTAACTAAATGATTAATATTAAATTTGCTTTCCCTGTCCATGGATTTATTGTACTTCTTTTAAAAACAGAACTTTTATAATTTTTCTAAAAAATATTCTTAATTTCTTTTTATAAGATGAATAGTAAGTGAAATCTTGAAATTGTATATAAATTTTTAAAAACATGAAAAATTGCTTTAATGTAAAATTTATGATTTTTAGAAAGTAATATTTTTGAAAAATTTTTTAAAGTTACCATATGCACTAATTTAAGATTGTTTTTCCTATTTGATCTTATATACAAAAATCAGACTAACAAATATCAAATATTCATTGTACCTAAGATTTCCTTAAGCTGATTTTAGGATGAAGTTTATCTTATATTGTGGCTTAGACTACCTGTTTGTTACTAATCATTGCTTTAAAGTAATTAGTAGACTAAAATTGACTATTTACTGTGTCTAAAAGCTGTGACTTAAGCTGTGATTTTGAACTGCATATGAGCCATTGATTTTTAAAGTGGGGCAAGTCCATTTTGTAAAAAAATTAGTTAAAGCTAATTATTACAAATTAACAAAATTTATGTTTTTAATCAATTCACAATAAATATCTTTTTAATATCAGCATAAATTTGTTACTAGTAATTTATACCATCAACGATATTTATTGTGTGTTGATTTTGAAAGCAAGGCAAGTCCACTCTAAAGAAAAATAAGGTAATAAATCCGCCATATCTTTATGTACCACCTATTCATCATGAATACTTTAAAAATCTGCATCATCTATAATTATACGCATGCAACTTATTACTGAATATTTTATTATTTTATCCACTTCTTCCTATAAAATTAAATTTATTTTTTGTTTTATTGTAGCTTTTTGAAAGAAGTATGAAATGTTGAAATAAAATAAAGTAAATAAATATTTAATTTTTTTGTTGTTATAATTATATTCCATTCAAAGAAAATCAATGTTTTCAACAAATCATTGCTTTCTATAAGTAACAGATATGTAATATCAATTGTGTGGCTTCTTTATATTGTTTAAAAATCAATTTCTTTAAAAAATATTTTTTTAAAAAAATAATTGATGAAACTTTACAGTTAAGAACGATAAGTTCAATTGTTATTTTATCTGGACCACATTTCATCAGAAACAGACTACTGGGTTTTATCTTCGTTATTCTTTATTTTACTATGCATTTTGGGTGCAATCTTTGGTCTAACTTGCACCCCTCATCAGGTGTTACGTTTCTTTTTTACATTTAGACATTCAGTTAAGAGAGGTTGATGTTTTGACCCCTAAGGCATTTCTAACAGCCTTTCTGTCTGTTGCTCATTGGTTTTGAAATCATTGCTTTTGAAAATGAGGAAAGTCCATTGGTGCATACCAAAGCCATGATTTTTTTTTCCACCTAACACGGATAACCATTATTGTATATTTAAATTTATTTTATATTTTTTCTTATTTCATAAGTCTATTACTGCTTATGAATATTTTTAAACTCATTCAAATTGTAGCAATAACACAAAATGGACTTGCCCCACTTTCAAAATCAACAGCTCATATGTCAGTCCTAAATACAAGTAAGATTACAATTGCAGAAAGAATACGATTACAAGAAAATGGTAAGAACAAGAAAACAAAAAAGAAATGTTTGGATTATTATTTAATTCCTTATTAAAAAAAATGTAGAAATGAAAAAATATTTAATCTGAAGATTTTAATCAAAATTAAATAATTTTTGAAACAGTTTTGTCTCCTCATCAGATTTATAACTATTAATTTGAATGTAGTTCTATTTTAGTTTTGTTTTCATTTTTGAACTGGAACAAGCCTGTTTTATGAAGTATTTCAACAATAAGATTGATAATATACTTTCATACAATTCTTTTTTTACCAATACAATGTTAATACTTTCAGTTAAATGATGTTGCATTACAACAATAATCTCATTATGTATCTGAAAAGACATAAGATACAAAAAATATCAAGCAGAGTTGAATTATTGTTTTAAATAAAATTCTAATAAATGAGAACAATCAAAACAAGTGCTAGTTATTAAGTCCTGAGTACTTTGAACTTTCTGGATCAGGATCATCAGCAATGTCACTTATTACAAAATACAAACATGGTAATCATGTTTGTATTTTGCACCACATAGCAGTCCCACAGCAGGGTGTGGTGGTGTTGTAACACCATATTTTTTAAATGGGATAACTTTTTTTAAATTTCCTGTAAACCAAGAAAATTCAAGTTAAAAAGCTTTTTAATATTCTAAATTTGATTTTTCAAAATTTTGGGATGACTTTAAATTTGTGTTGAAAGTGCTCCAAGAGACCTGAATTTCTTTTTAGAACTAGGTAAACCTAACAGCTGTTTTACTGTTTTTAGTTGAATACTTAAAAGTTGGAGTAGAATAATTGGCTAGAAGAACTTTTGTAAAAGTATAATTTTCAAAAAGTCAACAGATTCTTTTATTTCAGCTTTTTAAAGTTTAGTGAAGTTAGCAAGACTGCTGTAGATTTTTATCAAAAATGCTAAGATTTTAAGCATACAATAATGTATTTTACAGGAGTCATAAGTGCAAAATTTGAATATAATTAATCAAACCATTTAAGATGCAAGACAATAGATAATACAGAATAAAGTGTAAACTGTTTTGGAATTTTCAGGGTACTTTATTGGCATTTTATTGAAAGGTATTGAAAATCTTTATTAGCTTAGAATAATATCATGTTGGGTGTTGACAAATATTTTTAAAATTCTAAATAGTGAGATGAGAGAGCCTATATTAGTCTGAGATGTCAAGTACAGCCATAAATTTTTAGTTTATTAAGACTGCTTTATAGAACAGTCTACTCTATTGTATCAAATTGTATTGAAAAATCTATTGTACTGTACGAAGTCAAATTATTAACAACTATTACTAGTACTCAGATTTTGAATTTAAAAAGTGATATTTATTACAACATATAATCATTATTATATTTGATTTGCGTTCAAGTATATTAAACTTTTTAAAATTATTATAACTTATTTTACTTACTAGAGGAAGGTGAGAAATGAACAGTTCTGAAGATTTCAATTCACCTACTATTATTTGTAAAAATAAAACTGATGTTATTGAACAAAATGAAGAGGTAAAAGAAAAATTGTCAGAAGAATTAAATAATGCTTGTAATCTTGAGAAAAAAAGGGATTCTCTTCCTGAAGTAATCAATAAATCTGATAAAGAAAAACTTGATTTGAACAGTAAGGGTAAGTAATTTGATATAGTGAGTGTAAACAGCACCAAAGCTGCAGGAGGGCTATGAAGTGACTAACCCCCTGAAAATATAATAGCTGTCCAGTTTAGTGTAGTACTCAAATATAATAAATATATATATATGCGCATGTATGCTTTTGCTTTCATTAGGTAAACTTAGGCTACTGTTACTTTTTTTATATGTGGACTGCAGCTAATAGTACTGGCTGGAAAAAAGAAAGTTGCCAATTATTTGTCAACCTTTATCTCTGTCTTGTTTGTATTAATGTTTTGTGTACCTAATCCTTGTCCCTTGCTTTATTTCATAATGTAAACCTATTTTTAACAGATGATGATTGCCCACAACTGTTATTTAAATTTTTCTGTTTTTATAAGCATGAAATTAAAATGATAGTTGAAGGTGTTTAATGTAGGCAGTTTCTCTAATACTGGCCATTTTTTTTTTCATATACAATTTTTTTTTATCTTACTCTCATTTATTTAGTCTTTAATGATTTATTCCAGGATGGTATGTTTATAATAAAAATTGATAAAGCAAAATTTTTTTTTGTTTTAAAGACATGCAATATTTCTGTCAGATTTGATAAGATATCTGGAATTTGGTAATTGCAGAATTGTTTCCCAGGCAACTTCTCTTTCCCAGAATTTTGCAATAGTCTAGCATTATCGAATCATAATGGCTTCTGTTGGCTATTGCATGATATTTTTAGTGATTGCAGTGTTTAGACAGTTTAGTTGTTCACATTGTAATCTTGCATTAATCATTTCTCCAGATTTTAAACTTTTAAAATCTATCATATGCATAGCTGGAATTTTCTTCCATGACTTTGGCTGGAATGACTTTGGCAGTTTTTCCTGATAACCATTGACTTCTCTTAGGATTATTAAATAGCATCCTCTTCTTCACCAGTATTTAATCTATCCAAAAAAGTTGTTTTTTTAGTTAAAGGAATTGCATATTGATCATATTAAATGGTAATATGTTGATGATCTGGATGATCAGTGTTCATTTTTTAAATGGGATAACTTTTTTGAAATTTCCTGTAAACCAACTGTGTATGACAGAATTGATACTTCTGTAGTTTAATAGAAACATAGTGGATTATTAAAGCAAATGAGTGTATTTTTTTTATAAACATGCTTGTCTCCCTGAAATATCAAGAGGATAAAGATATAGCAAGAGAAAAGCAAATTATCACACAGGTGTTAATTACATATAAATACCACTATATTTGCAAGCACTTTTGATGTGCTATAAAACATCCTCAGGCAGACAATCTCAAATGAATTTTTTTTTTCTTTGAACAACAAAGATTTCAAATTAAAACTAATGGCATTAATCCTTTAGAACAAACTAAACTTACAACAACTAAACGTAAAGAATTTAAATTAACATGCGCGTGGTGACAATGCGCATGTGCCATAATATGTTGAATGGACACTGAGAAGGAGCTAGAGATGATGATTTAATCTTTTATACAAGCTGACCCACATAGCAATCAACTCAAGCGTGGGGGAGTTGCATGGATTTAGTAAAAGGTAAGGAGGCCTCCCCAAACATACACCAGGCTTCTCTGATTGCAATACCTGAACATCATAACATGGTCCCACAGCAGGGTGTGGTGGTTTTGTAACACCATCCTTGTTAGTTCAGTGTCACACCTGCCTGCCCTGATGGAATGTTGGTGTTCAGAGATGTGACAAGATAACATTCTGGTTGTCACTTCTATGTAGTGGGTGTGAATACCAGATGTGTTTTCCAATGGGATAGAGTATATTCTGGACTTCTCTAATATGGAAGTAGCATCCCTGTCATGGCATAGCAGCCTCCTGAGATTTGGTCATGGAGTGAACAGCAGAAATAGCATATGTTGTCTAAAAATATGGCAAATGTGGGCAGTGATGCGACCACAGAACAGTAATGAGGGATAGACAATTGTGCATTCCTTTGGGATGTGTGGGCGGCAGGAAAAAGATCTTTTAACCTTGTTCAAGATATACTTACATTTGGAATTAGTATAACCTGCCACATTTACTGCTGAGTGAATGGCAGTAAGTTCGATATTGATAGCAGTTTGTGTGGAAGGCAACAGAAAGGCCCTTCTAATTAAAGGGGCTATAGTTGCATTTATGTAATGCTGCAGATGGTATGCTGTGTTAGGGATTAAAGGGGGTATGTTGTTAAATTTATGGAACACAGATTATGTTATACCTCCCTGGGACTTTGAGATGTTTAGATCTAAAAACACAATTTTTCCCCCATTTTCTTTTTCCCAGGTAAAGTCAATAGTAGAGTAAATATTCATAAGAAAGTATCTGAGGATGAGAAAATCCTCCTCTGTCTTTCCAGGCTACAAGATTATCGTCTCGATATCTCAGATATATCGATGGGTATGCTATCATGAGGGGGAAACTAAAAACCCTCTCTTGAGCAATTCTGCTAGTATGTCAGACAGTGGTGAGCCCATTGGTTTTTGCAGGTATATTTTCCCCACTGAACTGAAAATAATTGTTCGGTAACATAAAGCCTTGCAAATCTGACTTGCTGCATTGAAAAGCACTCCTTGATGAGTAGTGTATTGGCAAGCATAACTGCCTCAGACTGAGGTAGAGGGGTAGAGCGACAACACCCATTTTGTAGAAAATGTACCTATTGGGGACAGTTTATCTGATGCAGCTGATAAAGGTGTTTTGGCTGCAATGGAGGAAGATATAACAAGAAGGGGAAGGAGGTAGCCAACTTAGAAGCTTGGCAAGTGCCTTTTCAAGGTGGTAGGTAGGATGAGTCCTTCTGTTAACTAGAGGCCTCAGTGGCCATCACTCTCTCTGCATTTTGACCTCAAAGATAAAGATATATAAATTTGTAAATAAAGCTATTTTTATAATATAAACTAAACTAAATACAAACAAAATTTAATGTGTGTACATATATAAAGAAATTATAGAATTATAATTAAGAAATGTATTAAAGAATTTTGTTACAGATGATGAAATATCATTGGATAAAGATGCAATAAACAAACTCTCTTCAGGATTATTATCCATTTATGTAGATAATTTGCAAAATACAGCTAGTAATTTAACAGAGCTTACGTAAGTATATATTATATTTTGTATTGTAAACTTATATGTAAATACTGATACTTTTAATATTAAAATTGTAGGAGAAATCAGAGTATATTAATTGAAACTATTCAGCAAGAAAATACAAGATTTACAGAATGCACCAACTTGTACCATTTGGATGATCTAGTAAGTGATCTTAAAGCAGAAAAATAATTGCATTTAAGTTACTTTAAAGCATATGAAAAGTGTCTCAAGTTCATCATAAAGAAACTAAAGTTAAAACAAAAACTTGGTTGTAGAAGTTACTCAGTATGCTTGTCATTGTTTTCAATACATGGTTAACAAGCACAGTACATGAATTCAAATGAATTCAGTACAAAAATTAATTTAGATGAAATAAAAATAAAATATTTTTAGTTTCTTTGCTCAGACGACATGGCCTGTAGAATGAGAGAGAAAAATTCATCTTTTTTCCTACGATGCCAGACTTCTTGACATTTTGTATAGTAATGAATTACATTGAATAGTATTTTCAACTATACGGTAAGACTTTGCTTAATGCGGGGGATGCGTTCCTAGACGACAGAGCGCTAAACGAAACAGCGTTAAGCGGGGTCGTCTTGACATGTAAATAAGGGGGATACGTGAAACAGAACAGATAATAGGAAAATTTATCAGTTTTTTGTTTTATTTTGTAACATTTATTGTTAAATACTTTTTTTATTACATTAATTATAGACTTATTTATTGCTAATATTGAAATTTATTCATAAAACATTCATGAAAATAAAAAAAAAGTTTGAGTAAAGAAGTTATGTTTGTGATGAGGAAGGTTCTTCCTCATTTGACATCTTTTTGTTTCTTTGTGAAGAAGTCATCTAATGTCGTTTGCCTTTTCCTGTTTCGTTCAGCAAGCAGTTGTCTATAGCAAGACATTGCATCCATGACACTTCGTCTTGCCTTTGAACTTCTATCAAAATTGAAATCATTTTGTATAAACTGATCTATTATTTCCGTTATACTGGCTAAACTTTTTTTAGAAAATCCGTTGAAAGTTTCTTTTGTTCCTCATCTTCAGAAATGTTAATTTCGTCATCTTCATGCACCTGTTGTTCTACTAATTCTTTAAGATCGTTGTTGGAAAAACTTTCTCCAGTTGTAACTTGCAATAATTTTTCAATATCCTGCACATTTATATTATCCAACCCTGTTTCATTAGCTAGCTTGACAATTTCATCGTCATCAACAATGGATTCTCTTGTGTCAATGTCCTTGCTTAGCTCCGGCCACACATTCTTCCATACTCCTTTCAAAACATTTCTCGGTCACCTCATTCCAGGAAAGATTGATGTTGTCTACAGCAGCCATGATGATAGTTTTTCCAAAAATCTCGGAGCAGATAAACAATCCATTAATCTGTTTTATCAATCAGTTGTCAGAATGTCCACCGCAGATAATAAGCTTTAAAATTTGATATTATGCCTTGATCCCAACACTGCGTGCGATCTCGGTTAATTCCAATACTACTGTGTAATACCGAAACAGCGTTAAGCGGGGTCTTACTGTGTTTAATCATTTCAGTTATTTCTGTAATGCTATTTGAAGTAGTTATATTTAAGAGATTAAAAAAAATTGTAAAGTTAATGTGAAATATTTCAAATCCAAAGTTTAATGCACTTTTGAAATTTCTCAAATTTTAATCAGATGAGTGAAATTATGAAATGTAAAAAATAAAACTGAAAATTTTATTTTAATTTAAAAGTAGAAGTATACATCTTAATAGTGAAAAACATTTTAAGCTTGCAAATGGCCAGCTAAATGGATTGAAAATGTCTTTTAAAAATTATTTATAATGCATTTTGAATTAGAATTTTAAACCGAGGACATTCTATTAAGAGGATTAAAAACTTGTTTAAAAAGTTTTTTGTTGTTAGCAAAATATCTGCACTTTATTATCTGTTGACCTTGCCTATTTGCAGAATAGTGTGAAATAAATTTTTTTGTAATACTAAATATAAGTTTAATTTTAGACTTGTTAAAATTAAATTTATTGCTCTCTAAAATTACTTCAGTTGTTTGTATAATAATTCTCACTATCACTAATCTTTTTAATTGATAGTTTTACAACAAATAGGCCTACATATTTAGTTTGCAAATAAACACTCTTTGTTTTTACTCATATATATATATGACCTATTAAACGCGTGCCTGTCCGTCTGCGTAATGGTATGCCGAAAACGGGCACTAGAGGTGTCCCTAAACATATTGTGTGTCATATATTGTTAATTTAAATGTTTGAAATTATTTAAATTAACACTCACTAGGGGTGCCCTAGCAAATGTTACCAGCAAAGGTAAATAAACAAATTAAACTATTTTTAAAGTATTTATAGAATGTTTTAATAATGCTAAATAATAATCTTTAATTATCATGAAATTTGTAAAGAATGCCCACTAGGGGGTGTCCCAGGGCTCCTAGTTTTATAATAAATGGTTCTTTTCCACAAGTATTGCTTTTTCCATTAAAAAAATGTATTGTGTATAGTTCTAACAGGAACATTTTTTTAAAATGTATTATAAAATATTTAATTTTACAAATTAATAATCAAATTAGTTTGATAATTAGCCAAGTTATATCCTGATAAATTAATATCTATATATTTGATTAAAGTTTCCATCCTGTTAAATTTCATTTGTAGGAAGTAAGTGCATGGTTATAGCTTCTAAATTGATCTGAAAGTGAAGATCAAAGATGTGAGTAGTGTAATTGGCAAGTTATCTCCATATATGTTGGATTATTTAAATGTGTTACTTGAATGATTTTCATTTAATAACATTTCAATTGCATATAATTTAATAATTTTATGGAGTTCGAAAAGCAGCCCCTATTTTATGCTACTTACACCACTGTTTTTTCTGGTTAGCAGAGAAACCTTAGATTCCCCCCTTTATTGTGGAATGCATGCAAGTGGCTACATATGGGGATGAATGTGGGCAAATGGAAAAGGTAAAGTTAGACAGACGGGAGATCCGGAAATAACGCACTTCACTATGCATTTTAACAATAATTTATTTTATGTAATGACTTTACAAGAACAAAACATAAATGGGAGTGTCTAGAATATATTCTAGTCACATGGGGGGGAGAGAGAGAGATAACAAATTCCTACACATGTCAGTAAATACCTGGATCAGTAGAATCAGCTTGGTCGTCTTGATGAAGGGAAAGTGTCATGTCTTCCGCTGGTTGGAGTGGGTCTGGAATCCTGGATAGTCCAGTTCAGTTAGTGTTCAGTTGTTAAAGGTGGCTAAGGTCAGGTGAACAGGAGGTCAAAGGGATTGGCAGTGGAGCATGGCAGGGATGAACACACATGGGGAATAAAAAGGTTGACAGGTCAACTCATATTGTCATCTTTCCTTTTCCATTTTATCTGAGGTCTTCCCCTGGCATTCCAATGCCCATTTTGGTGATGTGGCCCATTGCTCTAATCTGTGACTTTGGTTTTATTTCCCCGTGTCGTTCATGGAGGAAGTACAGTCTGCCGAGGAAAAGTTCTGAAGTTCCTGAACGTTATCTCTCTGACATGAGATTTTCTTTTCCTGTTCCAGTTTGGTGAAATTAATTTATAAAATCAGGTTTTCTTTAATCAAATAATTTGCACTAGCCTGTGTTCTCACAAATACCCCCACACGCGCGGTAGACTAACGAAAACGGCAGTTTTTGGATAGTTGGATTTGTATTTAAGCAAATCGCTCGGACAGGTCTATTTTATTCTCGGGGGACATCTTGTAAATCAGGCAAGGAAAAAAAGTTGATCATAAAATTAAGGCTGATAATGTGTTATCTGTTAACTGCTGTTTTTTGTTTTCATTGTCCCTGTATGTATGCATGTATATGTACGTAAGTCGAAAGGCCCAATGCCGGTATCGGGCATACTAAATTACAAATAATAGAAATAAAAATAATAATATACTGATTATTATACTGTAAAAATATAAAATAATTTATATTGTTAATTTAAATGATAGGGGTGCCCTAGTGGCTGTTTTTGGCATACCGTGACAAAGAAAATGCCCATTTTTTTTTCCCCCCAGCTTTATATATAGGTGTGTGTGTGTGTATATACACAGGATGTGCCAAAAGTTTCCATACATTCAAAAGTGAAATGTAAGTTTATTCATAAAATATTAAAATGTCAGCATTAAGATTTCGGTGGATTGATGGAGTAAGGCAACAGGAACACATGGGTGATCTGCCAATGAGGTAACTTCTGATAGGACTTCCTATGTGGAAGCTGGATTCTGTTTAGGTGTTACACATGAAGAAAACCCAGAACACTGCATGGTGACCAACTACTAGTATTCAATGGTTGTTATTTTGCCACTTTGATTTGTATCACTGTATGGAAACTTTTGGGACACACACAAAATTGTAATATGTATATATTAATATTAAATTATTTTTTTTTAAATACTCGATAATTATGAAATATTTATTAGTTTCTATTCAAATTTTATTAAATATATTATTTTTATACATTCTAAAATGTTAGACTTGTATTATATATTTTGCCTCTAAATTGACAAATTGCAAATTTTTTGAGTGCAAAATTTATTAAACTTTCTCTCCATAATTTTAAATTATTTTGCTTAGTTTTAAAAACTTTCTATCAACTAAATAAAAGTAGAAAAAAAATCTTAACTTGTTGCTGGTTTTTTTCTTGCATATAATGAAAATTTTAAAACATAACATTGTAAATCTTAAACTTGGTAATTATACATATTCAGTTACATTTTTGATTTTAATAGTTTGCAAGAGCAAAGCATTATCATTTGAAACTTCAAAATATCAAGAAAGAGATGTCAGTTTTACATGAACGAACTAATAAGTTAAAGGTAATTTTTTTTTATAAATATTAAAATGAGAAATTAATCCCAATAATTATTACTATTATAAATATACTTTGAAAAAAATGCATGTGTTTTTTATATACTTTTAAGTTATATTTTTATGTTTTTAATTTTTTAAAACTTTTTGCTTGGTAATCTATTTTGAATCTATAATAAGTTATTAGTAATGCAATTTTTGAAAAATCTAAATATGATGATATTCAACAGATAAACCAAAACTGTCTTTCAGCATGCAAAGTTTTTAATTAAACAAATACTTTTGACATTTTAAACTGGTCACCTTCAGGTTGAGTGTGTAGTCAAGTAAACAACTTTAATGCTAAAAAACAGTTTGGTTTATTCTTAATCTAAGTTTGGCATCATTAAAGAACTTTTATTTACTATGGAAACTTCAAAGTGGTTCTTCACTTTCAACAGATAGTTAATCTGTAATAAACATCTTGTTTAAATCATTGCTTGTTATGGGAGAATTCTGAACTTGATGTTTTTTAGTTCAGTTGTAGAACTAAAACTGGAACATTGGAATTGAATAAATGGTGATTCAGTTTCAACAGACTCTTAAAAAATCTTCAGTTTTTAATATTTTATTGATTTTTTTTTTTTTAATAAATTACTTTTGGTTTGCCATTTCAATATAATATCAATACCTTTTTCTTCCACTCAACTGCTGCTTTTATTAGTTGATAAAATTGATACTGTTGAGTAAATATATGAGGACTTTAAGGACTTACTGCATCTAACTGCCATATTAAAAAACAATGTATTAATAAGTATTAAATGAACAATTATTACAGATAGAATATTGAAAATGCTCGTTTTATGCTTAGAGAGATTTTTTAATGTTTTGTCTTATTTAAGCTATTTTAGTTTTTGCACAAAAAATATTAGATGCAAAAATTAAACTTTTTTACAAACTAAATTTAAGATGTTACAGAACTACTGAAAGTAAAAATTAAAATTCAGTTATATGGCTTACAAATAATTTAGTATTGAATATTACTTAAAGTTGTTATAATTCAAAGTTTATCAATATGTAATATGAAGAGTATTCAAATATGCTTTTGTTAATTTTATTTTCGAAACTGCATTTTGCAAAATCATTACTTTAAATTTATATTTTGTAAATGTATACTTGACACCTCAAAAATGGTTTCGTAGCTAATGAACAGTTTCTAAAATCATATGAAATTCTAATTTACCCGGCAACAGTACGTAGATAATGCAACTTCAATAACCGGCAAATACCAAAAATGTTTACTAGTCATATATTCATAGGTTTGTTCCCATTGGACAAAATTAGTATTTGATTGTACTGATTAGAGATTATAGTAAATATGTAGTAATCTGACATATATGGACCGGAAGATTTGTAAGTAAAGATGAATTCAACATATCAAAAAGAAAATATTTTAACTGATTAGTACAACTTACTAATTGCAAATTAATCAAAAACATATGTGGATATAGAACCACATGTGACTGACTAAAACTAATTTTCAGAAAACTAGGATTGGTCCAATCTTTGCCCATCAAAAATTTGCTATCATTTTGAATTTTAATACCTGCATACTGTCAAAGTAGAATCTGATGAATATAATAGGAATACTATTATTGAAAAAATTGCAAAATCTAGAATAGCAAGAAAATATGAAAGGCTGCTCGAATTGATTGCTTTCCTGAGCTATGCCTAATAATCTTTAATATTGTGCCATGTTTAGTGGGAAGCATTACCAAGACTTGGCAAGTGCTAGTAATATCCAAGATTTTATTTGAAATAGTGTTTGTTACAGTAGAAAGTTTTTTTTTTTTTAATTTTCAATATATAATCTGAATAAATTTATTATTATTGTTGAACAGAAGAGGGCTCTTAAATTACAACAGCAAAAACAAAAGGAGGCACTGCAGCGAGAACAACAAAAGGAACGCCTGCTAGAATATGAAAAACAGCTAATACCCAAATTGGCATCAAATAAATAAGTAATTGAATTTCTATGTAGTAGTAATTTCCCTTCGGTCATCTATAAATGTTAATAGAACATTTTTATGTAGATATCGGTGTAATAATTTTATAAAATGACTATTTTGAATTGATTGTTTATAAAACAAATCTTATCCAATAAATGTACAGCTTTCAATGTGTATTTTTTAAAATTCATAATCTAATATTCAGTTTGATTTTGAAAGCCACTAATGTATCATAGAAATATAATTGCTGTAACTGGATTACTAACTTATTAAATTTATTGTTAATGTGACAATGTAATTTGAAGTATTCAATAAAACAATTGAGTAACCTTAATCTATTTTTTAATGATAAATGTTATTATTTAAATATACAATATAACATTATATAAATTTGAGGTGCAATAATTAAAAAAATTTTAATTTCGTAATAAAATATAGTACATATAAATCTTAAATAAATAGTTCTAAAGTCTACAACGTATAAAAATAATCATTGCTGTTTACAAGATTTTCAAATTATTGATATTTCTGTATTATTAATCTAAGTGTCTTATTAGGAATGACTTCTGTTGTTGAAAGCTTTTCATTTGTCATTGGACTGGTGTTGTTGCCATTTTTGATCCATTCCAATATGGCTGCTCTTTCGTAGCTATAACCATCTATAAAAAAAAATCAATTGTAATCAATGTAATTAACACCAAATAACAATAAACCAGAAAATGTTTTCTTCTGTTTATATTTTTTGAAAAAGTTGCATCCTCAGGTTCAAAGAATGCAGATATAAACTCATGTATTTCACGATGTACACACATGCATTAACCATTTAAAAAGAGACTTTTACAAAATATAAAATACATAACATCCCATAAGTCTCGAATGTCCTCCACACAGCTGCAAGAGATTCCATTTCCTTATAATTGACACCTTTATTATTGAATAATTTAATTATTCCAGATGTTTGAGGTTGCCTGGGGTGTCACAATGGTGTAATAAATGAGCATTGTCAAGTTTAACTTACATTTGCTGCTGATGACGACCTTCATCTAGTGTGGTTGTGGAGAGACCCTTCTGAAAAGGATTCAGGAGCATCAATATACTAATTTTCAGGTATCAAGCAGTGGCTCCAATATATTTGCACATATTGCATCCCGGCAAGAAAGGTGACACAATTCAAAAATGCAGTATTTGAGAAAAATCTACTTAAAGAATACTATAAGCTGCTTTTTAGTATTCTTTGTTTTAAAATTTCGGGTAAGTATTTATGGTGGTAAAGTCTACCATAATTACTACATTATAGAATATGAATCTGTAGCTCTGCTCTCATCAAATGTGAAGTCTGAGTTATGTCACTTTTCTTGCTTTTCTAATAACTTGTATTTTTTCAAATCTTGCAAAATAATATGAAGTGACCCAAGTATCACATTTCTGTCACCTTTCTTGCCAGCGTGCGATATGATTTCACCCTGTGATCATGTAGAGGGATAATAAGCCCCTTGCTTGCAGCTCCATGGTCAAGCAGATGATTACAACTACATATAATACAGTAACTAAGATCTATGAAATTTGTTTAAAAAACTTAAATTTTAGGACCATTTAAGCAGATTTGTAAAAAGGCTTGCGTAATTATAATATACTGCTTGCTTTTAGAAGATAAGAAAATTATCAGTAAGAAATGCGCTAGTGTATAGAAAATGAATCAATGAAAATTCCAGTAGCTGGAGACTTGTGCGAGATGGGCATCAGACAGTGTGGCAGGACCTTTTGCTCCAATTATCTCCCTGACATCTTATACAAAAGGTATATCAATGACAATCATATTATGGAGAAATGTGCCAGATGTGTCGGCATTCGTGGAAGCGGTTAATGACAACCCGTATGGCTTGACGGTGGAATTGGAACAAGCTAACAGCACTAGGGTCCATTTCTTAGATCTAAACATCAGCATCGAAGGACCATATATACAAACTTTGGTCTACCGCAAACCTGGTACGCCCTCTCTATACATCCCTGTTGGGTCATGTGACCCTTTCCAATACAAGACCGCTGCTTTCAACATGTTAATTAAGAGGGCGTTTTTGCATTCGTCCACTCCAGCAGCACTGGCCACCGAATTGGAGCATGTCAAACGCGTAGCGACCATCCACGGGTACCACAAGCTTATTAATAGATTAGTTAACCGTCACCGTCGCACAGCACGTATCTCCGACATCCGATCGCGTCACGCCAATCAACCTGAGGATGAGACACGGATCTCAGTCACATATAATCCATATGTGGTGACATTATATAAGATTACCCGCAAGCGCCGTATTAAGATCGCATACAGAAGACGTCCCACCATCTTGGACATACTCCGTAACGGGAAGGATCCCCCCGACCCCAACAGGCTTCCGGGGGTTTATTCCATTCCTCTTAAGGATCACAGGTTTGACAGAAACCTTGTTTACATCGGCTCAACCAAGAGATCCTTGGGGATCAGATTATGTGAGCACAATGCTGATATTCTACATGAGAGAAATTCTACGGCACTCTCAACTTACGCCACCGATCCAGACATCGAAGCGGCCCTCAACCAAGCCAGGCTTATCATCGCATCGCCTCACCCTGAACATCTGAGATGGTTGGAGGCTATCTCCATTTACAAACACAGCCGCACCACCACCTGCATTAACTATAGAGAGGAACTCAATTTGTCCTCCGCTTGGTAGACCCTCGTCGACACGGACCTTTAATCGCCATCTACTCGCACCGTATGCGCATGTCTGAACAGCTGCATCGTGAAGCATTCGATTTCGGTTTAAAAATAACTCGTTCGATTATTCGTTCTGCGTTCCTCATTTTTTACCGTCTGAAGAAGAACTTCCAAGTTCGAAAACGTTAACGAAAATCGAAATTGAATTTCCGTTAACACCGGTAAAAGGTTCCGGAAAGTGTTGTTTAAGAGACCATCTTATAAAATCTCATTCTGCCAGTTAGAAAAGAAAATTGACATTTTTGATTCATTTATCATTGTTTGTTTGCACTAATTTGCAATTCTCTTTGCTATGTATAATTTTAGTATTTCACAGGAAATTACAATAGGTTCCTTTTAAGTTATCTTGTAGGACTACCCTTCCTGGATACATGTGATATGGGATTCCTTTCTCACAATTTGAAGTTGGTCTATCCAGTCTCCAGATGGGACACAAGGAGACATTTTTCAGAAACTGTTTGGTCAAGCATTATCTTGCTGGGAAATGGTTGTTTACATATAGCTTATCACAAAAGGCAACACATGAGGATGCAGGATTTTCTGAATATATTACTGTGCCATCAAATGTCCCTTGCACCACTACTACAAATAAGTATTAGTGACTGACATATGAGTTGGCTACTCAGATCAGCATGCCCAATATTGAGGGCAGTGTATTAATTAACAGTAAAAGTGGGATTGAAGCATTCATCAGTCATCTTCAGTCTATATTAACATGAAAACACATGAAATAATGCAACTTTATCAGTGCTAATACACAATTTAATGGTTTGATCTTTCATCGACAATCAAAAAATTTCAAGTGTGATTATATATAACAGGGAAAGAAAGCATTTTATGTAACAGTTGGGAAAGTATGGCAATTAGTTAAAAAATGACACTCAAGATTTTTACATTTTTGGACTCAAGACCTTCAAACATTGAGAAATACAAAAAAAGTTGGGGGTATTTTTCCTATACATGGGGAGCAAGATTTTTTAAAAATCTAATTTGAATTCTTAATGCTTGTTCCTTTCATCAAAGCTTTCTGAAATTTTGCAGGGAGGTTTGTGTATTGGGGATGATACTATTAAATTCTGGTTGTTAAAAGTCTGGATGGAGAGATAAAATAGGACACATGACCCCCTCTGAGGGGAGTCAGACCTTTGCTAATAATGAGTAAAAGCTTCAGTATTTACAATTATTTTTACAAAACTATATATGAAAATCTCAGAGCAAGTGATTTCAAATCTGGTTTTTGGTGTTATAGCCTTAGCATAAAGCAGTTGCTTTTAAGCAGACTCCATATCTAATGCAGTACAGATCAAAGTCAAATTTGTTGCTAAATCCCAAGACCAAAAAGAAGAAATTATAACAAAAGCTTTTGCACAATATTTCCCAATTATTTCAATTAGGATTTACTGACATGGATCATTCTTGCTCTGAGGTCTTCATATATTTCTTTTCAATCAGTTAGTTATTTCACACTTACCCATGGCTACAACAGGATCAATCATTTTTTCATGTGTTATAGGACAAAAAAATTCTTCTGGAGTTAAAGCACTTTCTTCCAAAAGACATTGGTGTTGCCATAAGGGATTTTTAAGTGCTTGAATACCTCGAAGAATTTTATTTCGATGGCCTAAAATATCTGAAAGAAATTTTTTTTGCCATTTGAAATTAAATGATTATTGAAATATTACTGTATTACATATGACATAAATCAAAGTTACACTTATTTTCATTCTTAATGTGTCTTGTTCCTGAAAACCTCAAATAGGGATGAGATTTTTCCATTGACATCAAAATCTAACTTGTTCCAGCATGTTTTTCAAATAAAGTATTTAACATAAATAGGTGTTTAATCTAGTTATTTCATTTATAAGTTGTTAAATGATCTCTTTGTATAACTATCAGACATAAAATAGTGAAAATTTTTTTTTTCCTTACCATTAAATAAAAATAAAGTAAAACAGAATAGAAGGATCTGTAATATAAATTAATCAATGACTACAAAGTTTGTTTTAACAGTTGCGCAGTCTAGTAAACAGCATTACTCTGCAGCAAATAATAGAAAAATGTGAATGTAAGAAAATGGAGCTGGAACCCAAGAGCCATCTAATTAGAACATGTGGGAATTCCAATCTATTTCACTTATGATTAGAATAATTTTGTTCTTGATTGGCATTCATTGAATCATTTACATGCATTTTATTTCAATTGGGGGAAGAAGATATACAAAAATTTGTTACAATGAGCTCATTTCAAGTACTGTAAATATAGGTAACACTGTTCAAATTGGATAATATGATAGTATCTATTTTACTGTTTATGTTTTAAAATAAACCTTAAATTTACATTAAGTGAAAACATTTTTATAATAAACAATATGAAACTATATATGTAAAAGTTATTTGAATCACCTGTACTAATAATAACATTGCTCTGCAGAGTTAACCAGTGAGCAAAACATTATCTGGAAAATATGTTGTCACACAAGTATGACAACATATTTTGACAATAAAAAAAAAATATCTTCTTCATTGTTTACAGTGGTGCATGTTAATAATTTTTATGTAGTATACTCTGCACCAATAACTATTGAAAAAAAAAACAACAGTTAATACCTTCTAAACTGCTACTAGTATATTTCAAACGAATTGAGTATCATACACAATTAAATAAAAAAATTTTTTTCTAATATCAATAATTATGTCCAAAGACACAGCTTTGAGAGTTAATCACTTTTTCCTGTTAGAAACAAAATATTATTTGCTTTATAGTCAACAGTGAGATTATATAGAAAGAAGGAATTACAGAAACTTGGCAACTTTTGTGATACGTTACAAGTAGAAATGTCTAACAATATCAATTACCATCCAAAATTATTTGTCTGATTTTATTTAATAAAAAATTGTCTATCGAAAAAAGTAACTTTTTATCCACTTTCACGTTCTGGAACACATCCCATGATGACCTGATCTTTCCTTTCAGTCTGATTTGATTGCCAAAAATTTTTTTAAATTCTCTTAAAACATGAAAAATATCTGATTTAAAAGAAAATATTTTTTAGAAAATGGTGCAGAACAAGAATTCCAAAATATGAAAGTGAATAAAAGCTGTTTTCCATTCATTTTTGTATTAACAATTAAAATTAAAGATAAAAAGACTAAAGGTGCATAATGCCTCGTCTTTAGTGATTTTAGAAAAAATTTAAATGGTAAATAAATGTTTGCAGCATTCATGCAAAGAATTTTTCATGCTTTTAAAGACTCTTTAAAGTTTAAACAAAAGGAAAATTGTTGGATGAATTCATAATTGCAGGGTAAAATCAGCAGATAACCTGGATCATTGTATGTGAAGGTTCGAATATAAGAATAACGAATTTTTATTTTATTTGCCAACTGATTTTCGACAGTTAGGGTTAAATCAAAAACAGAAACAAAAAAACGGAAAAACACCGACAAATTTTCTCGTAAAAATTAATCATAAACTATCGTTCCCACGGTAATACTTCCTTGTAGAAGATGAGTTAACTGTTGAAAAATAATTATATCATGTAATTCACCATTGGTCAAAAAGGACTTCCACCCTTGACGTACTTCACAAAATCTCGAACCCAAGATCCCGAAATAAAAGGAAAAACGAACGAAGATGACGCAGACAGAGAGAGAGAGAGATAGAAAGAGTTTCGACAACTGTCAAGTGTGTGTGTGCCGTGGATTATCATCTCCCGCCGTTGAAGCCGTCCATTCCCATCTATCTACAGTCCATTGACTCTTATTTTCAAGCGAACTCTCGTTCCTCGGACTTTGTGCAAATCTCAGGATCACAAATCTCCGGATCACTAAGGTATTTATCCTGCTCGCGATGTTTTGTAAACTCTCTCTCTCCGATTACTCGAGACTCGGTTTAATAATCCGATTCGATGATATAAATTATTCCAAATATGTTAATCGATGTATTCCCTATTAATCTCAAAATAAACGGGTATTTTTGTTTAATATTAGAAGAGTGTGCGTTTCTTCCTCCATTACCCTCATCCTCGGCATCTTATGCTTCCGAAAAACGCGTATCTATCCGCGAGAAGTTTGATAGATTGGTGTCAGTTCCTGACGTAAACGGGATCTTACGATCCCAAACCCGTAACTAATCATTGACCGCTCGAGCCTTAATCATCCTTTCGACAACCGAGGTCGGACCTCAAGGTCTTGTGCCGTTAAGAGGTAGAGAAGATAGGAATCATCCTCCATCTCCTACCCTCGGTTAACCTCACACTGGTGGTCAGAAGTGGGATCTGTTTCGATTCGTTCCGACATCTCACCCCCATACATCTTTTCCGGCGATTCTAAGAATCGAGAATGGAGACAACTGGAGACGGTAATCCAGGAGGAAGCGCATTCTCCGGAATGTCGGGAATGATTCCCCTAACTCCCACATTTTCAGGAGACACATCAGGGTTGCGTATAAGGGACTTCTTTGACTCGCTAGATGAAATAGCAAAACTGACAGGATGGACAAAAGCGCAATGTCTCGGAGTTGCGAAGCTAAAACTGACAGGCATAGCAAGAGATTTCGCGTGGAAAGATGAGCGAATGCGAGCGATCGACACGTATGATGAGTTCAAACAGCAGATGACGCGGAGATTTGAAAAGGAGCCATATGCACTTAGACTGCAAAAATTCTATGCATGTATACAAAAACGCGATGAGGATGTACAAACATACGCGGTTCGGCTGCAAGGCCTAGTTTCAGAAACGATACTCGAACAGACAGGGGCCGACGCGCGGGAAACGGAAATAATCAAGCGATGTCAGGCTAAAGAACGAGACGAGAGACTACTCGTCCAATTTGTAAACGGTCTTAATGACAAAATAAAACGTACCGTAATGTCTAAAAATCCTGAAACATTTCAAAATGCAGTCAAAGCGGCCATTTGGGAAGAGACGGTGCTCCAATTAACAGAAACCCCTCGAGGAATAATTAGAACGATTAATAATCCGGAACACACAAATAGCAATCTAACCGCAACGATAGCGCATTTACAAAAACAATTGAATGATCTAAAATACAAGGAGGAAAATCGGCGGCGGAGAGGAATACAATCGGCGAATAGAGGGAGACAACATTACTCATCCCCATCAGAAGGACGCGGTTATGTTCGACCCAAATTTTATGGTGGAGGTACACGAGGCGGAAGGCAACAAACCCGACGGGAAGACCACAATAGCTCAAGCGAACAAACAACCCAATTTCAGTCACGACAGACTCCATCTCAATCTCGACCCCTACCGCAAGGGAGAATTAACAAAATGAGCTGGCGAAGAAATGGCGGAAACTGCAGGAATGTTGGACAAGGTTCCTCATTCTCCTCCCGGACGAATTCACAAACTACAAACAGCAACGGTAGGCACAGAGAATGTAAACCTCGAGTAGGAGTAGGAATAGTGGCCAAAAACTTTGAACCTAGCTTATGTTGTTCAATCAATGACTACCCGGCTCGACTGGCCATAGATACAGGTTCCACGGTAACCCTTTTATCTCGATCCTTCGCTCAACGAGCGACTAAACACAAATTCGAACAGAGGGAAAGAAAGGTATTATTTCAAAGCGTCACAGGACACGGAATCAGAACATATGGAGCCATGGAATTCCGCTTCTTAATAGGACCCTTGCATTTTTCGTACTTATGTTACGTGGTAGAAGATCAAATACCTTATCCGTTCGATGGCCTGTTGGGACGAGACATAATCAAAGCTCAAGGCCTCACTATAGATTTGGCACGGAAAAAACTATTATTTCGAGGAGGAGAGGAAATCGATTTCCGGAAGGCAGGAGTAGAAAGGATAACGCCAAACCGGAAACGCGAAAAACGAAATCGCAGAGGTAAACCAATCCAAGTTGTTTCTACATCACCCACACAAAATGAGAAAACAACACCTCTCGTTTCAACGAACCCCATCAAGGAGGGACTAATCCGACAAGTAATATTATTGACAGATTGTAATATTCCTCCCAGATCAGAGATTTTTGTCACAGCAAGGATCTCCGGAATAAAACGGAAGGGTGAAATAGGAATTATAGAAACAGAAATAAACAATCGAGAAGATGTAGTGGGAGTCGATTCTGTAGTTAAAACGACAAGGGACGGTCAAGTCCCAGTTCGAATAGCGAACTTATCTACTCAACCAAAAAAATTATCAAAAGGGGACTGCATTGGAACTTTCCATGAGGCAGTAGAAGAAACAGAACCTCCGAACATCAACCCAATCACTAACGCCCAACCCTCTACCTCAATTCTAAACAAGCAAGAATTTGGACAGTTATTCGATTGGTCCAACATAGGAAAGGACAAAAAGAAACCTTTATTAGACTTATTATATAAATATAAACATGTATTTGCCGTCAACGACTATGATTTGGGATACTGCCCGATCGTGGAACACGAAATACGCACCGGAGACGCTACACCCATATATCAGCCACCTTATCGAATCCCTTATGCTCAACGGGAACAAATGAATAAAATCATCGACGGACTTTTAGACCAAGGTATCATTGAACATTCGAAATCACCTTGGTCTGCTCCCGCTCTCCTGGTGAAAAAACGTGATCAAACATGGCGTCTCGTTGTAGACTATAGGAAATTAAATAAAATAACAAAGACAGATCCTTATCCCTTACCACTCGTGCAAGAAGCACTTAGCCTAATCGGGCAAGCGAAATACTTTTCTACCATGGATACCCTGTCTGGTTTCTGGCAGTTGGGGTTACGAGACAAGGAAAAATCCGCATTCTCAACACCGGACGGTCATTACCAATGGAATCGTATGGCAATGGGACTTTCCGGAGCCCCCGCGTCTTGGCAACGGGCTGCCGATTTTATACTACACGGTCTGAAAGGAAAAATTTGTCTGGTCTATATGGATGACATACTGACCTTCAGTCCAGACTTCCAAACTCACTTGATTCGTCTAGAACAGATTTTCCAAAGACTCGCAGATGCAGGACTAAAACTAAAACCAAAAAAATGTCACTTCCTTCAGCGACAGATAAAATTCCTCGGACACGACGTCTCGGAGGAAGGGATCAGACCAGATCCAGATAAAATCAAATGCGTTTTACAGTTTCCCCGGCCAACAAATGTACACGACATTAAGTCTTTCCTAGGATTAACGGGATATTATAGACGACATATCGATTCATACGCTAAAATAGCAAAACCACTGACTGATCTACTGAAGAAGGATACCAAGTTTCAATGGGGAGAAGAACAGGAACGTAGTTTCGAAAGGCTAAAGGAAATAGTCACTTCAGCTCCGCTTTTAAAATCTCCTGATTTTGCGACTCCATTTATACTTTCGACAGATGCTTCGAACGAAGCGATAGGAGCAGTTTTATCCCAGGAGGATGAAAATGGAGAAAAACCTATAGCCTATATTAGTAGGATACTCCGAAAACCCGAAAAGAATTACAGCACAACTGAGAAAGAGTGCTTAGCTGTAGTTTGGGCTACAAAATACTTCAAACCATACCTATATGGGAGAAAGTTCACAATAATTACAGATCATCGACCATTGAGATGGTTAATTAGCAACAAGGACTCTTCAACAAACTCGCGAATAGCCCGATGGATCATTTTCTTACAAGAATTTAATTTCGATATTAAACATAAGGCAGGAAGTTGTCATAAAAACGCAGACGCGTTAAGCAGAATCCCTGTCCGACATATTTCTACAGTCAACGATGTTGACCCCATTTATTCAAAATCACAAATCGGGGAATTCCAAAGACGAGAGGAGAAATGGAAACTTATTATTCAACGTCTAGAAGACGGAGATGACGCAAAAGACATACAACGCTATTTCCTCGACGAAGAAGGAGTGTTATATCATGAATTTCCTTCCCCACAAGGAAGATTCGTAAATCAATTAGTTATCCCATCTATACTGATCCCTTACATTCTACGTATCCATCACGATACACCTATAGGAGGTCATTTAGGATCTCAGAAGATGCAACAAAAACTCCAGTCATTGTTTTACTGGCCTACTATGAAACAAGATATCAAAATTTATTGTCAAAGCTGTCAACGTTGCGCTATACAAAAAAGAAAGGACAAGCGACAAGAGGCGGAATTACAATTATTTCCTCCTTTAACACGATTATTTGAACGAACTGCTATGGATATCATAGGTCCTTTACCTATTACTACCAAAGGGAACAAATATATACTCGTCTTTATAGACCATTTCAGCCGTTATGCCGAAGCTATACCTTTAGCAGATACTCGAAGCCAGACTATAGCCAAGGCTTTCGTTACTCATATCATCTTAAGACACTCAACTCCCGTTCAACTACTTACTGATCGAGCACCTAATTTGATATCTAAAATGTTTAAAGAGGTGTGCGAATTGTTACAAATCAAACGACTTCTTACTACAGCATATCACCCTGCATGCAATGGAGTAGTAGAAAGATTCAATAAAACCTTAATCGACATCCTCGCCCATTACGTCGCTAAGGATCAGCGAAACTGGGATGAATGGATCCCCTATGCCCTTTTTGCCTATAACACAACCATTCATGCATCTACCAACGACAGTCCTTTTTTTTTATTATATGGGAGAGATCCAACCTATCCCTTTGACCTTGTAACCAGCCCCACTCGAACGAAATATGACGTCACCGACAACTACGCATCAGAACTTAGATGCCGAATGGCTGAAGCTCATCAGGTAGCACAGAAACATGCCGAGCAAGCTGCTCAAGAAAGACAAATACACCATCGACAAACTCACAAAATACCCACATATCATGTAGGCGACCGAGTATTTCTCGACGAGGTTACCATACCTATTGGATTAAAACGTAAATTAGCACCTAGGTGGTCAGGACCATTTCGAATTGTAACTGAATTGAGTCCCGTCAATTTTATCATCGAAAATATAGATACAAAGAAACAAATTCAAGTGCACGCCAATCGTCTCAAACATGTTATTGCTCGACAAGAATTCGACCAGAAAGAACTTGTAAACCAACCTTCGACTACCACGACTATCCAACAACCTTCCCTTTCGGAAGAACCCCCTTCCACCATTGATCCATGGGACGAATTTATCTTTGCAGAAATGGCACAATCTCAACTCGAGTCTTCATCTGAATCCGAATCTGAGGAAGAACAAGAAACAGAGATTACACCCTCTATCGAGGAACAACCAACTACATCTTACGCCTTGAGGAGTCGAGGCCCAGTAGAGGATCGACCTTGGGTCCTCCCACTTCCTAAACGAAGTCGAATTCCTAAACGAAAGGCCAGCCCAATTAAAGAAGGAAATAATGGCCAACTTCCCAAAATCACAAAAAGAGGATCCCAAGAAACCGAAGAGGGAACGCAATAATGAACTCAATAAATTTAACTTTACCCAATAACCTTGTTTAATTTTGAAAATTTTGCATAATAATAAACTATATTTTACCGCTTTAAACCGTAATTTCTTACAAACAAATATCACGCTAAGCGTTTCACTAAACATGTCAAAAACGTGTTATAAAAAAAAAAAGAGACATTAAATGTGTTAAATTAAATAAAGAAATTAAATAAAGTGTTATTAAATAAAGAGAAAAAGAGAGAGAGAGAGAGTAATTAACAACGAATTGTTAACAACGTAATCGCGACGTGTCAATAACTTCCGACACAACGGGAAATAATACTGTAACGCGGTACAATATATATAAAGAGAGAGAGAGAGAGCCGGAACAACTTCGTTAACTCATCCGTTTCATAAAAATCCAGCTTGCTCGTCAGGAGTAAGCTTGATTTTAGAAAGCCCGCGGTGATGTGAAGGTTCGAATATAAGAATAACGAATTTTTATTTTATTTGCCAACTGATTTTCGACAGTTAGGGTTAAATCAAAAACAGAAACAAAAAAACGGAAAAAACACCGACAAATTTTCTCGTAAAAATTAATCATAAACTATCGTTCCCACGGTAATACTTCCTTGTAGAAGATGAGTTAACTGTTGAAAAATAATTATATCATGTAATTCACCATTGGTCAAAAAGGACTTCCACCCTTGACGTACTTCACAAAATCTCGAACCCAAGATCCCGAAATAAAAGGAAAAACGAACGAAGATGACGCAGACAGAGAGAGAGAGAGATAGAAAGAGTTTCGACAACTGTCAAGTGTGTGTGTGCCGTGGATTATCATCTCCCGCCGTTGAAGCCGTCCATCCCATCTATCTACAGTCCATTGACTCTTATTTTCAAGCGAACTCTCGTTCCTCGGACTTTGTGCAAATCTCAGGATCACAAATCTCCGGATCACTAAGGTATTTATCCTGCTCGCGATGTTTTGTAAACTCTCTCTCTCCGATTACTCGAGACTCGGTTTAATAATCCGATTCGATGATATAAATTATTCCAAATATGTTAATCGATGTATTCCCTATTAATCTCAAAATAAACGGGTATTTTTGTTTAATATTAGAAGAGTGTGCGTTTCTTCCTCCATTACCCTCATCATCGGCATCTTATGCTTCCGAAAAACGCGTATCTATCCGCGAGAAGTTTGATAGATTGGTGTCAGTTCCTGACGTAAACGGGATCTTACGATCCCAAACCCGTAACTAATCATTGACCGCTCGAGCCTTAATCATCCTTTCGACAACCGAGGTCGGACCTCAAGGTCTTGTGCCGTTAAGAGGTAGAGAAGATAGGAATCATCCTCCATCTCCTACCCTCGGTTAACCTCACATGTATATAAAAGTCAATTTGAAAGCAGATACAGAATACCCATGAGTTCTCATATTTAAAAGTCAGGAAATGGAAAAATATATAACATATATACCACATGTATTATTTTATTGTAATTAAATGATATTCTTACCTATTTTCATAGATATTGAGAGATTGTCATGTGTTAAATGTAGAAGTTCTTTACCATCAATGGCATGATTACGAAATGTTTCTTCATATTCTTTTAAATTTAATCCTTCTAACCAATTACATACATTATCTACAGACCACTGGGAAACAGATTTAACTCCATGATTTGATGGACCGATACAAATACGTGATGTACTCAAATTATTTGCATTTGGACTTTCATCACCAATTTCAGAATTAATCAAAGACCATAAAATAATAGTCTTATCATTAGATCCAGTTGCCAGATATTTATTATCAGATGTAAATGCACAGCATGTAATATATCTGAAAATATAAAACTCATTTTTATTTTGATTTATTTTGTTTACATTAAATAATCAGACTGCCTTAATATTACCTGTTATGTCTCTCTAATTGGGTCAATATTTCTCCAGTTTGCTACATTTAAATATATTTTATAAGTTTATAAACATATATTGTTTACATATATTTTAATAAGTGAATCCAGTACAATCATAAACATATTTAACTTACAGCATCTCTTATTATTACAGATTTATCACCCGCACTAATGGATAAAAAATTATTATTAACATTAGTTATTAAATTTGTTGATGAAACAATATAAATTATTAAAGGTATATTTAATAAATTATTTTAGACCATTATCAATATTAATATAAAGAATACTTTACATTGATATTTTGAGTAAGTGTTGCATTAGTTTTACATATTTTTTTAATATTGAGGTGGAATATATATATTTGTAAAATTTATCTAAACTTTTATATATTTATCTGTATTTAGCAGAACAAAAGGGCCTTATTATTCATAAAGCATTTTGATATATTTTAATAATAAAAAAAAAAGCTTCAGGATTTCTTGAAAACAATACATTAGTAATATACAATTATTACTGTAATATTATTGGATTATATTTTACGAAAAAGAAAATATGATGATGGAAATACTGTTAATTAATTTTGAATATTTTAGAAAGTAATTTATTATATTTGAAAATTTATATTTATTAAAATAAATTCTATACTGCAGTAAAATGTTACCCTGATGCAAGGAGAGATCCATCATTAGAAAATCTGCAGCACATAACATTTGCAGAATGCCCTTCTAATGTCATACATAAATGCATAGAACAGTTTATGCCAGTCTTTATTTTCCACAATTTTATTAAATCATCATTTCCACCTGAAGCAACAATATAAACTGTTGACATGTTGTCACTTCCAGCTGTAAATATAAATTTTGTATTTTAATGTAAAATTCATTAATTAAAAATATGTGTATACTTGTTATGTGTATTAATTATTAATTAAATGTATAGTAAATACTATTCACATGAAATAAAATTTGTAATTTGATGATAATATTTTACTATTTAATGTCAATACTGTAGTATAATTTTATTTTTCTATATCATGTTACTAAAACAAAAAGCAAATAAGTTCATTTAATTTACTTATAAGGAATGAATATTTTATTTATAAATAAAAAAAAAACAAATGTTAAAGAATTTTGTTAACAACACTTAATTACTTAAATTTTTTTCATGAATTAATTGAATGTTTTCTGTAAAAATAGAAAAGAAGAAAAAAAAAATATATAGAAAATACAAAAATTCAATATAAAAATATATTATTGATTTTGCATTTGAGTGTTTAATGTCCTCACATAATAAAATCAGTTACTTTATATTTGATACATAATTTTTTAGAAATTTTAAAATGTACAAATACTTAAACTAATTTTAAGCTCAGAAATATATTTTATTTCAAATACAAATTTTTACAATTAAAAATTAAAAACTATCCATAATTATGGTGTCTGTACTAAATAAATTCTCTATTTCTCTACTTTGTTTCCTTAAATTTATATTTCTCATTGAAAATATTTAACAAAAGACAGAATATTTACTGTTTATTTCATAGAGAGGATTGAAATCACAACAAGAAACACCAAGATCATGAGCTTCAATCTGAGAAAATAAACATTTTCCATGACCATAACGAGCATCCCATAATCTTAATTCTCCTCTACTTGAACCTGACACTAGATAAGTACTGTCTGGTGAAAAAGCACACGATGTTATCATTGCTTCATGTCCTTCCAAAATTCTAAGAAAAAAGAAAAAATATAACAACACTAAATTATTATATTCATAAAAATTATATAAAATCTAAATTTAATTTTTGAATTTATTAACATTAATTCATAAAGATAAAAATTAAACTAATCAACATTATTTTTACCCCTGGGAAAATAAAAGTGGTTCCTTCTCAATTCTGAAAGCTACATTTCAAAAATCAGCAAGAACATTCACATAACATCAGTTTTCAGATATTAAAGCCATTTTATCAGGTATTTGTGCATTTACCAATGAAAGCAGACACTATATCATCATCAATAGCAATGTTGAGGCCGAAGTTTTCAACACGAAAACCGTATGTCGGACATTTGGCACCGCTTTCCTGCTTTCCTGTAAGCCTAGAAGTTTGGGAATGGCCTTTGGAATGTTGAGCATGATTCCACTGACTTTCCAAATGCCATTGCCAAACTTCTACGCTTACAGGGAAGCAGCGCTGAACATCTGACGTACATGTTTTTGTGTTGAAAACTTTGGCCTCAACCTCGTTAATATCAGGAGTCACTTTCAGTGAATAAAACAAGCAGCAGAAACCCCACATTTCTAAACTAAATGTATTGTTTAAAGTATCTTAAAGCACAGCTTTGTTGCTAATGTTGTAAGTTTGTTAAGATCCCTCTGACAGATGATGTTTGAATAAAATAAAGTTGCCAGGACAGTAATTGTAAAATTAACAAACAATTAAAGACTATACAATAAAGTCTTCCCTTGTTCCTTCTCACACCTCAGGAAAATAACAGTCTTATGGCAAAGTCGACCAAAGTCTGACAGGCTGCTTGTCCACCTCATTATGCAAAACGTTACAAAACTTCTTTCTGGTGAGTAAGGAAGGACAAGGGAAGACTTTTTTATTGTATAGTCTTTAATTGTTTGTTAACTTTAAAACAAATCTTCATTCACACTTGACAAATTAAATTTACTTTCAGAATTTAATTACAGCAAACATAATTATACAGATTACAGTAATTTCTACTATTTGAAACATCAAGTGTAATCAATATAGTTGACCAAAGTAGGCATCTGCTTTCCGTGATTTGTTAACGCCAAAAGCACAAGTGGTGCATCTTTTAATTTATTCTTTTATTTTATCCTATTCCCATCTTAATATGTGTTGTAAAATTTACACTAAATAAATACTAAGTTATACTAAGTTTGTATATAGTTAATCCAGCTCCTAAGCTTTCCATATATGTTCTGAATTTTAGTAATGCCTTGCTCCTGTGCACCTTACTTCTGATGGCAATCAAATCATTTGGGTAATCTATCTAACTCCACTCTTGGGAAACTCAATACACGGAGGCTGGAAAACCTCAATACAGGTATTGAGGTTTTCCAGCCTCCAAGGTATATCTGATCTTGATTTTCATCTATCTAACTCTATTTTTGAGATAAAAGACAGACAACAGTGGGAATGTAAATATTTGCAGTTTGAAAATCCCAATGTTCTAAGGTAATATGGACTAAGGCTACTTCAGATAACTGAAAACGCAAATAAAATGGATGGCCACAGCCATTTTGGATTAAAAATTACAAATATAAAAGATTTACATACCATACAGATTATACCTTACCAAATTCAATAATTTATAACAACAACATTTTTATAGCATTTATTATATAGCTACTTCAGAACTCAAGAAGCAGAAAAATTTGAAACTCGACTACACTTGAAGAATTTGTTTGCAAATGATGAAAATTATACAGAACACAATAGTTTTAAGAATAAAAATGTGTACAATTGTAGATAATTTTAATATGAATTGTTTGTCTTATGTTGAAGATAAATGATAAAAGATAACAGGAACAAATCATTTTGTAATGCATTTTGTTGCAACTTTTTAAAGATGCTACAAAAAAAGCTTTTAAAAGTGTTTGGGTTTTTGTTTTATAGCAGTTTCTCCCTTCTTCGTGACAATGTTGCATTGTCACCCATTCCCTCTATCTAATCTAAAGTACTACAGTATTTACATGCTCTGTGCATTCATGGAAAACTCTTATGAAATAAAGTATAAGTAAATTAGAATTAATTCACTTACAGGTTTACCCCAGATAATATACAGTACAACCTCAATTAACTGGCACTTGGATAATTGGGATGCTACTATATTTATTATGACAATTTTTATTATTAAAAACTTTTCAAATATTTATAACATTTAAATTAAACAATAAATTATTAACTATTTATGAATAAAGAATTATATATATATATATAAAGTTTAATAATAATCAATTTCTCTGAAATAAAAATTGTAAAAAAATTAATTCAGTTTAGTTTTTTAATATTTATTGTATATAATAAAGTAGTACCTAATGGCTGATCTTGTACTTATATCCCATAAAACAATATTCTCATCATCACTACCAGTAGCAAGAAGTGCTGAAGAAGGAGAAAAACAACAAGTACGAATTGCTGATTGACTTGGATGTTGTAACTGTGTAATTTGTTCACCTGTCTGAATATAAATTTAAAAATTGAGATTAAAAATAGCAAAATCATTTATTTTAGGAAAGAAATTTTGTAAAGCTGATAAATTAAATATTTTGAATTTTAATCACAAGAATGAAATGAAATTTTTTAAAATCAATATTATTTCTATTATGTGAGATATACTCGGTTAACACTGGTGGCTGTGTACTATGCTGGACCAAAGTCAAAGCATAGTAACCAAAACAAAAATTAAAGAAGTGTATCAGTGTGTGTGTCTGTATTCAGGAATTTTCTCACAATATGACATGCATTCAATATAGTGGCCTTCTGTAGTGTGATATATGTATTTCTATTCAATTGTAATGTGCCCAGGCTTTTGCGTAGTGTGTGTTGTATGACACCTGTAAAGGAGAGAACAACAGGTACAATAAACACCCTATCCATCCTCCACAGATGCCTTATTTCCTGGGCAAGTTCTGTGTACTTGCTGACTTTTTCAGTGCATGTGTTTTGTACATTGCGAATGTTTGAATTACATATAAGTTGAGATTTCAAGAAATATATGAAGTTAAAAAATAAAATATTACATACAGTAGTAATTAATATTTAATATTAACACTTAAAAATTTATTGTATTTATTATACATAAGTATATAGTGAATTGCAATTACGCATTCTATAAAAACATATCACAGACTTTTAATCGAGTTTACATGCTACAAATACTGTATTATAATACAAATAATTATAAAATTTTTGGGCAAAAACATGTTTGGATAGGCAAACAGTACTTATGTCACTTGATTTGAATCCAGAAAGTATATCAAATTATCATCATCATCATGTTTGAATAAATAAAATCAATTACTAATGTGTACTATTAAATTTTCAGTAATCAATGTTAATGTAAGCAACAGAAAATCAAAAAAGTTGTTCATTTTTTTATATAAAAATAATCATTTCCAGAGCTGTTCATCAGAATTAATATTGACTTCCAAAATCAAATAAATAAATAACTTTAAAAAAGAATGAAATTTTTAAACAAAAGAAAATTAAAATATTGTAAAATGAAATAATAAAATAAATAAAAAGTGAATATACGAAAAGTATATTACTATTTTCCATTTAATTTCAGAATTAAAAAAATAATTACAGTTAAAGTGTATATAAATTACATTTGAATTTTGCATTTCCTATGAAAATAGTACAAATCCAATTAATTTGCATAGCAATGAATATCACTATTAACAGCTAATTTTTTCTAATTCATTTGGTTAACTGGTTTAATTATTTTTGGCAGAAGGTTCATTTCACCATGCTGCACCAAGCTTGATGGTAAAAGTTATCTAAATCAGGTAGTAATATTTATATACTAAAAATTTTTGCAATGTGTAAGGAAAAGATATTCAAGTTAAAATAATAATTTTACCTCTGCATTCCATAAAATAACAGCACCATCAGTTGAACAAGATGCTATTACAGTTCCAAATGGTGAAAAACGCACACAGTTAACACCATATGTATGACCGAGGAAAGGTGAAAAAGATATTTCTTTATATTGTTCATTTATTTTAGACCATACTCTTACTGTCTTATCATTTGAACCCGTAACCAAAGTGGTTCCAGAAAAATCACACGACGTGATATCATTTAAATGTCCTTCCAACATCTGCATGACTACAGCAGTAATGTTTTCAGTCATTGGCATTTTGCTTTTTTCTTTCTACAAAACCTATTTTGAAGTCAAATAAAATATAATATAATAATATATTTATTTTTATTTTAAGTCTATATATAAATACATATTTAAATTTAAAAAGATTTAATAATTCAATGATCAAATTTAAGCAAAAATAAATAAATAAACTTTCAAAAGTTTTAATAAATACTAATATATAGATTTATTAAGTAAAAAAATACTTTTAATGAAACATTAAAAACAGTACATTAATAAAATAATATCATTAACAAAATCATTTTTTATTCATTTATTATTTTTCATATTGCCTTAAAAAGCATTTTTCTCTACTTAATGATAATTTGGAGTTATTGTTTATTGATAAAAATAAACAGATTTGTTAAAATTTATAATTTTCTAATTATAAATTAATAATTAATTAATTATAAGAAAATCTATAAAATTTAGAAAATTATACGAAATAACTCCTTTCATTTCATCTGCCATAATTTCAAGTTTCCATCAAAAAATCTCAAAACTCAGATCAATAAGAAAATAAAATCTTTAATATTTTGAATTAGTCCAAAAATTAAATGCTGGAATGCATTAAATTTTTAGACTGTATTTTTTCAATTGAAAAAACTATCACTTTGATTGTATATTTTAATGAATAAACAATCTAATCCTATAATCTTCAGTTTTTATTAATATAGTAAACAATTTACATGTAATAAGTACAAAAATAAATAATATAATTCTTGGTGTCAATATTTACATTTTTATATTGATAATAATTAATAATTCAATGTCTCTGAAAAATTAATGAAGAAAAAGCTATATATTTGATAAAATTAAAAATATTCAACATACAAAAACCTATTCTACAAATAATTTTAAAAATTACCATATTTGAATGCATGGGTGCCAAATCTAAGAAGCGGAATGGGTTATGGCCCTGAGAATTAGCACCACAATAATATTTTAAGTGGTAATTGGTCCCTGAAAGTTAAATAATAAAAATTTTTAACTTTGTCACTCATATTGGCACCCATGTTTTCATGTACAAAATTCTCAAGTTATCTCGTTTTAAAAGCCAATTTTAAAGAAATGATGGTTATGCAATGGGGCAGGTTATATGCTGACCTTAAATTGCAATTACAAACTCATACTAATGGTTGTTCTATAGTCATGGAGTATGTGGTGAGGCAGGTTATGCAACGGTTTTATTTTTGTTCTAGTGGACTATATGCAAGAAAATACAGTAATCCTTGTATAACAGTAATTAGGTTCCTGTATAATTTTTTGTAGTGTGAAATTGTGTTATATAAAACTAAACCTGTACATTTAAAAAGGATTACGTTCCAAAAATTAACAAACATATCTGATTTTATTTTTATAATTACTGGACTTAATTTTTATTAGAAATAGTAATAGATGAATAAATGTCTTATAAATTATGATACATATACATCAGATAATATACATTCATTTAATTTACTTTCTCTTCATTATTGCTAAAGCATAATCAAATCATAATGTTTTTTCTGTTGCAGAATATCAACTTCTGAACTTTTTTCTGTAGCATCTAGATTTTGTGTATCTTCTGCTCCCTTTAAAAAACTCAATAATCTGGGTTTGTTTATTTTTGATAGGTAGATATTTGTAAATTTTGTGATAGGAAGCTAAGTCTTTTGAAACTTTATTTTAAACTCTATATTCCTCCAGTCAAAGAATTTGCATTCAAAAATAAGATTATAATTGCTCAGCAGATATTGTCTTTCTCTATGGTTTTTTTTTTATTGTAAAATTTGGAACTTCAGAATTTACATCTGTGTTATTAGTGAGGTTGCGGCCAAAGTTTTCAACGTGAAAATGTGTACGTTTGTGTTCGGCCCACGTGCAACCATTGCATGCAGGCAATCACAGTCTAGTTATTTTCTAGCCACACCATGTAATACATTTATTTGCATTTATTTTTTGATGTTCTATAACTTGTTTTGTGTGTAATAAACAGGATGGCGGTGCTGTATGTCCAACATACAGCACCGCCATCCTGTAAGCCTACAAGTTTTATGGCAGCATTTGGAACGTCAAGCATGATTCCACTGACGTTCCAAATGCCATTGTCAAACCTCTAGGCTTACAGGGAGGTGGCGCTGAATGTCCAATGTACACATTTTTGCATTGAAAACGTCAACCGCAACCTCGCTATTACTTCTGAATTTATTTGGTTTACTTTCAATAGCATTTCCAGCTTTCCCAGCTTATTTTTCTACCAATAATTTTTGAATGTTTTAAATAGTCATAACATAAACCTTCCCCTTAGCAGATTCTATTATTGCATCAATTCTGTTTTCTTCTGGTTTGACCATATTTTCTGAATGAACTGACCCTGGTAATACATTTCTTTCAACATACATGTAATATTAATAGTTTCATTTCTTTGTATAAAGCTGTGATTTCAATAAAGTTTCAATTGAAATGGTTTATCATTTCAATAGATTTAGATAAAATTTGTTTTAACAATTTAGTCTTTAGGTACTGTACATGAATAGAAAACATTTTCAATGTTTTCTATTCATGTACAAGTTCCCCTTGTAGCCCAGTTACCCCCTGGGCTACAAGGGGAACTTGTACAGAAAAACCTGTGAAACTACTTTTCCATTGGCCAATTTCATTTTGAACGAGTAAGGCAGTTTTAGGCTGATTTCGTGTTTAAAGAGTTAAAGACAGATATAATGCCAAGATATACAAAAAAGAATAGAAATGTTGAAAAATTATATCAACATATGTGAAGTTTGCCATAATTTGTTAACCATTTGTTACTATGCTGTGTGAGGCTTTCTGCAATTATCTCTTTCCTAGGGGTTTGCCATGTATCTTTTCATTTCCCTTTGTAATTCAAATACTGTTTATTGTTACTGAAATTATTGTAAAATTAGTTTTTAAAATAAATTCCTTTTCTCTCATGACAAATATAATAATCAATTAGACATAAATATCTAAAATTTAATTAGTCGTCATATGATTTTAAATAAGATAATTATAAAGGTAAATTATAAAATGTGTAGCTCCTTCATTAATTTATGAGGCATATTTATAAAGTAAAGATAAAAAATCCAGACAATATTTCTAAATTTCACAATATTTCTCATTTTAATTTTAGATTTACTTATAAAAGGTGTGGCTAGAAAATCATGAGACTGAAGCTGGAACTTTGAATCTTGAGTAGTATACTCACTTTAGTTGTATTTAAAATTTATTTTGTATACTAGTACTTTCTATATATTAACAGGACTTATTATACTGGAAATTATGGATGCAGATATTTAGTCTTACCGATCAAATGTTCTTTATTTATTTGTAATGTTCTTTATTTAGTTCACCTGTGAACTAAATAAAGAACATTACAAATAAATAAAGAACATTTGATCGGTAAGACTAAATATCTGCATCCATAATTTCCAGTATAATAAGTCCTGTTAATATATAGAAAGTACTAGTATACAAAATAAATTTTAAATAGAGTTAAAAAAGGACACAAAGGCATAATAATTAATCACTTTAGTTGTGTTCACCTTCAATGTATGATCCTTCTGCTTCCACAAAGCACTGCATTCTCATCATAATAATGCTACAGGTCATCTGTAAGACTATACAGAAGCTCCATCATTTTTTCTTGACAGCAGAACCAAATCAAAACAGTGTCCCTTCAGAACAGACTTGACTTTACAGAAAAGTTAGTCACACGAAGCTAGGTCAGGCAAATACAGTGAGTGTTCAAGGAGTGTGACTCCCTTCTTGGCAAAAAATTGCTTCACTGACAGAGTGGAATGGGTTGGTGCATTATCCTGATGGAAGATGAAACCATTTTGCCACATGCGTTGCTTTCTTCTGACCCTTTCCCACAAAGATTCCAGAACTTCTTTGCAGTAGTATTGGTTCACAATTTGTTTGTGTTTTCCACAGTTTTTGACATGCTGGGCCATCCAGAATGATCATCGTCTTTCACATCCTCTTGGCGCTCAGAAAATCTGTGCCATTCAAACTCAGATGCAAGACAAAAACATGCATCTCCGTATGCTTCATGAAGCAAGTGCAAATATTCAGTGGCAGTTTTTTCAATTTCACTAAAAACTTCAGGTTCATATGCTGCTCCTCTTTCAAGCTGGCCATTTTTCCGATGTGCGCTAACAACACGTCTACTTGCAGCAGGCACTCACAGCAATCTAATAGAGGTAGCAAGTTGAGACTTGCTGTGCTTGTTCTAACTTATTTGAGGTCGTTTACTCACCCATTCACTTCGACCCACGTGCAACCATTGCATGCAGGAAATCACAGTCTAGTTATTTTCTAGCCACACCATGTAATACCACATTTATTTGCAAATGAAAACATTTATTTGCATTTATTTTTTGATGTTCTATAACTTGTTTTGTATGTAATAAATTTTTGTGCCAGTAATTTTTCAAAATGTCAAGTGTAAATGAGCAAAAAACATGTATTAAATTTTGTTTTTGTAATATTGTGATAGCAATGGAATTACTGCTACAGAAATGTTTAAAATATTGCAAAAAGCCTTTGATGATGTTTGTCTATCAAAAACAAAAGTTTTTAAGTGGTACAAGTTATTCAAGGAAGGCAGAGAATGCATTGATGTCCTGATAGAGCATCACTTCAACTGATGAACATGTTGCTCATGTCAGAGAAACTTTATCATGATACTTCAATACCTGTGTAAGGTTAAAAATTTTTTGTAAAAATTATAATCATATAAAACGTATAAAAAGGATTTTCTACTCACAGAGCTATGCTTGCAGCTGCAGATGATAAATAACGTTTTTAACTTAGCATACACCTTTATAAACTTTCTACTCTATTGCTCCTGTTATTGAGTATACTCTGCCCAAATTATTGTTTATTCTATTAGTTTGACATTTTATGTTAATATGTTCATATAACTGTCTTTTAAAATTGTTTTCTTCTTTTTTCTTTATTTTTATCATATCTATAGCAATTTCACAACCCTCTTTATTACAATGATCTGCTACTGTCAAATTTGCATAATTACCTTTTATTGCTCTGACATACAAATTTTTAATTTTCTCCTTGTCAAGTATTGTAGTATCATGATAAGGTTTTTTCAGTGTATTTATGTATATATTAAAGTAATTAACAATGGAGAAATTGTAAGTCATTTTAACATCTGAACAACATTTGTCAGGTCATCTTTGTAATGCAAATTTTGGTACATTATATTTTATAAATGTGTTTTAACTTTATACAAGTTTTGTAATATTGTGATGGGAATTCTTCCGTGTATTTATTTACATATCAAAGTAATTAACGATAAGAAAATTGTAAATTTTGATAACTATATATTATGGTCAGGTAATTTTTGTTGTATACTATTTTAAATTTTATAAATTTTGTTTTAGCACCATGCTCTTGTAAACATGCTGAGGAGGGACCTGAAGGTCCGAAACACAAAGAATGTGTGCACGGGCATAATACAAGGTGAAAATAAAGATTGTTTGTTTCTTTGAATAAGTTTTTCCTCGGTTTGCAAAAACCAAAACACAAGTGCCATATGTCCTATTAATAACCTTAGTCCTTGTAGACAAACATTGTAATAAAAACAAGTAAAATGGCAAGACCGTATTTGGAACAAGACTATGTCTCAGAGACTCACTACTAAGCGGATCACTTCGATGCTCAAGGCGGGTCTCATTCTCCAATCATCTTTGGTATTGCTGGTTTTGAGCGTGATCATTCAAACTTTGCCAGCCACAGCCACGACCACGAAGTCTTCCACAATGCATTTTCATTGAAATTAACCTATCGAATGTTGAAATTTCTCTCCGTTGCATGACGCCCCAGGTTGAATTTTTGTCAATGCGAAAATTTCCCGTTTTTGAAAAAAATAATGGTGGCTATTGTATTGTTCGCAATTATTTTTTTATTTTGTACACATGAAATATTAATATATATATATTAAAAAATGTAAAAGAAAAAAAAATTCTCTTTCAGAAGTTAGTTTTAATATAAAATTATAACATCGTGCCATCTAGTTTTAAAAAATTCTGATGATGAAATGAGATATCTCCGGTCAATCGGTCAAGGTTAGCACGTGGCGACCAGAAATATGTGGGGAATAACATGGGACAGGTAAATGGGTTTTTCTTCAAAGATTCGTTCGTCAAAATTCAATTTAACAACATTTGCTTTTCAAACTTTCCAATGAACGTGTTTATCAAAATTCGATTTCACAATATTCGTATTTCCAACTTACCAACAAGCAATGCATACACAAATCTTGCACTACTGCCTATTTGTAGAGAGTGTTGCCATTTTGTATTTTATTGTGTTTCGGTTCTTGGCCCTGACTACCTACAAGTCTAATTTTTTTATGTGTGCATAATTTGGGCACCTAATACTCTGCCAAATTTCAACTCCTGACATGTACTCCTTCATACCTCTAAGCTGATAAGACAGCAAGCAGTATGACTTTATAAACAAGCCATAGTCTTGTCAATAATCATAATATAATTAACCATTAACACAATAAATTATTAACACCAATCGGCTGATTAATCGGTATCGGCCGATAATGCACGACCGATTAATCAGTAATCGACCATTTTGCTTATCAGTGCATCCTTAGTTAGAATTATGAAATAATCTAATAATCTTAATGTTTGTACTTACTTTTTGCTTGGGCTAGCAGTGCCGGGCTTACCTGCTAGTATTTAATTATTTGGGGAGCTTAGTTCAAAATGGACATTAAGTGTCAAATTTGTGATATTTGAACTATAGCCATAATATTACTCATTGCAAGCTCTACTGTTTATGTACTAAGTTTGTATGTCAAATATATATAAAACTATAGACAATATGAAAAATAGCATCTAATTCAAGATTGTTAATAAAAAACATATTCTTTCTACTGTAGTTTCTTATTTCCATATGCACTTATGTCCATATAGAAATAAGGTCCTCATTTTTAATAAAATAAATATTTTGATAGAACTGAATTTGAAAATTGTTACTTTAAACTCATGACCAATAATTGATTTTCTGAAATCAGTTAAAATGCAAAGCATTAAAAAAATTGTTTGTGAATATTAACTAAAAATGTTGTTGCATCTATGAAACTTGGCACCATATATGAACATAATTCATATAATTGCTAATTAAGGTAATCAAAAATCTTTTATTTACAAAACATTTTCAACTCTTTTTAAGTTCATTTTTAGTTTCCTTAACATGTTTTCTGCCAGTTGTCATCATTTTGTGTCATGTGAAGGTCACAAGACAAAATCATGTCAACTGGTAGCAAACACGCTAATTAGTAATTATATAGGTTACATTTAAGAATGTTATATTCACAATTTAGGATTAAACATGTTTTTTGTAATATACCATAAAAACATTTTTAGTTAGTATTTCATCCATTAAAATATTTTATGAATAGTTTTAAACATTTAAAAATATAAAATATTCCACAGAATTTTTGTTTCAAAACATTATTGTATTAAGATATGTTTGAATGCATATTTAAAAGTTTATGTATTAAATCATATTTCATAAAGCATTAATATTTTACCTAACAACGGAGAGGAGTTCTGATCTTTATTTCTTTTTTTTTATTAGGAAAAAAGAAATATCTGGAAAAAAAATTTTATTTTGTAATATATAGACAATTCTTAAATATAGTTAAGAAATTTCAACTCATAACTATTAAGTTAATTTTACTATGAATAATATATATAAATGAATCAATAAAGCTTTAACAAAAATGATTATGGAATTATTATATGTTTATATCATAGCAAATAACTGTCTTTAGAATTGAAACTTTTAATTATTTACCTTTAATTATTCCAAGATTAATAAATATATCACTAGTATTTCATAGTAATTTTTACCATTTGAGAAACTGAATTTTTGACAGGTTCTAATCAAGTCATATAATATACTATATTATTCTCTTCATATTATATTATCCATTTGCAAGTAATGTAAACAGTTTTAGTAACCATTGGCAACAGCAGTCCACAATCATCTTTCCTGTTAAAATCAATAATTTTATTAATACATATATGTATATATAACATTGAAATTCTCAATTTGAAAATTATATGTTGCATATATAATTATTAACTAATAGCTTTACAAAATGGCAATGTTTTTATAAATCAACAAATGATATTAGTTTTACACTACTATGTATAATAATAATTATTATTATAGTAGTAAATTTAATTGATTTTATTATATAATCAAACAAAGAAAAAGTTACAAAATTATTTATTTAATTTAAATTATATTTTAAGTTAAATATAGAATTTTTTAAATAAAAACTAATTTTGGAACTTAATTTCATATCAAGACTATGTGGTATTTCCTAAGTAATATGTTAAAATTTGTATTTGTTATTTTTATAAATTGAATTTAAGCAAATACAGTATTAATTAAAAATAAAATTAACTATTAATTTAAAGTATAAATAATCATAAATTTTCATTTATTTGAAAAATTGTATTTATTATACAGAGTGGTTATAATTAAATAGGAGGTGTTTAGAGCTGTGTGTGTAGAAAGAACTATTAATGCAAATGCAACCAAATTTGATGTGCATACTTTTCTGATCATGGAATTTTGATTTTATAGATAAAAAGTTTATTTCCAAAATTTCCTAATGAGGAAATTAATTTTTTTGAAGAAAACACTTCATCTGGGCCATTCTGTCAATGCCACTAGATATGGACACACATTCAAAATTTTGTTTTCCCTGCATTTCAGCATGAAATTGTTTGTATATCATAATCTTTATGGAAGATGAAGTACTCTCTGATATTGGCATCAACACTTCAAGAATAAAAGAGTGATTAGTTGATAATTTCTAATAGCATAGCCACCATGACCAGACTTATGATTTTTGTTATGAGGATACTTCAAAAGTTTTGATTATCATAGCAATGTTCCTAACTTATCTGCTTAAGACAGAATTTTGCTACACGAGACAATTTTAGCCAAGTCATCATGAGTAGTATTCACTGAATGCATGCTTTAGAACAGGTAGATGAAACTAACATTTTGGTAACTGACAGATGACTGGAGGAGCTTGAAAACAGTGAATTTTTTCCAACACCAGGCTTTAGGTTTTGGTGAGAATTATATGACCACCTTGTATATTGTTTACTGTCATTTTATTTTTTTTAAACTCTTTTTTCCTTGTGGGCATTAAGACCAGGGCCGGATTTACATAAGGGCATTTGGGGCCTGTGCCCAGGGCCCCCACAAAACTAAAAAAAAATTATGTTTAAACATAATTTTTTTTCTATTACCACGACAGCCTAGTGTGGCGTAATCATGAGGGCAACAGGCAGAGAAAACCAAATCCGGGAAAAAACCTATGAAACATCGGAAAATTTCGGGAAAAAATTTCACATAGGTATTTCAGTTAAATTAAAATAATTAGTTTTACACAATAAAATATATGTATGTTTACAATAACCTTATTTTTAAATGAAATTTACAACTTCCTAGTTCAAATCTAATTGAAAGTATAGTATTTTGTGTAAATTTTCTAAATCATCAAATTTTCCTACTCTTAAAGGGGGGACCCCCACCGAATTTGTGCCCAGGGCCCCTGGATTGGTAAATCCAGCCCTGATTAAGACAACCTTCCTCTATACCAGTGGTTCTCAATCCTTTTGAAGTCAGGGAACATTTGACTTTTTTTTCTGCAGAACACTTACAATACATCAACTTTAAAGTAGGGGTGGCAAGCCTTTTTGAAATCAAGAGTGCACTCAGTCTAGTAGATGATGATTTTGGCATTTACTGATTACGTTCCCATACAAAAATTATTTTACACTGTATTGATTGATATATATATTTCTTTTGCAACAATTTGTAAACATGGTTACAAATGGTTCTAGAAAACTAAAACTGGTAGACAGATGCAAAAAATACCTAGAAGTAAAAGACTATATTGAAAAACAATACTTGTAATTTCTTTATATGTATTTATCTGTAAATCAATTGCAATATTTGTTGGACAACCCTCGTATAAGTATACAGGGTGAGTTTTTTATCTTGAGACGATGAAATATCTTAATTGGATCTCATTATTTTGGAAAAAAGTGTAGACAAAAGTTGTAGGGTTTCGAAGGGGCAATCAATTGATGACCTTGGACGTGACCAAATTAAGATGGTGTTTAAATACAACAGTGACCTGTGTGATATTGTGAAAACTTTTAGTAATGTGTGTCATTTGTGTTGGATCCTGCAAGATTGGCATCAAATGTATTAAGTATTTTTTTAATGTCATATCATCGGTCATTTTTTACAAAGAACTGTATTTTATCTTCAAGTTGTTAACCATCTCTCTCTGAATCGAATTTTAAAAAGGATAAAGATTTAAATAGACCCACTTGTTTGTTTGATCATTATTTTTTAAAAAGTCCAAACTAAGTTCCAAGAATCTTTTGTACAAGATGTGTAAGCATGCATTGATGCTACTACTACTGCCATTATTCTTGTCCAAAATACCAGAAATGAAACTAATACTACAAAGAAAGAAAACGTGTTCCAAACAACAAATTCGGATGAGATAACAATATAGTGTAAAAAACACTATATTGTTATCTCATCCGAATTTGTTGTTTGGAACACGTTTTCTTTCTTTGTAGTATTAGTTTCATTTCTGGTATTTTGTAGTAATTTCATGTTTTATACAAAAAAAAACGTTTATAATGTACAGAGTTAGATTTTATTACTTTATTTGTTAAAAGCATCAATAAAGATATCACATAATTATATTATTCACATAGCTTATTTCTTACATAAATAATATAACAACATAATTCACATATTTGTTACTAGCACATTGAAAAAAATCCTGCCTATCTATTTTATCAGATAACTTGAGTAGCACTAATTTTGAGTGTTTAAGATATGATTTTAGATTATTTTGGAAGGAATTATAACTATTATGAATATTAAAAAATCAAAAGCATTGAGAAGAATAGTATAATATTTATAATGTTATATAAACATGTATTTTCCACAGGATCATTTATCATTTATATTACTATTGATAGATAGTATGAGAAATAGCTGCTGAATTTGCTATGATAAACAGGTTTGTAACAATCTACCCTGCAGAACCCACAATGCAGGGAGCCCACAACTGGAAGATATTTTTGTTTTGTTACACCCAACTTAAGTATGTTTATTGCACCTAATTACATTGGTAAATATAAGGACAAAGTAGTGAACTGAACACAGTACAATGATTTAGAGCAACACAGAAAAGATTGACCACTAACTCTTACTCTTACCTCCCTTCCCAACACATGATCAAAATGTCAGTTGAGTGTCAAAGGTCACAGCAGGGATGTTGCATCCTGACCCAGGTTAAATAAACTGACAACCATATGACATTTTTTACTACAGTAGAACAAATAACAAACTATCTGCACAAAATTTGACATCTTAATACACAAATTATAACATTGTAACATAGAACCAATACTAAAATAGTCTAACATTGCCCTGAATAAAAGTTGATTGGTCAACCACCAGACTGTGAAGCAATTTTAATTAAGAACTTCTAGTTAATTTCTTGTAAAATGTATATGAAAATGTAAGAAATATTTGAAATATAATTATTATATTCAATTACAATTTCTGATTTTACAAAATTTTCAAAATTAGATGAATGATTGATAACTCATCCACGTGGCCAGCACATTGAACACAACCTGCTGGGTTTTGACTGAAATACAGCTTTTACTTGGTAACAAAAGCAAAGTGCTTGTCTGAATGCATCCAGAATCACAAGAATTTAAACTTGAAGAATTTTGAACTATTGTTTATTTTAAATTGTGTGAACTGAAATGAACTATTGCTGGAACAAAGTTACTGAAAAGTTAAACTGTTTCCTGCATTCTAGAAGAACAACTGGTATTAATAAATTTTATATAAAAATATTTTTACTTTCTTACACCAGAGAACTTGGTATTTTTATTTATTTTATGGCACACAATTTAAAATGAGTCCTATTAAAGTGGTTTTTAGAAGAGAATATTTGAAAAAAAAAAGAATTAAAAAAAATACCAAAACTAGACTAATTTTTCAAATGGACAACAGCTGAAAAAACTCGATTTTGAAAATGCAAGAGCTGGATAAATGTGAATAAAACAGTACAAAAGAAATTACAGAAAATTTGGAAAGGAGTACACCTACAGTTCATTTAGAAAATAAAAACAACAAAAGGCCTACAGCAATAAGTACGGTACATTAATATTATCTTCTGTCCTCATCCTACACACCGGGGTGTATAAAATATAAATCGAACTCACTTGTGCCTATTGACCGGTGTGAAATAAATAAATTCAATTCAACTTCAACGAACGTTTTCTGGACGCCTTCCGTGTCCTTCTTCAGGTTAACTGCTGGATTCTATTATTTTTAAAAAACTGCGTTCCGATCTTTTAAGAACAAATTCAAATGAAGATAGTTCGAAAGCGCGATGACCATCGCGCATGCGCTATATCTGTCGTGCTCCTTGTCGTACTGTATCATATTCTTTTTAATCTTTGTATTCTTTTTTATCTTTGGGTCACATGATTTCATGTGTTATCGGACCCAAATAAATCTTCATGCATCCTCTTGTAATAAAGTTTGCCAAGCAAGCGAAAGAGTTATCTCGTCGCGTGAATTAATGCATGTTGTTTTAGTTTGCGCTTTATGTATCTCTATCGCTTCCAGCCATTTGAGGTGTTCCATCCGAGTCGTTTTAGTTATTAGCGTGGCCCCCGCGAAGTCCACATTAATGCCCGGTTCAGAAGCGTACACTGCAAGCGACGTGGTAGCTCTGTTGTATCTTATATCCGCCTCGTGTTCTTTAACCCTGACTTCCATAGAGCGTTTCGTTGATCCTATGTAGATCAGATCCCTATTAAATCTCTCGTCCTTTATCGGGATTCGGTATACGCCTGCCATTCTATTCGGGTCCGATGGGTCCTTTCCGTTACGTAACAAAGTGTAAATGGTTGGGCCTCTCCTATAAGCAACGGTGACCTTACGTCTCCTTGCGATAGACGCGTATACGGATTTCAAGGTCGGGTTATATGTGATGGGTATTCTCTCCACCTCCGTATTTTGGTTGTTACTTTGTGCCACTGCAGGTGCGTTTTGGCTCATTCGTGCTCTTTGGCGTTCCGCCATTCTTGGAATAATGTTGCGGTAGCCGTGTATATCCGCAATCTTCTCAATATGTTTCAACTCTTTCTTAAGCGCTTGTTGAGTGGAAGAGTGCGTGTATGCCCGTCTGACCAATGATCTAAATGCTGCTATTTTGTATTGGATCGGGTCGCATGAGTCATTCGGGATGTATGTGGGGCTTGCACATTGTTTGCGATACACAGAGGTATGGATGTTGTGCGAGTCAATCCTGATATCCACATCCAAAAAATGCACATTGGTATCACTATGTTGCTCAACTTCGATTGACAGACCATACGTGTTATCATTCATCTTTTCTACGAATTGCGCCAAGTTCGGTGTTGTCTTCCATACGATGATGACGTCATCTATATAACGTCTGTATAGTAGGATATCGTTGGTGAATCCCGGGAGTGTTTTGGATTCGAGTTGTCTCACCACCAACTCACACAAGTCCCCTGACAGTGGACTTCCCATCGGGACACCCCGCGATTGTGTGTATGTTACATTTTTAAATTGAAACACCGACCCATAACACATGAGGTGCGCTAATTCCAACACATTCTGGTGGAGGGCTGTGTCATTTACTTTCGTAAACAGGAAGTCTCGAAGTGCGCAAAAGCACGGTGGTATCTTGATGGAAGGATACAATGATTTAAAATCCAGCACCGTTATGTAAGCTGGGGAGGTGATCTGTTTCAACTGAATGATTAATTCTTCCGGATTAGAGATGGTGAACTGATATCCGCTCATGTGTGGAACAATTATGTTGTGAATCGCTTTTTCCAACTTACGGGTGGGAGCCTTGGTTTTATCTACAACCGGACGAAACTGTTGGCCTTCTTTGTGCGTTTTCGCTAGAACTAAAGAACATCACAATGGATACCCCGGACGTACCCAAATTATTTGCGTTCGCGAAAACGCACAAAGAAGGCCAACAGTTTCGTCCGGTTGTAGATAAAACCAAGGCTCCCACCCGTAAGTTGGAAAAAGCGATTCACAACATAATTGTTCCACACATGAGCGGATATCAGTTCACCATCTCTAATCCGGAAGAATTAATCATTCAGTTGAAACAGATCACCTCCCCAGCTTACATAACGGTGCTGGATTTTAAATCATTGTATCCTTCCATCAAGATAGCACCGTGCTTTTGCGCACTTCGAGACTTCCTGTTTACGAAAGTAAATGACACAGCCCTCCACCAGAATGTGTTGGAATTAGCGCACCTCATGTGTTACGGGTCGGTGTTTCAATTTAAAAATGTAACATACACACAATCGCGGGGTGTCCCGATGGGAAGTCCACTGTCAGGGGACTTGTGTGAGTTGGTGGTGAGACAACTCGAATCCAAAACACTCCCGGGATTCACCAACGATATCCTACTATACAGACGTTATATAGATGACGTCATCATCGTATGGAAGACAACACCGAACTTGGCGCAATTCGTAGAAAAGATGAATGATAACACGTATGGTCTGTCAATCGAAGTTGAGCAACATAGTGATACCAATGTGCATTTTTTGGATGTGGATATCAGGATTGACTCGCACAACATCCATACCTCTGTGTATCGCAAACAATGTGCAAGCCCCACATACATCCCGAGTGACTCATGCGACCCGATCCAATACAAAATAGCAGCATTTAGATCATTGGTCAGACGGGCATACACGCACTCTTCCACTCAACAAGCGCTTAAGAAAGAGTTGAAACATATTGAGAAGATTGCGGATATACACGGCTACCGCAACATTATTCCAAGAATGGCGGAACGCCAAAGAGCACGAATGAGCCAAAACGCACCTGCAGTGGCACAAAGTAACAACCAAAATACGGAGGTGGAGAGAATACCCATCACATATAACCCGACCTTGAAATCCGTATACGCGTCTATCGCAAGGAGACGTAAGGTCACCGTTGCTTATAGGAGAGGCCCAACCATTTACACTTTGTTACGTAACGGAAAGGACCCATCGGACCCGAATAGAATGGCAGGCGTATACCGAATCCCGATAAAGGACGAGAGATTTAATAGGGATCTGATCTACATAGGATCAACGAAACGCTCTATGGAAGTCAGGGTTAAAGAACACGAGGCGGATATAAGATACAACAGAGCTACCACGTCGCTTGCAGTGTACGCTTCTGAACCGGGCATTAATGTGGACTTCGCGGGGGCCACGCTAATAACTAAAACGACTCGGATGGAACACCTCAAATGGCTGGAAGCGATAGAGATACATAAAGCGCAAACTAAAACAACATGCATTAATTCACGCGACGAGATAACTCTTTCGCTTGCTTGGCAAACTTTATTACAAGAGGATGCATAAAGATTTATTTGGGTCCGATAACACATGAAATCATGTGACCCAAAGATAAAAAAGAATAAAAAGATTAAAAAGAATATGATACAGTACGACAAGGAGCACGACAGATATAGCGCATGCGCGATGGTCATCGCGCTTTCGAACTATCTTCATTTGAATTTGTTCTTAAAAGATCGGAACGCAGTTTTTTAAAAATAATAGAATCCAGCAGTTAACCTGAAGAAGGACACGGAAGGCGTCCAGAAAACGTTCGTTGAAGTTGAATTGAATTTATTTATTTCACACCGGTCAATAGGCACAAGTGAGTTCGATTTATATATTATCTTCTGATCATGCATTGTGTACTCAGTCAATATTACTCATGAAAATACATGAAAACAAATTTTAAATCTAGGATCATGCAGACAAGGTTTATAAACATAAGGTCAAGACACCAAAGTTCCGTATGGAGCCACCATTTTGGATCAGCAGTTCCAAGGTCACAGTATAGATTTCATGCTATAAACTGCATGTTCCTTCAAGTTTGAGCCACGGAATTCCTTTTGTAATTTCAAATTACAGGTTACTCTAACATATAATTAAAGGCTTCAAAAGTAGTATTTTCAAAGTAGGTTTCAAAATAAAAAGCTATGTCAATGGTTCATATGATACAGTACATGGATAAATTTATTTAGTTTTGAAATGCAAAATTAGAGAAATTTGGAGATATTTGTTAAAATAAAAATATATTTAGTTTTCTATATTCACGTGCACTTTACATTATTACACAAACTGCAAACAGGAACTCAGATTAAACATTTTTATAAATTAAAATTAGATGAAGAGAAAAGAAAACCATTCTCAGAAACTTTACATATTATGTACAGTACATTAAACCTTCAAAAGTACTGCAAGAGATAATAACTTCCTTTATTTAGGAACCTTCTTACGCATACAAGCTAAATTTATTTATTTTTATAGAGAAATAAATAAGTATATTTATAAAAATTTATTAAACAGTAGAGAAAAAATAGAAATATCTACTACAACTTTATTTATTGTTTATTTTATAATAAAATGATTATGAAGCAACAATTACTCATTAGAATATGCAATTTGTAGTATGTTACATTATTCTCAATTATTATGAATTATTATTTAAATGGCTGAAAGTTTTAATTTCAATTACTATATTTTATTTTAAATTTTAAAGTGTGATTTTAGTCCACAAACATTATAACATTTATTCTCCTTAATAAATCTGTTATACTAATGTTTCTGTTATTCTGTTTAATAAATTACATAATGTTGTTATACAACCTGTCAGAAAAGTAAAACTTTACCAGTCTAAAGACTAGTACTGATTTGAGAACCTGTTTTAATGTAATTTAAACATGGTTAATTAAAAGCACTTAAATGATGCATATTGCAAACATTTTAGAATAATTGTTAAATATTAAAGCAGTTTATATACTGGATTTTTGTTTTCATATAACATTATATTTTTAAAAGAAATCTCTATTAGTAACCTGATACTGTATTTTCCAATTTCACTAGAACCGTTACTTCAAAAAATGCCACATGTTCACACTGAATGACAGTACATGCAGCAAATATTATTATTTCTATCAAAATATGAATTTATAAAATATGCACTAAATTTCAGTTGAATGTTTCTTATTGAATATATTCAAGCAATCTTGTAAGGCTGATGTTCCTGCTAAAGGAAAACATCAACTAGAAAAGGAACATAATTTTCTACAGTCTTCTAAGTAATCATTTATTAAAAGATTTATTATTATATTACAAATCTCATACAGCAGAAATCTACACAATAATAATTAAATAATTATTGTAATAATAATAATGTAAAAATAGTAATAATAATAATAATTAAATAATTATTACTACTATTTTTACAAGGGTGAATCAAATAAACAGAATTTTTGTTCCTGAGCAACTAAGGTTGGCAGTACAGGGCCCACGGGTCTAGTCTGATTGGGTAGGGTCATTAGGAGTGGGGAATGCTGGCTGTTCCATACTTTCAACCAATTCGTCAGTAGTGCTCACGGTGTTGGAGCAACAGGTACACCCCTCTGTTGCGCAATGCATAATCATACAATTTCTTGCTCGTGAAGGAGTCAATGCGACAGAAATTTTTTGCAGATTGACTGCACAGTTTGGGGATCAAACACTGTCAAGGACAAAAAGTTCAAGAAAGGACAGACACAAGTGGAAAATCAGAAACACGATCACCGTCCTTGGACCAGAATCACAAGCGAAAACATTCAAGCGGTTCAAGACATTATTGAAGAGGAGAGATGAATCGGAGTTTGTGAAATTACAGAGAAGGTCGGAATAAGTTATGGAAGCTGTCAAGCAATCGAAATGTCATTCTCCTCCATGACAATGCCAGGCCCCATACTGCAGCTCTAACAGTCTCAAAACTTAACGAAATGCACTGGACTGCACTTGATCATCCTCCCTACAGCCCGGACCTATCGCCCTGCGATTTTCATTTGTTTGGGCCACTTAAAGAAGCTATAGGAGGGCAGCGATTCGAAGATGATGCAGGAGTGGAGGAATTCGTGCACAATTGGCTCCTGACACAACCAACTTCATTCTACGATACTGGAATAAGAAACCTTCCTTCAAGCTGAGAAAAATGTATTTCTATAGCAAGAAGCTATGTAGAAAAATAAATCATAATGATCCTTACTTCCTCAGCAGATTTACCAATAATAATACACAAACACCTAATTACTTGCTGAGCTTGCTGATTTCTTAAATCATAATGTTTTTTTATTTTTTAATAAATAATTTTAAAACATAAAATAAATCCCGTTTATATTTGATCCACCCTCGTAAATATAAATGTTTTTGAATAACAATTAATTAGTGAATATTTCTTATATTATGTGGTTCCTGTGATAAATATTTTTTTTAAATCTGAAAAAGCAATGTTTAATGTCCTAAAAACATTTGTTAATAAAAGCTTCTTAAATGTAAGCAAATCATGTTTTTTCCTTAATGTACAAATATGGAATAAGAAAGTTGAGTACATTATCAAACAATAAATATCACTTTGAGACAAAATATCTTTAAGGCAGCATTTCTTCAATTATTCATGATAAAAATTTATTACTATTCAATTCTAATTAATTTGGTTCTTCTGTATATAATCATTAATAAACCATTACTTCTATTAACTTTTAAATCATCACTCTTCTGGATCTATCAGATAGAAAACGAAACAATCTTATACCTTTTACTGTGGAATTTTTACAATTCTGTGCTGAATAACAAACCATTTAATATATATATATATAATAAGAAATTCAACTAATTGAGATCAAAAGAAACAATCAGCTTCCCTCTAGCAATACTGTACACAACCTGAAACTGATCTAAAATGGCAACTGCTGTTATGCATCATGGTATCATGTCTAGACCTTGATGCAGACCAAAAGATCCTTTTTTTCATAAACTCTGATATCAAATATTCTTTGTATGTTATTCATCTAAAACAAATATGGGACAAGAAACAGAAAGAAAACAGCTCTGCTATTCTCCCAAACTAACTTTTGCATACTGTGAGCCCTATTTGCTTTTTGCAGATAGAAATAATTAAAATTCTAAGTATGGTTGACACAGCAACTAGTTAAAAATAAAAAAAAGTAATACAAAATTATATTTATTAATATATATATATAAGTGGACTCCATTAAAAACTATATCAGTTGCATTTATGTGTCTTTTTATGTTAAAGATGGTCTTTGGATCTCCAACAAGTGAAAGGGCCTCCAAAACATTTTGCAATGGACTCTACAGTTTTCTATTATGGCTCTGATAATAAGGATAACTTTTCAAAGACTAGGCACTTACTGATGCAACAAATTGAAATCCTGATTGATACATGTTTAAAGATGATATGCTATTTATGAATAGATACTTTGATTATTTGATAATGTAGAAATAAGATAAAGTTCTTAAAAAACATGAATAATTTGGATTAAAGTTTGAATCAGTAAGTAAAAACAAATGTTTGAAATAGATCATTAAATATCCATAAGATATTTGATTAAATATTAATAGGAAATCATGTTAGACAACAGTGTAATGAAAAATGTAAAGTAACTCCACTTAAAATCAAAACTGCTGTAATGGAGATAAAATTCAAATAAAATATTTCCAAGCACTTTTGAACTATACTATTTATCATCAGGGATACTCATGAAAAAAATTTCATTGTTAGGAAGGCTAATATGTCAGAATTACAAGTGACAATTACTAGTTCATAAATAACATTGTATTCAATGTTATTATTTACACATCTCACAATCATTGATATATAAAAGATCTTCAAAAATCTTATTAAAAATAAAAGTAGAACACTGGAATAAATTAATGATTTTATAATAATCAAATTTCTAAATATATTTCAGAGAGAAAAAAAATTGCATTAATAAATAACATGTTATATTTACATTTTCAGAACTGTTATTATTCCATCTTTAAACTAAAATAGAAAATTATAAAAAAAGTTTTAAATGTTCTAAATAATTTATCTAAAGATGGAATTTCAAATAAATTAAACTCAATAACTTTCTCTGCCTCTTCTCTACAAAATGACAAAAATTTTTTAAACATAAACATAGATTGTAAAATTTAATACAGCTATAAAAAAAAAAAAAAGCAATGTTGAAAGAAGGAAATAGCCTCTTAAGTAAGCTTTCAGTTTTCTAAAAGCTAACTCTGTTCAGAAATCTGTATTTATTCCTTTTACCCTAGAACACAAAACATCTTTTTACCAAGCAAGTTTGTCAATTCTTTTTTCTTTGTTGTTTTGCAATCTTGCTGTTGTTTTAGTATCTTCCTGCACTGTTGCCAGGATTGTCATAAAAAGTGCAGATTCTCGGAATTGTTTTTGTTTGTGAAATATCGAAACTGTCGTCAATTTTACAAAGTTTTGCGACATGTGGTGCCTCGAATAAGGACAGTCATGTTTACATTTCACATATATGTGAATTTTGTCTTTATATGGCATAATTCATGTAGATTCTATTTTTATTCTTTAGTTTTATCTCCTGTCTGCTTTAGAAAATATGTATATACTTATTACTCCAAAAATAATTATTAGAAAAAACATAATCATTGCTGCTCTGCACAACCTGCTAGTTGATCAAGCAGAAATATTACCCATTTTATTTAGTTGCCTGTTGAACATACAAAGGAAATGAAGAGATGATTTCTTCATTCATCTAATTGAAGAGTTAACCAAATCATGGATGAAGATGATGCTAGAATCACACACCTTGCAGAGACAATTGTACCTCTTCATAGAAAATGTTTTACAGAAGAATCTGTCATTCCCAAAGAATCCAACATCTGAAAACTAAATAACAATGTCACATCTACCATTCGAAAAAAACGACTATTTTACTACTACATATTACATGGAGTGCAACCGTATATACAGCTAGGAACATCATCCAAATCAATTTGTTAATTGCTACAAATAAACACAGTTTGGTCAATCTTGTAGCAAGAAATACCCACCCAAATAACTTTTAATACACTGTAGTGTATATGTATGATTACAAAAGTACAGTGAAATGCGTATTATTAGACAATGACAATACAGCAACCATTTTCTAAAAAGTTGTTTACAGTAAATAATAAAACAAATTAATCTGAATAACTCAATTATTATCTAGAGACAACAAACTTCATCCCTACCAGCACTTGAATTTTGCATCACGATCGAAGTTTTAAGTGTTGCCAGTTGAATACAGAAATTTTTTCGAATAAAAAAAATTTAATTCGATCAAAAGCATAATTTCCTAATTAAAATCAATAGATAAATTATTACAAATTATAATTTCTTTTACTGTTGCTTTAAAGCATAAATAATGTGATAATAATTCCATCAAAATCCTTTAGAATAATTAATCTGTAATGAACGCACCGCCAAGTGTCGTTTGAAAATCGAAATATTGTTTTATTAAAAATGATATTGGAACCGATGCCAAACTGCATATAATAAAAATTCTTGACACTATTATCACAGCTTTTCACGTCTGAACGATTACTTGACGTCTCCGATATCACGACTCTCTATAACGAAATAATTACAAATGTAAAATCTAGTCATTGAATGAACGTTTCATACTTAATGTGATCCGTATATAAACAAGATAAAACGGTAAAAATTTGAAAACGATTGATCTACGCGTGCTTGACGGCAATTTCTGTAGCTGTAATGTTTACAGGCATGTTTTCGGAGACATCACTGATTTTTTCATTTTGTGTGCCTTATAAACAGTTACATTACTTCACTCATGAACAATTTATTTATCCGCGGAAGGCCGTAAGATGATAAACATTGCATATGGATTTTCCACAGTGGACAAATAAGTAGAAAGATAAATTTGAAAATAATTCTTTAAATATATTTCAAATTATTATTCGGAACAAGTGCCAAGGATTTATTTTTTTCACCAACCCTTTAAATGGTATTTGTGGAAAATGCTCTAATTTAGACGAATTAAATATTTCTCACAAATGAGAACGCATCTATGATTGTATCGAATTGTATATGGTTTGACGCCAAGTGCTAAGCAAAAGCCATTCCATATATACCGCAGTCGACTCTGTTTGGTTGTTGCGATATTCCTGGAAAGTTCAGAGATGTCGGTATTAATTAATATGAGAATACAATCTCCGAAAGAATTCTTTGAGTTCTGTAGATATTTTACCGTAATTTATAAAATCATATATATGAATCCATTTTTATTGTAATAAGAGCAAATCCAATTATCATTGCTGTGCAGAATTTGTGCATGATCGATATCGGATCTGACAGGAAAAATAATTGCAAGATTTTGGATATAATTTGGTGATAACATCGAATAATAAGCACAATTTTGTAGAATATGGACAAAACAAGTCGTGCAAATCTAGTTTTCCGTTACATATAATAGTTGTTTTATCACTAGCAACAATTCAGTAAAGTTATTCCATAATTTAATAAAACTATAATAATGAAATCAAATCTTATCAATTTTCTTCAAAATTCGAATATGTGTACATATTAAATAAAGTACAAATATTCAGTGGTTCTACTTCCAATGATTCTAATTTCGAACGTTCCAGAATTACCGGAGGATAGTTCTGGTTGGAACAGCTTCAGACCCGAAACTACTAGAAACAGTTTTGTGCTGAGACAGTTCCAGGTCCGTAACTACCAACAATTCTTCATTTTGTACTTCTATGAATACTATACAGCTTTTACCAGAACGCTAAACTCTATTTGGATTTGAACATAAAACTAATTGGGAATGTTCCACAACTTTAATGAAATAATGAAATTAGTTTTGAGTATTTTAAATTAATAAAGATATTTTTAAAACTTATACTTTTGTTGGAGTTCTTAATTATTTGTTTTTATTAGTAAACTAGCAGATATGTGTGGCATTGCCTGGCCAAAAAGTAAGAAGGATAAATGTTAAAATGAAAACTATATCACAAGTTTGGTCATTTTAAACTGATGTTGTTATAATTGATTATCACGAAGTGTCAAGGAGATCAAATCAGGAGAAGCGTGTGGCCCACACACGGCTACCCAAGCTGTCCACACACTCCAAAAATTTTGTTTTGAGGCTTTAGAGCATTCTCCCTATAGTCCTGATCTCTCTCCATCGGACTATCACCTGTTTGGTCCCTTAAGGGGCCGTCCATAAATTATGTAAGGGCGATTTCGGCCATCCTAGACCCCCATCCACCCATGTAAGAAACTGTAATATTTTCTTTGATCCCCTCCCTATCTTACGTAATATTTAGGCATGATTTTATAGAAAGATTTTAACAAAAAAATTTTTTTAATGAAACCCTAAAAACCTTAGGTCCAAAATATATAATTATTAATTAGTTAATTAATATGTACTATTATTTATAAAAGACTATGTGAGCAAATTTAAAAATATAAAAATTTAATGAATTCGAATGAACAATGTATTTTAAGAACTTTATTTTTTAATTATTAACAATCTTATTATTATTATCATCATTAATCAACGTCATAATATTCATTTTTATATTAATTTTAATTTTCACAAAAGGACGCAAAATACTTTGCCAGATCGACTAGCTAGTGTACGTGTAAACAGAAATGTCATACAAAATAAAACAAGAGAGACTACAAACTACATTCCGTTACCATATTGATTACATCTTGGCTAAGACTAAGAAAATAAACTACATGCTGCTAAAATGTGCTAGGTGCACCTGGGGACTAAATCATAAAGCTTGTAAAACTCTATATAATGGGACAATACAACCAATGTTACTTTACGTGGCCTCTAGCTGGGATCATGTAACTAGTAAAAATTCAGTAGCAAGTAAAGTATTCTCTTTTCAAAGACAGTTTGCCATCAGAATTTCAAAGTGCTGCAGAATTGTTTCTACTATTGCTTCTCTGATACTAGCAGAGCTCCTTCCTTTGCCACTTGTAGAAAAGGTTCTGAACTATTACATCAGAGCTACAAACATCAAGGCTCAACAACAGTCTCTACTCCTATCTACGGCTGTTCATATGCTATCACATTGCAATTACCCTATCTCTGATCATCACCCTGTAAACAAGGTTATCATGGATAACTATGCAGACATTAATATCTACACAGATGGTCCAAAAGCTTCCTTCGTGTCTGCTCAAGTATCTGTATCTTCCTCCAAACTGACATATTTTGCCCAAAATATGTTAAAAGATATAGATACCCCCACATATCAAGCCAAAGATGCTGTCTACCAAGCTGTTCATCTTGTGTAATATCATTATTTAACAGATCATTAAGCACACTATCTAAAAGGGATCGATTTCTTTTCTAAAAGGGATCATTTCTTTCTTCCAATAGCATCCTGATACATTTATACACTTGTATCTTAGTTTCTTGTGTACCTTTTACTTTCTGGAGTTGTTTTCTCCAGTTCCTGTCTAAAATGCAGGATCATCATCTGACAAAGACTTTTGACTCAATAGAACCAACTTTATCACAGATTACCTTGAAAAAGCAGGTGAGAATTGCTGTATCTACTCTGTTAGACAATAGATAGGCAGCAGGAAACCTCCTCCATGTGCATCTACAACTAGAAGTGTAGTTAATAGGAAATTATAGTTAGTAGTTCCATGTGTGGAATCTAGACAAACTATATTATTACCAAATTGCTGTAATGATGATGCTTGAAAAGGTGTCATTAAAATGAGCATAAAATCATCCTTTTCAAGTAAACCACTACTGCAATCCTTTCCCTGAGACTTGTAAAATATTACATGGGATTTTTCTTTCATTTTTGATATGTCATTTACCCAAATCTCTACACTTATAGCATCATTATCATGCAATCTCAAAGAATGATAAATCTGAAACTGTTTTTCAATATTTTTTAAGCCCTGATAATTAAACAGATGTATGTGCTACAAAGATCCCTGCACATTATCTCTAACATCATCTAGTATCTTATCAAAACTCACTCCCATAGCCAATTTACTGAGATGAATATGTGCAAGGTCAGAATCATGTGTATATGGAGCAAACAATGTACATATAAATTCTTTAGAACTATAACTGTGAAACTTCTATTGTAGAAGGACAGCACACTGTCATTTTGCAGGATCCCTGACTTTTAAGTTGTCGTCTTCTCTCATCTTTTATCAAGTTTGGTGTTCCTGATCGATGACAGATGTAATAAGTTTTATTTCCCTGTGAAATTCTAAAGCCTGTCTGTTTTCTATATATGCATTTAAATTCCTTCTGCTAATTTCCAACTCTGGAATTCTGAAATTGTATAAAAATGAATTGCAATTCTTCATAAAATAACAATTAATATCAAATATAATCCTAACAAGTGTACTAAGGAATTCTGATATATAAATACCTTCCAAGTTTTTGAATTTCGCTTCTTTATATATTTTAATCTCATGGGTAGTAGTTAAATGGATTTTATTAATGCTAATTAAGATTCTTTTTAAATCAAATAGCCTACACTGTATTGTGTATTTTTACATTACAACTGTTGAGTACTGTACAAACAAGTATTATTTAGAGTAAAAGAGTAATCTACTGTTGTTATTACCAACAAGGTTTATTTATATTTACTGAAAAATACAGAATTTATTCTATTTTTAATAATAAAATGTAAATTTTATATGGCTTTGTGAACCTCTTCCACTGTGAGGGCTTAGAATAGAACTTATTAGGCAAATGCTATCAGTTACATAATACTGTATACTAAAATAATTACAAAAGTAGCTTCTAGCCCTTGGTATAATTATATTAATTAAATTAACAACAACTGTGAGGCAGATAATAGTGAGGGCTTATCAGACCAATGATGGACACAAATGCTTAGGGATCAAGTGTAAATAATTTAATAAACACAAAAGAAAATAAAATTACTACATAAGTATGGAAATGAAAACCCAAAAAGCATTTTGGACTATTTTCCCAATAGGAAATAGTCCATCTGATATATGGGTAATGATCTTTCACCACCCAATTGCTACCAGAAATATACTTATCTGCAGCATGTATGTCTCCAGCATCAAATAGCTCATCAATTTTTTTCTGAATATTTGTTTTATCAAGTTGTGATAAGTTTGGTACAGATATAAGAGAACTTAATATATTTTCTTGCACATTACCTGTTTTTGGTGACCTTGCATTAGGATGGTCATTGCCAGGGCCGGATTTACATAGGGACATTTCGGACCAGTGCCCACGGCCCCCACAAAACTATGTTTAAACATAATTTTTTTTTCCTATTACTGTAACAGCCTAGTGTGGCCTAATCATGAGGGTCACAGGCAAAGAAAACCAAACCCGGGAAAAAACTCATAAAACATTGGAAAATTTTGGGAAAAAAATTTTACATAGGTATTTTTCAATTGAATTAAAATAATTAGTTTAAAATATATGTATGTTTACAATAACCTTATTTTTAAATGAAATTTACAACTTCCTAGTTGAAATCTAGTTGAAAGTACAGTATTTTGTGTAAATTTTCTAAATCATCAAATTTGCCTACTCTTAAAGGGGGGCCCCACCGAATTTGTGCCCAGGGCCCCTGGATTGGTAAATCCGGCCCTGGTCATTGCAACCTGCAGACTGCCAGACAATACCGAACAAATTTTCTATTTTGTCCTGGCTTAAACGGGATGTTAGGATGTAGCTATATTTGAATTGTTGAGTTAGGTATTGGAGTAACAAAAGAGTACTGTTAATGCTCACTCTGAGCCCTGTAGCTGTGCTTTTGTTTAAAAATCCTTTACCATCACTACTACCAGCTGATTTCTCCCATTCATCTATATAATTTAAAAATGTCACTGAGAACTGACATTTATTCGAATCTAATCTCAACCCATTAGATGGAACACGTGAGGTCATAATATTAATCAGATCACTAATTTGCCTAACAAAATTTTGTGTAGCTGATATACTTCCAAAACCTTGCTCAATTTTGTCTTGATAGGCATATAGACCTTTTAGCATTTCATCACTGAACAGTCTGAAGGCATAATTAACCCTAATTTTTTCATAATTAATTGTTTTGTTAGATTTTTCATTATCAGTTTTAATTCTAGTAGTTATATTTGGAGTAAAAATAAATTGAAATTTTACTTATATTTGTTTGAAAATTAATCATTTTTTAAACTTTATATTTAATTTAAAGTATAGTAATAATTGGAGTATAGTACTCCATTAATAAACAGGCTTTTTCTTTTTTGTTGAAAAATTTAGTTCAACATATCCACCAAGTGAACATACTAATGTTCAATCGTTCATATAGAGTATTATTTAGATTTACTTGTGAATTTTGAGTAATATCATTGATAAATCTATGTATATATTAAGCTAAATTACTATATTTTTCTAATATACTGTAAAACCTCAAATGTCAGATACAAACATTTTGTAACTTTATAATGAAAAAATCTAAACTTCATAAATTAAAATGTGTTGTTTCAAATATTTAATTTAAAAATGATTTTTAAATTTATGTATTTATTTTTTTTACAGATTGGATAGCTCTTTTGAATTGTGTCAGAAGAGAAAAGCACAGATTCCAACAAACTGGATCAAAATGGATAAGAAAGATGATAATTTGAAGCCTCCTTCAAGATTTAAAGTAGCTAAAGTGGACTTTGATGTCGAGAATCAAGATCAGTCAGTAGCAGACGATCGTAACGTGAAGGGGACAGATCAGCTCACAATTCCAATTACTCCAATTCGTATGACACTTTCAATCTTAAAAGTTTAAGTCAATATATGAGAGAAGCTCATTTATCATTAGATCATTACAGAAATATCCTTTCTCTACATGCTCATATCAGCCGGCCCACTTTAGACGAATTACATTTGGGAGATGGCTCCATCTTCGGAGATCACAACTGGCAGAAGCCTGTGGAAAAGTTGCCAAAGCAAACTGAACAAATAACTAAAACAGCTGTTAAGTTCAGATGGATTCAGGGTGTATTGGTAAGATGCCTGCTAAGTATATGGGGTGTTATGTTCTTTCTAAGATTGTCTTGGGTTGTTGACCAAGCAGGCATCTTACAGGATGTGTAGTAGTTTTGCTTGCTACAGTTGTTACATCTCTTTCAATGTCAGCCATCTGTACAAATGGAGAAGTAAAAGGTACATATTATATGATTTCACGTAGTCTTGGTCCTGAGTTTGGTGGATCAATTGGCTTGATATTTGCATTAGCAAATGTAGTTGCTGTTGCTATGTGTGTAGTGGGATTTGCTGAAACTGTTACAGACATCATGTTAGAAAATAAAGCCCAAATTTTTGAAACAAAAATGAATGATATGCAAATATCATTGCTACTTACTGTCTGATAAATTTTTCCCGTTTTCATGCTTCATTTTCAAGATCTCCAGGATTCCATCCATTAAAATACGCCTGGGAAAGTTTTCAAACTTTTACATTGGCGCCATCTGGATTTCATAATACTATCTACATACACAAATAATATTTTATATTTAATATACTGTATTACAAAAATAAAACATTTAACTTATTAAATATTACACAATAATGATTAGAAAGTATTATCTATATTTTTTATGACGATAACTATGATGAATTTTATAATAATAATAGTAATAATAATTTCATTATTTTAATATATTTAAATTTAATTAATGGTAAATACCTAAACAATGAGAAATTAATTTATTTACTGAAATAATGCTTTTAAATAATGGAAAACATTTAATATTTTAAATTATTTTAATTTCTTAGCAGTGGCGTAGCGTGGGTGTCAGCCGCCCGGGGCAGACGAAAATTTCGCCCCCCTCATAAATAAAATACGGGGAATCCCTACAAGTCAGTACAGGCGGTGTTGTCAGTCGCTACAATGAGCAAGATGTCGTTATTATACATTCATTTAAAGAAAGCGGATTCCCCAGTTTCGTCACAGAATAAGTAATGAAAAATTTCGTGCTCATTTCAATCGGTCCGAATCAGTGCGATAAAAATATGAAATGAAATGGTTCAAATTTTTACAAGATATTATTATTATTTATTGTGAAAAAATGCCGCCCCCTAAAAGTGCTGCCCGGGGCGGGCCGTCCCTGCCGCCCCCACTACGCTTCGCCACTGTTTCTTCGATAGCTTCTACGTTATAGGAACGTCACAGGAAATAGAATGGCGTCACCTTACCTGTTGCAGGTGTTTCTGCGGTCACATGACCTGTCACGTGACCTCAGAAACGCGTTTTTGTTTACAATATTACATTTTGTAAATTAATTAATAGAATTGAATAAAAATGTGTAAAATTACAGAAAGCGGTGTATAACAAATATATAAGAGCATAAATTAGTACAAAAACTAACAAAATAATAATAAAATTTACAAAAGTGACTTCTATACATTGCATATACGATTAAAAGAAAAATTAATCAGAAATCATGAAAACTATAATGGAAATATGTAATGAACTAAATAAATTTGTGATATCACAAAAACTAGCAAAAAAATTAAAGAAACAGAGAAAAATGATCATTTACCTCAGTACTATCATGACCTTGAATAAACTAAGCCGTGGGTTTATTTAAAAAATCGAAAATGACAAATTTATTTAAAAATAAAATCCAATATATATATTACTATGTAAAATAAAAACAGAAGAAAATAATCGGGAAAACTGCATACGTCTAAGATGTATAGTTCAAATAAAAATTGTTGTTATTGCTTTCGTTCTCAGCCGGCAGAAAATTCTGCCGGGGTACCATAAAAGGGTTAACTTATTTGACCTTATCTGCTTTGGATGTGATGTTCAAGGAGAACACTCGAAAGATGTGTAAAGCTTGAAACAGAGTTAAAGCTTCCATGGAACCAGGCTCAACCCTAATTTAAGTTATTTTCATTGATACCAATCTATTGGGTATCAATTGCCAACATACCAATTCCAATTGATATTGGTATGACCATCTCATCTATCTTTTGGGATTTGGGCTAGACCGTGTGATAATTTTCTATTAGTGCTTTTTGTTTTCACAAGTGTATTCTTTTTATATACAGATATGTGCTAAGTAAACTTCAATCATCCCAACACATATTAAGATCAAAAATAAACTTTTTCATATGTAACAAACACCGTTTATCTACACTGAAATGTTATGGCAATATATCTTATAATTACTATATAGGAAGTTTTTCTGCCTCAAATTATTCGAATACCACACACAAATTTCATTAATTTTTTAAAATTTTCCAATACATGAAAAGCATCGAAATTATATATAATTTCGAGAGTAAAATAGAAACATTATTCCCTGTAATATAAGTACTGTATTTTTTTTTTAGTAAATATGATTTTGTATTGGTACTGATATAGTTTTATATAGTTATAATATATTATCTATATCAATTAAGAAAGATGATCTGATTGTTGCATTTAAACAATAACAATATATAATTAAAGGAGTTAAGAAATTTATTACGAATTTAATAATGGTGGCTAGAAATATTATTTCGAGTACATTGGTGAGAGCAAGTAATGGCAGTTTCTTAACGTTATGTATTTTGATTTTATATATATCAACTTCATCTGGAAGACATGATTTAAGTGAGCGTTCTGTTGTTCACACTATAGTTAAACATTTAGACTGCGATATAACGGAAAACAGGCTTCCTGACAATCAATTCAATATTGCCTTTTCGCCTGACAGGTTCTTGCAGGTTTATTCATTGATCAAGCGAGTCTATATTAAATTCGATTGTAAGTTTCGTAGAATCGATTTTTCGAACTATAACATTAATGATATATCGACATGGGCATTTTGCATCGGCGGAGAATGTAATAACGGTACGTGTAACTGTATGGAAAATATAGAAGGTGATCATTGTCAGAGATTTGTTGGCAAATGTTGGTTAATATTTTGTAAACTTATAAACTGCGACAGACATAATTATAAATTAGAATGCTCTTGCAATCACAAATATTATGGGTCAGAAACAAAGCTATATTGGTACGATGATGGAAGAGATACTCGATTTAAGCCGCCTCCAAAAGATTGGAAAGATATAGAATTTTCTTTTGAAATATTTTGGGCAAATGTTCTTACTATTTTAAAAGCGGCGGAAAAACGCTACACGGAAATAGAAAAGAAAATTTTTGATATTGAGTATGAATCATCAACAAAACAGGAAATGAAGACAAAGGAAGTAAATAGTAAAACCGGAGCAGTGACAAAAAATTTAAATCCTAAAATTGAAGCAAGCAAACATGATAATGTAGAGAAAGACTTTCCTGTCAAGCAGCCTTCTGAATACTACGAAGAAAAAACCGACCACGTTCCTAAACACCAGAAAAATGATTTTTATTATTTTAAAGATATTCCCAGAAAAAATGTAAATATTATTTCCTCAAAAAATTCCGCTAAAAGTATATCCAAGTTCAAAAATCAGATTTTTTTTTACTTTTATTTTTTAAAATATATATTATTCCATAACATTATGAAAGAAAATTTTATATAATATTAAAAATTCAAAATATTGAAAGTATTTGAAGTAATTATATACAAATACATTTTAACAGAAATAGTAATAACAATATAAAATGTAAATAATAAACAAGATTAATTAGATCATGCATTAAAATATATATATATATATATATTTAAGTAGAATAATTCTTTCTAGAGTTTGACTGTTCCATAGTCTTTTCCAGAATAAGAATAGAATCGAAGTACGGAACATAAGTCTACACATATTAAGGAAATTAGTTCCGTGTTCATTACAAAGTAAAACATAATATATATATAAAATATATTAGAAAATTATATTTTATGTTTAAACCGTTATAATCTATTTTACTTCGAAAATTCAAACATCACGTTTCGAAGAATTTTCGTTGCTTAGCTACGACGGCGATATGATACACATTCAAGATCCAGCACATCCACTCCATTCTTATTCTGGGAAATACTAAAGATGATTAACAGATGAAAAATGTCTGAAAATATGAAAGTTCGTTTATTTAATTACTGTATGTTTTAAAAATTATTTCTACCCTTTGGGCACTAACAAGGAGAGGCTCAAAAATATATTTCAAGGATATCTATAAACTTTCGCGCGGTTATTTTGCGGCACTGAAAAGTATCCGCTGCAATGCCTTAGGTTACACTTTCGTGCTTTATTCGAAAAAAAAATCGCGATTTTAGATCACAACGGACGCCAAAAACTGATAGTTTTTACGAAAATTAGGGCGGATCAAGCATGTGGTGAGTTCCAACAGCAACATATCTTTGAGGACCCTTGGTCTAAATACTAAGTAATGCTGCTAAATCATTTTATAACTCAGTAAAAATATCCAGCAATAAGTTGCGTAACTTTTCCCGGCAAAAAACTTAAAATTGTATTGATATGTAGAGCCATCTGTTATGATATTTTAATTTAAAAAACTTTTTATATTATTGATTATTAAAAAACGGCTAAAAGCTTAATTTTGAGGGTAGAGAAAAGTTTTATTAAAAAAAATTGTAAATGCTAATAACGAGTAAAATTAAGATCGACCCACTCGAGGCATGACACATGACTCCCACCCTCTCAGCCTTTAACCACCAAAATTTAATAGCACAAATGTCCCTTATATTCAACCTATGTGTGCTATTTTCGCGCAATTTCTGTAAAAATAAATAAATAAATAAATAAATCAAATGTTTCTGTTTCTGACTTGCAGAATATTTTTTCCTAGCTTATGTTTACTGTAGCCTCGAAATCTTAAAGTTAGTGGACGATTTTTGTTTCCTGTATATAATACTATAGAAGCTTGAGTAATGAGTCTAAATTGTAATCGATCAAAAATAACAGAGTAGACTCTGGTAGAGGGCTTATCAATATGTATACTGTTCACCAACTAACCCACACCTCTAAGGATGAGATGGTAAATTAGCATAAAATTATATTTGGTTTCTCGAATCAGTTTTTCGGAAAACACTATTATTTTGCTTGTTTGGTATGATAATATTGTTAATAATGTATTGTTGTTTGGTATGATAAGTGGTTAAAACACTGGTTCAGTCTGGTTTCAGTCCGTTTTTTAAAATAAAATTTATTTTTACAATTACAGCTTCCGGAACTTTTTTCACCACTCACATTCATTTATCCTATCCAAATACGTACCGAAACTTCTGTTCAAGAGTCTGTTTTCTGTTCAAATATACGAACAGTAAGCTTTATTTTCCTTTACAAATTGAAATAATTGAATATAAAAGAACATTATTATAATTTTAATGCATTACTGTAGTCTATAAACTGTAGATTGAGTCATTTTATCTCATTCAACTTCATCTTCAACATATACATGTAGATATTCAACAGATAAATAAGTCTATCGTTAATATAGAACACTATACCTATATAAAATAAAGTACAACTTAACGAACGTAAAGATACTAAATCTTGTTTAGTCTCATTGATAATACGAGAACTGACATTACGCGTTGTAAATAAAAAATGAGCTACATCATAAATTGTAAATATAAGTCATAAATTATATAAAAAGTGCAATACATAATTGTTAGATTTTTATAAACGTAATATAAAACAAATTCTACTGTTTAACATTCGTCTAGTTTATCGACGAATCAATTAATCCGACAATATTCCATATTCAAAAATTAATTTCATACAACTTTTTATACGAATTCAACAAGGCTGTATGATTTAGATCCAAATCCGAGTTAAAGTTTAATTAATAAAATTCACAAAAACCGATGAAATGCTTACAGTTATAACTTTATAATATAATAATTAGAAATTTGAAGGAAATAAATAATGTAATAAAACTTATAGACTTACACATTGTATTGAAAATTTCAGATTGATAAATTATTGTTCTAAAATAATATTACTAATAAACAAATGATACTAACAAGATAAAAATCCTATTGTGTGAACCATGTGTCTACTCGAAGTAATCAATACATAGACATAAAAGAAAGATTGGTCTTGTTTTTTCACTCGCAGCTTTTGATCGTATAAATAAATCACATTCATCAGAATTATTGAAATTCACATATTTATCTCTTAATGACACTTTATAATAGAATTAATTATAACGTAATTAAAATTAGTTTCTTCATAAAAAGTTAAAAATTTTATTAACTTATAATATGAACAGTTTATAAATTTAGGCATTTTTGGCATATTTTCACAAGACATATTTAGGCCTCATAAAATTATTTTTTTAAAAACTTTTATTTAAATTTTTATTTATATTTATTTTTTATATAGATTAGTAGTTTAAGCACGAGAATTATCAGTTTGAGTATCGTTTATTAATTAATTAATTCTAGACTAATATGAGAATATATAAAGAAATTAGTTTTTACGGAAAAGTCGCATTGCTCTAAATCCATTTTTTATTTTATTTTTTTGTTTTTTAAATTTTGAATCTTGGAAAAACATTTTTGCCGTTAAAAACTTTGATGGATTTTCACTTGGTTCCAAAAGATTAACTAAACTACCGATAACAGATTGAGTATCTTCCAGTTCAAAAGTGATGCCATGTTCTACAAAATCCGAACCAGCTAATTCCTCTTCTTTGGACATTCTTATTGGCACAAATTTATTTATTACCTAATTTATAAGAAAATTTTTAGTTACTATAATGCAGTTACTAACGTTTTAATGCATTTAGAAGAAAAATATTATAAATTCACTCTATAAAAACTATTAAAAAAATAAAAATAAACTCTAATTAAATTAGTTTTATTACTTTTCTATTATATATTTATATATACTAAATGAAAACTTAGTAATTAATATTACAAAATTAAGATTTAAAGTTATCACTTACAAAAAGTAACAGAAAAGTTGTTACTGCACTCCAAATTCCTATAACAACAATAGCAAGCACTTGAACTCCTAACAGTCGAAATCCTCCACCACGAAAAAGTCCAGACTGTCCTTGACTCAGTTTCAGTAACAAATCTTCTTCGACAAATAATCCAATAGAAATCATTCCCCAGATAGAACCAATAACATGGACACTGATTGCTCCAACAGGATCATCGATGCGGAAACGATCGAGAAGAGGCATACTAATATTCGTCATTAGAGAACTAATAGCTCCAATAATTAACGCTTCAAAAGGATGATAAATAGCACAGCCAGCTGAAATGTAAATAATGTTTGTAATATTATATGGGTGACTGATATTGCGATTTATAAATTAAAAAGAAAATTTTTGAATTTATAAATATTTGAAAAAATGTTACATTTGGAAAATGCTTACCTGTAATGGAAACAAGAGATGATAAAATCCCATTAATAATATTGATGATTACGAATTTTCGTTTTTTGAACGCATAGCTATAAAATGTTTTATAGAATTGTTTTATTTTATTTTAGTATTGAAATAAGTTTAACTGTAATTCTTTATAAACATATTTTACCTGAAGATAAGTGAAGTTATTCCACCGCCAATGGAAGAAATGATTGTTATTATCGCAGATCTTTGCAAAAGAAAAATATATCAGCTTAATTATGATTTTTAAATTTATGCGAGAAATTATAGTAACTAATTGATTATGTTAGCAATAATTCTAAAAAATGAATATATAATACGATTTTTGTCTGTAAATTATTAGCACACTCGGAATATATGTGTTAGAAAATATTGAACGTATTAAAATAATTTTATTTCTAGCAAATTTTAATTTTATCATCATAAAACAAAACAGTTCCTGACATTAAACTATATAAATCTAAAGTGGTTGTATAAATATTCAAACTTAAATCAAACTTATTCGATATCTTTATAAAATTTATAGCTTTTGTCGTATAGAGAATAACATAATCGAATGGTTTGCATTTCCAAATAATTTGATTGAAATTGAAAATAAAATTCTTAAAGTAGTTAATTTTGATACCTTTAAATATATAAAATTTACTTACCTTGCTGTATACTTCCACTTATTTCCTGAAATTCCAAAACTGCTTCCACAATTAAAACCCAGCCAACCCCACCTAATCAAATTAAAATAATATATTTAGCTCATAAATTAATTTTTTGAAGTCATTATCTAAAATATCACGTCGTTACCATAACATAAACATTCCAACAATAGCATTGGTAGGACAATTCATAGCCACTGTTTCATCTTCAACTTCGTATCTTCCTAATCGAGGCTTTAACATCAATGTAGCTACCAAACCCGATATTCCTCCTACTAAATGGACTGCCGAACATCCAGCAATATCTACAACTTTCATTTGACTGAGGAATCCTATACGGCTCCAGATCCAATGAGCCGGAAGACAAAAGATTACAATGTTAAAAAAACTAAATATACAATAAGAGGTAAGATTACATCTTTCCGCCATGGCTCCAGAACAAATAGTTGTTGCTGTTGTAGCGAAAGATAATTGAAAAAGAAATTCGGCAAATACGTAACCCATTTGGAATTCACTGGCTTCGACGAAATAAAATCCAACGCCAAACAAAGGATTAGCTCCCCTTTCTTCTCCAAAACTTAAACCGTAACCAAACATCCAGTATGCAATTCCTCCGAAGAGTACGTCTACAACGTTTTTCATCATAATGTTTACTTCGTTTTTTCTTGATACACATCCTGATTCTAAAAGTGAAAATCCTGAAAAAGAAAACTTAATTATTTAATATTAATAAAAGATCTAGTAAACAAGTTCCTCTCAAAATCGACTTGTATTAAAAAAATAACAATAATCTAAAACATAAACTTACTGATATTTTATATTATACTGTAAAAACATCAGTAAAGCCTTTAGCCTAAAGCCTTTAGCCCTATTTAGCCTTTATTTTTAAATTTTAAGACAGAAAATTAATAAAAATTTTCGAGACAATTATAATTATAAGAAGTTTTCAATATGTTTAGTATTCAAAAAAACTATTGTCATAGTATAAAGAAGTTCTAATAAGTTCTTATATAAAACTTATAGTTATTATATATCTTAAACTTTTCAAAAAATAAAAATTAAATGTATATATATATATATAACCTATATAGTAAAAACCTATCTATAACGAACACTTGAAAGTCCAAAAAGATTGAGGCGTTCATTAATAATGAAATAAAAGAAATAAAATAAAATAACATATATAAGATATTTAGTTAAAGAGGTATTATTTAAAAGTATTAATTATTTTTGTAGCAGAAATATATTCTAAGCGCTAAAAAATTAAATATTTTTATAAATGCTTAAATCGATATTTGTATTGTCATGTGTTTTTAGATACATTAAGCATTAGATACATTAAAATCTTGGTTTGTAAACATTCGAGTAAGAAAAAAAATTTTTTAAATGTGTAACAAAAAATCGAAATATTTTGAAATTCATACTATTATTTTCTATAAAAGATTATTTTTTTAAAATTAAAATTAAAGCCTGCATTTTAATTATGAGAATATTTTTATTAAATTATACTAACATAAAAACAAACGCCGATAAAATTAGTCCAGATTGATTAAATTACATGCTTAAAAGTATTTTAATTGATTAAATGCAATTTTTATTATAAATAAAACTGATAATTAATACTTATTCATTAAATCTTTATTCATTAATATTCATTTATCAATTAAATTCATTAATACTTATTCATTAATTAATACTCATTCATTACATTTTAATGAATAAGTATTAATTATTAATTAATAAAAATTTATTTAATTTGCATCTCTGGTATCATCAGAATTTTAATAGACTCAAATTTATAATACACGTTTTATTAAATACTATACACACAATTATTATGATTAACTTCAATTACAATTGGATTAAATTTTGACACTACAATAGATATCATTGGTACATTACTAGCTTATGGTCAATTTCAATAAATTCTCTTACGAGACTATTTAAACTACAATGAGCTAAGAATTCGAGAAAATATCAAGAATTTTTCTCACCTGATTGCATAGTAAGTATAATAAAAGAACTAGTCAGAATCCATGTAGCATCGTCCCATGATATTCTGCTCTTTCCTATGGAAGCAACTACTCCGTCGGTGCTGTCGGACATATTTATTTAGCATAGAAGATAATCAAAGATTCGTCGAGAAGAATGACAATTCAAATCGACCAGTTGTCATTTATTGGTTCATTCAATAGACAATTCTATAGTAGCCTAGAAAACATCTGGACGGTCCTTGAAGAAGACGAGTATTTAATCTACGATCTGATAATAAAATCGAAAAATCGCGTGATGTTAATCGGTTGAAACAATATTGACAGAAGCATGGTTTTGCCCATTTTGATTTTGTAGTTACTGTTGTTATTATTTTATAACGCATAGTTACTGTCGAAACGTGTCAAAAATTTTTATTATTTTAATTCATTCGTTTTTATATTAATTATTTATTTAATCAATTATTTCTAATTTGTATAATTTAATTATTATGATTTATTAAAACAAAAATAAACATTCTGTGATTCTTTTGACTAATTTGTTGTAATCTTTACACAATAATAAATTTTTATATGAGAAATTAAAATAAAAGGATAAATATTATTTAAATAATTTTTATTATATAAATCTATAATGTATTTACTATACACGATTAATTTGTTTTAAAACAATTATCCATATACAAAATCAGAACTTATTGCATATTTTTCATTTTATAAAATATTAATCTGTTTAAGAAATAATACAAGATACTCCTCTTCTATTTCCATTAAGTAAGAATCTATCTGAAGCTTTGGAAGAAGGTCTATCAATCCATGCTATATATTTTAACTTCAATTTTTTTGGTCCATTTGGAAGATACCGATCAATTAAATAAGTATCCCACTGCGATCGAGAAAGTCTGTGCTCAAAAGTTACTTCCTGGAACTGGCCTTTTAGTTTCAATTGATTTATTATTAATTCGTAATCGTAGCCATCGTGGCGAATGTCATGTTCCACAAAATCTGCACCAAGTATTTCTTCTCCAGGTTCCATTCTTATGGGGATAATTTTATTAATAATCTGAATAAAAAGGTTTTGATTATTCTAAATATTATTAATTAACTTATTTTTAGAATATAATACTGATTAAATAATAATCTAATAATTAAAATTTAATTACCAAAATTAAATTTAGAAGCAACTTGTATAATACGAACAAGGCACTCGAGAGCCTTGTTTGGAGCTTGCGGGCGAAGAAGGAAACTATTGACCCTTAGAGGATCTTTTTTTCCGGTTTTTTTTTTTTAACAAATGAAATACATATATTTTTGGATTTGAAATAAATAAAATATTTTATTTTTTGTTATTAAAACATGACATAATTTATAGGAATAGGATACATTATGAGCACGTAAGTTTTTCCAGGCTGCAGGGAAAAATCCCCAACTCTCTCTCTTTGACGGCCCTCAATACGAATATATTAGATTACCATTCATTTTTGTAATTTATTATTTCTAGCTATTTTTAATTGAAATACATCGATATTCTAGTTTAATATCTCACACATACTTACAGTCAAAAATATGTAGGTAGTACTCATACTCCATATAATAACACATAAACAAGTTAATAATTGAACTCCAAGCAAATAAAATCCTCCACCTTGGAAAAGTCCTTTTCGTCCATTTGATAACTTTAATATGGGATCATCTTCTATGAATAAACCTACTGCAGCCATACCCCAAATTCCACCAACTCCATGCACAGCGATTGCACTTACAGGATCGTCTATATTAAATTTTTCAAATATTGGAGTTGTGTAACAAGATAAAATTGCTCCAACTGCTCCTACTAATACTGAAGAAGCAGATCCCAAAAAAGCCGATCCAGCTAAAAATATAATGTTTTAATACATAAATAATTTATTATAAATTATTAATTTCTATTCAGAGATTTACAAAATAACTACCTGTTACTCCCACGAGAGCAGCAAGAATACCGTTCAAGATATCACTGACGTTATATTGCTTATTTTTCCAATATCTAAAAATATAATAAATATTCTACAAAAAGTTTAAATATGATAAAAAGAATGTGCCGTTTACCAAATACGCCATGGTTTTTTCGTTTCCAAACGAAATATAGATTAAGTTACTTACGTATAGAATATGGCAGCGATTCCTCCTCCTAATGATGCATTCATAGTATTAATAGCAGCTCTTAAATTAACAAAAAAAACATTTCATTTAAATTTATTTAAATGTTTTTTAATATTGCAAACATTAATCATTTTTTTACCTTCCTGCATAATGCCATTTATTATTTGAAATTCCAAAAGTACTTCCGCAGTTAAACATTAACCAACCCCACCTTAATTAGAAACGATGTATTTTATTTTTAATTTATATAAATAAGTATCGAATTGTTACTACTTACCATAAAGTGAAAGTTCCTACAACTGCGTTACCAGAATTTCCCATCGGTAAAGACGCTCCCATAGCTTCAATCTTTCGTAATCGGGGTTTTAAGAGTAAACACCCGACTAAAGCAGAAGCACCACCAACTAAATGCACTGCTGAAGAACCCGCAAAGTCTAATGCACCCAAATATTTTAAATACCCATGATCTCCCCAAATCCAACCAGCTGGTACGCAGTAGACAACGGTGTTGACAAAAGAAAATATACAATAAGCGTTGAAATTTGCTCTTTCGGCCATTGCACCCGATACTATAGTAGTAGCTGTGGTTGCAAAAGATAACTGGAAAATAAAAGTTGCAAAAATAATACCCATTTCATCTGGCGATGAATCTAGTAAAAAGTAGCCGATACCACAGAAAATCGTTGTGCCAGGTTCTTTACCATATTGCAAACCATAACCAAAAACCCAATAAGACAACCCTCCAAGAATAACGTCTACTGCATTTTTTGATAAAATATTCACTTCGTTCTTTTTTGAGACAGCTCCAGATTCCAATAAACCAAAACCTGTAAAAAATAAAGATTATTTAACATTTTTATAATAAATAAACGTTTATAATGCGATTAAACTGTAAAATCGTCCCGAATTTAAATTAAAAACTAAGCAAAATAAGAACATTATAAAATTCTATTGAAAAAATTAATAAAAATTATAAATAAAACTTTTATATACTTTTATTTTTGAAAATCAGAATATTAAAACAATTTATAATTAAAAATACGTCGAGAAGTATTAATTAATCTTATTTTAATATCTACAAAAAATTAATTTTTTTACGTTAATTTATATTAATTTTTACACGAAAAAAATTAATTATTTATAACTAAATTATAAATAAAACTTACACATACTTTTATTATTTTTGGTGTTATTTATTTTTAATATGTTATCTTATATTGACGTTAAAATTAATACAAGATCAAACTTACCAGTTTGCATTGTAAAAATAACAAATGCTGCTGTTAAAATCCAAGTTGCATCATCTGAAGTTACAGCCCCGACGTCTTCTGTGACATTACTGGACATCACTGTCAAGGTTTAACAGCTGAATTGAACACAGAGAAAATCATGCACGTGTAGTAGGAAATTTTTTTTGTTTTGTTAACTATGTTCGATAAAACACAGTAACCGACTGTACAGATTATGAATCGTACTATTGATTGTATAGTAAATATAATTTGAAAGGCTTTTAATTGAACACATCCACAAACATACACACATCTATATAAATAATATTAATCAATATAATCTGTATGTGCGTTTGTTTGTTTATTGTATATAAATTTATACATACGAATGAGATAGTATTTTGCAAATATTTATTAATTTTATTACTATTATTATTTATTAATTTTTTATAATTAAAATTCTACAAACTTTAAAATATTCTGCTTCAAAAACTTTTTAAATTATTAGTTAAAATCTAATATTTATAACTATTATTTACTTTTATAAACTTAAAAATGATAAAGACAATTAAAATTAAATAAACATTCTGAAATAATTTTATTTTTAAAGGAAATAAATAGTTATACAGTAATAAAATATATTATATAATATATATAATATATATTATATAATATTATATTATAATATATTAATCTAGAAAAATATATAAAGAGATATATTAACTGTTTTACATAATTCTAACAAAAGATAAACGTTGTTATTTAGCAGATTCTATGATAAAATAATTTACTATATCTTAGCCATATAAAACGTACTTTTTCCAAAAATTATATTATAAAAATGTATTCTGTTCTGATAAGGTTGAATATATCTAGAGAGATGAAGGCTTCCTATATTTATCATCACTGCTAGTACTTAATGATCTAAATGCATTACTTTTGAAATTGTAGTCATTAGACTAATCAAATTATACTACACACAATTATAAATTACTACACAAAATGTAAATAACTAAAATAATGCTTGTATATAAAAATCGATAACTATCAACCTAAGCGAAGCATTTGATATACTATATTTATTTCTTTTGATTTTCAATAATAAATGATCAAATTATTTGTTTCCATCTTTGTCGGCATGAACAAATTCTCAGATTAATAATTCATACCAAAGATAAAAGGTATATGTTAAGCTTACGTTAGAATTTCATATCTCTGCTCTGTCAGAAATGTTATTTTTCTTTAAATAATTTTCATTAAGCTACTCATATAATAAGTGAGAGTTAATTGAATCAGTTTCAGTAAATTCACTTATTGTTCAAAAAACTATAACAAAGAAACTTAAATTAAGTGTACTGTAAAAAGTATTATAAGTAGTGATTGAAAGTCTATAATTCTCAAACTCCTGAGTTTACAGGGAGAGATGATAGTGAAATTTCAAAATACGAGTACATTGTCAAACGATCCACTTCACTTTAATATAAGGGTGAAATGGATCGCGCGCTTTTTAATTATGACACTCGAACTAATTAAACACGAATACATCAAAACAAACTCACTATATTAAAATAGTTTAAAATAAAACATTTCAAAAACATTTTTTACAAGATGGGCATGAAGAAAAGGTTTTTTTAGTGCTCACAAAGTAGAAAGAGACAAAAATGTTAATAAGAGGCCTGGGCCAGTGGTAAGTAAGCGGTCTTGGAGTTTTAAACCAGAAGTTCTTCTGGACTGGTCCCTAAAAATTTCATGGTCCCTAAAAATTTCTTGGGGCTATTTAGTCTTTTGGAAGTCAAGATAATTTATCCCTATTGACTTACCTGGCCAGTTCCTATTACGCAATCGGAATAAGGTTCTTTACACCCAAAATAATATTATTTACACCTCAAATTACACCCATCACAAACAAGTATAAAGCCTAGTTCGTGATGGTTGTAATTTGAGACCAGCCGTATATAATCCACTTGTACTAAAGCCATAATATTAAACTAACTCTAAGTTCTAATGCATTTACAGTATAAATAAAACAAGTTAAAATAAAAGGAACATTATAACAGATGATAACAAATTAATAACAGAACAATAACAGAACTGTATTTTTATTTGTAATCATGATCGTAATATTTCAGTTTATTGCTGGTGCTGATAATAACTTACGAAGTATTCGCGTGTTATCGTAGCTCATGCAGACACAAAAAGTGTTTTCGACGGAACTGAAGCGATTTTCGCCAAATGCGTTCTTTCTTAACTTCTAGAAACTTCAACGAAGTAGTGACACAGAGATAAAACACAAAAATAAAAACTCTTAAAAATATGACGCTAAAAGCTCCGTTTCATTCCAACTTATAGTGCCATAAACAGCGGATGGCTGAACGATTAAAATAAGAGCCTACCGCTATGGGAATTTTATAGGTGATGATCCTTCTAAATATGTTGGGCCCCGTTCCTCATCACCCTGTTGCTCAATCGTGGACCATATCGAACCAGTAATGAACTTACAAAAACGTAGGTGTGTCTAAATATGGTATTAATCTAATGACTAAATGTCATTATTAAACAATAATTATTCTATTTAATAGTTTGAATGTTCTCAGTATAAAAATACGAAATGAATATTAAATTAGATACTTAATAAAATAATATAGAAAAAATTCGTTAGAGAAACGAAATTATATTCTGTAAAAATTTTTATGAGGTATTTTCTAATAGAAAAATGTTAATAAAGTCGGGGCAAACTTACTTGAAAGATAAACAGAAGTATTTATAAATAAACCGAATTTATCGCACCAAGATAATAATAATCCAATAAACATTATTCACTCGCTACAATTTATTGTTGATATCTCAGAAACAAATTAATTAATATTAACAATCTAAGGCATATACCATTTAAAAGCACATCTGTTGTTTGTTAGTAATCGATGCTTTTTCTCGTGAATTCGATCGAATCAATAAGAAATGAATAGATAAGTAGTTTTGGTGATAGCACTCCTCGTGTCTTCTACATTTTCACATATTCACCCATTCTATGAAAGAGACGATGAACTTTTACAATTACCAAGTTATAAAGAATATCCAAAAATAATAGTTTTTTATAATTTCATCTCACCAAAAGACTCACAACAACACCAGAAACATTTATTTTAACTCTCCGTTTTCATGCTGTTGTAAGTGATTTGGTGAGATGAAAATAAGAAATTGTTATTACTTTCCCAGCTGTTATATATAAAGTATGACAATCGGTCAAAAAATGACTCCTCCCCGGATTTTTACATTTTTGGATTTAGGACACCTTGAAACGCAGAGAAATGCAAAAGGTTGTGGGGTTTTTTTCTGTATGTATGAATCTTAGTGGCGTAGCTACATATTCAGCGCCCTGGAGAAAGTAGAATCGGTGCGCCCCTTGTTCCTCGGAAGAGGTCTCGCGAAATTTATTTTAAACATTTAATTTAAAAACATGTATCTAATTATTTCGATTTAAAACCTTACTTAATAACAATTTATTTTAGATTCGAGGCATTCCAACAAGATATTCAATTTAATAAATACAAATATAATAATAAACAAAATACAGTATAATTCTTTAAGTACGGAGTACCTAATAATATTTATTACATAGTATATAAACTGTATTGACAAAATGTATGCAAGTTTAGTTTTATAAAAAATACATAATAATACATAAAAAAACTTCAAGGTTGTTGTTTTCTCGCTCTTTCGTTTGGAAATCTGTTAATCACTTTTTCCAGACCACGATGACAAGCTATTGTTTTTTCAATTGATATAGTAGCCGGAGCTAAGACGGTGTTGTGACACGCTGCTTTTTAATTAAGTTTTGATTAATTTTAGTATTGAAAAACTTCGTTCTGCTGTCGCTGTCGTCGCCCGTAAAGTTAAAAAATGAGGCATGCTGCAATAATGTCGGAGAACCTATTTGAGGCTGCGATGTGAATTAAAAGTAATTCGGCAACTTCGCTTATAGAAGTAGTTTCTTTTACCTAAGTATAAAAACACATTTTAAATCGAAGCAGTGAGGTCCAAAACTAGGCGAAATGGGAGGTATATGCCGATTGTAAAAATTCTGATCCTTCCAGAATATTTTTAAATCAGATGATGCGACAAGATATGCAGGTGATAAGCACTTAAAAAGTGTACAAAATTGTCCAACAGATTCAAATCTAATTAGTTAATTGATTAATTATTAAATCCAAAAATTTTTTGATAAATGTTTTTAAAAGTTTTTATTTTGCCCTTTCTAATTTGGCTCCCCCATGATTTGCTGGAGCAATTTGCTCCAACTGCTCCACGGTAGCTACGCCTCTGATCTCAGTGTGGGGGGGGAACACGATTTTGTTCACCCTCTTTGAAACTTAATAACTCCTGTGCTTTTTGTCGAAAATTTCTGAAATTTTGCAATGAGGTTTGTGTGTTAGGGAAAATGATGCTATTAAATTTTGATGATTAGAGGTCGAAGGGTGGAGAGATAAAGAGGGTCGTGGTTCATATCTCGAGTAGAATCTGTCTTAATAAAATTTTACTCGTTATTAGCATTTATAATTTTGTTTTTATAAAACCTATCCCTACTCTCAGAAATAAGCTTTTTGCCATTTTATAACCATTTTATGTTATTGTACTGTAGTGTCTTGCCCCTGTATATCATACTTTTCCGTTAGCAATGGAGTCGTGCCGGTCATCTAACTCCTTTCAGGGGAAATTTTTGAATTGAAATAACATGACTTTCGGTTTGCGACGAAAGTTCATCTGGGGCTTCTGCTCCTAACCTTTCCATTTCTGGTCTCAGCTTTCATTTATTTCGTCGTTTCATTATTCTTTCATCGTTCTCGAGATTAAGGAAAGACATCAGGTAGACGACAGTGAAAATTTATTTATAGGTTTACAATTTTTTCAAACTGTAGCCCAAACATCTATAACTTATTAAAAATATTGGCAACGCTTCCAGAAACAACATGCGTCAGTTAAAGGTCATTTTCCGCCTTACATCTTTTAAAAACATATTTAAGATTTGCCATGACACAATCACGATTGAACGGACTGACTTTGCTATATATACACAGAGAGATTAATTATTTAATGTAACCAGGACTGAAGTAATTCAAGAGCTTTCTAAAAAGAAAAGAAAACTGTATTTCATTCTTTAAATAAATTTTTATAATCACCTAATATATTTTATTCAATTCGCATTAAAATTTTTTATCCGTTTAACTACACCTTCAAGATTAAATCCCGAGTGCGCACTGTTTTGAATAAAAATTTATACTAAATAAGTTCCAAACAATGACCATTTTTATGTTTTCGTCAGTGGCCGTTATTCAGAGGTTTGACTGTATTAATTTGACTTTCCACCTATTATAGGATAAATAATAAATCTACGTTTATATGTACTGTATATATATATTAGTATTAGCATTTTTTGACTTATAAACTTGATACCATGAATTTAATTAAAAGGAACAAAATTTGGATAGTTTGAATATTTAATATAACATTAATTGGGAGGCAATTTACAGTGACAGATAATTTTGTTTTCGAAATTTTGAATTATCTTTACAGTAGAATATTTAGATTTTGGAAGTCGGAAAATTGAAATAAATTATTTTTAAGATACAAAATAAATATAGCAAATTTGTTTAAAACGAAGTTTCGATAGAAGTTTGAAAATTGAAAATTTGATTTTCAAAATTCTAAACCTTACGTTAATAGAAGAATTAAATAAATTTCTAATGCAAAAAACTGTTTGATTTTATCTGCTTCGGTTTCCGAGAGTATTTGGAAAAGGGTTTTGTTTTTTTTTGTATACAAATAATACATGGAGGTGCCCAATAAGCAAAATAAGCCATCTGCTACTTCCATACAAGAGCATACAAAAGCATTTTCCTTATTTTCCATACAGAGACATTACACTTTTAATGCCATCTGCTAGAGATCGTGTGCATAACCAAAGAGGTTATAATCAGCTTTAATCTTAAATAAATATAATATTTATAATTTGCTCTTCATGATTTTGTACAGATTACTGACAAAAAGATAAACTTTTGCTTGAATTATTAATAAAAAGTCGAATTGTCAATACTATTTATTTATAACTTTATTCAAAGCATTATATATATAATGCTTTGAATAAAGTTTTTGATATTTAAAAATAAATTAGATATTATGATTATACAATCAATTTATTTCGATCTGAATTGATTAATCGTTACATTTAAACTATATTTACTAGGAAAATCTTTAAGACTATTCAAATATTTATCATCAGAAAAGTTTTTCTTTGATAACAGTTAAACATATTTAAAACGTTTTTCTTAAAATAATTACCATAAATTTTTAATACTATCTGATCAGTTATCAATTATTATTCCGCTATTATAATCAATATTTTGTAAAAATAATAAATCACACTTTCATCAAATATGTAATCCAAAGTAAAATGCTAATGCTTGCTTATGTTATCAATTGTTATTTGTTAATAAAACCTTATCAAATTTATTTAAATTTACTGAACAGTTATTTTTTATAATTCATATAAATGATTTAATTTTAAAAATTGATCCATCCAAGATAAATTGATCATAAACAATTCTAGATATAATATAACCCCAAATACTAAATAGAGAAAAATGGTCCCTATTATTAGTATTTAGCATTTATTTTTATGAGTATAAAACATTTTTCTAATCGAACAAAACATGACGACAAAGAATATTTTGGATATTTTATTTCAAAATTAAAAAATGTTTATATTAATCTGTAGGAATATATGAAAATCTAACGTAATTTTTAGTTTTGTTCTCATGCTTATCGTATTTACATAAATATATACAGTATATATATTTTACGTGTACGTACAGTACATTAATATATGACATTATTTTCTGTTGAGTGTATGTCAACATATTCTTATAAATTCAGCTCAAATATGTATCAAATAACGCAGCACGTTATAATGTTTAAATTTCTTAATGGTAAAATTGAATTCAGTTAATCAATACAACAAAAAAGCACAAGACTAAACAGAAAACAGTTTAAAATTATGAATTTTAACTGAAAATAAATTATGTATAGCAAAAATTTATTATTTAATACAAAATATCCAGCATTATAAACTCGAGGAGACAAAAAAAAAAAAAAAAAATAATAATAATAATAATTTATCAAAAGGTAGCTTTTCAAGATTGAGCATTTATTTAAACGACTTTTTAGTTTTATAAAACAAAAAGTAAAACTTGATTTTAGTCATTTAAAAGTAGTTTTAGTATTAAAACTAAAAATGAACAACGTTATTAAAGCAACGCTAATGTTTACTCATATTGGAATTAAACAATCTTAAATTACAGTGTATAAATAACAAAAACATTCTTATAGATATATATATATATAAATATATAAACATTCTTAAAGATTATTAAGTACATCAAAATTAATTGGACTGCAATTTTTAAATTGCAGACCAATACATTCCCACTTTCTGTTTGTTCTTCGTTAATCTATTTAACGGTGTTAGATAGATAAAAATGGAGACCGGATATGGAAAGCTTAGGGTCCGAAGGCGTCGATTTCCGGTACGATAACTATACACGAATTTCCGGTCTGAACCGGAATTCACATGATTTCAATTTAAAATTTTTTCGAGAACGGAGTTAGATGACCAACATGACTCGATTATTATCAGGAGAAGTATGATGTACAGGAACTAAACACCACTGAAATCTGGATAGATATGGATTTATTGTATAGAGACCAGAGACTCTAATTAACTATATGCAAATTTCCGGTCTGGACAGGAAGTCACGTGATTTTTTGAAGTTAAAACATGATGCTGTCCGGCAGTGTGACGATGTCACAATAAATATATATTTCTTTGATTAATAATAATCTTTTATTTTGTCTTTAATCTTATTTAATTATCTAAAATTTAGACTTTCTTATGAATAAATGATAAATGGTATTGGCAAACTAAATGAACACTAGATACGTTAAATAAATGAGAATGTTATAGTATAAATATAAACTAAAAAACGCACGTCACACAAAATTCTACGTATTTTAATTAGTAATATTAAGTTACTGCGAGTACAGAGTAATAATTTAGTTTATAAATACCGTTTTATATCGATAAGTGAAATTTAATTGTATTTCTTGTTGATTACATATTATGTCTCCATTCATCAATCTCATTTTTCGTATTCAAAAATCTTCGGATAAATTATAATCGGAAACATAAAATACTAAATTTTCACCTTTTGGTTTAATTTGTTTCGGTAAAAAAAAGTTTTTTTAAAAAAAAATGTTCAAAAATCTGCTGGACTTTGCTGCAATTGCTATATAAAAATATGCAAAAAAAAAACGTATTTAATACCTATGAATTTCAAGTTTGCCTTGAATTGTTCTGTAAATTTCAAGTATTATTTTCAAATTTAAAAATTTGTGGGGAAGCAATTAAATAAACTGATACAATATATGGTAATACACTACTAATCGAATCTGCAATATCTTAATCTATTAACAATGACCAAACAAGTTTAAATCAGAGTAAATATCATCCCTGGTACACCAATCAGCTCCTTATTCCATCTTCACAACCATACATATCTAAATCAATTAATTTAAATGTGAAAAGATTAATAGCACAAATACGCCTTAATAAATATTCTATTTACATCAACAAAAGCTATATTAATTTTGCAAATAATCAATATATTTGGTGCAATTCCGAAAAATTCTCACTTTACCATGTAATACAAGATTGTCAAGGCTTAACAAATGTGCGCGACTCACTTGATATCAAACGAACAATTCAATGTAAATCACTCCTTGAACTTAGAATAAATACCAACAACGACAATAAAAAAGTTTTATATAAACTATACAATTACTTTATCAAAATTACAGAAATATTAAAAAACCTAACTTAATAGTTTCATTGTTATTACTACTTTATAACTGTTAATCTGTATTAATAACTTTAAGGTTTTGATTGTTGTTATTTAACAAAAGTATACTTATAACTAATGTTATGATGATTATTATTTATATATGTAACCTGTTCAAAATCACTTCATCAAAATCACAGAAATAATCCAACTTAATAGTTTTATTGTTAATTACAACTTTATAACTGTGTTTTTATTTGTATTAATAAGTTTAAGGCTTTGACTGATGTTATCCAACAAAAGTATTCTTGTAATTAATGTTATAATGATTATTATTTATATATGTAAACTATTCACCCTTTTTTTGTAATTTTCCCCATTAAATGTAATACCCCCTTAACAGGGAAACTCTTCCTTTTTGTGAATAAACGTTTATTATTATTATAAACTGATACAATAACTATTTTAGAGCTATGTATTATTGAAACTTTAAAAACGGTTTATAATCTGTAAGAATGGAATATTTGTAAGTATACAGTAGGAATTTATGAATAAAAGTGAATTTCTTAATTTTGTAAGTTCATATTTAATTTAATATTTCACATCAATTATTCTAAAAATTAATTTATTTTTCATTTCAAAGTCAATAAATTAGTTAACATATTCGATTTGTCGCATTAATCTTAGTCAAATTTTAAATCATAATTATTTATCTAAGGTTTGATATTACAGTTTTTACACATTCCTGTATTTAAATAATAATTAACAAATAAAAAAATCCAACAACGAGTTGTTTAACTTTCCCGGCAAGATTTAAAACTGCGTGTGTGGCGCCATCTGTTATGATATTTTATTTTAAAAATTTTTTATATTTTTAACGAGCAATTATTTATTGTGATATCGTCATAATGCTGGGCTACAATTTTCAATTATATTTTTAATTTATTTGATTTAAAGTAGAATATATATTCTCCACCTCAAATTAGTAGTATCTTGTCCCTGTACTGTACATCATACTTTTCCTTTAACAATAAAGTCATGCCGATCATCTATTAACTGCTTTCCCGCGAGAGGCCACTTTCCCCACGACTCCAGCCATTCGGGGCGACCTAATTTACATAATTTTGCGGGGCCAGCCTTCCCTACGACGCCCCGCCCGTATTTCGGGAGACGCCTAATTTCCATAACCACGCGAAGGCCCGAGCCCCCCACGACCCGGCCCGCTTCCACAGGCGCTCGAACTACAGCCGAAAACTGCCCAAAACCGGCCGAAAGGTCAAAGGTCAAGCACCGCCGAAAACAAGGTGAAAACAGGCCTTCCGGGGCGCCTAATTGTATAATTCCGCCAGGGACACAGTCGCCAGAGAGGGCCCCCTCACCGGCCAAAGGTCAAAGGTCACAAACGACCGAAAAAGGCCCGAAAACGATTAGCCCTAACTTTACATTTACATAAAATTGCGTCGCTCCATCGTAGAGCGTGCATCGTAGGGGGCATCTGGGAGCATAGCATCATAGGGGGCACCATACATAAAAGGAAAACTTTTGAATTGAAATAACATAACTTCCGATGCAAAGCGGAAGTTTATATATATATTATATAAGTTTATATAAAAATGCTCGAGTATAGTTGTTAGCTTCTTGCCTCTAATAAATTAATTCAATAACTATATCAAATGAGCAGCTGATAGAGATATGAGGCTTATCAAACTGCAATGGAGCCAAGTAACCGAGATCATATCACGAAGATAAAGACTTTTATTTATAGAATGCATTTCGATCTTCACTAGACCCTCCTCAGCCACAATCATATAAATACAGATACCTACAACTATAAGTTATATACATATGTTAAGCTAAAAGACAATTGCACGTGTTTATTGCTTTCGAAAAATTTCTTTTATATTAATTTCGTTCCATACAATTTGTTTCAATGATTTCTTTTTAATCTAGAATGATTAAGAGTATGTTTTGATAATAATACTTTTGAACAGAATTATTTTATGTAGCATAAGAAAATACTGCAAGGATTTTAGTACCTTGCAGTATTTTCTAAAAGTTCCTTTAAATTGCCTTGTTGTTTCATAAGCAATTATTATGCTATGATGCTGTAATACTGTTATTACCATGTTACTTTATTATGTAACTTATTACCATCGTCATTGCGTTTGCTTTAATAAAGTTTCATTCGCTTTGTACGTAACTTTTTCTTTTTGTTAATTAATGTATCTAAATAAGTTTGATAATTATTTATTATCTGACAACAGACAATATTTTAATGGAAAAGGAATTTACTTATTAAATATTAGCAAATGTTAACAAAATTCTATTCACGTTAAATGGTTATAATTTAATTAACCACTACATAACTAAAATGAATGTTATAAATTTATTTATTTTGATATTTTACCTATATCAATGTATAATTTATGCATGTTTAAAAACCACCAATAATTTGACAAAATTAATTACATTCATTCACATCTTCGGAAATTGTAAATCAAGATATTATACAGCTAATATTTCGACGAGGTTTTTGGAAAATATCTTTAATTTTGTTAAAATTATAACATGGTTTAGAATTTGAAGACGTCCAGGCTTCCATTCTTTCTTGTGTTGAGAGATATTTTAAAATAAGATATTCGTCCCATTGAGTCCTTCCAGCACTATATTTCGGCAAACGTGATGGTTTCAATTTATGTTTTTCTAGTTCTTCCAGTATTTTTTCGTAATCATAAATATCATGTCTTATATCATGTTCTACAAAATCAGCTCCCAAAATTTCGTCTGCAAAGGTCAATCGGATAGGTACGATGAAATTGATACACTGTTGAAATAATAATAGTTTGTATTAATTAAATAGCTTATAATTTTTAATTGGTAAATTTTGTAATCATACCTTGAGAATGAGAAAAGTAGTAGTTATACTCCACGAAGCAATACATAAACACGCTAATAGTTGTATCCCTAATAAATAAAAACCTCCTCCTTTAAAAAGTCCTTTGTTTCCTGACGAAAAATGGAGTAGAGTATCAGCATCAATAAATAATCCAACAGCTATCATTGCCCATATTCCACCAACTGCGTGTACTGCTACAGCACTTACAGGATCATCTATCCTGAAACGGTCTAAAATCGGAGGTATTTCATTAATGATAAGAGCACCAATTCCTCCAACTATTACAGATTCCCAAGAGTGAAATAATGATGATCCAGCTAGAGAAAAATAAAATAAAATTACTTGCTATAACAATATTTTTATACCATATTAATAATAATAGTCTAATTTATACCTGTAACAGATACCAGTGCTCCTAGAATTGAATTTAAAATTTCGACAACAAGGAATAAGCGATTTTTATAATATCTGAAACAAAAATACCCAAAGTTAAGATGTAAATTCTATCGCACGGTGCAATTCTTTATTGAAAAGAAAGTCAATTTTGATCCTCTATTTTTCTAATGATTTATTTTAATCAAATATTCTTTCAATAACATTATTATCCTAGTTTATTCGCTTGAATTATCCTATTTCGATCTCAAATTAGATAATTCGATAGGTGTAGGTCAATAGTAATAAATGCATACTTCTAAATGTGATGCTCCATAAGAAGAGAATTAGGCCAAAGTTTGATATGAATGTGAAGTAACCAAAATAGATTTTTTTATTTTACTTAAGAATATGGGATATGCATACTGTAAATATTTTATTAATTCAAAAAATATTTTTTACAAATTTATTGTTACTTACGTCATTATTATTCCTACGACACCACCGCCCAAAGATGCATTAATAGTATTAATCGCAGCTCTGTTGAGTAGATAATATTGCTAAAACTTGAAATAAATTAAGCTTTATGATAAAATATATCTCTTACCTTCCTGCATAATGCCATTTATCATTTCTAATTCCAAACGTACTTCCACAATTAAATACTAACCAACCCCACCTAAAAATTTGTTTTAATAGAGAAAGAATATAATTTTTAAACAATGTAAAAATTATATTTTTATTTATGGAAGAAATAATACAATTTTTCCAAACATTTACCAAAGAGTAAAAGTTCCTACTATAGCGTTTGCTGGATTCCCCATGGGTATTGGATTCGTGCCATCTTTATATCTTCTGACTCGAGGTTTTAACAAAATGGCAGCTGTTAAAGCAGATGCTCCACCGGTTAAATGAACTGCACAAGATCCTGCAAAATCTATAACACCTAAATGTTTTAAAAATCCATGGTTTCCCCATATCCAACCTGCAGGAATGCAGTAAGTGATAGTGTTAACAAAAGAAAATATACAATATGCATTGAAATTTGCTCTTTCTGCCATGGCACCTGAAACGATAGTCGTAGCTGTTGTTGCAAAAGATAACTGGAAAATAAAAGTTGCAAAAACAATTCCCATTTCAGCAGGATCTGTATCTAAAAGAAAGTCTCCTATTCCACAGAAAAATGTTGTTCCTCGACCTTTACCATATTGTAAACCGTAGCCATATATCCAATAGGATAATGCTCCAAAAATTACATCTACTGCATTCTTTACTAAAATGTTTACTTCATTTTTTTCCGATATCGCTCCTGATTCTAGTAGTCCAAATCCTAAAAAAAGAAACAAAATGTTTTTATTAATTTATGTTTTTAATATGTTTTTTATATTTATATTTTATAAATGTTTTAACATTGAAATAAAACGCAAAACATTTTCGAGAAAATGTTCCCTTATGAACAATAAAAGAAAAGAAATTCTATCACCACTTTGTCACTTCCATGTGGATCTGGCCATGTTCAACGTAAACACACAAATACAGAAAAAAAAAAAAAAAAAAAAAAACAGTTTTTCTTGTGTCAGCAACTTGTAAAAAGTTTTTAAAAAGTTTCTTTTTAATCACAGATTTATTTTTTCTTATTTATATACAATATTGTCGAACCAAATTAGCTTCGTCATAACTAAAATAAATTTCTTATGGAAAATAAACGGTTCTTTAAGCCAATTTACTCAGCATTTTGTTGTCATAAAGAGCACGATAAAGCTAAAACTTAAAAATCTATTTTTATATATTAAACAAGTATCTAATTAAATAATTTGCCAAACATTTACCAAAAAGTAAAAGTTTCTACTGTAGCATTTGCTGGATCCCCCACAGGGAGGATCCAGCAAATGCTATAGTAGAAACTCGAAGTTTTAACAAAATAGCAGCTGTTAAAGCAGATGCTCCTACTTGTATCTGAATAATTAATAGCAATAAATCGTCTCAATATACAAAATTGTTAAAAAAATAAATAAAAAACTAAAACGATTTGGGAGATTGAGAGACTCAAAATAAAGTAGACTCCGCCGAAAAAACTTTGTTTTGTTCCTGAGATATATATATGTTTATAAAAGTTATATCGTCAGAAGTTAATTATTAATATAATAAATTAAAACAAATAGTAAACTACTTTAAATTTTATAATTTTATTAAATAACCTGATTTAATAAAAAAAAAATTTAAACAAATAATATTCCAGAAATTATTTACAGTATTATCAATGTTTAATAAATGTAAAAATAAACATGTTTTAAAATGAAATAATAAAGTTATAATCAATTTTCGACAACTATAAAAGAATAATAAAATGATGAATACAATAAAATTGCAAAAATTATTTAATTTATTACTGTTATAGAAATATAGAAAACATTAATATACACAAAAATGAAAAAGTAGTTATACAGTTTTCATTATAGAGAAAAACATGCAGATAATTAAAGTTATGATTACTAAATAACTTGGCTTTATTAAGTCACAATAACGAAGACATGTAATTGCAATTAAGGACAATTTCTTAAGTACTCAAATTGCCAGCCTTCAGTATTCACACATTTCAGTAGTCTAATTTTTACACTCAAGCACATTTTGGCACAGTTTTTATCATCAATTTTACAAAATAATCAGAAATAAGGAATGCTAAACAATAAAAGATATAAATTAAATAATAGTGAACCCAGCGCCAGACATCTGTATTCCTCAGATAAGCAACTGTATACCTACTTTTGCACCTCCTGTATAATAATAAATTTTTTTTCTTTTATGTAAATTATTAGAAAAATTAACGTAGAAATCATTTAAGATATTCACATATTGTGTTAAGTGTTGAACAAACATGATTAATTTTATATGAAATATTTCGGTATTTCGGAAAATTACTCACACATTAAGCTTTAAGTAGTTTACGTGAATTTTCTGCTGATGTTATCGGAAATAAAAAATTTCATTTCGAATATTGTATTAAAATATATATATTGTCCGATATATATTATATTCTACGCATATATCGGCAACTTGTAAACAAGAAAATTGTAAGCGATAATATATTATATAATATTATGATCATTACCCACCTGTCTGCATGGTAAAAATTACAAACGAAGATGTCAATATCCAAGTGGCATCATCTGCATCTAAAAGATTTAACTCGGTTGAATTATCGCTTGTTGTTTCATTAGACATCACAATAAAATCATAAACTAACGAAAATACGATGTTAGATAAGTAAGCGTATATACTCCTATGAAAACTTCAATTGCATGTTCATTATCGATTGAACTATATTTGGCTAAGCATTTATCGACTAACTATTGTATGTGGTTTCTGTAAGTAGATAATATCTCTTATAATAAATTTAAAAAATACATTAATAATATTTATTAGATATGTATGATATTACTTTCCCAGCTGTTATAATGTAACAGAGAGAAAGTATGGCAATCGGTCAAAAAAATGACCCCTCCCCAAGATTTTTACATTTTTGGACTTAGAAAATTTTGAAACGTCGAGAAATGCAAAACAATTGCAGGTTTTTACTGTATGTATGGATGTTAGTGTGTATGGGATACGATTTTATTCACCCAATTTGTAGCTTAATAATTCCTGTGCTTTTTGTCAAAAATTTTTGAAATTTTGCAAGAAAGTTTGTGTATTAGAGGAAATGATGCTATTAAATTTTGATGGTTAACGGTCAACAGGGTGGGGAGATAATGGATGTCGTGTGTATCTCCACTAAGATCAGCCTTAATGACGATTTTACTTGTTATTAGCATTTACAATTTTTTATACAACCCATCCCTACTATTAAAATTAAGTTTTTTGCCATTTTATAGTAATTAAAATATAAAAAGTTCTTTTTTAATAAAATATCGTAACAGATGGCGTTACCAAATGTTGCCAAGGAAAGTTAAGCAACTCGCTGATTTTTAAATAATTATTTTAAAATAGAAAAAAAACTATAGTTTAGTTGATTTTTTAAATTACATACCTGCTAAGTGCTTCTAATTATATGCCTTTCCTGTATTCATAAGATGCCAGAGCCTTCGTGTGGCTCTGGCATATTATGAATTCAAAGTAGGTCAATTATATACATTTCTGGAGGATGAAGAACAAGATTCCGACCACAGTTAACCATGGAAAGTCATAAGACCTAATCGTATTTGAAAATAAACAGCACGAAAAGATTAATTGGAAAATGATTAAGATTAAATAAATCAGGTGAAAGTTAAACAAATTTCAACGAAAATTTAGAACGTTACGTATTCATATGATATACTCGTATAATCATATAATATTTTGTTAATTATTTACAAATTAGTTGAAAGGCCCGATGCAGACATCGTAGCATACTAAATAGTTAGCTTGCATAGCAATCAATTCCCAAGTTTGCCGCTATGTTTTGCTGGCGCTCGATACACTGAGAGAGACTGCCCATTTTTTCAGTTTTATATAGTAGATTTGTATAGTGTATAGTGAAATACAAAGAAACCTCACCATAAATATTAGATAACCTTTCGGCGTCAGTAAATTACTGAATGTACGATTTTGTATTGCAAATAACATTGCTATTATCAAATCTTGTGTGTAGATGAGCGAATCAGTTCTTTTAAGTGAACAGAACTTTTATGAGTCATTCACATTAAAGCCTACACCACACTGGATCAGACAAGACAGTATTAGTCCAGACTGAATTAGTCAAGACGTTTTGTCTAAAGAAGGGGTGTCAAACTTGCGGGCCGCGGGCCGCATGAGGCCCCAATGTGATTTTTCGTGGCCCACGGCCACGATGCTCTGAAATTAAATAAAACAGCTTACAGATCAAGATTAAAATAGAATAAATTGCCGCATGTATAGATATAATTATACTCATTGACAAAAAAGTTATACACCCAGATTAAACTGTCCAACTACTGGACAAAACTTGGACATACAGCAATGTCTCCAGGTAGATATATAAATGATTACGATTGTGGTTCAATTGCACGCCATGTAATTCAACCAGAATGTCTTAAAATCGCTACCCCGGTATTCTTTAAAAAGAAAGAAATAAATTTGCAGAGGCCCGCTGTATTCACCGTTTTCAATTTACCTATTGTTTGGGGTTATCTAAGCAATAGACATGCCAGTACAAAGTAGTAAAAGTGGCCCCGAGCATCCAAGGATATCAGTTTTGAATCGGGAGATTTCATGTTTATTGATCAGCAATCTGCTATTTTTCAATGTAACATACTTCGCGTATATATTTTTCAGTTTTTGGAGGGAATAATCTAACGGTTTTAAACAAATTGATTAATTTGTTACCTTGATAACCCAAACGCACTAACCATTTACAATACATGATAAGCCAGTTTTTAACACCAATAATTTTAAAATTTTTACTGAAAATCAAACGTTTTTTGATACATCAATCACTTTAAAAACTGTAATTTTGGTTTTTAAGAAGCCGAAATTTACTTTTATAATCCATAAGGTTCATATATACTGACGTTAAATATTGATTTTACTTCGAAGTGACCATGTCCACAAACTCCTGATATTTGATTCTTCCTTGGTTATCGATTTCCACCTCGCGAAGCACCTCGTCCATTTCTTCATCAGTCAACTTCTCACCCAAATTAGTAAGAATATGGCGAAGTTCGTCAACTTTTATGTAGCCTGTGTTATCTCGATCGAAAATCTTGAAGGCATCTCTGATTTCTTGTTCGCTGATGGCTTCCCTCATCTGTTTGGCCATCAGTTCTAGAAAAAGTGGGAAATCGATTTGATCCCTTCCCGAATTTCGTAGATCCTGGATCATGGCCTTCAACTGAGCTTCAGTTGGATTTTGTCCAAGGGAACGCATCAGGGTACCAAGCTCCTTACTAGTTATGGTGCCATTCCCTTCCTTATCGAATAAGGAGAAAGCTTCTCTAAACTCTGAAATTTGCTCATCTGTTAACTGGTCCATTTTTCTTCCTTTTTTCTTTTTAATTTAATTTAAAATCCTTCGAAATGAATTCCCTGATTCTTTTATTTTAAACAATTCGAATTTAATTGCTCAATATGATTGTTTCGAACGTTAATTCTTAAATAATAAATAATTTAAAAAATTAATTTGTTTTTTTTAAATTTAGTGCATATTTTATAATTATTATTGCTTTTATAACTTCATATTCTGACACACATTATGTATCAGAATATGAAGTTATAAAGCCAAGTCACGGTATAGATGTCACGCTATGACATAGCATGAGATCTATACCGTGACATTGGAACTAAGAATCCAATATGGCGGCTGCATAGGGGACATTCGTATCCTGGGCCGTGTTCAGTAACGCAGAGTTCTTGCTAAGTCTAGTTATACTGCGATGTGTTGAACTCGTTTCTAACTTCTGCTTGACTCCTCCCACCGCTAGAATTCTAGCTAGTTCAGTCAGCTTCTTTTATCTATGCTAACTTCTACTAGGCAAGTAATTTTTTTTTTGTCTCGTAGGATTTGCAAGATGGCTGCTTGTGTTGGACTTATTATAACAATCACAATATTATTCTTTCATTCAAATTATTAACTCATTCTAAAATGACTTCGAAATATAAAATTATCGTACGTTAGTATAACAGATTCCGAATACATTTTAATTAGGGTTTCTCAAATGGTATCCCGGGTTAAAAAAAAATTCACTTTTTTTCTTATTTTGTCTTAAGGTCGAGGAAATTTTGCAAATAGAAAGTATCATTAACTCATAAACTGTCAGAATACATTTGTATTTATTAATTTTAAACCTACTTATTAGTTTTTTTTTTTTTTTTTTTAAATTTTTGCTTGTTATGGCACGTCACAAATGGTCAATAATCAATACGTAGCTTATTTGTGGCAGGACTCTGAAAATTCTTTACTTGTCAGAACCTGTAATATCTGGAATAATTGTGCTTATGCTGTCTTAATTTTTAACCATGCCCAGTAGCTTCAATAACTGCGTAACGCCAGGTTGTGCAAATTGAGCAAGGATTCAAACGAGTACGAAGTCTGCAAGTATGAACTTTTTCTTCATAAACCTGATTATTAAAGACAAACGAACTGCCGAATTATCGGGCTATAAGCTTGATGTTTCTATTAAAGCAGTCGAGGTAGACAAATCAAGAATACCAGAGAGCAAAAGAAGTACTACAATCTCGAAAACGAACTAGAAATCTTCCAGGCTACAGGTGAAAAAATATAACATCTGTCTTCTCTTAAATGCATTAAACACTATTCCACTCACATCAATTGAATCGGAAAGAGCATTCTCGGTAGCGGAACTTTTCATTACTAAAATAAGAATCAGATTGAGTGATCGGAGTATTGACCAACTTTGTTTTTTAAGATCTTATAAAAATTTACAATAATATTTTGTATTGTGTTTTATTTAAAAACGAAGATTACCTTTTAAGTTAGAAGTTTGATCCAAGTTCATTTTTTTTAAATTTTCAACGCAATTCAAAGCATTTTTTTGTTGTTGTTTTTGTTGTTGTTGTATGCAGTTTCCAGCAAAATTTAATAAATTTTTTCTATTTGTGAAAATTTCTACGTAATTCAAAGGTAATTTTTAATATATATTTTCAGTTCACTTTTATCCCGGAATCCTGGGATAAGCAAAAGACCGGGGAATGAGAAACCCTAATTTTAACGGAAGACAACGATCCATTTCGTTGATTACAATTAATAATTGCTTTCGTGAATTTTATCACGATCTGACGCAGCTTTCATTTGAATAATTGTATTGGTTACTTCATCCTTTTCGATCAGTTCGTTTGCGACAATTGTTGCGATCATAATTTTAACTTTGTCTACCATTTTGCCCAGTTGTCTAAGAATCATCTTTCGATGATGCTCAGAACATTCTTAGCTCCGCCCACTAAGCCGCTCAGAATTCTAACTTAGATCTTCTGCGTTACTGAACACGGCCCTGACCTTCTGCCTACCAAGGCCTTGTGCCTACCGGATGACTGAAACGCCGCCCTGTCAGGAGCAGTTGTCCCTAGAACGAAAACGAAGGTTGAGAACAATAGCGGCAACCCAACCGGTTTTATCTAGTAACCATAATACAAATACGACGCGTAGTGCCATCTATTGGCGATCGAAAATAAAATATCATCACCATAATTTTAGCAAAACGAGTATATAAAAATACAAATAATTGTCTCTAAAAGAATCAATGAAATTTAGTTTTAATGCATTGGTAATAAAAAAGTACACACTATGAGAATGCGGTATTATATTTTTTGAAATTATAAACGATCGACACCGGTGGTAAGAAATTCGTGTGGCGAAGGACCCCGAAGTTTTGGAAAACATCGATATCGCTTCCTCCATATCAAACAAGCGAAAGGGAAGGAAAGGAACATCGATATCGCTTCTTGGCCTCATTGGCTAAAGTCAAATCTTGTTTTGGTCTGTTGTCACTGTTTGGTGTTTAGTATCACCCAAGTCAGCGTTTTGCTTCTCAGCTTCTTTGGTTCTGTTATGACCAAGGAAGCCCCTTTTGGTAAGGTTTCCTTACTGAAAGAGGAAGTCCAGGTCCCTATAGTGACTTGGCTTTAACTAAAGTGAGAAAAGTTTTTTCTTTTTTGCACTGGAGAAACCTGCCTGCACATTCTAGTGTATTCGCGGGGAAATCCGGGCCAATATCCCCATGGTTGGCTCCATCTTTCTAGTAGGGTCTCCTTTTTTTCACCTTCCTTACCCATGGAGGGTATTTCTTCTGTCGCTTGGGCGGACTGTGAACCAATGGAGGTCGCAGGTCCAACCGAGAGTCCTTATAGGGTAGTTGAAGCTAGCTTAACTTCCTCCCAAATAAGTTGGGAAAAAAATAGCTAGTTCAGGTAAGCTAGCTAATGAGTTAAATCAGCCTGCTCCTGGTGCTCCAAAGCACATTGGCGCTTCTGTGCAGCCCACCTTTAAGGGAGTCAGATTGGTGGGTATGAAGTCTGCAAAGGCTTCTACCCCTTAATCTGGTCAAGCCAGACAGGTTGTGCCTGCCAGGCAGGAGCCTCAGCCCCTAAGGCCAGTTATAGTAATGTAGCTAATGGGACTGCTCCCATTACCTCTGTTTCCTCGTCTGCTTCTGGGCCCTCTTAGGGTGCGACTATGCAGACGCGAGCGAGCGAATTTTCGGAGAAAGCGAGAATAAGTGGCGAGAAGAGGTGATGACATTTCTCGCTCCTTTTTGTTTCTCGCTCTCGATTATACGACCACACAGCGCGCGAGCGAACTCGAGAAAGAGGCGTGGAGTTAATGAGTCACGTGTTCTCGTCGAACTTGCCGAGTAAAGCTATTGTTATATACAAATAAAACACAAAATGGTTCGACATCGACGCTTGTTACTAGCAAAAAAAAAGTTGTTATTATTAGGATTACTGCACGAAGAAATAAAAATAAAACGACGATATGGTGTTCATCCTCTATGGAAACAGCGAAAAGCTAAAGGACATTATAATAATTTGGTAAGAAAATAGAATTTGTATAATTTCATGTTTGTCTGTAGTTTGAATAATATTAAAACAAAAATCTTTTTATATATAGATGAAAGACAAGAGAAATAATCATTCCTCATTTTTTCGGAACTATTTACGGATGGCTCCGTCACAGTTCGATCAGTTATTACGGCTGACGGCTGATCGATTACAAAAATATAGTAATAATGAGTCGATTTCTCCTGGTGAACGTTTAGCGATTACATTAAGGTAAAATTCGAATATAATAGTTCAGATAAAAATTTAGAATTAAATAATTTATCAACTAATTAAATGCTTTTCTAGATTTTTGGCAACTGGAGACTCTTACAAGTCTTTAGCCTATGCATTTTATGTAGGATTCTCCACAATCCAAAAAATCATTCCAGAAACTTGCCAAGTTATTTGGGATACACTTAGAGAAAAATACATTCCCGTGAGTATTCATGTATGTCTGGTATATAACATAGAAAATATACACTACAATGCTATGTAAAATTTCATACATAATTGTAATTAAGTATTGTGATAATTCCATACTTTTGCACTGCATTTTATTTTAATATATATATAGTTATATTATGAAATATATCTGCTGTACTGTGTGCATTCCTTGCAGGAACCTACTGAACAGATATGGAGGAAGTCTGCTATAGAATTTGAAAAATTATGGCAATTCCCAAATTGCTGTGGAGCAGTTGATGGCAAGCATGTCAACATTCAGAGCTGCAAATATGCTATAATTTTACAATATATATATATATTGCATTAGTTTATTCTGAAATATATCTGCTGTACTGTGTGCATTCCTTGCAGGAACCTACTGAACAGATATGGAGGAAGTCTGCCATAGAATTTGAAAAATTATGGCAATTCCCAAATTGCTGTGGAGCAGTTGATGGCAAGCATGTCAACATTCAGCAGCCTGCAAATAGTGGCTCTCAATTTTACAATTATAAGGTGATTTTCAAAAAGAATGAATAACTTGCAATGCAATCTTTTAATCTTATTTTAAAACATTAGTTTCTCATAATGCATTTTATAACATATAGAGTAAACAGATAATGAATATATTTATCAGTTATTTATGATTTAGAGAAACAATTGCTGATGGATAAAGTTTTTAAAGACAATTGTAATGTACAAATGAAGATATTAATACTTTCAATCAAGGAATTGTGTTCTATTGACCTATCTATATACTATTTTAAAAGCTTGTTAAAAATTATGATAAAATTATTAATGCTCAACCATGTCAAGAAATCTGAAATAGATAAAATTCAAGAATTTTAATTTGTTTAAATTTCTTCCAGGGAACTAACTCCATTATATTGTTAGGCATTGCTGATGCACATTGCAGATTCTTGGCTGTTGATATTGGTGCATATGGCTCATTTTCTGATGGAGGAGTTCTGAAGGCGTCAGTACTAGGCAGAAAATTGAAAAATGGAACATTGGGGATACCAAGTTCAAGTATTCTGCCTAATTCAAATACTTTATCTCCACATGTGTTGATAGGAGATGAAGCATTTCAACTACGCCCAGATTTTATGAGACCGTATCCTGGTAGACAACTGTCCCCTTTGCAGAGTGTGTTTAATTATCGCTTAAGTCGAGCAAGGTATATTTATATTTTTTTTACATTAATAGTTATAATTCTAGATACAAATAATTAATGTATTTGTAGGCGTTGTATTGAATGTGCCTTTGGTATACTTGCCAACCGATGGAGAATTTTTCGAAGGCCCATTGCTTTAGCACCAGATAACGTAGATAAAGTAATAAAAGCAGCTGTTGTGCTGCACAATTTTATGATCACTGAGAATAATTTATCAGGTATCATTTGTTACAATAATTATTTTTATTTGTTATATTTTGTATTTATAGTATTAATGTGTCTTCTAGATGAAGCAGCATATTGCCCAGAAGGATACAGAGACTATTTAGATACTAATGGTGTATTTTGCGAAGGTTCATGGCGCACAGATGAATTGTGTGAGCAATGGAAACCATTTAAACAAAATGTATCACGCAATTTTTCAAAATTGGCAGGAGATATTAGAGATAAATTTGCCATATATTTTGTTTCAGAAGGAAATGTATCTTGGCAATGGAATAATATATATTGATTAAATAAACAAAAATTGTTTAAAAAGTAATGTTTATTAATAATTATTAATCTGACACATCATCAATAAAACTATTCACTATATCAATAACCGTCCTTTCGCACAATCTTCTTTTTTTTGATGGCACTTGCTTCATTAAGGTGTCAAGATATAGTGCGAAAGGACTCCCTTGACATTCATTCAATTCTCTGAAAAGAAATAAATTTTTAATGTTCTGAATTGTAATTTTTTATAAAATTTTGTCAAACAGATTTTGACAATTATTACATATAAAATTGTTCTGTACATAGAAAATATATTCTCACCTATTTACATTACTAATTTCTTTTAGTAACTGTTCTGGAAAGGATGTTTTCCTCTTCTTTGGATGAGGATGAGGATGAGGATGTGATGTGGACGGTGAAACTTCTTCTATATTCACATCACAACCCATAGCAATATTTTCTAAAATCTGAAGTATTTGTTGAGATTTAGAAATAGAACAATAAAAAATAATTTTAAAGATTACAAAAAGAATACATACTTCTGATGCAGTTGGTTCCATATTTTCATTTATTTCAGTTTCTGAAATATTTGATTGTGTTCTGGAAAATAAGTATAATAATACTATTGTATGAAATGTTCTACTTGTACCTTAGAAAACTACTAATAAAATAAAATTTATTTATCATTATTTTAAAATATTAATGTAAAGATTCTTACTCTCTAGCTTCTACCACATCAGCTAAAAACTGTAACTGTGAATAAAAGATCCATTTAGGCTTTTTGGCTTCTAAGCCACTTCCACTCCTTGGCAAGCTGTTGTGGATAGCCCGGAACTGATCACAGAGATTTTTCCATAACTTCTTGCATCTGGTTACTGCAAATATAAAAACTAATTTATTAACAACTACTGTATAATTTAACTCATAAATAATCAATCAGTTTTATATTTCGACATTAATTACAAGAGCTTTTAGTTATATTGCACGTGTCCTGAGACAAAGAAAAGCACGGTATATCCGACGACGCGATGTAACGAAGTAATAAAAATTCTGAGCATATATTAAACAGATTATACACGCTACGGAATCTTTATTCTCTATTTTTTATGTCAAGTGTTTCTGGTATAAAATAAGCTTATTTTATACCAGAACTTACATACTTATATACGCTACTAAACAGAAACTTACCGTCTAATTGAGTGTCTTCAGCTATCTGATTCCACTTTGCATATAAAACGTTTCGATTCCTGTGATCAGGAAGTCGTTTATCCCATATTTCTGGGTGTAAATAAACGTTATTTATCAATTTTTCTTTTATGGCTGGTCCGCCGTCTTGCTCACTGGAAGAAGCCATTTTGTACTCCTTTACGAAGGCGCATGCGCACCGTTCAGCGAGAACTGGCGAGACGCGAGAAATATCAAAACCTGTCAGATATGTGCGAGAACCAGAAATTCGCTCTCGCCAGCGAGATTTCTCGCTTCTCGCTTGTGCATGGTTCTCCTTTGCGAGAACTATATCGCTCGCAACCTCTCGCTCGCTACTAAATTCGCGTCTGCATAGTCGCACCCTCAGTGTCCCAGAAGCCTAGTTTCGCTAAGGTAGCAGCACGTTGGGCTCCTGCAGCCGCTGTCTGCTCACTCTAATAAATTCTTTAACACCGAGCAGTTGAATGTAGGTATTCCTGCTCAGCACAAGTGTGCCAAACCTGCTGTTCTCAATGGCAGGATGTTTAGGGTGCTTAGTGCCCATGTCTCTATACCAGAAAACTCTTCCGTTAATGAGATTCTGGACGGCCTTGAGCGCACCCTGGCGCCTGGGGAAGTCTCCTGGTTTGCACCTATGGGTAAAGACCAGTACTTCATTGGTTTTCGGTCGACTGAGAGTCGCCGCCTCCTTGTTACCTCAGGTTTTGTGGTCAAGGATGTCAGGGTTTTCCCTGTCCCTCTGGATGAGGACATTACAACTGTCTTCATCCGGTTTCTTCCCCCGGAGATGGACCTAAAGGCAGTTTGCCTGTTAATGGGCCAAATCTGGGCAGTGAAATGCATGTCGATGCTTAAAGTCCCGGGCCGCCCTCACATTGACACAGGTGCTGTTAAAATCTGTATTGAAGTTAAGAGACAGATCCCTAATATCATCTATTATGAGGGTGTGCCCCTGACCTTGGGCTATAGGGGCGTCGAGTGAATTTGCCGACGCTGTCTGGAGCCCGGTCACGAGCAGAGGGACTGCAAAGCAAACCTCTGCAAAAATTGTCACAGTAGGTATCGTGCTGCTAAGTCTTGCCCCAAACCTTGTTTGTTCGTATGACCACAGGAATCTGTGGCTTCCGACAACATCGAGATGGAGGTGTCTGTCGATGCCTGTCTCCGTTTCGCCTTCCCTTGACCTGCAGGAGGCCCAAGCTGCACCACCAGTTGTCGAGGAAATGGTCCCAGCTCGTGCGTGGAGACTGGCTTAAGGCTGTTTCACACTATGACCGACCGGTTCGACTCCAAGTCGTGTTGCTATGGCAACAGCAGTCAACCTACCGACTGGTCGTTCCAGTCAGACAGATTTAAAAAGTTAAATATTTGTAGTTGGGTCGGAGCAGTCGGTGAGCTACAGCCAATGAGAGCTTCGAAGCTATAACCAATCAGAGGTATAGCTTCCAATCTACTTCGAAGTTAGAAAATAGTGGAAGGTATGGATTTCTCCGAAGTTTTAATAAATGAAGTCAGAAAATATCCGTGGCTTTACGATATTCGGCGACTCGATTATAAAGATAACATAAAAAATATAATTCTTGGACGGAGATTTCCAAGAAACTAAACGGTGAAGGTAAGTGATTGACAATATCTAATAAGCTATCACATTATAAATGGTCAACACATATTTCAGATTGTAAATGTAAAATATTTTTCAGAATCATTAGTGAAGAAAAGGTGGCAGAATATTCGCGACCAATATAGACGAAAATGTAAGAGGAGAATCTTCCTAGTGGTTCTGGAGGTCGCAAGAGACAGCAATGGACATATTTTAATATGCTGTCGTTTCTGCGACCAGGCGTTGAACAAATAAAGTAAGTTATCTGATTATTTATACAATAATTATCTATCTATTCAATTTTTATAATAAAAAATACTTTATCAAATATTTTATTTATTAAGCACAATAAGTAATTTTGTCGAGGAAAAGGACTCTTCCCAAAATTACATAAATCTGGGAGAAGCAAACACAGGAAATAATTCAGGTTTGTTTTAAATATAGTCTCTTATTCGACAATATTAAGAAATTAATGTTTGATTCTACAGTTTTAGTAATTAAAAATTTAATAATCCCACAATAGATGATATCATACAGTATGGTAAAAATTAGTTTTATGAGATAAATGTATACATAGACAAATGATGTAAAATTAACTTTGACTCTAAGCTTAATTATTGCTTATAAGAAAGATATCAGATATTTTTTTATTATTTTTATAAAACTAGAATTTATCAATTATATATTAACTAATATTAAATTTTTTTCTGTGTATCTGCTAATTAAAACAGTAAAGCACATTTATTAATAGAATAGATAAATGTATATTGAAACATTTATATATGAAATAACATTCTTCATATCCTGACCATTTATGCAGAGAATAACTTGTTCACTGTTTTTTTTTTTTATTTATTTGGGAGGAAAAATTAATATAACAAAAATTTACAGAGTTTATTTGATTAGATAGCGTTACTCAGTATGACTTCTATAAGCATTTAAAACATAAATTGATATATTTTAACTATTTGCATAATACATGTTCACAGCATTTATCTTAAAATTTTTAAATGTATATTTTACTTTAAATTTTATAGAAGACTCAAATAAAGAATTTGAAAATGTACAGTTAAACACATTCGAAATGCCCTGCCCAGAAACCATATTAACCGTAGAAAACAATGACATAAATGACTGCTTAAAGGCTTGCAGTTCAACCTCAAGTTCAAGTGGCTCAAGTAAGTAAATATAATTTAATCTTATCATTTTTTACATTATAAGTTTTCTTTTTCTATAAATGATAATTTGTAATTTCAGCTGGATGTAACAAAAAGAAGAGAAAAAATGATTGGGAGAAAGAATTGTTTGACCTTCTTAAAACTACAAATACTCCCATAGTGGAAACTAAACATGATAGTGATTACTATTACTTCATGTCACTATCAGAACGTTTCCGCGAAATAAAATGTAAAAAAAAAAAGAATAATTTACGGAAAAAATTGAAGAAGCCTTTGCAGAAGCAGAGGAATCGGAATAAAAAAGTTTATTTTTATATGTAAATAAAATTTTATATTTTTACAGTTTTTTACTTGAATAATTTATTTACACAATTCTGGAGTTGATTCTCTTGTTACAACTTCAGTCTGCCAAGAAAGTTGACCTTGTTCACTCATAAAAAATGTCTTGATGTAATTCACGAACTTTTTTAGCGTCACTACCGCTATTTTTAAAATAGCTTGTAGTAGTGTCTGTCATTGCTTCATTTGTTTCGGTTTCTTTACGCCACTGACCTGGATTTATTACGCCATTAAATCCTTCGGAATCCACATAATTGCTCGTGCAATAAGCTCCTTCCTGGGACAGACATCTTATGTCACATGTCCTGAGATAATTATGTAGGCATACTGTTGTCTGTACAAATTTTACAACATTTTCAGGATTAGCATTTATAATATTTTTATATATGCGCCACCTGGCTGCTAATATCCCAAATGTATTTTCGATAATGCGTCTTGCACGAGACAAACGATAATTAAAGACTGCCCGTCCAAGTGGTAGATTCTTACCAGGGTAAGGACGTAATAAATTTGGAAGGAGAGGAAAGGCCTCATCCCCCACAAAACAATATGGAACCTTAATATCTGTCCCTGCCAATTTCTCATCTGCAGGAAGATCAATTTTTTTTGTTCGATTAATTTTCCAAATACAGAATTACTGAACACTCCTCCATCACTGCAGATTCCGGGTGCACCTATGTCAACAATCGTAAATTTGTATTCAGCATCACAAGCAGCCATTAAAATGATACTATTTGTACCCTTGTAATTATGATAGACGGTTCCAGAATGTTTTGGTTGCTGAATAACAACATGTTTACCGTCTATTGCTCCTAAACATTGGGGGAAGTTGCAATAGACATTAAACTTTTTGCTGATTTCAATAAAAGTTTTTTATCAGAAATCTGAAATAATAACATTGTTAAATTTGAAATGATATATTCTTTAAAAATTCATAAAAAGTATAATGTTTACCTTCAAATATTCACCAGAAAGCACAGTCCATATTGCATGGCATACTCGTTTTACTATGTTATGTGTTGTTGAAACACCAATGCGATAATTTAATGCACATATTTGTTGCTCTCCTCCATGTGCAAGAAATCTGTTTTGTTAACCGAGAAAAAATTGAATTAATAAAAAGTTACAAAAAGTAAACTACTATTTAAAATTAATATGCAGTTCAGTCAACCTGAAGAATTTATGATGATAATGTCCATAAGGAAAATCCGAAGATACTATTTTCCTTACAGGCAACATTATCTAGATTCTTAAAGATTAAGATTTTTCAGATTAACTGGTTAGTGCAATTGTAGTTATTTGCAATGTAATATAGAAAACTTGCACTAACCAGTATTATTTATAAGAGCTAATCAACCTGACTTTTATTTTTTAAGCATGTTAAATAAGAATTATAGAAATATATTACAATTTATTTTGCTAAAATAAATATAACATATACAAATACTTTGTTTTGGAATTATATAGATATTGAAACTTGATTGTAAAGCCTCCCAAATGATACAAACCTTAATGTCAGTGCGAGTTGTTCAGCAGGTGATATGCTTTTCCTATAGGTTGTGTTTTTACAAGTAATTAGTGGGCCAATTTTGCTCAACAATTCATCAAATCTAAAAATACAAATAAATATTATTGAGAGTCATTCATAAGTTCAATTTTCATCTGTTATGTAATTGTATGAAATGGCCGTTAGCTTTGCTTTCGATTGATCAATCGAAAGCTTTTGACTGTGTTGATCATGGTTTTCTTTGGCATGTTCTAAAAAAGTATGGCTTACCTGACGAGGTACTTTTGGCTATCAAAATTATGTATTTTAAGGCTCATTGCCACATCAGTATTAACGACCATCTCTCTGACCCCTTTTTGCTTGGAAAGGGAGTCAGACAGGGGTGTCCTCTCTCTATGTTTCTCTTCTCCCTAAGTATCAACACCCTCTTGAGCGAGATACAAAGGGACTTCAGTATCTCAGGTTACCCTATGCCTGGGTACTTTAAATCAGACTACCATAAGTTCGTGTCCCATGCGGATGACGTCACTTTTTTTGTGAAAGACAATTGGGCGATCTCCAGAATCTTTGGCCATTTTGACAGATACTGTCAGGCCTCTGGAGATGTCATCAACAAGGGAAAGTCTTCCTTTCTACCACTTGTTGTTCTGTCTCTCTGCCTGTCTGTTTCTCAGACATCCCTGTGAGCTGTAGGGTTAAGATTTTAGGTTTATATTTTCGCGCCGACTCGGCCAAACAAAATATAAAGGAGATTGAAGTTAAAGTAAGGGACAAAATCTCCATTTGGCCGGGAAGCTATCTCTACTTTCCAAGTAGGATAGCTGTCTACAAAAACATTGTTTGGCATTTGTGTCTATTATGCCTCTGTTTTTGGCCTGGACGCAGGCTTCAGGCATATTAATCAACTCCTTTTTTGTTTTGTCTGGGGCAACAAACCCGAATGGGTTAATAGGAATATTATGTATCATACCAGAGCAAATGGTGGATGGGCCATGTTTGAGCCCTCCCTCTTCTCTGCTGCTGCCCAAATTAGGCAGCTGGTCCTTGCCCTTAGTGCCCACGATCACCCGGTCAGTAAGCTTTATTGCTTCTTTCTCGGGTATCGCCTTAAGTTGCTCTTACCTGATTACAAGGTAAACCTTACGCCCAAAGTGCTGGATCCACCACCTTTTATGAAAGTATGGTGCACGCTCCTTCTCAGCCTTTCTCAGTCCGGTAATCTTCCTACTGTTAAAACTATGGCTTGCAAAATTTATCGCCACCTTAGGCCCGACACTCCTCTCTCTCTATCACTGTTAAACACTCAGGCTAATATTGATTGGGCCACAGTCTGGCGCTGATGTTTTGATGGGCTTATACCCGAACACTGTGTCAAACTCCAGTGGAGAGCTCTGCATAATGCACTCTCCACCAGGGTTAAACTCCGGTTTATCGGAGTTTACGTTCAGAGTGAAAGCTGTCCAATGTGCAACTCTTCGCCGGAAACGGCAGCACATCTTTTCTACTTCTGTAGGGTAGTGAGGAAAATTTGGGACTGGATTACCCCCCTTCTCGGACTACGCTTTCTGTCACGTGAGAACGTAGTTCTTCACATTCTGTTTAGTAAAGGCACCACCTCTCCCTACGTAATTAGTCTCCTTATTCATATGGCTAAGCAGAGCCGTAACTAGGGTATGGCTAACGTGGCTCCCGCCATAGGCGCCGATTTAATAAAGGCGCCAACGAGAAGGTTTCGGTATTATATGTATTCGAAATTAATAACACAAAAACACTTCTATAATTATATTTATATAGTATTTATTATCTGTAATTTCTACGAACATATATTTCAGAAATAAACCATCATTTTTATTTTTATTTAATAACAAAAATTAAAAAGGCGCCATTTTTATTCTTGGCCATAGGCGTCCATAATTCTAGTTACGGCACTGGTCTTATCTGCGGAAATATACGTTATATAAATGTCAGTCATTTAAATTGTAAATACAATATCTCCAATTGGTAATGAAATAGGAGCATAACGAGAACTAAATTATTGTAACATAAAACCCAAAAACACAATAAAGATAATTTGTGTATCGATTTTAATACTTAAGAAATAACATCAGGTTTGAAAAAATATCGATTCGTGGTATTTTAATATTAATTTTCACAGGGAAGAAGTTTTCTGAAAAAATTTTTAGTGGCCTTTACTATTGGCTTCACTTTCTGACAAGCCGCTTTCATAAATGTTTCTTTTAAAGATTTAGGTTTCTCGGTACAATCCACCCACGGGAGACTGCATTTTAACGTTTTCTGTACGCTACGAAATCTTCTAATTAACTTCGACCACAAAGACTCTACTTTCTTGCAATGAAAACTGATTCCTATCATCTTCCTGAATTTTGCTCTGCTATCTTTTTCAAAAACTATGGTCATACTTTTGGGCATTCCCCAAACATTTTTCCTAGTCTCCTCTGACTTACTTCGAAAGATGTTCCAAATCTTTGATACTGGATAACTTTCATGATCATCACCGTAAGATGTTTCGTGGGATTCTAAACAAATAAACCAATAGTACTTGCTATTTACGAATATAATTAAACCAATTTAATAATTATTTCAATTAACCTGATGGTAGAGATTTGAGGCTTATCAAACTGCAATGAAGCCTAAGTAATCGAGATCATATTGAGGAAAGACTTTTATTAATGGTTAGTGGAATGCATTTCGTTCTCAATGGACCCTCATCAGCAATAACTATATGAATTCATATACCTGCAAGATTTAACATAATAGTAACAGGCGACACGGTTACATTGTAACTGTTCGTACTTCCATCCGATTACTATTTCTACTCACAGTTCAATCAGACACTCCTCTTGTGACACTCTATTATCTCGTTAATTGAGATAATTATTAAGTTAATGTTTTACAACTATAATTAAACCAAATTAACGAAGTAAAATATAAAATTCACCTTTGAGAATTTCGAAAGTCATCCATCCAGAAAGTAAAATGGAAATAAAAACAGAAAGAAATTTCAACACTTCGATTAACGCCATTTTTTCGGAAAAATTCAATATCAAAAACAAACTTTTAACTAAAATATCAAACTTAAATTAAATGAAAAAAGAACAAGAAGAACGTTCGTAAAACATTAAACGTAACGGAAATAATTTAAATTAAAAAGAATGGGAAGAACGTTATAAATCAATAGAACATTCGTACAATTCATACATCGCAGTACAACGAGTTGCTTAACATTCCCGGCAACGTTTAAAAGTGCGTATGTGGCAACTTCTGTTACAATATTTTACTATTAAAAACTTTTTATTTTCTTAATTAATATAGAACGGCAAAAAGCTAAATTTTGATAGTAGTGATGAGTTTTATTTAAAAAAAAAAAAAAAATAAAAAAAAAAAAAAAAATTGTAAATGATAATAACGAGTAAAATCGTCATTAAACCTGACCCAACTGCAGATACAACACACGACTCCATTTTTCTATCCAACCCGTCGACTTTTATCCACCAAAATTTAATAACCTCAATTCTTCTAATAAAAAAACCTCCCTGCGAAATTTCAAAAATTTTCGACAAAAAGCACAGGAGTTATTAAGCTTTAAAGAGGGTGAACAAAATCGTGCTTCAGCCTCCCTACACATACATACGGAAAACACATTAACATCCACAGAAAAAACTAGACGTTTCAAGGTCACCGAGTCCAAAAATATAAAACTCTTAGGGGGTCATTTTTGACCGATTGCCATAATTTTCCTCTGTTATATATAATAGAGCCGTGATAATAAAAACAAAGATCATCAATATTTCGATCATAATCCAGGAGAGGTTTTGAAGTCCCCCTCCAGACCGATTCTTTATTTCCAAAATCTAAGTTAAAATTAAAATTATTATTAAAATAAAAATTGGAGAAGTGTTTATATAAAATTTAATATAAGGATTGTTTATGTGAAAATCACACGACGAAATTTACCGAGACACCAAATTTGAAATTTGACCCTGACGAGTGGTGCGGGTGATTTACTCTTGACTAATATTTGGTATTCTCCGTTTACCACTCCTTCACGGTAATTTGTGTCCAATCAAATGGGACAGATAGGGAATATCGAATGTGTGGAGCCGGCTTTAAACAAAGGAGTGTCGCGTATTCGACTCTTCGCCAAAATGCACGCGTTTTCTAAACACTTGGAAAACGAAAATTTCTCATATGTTTCACTTTATTTTCACAGTAGCTATTACCGAGTGCTAAACGAGACGAAAATAAAGTAAATTAATTAAAATATTTCTAAACCAATAAACGAAAAGCTATTAAAGTAAGCTTTTATTATTCTGTGTTTAAATCACGCGTACATCACAATCTTTAATTGTTTATTTTCAATTAAATTCGAGCCGGTCAAAGTGGCAGTTTATAATTCTGCGGATCCAAGATCAAATTCGAACTGGTGGGAAAAACTCCTGGAGTTTATCGTGGTAGTAATCTGCCTGGGTAAGTCGTGCCCCCTCCCATTGTGGGCCTGGCCGAACACACAATGGGCTTACAAAAACGATCTTCTTAGTGCCGACAAAAAGAAAGAATAAAAACTTTCTCATAGCGAATATTATCGATTATGCTCTTTTCACGGAACTCGAAATTAGTAAAATTAAATAAATTTCTCTACTTCTTAATAGCGTTTATTTAGGCTAATATTATTATTATTATTATTATTATTTTTTTGCTTTAAACAGAATAAACGTTATTAAGCCTTAAATTAAATTAATAACACAAAAACACTTCTATAATTATATTTATATAGTATTTATTATCTGTAATTTCTACGAACATATATTTCAGAAATAAACCATCATTTTTATTTTTATTTAATAACAAAAATTAAAAAGGCGCCATTTTTATTCTTGGCCATAGGCGTCCATAATTCTAGTTACGGCACTGTGGCTAAGCACGAGTTGTGGCTTGCCAGATGTTTGACAACAAGTCCACCACCCACCGCCTTTTTCGTATCAAAATCCGGGAGGCTCTAGCGCTCAAGCTCCTCGGACTTCCAGTCTTTGCCAAGGGCAAACTTTTTATCTTCCTGGGATACCCCCAACCGGATCCTATGGGTCTGGAAGGATGGTAGACAATCTCTCAATGATATTTCATCTTTGTCTTAAGTGCACAATAGTAATAAGCTAGTGGTAGGCTAATTTAAGTTTTTTTGTCTAGGTTGTAGGGAAGTGGACTTCTCTCTTTAGCCAGTTGGGCTGCCACTTCCCTTTCGTTCATTTCTGCCTTACTGCATCCCTATGCCTTTTCCCATGGGGATGTGGTGTCAGCTTTCTTTAGTTGGTTCTCCCACCATGTTTCACTTATCCAATGATTCCCCTGGCACCTGTTCAGTGGGATAGGATACTGTTAACTTCTGTCTTGTGGCTGTTGATTCCCTTACTGTATTGGTATGTGTGATGAGGCAATATCCACTGTATCTTCTGTTAGTTTCTTTATCCTCGCAATACAGGGAACGGCCTTATTCACTAAGGTGGGGGCCCTGTGCGGCGAGGAGGTACTGTTTCGAGGATTAATCAGTTATTGCGGATGCGGATGGCGGCCTTTCGTCATTTCGCAGGGGATTATTTTCCCCCGTATAACATATATGAGACTCAGTATCTATTCGGCGTTTTTTGGTCTTGGTCATGGGGCCGGGGAGTGGTCACTGGTGGCACTATACCTTTGTCTTGGCTGGTTGAGATACCATCTCCCAGTCCTGACTTTCTGTCCTGCTCTGGTCGGTTGAGACCCACTCCCGGCCTTAGCAGCGTTTTTGGTGCTTTGGTTAACTCCTATACCAACCCTACTGCCAATCCAGCAAGTGCTGGAGGCGTTCTGTCCCCGCTCGAACCGGGAGTTTTCGTTTGACTTCAGTCATTCCCATCTCTGACAGGTGCTTGCACTTGCTAGTGCAGTGGCGCTGCATTGGACACTGTATCCCAATGTAGCGTCAGGGGGAGGATATCCCTTTTTCGGATCGGAACTCGGCTCCTAATCTTTCGCACCCCCTAAAATTCATAATACAGTATTTTCACTGATCTTTGTTTTATTACAGATTCTGCTGAGATTAGCCCAGTGTTGCACCTGCCTATTGGAATACTATTGTGTTTTCACAGACGATTTTACTGGTTTTATTGCCTATTGGTTTTTAAGGTCTCTACAGCCCTTTGGTGAGTTTGTGTTTTAGTTTCTACTGACTTTTAACTAACTGTTCAACCAGCTTGGCTGGTTGTTTGCCGCCGAAGACAGTGGAGCTGCACTGTTGGCGAGCACCTCCCATGCTTCCCAGGAGGTTCTAGGTGGGGGAGGAGATGTTTTCCCCACCCACGATGAGTCGTCCATTCCCAGTCGAGGTCCTCGTGTAGCTTCGGCTAGCCAGGATTCGTCATTTGGTGTTCCGATGGAGGAGACAGAATTGGAAGTGGAGGAATCTAGTAGTTATTTGGAAAAATTAGTGATAAATTCAGTGAGATTAACTTATCAGGAACGTGTGGATACAATGGAACTGATACAGGCGATAGAGGAAAAATTGGGAAGATTAGGAAGTGATGTACAAGTGTGACCGGAGGGGCGGGGTCTCTTTGACCCCTCGTCAGCATACGTCCCGAGGATGGGTCATCCTCATCGAGGAAGCAAGTTCGTGGGAAATAAGTTTTTATGGGTTTCCAACTGATCTTGTGATAGAAATGGTGGAGAAAAAAAATTCGGAGTTTTGATGGAACACCTTCGTCCTTTCGCCCGTCACACAAGTGTGTTATCATCCCAAACGTCAAATTGAAGTTTGATTGTCATCTGTGGAAGAGAAAGAACGTTTAGTTGGACAATGTGTGCAGGTAGGAGATCAAACCTTAATGATGGAAAGCTTAGAAGCGGAATTTTTGACTGTAACAGTTAGATTAGTGCCTAGTGAGATCGATGACCTGATGTTAAAAAAGGTAATGAATAATTACGGAAAAGTTGTAAATGTTTTTAGAATCTGTTTCCCGAATACTAATGTTAGAACAGGAACATATCGTGTGTCGATAATTACGAGACAACGGATCCCGAGTTTTATCGAGATTTTCGGGAAAAGGGTACAACTTGTACCCGTACAAGTGCTGTATATGGGTCTTAAGAAAGAATGTTTTCAGTGTGGCGATATCGACCATGAAATACGCGAAGTCCTATTAAATTGTGTCATCGATGTAAAAGTAGAAATCATTTAATTCGCGAATGTCCTGTCTGCTATAATTGTAAAAGAGAACATGGGAGAAATGAGAAATGCCCCCAACCTACTTATTTGGATATTTTAAAGAGAGGACCTAGGAAAAGTAGTTTAGAACGAAAGAGAGAGAAGTATAGAAAGGCGAAGGAAGGAAAGAACAGAATCTATTAGTGAGAATAGAAATAGTGAGATTGAAGAGATAGACAGTATGGTCAAGATGAAAATAAGATTGATAGTGTAAATGAGAATAGAGAGTGTGAAGAAGTGGAAATAGGTAATGAAAAAATAGAATGTGTAGGAGTTCAGGGAAAGAAAGGGACTAAGGAACGGAATAGACACGAACAACACTACAAAGAAATAGGAGAAAAATTAGTTAAGCAGTTGAGATCAGGGACAGTGATAGAACAGGAGAAAGATTTTAAAGCGGAAAGAAAATGGAAGCGTAAGAATAGTAGAGAAAGGGTTCAGCAAGAAACAACGAAAAAACATATTGTAGAGGAAAGTTCGCAGTTAGGACCAGTTAAAATACAGATTAGGTCATTGGAACAACAGGCAAATTTATCAACAAAGGGAATTTTGGTATTAAATAAAAGGCTCGCAGAATTTGCAGAATAATCGGGAATGCAGAGATCGCTATCAGCTGGAAACTTATATAATATAGATTATCGAATGACACAGATAAATAAAGATAATGGCTGAAAAACTATTACAGATTATATCCATTAATATTCGCGGCTTTAGAGATATTAAAAAGCAAATTTTTGTGCTCAATACGGTACTTACTTAGAATATAGATGTGCTAGCTGTACAAGACACAAATATACGTGATTTTTATGATTTGAGGGCGCTGAGAAAACTTTTTGTAGAATTTAATATTTACGTATCTTTTGCCAATAGTCATAGTACTGGGGTACTGTTATTAATTAGAAAGTGGATTAAAATAGAAGATTTTAGAACGGATACTGAAGGAAGGATAGTGGCAGTAGACTTTCAGATTGGTAATCGACCCTATCGTATTATTGCAATTTATGCATCGCCTCGCGTGTCCGAAAGGATCAAGAATTTTAGATTTTTGCGGATGCTTTTAGCTGTAATTAGGGATACCTTGGTTTTAGGGAATTTTAATAATGTTTAAATTTAGATAACAACTTTAGATAAAAATCGGATGTTACATCGGATAGCTCGCGTCGAGTTTTAAATAGTATTATACAAGATTTTAACTTAGTAGATATTTATCGAAACACAAACCCGTGCCATTCAGGATATACTTGGTCGGAGAATGGCGTGAAGGAAAGATTGGATCACATTTATGACTCAGGGTCTAGGGGAGATAAATGCTATTTATAGTATGCAATTGATTAGCAATGGTATGTTGATTAGTGATCAGTGGTGTAGCGTGGGAGTCAGCCGCCCGGGGCGGTGGAAAATTTCGCCGCCCCCTTATTTAGGTATCTCAATTTAAAAGACTAAAATATACAGTAATTCTAAAAAACTTTTCAGCAAGAACAATCATCATTATTGTGTATTGCACAGGTTACAAATAAAAAAGTCATGTATACACGTTTTGCAATATAATAATCACATTTATTACAAAAATTTTTACAAGATATTATTATTATTTAATGTGAAATTTTGCCGCTCCCTAAAAATGCCGCCCGGGGCGGGCCGCCCGTGCCGCCCCCACTACGCTACGCCACTGTTAGTGATCATTAGATGGTTGGAAATAGTTTCAGAAAAAGGTATAAATAGGAAACGGAACATTAAAATAACAAGAGATATTTTGGGTATACTATAGATTACTCCCTATGGAATTTCGTGTGTTTGGGTATATATCTGAACTCAGGGGACTGAGACGAGTTCAACGATACTCTACTTTTGGGCCGGAGACGAAAAATAAAAAAGTTATCATACTTTTTTCCGGCGATCGCGCGATGATAGGGAGTCGCGTCGCTCTCCGCTAAGTCGGCCTCGCTATCGCGATCAGGAGTCCCGTTGCTTGCCGTTAAAATTGCCTTTAGTAGACGTTTTCCCCCTTTTTTACTTTGGTCAAGAACTACCGTGAATCGATTACTAGTTTAGCACATGGCGGCGTGTGGTGGCGCCCATACGTGAAGTCTGTCGGGCCGCCATGTTCGCTGCCATAAGTAACATTGTAAGGAACCAAGTCCGAGCGTTATTTTTATTTTACTTTTATTTTGCTTATTATTCTATTTTTGTTTGAGGCTTATGTTTTGTTAGGACGAAGGTTTCCTCACCATTCACCTTCAGTAATTAAAAAGAGAAGAAATAAAACCCAACTCACCGACGAAAGAAAAGCGCCATAGGACTCACGCACATTTTCGCTCCCCGAGCGGCAAAGAATAGGTCCGCACCGAGAAGAGGGGGGGAGAACCCACAAGCACGAAATAAAACTCGCTAAACCTTAAGTAATAACGTCCCGGAAAGAATTGTAAAAACAAATAATGTAAAAGGTTAGTGAGTAAACTGTCGGAAAAAGGGCTGCCAGACGATGAAAAACGTTATTGTTAGCATTTAAGTATGTAAATGAGGGGAGTGACCGCATTCAGAATTGTGACGTCACCTCACACTATAAATCCCGAGTCTCAAGTGAAGATGGAGAGGTGAATTCTGATAGCAACGAGCTTGGTGAGCTTCGCAGCAGTAATAGAGAGGTGTCCGATAGGATCTCGAATAGTTCCAAGGTGATTTGAAGTGATTCGAATTTGGATCGACAGTCTGAGAAAGTCTTGAGAGTTTGAGGAAATAGGTTCCGAGTATATTGAGGTGACGATTAGGATCTCTAGTTTATAAGAATTATTGTTATAAGTTAAGCTTTTTGGTTTTGTCGGATTCCCAAGGGGAATAGTTAAGTTAGATATAGATTTTAATTGAGAATTGTCGGGTTGAATTTCTTAGAATAAATTATTGTTTTGATTTTTACTAAATATTGTACATAGTTATTGCTAAACGACTAATTAAATCTTTGGTTTTTTTCTATTGACAAATATTGTCTTTATTTAATTCGGTGCACGCTTAAAGTCCAGGCCTGGCACGGTAACGCGAATCCGAGTAAAGTACCCGGTAGGTTAACGGTTGTTTCCGACACGGTAGAGTCGATAATCGTTGTAAACTAAAATAGTACTTTACAACATTAACCGAAATGGCGATCGCGCGATGATCGGAAGTCGCGTCGCTCTCTCCACTCTCGTATCGCGTGTTTAACGCTCCGGGAGATGACCGTAGTCCGACGTCACGGTTTGCAGACTTTACCGCAAGATGGCAATACTAGCAACTACGGTGCCGTCTGCATGAGAGCATTAAAAAAGTATGGTAAGTTAAAAAGTGTGATAACTTTTTTATTTTTCGTCTCCGGTCCAAAAATAGGGGACCGAGATGAGTTCAACGGTACCCTCAGTTCAAATATATACTCAAAGTCCTAAAATTCCATAGGGAGTAATCTATAGTACACCCGATATTTTAAGTGATGAATCTTTTCAACGTAATATTAATGAGTTATTAACTATCACGGATAGTGATTGGGATCAATGGTCTTTAATTAAAAAGAAAGGCCGCCATCTTGGAATACCTAGGTGCAAATTAACCTAATCGGTTGCGACTGGCGACGCTCCCGACGACGACTGTTGGAAGCGAGACGCGATGCCGACGATCCCGACGGCGGCTGTTGCGAGCGAGACGCGATCACGTGACCACCTCGGAAAAACGCCGACGCCTAACTAAAAAAAATGTACGTTGCATGTAAAAACTAGCACTACTACTATTACTAAGTATACAAAAAAAATACAGTAGAGCGTCGATAAGTGGAACGTCGGTAAGTGGAATGGCCGGAAAGTGGAACGATTTTCAGTCGGTCTGTGTCGTGCTGAATCGAATGTTTTTGATACTAAATTTACTTCTAAAGTATAATTTTTATGTTTTTATATTCTTTAATATATTTATTTTGTTTGTACAAAATGCAGAAATAATTTTTAACGATACGATAGCCTCGATGATTATTATAAAAATTTTCGTTAGGCTTAAAATCGACGAAAATTCAACACGATGCGACACGCAACGGAGAAAAATTCAACAGGAAGCGATAAGCAACGGAGAAAAATTTGAACATCGGACAGGTTAATGTATTTTTTCGTACAAAGTCGGAAACTGGAACAAATCATTAACTGGAAGGACCCCAGTCCCCAATTGGTTCCACTTATCGACGCTCTACTGTATATATATTTTACTCACCTGCACGAAGGCTGTCATTTTCGCTTCTTTTTTTTCGGTAAAAACAGTGCTTCCGGATTTGACGAATTTCGAAATTATCCAAATCAACGTCTCCTCGCTCCTGTCGTTGACCTTGCAAACAAAGCATGCGAGGTTATCCTCGCGACACACACGCTCCGCCGACTACCCATCTCGTGCCCTTCAGTTTGCGACCCTTTTCGTATTTACGTCTGGCTATCACGGTCTCTCGTCGATTTCCACGGTTCTGCCGGGTCTTCCTATTTTAAACGACGAAACATTCTCCACGGCTATCATCATTACTAGACGGAAGTAGTTTGCCCAATCGACAGACGTGCGAGCACTGATAGAGCACGCAAAGGCCGCGTTCTTTAGCGTGCATTCCAAGCACAGCAAGGAATGCCATACGAAGGAAAACACTTTCCCCCAAGAAATGCGTCCGCACTTACCCCTAAAGGTACCTTCGAAAGCGGAAGAGAGTTCTTTTTACAATAGGCGCATCTCATAGCCACGGAGTTCCTGTCGGCACGGTACACCAACTTCGACGCACGGGAACAAGCGGTACAAACGGCCTCGACGTGTTGCAAACCTAGTTTTACGGCCAATTTCACGTCGGACGGAATTCTCTCGTCCATCCCCAAATCGTTAAATTTGCTTCCAAGCAATTCAAAAAACATTACCGAATCAAACCTAGTCCAGAATTCTTCAGAAATTATCATACTTCGGTCGACATTATTATTATTCTCGGGTTTTTTTCTTTTTTTTCTTTCTTTCTAAATTTCCAAAAAAAAAACGAAATAAACAAAATGCAAAACGTCAGGAATAAACCTAGATACGAAAAGAGGAAAAAAAGGGGGCACGTACCGTAAAGAGAGCAGTAGGAAAATTCTAGAGAACCAAAAAACAAAAACGTCTCGCATACGCCACGACCTTGCGAAAAGAAACGAAAATTTGTATAATTTCACCGCAAGGAAAAAATCCACGACGAACGAAGCGATTTGCATAAAAAAATTGCCAGATTTCGAAAAGCGCCCTCTACAGTTTCCGGCACCGAGATTTCCGAACGGGTCGCGGATCACGTGATCGCGTATCGCTCGCGACAGTCGCCGTCGGGAGCGTCGCCAGTCGCAACCAAGGTCCTAGAATATATTCTAGGACCTTGAGTCGCAACAGGTAAGGCCGCCATCTTGGACTACCTAGGTGCAATTTAACCAAAAGGAAATTCATAGATATGTAGAATTAACTTGGAAAAGATTAAAAAAAACGTAATTTTAATAAGTTTAAAATGTTACAAAGACAACTAAGTAATGGTATTATAGAGAATAGATTAGATTATGTTAAACGGATACAAAAGGAAATGAGTAATGAACTGGATCTTAGAAATAGAGAGAGTTATATTCGATATAAAATGAATAAATATAAAATTAAACGTGAAGCAGAGAAAACTATTTTTAAAAAGAAATGGAAAGAAAAAGAAAAGTTAGAGATAGAGAAAATTGTAATAGATAACAGGAAAATTGTTTGGGAAAGTGAAATTATTAATGAATTTACTAATTATTATACTCATCTGTATAAGGATCCTGGTACTAATGATGATTTTTGGGAAGATTTTGCATAATATATTGTTCTTGTAAAAGATAGTAATAGTAGTATACTAAATAAAGAAATAACGATTAAGAGTGCGATCCAGGAACTTCATTCACGTAAGGCCCCAGGCTTAGATTGTATTTCGGCTGAGTTTTATAAATTTTTTAATGAACGTCTTGCATTTATACTTTTTAAATTATATAAGTATATTCAAATTTTAGTGACGACTTTTGTCGCGGTAAGATGTTTTTAATTAATGAGATGAAGGGTACGAGTTTTAGTATGGGAGATTTTAGACCTTTAACTCTTTTAAATGTTGATTATAAGCAGGGCCGGATTATCGAATAGGCAAAGTAGGCAAATGTCTAGGGCCCGTAATCCGGAGGGGCCCGGCTTCAGTGCAGAAGACTGCTCTGTTTCGAATTCGAAATTCGATAGGACAGAAAAGGCTGTATTTAACAATTCTTACTAAGCTCCGTTCGACTAGCCATTACCTAAAAAAAAAAAAAAAAGGTCAACAGCCACCCATGCGTCAGAAGTAATGTACGCCACGGGATCTCTCGCGCCATCTACAAATATTCCTACGGCCGCGTCTCGTGGTAGTACTGATGTATGGATGGTTATGATTTATTTTCTAAATCTACACCTATACGTCGCGACATCGCATATTCGATATAGCGTTCAAGTTGCTCGAGTGCGAATGTGAGGCTCTGGATAGGTCCGAACCTCACTGAAATTCGCGTTAAAATCATTTATTTTTAGGAAAAAGAATTCTTTTTTTAGAGGAAAAAAAATAGAAGTTAGAAATAGTTTTTCTTAAAGAAAACGACGCGAACTTTTAAACAATAGAACAATGGGGAAAGGTAGATCGTCTATCTCCGAGTGGGAATCGAATTAAACTTCGATTTTGACCTCTCCCGCGCCCCCGAAAGGTTTCGAATTGTCACCAGGTGACGAGAAGAGACCAATCGGAAAGCGGAATCGGAGGAAAACAGATAAAACCTGAGAATTCAAGGACGCGGGGGCTTCTTCTCCCGAAAGTTCCAAGTGACGGATCTATTGTTGTGTGTGTGTCTGGTGCCCATCTTCGTCTCCGTCTCCCGACCTCGGATCGACATCTTTCCATCAACGGAAGTCGACCGCATCGTCCTGGAGTCGCGGAGTCGTCGAGGGAACTGGCCATTCGCGACCTAGGGACACTCCTTCAAAATGAGACTATATCCGAAAGGAGAGGAAGACCCAGAGGCTGCTGCCGACCTTTTTTTTTTTTTTTTAGCTCTTTCCGCCCTGTGGGCACTAAGAGGGCCTCTTTTAGTAGGCCCATTATGGGTTCGGCCAGGCCCACAATGGGGCGACCGGGTGGTGAGGGACGGGGCCCGACATATCCAAACAGACCACCCCCGAAAAATTCCTGGGGATTATTCGACCCGTTCGGATTCGATCCCGGGTCCCCCAGAGCGGTAGGCTGCCACCTTGACCGCTCGGCCATCCGGCCGACCTAGAACTTCCAAGATCGCGGAAATCTTGTAAGCTTCTTTCGTGTCAAATAAACGGTTTCTTGTAACCGTAGAGTCTGTCTCAGTGCCGATCGCCCACATACGACCCTTCGGGACTGCTCGACCCTCTTGACATAGTCGGCACCCAGTCGGCAAACTCACACGAAGATATTACAATTCAATAGTGTTTTATAAAAGAGTTAAAAAGTTATGGGTGACACCACGATATCCGCACCGGGTGTCACCCATACTAGCTACGCTAATGTCACTTTATATAAGATTTGTTTAGATGCAACTTATTTAAATGGGGCCCCAATTTAAATTTTGTCTAGGGCCCGCTAGAGGCTTAATCCGGCGCTGATTATAAGGTATATAGCTATATTATTGCGCATAGATTAGAGGCGATGCTTAGAAACGTAATAACGAGTACTCAGCGCTGGTGTGAAACAGATGTATTCAAGATAACATAATGTTTTTAAAATTTATACAAGATTTGTACATTGAGAGGAAGGTTCCACTCTCCATCCTCTCAATTGATGTTCGGAAAGCGTTCGATACCGTAAATCGTAATATCTTGTGGAAAATTTTAGATCGCTATGCCCTCACTGATGACGAAATTAATCGTATTAAGTTACTCTACTATAAGCCTTGCACTGAGATAAATATTAATGGGAAGTCCTCAGATTTGGTGAATTGCGAAGCGGGTGTTCACAAGGGTGCTCGTCTTCGATGGCATTGTTCACTATTTATATAGATTTGATGTTAAAACGTATACAGGAGGATAGTCTGATAACCCCGATCTATATTCCAGGTCTTAGAGAGAAAGTCTGTTATGTCGCTCACGCAGACGATGTGAATTTCTTCGTAGTAGACAAACCTGCTTTAAACAGGATTTTTGAAGTGATTAACAGTTTGTAAATGTAAATTACATAATGTTTATGGTAATCTTGCTAGTGATATTGGGCAGGTGCAGACGGTGGACAATATTAAAATACTAGGAGTATGGTACGGCAAAGACAGTCAAAAATATAATTTGGATTTAATAGTAGAGAAAATTAAAGAGGCCATCGCTGAGTAGAGTATAAATTGGTTCTATCTTCCCGAAAGGGTTTTAATTGTTAATAAAATCATTATCGCGAAAATTTTATGCATTTTATATATTACTAATTTGAAATCAGAGGATATAAAGATTATTGAACGCTTGGCTTTTAATTATATTTGGCATAAAACTTATGAACCGGTTAAGAGAAAAAATTATGAAAAATGATTTTAATTTGGGGGGATGGGGAGTGAAGGATATAAAAGGACTCGAGTACTCGTTACAATTAAGTAATATGGTTAATAATTTAAAGAAACGTAATCATCCACTTACTTTTGTGATTGAACATATATTGGGGTCGATTAGTTGGAAATTTTCACTGATAAGAGGGACTCGACCTATATTAATAAATAATAATAAAAGCTATAAAAATTGGAGAAGATATTTACACTTAGCATTAGACAATAATGATTATATGTTAACTACCGATGATAAAATTAAACCGGTTTACTTTTACAAAATTATATATAAACAATGCTTAGATGTGAATATGTTACATAACACTTATGATTGGAATCAAATTTGGAATAATGTAAAGTCCCTTCCAGCGGAATGGCTAGAGGTCACTTGGCGCATTATTAAAGGAGTTGTAATGACTAAAGAATTTTTATATGTTCATTGTCGTATTTGCGATGATTAGTGCTCTCGATGTCATTGTACAGAGAGTATAATTCTAGTCTTCTATATGTGTCCTATTGCTATACAGGTATGGTCTTGGGTACAGAAAATCTGTAAAATGAGATTAAATTGGATAAATGTTGCTTACTATATCGACTTTGTAACTAGATATCGTACTCATTATATGGTAAATTGGTTGATTGGCCTGGTAAAAAAGATCCTGTGGAAAGCTCGATGTATGCTTACTTTCGAAGAGAAGAAGTGGAATGCTTCATTGATTGTACAAAAGATAGAAGATGGGATTGTAAAAATTTGTATTGATAGGGAATGTATGTTGGAGAGAGAATTTAATAGAAATTATACGGGGACAATTGAATTAATATGGAAAGAGATATTAACGGAATAATTGTTTTTTGTGATGATTGGTAATGTTTTATGTATTTGATAAATTTATATTTTTTTATGTTTTATTATTTTGATGTTTTTATAATGTAATTATTACTTTGCTCCTGTTGTCATTCCCTATTCTTTAGAATTGGTTTTAAATGGTTGTTGTACGATAGAACAGTATTGCGGTTGTTTGATGATGTAAGATAAGTGCATGTAATAGTAATCAACAAATGTTTTTCTGTGGCTAAAATCACCATGCGATTTACATTTCGTATTTATTATTTTTGCCTAAAAGTTAAGAAAATATTTGCATTCCTTAATTCTGAAGAAAACAACCATAAAAGAGGGCTTTTGGCCAAAAAGGAAAGTATAAGCAACAATGTTAAATTTTGTCCCAAACCTTAGTGACACCTTAAGAATACTGTCGATCATACCAATAACTGTAGCTAGTGGGGGAAAAGAGTTTCTCTAAATAAAAATTAATTAAAAACTTTTTACGTTTCGCTACCACGCAAAATAATCTTAATAGTTTAGCCATTTTGGCGATTGGCATGAAACTGCCGATCAAGAAAACTTAAAAGAGTTAATAAAAAAGTTTGCAGAACTAAAAGTGAGAAAAAAGTTTCTTTTGATTTTAGTATAGTTGATGTACTTTAGTTTTTATAGGATATACGTTTTTTGTTTGATTGTACAATAATACATTTTTATAATATCATTAAAAATGCATCTAGTTAACAATTTGTAGCTAGGTACTGGTATATTTTAATTTTTACTTTTTTGTATTACTTGATTGTTAATTTTATATTACATGTTTCTCTCTAAATAAATTTAAGGGGCGGCAATTTGTCTTTTTGTCCGAGGTGGCATAAATGCTTCAGCGGGCGCTGCGTTTAGGGCGCGGGAAAGGTCGGCTAGAGATGGTCTACCCAATACCATCTTTTAGACTCTGATCGCGTTTAATCGATGACTATGACACCCACGTTCCTTCTAATATTTTTCTAGTTTTGTTTTACTTTCTAAACTGCGTCTTAAGTTTTAAATATGTCCCTTTTTAAACTTTTTTTTTAATCTAAAATTTTGTTTTTCCCGTTATTCTTTATGAGCGTCGACGTCAAAGTCCGGTGTCGTCGACTCCACACTTATATGACGTGTTTCCTTTACCGTCGACCTTAACAAATTTTACATTTTTCTCTTTTTAGTGCTATTTCCGGGCCTCACATGAAGTGGTTAGCTGCTGGTGCAGTCGAAATGGTTCGCTTGCAGGCAAAGTTCGTGTTAAACGTGGTGTCTGCCACCAAGTGAAATGAGCTGATGGATGAAGTAAAAACTATTTTCGTCATTCCAAAGTTGTACCTGTACTGTAGTGTGCTAATGGCCCAATGGCATAAAGGTTGAAAAAAAAAAATCCTACTCGGATGTAATATACAGTGTATACCCGTGTTCCTCGCACCAAGCTGCTTTGTTTATTTAGCTTCGGTTGTCCTATCCTAAAACCTTCCGGTTATAGGGGAAAACAGAATGGTTTTAGGCTAAAACTTTTTTCGGTGAAACTTGTGGCGCGATGGGTAATAGCATCAGATTTACTCTAAATATATGACTACCCTAAACGTTACTCTGAGATGTTAAAATTATTCTAGAAACAACAGCACTGGTTGTGTGCATGCTCTGGCTGTTACATGCAGTATTGCCGCCTTTTCAAAATTACTGACCCGGGCATTTTAAAATTAGGATATTTACAAATAAAAAAATTAGGTTTTTTATTGTGAGAAGAAAATAAATATTTTTTTAAAAAATTAGAAGATAAACATGTACGTATTATATTATTAAAGTAATATTGATACAATAATCACATGTGGTATATCCAAAAATAATTAGTAACAGTCCGAAGTCGATATTAATTGCAAAAATAATACATTAAAGTAAGAATAATAAGTAATAACACATACCAACATTAATAATGTTAAGTTACAAAAAATACATTGTATCTGATACAATATATAATATAAATAGAAGGCGGATTCAATGTCATTTTACAGCCAAAACCAGTTTTAAACCAGTTAGGGACTTGTGTTGGAACAAACCTAATATTTGACAGAGATATTTGCAAGTTAGAATTTTAAAATAAGTACATTTTCTGTCACTCTTAGCCTAAGGATAAGTTTGGGTGGAGGTGTTAGTCTTTAATGGTTAAAATAAAATATTTAAAATAAATTTATTAAAATATTTGCATTTTATCATCATTCACAATTTATACGAAAACTGGACAAATTAATAATTAATCCAAACCATGAATTTAAAAACTGGCTTGTCCGGGTAAAATCCGGCCTGGTGGAAACACTAGTTGCATGCCAGCCAGAGCAAGTGCACAAGTAGTGATCCAAGCAAAATTGAAGTTGACAGTGGAACGTTACTGGTGTTGGTACAAGAAAGACCATTTATTTATAATTTTCGTCTGAAGGCTCCAGCTCGAAAATGATAGTGCACACTTTGAAAGTGATGATCGATAATGCAAGAAATGCATATGTAATATAATTTCATTGTACTGCAGGCCCCACAAAAGTATTAATAATAAAATAAGGAATGCAGAATTTTTAACAAAGAAAGTTTTTCTCATATTTCGTCCTTCAGTTTTCAAATTTTTGATCAGGTTTTATCATTTTACTCCATTAAACAATTAGCAAATTAGTAACAACTGAGTACTAGCTTTTTGTTTCAGACACATTGCCTAATCTGGTGTGATGCATAACTGTCAAATGCTTTAGACCAGGTGTGTCAAACTTATTTAAACAACGGGCCTTTAATACGACTGAAGATTCACGCGGGCCACATCACATTTACAAATTTTCTTAAAATTATAATTTGAAGTGAGAATGCATGAATATAAATAGGGCAATTAAAACACATTATGTAGTTCAGTGAATTCAACTCAACAATATATATTGCTATAGTATTGCTTTTATTTAAAAATTTATTTTATTTAATGTACTGTACATATTTATAAAACTAAAATTAATTGTTTCACCGGAAACTTGCCAGCGTTTACTTCCTCCTAATAGGGGAAAAAAGTGAAATCTACTCCGCACGCGGCGCTAGTATCGACGAGGTTGTAAACAGACTAAGCGATACGTTGTCGGTTGTAAAGTATCATTTGTTTTTTCTTTAAACGAAAATCTAATAAATATTTTAAGTTTCAAAAATGCCAAGTACGTGGTGCTGTGTACCACATTGTTCTAATATTGGTGGTCACAAGTTTCCAAAAAATCCAGCATTGCGAAAGAAATGGATTCACGCCGTTAAAAGAGCAAATTGGAAACCAACTTCATCCAGTCTCGTGTGTAAAAATCACTTCACACCTGATCAGTATAAGGAGATTAATATCTTTGGTAATCACATTATTTAAAGAATTATAATAACTGTACAATATTTTTTTCAAGCTATTAGCAATTAAGAAGCTTCAAACACCTCGCTTGAAAAATACTTGATGTTTACATCAAAAGTCTCTGTTTAGTTTTAATATCTAGGCGTGATAAGTTCTAACAGTAGAGGCTAGTTTTGAGCACTTACATAGCATTAATGCTAAGTTAACAAAGGATAAAAAATATATATAGTAGCATGAGATTTAAATGTTAATTCTTTATGCTGAATGAAAAATAAATAGATTTATTTTACTTTATTAGGAAACATCCCAGCAAAGAGACAACTGAAAGCTGATGCTGTACCAAATGTATTTTTTTGGTCTAAAAAAGATGCACCTTCGGTTGCGAGCAGACGAGCAAGAAGAGAAAACCGTGAATGCAAAGTTCAAGATAATCATGATGCATGCTATATAATGGATACTGGTACATTAGAAATAGGAGAAGTAATAATAGATGAGGAGGAGGAAAAGGCTACTTGTCCTATTGAAAATAATGTGACAAGCACTATGGTCTGTGTAACTACACAGACCCATACTTTTGAAAGTCCCAATATCAGTTGAAAGATTTGAGTTTGACAACAATGCTATACATTACTATACTGGGTTAGAGAACTACAATTCTTTCAATTTTGTACTACAAAGTTTGGGACCAGCAGCATACAGCTTAAAATATTACAAGTTTCAGGTTGTAACACTTGTAGTGCCAAACCAGTTGTTCTTGATTGAATACAGCAAATTTTGAGTTGAGTAGGATGTTTAGTGTATCTGAAGAAACAGTACGAAACGTTTTCATTACTTGGATCAATTTCACGTATTTACAATGGCGAGAGTTGGATATATGGAGTGAAAGATCTCTTGTTGATATATACATGCCTAGAGATTTTAAAATGAAATTTCCAAATACTAGAGTTACCATTGATTCTCTAGAACGCAAAATAAGCAAACCAAAAAATCCTGTTGCACAGCAGGCTACATGGTCATTATATAAAAATGACAACACATTAAAAGCAGTTGTAGGTTGCACACTAGGTGGTCTAGTAAGTTTTGTTTCAGAAGCGTATGGTGGTTCTGCAAGTGATCGACAGATTGCAGAAAGGTCTTCACTGTGTAAAATAACAGAGGCAAAAGACTGTGTAATGGCTGATAGAGGTTTTAACATTCAGGACTTGCTAATTACTAAAGATGTTGTGGTAAATACACCCACTTTTATGAGAGGAAAAGCACAGCTGAGCAGCAGTTTGTTATCTCGAGACAGAAAAATATCTAGTAAAAAAATACATATTGAACGTATTATAGGAATGGCTCATACATATAAGATTTTGAGGCAACACATGCATCCGACAGTAACCAAACTTGGCAGTGAAATTATATTTATATGTTTTATGTTATGCAATTTTAGACCATGCATTGTTGGCAGAGATGCTTAATTTGTTTCACTGTTAGTCTAGCTCTCTAATTCTGTATATAATTTTTTTTCATTCTAGACCCTAGCCTAATTTAAGTTTTCCATTTATAGTATTTTTAAATTTTTGTCTGCTTATAAATTCTAAGATTAAGAATGTATACTAGCATACACAGTAAGGTCTTCATTATGGAACTTCAATTCAAAGTAATATAGTGGTTTTAAAATTTGTACTATAGTTGAATAAGTGTTTGTAAATTTGTAAGCTAATAAAAAAATTTTAATCTTTAAAACAAAATCTCTTTTTATTATTTAAAAAATTCACCATCTAGAAAAATATTACATAAACTCAGATTGTAAAATAAAAATAACAATTAGCTCAATTATTTTATAAACTTAATGTTTATAGAACATCTTTTTTAAAAGAGCTGGCTTAAAATGCTCATGGAAAAACATAATTAGTGTTTCAGTCATGTCTGCAATGAATTTATCATCTCTTGGAATGATACAAACTTTGAAGTCACTTTTTGTGTAAATAAACAGGTGAGCAACTTGTCTATTTGTCACTGCTAATTGACCTTGGATTTGATAAAAATAATCATGATTCCATTTTAAAGTAATTTTGTCATCAGTACATTCCAAATATGGTACATTTTGCACATTCACAGGAAGTTTAAAACTGGAGTAAGGACATTTAACTTCTAATATTTTATCATCATCCACTAGCCCATCTGGACTTGCAGCTAAGAATGGGTATTTTGGATGAAGAAACATGCCATATTCTTTCACAGGAGTATTTTCAAAAGAAGAATATGCTTAAATTGCTTCTTTTTCATACCTTAAGCCATGAGAAATTGCCTTACTTTTTATTGGCCTACTTGCCAGTAACAAGTCACACAATTTTAGTCTGTCTGCTGATTTTAATTTACAAACTTTTCCAAAGTTTGAAGATGTCAAACGCGACAAACCTTCTTCCAAACTGCACTTTTTCGTTGTAATCGGGTCTCTTTTTCCAAATGTTCTATGTACTCCCTACTTGCTTCAGTTACATGTAAAGCTTTTAAAAACATTTCGGACATTGTGCTTTTGCAATAATCATGATCTGACTCTGAAGCCCTCATGTTTGCTGGTTGCCTTAATTTCAATATTGGTATTGTACAACCACTTTGCATGTTCATTGCCAAATTAATAACAAAGTTTGTATAATCAGAGATTGAACTGCCAGATGGTCTGGGGTCAAATTTCATGTCTTCCAATCGTTTCCTTTTCATTCCTTTCTTCTTAAATAAATGAAATGGAAGCTCACTAGCCTTAATTGGGGAACCTTTATGTTGGCAGGTAGGCTGATGGAATGTTTGCAGAACCTGTGTGCATGTTTTGTGACACTTATAATTGCCTGTTCTTCCATATTCTTCTATTGCCAATAGTGTTACACATACATGTTTGCAATATGCTTTAGGCCCTTTACCTGCCGTACATTCATATATTCATCTGTAATTACTAAATCTGTATAATATGTGTTCCCCTTGGTTAATTCAGATTTTAAATTACCTTTAAAATATGAAAAATTTTTTTCTTTTGTTCCTCTTATTATTAATAAGAATTCATTAAAATACATCTGCACAGCAGACAGTGGCATTCTTTGATCTGACATCTCCATGTAGGCATCAATTGTCTCTATAGTCAAAACTGGTATTTGTAAACTTGGAGAGAGATCCTTATATTCAGATGAATCAGGAAGTTTGAGTTCAGGAGAGCTATCACAGGATATAGAAAAATTATGAGTTTCCTGATTCCTCTCATATGCCAGTAACCTGAAAATTATTGTAAACAAGTTTAATAACTAGTTAACATATGATCACCAATATTTTATTTAGTTTTTTCTGTCTCATTGACAGGAAAGGCAAAAATTATTATATATTATATTCTTACCTTAATATATTACCTTAATAATAAAATAAACAGTATAAGGTAACTGAACAGTATTGACAAGCACCTAAATATGGCATATATATAGTGTATGCCAGATTTAGTAAAAGAAAATAGGCAAAAATTCACTTGTACAAAAAGTTTATTGGTGAAGAAATTAGTCTTATTGCATTAAATTATTGAAACAAGAAGATTTGTGACCAATAAAAAAGACATTTTGATTATATTTATTTTAAATACTCCAAATATTGTTTTCTCTTGGTAAAATATTAAGATATATATCTCTTATATTGTCTTAGAACTTCATAGAAAGTAGTTTTGTTTGTGTTGATTGTTGTTCTAAATTACAGTGATAACCTATTGGTACTGTTAATATTTCAGATACTGATATAAATTGGTTATAATATATCAGGCTCAGTACATGACCATATTCCAAAGGAAAAAAAATTTATTTTGAAGTTTTGACCTTATGTATTGGTTAGACAAATGTGAAAGGAATCAATGACAGCTTTACTGATCTTTAAATGTTTTTATCAACGAAAAATGTGCATTTTCTGAAATCTTATCCTTAAAACTTTCATTTACTGGTAAGTTACCTTAGCATGTAATAGTTATAAGGACTTGAAATTATAAATGTAATAATTAACGATAAAAATGTAGATGTAGATTATTTTAACTTACCTTTCTATTAAATCGGCTTTTCTACCAGCTAACTTCGCATTGTACTTTTTTAATTCTTCCTTTAATTGTACCGTTGTTAACCTTCCTAAAAAATATTTTCGTTCTTCCATTATTATAAAGTAAGCTATCCTTCGAACGGAACAGCTTGTTTACAACCGTATCGATATGCGCGACACCTATGTCACGTGATCACTTTTTTCCCCCTATAGTTTTCCAACATCTGGATTCAAAGACTGAGAACAATCAATCTTCATTATGACAGATAGATGTTTATCAGTGTTGGACGAGAGAGATGGCATAGAGACAAGACTATGAATGATTAAGACGACCGAATGTTAACATTAACAAAGAAAAGGTTTATTAGCCATCCGAGAGCAGCAGAAGAAGTGTACAAGCGTTTATATAATAGTCGTGAGTTATGCCACCCTTTTGACACCTGACCAGAGTACACATACTTTTTTAGTAAGTGTAGGGTGATAAGAATTCCACGAAACTTAACACAAACAATATTCGCTACAATCAGCAAATAATAGTTCTAAATATTAGATTTCAACTAATAATTTAAAAAAGTTTTAAAGCAGAATATTTTACAGTTTGTACAATTTTAATTGTCTGATACACATATCAGACACGACGAAGCGCAAGCTCCCATCGTCTTTTTGACTAATCGTGACTAAAACTATCTCAGACAAGATGACTGATCCAGTGTGTGGCGTCCCTTTCAATACGATGGAGACACCATCGTTTTACTCTGTTTCAGGCGGTTTTGTCTTGTCTCAACGTGACTAAGACTCTGTTGTGTGATTCAGTGTGATGCCGGCATAATGATTAGTTCATTGAATCTCGCTTTCGTTCACTAAATTATCAATGAGATGAAATTGCTAGATTTATACTGGCAGTTAATTACAACATTGAATAATATAATATAAAATTTTTACTATAAAAATTTGATTAGAATATATATATATATTTCCAAAAGAAAGTTGTTTACAGTTAATCCAGTTACAAACACAACTTATACATTTTTTTAATGAATATGCCCAATTTTTTATGAATATAATCAAGTACTTTATCACGATAAATGTTGCACACATTACAAATTTCAAATGTAAAAATTAAACTTCTAGAATCTGCATAAAACTTTAAAATATATAGTAGGCCTACTAAAATTTGTAAATTTAAGACACGTCCCTTAAAAATTGTCTCGTATTTCTAATAAATTTCAAAATATTTATTATATCAAATAAACTAAAATTTTAAATTTTTCCATTAAGAATAGTTTTTAGTAAATTATTTTACAAACAACAAATTGAAAAATCATTTGACTTCTAAACAGATAAAGATCGATTTATTGAAACGACAATATTTTCATAACTGGGACAATGGGTGGGGGGAGTAAAAATTTCAAGAAAAATGCAGACAATTCCTTATAATTACATTGAATATATATTAATATAAATTTCATTTCAACTATTTAATGAATTAAATTGATGGAAATTTAAGAACCAAGATATCTCCTGGCATTTTCCATTAATGTTTTCATAAAATTTTGAATCATAGATTGCCATGCTTCCATTCCCATTGCATTTCCTCCCATCATGTTTCCACTCCTCTGTCGTGCGTTGGGATTTCCACCACTTGGCATACCTCCTGCACCTGGGTCACCTCCTGCACCTGGCCCGCCTCCTCCTCCTCCTCCACCTGGCCCGCTTCCGCCTCCTCCTCCACCTCCTCCTAGTCCGGGTCCACCAAAAATGAACATACCACAGCGTTTAATCCTATAAATTTTTCTTCCCTCAACAGGAATGTCTGTAAATTGCATAATCAAAGTTAATTTATTATACTATAACTTAGAACATTTTAGAAACAAAACGTCATAAAAATATTTAACAGAAAAATTAACATAGATAAAATAGTTGACATTATAGAAGGTTTACAAATCGTATATAGCGATAATGGATTTCAAATCATCGCCAGAACAACGACTCCACTCAAAATAAACTAAGATCAAGATTAGCTAAATCTATTAACATTTTCAATATTTACGACTATAATATATGAATATACATTTTGATTGGAAATGAGATTTGAATTAAAATTTGTCGTTAACAAGTCTCTACCTAACTTATTAACCTATACTTAATCTATTTTCTAATGAGATTTCATCTAGAGAACAATTGATTTTAATCGTATATTAATAGAGTGACTTGCTTTATTAAATAAAACAATCTTCCAAGTATAATCATGATTATATATACTAAGATTTATATTTTAGATGCTTAGATTATTAATATTCAAAAATATTAAGAAATTAGTAATTTAGATTAATAAATGGAATTATGTGACTAAACTTTTTCTATTGCTTTCTATTAAACTTATGATATTACAATTTCATTATAAACGTAATTTAAACACATACCATTATCTCCAAAAACTGTAGTTAATACAGTTAAGCTTATCAGACTGTACAGAATTATTTGCCCCATTTTTCCTGCCGCATTACTGAATTTTGGCCTTAAATATTCGGTTTAATTTTCGTGATCACATATTTAATTTACACAGGTGAATGTTTTTACGATATTTTCTTCCTCGTTCTCTTTATAAACCGTCTTTTCAAGGAAATAAGCGTTGCCTAAATTCAAGGCTGTAATTTTGAAATCAGTACAATAAGATCATTTAAATTATACCGCGCGAATAGGAATTATAGAGATTTAACAAGAAAAATATCAACTTCTGAATAGTTTTATAAAAAAGGATTGTTTAACAACATTTTAATTGTAGATATAAAAATAATAATATTAAAATGTAATTTAAGTAATATTTTATATTTTTCGCCAGTAATAATTAATGTAATAATTTTTGTGAAGTTTTTATTTCGTTAATTCTAATATAGAAAGAATAAAGCAAACACAAATGCAGGATTTTTGTATTAAATAAATACAGTTTAATTGTAACTACATTCTAAAAATCCTAAAATTCCAAAAATTAAAACATTTACAATGCTTGATGTATCAGTAGACTTATAGTTTAATTTCTAATAAAAGTATATTTTGCGTAATATATAAAAGATAAATTGTTTTTGTCTGTAAAAAAAGAATTATACGTTAATAAATTGGAACAAATTTATGTTAAAAAATATTCAGTTATTAATTTAAAACAAGAGACGAATGGGAAAAGAGTATATAAGCCGAATGCATTAGTATAGTGTTTATTCATTAAATTAATGTTAAATTCTTATAAATTAAATTTTAATAAATAAACGAAGGGATATTTTATTGATAAATAACATTGAATCGAAAATTTTGTGAATGATTTGAAAAGCAAAAATTCATAGCAAGAAAAATATAAAGACCTTGGAGAAACTATTAGGCCGGATTTCAACTTTCATGTAATGTTTCTCAAATAACCAATCACGTATACTGTAATATACAATGGAGTTTTATTGGTTATTTTAAGAAAATTTTGATATTCTATGCGTATATCATGTGCAAATGTAAATCCAGCTGCCAGACTAGAAACTCGATTTGCAAACAATATCACGAACCTGAAATAGTTCATGGAGATCGCTATAATATTTTTATTTTTACGGATACATTTCAAATGAATAAATAATATACAAGAAAAAATTACATTATTATAATTTAAAATATATTATTAAGTTTATTGCTAAAATAAATAAGCATTATTTGAATTATTATATAGAGCAGCGTTTTCTCAGATAACCCTACAGCACCAATACATAATATATATGCAAATGTTTATAAATACATGCACAGTGCATTAAATTAAGTCACGATTACTATATTTTAAAACCCCAAATTGAGGACATGCCAATAAACTCAGAGCTTAGAGTTAAACATGAAGTACTGAAAGCATTTTTCTTCACTTTTCCGGTTGTTTTGTATAAGTTACATATCAAAGAAAAGTATGGGAATCGTGTCAAATTTGACCCTTCGAGTATTTTGCAAATCTTCACGTTTTGAGCCCTCGAATCCAAATAAAAAATAAAAAGAAACAGCAAAAATTCTGTGAATATGTATGTGTGTGTGGGAGGATATGTTGGCATCTATTTTGATTAATATCTCAGAATGGGATAAAGGTAAAGAAACGAAATTTGGCATAGTGGCTTGTATATGAGGGGTATTAATGCTATTAAATTTTGGTGGTAAAAGGTCGAGAGGGTAGGGAGATAGAGTGGGGGTCATGTATCTCGAGAAGGGTAGGACTTAATGAAGATTTTATTCGTTATTAACATTTACACGCTTTTATAAAACTTATCCTAATCTCAAAATTAAGCCTTTTGCCATTTTATAGTAATTAAAAATATAAAAATTTTTATAACAAAATTTGATAACAGATGACACCACACACAATTTTATTTTCGGTTAATAATATAAATGATTTTTTAAATAAAAATTCATAACAGCCGGGAAAATTACTCAACTCTCGTTGCTAAATTTTTTATCTTTCAATTTATTATAGCTTAAACAATTTTAAAACAATACAAAATTAAAATAATATTCCATTCTCAATAAATTAATATATACAGTGAAACCCTAGTTATTACTATTTCCATCAACACACTTCTCGAGTTGCTGATGGTACTAAAATTCCAATTATTGCTCTGAAACTTCAAGTTATTGCTGTTTTCACTTAGTCTTTTTCTAGATCAAAATATGAAATCCTGGATTCTTCGTTTTCTGTTAACTTTGCTCTAATATTTTAAATTACATACTTAAAATTTTATTCTATCTTCAATTAACTAATCGATAAATAAACTTCGGTTTTAAGTCCTGTTAATCAAAATATTGCAACTTATTTCATAATTGCTATAAGAAATTAATTAAACGATTTATTTTAACTTCAATTTCTTGCAACTGAAACATGAAACGTTTACATAAGAAATCAATACTAAAACTAAAAATTTACAGGAAGTGTGGAATTTAAGTGAAAAGATAAATGAAGTCACGTAATTTTTCACCTGCAAAGAACTAATAAGGAACTAAGAACAGCATACAAATACAAGAACAAACGTGGTTGCGATGTAAAATATGAAAAGAAAAGCATTCGTTGTTCTGGTCGTAGTCTGTATTGTTGTAATAGCTTTATGCCCTGAAGGTATGAATCTATAAATATTTTATAATTAATACACATTTTTAAAATTTAATTTTACTAAAATTTGGTATTTCGGATTTTTAAAAGCAAAATATATAAAAGTTATTGCCATTTTACTGAATTAATGATTGATTGTTTTGTAAATGGGAGGCATTATCTCATTAAAGCTCTACGTCAAGGCATAGTTTTACTAAATAAAATAAAATATATTTATTGAAATTCTTATTTTTCGTTTTACTTTATTTTATTTTGAATAATTGATATTATTAGTTGTTGTTATAATTATTTGCAATAGAATCGTCAGAACAAGCGATTGAAAATGTGAATCATCGTCGAGTCAAGCGCTGTTGGGGAGGAGGTGGAGGAGGTGGAGGAGGTGCTGGCGGCGGCGGCGATGGTGGTGGTGGTGGTGGTGGTGGTGAACCTCCCGACTATCCCGAAGGAGGTGAAGGGGCAAGAAAAAGAAGAGCGAGAGGAAGAAGAGGAAGAAGAGGAAGAAAAGGAAGCATGAAGAGAGGAGGAAGAAGAAAAAGCAGTAAGAAAAGAAGTAACTAAAGCAAGAATGGAAAAATTGGTCCAGCTAATCCAAACAATAATTAGGCCTGTAGCACAATTATAACATAAAAATTGAATCTATGGAATCTATATGTATTTTTCAATAAATATAAAAATAAAGACTTGATGCAGCACCTATTTGTAAATTTAATATATTTTGTTAAATCAATTATATTAAAATGTAATAAATAATCATATATTAACTTAGCTAACAAATACGTTATACACTCATAATAAAAGAAAATTGTTTGTTCTGAATGATACACAATCCAACCTCTGAATAGCGACTACTGACAGGAACATAAAAAAGGGGGAACCGTTGTTGGAAAGTGAGCTGAAAATTGAAGAGATAATTTTAAGAATTATTCAAATTCTTCTTAAATTTACCTAAAACGGACCTAGTCCTTGGTCCTAAATTTTTTAACTATAACTGCTGGCATAAAGCCTGTTTCTTCTTTACATATTTTAACGTAAGTCGTAGTATACGATATTGTGTTTTTAGGAGTTCTCGGCACGTTCGAGAAGGATCTTTCTTTATGCAATTCTCTTTTTACATTTCTCTACAATGTTAAACTTAGTTAGTCCTTGATATTCTTAAGAAACAATTTATTTTTTACGTTTGAAAAGCTCGAAGCCAAATTAGCTATCTTATTGATAATGACTAATTTTATACACTGCGTCATTTTAAGGGCAGCTTGTTGAGAGATGAAAAATAAAATTTGCAATGGCAGAGGTTGGGAGTGACCGTTGTTTGGAGGTTATTTTATATGCATTTTTGATCTAATAAAAAAGAAAATTCCTGAAAAAATAGACAGCATAGCCTTCAATAACGGCCAACGTTTAAGGTGGCCATTAATGGAGGTTCGAATGTATTTCATAAATATAAAAAAATTAATAATTATGACGAAAGAATTAAGTTAAGCCAAAAATTTTAAGAATTATACTTTAAAATTGTTCAAAAATAAGAAACATACAGGTATGCAAATCCTGAAGTAAATGTATGAAATGTTAAAGCCACCTGCCTAGAACAAACGGATTTTAGTATAAAAGTTGAAGTACAAAATAAGATTCTTCATTACATGCTTGACTTGAAATGACTGAACGAATACTTCTCCTTTTGATCTTATTGAATATTGTTTCAATAGTATTTACTAATGAAGGTATTTAAATTATATATCTTATTTGTTTAATTTATAATTTTTTGTAAAATAATTGTTTAAAAATTGATACTATTTTGATTAAGTTATTATTCATGTTTAAATAATAATATTTAAAATCATTTACTTTAAAAATAGGCCTGAGTAGTTAAACGTACTGTACTTTTTTTTACTATTATAGCTAAAAGACTTGGTCAATAGAAAGTAGAAACTCTAATTATAGTATTCTGCACTTTTTAAATTTAATTTAAAAATTATATATATATAACTTTCTTTTTCAAACACTTTTATTTAAATTACTTTGTATGCCCTAAAATCTTGCAACTAAAATTTGGAAAGTTTAAGCCTTAGAAGATAGAAGGCTGAAACTTTGAGGACATACCTATATCCGTTAACAATGAATTTTAATATTTCAGGTGGTAGTCTATCTCCACCATCCTCCCCACCCTGGAACCTGATAAACATAACTAAATGTAGAATTTAATCATGATGTGTGCGTGTAAATGCACTGTAGTGATGTATATGGTGGAGTGAGGCCATTCATACCTCACGCTCTCGAAAAATACGATCAAATAAAAGCTTTTTTTGTTTTACTTTTATAAATATATTAAAATTATAATTTAATTAAGCTGATTCAATAAGAAAAACAAAGTAATTTATCTTTAAACTTATAAATTAACCTTTTATTTTCTAGAAATTTTTAAATTTTGTATTTGAAACATTTTATTTCTAATTTAATTTGACTTTATCAGTTTGAATTCTTGATTAATTTCGATCTTCTGTTAATTCTTCTCTGGTGTGCAACGTATTTACTTAGATATCTATACATTAATATATATTCAGTTACATAGATTATAACGATAAAAGTCACTATCACTACCTAAAATCCAGTATGTATAGGAATATAATTACATAATCAATTGTTTAAGTGTTGGCTGCTTGAGTTTTTAAGTTCAATTAATTCACTAACAATTATTTAAAAATTTGTCACACTAATCTTAACATTATATAAATTACAACTTTATCATGTATCTGATTAATTTAATTTGCAAACAAATTCAACGAAGCATAAAGCTTTGTTACATTTGTTCGCTCCAAAGCTATTATGGTTTTTTTTTTTTTTTGGATATTCGAGAAAAATGGGCAAAAAGTTGTAGTTTAATTAGCAATTTCGTCTGAACTTTTTGAAAATGATTTACAATTTGATAGATAATAAACACACATTTAGTATAAAAACATATCGGGACGTCCCTACTCACGGGTATGCAGCCGTGTGAAGACGCTCATTGTTGTCCTCATAAGCAAAGTTTGTCCATCTCTAAACTTTCCATACCATTCCCTCAATCATTCTTTACTCTTTACATTAAATTTAAACCTTACACTACTCGGAATTTCGCTCCAAACTAATTAATTTAGAAAATACATCATGCAGGTATATCTTGTAATATTATCCATATAGATTATTAATCAAACAAGACATTGCATGCTCTTTATAATCTAATTTATCATGTAGCTTCCTTTAAATCCGATGGCATCGTTTGATTACTGTTATATGTTGGTTTGGTTTTTATATATAATTAATTTTAAAATGAATGCTATTGATTTGTATTAAGTATTAATGTATTTTTTTTAGTGATGTAACGAATATTCGGTTACTACCTGGTATTCGGCCTATTCGGCCTATTTTTCACTATTCGGCCGAATACCGAATATTCAAATCACTATTCGGCCGAATACCGAATATTTAATCACTATTCGGCCGAATACCGAATACCTAAAAACAGGAGTAAGAAATAACAAAAACACAGTAAATTAATCATTTTGGTAACTTTTATTAATGCTGAACATTAAACTATAATTATTAAAGTTAATAAGAAATAGCATCTAACTCTAGTATTAAATTATTTCGTAATTAAATAATATTATAGCCTTTATCTAGTCCGATATCTTATGGCATTGATGACGTGTAGGTTAGAATGTATCGGGCATTAATGTTATTGTTTAGTTAATTATGTTATATTCGTATTCGCGTATATTTTAATATGTTTTACGATATTTTAAAATGATTTACAAAACATTTTATTGAAACTTATCGTATTTAATGAAGGAATTATTTATCTATTTCTAGAAGATGAGTAACTAATATATAATTTATTTTATATATAAAGCAAAGAATGAGCATTTCACATTATATGCAAAAGGTAACATTTGAAATCATGTTAATTTTAAAAATATTGACAAAAACAATAGCAACAAAATATCACAAAACTTCACAAATAGAAACCCCCAATAATATATTTGAACTGTTCCACAACTGGGGAGAAACTAGACCATACACAGTATGTATCCACTAAAATATATCCTTAGGGTACTATTCAGTCTACAAATACATAGTAAAAACAAAATTTTAGTGATTAATTAAAGAGTTAAAAAGATCGATTGCAAATAAAATAACTTATAAGTTATAACTTACATCTAAATACCAACAACTACCGAATCATATCGGGCTATTTACGGCTATTACATAAATTATAAACCAATTTGGCACTAGAGGTAGACGTTAGGCTTCATCTCATATTAACTTTAATAATTATAATTTAATTAATTAATTTAAATAATTCAGACCTACTGGAAGAAAAAATCGTAGTGACAGCAGGCCAATAGAGAGCAGGGTGCGCGATCCTTGCCATAATGCGGTTTGCGTGCCAATTTTCGTACGTGCGTTAATCAAGCCGAATAGTTTGGCCGAATATTCGGCTATTCAGCCACGCTCCTAGCCGAATATTCGGTATTCGGCTGAGGCTGAATATACTATTCGTTACATCACTAATTTTTTTCCTATACATGAAAAAAAAACATAAAAAATTTTTATTATTAAAGTAATATTTTTATATATACGACTAGCGCAAATATATTTATATAAATGTATATATTTCCTTATAGACGAAGTGCCGAAATCTATTCAAAATGTAGAACTTTTTCGAGTTAAAAGATACTATGGACCACCACCTGAAGAGCCACCACCCGAAGAACCACCACCCGAAGAAGCACGCAGAAGGCGAAACCGCAGAAGAAGAGCTAGAAACAGAAAAAGAAAGGGGAGAAAAAATACCCGAAAAGGATAAAATAAAAAAATGAGATCAGATGGACCTAACAAAATTGAATCAGAATTTAATTATATGAAATATTTGGAAATTGTAATTTATAAATCATAGAAAAATTCAGATATTTTTGTTATTTTATAAAGTAATACGGGAAATGATAATCTGTTTGTTATTTAAATTGTGTTTAAATTCATTTGTAAATTTAATTAAATTTATTAAACCAAAATTTGTTAAAATTAATTACTCGTATTACTAACAAAAGTATGGATTGTAAGAACTCATCTGTATGTATGAAATTTTCTCAAAATATTTTACTGTAAAAGTGGAAAAATTTAAAGATTTTATTATTTACAACTTAAGTTATATACAACATAGGAAAGTATATTAAATGTTTTAGTTCTGTCATTAAAATTAGAGTTTGCAACCGCTGTAACTGCAGAAAAATTTTAATTATTTTTTCCCTTTTAAACATTTTTGACCGCTGATGAATGAGGCTCGATGGGCGAGGCAACCAGACAACCGTCTCAAGTGGTTGCCTCGTTGCCTCGCACGTCATCCGTCACGTCAGAAATTCTGAGAATTACGTCAAATTTCGTTATTAAATAATAAAATATAATAAGAAAAATTAATATTTCAAAAGTTTCATGCAACATTATTAACCATTTAATCTTTGAAAAGTTCAGTTTGAAAAGTTATTGTCTAATTGGAATTAGACAATAGACAATAAGAAATTTTAGAAGTTGATCTTCGTATGCTATAATTTGCTTGCTTCATTCCTAAGTTTCTTTTAATTGAAATGTTTAAATTGTGTTAAATATATTATAAATATTTATATATGCAGACAGTTGATTGTGATAATATTACGGGAATATTGTTTATATACAGGAAATCGTAATTAATTCGAACTCAGTTAGTTAGAAATACGGCTACTTCGAAATTCGAAGTGAATGCATATGTTAAGGAGTGCTAATTTAAAAACAATTAACTTTAGATATATATTTATAAACACAGTCATTTCGGTAAAGAAAACATTTTTTTTTTTTCTTAAAGAAACTCTTTCAGTTCTTTGGACTGTAACAGGGTCCCTTGTGGCCGAGTAGACTCCGTCTCCACTCGTAGCGGTGGCGACCAGACCCTAAACACTGGGAATTCGGTCGTAGGTTCACGCCGCGCTCGGACGGGCTGGCAGCATGGAGTTTTTTTGGGTTTTCTCCATGTCCATCACCTGAATAGGGGCCAGCTTCCCATAAAAGTCCTCCCGGAAAAGCATTCTATCTCCCCTCGCGTACGTTTAGGCCGGCTCTTCGGTCGCCTAGCGATCAACCTCATGTCTCTCGGAGTAAAGGGCAAAATCAACCAATAAACTCCATATTGAACCTCTCAGCAAGTTGAGAAGACAAAAGAGGGTCTTTTTTAGCAAGACTATCTATGATGGATAGATTTGGCAAGGGATCTGGGATCCAGCCTAGGCAAACAATTCCAAGAACTTTCATGGGATTCGGATGTCGGATTCTGTTCCTAATCACCCGCCGGCCTTATTATAGGCCTGGCCGAGACCGTGAATGGGAATGGAAAAAATCCTATATCCACGGGGCGAAGAGAATCTAAAATAAAAATGCATGCTAAAGTGAAAGTGACGAATTTCAATTAATTCTAAATTCTAGAAATAGAAAATTGATATATTTATCTCATATAATTTCTAACATTATATTATTATAATTATTAACTTCTAATACTTTATGAAATTTTTAAATTGGAATGAAAGAAGTAAAATAAATAATAAGAATATCCTAAAAATAACAAATACAATTTTTACAGGTGGCGTTCCAATCGTTATATATAAATTAGCTTCCATTGTTCCGAGCTATATTTTGAATCAACGTGGTTGTTGTCGGTAAGTATAATCCACGTTCATCCAATTTATATAGAACTTTAGCATTTTGATAGTTACATTTAAAACATCTTCAAGCTTCAGAAAACTGATTCAAAACTATATGACGGAAAAAAGATTGAATTTTTGTAAATTATGCGACTTTTGCTGTTTTGTTTGTTGTTTTAAACTGTGATGTTGAAACCAATTCCCATTAATGCGAATTGGTGGTAAAACCGCCAAAACCGATCAGTGACTGGTAATAGTTAATGTTTTTATATAAAGATTAAGTTCAGTTTTTATTTTAGACAAAGGACTGGGTAAAAATATTTATATACATGGTATCAGGAGAAAAGGTAAAGTTGAGTTCACATTGGTGCATGTGTTTTCTATAAAACTCCTTTATTTAGCAGCTGGAGAGTGCTTTTAAGCAATTTTTTTCTTAGGGAACACTTCTATACCTCAGCTACTCAGTATTGTTTGGATCTTTGTATATAATTTTTTGTACAAATAAGAATGTGTAGTTAAATGAGACAGAATTGTTGCAGAGACTAAAATATTGGAGACAACCAAGAAAATTGATATTTCATAAAAATCAATTACTTATTGTAGTCATTTACAATAGGTGTGTATTTTCCATTTCTAATAAATCTGAAGACTTATGTTTAAATAAAAGATGATGGAAAATTGCATTCCTAATTCTGATCATGCTGCTGATTGCAAAATTTGAAAAAATTTTATTTATCTGGCAATTGGGGGACAAAAGGTTGCTCGTTGAAAAAAAGTATTGCAACGCAAATTGATCTTTGCCCAATACAATTTTACTATTTTGGCAAAAAAAAGGGGGGATACTATAGATTACCACCTATGAAATTTCGGGTCTTTGAGTATATATCTGAACTCAGGAGACTGAGACGAGTTCAACGGCACCCTACTTTTGGACCATAGACGAAAAATAATAAACTTATCATACTTTTTTCCAGCAATCGCATGATGATAGGGAGTCACGTCGCTCTCTCTGCTAAGTCGGCTTCGCTATCGCAATCAGGAGTTGCATCGCTTGCCGTTAAAATTGCCTTTAGTAGATGTCCCCCCCCCTTTTTTACTTTGTTCAAGAACTACCGTGAATCAATAACTAGTGACGTTTAGCACATGGCGGCCTGTCGGTGACTCCCCTCCGGGAGGTCAGTCGGGAGCATAAACAGTGGGAACGGCCGCCATGTTCGCTGCCATAAGTAACATTAACCAAAATGGCGATCACGCAATAATCGGAAGTTGCGTTGCTCTCCGCTCTCGTATCGCGTGTTTAACCCTACTGGAAATGACCGTAGTCAGACGTCATGGTTTGCAGACTTTACCACAAGATGGCAGTACTAGCAACTATGGTGCCGTCTTCATGAGAGCATTAAAAAAGTATGGTAACTTAAAAAGCATGATAATTTTTTTATTTTTCATCTGTCCAAAAATAGGGTACCGTTGAACTCGTCTCGGTCCCCTGAGTTCAAATATATAATCAAAGTCCTGAAATTCCATAGGTGGTAATCTATAGTACACCCAAACAAAGTTGCTTGAGAAACTCCATCATAAAAACTGTCTTTATATTGTTGAGTGTTCATTTGTTTCTGGTTGGTACAAAATGTCACAGTAAGCAAAAAAATAACCTGGCGAATAACTTTATTTTGGCAAATAAATGTGTTTGATGAATGGAATGCCTATTATAAAAATGTCAAGGTAATCTCTGGAAAACCAGCTTAAAAAATTTTCATATATCACAATCTTCATTCGGGGTACATACAAGAAAGACATTGGCTGTACCCAGTGTTTAGCCAGCAGAAGAGGGTAAGGGAAGGGAGAGGAGATATACAGTAGAGAAAGGCATACATAAGGCTACAGTACCCTCTGATTGTGGTTTTAAGGCTGCAAAGCCATAGGCCCCCCGAAGGGTCTAAAAGAAAACCCGTGTAGTGAACACCAACATAATTGGCCTTGAAATGCTTAAATCTGGCTCTGTCTACACAAAATTATTGGCATTTTAAACTTTAAGGAAAAATCCTTTAAACTTGTTTATATAAAGCTGGACAATTGGAAAACTTTTCCCGTCCTTCACAGTCGAATCACACTTTCTGTTGGTTGTGTTTGAGCTCTGAATTCTGATTTTCGAATAATGTTTTTTTATGTGAGAAGAGATGAAAACTTGTATTGGGCTCCCATATGGCTTTGAAATTGCAATTTGGAATGCAACAGAAAGCTTTGTTTTTTCTATTGCTATTCATCTTTACTGTTGCCAATACACAAGAATGATTCAAACAACCCAGATAAAATAGTTTGTGTTTAAACATCAGAGTTTGTGTTTAAACATCCAGTGAAAAATGCAAATATATGAATTTCCAATGTAAACTGGAAGTCTTTATTTCAGTTCAAAAATTTTTCCCTGAAAGGTGTTAGATGACCAACACAACTCTATAGATAAAGGAAAAATATTAAATTAAATTAAAAATATAATTGTCACAATGCCAGGTTGCAATTTTTAATGTCACAATAAATAATTGCTTGTTAATTTACTATGCTAAGCTACAAAAAATAAGAATTTTCTGACAGTTTATGCATGCATGATATGAATATTTATTGCATACATGATTTTCACATGTACAGTAACATTCCATTTGTAATGTCTTTTTTTCAAATCCTGGAAATTATCAAAAGCATTACATAAAAATGAGGGTTGTCAGGCCTGGAGTTTTAAATGGCAAAAATAATATGAATGAATGTGTTCAAAAGAAAAAAATGTTAATGTATGAAGAGCTCAAAATAATTACTTGTCTATACATAAAGAAAATGGTAAAATCCTATGATTGACTATGTACAATACAAAATAAGTTAGAAAATTTGAAAAAGATAATTTATCTAACCAAAGTAAAAACAAGTGTGTACAAAAAAATCTTTCCCAACGCTTGGGAACTTAAAGTTAACTTAGAATTATTTTAGATCTACACAAAAATCAACAAGAAATATGAAACTGGACTATATATAGGAAATTCACAAAAGAACCTCACAGTTAACTCACCAAGAAGAAATTTCTAATCTGCCATCCAGTTCCAAAGCCCCCTTAACTTCATCTCGTCAATTCTCAATTTATTTCATCTTAGTGCTGGGATGGTGATGATACATTGCTATGCCCACTTGACTATTTACATACTTAGTTATTTATTTCTAGCAATCTTTACATGTCATCCATTACCCTCACAATTTTTTAAACTTATTTTATAATTAAGTATTGATTCAATTTTCTATGTTAATACTTTTACTAGATTAACTAGTAAGTGAACTTTTTATATTGTTAATGATGACTCCCAAGCACATGTCCTATTAAATATGAGGAATAGAGATCTGAAAATGTAAATTTGATAAATTATATTAATTAAAAGATCAAGCTTAGATGTTTTGTTTACAAATTTGAAATTATTCTGTTGTAGAGTTAATCTGATGAAGATTGATGGGAACAGTGGAGAGACACAAGATGTTTGATATTGACATCAATGTCTCTAATATCAGTAAATTGGCTGGAATCCATTGGTTTGTGGGAGAAACATCATAGCATATGTTTACCATATCCAGAGTTTGTATCAAAAGTGAAAGATGAAAAGTGAAAGGAGATTCAGGTAATTAGCATGTTTTATATTTGTATACATTAAAATATAATGTAGTGATTTTATGATGATCAAAGTTATCCCTGTCTGATAAGTGTAATGTAGATAAAAGAACGGATTTTCTGAATGAGTACTCTGTAAAGATGAAAAATTCTAATTATATTATGAAATTAAAAGAATTTTTATTTTTCAGTTTCAAGAGAGGAGTTTTACTAGTAAGTAGCATTTTTTCTTTTTCTCTTATATTGTATTTAATGATGACTTCCAAGCACATGTCTTATTAACTAATGAGGAACAGAGATCTGAAAATGTAAAATATGATAGCTTGATTTCTTTTTAATAAAATATGAATATGTGTTAAAAATATTAATGTTTTTTACAGGTGTATGCTGAACTTACTTATGATGGTAAGTAAAATTATATTTGCATTTATTTTATAATAGTTTATTATAGAATAATAATCTTTTGGAGGTGTTGTGCCGAACCTAATTTATAATGGGTGCTGACATGATCCTACCAATTTTGTTAATATACAGTATTATCAAAATTGGTCTGGTTATAATGGACATAAAAAATTTGATTTTGACAATATGTACTTGTAGAGTAGTTTGTTACATTATTAAAACTATAAACCACTTAGTTATATTTACATAACTTTCAAAAATTTATTTTATCAATACTAATTTAGAAATTTTCTACTGTATTTATAATTACATATACAGTCCATTTATTTTAAAACACCAATAAAGTAAATTCTTGCATTAAAGCAAATTTTGCCATTGCTCTGGAAAAACTTGTCACAATGTTAATTTTCACACCATAAAACTCACTGGTGTCCTACTCTGCACAATAATGTCAGGACTGGTCAGAATGTTGCTCAATGAAAGTGATGTTCTGTAAATAATGGCAAGAATCACAATGATCAGCCATCTAAACTTTCAAGGATTCAATGGAAACAGTAGACACCATGTTTCTATCTGCAGTTTGGAAGGATTTTGTTTTTGAAAATGTGCTTAGGAGCAAAATAGTGACCAGCATGCTCCCATATGCCTTATCATGTGACTGTGCACCACACTGCCCTCTACACATGTTGTACTGTACTGTACATGTATATAGACTAACATAACGAGGAGCTTCCCAAGATTTGCTATTCTGCATATACTGCCAGAATTTGTGCAAGGATACAAGTAAGAACCTCCTTGCTTGTATCCTTGTGAAATACTGATCTATGCAGTGCTTTGATATACTGCACTAAGGCGCATGTACACCGATGGTTTGGCTATAAGTGATTTTTGTACAGCATTATATTTAACATTTGTATTTATTTAAGTGCAGTGGACAGAAGAAAGAAATAGATTTTATTTGACGTTTTGACAGCAAAGTTTTTAAAAAAAAATCAAATTTCAGTTAGTTTTTTGTAATATAATTTAAAATTGCCATATTTCTCTTAAATTTTGCACTAGAGACTTGTCTTTTTATTTTATCTACAAACATTTGTCTCTCTTATCATAATTCTTTTTATAATTGATGAGAAGAAATGTTTAAAAAGATAGTTTGACGTTTGACGTATTTTTATTTTAAAAAAGTTAACTTAAAAAATTTTATTGTTTAACATACTGGTTACAAAGCTGAAGTATTTGTGTAACAAAACAAACAGCATCATTCTAGCTTCAAAAGAATGAATCCCAGATGTTCAAAGTTGTGATTTATGATAGTGGGTTGTCAAATGACATGTGCTGACATGGTGTTGACTCCCTGATTTGATACATGCTCTTCGTTTTTTGTTATTGTCAAACATTTAAAGTTTAATAAATGTTGTTAGGTATACTAAATACTTAGCTTGGATGTCACGCCAACATTTGTATTAACTCAATTAAAAACTTTAGATAAGGAGGGGTTAAAAGAAATAAAATATTTCTTTAATGATTTTAATTTTAAAAAAGATTTTTATCTATTCTGTAATTTGATCTGTAAATGCAAAAAAACTAAACTTATCAAATAAATAATTTGAACATTTAATGATATCAGATTTGTTGAATTTCACAGGATTGTATTTTCAACTACAGGATAGTAAAGCTTTTACATTTTTTCCCACAAAAGTAATAGACTGCTGGTCCCCCACTGAACAACAAACTGCTAATCATTTTATTACTTTGTTTTCATAAACTCCTTTCTCTGTCAGTTGTGGGTCCAATGACTGTTCAGATTGTTTTCTTTTCACATTTGACTAGTATTGCCAGTAATGAATTCTATAATTTTATTTTCAATCATTTAAAAAATATTTATAAATTACCAAATAAATGTTTGGGTTGCAATTACTAAATGGTATGGCTATGTAAAGAACATAAATTTTAATTATTGCAAAATTTGAAAGTTAAATTTCTTATCGTGCAACTGATCCAGAGACTGATTTTCTTGCTTCAGATAACACTGAAACAAAATTGCTTTGTCAAAACAGCTGCAATGATTTATTTGGATTGATCCTGTCCAGGAGAAAAAGGTAGAATGTGGTAAAGGTTAAATATTCTATTGTTTTATTAAATCATGAAAGTGCAGTGCTCATGCTGCAAGAGAATTTACTGCATGCAGGTGGTGGTAAGGTAATTGTTTTTGTAAAATTTATCTGAAAAAAATGGTCAAATTTGAAAACTACTGTAGGAATTGCTTCAGAACATATCAGTTGAGGAGTACTAGAAAGCCTGCACTTCATAACTGTTGTTTATTTTTGAGAAATTCAATAATTAAAAAAAAATTTATTTGCTAGATACATGCATGCCTAGACTCTTGAAGCTGAGCCGAAGAAATACAAAGGAAAATTGGGTCTAGAATGTTTGAAGAAGCCACTAGACTACGAAATGCTGCACTGCTATGACTGCTTTAAGCCCTGATATCTAAATATGACATTTACGATTGAAATATATATATTTCTACTTTTTCAGTCTTCAACAGAAAAAAAAAACATTGCTTTGTTTTAACTGCTGACATTCTGCACCACATATCTCCAATGAATAATCTCATTTGATTTGAAAATCATTAGAATATTAATTTGCTTTTGTAAATAAATTTTAGTGAATTAATTCAAAATATAATTTAGAGATCTCAATTGCCTATTAAGCCTTACTCCCTAAATTATGAGGTGACCCTGAAAATCATTAATACAAAGTTTTGAAAGTGAACTAACTACTGTTTTGCTAGAGATTTGTATTAACTTGATTTCAGATATATAAATATAAAAACAATTCATATGTTCATGTAATTTAGTTGACAGTACATCACCATTTTCAATAAAAATAAGAGATTCAATTTCTTTAAAAAAGATCTTTCTTAAAAATAATTGATGAAACTTCACGGTTAAGAACGATAAGTTCAACCGTTGTTATTTTATCTGGACAGCATTTCATCAGAGACAAAGATTACTAGGTTTTATCTTCATTATTCTTTATTTTACTATGCATTTTGGGTGCAATCTTTTGGTCTAACTTGCACCCCTCATCAGGTGTTAAATTTCATTTTTTTTTACATTTAGACATTTGGTTACGAGGTGTTGATGTTTCGTCCCCTAAGGCATTTCTAACTGCTTTTCTGTTGGTTTACTTGCTTTTTTTAAGAAATTGAATCTTAAACAATAAAGAAGCAGCACCATTCATATTACATATGTTACTTATAGAAAAAAAGTAATTAAATTTTTGCATATCTTTACTACCGAATTTGAACTATTCAGAAAACTGCATTCATTATAAACTACAAAAACAACCATTTATACCTTTAAATGCATTGCCAATTTTACTGTTTCTAATGTTTTTGGGTCATTTTAAATGCCCCAGTGGACAGCTTTTATTTTTAAATCACAATCTGTTTTTGTCCCAAGAAGGGTGTATCTTAAATAATTATAACAATTTATATGTAGGTAATACTTATTAAATAGTTTAAGTAATTGAATAAAATTTTTGGAAAAGTAGTTTGCAATAATTTCATCATTTTTTCCAGGTATTATTTAAGAAATGTAACTTTGTTCTTTTCAATTTGGATCTTTGTGCTTAGATCTGGTAAGTTAAAAAATAAAATTAAATGTTTGATTAAATATGATGATTTTTTGTCTCGTTCGTATGATCAATGATTAAAAAAGTAACTGAAAAAAAATAAAAGAACTCTTACCATAAAAATCTTATCATGCAAGCTATATCTTAATTTTTTTTTTCCAGGATTATTTTAAGAAGATTACCTTGAATTGATAGTTGGTATGTATGTTTAATATTTTTTTCTTTAAAATATGTATCTAATATATAAAGATGAGAATTTCAATTGAATTATACTGATCTTAATCTGAAATTGTAAATATTGTAAAGGAAAAAATTGTCAGATTTTTATTCAATTTTACTTAAATTATATCACATTTGTCATCATTACCGTCATCTATAGCAGAGCTTCCATGATGTTAATTTCAGTAGGAATATACTACTAGTTAACAAATTGCCTTCAACTTAAAAATTTATAAATATCAATTCAAATGTATTTAAAATCATTAATGTTGCATTACAAATATTCAGATAAAGGTATGTTCCATTCTTTGTTTTTATCACCATCCTGTGGTATTTTTTAACAATTGATATGATTTTTTTTTATTTTTAACAATTGAATTTTTTTTGCAAATTTTTTTTAAACAATTAATATGATTGTCAAAGTACATTGTTTAGTGCATGAACTTAACAAATTTATGCCATCCAATATAGATATTTCTGTTTGTTTTGATGGATTAAATGCAAAACTAAATCTTTTATAAAATCTTTTGAAACATCCATGCAGCGGCGTAGCGTGGATGTCAGCCGCCCGGGGCAGAGGAAAATTTCGCCGCCCCCTTATTAGGTATTTCAATTTAAAAGACTAAAATATACAGTAATTTTAAAGAACTTTTCGGCAAGAACAATCATTATTATTGTGTATTGTACAGGTTACAAATAAAAAAATGTCATGTATATATGTTTTACAATATAATAATCACATTTATTACAAAAATTTTTACACGTATGCCACTTACATTGATATAACAGGTATAAAAACTTATGATTATACCTTGACGATTGACAAGATTAAGTTATTAACGAATTGAATATAAAACACAAATTGACTTCCAATTAGAACTAGAACGATACTGTTACTATTTATATTTTTATTGAAAAATAATATAATTGTTAGAATTAAAAACAAAATTTCTGTCTTTAACTAAAACTTTATTCGTCTACTTTTTTAAGAGCAAAGTCTTTTATTGCACTATCAATGTCTATAACATCACATACCTTTTGTTCAATAGACAAGATAGCCAGATTGGTTAGCCTTAAAGTACTCATTGTTGTTCTTAAATAAGTTTTGATCAATTTCCATTTTGAAAAACTCCTCACAGCTGGCATTGCTTATGACAATTGTGAGGAATATTTGGAGCATTATTATAATAGTGGGCAGAGTATCTTCCAGCTTGGATTTTCACAATAAATTTTAATAATTCAAGTGGACATTAATTAATTAATTTTCGTTGCCTGTGGCAGCAATAAAAGTCCGCGGTCAAAGTCACTCCAGCTTGAAGTCCTGCTCGTCAATTTCGGCAGATAACTAGTCTAGATTACATTTAGTATCGTCCAAATCTAGTAATATAGCCGGCATTAGATAAGCAAACTTATCCGCCAAATTCTGTAGCTGCTGAAAATGCTCATGAATTCCTACAATTATTCTATTTAACGAAGAAAACAGCTTCCTTCTCAACTCATTTTCACAAGACAAGTTGGTATCTCTGGTTCCGTCATCATATGCCTTCTCGTTATGCGCCTCTGAGGTTCCATGGAAATTCCAAGTTCTTCACACACATTTTTTTGCATAACTTACAGTGCCATCTGCCCATTTTTCTCGTTTTTCTATCAGTACCATCTGCAAAGCATTTACTTTCTGAGCGCACAGTCTTATGTCAAGTTCCTTTGTTTGTAAATATTTTTGTGCATCATTCACTTCATATAGCACCGGTTGCAGAGGCCCAAGAAACATGACTGCATCGTAACTAGCAAAGTTCCTGCATTCGTTCTTGTGTTTAAGCTTTCGCCTGTCTCTTAGTTTTTCCAAAGCGACGAGAATGTCTTTGTAATGATGGAATGTTATTTTACGGCATCGCCTCTTGCACTCCACTGTGTATCTTGAACCCTTTTTAAACTTTTGTCTGTAGCTGCTATCAGAACTTCCCAACGATGTGTGGACATGGAAAAAAATGAATAGCAACGTTCTAATGTGCCGAAAAAAGTTACTGAACTCTCCTCAACTGAGGCAGCATGTAAACAAACCAGGTTTAAGGAATGATTTGAGCAAGGTACGAATTCAACTTTGGGATTTATTTCTTTAATTCCTTGCTGAACTCCTGAATGCTTTCCAGCCATAACAGCAGCATTAACATATGCTTGGCCTCTACAGTTGCTTATATCGAAGCCATCAGCTTCAAGCTTGCTCAAAATCGTCTTTGAAATTCCTTCAGTAGTTTTATCTTTTGTTTCAATGAAATCTATAAAAGATTCCACTACTTGCACTTCCTGATTTTCAATCAATATGTATCTTAATACCTGGCTTGTTTGGTCTTTATGAGAAATGTCTGGAGTGCTGTCGAATATAATCGAATAATACTTGGCCTTTTTTATTTGTCCAATGATATGCTGGCGAACTTTATTTCCCAAAATTGCAATAAATTCGTTTTGGATTTCTGGTGACATATACGTGATTGAAATTTTGCCACACATTTTAGATCTTACAAGATGTTCACGAAGTACAGGATCGTACTTTGCAATTAAATGCACAAATTCTAAAAAGTTTCCTCTATTAGTACTGGTGTCGTTTTCTGTATGGCCACGTAAAGCCAAATTTTGTTTGGCAAGGAAATGTATAATATCAAACATTCTGATAAGAATTTCTTGCCATTTTTTTGTTTCCCCTGCCACTAAGTTTTGCTCTTTCTTGTCAATAGTCTGTCCTTTTTTAAGTCTGATCTCCAACTCCTTCCATTTGCAATAATTTTGGTCATGTGCACTTGGTTCGTGACTTGAAACCTTAGGATTTAATTTCCACCAAGTATTTAATCTATCAGATGAGCAGAACTTTGATCCATTCGGTGTGTTTACGTTCTCAAATAAACGACAGCAAAAGCAAAATAATGATGCTTTGGAAGGAGAATAAGCCATCCAAGTATGTAAAACTTTTTCGCCATTAGTTAATGTGCGGTAAAACCATTCCTGGGTAAGCCGTCTTGTCTTTCCTTTTGATGTTAAAGAACACAAATCTAAACGTGTTACTGTTGATGCTACCGCGAAGTTAGTATTGATATGCTGAACAACTAAATGGCCTTGCTGAATGAGATGCAATCGCATATTTTCATCTATGTGTTCAGGCCAGTTTCCGATATTGTCCAAGTTTCGGTATTGAATAACAGACAATGCCGATGCTGTATCAGTTTCTGTTTCTAAGCTATCGAGGCCCATGTCTAGGCATACAGATGCAGACGCTAATTGAGTAGATATTGTTGGAATTTGATCTTCAGGAACAATGTCAACATTTCTAACAGGTACCAGATCAACAGTGTCAAGTTCTTGTATTTTTTTAGCTTGTTCTGGGTTTGAAGATCCAGTTATCTTTGATGAATTTAAGTCCAACGTGGAATCTGACTTCTCAGGAACAGGACTTTTCACGTATTTAAGTAATGCCCCTTCATTTTTTCTAATGTTTTTCAACTTAGCTTTTCTTTTATGACGGTAAGATGCCCCACTTTCTTTTACTCTTTTCATTTTTGATGTTAAAACAAAAAACTATATAATTATTGACACTTATAATAAATAATAAAAGTACAAGTTGGATTCATAAACGAAGTATCATAGAACATTTTAAAATAATTACTAATAAATTAAAGCTTGAACAATGTAGCAGACAGTCAAACATACAATTACAAAAATAAAAAACGTAAATAAAATATTTAATACTCACATAGTCGAATGTATACGTGCACGAACAATACAATTTTTAGTTGAACTTCAGATATGTATACTGTCATGATGGTGCTATGGCCGCGCTTCCGACTGTTCGCGCGCTTGACTGACCTCCCGGAGGAGAGCCGCCATGTACTAAACGTCACTAGTTATTAGACAAAAGAAGAAAAAGGAAACATCTACTAAATATATAGTTAACCTAACCTAACAGAAGCACCACCATGACAGTATACATATCTGAAATTTAACCCAATTTTTCAATAAAGTTCAATAATTTAACAATCACTACACGTACTTACGAGCACTAAAATCACAGTTTGGAAAGTGCATACATATACTGTATACAATTAAGTTAATGTGAATTGGACGACTGATGATCCATTAATGAAACTTTCTTTGAATTGTCAAAGCATCACTCACGGACTTCCCTGAAGGGACTTATCCATACTGTAATCTAATTTGCAGGTGTTGTTATAAAATATTGATAGAATGATAGATGGCATTCTCGCTGAATATTAGTCATAAACAATCCAAGCACAAAATAAAATACGGGGTATCCCTACAAGTCACTACAGACTGTTCAGTCGCTACAATGAGCAAGATGTCATTATTATACATTCATTTAAAGAAAGGGGATTCCCCAGTTTCATCACAGAATAAGTAATGAAAAATTCCGTGCTCATTTCAATCGGTCCGAATCGTAGGTGCGACAAAAATATGAAATGAAATGGTTCAAATTTTTACAAGATGATATTATTTATTGTGAAAAAGTGCCGCCCAGGGCGGGCCACCCCCACTACACTATGCCACTGCATCCATGTCCATCAATTGTAAAATTGACATTGGGGGGCAGAAAACACTAGCTTGATGTTGGATAAATTTGAATCTGTATGTGCAGGACACTTAACTATCAATAAACATTTTTTCTTTTTGCTTGTTCCAATAACTCCACAGATATTTTTTGGCAGTATCTAAGTCATCCAGACTTTTCTGACACAGAAAGATTGCTTATATTCTTAAAACACCATGATATTAATGATTCCAATAACTAACAGTTTTTCTTACCATATTTTCACATAAAAGCACCATCAAGCAAATTGATTTTTTTCCATCAACACACATTTTCTCTTTGAATTTAATGTGTAGGCAGGTATTGGATTAAAATGTCCAGTTTCATTGGCATTTCAAATATCTTTGTGATTAAAATCTTTTCTCATTTCTGCTCAAATAGTCAATCCATTCATTTGTCAGATTGATATTCTCACTAATTTTTGAGTAAACATTGTTATGTTGGTTATTGAATTGATCCAACCAACCATTGTTGCATAAAAGATCATATCATCTAAATTGTCTAGCAAATTTTTCTGCTTGAGCTTTCAAGATTGGTCTTGGTCTATTGAAAATTCAACACTTTGTGTACTAACTATTGAAACAGAAGCAGTATTGATGTTTGCATGCTCACTTTCTAAATTTTTCTTGTTTCAGTTATATTTTTCTCCAGTGCTGATATGTAGATTGCTTTATTTTTCTGTAATGTCAATACTGTCAGAAGGCTAAAAAAATACTACACTACACGCTGACATATTTAGAACCACATTCTAACATTCAAATAATTTCTACTTTTTTGTAAACCAAGGCACATTTTCTTTTCATACACGTCTTTAGTTAGAAACAAACCCTTAGAGAATTTATGGTAATTTTACAATTGTAGTGACGTGAACTAAGTTATTTTTGTGCATGCACTTAACAATTCATTGTTCTAGAGGTTTCAGAATAAAAGGGAAAAAAGCACCCTTAGAAACAGGTTCCCTCTGTTCAATGTGGTTCTTGTAAGTTCTTTCCAAAGATCACTGTCATTTTTGACTTCAAAGCCTTTTGGTGAGGGAGTGGCACTGATTCCAGTAGATATATGGTGGAAGCAAGAAAACACAAAAGTTGAGGTAATATGATGGACTAAGAATATAGACTAGCAAAAGGGTGTTAGAAGGAATTTGATGCACTCTTCTGATCTAAAGGAGAGAGAGTTTAATTTTAGAACAGATTGAAAAATCTCTTATCAGGATGTTTACCACATTATTTTCATAATTGTTCAACAAAAAAACAACTTTGTGCACAGCATGGCAAAATGCTTCATTAATCAGAACAATCTATAAATCATTTCAATTTAAGGTTTAGATCCACAAGAAAACAAAAGAAACAGTCTTATTAGACTTTAAAAAAATGTCAGCAATTTTTTAAAAAAAATGTTGCAAAAATTTCTAATAATGTAAAAACTCTCATCTTAAATAAAATCAAAGCATCTTTACTATACTGCAAGATGCCTTCCTTGTATATTTGGATACTGTTTTAAAGCAAAGTGATCATAAATTTGTTTCAAGTCATTACTTAGTGATGACCATGTTATCCCTGGCTGAATCACAATGGTGATAAATGAAATTACTGATTTTTTTTTTGTTTTAAATTTTATTTAAATCTTTTTCTATTAGAAAAACAAACATTTTTTTTCCTCTTTCTAGTTTTATCGACTATTGGATTTATCTTCCTGTTTGATCCGATGCAGAGTTTCAAATAGCCATGCATAAATCAATTGTAGAAGAGATTTAAACAAGAACTACTATTACAGAAGTTTTTATTTGGTAAGTTATTTCTTTAATATAAACAATATAATCACAAATAAATTAGTTGTTCATTCTTGCTTTTCACTTCATTGCATCAAAATTTATTATTTGTAATACTATTTCAGGTTACTAAATATTGTTGACATTGACTCTACTTGGGCAGTGTGAAAATTTGTTATATCAATGTTTAAAATTGCAAATAAATCCAATTTGTGTAATTATTTATTAAATGTTGTTACAATTAATCTACATCTTTTTTAACATTTATCAGCTATTGTATCAAAAGTGCTTAACCATTTCACTAAGTGAATCATTAAAAGAATTACTTTAGTGAGGGTTCAACAGTTAGGGTGCGACTATGTAGACACGAGGTTGCAAAGGAAAACATGCACAAGCGAAAAGCGAGAAATATCGCTGGTGAGAGCGAATTTCTGGTTCTCGCATGTATCTAACAGGGTTTTATATTTATCGCTTCTTGCCACATATTCTCACTATCTCTGAAAATTTGCAGCCTTAAAGGACAGTATTCTGAGACAAGTGGAAGAACACAAAAATGACTTTAAATGCATAAGTGATTTTTGCCTTAAATGATACAGTATGATGATAATCACCATGTGATAATTAAATAATATAATTAAATTTTATGTTAAAATGTCACCATGTCATTTCTTGATTTGAGCATTTACCAGTTTATTTCAGGAGAAAGTTACCAATATCTTAAGTTGTTTATATAAACAGTAATATGAACAACCTTCAACAGTTATTTTCAGTAGCACCATTAAATCATATAAAACAGTTAATGAATCTGTTGGACTACACTACTTTTTCACTTTAATCTGTATTCATTGGGTAGATAAATGCTTTTAATATAATAATTTGAAACTGAATGATTATGGTATACCAGAAAATGTTTTACTTTACTATAGTGTAACTTTACTTCTTTTTCTTTGTCAAACTTTTGTTTGTTCTAAATTGCAATAATATTATGTTAATTAAATTTGTAAATACAGATGGGACAAATGTTACACAAGATGATTTTTATCACTGGATTATTCACAAAATTTTGGATCAAACAACTAGTAAATGTTTAAGAAATGCTTTATTTTTCCATGAATTTATTTATAAAGGTGACATATTTGATGCATAAAAAACATTGATTTGTTAAGTATATACAAAAATTACAAAATACATATACAACCAAAATTAATTTTTAATTAAATTTACCACCAATATATTTTAATGGAAAGAATTATGTTGTATTAATTATTAGAATGTGTTTAAATTGCTCCCACTAGTTTCATTAGATCATCTGTAGTCATAGATTTTGGCCTTTCAATTGGCAGTCCAAGGGCTCTATCCCATATCAGTGATGCCATTACACCGAGAGCTCTAGAAACTCCAAATAGCACAGTATAATATTGCATTTCTTTCATTCCATAATACTGAAAATAAAAGAACAAGATAATTACATACAATAAGTTTAAAACTAAATTGCAAAATTTCATATTAACAAGATATTAAAGATTCAAATTGTATAATAGATGTTTTTTTATATAAATGATCAAAATAACTAAATTGTTAGATAACAGTTCATAAATATTTCTTGCAAGTATTAACTGCATTTACTTGCATATAAGACAAGGTTTTTATTCATTTTTCACTGCTTAAAAACCTAGGTTGTCCTATACACATGAGCAAAGGATTTAGGTTTTTGCATAATTTTTGTGAATCCTTGTATTTGCAGTTTTTACTGGATGATCACTTATCACTTATGTTTTTAAACATCGTAGGTATTATATCGGGTCATTTCAATTGTTCTTGCGTATTGCAATAGGAAAAGCAAAACTTTTGAATTGAATTCCAAATTGCAAAATCATGCGGGAGCCCAAGTCCATTCCCATGTGAAAATAATTATTCGGAGAAACTCTCAAGTGTGGATTCGACTTAAGAATTGGCAAAAAAAAAAAGGTTTCTGATTTCATGAACAAATAAAGGAAAAATCTTGTAAAATCGACAACAAAGATTAAAATGCCAGTAATTTTTGCGGGACAATGTGTGCATTTATGTGCATTTGATATTTTATTTGAGATTAAATCTAATTTTCTTTATAAAGATTAGATCAAACAAAGTCACACCTCATCCTATATGTGAGTAAATACAGTAATTTAATCTTGTGTCTTCGAATTAGTTTAAAAAATTGCTCTAGTCAACTCAAAATTGAAAATAAAGCATAAGTCTGTTTTTCTGCCAGATTGTGTCAAATAAAAATAAGCCGCTATATTTCCTGACTGATCTAAAAAAATATTTTTGGTATGTGATTACTAATATAAAACACAAAACAAAAGAAAATTTATATTTTAACGATTTTTTTTATAAATGAAAATAAATTGAATTGCATTCAAGTATTAAACAAAAAATAATCAAAGAAAATATGTTCAAAGATTAATTTAATTTTAAATAATTTCATGTTTTCTCTCTAAACTTAAATTTAAACTAATTTACAGTGAACATAATTGTAATTAATATTTATACTTATATGGAAAAAAAGAATAGCTTTTATGCAAAGAAATTTATCTAAGAGTTTCATACTACTGGGTTAACAATATAATATGAGATGGCTCTTCCTTAAGTGAAATTTCATACAGTTTTTATAAAACTGGTTACACTTATTAGTAGCAACTTTAATTAAAGTGATTAATAATTTATAATTATCATCATATTTGACGACAATGAAATAAATATTCAATTTTTCTATATAAATACAAATTAGTATGGTAATCTAGTTTGAATTTTTCGTCGGATTGGAGAATTATTTTTACAATATTAAAACAACGTCTGTCCAAAAAGGAACCACCATTTATTTCTTGCGTTTGTAGACAATTCACACACTCGGCAACCGACCTTCCTTTTTAGGCTGCTCTGTTGCCGAAAGTTAAAAATGTCCGTTTAAAACACAAAAAACGTTCAATTAAAATTAGAAATTTTTGTAATTTTAATTGAACGTTTTTTGTTTTTTAAACGGACATTTTTAACTTTCGGCAACAGAGCAGCCTAAAAAGGAAGGTCGGTTGCCGAGTGTGTGAATTGTCTACAAACGCAAGAAATAAATGGTGGTTCCTTTTTGGACAGACGTTGTTTTAACATTGTATGGTAATCTAGTATCAATTAACTGCCAAATTCATTGTTATTTTAACAATCATTATTTTGAGAGGGTTTTTTTATATAGAGTGTTCTAGTTTAAACACATTTTCAGATTCATTAGTATATAATCATAGAATCTATTTTCAGAAAAATAATTATTTTGAATCTTTTATCTCAAATTATCCATTGATATTCAGAGTTTATTAAAAGACCATTCTGTAATACATATTTCATGTAGTATGTAAGCAGAGTTTAAAATCTGCTATTCATTAGCACCCCTCCCCCTTAACTCCACATCTGCGATGGTCGAGAATTTGGAGAACTGAGGGGTCACAAAGGGGAAGGAAGAGCTTGGACAGGGGAGAGAGGAGAGAAAGGTCACCACTTTTTAGACTGGACATGTGTGTAACGGACGTTGAAGTCATCTGTTCTTGTGATCGCCTTACTTTTTAGTTTAATTGTTGTATTATTAAATTGGCACAGTCGACAGGATTTCAGTACACAGCTGTATTTATATAGTCTTGAAGTAGAATCATGCTTTTCAAATTCTTGGTTCAGAAGACCGAAGACTCCTACATTATCTCCCGATATCAACTAGAAGGGGAAGACGAATGGACGGAAATAGACCAAGAATTTCAAGGAATCGAAAATCATCCCGCAATTTTGACCTTGTCAGTTTTTCAAACTGCTGTCTGGACGATGACAAATTACCGAACACTATTTCATTATCGGAGACAGAAGGTGAGCTCTATCTTAACAAAACTTTAATACAACCGGTCGCCTCGGACAGTTCTCCTCCTACAGACAGTTTGTCTGACCCGAAGTCGGATGTGTTGGCGCAAATGGTTCAGTTGCAAAAGCTGTACATGAACCAACAAGCCGAGATGTTGAAGATTATGAACTCTTTTCGGCAAACCATCGAAAAAATGTCATTAAACTCATCTCGCGATACGATCAACATATAAAAATATGATGGAAAATCGGAAGAAGCGCGTGTTTGGATAATTTCATACGAACACGCGTGTGCATCTCACAATTGGATTACAGACAAACAAAAGATCCGTAACCTTCGAAATTATTTGGAAGGAATTGTTGTGAAATGGTACAATTCTCGAGTATTAGATAAGGTCGGTGATAATTGGGAGGAATGGAAAAACTCTCTTCTTAGTGCATTCGGACAGAATCGGATCCAACTTTCCATATTAGCGGATATGTGGGAATATCGTGGTGGTTCACTATTGGAATATTATTTTGAAAAACAAGGGCGTATCCAACTTGCATATCCGGATATTGGGGAACAAAGCTTTATCACCATGGTAATACGTGGACTACCGGCGGATATGCAAGCTATTCTTCTTCAACACAATTTAAATGACAAAGAAAACTTGTGTCAGATTGAGCAAATTGGTACCTACAAAAAACTTGGTACCGAGGAAAATCGAAAGAAGGAATAATAATATTCATGGTAACCGAAGTTTTACCTCCGTGAATGAAATCGATAATGCTCCAAAAAACGAGTAAGGAAGGGTTTACCGATCCCTCTGACACAATCGGATCATTGTCTAGTCACAGATCATAATGATCCCCAAATATTCTCAATGGAAGTGAACAACATGTATTGCTCAGTTTTTCTAGATCCAGGATCCACAGTCAACCTTATTAGTCCGAAATTGGCAGATAAATGGAAACTAGAATCCCATCCTATACATATAGTCTTAAAATCATTTAATGGAGCACTTACTGTATATAGGGAGGGTGTTTTGGCTACTATAAAGTTTAGAGACCGTACCCAACTCATAGAAGCAATTATCGTTAAGGAAATGGACTACGATCTTTTGTTAGGGATTCACACATTAGGAAAACTTAACATCTGCTGGAATTTTGGTAAGCAGGAAGTTTTATTAGTTAAAACCAACAGAATTATATTACAGAAAGAAGACGTTTTGTGGCATTTTCCGGGCATCGATCAACCCGATTATACCAGACCCCCTAAGTTCACTGTCGATTTTAATATAACAGATACGAAAGTGATCAAATGTAAACCCTATTGGTTGTCTCGTGACAAATATCAGTGGTTAAGGACCAAAATAAAAGACTTGTTAGCACAAGGCATAATAGAAGAAACATCATCTCTTTACGCTTCTCCTTGTGTTGTTCTTCCCAAAGGGAATGGCGATTACAGATTGGCTCACAATTATATGAAAATCAACAAAGTGACTGAATTGGATCCTTATCCCTTTCCCTTAATAGACGATATTATCAATGGATTCGGAGGATGCAAATATTTTACGAAATTGGACTTAAAAGATGGATTTTGGCAGATTGAAATTAGTGAGGAGACTGAAGTATACGGCATTTGTCACCCCATTTGGACATTATCAGTATACTCGTTTGCCTCAAGGTTGGAAAAATTCTCCGGCATTATTTCAAAAAGTTATGAATAAGGTACTGTGGGATCTGTTGGAAAATGAAAAAGTTTGGAATTATATCAATAATATAAGCACAGGGGCTGACAATGAAATAAGTAATGCGGAGCTCACATATCAAGTATTAGAGAGGTTATACAATGCAAACTTTGTTATAAACCTAAATAAATCAGAATGTAATGTAAATAAAATCAAATTCTTGGGAAGAGTTATAGACGGTTTTAGCAAAACTACGGCAACAGAGTTGATCGAAAAAGTTCGTAATATGCCTCGGCCCCATGATCTTCATACGGTAAGGTGTTTCACGGGACTGACTGGACACTTCCATGCATTTATTCCAAATTATGCCGCTATTGTTTGACCTTTAGATCGACTTAAACAGAAAGACATTCTCTTCGAGTGGATGAAAGAATGTGAGCAAGCATATCAAGAATTGATTCAAAGAATTACATTGAATCCTATATTACAAATTCCTGATTAGAGGCTGAACTTAGAGCTTTGTACCGATGCTTCCCATTATGGCAGCAGCTCTATATTATATCAGCGGGACACTGACGAGATGCGAGGAAGACAACTACAAGTTATAGGATACCAATCATATACTTTTACATCAGCGGAGGTTAACTACAGCACAACTGAAAAGGAGTGCTTGGCGATTAAATATTTTCAAAGTTTCTTGGAGGGAAGAAAATTCACCGTGCATACCGATCACCAAGCACTTACCTTTTTAATGGGATTAAAAGAACTGAAAGGAAGGTTAGGCCGGTGGCAAGTCTTTTTACAAACCTATGATATGAAAATTAACCATTGCACTGGAAAAGAATTAACAGACACAGATGCCATCTCCAGATTGTGTCCCCGCGTGAAATCGATGCCAGTCCACCAAATCGACAAACACAAGTGACAAAAGACCAAGAATTGATTGTCCCGAAAAATATTCAAAACAGCATTATGAAGCAGTATCATGATGATCTGGACAGTGGGGGTCATGATGGGTTTTGGAGGACTTATTACAAGTTAAGGGCATGGTTCTGGTGGCCTAACATGAGACAAAGTATCCCAACATTACGTGCAGACCTGTCCGATATGACAATCCGTCAAGTTTAAATACTGACCCCGTCAAGACCAACTCTATTTTCCCCCACAATTGAAAATACCCTTCAATATGGTTGGTTGATTTTGTGGAGCTTCAGAAACGCAGTGAAGGGGTAAGAATGACTAAATCATTTCTAGTAGTCATAGACGAAGCTACATGGATAACTTATGCCAAAGCTATGAAGGAGGATGTGTGTAGTGTCATCCGTTATTTGGATAATTTACCATTATTCAATAATGTAACTACTATCATCAGCGATTGTGGATTTACCTTTAAATCGGACAGCTTCAAGCAATGGGCCAGAGACAGGAATATCACATTAAAAACCACATCACCTTATCATGCTGCCGGGAATGGAGTATGTAAGAGAAAGATACGGGATCTCAAGAAATTCCTTAATTGCTATCCAGATTTCAAAGGTGGGTGGAAAAATTTGCTTGGATGCTGCAGTTTGCCACGAAAACTGAAGCTACAACTCTTATTTAGGTTGCTCTCCATTATTCAAATGGCAACGAACAGTTGTTAAGCTGGAGACTGACAGCGAATTCGGAATTATAGATTTACAATCGTATGAAAAGGAGCGTACTGAAGAACGAAGGAAATATAGAAAATCTATCAAAAAATATGATAGGAAGCATGCAGGACCTTTGGTAAACATTAAAGTTGGATCCTGGATTTTAGTTCAGAGTGGTATGAGCGGAAAACATCCAAACATTAAAGGACCGTATCGTGTCGATAAAATAATATACTACGACAACGTGCCTAAAAATGTGATGTATAGAACGGAAAGTGGAACTAAAAAGATAGCTCACCTTACCAATATAAAATTGTATCATAACAGGGGTGATGACAGGGCTAAGAAGGGGGGTGTAAGCAGAGTTTAAAATCTGCTATTCATTAGCACCCCTCCCCATTAACTCCACATCTGCAATGGTCGAGAATTCAGAGAACTGAGGGGTCACGAAGGGGAAGGAAGAGCTTGGACAGGAGAGAGAGGAAAGAAAGGTCACCACTTTTTAGACTGGACATGTGTGTAACGGACGTTGAAGTCATCTGTTCTTGTGATTGCCTTACTTTTTAGTTTAATTGTTGTATTATTAAAATTTGTAATATTACATAGTATATTAATCTAAACTAAATAATGAATAGTATATTAGTAATTTTATACATTTATATACAATGTTACCTAGTTAACTATGCAACTAGTTACCTGTAAAAGAACTCCACTGTGAGCATCAACATTTGGCCATGGGTTTTTTACTTTACCTAATTCCAACAATATTTGTGGAACAATTTTATACAACTGAGAAACAAGTTTAAATAATGGGTCTTCTGGTAGATGCTTCAAGGCAAAATCTCTCTGTACAATGTATCTTGGATCGGTTCTTCGTAAGACAGCATGTCCATAACCAGGAACAACCTAATATCAGTTAGAAAAAAAAAACTATTAAAGTTTTGTTTAATATATAAAAAAGTATCTTATTTGTAATTATATTGAAAATACTTTGAATAAATAGTAAAGTTTTAAGAAAACCATACAATGATTTAATTTCTATATTAAACTTACCATATTTATTAAATTCTTAAATGAAAGGTATTTAATACAAATTTAATCAATCATTAAACCTAAATGTAATTATATATATTCAATTATTTAGAATAAAATTTTGAAAAATAGAATTCAGAATAAAACATTTAAATTAATCCATAATTTATTCACAGTATTGAGAATGAATGGAACTGAAACTTTTGTATGTATTGAAAATGCTGCTCAGTTTTCATTAATACTAAAATAAGTTTCCATTGTATTTGTTAATCGGAACTAGATGGGACCAGAGATCTCATATAAAACAAAAACAAAATTTTGGATAATCCATAAATTTCTTTTGAGTACATTGAGCATTTAAAGGTAAATTAACATTTTCAGTATTACAGATGTAGTGGTTTCCAGTTGCACGAAGAGTTTGGTTTCCATGGTATGTACAGTACAATGCTAAAAGTTCTGGGAAGTAATGGAATTTTGTCAAATTTGTCTTGGTTTTTTGCAAATATTCATGTTTTGACTTTACCTAATTCTAACAATATTTGTACAAAAATAAATGTATCTTGGTATCTATTTTGTATAATATCTCAGGATGGGGTAATGATTAAGAAATGAAATTTGTCATGGTAGCTTGTGTATAAGGAGCATTAATGCTATTAAATTTTGGTGGTTAAAAGTTGGAGTGGGAGATAGGGACCATATTTCCATAGGGGTTGGATTTAGTAAAAAAATTCTCTATTAGCATGTATAATTTTTTTTATAAAATTCATCTCTATCCTGAAAATTAACATATCTACCCTCAAATTAAAATTTGCCATTTTATAATAACTAACAAATGAACCTGGCATTGCTTGGGCAGAAACTAGCAAAGATTAAGACTATTAGATTATAGCTGATCTTGCCCATTTTCACTGGGTGCAAGAACTATGATAACCTTACTTGAATAAAATGATTAATTTTAAATTCTAAAATCTAAGAAAACTTGTTTGGAACATTATTTCAAATTTGGAATGAATTCAAATATTTGTTCAAATTTTTTTATTTTGGATTTATTGTTTCTGGGTTACCCAAACAGTGGAAATGATTAAAACACAGTATACATTTTGGAAATTAATAAATATATGCTACTATTTACTTTCCTTTTTTATTATTTACACTTTACACTGACTAAAACTAACTCTCTCCACCTTTTCCCTGGGAGAGTTGAATTTCCAAAAATCCCTTCTTAATTTGCATTCTCATGGCATATGGCATACTTTACTAAAACACAGTCAAAAACACAAAAAAACTGTATCTGAAATAATACAATAGAAGTCGAGTTCTTCAAGGCAATCCTTAACCCTCTGCCTCTACACCGCGGGGGATTTCCAAAAATTTTTTATTAGGGTACATTCTCATGGCGTACCCTACTAGAGCGCAGTTAAAAATAAAAAACTGCATCTAAATAGTACAGTAGAAGCTGTTTCTTAGGACAAGCTATAAACCTCTCCCTCTCCCCACAGGGGGGATTTTGAAAAATCCCTTCTTAGTGTATGTTCTCATGACATACCCTAACTGTGTACCAAATTCCAATTCAACTGTTTGGGCTCTGCACTTATAATATAAATCGAGATGGGCTGATAATAATAATAATAATAATAATACTAATAATAATGATAACTCTCCCAGGGTCACCACCTGGTCGTGGTGGGAGAGCCCAGTAATTTTACTGATCCATAGGGCAATGCAGGCTGGAGCACAAGCTCCTGGTAGGGACACCCATGCCAGTAAGGTCTATGGGGAGAAATGAAGCTAAGAGTGACCACACACCCACATTCTGTGGAGATATGTATCATGGTAGTAACCAGATCTAAATGTGATACCGGCTCAGACGTCGCCCGGGTTAACAAGGTCCGCGTTCGTGGGTTAGGCAGAGGCTCACGTTCGAAAAATAGGCCACAGTCTCCCTTGGTTACCGGTGGCGAAAGCAGCACCGGCCCAAGCATGGCTACTGCAATGCCCTCAACAGATGTGAGGAATCAACCCAGCCTTAGTGTTTCTGTGGCAATGCATCCACAGACCACAAAGGCTGGAAAACCATGCCAACGGATGAAATGGACAGTAGAAATGAACGAGTTTATCATCCGTAATTATTACACCATCACAAAACTCGAAACAAACATGACAGCATACAGACAACAACTACACCATAAATTCACACAACAATATCCTCACCTCACTGTTACCGAACAAAGGGTTGTTGATCAAAAAAGAACAATTATACACAACAACCTTATTCCACAAACAACACTTGAACTTATCAAACAACAGGTTGCTGATCAAATACATCAACAGACAGAAACATCTAACATTAATGAAGATCACGTAACCTGTCAGGATAATCCAGTAACAAGCATTGATAACAACACACATACAACAATTACCACTAATGATACTACAGACACTTCCTCGTCCATCACTGATAACATAGACATGGATTTAGTTAATACGCTCTCACTTATATTTCAGGAAACACTCACTAAATATACAGGCACAGATCCCACACAATGACCACGAATACCAAAAATCAACACGTCAAAGGAAGTAGGAAAAACACTAAATTATGTAAACACTCACTTAATACCACACTACATTCATTCAATTTCTACACTCGCAGACATTCATACATTAGTTTACGCTGGGGCAGTCACAGTAGTGACACACCATGGACTGAAAGTACAAGTCACAGACAAATACACAGAAAACACAATTCTATCACAAGCCTGCCTGGCAGAGAAGAATAGAAATACAAATAAATGACATTAGACAGCAATTAGGCAGGCTGACACAATACACTAAAAGCAACATAACACCCAAATTAAGGAAACAGCTCAACAACATTTTCAAGAAAATAAAAACACATACAAAACATGAACATCACAACACACACATTACAGAATACATTGATACACTAAAACAAAAACTTGCTGCCAAAGCACGTAGACTCAAACGTTACAAAACATGTACACTACGAAAACAACAAAATAAATTATTTACAAACAATGAAAAACTCTTTTACAGACAAATTAATAACAAAGCAAACACTGATACACAGCACAGTGGCACACCAACAGAAGAAGAACTCACAACATATTGGTCTTCTTTTTGGTCCAGTGCTGTCACGCATAATGCTGATGCAGGCTGGATTGAGGAGGAGAACAGAAACTTGCACAACATACCAACTATGCCCTGTGTTGAAATAAACATACATGATTTCCAATACACTGTTAACAGAACACACAACTGGAAGACACCTGGTGTAGACAACATTCACAATTTCTGGTACAAAAAGTTTACATCACTGCACCAGGAACTAGCTAAACACCTAACACACATCATCATCAATCCACAAGACATGCCAAATTTTCTTACCCAGGGCATCACCTACATGAAACCTAAAAACAACAATACCACAGACCCCACACAATACAGACCAATTACATGTCTTCCAACACTCTACAAATTATTGACATCCTGTATTGCAAACAAAATATACAAACATATTGAAGAACACGACATTCTAACAGAACAACAAAAAGGTTGTCGTAGAAACCACAGGGGATGCAAAGAACAGTTACTCATAGATTCAGTCATTCTACGGCAAGCACACAAACAACACAGAAACATACACATGGCATATATAGACTACAGAAAAGCATTCGACAGTGTTCCACACAGTTGGCTGCTACATATTCTACACATGTACAAAATACATCCATCACTCATTGCATTCTTTCAAAACACTATGCAGCACTGGAGAACAACACTACATCTCAGGGTTAGTAACACTTCCATACAAACAAACCAAATTTTTATTAGGCGAGGAATTTTTCAAGGAGATTCCTTGAGTCCTCTCTGGTTCTGCTTAGCCCTGAACCCATTATCCAACATGTTAAACAACACGCAATATGGTTACAATATCAGACACGAAAAAACAACACAGTTTACACTGTCACATCTCATGTACATGGATGACATAAAACTTTATGCATCCACGCAAAAACAACTTCATCAACTCCTACAAATCACACATTCATACACCAAGGACATACAAATGAAATTTGACCTAGATAAATGCAAAACAGGTCACATAAAAAAAGGAATCCTGAAGAAAGAAGATTTTGCACTTGGAAATGGAGACATTATTGAATCCATGGAAGAGGGCGAGTTCTACAAGTATTTAGGATTCCAACAGGCCAAACTAACAGAACATACACAAATAAAGCAAAGATTAATTAAAGAATACCAAAGTAGGTTAAATGCTATTCTCAGAACACAATTAAATGCAAAACACACAGTTAAAGCAATAAACACATATGTCATCCCAGTACTCACATATTCTTTTGGAGTTATACATTGGACTCACACTGATCTTGAGCAACTCCAAAGGAAAACAAGAACAACACTTACTAAGCATAAACAACATCATCCTAAATCTGCCACAGAAAGATTAACCCTTCCACGTAAAGATGGCGGACGTGGCCTGATTGACGTAGTTAACCTTCACTAAAAACAAATACAGTCACTGCGAGAGTTTTTCTACAAAAAACAAGAAACATCACAATTACATAAAGCAGTAACTCTAGCAGACTCGAATAACACACCATTAAACTTACACTCACATCATATGGACACAACACAACATATAAAAAGCATAGACACCATTAAGCAATCGTGGGCTCGAAAGGCACTCCATGGCAGGCATCCTTACGATCTGGCCCAGGATTTTGTTGACAAAACTGCGTCAAACAGCTGGTTAGCTCAAGGATGCCTCTTTGGAGAGACGGAAGGATTCATGATTGCCATACAGGATCAGGTCATAAATACTAAAAACTACAGAAAACACATACTCAAAGATGCAACACTCACAAATGACACATGCAGAAAATGTCACATCATGCCAGAAACTATACAACACGTCACCTCTGGTTGCAAGCTCTTGGCACAGACAGATTATTTACACAGACATAACCAAGTAGCAAATATAATACACCAAGAGCTTGCAAAGAAACACAAATTAGCAGACATCCACGAACCATACTACAAATACATTCCACAGACAGTATTGGAAAACAACACGCACAAAATGTACTACGACAGAGCCATAATCACAGATAAAACAATTTACCACAACAGACCAGACATCACACTCATTGACAAACACAATAAAATCACATACATTATAGACATATCCATTCCAAACACTCACAATATACAAAACGCATGCACTGAAAAAATTAACAAGTACACAGAACTCACCCAGGAAATAAGGCATCTGTGGAGGATGGATAGGGTGCTTATTGTACCTGTTGTTCTCTCCTCTACAGGTGTCATACCACACACACTACACAAAAGCCTGGGCACATTAGAATTGAATAGAAACACATACATCACTCTACAGAAGGCCACTATATTGAATACATGTCATATTGTGAGAAAATTCCTGAATACAGACACACACACTGATACACTTCTTTAATTTCTGTTTTGGTTACTATGCCTTGACTTTGGTCTGGCATAGTACACAGCCACCGGTGTTAACCGAGTATATCTCACTTAACCCAACATAATAATAATAAGATAAGAATTTTTATGTAAAAGGTAATTTTTATAATAACAGCTGGAAAAGTTACACAACTCATTGCTGGATTTTTTACTTTTTATAACAATGAACATCCAATAATAAGTGTTACCAAAAATTTATAATAGCATTCACTATCCAAGTATTGAAAAAGTGTTGCTAGTGAAAAATTTTCCTGTAAATATAATCGTTAATATAGAAAGAAAATTTAAGAGATGTGCAATTGGTATCACTTTTGGGAAATGTTAATTGAGCAATTACTAATGGAATGTCTTTTCAAATATATATTAAGATTTTATAAGTTATTTTCAAACACTTTTCTGAAAGTAAAAAAATCTGATGGAATTATTTGAATGAAAGTGAATTTGTTATTTTATGAAATAAATCTGCATTAGAACACTGATTTTTATGCAATTGTTTGGCATAAAAATTAATGTCAAATTTGAACTATTTGCAATTAAGAATTTAATTTTATATGAGCAATAAAAAAAAAAAAATAATTAGTTTCAGATAAAAACTAATGGATAAAGACGGATGTCATGGAAGCTTGTATACAATTAACTTAGAAATATTAGAAATAAAATTTATTTAGAATAAATTTTTGAGTTTTAAAAATTCTATATTATTATACAATATAAATACATTGAAATGGAGTTTAAATTTAAAGAAGGAACTTCTAGAACATTTACTTTAATCAATCTTAATTTAAACAACAAATAACAAAATAATATAATTTACCTGTCCAGCTTTTAATGTTTTCCAAACAAAATCCCGTACGTCATCATCTGTGGTATTAGGTCCTAAATCTTTTTGTAATTTTGTTAACCAAACTAGTACTTCCTATACAAAGGTGATATTTAATTTGAATTATTTGTTTTTATATTTGACATTTATATCAAACATATATTAATGAAATTATCAAATTGAAGCTAAATTATATATATATATATATATATATACAGTAGAGCGTCGATAACTGGAACCAATTGGGGACTGGGGTCGTTCCAAGTAGTGATTTTTTCCAATTTCCGATTATGTACGAAAAAATATATTAACCTGTCCGATGTTCAAATTTTTCTTTGTTGCGTACCGCTTCCTGTTGAATTTTTCTCTGTTGCGTGTCACTTCGTGTTGAATTTTCGTCAATTTTAAGCCTAACGAAAATTTTTATAATAATCAAGGCTATCGTATCGTTAAAAATTATTTCTTTATTTTGTACAAACAAAATAAATATATTGAAGAATATAAGAAACATGAAAATTATACTTTAGAAGTAAATTTAGTATCAAAAACGTTCGATTCAGCACGACACAGTCTGACTGAAAATCGTTCCAGTTTCCGGCCATTTCAATTACCGACGTTCCAATTTTTGACGCTCTACTGTATATATATTAATACTTATTAAGTTTACGCTACTAATTAAATAAAACTGTAATCATCATAATTATAATAAAGCGTATTTACATTTTTTATAAAATAATTATTCATATATACTGATGCTTTAATACTTTCAACATTATTTCACTACTAATATGTGATATTTTGACATCCTGTTTGCATGGTAACAGTTTAAAAATTAAAAAAATAATCAGACTGTAACAAATCTCTTGGGATTTTTTCTGTGGTGGGCTCGGTAGTCAAAGTGGATTGTTGGACCTGCAAATCTCTGGGCTAGAGAGAGAGATTGGCAATGTACTTACACTTTGTATGAAACTTACAACATATTCCAAACAATTTTTAAGAACATCAATAAAGTGTTGTTAAAAGATAGTTTAATTTAATTGAACATGCATATCTTCAAGCTCATGATCCAAAATGGGTTAGCAACAAGCAGAAGGAGACTACAATCCTATAAGTCATCCATGCAGCAACATTCTCCACAGCTTCCTGTCAGACACACTCATGCATCTCCTAGCATACTTCCTCATATTCCTCTGACTCAAACACCTTTAACATTCAGATACTCATCCACTTGTTCCAATCAAGACTTTCTTGATCTTCCTTTACCTTCCTTTACCTTGACCTTCCCATGCTTCCCACCAATGGCACACTCAAGATTTACTCTTGGGAAGCACAGTTTAATAGATAAAAATTTTTAATGCAAATTCAATAAAATTTCCCTTATGTGATTCACTCATAACACATCACTCAATAAGTCTCTGGTCTGACACTGATCTGGCAACACTGTTGACAGACCCATATGATTTCTGGATAGTACCAACCTTCAAACGATACATGTCAAAATTTTGTGATATTCTGACAAATTATTTTACAAGTTACATTAGTTTTAGTGACCCCAGTTTTTTAATTTTCAAAACAATGGATAAAAGAGAATTTCGTGTGCTGATTAAACATTGTTTTTTTAATGGGGAAAAATACTGTTGAAGCCAAACAGTGGCTTGATAAGCACTATGGAGACTCTGCACCAGGAAAATCAACTGTTATTGACTGGTATGCTGAATTTAAGCGCAGTTGGACAAACACCGATGATGCTGAACGCTCTGGTCACCCAATATCAGCAGTTGTTCCAGAAAACATAAAAAAAAGTCTACAAAATAGTTTTGAAAGACCGTAAAGTGAAGTTGCGTGAGATAGCTGACACCTTAAAGATATCAGAAGGTAGTGTTTTTACAATTTTACATGAAAATTTGAGCATGCGTAAGTTGCTTTCGAAGTGGGTGCTGCGTTTTCTCACACCGGACCAAAAACAACAATGCATCGACGATTCAGAGCACTGTTTGGAGCTGTTCAAGCGAGATGAAAAGGATTTCTTGCGTCGGTATGTGACAATGGATGAAACATGGATCTATTATTACACACCTGAATCAAAAAGATCGTCAGCTGAGTGGACAGCAGCTGGTGAAAGTCGTCCAAAGCGACCAAAAACTCAAAAGTCAGCAGGCAAGGTTATGGCATCCGTATTTTGGGATGTGCATGGTATTTTGTTCATCGACTATCTTGAGAAAGGTAAAACTATCAATAGCGAATATTACATGGCACTATTGGATCGACTGAGTGTAGAAATAAAATTAAAAAAAAAAAAGCCCTCACATGCAAAAGAAAAAAGTGCTGTTCCACGAAGACAATGCCCCGTGTCACAAGTCGATGAAAACGATAGTTAAATTGAATGAATTACACTTCGAATTGCTTCCTCACCCACTGTACTCTCCAGATTTGGCCCCCAGCGACTACTGGCTTTTTGCAGACATTAAAAAGATGCTCCAGGGAAAGAAATTTGGCTCAAATGAAGAAATTATTGCCGAAACCGAGGCCTATTTTGAGAGCAAAGACAAATCGTTCTACAAAAAAAGGCATCGAAAAGTTAAAGGAGCGTTGGAATGTCCTATCACTCGTGAAGGAGAGTATGTTGATGAATAAAGTTGAATTTCTAAAAAAAAAATTGTTTTTCTTAGTTAGACCGGAGACTTATTGAGTGATGTGTTAAATTTGCATAGAAATAGAAGACACCAAGAATACAAATAAAAAAAATGAATTTTAATTAGAAAAATTTCCAAAAATCTTTTCCTGTTTGTTTTCCTTTTTCTTTGGAGGAGGCCAGGTCCCTTGACCTCCCTGGGTGAACCACTTCTTCCCATGTATACTCTCTTCAATCACAGGAAAAAATGAATTAAAATAGATAATATACATGGAAAATTGTACATCTGTAAATTGTGAAAATTGTGATTTGTTTGAGTATGGTATAGTGCATGCAAATTTTGACCTAGCAGTTATTTAAAATTGACAAGAGCTTTTATTTTGGTCCCAGTAGTTGCATCCCAGGAACCCTAGGAAAAAGTTTGAAAAATTATATCCAGAACTCTGGAATTTTGCTTTGTTGTCCAAATAATAAAAAAAAAATATTTTTTATCAGCTTTTCAGTATTTATTTTAATCATCTTTCCTTATAAAGTTTTTAGAAGAAAAGGCATGAAAAGTTCATCATCTTGGCATAGTTTTGTCAATGCAACAAGAAAATTCTTGGTTTTAGGACAAACGGAAAAGCAAACCTTTGAATGAAGTGCAAAGTTGCATTCCATTTAATATAGTTAAGTTTATTTTTTCACTATGTTCAAAGGTTTGCATTTGTGTTTGTGTGCCCACAATTTTTTAATGAATTGTTAATATGTTACAAAGCTATACTTTTCATGTCTTTTCTTCTCAAAACTTTATAAAGAAAGCTGATTAAAATAAAAATGATGTTTTACTATTTGGAAATGAACAACTTTATCTGATAGAAGAAAAATTTCAATTATAATTTTACTTTTCCCTAGGGTTTCTGCAGATATGATTATTGGAACCAAATTAAAGATCTGTTGGTTTATGATAACTGCTAAATCGAAATTTACATGCAATGTACTGTACAATACTCAAATCATATGCACAACTTTCCATGAACACACTGTATATTTTCTTATCACTGTAATTTTAAATGTGGTTCATATCTAATGAAACAGCGACCTAAAGAATTTCTATTCAAGTGGTAAAAAAGTTAACACTTTGTTCACCAGGAAGCATCACAGTAGTAAACTTAAGTAAAATGGCAACTCCACAGCAGAAAGTGCAAGTGGTAGTGTGGTTTGTGAAAAAAAAATTGACAACTACAATTCAAAAGAAATTACCAAAGAGTGTATGGAACTGATCCAGTAATTTGAAAACAATTAAGGTATGGTTCCATAAGTTCCTGGCTACCAGATGTACTGAAACCCTGGGAGTGAATGTTTTAGTATTTCGGAAGAAAAAGTGGAGGAGATTCAAAAAGAGTTTCTCATAAGCCCATGCAAGTCCATTTGTCAAGAATCAAAACAATTTAATGTGCCGTATACATTGTGCCACCATTACATTGCGTAGTACACAAAAGGCTTCATTTGTATCCTTACAAATTTCAATTTTTGCAAGAATTAAAGCCACATGACAAGTCATGCCAACACTATAGAGATGCTGCATCATATCAGTTTATTATTTTTATTATGCATCATATCAAAATGAATACAGACTTTCTTGGAAACATTTTGTTCTCAGATGCAGCAGCATTTAATTTTTCAGTACTAGTCAATTGACATAATGTTTAAATTTGGGGCTTGCAAATTCTGTATTCTATCATGGAACATGTTTGGGATAATCTGGAACTGAAATGTTTGCTGTGAGCTAATAAAAGATAGGATAATCAGACCATTCTTTGCTGAAAAAAAAAAAAAAAATGAATGGTGCATGTATCTTGACATTTTTAACTTTTTGTGTATCCTCAGTGTGATGACTTATAATTCAGCATTATCTTTCAGCAGGATGGCACTTTCCCACTGGACTACAGATGTTTACAAGTTCTTTACTAACAAATTTTCTAATTGCTGGATTGGATGTGATGCACCCATTTTCTGACCAACACATTTTCTGGATATTAAAGAAAAGAAGAAATCCTCGTAAAAGAAATCCAGCAGGGATTTCTTTTATGAAGGCACTAGATGGACTGCATATATGTGACTAAAGTGGATAACATCAATATGTTAGTAACAATCATATCATGGAAGCAAGTTCTTGTGACAATGGACATGTTGAAAAGAACTTGGCAAGAAATAGAATACAGGCTTGATCTTATTTGTACATGTAGAGATTCACTAAAGGGTGCTAAATAAATGTTTTGATATGTTCTTGTGTTTTGTATAATTTTGTTTTTATATCCTTCATAAATTTCTTTATTGTAATGTTTTGAAATGTAGAGGTTTGAAAAGGATATGCTGTGCATCCTAACAGCTCATCTTACTGTCTTGCTGTTATAAAAATTTTAATTCTTAGTCTATGTCAATTATTATGAGTCAATTAGAAATTTAATTATACTATATAATTAAAACCAGAAAGAATACCACTAATTATCTGCATCATTTTAAATTAAATTGTGATATTTTGAGAAATTAATTTCTGAATTTATGCTTAAGTAATAAAAACAATATCAATAAATTGTTATATGCATCCATAAGAGTAGCTGAACAATAATCAAATTATTGAAACAATTTATTTGATCTTTTTTTTACAATTATAATTTTAACTTCAAACTATTATAATTTAAAATAAAAAAATTTTTAACAACTAATACAGAATTTAAAAATAAATAAATATATATATACAGTAGAGAGTCATTAATCCGAACCCCGGTAATCCGAATCGCCGGTTATCCGAACAATTTTCAGTAGGACTGTGTCGTGCTGAATTGAACGTTTTTGATACTAGATTTACATCTAAAGTATAATTTTCATTTATTAATAATATGTTATAATTTATTTATAATTTATATTTTTCAATATATTTATTTTGCTTGTACAAAATAAAGAAATAATTTTTAATGATACAGTAGCCTCAATTATTATTATAAAAATTTTCATTAGGCTTAAAATCGACGAAAATTCAACACGAAGCAACACGCAGCGGAGAAAAATTTGAACATCGGAAAGGTTAATATATTGTTTCGTACATAATCGGTTATCCGAACAAATCACTAATCCGAACAACCCCAGTCCCCAATTGATTCAGATTAACGACACTCTACTGTATATATATAAAAATTTAGAATTTCAGCATTTTAGTTGTTAAATTATTATTATAAACATAACTCTTCTGTAAAAAATTTCTATATCTTTTGGGTATTTTGAATCATAATTTGATAATTACATATATGTAATTAAAAATTATTGTATTGACAGAAATGATCATTAATGAAACATTATTATAAACTATATAAATACTTCATGTAATGTTTTTTCTTACTTGATTAGCTAATCCATGCAATGGTCCAGCTAAACCATTCATTCCAGCAGAAAATGATAAATATGGGTCAGTTAGAGCACTACCAACAAGATGTGTTGCATGTGCACTCACATTTCCTCCTTCATGATCACTGAAAAAAATTACAATTATGAAATATTTATTATGTTAATTTGTTCTGTTTACAAAAAAATAATTTTAAAAATATTATGAATTATTTTACTAATTAATGCACATGAAAACTACCATATTGCTCCTCAAATGAATAATGAAACTGTTAAAATAAAATTTTCTTAATAAATATTACTGATTAAACTATGTATCAGAAGTATTCAATTTATTATTTTGTTTATGTAAAATTCGGCATGATGTAACCAAGATACAGTAGATTCCACTTATAACAACTTTGGGAATTGCCTTTAATAATAATAATAATAATAATAATAACTGATCAACAACGTTAAGATTTTACTGACAGGCATTAAAAAGACTTGTTAAAACCAATTTCAAAATGTAAGGTCAGATGGAATAAGTGCACCTTCAATTTTAGAATTTGAAAGAAACGTTTCAGCCAGTGAAATAAAGATTATTGTAATCTTTAATTCTGTAATAGCTAGGATAATTCAAATAAAATCAAATGCTGAGTAAGTGTGCCAAAACTGTGATAATAACCTTTTGTTTATACACAGACTTCAGTACACTCAATTGAAAGTGTGGGCATAGAAAATGAAATAATTATGACATACTAAAAAGGTGACAGTAACATCAGTGTTATTTACTGTAATTTACAACCCTAGTTACAACAGAAATGTAAGATGATTTATAAAACAAGATGAAATTACTTTCTGTTGAAAAGAAAATTTAGGACAACTTTTGAACCATCTTACAGCAAGTTATAGTAAGACCTGAAGTTGCAACAAAAAATGATTAAACCACGTCTTCCAACATAGTACATTTTGCCAAGAAACTTGACAATGTCTTAGAAAGGAATGTTTGCAATAATCTTCCACTTCTGGGAATTAGAAAACAAGTCTTTTTTCCAGATTTCTTCTTGACAAGGTACATAAACTTTGCCCTGTGCTTATCAAAATCAATGATGACAACTTGTCCAACAATAGCAAACACTTGATTTTTATTGAGAATTTTGCAATGATGGAATAATCAACTGCTAGTATGGTGCTTTCTTCTGCCACACACAGACTTATCTTGAGGAGTATATATATGTACAACACAAACAGGTGCACTTACCTCAATGATCAAAATTTCAAAGGATAAATTCACCTTGACCTGTAGTGACAAAGCATGTGGGTGAAAAAAAAAACTTCATAACTTAGAGTATTTGTAACCTATCATTCTATAATATTCATCTAATTATTGTTTTGTAAAATCACAAATACTAGATTTTAAATACAAAATTACCTACTTACAATCTGTCAGAAGAAAAGACCAAACTTATCAAACCTTTTCAAATAACTGTTGTAATCATAGAAGTAGCCATGTTGAAACCAGCTTGAATACTGCAATACCTGTACCTATGAGCTACAAATCAATGTATTATATCAGCTTAATTTTTATTTGCTGATGAGGTATTATGGACAGGTGCAGTTACCCCATGGGTACACTTACCCCTTCTGACCATATAACTTAATAATAATAAAGGTTTAGTAATTATAATAATTATTATTATTTTAAAATTTATAAAATTAATAAAATTTTAGTAAATATTTTTAGATTAGTTTTTCAACTAAAATTTATGTTGATTTGAGGACAAACAAAAAGGTTTCATAATGTATTGTATAAAGTAACAGAAAAAAAATGAAGTTTGTTTTCTTTTAAATGGATAATAAATATCTGCCATCTTTCAACTTTATTTTAACTTTCATCAATAATAAGAAAAAATTTTAATCTTATTTATGCACTTTGACATTATTAAATCAAATCTGCACAACAACTTTCTTATTTTTCCAAAGTTATATCTATAAAGGCTTATAAGTCTGCTTTATTTTAGTACTTGAGAAAATAAACAATAATTTTTAATGAATAAATGCATTTGATACAAATGTTTCTACATTGTATTAATCTATATTGATGAAACATTGAGTTACTCATTAAATCTGTGCACCCTCTTTAGCAATTTTTGTTGTTAAATAGATTTAAATTTTTGAATCATTACATATGAATAAAATAAAAATTTTGTACAAAACAGGTAAACAAGTATAAAAACTGTATTCGAAAGCAAATTTTTCCACATTTTATTTTCAGATATTTTATTTTTAAAAAAAAAATATATATATAAACCTAACTGGATGTAAAATCTGCAAGAAAATACAAATCATAAAGAATATTTTTAATTCAGAAATGTAATCAATTCTTTCTATTTCTTTCTACAATTTCTTTAGAGCATTGAAGAAACTTTTTCAGTTATATTTGTGTGTATACAGTTGAACAGTCTATCTCAGAGGTGGGCAAGCAAGAGTTCAGTGGGAGCCGAAATGTAGATTTTGCAAAATGCATGGGAGCCGCAGTTCTGTACTGTTGTGGCAGATAATATGATAAGGCTGGAAAGGATAGCACTTTCAGCAAGAGCTGCATTTGCCCATGCCTGGTCTATCTCAAAATTTTCTCCAAAACCTCTATTTCTCAAATTATGGACTAAAGTGGCAATTATAAATTCAAAGTTCTGTATTTTAATAGCATAAATTGTAGTTGAGAAACATTTCTTTCTATATAGTTACAATTAACATTGCTTTTCTCTAATTGGCTATGAGTTTGGCTTGTGTCTTATTAGTCAAAGAAAGTCTCATATCAGAAACTATTGACAAATTATTTCTGTTAAGGTATGTCAAGAATGTTTTATTTATACTTAATACAAGTATGTACTCTACCTGCTATTGTATTAATAAAATATCATACTTCCAATCAACTCTATTACTGTTTACTGTGTAGTTACCTCCATATCTTTAAACCTGTCTACATTGAATTTTTTTCTCATTCCTGTGAGATTTGTGATAGACAAGTTCAACTGTACTTTTTGTGAATAATATTCTACTTTTTAACTTACAAAGGACATTAAAAAATGTTTTATATTACCTGTGAATGGTTAAGTACAAACGAATCAGATCTGTGAAATCAGAATCATCATAACCAAGCATTGAAGCAAAATTGGCAGACCAATCTTTATTTACATCTAATGCACCTATGCTGCTACCATCTCTATATAAATTTCGATATATGATTGCAGCAATAGGAGTTAATTTTGCAATAAGATTCATAGCATCTTCATAAACATACTGTCAATAAAAAAAAAAGTAAAAAATAAAAATTTATAAATTTCATTATTAATTCATTCATTTCATATGTTAAATTGTAAATGTACACAATATAATAAAATTTTTTAAAATGTTTAGATTTCATTTAACAAGATGAATATTTGAATGAAATTTTTATTTTGACTTTTAAGATGTACATAAAATTATGCTTAGTTTTAAATTTAATTTAGAGTAAAGCCAAGACTAATCTCTAATTTCTATTATTAGTAAAATCTGCTTTGTTAGAGAGCTAAATTAAAATCTAACAAATGCACTAAAAACACTAAAACCAACAACAAAGAAGAATTTTAATGTAAAAATATTAAAAAAACCAACCCAAATTTCCAGCCTATAATTCAAATGATCATGTGTTAAAAGTCTTCTGACTTATTTGTTAAAGAGTGCATATTATAGACTGCTAGATATAACCTGCAACAATTTTTCCACATTAAGAAAAATGGCTCTAAAATCATTTTACTTTGTTACATCACCAAGTCAAAGATAAAAGATAATGGAGATCCAGACAGAGATATACCATTAAATTTAATTTAAACTGTCTTTAGTGTTAAAAATCACAATTGAATCCAAAAGACATTTTATGAAAATAGAAAAACATTTTTAATTCCTTATTAAAAAAACAGCAACTAAAATACTGTATATATGTGTATATATACAAATTTTTTCTGAGATTAAATCTGTTTTAATTATTTAGACTTACCTCCCAATAAACAGCTTTTGGGACACCATCAGCATAAGCCTTTGCAAAAACACTTTCTGTATTACAGGCTGTAATAGCTGCACTAAACTGTGACATTGGATGGAGATGTGCTGGAAAATTATTCAGCATGGTCACAACATGAGAAGGTACATCAGCACGTTCTGCCCATGTTCTTGAAACTGACCTAACCTAAAGAAAATTGTTTTTAATTAGAATCCAGCAAAACAAAAACTAAAAATAATAATTTGAAGCAATTACATTTTATCAAGTTATACAAATTAAAGGTAATGAATATATAATTATATTTATCAATATTCTATGATTATATTTTCAAGTTCATGAACCAAAATTATGATTATATCATAATTAACATCCAACTAGATTCTTCTTAATTTCACAACAACACCTGATCTCACTGAGAATTATTTATTAACTTTAACAAATGTTTTCAACCTATTTGTAGAACAGGTTGAAAACGTTTGTTAAAGTTAAGCCTTTTAAGGAATGATAAAGTTAAAAAAGGAGAGCAGGCTGGAGTATAGAAAATCCCATATAAAAATGAACAATTGGGTTTGGAGAAAGAATACATAGGGGTCCCAAATAGAAACCTTAATAAATGTCTTAAAGAACACATGTGTAACATTGAGAAAGGGGAGTATTGTATGGCTTTGTCTAGAATGGCACAAAGCAAAGGATCAGTAATAGAATGAGAGGAAGCTAGCATTATAAAACCAGTACACTCACCAACATTAGCAATAAATTTGGAAAAAGTTGAAATTTATAGAAGATTTTGGGCAGATGTATGAACTATAAGGATGCCACATTATTACCCACAACATGGAAATATATGGTTGAAAAGAACTTATTAGAGAAGAGATTAGAGTATAATGCCCATACAATCAAAAACCGATATTGTGAATGTAATTTTTTTCTTTTTCATTATTTTGTTATCTTACATTGTATATATATATAATGTAATTTATTCTTTGGATTCAAATAGCTCAATATTCCAAAGACTTTTGTATTTTAAATATGTTCTTAACTGTTCAATTAAAATAAAAAAATAAAAAACAGTTATCAATATTCTATGATTTTTAAAAGCCTGAAGATAGCCTGTAGAACAGGTTGAAAACATTTATTAAAGTTAATAAATAATTCTCAGTGAAATAAGGTGAAGTTGTGGGAATTAAGATAATATCATAACTAGCAAATATATCTAGCTCTACCTGGGCTAAAATAATAATTAAACATTTAAATATAGTTTTAATTTTAATGTTTGTTCTTATAACTTTTCACCTGGGCAACACTAGATATCTCTGATGATAATTTCATAAAATTTGAGAGGAAAAGAAATTTCAAAGATTCAACAATTGTTCTTCTTGGGAATACACCAAGAGAAAAAAAAATTTAAAACACTGGTACAGAAACATCAAACAGTTTTGAAAATTATGCATGGTTTTGTTAGTTGGTGATTATAGACATTGAATAATTGCTTCCATCATGGTGTCAACAAATTTTGTCATGTTTCTTTTGATAATCCTCTCTTAACACGTTAACTGCCACCTGTAATATGATATTTTCCATCTTTTCAGGCCACAATGAGAAAATTTGATATTTAATATTTTATTATGATATAAATAGAAGGGTCATTATATAACAGTCGGTAGAGTGAAAATTAAAAAAATATATCAACGATGACTGGCCATCGTATGGCCTGAAACCGGAGACTATAAGACCATGTAATATTTAATATTAATTACTTTATATGTAACAAAAGAGAATAATTAAACTAGTTTTCGATATTTTTTCCTTTTTTTAACAATTCACTATTAAAAAAACACTATTAGATATAAAATAGCTTTTTATTTAAAAAAAACTATGACAGCCGGCCGTCGGACCACTTTGTGAGGCCATACGACGGCTGGCAGTCAGAAACGAACTTCATAGACGTCCGCGAGAGGCCACCACTAGGATGTAAAACAACATCTTACAAAGCCAGGATAATTTAACCTTGAGTGAAACTACATTGGTTATAGCGATGACGGGCGGTCGGATGGCTCTGTACGGCCCTAATTAGTACGACCGCCAGCGCGTCAGATGGCAGTTAACGTGCTAATAAAATAAAATTTATTTTATTTATATATCTTTGCTTAAAATTGTTCCTTTGTATTTTACAGAAATATTTGCAAAGCTTAAGAAATCACTCAAATGATGAAAAAAGTAATTATTTTTAAAACAATCTGTAACAATTTAAAATGACATATTTCAAGAGAACAATTATATTTCAGAGCAATCTTGAAAGTAAATGGGAAATAAAAATATTAATAAAATTTTTTAAAATAGCTTAATATTTTTGTTTCAATTTTAACTAAATTTAAGATTATATAGAGTTATAAGTGAAAATACAAATTTTTAATAATTAACTAGCTATTTCTTAAAATTGTTAAAAAATCAAATAAAAGAAACAAAATGTTATCTAAATTCTAGAAAATAAGTTAATCTTTGTTATATTATATTTGAACATACCAGAATCATCTGAGAGCTGTCAAAAATAAAAATTCATTTGAATACTTTAAATATTTTATACAAAAATCACTAAATTGTTTGAATTATTTAAAACTTTGTTATAATTAAAATAAATTTAATATTAAAAATACAGAAGGAGCTAAAAATGCATGAATACATCAAAAGAAACTAAGTATGCTTCTTATTTCATCTGTATTATTGTTATTTTTATTTACAATTTAAAATTTAATTTATAAGTTCACAAATTCTTTTAAAACTCACTTGTTCAGGTGTAGGAATGTCTTCAGTAAGCAACAACCAGAAAAGACCTTCAGGTAAAGGTTCACCACCACCAGGAGGTTTTGGAATTAATTTTCTGATTTGTGGAATTGTGAAATCTCTGAATTCTATTCCATCTTCTGGATCTAAATGTGATGTTTCAGTAACTAAACTTCTCATTCCTCTCATTCCACCATAAACCTATATTAAAAAATATATTTAATTTGATATAAATAATTTAAAAAATTGTTATTGAGTTTCCAAACCAGTGTTAAATATGTCCAGCATTTGGACACCTAAATACTGAACATATTTAAATCTGGTAAAGATGTTTTACAACAAAAAATACATCTGAGCTAATATATTTTATTTAGATTAAAAAATTTCAAACCACATTTGATATCCTGTTGTTAATTTTTAGAATAAATTGCACATTATTAGAATTATAAATACATAATTTCATATATTTAAGATTACCAAAAATTTCTACTTTTAACAGTTAAATAAAAGCAATTGTAGTAGTAGTAATAATAATACCTGCTCAATAGTTATTTCACCAATTACTTTACTTCCATATACTTCTCTGAATTCTTTAACTCGTTTTTGATGCTCTATAACTCTTTGTGCCACGACTGATTTTAAATCCTAGAAATAAAATTGTTGAAAATATCGTTATAAATTTATAAACATTTTATGTGATTTTAAAAAAAAATTTATAGGAAATCAAGCATTTAAAAAATAAAAGACTTAACTTCTAAAATAAATTTATTGAGAGAAGTTAATCACAAATGGAGATTCTTACATCAATAGAAAATTTTAAAAAACTTGAAGATAGGCAACAAGTCAATCTTAAGTTATTAATAAGCTAAACATGATAAAAGCAATTAAATTAAGAAAACCTTTTAATATTAAATTTCTTGACAAAAAATTTATTCTGTGAGAAGTGCTTTATGTTTGTATTTTCTGAAAAAGAATTACAATTAGAACAATGATGGCTTAAGACAATGCTACACATGGGCAATTTGCCAAGAGAAAGATGCTTTCCAGGAAATCTTTTATGGGAAACTGGCACCTATTTAGGTGTTAACACATTGGAAAACTCTGTGGCAAGCCAGTTTGTGAAGCAAAAATTCGAAACCAACTACCAGTGTTTGATGGTTTTTATGAACTCAGTCACTGGTGAACTAAAAGAAAATGTAAAAAAAAACATGATAAATAATAAATATATACAGAAAGGTCAGTCAGTTGACTACATTCATTCATAAAGATTTTAACAACAGATTCAAATTAGATATAAAAGTGGGAATGTAAAATGGTTCTATTATTTCATAACTAATGGTGGACTATATATAAAAATTTTGATACTAAATCAAAAATCAATGTATCAAAATTTAATTGATTTCAAAAGCAAAGTTAAAAAATTAGAGCCATTGGAAACTAAAGATCACCAGGATAAAATGAATAAAATCAAAATAATAACTCTGCAGTAATCTGATTTATGAAACATATAGCTTCATAAAATCAGAATTAATAATGATGTATTTTGTTTATAAAATAGTAAAAGAATACAAAAATATATAAAAGTAGCCATTGCGTGACTGTCATATTGCGATAGAACTGAGGCAAAGCCAGAAAGAAAGAAGCAATCCATGCACTTGTTAGGCACAAAGAGGCAATCTTTGTACCTGATGAACATGACCAGATAAACTTTGCACTTGCCAACACAAAAGAGACTATCCTTGTACCTGCTGGCTATGGGAGACATGATCCTTGCACTTGCCAACAGATAGGCAATTCAAGAACAAAACAATCGATGACGATTGCTTTGTTTTTGTATTTTGTTCATTTTTCAAGCCTATTTTCCATTAGGTGTACACAATGCTATCTTTATTTTTGACCCCTAGGTCTAAATTTCAGGTGAGCTCAGTCACATCAGACCATATGCATTGCCACTTTAATACAAGGGTTCTCAACTTTGTGTATTGATCCCTTTTAAGAAATTTTTTTTCCGTCAACCCCCTTCAATATTATATTATTTCTAATATAAAAGCCGTTGTGCATGTGAATTTCTTATAACTCCTGCAATCTTTGTCCAATCCAGATGAAATTTTGGTTATATTTGTTTAATGTTCTGACAGAAAGTATAGGCTACTTGGTTTGCAGAAATATAGAATAAGAATTGTGGAAATACAGTTATAAAATAAACGTTTTATTGTTTATCAATTTCAGATTGGTGATTGCACTTGCATTGCAGTGACCTCAGTGACAATATGACATTCATGCTTAACAAGAAAACTTCCCTTAAATTGCATTTTTAAATATTTTTGCAAATGGCATATTTTAAACTTGCTTCATTAAATTTAAAATTTAAACTTTAAAAATGATAGCTGCATCATGTCACTTCTATGACAAATTTAAAAAAATAAATCTTTTCTTAATGACCACATGACATTCTATTATCCAATCTGAAGTAACAATCTAATGTACCCATTATTTAGAAAACATTATTGTTTATCTAATTAACGCATGTATAATTCATCTTTGTTTTATCAATGTGGAATTAAAAATACTTGCTATTTTGTCAAAAAATTGCCTAGGGAAAAGCATAAGAATAAAAATGGACAGGTAAATTCTAGACCTAAAAGAATAAGAACAACTAAGACCCCTGAAGGCTGTGAAGTCCAACTTGAGCAACATCAAATAAGAATGGCTTTGTCAAGGGCTGCAGAAACAGCATCACACTGTCAAGCTTGACTTGAAGCTGTTTTCAATTCTTCAATCTCTACTTTCTCATAAAAAATATTCCATCATGCTTGATGGGAGAATTTGAGTATATTGTATAATATATATATATATATATATATATATGCCATAGTCTCTTACATAATTAATAAAAGACATCTTTCTACATTTATTTAAGAGCAAAAAAAACAAAGTGTAAAATTTTACAAATTAAAAAAAAATTTAAAATATTTAGTTTTAGTGACCTCCTCAAACTTTCATTGACTCATTATGAGTCAAAACCAACCCCATTGGGAAACCCTGCTTTAATAGGCTACTTCTGTATGTCAAAAACTAAGTTGTGGACCTATTTTTTACATTCAAATAAACCTTTTTTACATTTTCAGATTCCTCATCACAATTAATAAAAAATGACAGTTTTATCAAAATCAGCCCATTAAATTTTGAGAATGAACTCCATTCTGTAAGCCCAAGCTAATGATCATGGAACATTGCATGACAAAGTTGCGCAATATCGCTTTGTCATATGTGCTCACGCTCTGACTTTATATCACAAAAACAGTCATATATCCTCCAGTTTTTATTACATTTTTGGATTTCTTGCCGCAATTAATAAAAAATGGCAAAGTTTAATCAAAATCAATCAGATTTTGAGAACAAACACACCAGCAACAAACCAATAAACATACAATCTTCAATTACAGAGATGACCTTTTATTTGAGGTTATACCTCTGTAGAAAAAATGCAAATTGGTTTTAAAAAGTCTTCAGGTGATGATGCCATAAGTTAAAACAAATAGTTCATTAAAAATGATCGACAGTATTTTACATATTAAAAATATACTGAAGAATACAAAAATTTTGTCTTCACAATCCATTGTTACAAGTTTGTGTTGTGTGTTTGTTGATTCATTGCTGGTGTTATGTTATGACAAATCTTTTGTATTTATGTATTTTTAATATGCAATTTACCACTGACCATTTTTAATAAACAATATATATTATTGTTAATGTAAATATCAGTAATGTATCAGAACTAAATGATAAAAGATAATATAATTCAATTAAACTTTTAAATAAATTTTACATAAACTTTTATGTTTAAGCTTTGTTTCAAATGATGACTTCATTTGAAAATATTTTTCATTAACATACAGTAAAATAATATGTTATTAGAAGATATATGTTTATCCCATTGAAATATCTCCTGATCTCATTTATATTTTAACAAATTACTAATAAATATTTGCTAATGTACTTTGATTCTTATTAACAGAAAATTTATAAAATTACAAATTTTTCTATAAATAAATTCTGATAAAAAAACAGATATTTTCAAAAATATATTAGTTAAAACAATAGGAAATTATTAAAAATATGATTCACAGAATGTTTATATTATTTTGATAAACTACTAAAAATAATATACTTACAGTACTATCTGCGTAATAACGAGAAGAAATACATAATAAAGGAAGAGATTTCTGTAAAAGAAAAAAATATATATATTAACGGTTTATATTACATTATTATTATTTTTTTTAAATGTATAATTAAAAAATGGCAATATTAAAAATATATTTAAGTATAATGTGTAAGTAAAAAAGAAGTACATAAAAGTTAAGATATTGTACAATTAGGAAATTATTAAGTTAACCAATTTATTTGGTGTTACATATTAAAATCGATCAGCTAGGCTTATTAGCTAACTGTAGTTAATCAGTCTGCTTTGTGCAGTTGTCGTGTGTGTTCTTGGTTTCTCACGTTGATTATTTTCAAAAACTCAAGTTCCAATGGCTCCAACAAAGTGCACTGAAGAAAAACAGCTAAAAAGCTAAGATGTTAGAACAACAATAAAGGTAAAAAAAGAAATTATTGCTGCCTACTTCAGAAAGGTTTTAAAAAGCAGACAAAAACAGATAATACTGGACAAGTTCTTTATTAAATCAAGTGCTACTGAATCATTGGCAAAACAGACTACATGATCATAATTGGAATTACCTAATGTTTTAATTGATGGAAAACCTTCTACTACTATACTGTATTTATATAGTACAATAACAATAAAGTTTTACAAACAACATAATTTTTATTCTTTTACCTTATTTTTTAGGATGGGAACGAATTAATTGAATATCAGTTATTTATTATGAGAAAAATTGTTTCTATATTCGTCATATTCCATGTTCGTTAGGTCCTTAGGAACAGATTAATGACAAATATAGAGGTTCCACTCTATATTAATTATATATTCTGATTAATCATTTGAGAAAAAATTTTTTTATGTACATATTGCATCTTTTTTAAACTTAATATTTAAGAAAAAAATAAGTAAAGAAAGAAAAAAATCTTAACAAATGAAAATTACATTAATAATAAATGTAGCTTTAGCATTATAAATATTAGAAATTTCATTTATAATAATTCATATCATTATTATTTAAAAAACTGAATATTTTTAAAATTTATCTATTATTATTTGCTATTACATGAAATACAAGTTTATTATTTGAAAAAGACAAAATCAATTTTTCAAACGTGATGTCTGTACATGAAATAGTAACAGAATTTTAAAAAAATTAATGATGCATTATCTTAAAGCTGTAAAAAACAGTTATTCATAACTTTTCAGATTGCAATCAATATGTTTTTATTGGAGTATGTTAAAAATCAAATTAATATTTTTCCTCTTCTATACAAAGGTATGGTAAAGGAAAAATATTGGTTGTGGGATATGGAATTGATTGATCACAAATAGGCAGTGTGGAATGAACTCATCTATTGTTATTTTGAAAATCATTTAAGGTCAACAAAAAAGTCTCATCCAATTCTCCACATATGGCTTCCTATGTAACTGAATTAATAAAATTAATACAGCTTCCATACTTTTGGGATGAAAAGATACAAGGGACTTTTGATTCACCCTGTATATAACAGTTATATTTAAATATATATATATATAAATCATCATCAAAATTACTTTCAAGATAAAGACACTTTCATATAAAAAGATAAAAACATAATCACAGGAAAAACAAAATAATCGAATAAATATTATATATCATATCATATATAATATATATATCTAATTTGACAAATTGATTATCAACTCCATTTTTAAACAAAATTAATAATTTAGAAATATTTTGATAAACTTTAGTAATAAAAAAAAATAATTGAAAACAATCTTTTTAATTATATGTATAAAGTACCAAATATTTTAAAACCAATTTTGAAAAAAAAGTGTATTTCACCAGAAGTTTTATAAATTGTGGTAGAATATAATTTAATATGTAAAAATTTGAGAAATGTATCTTAAAAAATTCTATTTTCAAATTAAAATAAGAATGAAAAAATTTGTTATATTATGATTCATTTGATTAAAAATAAAATTTCTAGAATATTAATTGGTATTAAATTTATAATCATTTTATTGAAAATGAAACCTTTTATATCTGTAATATAATTACAATTACAGATACAAATCTTCAAAAAGTACAAAGCATATTACCATAATAATAACAAAAAATTAAATATGCACAAAAATTTCATATTATTAAAAATACTTTAGTAAATTTCTTGTGAAAACTTTAATATAATTTTTATGTAAGAGTATATATTTGAAATATAGCAATATGTCTTTTTATTGTCCTTGAATGTAATTAAACAAACTATCTAGATATTAAAGGTCAGGTTAAAGCCTAGATTAAATTGTATGAATTTTATCAGAATTACAATTATTAAAATATAATACTAATGTTTTAAAATTATAATTCAATATTACATAATAGCTTCTTAAAATCAGATTATCATAATTTGTACATTTTATGATTGACAAAGACCTCAAAAATTTTCTTATAAAACTTAAATTTTAATAATAATAATAATAATAATAATAAACCATAATCAAATATATATATATATATATATATCATATGTACTGCATCATTGCACATATGGAATGTTCCATTTTAAATATTTTTTTTAACTTATTTGATGTAAAAAATATCACTCTCGCCTAATGAAAGCCATTTAAAAAAATGGCTGAAAACATTTGTGCTTCCATTAAATCACGGATGTCCAACCCATGGCCCGCATGCGGCCCAAGGCAAGTTCCAATGCAGCCCAATAAACGTGTAAACAAAACCAATAAATTTTTAAATTTTATTTTTATTTATTCATTTTAACGGCATAAACTAAAAAAAGAAGTTTCACAAAGCCATAAACCTTTACACATATTTTATTTTTGAGTGGAAAGGAAATATTTTCAAATACTTGGAAATGTGTGAATAAGGAAGGAATCTGGAGTTATGACTCAAAAGGATTATAGACCCAAATTCGGAAAAAGGAGAGAAAGGCCAAAAGATAAAAAGTAGTGAGAAAGGTTAAATAGACTTCCTGCTATACAAATAGTGACCCTTAATTTTCCAACCTTCCTCACTTCTTTATCTTTTGCCCTTTCTCTCCTTTCCTCGAATTTCGATCTATAATCCTTTGAGTCCCAACTCCAGCTTTATTTAGTATTCTTTCCAGCGTTACAAGATTTGGCTACCTTTTTTCAGTTCAACATAAAAAATATTATTTGGCACATTGGGTACTTTTTGGGCTGCATATTATTTATAAATATATTAACTGAATAAAAATGTACTTTAAAATGGCATTTCATCATTTTTTATTATTTAGAGACTCAAATAAAACAAATATTTGTGTTTATCAAATAAATTTTTGTTTATCTCCTTTATAATAAATGAATTTATCTATTTCAAAGTAAAAATTGAAAGTGTCTGTAGAAGTAATTTTTTAAAATATCCTTTTTCTTGATAACATTTTAATACTTATTACTATAATCTAGACATGTTAATCCTTAAATATACTTGTATATATAAGGTTTTGCCACAAATATCAATATATACAATATACTTGTGATCCAAAACTCCATGACTACTTTCTAATGTGGCCCAGAGAAACAACGGTTGGACACCCCTGCATTAAATTTTCATGTGCTGGAGTAGGTTTGAATGATGTGCAGTTTTTTCTGTTTGAATGCTGGTTCTCTTTGAGATGTCCATTGCCTCCCATCATTTGCTGGTACTCAAATGATGTCATCTACTCATTTTTCAAAATTTGGCTATCTTGAGTTTCCTGATAGGATCCATAAAGCAGAGATACAAGCCATTTTTATACTTGCCATGTTTCCTTGTTAAAAATGTTGATATGTAAAATTTTTCTGTGGGGTAGAGTTTCTGCATGCATACACCTCTCATATAAACAAATTTTTCAGCTACATATTACTTTTGCCAAATATGCTAATTTTTCACTTTTTGCTTAACTTTTGGACATAAGTGTATTTCAGATGATTCCTGTTATTCCAAAGAAACATAAATAAATAAAGCAATTAGGAGGTCAAAATCTACAAATGGACTTACATGAATTCAAAATTGAACTTTTAACATTAAAATATTTATGCGCCTTTGAATAAAAAAGAGTTTGCCATTTTCACGAGCTTTGTTTTTCATGATTGAAAAACGTGAGAAGTGACAAGCAGGTCACATTGCAAACAGCATGCTCTTGTTACTTTTCACATTTGATATTTTTACCGGAACCTCTGCTGTCTCTCCATCAGACTGACAATATTATAATGGCTATGTGTGGCTTTGACACAATCTTAATGGAATATCCAATGTATTATTGCCATTTTTAAAGTGATTTCAGGCAAATTGCTTCATACAATCACTGTAAAATATTAATCAATATTTTATCTCAATTAAAGCCAAACAATTGTTGGATTAAATTGAGCTACATTACCACTACTATTAATAATTAAATACTGAGTAACCTAGCATTAGAGATAGGTGTTAGGCACCATCTCTTATTAAATTTAATAATTATAATTAAATTAATATTTAATAAAGAATTAAGAAAATTCTGGAAGAAAAGAATCAGCCTGGAGCAGGACTTGAACTCACAACAGCCACTTACTGAGTGGATACAATGTCAGTTACATTACTCAAACCTCTGTCCAATCCTTCTAAATTATTTTAAAATTTTAATTTAATTATAATTATTAAATTTAATAGGAAATAATGCCCAACATCTACCTCTAGTGTCAAATTATTCAGTATTTAATTATTAATAGTAGTGGTAATTTAGCCCAACTTAATCTGGCAATCATTTGACTTTAATATAATTATCAGGCTTTGAAATGTTTACATACATTTGTCTTGATTTTTGAACATTGTCATTTCTTGCAGTTAACGGTCATCCACTAAACTGATCATCAATTTATGTATTTCACAAACTGATCATTACTAAATCATAGGTGTTTATCTAGATTTATGCCATTCATAACAGCTTGATCTTAGTAGAGCTCCCTCCTAGAAAGCTTGTTTTATCGTGATAAATGCAATTTATCATAAAATTTGATGCACATTCTCTATTCTTCATAAACCCTCCATGACAAATTTTAAAAAGTTTCAATATCTGATCTTTTTATGAAAATAAAAACTATTATAACAAGCTATTATTTATTGTGACATCATCACAATGCCAGGCTGCAATTTTTAGTCATATTTTTAATTTATTTCATTTAAAATATATGCTCTCCATCTCAAATTAGTAGTGTCTTGCCCCTGTACATCATACTTTTCCTTAAACAACACAGTCATGCCAGTCACTTATCTAACACCTTTAAGGAAAAATTTTTTGAATTGAAATAACTTCTAGTTTACATTAAAAATTCATATAGCCTATAGTTAATCGAGGCCTTCTGTCCCTAATATTTCCATATCTGGTCTTGTCTTTCATCTAACTAACTCCATTCTTGAGATTAAGGAAAGAAATAGACAACAGTGGGAGTTTATGGGTCTACATTTTTTCAAATTGCAGCCCAAACATGCAGGTGAGTGAGTTCTATGATTAATATTACATAAATACATGAGAATGATCATGTATAAAATCACAAAAAAGTGTATCCTTGATACTTTTTTGATCTTGCATGCCCATTCTTGGAACTTTTTGAACACACACTTTAGCAATAAGTTTCTATAGCCATTTTATATCATAGGTAATCATCGTTTTACTTTATGAAATATGATAAAATGGAATAAAAAAAGTAACTTAACTTTTAATATATATATACACATGTGTATTATATTTTATTTACTTTTACTGTATATAATATTATTTTAAATATATAACTATCACACACACCCATACCTACAGTACTGTTGTTATAAATCAAAGCTGAAGAAAATTGAGATTATAGGTATGAAGAAAAAAAATTTTTTGAATCACTTTTTAATAGATAATATGATAAACTAAGAAACATTAATGAACAAGAAATAATATTTATGTTTGTAAATGAATGAAATGAATTGATGTCAGTATTCTACTTTATTTGAAAGAGAAAATATAGAAAACTAAAAGAAAAAGCTTAAAATTATACTTATTTAAATATTTCTAAAATTTTCAGAAAAAAGCAATCCTAAAATAATAGTAACAACATTAAAATCATGAATGGTTCAGAAGTCAAACAGTACAAATCTGAAAACTTATGATAATTTTTTTTTATAGCATTTGAAATCTATAATTATAAGTGATATTCCTAAAATATGACTAACAAATTAAATAAATATTTAATTATAATAATACCTCAATTGTCATATGATAATTAGATTTTATTTTAAAGATAAATAAATTTTTAGGTAAATCATTAACAATAATAAAATGAATACTAACATTTATGAGTCAATTTTTACATATATTTTTTAGCAGAAATTACACAAATACATTCACAAATAAAATAATAATTTAATTAAAACTTATGATTAAATTCAAGCTTACTATTGCAAAAACTTAAATTTTGTAACAAAATTCATTATCTTAATGATAAGATTACTTTATCTTAGAACTAAATTTAGAATGTTTCCCTTCATAATTAGTTAGAAAAATTTGATTTTAATAAATTCTCTCAAGTTGAATATTATTGTAATAAACTGATATCAGAAAAATTTAATCTATAAAAATGGAAACAAATCTATATTATTAAACAACATGGAGATAACATTATTTAAAAAGTTTAAATAATTTATAAATAAATAAATAAAACCTAGATTAATTTAACATACAGGTTACATGAATTCATTTGTCTACAAAAGAATACTTTAAAAATATAGTACATCTATAAATGATATGACAATTACAAAAACATTATTTAAGAAATATTTATTGTATAAAGAGTAAACCAAATTAAAGTTCAAAAAGTTTTTTCCATATCCAATAATATTCAATGTGTAATTTATTTCCCTTATTTATTTTTATTTTCCTTGTAAACATCTAAATCAATATTCATAAAATTTACTATTTATTTTAGACACTAAAATCAATTTTTATTATAAATAATAAAGATTTTCATTGAAAATTACAGATCCACACTAGAGTTTCTCAAACAGGATCTCAGGATCCCTGCTGTATTTTTAACCTGGGAAATCCTGTAAATTTTTTAAAAATTCACTTTTTTCTTATTTTGTGTTAGGGTTGAGGAAATTTTGCAAATAGAAAGTATAATTAACTCATAAACTATCAGAATACAGTTGTATTTATTAATTTTAAGCCTGCTTATTCGTTTTTCAAATTTTTGGTTGTTATGACATCTCACAGGTATATGAAATAATCAATATGTATTTGTGGCAGGACTCTGAAAATTCTTTACTTGTCAGAACCTGTAATATCTTGAATAATTGCACAGATGCTGTCTTAATTTTAACTATGCCCAGTAGCTTCAATAACTGCATTATGCCAGATTGTGTGAATTGGGCAAGGATAGAAATAAGTACGAAGTCTGCAAGTATGAAGTTTTTCTTCATAAACATGATTATTAAAGCTAAATGAACCTCCGAATTATTGGGCTATAAGCTTGACACTGCTATTAAAGCAGCTGAGGTAGACAAATTAAGAATACTAGAGAGCAAAAGAAGTACTATAATCTCAAAAACGAACTAGAAATCTTCCAGGCTACAGGTGAAAAACACACAGCATCTGTCTTCTCTTAAATGCATTAAGTTAAAACCCTTTGTTAGTCACATGGCTTTTTTTTAGTCACATTTTTTCCGAAATTTTTCAAAAAATTCAAGTTCTCTAATTTCTTCGAGCTGCGAAAAATGCAATAAATAACGTTTTTATTGCGTGCCAAGTTTACTCAGAAAAAAAGTCGAAAAAGTGATGGCGTCTCACAGACTCCACGAGCTTTCGGGTAGGAAAAATTCGGAGGAAAAACACGCTCGCGATAAACCACTATCGTCGATCGTGATCATCTTTTTCGCTATCAATTCTTTTCTCCCAATAATTTTTTTTTTATTTCATGAAAAAGATTGATTCTAGCCCAATTTTGAAGAGAGATATTGAAACTGATTATTAAACTTAGCAAAGTCTCATTATACTCTGCGAGAAGTTATGTTGTAACGCGCGAGAAATAACAGCGACAAAAATTTTCAAAATTAATTTTGCAAATACAAATTGCACTAATTGTACAATTTTTGTTTCTTGCGTAAGAATTTCATTTAGGTATTGTGCAAATGCATTTTTTTTATGAAATTTCAAGAATATTTTCAGTTATAAATAAATGAATTTATGCATTTGACATCATGTCGTAAATTGCCGAATTTTTGATGGTCCATCATTATTTTTTTTGATTGCTTAATATATATTTCACACAGCATTATTAATACTATGATTTTTGGAGGTTAAAGAACATATTAAATTAATTTTAAAAATGAAAAATAATTATATTATTCAATTTCAAGATATTTTTAATATTTTAAAAATAATTAATTATATCCCGGGATCTGGGACAAGCAAAAGACCGGGAAATGAGAAACCCTAATCCACACATCATAACAGAATACGCTTAACACATAAATCTTATTTTAGGTACTGAATATTACATAAACTTGCTTTAAATTTAACAAATGTTTATGTATAAAAGAAAATTAAAAAAAAAATAAAAATAAATTCACACATAGCTTGTTTTTTTATACTTTGTCTATAAATTGTATTTAATAAAGAAGTGCCATGCCTTTGTAGAAATGGGCTGGCAGAATTACAATTTAATAAAAAGTAATAAACATTACAGATGGATACTAGTCCAATCTTCTCTGCTTGCCATGTCCAATCACCAGGAACAACTATTTCCGTTGCAGAGACAACCTTTCTTTAGAGGCTATGCCTCTGCACAAATATGCAAAACAGTTTAAAATGTCCACAGGTGACAATCCCAACACAATTAAAAATTGTAATTCTACCAGCCCATTTGTACAAAGAAAATTATATTTTTAATTGTGTTGGGATTGTCACCTGTGGACATTTTAAACTGTTTTGCATATTTGTGCAGAGGCATAGCCTCTAAAGAAAGGTTGTCTCTGTAATGGAAATAGTTGTTCCTGGTGATTGGACATGGCAAGCAGAGAAGATTGGACTAGTATCCATCTGTAATGTTTATTACTTTTTATTAAAGTGCCATGCCTGTCCACTTTCAAAAATACTTAATTAAAAAGCATTATAATAAAAGTATAAAACTTAGTATTCTAAAAATGAAGAATCATTAGATAAACCTGCAGGCATCATCTTATATAGCAGGATGGCCAAACCTTGTCACAATAGGAGCCATGAATCATTTATCAGAAATACACAAGAGTCACATCCTGGATTGTTCTTTTATATAACCTTTATACTATATATATATATATATATTAGGGATTTGGTGTTATTCCTCCATAAACACATATAGATGTAGCAAATATATATAAGGAGTAGGGGTCTGATTTTAGGAGTGTGTTCTATACATAAAAGCAACAATAGAAGTCTATTGATAGAAGAGATGCATGTGGCTCATGAGCCACAGCTTGGCCACATGGTTATATAGTTTTAACATTATCACCACAATACATTAAAAATAAGCAAATACAATTTTAAAAAGTATTGTAAATTATTGAGTAAGTTTAATTAAATATTAGAGTATAAAATAAGATAAATTGTAAAGATAGAAAATAAAAAAATCCATCAGTGTGTTTGCTTATAAATATAAATACCAGATAAAAGTGGATAGACATTTATGTCATAAAAAAATTAAACAATTATGAAAAATAGTGGAAAATATTTAATATAATTTATCCTGTTTTTACTGGATAAGCATTTCTTAATTACTTGAAAAAATTATATTTTTGTAATTAGATAAAAATGCTACAATATTTTGATTATTGCATGGCTGATTCAGCTTTGCTTTGTCAGTTTTACATAATCATAAAAATAAAATTGAATATATGGAAGTTTGTGCATATTAAGTATACCAGTATAAATTCCCAAAATTAAAAATGGCTTTTATTTTTAATTTTATAAAATTTTGTAAAACATCCGTTAATTAAAACATAAATATATATTATATTTATATAACAATTTAATATAAAACTCATTAAAAAAATTTGTAAACATTTCAGTGATAGATCTCTTACAAACAAAACAATGATGCATTTGAAAAAATATAAATCTAAATATATAAAATTACTTGTCCTGACTGAGTGACTGATTCATCATCGCCCAGAGCAAACCACTGAACCTAAAGAGATGAAATTTGGTACACAGTTAGGGTATGTCGGGAAAATGCACACTAAGAAGGGATTTTTCGAAATTCCCTCGCGGGGTGAGAGGGATAGCATTAACCTGAAGAACTGTACTATTTTAGACGCAATTTTTTGTTTTCAACTACATTTAGTCTTCATTGAGTACTTAGGAGTATTAAATTGATAACATTTCAGACGTTGTTATAAAATTTTTTTATATATATTTCTATTTTTTAACCAAATGTTCGAACTGTTTTAAATTCAAATTTGTTATTGCATATTGGTTCGATTATAGAACAATTGTAAACATTCCAGAAAATTGATCAAATTGAAAACAGTTCATTTGATTCTCAGCAATTATCATTCTCAGTGGTAGGTGTTATATAACAATTACTATGGTTGTTGAAATACTGAATATAAATGGCGTTTTCTTGCAAAATCCACACAGGTGAAGTTGCAGGTAACAGCTAGCTGTAAATAAAGTAGTTGCTTGTTTAAAAGTTAAACAGTTTTAGCACTCTTCAATAGCAGTTTGGACATGGCAAGTTTTGATCAATCACAGTGCAAGCTGAAAATGCTTTTGTCTAAAAAATTCTAAAGGTTTTAAGTGATTTGCATTTCATCCTCAATTTTCTCCTTTAATTTTGAGTATTATACCTTACTGCTTAGCACATGTCAGTTGTTAAGGATGACTAGAACCTCACCAAGTTTGATCAAAATCAGTGACTCCAACATCATGCCATCCCCTTGTTAGATCAGGAAGCTTTGTTATGAATAACACATTTTAATGTTTACTTCACTTTACTTTAGCTAGAATCCATTAAAAGTAATTTTGATATAGAAACAGAAAATTTATATCTGATCAGATATCAATGTAAAAACAAATATGGTATCTGAAACTATTGTTAAACTTAATTATAATTTCTATACAAGTTCTGAATCCGTATAGTCCGGATTTTTAAAATATTTTTGCAGATTGTTATGTGATATCTGCAGATCAGTGGAGTAGGCTACATGTTACACTCTTGGATGCTGTTTTTCTATTCTTTTTTTTGGGCAATATACACTTTTCTCTTGATATACTGATGTTGCTGTTGAAGGATCTGGTTTCTTTCTCAACACTTCTAGTATTTTCATACAAAGATCACTCTCATTGTCTGCAAGGAACCTACATTTTCTTCCTCAGATTCTTTATCAAGCCATTTCAGAAACATTTCATAATGTTTGGTGATAGTACATATATAGAATATCACTTCACAATTAGAATTGTACCACTTCAAAAAAAAAAAAAAAAAAAAGACAAGGATCAGGGGCAGATCTAGGTTTTTTGGGGCCTAGGGCTTATTGAAGTCCAATGGGGTCCTATTTTTTGTTAGATTAAGAATCTTTAAATTGGGATTTAAAATTCAATTTTAACAACATCAAAATCAGATTTGAAATATATTTATTTATAAAATAGTGTCGAATGACAAACTTTATATTGATAAGTGCTCATTGTTAATGGAAAAGTATTAAAAATTTATGATGATAATTCAATTTTTGTGGGCCCTTGACACTTGGGGACCTAGAGCTTAAGCCCTATTAGTCCCTATGTAGATCCGCCCCTGCACAGGATTACTCATGGGTGAGCACTGCACTAACTTGTCCAACACAAATGAAACAAAGGAGGCACCGAAAGCATTAGCAATGACTATTATTTCTGATTCCAGTATCTTGTTGAAGGGGATGATACTCAGGAAAGAAGGTAGATGAGAAGTTGGCCACAAAACTTCCAAGCAGCCCAAGTTACAAGTGTTTGAAAATGAAAGGTGAGCACTGTGCAACATTCACTCGAGTAATGGTAGGTTAATTTAAATTATAATAAATATTAAATTTTTTTACAAGATTTTAAAAGTTATATGACAAATTATAACTTATTTTAAATCACTTTAGTAAATCTCTTCTTATCAATTTTAATTCTTTAATTATAAGTTGGAAAGTTATGATGGAATAAATTTCCTAAAGATATTTTGATACTTTTGCTACCATGATCAATAAACAAACTTTAATTATGGATTGATTAAAAAGGCTGACAAGGACTCATGTATGACTTTCCCAGCACTCATAGTGTTACATATAGCTTTAACTTTGTAAATTATCTGTTGATATTTTATAATAATTAATAATAATATAAAAATGATTTTTTAATAAAAAGACAAAAGGCCTATTTTTGGTGTTAGGAGTGACTTTTTAAAGAAACTGTAAATGCTAATGACAAATGAAACTTTCTTTAAGTCTGATCCCATTTGAGATAACCTATGACCCATCTCCCCACCCCTTCAGCCTTTAATTACCAAAATTTAATATCAGTGCCCTATATATAGAAATAAACCTATCAAGTTTGAAAAGTTTGGTTTAATCCTCCTGTCCTTCAGTCCTGAGAAATAATGCAAAATAGATGACAACAGTTTTATAAGAGGTTTTTGTTTTTACATTTTTGGCTCATGGAGTGTCAAAACATTGAGAAATGCAAAAAGACAGTCAAATTTTGAAGTCCCCAGATACTTTCCATAATTTCCCTATGTTATAAATTATATTACATAATAGCTAGCAACACATTTTCAAAACTAAAATTTAAGTACTTTATAATCTTAATCTGAACAAAACAGAAATTTTTTGAATTAAAAGTATTTTACATTGAAACATAACTGAACAGCAAAAGAATTTTTAAATTCTAATATATTTTTAAGACAAAAAGTTTATGAAATAATGAGCTATCAACCTATTGATAGAAAATAATACTATGATAAGGTTAATAAAAAGTTCTTTCATTCGGTATGTGGAAGTTTCAATAACGAATAACCTAATCGTTAATAATCTATTAATAAATCAAATAATGTTTATGTATAAAAATCACTTATTTTTCACATTTTAATAGATACAAACATTCATACATCTTACACACAAATTTGACTTTTTTCTTTGATAATCTGAACAGATTATCAGAAAGAAAAAAAAAGTCAAATTTAACAGATAATCAAGATTGCTGAAAAGTAGAAATACAGTTAAACCTGTAGGAAATGTGAATAATTCATTATATAGATAATGCACTGGTAGCAAATATTAAAAAAAAAACAAAAATGTATTTTGAATATTATATTAAATATATTTATGTATACCCAATTTGAATAGTTGAATTAATTGAATAATGTACTTCAACAGCCAAAAAATTTTCTAAAATAAGAAATTTGTTTTATGGAACTTTTTAATATGGAAGTCCAACTGTATTTAAGAGAAACCATATTGATAAAAATTAAACCTAAAGAGATTGAAAAATTAAAATATCAGTCATCAAATAACAAGCCAGATTTATCATCAGGCTATCTTTTATTCAGGCTAATTAAAGTGACCAGTATGGTTATATCTTTTCGTCTGGAAGCAAAGATTGGATGGAGGTTTAGGTAACAGCTGGCAATGCAACTGAACATATGAAAACATCAGGTTAAATAAATATTTTTTTAATGAGTTATTTAATTGTTATATCATTAAAAAAAAATAAGATAAAAGAAATATGGTGATTTTGTTTATGAATTCATAAGAAGAAAGTTTCTTCAGTTCATCTAGTTTTATTTTCAGTTCAAAATTTTAATCTGATATTTATTAAAACAAATAAGGTGAAGTGGATTTGAATTATACTAATTTGTTTTATGACAAAGTATGCAGTGACTAAAGTGACTAAAGTTGAAGAAATAGTAATGCTAGCATTTCTGGAAACTTAGCCACTTATTGTATCATACTATTGTTAAAATGTATTACTTCATTAAATTAACAAAAGTGGTTATTTCAACTTTATTTGCTTTATGAGTAAAGAGATAGAAGATAAACGTTTGCTAGTCTAAAAATAGATATTGACTGGAATAAGCAACAACCTTTAATCCAACAATTAATTATAATTAAATAGCAAAAGATCTTTGCTGCATTTATTTACTATCCTCAGGTTCAAAACATAAGAAATTGAATGGTTATAACATAGAATGTCACACATGGAAATTGATTAGACTTGAATATAAATGCACATCCAGTTTTAGTCTCTTTCAATTTATCAGATAAAAATTAGAGTTTATAAACAAAATATTTCGAAGGCTACACTTTAAATGTTTTTATGAAAAGGTATTTATAAAATTTATTCACTCTAAAATTCTTATAAACTTTAAAACTACATTTTTAATATAAATCTCTAAAATACCTTACTTTAAACTATATAAAATACATTTAAATATTTCAATTTGAAAATTTAACCATATATTTATATATTTTTGATTTATAAGTTAAATCAAGAATATATAATGATTTAAAACATCAAAATTTACAAAAAATCTTTATTCTTTAATTTAAACATTTAAAAATGTAACCGATAAAAACAAACTAAGATTGCATTTATTTATTAATATTCTATTGTATTTTCAATTGCGTTTCATAATAATTGCATATTTCAGATTTAATACCTGTTTAATTATAAGCACGTCACCCAGTAAAGCAGATTTAATACAGCCGGACGAGCAAGCCAACGACACAGCTCATTTTATTCGAAATGAACTATATTATTGTTTTGCTCATCCAGCCGTATTAAAGCTCTTCGGGCAACACACTATATTATTGCAATTATTTTTTTTTTTATTTCAGTACATCAAAAATGTTCTATAAAGTTTATAAACATCAAACAGTTTTACTATTATTTAATAACCGATAATTCCTGTAATAAATATAATGAAACAGTTAATTTAAATTGTTTTCCATTAATTTACTTGATCACTTCAGTAAACATTGACATCTGCAGAAAAATATATTCTTAATTGAGATAATACATTGCAAATAAATAATGCTTATTGTAATTATATTATAATTTAAATTTTTTCTTAATTTTATGACAATCAATTAATAACAAAATTAATTAAATATAATTAAATTCTTTAAAATGTTTATTAAATACAAAATTTCATACATGTTTTTAATTTTTTTTCTTCTAATATTTAAAAAAAAAATTTTGAATTAAAATGTATTTAATTATAAATAACTTTTATAAAAAATAAAAACGATATTACCTGACATTGAACAAAATATCTATTAGAAATTATTCGTAAAATGGACATTTTTCTCGACGGAATGAACTACTGAAAATCAACAAGTGATAAACGTGTAAAGTCTTTTCTAATACCCGATACGAACATTTCCCACAATTCAAATCTTATCGTATCACTTTGAAATCATTTTTTAAAATTATTAATTATAAAGGTTATTTATAAAATAGTTTTATTGAAATTTTATATTGTAATAATAAAATTCAATTATTTTTTTTTAGGAGGAAAAACGGAAAACGGAAAAAATTAATAATTTTATTCTCACTGAAGATACAAGAAATTTATATTATTTGTTGGAATAAATATAAAACAACCATTCAAAAAAAGAGACTATGCATAATATATAATTACTTTTCTTTTCCTGTTAATATAAAGCTATTATAGGAATAGATTGTATACTAATGTATATTGGAAATATTTTAGTAATTATTATGTAATATAAGCCTATATTAAATTTGTTTTTAATTTGTATGTGTCCTGCGTATTTGGAGTTACAATTTCTAGGCGCAAATAAGGTTAATCATAAAAACATGTTCCAGAATTCTATTTTTTATCATTGCATAATATATTCAGTGTTTTATTGATATATTATTCGGCGATAAAGTTATATAATATCTCTCTCTCTCTCTTTTTTTTATTTTAAAAAGCTTTTTATATAATTAATCGTTATAAAATGGCAAAAATCTTAATTTTGAGGTTTAGAATGAATTTTATAAAAAGAAGTAAACTTGTAAATGCTAATAACGAGTAAAATCTCCATTAGGTCAGATTCTACTAGAGATACGACACACCGCTTTATCTCCCCACCCCTCAACCTTTAACCTCCAAAATTTAATAGCATCAATTCCCCTAATACATAAACCTCCCTGAAAAATTTTTAAAATTTTTGACATGAAACACAGGCGTTATTAAGCTTCAAAAGGAGTGAATAAAATTTGGGCCCCCCAAATACACACATCCATACCTACAAAAAACCCCCCAAACTTTTTGCATTTCTCGACGATTCAAAACTGTAAAAATTTTGGGGAGTTATTTTTTGACCGATTGCCATATCTCCCCTCTGTTATATATAACATCCAGGAAAGTAATACAGTGGCCCCTCGTACTTGGAACGCCAAATTCGACAAAAATTCACTTCGGAGTTCGAACGATGCTTCAAATTTCGAACTGCGTGCAGAAATGCACTCAAAGCCTAAAATCAATTTATGAACAAAGAAAATCATCTCAAATTAGCAATAATGTGTTAAAATTCACAACTGTTCAACCCAATATAACCTATTGTGGCCGCCAGCGCCAGAGATCCCGAACACTGCCTGGCAACACTTGCCAACGAGATGTTGGCGGGCAACTTGTAAGAAAAAAGAAGCGCGAAAGTTCGCGGGTTTTTGCCTGGATGTTGGCCGAGGATGTCGGTGACAGTTCTCACCTTTTTAATAAAGTTTTTTGTTACTGTTCGTGTTTGTCTGCTTAGTTCTAAAGATCAGTAGGATCGAATGACAAAGTGGTGACCCGAACGTGATGCGATTAACGAACTACCTGGACTTTCGACTGAATTGGATAGTGAACAACTCTGTGTCTATGAAGGAACATTTTTAACAGGACATGCAGGTATGATCAGTTTCTGAATCGTAAATTCAATAAGACGACTAAGAGTGCGTGACTCGGGCTAAGCCTAATCAAAGACTATCCCGCTTTCCTTGTACCCGCATAGTTAGGCGCCCGAAATGGCGGAACAGAACGAGTTGGAAATCGGACGTGTACAGGCAAAAATGCCTATCTTCACTAAAACCAACATCAAATTATTTTTTGTGCAGCTAGACGCAGCTTTTGCCATTAATCGGATTACAAGTGAGAACACTAAGTATAACTATTTAATCAATTCCCTGGACGCGGAGATTCTATCTAACATCAGTGACTGGCCGGATGGCCGAGCGGTAAAGGTGGCAGCCTACCGCTCTGGGGGACCCGGGATTGAATCCGAACGGGTCGAGTAATCCCCAGGAATTTTTTCGGGGGGTGGTCCGTTCGGATATGTCGGGCCCCGTCCCTCACCACCCGGTCGCCCCATTGTGGGCCTGGCCGAACCCATAATGGGCCTACTAAAAGAGGCCCTCTTAGTGCCCACAGGGCGGAAAGAGTTAAAAAAAAAAAAAAAAAAAAAAACATCAGTGACTTAGTATTTGACCGTCCAGCCGAGGCTCCGTTTACTAAACTCAAAGATCGACTCCTCGAAATTTTTCAGAACTCCGCTGCTAGAGAGGCTAAAATTCTGCTTGAAGATCTGGCGTTAGGGGATCAGAAATCCAGCGTTTTACTCCGTAAAATGAGGGAGCTTTCAGCGGGCAAGATTATCGAAGAATTTCTTAGAAACTTGTGGCTCCAACGTCTCCCCAAAAATATTCAGACAGTTCTGGCTGTTAGCTGTGATGAACTAGACAAGCTAGCCATCCTTGCTGACAAGGTTGCTGAACTTACAGAACCAACCCAACTGGCCAGCATCAACTTAGAAGCCGACAATCCCGTAATCAAAAATCTCGAAATGCAGATTTTAGAACTCACAACGAAGGTTACAGAACTTAATGTATCGCGTACTGCTCGTCCCCGTTATCGTAGTAGAGAGAGAAACCAACATGACCCGAATTCGAGGTATCGCATTAGTTCACGCCCTCGAGGAAGAAGCCTCAACCGTCAGGGGTATTATTGTTACTACCATGATAAGTTTGGATCAGCCGCTAGGAAATGTCGTTCGCCGTGTTCCTTCGACCGAACTGCTGATCAGGGAAACGAGCGCAGCCAGCCGCAGTAACAGCCTGTGGGTCCAGCCTGGCTCCTAAATATAGCCGTCTGTTTGTGTATGACAACAAAACTGGCCTAAATTTCTTAATTGATTCTGGAGCAGATTTATCGATCATTCCCAATCGCACTAAGAATCAGCCTACAAAGGTTGAATTGTATGCTGCCAACGACTCTAAAATCTCGACGTATGGAACAAAGGTGCTAGAACTTGACCTCAACTTAAGACGTTCTTTCAGATGGGAATTTACCATAGCTGATGTGCAGAAGCCTATAATCGGTGCAGACTTTTTGGCCAACTTTGGACTCATTCTCGACATACGAAACAGATTACTGGTCGACCCCCTGACTTCCCTTACTACACGAGGAAGATATTATACAGGACCACCTACTACAGTCAAAACTATAATCAGAAATTCCCCAATGCAGGATATCCTCAAGGACTTTCCACATCTCACTCGTCCTCGACCGTTTTCAGATAAAGTCAGGCACAACACAGTGCATTATATCGAGACACACGGTCCACCCGTATTTGCCAAACCCCGTAGATTGCATCCGGCTCAGCTGCAAGTAGCAAAGCAAGAATTCCAGCACATGATGGAGTTAGGTATATGCAGACCATCAAAGTCCAACTGGGCTTCTCCCCTCCATATGGTGCCGAAGGGCTGTAACGATTGGAGACCTACTGGAGACTATCGTGCCCTGAATAGGATAACTGTTCCCGATCACTATCCAGTGCCACACATCCACGATTTTGGTCAAAGTCTACACGGAGCCCGAATATTTTCCAAGATCGATTTGGTTAGAGCCTTCCATCATATACCAGTTAACCCAGATGATGTGCCAAAGACAGCCATTACAACGCCATTTGGGCTATTTGAATTCGTTTTCCTCCCTTTTGGTCTCTGCAACGCAGCCCAATCATTCCAACGATTCATGCACGAAGTTTTGAAAGGCTTAAACTTTTGTTTTTCATACCTAGATGACATCCTCATTGCTAGCACTTCGTGGGAGGAACATAAGATGCACATGCGGCAAGTGTTTCAACGCCTTGACAAGTACGGTCTGCAAATCAATGCATCCAAGTGTACTTTTGCTGCTCCACATGTATCATTCTTAGGATACATGGTGTCTCCCCACGGCGTTATGCCACTTCCAGAACGTGTATCTGCCATAACTCAACAGAAGCGACCACAGACCCTCAAACAACTGAGAAGGTTCTTAGGCATCTTGAACTTCTATCGTAGGTTCCTACCCCATGCGGCCCATCACCAAGCTCCTTTACACGACCTACTTAAAGGAGCAAAGAAAAACGACCAGCGCGAGATTAAATGGACTGACAATTCGATTCAGGCATTTGAGTCATGTAAGTCACAATTAGCAGATGCCACCTTACTACATCATCCTTCACCAAGTGCTACCCTTGCACTTCACGTCGATGCATCCGATTCTGCTGTGGGCGCTGCCCTTCATCAAGTTACAGCACAAGGTCTCCAGCCACTGGCGTTCTTTTCCCGCAAACTGAGTAACTCTCAGCGTCAGTATTCTGCATACGACCGAGAACTTCTGGCTGTGTATTTGGCTGTGAAACATTTCCGGTTTATGCTGGAAGCACGACAGTTCACCATTTACACAGACCATAAACCATTAACGTTTGCCTTCCAGCAACGACACGATAAGTGTACACCCCGTCAGTTGAGACATCTTGATTTTATAGGACAATTCTCAACAGACATCAGACACATAAAGGGGATCGATAACGTTCCAGCTGATGCTCTTTCCCGTATTGAATCAATTAGTAGCCCATCTATAGATTATAGCAAAATTGCAAAAGACCAACAGCAAGATCCTGAGCTCCAGTCTCTCCTGACTTCAAGTGACTCATCACTTGTACTTAAGAAGTTTAAACTTCCTGATAGTGATGTCGAAATTTACTGTGATGTATCGACAGGTCGCATTCGTCCATACATTCCGCCTAGTTATCGTCGCACTGCTTTCAACACTGTCCATAACCTGTCCCATCCAGGTGTAAGGAGCTCAACAAGATTGGTAAAAGCAAAATTTGTTTGGCCATCCATCAGTAAAGACTGCCAGACATGGTCTCGCACCTGCATTTCTTGTCAACGATCGAAGATCCAGAGACATGTCGCTAGCCCTTTGGGAACCTTTCCTATTCCAGACGCTAGATTTTTAAATATTCATATTGACATTGTTGGTCCATTGCCACCTTCCAACGGCTCAACATATTGCCTCACAATCATCGATAGATTTTCTCGTTGGCCTGAAGCAATCCCGTTGCCAGATATAGCAGCTGAAACAGTAGCTTCAGCCCTGTACTCAGGCTGGATATCTCGCTTTGGAGTGCCTGCCCAAATAACATCTGACCAAGGACGGCAATTCGAATCTGGCTTATTTAAATCCCTCACTCAACTTCTTGGTACCCAAAGAGTTAGGACAACAGCATACCATCCAATTGCAAATGGCATTGTTGAACGCTTTCATCGTTCACTTAAAACTGCCATCAAGTGTCACTCTACTGAAAGATGGACGGAAGTGCTACCTACAGTCTTGTTAGGATTGCGAACTGCGCTCCGTGAAGACACCAATACTACCGCGGCTGAGATGCTCTATGGCACCAGCCTCCGACTGCCTGGAGAGTTTTTCGTCCCAGGTTCTCAGGACGTCAATCCATGTTCTTTCGTCGAAAAACTCAGGACGATGATGGCAAACTTAAAACCAGTGCCTGTGGTGCACCACTCCTACCGCAACCCATTTATCCACAAAGAACTGCAGTCATGTTCCCACGTATTTCTTCGCAATGATGCTGTACGGAAGCCCTTGCAGCCTCCATACGATGGACCCTACGAAGTCGTGTCACGTGGTAGCAAGACATTCACTCTATGCATAAAAGGAAAAGAAACTGTAGTTTCTATTGATCGACTGAAACCGGCTTTTATTCTCGCAGCGAGTGAGTCGGACCAGTTACCCCCAACGTCTCCAATGCCAAGACCAGCGCCAACTAAACGTACCACAGACAATCCAGCCCCAACGCGACAAACTACCACACGCTCTGGCCGACATGTAACCTTTCCCGCTCGTTTCGTGTCGCAGACACTGGTGGGGGAGTAGCTGTGGCCGCCAGCGCCAGAGATCCCGAACACTGCCTGGCAACACTTGCCAACGAGAGTTGGCTGGCAACTTGTAGAAAAAGAAGCGCGAAAGTTCGCGGGTTTTTGCCTGGATGTTGGCCGAGGATGTCGGTGACAGTTCTCACCTTTTTAATAAAGTTTTTTTGTTACTGTTCGTGTTTGTCTGCTTAGTTCTAAAGATCAGTAGGATCGAATGACAAACTTATTAATCATTGGGGCCGGATGACCGAGCGGTTAAGATGGCAGCCTACCACTCTGGGAGACCTGGGTTCAAAATATCCCTAGGAATGGGGATATTTCGGGGGGGGGTCCGTTCGGATATGTCGGGCTCCGTCCCCCACCACCCGGCCGCCCCATTGTGGTCCTGGCTGAACCCATAATGGGTCTGCTAAAAAGAGGCCCTTGTAGTGCCCACAGGGCGGAAAGAGCTAAAAAAGAAAACACATTAATCATGGCATCCGAGAAGTGTGTGGAAGCAACGAAGTCTAACTGGAAAGAGAAAGGCTTGGAAAAGGCTAAATAGATAAGCAACAATTTATTGTGACATCGTCATAATGCCGTCATAATTTTTAATTTATTTGATTTAAAGTATATGTTCTCCACCTCAAATTAGTAGTGATTTGTCCCTATACATCATACTTTACCATTAGCAATAGAATCGTGCCGGTCTTTTTTCTAATATGACATATCTATTATTAGGACTTATTATACTAGATAACTGGTTCTGCAAATTAAGTAAACAATATCAGAAAAAACAGTCTTTATTTATCACGAGATTAAATTATTATATTAAGGACACAAAGGCATATAAATTGACTAAGAGGGCTTCTTTTAGCAAGCCCATTACGGGTTCGGCAGAAAACGTGGTGAAGGACAGAGTCCGACATATCTGGACGGACCACACCTCAAAAATTCCTGAGGATTTATCGACCCGTCCAGATTCGAATCCGGGTTCCTTAGAGTGGTAGGCTGTCACCTTGACCGCTCGACCATCCGGCTGTCCGGGCCGGTCATCTAACTCTTTTTAGGGGTAATTTTTGAATTTAAAGAACGTGACTTCGGGTTTGCGTCATATATAGTTAATCGGGTCTCCTGTCTCTAATCCTTCCATATCTGGTCTCGCATTCATCTATCTAACTCCATTCTCGAGATTAAGGAATGACAGACGGACTGACGATGACTAGGAATTTATACGTCTACATTTATTTTCAAATTGCAGTCCAAAAAGGAATTTACGAGAAGCATGAAAGCAGTACACGTACAGTACGGCGGATCTGGCGGTCATGTCTAAGATGCCAAACTCGACGGCGTGTGATCAGTAAATGCAATTTTTATTTTATTATACATTATTTACGTATTTTATTTATTGCTTTCGTATTTTTATTTATTATCGGTCACTTAATTGCGTTATTTTTATCTTAAATTACATGTATTTGCTATTTTAAGTTTATCGAAATATATATTGCTAAGGCTCTGAGAATGCATTAATTTGATTTCCATTATTTCTAATGGGAAAAACTGCTTCTGACTTCAAACGATTCGGAGTTCGAACGGCCCTCATGAATTAAATTCGAAGTAATAGGCATCACTGTATATATAATATTTATGGAGAGATATTAGCATTTATAGTTTAATAGATTTTTTTAAAATGAATTTTATTAATATTTAGTTTAAAGTTAATGTCAGTTCTAGGTTTATAAATAATTAGCAGACAGACCCGGTGTTACCTGGATAAAGCAAGTAATCTTTTAATATATCAATAGTTTCCCATTGATTAACATTGACACATAAGAATTATCTAAATATTAATATCTTGTGACAAGACCTAATGTGAAAAAAGAATTATTGGAAGAAGATGGTGTGGACTTCCATGACATTACAGACTTCCATGTTCCTGTGAAACTCCTGACTTTTACGTGGGGGAAACGAAAAGGAAACTGCAAGTAAGGTTGTGGGAACACCTGGCCTCGATACGTCTTAAAATTAATACTTCTCCAATATTTTTACATTGTCGGGCTAATAATTGTTCTATCGATATTAATAATATTAAAATATTACATCGGGAAAAAATGTAATTAAGCGAAAATTTAAATAACATTACGCAATCATTATGCAAACCAGCATAATGAATTTGAATAATGGTGTGATTACTGCGGAATGTTGGAATAGCTGAATCGGATATAAAGATTGTACGCGAAGTATTGACTGTGTGGATGATGTTTCTGTTGCTGTTGGATGACTTGCATCAAAGTTTCTTTGGAAAAAAGCCCTACTGAAGAGGACGTTTACGGCGAAATGCATTTGGGGTAATATAATATGAATAATAAAAAATATTTTTCTTTCTCAAGATTTACCTGTTTGCCTTACAATTTTTAATTTTATTCGGGTTTGTTTTTAAGTAAACAGATTAGAGTACTGTAAAATTTCTAGCCTCCGTACGTCAGAAAAGAGTGGAGATTAATTCTTCTTCTTCAATTTAATTTAATATGGAGATTGTAGCCTTTGCGGCTCTTTCTCTGACCGACGTTGCCAGTTGCTAAGTGAAACGGCTAGTGAGGCTAATGTAGCGCTCCAGCGCCGCCACGTGTTGACTAGGAGTGATGGAGGCCGGCGGCCAGTAGATAGGTGTCAGCGTGCGCACCAGAGACATGTTTAGGGTCATCGTGTTGCCTAGGTCCTTGTGGGCTATAGTGTATTTGGGGCAATGTAGCCAGTAATGAAGTGTAGTTTCCGCTGCGCCACAATGGGGGCACCCCGGGGAGTCGTGTAGATGCCGTGAGTAAAGGAAAGCATGTAACGGGGCCGTCTCGGTCCGGAGCCGGGCCAAAAGCGTCTCTGCGTGGCGAGATGACGCGCAACTGTACCTCCAGGGGGCGAAAGGGCGTAGGTGGTCCCGTCCTTTGTTGCGGAGCACCACTGACCAGGAATCCGTCAGGGTGCTGATGGTGGTGTCCTGCAAAGCCCGGGTGAGGTCGTGTGGCGTGAGAGGTTTCCAGATGGAGCCACAGAGCGGGTTGCGGCGGGCCGCTTTGTCGGCCGCCTCGTTGATCGGGATGTTGGTATGGCCCGGTGTCCAACCGATGACGATGGGCACCGTGTGGGCGCTGACCATGGCCGCGAGATCGATGATGATAGGTGGTGATGAGAACGAGACGCTAGCCATGGCCTGGATGACCGAGCGGCTGTCAGAGAAGATTATGGTGGGTTTGGCAAGCGGGGCGCCTATGTGGATTGCGCGCAGGATACTCTGGGCTTCTGCCCCGAAGACGCAGCAGTAATTGTGCAGGGACCAGGTCTCTGTTTTGTTTGTGTTCGAGAAGACCACGCCGATGGCGTTCCGAGTACTGGACTTGGATGCGTCCGCGCCTAGACAGAGCCAGCCGGCCATTTTTCAGCGACAGTCTCCTGGAAACGGACGCTCGTGACAACTGGTGGGTCGGTGGACGAAGTGGGGTAGTCGTCTAGACTGATGTGTGAATGGAGTGCTTGGTGGCACGCAACGCTAGCGATAGATGAGTAACATAAGATGGCCTTCCCGGCGGTAACGGGATATGACCTGGTACACGTAAGGTTCCTGGTGACGGCGCCACCGATAAAAGTCCATACTGGAGGCGTTTTGGTAGAGGTCGTGAAGTGGGCTAAACCTGCCCCTCGAGTCGAGGGGTAGGTTCCGACCCGGGCGGCAAGCCTAGGGGGCGGCGCGAGCCGCCTTAAAAAAAAGGGAAAAATTAATTTATCATTAAATTAATATAATACATAAATATTATTCTAAATATTATCATTAAAATACTACTATTCTAATATTATTTGAATATATGTACTATTCTAAATATTATTAATTATATTTCAAATTCAAATTTTATATACACAACTTATTCAGGCCACAACAAGTGGCAAGTATAACAGTTTCTTGTTTTAACTCGTCTTAAGCTATTTTTCACGTCGGTCGCGAGGAAGATTTTACAGGAAAATACTCGTCTGTGGTCAAAGCATAGAAATGCACGCACCGGGATAATTTCTTTTATTTTAATTTTAAACGTGTAATCGTGTAAATCGCAACAGCTTAAAAAGTTTTTGTTTGATATCGTGGTTAGAGAGACAGTAAAAATTAAAGGTGAGTACATACATTAATTTGATTATATTTTGCTTTTGCGCGGTTAAATAAAATTTAAATAATATTTTGTTAAATTAAATTTATATTGTGTAACAAATTTATAACTTAAATAATAATACCAACATAATAACAATAGTAAAACATTTTTCTTTTTTTTATTAGTAAAATATAGTTTAATTAAAGATTAGCATAATCTTAATATTTTTTTGTTTTGATTAAAAATGTTGAAATTTTCAGACAAAATAAAAAATTTTGTAAAGTTTCCTTTCAAAAGTTGGTATTTTTCGAAAAACAAAGCTTAATTAATTTATGCTTCTTTAAATCTTCGAAAACAAAATTTTTTCGACGAATCATAACTTGGATTCATTTTTTTTTTTTTTTTGGTAGATGTCTGATAATCGAAAAAGGCTTTCTGGCGCACAGTACAGAAAAAGAAAGCGTGAAAAGGAAGAATTAGTTAAAAAGGCTAGTGGTTCACTCGAAACGTTTTTAATCTCAACAACATCACAGGAGGCACCATCAAGTTCCCAAGCTCGAGATGTAAATGTGACGGAGACCGAATTCATAGTGGTCAGTAGCGGGGAAAAAAAGGAGGACTCGTCGAATACCAAAACTACAATGGAAGCAGGTGTTTTATTAAAAGAACAAAGTCCTGAAGAAGTAAGTTTTGAAAATGAAAATCTTCATGTTCATGAGGATCCTAACTATTGGCCTGGTGTTTTATTGGATAAAATTAAATTAACTCTGATAGAGTTAGGGCCTACCCAACTGACAGAAGCTGATATAACGTTTCCTTTAAATAAATACAATAGAGGTTTCTCGTCTATTTATTATAAAAAAAAACTGTGTAATGGGGAAATAATTCCAAGAGTTTGGCTGGTGTATTCTAAATCAAAAGACTGTGTATATTGTTTTCCTTGCAAAATATTTAAAACTTTTTCTAGTGGTTTAGTTGAGGGTTATAATGATTGGAGACATTTAAGTCAGGTTATAGAACGACATGAAAAATCAAAAGGTCACATTTGTAATACAAAATCTTGGATTGATCTAAAACAATCAATTTCTTCTAAAACGACAACTGATTCACTAAATGAGAAATTAATAAACATGGAAAAAGATAGATGGGTTTCTGTTTTAAAAATTATAATTTATGTTGTTAAATTTTTAGCCGGTCAAAATTTGAGTTTTAGGGGTGAAAATAACAAGATATATGAGCAACAAAATGGAAACTTTTTAAAATTAATTGAAACAATTGCAAACTTTAATGATACGATATCCGATCATATTAACAGGATTAGAAAAACTCCATCAAATATGCCTCATTATTTAGGTGTTCATATTCAAAACGAACTAATTTCCCTTCTGGGAGAGAAAATAAGACATGAAATTATATCTATGTTAAAAGCTAGTAAATATTTTTCTATTATTTTAGATTCGACTCCTGATGTAAGTCACAAAGACCAACTTACTGTTGTAGTAAGGTTTGTTTTATTAAATAATAAATCAAAGCAAATAGAAATTAGGGAGCATTTTTTGGGATTCATTTCAATATCAGATTCGACAGGACAAGGCTTAACCAATGTTTTATTGGATTTTTTGGAGACTCACAACATTTGTTTAGGAGATTTAAGGGGGCAGGGTTACGATAATGGTGCGAATATGAAGGGTCGCAATAATGGTTTACAAAAAAAAATTCTTGAATTAAACCCTAGAGCTTTTTACGTGCCTTGTGCGGCCCATAGCTTAAATTTAGTTGTTAATGACGCTGCAAAAGCGTCTTTAGAAATTACAAATTTCTTTGCTATTGTGCAGGAACTTTACGTTTTCTTTTCTGCATCGACTAAACGTTGGCAAGTTTTAAAAGATGAAATCCCAACTTTATCATTAAAACCTTTTTCTAGTACTAGATGGGAAAGTAGAATAGATGCTTTGAAAGTTCTTAGATACAATTTGGCAAAAATATATGACGCTTTATTTGCACTTTATTCTGATAATAGCAGAGACCCTGAAACCAGAAATATGGCAAATTCATTACTCTTAAAAATCAAGTCGTTTAAATTTATTTGTTCTATTATTACATGGAATATTGTGTTAACAAAAATTAATATTGCAAGTAAAGTGATGCAGGAGTCAGATTCTACACTACCTAATATCGTTTTAATCTTGGAGCAGACGAAAACTTATTTATCTAATATTAGATCAAATGAAGGTTTTAATGATATTTTAGAAGAGGCCAAAAAAATTGCCGATGATATCGACTGTGACCCTTCGTTTCCTCCGATTAATATTGTGAGACCCCGAACAAAAAAGCGATTATTTGATTACGAGTGTGAAGACGAGGCACCTAAAGACCCGGCTGACCAATTCAAAATTAATTTTTACTTTGTAATATTGGACACCGCATTATCAAAATTGGAAGAAAGGTTCGAGCAAATAAAGCAGCATGATACATTGTTTAATTTTCTTAACAACCTATATAATTTCCTTCAAATGGATAAATCAATTAGATTTGCAAAATGTAAAGCTCTAGAGAATAGTTTATGTGATCCATGTAAAAATCAAAAAGATATTTTAGCTCAAGATTTATATGATGAAATTGACAATGTTGCACCCTATATTTCCTCTGAAATGAACGCATTGAATGTTATTAACTACCTATTCACAAATAACCTCATCTATCTATTTCCAAATTTAGTAATTTCTATACGAATTTTCTTAACATTACCTGTCACAGTAGCTAGTGGGGAAAGAAGCTTTTCCAAACTTAAAATAATAAAAAATTATCTACGATCCACAATGGGGCAAGAAAGGCTTTCAGACTTATCCATTATTAGTATTGAAAAAGAGCTGTCAGAAAATATAGATGTGTCTAACATTGTTAAGACATTTGCATTAAAAAAGGCTAGAAAAGCAAACTTTACTGTATAACTTATTAGTAGAAATAGTAGATATGTTAGCATCCTTGCCTGTATGTATGAATTATGTATTTATTTCTTTATTACATTACAAATAAGTTGTAACATTATATTCTATTAAATAAACTGTGTATATTTGTACAATTTTTTTTTAACTTAAATTTACTTTATCTTTTTTATTTGTAAATTTTCAACAACTTTGGGGGAAGGGGCGGCAAAATTATTCTCCCACCCGGGCGGCAGATACCCTAGGAACGGCCCTGCCCTCGACATTTGAGCCGCCGCATGGGAGAGTGTTCTGAGACGTAGCCTGGGCCATAATGGCACGTAACCAGTTTCTGTGTAAAGTGATAGGAGAGGGGTCGTCTTGGGCATGCCTAGCGCCATTCGTAATGCGGCGTGGAGGGGTTTCTCAATGCGATTGATGGTGGTGGGCGGAGCGCCATCCAGGAGCGGTGCTCCAAACTCTGCCATTGGGCTGAGAACCACAAAGAAAAGCCTGAGGAGCTCTGCTGTGCGAGCACCGCCACGGCGGTATGTGAAGTATTTCAGGAAAGATCCCGCTCTGGTCAGTTTTGTGCGTATGAAAGTCTCGTGGGCCGTCCACATGAACGTATGACAGAAATGCATACCCAGGACTTGTATAGATGGTGCGTTGCGGATTCTCCCCGAAGGCAGTGTCAGCGCTATTGGCGGGCGGTTATGTTTAGGTGACAGGTCCATGACAGCGCTTTTGGTTACGGAGAAGGAGAGGCTCCATCTGGCCGCCCAGTGGGTCAAATGGTCAAGCGCACTTTGCGCGCGGATGGTGGCCTGAGTGAGGCTGGTACTCGTAACGAGAAGAAAGAGGTTGTCCGCGTATAGGATTGCCTTGACGTTCAGAGGAATGCCCTCCCAGAGGTCCGCCATGTAGCTGGTGAACAGAAAAGGCGCTAGAACGCTGCCCTGCGGGACACCCTGTATGAGAGTGTGGTACGATGACAGCGCGCCTCTCCAGCGAACCCGGAAAGTGCACTGGAGTAGGAAAGAGGAAAGCCAGTGTGACGTCCGGCCTCCAACGCCCAAGGAAGACAGCTTTGCCAGAATGCCATGGTGACAGACAGAATCATACGCTCCCTCCAGATCGAGGGCGATCAAATACGTCCATCGGCGCTGTGCCCGAGCTACAGCAATGTGGTGATGTATGGTGATCAGAGCTTCCTGGACGCCGCGATAAGATAAGAAACCGAAATGGTGGGGATGGAAGTGGTTTGTGTGCATTGCGTGTGCCTGAAAGCGATGCACGACAAAGTGTTCAAAGATCTTGGCGAGATGTGACGTCGGGGATATTGGTCTGTACGAGCCGCAGCTTGTAGCGGGCCGGCTCGGTTTAGCGATGGAGATGATTGTAGCAGTTTTCCAATCGGGGACAGGTCCTGGAAATCCAGAACTCATTGAAGAGGTCCAGAAGGGTGTGGAGGCCGGCAATCGGGAGCGCCCTTAGGGCCCAGGTGCCGATGCTGTCCAAGCCAGGTGTGGTGTTGCGAATCTGGCGGAGTGCGCGGACCAGTTTCCGGATGTGAAAAGGGCGGTCGTCGCTTGTCGTTGTAAGCTGGAAGGGTGCCGAGAGGGGAGCAAAAGCTCCGATTGGGCGAGTCCTCCCGAAGAAGTCGGCTAGTGCTTCCGCCTGTTGAAGCAGTGTTAGGAGGGTGGTGGGGTCTGGATGATGTTCTGGGTATTTGCTGTTGCCAGTGGGCTATGCAGCCGGCGGAAGATCCGAAAAAGTGTAGAGTGAGAGGGAGGGGACGCATATATGCTGTTCCACCACTCGCGGCGGGAGTGGGGGACCTTGCGACGAAGCGCAGCCCCCAGTTTTTTGTAGGTGTTCCACCAAGTGATCGATGCTAACTGACGGGCCTGCCTAAAGGTGCGGCGTTTCTTGGCCCGTAGGCGGCTGCATGCTGGGGTCCACCAAGGGGGCAGTCCCCTGGGAAGGGCTGCACGGCCTTTGGTTGAGTCTGTGAGTGCCGCGCGGATCTTATTGATTAACGAATGGTAGTCGTTGGGGTGAGGCTCCCCCTCCGTCTAGCTTTGGCTGATGTTGGAAGCATACTTGTCCCAATTCGTGTGCCAGCGTATTTGTGTAGCGGCCGGGGGCCGATGGTGCCTGTTAGGGACATAGTAAACAGCACCAGAGCGTGGTCGCTGGTGTGTGTATTTGTGCTGGTGCTCCAGGCAATCGTCCCCATAAGATCGGGTGAGCCGAGGGTAATATCGATGGCTGAAGCGCCTCCTTGGCGGAAGTGGGTGGGCTTCCCCGTATTAAGGCAACTGAAATCGGCTGTCATAAGCCAGTTGGATACGGTTCGGCCCGCCCCGTCGGAGCGCCTGCACTCATCATCCCATAAGGGATGATGGGCATTCCAGTCACCTCCGATGATGCGCGGCTGATGGTGGTTGTGTGTGAGAGAATCTAGCATGTCCTCGGTAAGGTCACCATGCGAGGCATAAACGTTGATGACAAAGAGGGGCGTCCCCGTTACGTAGATCAGTGCTTCTTGGTATTCGAGGCCCTGGATGGTGGGGTTTTGCGAGCGGTACTGGGCTGGCCAACGGTGGGCTATAGCTGTAAGTAGACCGCCTCCCTGGGCCGTGGTGCAGTCTGCCCAAAACAGAGTGTACCCCGGTAGCGAGAAGGGTATATCTGGCGTCAGAAGAGTCTCCTGGATGATGATGATATCCGCGTCGCAGTACCACTCTGCGGTTAGGAGGAGGTCGCGTTTCGATCGAATCCCCCGCGCGTTCCATTGTATGAAACGGAGAGTGTGTTGGTTGTTCGGAGAATTAGCCAGTTGAATGTTGTGTTTTTTGCTGGCGGCGACGGAGTTTAGCTGACTCGGCTGGTGTGGGCGTGTTGAGGTCTTCATAGGGAGGGGCATGGGATGGACCTGGAGCTGATTGGGATTTCATGTCCGACCATGGGTCGTCCGTGTCGGCGTTGTTGTTGTGGTTGGTTTGTTGTGTTTGGCCCCTTTCTTCTTTTTGTTTCGTTGTGTGTCAGCTGTTGTTTCCGCCGTGAGGGAAGGGCATTTGTTTGGTATTGGTGTGGCCATTGCCTGTTCCGGACCTGGAGGTCAGTCAGGTGGGGGCGATGTCGAGATGGGCGTTTCTGATCGTGGGTGGGCAGTTTGACAAAGGTTCCGTATCTCCGCTCAGAGAGCTGCCACGGTAGACTCGAGTTGGCTAACGTGGTGTAGAAGGGTCGCAAGGTCTCCCTGCATGTCATTGGGGGAGCTGGTTGTATCGCGAAGCCGGCGAGGGGCTGGCCACCAACCTCTTGCGCATTTTTGGTGGCGGCGGTTACCGCCTGAGCGAAGGTGCAAGGGGGGGGCATGTTGGGTTCGCTTTGCCTCAGCGTATGAAACGTGCTGGAGGGCGCTGAATTTTAGAAGTTGTGCTTCATGGCGGAAGATCGGGCAGTTTGGGGAGTCGACGCTGTGTTTCCTTCCACAGCGCATGCACCCTCTGTCGGTGGTGGTACAGTTGGTTGGGTCGTGGTCAGCCCCACAGTTGGGACAACGGCGGCGTCCCCGGCAAGTGCGGGCAGAGTGACCGAAGGATAGACAACGTCCACACATGCGCGGCCAGCGGATGTAGTGCGTACATGGGTAGCGCTGATAAAATATTGTCATGTAGTTAATCGGGGCAGCTCTGGCCACCAACACGTAGACGGTGGGACTTGGGAGGGTAATGGTGTTCTCAGTTCGCGTGAAAGGGCGAATTTCGATGACCAGGTGATCAGCCGCTGTGAGGGCCTCGTAAATCTCTTGTACTGTTATCGAGGGGTCGACCCCCCGAAGGAGGTATGCCGTGAGGGCTGAGTCTGGGGCCAATCGACTGCAAACTGGGGATCCGGCGAGGGTGTCGATTTGGAGGGCTGCCTCAGTGGTGTGGGAGTTCCGTGTCTTCAGGATGAGAAAACCCCCTCGGGAGAATCTGACGTCTGTGAGAAGGTCTGGGTGGAGGAAGTGCGGTTGGAGCGCCGCGTGCAAGTCTGCCGGACGTAGGCGATGGAGGGGATCATGTCCCTCCAAAAAGACGGTATAAAGATGGTCCGGGGAAGATCTGGACGAATGGATCTAAGTTTGTCCAGCTCTGAAAGCGGAGAAAAGAGGCGAAAATCGGCGAGGACGGGGCTCGGCACAGCGGCCGGCGGTGTCGGCTCCTCTCCCGAGGCCTGCGAGACCTCCACGCTGAGTGAAAGCCAAAAAAGAAAAGAAAACTCCTACCTGCACTAACTATCACGGGGGCGGGGACGGAAGCGAGGAAAAAACTAACACTTCTGGCCGTCGAACGCGTGCTAGGTCAGCGGGCTGGAAACGCAAATAACCAAATTCAAAGCGGAGGCAAAGAAAGGTGTCCGTTCCGATTGAAACCGAAACCGAAACCGAAACTCCTAGATTAATTTTCCGTGTACTAACATATATAGTACAAATAAGAAAAAGAATGATTTTATCTGACTCCATCGGTTTTAAGATAAAAATTTCTTCGAAAAAAACTCTTATCTTTTACATTATTTTATTATTATAAATATTTATAAATATTAATAATTTTATATATTTATAAAATCGCCGATCGTGTGTTTAAGAAATAGTTTCATAAAAAAAAACTGTCTGAACAGAATCACATTATGACGACCATTTCACACAAACGAAACTTAACCTACGTTCGACCTTCGTTGTCTTATAGAAGAATGACGTATCTATCTCGCATGATATTAGCGAGGTTGAGGCCGAAGTTTTAAACGCGAAAACAGTACGTCGGACGTTGAGCGCCGCTTTCCTGTAAGCCTAGAAGTTTGACAATAGCGTTTGGAAAGTCAGTGGAATCATGCTCGACATTCCAAACGCCAATGTCAAACTTCTAGGCTTACAGGAAAGTGGCGCCGAACGTCCGACGTACACGTTTTCGCGTTTAAAACTTTGGCCTCGACCTCGCTATTATATTTTCCAAAAATCTTAAGACCTAATACCGCTCGTTTAGAAAATAGGACTGATATTTTGATACTGTTAAATCAGTGTTGAATCACTCTCGAGTAAATCGATTCAATAATGTGATTGTCCGAAACAGTGAACCGACTGAACTAGTTGATTTCCTTATTTTTATGTCTTAGTTAAGTCCACATTTAACTTTTGAATAAAATAATTAAGCTGAAATTTATTATAATTTTATGTAATTGTGCATAAAATGAAGTCACGACTAATAAATATGAACTATATACTCTTTTTAAAACGCTTTTATTTAACTTGCTTTGTATCGTCTTCAAATCTTGCAATTCAAATATACTTCTTATCAAGTCTGATGACAATGCATTTTAATAATGTTTTAGGGAATGGCCCCACCCTTATCATCTTTCCTACCCTGAAATTTAATAAACATTACCAAATGTAGAATTTAAAAAGCAATTATTATATACGAAATTGTTCCCCTTTTTAAAAGAAATGTCCCGGTGTCTCGGCAAATTTTGTCGGGACGGCCACTTGTTCCGTATATTTAGCAAAAGAAATGACAAATTCAAATTTCAAAATCATTTTATACGAAGCAAGAAAATAATTACATTTAAGGTATCCAACTTGGTTAATTAAACATTTTTTCAAATTTTAACTGGACGACTTATTAAATAAAATCTCATTATACTCAAAAATTAGTCTAGCAGTTGTCAAAATTATCACCATTTTAACGTTTTCGACCTACCCTGAAGGTCTTTTTCAGGATTGAACGAACATTCCATTATTGGAATTTCCTGATTACTATTTTATATAATGTTGTAAAGAGCAGAGAAATGTTAAAATACAACAACTATTTCATTTAGAACTATGTTCGCTCTGTTGAGGAATCATTTCTATTCTCTAATCATCAATGTAAAATAAAATTACATTATTTATTTTTTGATAATTCAGCTTGTAGTATTTTATTTAATCATTAGCAGCATCAGCTATATAATAATTGGATTGACGAAGGACATTGTATCGTAAATGAATGGCTCTAAACTTTTTTGCATTCTTGCGCCTTACCAAAAAATTCAAGTATTTTTATGTACAGGGAGTCATCCCGTGCTTTCAGGCCAACATTGGAGCGGCCGGGTTGTGATATAATCGGAAAAGACCGCACACGAAAGATGGCCGAGCGGTTAACGTGGCAGCCTTCAGCCCTGGGGGACCCGGGATCGAATCAGAAGAGTCGAAAAATCCCCAGGAATTTTTCAGGGGGTGATCCATTCGGATAAATCGGGCCCCGTACCAGTGCCGTAACTAGGGTGGTGACAGCGGTGCCCAGGCACAGGGCGTAGACTTTGGGGGGGGCGCAGAAATGACCTGGATCAAGTTTTGGGTCATAATTTTAGGGCATAGTTACAGATGCTTTCACCGGGCGCATAAAAGGCTAGTTACGGCGCTGCCCCGTACTCACTACCCGTCCGCCCCATTGTGACCGAATCCATAATGGTCTTGCTAAAAAGATGCTCTCTTAGTGCCCACAAGAGGAAAATTATTAAAAAAAGACCGCACACGAAAAATTTACGGGGTTTTTCGTCCTCCCGGATTAGATCCTGGATCCCCAGGGCGGTAAGTTGACCATAGTCATTCGTTCGGAAAAATTTAAACATTAAAAATATTTTACATTATATTTTTAAAAAATTATCTCTAAATTAAATTTTAAATGCATTTAATTATAAGGTTTAAAGATTATATATTTGATTCGTATCCTGAAGTTATTTTAAATGTAAAATTTTTATAGGAAGTTGCCGCTTGGGTACCGTGGTGGTTTCGAAATTTGTCCTGCCGGTGTTCGGATGAGCACGTGTTGTGGATTTTAATTTAAGGTAAAACGATCAGATCGCAAATATTATATAATTTATTTTCATTATTAATAATGAACTATCGATTATAAAGTGAGCAAATGCCTATTTTGTATTGAATAATTAATTTTTTCATTTAAGTGAAACGCCATTGAGCGTTTCATTCTACTAAAAGCACGTTTTAAGAAAAGCCTTGGAAGTTTTTCGCAGTGATTTATATCGTGCAAATTAAAATGTATAAAGTATCTTGGTTTAATGTTAAATGGGAATTATATCAGTAATTGTGAAGAAATTACCGATCGTTAAAAATTCGAGTATTTTAACAATTGGTTAATGTTACCTTAGGTAGCCAAGATAGCGGCTCGTCTCTGATTCCAGCAAGGAAAACAGTGGGACGCACGTTCTAACCTAACCTAACCTATTCTAATAATTTGGTTGCTAATAATTATGGTAATTTATTAGAATAGGTTAGGTTAGGTTAGAACGTGCATCCCACTGTTTCCTTGCTGGAATCAGAGACGAGCCGCCATCTTGGCTACCTAAGGTAATATTAACCCAATGGTTCAGGTTGGCAAAGTGGCAAAGATATATTGTCTATGAGACAAACGTGTCTGGGTCCCACTCCTGTTAACTTTAGCCCGAGCAATTTTTTGTGTTTTATAGTTTCATTATTGTAAATACTGTGGTCAATAAATGTACATTTTAGTTACTAAGATCATTGTTTCCATCACCCTCTCCCACTTGACCTCACCAATTCCCCACCCCTCAAAAGCTGAAGCAAGTACAATAATATTTCAAACTAATGAAAATATTTTATAGTATTTTACTGTGCATTATATTTATAACAATATCTTCTAGTTTAATTATTGGTACAAATGAACACCATTACTTAACCTTTAATTTCGGTAACAAGCGTTTAATACATAATATTTACATGAAATTAATCATTTTAAAATTAACTGTAATATCATTAAGTTTAATTTGTATATTTGATTTATTAAAAAAACTTTGGTAATCTTACAGTGTACATTGGTCAATTTTTTAAATCATTATTAATATATATAATTGTCTTTAAGTATTTATATGAGAATATTCAACTCATAAGAAATATCAATTCAAACATAGTAATTTGGTAACCCTGTTTGAAAAAATTTAAATCAGTTTTAACTTTTTATCAAAGTATTCAAGACTGTTTTACAGAGCAATGTTTCTCAACTAACTTCCAGGAGCAATAGTGCTCTGCAAACTATCTATTACAAACATGACAATTACAAGAAAATTATTGGGCTGCAATTTGAAAAACTTGTAGACCTATAAATTCCCACTGTTGTCCATCCATCATTCTTTCCTTAATATCTAGAATGGAGTTAGATAGATGAAAGAGGAGACCAGATATAGAAACCTTAGGGGCAAGAGACCCCGATTAACTATATAAGAACTTCTGATGTACACCAGAAGTCAAGTTATTTTGATTCAAAACTTTTCCCTTGAAAGCAGTTAATAGATGACTGGCATGACTCCATTGCTAACAGAAAAGTATGATGTACAGAGGCAAGACACTACAGTACTAATTTGAGGTGGAGAGTGTATATTTCAAATGAAATAAATAAAAAATATGGTAAAAAATTGCAGCTTGGCATTGTGACAATGTCACAATAAAATAATTGCTCATTTATTACTTATTTAATCATTTATTATTATTTTATGATATATTAATTGTTGTAAATTATTTATATATTATTTTTAACTTTTTAACTATTGATTTAGAAGCAATACTTCCTTGACATATCTATATCTATACTATTAATACTATATAAAGAGACAACATATTTTTCATTTGTGACCACTAACCATGAAAACTACTGAACCAATTGTTATCAAAAACTAGCATCTTTATGATTCCCAAAATGTTTACCACTAATCAAAACCTACAGATTTTTTATTAATTAAATAAAACTGCAATGGATTTTTGTCTGTCTATTTGTCTCTCTCTTCACTAGATGGCGACACATGAATTAGTACTTTCTGTTATAGAGAAAAGTCCGTTTATTGAAGTTTACTATTATATTTGTCATATTGAAGCTGTTGATCGATCTTTACAGGATTTTAGATCAAATAATAAACTAATGGGTAGTATAACCTTTGTTTTCGCCGGAGATTTTCAGCAGACTTTACCTGTGATTCCAAAAGGTACGAGAGCTGATACAATAAAGGCATGCTTAAATAGAGTTTTTTGAAACTGTTCCAAATACATGAAATCTGGAACAGTTTCAAAAAACTCTATTTGCGAACGAACATGAAAGCTCATTTTGCGGGAAGTGACCCTGCATTTCCGAAACAGTTACTGAAAATTGATGATGGAACAGTAGACAATGAAAATGGCTACATAACTGTCAGTGAAAACATAAGTAAGAGTGAGTACAGTCAATGATTTGATTTTTTGAAATTTGTCCCGATATTTCAGATTTATTGAATAAACCGTATCTTTGGTTGGTGTAAGGGCCATAATTTCACCTAGAAATATAACGGCAGAAGAAATAAATAACATTATTCTTGAAAAAGTCAATGGTAACAGCTGAGATTATCTATCAATTGATACAGTTTTAAGCACTGATGATGCAGTCCATTATCCACAAGAGTTTTTTAATGGTCTCAGCCCATCTGGATTCCCACCACATAAATTAAAATTAAAAATTGGTTCTCCAATTATGTTATGTAATGTTCAACCTCCCAATCTTTGTAATGGTACCAGGTTACAAATTATAGCTATGCATGACAATATCATTGAAGCTATAATTCTCACTGGACCAGCGACTGGGGAAATTGCATTTATTCCTAGAATCCCAATGATTCTTACAGATCTACCATTTCAATTTAAACATTTACAATTTCCAATTAAAGTTTCTTTTGCTATTACAATTAACAAATCGCAAGGCCAAACATTCCAATACAGAGTGGATCTTCATATGGAGAGTTTCTCCCATGGCCAATTGTATGTAGGACTTTCCAGAACTGGAAATCATAACAATCAAATAATTTTGATACCAACAGGTGACAAAACTCAAAATATAACTTATTCAGAAGTTTTATGATTTTATTTTTTTATATTTTGCAATACTACACATTGATCACTCAAAAATAATTAATGAACAAATAGTTCAAATTTTCGAAGTTCTATATGTATATAAGAGTGTGCCAGGCTGCAACAGGGATGCTAGTCTATTATAACTAGACATTTTTTTTGTATTTGAAATATTAGTCTTACTGCATTTAGGATGCTATGCTAATATATATATATTGTTAAATTGGCTAATATATCTTAAAAATGGAATATTACAATGATTATATGAATTTAAGTCAGAAATATTTTTTAAAGATCTCCTGAACACAATGGAAAAAATATTAATATTTTATATATATATATACATACATACACATACATACAAGTCTAACTCTGCATTCCAGCAAACTGGAATTTTTCCCAGTCACCTATCGAAGATTTAATCAATGATTTTAAGTACTAAGTACGCAGAACATTTTTATTTAAAAGTTTTTGTAATCTGCATATATTTTGAGAGTGGTTATACATATATTAAATACTTTCCTACTTAACTTAATACTTACAAAAGTAAATACAATCCACATTGAAATATATAAGGAATTTAATTGAGACTATAACATGTATATATTAGTACCACAGATTCCAACTGGATTTTGTTAAACTAAAACACTTCAAACCTTCTTTTTCTGGCAAATTTATTGTTTCCATGCTAATGTTTTCAGACATCTTTAAATCGCATCATTAGGCAAACCACACATAGGATAACACGACTAAAATTCCAAAAAGAACACTTCATTTCAAAAGTTTAAACATAATGGTTCAGGTTCATGAAATTTTAATTTATGTTATTCTATGTATGGTTGCCCGGTGATGGGGGTTAAAGATGTCCAAAAATGTTAGCACGGATACAATAAATTAGCTGGAAAAAGAAAGTGTGAAGTTTTTTAGTGTACATTAGTGATGTGATTGTGCTGCACACTTGCTAGTATTTCAGATGCTAGAGGTATATATAGTTAAAGTTAAATAGTGCTAATATTTTCTAGTAATAAAAAATTATTGAAATGATAAGTAAAATTTCTAGCTCTAAACTTCTTGAATTTAATTTTACATAATTTACATAATGTTTATATTATTGCATTATATTTCATAATCTACATTCATATTTAATAAGTGCATAATTACATTTCAGAAAATGTATCGACTTCCATCAATTTTGAGATCTTCAGTAACTCAATGTTTAAATAAATCATTAAAAAGAAATTATGCTAAAGATTTAAAATTTGGTCCAGATGTTCGAGCAGTAATGCTTCAAGGAGTTGATGTTCTTGCAGATGCTGTTGCTGTTACAATGGGTCCAAAGGTATAATGAAATAAATCTTATCTGACAAAATTTAAGTTCATGTTTTTAAGTAAATTAAAATAATTTAATCACTGATTAAATATTGTAAAGTTGTTTTTTCTTAGTATTTACAGAAATATTTGTTTGAACTTTTCTTGTTATGATTGTTATTGAATAATAACAATAGGTTTGGAGAACTCAAATCTGGAGAATGAACTGGCTATGTTATTAGATCAGTTCTATCCACCACTTTGGGAAATTATTTTGAGGATGTTGTACTCATTACCATAATAATGTGGGATGTTCTGTTTTGCTAGAAACTAATGCATATTTTCTTTGATAATTTTATTAAAGATAGGGGATAAGAAATATTTGTGCATGTCTAGATACATTGTATTGATAATAGTCCTCTAAAGACATGATTCTCAATCTATTTGAAGTTGGGAAACACTGAACTTTGACATTTTTTTTCTGCGGAACACTCAAAATACGTAAGCTTTAAAGCAGGGGTGGCAGGCCTTTTTGAAATCAAGAGCACACTTGGTCTAGTATATGACATCATTGGCATTTGCTGATTATATTCCCATACAAAAATTATTTTACATTGTATTGATTTTTCTTTTGCAATAATTTTTAATTGTATATTTGATTTTTTTCATGGAACACTTGAAGTGTTTCATGGGGCACCTGTGTTCCGTGGACCATGGATTGAGATCCATGGCTCTAAAGGAAAAAGAAGGGCCTTACACTTTCTGTTAACTGAGAAAATAAATATATTAACTTTTTGGCATTCTTGATCATGTTCCACATAAGTATGGGGATTTTCAGAATCCTAAATTTTACAGTTGTGAGTATTCACCACACCATCTAAATGTAACTTATCATTTTCTCCAATGAAATTTTTCACCCTTATTAATTATATCTAATATTTCTATATAAAATGCTTTATGATTCTGTCTCTCTTCAGCTGTGACATCTTGCACCATGAAAAATTTCTATAGCTTTTAGATATAATCTTAATCATAAAAAAAAAACTACAAAAGTTTTATGTAATGCAATAAAAATTTATTCTGTACTCATGCTCGATATATATTTTATTTATCTACTTTATTAAATTTAAATCACAGAATTTCAGACTGTTTAGATCAGTGATTCCCAAATTTTTATGAACCCCATCCCCTTGGTTCCATAAACTTATATTCAATGTTCCCTTGTGTGAGAAAGGCTTGGAAATATTCTTAGAAAAGCTTTTCTACAACCCTCAGTGTCCTTATTGTACATTGTTGTCAACATATGGAAACCATTAAATGCAATGCACCTTCTTACATGCTTTTATGGAGGAAAGGGAGATGTCAGTGATTCGAACCCTTGCCTATAGTCACCATTTGGTCCTGTCTCTAGTGTTCTCCTTACTTCTTTTCATCCCCTAGATTTATTCAGCACCCACTTTGGGAACCACTGATGTAGATTAATATTTATACATTAAATTCTGTTTCAAATGGAATGCAATGGTGGCACTGGCTTGAATTTTTTGTTTTGGCAGATTTTTATTTTATACAGAATTGTTTTTGTTAATCCAGAATAAAAGAAATGATGAAAAAGTATTATAACACATATTTAGAACTGCTTCTCCTATATAGATATCCTCTAACTTATTGTTTTTTATATGTATTTTGTTTCAGAAATATTGAAAACATCATATACAGAATGGGGTTTACAGAAGGGAAAAACATATCTACAATGTGTTTTTTAATGTTTTTTAACTTCCCAATCTCTGAGGATGTACCACTTGCTAGTCAGTACTTAATTTTTTAATCAGGCAGGCTAAAGCTGTAGTCTCACTTATGGAAATACTATGGAAAAGTAACGAGGAAACAAAAACTTTTGCTTTGATTTAGAGAATTGAGTTAAAAATGTTTAATTTTTCTGTTGTATACAGAAACAAAATGTCAGTAGATTAAAATGGTACATCAAAAAATTACACAAAACAGCTGCTAATGATGAAACATAAATACTTGGAAATATATATTTTTTTAATATTTAAGTTTTAAAAAGTGCACATGGAAGGAAATGAAGTATGAGACATTATATGATTGAATAATTTACTATTGATCATAGTATTTTTCATTGTATCACAGCAATCATAGTATCAATCATAAAAATATATATACCTCTATCCATTTGGAATTCTGATGTCTTTCCCATGGCACCAATAATAGTTGTTATCCTAAACTGCTGTTTCTCACAAGGGAATATTCTACATTAAGGTAAAATAGAATTAATATGTACACAGAAGTTTTCAGTTTTCTATTTCTGTATTATTGTCACAATATTCCTGCAAGTGGAAACTACACTTTGCATGAAGTTTTCAATTTTTATTCAGAAATTACTCTCTTACTGTCAATGAGAATAATGTTTCTTATAAATTAATCTTTGTTATTTCTAAAGCCAATAGTAAAGTATTGAATTTTGGCTGGTGGCAGTGATTGCTTTTTTTTTTTGTCTAGCTAATATGAAGAGAATGGAAGTATTTCATTCTGAAAGGTTTTGCTGTAATCACTTACAACTTTTATTTATGAAAAAATGGGAATAAATTGTAATTTATTTTTCATAATTACTTTTTTAGATTGTTCAAATATATGAAATTTTCTCTAAAAAGTAGTGTCTAATTTTTAAATATTTGTTACTCTTAGAGTATGAGTTAAATTTTCCAGAGAGGTAGGAAGACAGCAATATTGCAGTGTTATTATTACTTTCCAGACAGTGAAAGTACAGTCATAACAAAGAAAAAAATGGTAGATGTGTATGGAGAGTTGACTCTGATTTGAGCATTCAGATTATATTATCAATTATAATTTAGAATTTAGCTGCTGTTACATTAAAAAGTTCTATTCTACAGTTTTGCTATGCAGTTGATATCCAAAAATTCCTCCATTTTTATATTAGACAGGTTTCTGGTTTATAACTGTATTTTAAATTGTTCTATTCTGAGATTACTTTTCTATTTAGGCGGCTTTTTGTTTTCGAGATGGACTGTTTTAAATAGAGAGTATTGTATTTTGATAGTTATTGAATTATTAAAATATTTATTAGAATGAAGAAAAATAAAAAATATGTAATTAATTAATAATAAAAAAAATTGCAATATAATTATGATTTATTTGATATATATTTTGTAGTAGTATAATATATATATATATATAATAAATGTTTTAAAGATACTGTATTTCCTTGATTAAACTCCAGGAGGTTTATTTTAAAAAAAATGTATCTCCAGAGTTTATTTGAAGACTTGGGATTTTTCAAGACTAAGGTTTATTACCTTGCAACAGGAAATTAATGGATAAAAATGAAAGAAAAAAATTGAATACCTTAATTACTCAAGCATTTTCTGAACTATCAAAATCATTTATTGACTATATGGGCTACAGCTACATTTGAAGTAATCACTGTTTTCATAGTTAACTTGATTCAGCATCTTCCAATTCAGTTATTACGTTGTCATTTCTGTCTGCTTCAATGTTATAGGAATCAAGATCTTGACTACTCATTATCTCTTTTCAGTTTTGAATTTTCTTAATTATCTTTGTCTGATAAACTGTCAACTAATAAACTTAATTGTGACTTTCCCATGCTTAATATTCAACAATATTTATAATTTTTTTTCAAAAAATATTTCTGTGAACCTTTGGTATAGAAAATTCAGTCTGACTCGAAACAGTTTGAAGAGGTAAAATTTTAGTTAAACTGCTTACACTGTAAATTGTATTACCCTATACAATGCAGCACTTTAACATATTTCCCATTCTTTTCAACTCAGGATTTATTTGAGGCTGGGATTTATTTTTAACAGCACCTTTATTTCCAGGGTTTATTTAAATTCTGGATTTTAATCAAGGAAATGCAGTAGGTTTTTTGATTAATTTATGTTAAAAGTATATTTTTGAATACATTTATTTACTATTTATTTGTAAATGAATATTAAAAGGATTAAATGAAATTGTTTAAAAATATAGGGAAGAAATGTTATTCTTGAACAAAGTTTCGGTGGTCCAAAGATTACAAAAGATGGAGTAACTGTAGCTAAAGCAATTGAATTAAAAGATAAATTTCAAAATATAGGAGCTAAATTAGTGCAGGATGTTGCAAATAATACAAATGAAGAAGCAGGAGATGGAACTACAACTGCTACAGTGCTTGCAAGAGCAATTGCAAAAGAAGGATTTGCAAATATTAGCAAAGGAGCTAATCCAATTGAAATTCGAAGAGGTAAGTGAATGAAGTTTTATTGATTTGATATATAGCCTGCAATGAATATTATAATTCATTGTATGGAAAAATTTTGCTATTAGAAATTAAGCTTGCAAAATAAAGAAATTTAAATTATATAATATTAATAATTATTATTATATAATATAAATTTAAAATAAAATAAAATAAAATAAAATGAATTGTGATCAAGAAATAGTTTTATTGTTGTCTATTACAATTAATAAAGTTAGTTTTAGATTTTCTTTATTTTAATAATATTTTGATATATTTTTGAGATGTGACATAAATTGTTATACAGTTTAAAATTTATATAAATTTCCATTTACTTTTTTATTTTTATTTGTGACTTTGTAAATATTATTTTCTGTCAAAAAACAGATTTTTATTTTAATTTGCATACTCTGGAATTAATAATAAGTTCAACTTGCATTAATACAAATTGCTAGGAGAACAGTAGGTACTTTATTTTATTGAAAACTAGCTGACCCGGCCACGCGTTGTTGTGTAACGCGGCCACAAAATGTATCTATTATAAATGTATAACACTTCCCTCATGGGGGGAATTTCAAAAAATCCCTTCTTAGTATACATTCTCTTGACGTGCCCTATTAAAACGCAATCAAAAACGCATCTAAAATACAGTAGAGCGTCGATAAGTGGAACCAATTGGGGACTGGGGTCCTTCCAGTTAATGATTTGTTCCAGTTTCCGACTTTGTACGAAAAAATACATTAACCTGTCCGATGTTCAAATTTTTCTCCATTGCGTATCGCTTCCTGTTGAATTTTTCTCCGTTGCGTGTCGCTTCGTGTTGAATTTTCGTCGATTTTAAGCCTAACGGAAATTTTTATAATAATCATTGAGGCTATCGTATCGTTAAAAATTATTTCTGCATTTTGTACAAACAAAATAAATATATTAAAGAATATAAAAAACATGAAAATTATACTTTAGAAGTAAATTTAGTATCAAAAACATTCGATTCAGCACGACACAGTCCGACTGAAAATCGTTCCACTTTCCGGCCATTCCACTTACCGACGTTCCACTTATCAACACTCTACTGTAGTATAATAAAAGCTGAGTTCTTTACAGTAAGCCTTAATCCTGTCCCTCTCCCCCGCAAGGAAATATCAAAAAATCCCTTTTTAGTGTATACTTATTAAAACGCAATTAAAAACGCAAAAAACCGCATCTAAAATAGTATAATAGAGGCCAAGTTCTTCACGGTAAGCCTTAATCCCATCCATCTCCCCCCAGTAGGGGAAATTTGGCATGTATATTATATAAAAACACATGCGTATTCGAATGCAACGTTGTGTCAAAATTTCCAAGGAATCAGTAGGAACAAACACATTATATTTTATTTATATAGATAGATAGAAAATGATCTGCTTTAGTCCATTCTCACAGAAAAGCATAATGCCTCACAGAAAAGCAAACTTAGGTCGTCAGAGTTAGCGCCATCTGTTGGACATAACAGCCTTAATCCATATATAAAGATATTTTTGGAAGGGGGGAATGGTGGTCTTCACATATGCCACAAACCTTCACGGGAGTGTATTAAACAACTTCCCAAAGTTTCATGACAATCGGATAAATGGTGTAGTAATGCATGAAGGACAAACACATAGACAGACAGAATGCACTAGGAATGCATCCCCCACTTAACGTGGGGGATGCATTCCTAGATGACAAAGCGCTAAACGAAACAGCATTAAACGGGGTCATTTTAACGTAGAGTAAATAGGGATAGGGAACATGTGACCAAAAATAAACAAATTTTATTTTAATTTTAAGTTATTTTTATATTAATTTGTATAATAATATATGTTAAATAACATAAACATATGCACACAGAAATGTAAAGTTCATTTTTTGTGATGAAGGTCCTGACTTTTCTGAAATTTTTGTTTTTGCAATAAAGTCGTGAAGTTTCATTTGTCGCTTTTTCTTTCCTTAAGCAAATGTTAGTAGCAGAAGATCGCATCCAAAATGCCTTGTTTTGCTTTTGCACTCCTTTCAAAATCTGGATCATTCACTACAGTTTGATCAACAATTTCAGTTATCATTACTAAAGAAATCTGTATAGAAATTTTTTGGGTTCTTCGTTTTCAGAATCTTTATTTTCCAGATGAATTCTTTGTTCTGCCTGTTTTTGAAGGTCGTTGTCGGTAAGGCTTTCACCAGAAACCTGCAGTAACTCCTCAATATCCTGCTTATCTACAACTCCTAGTCCTGCTGTATCGATTAGGTTGACTTTGGTCAACCTAACAATACGGCGATATCCAAGAATTCTCAACGAGAAGAGCCTATCTTCAGCCATAATTTCTTCCACATTTCATTCGTGTATTTATCAGTTAATTCTTGCCAAGCAAAGTCAATATTTCCTATGGCATCCATGATGTTATATTTTTTCCAAAATTGCACCAAACAAACATAGATTTCAAGAAAGTACATTTTTTTTCCACTTTTTTCTGATCAGTTCGTGTTCATAAATAAACATATTATATACCAGCATGGGCAAATGTGGCTCTTTTTGAGTTACATGCGGCTCTTGCTGAAAGTGTTAATTTCTGTTTTTTATTATTATTTTTACAATTTTATTTTTATAATTTTCTGAAAATATGTTTATTAAACAAATTCAATATTTGTTTTATATTATATTCATATTATATAATAAAATCACGCGCCTTACCATACTATCTGCCACGACAGTACAGAACTGCGGCTCCCATGCATTTTGCAAAACCTACATTTCGGCTCCCACTGGACTCTTGCTTGCCCACCCGTTATATACGAATCAATGAAATGCCGCTATAATTTAAATCAGCGTAAATTTTGAGTGCAGATTTTGTGTTTGTGTAATACTAATATTAAATAAAGCATAACAAAAACAATTTCTAAGTTTAGAAATTTTTAAATTTCAGGTGTAATGCTAGCTGTAGATAAAGTAGTAGAACATCTTAAATTATTATCAAAACAAGTAACAACACCAGAAGAGATAGCTCAGGTATATAATATATTTTTCTATTAATTAATGTTTTCATTAATTTAATTAATTGGTTGATTATCACTTGCATATTAATATTATTGAATAAGATATAATGACTTATATGTAAAGATATTCTAAAACTGTATTGATTTTAAATTAGAAGTTGCAGTTTTAAATTTCTAATTGATTGTGTGTTGTTTGCTTCATATATAGTTAATCTGGGCCTTCTGCCTCTAATCTTAACATATCTAGTCTTGTCTTTCATCTATCTAACTCCATTCTCGAGATTAAGGAAAGACAGATGGATGGGTGGAAAACAGTGGGAATTCATAGATCTACAATTTTTTCAAATTGCAGCCCAATAAAAAATTCTCGAATAGACAATACTTTAAAAGTGTCCTCATACTTCCCTTTCACACACAAGCAATTAAAAAAGAAAGGCTAATTCTATGTGTGACTTATTTCCCGATGGTATGTGAAAGGGACAAAGAATGTGAACACTTTTAAAGTATTATAATGTAAAGTATTTTTGAGAATTTTTTTGTAAATTTTCTACTGTCATAGCCATTTTTTATCAAATCAAATAATTACATATATTTTTAACTAACTTGTAAGTACATTTGAGACTATTCATTTGAAAATGGGAGAAAACTCTCTAAAGCATCCAGTTTAAAAATATACTTATTGAGGTAAATCCTGAATGCAATATATAAGATTTTCATTTGTTTTCATAAAATGGGTCCTAGCTTGAAATTACTACTATGAACTATTTTATCTTGTAGTTGCTGTTCCAAGTAAAGCAAGTTTATTTTTGAAAATTAGTTTATAATATAATTTATATAGGCAGTCCTCTACTTTTGTACTTAGTTTCTGAAATGTTATGAAAGTTGAAATGTATGAAAATAGAGCAGTGTAAAAACATATCAAAAAGGGTTTTCAAAATATTTATTTTTTATTGATTAGTATCTGGTGTTTTCTTTATGAATTTGTCAAGAAGTAATTGAACTGTACATTACTTTTTCTTTTCTTGATAAAGAGTTCTGTATCACGCTGTGTCTTTTTCTATTACCCTTCGTACATGAGATATATGCTCTCCATTGGGATCATAGTCTTCCATAATGGTCAAAAATTTGTCAAGATGCATGAAGGCTTTGTTTATATTCATGATTGTCAAAATTGTAACAATGAGTTTGTTATCTTGATATGTTCTTCATTTTGTATTTCATTCATCTCTTGTAGTTTAATCAAGTCTTCATTTGACAGAGGTTCTGAGTGAGATTGCATTAACTCATCAATATCTTCATTGTTGACATTTAAGTTTAATTCATTCATTATATTGACTATTTTACTTATGATAGCTTCAGGAGTTTTTTCAAAGTCCACAGAATCATTCATCATTTGTGGACATATTTTCTTTCAACAACTTTTCATTGTTGACCCTTTTATTTCAGCCCATGAGTCCCCAATAATATTTATTGCATTCCATGTATAATTTAAAAAAAAATTTCTTAATGTATGTTTACCTTCCTTGTCAATTGCTTTGATTGCTTGATTCATTAATCTTCTCATATAATAATTCTTAAAAGTAGCTATCGCCATTTGGTTTATGGATTGTATTTCACTTTTGGTACTGGGAGGAAGAAGTACAACATCAATTCCCAGATGTAAATTTTAGAGATTTTGGATGTCCAGGAGCATTGTCTAAGAGCAATAGTGCTTTAAATAGTAAATTGTCCTTATTTCCTAACAGAAGACACAAAATGATGTGAGAACCAATCTTGAAAAAACTGTGCAGTAACCCAGGCTTTAATATTTGATTTCTAAATGACTGAAGCATTCTTTTAGTTTTTCCTTTCAACACTGGGATTTTCTGTGTGATAAATTTGCATTGGCTTGAATTTAAAATCACCAGCTAAATTACCTCCAAGGAATAATGTTAATCTGTTTTTACAGTGTGTTCCAAAAGTATATATAATCAACATTTTAGTGCTTTTTAGAATTGTTAGGAATTTAAGAGAAATGTAAATGATTTCATTTGTATATGCAAGCTACTTTACACTGATTTTTGATAATTTCAAAATTAAAGATCATTATATTGATAATTTAACAACAAAAATATATTTTTTGACTGTCCTAAAAGTATAGATAATAAAACAGAATTGCAAAAATTTGAAGCATAAGAAACTTAAAATTACAAAATTAAAAATAAGTGACATCACATAACATCTTTATTTTGTTGTCAAGTAGCAATTTAAATATTGAATCAAGACTTTTCAAAATTCCACATGGAAGAGAGTTTAGTATGGAAGAAATTGTATGAATATGGAAATTAAAAGCAGAGTGTTAAGGGAATTGCTGTTTTAATGAACAGATCTACTCCTGGAATTCATAAAATTTCGGAAAAATTATCACCAATACCTTCTAACCGTTGATCAGGAAGGCCCAAAATCATATCTCAAAGGGGTGATAATTTTATGAAAGTACACGCATTTTGCTGTATATATCGATAAAAATTGAAAGTACGAAATGTGTATGAAATAGTGAATTGTACAAAAGTAGAGGACCACCTGTACAGAAATGATATTACAGATAATTAATTTAAACATTCATTAACTGATATTAAAAAATTACAGTGTATGAGATATTTTTTTAAAATATAGGTAGCAACAATTTCTGCCAATGGAGATAAAAAGGTTGGAGAATTGATTTCTGATGCAATGAAGAAAGTTGGAAGGGATGGTGTCATCACTGTAAAGGTAATTAACTTTCTTTTCTTGCTAATTATATATGAATATTATGCAATGTTTTTAGGTTTTGGTCTAGCAATTTTCTGTGGGGTATATGCTTGCATAAATTATAATAATTAAGTGAAATTTAAAAAATTTGTATATTACAATGACGACTTATATTAGTAATAAAGATAGATTACTTTTTTAGTATATTGAAACACATATATCAAATTTAAAAAAATATATATTTTGATTGGTTAAAAAGTCTGATTAAAACTTTAGTAAACAGGCTTTTTAACTAATCAACAATAACTTGAATTTTTAATAATAATATCAAATGCCCAAAGTTAATATGTAATAATATACATAACATTAACTATTCATTATGTATAAAATTATAATTTGAAATTAAAAATCTATTCACAAATTAAGTTCTGAAATATCTTAGAATCTTATTTTAATGGATCAATGATATTTTTCTTCAGGATGGAAAAACTCTTTATGATGAACTTGAAGTAATTGAAGGCATGAAATTTGATAGAGGTTATATATCACCTTATTTTATCAATACTCCCAAAGGTATTTATATTAAAAAATCACTCAAAGTTATAACTAATACTACAACTAGCTCATTTGAATTTTTCAAAATTAAATTTTCACATGGCGTGTATTATTTATAAAATCATTTGTTAAATAAATATTACAAATCAGATATATTTTCTACCAAACTTCAGTTTAAATATGCGTTGAATTTGAATCTGCTGTTTCTGTCCTTTCATAATAGTTTCTTGTTTTTGTAATAGTTAAATTTCTTTAAATAATAAAAACATCTAGTAATGTTAAGACAAAGATAGAATTTTAAAAATAACAACATTAGTAGTTTATAATGGCTTTTTAAAATTTTTATTTCAGGTGCCAAAGTTGAATATCATGATGCGTTAATTTTATTTAGTGAACAAAAAATTTCAAATGTTCAGACAATAATTCCAGCTTTAGAATTAGCAAATACACATAAAAAACCATTAATTATTATTGCAGAAGATGTAGAAGGTGAAGCACTTAGTACTCTAGTATTAAACAGGTAATTGTATTTCTTAGATTCTCAACTGTATACTTACTTTTGCACCCCTCCCTGTATGTATGTATGTATGTATGTATATATATATATATATACACAAACACATATAAATAAAAAATTATCTATTTTAGATTAAAAATAGGTCTTCAGGTTGCAGCTGTAAAAGCACCAGGATTTGGTGATAATAGGAAAAGTACTTTACAAGACATGGCAATAGCTACAGGTGGAGTTGTGTTTGGCAATGAAGCGAATCTTACTAAATTAGAAGATATACAATTAAATGATTTTGGTCGAGCTGGAGAAATAGTCATTACTAAGGACGATACTCTTATTCTTCAAGTATGTTTAGAGTTGATATTAAACTATTTAAAAGTGAGATTTATTAACAATGCATCTAAATTCATAAAACAAACTGCTTGAATAAAGAAATCACAAAAGCATAGTACATGTTAAGACCTGCGTATTTGTAAGCCTCTTGGCTAATCATCAGGGATATAACCATTAAATAATACTTTCAGTTTGGTAGTTCCAATTTTTTTAAAATTCACAATTTTTCTAAACTTCTACAGGAAAACTTTTTATAAATCAGAAATTAAAAGTTAAAAACATCTGTCTTCATTAGATATAGTGTGTTCTCAAATGCATTCAAAACCTCTGAGGATTAAAAGTCATCTTGCAAAGTCTGTCTTATAATCCAAAAAAATTTTTTATTTAACTCTTTTCCTGCAGTTATTAATTCTTCTATTCCCTTTTTCTATGTTTCATAACCTGTGTCTAAGCTGCTGATAATCCACTTCCAACTTTGACATTAACTTGCAATCATGTGCAGTAGCAGCAATTTTTTGCAGCTACTAGATTCTTGTGGGTATTTTTCACCAAATTGAGCATACATGGAATTTTATACAGGGATGGATATCATGCTATATGCTATCCATCTCTATAAAAATTTTTTCACTAATCACAGGTTCTCAAAATATCTGTGTTAAACTGCCTTACACATGCAATCATGTATAATTTTTCTTTATTGTTACATAATTGCATGCATAACATGATATTTTTCTATTATGACATCATTTTTGATGACTTGATGTCATTAAAAATGTGTTGAGGTCTTACATGATTGCTGCCAAAGGTAGTCATGATTCCATGGATGTTTGTCAGCTATGCATTACAGAGTGATTTGGTGGTCTGCAACTTTCTACAAGTACAATGTTGAATGCTTGTATCTGTAAGATAGCCTGAGGCACTATGATTTTCAACAATTCAAATGTTTCCACAGATTTATTTTGGGCTTGAAAAGTACAGAAAAATTATTTTCTGATTCTTCTGAGATACAACTTAGTCTTTCCATAATTTATTTCCAGCTGAACTCATTTTACATTAACCATCCTATCTTTAAGTTTGAATGGCTTATAGGAAACCATTCAAAGCCCATGGGAGCTCAGTCAAGGAAAGGTTCTGTAAACAAAACAATATTTCATAAATTAAACAATGAGCCACATCGAAATTTTAACATTCAGAGAAGACATGTTACAGGAGTTTTCAGAATTGTCAAATTCAAAGGAATGGCAATTACTTGCAGAATAATTAGGCATGAAAAATCAATGGAAGATCACTGCCTTATGCATGTCATCCTGTAAAAAAACTGCATGTGATCATGGGTTAATTTATCTTGATGATCAAACTCTTCTAAATCCCATCTATTCCAGTACTTAATTCATTTAAAACTTTTTTCCTTGAAAAATAGAAAAAACTGTTTTCTTTGTGGACAGTGGAAGGTGGCACTATCTTCATGATCAGAGTTTGTCTGTTCAGGCATTTACAATTCAATAGAATTTTAGAAAGATTGTAACTTCTAAATTTGATAGAGTTTTAATTTTGTGCTTTTGGCTATATTGTTAAATGGTTGTCTTCTTATGATAAGCCAGGAGGTTTGAAAGTATTTGACATGTACTTTTTTGTGATTTCTTATGAAGTAGTATTTTATAAATTATAGCTATCATTTTGAATATATCTAAATTTAAAATTTTTGAAATAGTTTTATATTACAAACAATAAAAGTCTATTAATTTATAAAGTTTAGATTTGAATTTAGTATGCTTTAATAGGAATACATTAAGAAAAATTAATTATTTTAAATGAAAAAACTTTTTTAAAAAAATTTTAACTGTAAAAGTGCATTGAATCAATACTGTTGATAGATTCTATATTGAAAAATAACAAAACAAAATGACAAAACAAATGCTCTGTATGTATAAAAAATTTTGCAGTTCAAATTATCAGGAAATTTGTATAAAATGTATTATTTAAAGCATTAATCTAAGTTAAATCAATTCCAAGTAAAAAATTATGAGAAAAAATTTGATTTTATTTTTCTTTATAAAGTTGTTTAATTATTAAATGTGATAGTTCATTTTCATGGCTAAGAAAGTTATACATATTCCTGTTAAACTTTAACATCTTGTCAAAAATGTACAGGTATCCCTTGCTTAATGCAGGATTTGATTAACACACTAAATTAATTGCAGCAATCCCTTTATATATGTGGCAATTTTAATTAATGTGGCTTTACCAGCCGTCTTTACTTAACATAGATACTTATTTGATTAATGTGATTTTGATATACATGGTAGCATTGAGGGATTAATTAAACACATTAATCAAGGGATACCTGTATATTATTTATATCTGATTATTAAGAGCATTTTATTTTATTACTTTAAATTAGAAATTTTAAATTTGTTTAAATTTTATTAAGGAATATATTATAATGTATATTTTATTATTATTTATATATTCATAGCTTTTTAATTTAATATAATTTGTTAATATTATTTTCTATTTTAAACACTTTATGATATAATTAACTAAATCAGATATTATTATTGCTATTATGTATATATATAATTTTATAAACTTAATATATAATATATAAACTTTATAAATTAATAGACTTTTATTGTTTGTAAAATCCATCAAATGCTAATTCTATTTTAAATAAGATGAAGTAAATGTGAAAAGGTAAATGCTTAAAATTCATCTATTTCATTCTAAACATTATTTCAAAGGCAAGTTTATAAAATTCCTGAATGAATTTTGAACTGTATACAGCTTTTAATTATATATAATGATTTAATTGACATTACAATATAATAAAAATGTAACCATATTAATATATTTTTTTCATAATATGAACATTTAAGAATATTTATTCAACAAACTTCTAGGTTCAGGGTGATAAGCAAAAAATTACAAAAAGAATAGATATGATCAATGATGAAATTGAACTAACTACTTCTGATTATGAAAAAGAGAAATTAAGTGAGCGCAAAGCTAGACTGTCTAATGGAGTTGCTGTCTTAAAGGTAAAATATTTATGAAAAAAAATTAGCAAGAGAGAACAGAATAATAATAAATCTTTACTATTCAAAGCAATCTTTAATTATTTAAAAAATTCAACAAATTTAACACATTTACTGTGTGTTATGTTAATATGGTGTATATTACTTGTAATACATGTATGAAATTTGATGTATATAAAATTCATCACTTATAATCTAGAGTATATATCAATATAAATTGAAATAAGAGTCTCGGATAAGAATCACGAGTATATGTATAATTTAGCAAACAAATTAATAATTTATAGACTTATTTAATACATGTAAAATATTTAATTTTTCATTTATTAGGTAGGAGGATCTAGTGAAGTTGAAGTAAATGAAAAGAAGGATCGTGTAAATGATGCTTTGAATGCTACTCAAGCAGCGGTAGAAGAAGGAATTGTTACAGGTGGAGGAACTGCTTTATTGCGTTGCCTTCCTATCCTTAATGATATCAAAGCTGAAAATGGTGATCAGAAATTAGGTAAATTGAATTATTAATATATGAGAAATATATTTTTCTGATTTTTTAAACTTTTAATTAATTATTTAAGCAAATATTATTATATAAAAAATTTAATTTCTTAAACATTTACCATAATGCATTTTCTTTGAATACATGATTATAAATATACTTCATATTTGAAAAATATTAAATTAGCAGTAGTAAGTTATTAATTACATCATTTGGCAGTTTTACTGATATTTCACAAGTTTATGTTACCAGTTTAACAGACATTTAAAAAACTATATTTATAGACAATAGTTTTTCTCCTTTGAATGAAAATTGTTGAATAAACAAAAAGTTCCTAAAATAAATTTGATACATTCATCATTACAGGAAAAATAATAATTAATATTGCTATTAATACTATCAACAGAATTTGAGCATTTTTTTACAAAAGTTTTGATAACTGTATTCATTAAACTCATTTTATAATAGATAAGCGAAACTAAAATACTTCATAAACTACAGGTATACCTCACCTTACGTCGGTAATTGGTTCCAGAAGAGGCGACGTAAGTCGAATTTACTTGTGTAGTTATGACGTAAGTCGAACTACGGTGGAAAATGCCAATAATGAGCACTTAAAGACCGCTAAATAAGACGACAACACAGAAACACAGTTGTTTTCATGTTTCATTCTCTAGGATTTATGATGATTATATTAACATTTACTGTAAATGTACATATTTTAATATGATTTTATGTGCTTTTAAAGCTTTTCTAGTGATGTTACAGCTTCAATATTTGTGGCGGACGGATGTAAAGTCGAATAAAATGACTTAAAGTTGATTTTTATTTTTCCATATACTTTTTTGACAAACGACGTATAATTGAGAACGACTTAACTCGAAATGACGTAACTCGAGGAATACCTGTATTTAAAAGTTTGAAAACAAATTTTCAAATTTGTTTAGAATAAAAACTTGTAAATAATTTCAAATTGATATGAGAGATGTTATTGTCATAGTAAGATAACATTAATCTCTTAAAGACATATGTTGTTTTTAGTTTTTTCTTTCATATCTGCATAGAAAGACTTCATATAAAAAGGAAATGATAAAAATTAAACAATGAAAAGTAAACCAACAAATTGCAGCCTTGCTTTTTATTATTTCATTCATATTATATGTAGTATAGTAGCACTGATTCATTCTTTTCATTCTTCCATCATTATGATCTGATTATTTACCTTATTAATGGGTTTATTCATTCCAGTTTTTTGTTGTGATTTAAATTTAACTTCTTATATGAATATATTATTTCATTTTTCCATTCCTGAATTTTGTCCAAGCATACATTGTGAATCTCATTGTTCCACAAAGTACACTTACATTAAATTTTTTGAGATATTATCACATTTATCAGTTCCACAGAGAAAAATAGATAGAGAATGTATATTTTCTATGCAAATGAAGAAAACAGGTTTCAACTTTAAAATCACATGGTGCAAAGTTTAAATGTTGAACTGCAGATTAGACCTGATGTTATCTTTTGACTTTCTCTTAACTATTAATTATATTTGTTTAATTCTCTATTTTATACCTTATATGAACAGTGATTAGATAAATAATAGATATAAAAAACTGTTTACATTATCTCTAGAATTATTAAAATACCTATTTTGAAAGTAGGACATATATTATAGCTATACATGCATATTCCACAGAATATCTCCTCTGTTGATGTTTTCCTGATAAAATGTAATTATTTTTAATACTCAAACTTTTTAGAATGTGCATTTCTCTCAATACATTTCAAGCTGATGTTTATATAGGAGAAATTGATATTTACCTCTATACAGAATTTTTAACAAAACAACACATGGGAAAAGTCTTGAGTAAACATGCTAATATAATTGATAGAACATCAGAATCATGTAGATGTTTTGAAAACAAAGAAAATGTGAATGTTTTGCACTGTGTGTCAACAAAGAAAATGTGCATTTTAGATACTGCTAGTGTTGGGAGAGTCACAATATCATATGAACATCAACTACATCAGAAAGTCCAAACATGTTTCTTAATAGTAATCAATCATTTTTATAATTTGCAGATATATCAGAAAGATTTATAAAAATGTTTTCCTATTTATTTCTTGTTTTCTATTATAAATTTTTATCTCTACTGTATTTTTTGTAACAAATCTCTTTATTGCTGTGACTTATTTGTCTTTCCTTATTGTAAATATAATGTTTATAGTACAGCATAGAGACTATATATGTAACTGTATCAAAGAGACTATTTGTTTACAATAATAATAATAATAGTTTATTGATCAGGAAAATGTTTTAAACAATTTGCATTTTAATATAATAGTTTTTGTGCACACAAACAAACACCAACTATATTTTTATATATATATAAAAATATAGTTGATCTTATAAATAAAATTTCTCATCTACCCAAATACAGTCAAACCTGTTTTTATGCGGTCTTTTTATGTGCGATTTTTATTTGTGCGATTTTTTTTATGCGAATTTTTAAGTTGTGCGGTTTTTTTTGTGCGATTTTTTATTTGTGCGGTATAGTTGGCGACTAGTCTCGTGCGATTCGTCATGTCTCACGTTGACTTATTATAGCTAAATAAACTTATTATAGCATAAATGAACTTATTATAGTAATATTATTGCATGAATATGCGAAAAATGAAATAATTTACTTTTTAAGTCAACAAAACACCACCTGGACAAAAATATGTAAAACAGACGATAGACCAGACGATGCAGTCAAGTGCTGACATCTGTTGTCAATAAATTCTGTTTCGTACGGTTTTGAGTTATTTTCTGTGAGACTTTTTTTATGCGGTTCCCGTTGACCGCATTAAAAAAAATATTTTTTTAATTGTGTTGCGAAAACTATTTTTTACAGCCATTCGTAAAGTTTCGTGCGATTTTTTTTTTTTTTTTTTTTTTTAAATGCGTTTTTTTTAATGCGGTCCCTATCCCCCGCATAAAAACAGGTTTGACTGTATTTAAAAACATTGTATTCTCCACAGGAAAATTTAATAATTTTATAATACAATTTTAATAGTATGGATTCAAGGACACCACTTTCAGCATCATCTGAAATTTCTGTTTAAAAATTGTTAAAATAAAGTTTCATGATTGGGACTGATTTTAAATGCTCAGAAACTTACAGAAAATAGTGAAAGTGTTGTCCTTGTGCATCTATGGCACTATTAAAATTGTAAGGTAAAATTGTCCTCTCCACAGAAAAATTGTATAATGATTTTGCATGTTTGGGTGGATAGGAACTCTACAAATAAAGGTTGACTCCATCATAAGAATATTATTTCCTGAATATTGAAGAGAAGATGAAACAATGAAATTTTAATGTATTGTCTTTTTAAAATATTTTTTTTAAGTTTTTCTTATATTTAACATTATAAATATGTGCTATATTTATTTATTAAGAAAAGTTTAAATATAAATAACTTTCTTTATTATTTATCTAATAATTTAATAAAATATATACTAAAATCCTCCTTTCAGGAATTGATATTGTGCAAAATGCACTAAAAGTCCCATGCATGCAAATTGCTCAAAATGCTGGTGTGGATGGTTCTGTAGTAGTACAAAAAGTTATAGATTCACCAAAAGAAGTCGGTTACGACGCTCTCTGTCGGCAATACGTTAATATGATTGATGCTGGAATAATAGATCCAACAAAGGTAAACCTATTTAAATTTTAAATACTAATTTATTATTTTTATTCAATACATTTCTTTTGAAATATCAATTCATAAATAATATACAGTTAGGCCTCCTACAATGCGGTACCTTTGCAACGCGTTTTCGCTCCAACACGATTGGAAAAATGCGGAAATTTTCTTACAATGCGGTTTAGGGTATTTAGAAACGAATTATCTTTCACATAACAGAAAAATCGCAACGGATCACATAAGTGCAGTGGAACTTGATGAAACAAGCTCAGATCTTGAAATAAGGCCAGTCAAACATTCTCGAACAACTATAATAAGTGACGATGAGGACTGAATTTGTGAGCATAACATTATGTTTCTTTTTGATTTTGACTTGAAATCATAATCTTTTTAGTTTTTATATGATGTTGAATTTTATTTAAGCTTTTTATGTACATAAATTTAAAAAATGATGAAAATGTTACACCATAAAAGGCAGTTTTTCTCTTTTTAGAACTGAGTCCCAGTTTTTGTATTAAGTTGGTGTCTCCTATAACGCGATTTCCCACAACGCGGTATTTTCAAGGAGCGTATCTGCCGCGTTGTAGGAGGCTTACCTGTATGTTTTAATCTATTAAAAAAAAATATATATATATATATATATAAATATATATGATTTAGGTTGTAAGAACAGCCTTGATGGATGCAGCAGGTGTTGCTTCATTACTCACAACTGCAGAAGCTGTTGTTGTTGAACTACCAAAGGAAGAAAAAGAAATGCCTGGCATGGGTGGAATGGGAGGAATGGGCGGAATGGGAGGCATGTATTAGATCTTGATGTCCACAAAAAATTCATTGCATTTATAAACTGCATCACAATAGTCATTTAATAGAAAATATTGCTGGTCATTGTAATTAAGTTAAATCATATTTTTTTGTTTCATTTAGAAATCAGGACATAATTTTGTAATTATTTTTTTTTATAAAATAATATTGATTGTATATTTAAAGGTCTTTTTATGTTTGTTCATTTTATAACAATATTAAATAAAAATTGTTTACAAAGTTAAAATGAGTAGCATTGTTTAATATGGTAATTAAATATAAACTTGGAAAATTAATTATGAATAGACATGTGTAATGGTATTTACACAGTTGGAGCACTTTATTATGACCATCAGCTAATATCAATAATGACCACCTTTTGCAGCATAGACAGAAGCTAGGCTGTGTGAGAGTAATTCAATAAGATACAGTGTGCCACAAAAGTATAGAATCGCTGCAAATTTACTATACGAAGGTTAGGAATTACACATATGATGTAGCTACCTTTCTTATATTGTTCAGGATTTATGAAAACATAATTTGTCAAAACTCATAGTTTACTATATTGCAGCAAATAGCAGAAATTGTAAAAAATACTAATTTTAAGCACCACAAAAGTATAGAATTGACTAGTAAATGAATGTAAAAAGAATCATATACTACAAAATAGTTTAACTTAGTAAGTTATTTGCACACCTCCTTTACTGATAGCATTGAAAATGCCATTTGGCATGCTATCGATAGGTTTTTTTATGATCGATGCCTCAGGAGAGTTCCAAGCAGTGACAATAGCTTGGTTTAAGTGTTCAATGTCGGCAAAGTCCACATAGCAAACATGATGATCAAGGTGGTCCTAAAGGTGCTTGATTGGGTTCAAGCACTTTTGGGACCATTCGCTGCCTCTAATTCTCTAGACTTGAAAATTAGGGGTAGAGCATATAACATGTTGCATTGTTGTGCTGGAAGATCCTATTCACCTAGGGACAACCTGATACTGACGATATACTACCATATCAATATTTCCTTCAATACAAAGTACTTTTTGTACTCAATACTTTTGGTCCGATACCAACACCAGTATTGACACTTTACTTTGTGTATCAGATCTGGTATCATTAATTTTTCTTAGAAGGTAAGGTCTGACCAAAACTAGATTTTGCAACCTAATCATAAACCAAAATGGAATTTTTCACTATTTTACTAAGTTAAGTTAAACTTACATAAAACATGACCAAAAATCAATAAATGTATTAGTTCAAATTTCATTTCTGGAATCTATACATGCTTAGTTCCGATTTGTTTACTATTTATAAATAAATATTTAGTTTAACAAAGTACCGTAGAGCATCAATTATCCGACTTAATTGGGGACTGGGGTTGGTCGGATAACTGAAAAGTCGGATAACCGAAAAGTATGAAAAAATACATTATTAGTATAGTGCATTAGGCCTGGTTTAAATACTAGCCTCCCTTTCATGGTCGAGCCAGTGCTGCCAGCTAAAACATGCAAAAATTTAACAAAAATAATATTAAAGTAGCCAAGACATAACCAAATATTGTAGCTCCACATCACTAGCGGACATTTGAATTTGCCGACTAGAACACGGTCGGTTAACTGAGAAGTCAGTTAATCGGGGGTCGGATAATCGATGCTCTACTGTACTACATAATGTTTATCAATTTGGACCATCAGTGGTGTTTAAAATGAGCTAAAAATTTGTATATTCTTGTTTGCACTGACATTTGTAAAATTTGAACATTCCTTATTTCATTGGCTACATGCTGCTGACATCAAAAATAGAAAGTCGTTATGTTAATATAACTCAACTGTATTATTATTAAATGTGCAATTACAAAGTCATAATTTTGTCAAATTGATTCATATTTGTATAAAATATGAAATTAAATTTAATCAATTAAATATATTTGTTCAAAAATTAAGTTTTTTCAAGAATCATTCTTTTACTGTCTAATAGAATTTGAGTTCGATGCAATATAAATTTATTTTAATTAAAAGTATAATGAATGGAGAACAAATACAATTAAATTATACTGTGTTCATTGAAAGATATGTTAAATTTTATGGCAATATGTTGTTTCTTTAGAATACTAACAGATTCTATAGAAGTGTATCACTCCAAAAGATTTCTGGAATTTTTATAGCTTTAATTGTACATTTCAGCTGTAGATCCTCATCAGACTACAGAAACAAAATCATGCATTACAGTAAATCCAAAATTAACAATTATAAAATATGTAAACATGCCAAATCATTGCTTTTGATAGTTATGTATATGATTCCTTATCTAATATAATTAAATAAAAAACTACAGACTACAAATGATGCACTTCTGTAGAATCCATTTATTTGCTGTTTTTTTATAATATTGCTATAATATAATTGTAACAATTATCTCAATGAAACAAAAGTTTAAAGTGTAAAAAATTTTGTTATGAGCTATAGCTTAACAGTCAGCACATCATATAAGAATACACTTGTTTTTTAATATGTATAAAGGAATAAAATTAAATAGATTTATGATAAGTAGAGAAAATAATAATAATCACTGATAATTCTAGGATAATAACTTTTTCAATACTGTAAAAGATTGAAAAATTTAATAAATTTTCTCAGTTGATTTTCAGAAAATTATATTTGAGTACATGTATTGTTTCTCTGACTTGGAAAAATATATTGTAAATGTATTAGTGAACATATTTTTTTTAATCAGAATAATTGATCAATGCAGAGATGATCAGGTAACTTTTGGGATAAATCATCATCATAATGATCAGTAAATTTATTTTTGCTGAGAGAGAAATCAGAGCTATCAGATAGATGATAATTTCATAGATCTTAAATCTTATAAAAAGTCTATAATGGAAGGTAAAGCAATTTACCTGGATGTCTGAAGTATTTAGTTAATACAGCAGAACCTCACTTAACGAGCATAATTCATTCCAGAGTCTTACTCGTAATGCAAAACAATTTTTCCCATTGAAATTAATGTAAAATACGAAAATGCATTCCACGCCGATAAAATGCTCAAATGTTTTATGTATAACATTCAAAAAAGTTGTACAATATACACTGTTAAGGAGTGTGAATCATTATCATCTTTTCTTCTAGCACGGAATGAACCATCCTGGAATGAGAATTTGATTTGCAGAAACAAAAAAAAAAAAAATCACAGCTAATACAGTATATTTGATAAACACTCCAAACGATATGCCAAATTCTTGGGTTATGTAAAGGCTATAATTAAATATTAGAAATTAATTAATTTGACTAGAGGTAGGCAGTTATGTTTCCATCTTGTATTAAATTTAATAATTATAAATAGTTAATTTTTAATTCAGACATTTCAAAATTTAATGACCCAAGAAGTTGACATATCGTTTGGCATGTTTATTATATAATGGGCTATGGTTGTTGATGTTTATAAGTAATAAGTGTGAACACAAATTTGGAAAAATATGTGACCACAAGTGACACTAAGATGCTAGCGGAAGGAGTGCTAAACATAGACTGATGGAGCATGCCGCATGCGCACAATTTGGGACTTCCTCTCTTCTCATCAGTCATTATGCAAAACATTGCTCGTTAAGAGAGGCAAATTTTTGCAATTTGTTTTGCTTGTGCAAGGTGCTCGTTAAGTGAGGTTGCACTGTAGTTATTTTTCATAACTATTCAAAATAGTTTTTTGACATTCTTGATATAATGCATCGTAATAGTTAATGCAATCATTTTAAGTTACAGAATAAAGTACACTGGTCAAAATAATTAGGGGAGGCAAGGTATGTTACATAGAAAGTCATTTACAACAAATGGTTCTGAAAGTTAGATGTTATTGTGTAAGGTACAGGAAAATGTACAGTAATGTGTGAAAAATAAGCATTTGAACTGAATTGTCAAATTTTCATTTATTGTACTTGTTGCCAAAGTCACACACTTGCCTAATTGTTTTGACCAACATAATTTTTGCAGAAATCAGTAGGGATTTCAGGAAAACACAACACTTCATAAAGTTTTGCAGTTCTTAAGACCAATTCATTTTGTATTTATAAAAAGGATTTTTTTTTTTTTTGTAAATGTCTGTTGCACATTCAAATATATTATTTCCTTTGATGTGAGATTTTACAGTATGCAGTAACATAATGTGCTTATTTTCTATCCAAATAATCATAAAATTTTATTTCTTTGTTAGTCTTTTTTGATATGGAAAAAACTTAACTGTGATACTAGTTGTAATTTTATTCCATAAATAAAGGCCAGCTACAAGAAAAAAAGTAAAATTTTCATGTTTTGTAATAATAAATTATCTAAATTTGAGTTTTTGGATTCTTGTCATTAGTTGTATGATAAGTGCTGTGAGAGCAAATAAAATAGAAAATATTAATGCTTTATTCTACTCTCTTCTTCAGCTATTACAAACAATAATATAATTTTATTAAGTTGTGTTATAATTTATTTTGTGTGATTTATATGAAAAATTCCATGATACTTAGAAAACAATCAGTGTGATCTATGTTGGTGTTTTATATTTGAAGTTGAGTTGAACAGCTATAATAATCTAAACTTTTCCCAAGAATTTTATGATGAAATGGCACGTGTTCCTTTAGCAATATGGTCTTCCCAATTATATACAAGCTTATTATATAACAATACAGTCAATTCTATTGGTCAAATGGTTGAGATTTTTGCAGAACATGCAAACTTCGAGAGTCTGCACGACTATGACATAAAACTTATTTGACCAATAATGGTGTTTACCGGGCCTTCGTGTGTCGACAATATTTAAGTATAATTATCATAAGTACAGTACTTTTGACTGACCAATTAAATGTAACAAATTGCTCTATAATCTTATTACTTTTTACCATTTCAAATTACAGTTAATATGTATCAACATTATTAAAAGAATTTCAAATAGAAAATGGTTTAATGCAGTGGTTTCCAACCTTTTTGTACCTGCGCCCCCTTAATTTTTCTAACAATCTAATTTCATAAATACTCAACTGATATTATAATTTATTTAAATGGCTACAAAATAATATACAATATTATGTAAAAATATACATAAAAAAATAATTATTTATTATAAGAAATAATAATTTTAAATGTACTAAAAATAATGTACTATTATAACAGTTATGAAATTTACCTCAATATTAATTTAGAAGTTACCAAAGCGAAGTGTTTCATTCTATATATCAACGTGGTTATCGCAAGCACTACTAACGAACTAATTCTGTTCATAGACAACAGAAAAAAAAACAGATGCTTCTGTTTACTGAAGTTTAGCGCGAGTAAGCACGAGAATACCCGGGATGTTCCGAGTGCTTGTCTTTTGTTTCCTCGCCCCGCCGGCGCTCGGCTCCAAACGCGAAAGCGAGATGTTTTCGTTCCAGCAAGAGTATGGATGGATGTTTTAGCATTTGTACCCGAAAAATTCGCGGCAAGGATTGTGGATTACGTATACCTATTTTGCTGATTCATTTTTTTGACACCTATTCGACTTTTTTGGTTTGTATTCAAAAATGATATTTTGGAAACAGCTGCATGCCCCCCTTGCAACAGTCTCGCGACCCCCTAGGGGGGCACCCCCACAGGTTGGAAACCACTGGTTTAATGAAAGAGAAAAACATACTATTAATTTTGGACACAATTTAATCATCATCTTAATTAAAATCATCATGTGTACTTTTTTCTAATTTCTTCTACTCTCTGAGCTTGCTAAAACAGGGCCTCTAAAGATTTGCTAGGCTAATGGGGTAGCCAGGATGGATAGGGCATGACATATCCAGACAAAAATTCTAGGATTTTTTTGACCCATCTGGATTTAATCCAGATCCTTAGAGCAGTAGGTTGCACCTTAGTGCAGTGGTTCTCAACCTTTTTGAGACTGTGGAACACCATTTTTATTACACAGAACACACAGAACATTAGCATCAATACATTCAAAAATTGATAATCAATTTCATGTTTACTATTCTCAGGAAACAATGAAGCAATAAACTAATAAACTTTAATATATTGAATAAAATAGAAACATGGAATTGTCTATGAATATAGCAATGAAAATAAATTTGAATAAAAGCTTTCAAATCTTTTCTTCTGTGGAACACTGTTAAGCACCACTGCCTTAGCAGCTTGGCCTTGTGGCAATTGAATTCTATCTGTTGAAAAATGAAATATTCAATGAAACATTTTTATTCTGAAATATTTGCATTCAAAATTTAACATTTGAAAGCTTAGAAACTAAAAACTACACTGTAAATTTTAAGATTTACAAGTTTAAAAGATTATTAGAACAACATTATGCAGAATTTTGAAATGTATTTCAATATTAATAGAATTTTACGTTCTTATGATTTAATTTCACTAAAAAATGAACTGTTCATTTTTAGTTTGCAAAAAAATTGTTAACCTTTAATTTTATTCCTAATAGAAAATGAAATAGTTTTCCAGATTTGCTTTTTAATGTATATCTTTGTATTAAAAATTGAGAGAAAAACTTCAAATATAAATATTATTTTATTACATTGAATAAAATTTCTAATTTTCTCTTAACATTCATTCAAAAATATCAGGAAAACAAGCAAATCAAAACACGTGTTTTACTATTTTTTATGTAATTATTTACAAAAAATAAATTTACAATTTTACATTATTATTTATATTTACAGTTTAAAAAATTCTTATATTTGGAAATTTATACATATAGAATTTTATTAAAAATATTCTAAAGTTAATCTGTTTCAATGATATTAAAAATTTTAGATATTGTACATTACTGATACAAACATGCAAATTCACAAAATAAATTATTGATTCTGAATTATGTATAACAAATATAATAGACTGAAATTTTAAAATTTCTACGGGAATTGTTGTCTAGATATAGAAATAAATTTCAATAATTTGAAACAATAAATATAATGTCTATTAATATATTCTATCCAAATAAATATAGTTAATATCAAAGTTATAAATGTTTACATAGAATGCTTAAATATACCATGCAATAACCAGTTTACTATTCTTAATACCTTGTCTACGACTGTAATTTTTGATGATAAAAACAATTATATAAAAAGGAATATATATGTTTAATTGAGTGGGGGATGATTAGGAACAAGGACTGCAGAAGTAAATATATTTCATACAAAAGTTTGATCATACGTTCAGAAAAGAAATGTGTGTGTAAGACAGTTTTTGTATATTGTTTTTAGTAAAAAACCTATTCATTTATAATGATTACTTAATAAAAAATAATAAATTAAAATTAAATTATAAAGTACAAATCTGGCATTTGAAAAACTAAAATAAAAACTGAAGTGTTTCATACTTTAGAATTTCATGCATAATACTAAAAGACTGCATGAAATAGCCAGAATCCTGTTAAATTTTAGTATCATGTTATATGATATCTGATGCAGAAGCATCTTCAACAAACAGTAATGCAATAAAATGCATGGATATTGTATATCATGACTGCCTAATTATTTAATCTTAAAGAAACTATGTATTTACAAATTTATTAATTAATGTCTATAAATGTTACGAAACATTGGAAAGCACTGTTGGACGCTGATTCTTAATTGACTGTTTTCCATACAGACGTTCTGCTCTTTGCAAGAAGGCATTAACCATTTGACGTACCACTTCATCAAAGAATACAGTTGATAATTGTGAATGCAGCAATGATCTGAATTCAAATGAAACCTAGAAAAGAAAAATTACATTTTATTATTATTTAAAATTTTAAAATATATCTATTGTGCAAATGGAATTATGTACAGATCCCAACTTTCCTTTACAGAAGCTGACTGATATATTTATCTTAGTATAAAATGATGCCAAAATTATTTAGTAATACAATAATAATTGTATAGTGTAATAATAATGAGTAATAATATGCAACAGTTCTCTAATAATAAAATATAGAATAGATGTATGAATGCATTTTTAACATAAAAAAATGTAAGAATTTTCAAAATACAATGTTTCCAACATTTAGATGAAGTTTCCGCAAATGTATCAAGTTACTGATTAAGGAATACATAGTGTACCCTATGACTTAAAATAATTTTTTAATAGTTAAAAATTTTTGTTAAATTTCAGAAGAGTTAAAAAGTTCTGGAAAATAAAATATATAATACAACACTGGTTTATTCAGAAAATTAAATACAAATAAAAAAAATATCACCCAAGATTTTAAATCCTATAAATTATTTTCAGAAAGAAATAAACACAATTCTAGTTTATAAAATTTTTATTATCTGTGTAATCCTATAATTGGAGTTTAAATACATTCTAAAATGCATTTAATAGAACATAGTAGAAATTTAACATAATAATTTATGTTAATAGAATGGAACAGGTCAAGTAAATGATTAAAATACATATATCTTTGTTTATGCATATAGTTTCTAGCAGATGGGATTTTTTTGTGTTAGAATAGGATTCTAACACAAAAAAACTGTTTGGTTCTATCTAATTCCAATTTTAAGAATTTTTGGAAAAGGATTTTCCCATAGAAAAAGCATTAAATTTTTAAATGCTATCTGCTGGAGATCACATGAATAACCAAAGAGGTTACAATCAGCCTTAATCTCAAGAACAAAAAACAACAAATCATAAAAACTAAAAAGAATATTGTTTATTCTCCAAAAGCATTATGTTTAAAGTAATGTGCAGTCATCCATTATAAATACACCGGTGTATCTCATGTGAAGATAAGCTTTTCTCTCATAATCTAGCAATTCAATTCACATGTTCTAGAACATTTATACTGAAACCAAAACACCTCTATAAAACTTTTTCCAAAAACAGGATAATGCTTAATATTTCTTACAAAATAAGGCTATGTATATAGTGATATGGACTAGCTCAAGCTAAGCTTAAAGCTTCAAAAGAGAGCAGTAATAACAAACAAGTTTGATTTCTTCATGCTCTTTATTGCTGAAATTCTGTGCAGTATTGTATTTGTAATTACTAATAGTAATTATTCCTTTGTTTCAGGCTACTATTACATAATAACAAATTAACATTTATCTGTACATTTAGCAGTATTTACAAAGGACACCAAAAAATCTGCTTTCCTCTCTCTTCTTTGCTTGCTGTGCGGCTTTTGTCAGTGCTTTGCTGTGTCACAATAAACATAGCCTAACTCATAAATTTTTGTTATTGTAAATACATCTTCGGAAAAAAAAGCAATGCTGTTTTCAAAATTCTAAATATAATGACAAATTTTTAATAAATGAATTTTTCCTTTAACAAACTTGTATTTTAGACATCATAAAATGTCACAAATATACTTCTTACTATATACTGGATGAATTATAATTCTTCCCACCACGAAAAACCTTCATAATCCAGTGATATGTGTTTCTACAACAGCTAACGTTTTCAACCCCGTCGGGGTCTTCTTCAGGCACCGCTCATAAGAAATTTCAAATACCAGTGAATGGAACAAAAAACCGAAGCAAATTCTATTCCATATTTGGAATCATGGAACTGGAAGATAAGATGGAACATTATGCTCGTGTTGGAATGTTGTTTACGCATGCGTACTATTACATTTGCCGATCTTTGAATATAAATTGAATTAAATCAATGTGAAGTTATTTGTGGGTGTGCATTTCCCTCATAACAATACTTCCAGGCGTGCGAGATGTTAATTGCATTCTTGTAGTTGATGCATGTGTTCTGCAAACCTGCCTTATATATCTCTAGAGTCTCCAATGTTCTAAGTTGGTCCGTATGGTGTGACATTCTGATTATACGAGCATTTTGGAGGTCGGCTGTGATTCCCGGTTGCGTGGCATAAGTTGCCAGTGTGGTAGATTGTTTATTGTTGGCAATGTCGTACCTGTGCTCCCGGAGGCGCTGATGGAGAGAGCGTTTGGTCGAACCCACATAGACCAAACTTCTATTAAATCTGTCATCCCAAAGGGGAACCGCATATATACCCAGTGCGTGTTTCATGTCCAAACTGTCCTTCCCATTTCGAAGTAAGCTGTATATCGACCTTGGCCTCCTATAAGCTATTTTATTTTGGGTGATGGATGAGATTTCTCTGTATATCGCATCCAGATGGTGGTTGTACTCTACTATTTTTCTTACATTATCATCAACGGATCCTACCCCGGCGTTTAGGTTGTTACGAGTATTTACACATAACAACCTAAACGCTGGGGTAGGATCCGTTGATAATAATGTAAGAAAAATAGTAGAGTACAACCACCATCTGGATGCGATATACAGAGAAATCTCATCCATCACTCAAAATAAAATAGCTTATAGGAGGCCAAGGTTGATATACAGCTTACTTCGAAATGGGAAGGACAGTTTGGACATGAACACGCACTGGTATATATGCGGTTCCCCTTTGGGATGACAGATTTAATAGAAGTTTGGTCTATGTGGGTTCGACCAAACGCTCTCTCCATCAGCGCCTCCGGGAGCACAGGTACGACATTGCCAACAATAAACAATCTACCACACTGGCAACTTATGCCACGCAACCGGGAATCACAGCCGACCTCCAAAATGCTCGTATAATCAGAATGTCACACCATACGGACCAACTTAGAACATTGGAGACTCTAGAGATATATAAGGCAGGTTTGCAGAACACATGCATCAACTACAAGAATGCAATTAACATCTCGCACGCCTGGAAGTATTGTTATGAGGGAAATGCACACCCACAAATAACTTCACATTGATTTAATTCAATTTATATTCAAAGATCGGCAAATGTAATAGTACGCATGCGTAAACAACATTCCAACACGAGCATAATGTTCCATCTTATCTTCCAGTTCCATGATTCCAAATATGGAATAGAATTTGCTTCGGTTTTTTGTTCCATTCACTGGTATTTGAAATTTCTTATGAGCGGTGCCTGAAGAAGACCCCGACGGGGTTGAAAACGTTAGCTGTTGTAGAAACACATATCACTGGATTATGAAGGTTTTTCGTGGAGTGAAGAAATAAAATGTCACAATTAAATATGAGACAATATTATTCTTGTGGAAGAAAGAGTAAATATTAGCAAGCTTTTGCATATCATAGCAATTTTAAATATATATGTATTTTTTCAAGAATATGTTAAAAAAATTTATATTAAATGCATAGAACATCTAATTTCTCATTTTAGTTTTGAAAATGTTAATGAAAATTAAATGTTTTTGCTTTCATTCTCAGTAAATGTGATGACTGTGACTAAAGGGTTCAGTGATATGAGAGAAATGAAATAAAAGTATTTTTGTTTAATTGATTTTTAAGATGTTTTTGAATTTTTTTAAGATTCTATGAGGGAATTTTGTCTGTATGAAATGAGAGTTTTATTCTTCTGTTATTTGGAAGAGAATTAATCATTTTAATGTTTAAGAATTTGTTTATAAACAATTTTTAATTTTTTCATAAAGAACTGTATAAAATAACAGCAAGTAGTAGTAGTAGTAGTAATTTTTAAGAAAGTTATTAATTTATTACTACTCCATGAATGCAGATAAAATTTTTAATATACACTGGTGTACAAAACTTAAGCAACAATGTAATTTTTAAGCAGACAGCAATGAAATTGTAGAAAAGGGCTTGTTGCAAGCATTAAAATAACCTCCCAACTCAATAGAAAGGTGATTCGTATTCAGGAAGAAGACATCACAGGTAGATCGTGTGCAGTAAGTACACGTAATGCAAGATTACAATAAGAAGGCTTTGATTCCATACTGTATGTGTTCTATTCATTTTTGCACTAGTATGCTTTCTTCATCCTTTAAGTACAAAATACTGTCTCTGTATTCTGAATTTTATGTTTCCCAGATGATTTCTTGCAGAGTTATGTTTGCTTAAGTTTTGCACATCAGTGTACTCTTTAAATAAGTATAACAAACTACAATAGATTCCCTTTATCTATAGTTTCACTTACCCATAACCAACCATAATCAAATGATATTAAAAGGAAAATTCTAGTAATAAATTAATAACTTTCTTTAAAATAATTACTACTACTTTCTTGCTGTAATTCTATAGTTGTTTATGAAACAAAAATTATTCTACTTTCACTCAGACTCTATTAAACTGTAATACAAACAACACCTTAATGCTGAGAACCTTTAAATTTAATGATAAACAAACGTTTTCAGCTCATTCCATGAGCCATCTTCAGGTTACAACATTCGAATACTATGTCGAATAAGCAGTTCAAATTGAAATAAATAGAACTCACGCGCATTGCTAAACTACGCAAAACAAAAAATAATATAAATAACATAGAAAACAAAATAAAATAAAATAACATATGCCCATGGTACATGTATACATTGTAAAAAATCCATAACTCTCTAGGCAATCATTTTTTGCCTAGTTAATGCTTTCCTGTGACTTTTCTAATTAGAAACTTCCATGCTGACGGTAAAATCGTCGCATCCTTGTAATTTAAGCATTTTTTGGTTAAGCTGGACCTATAAATTTCACATTTTTCGGTTGCAGCCGCCAGTGTCGGTGAACGTATCGGTGTTATAATCCTGGCCTCATCCCATTTAACCACGGATCCTTCAGCCTGCGCCATTTTTGCCAACGTTGTTGTGCATTTACCCTTCGCCACATCTGTGTTCCTTAATCCTTTTACCTAGGCTTCTCATCGTGACCCCGATGTATTCTTTATCAATCCTTAATTGGTCGTTGCTGTACGGAATTGAGTACACTCCTGGTTGCTCATTCGGTTTAATTCTATCTTTGTCGTTCCTTAATAATTTATAAATCGAGGGAGCTCTTTTGTACACAATAGTGCTGTTCCTGTGCCCGCTATACTCTCCATAACCGAGGATAGACGTTTATTATACGTGAATTTCGTGATACCGTTTGTTCGATCTCGTTTTTTCTTGCTTTCTTTAGGATTCTTGTAAGCAGCAATCAAACGCTCAACCGTTCCTGGACCAAATCCCAACATCCTAGCCACTTGCCTAATTCTATCCAGCTCCCGCATCGTATCCATTATGTTAGAGCAATACTGATACACTCTTCTAATTAAAGCTCTAAACACTGATAGCTTATAAGTAATAGGATCATTCGATGTTGACAGTATATATAGAGGGTTGTGTGTAGGTTTGATATAAACTTTCGTGTCTATTGATCCGTTCTTAAATGCAATACCAATGATTGGGGATCACCATTTTGTTACAAAGAACCCGATGAATGTTGTAAAGGATCTGCAGGAATTGGCGTTAATGGATAACGAGGTTAGGTCGGTAATGGACTTCGAGAGCATGTATCCGTCAATCAAACCATCTTCATGTTTTGATGCACTAATGGAAGTGTTATATGGCTTACATCTAACTGCGGTAGCATACCGTAAGGACCTAGAGATGATGGCAAGTCTGTTATGCGTTGAGTCGTTTTTTGTTTTCGAGGGTAAAGTCTATAAACAGTTAAAGGGTGTCCCGATGGGCAGCCCAATGTCTGGTTTGCTGTGCGAGTTGGTGGTAAGAAAAATGGAAGCGCATCACTCTTATCAACTTCAAGGAGGACGTAATCATGTACAAAAGGTATGTTGACGATGTGCTTGTTATATGGAGGAACCACACAAGAATGCAACAATTCTTAAGTGCCATGAATTCCAACGATCATGGCCTGAAGCTAAACTTGGAGCAAGTCAGTAGCGACAAATTGCATTTTTTGGACATTGGTATTGCATTTAAGAACGGATCAATAGACACGAAAGTTTATATCAAACCTACACACAACCCTCTATATATACTGTCAACATCGAATGATCCTATTACTTATAAGCTATCAGTGTTTAGAGCTTTAATTAGAAGAGCGTATCAGTATTGCTCTAACATAATGGATACGATGCGGGAGCTGGATAGAATTAGGCAAGTGGCTAGGATGTTGGGATTTGGTCCAGGAACGGTTGAGCGTTTGATTGCTGCTTACAAGAATCCTAAAGAAAGCAAGAAAAAACGAGATCGAACAAACGGTATCACGAAATTCACGTATAATAAACGTCTATCCTCGGTTATGGAGAGTATAGCGGGCACAGGAACAGCACTATTGTGTACAAAAGAGCTCCCTCGATTTATAAATTATTAAGGAACGACAAAGATAGAATTAAACCGAATGAGCAACCAGGAGTGTACTCAATTCCGTACAGCAACGACCAATTAAGGATTGATAAAGAATACATCGGGGTCACGATGAGAAGCCTAGGTAAAAGGATTAAGGAACACAGATGTGGCGAAGGGTAAATGCACAACAACGTTGGCAAAAATGGCGCAGGCTGAAGGATCCGTGGTTAAATGGGATGAGGCCAGGATTATAACACCGATACGTTCACCGACACTGGCGGCTGCAACCGAAAAATGTGAAATTTATAGGTCCAGCTTAACCAAAAAATGCTTAAATTACAAGGATGCGACGATTTTACCGTCAGCATGGAAGTTTCTAATTAGAAAAGTCACAGGAAAGCATTAACTAGGCAAAAAATGATTGCCTAGAGAGTTATGGATTTTTTACAATGTATACATGTACCATGGGCATATGTTATTTTATTTTATTTTGTTTTCTATGTTATTTATATTATTTTTTGTTTTGCGTAGTTTAGCAATGCGCGTGAGTTCTATTTATTTCAATTTGAACTGCTTATTCGACATAGTATTCGAATGTTGTAACCTGAAGATGGCTCATGGAATGAGCTGAAAACGTTTGTTTATCATTAAATTTAAAGGTTCTCAGCATTAAGGTGTTGTTTGTATTACAGAAACAAAAATTATTTATAAGCAAATTCTTAAACATTAAAACAATTATTTTTTCTTCCAAATAACAGAAGAATAAAACTCTCATTTCATACAAAGGGACATGAATTTTCCCTTTGTTCAGCACATCCAAGCTGTAAATAATATTTGTCACTTAATAGCCATTTTGATTTTCAGGTCGATTCTCATAGCATTGTAATGCTTGTGTTCAAGTAACCCTTATTTTATTTAATTAATAATGGCTCAAATAGTAAGGATGCAGGCAATTTAAATATGTCAAAATGTTTCTTTTAAGTGAAAAAGTAAAAGTTCTGAACTAAATAAAGATAGAAAAAAACTTTTATACTGAGATCACATTCACATAACTTTTATTACATTGGTAAAATTGCTCTATTTTATTATTAGTGTTGTTAATCTCTTACTGTGCCTAGTTTATGAATTAAACTTTATCATAAGTATTCATGTATGAGAAAAAAATATAGTAGACAGTGGGGTGAAAAAGTAGGTATACAGTTATGGAAAAAACATACAAGGAGAAAATAGGAAGAAAAAACATTTATTTTTATGTACAAATTAAATCACAAATAAGGAATACAAACTAACAAAAGATAATAATAATGAACACCAAATATTTGTATTTCTCAGATTCTCAACTGTATACCTACTTTTGCACCCCCTGTATATAGATTTTGGTATTATCCACAATTTCAGGCATCCATTGAGGGATCTTAGAACATTTTCCTGTAGATAAGAGAACTACTATATATCTATTCTGCATACATGAAATAATATATAAAACATCTTCAATAATAAAAAATGTTCTGCAAATATTTTTAATATGGATTTAAATGAATAGAATAGATTTGAAGAATTATATACATTTAATTTAAATATCATATGTTTAATCTATTTTCTCTAATTATAAAAATGAATAATATTTTAAAGTATTAATATTTAGTACATTAAAGTATTAATATTTAGTATAAAAATTATACAAGAATATAAGAATGCTTTTTATTTGTTCAATTATTATTTTTATAAAATTAACATTTATATCCACACATGAAAAACAATTATAAAATACAAAAATTACCTGAAAATCTAAAGTACATGTCTTTGAATTATTTGGTATGCCTGGACTGAAATGCCAAATTGTTTCTAGATGGTTAAAAAGCCGTCCATCTGTACAGATTGCCTGTCAAAATTTACAATGACACTGTACTTTCAAAACTTAGCAATACCTAACTTTTATAATTTTGTTTCTAATAATACAATTAATTAGTAAGATAAAAACAATGTAAAATTTGATCAAAACAAACTTGTATGTGAAAAACCAGACATTTTAAAGCAAGTGTAACTATGACCATGTTTTTCAGTTTTCTAATTGGATCTCATTAAAAAATTTTGTGTATTTTGTTATGATGACCAAGATCAATTAATTAAACATATCAAAAGCATATTTCATTGTAAGATGGAAAACTGCTTCACTATATGTATTGATAATGGATACATTCCAGTATGCATCAGTCTCAGCCACAACCAATGCATCAGTGAACAGTTTAACAAACTTTAACTGTAACATCTGACCACCTAACAAGATGGCGGAAGCAAACAGTACTATATTGGTATTTGCAGACGTATTTTGTCAAAATAACTTTGGATTAATACAGATGAATAGTAAAATGATGATGATAATGAAATATTTTCATTACCTGGTACTGTTGCTATGATGAAGCCTAAAAGAACTTCTCTATAAAAAAAATGACATCATTTCATACTCCATTTTCAAGTAGTCTTTTACTTACTACTAGCCTCATCCTATATGTTTCAATTAAATATATTAAAAAATGTTTAAATCATTGTCAAATAATCTTATATTTAATTGCAATGTATGGGATTAAATAATATATGCTAACCATCTTATTCAATTTTTATGATTTTTTTATAAAGTTGCTAAATATAACTATGGGGGCAACCATATTGCTTCATTGGAGTTCACCATATACACAACCCGATAGTGCGATGCACATCAGTTGCTGCACTAATGAACTCATCGATGAATATTGGCACACATTTTTGTACATCGCAGTTAACCAATGTGCTGTTTGTTGCATACTGGAATGTACCCAATTTAAAATGATAAAATTAAAGTCACAGTATAGATATGAGATGTCATTCAGGTAGCTAAGTTAATTTATCAGAATGATGATAATCTTTAAAATTTTTAATACCTATTATAAATTTTTTAAAATTAATATTTAAAATATTTACTTATGATCCATACCTTTACCAAATGTGGCTTTATAAGTGTTACTGATGATGTATAACGTTCCAGTAATGGTGAAAACCCTATTTCTAAGTCAGCCTTTATATAGTCAGGTCGTCGTTTTTTGACCACAGAGCTAACACACCAAGGAACAAATTTATTGTAATGTTCTACACCAGCTACAACATCAAACATTTGCTCCATACTATATCTAAATAATAAAACTTAAAATTGGAATTTAGACAAAATACAATTTTTATACAAAAGAAAATTACTATAATTCTATTAATTAAAAAGAAAAATAATATTATTACAACTATTCTTTTAAAAAAGTATATATATAATTTACTAAATAAATACTGCATAAAGTTTAATGCTTTAGTAATTTATAATCTACTAACAAAAAAACAAGATAATATTTTCTGGTGTAAAAATGATTATCAGTTTTACTGACTAGTTCTTTTAATGCCAATAATTGCTATTTTCACATTTTATTGTCACTGCAAAATCAATAGAAACTAATTCTTTATAAATTAATTATATTATGTTCAATTACTATGACTAAAATTTTTTCCAAATTCTTTAAAAAATTATAATAAAGTAAACTCTCTAATGACAAACTCGCCATTGTAAAGATGCTTTAACTACCAAACTTGAGGGATGATCCCAACACACATCCTATAAGGTCAAAATATTTTTCTCTCTGTGTAACAAACTTTTTTGGGAATTATCATCAAACACCTAAGTAGTGAACAGCACAATGCATCATATTAGTCAAATTATTGCAATTATTTATGCCATTTTCCACATTTTCACTTTGGAAATGATAAAGACAATTTGATGTTAGCTGCACCACCACAATCACGTGGCTCTTGCCATCTTCCACTTCCCATTGCCTTTTCCGTCTATGTGTAAATCAATACTACTAGTAGCACTGCATGGAATTTCTTAATGAAGTCACGGAAGCATTGAACACTCTGCAAGCACTTTTTTCTTTTTAACTTCAGAAAATGCCAACATGCATATGAGACTGTTTGAACAATCTGAATTTGCCATTATTAAAGATCTACTAAAATTTATGACACAGTCAACAAAAGATTATTTTGCTAAAAGAATAAACACGTTTACCTAACATTTTAGATAGTAAGAGAATTTTGTGTAATTATAAGAATGAATTAAACCATTGTAAATCATAATTTCCATTATTGTACACTATTATTCAGTTGTTGCTATGTATTTTGTTATTTTTATATATACCATATGTAGACACTATAACAGCAAATCAGCCCTATAGACATTGACAGAACACTACAGATGCAGTCATATGCGCTCTTTCTCTCTAATGAAGCTCTCTAAGTAAAGAACACTCCAAATAATAAACTGTGCAAAATTTGGTCCTCTGAAATTTGTTATTTAGACAGTTTACTGTATTAATTCAAAATATAATAATTTTCAAATAATTGCAATTAATAAACCATGTTTAAAATTGTTTCTCTCATAAAATAATTGTACTTAAATAATTTAAAAAGTATGTTTTAAACATACCGTATATATCAGCAGATAAGATGATAGTTGAATCATAAAAAAAAAGGCCCCGAAAATCCAGGGTCGTCTTATAGGACAGATACAAAAAACTCAGATTGAAATTTATATAAATTAAAACCATTATAGTAAAATGGAAAACCATAATTATTTACTAGTAGAGAGTAGAGTATGTCCACAAAATAGAATAGGCCATACGATGTTTTTGTGATAGTCAAGGTCATTACCCGAATGCCCAAATCAGTGTGAACGTTTGCAACAATTGCAAGGCAGTGCTGCCAGATGCAAGAATATAAAATTTGTTGTTCTTTCAAAAAATTACAAATAGGACGTAATTCCGTATATGCTATTCAGTATTATTATCCAGATGATGATCGCCAATCTAAACTAAATTCATAGGCCGTTGATAGTTTGGGGGTCGTCTTATAGAACAGATAGATGCTAAAACTATAAAACTTTGATGAAAATTTATACCTCATCTTATCTGCCAAGATATATGGTATTTAATATACAGTAGAGTCCTGCTAGTCTGAATGTCCATCTATTCCAAACATGTTTCAGTTGCTGAATAGGAAATTTTCTCTAACAAGAGGACCGTTTAGGGGTTCCCCTTTCTATTTCCTGAATGAACCACGTGAATAAGACTTCATCAAGCTTGTCAAACATTAAAGGCCTTGCTGTTTGTCAATTTTTAGCTGATTTTTCTGGGGGCACAAACTGCTTGATCTTTGCACGATTTTTTTTCCCAGTCAGTTATTGTGGCCTTGCCCACTCCAAACTCTACTGCCAATTTTGTTTCAGTTTCACCCTCGTCCAGGGTGGGGCGCTGACATCATTGATGATGTTGGATCTATATAAACCAGACCTATTTTACTGCTTGCTTTTGCATTATTTCAATTATTTGGCTAATCCAAAAATCTTGATAATCCAAACAGGGCTCACTCCCAATTAGTTTGGACTAGTGGGACTCTACTATACTGTATATCTATTTATAAATTGATAAAATACTTTTCATAGCTATCAATGCAACTGTGGCAAGCAAATATATGATACACAGTATTATGCAACTATGTTAAAAAAATTGCCATTTACAAAACATCCAAAAGAATTTGCTGATGAATATTTACTATGTATATTTTAGTTATATAATAAGCAGTAGAGCATGCAATTTATACTTAATGATTAATTTTAAAAACTGTAATAATTGCAGATTTAACATATAGTACTTACTCCAACTTTGCCTTCAAATAATAAATTTATCATAAATTTTTGAAATGCTTTCTTACTTGAGAAGTTTATATCATTTAATCCCTCGAAAGTTTTATATAATCTTATTGTATTTGTTTTGAATATATCTCAAAATGTAATATTTGAGCAGAGATCATAGCGTCCAGTCTTAATAATTTCTGCGAGTAACAGGATATCAAATGGTATCCATTTGGTAACCCTTGGATACCAGTGTCCAAGGACACTTAGACTTACATGGCATATTCAAAGTCATAGCACAGGAAAACATATTGAATGTTAGTATCTTAGGCTATTACAGGCAGTCTAAAATTCAAATACGTAACATAAGCTTCCCATTGCTATTGGATACCAAAACTTCGACATTACAGACAGCAGTCAAGACTAGATCCCACATCTTTCTAAAATGATTAAGTTACATTTTTTAGTTTATAATAATAAAATTTCCTCAGAAAATACTGTTAAACTTAAATTCTGCTATAATATACAAACTATTAAATAAATAGTTAACATATGTTTAATATAAAGTACATGTTTATAAAAGCCAATGTTAGAACAAATTATAGGATTAAAAATTTATATATATTTGGATACAATCGAGACTATATATGGTATAGCTTTATGTTTAAACCACTTCTTTGTGCATTTAAGTTTAACACCAGAACAAAAACAAATACTAAGAATCTAACGTTTTTAATCTATTTATAAACTATCATCAGGATATATTCTTAATGATTGTCTATCGACTAAAAACAGTAATCTGTCTCTTGTTTTGGTGTTGAATATAACTTAATAATGTCCATTATTTCATAAATAACCTTGAAACTTTAAAATGACACTTTATGCATATGCATAAACCAACTTTTAACGAATAGTAAACCATTTAATGAATTTATACCCTAAAATCCTCCTTTCTGAGTATTCTTTTCGTTTGCTAGATAATGGATTAAAAAATTTTCGGACAGGTCTAATTTGAAAATCACAATGGTTGTTTAATACATATTTCTTCGATTCTCTCTGAATTGGTAACCTGAAATAATTCATACACTCCAATTAAAACATTTTCCGAACTATTAACTGTCCTTATAAATATTTTAATTCTGTATACCGTAAACTAGCCGCGTGACAGCATCTTCTACTTCGAATTTCATTGTATAACTTCGAATTTAAAAACCTCATCATAAATTTAAACCTATCTGCGGCCATTTTGAATTTCTACCGGTTTTGACATTGTTGCCAAATAGACACCGAGTGACCTTGTCCTTCATTTTATTTTTGTAATTTATATATTATTATCGTCAACCTTTATAAACATGTTAATATTAGATTTTAATCTTTAAATAATATTTTAATTTTGTATATATATCTAGAATATGAATAAAGAATTTAATGTATAAAAAAACGTAGTGACGTGACAGTGTTTTTTTTTTTTTTTTTTTTTTTTTTTAACTCTTTCCACCCTGTGGGCACTAAGAGGGCCTCTTTTAGTAGGCCCATTATGGGTTCGGCCAGGCCCACAATGGGGCGACCGGGTGGTGAGGGACGGGGCTGACGTGACAGTGTTAAGGGATAAAGTCTGAAAGCAACGACAACGACATTTGGTTGACAGAAAGGCTAGGACAAGGAAGGAAAAAAAAGATCGTATTATCAGTTTTCATTAAAGTAAACCTGACGAAAGGCATAAAATAATTTGAAAATTTCAATATTGTAGAATCCATGGGCAAATTTGAGACAACACGCGTGCTTACACGAATATTATATAATTATATATATATATCTTGAATAACGAAGTTTACACTTAAAAATTATAAAATTTTGTACGGAGGATTTCCAAAATCGTGTTAGAGCAAAATCGGAAGTCGTGTTATACTGCGGATATCCCTAATTTTCAAAGGCCGCATTTCTTTATGTAGCCAGAGTGTAGCGAAAATGACGTCACGAGTAGCTTTCGCTACAAGTACTGAATAATCTAATAATCTTAATGTTTGTTCTTATAGTTTAGAAACGCTTTCCGCTCTAGCTAAACACGGATGCCGTAATCTATCCTTTAATCCTTCTTAATCTTCCCATAATATTTTTATCAACAGTCAGTTGGACTTTTTTATTTTTGCAGCATAATATCGTATTATACACACAAGCATCCATTTTGTTTTACACGTGTAGCGGACGTAAAAAGCTGCTTTATCTTTTTTGCAGCCATCCCTTGCAGCAAACGTTTAGAAACGGCTACACTACAACGCTTCATTTAGAAACGTTTTGCTGTGTAGCGATCGAGCAGCGCTGCATAAAGAAACGCGACCATACTTTCTTAAGTGCCCTCTAATAGCCGAATAAATAAAACAATCGAACACAGGTAATTAGTTTGTCGTGAGTTTGGGCATGGCCAACGGACTAGCCACGTCCAGTTTTCTTGGTTTTCTTCACGTTAGTAACACCTAAATAGAGTACCTAGACAGCGCCGGATCCAATAGGTGCGAGGCCCGATTTAATTTTTTTTGCGGGGCCCCTCAAACTTTAAATAACAAAATTAATTAACTGTTAATTTACATATTGAAATATGTTGTTTTATTTTTAATAATAATATACCTAGATATTTATTTTTGTAACATGTACTATTTTTAAATATATAAATTTTGACGTGATGCGGGGCCCCTTCAAGCGCGGGGCCCGATTGGTACCAATCGCTCCAATCGCCTAAAATCCGGCCCTGTACCTAGATATCATAGTAGCGACATACGAGTCATCCCCGCCATATTCTGTCAACTGTCATCACGTGGTCTATGGGTTTACATTAAGAAATGACGATTTTTTTAGTTTAATAAAACATTTTATTCGTAAAAAATGCTTTATTAAACTAAAAAAAATCGCCATTTCTTAATGTAAACCCATAGACCACGTGATGACAGTTGACAGAATATGGCGGCGATGACTCGTATGTCGCTACTCTGATATCTAGGTACTCTACACCTAAATAGGGGCCAACTTTACATAAAGGTCTTCCCGGGATACATTCTCCTCGGCAGATCGCTCGCGTGTGGCGTTGCCGTAACCAAACAAACCAAACTAACTCTAATGAGCGATTATTTATTGTGACATCGTCAAAATGCCGGGCTGCAACTTTTCGTCACGATGTTTTCAATTCTTTTAGTGGTATCTTGCCCCTGCACATCATACTTTTCCTGTTAGCAACAGTCCTGTCGGTTATCTATCTAACTCCATTCGGAAAACATTTGAATTTAAACAACGAATATTCAGTATATAGTTAGTTAATCTGGGTCTCCTGCTCTCAAGTTCTTCATATCTGGTCTCGATTTTTATCTTTCTAACTCTGTTCTCCAGATTTAAAAAAAAAAAAAAAAAAAAAAAAAAAAAAAACAGAGACGGACAGACGACAATTGGAATTGGAGCGAAACAGTTTTGTACGAGGGATACATGTACTTTTGTGTATTGCATACAAGTTTATTACATGTAGACTGTCTCGTCGGAAATTGACCGTCTCCTGCTTCTTTCTTCGTCGTGAGTTTTAGTACAATCAGCTGCAAACGCCATACACCACTTGAGGTCGTTTTTGACATCTATGCAGGACTCGCCATATACTTTCGTCAATTGGCGATGAATGTCAATCGGTTTAACACGACATGGTGGCGAGCTGGTATGACATGGGTATGCAAAAATTGCCACAGCACATACAAAAATGCATCGACCGAAATGGTGATTATGTAGAAAAATAGATAAATATTCAAGCTTTAAAGTGATGTAAACACTATTGAAATAAACGTTTCTTTGTATTTCTAAAAAAATAGGAGACCTTACTTTTTGAATTACCCTCGTAGATCTTGGAACGTTTGTGAAGAAAAATCTATGCATCATCCCCGGTTTCAGGAATTTTTCTTCTAATAATCCTGCCTGCTTTTCACTTTCCCTTAGGACGAATTACAATTTTTCGACGAACGACATATGCATTCATCGTTCGTACTGGTAGCATTGATCGCTATTTTCGTAAACCGAAAAACTTTTTCTGTATTGTATTGAATAAACATACTGTACAAATGTGAAAGGAAAAAGAAACAAACTTTTCAAAAAGATAACGTTAATAGAAGCATAAAGTACACAATGCCCGAAGACTGCAATTAATGGCTGAAATAAACAATTATACAAATGTCACAATGCAACAAAAAGCATAAGAATCAAGAACAAAAGTTATGTAATATTTATGTTATCAGTACTGTCAGTGATAAAAGATAAGGAAAACAAAATTCTATGGAATATTATCTGCCCTTGTTCTCGTTATAAGATCAACACACTTAGCCAAATATTTATCATTAGCTAAGTTGTTTGTATCTCTATAAAAAAATTAATATGTGCTTTATATGTTGACCTTTTATTTTATATGTCTGTTTTGAAAGTGTATGGAAACTGGATCTGAATAATTTAGTTTGCTTATAACTCGGACGAAATTATTAACCACAACTTATATTTGGTGTACTAAAACACAGTTTTGGTACACTAAACACAGTTTTAGTACACAGTTTAGGGAACAGAGCCACACTAGTTAAAGTCTGGCTCTGTTCCCTATGTAACTTTCGAATCAATACAAATGCAGTCAAATCTCTGTTTTCGAACTACTCACTTTTCGAACTAATCGGTTTACGAACAGAATTTCGAATTCACATTTGTCCCGGTTGTCGTAGGATAAGTTCGTTTACGTAAAGTATTTCATTAATAGTTAATTTTCTAAACTTAAAGATTATTTTAAAAATAAAAGAATAGGGCCTATATTTTTTATATTTATTAAGTTAACGGTTTAATTTTAAAAATAAAATAATAATAAACAGATGCAAAAATTTACTGATGTGTAGAAGTTACGTCAAATTATTGCAATTTTTGTTATATAAAGTACTTTATTTATATATATCCGTGATATAGGATTTTAATTTAGAGTTCTGTAATAAATTCCATGAAATAAATATCATTTATGTATACAATGGAACCTCGCTTAACGAGCACAATTCGTTTCAGAGTCTTACTCGTAATGCGAAACACTCGTTAAGCGAAACAATTTTTTTCATAGAAATTAATGTAAAATATGATAATGCGTTCCACGTCGAAAAAATGCTCAACTGTTTTATGTATAACGTTTAAAAAAATTGCACAATATACTCTGTTAAGGAGCGTGAATCATCATCATCATCATCATCTTTTCCTCTGGCGCGGAATGAACCATCCTGGAATAAGAATTCGATTTGCAGAAACAAAACAAAAAAAAAAAAAAAAAAAAAAATCACAGCTAATATGTTTGATAAACACTCCAAACGATATGCCGAATCGTTGGCTTATGTAAAGGCTATAATTAAATATTAGAAATTAATTAATTTGACTAGATGTAGGCAGTTATGTTTCCATTACGAATTAAATTTAATAATTATAAATAGTTAATTTTTAATTTAGACATTACTAAAATTTGATTCGGAATCGGTCATTAAATTTAATGACCCAAGAATTTGGCATATCGTTTGGCGTGTTTATTATATAACGGGCTATGATTGTTGATATTTATAAGTAATATGTGTGAACACAAGTTTGGAAAAATATGTGATTACAAGCGACAGTAAGATGCTAACGGAACGAATGCTAATGCTAAACACAGACTGATGGAGCATGCAGCATGCGCACAATTCAGGACTTCCCCTCTCCTCGTCACTCGTTATGCGAATCATCGTTCGTTAAGCGAGGCAAATGTTTATAATTTGTTTTGCTCGTTATGCGAAATACTCGTTAAGCGAGTTCCACTGTATTGTGATATTACAATGAAATACGATATTCAATTTTCTGTCGTTGAGTAATTTACCTGTTTCCAAAACTTCGAGACACTTTTCATTTAACATTAAATATTTACAAAAAGAAAAATCTCGCGCAGTTATATAATGTAAAAGTAAATTTTTGTTTATATCATAGCATATTTGAATTTGCTGAAAGAAATTCGGCAAATTCCAATAATAGTATTTATATTTAAGTTTGATGTAACAAGATTGTAATTATGCTTCTGAATGAGTTCTTCGGTAGCAACACAAAGTTTAAATATAATGTCAGTCGCATAATTTGAACCGCCTCAGAGTATTCTGTTAATTATTTTAAGCCAAGTGTAATGTTTTATGATTCTATGGTCAAAAATTCTTTATTAGTTTTACACAATTCTTTCTTTTTTATAGCCTTTAATGCACTTCCGGCAATATAATAAATGCTGTTATATTCCGAATTTGATAATAAAAAAATAGGATTTTCATCATTAACAATGACTCCTGTTGTACTTCAACTTGTATATTTTGTTTTTAGATTTGAATAATCCAACAGAACCTTGTTACTATCACAAAAATAATTTGTATTTCTAGATGGCGATATAAACTGTGAAATACAAATTAATTTAATTACTTTTAAACAAGCAAAAGCTGAAGGATATCGAAGGAAGGATTAGGAGGAACAGCTACGTTACTTATAATCTGAGAAAATACATTTTCCAAGCTATCTAGGAAAAATCGACTTAATAAATATTCGTAATGTTTTCGAAAAAAAAAAAAAAGAAATTGTGGATAATTTAATAAAAGATAATGTTGTCAACAATAATCCAGTATTTAAAGGTTTCCATCCACTGGAGCCAATTTATTTTTCTTGCACAATGCCAATGAAGTTTTCGAAAAATGTAATTTTTAAGCTGGTTTCTTCATATTATTAATTTTGTCCTGTTTCTTGATGTCAGCAAAGAAAACCATTAATGCAATAAACGAATAAACCTTGCTGTAGTGAGAGAGGGACAACATTTTACACGTAACAACCGTTTTTGTTGAAAAGAATCTGACTGCAAAGCCAACATTCATTTTTTCAAAACGCGAAGGATAAATACAACTTTTATTTAAATGGAATAAAGAGCGTAATCCACTAGTCAAATTTATTTCCATAATACTACTGCAGACGGTAAACCTTTATTACTTACTACAAATTCTGGCGAAGTAAAATCAGAATTTAACATTGCTGTACGCCAATTTTTTAATAAATGGGAAACATCTGCAAGTGCACAAATATCATTTTTATTATATGTAAAATAATGGTAATTGATAAGCTGATTGGGCCTAAGATACTTAATTTATTCTGACAAATATAATTATAAAAATAATAATAATTGATGATATGTCGTGCATATCATCAATATATAAACCTATATTAATTCACCACCCGGCCGCCCTATTGTTAGCCTGGCCAAACTTATAATGGGCTTGCTAAAAGAGGTCCTCTTAGTACCCACAGAAAAGAGCAAATGAAAAAAAAAAACTTTATATTAATGTCTATACGAAATCATGAAATTTATTACAAACTATTTATATTACACAGAAAATTGGTGTCCAACTTACCCTTCTCAAATTACCCATATTTTTCGATGATTTTCATCACTTGGAAAGCTGTTATTAAAACAGTTTGGTGCAGAACAACCTACCATATTGTTTTTGAAAAGTAAAATATAAACCAAAAAACTTGCTTAGTCCATACAAGCGTGTGCTGAGTATGCTTCTTTTTATGAAACTCTTTATCCAACGGAGGATCCAAAAATCTTCAAAAGGTATGCAGGAAGGAAACAATATATCTTATAAAATACCCGAAGTACTCAACTTTGCTCCGAAAAATCATATATTTAAAGTTAAAAGTAAACAAACGAATCGAATGTGACTGTATTTACCAAAAACTTTGAAATTGAAAATTAAATTAACATTTTTATAAAAACATTATTGGTTATTTATACGGTATATATTTTCTTTAGTGCAAAAAAACAATTGTTTTTACACTAAAGAAAAGAAAACTAACAATATAATCTGATCAGATATCAGCCAAAATCTGTCTCCAACTTATTCACATCTGCCGAGGTCCTATCTGATCAGAAGTAGTCATTGTAAAAACAGAGATAAAATTTATTATAATGCTAATTATTTTTAAAAAATCAGAAATAAAAACTAAGCACTTTCTTATGCTTTAATTCGATGTTGTATTAAAGTGGCCATATTTTTTTGCGAGCCAAAGCGGGACACTTTTCATATTTCGCTAATTTCGGGTATTGTATATCCGACTCCGCTTACACTCCTTCAACGGCCTTACTCTGCTTCGCTTTACACTTTATAATCTACCGCAAGTCAACAAGAGTAAGATTGTTACACAAAAGATACTCGGAAAAGGAGAGGATAGTCGATTGTTTTTCTTTAGATCAGCATCCACTTAAATATTTATTGACGTTTACTTTTTAAACCTCCATTGACTCATCAACCTTATTTCTTGAAAGTTTATAATAACAATTAACTACACTGTACACCGGAACAGGATGAATTTTACGATGTACAAGATACTATAAAAAGTAAATTGTGACAGTTGTAAATTCAGGTTGTCTCGTGAATTATCTCAATCCAATTGCTGCGCCACAGTTGATGTACTCGGTACTGCCTTTTCTTCTGGAACACATTATTACACAATATTTCCCTGATGAGTGAATTTTTCGCATAAAATCTGAGAAATTATATGACTGTTTCATATAATTTCTCGCACGAGTTTTTAGTTCCGAGGCATTAAAGTTACAATTCACCATAAGCAACGTTGTAAAAATAAGTTGAATTTTATCCTTTGTTCGTATAGTTTAGGCATGAGAGATCATTTCAGTGAGTGTGTTAGTCCCAGAGAACTTTAGTGATACCTCTGAAGCTACTATTTGGTGGCTTCAGAGGTAGCAGTATTGGAATACTGCATTGGACTATTGGTTGACTTATAATGCACACGTGCGAAACAGGGCCGTGCCATGACATTTGATTATGGGAAAGCTGGGTTTCTGTAAGAAGCCGACTTCCAGGGGCAATCAGTTCATTGCGCGTCAGTGATGGCCTAGGGTCCATTCGGACCAGAGCCAGTCACGGTTTACTCAGATAGCCAGTCTTCGCTTCAGGCTTTAAGCGACGGATACCACAGAGACGAGTTGGTACAGGAGATCAGAGGTAGTGTACTGAGGACAAGGCACGAGCGACACGTTGCTTTGAGATGGGTCCGAGGTCACATCGGGATCCTGGGTAACGAACGTGCCGATCAACTGGCCAAGGCAGGGGCTAGGGGCCCATTTCTAACGAGGACGGTGGAACCCTCGGCCACATACATAAAAGGTACTCTACTGCAGCGATCGATGACATACTGGCAAGAGAGCTGGACTCAGAGTGCAGTAGGTAGGCTAACCTACGCCTTCGTGCCTGACGTTGGCCTTACTCCAGTGAGTTTGTGCTGGTATAAAACGCAAATACTGACCGGATACGAGAGGTTTCCCCACTTCAAGTCCAAATTCGGACAAGGAGATGGTAGCTGCTCCTGTGGGTGTCCTCGCGGAGACACGAGACACTACGTGCTTGACTGTCCTCTAACTGAGGACTTCCGCCTAGGGGCCGACCAGGTCAACTGGAGTATGCCCCCTGAACAAGTGCTTAGAACGCTAGCAGCTAGTAAAGGAAACTTTAAGAGACTAAAGGATTTGATGGTAAGACTTATAGATCTACTTGATCTATAAAGCTCAGAGGACGCACTGGGCAGGGTGCCTCCTACTTGTAGGGAGGAGAGCCCCGCTGTCCGATGTCGGAACGATATAAAGTAATGTCTGAATGTTATAATGTTTTAATATGTGAGCTAATCATGACAGAGCAAACCTAAAATGCAGTACAGGCTGCATATATATAAAAGTAATGCAAATGTTAGTGCGTTGGACCTAAGAGAACGGATGGGAGCCGGAAAGATGTATCCGGTGGCCCAACTAAAAGAGTCAAAGACTACCTTACGGTACGAGACCAAGCCAATTATTAAGGCATAGTCTCTTCTAACCCTGTGGTGCCGACGGCCGGATGGCCGAGCGGTAAAGGTGGCAGCCTACCGCTCTGGGGGACCCGGGATCGAATCCGAACGGGTCGAATAATCCCCAGGAATTTTTCGGGGGGTGGTCCGTTCGGATATGTCGGGCCCCGTCCCTCACCACCCGGTCGCCCCATTGTGGGCCTGGCCGAACCCATAATGGGCCTACTAAAAGAGGCCCTCTTAGTGCCCACAGGGCGGAAAGAGTTAAAAAAAAAAAAAACCCTGTGGTGCCATTAGGCAGGGCAGGGCAAGAGTTTGATTTATGAAGTTAGGGTCCATTCGTACATGGGTAGTGGCTGTAGAAACAAAGACGACAAGTATCTGACAAAAACCGTTTATTTTAACATAAAATAAACATACACTATGTACAAAATAGTTTGTTTTATAACAATCAGCAGTTCGGACGTCCTGAGCGTCGATGTGGTTCTTCGATGGTCGATCGAAGATGGCCCCGGGACAGTGGCGTTGACAAGTCTGTAAGGCACGGGGAGACTTCGTCCGTTGGAGTCGGGGACACGGTCTAAGTCCGAAGTGGTACGGGTTAAATAGCTCTTTCGAGAGCCGATTACCTTTTTGGCGGTTCCTTGGAAAGTTTTATTTAAAACATCGAGTATTTATAAAATTATAGCCAAGTTTTTAAATTTTAACATTTTATTGGTCAATCGACTACCGTGTGACGTGACGTTTTGCAATTAATTTTAATCAGTACTTTCACCGTTATATCACCCCCTTATTAACTCGTAAACCCTTTGTCTGATCTGCACTAAATTTTTCATACTTGTTCTTTGGGACTAGAAGCATAATATAGACTAGGGTTTCTCAAACGGGATCCCGGTTGTCTTTTTAACCCGGGAAATCCGCAAATTTCTTAAAAATTCACTTTTCTTATTTTGTGTTAAGGTTGAGGAAATTTTGCAAATAGAAAGTATAATTAACTCATAAACTGTCAGAATATATTTGTATTTATCAATTTTAAACCTACTTATTAGTTTTTTTTTTTAATTTTTGCTTGTTATAGCAGGTCACAAATGGTCAATAATGAATACGTAGCTTATTTGTGGCAGGACTCTGAAAATTCTTTACTTGTCGGAACCTGTAATATCTGGAATAATTGTGCTTATGCTGTCTTAATTTCTAACCATGCCCAGTAGCTTCAATAACTGCGTAACACCAGGTTGTGCAAATTGGGCAAAGATAGAAACGCGTACGAGGTCTGCAAGTATGAAGTTTTTCTTCATAAATCTGATTATTAAAAACGAACGAACTGCCGAATTATCGAGCTATAAGCTTGATGTTTCTATTAAAGCAGCCGAGGTAGACAAATCAAGAATCCTAGAGAGCAAAAGAAGTATTACAATCTCGAACTAGAAATCTTCCGGGCTATGGGCGAAAAAACAGATAACATCCGTCGTCTCTTAAATTCATTAAAGACGATTCCACCCAAATGAATCGAAAAGGGCATTCTTGGTTGCAGGACTTTTCATTAGTTAAATAAGTACCAGATTGAGTGATCGGAGTATTGACCATCTTTGGTTTTTAAAATCTTATTAATACAAAATATTATTGTAAATTTTTATATGTTTTATTTAAAAAACAAAAATTACCTCAAGTTAGAAGTTTGATCTAAGTTCATTTTAAAATTTTCAACTCAATTCAAAGACGTTGTTGTTGTTGTTGTTGTTGTTGTTGTTGTTGTTGTTGTTGTTGTTGTTGTATGCAGTTTCCAGCAAACTTTAATAAATTTTTTCTAATTGTAAAAATTTCCACGTAATTCAAAGGTAATTTCTAATAGATATCTTACACAGCATTATTAATATGATTTTGGAGGTTGCAGAACGTATTAAATTACTTTAAAAAATAAAAGATAATTATATCATTTGATTTCATGATATTTTGTATATCTTAAAAATAATTATTTCTATCCCGGGACAAACAAAACACCGGGAAATGAGAAATCCTAATATAGACTATCACGAAAACCTGGACACCCCATCCCACTCCTCCCCTCCATGCATTGTCCGTAACAAGATTTTTTACTCGATATTTCTTTGAAAAAAATTTTTGTTGGCTTTTTGCGACAATGTTTATATTTCTTAGCAGTTATACTTTGATACGTTTCAAATTAAAAAAAAATACTGTTATAATCAACTATCTATATATATAATCGAGACGAGTTGATAATAATAATAATAATAATAATAATAATAATCAGCGCAGAGCCCAAACGGTTAGGAGTTGAAAGCTGAAATTTGGTACACAAGATACAGTACGTCACGAGAACGCACACTAAGAAGAGATTTTTCGAAATTCCTCCCCACGGGGGAGGAGGACAGGATTAAGTCTTGACACTTCCATCAACAATGGAAGTGTTAAGAGAATGCGACGTGCAAGACGCAGTTGCAGTTTTTTTCGTTTTTGCGGGATATTTTTAGACCCACCTAAAACTTCTCTAATTAATCTGGAAACAGGGTAACCCAATTCTTGCATTCTGTGAAAACGGGTAAGGTTAACTATAACGTAATAATCTTAATCTTCGCTATCGTTACTTTTGCTCGAGCAACGCCGGGCCTATCTGCTAGTTTACTATTATCCGTTTAATTTGGAAATATCCAACAACACCGAAGAAGGGTTTAGTACATTTTAATGTCAAAAATCAATTATTTTATCATTTTTTGACACATGAAAATTTCTATTTTTGTCCAGGGCACTTCAGGCCTTTCTTCTTTCCTTTTCCTCGATTACAGGCATTCTCTTTACCTGTTGCTTTACCTTCTTCACCTCCTTCGTCATCACCAGGGGCTGGTTCAGCACCATCTGTAGAATAAATATTAAATTCGAGTAAATAATTTTATAGAAATTAATCGAAAATGTTTTAATATAAACAAAATAATAGATTACTTAAAATGATATAATTCGATTTTATTGTCTGCCCAACTATGCTCTTCTAATATACTGCATTAATAAGTACAAAATACTGTATACTTAATCTCTGCGTGCCGTATCAAAACATCCTGACGTCGGCGAGCACCTGGCGCGGGTTAATAGGTGGTTAGTAACGCTCCATGGTGCATCCCGGGGAAGTTACATTCAGAGCGGTTCCCCGTTGCCTTCTCTGGAGCGCGGTGTTGTGCGAAGGGAAAGAATGCCTCCCGGGAGATCTTTTAAGGGAAACTGGCCCCTATTCAGGTGTTACAAACGTGGAGAAAACCCGGAAAACTCCACGTGGCCAGCCCGTCCGAGCGCCTAACCCGCGACCGAATTCCCAGTGTTTAGCGACAGAACCGCTCGCCACTGGTGAGCTGTATACTTAATAAGCATATTTTTTAATTAATATATCTGACAAGAAATTATTAAATTAATACAACGGACATTTATGTCACAATACTTTAAATACTTATTACTAAATTTTATACGTGACTAGGTTTGATTACCAACCTGTTTCGGTAGTAGAACTATCAGGAGTTACCTCCTGACAAGCCACCAAAATCAGCGTAGCTGCAAGAAGCAGGAAGATTATCTGATACTTCATGTCTTGTGATTCGCGAAAAGTTGTTCTCGATTTCGTCTTTTATATGTTCAGTTTAGATGTAGAGCGGAAACGTCATTATCGAGATTTATTCAGATGTACAAATGAAACGAAATTTTTCTTTGTCCTCGACTTCCTCCGAGTGTTTTTGAAATTCACATTGTTTGCATTTTATTATTTTGGATATTTATCTTCAAATCTATTTAATCATATATGGTTTGTATGAGTTTTAAAATTCATTTTAATCATTGTTACTTGAATCTAATTTATAAAAATTTCATTTTATTTGTGTGTCGAAAAAATAATGAATAAAATTTAAGTTAAATTCTTATAATAACCAGCAATTATTTATTGTGACGTCGTCACAATGCCGGACTGCAATTTTTAATCATATTTTTAATTTATTTAATCTAAAATATATGCTCTCCACCTCAAATTAGTAGTGGCTTGCCCCTGTATCATACTGTATCCTACATCATACTTTTCCTTTAACAACAGAGTCGTTCCGTTCATCTATCTAACACCTTTTGGGGGAAAATTTTTAAATTGAAATGACCCGACTTTCGATTTGCACCGGAAGTTCTTATCGGGACATCCTACTTCTAAGGTTTCCATATCATATCTGGTCTCGTCTTTCATCAATCTAACTTGGTTCTCGAGATTAAGGAAAGACAGACGGTCTACAGTAGGAATTCATATATCTACACTTTTTTCAAATCGCAGCCCAATGAATTGTTTATTGTGACGTATTCGACCAATAAATGATTTCTTCCTTTTTTGTACAATTATCATCATCATCTGAATAACTGTGCACGTTATATAATGAATACAAAGACTTATTGAAAGGAAATTTTATAAAGATTTTTTGTCAAAAGAAAAAAAAAACAGAATTAAGAAAATGGAACTTTATCGGTATTCATATTTGTATATTACAAAGTAGTTAAATGCATTTTATAATTTTTACTTGCATATTTATTTTGTATTGGCTGAATAAGTAATCAATATGAACAATTCTACAACTGTTCAAACTTTACATCATCTTCCTAAAATAGAATAATCGTAAGCGGAAGAAATTTAAGACAAAAGAATATATTTTTTTTAATACGACGACGGAATGATTAAAAACTGTTTTCGACGTCACATTGATTATGAAATAGTTAAGCTACTCCATTCAATACAATTGAAACCCAATCATACGACGGCCGGATGGCCGAGCGGTTAAAATGGCAGCTCGAAACCCGGAATCCAATCTGAATATGTCGGATCCCGTCCCTCGCCCCCAAGCCGCCCCATCGTGAGCTTGGCCGAACTCGTGTCTCCCCTTTCTGTAACAATTTAATCATGCAATAATCTCTTCCTTGCTAATTTCTGTTCTTGCTCATAATATATTATAATGCTAACGTTTAACTTTTTGTTACAATTTCAATCAAAATAAGAAGGAAAGAATCAAAGTTTTTCCTAATTTATACGTTTATAATCATCTGCATATAGTTGTACAAAATGCAGATGATTGTATAAACATGCATTTGAAAATATATAGGCCTATCCGTTATACTGTAAACGTTAATTAATAAACAAATTAAGGACCTATTTAAGAACTTAGGCTAAATAGCATCTTAAATATATATTATTTCAATTATCAATAGAAATACGTTTTGTTTAATAATTTAATTTCTGTTCATTTCATAAGTACAGTAGAGCGTCGATAAGTGGAACGTTGGTAAGTGGAATGGCCGGAAAGTGGAACGATTTTCAGTCGGACTGTGTCGTGCTGAATCGAATGTTTTTGATACTAAATTTACTTCTAAAGTATAATTTTCATGTTTTTTATATTCTTTAATATATTTATTTTGTTTGTACAAAATGCAGAAATAATTTTTAACGATACGATAGCCTCGATGATTATTATAAAAATTTTCGTTAGGCTTAAAATCGACGAAAATTCAACACGAAGCGACACGCAACGGAGAAAAATTCAACAGGAAGCGATACGCAACGGAGAAAAATTTGAACATCGGACAGGTTAATGTATTTTTTCGTACAAAGTCGGAAACTGGAACAAATCATTAACTGGAAGGACCCCAGTCCCCAATTGGTTCCACTTATCGACGCTCTACTGTAAATCATAATTGTCAGCTTGTTTTTGAATTACTTCGTGTGTATTAAAGCCAAATGTGAGATCGACAAGGCCATAACACATGAATTTGTGTGGATCATAACAGAGAATTTAAATGATTTGTGTGGACACAGAATGTTCGAAATCAAATAGAAAAACAGTTGTTTAAAAAAAATGAGTTATGTCGCGTCAAATGGAATATGTCACGAAATCGTGCACAGTATATGGACCGAATAATCGAAAATATGTGCAATTAAAAGAAACCATTCAACTATATCAAAATTTAGAAATCTTCTCTTAAAATATTTAACAGAAACTCGCATACCTGAAGAAGCTGGTCACTTTTCAGTTTCATTTAAAATTAAAGTTACAAAATCTAAAGAATACAGAAGATAATTTCATCGTACAATGTTATTTGTTACGTGTCAAGCTGCGGGGTGTCCATAAAGTCCGTATGCAGTTTAAAAAACGTATAACTTTATTAGTATTTGTGATAGAAAAAATCTGTAATAAGTATTAGAAAGCATAAAGTACCTAGTTTTAGGTAAAATTACTTAGTGACTCTCCAACACAATAATTTAACGACTATTTGAAACTTTAAACTTTAGAGAACTAAAAATCGTATTACTTTTTGTATTACTAATGATGGTGGACGTGTGGAAACTTAATAAAATACAATAAAACAAAAAATATATGTATAGATTTTCTTATTTCCTATACATTCTACATAATTTCTCTATCACAAATACTAATAAAATTATAAATTTCTTAAATTGCACACGGACTTTATAGACACCCTGTACATTAAGAGGGAATAAATTCCTCTCTCCAAGGACACAATTGCAGGACACGTCACAATGACGGAAATCTTCGGTAATCAGTTACAATAGGAAAAACCATTTTTTTTTAAAATTTCTATTGGATGAATCAATTGATATTTGAAATAAAGCAATAATATTAATGTTTAAATATGTTGATTTACATAATGAAAATACTGAAGAGGATTTTATGAATTTTATGATTTATTTTTATGTAATTTTAGAAAGTGTACCTATACTTTTGTAATACATCAAAAAATGAATATTTCTGAAAAAAATTTATGCTGCTTTATGAAATGTAAAAAAACCCGATAAAATAATTAAAATAATAATAAAAATAATTAATAATATTTCCAGAAATAATTTTAAAATAAATTTTGAAAAAACACAAAATTTATGGCGTTCCTATACTTTTGTAACAGACTGTATTTGAAAATTTGCTAGTGAAATGTTAATATTTCAAAATGTCTTTTAATAATTATAGACAAGGCGGCTAATATGATAGGATTACTTCAGGATTAATTGTAAAATTTAAGAAAAAAGTCCTGAAGTATAAAATACGTATTGTACAGGGTAATTCAAAAGACTTGTGGAAAATGTTTATTGCGGAAATCCCGATGTCTGGAATTTCCTCAATATTTCCAAGGTCGGTGATTGGTCGAGTAGAACCAATTGCCATCTACGTTCCCTAGATTTGATACCTCTCAATTTTCTACGGGTCTCATTAAAGATCTATTGTTTAATCTATTCGTATCCGTGAATTTCGCCGAGCTTAATCCTCGATTCACCGTCGCAGTTATCAAAGTAGCAACAGATATGCTGCTTCGAGTTTGGTAAGAAATTGAATTCGGATGGAATTTCAGGTCTGCAACATCACAAATGATGCTTACATCGAACCAAAATGACTGTCGAGGTAAAACTTGATGTATTTTGCTGGAATGTCTCAACCGATTCTATTTATTCTGACTAAAATTTAATAAGTTTTCAAAGCTGTAAAGTCTTTTTTTATATCGCCCTGTATTATAAATAACTATCAGCAGGTAAATAACAGTGGTGTGCTGTGACATTTGATGACAGGGAAGCTGTGTTTCTGTAAGAAGCTGACTTCCAGAGGCAATCAGTTAATTGCGCGTCAGTGATGATCTAGAGCAGTGTTACTCAACCTATTTTTTTCTCGGGCCACATACACGTAATAGCTATTACACGCGGGCCGCAACATAATGATTATAATAAAAAACTTATATAATTTCTCACTCACCCTAGAAATTTAGTGTGACTGTTGATATTCCAAACATTTTTTCATCATTTCATTTAAATTAGGCTTGTAACTGCTGCATGCTACTCGTAAAATGGCATCCAGGTGTGAATCAGTAAGCCGATTTCTATATATATGTTCTTTGCATATTTCATTTTTGAGTGACATTTCACTCAGATACGTTGATGCGACAATGTAAAATTTGAGCACATTTTTTTACAGAAAGGAAAAAAGGAACTTAGCAGTGTGGGCGAAGTGACCGAATCTATTTTTTGCCGCAAAAATTTCAAAATTTATATTTTGATTGCATTGTTTACGGGTCACGTCCGGGCCACTCACAAAAGCGCATTCGGCCCGCGGGCCGCAGGTTGAGTATCGTGGGTCTAGAGTCCATTCGTATTCATTTGTTCGATAAGTCAGTAAAAACTGTAGACTTCTCTAACTGTATTTTTAATATCACAATTACGTTCTGAGTCGCTAGCCACGATATAAGGGCTAAAATTAAAAATAAATTATAAAAACTTACTCGGTGAAATAAAATATGCGGTGGATATGTACATACCTGGTACAATATATTTTTCAATTGTATTAATATACTTTTAAAGCAAATTATAATTAAATATAGCTTTGTAAAGAAACGTACATAAAAATAACATAAAATATTCTTTACTTTTTAAATTTTAAAACAATCCACTTAGTCAAATAGCTCGATACGAATGGCTAATGATGGATTCAGAGACGGTCCAGGTAGGGTGTGCGCGCGTGCCAAATCCCGAGAGTGCCGATACTGGTCAATGTCAAATGCCTCTCGTCGCATCACCAGTGTACCTCAAAGAACGCGACAGGGTTGTTGTAAATTTTAAACGTTTCTCACTATAGCTGTAAAAATCTAAAAATGTTCAACTTAATAGATTGTCCGTCATTTGTTTTCTAACCAATTCGTTTTAGGACCAGCGTCCACGAAAATTTCCAAAATTTACAACTTTTTAGTCACTCTCATTGAACTGGAAAACTTTCTGTCTTTATTATCTATTATTACGAAGAAATCAGTCCCCACTGTACTCGGCTAGAGATTGGTTAAGCGTTTGTTTAAGTAAAATTCTGGCTCTTTCAGCAGGGTTTTATTTGTCCCCAATTCCCCAATCTCTTAATTATTTAATTACTTCCTAAGTAGAAATAAGTCGAAACCGGTTACTTTGTACCTGAGTATCTGTAGTCTTGGGAAAAAAGTGGAAAGACAAATTTTTTTGACAAGGAATATATAAATCGTAAATTTAAGGAAAATAAATTCTGGAGCTTTTTTGTACCTTGTGCGTCTCATTCATTAAATTTGGTTATAAATGATGCTGCTAAAATAACAGTTAATTTTTTAACATTGTACAAGAATTGTACACTCTTTTTTCTACATACCCTTATAGATGGGACATAGGAAATCGTAATATCACTAGTTTAACATTGAAATCCGTAAGTAATATAAGATGGGAAAGCGGAATAAAAATATTAAATATTTTAATGGATTTTTTTTAAAACTTTTGTCAACTATACAGAACTGTCATAAAAACATACCACTAAATTACTATCGGTTGGGTTAAGTTATAAATGTACAGTACTTATAATTCACATAATCGGGCAAGGGTGGCCAAATATCTAGCAGGCAGGCAGTTAACAGCCCAGAACCGGCCCGGAATAGAATCATTGGAAGCGTTGTGTGTGTAGCTTCCACCAGCTAAACCGCACGGGGTTTGTGCTCTGTAAAGCGCATGCGCAAATGCCTATAATCTGGCTGTTTAGAAGCTGACCCGGTTTCGACAATACAACGCTTCCATTCCGCCACTGATATTCGAATGTACAATAGTGATCTTATCGTTTTTTTCACGTGTAGTATAGAAATATTAATTTCAAATAATAAAATATTATTTTAATTAATCCAAAATACGTTAAAATATGAAAATAATCGCGCAATATGTATTTATTTTTTAGAAAATACAAGGGAAGCCAGTCAGTAAATCGAGGGCGTCAAAAGCCTTCTACCTTCACGCGGAACATTCTTTACGTTGTGCCCCTAAAGTGGGATGTTTGTGCGCCTCTCCAAGCATTTGAGATGGATGGCAAGACGTGAAACTCAAATGCAGGAATGTTTCACTTGAATTGAGAATTATAGCCATATTAGTACGTTATGATTTAATATGAATTTTTATTCAAATAACAGGTTAGAACATCAAATTTGATTGGTCCAGTTTTTACCATATTATCGCCACATTAGCCTATGTAAGAAAATGTTTTCCCCCCATATATATGGATATTAGTGTGTTTTTAGTGCGCACGATTTTGGCAGCCACTTTAAAGCTTAATAAATCTTGTGATTTTTGTCAATGCTGAAAACACCGCTTTGCGTAAATACGTAGTACACAATTTTATTGTCAAACTTTTTGTGACCTCACATTTCCAATAGTGTAAACCTTGGCTTCTTAAGCCGATGTTTACACTATTGGAAATGTGTTTAATTTTATACTTTCAGAGAAATTACTGTTCTTTTCACTATAATACTGATTGTTTTAAGTTTACACTTGATTCGTATTAAGCTTCCAGAGTACTCGCTAAACTAACTGTTTTATTGTAAATATGTTTTACTCATGCTGAAAATACGTGAATGATGAATATCAAACAGGACATAATCTCTTTGGTTAAATTTTCCTATATCTATTTCTCTTTGTTGAGCTGGAATATTATGTATGATCATTACTTTTATTAAATAAAAAATTGTTATTTCATTAATCTATGAAATATGAAAAATGAAAAAAATCAGTTGAATTATTACAGCTATTTTAATACTTTCTATTATACAATTATATATTATACATTGAATTATACAGCTATTTTTATTGAAAAACTTTTTAATTGCTGTGTTTGGTCTGAAATTATTTACTTTACAAACATTGTTTCAATAAACTTTAAGCATTATATCAGTGCAAAATATTTTAAGTCAAAAGAATTTATATCGTATCTTTAAACATTATTAAAGTTGCATCACGCAGATTTAAATTTTTAACACGATTTCCGGATGCGATTTTAGTAACAATTTTTTTTTGAAGTTCCGTCGGATGTTAAAATTGTTTTTAAAAAATTAAGACACAGTCGTTCCGGAAAAAACATTCTTCTAGACGATCACCATTTTTTATTCTTGTTCTAGAACAAACTTCTTAGATGACCAGACCTTCCTTTTTAGGCTACTTAGCCATCTAATGTTAAAACGTTCCTTAAAAACAAAATTAGTCCAATTAAAATTTTTAAAAATTCTTAAAAATTGGAAATGGAATCTTACGACGTCTTCTGGTCCACATCTATGTCCATTCCAAATATACATTTTCCAGCGCTTTTTTTCGAGTGGATATAAGACCCGAACTCCCGAAAGGACATGGATGTAAACCAGAAGACGTCGTAAGATCCCATTTCCAATTTTTAAGAATTTTTAAAAATTTTAATTGGACTAATTTTGTTTTTAAGGAACGTTTTAACATTAGATGGCTAAGTAGCCTAAAAAGGAAGGTCTGGTCATGTAAGAAGTTTGTTCTAGAACAAGAATAAAAAATGGTGATCGTCTAGAAGAATGTTTTTTCCGGAACGACTGTGTCTTAATTTTTTAAAAACAATTTTTAAATTATATTTGTAGCAAAATTTTAGTTTAACGTTTACTTCGTTACGTGTAAAAGAGAAACTAAATGCAGTTTACTACATATCTCGTTTTAAAAGTAAATTCATATTCTTAATGACCTCCTAAATCAAGACACTATACAACACTCATTAAATGCAGATATTCAGTGACGCGTTTTAGCGAATTAAAAATTTCTACATAAGCGTAAATATTATCATCACTAGAAGTAAACTTTCTAGATTACAGAATCGCATTTCATAATTGCTTCGAAAATAGTGTAGTAAAGGGAGTCGTGCAGAGTATATAATCTTATTCTTTTAACTGTTTGCTGACTTTTTTTTGTACTTACAAACTTTACAAATTACGAACTTCGCATAAACAGAAAATATTTTAATTTATATTCTCTCGAATTATTCTAATCAGTAGGATTAAATTCAAAACTGTATTTATATTTTCTTCATTTTCCGTATTTTTACACGTGTTGTTTACCGTAAAAGCATTTTACAGCAATAAATATTTTAATGAGTTCTAGAATTATATACAACATTATTTGACATTCTCTTAAAACAAATCGAACTTTTATTTTTTGTTATTTCATAATGGAATTTACTTACCTATAACAAAGTATTTCTATAAATTATTAACTATTAAATATAATCTTGGAATTGATAAAAATATTTACCATTTGATATTATTTGATGTTATATATATATTCTACATTCTACAAATACAATAAAATGAATTCGTAGAAATCATAGAGCGTAACATATCAGTTAAATCTGTTCTTTTTCTAACTTTCATATCTTATTCTTACTTAATTTCATAATCTGATGCTCCAAATAGTGGTCGAGTAGATAAAACCATTGAATAATGGTTTGCGTTTTTGCTCTTGCTCAGCAGGCAGGTCATGCCGAGTTCTCCAGACTTTCTTTACCTCCAATACCTAAATAGATGTCAGTTTTCCAAAAAAAGAACTTCCGGGAGGCATCCTCTCTTGATAGATCGCCCATGTTTTGCATTGTCGTATCCCATCAAAACCAAGCTTATATTCGATTCTCTTTGTCAGCTTCCATGATCATATCTTCTTTTTGCTATGTTTGAATTTTTGTATAGAATAAATTTCAACAAATTTTGGGTATGTTAGTAATTTATGTTAATTGTCACTATTTCCTTGCAGAATTCTAATGTGAATTGTTCATATTGATATAATTTAGTTATTAAAACTATTAAATATTAGTTTTTTCTAATTCACAGATTTTTTAACTGATCAGTTACAAAAATTAAGATACGTGTAATATCGATATATTAAGAATTCCATATAAAAACAAGAATGTATAAATCTAAAAAATATATGCTGCCCATCTCAGGAACTGCTGATCTGAACAGTGTAAAACTTTAACAAGCGGAAACTTGTGTTATTTATCCGATAAAACAATTTAAAAGCAATTTTTTAAAAATTATGTCAAACGAAAACAAGAAAGAGTACTAAGCGTTGTAAATCGTTATTCACAGAAAATGACTCATGACTGCTTTACAGCACCCCACGACATCTATTAAATTTAGGTCCAGAGATCTTGCTGACCATTTCATGAGACGAATATCTTTACCATCAAGAAAGTCATTGACTAGTGCAGCCCTGTAGGCATGAACGTTATCGTCCATGAAAATAGAATCTGCACCTACAGCACGTATCCCAAATATCACGAGGGATTCCAAAACGTCATCTTAGAGCTTACTTTTTTGCAGTCACTGTCGTAATTAGGCAGGTTCAACGGAGCACAGTTACAAGGACGAAAAGAGACACTGAAATGGTTATCAAAATAATTATCATTATTATAATTTGACTTTAAAATTTTAAATTTTGCTGTCTTGGGGCCGATTTCGAGAACTGCTAGCAGCAATGGTCAAGAAAAAATACGGAGCTGGTATGGCCAATAAGCATAATACCGCCGCAGACCATGATACCATCAACTCCAAACTGGTTTCTTTCCATGATGTTCAAGAGAATGTATCTGGTTTTCCGCTCTCTCCAGATTCTAATCCGACGAAAATCATTTTATAGATTGTACCTAAAGTTTTATCTATGTATTAGGAATTAATGCTTATTTTTAGATATAAATGTATAAATAATTTCAAATTTCATCTGCTCAGGACCATCCCGAGAACTCTATCTTTCTTCCATTTCTTCTTTTTCTGCCTAAACCGAGTATGCTCTTACTTCTCTATTTTATAACTAGACACTAAAAATTATATAAATTATGATATTTATAAGTATTTATATGAATTTAGTGCTTGGATATCCTAGCTTTAGTTACAATGTTCCTGTGGATGTAATCATAAAGCAAATAAAATACTGTATTATAATAAATATTCATTTAGTTACATTACGATTATGTTATTTTTCAAGTACTAGAATCTGAACTTTAAAAATCGAACAAATATACAGAATCTTACAAAATAAATTCTTAGAAAAATTTTTAAAATAGACCTATGATCTAAAATGAAATTAAGTGTACTATAAAAATTTAAATCGAAAAGTTCAGTATAAAACTGGATAGAAGTATGAACAAATTGGATATCGTGTTGTTTTGTAAAGGAATTTACAGGTGAAATAGAGAGAAATTCCTCAGTTATCTCTATTTATCATCAAAATTATAGGAATACAAAATAAGTATTTGTAGGATATATGTTAATTTATAAGAGTATTTAAAATTATATTTCTGTTTAACATTATAAAGTAAAGTAGATACTAAAAATAAAATTTTGTACTTTGCTTCTCTTTATAAATAAAGGAACAGGTAGAAAAAATATTTGCTAATTAGTTCGATATCACGGTCATTAGAATTTTGAATCACATACATACTGAATAAAATCTTTATTTTCATAAATGCTATTCATTTTTTCTTTCTTAATTTTACAGAATTTACTTATAAAAAAAATAATTCGTGAAGTTGTTTTTACAAAATTTAAGAAATAAATTTAAAATTCCGATTTTTTTCATTTTAAATCAGTTGATAATTTCCATATATTACTTCTCGAATATCTCATTGAATACAATATTCTGAATAGAAAATTTTTTCCGACCATTTTTATGAATGTTCTATTTGAATCCATTTTTATGAATGTTCTAAATGACATTATTATTATTATTAAAAATGAAGTCGTGACACCTCGGTACCGCTTGCGGGAGAATGATATATTACAGTTTATTAATAGTCTCTAACATTAAAATAATTAAATATCTTGTTCAGATGAAGATTGATCTGAATGATTACATTATTTTCATAAGTAAGTTTTTAATGCTAATGGAAAAATGAGTAAAATTATAATTCTATTAGACATTCAGTTAAGATAACGTGTGATGTAGGGTAAGGTTGCCCAAGTCGTACCCCTTTAAAAAACGTTCTCAGAAATCAGAGAATATATTAGTAAACACATATTTACGAGCATCATTGGAAACCTTAGTAAACCCTGCTTTTATTTATTAATAATAATAATAATAATAATTTTTATTTTCGTAATATGGGATATTCCCGTTACAAGGGGGAACATAAATTAACGCATTTGATAGTTAACATTAATAACAGTATTTATCTTGAATTACAAAAAGATATTTTTGATTAAGTCTCATTATCAGATTTGTTACTGGCCTTCCCAGACAATTTAACATATTTAGTAAAAAAATTGTATAATCTTGTTATTATAGTTGGGCTCATTTGAAACAACTTTTTATAAAATTCACTAGTTGATTTACTCTCAGATAAAGTAGAAATACCGTATTTTTGCCTAATCTCTGTACAACCTCTACATGTACATATTATATGGAAGATCGAAATTTGCTCCTGACATAATTTACATGTTTCTCTGCTGATCCTTATATAATTCTGATCCACTAATATATAAAAACTGTTTAGTCGGAGCTGCATATAAAATTTTTTAATTATAAACGGTAGGTGAAAATTGATGTATTCGTTTGAAGGAGGAAAGTTTAAATTCTCCATATACCAGGGATGGAATTTTGAACTCTGTAATTTAAGTATTTCTTGATGAATAGAATTGTTAAACACATTTTCTATTAACGTACAGTTACCAAATTGCCAGTCTTCTTCTGTATTTCCAAATAAAATAGGAGAAATTCCATATTTAGCCAGCATTTGACTATATTTAGTAAACCAATTGTTGACATAATTTTTCTTTGTTTCTGTTAGACTTTTCAGATTATTTAATATGATCTTAATCCAAGGATGATCACTGTTAATCATTCTTTTATAAAATTTTTGTATTCTTGATACCAAATAGGGCTCCAATTGTAGTCGGTTTGTGTCATGTCGTATGGCATATCCAGGGACTGTTCTATCTATCCCATATATTTTCCTTATATATTGTAATTGTATTATTTCAAAACGAGTAATCCATTCAATTCCCCATATTGGGAAAGCATAACATATCGAGTTCATCACTATTGCCGAAAAAAGTTGCATTTGTTTTTGAATTGAACTAATTTTTATTTTGACCAATAGATATATAAGGTTATTAATTAGTTTATTAGCTTTATTTCTCATATTTTTAAAGTGGGCTTCGAAAGATAAAGTTGAAGTTATATTAAGCCCCAAGTAAGAAGTCTCCTCTGTAAGCTTCAATTTCTCATTTAAAAGGTAAAAATTATGGTCTTGTTTCGCCAGTCTTCCTCCTCTCCTGAAAATTTGAATATATGTTTTGCTTGGGTTAATTTTCAGCCCAAGTTGTGTAAAGTACTTCTGCATTAAATTAATTTTTCTCTGTAGACCAATTTTTGTATTTGAAAGTAAAACAATATCATCTGCATATTGTATTGAGTGGATTACACAATTTCCAATTCTTATTCCATCCTCTGCTTTATCAAATTGTTTATTTATATCAAATATGAAAAAGTTAAACAAAAATGGCGATAATGGGTCACCTTGTAACAGACCCCCAAAAATATCTATGGGGGAGAAGACAGTTTTGCCAGATTTTATAGTAACATGATAATGACCAAATAAAAATTTTATGGCATTTATGAATAAGATATCTGCTCCATTTTTTCCTAGTTTTTCACTTATTAATTCTATTGAAACTGAGTCAAAGGCCTTCTCCAGATCTAAAAAAGCAGCGTAAACTTTATGCCTTTTTCTAGATAACTGAATTTGAATAATTGATATCAATATAAAAATGGCTATTTCTGTACCACCGTTTTTAGCGAAAGCAAATTGAGTATCGGATGTCAACTGTTTTTCTTCTAGCCATTGATTAAATCTTTTTGCGAGAATAGCTGTAAAAACCTTCCTTAAAGTTGATAGTATTGCAATGGGTCTATAATTGCTTGGGTCTGTGCAGTCTCCTTTTTTATATATCATTCTAAAGTATGCTGAACGCCATGAATCTGGATATTTATTATTTTCATACATGTAATTAAAGCTAAGCGCTATTAAGTCGATTGCTTCAGGTGGTAGTCTTTTTAATAAACAATTGGGAATTGAGTCAGGACCTGTGGCCGTGGTTTCTTTTAGTTTGTTAATAGTTTTTATTATTTCTGAGGCCAGAATTGGTATATTTATTATCCTCTCCTCCCTGTACAAACCTATCTGTTCTTGATCTGGGTAAAAATTAATATTAGTTAATTGTCTTTTTCCAAAAAACTTGATCCATTTATCAAATCCAATAGGGTCTTGTTTTTCGTTACCTTTCCTCAAACGGTATTTTTTCACAGTCAGCCAAAAAAATTTGTTGCTTTTGTCAGTCAATAGTTTTTGATTGATTAAATTGAAGTATTTCTTTTTCTTCGCTTTAATAAGATTTATATAGCTCTTCTTGGTATTTATATAATCAATTAATTGATCTCTTGTTCTAAACCTACGAAAAGTTGCTAATTTAGTTTCCTTTCTTCTCTTTGCTCTGTAGCATTCCATATCAAACCAGTCTTGCTTAAATTTGGATTTTATTTTATCTAAATAACTATTCTTATGATGATTTGGTTCTATCTTATATTCATTAAATATTTTTATTAAACTATCATATAGTTCATTAGTCTCCATTTTTTCAATTAACTTAATTCTTCCTCCTATTTCAGTTTCAAACTTTCTTAATTTGAATCTGTCTCTCGCAACCTGCTCTTTCTCTTTAATTCTTGCCTTTTCATATTTTGATTTGATTAAATCATCTCTAATAATCAAGTGTACAGGGAAATGGTCAGATAAGTCGTGGTCTAATACTTTAAATTCTTCACAATAATCTAGTATGGCTTCAGAGCACATTATGTAATCAATTACCGATGCTCCTCTTGATGACATAAAAGTATGCCTACCAGGATAGTCTTCTTTTGTACGACCATTAAGAATGTATAAATCATAATTTTTAACGAAATTTAATAATAGATTCCCTTTAGGATTACTACCAGTGTCATGACTATTTCTTAAGTTATAAATTGTTTGATTATTACCCTTATGATAGGAATCATTATAGTTACCAATTCTTGCATTAAAATCACCCATGATTATCCAACAAGAGGTAAAATGCATCCAATCCATTATAACCTTTTCCATTTCTTGATAGAGATTTTGTAGCGTTTGATAAGGTGGAAAATAACTTACTATTATTGCCAGAATATTATCTGATTGATTATTAAATTTAGGAGACTCCAATTTAATTAATGAGAATATAAAGTAAGTTGTTGAAAAACTATAAATCATTTCACCCAGAGATTTTTTCATTATTAACATTATTCCTCCTTTTGGTCGACCTACACCTAGATTTTTTTCTGCTGGAACTTGTAAATATTCAAAGGCCTGGAGAAGATATTCCTCATTTGTATTTAGTTTATTGACCCACGTTTCCTCCAATCCTATAATATCATACTTCGTTAAGATTTTATCAAAATAGCAGACGGAAAACTTATTTCTAAGTCCTTGAACGTTCCAAGATAAAATTCTAATATCCGAATCTTTAAATTCCTCTATATTAACTTTGTCAGGTTCTCTATTTAGATTACTCAACATCTTAATACCATTATTATTAGAGGAGCTTAAATATTGATAGTTAACTCTAAAAAAGTTTTAGTATCAACTAAACAATTATTTATAAAACTATACGTTATTTGCTTATTCTTATATATTAGATAGTCATTTCTAAGAAATATCTGTTCACCTTTTTTCTTGACTTCTTTATAGTATGGGAGGATTTTTGCTCTACGGTTTCTGGATTCCTGTGTCAGGTCGGATGACATACGTATATTTTTAAATGGCTCTTCTAAGGATACTTCTTTATTTTTATAAAAATTTGAAAGTATTTGATTTTTTCTCTGGACCTTGTTCAGTGTAACTTTCAATATTGATGGATCTTCTTTTTTTATTATGTGAATGTCCAGAATTTCCTCTTTTTTGAATTCTGTTATCTTAATATTCTCTCGGAATAATTGTGTAAGACATTCTTTCAAGTTTGTATTTTCTGTTATCGCTAATCCAAATAACATTAGATTACATTGGTTAGTTATATTTAAAATGGTATTTACCAAGTATTGTTGGGCTTCTATTTTTCTATCTAAGTCTGGCACTTTTGTTTCCAATAGATTTAAATTATGCTCTAACGTACCAAGTTTAGCTTTAAATTCACTTATTTCCTGGTGAATTAAATTTATTTCGGCTTTAAGGTCCAATATTTGTGCTGTGATAGAGTTATGAGAGTTTTGTATCAACTTTGAAAGTTGTTGTAGAGTAGTACATGACGAACTGTCTTCTGTCTCTACCAATTCGGAAAAATTTTCTAACCTTGTTTCTTCATCCTTCTCCCTCTCTATTTCAGCTAATTTTCCTCAGCTTTTCCATCTCTTTAAGTGTAGTTGGTTGACGACGGAGCATTGTATCTACACATGCATCCTTGGACAACTTAACGGCACTTGTACTTCGTGTCAATGGAGGTCGTCCTCTCTTTGTCGGTGAATGAGATAACGGCCCTGGATTTTGTTCTACTCCTGCCATTATTAATTTTAATCTAATTACTAACCATAAACAGTTCAACAATAACCACCAAGTTAACAATTGATTTAATTTTTTGGCACACCAAAGATACTCCAACGCAATTTGCGCCATCTTGGTCGAAGGTCTGAAGCGCCCCCCTCTTTTATTTATTGCAGAAAAATTAAATAGTCTGCGCACATTTTCTTTAAACTCATAAAATTAAAAAAAATTGAAATCCGTACGACTAAGGAAACCAGTACCTTAAGTCGTACCTCAAACTAAAATTAAATAAATATATGGTATATTTATTTAATTTTCTTTAATTTTAAACAAGTATATTTTATTAACACAACTACACAACTATATCTTCATTTACAGTCAATACAAACATGATTTTCTTTGTTTTGTAACTCCGCCGCATACATCTTGAATCCAAGACTTGCATTTTAAACATTGAATCATGTTTTCTTCACGGAAATCGTTGCATATTTTACAAAACCAATCGTTGTTTTTACTATTTTTCACCTTTTTCGTTTTACATTCTCCTTATTGTAATTTACGTTTAATAGAATTTTGCTTCATATCTTCTTTAAGGGACATAAGACACAGCGTGCATGTCAGTTCATAAAGCCCCAAAACTATTTTGAAAAAATCTTTCACAAAACTGCAACAGGCATAAATAACTAATAGATATATAACTTATACTAAAAGAACAAAATGTATTCAACTAGTGTTTTCTTACCTTAGAAGCTTCCACACACCAGATGAAAATTACACTCAAACGACTATAAATGAATTTGTTTACCAAAAACAGTCTTAATTCCTTGAAACTTAGATGTGCATTGCCTATGCGCATAAGTACAACCGAGCCGTATAGCTATACACTGTTGCCGTTTGTATGGCGGATAAAGTACTTTTGAAATCATCGAGGTACGATTTAAGCACCGGTACGACTTAGGCGACTTTCCCCTAAGATTATTCCATAATAGAAATAAAATTCACAATGCCAATTATTTTCTAAAATATTTAATTCTCTAAATTTCAGAAAAGCCAAAACCAAAAGTTTTTCATTCTGTGATATTTTGTGAGTGTTTTCTTTGGAGACTAAAAAGGATTTTCTCTATCGTCCTTAAATCCTTTTCTAGAGTATCAACATTTAGTGTTAAAATTCTTAGGTAATTGTAAGTTTTAAATGCTGTATTCTAAAAATGAGAAAAGAATGTTTTAAATTTCAAGAATTAAAATCAAAATTGTAAATAAAATTATTTTCTTTTAAAATAAGAGACTGTTTTGTATTTTTCGAGAGAAAAATAAAATAACTGTTATTAATAAATATGTATATTGTTTGCAACGGCGAGCTTTTCGAAACGTCGGCTTACCAATTTCAAGAACTTAACTTCGAGTCTTGGCTCTTAGAAATTTTAATAAATTATTTGACTTTGAGGTGTTATTTAGTTACTTTCTTCAATACATTTATAATAGATGTATGATGAATGTTTATACAGTACAGAGTCGTTAATCGGAACGCCGGTAATCGGAATGGCCGGTAATCGGAACGATTTTCAGTCGGACTGTGTCGTGCTGAATCGAACGTTTTTGATAATAGATTTACTTCTAAAGTATAATTTTCATGTTTTTATATTCTTCAATATATTTATTTTGTTCGTACAAAATGCAGAAATAATTTTTAACGATACGATAGCCTCGATTATTATTATAAAAATTTTCTTTAGGCTTAAAATCGACGAAAATTCAACACGAAGCGACACGCAACGGAGAAAAGTTCAACACGAAGCGACACGCAAGGGAGAAAAATTTGAACATCGGACAGGTTAATATATTTTTTTGTACAAAGTCGGTAATGGGAACAAATGACTAATCTGAACACCCCCAGTCCCCAATTGATTCCGATTTTCGACGCTCTACTGTACTTACATATCCTATAATACATTATGAGTTCCCTATGAAATGAAATATGGTCTTCTGATAAAAAGTTTCCCTTGGTTTAGCGCAGTGTTTTAGTGGAAAATGATACAGGAAACAAAAAATTTTATTTGAATGTAAAGTTTAACATTTATTACAAAATTATACTTTGTACTGTTATTACTAAATGCTATTCTACACAAGTCTATATTAAATACTTACCTTAAAATCGTTACGATAAAAAAAATCCAGCAAAGAGTTGCGTAACTTTCGCGGTAAAATTTGTGGTGATGCCATCTGTTATGATATAAAAAGTTTTTAAATAAAATATTATTTATTATTGTAAAATGATAAAAAAAGCTTAATTTTGACAGTCTTAGATGTGTTTATAAAAAATTGTAAATGCTAATAAGAGTAAAATTTTCATTATGTCCTATTCCATTCGAGATGACTAATATACCCCTCTCTAACTTCTCACCCCCTCGACTTTCAACCACCAAAATTTAATAGCACTATAAATCCTAATACATAAAGTTACCTGCAAAATTTCGGAAATTTTTTACAATTATAAAATGAAAATGTTGGTCAACTCTAAAAATCGTTGAAGATGTCTTGCGTCCTGAAGTATTAAGAAGCCTTGGTGTAAAATATATCTAAGAATTAAATAATACGAAACTATGTCGCAACAGCGCATATTCTAACATCCATCTGGACTCAAAATGTGTAATGGGAATATTGAATTTCGCAATGGAAATCTCATATTTGTGCAGTAATTAATCGTCCGATTTCGGGTTTTATAAGAATTACTTTCTTCTGGTTATGTTAATGTTAAAATATTTACTTAAATTACAATGTGTACGGGGAACTGTTCAAGACGGAACCCGAATAAAAAGGAAACCAGGTCAAATGGAAAAACGGAGCGATTTTCATGTTAAAAAAGAACCTGTTCAAAATAAAAATCTGCCAAACCGGAAAAAATATTCGACACCGTGAGATTCTGGTTTACACAGGTTTTACTGTACATTTCATTCGACCCACAAAAAATCTTACAATTAATATATTCTACATAATTTTATATTAATACTCCATTGTTTAACTAAGTTATTATAATAAACTTTTTTTCTTTAGATATCATAGAAAGTTTTCCAAGCACTTGATAACGAATCTGCGTCCCTTATTTAATGCACTTCTTTTTCAAAGCCGTTTTAAATATCTGTAATATCTCCAAAAATTCAGTTTCTTTATTAAAACACTTGTTAATCAATGCTGCTTGCTCCAGTTTAGCTTTAATACCTAATTCCGAATCATATGTGGAAAGCATTTTTGTTTGCTTTCCTTTCTCAATATCATATCTATGTTCTTTGATCCTGTTGTTAAGAGATATTTTTGTGGCTCCTATTATATTAAATTCTTTACGAATCTGTATTCTGTTAATGGTATGCCATAAATTCCCGGAGCCCTGATCCGATCTAATAGTATCTTTATCATTTGGTAACATTTGGTATATTGTGCTGCCTCTTTTATACATTAGATCCTTTCCTCTCCTATGTGTAATTTCTTTATAGGTTCCAGTCTCTTGTCATATTCCACAATTTATTGATATCTTTTGATATTAAAATGAAATTAAATAAAGAATGAAATGAATAAAGTTGTGATTCTATTTGTCAAAACTGTTCATACCCTTTTTAAAATAAAAATCAATCTTACTGCAATTGTGTCTTCAACTGCAGATGATGTGGAATTGAAAGATCAAAACTTGTGAAATTATTATGTGGACGATACAATCAATTTTCTTTTACTCTCTATTTGTCTTACTCTTATCTTACTAATTAATTCTTTGTAAAAGAATTGTGAATAAAGATAAATGAATGAATAATTCTCATGCATAGAATGAATTAACATTCTTAGATTTTATCATAATCTTGTTTATTACAAGATTAAAAGCTTGTCAAAACTAAACTTTTAATTTTAAATGATGGTGAAAATTGAGAAGTTTGGATAGACAATGTTTTAATGATAACAAATTAAATATTATAAATAATAAAAAATGTTTTAGGTAATTGCTAGCTTAAAATGATTAATAACATATTAGATTTTTATTAGAAGAATCAATTCTACATTTCTAATTGAAAAATTTATTGATTTATCTAATAATTTATGAAAGTTTATTTATTCAGTATAACTCTTAGTTTAAGATTAATAATAAATTTATGATTTATTTGCATAAAACACTCAAGATTTTCCCGTAGGAAAAATAATACAATTAAAATTTTGTTGCCGCAAGGTTATAAAGTATTAGGGTTGCATTTCAGTGTTAATTAATTCAATTTAATTGGAATTTAATCATTCTCAGTTCTAATTAAATACAATTAACAACTAACAAAGTTGGTTGTATTAAACTAATTTAAAAAGTTTTACTTAATTTTTATGAAAATCATATATCAGTAATACAAGTATATGCAATATTTTTAGAATTTGGAAAGAATAATTTTTAAGAATGTTTAGTTATAAGACTTTTAAGGTGTCTTTTTGATGGAAAAGTATTTTCTTTTAATATTATTAACGACAATAAAAATGTTGTAAAACATTTTATAATATAGTTATTAATAATTAGAATACCCAATTCTTACTGTATCTGAAATCTCTGAATAATAAACAACAGCAAAGGTGGTAAATGCTGTAAGCAAGTTTTGGATATAAATAGAATTTATTTGGTTTTCTCTAAATTAAAATTGTATTATATGTGAGATATAAATAGTAGCCTTTTATAGGAAGCATTTTAATGTACATTTTTTATTTTACTTTATCCTTTCATCCTTTTATATCTTGTGATATCTTCATTCATTTTCTTTCTTCAAGAAAAGATTCTTCACTATGGAATCATCGATCAATATGTTTTCAATTGTTTTCTTTTTAGGTTAAAAAGTTGATTGTATGAATCAGTGTTTTCCTATTTATTGAATTTGATAACAATATCGCGCAAAAATGACCTACATTGATGAATCTTTCCGTACTCTGTTTCCTAAATGATTTAAGTTACTTTCTGTGAATTTTTTTTACCAGGTTATTTACCTATATATTATAATAATTTCATATTTTAAATAAACGAATAAACTATTAATAACATCATTTTCTTATAATTTATGTATTAAAATTAAAATAATATATTTTTTAAATAAGAGTCCATGATAAACTATTATAGAGTGATTAGCGGGTGAATCCTTGATTTATAGCCATTTTTTCAGGTAAATCAAATGGCTGAGATAGATTTATATAGTATTTCACTTATTTCTAACAATAGATTTTCAATTATGAAACACAATGAATATAGTTTCATAATTTAAAATATAGAAAATTAACTACAATTTTTTGGACAAATAATCAATTAAGTCTCGCGCCCAACCCTCAGCTTCTCACACGTTTTTCTACCACTGAACACAATTCACGAGAAATTATTTAAACGAAAGTGAGGTTAGATTTACCTTAGGTAGTCAAAATGGCGGGTCGCCTCTGATTCCAGCAAACAGAAGAAAGGAAACAGTGGGGACGCGCGTTCTAACATAACCTAACCTATTCTAATAAACTGGTTGGCAATAATTATGGTAATTTATTAAAATAGGTTAGGTTAGGTTAGGACGCGCGTCCCCACTGTTTCCTTTCTTCTGTTTGCTGGAATCAGAAGCGAGCCGCCATTTTTACTACCTAAGGTAAATCTAACCGAAAGTGATTATCAAACAGCTATTTATCTTTTTGAAATTCGATAAAGCATAGAAAAATATTTGCTCCAAATCTAATTTTATTATCATTTTTTGAATGTGTTACAATTATTTTATTGGTAATTAATTCTATAACATGAATAGAAATTGTGAAGAGATTCTTTTTAGTAAAATAAATTTTCCAATATTAAATTAAATAAATTGATACATTTGAGAGAAATTTAGAGAGAGAATCCAATTTATTTTTAGAAATTCAGATTCATATCAACTACTTTTATTGAAACAAAATCAAAAATAAATGAGATAATATGGTAATTTTATTGATACAACTAACGTCGCGGTTTCCAAGAACCTATCGACGATGTTAAGTAAGGACTTGCTGTACTTTTATAATCTTATTATGTTTACATTAAATTATTGAATTATAATTCAATATTATGCATTAGAAATTATAATAGAATATTACGGAAATGAGTGAATTTCTATTTCTTTATAATTTTTAGTTATAAAGTGTATAGTTTCTAAATAATAAAAATTAAACCATAGGGATTTAAACGAATAAAATTTTATATTTTTTGAGCCAGTTGTTAAGTGTATTTATTAAAAAATCTATAGCAATTAATTTTCATCTCGATTTTGTTTTTTTTATTGAAAAAATAGACAAAAATTTAGCTTTTCTTGATTCATAGCCAAGTGCAACTACGTTTATATTAATTTCAATTTACTGAAATAATCGTTCTATACTGTTATTGCAAAGTTGAACACAAAGTAATAATTACATTTTAAAAAATCCTAAATAAAATTGTTTTATATTTCAGTTTCTAAATATAACACTTGGAATAATATCTTAAAAAACCACAAACGAAATGATTTGTTGAATTTTCGTGTACAGTATTTATAACCAGTGTATAGGACTACTATTTCTATTGTTCGACTAGAGTAATAAAAGTTGTATTCTAATTTTTATAATTTGATGGACTGATAGTTAATAACAAAAATCATGTCGCATGTTTTTTTTCCCTATCATTTATCTATAAAAGTGAATAATGAAGCAGAACTTGGAATCAATGATAAGACTTACCAATTTTTCATCGTTTAAAATTTTATTTAAAAAGATATTTCTTTTTTTTTTTTTTGAATGAGTTTGGCAAAAAGCTACGATCTCGAATTTATCGCTAACCTATTTCTATTTTTTCTAAAGTGGTATGAAATTTGATATTTCTTATAAGCAGCAAGTCGTAGTGCTCAAACTGAAGCGCTTCTCCCACTAGAGAAGAAGAGGACAAAAAAAAAAAAAAATCAATGTTATTGTTTATTTTCGAACACGTTCTCGTTATTCACTGATTTTAATATAATATAGAATTAAAATATTTGCAGTTTTCGCGTTTATTATATTGTAAATTATTAATATGGTCATGAATACAATGAAATTTGATTTCATTTAGTAGTATATCTGTGCTATTTTACTTTTGTTTTGTTTGAAATATAATGGTACACTACAATTGTAAGAATATCATAATTTTATTAGCTTAAAATATATGTAAGTTCGCTGTTTTTCGAAAAATGTGAAAAACATGTGCAGTTTTATCTACATTTTTCGAATATCTAAATCTACATCTATTATGCCATAAAAGATATTTTTTCGCATACTAGACAAATATTTGATAATATACTCTTACTAATTCTTAGTGTATCAACTCGAATTCGCTGTATATTAGAACAACTTACGAAATGAAATTTAAGATTTAACATATAAATATAAAATTTTATCTTAAAATCAATTTAAAAAATAATAATAACTAATGATATTATGATTCATTAATCTATTCAATAATATTATCTGTTAATATTTTAATATATGCTATCTAATCTATCTATTTTTTCATTTTGACTAAAATGCTATTATTAAAAATGTAAGACGCTACTTTTTTTTTACCTATAACCGCATTTAATCAGAGACAAAAAATTACTAAGGATTACAACTGTTAGCCTTTATTATATTACTATGCATTTCGGGTGCAAGATTTGTTTTACTTGCACCCCTCTACAGGTAATACATAACTACAATAGGGAAGCATACAGATGTTACAAAATTATTACAAATTACAGCATTCAAATGATTTATATTAAACGAACTAACCTCTTTTTTGTTAAAACATACAGCGCTCCACTATATCGATGTTTCTACCCCCGAGGCATCGTTCTAACAGCCTTTTGTCTGTTTACGTGCTATTTGGCCCTTACCACTTCCTCCCACACGTCATCTATCTTTATCCCATTATTTAAGTTAATAGTGTGTGCACTTACAATCGCGAAATGTTCCTTGAACCTTCGTAAAAACTTATCTTTTTCTTTGTGAATTATTTTTATATTATTATTATTGATCACACATCCATATGTGCTACAATGATCTGTGTCTGTCCATGGTGATTAGTTATTTTTTAGCGGGATTGCTGTTTCATGCTCTCTTACTCTAGTCTTGAGTTGCCTTCCTGTTTCACCTATGTAAATTGCTGGTTTTTTTTCAGGTACTACATTTTAGCTCATATACAACACCTACTTCGTCTAGTTTTTCTTCATTTTTGATTTTATTGAAATTAATATTATTTTTGAGTTTATTTTTTAGTTTGGCTGCTAGTACAACACCATATGTTTTGAAAACATTTCTATATTTTTCGTATGTACCTTTTATGTAAGGGAATGACGTATATATGTTATCATCATTTTTATTTTTAACATTAAATCTGTTTTTTATAAATTCCGTTATCCATTTTTTTAATAATCTGCTTGGCTAATTGTTTAATATAAGTGTATTTATTTATTCATTTTGTTGTTTTTTTTATATTCTTCTTTAGATGTTCTATTTCATATCTTTGATAGTGCTGTCACAAAATTATTCCTTTTAATTGTTATAGGGCAATACGATTTATAGTTTAGGTTTTTATCAACATTGCAGCTTTTTTATATGGTTTTATATTAAGAACATTTTTCCCGCGGTTTATAGTTATGTCCAGATAATTTCATTTTTATTTTCTGTTTCGCTTTCAAATTTTAAGCTATTGCTTAATTTATTCGCATAGTTGCATATTATATTTTTATTAGTTATTAACGTGTCGTATACTATTATAACGTCATCAACATATCTAGCTGTAAATATTATACCATTTAAATTTGCTAATTTTTTGTCTATCTGTATGTTTCCCTATTGTGGTTATGTATTACCTGAAGAGGGGTGCAAGTAAAACAAATTTTGCACCCGAAATGCATAGTAATATAATAAAGGTTAACAGTTGTAATTCTTCGTAAGTTTTTGTCTCTGATTAAATGCGGTTATAGGTAAAAAACAACGGTTGTCTTCTGTATTAACCCTTGAAGTTTTTAATTTTGGGAAATCTTTTTTAAAAGATTGATTTTTAAAAAATATATATAAAAAACCGCACCATAAATAAATATATGTATTTTGTTACTTATTTAAGACGTTACTTTTTAATTTAATCACTGTACTTTGGTAAAATCAAAATAAAATAAAATAAAAATTATATTTAATGTATTCATTATTTAGCTTGGTTTGGTTTAATGAAATTGGGCAATGTAACACGAGGGCAATCTGTCAAGAGGTGTGTCCCAGAGGACTTCCTACAGAAAAGTTGCCCCTATTTAATAGTTAGACACGGGAAGAAAATCTGATAAACTCAATTGGTGCACTCTTTTGGCCAGGCACTAATTATCGGTGTTCAGTATATACACAATACCTTAAAAATAGGAAAAAAACCCAAAAAATCCTGAAAAGAGTAAACAAAAATATCAGTTTCAGTTTTGTTTAATTTTTATAATATAAATTTCTTTTTCACAAATAAAAGTGACCTGGTTCCTTTTAGTATTTTTCTGTTTCGATTCTGTATTCATTGGACAAAAGTTTTAAGAATATCTTATACAACTATTAAATTAAAACTTTAAGTCAGAATTGAGCAAAGATTGCATGTTTAATTTGAGAGCAAATGAAGCTGGTAGAGCATTATTTATTCAATGGAATACAATATAATATGCATATAAACAATTAGCTTTAAAAAACAATTGTTAATAAACTTAACGTTAGCAATATAAATAATATTTAAAAATATAATAAACTGTAGAAAATACATACTCATCAATTGTATAAAAGATAAATATTTTCTTTGTACATAATATCCAAACTGTTTCTTGTGACTTCAGTCAATGGATCTATCTAGACATACGATCAAAGTAGACTTTACAGAAAAAAATTATATTTAATTTAGCAATTAAATATTAAATATTATATAAATAAATGTTAAATATTAGTAATTAAATATAATGTTTTTATAATGGAAACTTCCTTTCCAAAAAACGCCTTATTGCTTTTCAATGTAATTATTTATATTTTCTAAAATTCTCTATGTTCATAATTTCTTCTAGTACAGATGCACTTGAATCACAATTGACTTGGCTAGTATTGAGGAACGAGGCAAAACCTGCTCTACTCATTTGGAGATTTAAATCGAATTCCTAAGTTGGCAAGTTGACGTCACTTGGCAATCTGCCTAACACATCACACTATCGGTACCAGAAATGTACTCTTTACATCCCCAAATATTTTATTTTGTTTCCTTTTTACGTGCCAATTCAATAGTTTTTTTTCTTATTTTTTGAAGCAGCTGGTTAATACTTTCATTACATACACATACAAAATAATAAAATATTTTAAATACAAAGTTTAAAACTATAATGATAATCTCCAAAATAATAATAGTAATAATATTAAGAATAAGCACATAAATCTAATAAAATATAACTTTAAATATCTTAAATAGGCCTATGCTTTAAATAGGTTTTAATATGTAGTATTTTTCATCTATGTAATTCAATTGGCCTATGCTTCGGCTTGCAGCTCCGTAGGGATCAAATCCGAGACGCGACTACCTGAATTTTCACAAGTGCTGGCGATCTCTAGGGCTTTAATTGTTAACGAGGCAAGCTGTTCTCGTAGGATTCTGCATTAAACGATAGCTGCTGGATTCTGTTAAAGAAATTGTGACTACTCTGTAAATTTTCAAATGGACTGAGTACCAGATGTGTCGATCTTCGCCTCACAATTTCCTGTCGATCCCTGTACAGTGAGCCAGGATTGTATTAAGCGATTTCTTACCATAATCTGTCTAGAAATTCGACATTTCTTCCAAATGTGGAATTCCAGAGAGATACAGATACTTTTTTTTTTAACAAAAAGTTTATTAATAACTAATTTTATACATTAAAGACACGGACTGTTCCCGACATCATACACAATGCACTCTGACGTAATTAATTAGAGCATTTAAAAATCAACATTATCAACTTATTATAGCTCTAATTACTTTTTATGTAATACGACATTTCTTGCATTTCAAATCACTTTAATTGTGCGTATAAATATGAAAGTAAACATTGATGACCTCTTCTAGCTATACAAAAAATTCTTCGCCAATTTAAAATTTGATGCACAGGAACACAAATGATAATTTATTTCTATGAAAACTGTTTACATGTCAAAATTATAGAATAATAATCACATATAATTTTAATGGAAAACATTATTGAGCTGTAATTTGAAAAAAATTGAAGACTTATAAATTTCCACTGTTTTCCTTCCGACTTCCCTTAATCTCGAAAACAGAGTTAGATACATGAAAGACGAGACCAGATAGAGTCAGAAAAACCCGATTCACTATACATAAACTTCCGATGCAAACCAGAAGTCACGTTATTTCAATTCAAAATTTTTCCCTGAAAGAAGTTGCATAGATGACACGATTCTATTGTTATAGGAGAAGTATGATGCACAGGAACAAGCCACTACTAATTTGAGGTGGAAAGCATATATTTTAAATTAAATAAATTAAAAATTGCAGACCGGTATTGTGACGATGCCACAATAAATAATTGCTCATAGTGTTTCATACAATTACTTAACTATTACTATCGAAATTTTTATTCATACAGCAGTTATATTACCTGGATTGTCTCCTAATTTAACTATTAATGTAGTAAGAAATTTGTTAATTTCAGAAAATTAAGAAATTATATTTAATTTCATTGTAGGATGAAACATTGTAAAAGCTTATCAAATAGAAATGATAATTATTACATAGTAAAGTTTATATGAAAGATATTCATTCCTCAGCAAATTCTAGAAAGATAAATATTGTATGATGAGTGATTTTTACTTCTAAAAAAAGAACGTTTACACTTTTCCTGTGCGTTGATTACAATTTAATCCTTTTCTAAATTAAAGTTTACTATTTATAATTATAAAAAAAATATAGTCAAAAAATGTGTTCCTAACCTTTAATCGAGAATGCTGACTTGTGAGAATTCATCAAATATCTGTTATTTTCTTTCGAACGTCTAAACTTTGTGACATTTGGCAACCATATTTCGTATTGTTTAATAATACTGCATTTCTTGGTTCTAAATAACACCATGATTTTGAATTCGAATTTTAAGATCTTTCGTTGGAGAGAAAAAAAACTTGATATAACTTTAAAATTAAGTAATAAGTTAGCAAACCTATTGTTATGCAATACTCGTAGGTTATGTATGGCAGCAGTATTTCCACGGTCTTTGACGCACACAAAAACTTTTTGCTTTAATATTTCATCACAACGTTTCATTATAGGCACTTTAAACGTTAAAAGAAGTCTAATTTACACACACATTATCAGAAAAGCTCATTTGAACTGATATGAACGTTGAGTAACGTAACCGAAAACATCTATAGTATTATTGGTTCATAACGCGTCAGGTGGTCTACTCGCAAAGACTACTGATTACTGCGAATGCAAGACACATCTCTATTTCTGTCAAGTAAAAATAGGAAGAAAATGAGTCTTAGAATCGAGAAAATAGTGTATTTTTATATTCGTTTTATAAGTAATATTCCTTTAAATATTAAGATAATTCATACGAAGAAAGATCAATTTTCTTTAAGTTATATTTAATTCAATTTAAGTATGATTCAGAGAATATTTTAATATTTTTTTGTTTTTTTCATTAGCTATTTTGCAAAATTTAAAATTTTTGTCTATATTAGGAGATTTATTGCCGTAAAAAAGAATAATTAATTAATATAATAAGATATTAAGAGTATATAACTGATTTCTGTATTTACGAAATGCGATATTCAATGACGATAAAAATACGAAATGGAAATATTCGATCAATTAATATAATTTACATATTTTTTAATACAGCAATAGAAATAGAGAACCGAAACAAGATTTAGAATTTTATAGGAAAGATTTTTTCCATAAAATAATAATGGCCACATCTATCTAAAATAAAACAAAACCAAACAAACAATGAAATATTTATGTATACTTGAAAATCCCATCTGTATCTTTTTCTCTATTGCCAAAAGCGCTTCGTGCTTATGAGGCTGTTACAAAGCTATTCTGCTGCTTATGTTTAATCGCGTAATAATATATGTAACGTATTACATGATTAAAATTAATTATTCCCAAGATACAGTCGAACAACAAGAGCAAACAGTCCAGAACGGCTGGTGGCAACTTGACTAGTTTCTTCTTGATTCCGAAAGATGTTAGTAGAATTCCCAGCTGAGATAAAATATATAGACCTATGTCGGTTCTATATACTTTTTCTTTGAGTATTTTTTGCTATTTTCCTTTATTTGATAACATCATTATATAGCGAAACGTACTATTTAAGAACTGATTTATTTTACAGATTTAAAATCTGAGTTAATGAGTCCTTCATACAGTGTTTAAAAAATTTAAGAATACAGTTTTATACACATTTATACACATAAAATTCCGAAGAATTGTAAATACAGTAATATTTATTTAGAATTTATAAATTCGCAAATATCTTCTGATAGAACCGAACATTTCGATTACGTTTAATTCCTAATATTCAGTAATAAAAAATTTGAAATAGTTTTGATTAGTTTTGCAAATTGAATATAATAAAGTTAATTATAAATAAATATAAGATTTCAAGTATTTATATTATTACTTTTACTACCCGGCTGTATACATAACACAGGGAGAATCGGTCAAAAATGACCTCCGAAGATTTTTATATTTTTGGACTTAGGGCACCTTGAAACGTTCAGAAATGCAAAAATAATTCGTTTTTTTTCGGTATATATGAATGTTAGAATATATATATCTAGGGTGCCATATGTAGGGTATGTAGGATTTTGTTCACCCACTTTGAAGCTTCATAACTCCTTTGCCTTTTATCGAAAATTTCTGAAATTTTGAAGGGAAGTTTGTGTATTAGGGGGATTGACGCCGTTAAATTTTGTTGATTGAAGATTAAGGGAGTGGGGAGATAGAGGGGGGGTCATGCGTTATATCTCTAGTGGGGTCAGACTTAATGAAGATTTTACTTATTATTAGCATTTACAATTTTTTTTTACATTTTTATTTTTATAAGACTCATCTCTACCTTCAAAATTAAGTTTTTTTTTGCTATTTTATAATAATTAATAATATAAAATGTTTTTAAAAAATATCATAACAGATGGCCCACCACAATTTTTTATTTTTTGCCGGAAAAGTTACGAAACTCTTTTCTGAATTGTTTTTGTTGTATTTAAATTCTTATTTTATCATATTAATAATAAAATTTTACTTCCATATTTATATAAAATCTTATTTTTTATCGAACTTTTTAAGATTTTTAAATAGGAAAAACACAATTTTTAAATAATGACTTTTCTCAACTTTTTTAGAAATTTTGAAATTTTATTTTGCTGACTTAACTCTCAGTTAGCAAAATAAGTTAGTTAATGTATGCTGAAAGTTAGTAACTAACTCTCAGTATACATTAACTGTTAGTGTATAGTTGTACTTGTTATTCTGAAGAAATTGGAGAAACATTACCAGTAGAATAGAATTTTATTTTAAAAATCTAAATAATATTGTTTGCATTAAATTTTTATTTTGGCTGTATTCCACTCATACAAAGTAATTTTTTCTATGTTTTCTTATTTGACAATCCTTTTCTAGCTTGCTGAAAGACTGTTACGTTATTCAGAAACAGTTTTCTAGACTTTTAATGGTACTAAATCTTTGCAAAATATTGATATAAAAATAGATGGCTGCATGGTTGAGGTAGTTAAGTTGTCAGACTACCGCTCTGAAATCTGGGCGATTTTGAAGAACTCCAGGAATTTTTAAAGGCAGATATGGTAAGCCCCGTCTCTTAACCCGATAGCTCCATTTTGGACCTGCCGAATTTATGATGGATAAGGTTATAAAAGCGCACTTAGTGCCCTCAAAGCAGAAAGAATAAAAAATAAAAAATGATAATACAATATATATTTATAGATAAAATTGTTATCTGATATAAAATTAACGTTCTGGGAGATTATATTATAATTAAAGTTTAGGAAAATATCAAATATTGAAATTTTGTACATTAAAGATACGACGGTCCCCGACTTCGTACATAATGAACTCTGACATAATTAATTAGAACATTTAAAAATCAACATTATCAACTTCTTACGCTCGTTATTTTTTTTATGTAATATGACACTTCTTGCATTTTAAATCACTTTACTTTCATATATAAAAAGCACAATTAAACATTGATGGCCTGATCATTTCAGTCCACCAGTGGCCGAATAGATAAACCACAGAACACTGGTAGTTGGTCGTGGATTCGTGTCTGACTAATGAGCTGGCCGCTTGGAGTCTTCCAGGTTTTCTTCACGTGTCTAACACCTAAATATGGTAGAGTTAACAGATATTTGAGGATAAAATCCGGGACAAAAGAGCTCTTCTCGAGATATGGGACGCTCAATTCTGGGACATGCAATATATGTGTATTTTCACTCAGCCAGTGACAGAAATACAGAAATACATTTAAAAATGTAGAATAGGAAAAATATATCTTATTTTAGGAACAATTTTTAGAATAAAATCCTCCTATCGCTAGCTGGCAGTCGGAAAAATCTGGGACATCTGAAACTTTAAAATAGGGGCCAATTTCCCATAGAAAGTCTTCCCAAGGCATCCCTCTTGACAGATCGTTCATGTGTTATGTTGCCACATACCACCAAACTAAATGTTACCAAAAATCATTTCAGTTAAAGCTAAATCTTTATTTCAAATATGCAAGTGATTAATACTGTAAGTGTTATGTGAATGAAGATTTTGACTATAATTTTCTTTTATTAATACTCTATATAATGCACATATTAGCAACAACATTTAATCTATTAATGATATAATCTCAAACAAAAACGTAAAGAATTAATATTTATTCATATCAGCTCATTTTTAAGTTAATCAGATCTTCATTAAAACATTCGAATTTTTTTATATCAATACTTGCAAATATTCAATTTCAAATTCTTTTAGAGTTAAAAATTATTTAGTAGTTAATTAAAAAATTATACTGATTATTTTTAATTTATAATTTCTGCTGTTAAGTTTAAATATTACTCATCTTATTTAATCTCTTTTCATACTGATATGATATTGATTTTATTTATTTATTTATAATATAAACAGCATTATGAACTAAATTTGCTAATTTAAATAATGATTTTATTCAAATATATGAATATTCTTATAAAAACATTTAAATAGCATAAATGAAGATTTATTTAGTATTTAAAGAAATTTTTAATTATTTTTATATTATGAGGTAATAAAGATGAAAAATTTTGAAAAAATTATAAAAGAATTTAATTGAAAAATTTCATTTTTTTTATTGAAAACGAGAAAAAATGAGGATTAATTTAATTGTATTGATTAGACACATATGATGTGCCATTAGGATTTTCAAATTAGAATATTTTTAATTAAAATAATATTGAGTTTCGCTTAAGAAACAACCTTACAGTAATTCATAAATTGACGTAAAAGAACAATTAAAATTCCATACTGAAAAGAAGATAAATGAGCCAGAAATGTGTTTATGGCTATTGAATGGTAATTTATGTAATAAAGATGTTTGATAGCGTTGTTTTGGACTATTTAATTTTTACAGGAAACTCAGTAAATTGAGCATAAGGATGCGGTTCCAGGATTAATTAAATAAGAACAATTCTAAGAGAAGTAAGAGAATTGAAAATTATTTTAAATAAAGCATTTTAAAACTGAAAAGTTACTTTATAGTATAAATTTATTTATTTATTATTTAATTAATTGATTAATAAATTTTTTAAAATTTAAACAATAGTTTAAACCGATTTATAAGAAATTTCTTATTTTAAATTTATTTTTTCGATTTATAAAATACAACAAAAGAAATAAAAATTCGGAACTTTTGAAAAGCTTTACGCAATTTATCACAGTCGAATAGTTTCATTTAATAATGCGCAGCTTTCAACATAAAGTGAAGAAAAATCTATTATTTATCGTAAATAAAGCTAGTTAGGCAATATTTTATTACTATTATACATTTCACTTTTAAAAAATTTAAGAAAAATGATCAAAAATTTAAGAAAAGTGATTAAAAATTTATAGTTATTTAGTAAGTTTGGATCTAAGCAAACACTTTAAAGTGTTTGCTTAGATCCAAACTGGATTTACATGGTTATATAAAATGAAAAAGCATCAATAATATGAACTAAAACGTATTTTTTAAACCTTATATCGAATGATCGCTATCCAATCAACATGACCTTTACCTTGTCATTTAAAATGATTATCTTATACTGTATATAATAGTGTAATACAAACAACGCATTGAATAGCGTAATAATGATTTAGTACGAATTAAAACACCCTTAAATTAGAAATTATTGCTTCGAGTTGGCTTCATTATCTTATTTTACTGTATTATAAATTTTTATATTTATTATATGCATTGAAAATATGTTTAGATATTGATGCAATCTTGATGGATATAATTTTGTTCATTTGGAGAATTTAAACAGGAAAAAATAGCGCAAAAGTATACTTTTTTTTTTTTTTGAAGTTTATAAACATAAGTTTATTTTTGTGCACTATCTATTTTCAAATATAGTAGAAAGTGTACAAATGAAAATATTCCATATCATGTTATGAAAGATATAAATTTACGTTATCATATTGCTAAAAACATAAATAAATAAATAATTTACGAAATACATTGTAGGGATGTTGAAACAATGTCCTAATTGAAAGCAATATAAATAATCTTTTGATTATTTGTTTGCTTAATCAATGTTAGATAATAAAAATGCATACGTTTTTTTAAATAAAGTTTTATTTTTAATTTTAAACTATGTCCTGCTAAATTAAATTAATAGATAAATTAGTTAAATGATAGTTTTCTTATAAATAGAATAACATTTATTTTTGCAAATGCAAATGCAAATTAAATTCTTAATTTTATTCTTATTTTATTATTTTAATTCGAAAAAATAAATATGAAAAAACTTTAAATCGACACGAATTCTTGCTAATCTAATACAAAAGAAGACAATTGAAATAATAAAATTGATAAACTTAGTCTTGCGTGAGAAGATAAAGGTGATGGTGTTGTAAGGCGAAAGTCATTTTATATTATTTCTTAATAAATTTGGTTTATTAGACATAATTTATCTCAAATAATACTGATTTATCGCTAAAAATTATTCAGTTTTTATTTTTATTTTTTAAATCAATAAAATTCATACACAAATACTAACAAAACAATTACGTTTGATCAAGTGACTGTGGAAAATAAATACGTGCAAGTTGTGTAAATTGATATTATTTTTCAATTATTAATCTCGATAATTGTAATCAGCTAAATATATTTTTATATCATCTAATCAATATATATGTCGAGAGGGTATCTTTGCCTTTGTTCGATGAGCAATCACGTGATTATCAGTGATTTCAAAAATTTAGATTAAGCACATTTACGACTTTTTTACCTTAATGGCTGCTTTGGTGAAGGATGAAACTGGATGGTTATGGAAGCCATGTAGTAGAAAAGCTGCCATTATTTTACCAATTATTATTTTACTTGTTGCTTTAGGAGTTCATAGAATCAAGAATTATAAATATGGAACAATTCAATCGAAAACTATTGAATTAGGTAAAATTATTACAAATCTTTAAGATTATTTAAGTTAATACTAAGAATGAATTAACAATTTTGTAATTACGTTTATGTAATTAAAGGTTAACGTTATTGTTTATTATTTGAATTAACTTAGTAATAGTCTAGTAACATAATTACCTTTGTGTATTCCTATTGTTTAAACTATATTTAAAGAGAAGTTTGTTAAATTAAAGTCTGCAATTATTTTCACTATGATTGTTAAATGACTTTTATTTAAGATTATATTTAACAAATAAATAAATTAAGCTAATTACACGCAGCAAAACATAAAGGTAAACAGTAAATAAAGATTTAAAGAATAAACTGAATTTGCTTAGACACATAATCAGATAATTTATCGTATAAAATATTTCCAATAACTAATTGACAATTTATCATATGCCCACACGAAAAATGGATAAAGATAAAAATTATCGTTGATTAATCAGATTAAATTTATATCAAAACAACAGTCATATTTTTCAATAATATATTTTAAAAAATATATTTCTGAGTAACTGCAATGTTTTTAAACAATTACAGATAAAAGTATAATTCCTGATTGCATTCCTCCATCAATAAATGAATTTCCAAGAGACTTATTTACTCAGGAAGAGCGTCAAAATGGATGGATTGTCGTACATTTTTTTATTATGGCCTACTTATGTGCCACATTGGCAATTGTATGCGATCAATACTTTGTACCTTCGCTAGAAAAAATATCCGAATGTAAGAATTAAATTCTAATGATTATTTCAAATATAAACAAATTTATAAATATTTAAATTAATGTTTTAAAATTTTATTACGGTATCCGAATTTATATATTATATTTTTATTAAAAATTTATATAATTATATTTTTAATAAAAAAAATAATATATGTAAATCCGAATAATATGATATTAAAGTAAATAAATTTATCATTTTGAGTAAGAAACTTTAATAATTTTATCTGCCTCAGGCATTTGTTTAAAGAAGCGAATGTTAGATATTACTTTATATATTTTACGATATTTTTTCCTTTCAGGCTTGAGAATTCCAACTGACGTTGCGGGAGCGACATTTATGGCTATAGGAACATCATCGCCAGAACTCTATTCTGCTCTAATAGGTGGAAAGAAGTACCCATCAAAGACGGACAGTTTTATTATCTCATTTATATAATTTATTTTTTTCACAGGATCTTTTATAACTGAAGGTGATATTGGAATTGGAACCGTTGTTGGTTCTGCCGTTTTTAATATTCTTGGAGTAACGAGTGTTACTGGATTGATTCTTTGGAGAACTGTGAGTTAAAGACAGACCACTTTAGAAAAGTTTTTACGACTTAAACAAAAATTTAACTAAGTATTCACTTAGTATATCTGATAGTTAAAATATACGATAATGATGAAAAATTTCGGTGAATATCTTATTAAATTCGCGAAGAGTTTTTGAATTTGCGTAGGAATATGCACATAATCTTATATATTTTATTTTAATATTGTCTTATATACTCTTCTGTAGGAAGCTACTGTTGATTGGTATCCTATATCAAGAGATAGTTTGATGTACGTGATATCTGTAATATCATTGGTTGTCATTATCCGAGACAATGTTGTAGTATGGTTTGTGCTTTATTATTTTTAATTACTAAATTGTTAAATATAATAATTTAACAGATAAATATGTTTATAGGTCAGAATCAGTTTTTTTAATAGGAATGTTTATTATTTATATCACAATAATGTATTATAATACCAAGTGTGAAAGTTGGTGTACAGAACAGGTAATTTTAATTATTCGAATTCCTATAATATATGTAAATAATTGAATTTTTATTTGACCTTCTAACAGATGGATAGCTTTAAAAAATGGTGGAGAAACGAATGTGTCTGTAGCCCTGAAATTAAACTGAGTCAACCATCATTGAATGGAGACTGTCCATGTGGAAGAAAAATATATTATTTAACTAGAAGACGAAGAAGCTTTAAAGTTTCAGATAAAAAATTAAAAAATAAAAATGAAAATTCAACGGACAATGATGAAACGGTAGTAATTATTTATTATTTCTTCAAAATTAAATATTGTTTAGTGATAATTATTGTAACAATTTTGTAAAATAAATGTTTAGAAATCAACAGACAAGATTAATGGGGAAGCGGTAAATTCAGAAGAATCTGAAGTCTCTGGAGGAATTGCATGGATACTGTGGAGAGTAATGCTATCACCTGTTAATTTGCTTCTGACAATAACAATACCCGACATACAGAAACCCGGAAATAATTTTTCTATAACATTTTTAATGTCTGTACTTTGGATCGGAATTATATCTTATTTATGCTCTTGGATGGTAACCATTATTGGTAATTACCAATTATATAATGCTAGTTATCTGAAATTAAATGTTCCTTTTATATTTTAGTTATAATTTTGCAATATTAATGCTATCATGAAAATAATGTATTTTTAGAAATAGCTTATTGCTGAAAGTTTTGAAAATTTACGACTTTATTTATGCATTTTACAGGCCATACTTTTGAATTACCCGATTCTGTTTCCGGAATTACCATATTAGCAGCCGGAATTAGTGTACCAGAAATAATAGCCAGCGTTATCGTAGTTAGAAATGGTAAATATGACCGTTTGACTAATCATTACAAGAAATCATTATAAATAAATTTTAAAATGATATATTTTTTTTATAGGTATGGCAAATATGGCTATCTGTAATTTGATCGGGAGTAATATTTTCGACGTATTATTTTGCTTAGGAGTTCCTTGGTTGTTGAAAACTACGCTATTTTCTAAGACGGGAATATTAGTTATCAACAGTTCTGCGTTGACATATACAACTATAACATTATTATCTACAGTTGTTTTGTTGTTTTTAACTTTCAACATTGCCGGATGGAAACTAAATTGGAAAGTTGGTCTTTCGTGTCTAGGATTATACATAATATTCCTTGTGATAGCTTGTATGTGCGAATTAAATATGTTTGGACAAATGAATCCACCTCCATGTGCTATTTAAATTTAAATATTGTACATAAACACGTAAATATTTACATTTTCAGTTTTATTAATTAAATTATAAAATTAAAATTGATAATAATTATTGAATATATCTACCTTTATCGTCTGCATTTAAATGTGCATTTTTTATGTCAATTAATGATAAATCTTGATTTAAAAAAGCAAAAATATCTTATATTTAATATTCTTTATTTACATATATATTGTTTATATAAGCTATTTAATAAATTTTTATTGAATTATTGTTGTCAGTTATTAAAAATATTTAAAGAAATAAATCAAATGTCTTACATTATTGCAATGTGTTGCTTAGAAAATTGTCTTTATATATACAAAAAATAGAACGCATCTCGTAATGTTATAACTTAAGAACACTCCTCAAAATATAGTTTAAACTGTATAATATCAAGTAAAGATAGAGAAAAGTTAATAAAAATACAATCTATGAAAGTATATTTATACATGTTCAAAAGCAATAAATTATAACTCGAAGTCTACTGTATTTAAATGTAAATAATTGATAGCATAATATAGATTTAATCAAAACTGTTTTCCTTTTATGTTGTTATTGTATCGCTATATGTACAAACTGTCGAAAAGCTTTTTTTATAGAATAAACATGTAGGCTTATATATATAAAAATACAGAACACAAATAAGGAAAGCTTTTATCTAAAGTAGACTACGATTCGTGATATACAAATGGTTTTCATATCAGAGATTGGTCAGAGTTCAAATTACAAATTCGAATAATACAGTAAGGTATGTAGACGAACAACGTGTAATATTATACATTTTCAACGTTCGATGCATGTTTATCTGATAAAAGAATTTAAAACTATTGAGTAAAAACAAAAAAATGTGATGAGAAACGTTAATGCTTCTCAATATAGGTCAATTCTGTTATCATTTCTTACAAATGTATGTTGACTTGCAGTAAGAAAATTATTACATATAAAATTTATCAGTAATTAAATATTTATTTTTTCATAATAAATATAAAAACTTTTAATAATAATTACTTTCACATTTTCAATTATGTCTAATGTCCTAAAGAACTAATAATATATTACAGAAATTGTAATAAATTTATAATAATTTACATAATTTAAATAGGCGCATGGTTAAAGGAATAAGCTTGATATCTCATGCATAATAATCATGTTTAATATTAATGTACAGTAGATATTTTCTATGAATACTAGGGAAGGTGTATTTACGTATTCTGCAAAGGTAATCCATTGATTCTCTTTTAATCATAAAATGAGTTACACCGTATTTAGTACGATAGAATTTCATCATCCGATTACATGGAACTAAAGTGATGAAATCGATCAGAGTTGTAGAATTAATGAGGATCAGAAGGAATCGATGCTGAATTGTCCTGAATATCTCGTGTCGAAGTGTCTTATAAATAAGTTAGCGGCAGACTTAATTTTCAGGTGTTCAACAATATTATTAAGTGTTTATGATATAAATTTGACATCTCGAACTTTATTAAATTTCATGAATTATTTAATCGAATAAAACCTTTTGATCATATTAACTCCCGACATAAATTAATGAAAAGTTCAAATGTCATGTTTTATTTTTATACCTAGCATGCTTGTTTATAACTTACCTTACAAATATATTATGTATATGATTAACAAGGCCCCAAAGATAATGATAAAAACAATTTAAAAATTTATGTACGTAAAATTATTCTATAAATTATAAAAGAAAAGTTTACATTCGCTTTAACAAAGTATTATATTTAATAACAACATTAAATTCGCTGAGCTCCAGTAAAATTCTTCGAAAGTTAAAATTATGACTTGAAAAGTCATGTTTATTTTACTTATTGCATGTAGATATAAATAATGTTTAACTAAGTAACATTAATAATATATTAATTTTAAAATAAATATTTAAGAATGAAAATATTTGTAAAAGTAAAATAAATTTATAATTAAATATTTGAATTCTATTCATTTATATATTAAAATTACAACATATAACATTGAATTTAATAATACAACATTTAAGATCTTTAGTTAAAAATAGGAGTTATTGTGTTTCGATATTTATTGCGATGACTAAATTGTATGATGACAAATTAACTCGCTATAAATACATTAACCTAGTAAGGGAAATAATGAAAACATGCTCTTTTATTATATTAATGAAAATATCTAAAGTTAAACCTAATGGCAAATTACTGTCATTAATCTATTTACTTTATAAATCTTTCCTACGTTGATGAATTTACATCATCGTAAAATTTAACGAGAACATTCCTTGCATAGAATGACAGCAGAGAGATAAAACATTAATAAATGAATATCTGCAAACAATCTCGATTCAATAGAAGTTGATAAATTAAAGTATTAATCAAATAATATTCAGCAAAATATTTTTGTAACGTTAATAATCAAAAACAAAGACTAGGTTAAACAATTCTAGGACATTTGAACCAGATTAGAAATAAAACAGTTGAATAAAACATAGTGTAATTTAATTAATTACAAAAACAATAAAAAATATTCTATATATTAGATTAAAAATAATATTAAGTAGATTATGTGTAATAACACGTGGACAAATGTAAAATAACACTAATTGTTGTTAAAATAATAAGATAACAAGATGAATATCATTAAAAAAAGATAATTAAACGATATTTATTTATTTTTCAGTTTTGATTAAAGTAATAACTATCAAAAGGAAGGTAAATTATAAAGAAGATTGTGTAAGACTGAATTTTTTTTTATTCGAAGACGAATGAGAAATATAAATAACTGCAATATTCTAGCACCAAAAGTCGATGTCTTCTAGTCTCTGGAGTCTAAGAAATTCTCTAGAGGTTTAATGGGTCGAAGACATTTCGAATTTTTCAGCCGAATTCTTCGAAGAAATATATTTTTATTAATAAATCATATTATTATAAATCAATATATTAAAAAAATCTATAATTTATCGCCCGTGTACATGACCTTGCTTGAAATACAAAAAATACAAAGGTCATATACACGGGCGTTTGGGGAGTTTAATCCTCTCATTTAGGAAGAATTAAGAAGTTTTAATTATATTTAATTTGTACCCGTTCAATTTCTTCTTAGTCTTCTTTGTGTTACTCAACATATGTTATAAAGATGAATAAACTACGTTATGAAATATAATGTTTTTTTAGATCCTACTCTTTTAAAAACCCTGCGCTGAAGTCCATCGTTAAATACAATATTAAATACAATATATTTTAATTTTATAACAAAATAATTCTTTAAAATCTTATAATAATAGAAAAATATTCTATGAAGTAATAATTAATATTTCATAAAATTTGAATCTGATCAAAAATAAAATATTAAAATTACTTTTGGTTAAAGATGAGTTTTAAATTTTCTATTATCATGTTATATTCAAAATATAATATTATTTTCATGTGTATATACTGTATTATACTTTAAAATTTTATAAATATAATCATTTATAAGCCTGAATTTTTAAAAATTAAATTTTTATCCTAAATTTTATATCAAAGACGGCAAATATTTAATACTTTTAAATTAAGTAAATCAGATTTAAATTTATTCAATAAAGAATAAGTATTGTGCTTACTAAATCAGAATAAAATTTTTCAACATTTATCATTTCGTTTAGAAATTGCGATTGATGATCTCCAGTAGATTTAGTTCTGATGATTGCATTATTTTCCCTTCTTCCGAACAAACAAGTTAGACATGTCATGAATTTAAATTCACAAGAAAATATTATTTACGATAAAGAATAATGTAAAATTAATTCTTGAAAAAATGAACTTATTTAAATTAATTATAAAAATGTTTTAATAATAAGAAACATAATAAAAATATTTATTTATTGAAGCATATTAGTACCATATTAATCAAGTCTGTAAACTTTCCTAATGAGATTTTTATAAATTACAGATTTTATTAAATAATAGCGAGGTTGAGGCCGAAGTTTTCAACGCGAAAACGTTCCAAACGCCATTGTCAAACTTCTAGGCTTACAGGAAAGCGGCGCTGAACGTCCGACGTACACGTTTTCGCGTTGAAAACTTCGGCCTCAACCTCGCTAATAAGTAGGAACAAAACGTGAAATATTGATGATGCAGCGTTATACTAATTAATTTTGTATTAATTGACTAATATCGAAAGACCTTAGGGCACACTACAGGCTCTGGAAATGTCAATAGTTAATAAGAGATTAGAAAATACATCCTTCAGCTATTATAATTAAGTTATATTCAATTATTAGAATATCATTAATTTTAAAAAAAGTGTAAGTTTATATTTTTGACGCAATAATTCCTTAATGACGGAATTGGTGTTTTTTATTATTATTTTGGTACAGTTTAGTTCCATCTTTAATTCTAAAAAAATTAAAGATGGCGGGGACAGTTTTATAATTTTTACAATTTGTAACTTTTTATTATTGTGTAAATGTGATTATTGTGGAAGTTTTATTACAGAGAGGATGAAAAATCCACTATCAGAGCTCAAGGGTACACGAGAAAAACTTGTTGAGAAGTTGATATATTTTCGTCACTAAAGAACAATTTCGTCAAAAATGTAAATTTGTTATTGGACGGCAATTTGAAAAAATTGTAGACCTATAAATTCCCACTGTCGTCCGTCTTTCCTTAATCTCGAGAATGTGATTAGATAAACAAAATTAAAGACAAGATATGGAAAAGTTAGGTGCAAAAAGCCCCGATTAAGTACAGTCAAACCTGTTTTTATGCGGGGGATAGGGACCGCATTAAAAAAAACGCATTAAAAAAAATCTAACGAAACTTCACGAATGGCTGTAAATAATAGTTTTCGCAACACAATTAAAAAAATAATTTTTTTATGCGGTCAATAGGGACCGCATAAAAGAAGTCTCACGTAGAAAATAACTCAAAACCGTACGAAATAAAATTTATTGACAACAGATGTCAGCACTTGAATGCATCGTCTGGTCTATCGTCTGTTTTACATATTTTTGTCCAGGTGGTGTTTTGTTGACTTAAAAAGTAAATTATTTCATTTTTCGCATATTCATGCAATAATATTACTATAATAAGTGCATTTATGCTACAATAAGTTTATTTAGCTATAATAAGTCAACGTGAGACATGACGAATCGCACGAGACTAGTCGCCAACTATACCGCACAAATTAAAAATTCGCATTAAAAAAATCGCACAAATAAAAATCGCACATAAAAAGAGCGCATAAAAACAGGTTTGACTGTATATATAAACCTCTGATACAAGCCGAAAACACGTTATTTCAATTCAAACATTTTCCCCTGAATGGAGTTAGCACGACTTAATGTCATCGTTTAGTTTACAAAATTCTTAGAATTAAAAAGTGTTGAAACCAACTTTACAATTTTTTATCATTTATAAATTTTCATTACTTTTAATTATATATATATTTTAACTATCTTTGCCATGCGAACACTACTGTAAGAGGACCTGTTTTTAGTAATTTCATTATTCGTTCGGTCAGATCCACAATGGGTTGGCCCAGTGGTGACGGACGGAGCCTGACATATCCGGATGGACTACCCTCGAAAACTTTTCTGGTTTTTCGACCCGTTCGGATTCGATCCCGGATCTCCCAGAGCGATAAGCCAAGCGTTAAGATGACAGTTTTAACGCTTGGCCATCCGGCCGTTTATTTTTAAATGTAAAATTTTAAATATAGAATAATAATTAATGTAAGTTACAAAGTTGGAACCGTTAAAAATTAAAATATTTATAAAACATTTATTATTTTTCAATAACAAATACTTATTTTATTATTTGAAAAATTATTTTTTTATATTTATAAATGCAAAAATTATAATCGACGATTTTATAAAATAGTATTTTAATAAATTCGATTTGAAAATGAAAAATATTTTATAATTTTTCTTATTTAATTACACTTTTAGTAATTAGTTGCAACAATTCTTCAGACAATTAGTTGCGAAATAAATCATTGTAATTAGATTTTTTTTATCATGGAAGATAATTACAACAACTTAAATTATATTTTGATTAAAATATTGTACTGTTTACTCTAAGAAAATATATTTAAATAAAAAAATAAGAATGAACTTTATTTTTACATTGAAATAAATCAATAGTACAGAAAGGAAAAGTCGTTTAAAGAAACAAATAGTAAATAAATTATAGTAAACACAAAAACAATGTTTTTATACATTATATATAAATAAAATATTACAAAATGTACTGAAAGTAAAATGTTAAAGAAAATTTAAAAGTAAATATGTTTGAATTCTTGTATTTTCTAATAAAAACATATAAAATAAAACTTTTAGAAATTTCTTTATGAAATTTTTACTTTATGCAATTTAAAATCTAAGATGATTTTACAGAGTTATTGAAGACAGAAATTAATAATTGCAAAATTAAAGTCGATGATGAACAACATGAAAATAATAGGTTACTAAATGGAATAAACTATTTGAAAAAGGATTGGTTAAAGAGATTGAATTGAATTTTTTTAAGCTTTTCTTCATCTTACTATAAGGCTATAAAAATAGTCTCATTTGTATTCATTACGGTGTGCCAGATCTATAATTAGATTGACTGATTATCAGAACGTAGATTAAGAATGTGATATGATTAATTCTTCTCTTTATAGAAAACAAAATTAAGTTCTAATGAATCTAAATATCTCAAAATTTAGAAGAAAAATGTGTGAAGAGATTATGAGATTTGAAAAATAACAAATTAAGAAGTAAAAGTACTTTTATGTTTCTAATCAACATTTGTTTAATTAACCATACCATCAATTAATGTTAATTAGATAAATTATATTTTCAATTATTTGTTATTATCTTTATTAATATAATAAATATTATTATTAAATACAAAAATCTTAAAACCGAAAGAGCAAATTAAATTAAATTAGAAATATTCTTAGGAATATTTTAATTTAAATTTAACTCTAAATTGTTCTCTCTTTTGGTTTTCTCTAAAGGTGTTATTCGAATGGCCAGTAACAAGTTAGAATTTTTTTTATTAGAAATAATAAAATAAACTATTTCATTTAGAAAAAGTTTTCAGAAACATATTAGACTCACTCGTCAGATAAGATACGGCTATATTCTATAATAAAAACTATTTAATACGAAGCTAAAATAGCAATATTTGCCGGATATAATTATTTACTTCTATAACCATTTAAAAGGGGCTTAAAAATCCCTTTTAAGTGGTTATGAAAGTGAAACATAAACTAATAATTAAATTTAAATATTTAATCAATTTCAAGATTTTTGTTAAGAATCGTTAATTTAAACAAAGATAAGCAAGTATCAAAAAATTAGCAAAGTTAAGCAAAGAACGTTTTCCTAATTTTTATTTATTTTTCTTTTGTAATAAAAATTTTAGCATTAAAAATTTTATTCGAAATGCATTTGTAAAAAATTTGAAAGTCGCTCTAGAAAAAGTAGAAAATAAGGAGCAAATCCGCTCTAAGAATCTATTATCATTTGTTTCCGTAGCATTGTGTCTGTATTTTACAGAGGTTATATAGTTTAGTGATTTAAGTTGCATAATTTTAGTATAATCTTAAGAGATTATTGTAATTTACATTATAATAACGTTTGTTCACTTACTTTTTCTGTTTTATACAGTAATATTTTAATACAATTTACAGTATAATTAGATTTCATTATTGTTTACTTAATGGTAAATAAAACGCAGTTTATACATATAAGTCCTAATGGGGAGTTCTAATCAAACTTATTCGCTGCGTTGTTGCTTATAAATATACCTTTTAATGACTATATTAAATGTCTGTTCATGAAAAAATTAAAAATTTTTAATGTTTGATATTATGCCAAAACCATTGATTAATATAATAGTTAAATAGATTTTTGCAGTATTTTAGTGTCATTTGAGGAGAGGTTAGTATTACTCGGATGGCTGGAAACGAGTTAGAATTTGTTCCATAAGATATAATAGAATAATCTCCCGATATCCGAATCATTTTCAGGAACAGATATTAGATTTAGATAACGAGGTATGGCTATATTCTATAATAAATCTGAAACTAATAATTAAATTGAAGCTAAATTATCGCTACTGTAACAATAATGTCAATGCTATAATACTTGGTGATTTTATGTAAGTTCGTCTATATAATATAACTTAGGTGTAAATAATTTAATGAAATGAATTCATAAACGGATATATATCAATTAAAATTTTTAATTTTATAAACTCTATTCCACATAAAATTTTCTAATTTTAACTTGTTTATTATTGTATTTAATTAATATTGACAGATAACGGGGAGATTCTTATCAATTCGTCATTTTCATAAATTCATTGTGTTATCAGCAGTAAAAATTGTCAAATTTATAAAGAGTATATTTAGTATTAATTTACGTACTATAAATGAATTATCGATCATTCGTTTGAAAGTCAAAAATAATAATTTACAATAATGTATCTTTTATTTCTTTCTATCTCTTGAAATTACAAATTTTCTTAATTCTTTGTTTATTAACGGACTTATTATTATAAACTTGTAGTATCTTACGATAAATTTTATTTATTTACTGCAATTGCTACTTTTTGCAGCTTTCATTCACAGATGAAACTTTTTACATTTAATAAATAATTAAAATGACAATGATAACGACAATTACGTCGTTTTAAAATTTTCATTAAATAAATTTTAAGTTTGTTCTAATGTAAAAAATTTAGCATAATAAATTTCAATTAAAATAATTTCATTAAATTCGCCTGATAAAATGTAGTTATATTGATCAGTTATGTAATTAACTTCGAGGATACAGTAATATTTCTTAATAGATTTGCGGTGTAAAAGCCATTTTTTTAGTTTTTTTTTCGCTTCTAAAAGAAGATTGTCATTTTATTTTCTTTTCTGCTAGTGAAAGGTTTTGAAATGTCCAATGAAAAATTATAATAATCGTTTATGAAAATTTTTAAAAATGTAAGCACAATAATGACACAAAGATAGATGAGTCAGTTTATAGTTAAAAAAATAAATATTTATAGAATATTATTGTTGCAGTTTTATAATTTTAAATATTAAAATTTCTACTGAGCAAACATACAATTTTAGTTTGTTTCTCCTTTATCATCAATTTTAGTTTATTTACTTTATTATATATAAATTGAAAAGTTTAATTATTATGATACAAATATGTATTAGAAATAAATTATTTACATATTATTATTTATTAAATATGTTAACAAATTTTTTAAACTGTGAGGTTAATAGAAAAAACAAAAAAATAATAAATTTAAAAAATAAAGAGAAATTTTCATAAAGAAATTTCTACTGCATGTTTTTCATATTTAAATTAAAGATTTCAAAGATTTAATACTATATTTATAAAATATTAAATTATTTTATATCTAATTATCATTAAGTAATAATAAAAAGCAACAAATTTAAAGGAAATGATTCTCTTTCAATGTATAAGAACTTGCTTTTTGTCTTTTCTTTGTCATTTAAATAACCCTTTAAATTATTAATGTAATTAATTTATATTTAAATGTAATTATTTTAAACGACTAAAATATTTTTAGTGAAAAATAATTGAAACTGTTCTAATTTTGTCAATTCAATGTTAGCCTTCATCGTTTAATTAATTAAATTAATTTTAAAAAATGTTATAGGAAGCTTTAAAAACAAATGATAAACACATAAAGTATTATTATTATAAAATAAAAATAACTACGAATACTCATCAGAAAATAGTAACAAATTTATATGTAGAAAAAATTATGAATGAACAATCTTTTTTAAATGTAAATTTGTTATTGAATGCAAATTAATATTTATTCATCCATAATAAACAAAACAGATAAATAATGTTTTGATTTTTTTTGATTGATTAAATATTATGGAATTTAATTTCTTATCAAGGCGAATAATAAGTGTATAATTTTTAAAAAAGTCTTATCATATTGAATGCAACTAATTACTTTAACTATGTATTTTCATTTGATATATACGTCAGTATTTGCTTGTAATTCATGAAAGAGACTTTTGATTATGACATTATGGGGGGTGCTCAGATCGTCACTGTGGTTGGTGACTTTTTTTCATTTTATCCGACTTCGATATAATTGTTAATAATTGGAAACTGTATAATATTTTCAACGAAAATGAAGAATCTCAAGCTAATCCTACTACTATTATTAATCTCCAGAATTGAATCGAATCCAGGACCGTTGCAGAAAACACCAACGAAGAGAGGTAGACCACCAATAAATCGTTGGTTAAATTTACCTATGGTAGTCAAAATGGCGGCTCGTCTCTAATTCCAGCAAACAGAAGAAAGGAAACAGTGGGGACGCGCATTCTAACCTAACCTAACCTAACTTATTCTAATAATTTGGTTAGTAATAATTATGGTAATTTATTAGTCTGATATAATACTGAAATTAGAAGAACAGAGTTACCAAATCAGACAGGTGAGAAATCTAATTTAAACCCTTCGATAGAGCTAACAATTACGGAAACAACAGGCATTTCAACTACAGACCTACGGTTGAAAATTGTAGAACTTAATACTATCAGTAATGAAAGAATGAAGAAATAATTTTCATTTATCCGAGAGGAAATTAACGTTGTTCATAGTGAAATAATTAATTTTAAAAACAATTGCAATTTATTACCGAAAGAAATGAAAAGATTGAATTAGAACTAACCCAATTACGTAATGATAAAGAACTAATGTAATTTAAGATAAATACTTTGAATAATGCAATAAATAATAATAAATTAATTATATATGATTATGCAAATAAATTAACAGATGTAAATCATAAAGAACTATTGAATTTCTTGACGCATTCTCTAAAGATTACATGCAATGAAAATGAAGACATAAAATCTATCTATAGTATACCTAATTCTAAAATTAATACTAAATGTTTAACTCTGAAATCGGAAACAACTATTTTAACGTCATTTATTAGATTGAAAGAAAACAAATTAGTGGGAGAGTGGCAACATGTAAATATGGCAGCCGATTTAGTTAAAAACTCACGTAATAGAAGAAAATCACTATTACCACATTATATTGATTTAAAAAAACGAGGAGTTCAACTCAAATTACGAGATGATTATCTGCTAATAAATCGGCAAAAAATTACATACAGTTTTCTGCAAAATCAATTAGTATACGCTGATGATTTTTTAGAATATACCCTACAAGAAAATTTAATAAATCAGAGACCACATTAAAAAGGAAAGAAAATAATAAAACAAATAAGAATGAAAACCAGGGAAACGTACAACTAAAAATAACAAACTGGACTGTCAAGGATTAATAAGGAAAACTACTAATAACGACTTCTTATACTTATTAAGAAACACTGATATACTGGGAATTACAAAAACTCGGATGACCTCTCTAATCGAAGATTTAATTAAAAATAATGAGGAATACAAAATTATATCGACAATAGCACAAAAATCAGACGGTTCAGGTCGTCCATATGGAGGGATAAGTTTGATACTAAAAAGAAATATTGGAGAAATAAAATTTATTCAGAAAACCACTAATTATATAACAGTACTATTACAAATCACTAATCCAGATATAAAGTTTCTATAAAAAAAAAAATGATGATAATCATGCTGGTCTACGTACCACCGGAACAACTACAGACTCTAAACGATATTTTTAAAGATTTTGAAAAATATTTCCCCATCTGTTCTAATGATAGGAGATTTGAACACTCGAATTGTACAAAATATGAACTTGGGACTGAATATGCTAATTCGAAACACACGTGAGTCTAAGGATAAAAACATAACAAATTAGGAATCCAACTACTAGATTATACTTACCAACTACAGTTATATATATTGAATGGAAGAATAAAAAACGATTATCCGTCAGAAATAACTTGTATAACTAATTCTGGATGTTCAGTAATCGATTTAACAATATGCTCTGAATTATTGGCAGACAACATACAGTGTGCTCAGCAGAAAATAATACGAAAAACAAAACAAGCACCTGATCATTCGCTGAGAGATATTTATTCTTAACACAAACGTTTTCAATCCAATCAATGGATCATCATCAGGCGAAATTCGAACATTACAAAAATAGAACAACAAGTTCAAAATTAGCAGCATTTTTATTAATTTGTTGATATTTAGAAATGATATTGTGCTGTTAGTTACGTTTTGGTTAGCCGTTATATATTTTTGTATTTTGAACTTGTTGTTCTATTTTTGTAATGTTCGAATTTCGCCTGATGATGATCCATTGATTGGATTGAAAACGTTTGTGTTAAGAATAAATATCTCTCAGCGAATGATCAGGTGCTTGTTTTGTTTTTCGTATTATTTTCTGCTGAGCACACTGTATGTTGTTTATATTAATATGGCGACACCGGCTGTATTGTATAAGAAGTATAGAAAAATTGCGTTAAGTCTAGTCAAGGCTAACTGTAAATTGGAGTTTTTGAGAGAATGTATGAAAAACGGAGTTTTTCCGATGTCCATCTACAGGCTACAAATTCCTAAAGAGTGCCTTTCGTTAAAACGGGGATTTTGCCTAGCATGCCTTAAGAAATCTATTAGGATTGCAAAAAATAAGAAGTTTGGAATTCTGCGAAGCCTAATTGAATTAGAAGATAAAGTTTATGGGGAAGATCCGGATAAGCTCATGGAAATGAAGTTAGGAGTTATTGGTCTTACTGAGGGCGTTTATAACAGCACGAAAAAACGTTATATTAAGAAGATGAGATGGATCATTTATAAACAGGTACCCAAAGGTACTATAAAAGGTGTTAAGAATTACGAAGTATGGGACCAGATTGAAGTACCTAATAGGGTAAAGGAGATCCTGAATAAGGGCCCGAACTTCGTCCCCGAAGATTCTGTGATTTGGGAAACAACACTCCAGGAGATTGAAAGAGGAATCGTGGGGTTAGATCCGGTTGACAAAGACTATATACGTTGGAAAGCTGTGTTAATGAATCAAAAAACTAGGAAAGGAAGAGGTTATAACAAAGACATCGCTTATGCTAAGGAATGGCTGGAAGAGAACAACTTAATCGCAACAAGAGCGGATAAAAGCAAGCAGATTGTTGTGATGAAAAAACCTACATACGACGAAGCGTTGAAGGAGTATATCAGAAATACGGATTGTATTCAGATAAATAGTAACATAGTTGAAGCAATTGATAGAAGGGTTAGAAAACTGGGAGGATCAAAACTGGCGAAGATCTTACCTTTTTTAGTTAAATGTCATAACCCTAGACCAGGGACCCCTAGATTATTTGCCTTTGCTAAGACTCATAAGAAGGGCAAAAATATCAGACCTATTGTGGAAAAACGAAAAGCGCCTACGTTCCTCCTTGAAAAAAGGTTGCATGAGTATATCTCCTCCAAGATGGAAAGTAATGAATTGGTGGCTAAGGATCCGGTAACGGTGGTCAAAGAACTACAAGAGGTTTACTTAGTTGATGACGAAGTTGGGACTGTACTGGATTACGAAAATTTGTTCCCTTCTATCAGGATTGAATCTTGCGTAGAAGCACTTTTGGATTTTCTGACCAGAGTAAACCCTGCTTTAGCACATCATAGGAATGCGTTGGTAGAGATGGTTAATCTTGTTTGCTGCGAGTCTTTCTTTGCGTTTGAAGGACAAACGTATAAACAATGCCGAGGGGTCCCTATGGGAAGCCCAATTTCTGGGCTATTGTGTGAGCTTGTTGTCAGTAGGCTTGAGGTTAAAGTTTTGCGTAGTTTCAAGAACAGCATCGTATACTACAAAAGGTATGTCGATGATATATTCATAATTTGGAAAAGCAATCGATTAATTGCTAGATTTATTGACAAGATCAATGATAATGAAGATGGCCTAAGCTTAAAACTAGAGCAAAAAAGCTCTGTTATGATACATTTTTTGGACATTAAGGTTATTTTTAGAGAGGGACGTATATCTACCGGGGTATTTATTAAACCAACTCATAGCCCGCTTTATATTCCAGCTGGCTCTAACGATCCCTATAAGTATAAACTAGCAGCGTTTAGAGCGTTAATTAGGAGGGCTTTTTTATACTGCGAAAATGTTATAGACAGGGATGCGGAAATAGAAAGAATCACGCAGGTAGCAGAAGCATTGGGCTACAAGAGGAATGTTTTAAAGGGGATTATCAATAAATTAGAAGTCGGTACCGATGCAGCACCTGGTCGCGGGCGTGGTCCATCTTCATACACGAAATTTACGTACAACAAGCGCTTAGGAAGCATTATGAAAGAAATCGCACACATAAAGGATACAAAGATTATCTTAAAAAGAGCTCCGAATCTGTACAGTATTCTTAGAAATGATAAAGGGTTAATTAAGAAAGAGGATAGGTCCGGCGTTTATAGAATTCCATACGAGAATCAGATGTTAGGAATAAGTAAAGATTATGTCGGGGTTACCACCAGAAATCTAGGAGTTAGGATAAAAGAGCACAGATATGATGTTAGAAAAGGTTCTAATGCCACAGTATTGTCACAAATGGCACAAGCGGAAGGCTCAGTAGTAAGATGGAATGAAGCAGATATACTGAAACAAATCCACTCCCCGACCTTGGCAAGAACGGCCGAGAAATTAGAAATCTATAAAAGCAAGCTTAAAGGGAATTGCATCAACGCAAGAGATGCCGAGGGGCTTCCTTCCGCATGGAAGTATGCAGTTATAAACTTCTAATAAGAGCAGTAGCTTTATTAATATGTACAGTTTAATGAAAAACTCTGTACAGCTTATTAAGCAGTGGTATTATTTAGTGTTATTTATCTGTTTTTTAAGGCAGAGGTATTAATATTTTGTATACACTTTTTGTTTGTTATATATTAATATTTTATTTTTAATTTTAGCAGCATTTTTATTAATTTGTTGATATTTAGAAATGATATTGTGCTGTTAGTTACGTTTTGGTTAGCCGTTATATATTTTTGTATTTTTGAACTTGTTGTTCTATTTTTGTAATGTTCGAATTTCGCCTGATGATGATCCATTGATTGGATTGAAAACGTTTGTGTTAAGAATAAATATCTCTCAGCGAATGATCAGGTGCTTGTTTTGTTTTTCGTATTATTGGCAGATCTATGTACGGATATACAAGTTTTAAACTGACTTATCAGATCATTTTCCTGTAAAAACTTCTATCGAAGTGCCATGTGTTTGTTTTTGAATTTGAATCGTTGATTTGAGTACACATAATTTGATGTATAAATCTTATATTGTCATCGTTGGTATTTATTAATCTGTAGTAGAATTTGATCAGTCTCTTCAGAAAAAAGGGAATAGTTTATATCTGTTCGTTTCTGCTCTTATGGCGTATCTTGGGACTGTTCTTTTGACTTTAAATAGTTTTCGTAGGTACATTCAAGCTTACAAGAATAAACCCGTATCTTACCAAGTAACTTATAACTATCAACAATATCAATTACAAAAACATACTAAATAGTGGACTAGAAGATGGAATCGACAAATATTTACAATTGGAAAACTGAGTAAAACAATTTATAAAAGTACGTAAAATAAGCAATACAATATCTTATATATTTAAAAAGCCTTGGTTCGACTTCGACTGTTATATTTTAAAAATTAAGAAGAACAAAGCCATATCACTATTGAGAGAATTCCATACAAAAGATTTATTTAATCACTACAAAAAAATTTAGTTTTTTTTGTAGTGATGATCTACATACTTTAATTTACTAAAATCCAAAAAGATAAAATATTTAAAAAAATTACAACAGCAGCTGATTATGAATAAAAATAACGAATTTTTTTGAACAACAATTCAAAAATTACGGAAAAAAGATTTTGAACGACAATCATATATTGATTTCTCAACTTGGTCTCTTTACTTCAAGAGATTTCCCAATATTGAAAAAATACCTTCCATGAAATCAACAAATCTGTGTAATGAAATATTAGATACACTGTTTACTTATGAAGAATTAGAAGAATCAATTCGTAAACTGAAATTAAAATTGGCTCCAGTCATTGACTTAATTACTGCTAAACTCATAAAATTACTGCCACCGTCAGCTAAACAAATAATAGCGAAGTTGAGGCCGAAGTTTTAAACGCGAAAACGTGTACGTCGGACGTTCAGCGCCGCTTTTCTGTAAGCCTACAAGTTTGACAATGGCGTTTGGAAAGTCAGTAGAATCATGCTCCACATTCCAAACGCCATTGTCAAACTTATAGGCTACAGAAAAGCGGCGCTGAACGTCCGACGTACACGTTTTCGCGTTTAAAACTTCGGCCTCAATCTCGCTATTACTTGATTCATTTAATTATTTTTATAATTCGCTAAATTTTCTAGAATCTTGGAACTAAGCTAAAATACTTATGATTTACAATAAAGAAAACCGGAATGAAACTGAGAATTATCGCACAGTAGCTCTTCTACCGATTATAAGAAAATGTTTTACATCAATTCTAGCAGCACGTTTTCAACGTTGGATAAAAGAACAAAACCTGACTTCGAAATTCCAATTTGCCTTTATTAAATCCAAGGGAACCGAATCTGCTATATTCTTTTTAAATTCAATAATTCAGATTTACTTACAAAAAAACGCAGGAAAATATATTCAGCCTTTATTGACATTTCAAAAGCTTTTGACTCCCTTCATGTTCCTGCTTTAGTTAATAAACTAAAACTGTTCGGTGCTGGAAATAAATTTTCCGATTCTATTATGCAATTGTTCTCCTATTACAAAATTAATATTATTCATGGCAATCAAACTTATCAAGAAATAACTATAAACCGTGGAATACTCCAGGGCGAGCAACTATCACCATATCTCTAACTTTTATATTAATGAAATAGATAATCTATTTTTAAATGAGACGGAAGGAATTTATCTCAATGGTCGAACTTTCCATTATATACTTTATGCAGACGACCTAGTACTAATTGCTTCAACTCGTGCAACATTACAACGTAAGATCGACAAGGTAAATAAATATCTAAACTCTATATTTATCGATTAATGTATCCAAATCAAAAATAATTATTTTTAGAAATAATATTAAAATAGCAAATCAAGAAAAATCTTTTTACTTAAATGGGCAACCTCTTGAATTGGTCAGTAACATAAAATATCTAGGTATTACCTTTAATTGGAATGGAAATTTTCAGTTACATTTGAAAACCCTTACTACAGAAATTAATCTACTTATCAACAATGTCATAAAAAATATCAAATCATTGAAATAATCCACAAGAACCAAGACTTAAACTACAGAGCTAGGATAGGTAACCTAACAATAAGCAATATGTTTAAAATAAATAATTTTTTTATTCAAATCACAAATGAGCTAAAAAGATATTGAATTAATTGAAAATTATTGCTGATTCATTACTTTGTTAGCTAGATTTACTATGTAAACATATGTAAACAATATGTAGGGATAATAATGTATTTATATGTTCATATTTGTTATCAAAAAATTGTATAATTTTACTGTTGTGTTTATAGATTTGGCTAACAGAATAATGTATAAACCATATTTGTAAACTTAAAGCTATTTATAATACTAACCTCCTGTAACAAGGTTTTTCCTTACTACAAATAAAGATTGATTGATTGATTGACTGATTATGACATTATTAAGAAAATAAAAAAAATAAAAAAATTGAAAAGTAATAACGATTGAAAGGCTTTTTATCTGCTTTCAGACATTATTTTTAGCCTTTTATACCGAAGAAATAAGTTTATCTATACACTAAAAGCTGAAAATTATATATAAATTCGATGTAATAATTAAAAAATATATTTATTATAGATTTTATTATAATTATTAAATGATTATATTATTATAAGTATTAAATAGTATTATCTTGAGTTGTAAAACTTAAATAATAATTAAATAATTTAAAGTTACCTATGATTAAAAATTTATACTGTATTTTCATGTATATTTAGTTGTTTTAATTTAAAATTTATTGTTTACAATCATTATGTATAAAAATACTTTTTATTTATTTTGAAGTTACAATGTATATGTGTATAAATAATTTTTTTATTTTATTACTTTTATTTACATAAATATTATATACTTATTGTAATAAAGGAAAGTCTTGTTACAGAGAGATTTATCTGCTTTCATAACTTAGTATAAATGAAATTACAAGGTTCTACATTCTAATATCATATGTTTGATTTTACATACAAGCAGATTGTTTTTAAGTTTACGTATTCTTAAAGTTCTTATATTTTACTCAGTATATTTATTGTATTCAACCAGTAATGTTAATTAACCCACGTAATTAATTTTGTGAAATATTTACCTCTAAGCTTTTCAACACCAGGGTCTTGACAATCAACTGTTGCAACACAGATTCTTACTTGGCCACGGAAATGATATCTAAGCATCATATTTAAAAATTTATCTTTAAAATTAATATAGTAAAACCTCGGTTTTCGAACTTAATTCGTTCCTAAATGTTGTTCGAAAACCGATTTGTTCTTAAACAGGAACAAATTTTCCCATAAGATACAATATAAAATGGATTAATCCGTTTCCGACCCCCAAATATGTCTTTTTTTTTAAACTTTTCTTAGCTGCACTATATGTCAATCAGTCAGTCAGTCAGTCAGTCAGTCAAATAATCTTTATTCTCTGGCACCGCTGAGCACAGCCAGGCAGAAATACAAAAAGTACATAGTAGATACATGCTGTTAGTCATACAAGGGATACAATAAAATGGCAGAGAAAAGGGAAATAAAATAAAATAAAATAAATAAATAAAATAAATAACATAAATGAATTAAAATGAAAAAAATTAAAGTTAAATAAATGATTAAAAAAATAAAAGTGCACTATAACTAAAATAAAATTACTGTACATCAAAGTCTAAATGCTATGATAGCAGAGCAAGGCATGTAAAAACATTGGCATCAAGACTAGAGTGAATCAGATCACAAGAGAGCAGGTCAACGGATCCCACATCTAATGGAGTAGAGTGCAACAAATTTCTTTAACAAGTTAAAGTTGCTGTTGTTTTGTAGAAAAAAATCAGGTTTTACTGGCCAGTCTATATTGCTTATTTTGGCATGCTGCATGCACTGATGCCTAATGTCATCCAGCATAGGACAGTTGTATAGATAGTGCATGACACCGTCCCGCACCCCACAGAGCTGACAGCAGTCAGAATTAGAATGGTGAAACCTTTTCAGGTAAGCACGAAAGCGCCCGTGTTCAGTCAAAAATTGGACTAAATCATGTGTGGGTTGAATCCATTTGCTGTGAGTACGTTCCTTGACCTTTGGGATAAAACGTCTTGTTATGCGTTGTTCTGGGATCTTGTCCCAATCCAGTTGCCAGGTCTCCAAGGCCTGCACTATATGTATAAAAATGCCTACAAATGCAATATAATATTATCTATGTCTATATTTATTCTACATATAGATTAAAAGCAAAATGTTCAGTCACCGCCAACCGAAACCATTATATTACAAAAAAGTGCCATAAATAGAGACTCAACTCTGACTGCCTGCATGAAATACTGTATAACCAAATCAATTAAGAGAGATAAGTACTTTATCTACACTTTCCAATTTTGTTCGCAAACCGGGTTGTTGAAAACCCGAGGTTGACTGTGTAATTTTTATTTAGCCTAATTTTTGCTAGAAATTTTAAATGTATAGTTTAAGTTCGTATACGATGAGAAAGGAGGATATGTTTATATAACAGGGTAGTAAGCTGATCTTTTGAAGTGCGTTTATGTCTTCAATCATTAGATTTGTTAAGTACTTTCCTCTTTGAAAATGTTTTAAGTTCCAGCCCGAATCGTCTAGAAACATTAAAAAAAATTACTGACATTCTATATTCGAAAATTTATTGTACCAATTGCTACTTTTATTTTTATTCTTATTGTATAAATACATTAATTGATAAAACACATATATAATCAATTTATTTTATTTTCTTTAATTCTTTTCAAAAAGCCTAAGTCGTTTCATTACAATAAACGACAAATATACTATTTGTGTTTCATAAGTTAGGGAGTATTCAGATGTAGCTTAAGCTAATTAAAATATTTTTCTATTGAAAAGAAAATCCAGCAACGAGTTGCTTAACTTTTCCGGCAAAATTTAGTGCCGCCATCTGTTATCATATTTTATTTAAAAAACTTTTTATATTTTTAACTATTATAAAATAGCAAAAAGCTTAATTTTGAGAGTAGGGATGGGTTTTATAAAAAATTGTATATTCTAATAATGAGTAAAATCGTCATTAACTCTGATCCTAGTAGAGATACACACGACCCCATTTATCCCCTCGACGTATAAACCACCGAAATTGAATAGCATCGATCCCTCTAATAAACAAACCTTCTTGCAAAATTTCAAAAATTTTCGACAAAAAACACAGGTGTTATTAAACTTTAAAGTGGGTGAACAAAACTGTGCTCTTCCACACACACTAACATCTATCCATACAGGAAAAAAACTCGATTTTTTTTTGCATTTCTCAACGTTTCAAGGTATCCTGAGTCTAAAAATGTAAAAATCTTGGAGGAGGGTAATTTTTTGACCGATTGCCATGCTTTTCCTCTGTTATATATAACAGCCTGGAAAGTAATAATTGGACTGTTCAATTTTGTGAATTCAATCTAGCCTCCATGTAGGAAATGCATAAAACGATATACATAAACACATTGCTTCAAAAATTTTAAAATGTTATGAAATTACTAATTTTTAATTTATCAAATATCATTTTTATATTATTAATTTTAATATGTATTTTATTTTTTATTGTATTTGAAATGATTTATATACGACAACGAGGGAGCAACGTATATACATAAGTATTTAATTTCAGTTACTATTTTCAGTCTATAATTCTCAACATATACTTTCTTCTTATGAATCTGTCTTTCTTCCACTTTTAAAAATCGTAATTTTAGACTAGCATGGGTTTAATTTCAAATCATTTATTATCAAATACTCGTAATTACTTAAAGAATTGATTTTTTTCTGGAGAGAAATTGAGAAAGCTAATAAGACTATGTCATCTGCGAACTGAATGTAGTGTATTGTTCTTTTTCCACCAATTGTAATACCATCTTGTTCTGAGTTAAAAATTGTGTCTATGCCATTTAAATAGAAGCTGAGTGAATAGATGTGATAAAAGAGGGTCTCTTTGTAGTAAACCACCTTCAGTGGCAAATGGATCATAATTAATGTTATCCATCAATATCCATCATATGTTTCCAAATAACTTTTCCATTAATTTTATAAATTTAGTATCAGCTTAATATTGTTTCAATTTACTAATCAATATTCTTTTATTTAATGAATCGAAAGCATTGTTAACGTCTTCGAATAAAACATATCCAGTGCGTCCGCAGAGAGTAAACGGAGCACTTTCCCTCCCCTGGAATCGAGTAAAACATTCCACAAATTTAATCGTAAAAGTGATTGAGATAAAATACAGTACAGTACATACATGTAAGGAGCATCTTGAGGGTATAACCTTACAGTATTGCATCAAAGAGTCCCGTGTTAAAAATGTATTTTATAATCTACTTGTGAAAAATAAATCAAAAATTCAATAATTAAATAAAAATTCATTGATTTAATTATTTGTCTTGGAAAATTTTCTGCGGACGCCCATGCGGACGTTATTATTTTCTCGGCTGTTATATATAACAGAGGAAAGTATTGCGATTGGTCAAAATGGTCCTCCCAGATTTTTACATTTTTGGACTCGGGACTTTGAAACGTCGAGAAATGGAAAAAATTCGGGGATTTTTTCTGTATGTATGAATGTTAGTGCGTATATTTGTAGATGTGTGGGTGGGTTTGTATGGGTGTGTGTGGATTTAAGTGAGGGCACGATTTTGTTCATCCACTTAGAAGTTTAATAATTCCTTTGTCTTTTGTCAAAATTTTTTTGAAAGTTTTCAGAAAGGTTTATGTATTAGAGATTGATGCTGTTAAATTTTGGTGATTAAAGGTCAAGGGTGGGGAGATAAAGGGGGGTCGTGGGTCAGACTTCACTAGGATCAGACGTAATGGCGATTTTACTCGTTATTACCATTTACAATTTTTTTAAAAATAAAACTTCATTCCTACTCTCAAAATTAAGCTTTTTGCTATTTTATAATAATTTAAATAAAAGGTTTCTAAAATAAAATATGACGACAGATGGCGCAAAAAAATATGACCGGGAAAGTTAAGCAACTTGGTGGTAGATTTTGTTTCTTTCTCGATAGTTTCATTTGAATTATTGTCATGAATTGAAATAAAGCATCCTCTGTTCCTAATTCTTTTTAAATAAATATATATTGATCTATTGCCTTTCAGTTATGCTTGTTAATTCATTATAAAAATCCGAGCGTTAGCATTATGTTCAATACATTCTTAGATACTGACAGGAACTTAATAGGTCTATAATTTAATGGATCATTTATAGGTTCGTTTTTATGGATCATTCTTAACTGTACATTATTCTATTCCTCTTGTATCGCCATTGATTTTAGAATGACATTATAGATCTTCAACAGAAAAGATAACATATTATCACTCATATTCTTGAATAACATTAAAGAATAACCATTATTTTGAGGTAAACTGTTAGAAACCCATTCTACCGATATTTTTAATTTAAGAGATAAATCATCTAAATTAAATTCTTTTGTATTTACTATTTAATTCTGAAATTCAATTAACGTTAAATTTTCTTGTCTTTCTATATTATTTATTCTTAATAAATGATCTAAAATACACAATCCATTGATTATGTGAAATCTTTAAATTTGAATATAAATTTCCATTTCTAACTAAACATAATTTTCCAAAAGTTTCCACTTGTTTCTTAGTTAATATTCTATTTACTGCGTTGAGAAATTTTTCTTCTCTGCTTTTACACAATTATAATAGATTCTTCTAATATCTCTATAGTTTTTAAATGATTCTCCAGAATTAAATTTTTAGATTTCTTATACATTTTAATTTTACATATTCGGTATCAAATAAAAAAAATTGATTTTTATAGTTTAAAAATGAGAATATTTAAACTCTTCTATTAAATCTAAAAATTATAGTATTGATTATAGTGCAAATCAAACTTTGCAAACTTTACCTTTAGTTTCTCATATCAAATCTTTATTAGATCTTTCATTTAAAATATTCATATTATGTCCATAATAAATTGATCCTAATTTATTTTCAATGCAAACATTAAAATCTCTCATTATTATCAAATGCTGTCAAAATCTGTCGGCCTTTAATTTTTTTCTTTATTTCACTTAATTTATTTATTTCAACTTAAGGAGAAAAGTGTACAAGATAGAATAATTATTTTTTCTAAATGAAGCTAGTTATAATTTTTTATTTAATTCTAATAATTCTAAAATATAATTTACATTTTTTCAATCAGTATTGAGTTTCCCAACTCTTTTTTAATTAATAAAATTTAACCACTAATTGATATTTTGTCTGTTCACGAGTAGCCAATTCAATATTTAGGGGCTTATTTATTAAATTGGGCCTAGTATATCTTTCTTTCTTTTCTAATTAAGTTTAAACCAGACCAACGATATCACACACGTATCAATAAATTTGTTAAATTCATAACTATGAATTTTTTATACAATTCCTTGCTAATTCCATGATATATTTATATAAGAATTGCTCTCCTTTTCATTTGCTGGTCTTAAATCAAAATTTAGTTCAACACTATTTTATACTTCTAAAAAGATTTGGCAACAACCAATTAATTTAACATAAAGCTATGTTATTTTAGTATTATTGTAGATTATATTATCATTTCTAAGTTTTTCCTGTTTCCCTTACCTCTTCAATTTTTGAAATACATTCATTAAGTTTTTCTTTCTTTCTCTTGAATCTTCAATTAGGTCATTTAATAACTGTATTCTTTAAACGTCTGAGTGAATTTCCTATTAGTAAATTTACTTTTAATGAACTCATATGTAATATTAAATTTCCTTTTTGAATCTGGAAAAATTATTTTCAATACTGTAGGATCTTCTTCTTTAATTAGGTAAGCATCTAAAAATTTCTTTTCCTAAGAAATGAGTTATATTTAGATGTTGTGTAATAAACTATTTTTTTTCTACTAAATCCAACTACTAATAACTACTAATATTACTAATTAACTATTAATGTAACTACTAATTAATTTATATTTGATGCACTTATTTCCGCATTATCTGAAATTGCGATTGTTCCTGTCTTAAACGTATTTACATAAATTCATTTTTCACTTTGTCTATTCTGTTTTTTACTTTTTATACTATTTTAAAAGGTCCTTTAGATTATTTTGAATTTCAACAATTTATATTTTTAAAGCGTTAAACTGATTTAAAACAGTGAATTACTTGCCTGAATCACCCGAATAATTCGTTTTAGGAGTTCTTTTGATGATATCTTACCTTCATAATTTATTTCTATCTACATTAATTTCTACATCATTTGTCGTATGATGTATTTCATCTGTAGATAAATTTTCAACTTCTTTAATATTTATATAATCTGAATCAAAGATTCATTTCTGATATTTTCCTGAAGTTTTGTCGATTTTTTACCTTTTGGTCTTCCTCTTTTTAGCAGGCGAATGTGACAGTAGGCCAGTGTTTATTCTATGGCCGAAAGCACATGCAACAAAAATATTATTACTTTATTATACCGAAATAATGAAAACATTATTATCGAATTTGTTCGAGCTTACAAAAGTTTCGAGCCAACACCTTCCTGCCTCAACCAATAATAACTTGATAATAATAATAATACGTTATTTGGATTAGTTTAATAAACAGGATATTTCCGTCTTTCCGTTCATGAATTATTGCTTATTTCTTTAATTAAATTCAGTTTCGTAACTTCAGGGAATTCCGATTATTCAGGGTAATGTAAACTGAGTTCACGTCGGAAGATCGAACAATACGTAGAAATGTTCGGTACAAAGTGATCGACAAACTGTAAGAATGTGTTTATATATATCAAAATTTTAAGATGATTACAATTAAAATTCTTATTTTCGTGAGAAGTCGTCAGATTAAAGCCTTTTAAAACTTATATAATCCTTTTTAAGTACCGCACATCTCGTCCAAGATTTGTGAAACGAATTGTCTATTGTATATTCTCTTGTGCTTGTTGACAAAGTATAGTACTCTTTCCAATTCACCTTGGATAATAGGAAACTAGTTAAGCGAGTCTCGATTAATCTACACACTATTTTATTTAACTTTATTTAAATTACTAATTAAAAATTTGAAAGATTAAGAAAGTGAATTATTTTTATTTTTAACTAATTGTACAGTAGTTAATTAAAAATAAAAATAATTTACTTTCACGTGGTTAAATAGATTACAAATCAAGATTTTAAAGAAATTGTTAAAAAATTATTATTAATATTTATGAAAAATATAGTTAATATTATGATTGAATAAGCAGATTTAATATATAGGAAAGCCTTATTTAGATTATACTTTTTGATAGAAGTGAGAATGTTATAAACATTTAAATAATGAATTAAAAGTATGTAATCTCATAAGATTACAAAATAGAAAAATTGATGATGAATTTGACAATGAGGATTTTAGAATCAATTTTAATTGAAAAGTTATTAAAGGAATTTACATAATAAGCAGTCTTGAAGATGTGGCGGAATCATTAAGTAAATATTGTTTAGAAATGTTATTAGATAATACGAGAGGATACCAAAAGTGGAATTTCGAGTATCGAGAAGCTTTTCATTTCATAGAACACATTATTTATCTATTCTAATAGAGATAGATTAAAACTTTAAATTTTCAAACTGACGATAATTATAGTCATTATTAACAAAAATTCTATAAAGATTAACACACTAGAAATATATGCATTGTGAGTTATTCTAAGTTTAACTTAAACCTATAATGAAAATTTTAGAATTTTATATATAGGATGTATGTGAACTTCTGTAATAAACTATTAGGGGCAATAGTAGGGGTCAATACAAGCAACTTTGGTCCTAGGAATCGGATTCCTTTAGGAGATACAAGGGCTATTACCCCTGTTCACTATTCTGTAATGTACAGTACGTGTATCTTGCTGTTGGAATCATCTTGAGCAAAGTGGTAGATTTCAATATTTGCATTTATTAGCAGATAATTGATATCGCATATTATTTAATGAGATGGTGTACACACATGGTGGTTATGCATTATACTAAAGCGGAATACGTCGATATACTTTTAATTTATGGTGAAGCTGACAGCAATGATAAGACCAGTAGAGCACCCAGAGTAACGCTAAAGAGTCTTGGCATCCTCCAAAAAAAAAAAAAAAAAAAAAAAATCTACAAGAATAAAAATGACCTTTTAGAATTTAAACTGAAGAACAGTCCTCATTTATCCACTTTCACTGTTACTCTTGACGACCGAACTTTATAGCCTACTTTGGTTGCAATTTAAAAAAAAAAAAAATTCCAAAAATCTTTTTCTAATTAAAATTTATTTTTTTATTTAAATTGTGTCGTTTCTGCTATTTCTATACTAATGAGTTAGCGGTAACAAAAATGGGAATTTTATTGAATTTGCATTAAATATTATTTATCTGTTCAATTCTATATTAAAGTGTCACCTACGTCGTCCAGTTCCGTTGCAAAAAGTATTCGGACTCGTTTCTCAACGGTTGCGTGAAACAGGCAGATCCGAGACTGTTGTACCAAGGAGAATTAGAACGTCAGACTTTGAAGAACAGGTTTTGGCGCATACTGAGGTCAATCTATCAACAAAGACACTGGCACTTGTAAACGCTCTGGTGACGAAGCATATAAATATCTGACGGGTTCTGCATGGCACTGCATTCATATTATCTAAAGCAGTAAATGAATTGGTCCAGCAGACTATACTCCACGTATCTTTTATTTTTCTATGGTTCTTATAACAGTGCATTGAAGAACCCAGATTTTTAGAGCTGGTGCTCTTTTCAGACGAGGAATCATTTATCAGAGAAAGCCTATTCAAATCAGGAAATGGCCATATTTGAGATGAAAACTCCCGTGGTAGTTGTTGCAGAGCATTCCAATGCAGATTTACCGTCAACGTGTGGACAGGATTCTTAGGGAAGCAACTCGTGAGACCATACCATCCCGTCTCAACGGCACATCGTACTTGACGTTTCTGCATGAAGCACTGCCCAAACTGCTGTAAGAATCCCTTTAAACATCCAACGTCGCATGAGGTTCCATCGTAGTGGGCACCAGCCTACTTCAATCCTGTTGTTTGAAATTATCCAAACCACACGTTCGGAGACAGATTGGCAGAGCCCCCTCTATCGTGGCCTCTACGTTTCCCCGATCTAACACCTTTTCGTGGGGTATATGAAAAGTCTTGTCTACAAGACGGTAATCGACTTTGCTGAAAAACTAACATCGCGAATTGTTACGCCAGGAATAGAAATCCAGGACGCCCAGACTTATTCCATGCCTGTACCACACAACATGGACAAAGAATGCATTGCATGCGACAAAGTTGATGGCCGTCATTTTGACCTGTAAGCGGTGGTTTCACAGTAACAGAGAAAACAAAACAAGAACAAACTTTTAGAATTTAAACTGAAGAGCAAGTCATTGGAAGATGACTTGCACTTCCACTGTTTCGGAATAAAACTCTTGACGACCGACCTTTCTTTGTAGCCTACTTTGGTGACAATTTTTATTTTAATTTTTAAAATCACTTTAAAAGCAATGAAAAAATATCCGGTTAAAACAAATTTTACCCATCCTTCGTTTTCATTTTCAATAAGTGCACCACGGGAAGTCTGCTGGTATTGAACCGATGCACTTACTTTTTCTTGTTTGTTTTTATTTTCTGTATTTATTAGCACACAAATGGCACAAAATATACAAATTTACATAAAAGTAGGCAACTGTACAAACAAATTATTTCTTTTTACAACGTAAAAACATTGTTAAAGAACCAACAATAAATTTGTGACTTGTAAAATTATTTGTAACATTGATGTTTCTTCTGCTTATATCAAAAGCTGTATCTGTTAAGCGTACATTTAAAACACGAAAAATTCATGTTTTGAAACATTTTTATGCGTTTGATATTAGTTTGACGTGAACAATTTTTGGAATTTGGCTTTCCCACACAACACAAGTGTTTTACAAGGCACCAGCACCAAATACTTTTCCCTAAATCTCCTAAAGGTGTTTGCAGCAGCCTAATATCATAAGATCAAAGTTACTTGTATTGATCCTTAGTATAAACCATATTAGTTTGTTACAGGAGTTCAGATACGTCCTGTATATACATATACAGGATGTATCTGAAACTCCTTAATATATATATATATATGTATACATATTTTAAGGAGTGATTTTAAATTTACAACATAACTTAATTAAAATTAATAAATTTGTCTTATTTAAATTAAATAAATTTAAAAATTAATCATTGTAAAAATGAATACAGAATACGATATTACAGACTTACACTAATATATTTTAATATTAAATTTATTTATTTGGTGAACACTATTAAAATTTAATATTAAAAAGTATTCATTTTTCACATTTGAAATTTAAGCCAAAGTTATGATTATTAAGCAAATTGTTATTGATTTATTATTTAAATAGACCAGAATAGAACAAGAATATCGTATTCATTACCGAACAAACTACTGAATTAAAAAGCCGTTTATAAAATTAAATAAGAATTAAGTTAGATTGTTATAATTATTAAAAGTGTGGTTTTATGTAAATGAAGATTAAATCAATCGTGGAAAATTGTATAACTTATTCACACCAATTCGTTACATTTCTAGGAATTTCGAAAGACTGTTCACCCTGTTCTTCACTGTAGGCTCACAAGTTTTCGGGGAAATAGTCAATATGGGAGTGTAAGAAATGAGTTTTTAAGCTCATCTTGCATCCTTGAGTTTCATACGCTGCCAGCATGAGTTGTACAATGGTTTTGTAGTCAGGGTCTTTAGTATTCCCCAAAAACTTATGCACTACATTCTTGAAAGAGTCCCATGCTTTTTTTCCTTTTCTCACATTGTTTCCAAAAAGAGGGGATCAGATAAACATTTTCTTATGTCGGGGCCAGTGAAAACTCTCTCTTTTAACTTGGCTTCAGACAGTATCGGGAACTTGCAACACAAATATCTGAAACAATCCCCATCTCTTGGCAGTGATTTGACAACTGCTTTATGAGCTCCAATTTAATATGAAGAGGTGGTAATAACACTTTTTCTGGGGGAACCAATGTCGTATTGATGACGTTTTTCTCGCCGGGGGTTAAACTGTCTCGTGGTGGACAGTCAGTTTTTGTCCAGTGCAGCTGTCTCGCTCTACTATCCCATAAACAAAGAAAGCAAAGATATTTTGTATAACCTCCCTGCTGACCCAACAACATGGTCAGTATTTTGAAATCTCCACAAACCATCCGTTGATGCTCTTGATATTTGATTTTCTCAAGAATAGTAGTCAAGTCAGTATAGTTTTCTCCCATATGAACCGAGTGTTGTCATAGGAAGAGATGCAAATACATTTCCATTATGCAGCAAGACTGCTTTGAGGCTAGTTTTAGACGAATCAATGAATATGCGCCATTCTGATGAATCACATTCTATTTCAACGCGTTTCGTGAGCCCATGAACATCATTACAATAAATCAGATTTCCCTCTTTGGAGAAAAACTGAGTAAATTCTCTCTCTCGATGGCTGTACCACGAAAATGAGGTTTCAGATGATATCAGGTTTTTGTTTTTTAGCTTTGATCCTAGCAATTCGGCTGCATCTTTTGAAAGACCTAAGTCTCTTACTAGGTCGTTGAGCTCACTCTGAGAAAAAAAGTTGAGGTCCTTCGTCAACAGAAAAATCTGATCTAGATTCGTCCTGGGAAGCTAATGTGTCTGAGTCCTTTGACTCACTCAGGATGTCATCCAAATTAGAAGATGGCTGTGGAACTGGTATTTCAGAACCATGTGACGCTGGACCATGAGCTGACTCAATGTTAGGGTAAAATATTTTCTTTTTATTTTTTGTATTAAATCCTTTAACATCTACCGAACAGAAGTAGCAGTCAGTTGTGTGAATTTTTTGTTCACCCATATCATAGGAATGCCAAAACGAAATGATTTTTTCTTACCCTTAAACCAGAAACGAAGATCTTCCTCGCATCTTCTGCACACCTTATGCGAGCCCATGCTTTGTCTTGATCTCTCCCAGTTTCAATTTGAAATACGCAAAATAAACTTTCTTCACAAACGCACTTTGTTACTTTTCACCGTGTATTCACCACAAACATAACAGAAGCTGTCGGGAGAAATTACACAACCTCTGCGAGCCAGAAATATTCCAGAAATAAAAATACAAGCACAGTAGCGTTCGAATGCTGGATGTAAACTGAGTGTGGCATTAGATGGCCAGCGAGATACTGAACTTATTTAACTTGTTGAAACATGACCTAATCCAATAGCAGGTTGTTTATATTTATTCCTAGTATCTCAGATAACATGTCGAAACATGCTCAACCTCACCAGTAATATTACTCACTATCAACTTTTAACCTGTTTCTACACGATCATGCGACCTTCCTCCTAACACTACCCTCTTCAACCATTAACATTTTTATTTATTTATTGCCAAGTCCAGCTATAATTGATAAAATTAATATGAGAAGTCTTCGTTTTAAGGCCATTTTTTAAATAAAAAAAAGAATACTAAATTTTAAGTTAACTAGGAATTTTACGCTAAATACAAACAGAAACTTGAGTGTAACCAAAAAAAAAACAAAAAAAAAATGACGAAAAGGAGTTTTTTTGGTATATTTTTCGTTTTCATCAAGTTGAAATCCATAAGAAAATGTATAAAAATCCTACGTAAGTTAGGCTACTATGAATTAAATTAGAGTAGAGTCTTATAAACTCGACTTAATGTGGACTGGTTATCGAAAATGACGAGTTTTATGGCATAGTAATGATGCTAGTCTAAATAGCGGAATTTTCATGAAAGTATTATGTATTCAAATTTATATACGTTTTAACTACGTATCAATGGTCCCTATTTCTATTTGTGGTTAAATTTTAATTAAAAAAGTATTAACTGTTTAGTGGCTGCTTTCGAATTCTTAGTGATATTCGCCTCGTGGTGTTTTGCAGTGGCATCTTGGAGAAAAATTATATTCTTTATTAACACGTGGAATCGATGCTATTATCAAGTATCGCCAATGAAGAACGATAACTTATTTGATTCTAGTGTTCAGTTACAGAAAATAATTGGATTACAATGTAATTTTTTATTGAAGAACACGACAAGTTTTACGGAATATCGAGTTTCCATGATGGTACTGTAATGCCTATATGTAAGATCAAATTAAAATCATTTGTCAATGAAACTCTTCAGATTGTTCATATTTCATTTCATTGTATTGTCTAATTATCGAGAAATATATTATAATAGCTACAGCACGACGGCCGTATGGTCTAGGTTTTTTAAGTACAGCCTACCTCTCTGTTGTACTATACATAGGATCGAATTCAAGTGTTCGAGAAACACTAAGAATTTTTCATAGGCTCTCTGTCCCTGATTTGTTAAATTCGGTTGCCACCTTGTGGGCCTGGTCGAACCATGATGGGTACAAAAATAGGCCCTCTTAGTACTTTTGTACCGAAAAAATCAAAAGTGAAAATAAAAAAATCTATACCACACTTTTAATCCAAGTTTTAATTGTATTGGATCGTTTTTAAAAAGTTTGAAAGTATGCTACATATTCTATTTGTTTTTAAGAAAGAAATACAGTGTGGCTCAAAAAGCCAGTTGATCGAAATATATTTTTAAAAATTATTTAAGAACGGATTAAACCTGCTTGGAGCAGCTGCACGTTATTACTTTCAATAAAGTGACTGAATTACGATAATTCTACTTATGAATATGTAAAATATTTCATTTAAAACTGACCAAAGCACAATGAAATTAAATTAATTCTCTAATGCAGTTCAGTTTATTATTTTGTTTATTTAAGAATTAAAAGATAATAAAAGATGCGTTCAATTTCAATTTCATAATGTATTGTAAAATATATAACTACAGTATTCAATTTAAAATATTACATATTAATTTGTTTGTAAATCTCTTGCATAAAATGATAAGATATTGAAATAGAGTGCTAAACGTGAGAAATTTCTATTAGTCTTATTTATACTCACGATAGATGGTTTTTTTTCCTTTTAAACTCTTATTGCCCTGTAGGTACTAAGAGGGTCTGGTCTCCTTTAGCAAGCCCGTTATGAGTTCGGCTAAGCCCGGATATTCGGATCCCATTTCTCACCACCCGGTCGCCGGGTGGTGAGGGATGGGATCCGAATATCCGAACGGACCACCACCTGAAAATTTCCTGGGGTTTTCTAGATCCGTCGGGAGTCGATTCCAAGTCCTCCAGAGCGATAGGCTGCCATTTTGATTGCTTGGCCATCCGGCCGTCGACACTTGAACATAAATTTTTCAAAATTGTAATATATAATTTTCCCGTAGAAAGTCCTCTTAAGAGACAAGAGGCACCCTCCTTGTAAGATCGTTTGTGTGCCTTACCCCATCAATCCCATCCAATCTTGAAGATCCATTATTTAATTCGGGATTATTATTATCACAACATTCTTTACAGGTAATTTTACAGCTATCTTTTTATATTTTGATTATAGCATTGATATATTAAACATTGGTTTCTACAAATAAATAAATAAACAATATGAATTTTAAATATTCATAAGTAAAGCGAAAAAGGATAAACTTTGTTTTTGATTTCATACAACCGCTTATAAGCAGTTTTATAATCATTAATTATTTATAATATTATTATTTCAAAGCAGTGAAAACGTCAATCTCGTTTTAAATTTTCTATCGTCTCAACATAAATTTATCTTTGATTTTCTCCGTGATTTTCCAGATTTTAGTCATGTTTGGTATTTTACATAACTTTTTCCACTCCTTAAAATTTGGGTATAAACAAAACAGAAATAATCTGTGGCTATTGAAATCAAATACAGTAGGTTTTCAATTGATGTATTAATTTAATTTCAATAAAAATATAATTGTAAATATTTCGGATTAAATCCTTACACTGTAATGAAGAAAATGTTAATCTGTCTTTCTGTGACGATTGCTCAAAAATTAAAAGAAATATATATATAATTACTAAATTTCATAAAGTTATTAACAGATCACTCTACCGTATAAACTTAACTTTTGAAATTCATTTTTTAAAAATATAATGCATATTTATAATATATAATCTTTAAAAAATGAACTCCAAAAGTTAAGTTTATAAGGTAGAGTGATCTGTTAATAACTTTGTGAAATTTAGTTATTTTGCTTTGTTATGATATTTTCAACTGTAATTAATACAAGTCTTTACAAACATTGTGACAAATAATTTCTTTTTCAAGATGACTTACATATGATTTAAGTTAAGTATTATGTAAATTAAACTAATAACGTTGGAATAACATGCTATAGACGCGTTTAAAATTAAAAAGGAAAATCGTTTTTGAGATAAAGTTTAGAAAAATTTATATTTTAAAGGTTTTCAATTATATATTATTATATATTAGTTAATAATAATTTAAACCAAAAGATAAAAAAAATGTTTGTTAAGTGCAAACGATAAGCCTACAATAGTTTTTTATTGTTTAAATTGCATTCGATATAATGCTGATCTAGTCCACAAAAAATTTTCTCAAATCAAATTTTTACTCGTTTTACATGCAAACGTAAGTAATATTTCAAATATTTTCTTTAATTTATGCGGTATCTGTGACCAAGGGCATAAAACCACTAAATACTGGTAATTAGTCTCGGGTTCGTGTCTTCTTCAAGTGTCTAACACCTAAATAGAAGCCAGTTTCTCAAAGAAAGAACAGTACCTTTGAGAGGCATCCTTTTGGCAGATCTCCTTTGTGTTGCGTTACCTTATCCACCAAATCAAACCTTAATTTAATTCACGTTTACGTCTTTGGAGATTAGTTTTAGGATTGCATATCAGTCGTATGAAATGACTAGCTCGTTCTTCTAACAGCCAATTATTATGACTACTTGTGATGTTTTCGAAAACACTAAATTTTTATAGATTTTTTAAAAATCTATTTAAGATTTAACGACCTACTTACAATTTAAATAAAATGAATAAATGTCATAGGAAACCAATTCGCATACTTGAATTCTTCAAATTATTAAACTTTTATACATATTATTTTTATACACTTGCGGTTTTATAGTTATGTGCATGTGATAAATATTCATTGTCCAGTTTATTTTTACAAGACAGTTATAATTTTATTTTGTTTCCGTCATGTATCTTAGTCTCATTTTTTTCGAGACATACAGTACGATGTTATACGTTAAACGTACTCATTATTTAATAAATAAATTTATACAATAAGAAATAATAATTATAATTAATTACGCTTGCTTAGCATTTATTACATATGTTAAATACATTAAATTTAAAAAAAATCGATTATTGAGCTAAAAAGTATTTTCTTTTTTGAATGTCTTTGTGTGCATAAATATTGAATTTATAATGCTGGGGCAATTATTATACTTAACCGCTCTGGTTGGCCAATCTGTGAATATGACAATTTTGCAATTAATAATTTTAAATTAATTTCTTCTTAAGATTAAACAAATTGGCTTAAATATTTATTTATTTATCAAAAGAAAAATCTCTCAGTAAATGAAAAGGAAAATTTTACGAAATGTTATAATTGCACTAAACAACAATTACGTCTTACACAAATCATGATTTAATGAATCATACGTGGAAGAAGTTTAAGAAAATTATAGTAAAAAGTACTACATGACAGCAACAATACATTCTGAATTGCTTAATAATTGAATTAAGTATAGGTCTATATTTTGATAAAGATCGGATGATGATTTATATACGAAATGGTACTGTAAAGTACATCCGTGTTGTGAATGAAATAAAATATTTCTGTAAAATCAGAAAATTTCTATATTAAATAAAAAACTTACATTTTTTGAACTCAATGTATATATTATATTATATGCGAAGTTTTATTTTAAAAAATCTTGTCTTGTCTTGGCTAGTTGGGCATGAGCTAGACTATATAGCCCCGTGGTAAAGTGTGACGTAATTGTCATGCAATAGTAGTTATATGCGTTTATGATGGTCGTTGCGCGGAGAATACTGCCTTCTGGGAGGTCTTTTAAGGGTAATTGGCACCTATTCAGGCGTTACAGACGTGGAGAAAACCCGGAAAATCCAAGTGGCCAACCCGTCCGGGCGAGACCCAGTGTTCAGGGAACGGAACCGCTTGGCCACTGGTAGGCCTATTAAAAAAATATCTTCAAAGAGGATTCTTAATTAGTATTATCAAACTATTCTAATATGATTATAATAGTTTGATATTATTAATTAAGAATTCTCTTTGAAGGTATGTTTTTTTATTTAGATAATAATTTTACTGAACCTGTTATTCTATAAAATCTCTCGATGCTTTAGAAGGTCTGTTATTAAATATCATTTCTTATAATGCATAGGAGTTTAAAAACACTTTTATGGAATAATAAGCATTATTGCCAAAAAAAACCTTTCCACCAATATTATGATAAGCTCTAAATATGGCCAAGATGCATGTATTGCATTCAGAAGTGACAATATGATAATACTTTGTATTAATTCATTTTTTGCAATATTATTTCAACAATAATCATTTATTATGTTTGACTTTCTCATGCCGCAAACCCGATTTAAATCAGTTATGAGCAACCTGCGAGGTCTTAATGAGCCGCCCCGAGGCTTTGTTAACTTAATTTTATTTTCCTATTTTCTGCCTGTGTTCTAATTAAGTTGATATTCGTGATGAAGAACATACAAATTAAACTTGACCAGAGAAAAGACGAAAATAAATTAGGCCTATATATATTGATATATTACTAGTTTGCATATTATCAATATTAGCATAAAAAACTATTATTTTAGAATCTAGTAGTTGTGCTACCATTGCTACCATTTGTACAGTATGTTGGTACTGAGTAGAATTAAAGCCTGAAATTCCGTAAAGCAGTGGTCGCACCTACGATTTCTAGCCGCGCATACACTACAACTGAAACGAGTACGAGTTACATGCGTCTTGATGTGTTCTCATTGTTCTTTGGCGTTGCAACTCGGAAACACGTGACCTTATAAAAAACCAACACCACTTCATATCCATTTTGCCTGCTTATCTTCTACTTTCTTTTAATGCGAAGGAATGTCGTTCTTATGTGATGGTACTTTTTACTTAATTCTTCAGCTTTATTTAAAATAATATTGTCGTAACTAAACTATAAATAATCATTTTTCATCCAGAAATCTAAAAATAATACAAACAATGCCGAGACTTTCGATTATTTCAGGCCATGCCTATGCTCTTTTATCTTTCCTTCGATTGGTGGTTTTATTCGTATATGGCAGCGCGACACATGGGTGAGCAGCCGAGAGGAGATGCCTCCCAGAAGATTTTTATGGGAAAATGGCTCCTATTTAATTGTTAATAACTTGAAGAAAATCCGAAAAACTCCACGTAACCAGTCGTTGGTGAGAGGCTAACCCACGACCAGTGGTTTTATCCACTAGGCAACTGGTGGGCCATCTTCTCTTCGATAAAGCGAAGAATTAAAATTCCACAGGCATTCGTGAGCCTGAATCAGCACGACCAATCTCGATTCTAAAGCTACACCGGTAATCTTATTTTCTTTCACGGTGATAATTATTTTAAAAGTTGCCATATTATGACGTTTACTGATTGTATGTGCATTCGCAATCGGCACAAATAGAACAAACTTTTTTCCACATATCACAAACAACTAAATGACTGGTTGAGAAAGATTTGTGATGTATTTAGTTTGTAAATAAATTTAAATACTTTTAAAATTTCTTAAGAACAAGTTAGAATACATCTGCAAAATATGATGAATGTGTCAATTAAAGCACATTATATTGAATTACATTATTATATTGATTTAAATCGCTTGAGTTTGTTTTTGTATTTAAAAATTTATTTTCTATATTTATGAAATGTACTTTATGTTTAAACTGTAGATATTCGAAATAAAGACATTTATAAATCATGTAGACAATCGAAACTGTAACGGATGCAGAAATTTTTTGAATAATACATTTATTTAGTAATGTTTTTTAAAATTAAATTTATAATCACAAACATTTTATCCTTTAAATAAACAATCGAGAGAATATATGAATCTTGATAGTCAAATAATAAAGAGTATTTCCTATTTTTTTATTCAGCGACATAAATGAATTCTTTAGGGCAAACTTGATTTTTGTTTGACTAAGAAAGATATTAAATTGAATTAAATATTTCAATTGTTATATAAAAATAAGTTATGAAATTTTTATTAAAAATGTAATTGAGTTGAATAACTTATTTAAATTACAATTGTTTAGGAAATAAAATTTTTATTTCCTAAATAAACAAAAGCTAATTAAATCTGTGTTCGTCATATTTATCTGGACTATTTATTTTCCGTTATATTTTAAGAGCAAGATTCGATATTTATATACTAAATTTTAGCTCTGTTCTTTAAGTTTTCAAGTTAAACCTTGAATGTTTATATTATTTTTACTGATAATTTCCTCTTGTAATGACTAAAAGAATCACAACAAACTAGATACATATAAACTATTCTATTGGTAATTATAATATTGTAATTTTTAAATTATTTCCTATCTGTTTCAGTAAATAAAATATCCGATAATGTAGTTAATACAAGTAATAAAAACATAATTAGTATAATTATATACAACTGATTAGTTAATTAATTATAATATTTTATTTCTTAAGTCCTATCAGTTTAATCCTTTTTAATATAGCTTACTTATTTGATTAAAATCATTTTTTATATAATTTATTTTAAAGATTTATGTATTCTTATCATCTTTTATGTTTTAAATTCAGTATTTAAATATGTAATAAATGTTTTAAATCCTAATTAATTGTGTTACGAGATTTAATCATTTAATTAAAATTGTAAGGATGATAATCGCAGAGGATAAATTACAATCGGAAAATAAATACCGGTACTGATTCACTTCATTTAGTTTTCTCGGTATTACTTTTCTAATTCCGGAATGTTATTAGATAACATTAATTACAGTATTTAAAAAATATTTTACTGAATTTTTACAAGTTATTTATCGATTTTTCTACTTTTCTCACCTGATTTTAGTAGCAAAAAGTAAAAATTCACTATTTTTATAAATTATTTTATATAATTTATAATTACAAATGTACATTGTATTTTTATACACTAATATAGATTATTTATCAAATATGCAATCGATATAAACAGCTACAACGTCAATATCCATGTAACTTCTATATACTTATATACAGTATTTCATTCATAGTGATTTATAGATTTCTACACGGATATAAATAAAGTGCTAAAGAATTTAGTACAATATAAATTATTTCAAACTAAAATCTATAAATTGATCTATTTTATTGGCTATTTTTTCCATTTTTACAATTTTAGCAGACTACAGAAGCTTCTCAGTTTAGAGATTCTATAGAACTGTCTTTTAAATTAAATATTTATCAACTTTTATGAAATAGTAACGCATAAAATGTTGATTGTTATGATATGTAACAGTTTGTTGTCACATAAATTTATATTTATGATATAGGAATTTTGTGCAGCATATTCGCATATATCAAAAACGATCATCTTGACACTAGTTTATATGCTGGTTAACTTATTTATATCTATATGAATATCGGTGGTACGTTATAACTTCATGGAGGTCCAGGCAAATTTGAATTAGGGGGTCCCATGTAGGGCGTTTTTTCTTCATATCACCGTTTACTTTTTAATGCGACTAACGTGTTAAGTCCCCAGATATGGGCTAAATTTAAATTTTTATACTCTTACTACAGTTATGAGTTTATAAAAAATTGATTTAAAGCCCCCTCAGGCAATTGTCCTTTATTGTCCATAGAAGCCACTGATGAATATACTAAATATACTAAATAATGAATGTACTAATAAACTTATAAAGTACAGTACATTCATGCACTAATTTTTACTTTTATTATCTTTCTAAAAAGTGGCTTAAGTAAGGTTTTCCTCAAATCAGAAACTATTATAGAATTAATTCTATATGAATTCTACATTCTATAATATTATACAAATTGATTACGCAAATTAATGTTATTGTCATATAAATTTAACGTGTAAAAATAAGAAATATACACGTATTATGTACACTCCATTTCAGGAAATTGATTTGTTAAAATTTATTTAAAGGAAGATTAGAAAAACGCAAAATAATCAATAAATATTCATAGAAAATGGTCAATGTATGAATAATACAATCTAAGCTTAAGAAAAATTAATCATTTACTATTTAAAATCGTATAAAATGCATCTTTTTATGGTAAAAATGATTTCTTTTTAATTAAAAATAGTGAGAAAGAATATAAATTTTTTAAAACTTTCGCTACAACACTGTCACTAAATAGATTATTACCAGCATAAATTATCCCAAGATACTTTTTAAATAAACAAATATCAGTAAAAATTAATATATTTTTAACGTAATATAATAAAGAAAAATATAATTTAACAATTGTTATCTTTTAAAAAAGCTGTAATAAAACTTAATTTGAAAATTTTATTCTTTTTTATTGTTTTTAATATTTTTTAAATCACTTAAAAAATATTTCATTCAATTTTGTTAATAAAATATATCATTTTACTATAAAATCTTTTAAAATATAAAATGAATAAAATTATTTATATTAAAAATTTATTTCTAATATTTCTCTTTAAAGTATTTATAGAAGTGAATTTATTAAAATTGCTTTACGTACAATTCAGAATGGATATTATATTTCAGTGATTTTATTTCATTATTAATCAATAAGAAATGTAAAATAAATAAAAGTCTTTTTAAATATATCGTAATTTTTTTTTACGATAATTTAGTTTAAATAGAATTATTTCATCTTTATGTACCATTAAGATAGAATGAGACAACGAGAGAAATCGTTTAAACGTTGTTTACTTCAGAAGAATAATAAGTTCTCATATAAGAGATAATTACTGAGATAATGATGAAAATTATCCTATTATTTTATAAAAATAATTTTGTCGGATAAATTCTTAAATATCGTGTTTCGAAATGAAAATTATATATATTAATAAATCAACAGGAAATATTAATTTTCTGTAAAGTCTAATTAATTTTAAAATTAGTAAAATCAATATTGAATTACACAATTAAGTTTTATATATTTTTAAATCAAACATCCTTCGAAAAATAAAGTTAAGCTTTATTATTTAGAAAAGAAAGAATTTAAATATAATTATTTAAAATATCATTAATGAACAACATATTTACATTAATTTAACCTTTTTTTATATATATATATATATACAGGCCTATATGTATAATCAGGAGATAAGATGAAGAGTAATTAGAAATTCCATTGATCGAAAAAAGTATATGAAATGTTTAAAAATTAATTTTAACTTTGTATATAATTCTTGTGATGAAAAATTGCTTTAATTTCAGAAAAATTATTTATAAATCATAAATTGAATCTGACACATGGCTGCTGATTAGACGAGTTTATCCAATTTTTTCTTCCTTCAATGCTTTATTAAATTTTAAAAATAAAAAAAAATTGTAAATATTCTTCGATATTAAACATTCTTAATTATGATATATATTTAAAAAATTATTTTTAATAATTATAATAATTGAATAAAAGAAGAAAAAGTGAAGAGTAGATAAAACTGTTGTCTAAAAATTACATAAGTCCTCAATTTAAAATAATTCGTAAACAAATATCGGAAATTAACCTTATTTATTGTTTCATTATAGACGTTTAGTGAAGAAAAACAGAATCATTAAGTATAACAGCCATTAACAAATTATGCAAATTTAATTACTTTTTGATTGATTTTCCTTAAGAAGATTGCTAATTAGGCAATTACAATATGTATAAATAGTAATTAAGAGTTAATGATAATCTATTTTAGCGATTGAAACTAAAAAATAGAAACGTACCATTACAAAAAAACATTTCCAAAGTTTTCTTTCAAGTAAAAATTAAAAAAAAAAAATGGAAGAAAACTTTTTATTAGTTTTTGTTGTAATTTTAGTTTAAAAAACTGTATAAATTATAGATATAAAAAATGGATCAGCATAATAATTTAATGTAGATTTGAATTTTATTATATTAGTTTTTTTTATAATATTGTCAAGTTCTCAAACAACTACTAAGCAGAAAGTGTCATTTATCTTACAGAAATATTAAACGTCGTATCATATTTCTCAGACTGTTATTTCCTGACAGCTCAAATTTCATTGATTAGGCAGTTTATAATCTATGAAAAAATTTGATAATAATTAAAAGCGACAAAGTTCTTAAACATATATAAAAAAGAAATAAATTATATTTAATTATTCGAGCTTTTAAATTATTTACTTCTATCAAAATGTAATTATAGCTTCTTTCCATAAATAAATGGGTTTTTAGTTCATATTTTTAATAAAATATTTACAATATTTATTATTAAATTTTGAAATTCGACAATAAGTGAAATCTCTATGAAAGCAATTGTAATGATGTACAACAATTGACACAGGATATAAAATATGAATGATTCTCTCAAGTTCGACATAGAAATTTTTTTATATCAAATATATATTTATACATTTTAATCATAGAATTTTTATCGTTCATAAACAATTTATAAAATCTTTTAAAATATTTTATTTATTGATAAAAGAATATTATATTTAATTTATCCTTTTCAGGGTACTGGATATTGGATTATAAAATTTCTTAGAGAGTTTCTAATATTGTTTTATAAAATAAATGAAAAATATCAATTCTTGTTCTGTAGAATGTTATAAATTATAATCTTTTATATAAGAAACAACAAATTTGATAACATAAAATTTTATTTATACATAATTTATGAAAGGTTTTACCGTCTTTCTCTTCCAAATATAATAATCTCAATTCTGTGAATAGAAGAAAAATTCTATCATTTTATTTCGCTTCATGCTAGAAGTGTGTGTATTTTTATATGAAAACCAGTTTTTTTTATTTAATCATTGTAAGAGCAAAGTAAAACTAAAGATGAATAAAGAAAAGTATTTTATAACGATTATACTTAGCCATAAATTCATGTTTTTTTCATATTATATGAGCAATTAAGATAACTAGTTTCTCTACAAACTAATTTTATGGCTTACAAAATCTGATTTTTTATTTTAATAACAAAAATAAAGAATAGTTTATGATATTTAAAAAAATTAAATGTAAATAATTTAGGTAAAAATATATATTTTAAAACTTCTTAATATAATGTATGCATACAATTTACGCTATAAATCGCTCTAAAATATTGGAAAAAGAAATAAATATTAAGGTTTTTGCAAGATCCTTGATTTAGCAGACAAAAATTTAGAAGCTTTATTAATAGATAGAATATTCTTTATAGATTTGCGCCATTTAGTATAGTTATATTTATTAAGTGCTAAATAATGAGCTATTCACTTAAATTAACATTTTATTATTTTACAAGGCTAAATATTTATCATTTGATATATATATTTTAATACAATTTTTTTTTTATTAAATCGTTTTTATTTGTGAAATAGTCTATATTTATTTTAGAACAATGAAACAATGGCAATATTTCACTATAAAAGAGAAAATTATATAAGTGTTTTTTAAACTATAGAAGTCAGAAACAAAAATAGTGAGCAATTTTCAAAAAGAAAAAGAACATATTCATGTTGAATAGTGGAAAACAATTCTTTTTATAAGTTAAAAAAGTATGTTCTATTTTTCCTTTAAAAAAAAAATAATAAAGGATGCAAAGATCCAAGTTTTCGAAATAATAATGTATAAAACAAAGAAAAAAATATTTCAACTTATCACTGGAAAAAGTTTCTATTTTGAAATATGTTATTTATAACTCTTATCTTAAAAAACACGTGTAAGATATCATATTATATTTAATTTATAAATAATAAAAATTTATAATATTTGAAACGTAAAATAATATTAATTCTTATATTTTTCAGCCTAATAGTTTTATTTTTAAACGAACTGCAGTTATTTCGTAATGCTATTAAATAAATAATAAGATCTCAAAAGAATAGAAGATGAAATGGGTAATTATTTGTTTAGGAATTTTTAAAATCTATAATAATATCTTGTATGTTTTCCCCAATTGTAATTGAATAATATAAGTGTATTATCTTTCTTGACATTGAAATAAATTTAGATAGATGACTATAGTAATACTCTATATAATTACGTAGTTGAAAGTAATTTGAAGACAAAATTTTATATATAATATATTTTTATAAGGTAGGACACATGAAAAGCACAAAATATATTTACTATTTGTGTGATATTACACTATTCCGGACGAAATATATACGAAAGTTGAATACACGACAGTAGGCGAACCTATTGTATTTAACATTTTAATTTAATAATTAAGAAATTTAAAATTTATATAGTGCCTAGTTCAAACTATAGACTTTTATACTGTTCAAAGAGCTACTTTTATTTAATTCTTGGCGAAAAGTATGTTTTATAACCTTCTTTTAAGATTAAAATGTGCCTTTATTTAAAATATGTCTATGTTAAATTAAATTGAATTAGTTTACGGTCGATTTGAAGAACAGGAGAGCGAAGAATATCATTATTATTCTAATTGTTTATGAATGTAACGAAGTAATTCCACAATGACAGAAGGGCTGACACTCACGACAGGCTTTTCCCTGCAGGCATCGCTGGAACAGGAGTTTTTATCCTTTCTGTTAACGAATTTCTGCCGGAAGTGCCAAGTCTATCACTTATATTTAAGCAACACAAAATGGCACACCACAATTATAAAAAAAGTATCATTTCTGAAGTTTTCTTACATACGTCCATTCACAAATATAGGAGTAAAATTAACATTAGTAGAGTCGATCTTTCTTTAGAACTTCTTCTCCGCCCACACGTAAGCAAATTAATTAAGTCTCTCTGGAATCGAATTTTTGTAAAAATCTTAATAAAAATTAAAAAATTCGGGTCGAAATGTATTAGTAATGACATTACGAATTGAAGCCCAAGTAGAAAAAAAAATTCCTTTGGAAGTCTTTTACAAATGCTCATCGAATGCTCATTCACAACAATGGGAACACATCACTTTTAATCCTGATTGTGACGTTTAAATCTGCGTTATTTATAAATGTCATTCTGCTAACGGTGACATTTATTCAAATTATTTATTATTTATTAATTATCAATAATAATTAATAAAATTATTTTTGATAAAATTATATAAACATTTCATTTAGAAATAAAATATAAATGAAAAATAATAGATAAAGTTTTGTTTCGAGAACTTTTTGGTAATTTAAGTTGAAATGAAATTTTAAAATTCATTCAAGAAAAATTCAATTTCCACACTTTAACTTTAAATTTTGGAAAATCAAAATGATTTTCGTAAACGAGAAAATTGTATTCTAACGTCCGTTTTAGAATAAATATATTACGATTTCTTTCCAACTTCTCTAATTCAGGTGCATATTTCAACATCTTTTTTCAGCGTGAACATTTGATAAAGAAACGGATGTTAAAGAATAATCAAGAAGAATCCTCACCATAGAATAATTCAATCTGTTGGTGGTCGAATTTACTCTTTAATATCTGTTTTTCCTTAAATTTGCATATATTAGGAATACTGTCAGTGAAATATATATATTTTTAATTGTTTCATAAATCAAGTTTAAAAGTGGTTTAAACAGAAATTGTTGATATTTTTAGCCTGAAGTAATGATAAATTTTCATTTATCTTTTTGACAAAGTTCAACTTCTTAATTTAAATTTCTCAGATTGAATTCTGTCGACAAAAAGCTGATGTAATTATCTCTAATTTTACTTATTCACAGGTAAAATTAATGAATTCTATTTATAAATCTATTTAACATTGCTTGTATAAAATCTATTTTCTTTATATAAATTATAGAGTAAAGTTTAAAACTTTCTTCTTAAACTTTTAAAATGTCAACTAAAATGTTAGGCCATTAATTTTAGAAAATAAGCAAATACCACAAGAAAATTACGTTCTTAATGATATATTTTAGAAATTATCAAAATAATATTTTCTTTCCACGATAAATTATTCAAGAGTAAATTTAGATATTTTTAATCATAAAAATATAATTTTGAATAGAATATTTAGGCATAAAATAATTATTATTTCTTGAAATTTATAATTAAAGCTTTTTAAAATCTTAATTAATTACCGGAAAACTTCTCTGTGGAATAAATAAAAAATAGCTCATTGTATCACTTTATAGTACTATTAAATTTTAATGTGTACTGACAGTTTAATATTTTATTTAATTTTATCTGACTTGATTATTTTTTCGTTTAGGAAGAGCCAGCTGTTTCTTTTCGTGATAAAGAAAAGTCCACGAAATTGTGTCAATGTAGATCAATATTTCCAAAGAAATTTAATATTGCATTTCTTGTAATTCAAACAATCTAACCCTATTTTATGTTACTAAATATGGAATCTATTTTGAAATTTGATTCGTGTTTCATCGAATCGTTTTCTGTTGATTATACTTCTAGAGAGCGTCCAATCTTTCAGACCAGTGATCCGTATGTGATTATGATTGTTAGTGTCGACCAACTGTCGATTTTTTTCACCTTTCACTAGCTGAACATCCGATTTTTAGTAATGTATGTTTTCACATAACCTACCGTGTCATTTCTTATTTCAATCAAGTTAAAAGTATATGCCAGATGACATGTATGACAGTAAGAGTAAAAATTGACTTTCTACTTGATATATTTATGGCATGTAGAGCATGGCATATGGCAAATGTCATATGCACACACCTTTTCTTTTTCATTTTTCATTTCTTCTTGTCATTAATATATATATATATATATATATATATATATATATATATATATATATATATATTTTCTAATACATTTTCTATAATTATTAATTTCTTTTGTCTTTTTCTGTTTGTTAATGTTAAAAATTAGATTGACAAAGTAACTTGCATAATTAAATTAAATATGCAATATCAGATAAGTTTTTTATTCCAGAATAAAAATCAAATATAAGTCTAATTCGCCATTCAATATTTATATAAATATATAGAAACATATAAAAAATGACAAATCTAAATAAAGCATCATGGCATATTATATTGCATGTGTTTTAATTAAAAGTATCCTATTGTATTTTACTTGTGGGTTTAAAACTTTTGTCATGTCAATGAATCCGCAAGAAGCCATCTCGTATTTTAGATAGCTTCAATAAACTTTTATAGCAGCTTTTACTGTATTTTTTCAAAGAGTGCAATAAGTGGGATATATTGACCGACGAGGTTAAGGCATCATCCTACCACTCTGGGGATCTGGAATCGAATCCAGGCGATCGAAAAACATCAGCAATTTTTCGGGGAGTCTGGACCCCGTCAATCATTACCTCTCCACCTATTGTGGGCCTGGCCATACATCCGATAATAATAGAAAAAAAAGGCCTTCTTAGTATCCACAGGGCGGAAATAACCATTAAGCATGACATTTTTGTACTCATTTCTGTAATTAAAAGTTTATAGCAATTTATTGATAATTCTACGTATTGTTTTTTATTATAAAATTTTGAAAATTAATTAACAGTATATTCAGTTACTTGCATGATATTTAATTTTTATTTTAATAATTTTCACTTTTATAATATTTCAGCAGTTTTCCTATTATTTTCAACAAGCTGTTTTAGTAATTCATTAGATCGAAGAAGATATTCATCCGAACGATGAAGGAGAAATGAGGTCGAGCATCATCATACAAAACCACGTCTCCTGACAAATAACAATGAAATGTTTTCTCAAATTTAATTAAATATTTTATTATAAGGTATAAATGAATGCATAATGTTTAAAATCTGCTTTCCATATTAAAATCAGCAATGTTATAGAAACTTGATGGTAAATTTTAAATTTGAAATTAAAATAAATTTTGAAGACAATTTTGTTTTTTAAATTAAATAAATATACATAATGGTTATATTTCAGAAATATATGCTGTAATACAGAAACTTTTATGTTTTCCTCAATAAACTTTTGTTAAATTTATAAAAAAAATGTAACATGATTGAAATATTCGAGTTTTCGTTCCTGCTTTTATTTGAACTATAGCAACAATGTTTTGAACTATTTACAAAATCTGATGTAAGTAAATAAAAAATTCAAGCAATTTAAACTTGAATAAAATAAGGAATTGTCTTCTTTAACATAAATACAGATACATCAAACTTATTTATGGACTAAAGTATAAAATTCTCGAGTAAATTTTTTCCTATGAAATAAATAAATAAATAAAACATGAATAAATTATTGTTCAATTCAAAAGTTAATAATCGAAATATTTTAATATTCATAATATATATGTTTTTACAACACTTTATAACACTTTAAATAACTTTGTAATATATATGTTTTTATAACTTTATAACACTTTAAATAACTTTGTAAAATAATATAAATTATTAAAACTATCAATTTCTTCCCAAAAATTATTTGATATACTTCATTTAAATAACGTTTATTATTAAAAATTTACTATTGTATAAATATATTATTAATTTGATTACATTAGACGAAACAATATTGATAAAATATGATTTATCAACCGGTAAAATAATAAAAAATCACTCGTTACAGATAGATAATGACAGAAAAGCAAACAGAATCATTGGGCGTCTGTCTGTAAATTCCCACTGGCGTCTGCTGTCTATCCTTCTATAATCTCGAGAAGGGAATTAGCTAAATGAAAAACTAGTCCAGATATGAAAAGCTTATGAGAAGAACGCCCCGATTAACTATATATGAACTTCCAGTTTATAATGAAAGTCACGTTGTTTCAATTCAAAGTTTTCTCCTGAACGGAGTTAGATAGATGGCCGGCGTGACTCCATTGTTAACAGGAAAAGTATGAAGTACAGGGACAAAACACTACTCAAATTGCGAGCATTGTGACGAAAAATTGCAGCCCGGTATTGTGACGATGCCACAATAACTAATTGCTCGTTTTTATCTACATTAAAAAAAAAATTGAAATCATGTAAGTTTTCAAATAAAAATACTAACATGAAATTAAAAGTAGCTTTTATTTGTAAACACAATGTAAACAGATTAGTAAGATTTCCCATGACAATAATAAACACAGTTTTTACAAATTAAAGTTGAAATTTAGAAAATGTCTTTTCTTCACGCAATATTTGGAATGTTCTTTCATTACTTGGAATTCCCATTGTTCGCAACTTTGTTTTCGAACATATTAGACATCTCTGTACAAAGTGATAAACGATTTAATCTAATTTTAACACTTGATTTCTGTGTTGAGATCTGCCTTAATTGATACCTTTTATAGGAACGTTTAAGTAACGATATAATCTGAAAAAAATTTTAAAACATTTGATTATTTTTATATAATCAAAATATTTCATATTAATTTTACTATTTAATAAGAGAAAACGTTTTTAATAAAAAGAATTAATAATTAAAATACTAAGATTTTATTAAAATATTCTCGTATTTGAATATTATATTAAACGTACATGTTTTAAAAAATGGAAGAATGAACCCCTCTCAGCTGGAACCACTTTTCGGTCGATGATACGAACGATTAGATTGCTTCCAATCTGAGGATGGTAATTTCTGTTGCAATCTGTATCTCTCTATCGACCTCCAGACCAACATTTGTATCTGCGAATGACAAGACCAACTGAGAGGGATGCTAATACATTCCATATTTATTTTATCATTTAAAGAAATTATTTCACTCAAAATAAAACAAAAAAAAAATGAACTTTACAAGCCCTATATATTGATTTGCGTAGTTCCAATATTTTAATTTATAAAAGTTCTTCATAAACTACTTAATTTACTATTTTTAAACTTACAGTTAATGTTAATAAAACAAACGTATAAGTAAATCAATACATACTTCACCATTCAGATAACAAAATATAAGTGCAACGAGAAAACCCTACAAAATAAAATATTAAATGAGTTCAGGTTTTAAATATAAGATATTGTAATACTATTTTTATATCAGAGTTTCATTAAAATACATTTTATGTGATGTATTTTTTAGAGATTACATTTTAAGATAATTAAATGTTAAGAGATAAAAAGAATTTTTTTTAAAAAGAAAGATAATTCGAAGGCAAGTTGTAATTATTTTTTCAAATATATGAAGAAGATGTCAAGTAATTTTTATTTTAATAAATTTTGATTGAAAAATTATAAGTTTTTACCATTATAAATTCGTTTATCTCACTAATTCTACGATAATATTTATTTCAAAGAAAATATTCATTAAAGAAATAAAAGCATATTGTAAAATACATTATAGTTTTAAATATTTTTTTATTTTTTAAATCAATATTTTCATTTAATATGCTTAATATAAATTAAAGTATATTAAAATTCAAAAAGTTATATTTCTTTATAATATAAAAGCGTAGCTTAATAAGATTTAATTTATAAACTTTTAAATTTCTATTTACATTTGAGTGGAAGATTTATTTAGAAGTTTTCAAAGAAAAGTCTATTAATATATAAAATTTTAAACCTTTAATAAATTAATTTATTTGACGTCTTTTTAATAGATTCTGAAATTGAATATATTTATAAAGTAAAATATATATATATATATATATATATATATATATAATATATATCTATTTCTGTTTGAGGAATATGCGGGTATTTCAACCTGCTTTGAATATTTATAGGCAACAACATTTCAAGTGGATTTACTTGGATCTATTGGATATTGTTTAGTGGTGATATATTTCCTTGGATAAACGAGTGACAAAGATGTTAAAAAATATATATATTTAAGTAAAAATCAGTAATATTTTCATGCTTATAGATTTTTCACTTTTGATATTTGCAAGTGTAAAATGTGTCTATAATAACAATATAAATATGGAAACATATTCGGTTTCGTATGCTCTTCGTTATGAAAGAAAGAAATGTATTTCACGTATTCTCATTTCAATTCTAACAAAATATCGTTATTGGTTTCTTTAAAGTTATAAATAGAAAGAGAGCCAGACATTGCGAGAAACTTTTACAATTTACTCTGTATAACACGTGCGTATAAATGAGTTCTGCGTTTACAATTGATCAAAACAAATAATGACACGGAATACGAAACCTTCCAGCTTTTATCCGTAAATCAATTTACTTAATATTTAATAAATTAATAAATATATACATTTACAAAATGAATACTATTTAAATTAATTATCCAAACCTGTAATCCGTCCAGTGTGTAAGTAAAAAAGGTGTAAGCATCGAGCATTTCACAGCCACCAGACTGTGGTCGATAAATAACTAGAAAGAAATGCAGACCAAATAGCGGCACCAACACTAATGTTGCTCTGACGGCTTTTCTTTAAAATAATTTTAATTTATTAAAACTTTTAACAGGCAAAGATATTTATTTTCGGCTCATTAAATATATGTAATACCTATATTGACTTGGCTCGTTGGCGTGAACGGCTCTCAGTTTTGTTACTAAGACTTGAATAATTCGACACAGAAAAGCAAAATTTAACTACAAAATAATTAAATTTTTATGTTATAAGTTAGAAGTAAAAATCAATTATTGATTATAATAAAAAGTAGAAATTTATCTGTTTGTTGTTGTAAGTTACTTACCACCAAACTGAACATGTTAGGTATATTGAGAGTCCATTCGTAAGGGTCAGCAGGCATCGCCCAACAACTAAAATAACATTGAATGAACTTGTCGTGAGATCTGTATTAAATTTATCACTAAAAACGAGAAAAACTTAACCAAAGTTATCATTTTTATCATTGTTGTCTCTGTAATAATTTAAAATATTTGCTTTTCCAACTTTGCACATTAGGACGGAATTGAATAGAAAATTATTGTAAAATAATTATTAGAAATGCATTTATATTTTATTGAACACTAATTACAAATTAAAACAAATATTTTATATTAAAACTAAAGATCTTATTAAAGATTAATTTAGTTCACTTGGCTTTATCCCGTTTCATTAACCTTGGCAGTTAAAGTCACCTGCGGATGAAGTTGAATAGAAATTTGTTAAACATGTAGTTAAGAATATTGTATTTGAAATCATTTGTCTACATCTCAGATTCATTTTGGAGCTGAATAAAGATTTGATATTGATTGAAACGGCTAGACTAAACTTAGAAAATTAATTTATACTGGCATGAGACTAGAGTTAATTAGCCGGATCAACGCTTAAATATTCCGATGAGATAACTAACTAACTTGTACCTTAAAATCACGAGAAAAATATCAAATTAGATAATTTATTCAAACTAAAACGATAAGATATATAAGATTTATTCAAACCATTACGATTTTATGAATTCATTTTTAAATATGTAACTGAGATCTTAACATCACAAAATTTAAACAATAAGCTATTAATTTATAAAGTTGAAGATATTAAGATAATTCTTCAATTTTAAATTATATAAAATAGAAAATAATTTGTTTATGTTAAAGGACGTTATTTCATAAGGCATTTTATAACATTGGGAGAACAATTTTGATAAAATCAAATGATAGTGACTTATGTTATAACTTTTTAATGAGCAGAGGTAACGTAAAAGTTCTAATGATAAAGTTAAAGAACACCATTTAATTAGTCTAAAACCATTTCCCGGATTCAAATAAATTTAAGACCGCATAAATTTAAAGTTGCAAATTATGTAGTCCTAAATGTGTTTATTTAAATTCAGAATATGGTTTTAGACTAATTAAATGGTGCTTTTTAACTTTGTCATTGAAACTTTCAGGTTACCTCTGCTCATTAAAAAGTTATAAATGACCCGAAACATGATTTTTAAAGTCGACAGAAATGTCCCATACGATTTTCCATACACGACTTTCCTATGTAACTACATTAATAAGATTAATTTATCTTCAGTATTTTGGAATGAAAATGATGCAAGGCACTTTTGATAAGATTGATTTCGTTGATCAGTTTACTTATAGGCTAATGGGTTATCGCTAGCCATTAATCTAGTCATAGCATTAATCCTGTTTTCATAGATGATCTTATATTCAGTTAGATATATCTTAAGCATGTAGTCATTTCTTGGGTCAAATATCAATAATAATGAAAATGCGTGGATATATTAAAAATATATTTTAGTACATTTTTATAAATGAATAGCAAGCTCTTAGTAATAAGCTCTAAGACAGTAATTTGTCTAAAAAAATAGAAATTGTAACAAAAATAAGAAATATTTTAAAAATTACGACAGTTTTTTACACAGCCGAACAAACTGATGCTGAAATAAAAGCCTCATCTATAACTTATTACTTTATTAGGAAAAAAAAAACAAAAATTGATTGCTTGATAATTTAAGACGAAACGTCAATATATTAAGATCACATTGAATCATAATTATATACTTTGCTGGCGAAGTGATCGTCAATGGAAGGTCAGCGTAAATGAAGAATGCAAAACGAAGCCCTTTTCTGTATAATTTATGATAGTTTATGGGGACTGCATTGAATACGAATCTTAAAAGCCATAGGTTAGCACAAAAAATGAAGTGCATCCTTATTTACTAATTAATGCTTCTATATCTGTTACATATGATTCAAAATTATTAATACAGATGGAAAATGATTCAGCATAAATAATAAGTATAAAATAGAGAGAGAACTTTGAGACTTTCTTTATGGAATAAAATTACTGAAAATTTTATAATTTCTATAAGAGAAAAGATTTGTAGAAATGCATATTGAAAACGTAAAAATTCCCAAATATGAGTTTGCTAGAACATTTATCACTTTGAAAAATAGAAATAATTTAAATGAAATATGATAATTCTGATGTTTGTATATATCCATTTAATGTTTGCTTTTATTAGTCATTATAATAAAACGTCTAGCACACAATAAATCCTTAGATAAAAGAAAGTCCAATCATTTTCTTGATGTAGTCCAAAAATAAGGTATCTTACATATCCCCGCTCCAGTAATGACATCAAATTTGAATGACCCCATACAATGTAGATAAATTTAAAAATATATTTTAAAACTATTTACAAACTAATTTTAAATATATATTGTAGATTAATAAATGAGTATAAAATTTATTTTTTGTTCAGAAACATTTTTCTACTGAATTCTAAAAAAGTTTTCGGCCACCTATATTCATTTCTTTTTTTTGTTTAATTCTTTAATTTTAATATATAGTTTAATTTGATATAGGGCTCCAATATGTATTTTGTTCCATACTCCGTACCCCTGGACTGCATTGACTATTAAAGATATTTTATTGTTTCTTTTCTTCAAGATCAATTTTAAGAGCTTTGTTAGATACATAACATTCATTCTGAATCTTGTGTTAAGTTCTCTTGTATATTGTTGTTAATTTTCATTTCACTGGGACCTTATTTGTTGTTTCAGATAAAGAATTTATTAGAAAAACGATTAAATAATTTGAACAAGTTGATGGGATAACATCGAATTTAAATCAAGCAGAAGGTGGTTGGATAAATGCACGGAATAGTTTTCAATAAAAATCTATGGTGAGAATGCAGAACTGCAAGAGAAGAATAGAGCGATGTGATTGAAAAGCTTACCAAAAACTACCAACGATAGCTCAGATAAGTTTTCAATGCAGAGGAAACGAGCTTATTTTTAAATGTCTTCCAAGCAAAATAATGGTGCCAAAAAGTGATTTATGTCACGAAGGTAAAAAAAGCAAAGAATGTGTAATTGTTCTTTTGGGAGGAAACATGACAGGTAATGAAAAACTGCTTTCGTTATTAATTAAATAATGTTTAAAGCCTCGATATTTCTACATGCTAAGATGTTACCTATACGACATGCAGCAAATAAAAAACAATGGATGACGTCAGTGTTTTTTTTAGCTAACTGGCAAAGTTAGATACTTGCATAGTTGACAAAAACAGATTATCTTTTTATCTTCACGAGAATTACAATGGTCATTTGGTGATTTCCACTGTAAAAGTTACGACAGTTCAATTTTTTTTAACTAAGTATGACTTCTATGTTGCAACGACCTGTAGCTCAGGCAATAATTTAAAATTTTAATTTACGATACGGATACTTATCGTACAAAAGATGTATGTTATTATAGATGGATGACTTGAATTTGGAATGAATCTGCTAGATGCAATGCAAATGATTAATAAAGCTTGAAATGAAATTCTGCAAAGCACCATTGTAAATTACTTTGCAAAAGCAGATTTCGATTTGTTGATACTTCGAATAAATTGGAATTTCCATCATAATCCATCTACTGTATCGAAAAGAATGAAATGAGGAATGTCTCCTCGCTCGTTGTTTTAACTTAATGAGGGGCCAGTGTAATTCGAAGATTTTTGTCAACTTTGACAATGCTGTCTGTGAACACTTATCTGAAGATTACCTCATTGGTGAGATAACGAAAACCAAGCGAAAGAAACAAGCGATGACGACAAGAAAGAAATAAATACTGTCAAGGGCAAATATTCTGCTCCTCCATCATGTTGGGAAGCCAGAAAAGTTCTCAAGCTTTGAACAAGCTTTCTAGAAACTGCATTATTCATGAATAAATGCCGACGATATCGACTATATAGAAAACATTGTCGATAACACGAAGTGGAAGGAAGTATTTTAAGAGTTACAGAAATTACGTTTATTTTAATGAAATCGTAAATACAAATAATGTAGTCAGACTTAAATACATTGTATTTATTATTTTTAGATAAGCGTATGCACAAAATAACAAAATTCATTGCTTCTTTCTCAACAATATTTTCAATAATGATATAGTTTCTAAAACGTAGAAAGTCCTTTATAGATTACAATAAGAGAAATATACTATATATACATATATATATATTTATATTAATAAAGGTATTCCTCGATCCTACTGTATATATCAAAATACGGTATCTATGTTAAAGAAAGTCAGTTAAAGAAGTTCGCAATTAACATTTACATAAGGGATGATCTATTTAGACTTACTGTGAATTATAATTATATTTACAAATATTTATTGCAATTTTTTAAAAAATAATAACAATTTAATATCTAAAATAATTTTAATTATTTGAAAGTAATTAGTTACGATTCCTGAAACATCACTTTCGAAATTTCTTATATATGAATAATTGCTTACCTGCAATATTAAATTTTAATTATCAAAAATTATCTAAACCTTAATCATTGACTGCATAACAGACATTGAGGAAAAAAGAGGTCCTTCGAGAATATAAGTTAGAAAAATAATTATAAAAATTTTTCTAGAAAATATTAAAATTTTATTAAAAAGTTATTGTCAGATACGCCTACCTTTTATAATTATTTTTTCTTGCTAATTGACATTTAAACAGTTTTTTAGCACGGTTTCATCATTAAATTCTTATAACATGTTATAACTGTTTTTCCTCTTTCAAATTTAACATTAGACTGCCCATTTTTCGTAACAATATTTTACTAAAGTTTTTCTATTACTTTCCAAATTTATCACGTTCAAAAAGACGTTTACTTCATAATAAATGACATAGAATAAAACTATTATATATTTAACAATGAATTCATGTAGACCTGATAGAATCTAATAGATAGAACGAAGAAGCTGATTTATATATTCTTATAAAATTCTTAAGGATATATTATTGTATATACTTTAAAATGTTATAAGGAAATATTTTATTTAAAATAACTTGACAATTTTAAATGTATTAACTACTTTAGAAATGAGATTTCTGAGAATTGCTTATTTTTAACACATTTTCTATTTTGCTTTAATGGTTTTCTAACATATTTTCTTTCAGAAAATATTTTCTATCACGCATTGGTTTGACAATCTCCTATCGTTCCAGTTTCTGTCCATATTATTTTATTTGTCATTCTTCTTTATAGTTACATATCATTTTTGTGGCAGTATTTTTTTTTTTTTAAATCGAAAACTATTTGTCCCCATGCTACTTTCTTTCACTCAATTGCCACTTACTTTTTTATTGATGGAGGTTTTTGACATAGAAATAAACTTAGTTTTTTAAAATATAAATGATTATGTTTGAAAATTTTTATATAAAGTTTTATATTTAGTTTTCTTAAAAGTTACATTTAAAAGTGTTTACTGTTCACAAAACACGCACACACAAGCGCATATGTGCATACATTTATACCTGCTATTTATACGGATAAAGCTAGTGAATCGAATAATGCCAGTATTATCCGGCTAATACTAACTTTAGACAAGTGTTTTAGTTAAAAGAAGAATAAAAACTTAAAATTCGGGCTTTATCCGGATATTGTGGAGTCGTATCGTTATTTCTATAGATCTGAATATAGATATTGCATTTCCATGGGATGAGCATTTTGTATTTTTTTGGCTGCTGTGTGAATTGTGAGAACAGAACAATGTTACCAAGCTAACAATTTATTGGTAGATTTTTAAGTCAATAGATGGTATGGCGATGATTTTTTCAATCTGGTGATTTTTCATGCTTCCGATAAAGTTCTTAAAAAGCACTTGTCAACTCCAGGACTCCATTGTATTAATAAACACAATTGAAGACAAATACAAAAATGAGTATCTTAAAAGTTTTCTCGAACACACAGGATCACGTAAAAACTTACTGCGACACTCTTTTATTTGAGACCAAGTGCTGCAAAAAAAAAAAAAAAAAAAGCAAAAATCAAAAATGTTAAAAAGCTTCACTAGAGGATCTTCTTTTTAATTGTATTTACAATGATCAACCCCCGGTATATATCATTTAACATCTATATACTGTACAGTACCTATCGGTACTCTGTAAATTAAAATACTTCTTTTTATTACTTTAAATTAAATCTGCAATTTTCAGGTTTACAACATTTTTAGCGAGTGATATTTCGATAAAATAATTTTTTCGTTCATTTCACTTTTTATGAAATAAAGAATTAATAAATTTTATTTGATTTAAAAAACAAAATTCCTTCTTTATCCATCCAACCTGCATTGGGAAGATTACAGACTATCCGACTAAAGTGAAATCCTAACGTTTTTACTTTGTTTTAATGAAAATGGGGTGAATAAAGCCCGAATTTTATTAATTTTTCCATCAGTTTTCGGTTAATGTCAACACTTTTGACTCGGATAAAGCGCGCTTCATACGGATAAAGTTCAAATTTAATAAATTGTTATCTGCTTTAACCAAAAAGCTTGGATAAAGTTAGCACTATTCGGTTAATACTAGCGTTATCTAATTTACGGACTTTACCCGTAACTATCCTACATATGCACTGTATAGTATATTAAAATTTGTATAACTTAATTATAATTTTATTAGCTTTGACTAAATACATAAGATAAAGTAAAAACTCAAAAGTTAAGTTAAAATTTAAACGTACTATATTTTTAACAACTTTTATAAAATTGTTTTCAAGTGTTTAAATTGGTTTAAAATTTTTTAAAAACTTTCAAAAATTCGTTTTTAAATTAGATCTTATCTATGCCGATTTTAACAGGATAGATTTTACTCAGAAGACAACTTTATTCTTATTTATTTCTATTATAATCTAATTCAAATAATCTAAAGACAAGCCAGCTAGGTTTCCTGCTCTGAAATACATAATTGTAATAGAAATAAATAGGAATAAAGTTGTCTTTTGAGTAAAGTCTGGCCTGTTAAAATAGGTATAGATGAAGTCCGATTTAAAATGTACATCTTAAAAGAGAATTTTTTGATGTTTTTTAAATAAAAATTATTAATAATTATCAAATAAAAATCTCTTATATTTACTAGTTTATTTTTGATAATTTTAAATAATTTATTCGATAAATTTCTAAAATGCTAAAAGCTTCTATATTAATTTAATAATATGTTAAATAATTAATAGATTTAATAATTTTCCTAATTTGAAACCATATCTGTCTTTCTATTTTGTTTATATCACACAATGAAGTGCAGTACAATCGAAACAAGGCTTTCTTTTCTTCACATCCTTCTTTAATCTGCTTTTTTATTTGCCGATTAAAAAACTCTGCAAATAGAAAAGCAGATTAAAGAAGAATGTAAAGAAAAGCCTTGTGTCGATTGTACTGCATTTCATTGTGTGATATAAAGAAGATTTAATGGTATATTTTTAAAAATATAAATTTCTTTTACTGTACATTTCAGTCTTTAAATTTTGCACCAAGAAGTTGTCGGAATCAAACAAAATTGTACTGTACTGTACTGTACATGTGTGAGAGTAACGATGATACAAGAAGTGATTATAAAATGAAAGCCAAAAGATCATTTATTACAGGAAACACTGCAAATGAAAAAAGGTTCTTGCACTCTATTGGGTCATCTCTAGCTTGAATACACGATGTGATATTGTGGCGGGCATGAAGACATACAAGTGCCATATGGTGTTCCGCGGCATCTCAGTCCACAATTGCGGAAAGCGGTTCTCTAGCTTGGCCAAATTCTTAGGCTGTCCAACTTGGCGTCCCAGACATGTTTGATCGGTGACAAATCAGGAGACTGGGTAGGCCCAGGAAGTGTGGCAATGTGGCGGAGATATGACACCCTTGCTGTTGTCGAATTGAATAATGACTCTTAGAAACTCTGCCATAAGAGATAACACAGGTGGCTGCAGGATGTCACTAACATACCGCTGGGCTGTCATGGTCCTTTGGATCATTGCTAGAGATGACGACTGTCATATGTGATGGCGCCCCAGACCATCACACCAGCTGTGCTGTAGGGGCGGTGTGCCGCTCCAAAGCGTAGGCAGGGTTGAGATGTTTACCACGGGACCGGACGGCCGAGGCGGATAAGGCATCATGTGTTACATGATACAGCTGAAAAATTCCATTTTACAAACAAGATAATGTTCGGCCGCACTTCAAGCATTTACGAGACAAGAGGAGACTCCAGATCTCTTACATGTGAGGGATTGACAATTGCAATATCTAAGGGCAAATCTGTCTCAGAATAGCATATGGTGTCTGTACGCATCCATACCGGACCGTATTGCTTCATATATCTAGGTAAGAGGAGATACTAAAGGTTCTTTTAAATTGTATCCTTGTTCCATAGAAGACTGCTTTTTGTGTGATCACTTATTAACATCACACTAATACGTTCACACTAATAAAGCTAATAAAGTTTCTTTCGATTTCAACGCCTCCTTTTTGGTCGTAACTGTCTTTGAACGTATTTCGAAAGAACAATTTTTAATTATAATTTTTTAAAATATAATTATAATTTAATTATAATTCATAATTTTCAATGAACTTTAAATTAACACTTTATCGAGCAATATTACAGAGAGAAGCATATGCATTTGAAATTATATGGGTTTTTCAGATATTTTATTTAGTGAAATGTATCTAGAATTGATCTCAAATACAAATAACGTTATTAATACAGATTTTGTCACAAATAAAAAAAAAACATAATAGTTGCACAAAAAAAGCTAATATTTTAACCTTATAGTCGATATTAAATGAAAGCTTATCTTAATATAATGAATGAAGGTCGATAAACTTTAGTGAAACACGCAAAGGTTTATTTTCTGAACAGAACAAAACAAAATTACAAGGAACTCAAAGTGAACTTTCAGATTTACAAGACGATAAGGTAAACAATTATCATTTTTTTAAAAGTTTATTTAAAAAACTGACACAAATGTTTTATTTATGAGTAAACAAATGCTAATCATTTTATTTAAATATAATTCATGACACTTAAACATTTTAATAAAAACTATTGATTCATTTAAAAAAAGGACACAAAGGCATAATAATTAAAGTATTGATTTGTTGATTGATTTGTAACAGACTAGAACAAAGACAGATTTACTGATTTTTTTCAAGAGATGTTATGATTATCATCGTTAAGGTGTTGTAATACTAAAAACAAGAATTATCGGTTGATATTTTGTTTTATCACACTGAATAAATGTAGAGTTGCCAAGTATTTGGGGATAAAATCTGGGACAAAATGAGTTTTTCCCGAAAGATACTGGGACGCTTCAATTCCAGGGCATGCATTAGATGAATATTTTTACTCCGCCAACGACAGAAATATGTTTAAAATGTGGAAAAAGAAAAAGAAATTCTATTGTAGGAACAGTTTTTAGAATTAAGTTCTCCTGCTGCTAGAAGGTAGACGGAAAAAATCTGGGACAATTCCGGAAAACCGAGACATCTGGCAACTTAAATAAATAGCTTTACTATCCAAATCAGTCATCAACTATAAAGATTTTAATAATTTTTGATGCCATTTTTTAAAACTTACATATTATTAAGATATTTACATAAATGTAAACAAAAATTCGATGTCTTTTCTATAGATTTTATTAAGCTTGATTTCTATTTGTTCATAAAGAGAAACAGACATTTATGTATTTTGCCTATATTTCATCCCGGAAAATCTGTCAAAGTACTAAATCTTTTGAATTTTGAATGTACAGTACAATGCTTTAATATAAGTTAAAATATATTGATTATGTTACGTTTAGGCAAATATTATTATTGAATATTTTTATTTATTAAAAAATTTAAATAAACATTATATTATATATAAGATATTCCATTTCTCCTGTAAAATTTATTGTGTATGTTTGATAACTTCGAAAAAATGTGTTATTTACTTAATTAAATATCCTGATTTCATGGATGATTTCAAAGTATTGAAAAAAGGCATTATTATTGGCAACACTTAATCGAACTTTTTGTACAAGTTTACATTTATAGTAGTCTTTGAAATTACTAGAAATGTAAGCTCACTTCTTGGATTCCAAGAGTTAATTCAGGGCGAGCAAACCCAGGAATTTTTCATGGGCGGGAAGTATGGGATATTTCTAGTTCCGTTCCTTACCATCCGGCCAAATTTATAATAGATAAGATCAAAAAGGTCTTCTTAGTACCCACAGTGGAGAAAAGGCAAAACTGAAAAAAATAGAAGATGAAGAGTCAGAAAAAATCAGGACATTCAGTGTTCTAAGACATTGATGGACATGTTGGAAACTGCAAGTTATTGAAGACAGTCAACTGTCTCTCAGTACATTTTCGTTCTTTCAAGGTAAGAATAAAAATGAGTTAAGTCTTTATTCAAGAGTTGCAGTTGTTTGAGATAACAGTTAATAAAGCTGCATTATCAGGCATCCATGTTGTATCCTCAATTCGATTCCGCCCAACCTCTGTCGAATCCGGGAGGACATTTTCTTCTGCTAAATTTTTTTTTATCACTGAATGATTAAAAGTAGGCTTACTGATAAAAGTTTTATTCGATGTAATAAACTTTATTACATGAAAAACTTTGTTTTAATGAATAATTATATAGTGTTGTAAACATTCGATATACTCGTAAAGAATTAGGATAAAAGAATTGTATTAGGATTATGATTGGAATAAAGGATTTTACTCTTTTAGTCATTGTAAATCTTTTAAAGTGAAAAATATACAATGCAAGTTGAAATGATAAACATTTTCCAAAGAATAAAAAAGCTAGCTAAACCGTAAAATTAGTGTTTTTCTTAAATTATAAAAATATCCCGGTAACCCGGGAAATTCCGAAGATGAAATACTCCAGAAATTTAAAAAACCGTACAACCGATCAAAGAATACTTCAGGGAAAGTTCAGACGTTAAAGAATTATTAAAAGAATTTATTATTCCTATTAGTTACAGGCTATTGATAATTTAATAGTCTATAACTAATGGAAACAAGCTAATTTGCGATTGTGGCTTTCACGATAGTTTGTAGTTTCCTTTGATGTTTATTTTATATTCTTCTCTAATCTTCACTGCGTTAATTACTAATTATATTTAATTAAGATGAAAATATATGTTATAAAAAATATTTGAAGAAGTAACGATGAAACAAAATATAGATTAATATTTAAGAAAAATTAAATAGCCATGAATATAAAAATAATTGATTCATTTTATCACTGAGTGTTATGGAGATATAAACAAAAAACTTTACAAAAAGATTTAAAATATAATTGCAATTATGGTCAATTCGATAAGAAAACAAATATTACAATGTACAGTATAGTACTGTACATAAAAGTCGTGCAGTAATATAAACTTACTGCTGTGAGAGATTTGAATTCGAATATATGATCCATACACTAATTTTCCGTTGGTAGTATCAGTTAGAGCGTTGTTCTTCATTTCTCACTCAAACTTGACTGATTTCATTGTGATTCAGGACAGTCCATAATGATGCTGACACGACTTAATGTAATTGGATCGGTCGAATAGCCTGTATTATGATGGCGACTTGTGATAACTAATCAATCAATCAAGATAAAGCACGAAAAGAATGAAATATACAATAAAATTATGCATAGTGACCAAGATAAATGCCCAGTTAGTCTGAAGAATAAAGTAAAAATTTTCCTATTTTTAACTTGTTCTGCTTTGGAAAGGAACTTCGAAAACAGGGCATTTCAAAAGAGTATATGATAATTAAATTAAAAAACCGAAATTTTTAGAGAAAATCAAAAATTCACTAGTAACAAGAAAACAGAACTAAAGAAAAACATACAATGCATCAAGATATATATCTAAAAGATTTAATTATATAGATAAGATAATTAAACTTATTTCAACGATCTTATTTAGTTTTTAGGACGAAAATGTTCAATGAACTTGCTAATAACATATAACTTTGATTTTTAATGAAGCGATTTGATCTGAGCTAACTTACAGTATAAATGAGAGTAAGGAAGACCGATCCAGTAAGAATTATGTATGAAAAATCTTAAAATTTAATTGAATTTCAATCTTGGATCTCTTACGAAAAGTATTATTTTACAAAATTTAATGAGAACGTATAATTACTTGGCGAACAATTATTTCATCTTTAAAGAAACCTTCAATAATAGTCAGTTTAGATAGACTTGAATAAATTATTTAAGGATGGTAGGATAGGTGGACAATATGATTTTAGCGTGGGCTTGTTCCCATCCTCGTCTCAATCTAGCACCGTTCGTCTCCATAATTTAGCATGAGCAGCATTATCATTCACCCATACTAGTCGACCTCGTTGTTATTTAGGTCCGCCTGTAATGAGCGTAATTGTGGCTGGTCATATAAGCTACAATGTGCTGACGCTTCATGTTAATTCATCAATCAATAATTCTTACAGAAGTACGGAAATATTTTATAACACAGCCATCAAGAGTTTTAGATTATATTATACATTAGAAAATGTTTACATATAATATTTTAAAATTCATTTATGTTTAATGACAGATTAAACAGATTTCGCAATTTAGAGTTTTTGTTTACAGTTTAAGTAACTGTTTACTTCATTTTTTAAGCAACATTTACATGAACAATTTTATTAGAAGAAAACAAACTAAAATTTTTAAAAAACTTTTTACTTAAAAATATCTTTATATTCAATTTGACGTTTTTTTCCCCAAAATTCTTAAATATTTAAGCTAGTACAATCACAATTAAAATTATTTGACTGAATTTCTTTGAATTCCTTAAACAATTATTGACACAACATGTCTTCATTAAAATATTTAAAATTTTAATTTTAAAATTATTTTTTATTTAACAATTTTTACTTTAATAGAATTTTTAAAATGATTATCATATAAATATTATTAGCAAATAATGTTATATAGTTTAAAAATTTATATAAAATTAATTATATATTTTTAAATGAGAAACAACTATACTGATTTGAAGAACAGTTTGATATAATCGAGAGTAACGTTGGCATCTCGAAATACACAGAATATTTAATAATAAATAAATAACGCGAAAAATAGAATTAATAATAAATGCTTAAATTTACATTAAAAACTGTTTTCAATATAATCTGACATTTACGAAAGTTTCTTCGTTTTAAGGAAAATTACTTTATTGAAGCGCAGAGAAATTACGAAAATAATAATAATAAATTTGAAGTATCAAACACAAATTCGTGTTAATAACAACCACTTGGCTTTTTTCCACCTTTATTTAGTTGATACGGTACACGTTTCGGGCATAAGGCCCGAAACGTGTACCGTATCAACTAAATAAAGGCCTTTGTGTGTACCGTATCAACTAAATAAAGGTGGAAAAAAGCCAAGTGGTTGTTATTAACACGAATTTGTGTTTGATACTTCGAAGAATAATACAACACGGTTTCACAAAAATCAATAATAAGTTTTTAAAATAAATATTGTACTTCTAAAATGATTTTATTTACGGGAGCAAGCCAATAACACGCAGAGAAAAAAGAATTATAGTTTAGGCTATACGACCACCATACTCCAATACGAATGATCTAATTTTGGAATGGGATCGGTTATAAGGAATGGGATAGTGAAACTTTGATCGAATTCGAATCCAGGTCTCTTAGGAAGGCGGAATGCATTTACCTTTACCTTATAGGCCTATATTCGTTTCTGATATACTAAACTAAAGTTAAATAGGCTAGTCTTTAATAGTAAAGATTTTTTGATTTAATAGTAGTTAAATCAATAAATAATATTACATCAAATCTAAAATATTAATAAATAAAAAACTGAATTATATAAAATCATTCTCTAGTTTTAACTTAAATGTAAATGTTCAAATTTATATTTGAATTAGGTTTGTATTTAAATACCCAAACTTCACAGAATTCGAATATTTCTCATTACAACGCTTTTCGGCCGACGTTAATACAGGAAAATTCCATATTTACGACCCAATAATTTAACACCATTTTGAACAAAACATTATGTAGAAAATGACAGTTACTTTCCAAATGCATTTGGCAAAACGTCAGAATAATGTGTAGAGGATTCTAAAAGTGCGTCGCGTCAAGCTTTAAGTCTTCATCTCACTTGATGAATAACAGTTTATTATAGGAACTTTCCTTCATTTTTATCATAAATTTTGTCTACATTTATTTCTAAATTTTTAGTTTTTTAATATTTATCAAAAAATTTTTACAAAGTTTTTTATTATTATGTTATTTGCCGTGTCGTATCGTAACATAATTTTATGGTAAGGCATACAAATTGTATAATTTACTGCATGCAAAGCAACAATTTATTAACAATTCATTAAGCATTAACGTCATACAGGATAATTCATTACTTACATATAAGCGTTTTACTGTGTTTTAGTACATTCAGGAAATTGGTTTGGATGCTTAATTAATGTTATAACACATTATAAGTTTTTCACTTAACTGGAAACTGTTAGTGTTTCACGCAAAAAGTCGCTTTTAGAAATGGATTACTGATGTTAATCGGAAGATGCCTGCATTTGAATAACGTACTTAACATCACATTTAAATGAATTTTCTGAAATCATTCATCTTTCTTCGCTAAGTGACATTCTAATTATATATGCATATGTTAATCATTTTTTTAAATAGCAGAAGTACTTTTTGGGCTGCAATTTGAAAAAAGTTTAGACCTACAAATTCTTACTGTCTGGTCTTCCTTAATCTGGAGAACAGAGTTAGAAAGATGAAAGCCTAGACGAGACATGGAAAGCTTAGGAGTAGAAGGCACCGATAAATTATAAACAAACTTCCGTTGCAAACAAGAAATCACGTTATTTCAATTCAAAAATTTTTCCCCGAAACGAGTTAGATAGCAATAGAGTCGTGCCGATCATCTAACAGGAAAAGTATGATGTACAGGGGCAAGACCTTACTCAATTGAGGTGGAGAACATATTTTAAACAAGCAATTATTTATTGTGACATCGTCACATAGCCGGGCTGCAATTTTTAGTCATCTTTTTAATTTACTTAATATAAAATATATGCTCACCACATCAAAGTAGTAGTGGCTTGCCCCTGTACATCATACTGTTCCTTTGACAATAAAGTCGTGCCGGTCATCTATTAACTCCTTTCAAGGGAAAATTTTGAATTAAAGTAACGTAACTTCCGGTGTGCATTGGAAGTTCGCATATAGTTAATAGAGCCTCCTGCCCCTAAGGTTTCCATTCCATCCAATTCCCTTCTTGAGATTAAGGAAAAGACAGATAGACAACAAACAGACGGACGAAAGTGGGAATTTACAGGTTACAATTTTTTCAAATTGCAGACCAATTAAATAAATTGAATATATGATTAAAAATTGCAGTCCAACATTTTGACGATGTCACAAATAAATAAATACTCATTTTATTTTTATATATTTTTTATATGATACATTTTTATCATTCTGTTTTTCTTTTCTCTACATATTATTACATGTCTTTTATCATTATGGTTTAACTGTTTGCGTTTTAATTTCAGCAACATTTTACCTCCTGTGTCTTTTATGTTTTGTTTAGCATTTGCTTTTGATACAAAACATCGAACTCGAAAATCAGTATTCGGTAAAGGAATTAGATGAAACAACGATAATTTTAACATCGAATATGCTATTCAGTTGATCGAATGGCATATTTGATGTTACACTTGCGACAATGTAATGTCGCGACTGATCGAACCCGATATTTTATAATTGTCGAGAAACAATCCATTTTTCATGAGGTAGTTAACAATTTTTGTTTGTTTCGTTTTTAATTTCGAAATATTTAAAATTTGTTGTGTTTTTTTCTTATTTTAAGAATGTAATAAAAATGTTTGATGCTAAAGCAAGGAATAAATTTAATACATTTAAAGTTGTTAAACAACTAAACAACGAGAAACTTATTCTACTAGTTTAAGTGAAAGAACTATTATAAGGACAAGATCCGAAGGAAAAAGGAAGGATATAATTAATGCAACACCAGATAGGGAAAGAAACAGATCTTTACCTAGATATGTTTTATCGCCATGTAATTTTTATAATATTAAATGATTTATTGAACAACGATGAACCTTATTCTGATTTCAGAATAATTTCTAGCTTCGCAAAAATGCAAAAATATTTATTAAAGTATACACTTTATTTGCTTATAAAGTAAATATTAGAAAATTTAGAGTAGGAATAAATGTGATAAACTAAAAAATAGATTAATTTCATTGCTGATTTTCGGTAAAATTGTTGGCATACAGAAATATTCATTTATAATATAGAAAAACTATAATTTAGTACAAATATTTGTACAATTAGGTAATATATAATGACATTTAAAAATGCGTTTTAGAAATGTAACTTTCGCGAAGTTATTATTTTATTTTAAATTTAAATTATTCATTCTATTATTTCCAGAAAATATTGTCTAAGTTCTTCATATAAATGTAATAGGGAGCAAAAACATATGGTAGTATGCGAATACAGATAACAGAAAATTTTTTAAAATAAAACAAGTTCCAAGTCATGTTCTTTCGATCCATTTAATCGGAGTTTTAGTTTTCTTTACTTGAAACACATTGAATTAAATAAAGTTTTAACTAGTTTTTGTTCAAAGCTTTCATAAAAAATTTTAATGTAATAAATTATTTAACCAAATTAAAGAAAGAAAGACTGAAGGCAGAAACTCTTCAGTCTTCTCATTCTGATTACAGGCTCAACTAATTGGGAGGAATTTGCATTTGTTCAAATAATAATTTTTACAGTAGTTAAATCAGTAGTAAATGAAAACCAACAGAACGAAACCATTTTTTTACTTTTACATATTTTTCTTATTGATGATCGTCAATGTTAACATTTTATAATAGAAAAAGTTATAATAACATTTATCCACCAATGGCCAAGTGAATAAAACAACCACTTGTAGTTGGTTGTGAGTTCCCACCTCACCAACGGACTGGCCGCGTGGAGTTTTCCGGATTTCTTAACTTGTCTAACAGCTAAATTGGGAACAGTTTCTTATTTAAAAAAAGCCTTCCTGTGAGGGACCTTGGCAGATCGCAGTAGCGTAGCGAGGGGGTGCAAGGGGGTCTATCATGCACCGGGCGCCACTCGCAGAGGGGCGCCCAAATGGTCTCCAAGACCAACTGCACACGACAATAAAGTGTCGTGCCCCGGGCGCCAGTTATGTTCGCTACGCCACTGGCAGATCGCCCATATTTGCATTGTCTTAACCATCAATCCGATCCAATATTATTTCAATAATAAATTTAAATATTAAATATTTTAAATAAAGATTTAAATAACTGATTCAAACTTGTTTTCAGTAAATCTTTAGATTGAAAGATTCGAAAATTTAAAAAATTTTAAACTTAGTTAGTTACAAAAATATTATTTTGTAAATATACTATAATAGAAAAACAATTCTGTAATTACAATACTATCAACATAGAAAGTAAACACAATAACAAAATTTCTTTCAACAGCTAACTAGAAAATGCCAAAATCAAATTCTTTCTTTTAATTTCTTTCTTCTTGGAAGCAATAAGTCAGTTTCAATAGTTTACTAGAGAAAACAACTGAAAATCGTAAGCAAATAAAATACAAGATAAAGTATTAAATTAGTCTGCTTGACTCTACTTAATAAAGATTTTTCTAACATTAGAAGTTTTGTGAAGAAACATTTTAGCCTACTTAAATATACAATGAATATTCAGTCAACACGATTTCTATGTTGTAGGAAAGAAAAAGTTTCGAATATTGAATAAATGCGGTGAATTTTTCATAAATTTCCACAACCAAGGTATTTCATAGAAATTCAAATTTACACGAGAATATTATTAATTTTTTCATTAATAAAATAAATGACAAGATCTTTATAATAAACGCCGTTTATAAGAGAATTAAATAAACTTTTTCAGGTTATTAAACTTATTAATTATAATAAAGGAGAATTTAAACTCTCCTGTATTGTATTTTTAATGACACATTTATTCTATTGCATTACTCTAGCTTGTAATATAAACAAATAAAGCATTATAATGATATATGAATATAATTAACGTATTAAATATAAAACTAAATAATTATAATATAACGATTTCATTTTTCTTTTCGTAAATTTAAGTTCTTAGATTATATAGTAAAATGTTTTAAATTATTATTATTATTATTATTATTTTATAAAACTCAATTTAAATTTTTGTACAATAAAGGATTTTAGATAAAACTATTTGCTGAATTTTATATTACATTCCACTCCGCAACATTGATTTTTCAGCATAATAAATAAAATAGTTGCCTGTTCGTATTCGTTACCTCTAATTCAACGTTTACTTTAGTAACATAGCCTATTAATTAAACCATATCTTAATATTTAAATTAAATGGAATGCAAATTTACTAAGAAGGAAAAAATAAAGCATTAGCATAATTTTTTTCAAGAATGTAACTGTAAGTTCTTTCTATGAATGACGACAATAATAAACATTAAAATAAATTACTTTTTATCTTTTTATTATCTGTAAAATATAGCCTGAGTTTTTTTTCTTTTAGTTTGAAAAATTAATTTATATAATCGTAATTTAAAACAACATACAAACTATAAACATGCAGGAATTTTAAAATGAATATCTAAACAAACATAAAAAAACGATAAAAGTTGTTTTCACAAACTTGAACAAAGAAATACTTTAAAGGAAAATTAAAATAGTTTGAAAGACGAGAGAATATTCTTTAAAACGCCGAGTTTTAAATTAAAATAACGCTCATAAGGTTATCTTTGAGTAAACGCATTCTACAGAGATAATTTACAATCTATTCACTGTAATTAATGAATAGACATTTAATTTAATAAAACTTAGTAATTAAAACTCTTACTGTTCGTTGGCAAACGTTTCTCTCAGAAAAGCATAAATGGCAACAGGTATGATAGGAAATACTGAAAAATTTAAGATTCAAAGTAAATAGCTGTTTAAAAATAGAAGAAAATAGTTAGATAATTATAAATGTTTCAGAGGTACAGTACTTACCCCAGCCTATGACATAAAAAAGCACAAGACTTTCCTGCTCTGCAAATGCTGCTGATAACAATCGATGTAAGTATAATCCTTCGCAGAACATCCACATGTAATTAGTCATTCGTAAATATTTAGTTATGATAAAGAGGAATTTGCATCCCGGCTGGAATCAAAATATGTCGATGAATAAAATAAAATTTGAAACAGTAAGTATGATAATTTTTAATAAAATTTACTCCATTTTGATCCAAAATTGTAGTTGTATTATCGAAATTATCGAGTTCATCAAGCATGACAATTGATTTAAAGAGAACGACAAAGATTCCATTTAAGAGTAGTGAAGCAAAGAGATTTTTATGCATGGTAATGCGATATACTTGCAGTTGTCTTTAAAATATTATAAATAGATTTAGTATAAAAATTTATATAAAAACGTTAATAATAAACATTATTTTGATAAACATACTTATATATGATAAAAATGAATATAGCCGGTATCAAGAAGAATATTGATATAGAGTATGTCGCTATGTGAAAATATTGAAGTCGTAGTATTCCCTAAATAAAAATATAATAAATATGACAATTTACGAATAAGTATTCTCAGAATTTACGCAGTATCTACCTGAACTCTTCCACATTCGTTGTAATTAGTCCATTCAGTTTTATAAAAATTGCGTAAATACCATTTCCCATTTGGCATACAAGTTTTGATAGCGTATCCTAAAAAATTACATACAGTTAATTTGCTAATTTAAATAAATTGTAAAACACTATTAACTTTTACTTGGACACGATGGCGGCTCGCTAGAAAAGTATATATGCTCTTGACAAACAGATTTTGCAACTTGTCCCGAAGGAGTATCTGTCCAACATTGCCAACCATCCCATGTTCTCGGGCAATAAAGAGTTTCTTTAATTAAAGCGCACAAGTTATTTCATACATTAATTTACAAATTTAAATTCTTTACAATTGTAAGTTCCTCTTACCGTTTACAGGAATGAGATCCTTCAGCATTTTCTGACAGCATGCAACAGCGGCACGACAACATTCTATCCATTTTGAGACGAATACTTTATTTTTAAACGTATCAAATATCGGATGAGACGAATTTCCGGGATCTATTAAGTAACTTATATTCGACCTTGGATCTTTCAGTGCACCGGTGCGATAATTATAACTAAAAAAAAATATAATTTAGATTTAGAAGTTAACTAAGTTAATCTTCGTTTTATAGTTTTTATTTATTGTAATTAAATTACTGTTTACATAAATCTCCATTCAGTATCAACAAAGGCCCACGACGGAAGATAATTATAGCATCGAGCACACGTGTCTCTTCTGTAGATGTCAAATGGCAAAGAAACACCTCTTTCAGTTCGACATAAAATCGATGTTAATGAGGCAGTCGACTCATTATAATCCTCCATATAACTTGTATAATTTTCTGATTGCTAGTTTTAAAAATAGTTTAATATCATTTATTTATTTTACTTCATGTAAAAAGTAATTCATGTACGTACTGTACTTACTTGGGTACTTAATACAGTTATCGTCAACAAAGCCGAAAATACCATTTTTGAAACGTCGTTAATGGATACTTTATAAGTAAATATTTCACTTATAAAGATATAAATGAAGTATATTTTTGTTCCTAAAATATAAAGAAATCTTTTAAGAACATATTTCTTTCAAAAACTTGATTCACTAACGAATAACTTTTATGCTATTTACAAAAGTAGAAATGATTTTTTCCAAATGATAATTGGAAACGATCCAAAATTGCACCATAGGAGATCAGAAGGTTGTGACAAATTAATCAATATGACGTCATTCAAGAATAATCTTTACAAATATAGAGTTCGGCATACAAAATTCAGACAGCAAAAATAGATTCTAATATCTGAATCTAGGCCTATTCATTTAAAATAATTTTTCTTTTAGGATACAATGATATCATTAATCATAACTTATATGAAAAATAGTAGATAGATCAATCAACACAATTGGAAAAATATATCGATCATTTCCGATTAAAAATCTGGCAATCATTTTAACCATAAATAAGCAATATAATTTTAAAAACGATCTCAATTGGAAGGAAAATCAAAATTTGATAATGAAGTGATCAGTTACGTTAATTTTTAATTAAAACTTTTGTATTTTGTATTTGATAATTAATTTTTTAATTTATCTTCCTCAGTCTTATTGATTTAATACTGATAATTGAAATGATTAAAGTAAAGATATTTTAAAGTATAATTTAATCATTTTTAACTGAAATTTTTAATTTATATTAATTTATTTAAAAAATTTTTTATAATGTTGTCAATAACAGAATTATTTAATTACAGAAATAATAAATTGCTTTCTTCATTAAATTGTAACTAAATCTTAGTTTTCTAAATATTAATATTAACTGGAAAAATACAATTAAAATTTAGTTTTTACGGTCCCGATTTAGATCCTGTGTGAAACAACTACGTTTTTATTCAGAAATTTCTAAATAAAACTTTGAACCTAATGAATGCTTTATAAAGCTTTTAAAATATTGAAAATCCTAAAAACCAAATCTATCGGTAACCGAGTAGACAAAACTGAACTCTGGTTGCCGGTGGCTGATTCGTGCCAGACCAAAGAACTGGTCGCGTGGACTTTTGCGTTTTCTTCGCGTGTTTAACAATTAAATAGGTGTCAATTCCCATTGAAACTCCTCCCGAAAGGCACCTCCCGGGAGCATTACCCCTTGGCAGATCGCCCGCATGATCATACACAATCTATAATAACCTAAAAATTCACGACTTAAAAATTTCAAATACTTGTATATTTCAATTGGATTCTGTTAATTGTGAATAAATCACATTAATTTAATTTCAAATACAGTAAACTCTCGCTAAGTTAAATTAATATTGGTTAAAGGCCATCCGAGTTTACGAAAGTCACAGTTAACGGGACGACGTGGAAAGTTAGGAGATAGATATAGAATACATCAATTTATTACGATAGATATTTTTTTTTTTTACAGAAGTTTTACTGGAATTTAGTAAGTTATACTGCTAAATTTATTTTTACGGGAGCAAAGTTCAAAAATTTTTATGATCGTACAGTATACGCAATGTACAGTTTTAGTGAAATAATGTAGCCTACGGTATCGCAAAGACTTCTAGATATGAAAACAGCTGTTAATTATAATATTTCTATTGCCAAGAAATCTTAAATTATTATACAGTAAAATATTTTGAAAAAAATTGTTCGAGTTAGCGGGTGTTTCTGTACTCGTAATTTCAACTGTATTCTATTAATTGAGAGAGATTATATCTCATTAATTTAATTTTCGATCACAGATTGTAATATGTGTTTTCACGTTATTCTTAACCAAATAAAAAAAATATATATAAGCTATATTTCGTTATTTATTCTCATTATGTTAAATTACACTTCATATGCAGGATGAATTTAACAAAAATTAATGTTCCTATAAATTAACCTCACGTAAAAAAGATTCTTGTCTTTTAACATCGTTTTAAATAATCGTTAAATTTAATCAGTCTTGGAACATTAATTTGATTACATTAATAGCAATTATATCATGAAAATTAAATAATAAAAAATGAATGTCATTTAAAAATTTATTTTTATGTTCAAGATTGCAAACGTTGATTTTTTAAAAATTTAATCAGTCGATAATATGTAAAAGATATTAAAAGTAAATGAATTAATAATATATTCAACATAAGAATGTTTTAATCTTATACAGATTTAATTTTTTTAATTTAAAAAGGAGAATTTTTAATTTTTTAAATAAAATTTTTCATTAAAATCAAATTTAAAAAAATTAATAATTAAATAGCAAAGTAGGTTTTTAAATACTGTATAAGTTAATTATAATATCGTGTACATAAGAAATTAAATTAACTTTAAAATTAACAAATTACTTAAATTCTAATCAAAATTTTTAAAATAGTTAATACAAAAATAATAACTTTTAATATTGAATACTATTTTTTATAAAGAAAATACCTAAGTTAATTTTTATTTTATTTAAATGAAAGGATTTAATTTGTTAAAACTGAAATACTTGAAAAATTTCAAATTGAGTGTTAAATACTTCTTTTAAATGAATATAATTTGAAGAAAGGGAAGAAGAAGAATAGAATTTTCTTCGCTCATTTTTTACTGCTAAAGAATTTTTTAATTTAATAATAATACGCTTCTTAGAATCAATTTAAATTTATTCATAAAAAATGACTTGAAATATTAAAAATAAAATAAAATAATGTATTATTATGCAAGTTATATATTTGGAATTTTAAAGTTATTGGGAAGTTTTCATACGCATCTTCCCTAAAAAAAGAATAATTGTTTTATATTTCATTAGTTATTTGTTTGTTAATTAATCAATCATTTTTTAACTGTTATATTGCATTAATTTTCATCATTTTTGGAGTAAAATAAACGTTTCGTACAAATAGAATGGACTATTCATTCTCTTTGTATATGCGATGAATGCATTTATTATGAATGTGGCATTTATGATGTTTTTGCTTTCAATGATATTGTTCGATCCTATTTAGGATAATTCTTCTCTCTTTTTTTAAATCTGATTAATGGCCGCTATAGAATTCTTTAGTTTGAGTGTTATTTATTTTTCATACATACAATTTGAATTATTCTGTGCTTCATTACTTCTGTAATAAGTAAATTTCTATACTTGACGAACAGTTTTGATAATATCTAAAACATGATGAGTGTTTCTAGTCTCGATTAATTCAATATACGAAATATATACGTATATGTATTAATTTTTTATTTTTATTTAAAAAAATTATAAAGATTTATTACTGAAATAAAAATTTTAGCTTAAGATTTACAATTTTATTGAGAAATAAACAAATTATAACTTATAACAGTACGAATTTAAAGAATTCATTCTGTCAGAAAAATATATTGTCTACAACAATTATATCGAGATAATTTATCAATGTATATTAAAATATATTTAGTAGTTACATTAATATACTTTTTGTGTTTTTATCCCTTTCCTATATCTGATCTAGGCTATCCTTGGTACTTCCTTCTTACTTTGATCTGTCTTTTTCCTTCTTTCTTCTCTTCCCTTTTAGCTTGTGTAGACTTTTGTCTTTCTTCAATACCAATTACAACAAAAAATTGGTTATCTTTACATAAAATAAATTTATAAATGACTTTCTTTTCTTTGTAATCTCATATCAATTACGGATACCTGTTTTTAATGTTATGAAGATTACGAACGTACAGAGTAAATATTGTTATTTTTTATTTTTCTTTGTTTAAAGAAATTATTTTACGGAAGCCTATTCAATACTTACATAATTTTTTAATAGAAAACAGACTCATATTATCAATAGTTCTGTTTGTCTATTGTTAAATACATTCATTTCCAAAAGTTGCCTAAAGCGAGTAACTTTAATTATTCCAACTCTCTACTCGTATAACAATATGGAGTTAGTTTACTTTCAAAAAGTGACTTTAATAATATCAAAATTGCAACAAGGGATCGAATAATGACAATTTATCAATCTAATCACTAAAGTTTCTCCACTTCTAATTCCTTTTGAAATTGCACAATAGCTTATAACGCGACGTATCTAATGGAACATCCACCAACAGCTGGATAGGAGCGCGTCGGGAAGTAAATCAAAAGGAGATAGAAAAAAAACGAATCAATGGAATTTCTCGTAAATTAAGTGTTATCGATTTGATATAAATGTATTAATGTTACATGTACACATCGAGTATTAAAATATATGTTTTCCTAGAAACAATATAGACCTGTAGCAATGCAGCAATGTAACATTTAACATTCCTATTTTTTCAAGTTTGTAACACAATAAATTAATTATTAATATTCAGTTATTATAAAAATAAATATAAAAACTTTTATAATAATCAAATAAAAAGTACTTTAATTTTATTTAATATAAACTATTTTTAATGTAGGAAATAACTTTCAATTTTTAGCGAAGATATTCAAATATTTTTATAATATAAATAGTAATATAATAATGTAATATATATATATTTATTTATTACATTATTATATTACTATTTATATATTTTATATATTTAAATCAAATCATTGTACTCAAATGTAATACATAGTAAAACTTTATCAAAAATATATCAATAATAATGTTGCACACCGACTAACACTTGATACAACATGAAAAAATTTGATAAAATGATGTGGATCATGTTCCTGTAACCGTGAAAAGGACGACAAAGAAGACTACAATACTCATTTTAAAAAAAAACTACAATACATTTTATTCTTATAAGTCTTTAATATTTTGTATTTTTACAATTTGTTTTATAAAAATATATTGTATTTCATTTTGGGTGTTTTATAATTTGATAAAATGTTTAAAATTAAATAAACAAAGACAACTATATTCAAAATTTACACGATATTAACAATTTAATCTTAATCTTTCTAGTTTAAAAATTGTATTATTAAAATTTTGTTAAAACTCTAGAAAACAATGAAATATTTAAATTGAGATTTTAACACTTCTCAAACTTACAAATTTATTTATTTCCTGTCATGGTCATATTTTACTTCAGTTGTAATCTTACAAATTGATTTTTAAAATTTGCATTTATTTTTTTTTCTTCTGGAGTATTCGGATAATATCAAGAATCCTGATAATATATCCTTTAATACTAAAAAGCTAAGATGAATTTATAGTTTCTGTTAAATTTAAAAATATTCAATTTAGCATAATGTATTACGCAGCTTTAAGCTGCGTAATACATTATGCTAAATTGTTTCATATTGTATCAAATGTGAGTAAATATATGAGAATATATAATAATAAAAGTAAAAATATAGGTTAATGTTACCTATGGTTCCAAAATGGCGGCTCGTCTCTGATTCCAGCAAATAGAAGAAAGAAAACAGTGGGGATGCACTTTCTAACCTAACGTAACCTATTCTAATAATTTCGTTGGTAATAAGTATGGTAATTTATTAGAATAGGTTAGGTCAGGTTAAAACGTGCGTTTCCACTGTTTCCTTTCTTCTATTTGCTGAAATCAGAGACGAGCCGCCATTTTGGAACCATAGGTAACATCAACCAAAATATATGTTTGGATATAATGATTTAGGATTTTCCAGTTTTTAGTAATAAGTTTGGCAGATAACCTTTTTTTTTTTTTTTTTGATAAAGTCGAAAAGTTGTTCACTTTCTAATCATTTTCGAGTATTAATAATTAATTTTCGAACAATTTATTAATAAGCCTTCTTTTCTGTATATATAAATTTTCTTTCGTACAATAATAAAAATCATTTCATTAAATCTCTGCAGTTTCCATTTCAATGAGTCGTAATGTTATTACATAAATATTTAGTCTCTAAGTTCTTTATCTATTAAAAAAAGAAAAATTCGATTTACTGTAAATTTCAGATGGAAAAAAATACTTACAGTTTACTTAAAATACTTTTGTAAAAGTTTAATAACTTATTCGGCTATAAAAAGTTGATTTCGTATCAGATACTATTCATTTAATAAATTTAATCAATACAGTTGATAAATATAATTATCCTGTTCGACTTCTTTAGCTAACGTTGAAATAATTTAAATAAAATTTCTGGATTCAGATAGATTTTTGTTTTAAAATAAAAAAAAAATCATCAAATTTATTCACATTTAATGATAAAATCTAACAGAAGATCGCTTGATGACAGAAAAATTAACACTAAACTAACACTCTTGCTTGAAGTACATTTTAAAACACAAATTAAAAAAAAATTAGACTGTTTTGTTATTAGCAAAAACAACTTAATTAATATTTAAAATTTTAATAAAATTATAAAAATTTGTTATTTAATTATATTTAATACACGTCTGGCAAAAATTTATACATTCAATGTTTAGATGCGATATGGTATAATAGATTTCTGTTATTGTCAATTTTAAACGTTTTCTTCTCAGAAACTATTAAACGTTTACCCAAATTGGTTAAAGAAACATAAGTTATCGATTGTAAAGAAACCATTTCTACTGACACTGATGCACATTTCAACATTCTTTCTATATACAATCTATATATCAATTTTTTAAACTCTGTTAAATGCTAGCGGATTTTCAACAAAAATTATTTAATACTATATTTATAGGTTAATTCATTAATAATTATGAGAATAAAATTACATGACAATAGCGTTATTATATCTTGAGTATACTTATTATATTTTTTCTTAATTTTAGTATTTACAAATAAATGTCGAGAAATCTTTCTTTTCTTACATCATATAAAATTTATGTGATAAATGATATAATTAACAAATGAATTCAGTAATTTCCAAATATTAAAGAAATGATAAACAAGCTTGATTTATAAAGCGGTTTACAAATAAAATCTGTGTTAAATATGAAAAAAAAATTAATAGTGTTAAAAATTATTATGTTGTAACTAAAACCTTATTTAAATATTCGATAAATTGTTTATTATAAGCGGTAGGTTTAATCAATTGAAATCGATGGTATTTCTCGAATTAAAATATAAAACATTTTGTCGATTGTTGATTCGAGTTTTCAACTTCGTAAAAGTAAAATAAATCACATCAATTATTTATCATCTAAAATTTCTGTTTACGCATCAAATTTGGGGTTTTCTAAACTAAATATACCAATTCTGTTTTTACACAAACTTTTTTACGTAAAACGGTCTGAAAAGAAATTCAATTCTCTTTTCACACGATTTGTTTTGATTTAACACGTTTCAATAAATTTGACTTTTTGAAAATCTCCATTTAATTTTAATTTTAAAAAAATCTTTAATATCACCTTTTCTGGAAAATCGCTCTTTTTAAAGAAAAAATTTATCCGAATTTGCATTTAAAGCTGCTACACACGCTCGAGAAAATTTAAAGATTTGGTTTGTTTTTTACGACTTATTCCAACTCGTGTAGCGACAATCAGTCTTTTGTTCTGACTTTATCTCACGATTGATGTAAAAAAATCAATTTAAGTTTCACGATTTGATTATTCTATTGTGTTTCTTTCGCTTTCTTTCAATACGGAGCCGCCGGTGGCCGAGTAGATAACACTTCTAAACGTTGGTCGTGGGTTCGCTCCTGACAAACGGGCCGGTCACGTCGAATTTCTGGGTTTTCTTCACGTTTTCAAATATCTAAATAGGGCCCAGTTTCCCGTAGAATGTCCTTAGAAAGTCATTCTCTCTTTGGCAGATCGCTTATTTGTTGTGTTACTTTATTTCATCAATCCAATCCTTTCAATATGAAATAGTTTTCGTATGCCATTTGATGTAAAAGTTAGAGATGATTTGGTATCTAATTGTTTGAAAAAAATGAAATAAAAAGTAAAATTTGTGCGAACAATATAAATATGTTAAATTTTTGTGATAAGTTATAATTGTTCCTCTTGATTTATGAACTAAAATTGAAATACAGTGGATCCTCGGTATACCACCTTAATCCGTTCCTGATGTTTGGACTTATACCGAATAGGACGTATATCAAACTAACCTTTCCCATAAGAAGTAATGTAAAAATGATTAATCCGTTCTGATGTAAAAACCCCTCTTGATATGGTATACTAATGGGGTTGTAAAATAATTTAAACATTGTTTGAGCACATTAATAAAAAAATAAATTTTATTATAGATTTTTAAAGTTATTACAGTATATTGTATTATATTATTTAAATCATTAAATCAAAATCAAATCAAATCAAACTCTAATTAATACTAATAATCTGTTTAGAAATTGATTTAATAATGTCTTTATTTTTCACGATTGTCGATATCGTCGTTCTTGGAATACGGTATGCAACAGTTAAATCTCTACACACATGCCACCTTCATATTTCTCAACAATTCTTTTTTCAGTTCCATTGTGATTCTAGTCATTTTTTTTTTTTTTTAGTTTTCTGTTGCTTTTCATTTGCCTTTTTGTAATTTATGATTAATAAAAACAATAAAATTTACTTACAAATTAAAATCAGAAGAAATTTAACAAAGTTATAAACCTTGGCACCGCGAACGTCTAGTCTGGTCTGGTACACCGATAGTGCTAGTACACCGATAGTACAAGTAGATAGATTTTCTACTTGTTCATAGATGGCGCATATAATTGAATTAAGTCGTATACCGAACAAAAGTCGTACACCGAGCAAAATTTGTTTCGTCCAAACAGGACGTATTCCGAATTGGACGTATTCTAAAGCAGACGTATACCGAGGTTTCACTGTAGTTTCTTTCGTTTCTCTGTAATCCTTAGAAGTAAGTTTAAGAATTTCAAAACAGTAACATCCAATGATGATGATTTTGAAATAGTTTGTTTAAATACATCTTATTATATTGATTTGGTTTGTCGTATTATTTTTACTGGTTTTTAATGTCTGGAACCAATCTCCAATTTCCCATACGAACAGTAACTTTTCTGTAGTTTTTGTTTTTTACACGGATTTTTCGGGCCATATCTACCGTGTAAAAGTAGTGTTGGATGTATTTGTTTTGTTTGTCAGCCTCTGCTTCCATCTGTTTCTCGGTTACTTAAAGTAAGTTTTGAAATTTTTAAAAATTATTTTCAACGATATCGCAAAGTTTATATTAGATCGAAGCTTCCTTCCGAATAGTTTGGTGAATAAACAGCCGTAAATAATCACAAAAGAATTTGAATAAAATAAGTTAAACATTGCACAAATAAATATAATCTTGTTATCATGTGATCCACAGTAGGATTATTGAATCATCTGTCACTGGGGTCTATGATTTAAAATCTTTCCCATACATATTTACTATTATTGACAGCATTATATGATGTTTGGCCCATTAAAATATTCTGCTTCCTTGGATTTTATCCTAAGGATGTCTATTGCTATCATTTTCTATATATATAATAATAATTTGATACCAGCATTTTATTTCAAAACCAATATAGATGAGATAATTAATACTTAATGTCCAATAAAAATTTTTCTATAATTTTCTCATACTTTTATGGAAAGGAAGCCAGCAAATTCGTTTTCTACAACAATATTTGCAAATTTTATAAAGACAAATGTAAATTTGATTACTTCGAAAACACAAAAGAATTTAAAACACGTTTGAAATAAGCATAAATGTTTCCGACCTCTGAAATCAGATAATGTTTTTCAGATTTGAAACATATACGATGATTTAGCAGAGACATTAACACGTCAGCATTGTTTCTCGGCTACCTCTTATAAATTTGCCAACTTTCGTTTACGCTTCCAGTCATTCGAAAAATGTTCTGACTTCATCGTTAAAAGTCTTGTAAAGTTCATACACTTTTTAAATTAAATTTTTTAAAAAGTACATTTTTTAATGTACTGTCTTTTTTTTACTTTCATTTAATAAATTACTTAGATATAATAATAATGAAAAATGTATCAGGATTCTGTTATTGGATTATTCCGCTCGACATCCTATTGACAGATTTACAGTAAAAGATTATAATTACAAACATATATCTTCACTAAGAATGATGAAAAGATCAAGAGTTTTTTACTGTGAATAATTTTTTATTTTAAACTTTACTTCAAAGTTCTAAATCTTGATAAAGCTTGTGGTGACATTTTTATTGTGGAATTTTATTCGCTGTTCTAAAAATAACATTATTTTTTTTCTAAAATTTAATGTTTAGGAAAGTAAAATCGCTTAATCTATTTTTAATACCTCCAATTTATAAGTGTTATAAACTTTTTAAAACAATTTTAGTATTTATTTTATTTAAAAACATTTATCAAACTGTTATAGATGCGATATATTGTTAAATTGATGAGGAATCTATTTTGAACTTTAATACATTTTTTATAGTATCAAAAATTTCTAATGATTTTAAATTAGTTTAATGTTTTTTTTATTATTTAGATTATTTTTCGCATAAAAAATATTCGACGTTGTAGACTTAATTAATATAAATAGAACTTTTTAATTAAACACGAAGTTCAACACTTGCGATCATTCTAGTAAAATAGTGTAAATAAAAATAGAAAAATAATATAAAGATTAAACTGGAACTAATTAAATTTTCCAAATATCATTAAATCTAAAATTAGATCAAAATATTTCACATGAAAATTAATAATCAATCTAAAATATTTCATCAATAATAGAAAAAAAGTCGTAAGCTAGATTAAATGATATTTTTTTGCAGTTTATCGCAACATAAGTTTTAAGTTCTTTGGGCTATGGCATGGGACGATTTATTTATAAATATCTCAAAATCGAATTTTTATTTTTGAAGCTGTCAGACAGTTATTTATAGAAAACATAAAAAGTTGCCAATATAAAGATACTTTTTTATGAATCAAGCCGTGAAAATTATTAAAAGGAATGTTCATGATATATATTTTATTTGATAAACAGTTTTTTTTAATAAGTAGATTTTTTAAACATTTAAATCGGTATATTAATACATTTTTCAGATTAACTTAATTTAGTCTCTTCCAATTTCACGAATTGATAACAAATCTTAACTTTTTACTTCCTTAATTAGATCAAGATCTTCTATTAATTTCTTAAAGTACTCAACGATTTTCTTAAATTGATAATCTATTTTCTTTTTAACTTCTTTTGACGATCGTTTTAACTTTCTTAAACTGATCATCGATTTGTTTAAGATATCCAAGTAATATTTATAAAAAAAAAGTTCAGATGATAACAGTAATAATAATTATGTTAAAGTAATTTAAGTAGCTATTACATCATTTCTATAAATATTAATAACGTTTATTGCCTTCAAGATATCACCATAATATGAAGAAAAAATAAAAATAAAATCAGTTTCGTTTAATTTTTACCGAATTATCAGTTTATTTAGTCGCTATAATAAAATAAATTACATATATTAAATGCTACGTTAATAAATATGTACAGTACAGTACGTTTATAATGAGGAATATACGTAGCTTCTGTTTCAAATATGTTATAAATATGTTTGCTTATAAAGTATTTACAGTAGTTATCAAAAGGCTAAACTATCTCTAAGACTATATCCAGAAAATTAAGGTTTAATTAACGTAATTAACATTAAGTATTCTAGAAATGAAGACGAAATAAAGTCAGCTTAAATTGAGATTCCGTTGCCATAAAATATTCTAGAAAATAAATTCCCTCTTTATAGAAATTTAATTACATTTTTAAAAATGCATAAATATCCGATTATCTAGTGAAAACTTTTTAATATTTTAATTATTTTATTATACCCTCTTATAAATAGAATTAAAATAAATATTTATACGAGAAGAGTTATGTCAATTAATGAAAACAACTTGTTAATTATAAACTTATAATATCATGTAATATTATCGAAGTTTATAGAAAAAGGAAAATGAAAATGTCGTCAATGAAAGTTTAAAATAACTATATTAATAAACTCGTTAATTATTAATAATTACAATACCATATAATTAAATAAAAAATATAAAAAGTAAAAAGTATATTTCATATGATGAGAAGATTATTTTATTTGAAAAAATCGATTTTATGTCATAGTTTTGATAGCAATTACGGTGGATAATTGGACTAAAAGCATCAAAAAAATTTATTGGGTGCTTATATGAAAAATTATTTAAAAACTACTTTCTATATAACATTATAATAAATATTCAGACATATTCTCACTTTTTAAATGTGAAAATATATCTGAGTATATCAGATATTTTAATGTTATGTGTGATTTGTCTTTCATTATTAGCATAATTAAATTCTGTCCTTTGTTATAAAAACAGAAATATGGCTTCAAATTAGACTGACATCATAAAACTACATTCGGACAAGCTGAAAATAAAATTTGTTTTTATTATTAAATTAATATGTAAGGTATATAAAAATCCTTATTTTTATTTGAGATAATGACTTTTTAATTAAAACAATTTTTTTTAATTTTAATTAAAGATGATTAAATTCTTAAAATTAAATCAAAACATGAAACTGAAAAAATAATAAAACCTAATACTGAAAAATAATCTTAATTAATTAGAAAGTCCAAAAAATACTGAAACATCTTCAATTTAAACACATCTTATATTTGTTAAATAAAATCCTAAAAAAATTAAGAAATAAACTGAGAAAATGTCAAACAAATTTTGAGAAAACATTTGTAGTTATTAAATTCTTAAAATATAACAAAGTTTAATGAAAATTGCTTTAATGAAATTTGAACCATAAACATATTATGAAATTCCCATAATATTATTCAGGAAACGAAAGGAAATACTATATTTGAATTTATCCATCTTTAACATTTATAAAGAATATTTACATTACTTTAACAACTCATACATAACAGGGTAAATTAGAAATGTCCTTGAATAAATCAACTGATGTATAAATACTTTTTCAAATTTTTGTATTAAAATTTAAGAAAAAATATCCTCAAAATAACCTTTTGTTCGCATATTTCGGCTCTTTCAACTGTCTTAACCATTAATTATCAAGAGATTAATTCACAGAAAGTTTGAAGAAGAAAGTGTAAAGATCTTTTGTAAGTGCAGCCTTCGTTAATGAATCTAAGACATAATTTATGTTTAATTTGTCATAATTATCTTAATTATATATGTAATTTTAGAAGAATTTTTCAAAGAAATTTTAATAAATATAGCTAGAAACTGCATCAATTATTCAATAACTTCCAAGAATGATTAATAATATTGCGATTTGACCAAGGTGATCCTGTTTATTGCATGTCAGATTCGTTTAAAACTAAGACGATACTGAAAGAGTATTAATAAATAATTTTATCATTAAATTAAAATTTTTATGTTTAAGCACCTGTTTACATAAACATTTATATTTTTTATTATTTATATTAACTGTTATAAAACTAAAAATTACAAATTTATAATTAATTTTACGAATATTTTAAACTCATTAAATGAGTTTTCGACTTTCAAATTTATAGAAAACATATATTATTTTCAATATTAATTTTTATAAATATTTAAAAATAATATAATTATAAATTAATATACTTTTTAAATATTGACAAAAATTATTTTATTTATAATTATATTTTAACATATTTTTATACAACATAAGAATTAATTTATATACAAAATATAGCCTCTTATATCCAAAAAAAACAACAACAAAATAATTAAAATACACGCTAAATATTTACTAATTACTACATTTGCCTACACGATTATTTTTCAATTAATTAAAACATGATTTAAGTACCATAAGTGTTTATCAATATTCTTTATGGAAAATTACTAAAAATCAATTCACGTACTGAATATAATTATAACGATATCTATTTATCAATTAAGAAAAAATTAAGGATTATCTGTTTATTATTTATTTATATTTATTATTTTAAAGTTCAATTACCAAAAGAAAAAATAGTTTTCCGATATAAAAATTTACCAATAATCTGATTACATAAATTTAACAATCATTTACCAATTCCCCAAACTCAATTGTTTATATAATATTAAATATTAAATAAAAGTAAATTATGCAAAATAAATATTCAAATTATTTTCAGTTTTCCTCCTTACATATTTCAAAAAAATTATTTAAATTAAATTCACTACTAGTGTCAAACGCTTGATTTTTTAATATATTAACATAATGAATTACAGATTTTATAGTTATATTTATTAGATTTTTCCTTCTATGTTTTTGTATGGTTTTAATGGAAAATCATTGAAAATGACAAAAGGTTAGAAGATAAAACGTTCACCCTTGAGAAAGTGTAATTCGATATTAAGGAAGATTAGACATCTATAAGAAAAAAGGAAAACAATTCTTACTAGCAGTTATCGACTGTCAGCATTTCTGAAATTTTAGACCAAACGAAAAATTATTCAGAAAGAGCTTTGGATGATATTACAAAATGTAATTTTGAAAAGTTTTCTTAAAAAAATAATATATATAAAATAATAATTTTAATATAAAATTACATAAAAATAACTACTATAAAGTTTTTAAATAGAGAGTGATATTTATTTTCTTTAATATATAATAATTTCTAAATAAATCATAATTTTATTTTATTTCTATATCGATAAAAACCTTTAAATCACATTAATTATTATTAAATGTATTTATATTATAATAATAAAATTAAGGCGAAATTTATAAGCAATAAATTCGAATTAATATAAATTATTATATTACCCCACATTTAGTGTTTACTGCTTTGTATTTATAAAGATTGACTTACCTATACAATTACACGGGAGCATCTCCTCTCACTCAAATTTATCTGAACAACTTTTTCATCTTTTCTCACTTAAATAAGGCACACTAGATGGCGCTGTTCGTGAAGGACCAATGGGCGTCGAGATAATATTTGAATATACAATATAAAAATATATATTTTTTGCAACGTAATATTTTAAAATGTTTTTATTATTAACGTTATTTTATTATTCGGAGAAAATTGACAAATAATTTAAATAGCCTAAAATTTAATTGGAAAATAGCGGGTGAATGATTTTTTAAAATGTCAAAAGTTATTATGACATAACAATTAATTTTTATTCCATCTCCAACATTTTTTAATGAAATATTTCGTGTAACGAGATCTTTATTGTGAAGAATTTTTGCTACTGAAATAGTATATCGGAAGTAATAAGAAACTAGGTTTAAGTCTTTTATTGTTCAGCTTTGACGAATGAATGAGCTTATAGAGAAATGGAATGGTAAGATAAACATCTTTTTTCATCGTTTTTCGTTTCCAACAAGTAAAACTGATGTTTACCAGCATTATTAAACATATGTTAATATCTATACGTTTCCAATTAATATATAAGAGATTTATACATTCATAATGTATATTTTAACATATATATAAATGCATAATTTTTTCTAAAATACTATAACGTTTGTGGGATTTATATAACTTCCCTAAAGTTATATAACACCATTTTCTTATATAAGTGAAAATAGAAGCCGTGATAAAAATTTTCAATCAACGTGTTTAATATATAAAATAATTTTAGAAAATGTTCCAATTACATTAAAAAAGTTAAATAAGCAAAAGCTAATGTTTAGCCATACAGTGTTAAATAAATAACATTTTAAAATGTTTATTCTACCTGATCAATATGTTTGTAAAGTTAATGATCTATACACAGAAAACCTTTTATATTTTCAATGATGTTCTGCATTTATGTATTCAAATCACATACAGATAATTTATAACTATATGTTAATTTTAGTGATAATGCTGTCTGTTTTGAAAGATTAGATTTAATGTTATATAACATGCAAGAGGTTAACAAGGTAAGGAGTTGATTAAAAAGGAAACTTTAATTTGCAAATGTTATTTTTAAAAGTTGAAACAGCTGGATTAATCAGTTTTAATAATAGGAAATTCGTAAAGATAATATTATATTAAACTTCAATTTTTTGTTAAATAAATAAAATAAAGAGTTGACGTTTTTAAAACAGTTTGTAATATGATATTTTATTTGATACATTTATTTCTACAAAAATTGTAACTTTTTAAATACTTCCTATTTAATTCTGTGTATACCGTCTTTGTAATCCAAAAAATGATTCTGGTAGACGATCATACAGCAATGGTTAGGAAAATTTTCGTTTATTTAATCAAATGCATTTCGAGTTGGTTTATCTCCCAACCCCTCTTCAGTGCTGTCAAAGAATACAAAATATGGTAAGGTTTCCGACAATATTAAACATCACGTAAATTGGAATACAACAACATAAAACGTACAATATATGATATGTAAGTTTTATATTGTTGTATTCCAATTTACGTGATGTTTAATATTGTCGGAAACCTTACCATATTTTGTATTCTTTGACAGCACTGAAGAGGGGTTGGGAGATAAACCAACCCAAAATGCATTTGATTAAATAAACGAAAATTTTCCTAACCATTGCTGTATGATCGTCTACCAGAATCATTTTTTGGATTACAAAGACGGTACACACAGAATTAGAATACACAGCAACCATACTTACTACTTCCTATTTATTTATTTATTTATTTAAGCTATTAAATTACTATATTGGATAAAAAGGAAAAATTGTAAATTTTTATAAAATTTATTCGAGAAATTGCTTTGTATTATAATTGATATTATATTACATTAAAAAATTTGAAAAAGCAATAACAAAATTTCAATACTATTATGAAATTTTCAATTTAAACTCTTAGTTTTTGTTTAACTTTTAAAAAGACCCAGAAAATAAGTTTTAAAATTTAATCTTTAAAACTATAGGAATCGATAAGAAATTGCTTGGAAATAATTTATAAAGATTGATTCACTTTAGTTATTGACGTTTTAAGTCGCTAATTTTAGAAAAACCCACAATAATTTTTCTGGACAGAAGTATATGTATTTACTACAAACTTTCGAATATTAGATCATCTTTATTGCATATTTTATTTTCTTATTTTTTGAAAAACTGCTATTGAATATTCACATTTAAGTTTTATATATCTGGTTTATGTCTACTCAAAAAAGTATTTTTAAAAATTATTTTAAAATTTTCAATTTTGATAATTTGTGAAGAATAATTAAACCTATACTAACATCACAAATCAAGAAAAAACATGCGAAAATCACAAGCAAAGAAAGAGATATTAACAATTGTACATTTTGTAAATATTTACAATACAAATTTGATTTACAAGTTACAATAAATATACAAATTAAATATTATATAAATTTAAAAAAAAATTTCGATAAGTTTTGTTACATTTTATAAAATTTGTTAAAATTTATCTATGAATTTTTACGATTATTTCCTTTTTCATTCGTCTACAGTAGAAAATCTCAGAGCTAAGTTAATAAAAACTGTAATCGAATTATTACGATAGCGAAATTATAAATGATTAAAAGTAACTTGTATCGCTATTTCATAAAAAAACATTAATAATTGTTGTCATTTCATATAAATTAATAAATTATTTCACTTCATTAATTTGATTTAAAAGTTTAGTTATATAAAATAATCAATCTTCAGAGTATTTAAATAAATAATTTTTCTTGAAGAAGTGTCTGAATAAATAAACTTTATTCTGATGCTTCGATTATAACTATCACATGTATTATTTTTTTTATATTTTTAATATTTAGTTAATTAGTACAGGATAAGTTAACAGGATAGTTAGTACAGGATAAGTTAATGGATAAGTTGTCTGGTAAAGCGGCTTTAATACAGCTAAATGAGTAAGCCAATGACATTGTCCGTTTCGAATGAAACGGAATATTCATTGGCTTGTCCGTTTGCCAATGGCCACATATTTATTATTCTACTAGGTCATGTCTTGGCACCGCTAGTCATAATTTACCAATATATTTTGTTATGTCACAACAAACATTTTTATATACTTTTTTGAAACTTTTAATAATTCAATTTTTTCCCAAAATTAGGTTTCTGTATGCAACGATTATTGGCGCCAATAGACTTTTTCTTTGCCTGTAGAAAGATGCAAATTTAGGTGACGGCACTTGACTGGTGCCAATAATCATTGAGCCAATAAAAGTATGCATCGATGTACTGTATTCCTTGGCACAATTAAATTGGTATGTTCCTGCCGTCAATAACCATTTTTGCATGTGAAAACCTAGCTTTAATCATTTTTATTTTTCTGTTTTTTTGTCAATATTCGAGGAAAATATCTATTAAGTTTATAATCTACACATAAATGTATAAATTGTTTTAACGTATTCGATGAATTTATCTATATCACCGTTTATTAACTAACGTACACTATTCGAAAAATTATTTTACTTGAATAGAAATAGGAATGTGGACTCGCATGAAAGCGCTAATTAATCTTTATGCTGTCGTCTCTAGGATTACATTTTTGAATTAATATGCAGCATCTTCAATCATATTTAATTAAATTCATTTAATATTTTAGAGAAACCTAATCAAGAAGCCATTATTAAATTTGGATTATTAAATAGGCAATAGACTTTTTATGTTAATCAGTATAATTGAAGAAAGTTTTCACGCATACTGCACATTTTTATGCTTAATTGTAACAGTTAGCACTTACTTAAGGAACCGGTGATCGTAATTAAAATGTCCTTGTCTAGAGATATATTTACAGTTCAAACGCAATCAGGATATGCGAAAGTACGAAAAAGCAACGATAAAACAGTTTCTTTTGTGGAGAAGTTAAAAACTAACTTATTGAGGACATGTTGCAAATTTCTCAGAATTGAAAGAGTGTAACACACGATATATGAGTAGCATCTCAATGTATCAATTACGACCACCCATCGAACATACTGTTCATCGCCTTCGGGTTTTGAATCTTTAAAATGGGGACCATGTTAAATAGTATCCCCTGCAGTGTTAAGGATTTTGTTTAGCCTAAATGTCTTATACAAAAATATGTTTGTTTGACGCCTCCAAAAGTGTTACAGTGGTATGTTGTGATATTAAAGTTTTACTGGATTGTCTTCGCAAGTTTAGAAATACTCCGTACCAAATTTAGTTGCATTTGAACTGCTAAATATACTGTACCTCTCGACAGCTTTTAATAGAGGTACTTTATTTACCAGGCTTTTTAAGTGTAATCGCAAGAAATTTATATATTGCTAAAAACTTATTGAATTGATATATCCTTTGTTCTTTTATATAAATCAATCAATCGAGTTTATTAGCGTAGTAGGCATTAGCCTGTTACAAGGGGGGTTAAATATACATTTTTTAGGATAACATAATCTACAATTTTAGATATCCTTTAACATTGTATACCTTTTCAATTTATTAATTAGCCATGAGGCTTAATTAACTATTAACACATTGCCTTAAGAACCTATTGACAACATTATACAACCCATAAATGTCATTACTATTGACTTTATCCAGTTTTCTATACATATCAATTTCCGTCTTTTGGATATAACTTTGATCCTTGATAATATTTAAATCTTGTTCTTCCTTCTCGTCACATCCGTAGATTAAGTGTAGTTTTGATAATTTTTTCCACACTTGGAGCAGGTAAATTGATTATATTTTATGTATTTATTTATAATAACTAGACCTTTTTGATTAAGTCTTAACTGAATGAAAAACTTTTTAACATTAAATGGGAGATTTGAAAGCATATAGTTGTTGATATAAGGGTAGTTAAGGATTACATTACAGTGTGAGTTATTTCTTCTTTTTCGTATATCTTCATTATCTTGGCTTATTGAATTTTCCATGACTTTATATAGTAATTGACTGATTCGTCGGTCTTTATTTTTGAGATAATCAAATACCAGTTCTATCGAAAATCCATAGGCATTGAAAATCTTCGATAATTGAGTTATCCAATTCCGTTGAATGTTTATATTTCTAGATCTATTGTATAATAAGTACATTCGTTTAGATGACAAATCTTCTGCATTAATTATTTTTTGAAGCCAATTAATATATCTTTTTACCAGAATAGTATTAAGTTTGAATCTCTCAAGTTCCAAGCGCAGTGCACTACCTGGCGTATTGTATTCTAATTGAAAGGTTTTTCGAATGAATATATTTTGGATTTTTTCAAAATCATAGAAATTGTTTAGACTCCAGATTGGAGCAGCATAGCGCAATGCGTTTGTTACTATTGCATTGAAGAGCTGAAAATGAGTTTTGATATTTCTTATTTTTGCCTTACAGCATAGAGCTATTAAATTACTCATTAGATTTCTGGACTTAGCAGTAATATATCTGTAATGCCTACTAAATGATACGTTAAACGTGAAGATTATACCCAGAAATTTTTTCTCATTAACAATTTTAATTTTTTTATTCTTGATGTAAAAGGATTTAGCTCTTTTCGTAAGATTATTTCCAATTCTGAAAATCATGATTTCTGATTTATCAGGATTTATTTTGACTTTTAAAGTATCTAAATATTCAACTATCTGGAGAATCTTCCTTTTTAGTGCCACAGCGGTGGGAGCCAGTACTATGATATCGTTTGCATATGACATTGAGTGTATACATATATTGTCAATATATATCCCATCTTCTTCCCTTGAGAAACAGTTATTTAAATCAAATAGATAGAAATTAAACAGAATTGGAGATAAGGGATCACCTTGCAATAAGCCTCTACTAGTCATAAACGGATTCCAGCATATATTATTTTGATTTATTTATATTTGCTATATTTATAGTTGCATTATAATTACCATATAGTTGACCAATTATCTTAGTTAAGTAATTGCTTACATTATAGTTCTTTAATTTGTCCTGTAGCAACTTTATACTAACAAAATCATAAGCTTTTGATAAATCAAAGAAAATTGCAAAAATCTTCCGTCTCTTCTTTAATAGTTGTATTTGGATTATTGCTAGCAAAACAAATAGAGCTTTCTGAGTGCCACCATTTTCTGTATAAGCATATTGTGTCGGATTCTTGTAATTGTTCACCTCTATCCATTGTTTAAATTTCTCTGCCAGTAGTGCTGTAAATATTTTCCTGAAACTGGATAATAATGCAATCGGTCTATAATTTGCTGGATCAGCTTTGCTGCAATGTTTGAAAATCATAGTAAAAATTACTTCCTTCCAGTTACTTGGAATTATACCGCTTAAATATATATTATTGAATATTCTAGTTAAATATTGAATCAATTTGGGAGGTAACAATTTAATAAAGGAATTCGGAATACCATCTGAACCTGGAGCCGATTTGATTTTCAATGCCTTAACTCGTTTGTGCACTTCATCTACACTTATTATTTCGTCCTGATTAATTTGGTAAACTATTTTATCTTCCTTGTGAATATTCTTTTGATTATGTAAGTATTCCTGGGAAAATTTTTGGAAATATTTTATCCATTTAATATAATCAATTTTTTTTTTTTTGATTGAAGGAGCCAGATTTAGTATTACGAAAGTTGTTAATAACTTTCCAAAAGTTTCTTGTGTCTCTTGATTCTATTAGCTTTTTGTTAATATTGTCAAGTAAAGTTTCTTTTTTGCCTTAATTAAGTTTGTATATATTTTCTTGCTTTTCACATAGTTTGATAATGCTTCAGGAGTACTAAATTTCCTAAAAATTTTAAGATCTTTTTGCTTTTTAAGTTTGTGGTGATAACAAGAGTTGTCAAACCATTGATTTTTAAATTTTGATTTGGAGGCGTGATTACGCCGCATGACACGACATTCTACTATTATAGAAATTAATCTTTGGTAATTGGCAATCGGTTTATTTTTTTCCTCCAGCCTTAGCAATTCAGCTGTTATAACATCAACTCTTTTTGACCATTTCTGCTTATCAATCCTGGAATCACATTTTTTGCTAAATTCCGATATATAATCTTTTTAAATAATGTTACTTCTTATATCCTTTTCAGTTAATAATGTGAATGTTCTTTTATATCAGTATTACATTATAAAACTTATCACAGGAAATGTTAAGAAATTACAGGCAAAGTATAAAGGCAATGCAAACGAATTATATTTAAAATATTATTTTTTATTATTGAATTTTTCTGCAGTTTTTATATATCTAATTCATAACTAATTAGGACGTTGTTATTATAAATATTCCTGTATTAAATTAAATTAAAGTCTTATTTTAATTTTAGTTCTATTTTATGCTGCTTTATACGTCGGTTTAATCGATGTAATTGTTATATAGTAAATTATATTTCTACATCCCAAATTTGAATCCTATCTGAACCGTCGAAATTTCACGTGGATAGTTGGCATCAAGGATTTCTAATTGGGTTACAATTTGAAAAAATTGTAGATCTATAAATTCCCACTGTCGTTTGTCTGTCCGTCTTTACTTCTCGAGAACGGTGTTATATAAATGAAATTGAAGACCAGATATGGAAATCTTAGAGGCAGGAAGGAAGCCCTATATAATAATTTCCGATACAAACCGGAAGTCGCGTTATTTTAATTCAAAAATTTTTTCCTGAAAGGAGTTAGAAAGATGATTGACACGACCCATTGCTAACGGAAACGTATGATGTACAGGGGCAAGACACTACAGTACTAATTAGAGGTGGAGAGCATATATTTTAAATTAAATAAATGAAAAATGTGATTAAAAATTAGAAATTACAATTTCATTACAATTGCAATTTAATTAAAGAAACTAGAAACGAGCAATAAATAATTGTTTGTTTCTAGTTCCTTTTTATACAAGTTTCTGTCCATTGGCTTATCCATATGGATAAAATTGAGACTATCTTATAGTTTATAATGTATTGTTATATTATGCCAAAAGTACATAAGTACAATACACTTATATGTAAAAATACGAATGTAAATTAAATTGTTTAAAGATTAACAATGTTAAATTGAAAAAATAATTACGTTTTATTTCTTGCACTTTTTGAGAACACAACTGTTTACAAAATTCATACGTTTAACTTTTAACGTTTTAAGAGATGATAGAATAAATTAATATGTTAAACAGTATACATTATATAAACAGTATTATGCAGGGTGGGACAGAAAGAACGAACGTTTTTTAAAAAATCACAACATCTGTAATTGTTACTACAAAAGATAATGTTGGAAGATGTGAGTTAGTATTGAAATAGCATTTTACAGAATCAAGTGTGGAAAACAACATCTCCTATATGGTGTCTGTTATCAGTGATGCATTTCTGGAGGCGATTTTGGCGACTTCCACGCAAATAGCTTCCTTCAGTTCTTGCAAAGAATGGGCTTATGCTCATATACACGTGCCTTGAGGTGTCCCCACAAGAAATAATTGCACATGGATATAGGTCGGGCGAACGAGGAGGCCAATGAATGTCCCCGAACCTGGAAATGAGGCGATCAGGGAAGAGACGACGAATAATGTCAATTGATGTTCTAGCTGTTTGGGCCATCTGTTCAAACCACACACGTCTGATGGGAATATGTTTCCATCGTACGCAAGGATACGGAAATGTATTGCCATCAGATGTGTATGACTGAAGGATCCCCTTTGCGTACGACTGAGGAAACAGTCGTACGTAAACACCAGGTGTTCTATCATCCACGGCTCCGTGTCTTCAATTCAAAAGACAATGCTAAGATCTCACTACTTTCACGCTACCTGCCAGAAATCTGTCACTCTACCTGGTGAAGAGTTCTAGTCATTTCAAAAACGTCCGTTCTTTCTGTCCCACCCTATACATTAAGCAAGTAATAAATTAATATATGTAAACAGTTTCAGAAATTAATGCATAAAATTATTGAGAAAAATAAAAAATCAAAACTACAAAAAGAAAGAAACTTGTTTGATATTGATGAAAAACGTATTACAACAAGCTTTTGTTATTTAGAATATATATCAAATGTTCATTATAAAATAAATTTAGATAACAATCAATTAGAAATCAAATTAGTTATAACATTTAAAGACTGTGGCTCAACAAAATGAAAAGTCTGAAATTTATTAACTTCCACTTCGTGAAAGTAAAAATCTCCAGATAATGCCATAAATTGAAACAAACTGAATGCAACAAATATGAAAATATTAGGATTTAACCAGGATATCGCATGACTTTGTCGTATTGCAATAGAATTAAAGCAGAACCGGCAGGAAAGAAACAATCTCTGCACCTGTTAGGCACAGAAGAGGCGATTCTTGTAAAGTACCTGACGGATGCGGACAGGTGAACTTTGCACATGCCGCCACAAAAGAGTCTATTCTCGTACTTGCAGGCCACGGGAGACATGATCCTTGCACTAGTCAGGCATAGAGAGACGATCCAAGATCGATGGCGATTGCTTTGTTTTTGTGTTTTGTTCGTTTTTCGCATTTATTTTCCGTTAGGCGCATGTAATACTGTTTTTATTTTTGACCCCTGGCCTAAATCCCGTTAGGTGCGCTCGTCGCATCAGAGAGCATGGTCACTGTCATTGTAATACCTTTGTATATCGAAAACGAAGTTAGGGAATTCCATTTTTTTATTTCCTGGCTCTGTTATAGATAATAGAGGAAAAGTGTGGCGATCGGTCAAAAATGACCTCCAAGATGTTTACATTTTTGAACTCAGGACATCTTGAAACGTCAAGAAATGCAAAAACATCCAGTGTTTTTTCTGTATGTGTAGACGCTAATATGTGTGTATGTGTGTGCTTGTGAGTGGCACGATTTTGTTTACCTTCTATGAACCTTAACGCCTGTGCTTTTTGTGAAAAATTTTTGAAATTTTGCAGAGAAGTTTGTTTATTAGAAAGATCCACTCTATTAAATTTTGGTGGTTTAAGGTCGACGGGATGGGGAGACGGTGTGGTCGTGTGTCATCTCGAGTATAGTCGGACTTAGTGATAATTTTACTAGTTATTAGCATTTGCAATTTTTTAAATAAAACCCACTCTACCCTCAAAATTAAGCTTTTTGCCATTTTTGTAATAATTGAAAATGTAAACTTTTTTTTAATAAAAAAATGTTATCATGTTGGGCGAGACTATGAGAGCTGCTAGACTATACCCTGTAGTAAAGTGTGACGAAATTGCTATGTAACGTGGTTCGTAGTTATATGTTTTATATTTGTTGGTACGCGAGGAATAATGCCTTCTGAGAGGTCTTTTTAAGGGTAACTGGCCCTATTCAGGCGTTACAGACTTGGAGAAAACCCGGAAAACTCCACGTGACCAGCCTCTCCTGGCCAACCCACGATCCGAACTCCCAGTATTCAGGGAACGGAACCGCTTGGCCACTGGTGGGCCGTTTTTTAAATGAAATATTGTAACGGATAGCGCCACCAGAATTTTAAATGTTACCAGAAAAGTTAAGAGATTTGTTGCCGAATTTTTTACATTTAAATGGACCCACATTACATTTCTGGATTCCTCGTCTCAATTGATGGAAAATGGCAAAGTTTTATCAAAATCGATCCATTAAATGTTGAGAACGAACTCGATTCTATAAGCCCATATAAGACGTGCTAGCGACCGTAAAACATCGCGTGACGTTATCGCACGATTCGTGCGATATCGCGTTGTGCGCGCGTGCTCGTGAAATAATCTTATATCTCGAAAACGAAGTCATGGATCCCAAATTTTTATTGCATTTTTGGATTCCGCATCACAGTTAATGGGAAATGACGAAGTTTAATCAAAATCTATTGAACGGATATTGAGAACGAACACAATTTTTTAAGCCTAATAGAAGAAGCTTTGCTAACGCTCCGCTTCAATAAATGTAATTAGTATATTAATCAGTGACGGAAAACATAAAAAGAAAAAATTTCGAGGATTATTTAGGCACATGAACGACAACTGAATAATGGTTTCAGATTATCTAATAGAAATATAAGTCAATGAAATATAATAGAATAAGCTTCATTGAGAAGAAGGCAAGAAAATGCAATAAACTAAGAACAAAAATAAAGAATATCATATATAAATATCTATTATTACTGTGATATATCAGAGCTAGAGAGGAGTTCTAGATACATGATAAATGTACAGTATATAATTTGGCAAGAATAGACTTCCATTCAATCTAAAGATTTACTAATCTTATAATCGAGATAGGTTGATAATAATAATAAGTGCAGAACCCAAACGGTAAGGAGCTGAAAGCTGAAATTTGGTACAAAGTTAAGATACACCATGTAAATGCACAATAAGAAGGGATTTTCTCCCTTGGGGAGAGGAGAGGGTTATTACTCTGAAGAATTCGACTTCTATGGTACTATTTTAGACGCGGATTACCCTGCGGTTTTTGCGTTTTTGCAGGAAATCGAACATATTTTTAGACTCATCTAAAAATTCTCTAATTAGCCTCGGAATAGGGGACCTAATTCTTGAACCCGATGAAAACGGTTAAGATAGGGTATAATCTAATAATCTCAATCTTCGCTATCGCTACTTTTCCGAAGCAATACCGGGCTCATCTGCTAGTAATTTCATAAAATTTCTACTCCTAGTTAAAGCAAACTAAATTATTCCAACTTTAATAAAGTGAATGCATTTAAGAATTTTAATACATAATAAGAAAACTTATATACATTAAATGCCAGTTTATCTTTATCCAGAGGCGGATTTAACGGCGGGCACACCAGGCACGCGCCCTGGGCCCCGCAAAACCCCAACTTTACGCTTTTTCCTAATAACACCAAGTTTGATTTCTTATGTGCAATTTTAATTACGTACAAGTTTACAATAGGCGGTAAAATTTGAATATAATATATGATATATATTCAAATTATCAGTTAATATACTACGTATTATATTCAAATCTGAAAGCAGTTAATAGATGACAGCATGACTCTGTTGCTAACAGGAAAAGTGTTTTGTACAGGGGCAAGCCACTACTAATTTGAGGTGGAGAGCACATATTTTAAGTTAAATAAATTAAAAATGTGATTAAAAATCGCAGCTCGACATTGTGACGATGTCACAATAAATAATTGCTCGTTTCTTTTATTAGACTTTTTCAAATTTCTATCATTTTACTTTTTTTTAAATAGAAAAAAACCAAATTTTTATATAAATAATACAATACAAAAAAACCGTTAATAAATTTTTTACGTGTACTGTAGGATACTTCTCAATTTAGAACTTTATCATTCGATTTAAATAAAATGAATACATTCTCAAAAATGAGCATAACGTATTGAAATCCCTTCTAATTTCCCTTCTCTAATTTCGGAAATAGACTCTCGAGAAACGTAACGATGAAAATTATACGAACGATTTGATGAAAATTGTCAGAACAAATAAGTTTAAACTTACAAAATTGTAAGAAAATTCTTAAAATAGACAATACATAAAAGTGTCTTGTAACATTGTACTTTTGCATGCACATGAAGAAATTAACAGTTTCACGGCATTTTAAAAGTTTTACATATTGAGCACTAAGGCTAATGTCAGACGAGCGTGAAACCGCACGGATATAAAAATTGATGGTGATTAAGTCGGTGGTCAGAGGAGCTGTTTTTCATGGAGCGCGTTAGTAGTTAGTATTATTTCAAAAACAGAAAAAAAAAGACGTAGGCAATATTGGGTACGTCATTTTGGTCGTAACCGGCCTTCCTCTTTCTTATTTCTGTTTTTAAAAAGTTCAAATGAAGTTTCTCTCAATTCATTACTCCTATAATAGTCATAGTTTCTAAAAAATTTATTAACTCTACTGAACATTTTATTTGTCAGTCTGCCTAAATTATAATACAGGGTGTTTCAAAAAGAATCATCCGATTTAAAAATATCATAACTATTCAGCTTTTAAACCGTTTTGATCGAACGATGTACAGTACTGTTAGAAAAAGGAAATTCTCAAGTTTTACGCGGTTACCGATTGGCAGCACCCGCACGCTTCCTTTACCTGTCACTTCCGCATTTTCGAGATGGCGACTGGACAACAGAAATCATTTCATGTTCTACGCTTTGCAAAGTGTAGGTCCGTAACGACTGTTCAGCGTGGGCACCACCACACTGGAGCCTGAAAGTTCGAGAATTTTTGAATACACAGATTCTACAAGAATCATTGCTTTTAGCATATTCGTAAATGAACTTGTGAAAAACTTGATAAAGTTGTCAACAGTAAAGTAAGAAAACAATTGTTAACATATTTTAACATACACAGTGAGATGAATACATATCAAATAAACGACTTAAAACTTAAGTAATAAACTTTTGATTTAAAGATTATAACAAAATAAAAATATTTCAATAATAAACATTTCTATGAATGAGTTTAAATTTAAAATAACAATATCACATTAGTCAATTATAAAAGTTTCCATTAAGAATATTATTTACATATTATGTATATAATCCATTAGTAATTTGAAACTATAATTAAAACTTCAATATTTTATAAAAAGATCTGACCTAATAAAAATTAAACAAAGCAATAATTTCTATAATAAATGCATAATTTGAAGAACCGTGAATGTATTCACTTAAAGAAGTATTAAATTTAATATTTATATTACCTGAATTCTTCCAACTATTAATATTATCAAAAGGGTTTCGTGTATCCTCCAAATAGAGTGTGTCCTTTCATTCCCCAGAAAATTCTATTAGTATATTCAGAGTAGAAAATTAATAAGTACATTAACTAGTTGAGAATATTAATACTTCGATAAAATTCAATAACTTTTATTTTATATTTATAAAATTTACATTGTTATTATTTCACTGAATTAACACAATAAACGTTGTATTTCTTTTCAGGATCAACAAAAGAATTTATATTAAACTATGTTAGTTTAGATTCGAAGCTTGTACAAAATTTATAGTTGTAAAATTATAAATCATTTTTATAAATTATAAAGTTTTTCTGTAATGTATGTTTTTGCCGACAGATTGCAGACACAAGATATAATATATCACGCGTCAGGCAACCTTCTATGATATATACTTTAGTCTTTAGACAAGCAACTGGTTATTGTTAACTATTTTATATGTCTAAAGAATCGATTTTTTGTTTTTATTTGCACAGAATATAAAAAATAAAGCTCTATTAATTAATTCATAAATTATTTATATGTTCATACTCCTTAAAATATAACAAAAATTATTCTTCAATATTGAAATAGAAATATAGTTGAAAATTAATCACACTTTTCACATGATTAATTCTAACTTACATTTTAAACAACTTTATCAGTATTTTTGCTATAAAAGTTTTTTTAAAAATTTCAAAAATAGCAATTCAATATAATAGACAACAATTCACACGATATAAGCAATCAAGAACGAGCTGAAATAACTTATTCATCACCACGAAAATTTCTGCTAGCGTCATTTATAAGATTATCGAAACATTTTAGTAGTCAAGAGCTCATTTCAAGCTCATCTACGTATTACCAAGTCGATAAATAGGATTCAATATAATTACTGTATATATAAGTGCGCATGAATTCCTTTTATGATGAATCTAGATTTAACTTTCAACATGGTTCTCGGCACTTTTGAAACGGAGAGAATATGGAATTCGCTATTGCTACTGTAACATTATTATGTAGTCAGAAGTTCAGGAAGGATCATATTTATTAAATACACTGATCTGCACGTCTTTGAAACTAATACGTGACCATTAGACGGGGATATATTAATGAGAAATTTCAACTTACTGTACAGTACATGTTCTTCAAGATACAGTTCCAATATCGATATTTTAAAACCGACAGTCGATATAGAATCTCTTAAATCAGTAATCATAGGGTTAGGCGTAAGGTTCCATAGTGCTCTCGTTCCCGAAAATTGTTGTTTTCATTGTTACAGTAAATTTTCATTGGATTCAACAGTTACAAATAGATGTCCACAGTAATTGACCAGTGACAAAAGTATCATAATGGTCGATATCAACTGTAACAAGCGAGAAATTCGTGGGGTCTTTCTTCGATGTTGGTCGAGTAGGACGTGACTAGGGTCCAGTCTGAACAGTTGTAACAGTCAATTTATCTCTTTGTAATTGACCGAGTTTAAAATAAATAACAACGAGGGTTCTTAGCAGATTTCATATTTGGGTGCTGGCTTTTGAGTAGACGATATATAAAATCGCTTCTGCGCGTTTGTGTCGTAGTAATTGCCACCTTTGCCTATTAAGCAGGTAACATTTTCAGCAAAAAAAAAAAAACAAAAAACTAATCAAACATTGCTGTGTTTTTTAAATATTTTGGTATTTTTACTTTCCCGACTGTTATAACAGAAGGAAAGTATGGCTGTCAGGCAAAAATGACCCAATATTTTTGAACTTAGGACACCTTGAAATGTCGAGGAATGAAAAAATTCTGGGGGAGGGTAATTTCTGTATGCATGGATGTTAGTGTCTTTTGTGGCACGATTTTGCCTGTTTTGAAGCTTAATAACTCCTATGCTTTTTGGAAAATTTCTGAAATGTTGCAGGAATATTTGCCTATTATAGGCATTGATGCTATTAAATTTTGGTAGTCATAGGTCAAAGGGTGGTGAGATAGAGAAGAGTCGCGTGTCATATCTCGAGTGTGGTTGGACTTAATGAAGATTTTACTCGTTATTAACATTTACATTTTTTTTTTTTTTTTTTGGTTTTTTTTTTTTTTTGATAAAACTCATTTCTTCCCTCAAATTAAGCTTATTGCCATTGCATAATACTGCATTTAATAATATAAATGGTTTTTAAAATAAAATTTCGCAACAGATGACGCCACAAACAATTTTAACTCTTGCGCTGGAAAATTACGCAACTCGTTATTGGACTTTTTAAATAGCAATTTTTCATTCTTTTTTCGAAATAACAGTGAAAATCCAGGTGACGATCTCGTGATGATATGTCCCAAACTCCGTTTCGTTGAGTTTAGTCCGTATGTGTCACGATCCGATAGTTAATTTCGGTTCGATGAAAATACTCCTCCACACTCAGATTGTGCACTAATTTACAGTTTATTTACAGTAGGTAGAATATACAAGTTTATAAACATAATATTTAGAAGACAACAACGTATCAGCTTAGCCTTCGGAAACTACAATATTATACTCTGGGGAAACTTCGGTCGGTTTGTGGAGTTGGCTCAACTATACGGCCCGTCCAGTCTCTGCACTTACCTGTCCCTGAGACCGTTACTAGAGGAGGACACTTTCTCTCTAGTTCAGCGGGTTATCAAAGTGTCTGAGACTACCGTATTATTAGTCTCTTGCCCTTCTCCCCGTTTCTCTCGCCACTTTTACTATTTAAGGAGTTTTTGGATGGCCACTTACGACCAATCAGGATTCTTCCTTTCCTCAGCAGCTTTCAAAAATGTCGGCTCTGCTCCGGACGAAACAGCTTACCGAAACATCCGCCTCTTGTTTACCTTTTTTCTAGTAGGCTAACATGTTGTAAACATATTGCCGCCCACACACAAGTCCCATAAACAGAGACGCTACACCCTTTGTCTTCCCGATTGTTTACAGACACAACGCCAGGTGGGACCATTTAACAAGGTCGTGTTGCTTTTACCCCTGCTCTGCCAAAAGCGGTCCTTTACACCTCCCACCGACACATACGATAATCTTTACTATACAAATTGGTTTGTCACGATACATTCCTCCTTTTCTATTACAAGGAGAATTTTACTACAGATAATCAACTATACTACATACACACAATATTTAATATTTACAGAAATACGTTACAATTAAAGAGGCGGGAATCGCCCGTCTCGCGATTTCGACCACGATAATAACAGTTGCAAATAACAAGGTTATTAAATAACAACACATAAATAGCATGTTATATTGAAACCTTACATTCATAACAATAATTCATAATAATGGACTAAGTATTGTTTTATATAACAAAATATTCGCATTTGTTGTATCATCATTATTGTTAATTTCAGATATTCTCGACGAACTTAAAAACAAGACATTGAAAAAATTTTATAAATTTATTTTGGATTTATTTGGCATTTCTGTAAATGTTTATTTTTTAGTTTACAAATAAAGATTAAATATAAAGTAATGTAATGTTACTTTTTATTTATATTGAATAGGTCCGTAGTGACTTCACTTCAGCAAACAATAGATTTCACTTTCATAACATTCAGGTAAGCGATTTTATTTTCAGGAGACGGTGTTACTATCAGGACGTGGAGGGATGGCGAATGGCCTCGCTGTTTCTATAAAGTGTCACGAATGTCCTAGACGGTAACACAACGGAGAGAGAACACGCCGCTACTAAAATAAGCATAAAATCCCATCGACTCCATACACTTGTGATAAGTGTCAGAAGTAAGTTCCTTATTTTCAAGCACTTAATTGAGAATTAACCTGGCAAGACCCGAGGTAATATAAAGCTATTTTAGAAACTTATTGCCAGATTCCGGATATACCAGGCCGAATGCCAAGCGACTGCTTTACAACAGTTAAGCAGGGAAAGAAACGTTCAAATTGGACTATTTTTGTTATTTTGTAAGAGTTTTACAGTTTGAAAATAAATATACCCATTTTTTTATTATTATTAGTAAATATATGTTAATAATTAAATTGATGAAATTTTTTTTTGGAAATAATGAAACTTCCTTTACCAATTTGACATTCTACTGTGGTCTCTATGCCTCATTCTATAGGAAATATATACTGTATCAGTTTACAGTACATTTGAAGGTACTGTACAATGTGCTTTAGTATTTAATATAACAATTTCTAAATTAAATGCACTCGTATTTTTAAAAAATAAAGACCCTAGACAATAAGCAACCAATGAGAATCGTTCCATCTGTATGAGACGACATATATTCTAGGACCTTGGATGAGATCATGCCGCACTTTTAAAATAAACATGCAAGGTTTTTGGAGTTATACAGTACGTAGATATTCATTTCGAGATAAAAACTTTTATTTTCAGGTAATTGTGATACTATCAGGATGTGGTGGGATAGCGAAGTGGCGACGCTATTTCTAGAAAATGCCACAAAAATCCTTAGACGGTACCACAATATGGCGAGTACGTGCCGCCATCAAAATAAGCACGCGCCTCTCGGTCTTTCCGGGCACAGCCAGGTGCCACCGAGCGCGTCCACGGGTTGCGGATAGTGGAACGACCTCGAAAGAGGTTAGCTGCGAAATAAGCGAATGTAACATACATTCGACGAATAAGCAGTCGCGGACAACTGGCAATAATATTAAAATAATTCATTTTCTTTCAAAATAGCTACAGTATTTACCAACAATTGATTTTGATATGTCGACTAGTTTTGGACGAGTAAGCGGAAAATTCGTAGGATTTTTGTTCGATGTTGTGTTGGTCGAGTAGGACTGGCTAGTCTCTAGTCTCGACAGTTGTAACAGTCAATCTTTTATCTCTTTGTAATTGACCGAGTTTAAAATAAATAACAACGAAGGTTCTTAACAGATTCCATATTTGGGTGCTGGCATTTGAGTAGACAATATACAAGATCGCCTCTGCGCGTTCGTGTCGTAGTAACTGTCGCCGTTGCCTATTAAGCAGGTAACATTTTCAGCAAAAAAAACTATGCTGTGTTTTTTTTAATAATTTAGTATTTTTACTTTCCCGACTGTTATAACAGAGGGAAAGTATGGCGATCCGGCAAAAAATCACCTCCCACATTTTTACATTTTTGGACTTAGGACATCTTGAAATGTCGAGAAATGAAAAAAATTAGGGGGGTGGTCATTTCTGTATGTATGGATGTTGGTGTTTGTGTCTTTTGTGGCACGATCTTGCCTATTTGAAGCTTAATTATTCCTGTGCTTTTTGTTGAATATTTCTGAAATTTTGCAGAGAGGTTCGTTTATTAGGGGGATGATTGATGCTATTAAATTTTGGTGATTAAAGGTCGAAGGGTGGGGAGATAAAAGGGATCGTGTATATCTCCAGTAAGGCCAGTCTCTAGCAATGACGATTTTACTTGTTATTAGCATTTACAATTTTTTATAAAACCCATCTTCATTTTCAGAATTAAGCTTTTCGCCATTTTTAATAGTTAAAAATATAAAAAGTTTTAAAATAAAATATAACACATGGCGACATCAAATGTTGCCGTACAACTCCTTGCTGGGTTTTTAAACAGCTACTCTAGTGTTAAAAATTGACGTGTTTCAAATACTTATCATAAAATGATTTTATTGACGGCAATGTAAATATCACCAAGCGACGTGTTGCTTGGTGAGAGTGATATTTACATTTTATTGAGAGTGATATTTATATTGTATATTATTTTTCTGTACGTGGCAACGTACAGAGAAATAATATACTATGCTACCGTGTTGTAATTATTCATATTGCCATATAATGGCAATATCAATAATTACAACACGATAACTTCTCAGCTTGAAGACAAGTTTAAAAAACCTTACATTAAAACATTAAAACGAATTAATATAAAACTTGTGTACTAAATTTTTCTGACAATTTTAATACTCCGGCTCTCAATTTATTGTTGAACCAGTTCACATTAGAATTTGTTTCAAAAACAAAGTATCAATAGACTTAATATCGGCTATTATTGATTTACTATAGTAAATCAATATACCCGTTATTCGCCTGCAAATTGTCGAAATTTTATTAGCATCGATATGATCGAATATCATTTGGCATTTTACATTTAAAATGCCAAATGTTATTTTATTCACATTTATTTATTTTTTAAAGTAATTTCTTTGACCATACCAATCTAAACGCAGTACTACAATACGTAATGTATTTTAGAAACTTGTGCCATGATATGCTTCTGGTCTAGTAAATATAAAACATTTGAAAGTGAGTGCATTAATAGATCTAAAAACTGCATTTGTATATGCTAGTTTAATATTTAATATTTTAAAATTTTAAATGGTAAACCATGGTAAACTTTTGATACCTTATTTTTTTAATACTAAATCAAACAGTGTAATCAGATTTGAAATCAAGCGAACCATTCAGAATTTATACAGGAAAAATCCTATTTATTACGTTCTGATAACATATGTCCAGAATAATCACTATTACTCATGATTAAATAATGTCTTGGATATATAAACTTATTCATTTTGTTCAACAATGATTTCTATTCAAAAGCAGTCTGATATTCTATTGAATAATTTCTGAAGCAATGTCTGGATTTAATCTAACATGAACAATTTTACTACAACAGAACTTTATTTTTTATTTCTTTCTTTCTTAAAAAAATCATGGAAACACAATGTTTCTCCACAGTATCTTATTATTGTAAAGAAAATTTTTAGTGGAAAACGATTTGTTATTTTCACTTTTGATGGAATTTAATAGATAATATTTTTCCGGTATGGCTTCTCAATGATTCATTCGATTTCAATTATGATTTCATCGTTAGATTCAGCATTAAAACATGCTTTTAAACTATAACTGACAATATGAAAAATGTTATTATTTTATCCATTTTAATTTTAAAGTTATGAGCTTTAAAGGTCAATGATCAAAATCTAAAAGGAACATGAAAAAGTACAGTTTTTATATTTATTAATACTTTCAAAGCTTCAAATATCTATATTTATTAGGGCTAAAGATGTGAACCTACCGCGGTATTTCTGGTATACGCTGTCTAAAATTACCAGTAAATGAACCTTACCTTACCAGTAAAATTATTTGAATTTTCTTATTTTTATCATTTTGTATTCCATTTTTTTCTGTAATCATTTATAAGTCATTTTTTAAAATTTTGATCAGTTTTTAAATCGATCTTTAATAAGCATAATTTTAAAAAAAGAGAACATTTATTTACTTTAGTTTTAAAAATGTCTGACTTGTGAGATACAAAATAAATAAGATGTTACGCATACGAGACTTTTTCAACAGGTTATAAATGTCAGATGAGAAATTATGAAAAATATATTACATTTTAAAATTATTTATCAGATACTTTTAATAAATATTAAATATGTGCTTAATATTTAAATATTTCATTTTATATTAAATAATGCATTTAATAATTGTTTGTTTTTTCTCTTTTCTTTTTGTTTTTTGTTGTGCTTGTGTTTAGGATGAGCTGAAAAAAGCTGTGCTATGCTCTTGCCTTTAATTTGTAAATATTATTATTGTATGCATGTACTTTGGAATACAAAAATATTGAATTTATGAGATATGTCTACTGAGAAATATCGTCAAATTAAAACATTTTCAATCGATATTCTTTGATTTATCTTTGTGTTTCCGAAAATCATGCATCAAATGATGTAATTCGCATGACTTTTCATTCAATTTGTGGGCCACTTTATTTTTCTCTTTGAGCAACGGTAAAAAAAAAAAGTTATCAGAAAAGCCACTGTCCTACGATACAGTACGAACACCGCCATTTTGGATACTGACGGAAAAGTATCCCAGCCTAGCTTTCTATGTGACCACTCAGTATAGCGTCCGTAGCACTGTAGTGTAGTGAATGTACTGTCCATACTACAGCAATCTGTATGGCTGAGGCTTTATTATGAGATCGACAGTTTCCAGCATTTTTGGATAAAATAAACAAACGAAGGATATTGTCGCTGAAGCGATGTTCCGTTTTGGGGAGACCTGCACACAACACGAACAATGAATGGTTAATGCAGAGTATACATCCTGTTTATATTAGCCCCTATTAGTTGATCAATAAATCGAATATAACAGATAAACTTTATAAGTCAAATTTTCTCTGAAAATTTTACATCGTACATATGAGGTCTGTTCAAAAAATACGCGGACTGACGTCATAAAACAAAATGTACTTTATGTAGAAGTTACATGTCTGGGTTCCCTTCAAAGTACTCTCCTTCCCAACGCACACACTTATCCCAACGGTGTTTCCACTTGTTGAAACAGTCCTGGTACGCTTCTGTTGTAATGTCCTTCAACGCCTTCGTCGCATTTGCCTTAATCTCGGGAATCCTCTCAAATCTTCTTCCTTTCAAGGGCCTTTTGAGTTTGGGAACTAGAAAAAGTCACAAGGAGCAAGATGAAGTGAATGGGGGTGGGGCGAATAACAGTGATCGAGTGTTTGGCCAAAAACTAACGAGTTCTGAAGGCTGAATGGGCTGGAGCATTGTCGTGATGGAGAAACCAGTTGCCACTCCTTCACATTTCTGGCCTTTTGCGACAGATGGCGTCCCTCAGACGTTTCAGAACATCAATGTAGTAAGTCTGGTTCACTGTGGAGCTTTGGGGAGGTACTCGTGATGAACAACACCCTTAACATCAAAGAAAACTGTCAGCATCACCTTGACATTAGATCGAACTTGGCGAGCTTTTTTGAGTCTGGGGGACGTTTCACCCACCCACTGGGACGATTGGACTTTCGTTTCAATGTCACTGGGACGATTAGACCTTCGTTTCCAAGTTTAACACAGATTTCAGAGCAAGTCGTTGCTCCATCATGTCATTCATTCTGAAATCCGACAAACGAAAAAATCGCACTTCACTAAAAACCGCGTAACTAATCAACAAATAAAGATATCTGTAATCGGGAAACGGCTTTATCACCAGGAGATCTGTACAAACCTAGCGACACCAATCGGATTCCCCTGGAACCAACTGGAGCCGCGCAATTCAAACAGTCCGCGTATTTTTTGAAACAGACTTCGTATATTGCTAAGAGAGGGACGCATTAATTTATGATTCTATTTTATTTTCTAAATTTACTTTCTTAATTTTTTAAAAGCAATTTGTTGATTGAAATGTTTACATTCCATAATATTTTATTCCAATTATCCGTCTAGCGCATAACCAATCAACACAATTAATTTTAAGTTATTCTTTGTTTTATAAACACCAGGACTGTCCATAAATTACGTAACACAAAAAGATGGGTGGGTAAGTACGTAGATGATCAATTTTAAATATTAAGTTTCTAAATACGATAGCTCATAGAAGTGAATAAATTCCAAACAATTGTATTAAAATTACAAAAGATATAAATATTATTAAGGAAATTAATTGATAAATATATTAAAGGAAAAAAACATTATTTTTTATTATAGGATATTAAAGCAATAACCAATTAATCCAATTAATTATTAATTGAATATGAAATCTATTGCGATCTAATGCATTTTTTTTATATGTAAGATATTAATTTATCGAATATAAAAGGAAGAAATTGAATTGAATTAATAGGAAAGTATAAAAGTTAGGATATAATTTCCAGAAATACTAATCAATAGTAGAGCTTTATTGTAGTATGAAATTATAAGTTGTATTTCATTTTATCCATGGATCAACATATCTTCAACAATCATGAGTGTGGAGATTTAGTAAAAGTATTTCTTATTTTTACTTATCATTATTGTGTTTTAGAAAGTATACAAAATAGCATTAATAAATTTAGCTGTGTAAGACTAGTTTTAAATTTGGAATAAATTAGATTTAAGATAGTTATAAGTTAATTTTAAAATTTTAAGTTAGTTAAGTTAGATTTACGTTATCAGGTTTTTTTCTTTAGCTGTTTTTTCTGGTAGTTTCAGTTATGTTATTCTGCTTCCTATAGGATTGCTAGCTTAATTTCTGTATTAATTTTAATATTAAATTTAAGCCTTCAATCTGGTTTAAGCCTTAATCTTCACTCTGTCTAGCTTTTACGCAGCTGCACCATTATCAGTGTAAACAACAACTCAGGTTTTGTTTTAGATCCACGACCTCACAGCTTAATAACTGCACGCAACATTAAACGTAAAAGGAGTACTACCCATACGTACTCCGTACTCTTCTTTCTATCTCCCCATCCTCCTTCTTTCCTTCTCCTCTCTCCTTCCCCTTCCCTTCATCCTCCAGTTAAACACTTAGTACTGTCTTTTGTTATTTGTCTTTTGTTATATAGACATATTTTACATTGGAACAATAGCAAGAATAATTCGTTCATTCTATTTTTTCTGTGTAAAATTTATCATATGCTTTTCATTAACAATATTTTTATATGCTCTCGGCCTTTAGCTAGGATAGGAGTACATAAATATACAAAGTACAAATAATATACAGGAAAATATTTCTTATATTGATTGAAATTCTGCGCACGAAAGGTAAAAAAAAAGTAGTAATAATATTTAACCTTCCAACGTGTCCCACTACACTGCATTAAAAAGCCGTTAAAATGTAAGACGAAAGAAATAAACTAATTTAATTTAAAAATAACCGAAACTTGGAAAGTATTAGATAACATTTACATATAATTTTATTATATAGTAATGCAATAAACTAATGGAAAAGTTTCTTGGCTAGTTATCACTTTTTAAACTTATTTTTTGAGAAATTAAAATTTTAGAACATTAATAACTACAAGCCTGGAGAATCAGAGGCGTAAACAGCGGAATTTGTGCAAATATCACATTTAAGTTGTGCAAGGCAATTGCCATAACATGTAAAGTTGTGAAGTACGATAAATTTAAATTGTTATAAACAGTATTTGTAAAAAGGAAATAAACAAAAATAAAATGACTTTTAACTAATAGAAAAGAAAACGGTAATTTAAGACAGAGAGCAGAAGACAAAAATCAACGATTAAGTATTTAAAAAGATTGCCTTCGATCTTCGTTCTCTTTTGGTTAAAAGAATACCGTCAATTTACTGTATCTTAAATGAATGTATCATAGCTGATGTTCACCTTGATGTTGAATTATGCCATTTATTGATATAAGATGTATTTAGCTGTTTTTAAATTCGAAATATAACTGAGGTTATGAATTAGTATAAATTATAGCTTTACATGACGGCATTGAAAAGAAAAGAATAAATATAGAAAAAGCTAAGAAAGTTGAGAGTTGAAATAAAGATAAACATCAATATTTTTTGGAAATATTTTTATTTATCTTTTTATTTATATGCCTATATATATATATATAGGCATACAACATATAGGAAACAACATATATATATATAGAATTTATAACAACAAAATGTTTATAAAGTTTTATATATGTATTGATAAACATAAATTTTAGTTGTCCATGATTTTATTTATGAAAATAAAATAATGTTTTTAAATTGATATATAAAATGTATGTTATTTTTTCAATAAGAACATTGAAGTTATATTTATAATATATTTATATCCATATTGTCCAATCAATAATTTTATTCCATTTGAAGCACAGCCACAAAGTGAAATGTAGAATAAATACAATTGCTTCGAAATATTTGCAGATAAAAGATTTTAAACGTGAGCTTTTTAGATGGTAGAATATCAAATGAATAATTGATTTATTTAAATAATCGATAACAAATTGACAGTGAAACTAATGCGAAATGATTAGCAATAAGTATAAAATTCGAGGTATTATATATACTCATAATGTATTTAATAAAAATAATATCTTAATGGTAATATCAGTGGCGTAGCGTAGTGGGGGCGGCAGGGGCGGCCCGCCCCGGGCGGCACTTTTAGGGGGCGGCAAAATTTCACAATAAATACACAATACACATTACACCTGTACAATACACAATAAGGTTGATTGTTCTTTGCCGAAAAGTTCTTTAGAATTACTGTATATTTTAGTCTTTTGAATTGAGATACCTAAATAAGGGGGCGGCGAAATTTTCCTCCGCTCCCGGGCGGCTGACACCCACGCTACGCCACTGGGTAATATAAGTTATATTTTCCTAATATGTTTGTATATAACATTTTCGTACACTATTAATGCATATAATTTTAGCCTGAAAGTGTTTTTAAAGACAAATTTATCATTATTTTGAAGTTAATATTAAACTCAAGAACAAAGGAATGGTCATAGAAGATAGTACGTTCACTATCACAAGTAAGTTAACAAATTGCCATGTACTGTACAGTATGTATCTCAGATCAGTATCATTCATGAAAATCTGAATTTTTAAAAACTGAACATCGAGTTATTCAGTTTTTATTTTGCTATTTTAAAACGATATCTTTAATATTTAAATATTACGAGCCAAGTTAAAAAGAACAATAAAACAAAAACAATTTTAAAAACCTTTAGATGGAATAAGATGGTAACTTATATAATTTATACTTTGTTTTCCATATCCATTCTACATATTTCATTAATTAGATTTAAAAATATGAAAATGAGACAATGTCATAGATGGAAAATTAAGTGTTATTTTAATTATTAATTATTTTAAGCCTATTTTCAGAATCATTATTCAATAGATTCGGATAACCTTCGATTAATTGGTTCATTAAATATATCGCATATATCGAAGTAAACAATTAATGCTAAATAAATTAATTCGTCAATTTAGTTAATAAATCGTCTGAAATGGTAATTTTTGCATTTATATTTTTTTGGCTGGATTAAAAACGTGAGCTTTGAAAAATTAATAATTAATGGAAGATTTTAGACAAAGTATTTTATAGTTGCATACAAAAATAAAAATAAATCATGGAAAATAACATTAAAGATTGACAATAGAAAGTTTAGACTAACTATTAAACTGGTCAAAAGAGAAAAAGACGAAGTAAATATTTAAAAATCAAGCAAAATATTTATCAGGCATGGCCTACTCAATTTTTTTTTTTTTTTTTTTTTTTTTGGTAGAATTTTCTTTAAAAGCTGAAGAATTAAAACATAAATGTTTGCAGAAAATTATACTAAACGTGAAAATAGAAATTAAACTATTCGAATAAGAGCACTGTGCTAGAAAAAGTAAGCTCTACTTTTTCGTACTAATAATGGTTAGCAAAGTGGGGAGAAAGGATCAGTTCAGAGAGTTTATAGCTCTGAGCTCAATCCTCTGGCAATGTAAACTACTATCGGAACAGCTCCACATTAACCGAAACCCGTACTGATTGAAACTATATATCTATGGTTATCTATATATCAACTTTATCAAAGGAATGCATACCAATGATATCTTGTTTACAAAGGATCATAACAAACTTAATTCTAATATTTTCTAATATAATATCCTAATTCTAATATATATATATATTATTTTAAAAACTATATATAGTTTATTATTTTCTTAAATTGTTTCCAATAGATGGCGCTGCATGTAAAGACAGCAAATCAAATATAAACAGAACTTAATTGGTATATACAAATTCAATTAATAATTTCGGGTGTGATGTAGACATTATATAACTTAGAAGAATGTGAACGTAACTACCGAGTTTCGTAGCAATTGGTCGAACGGCCTAGGCGTGCATAGCGAACAAACAGACAAACAAACAAACATCTTTATTTATATATATATACAGTGGTGATATTCAGCGGGTTCGCACAGGTTCGGCCGAATCCGTTGTTAAAATTTTCAGTTTTTTCGAACGGGATTGCCAGGGAAAAATTTTCTGCTAGCGAACCCTTTGTTAACTATTTCGAATATCACCACAGTATATATACATATATATATACAGATTATTATTTTAGTTTAAATTATGAATACAAATAGACTTTTTTCCCAATAACTTTGTTATAATTGTTATTTGTTGTATATGAAATAATGGAATATTAAAGCTCGTAATTTAATTACAAACTTTACACAGTAATTTAGGATATAGGCTTTAAATTATAAACCAGAGTGATTGGAGATTTAATATTAGTATCTGATTAGCGGTATTACTGCTATTACAATTACAATTATTATTAGTATTATACGTTCGATTATTCTCCATAGAAATCCTTCAAACGAAAGATTTTTTTATAACATATATTAAAGAAAATTAGTAAATAATGATCTTTATTATTGCGAAAAAAGAAAGAATAAGTTCCCGAAATGGGATCTTTGATCAGTTCGTAAAACTTACTGTAATTAAATTACGTATTTCTCTTTTTTGACTATTAAGATAACACACATTTTCTCCAAGTTTAATAACAAAATTATTGATTATTTTGTGTTAAAATGTAAAATAAAAACAATAATATTGCATTTCATAATGAATTGTCACTTTCATATTATATGTTTGATATAGCATCAAAAGTCTAGCGGATCCACGAGGTCAACAGAGGCTTAAGCTCTCCCTACTGATAAAAAAAAAAAATTATTTGTTAAAATTTATTTGTTCGCGTTTCGAAACGTTTAAAAACACATTTATGATAAAAAATATAGTCTATCGGACTAGCCACAATAAATACGTCTTGAACATGTTAATTAAAGATACTTCTTTAATTCAAATTTTTAAAACTTTTCAGTTCGTTCCCCTTTGGGTTTTTCTGAAACCGCCATTGTCCAAAGTATAACTAATTTCGTGTTGATATATATATATATATTTTGTTTTAAATTTTTCTTATATTCTTATATTTTAAAACTTGTTTATATGTGTACATTACGCCTAATTCGATGTTGTCAGGAAGTTCAACATCTATCGAATTTATTTACATTAATAATTAAATAAACATTATATCTAAGGAAACAAAAACTCTGCCATCTTGAATCTTTCTATTCAGCCTGTTATATTACGATACTTATGATATGAAATATGAGAAATAATTACTTAACATTTTACATTTTTACGTTAATGTAAAATACAGTAATTTTTTTATATATTAAAAACGTAAACGTCTTTTGAAAATTTTTATCGTTTCGTCTTACGAATTAGCAATTTAATAGGATTAAAAATATTTAAATTAATATCAATGCATTGATATTAATTAAAATAGCATTAATTCTATTAAATTGTTAATAAAAATAGTTCGTAAATATAGTCAGATTTATGTTTTGGTCGTTAGTGAAATTTTGTTTCTACTGCAGATATTATTGATTATTATTGACATTACATAAATATTTAAAAACTAAACTTTAATTGCTTGGAAAAAGTTATGACTTTAAAAATAATCTAGCAACGAGTTGCTTAATTTTCCGGCAATAACATTTAGAACTTTTTATACAATTAATTATTATAAAACTGTAAGAAAATTTAATTTTTGTGGCTCTAGATGAGTTTTAAAAAATTGCAAATGAGTAAAATCTTCATGTCTGACCCTATTCGAAATATGGACCCTTTCTATCTCCTACCTCTCGACCTTTAATCTCCAAAATTTAATAGTATTAATCCCTAATACATAAACCTTCCTGCAAAATTTCAAAAAATTTTTATCAAAAGACAAAAGCGTTATTAAAGTGGGTGAACAAATTAGTGCCCTCATCCGAATCCACATAAATCCACCCACACATCTACATACATACTACCATTTATACATACAGAAAAAATCCCTCGAACTTTTTTGTATTTTTTGACGTTTTAAGGTTCTCTGAATCCAAAACTGTAAAAATCTTGGATGGTCATTTTGTGATCGATCGCCACACTTTTCCTCCCACAGCCAGGAAAGTAAAAAAAAAAAAAAATTAAATTAAAAATAAGCACTGTACATAACAAATACACCCTATTTTGTTTATTCACTCAAAATTCGATAATGAGAAATTTTTCTTACCTATTTTCATCGTTGTTGGCCCGTTTCCCTAATATTTAAACAAATGCACCTCCATGCGTATGGTCTTCTCATACTCCTTAACAGTTTTTAATGTCCCTGTGATAAAATAGTTTAACATAAATTGTAACATAGTCTAATTTCGTCAATCCTAATCGGTTTTGTAAATGATATTTTTTGACCATTTGTTACAGTAATTTACCTTAACTACATGATATGGACCTTTAATAATAGGATTTTATCCCCGATTTCCTTTTTACATCAAAACAAATGATCTTAATATTTTAATTGTTTCTGAATGTTTATGAACGTAATAGATTTTGATATTTTCCCTGTATTTTCGTAGCTCATTCTCAGTTCACTCCCTTTTACGAGGTTGTCAATTACCTAAAATTTTGGCCAGCTATAAATTTTACCATTGTATTTTGTCATTTAACACCATACATGGTAAGTATGAATTGTAATTTCTCACAGCATAATGCCGCATCCAAATAATTTTTTCAGCCATCTTTGAACACCAGATAATAATTAAACATTTTGAGATGATAAATTTATTTTTCTCAGAGTCCATTACATTAGAAAAACGATCCACGAGAAAACGGTAGGTATTCTTAGCCCACCGTTTTCTCGGTGGATTCTGTCTCTTAAATACTTTTTCCCATTTATTTGATTAGATTTACTTTGGACTGACTTATATGTAGAAATTAATCACTTCACAAATCGCATTATGCAAACTTTTTGCATTTAAGTTTTGATGCAATACACTGGTTTGCATATCTACACATATTATTCTTATTGCCATATTAATGAAACTGTCACGTATAAGAAATTTGAATACGGCACTGTTTTTCATAATAATAATAATAGTTTAGTAATGAACCGCCAAGATATTCCCAAGAGTTAGCAGATATAGATAATCATATTTAATTTTATTCAAAAGATTAAAGAAATAACGCCTTTCATTTTTCCCAACTAGTGATGTCTCGATACCACAAAAGTATCGATACCGGTATTGGTATTAGTATCGGTCTAAAGTACCTACCGTTTTCTCGTGGATACTAGCCAATATCAGCATTAGGTATTGAAACCAGATATATTGCCGAATTCGCTGTTCAGTCTGTCCACTTGTTTTTACTGTTGATAAAATACATTACATTACTCATTACAATGAAGGTTGAATGGGCCCCAGAGCGGCATTTAATATTTTGTTGTTTACTCTAGGAGTGCATATACTTTTCGTTTCAGATGGATCGATCTGTGAGATTGAATCTATTTTTGTCACGTGATACACAGGTCGTTTTTTTGTCTTGTGTTTTAGTTCGCGGAAAGTATACAAGTAGGATCGAGAATAAAACTGCTCACAAAACTGAAAAATAGAAAAGTGCATTCTTTCCACACAATCTCGCAAAATTATCTCTTAATATTTGTTTTTTCATCTCAGTTTATCGGATATTTTAATAATGATGATTTTACTTACCATTTATAAGTTCTAAATGCTTTTCATTGTCGACAGTTAAACGTATTTCATTGCTGTCAGCTTTACTTTAACCATCGACGTCGCTATCTTTAATCTTGTTTATCTGATCCAAACGATCCTACCTTCCACTTGGATTAGTTTGATCGCGATCCAGTTGATCCTAGTGGCGTTTGTATATGCGGGTAGAGATTGATCAGATCGTTATAGTTTGTATACACGATTTGAACGATCAGAGTAATTTTGGATCAGTTTGATTCCAAAAGTGTATGCACTCCAGAGAATTAGAACCAGATCCCCAGGATTCAACTAAAAGTTAGTGCGTCAGTCAGTACTTCAGTTTACACTCGTATGATGTATGTACAAAAAGGAACCCCTAGATCTGCAGTCATGCTAAGGGGCTCTGTGGGTACTACTATACATGAGTATACTATACAAAGTACTGCATAATGTTTAACTACATATTTATTTAGAAATAGTAATCAGAATGCTAAGCATGCACAGATTCTGAAAATGAAATTTGACGTAATACATTTATTGATTTTTTGTTATTAATATTTTAATATAAGTTTAACTTAAGCAAAAATAGTGTAAAATTTCATTTCGATTTTAAATTCGGCTGCAAAATCAAGTTTACAATAATTTACACAATAGTAAAATTATAAAAATTTTAAAAAGGTGTAGTCATGTTTTAATTTTTCGTTTTTATGAACAAAAATGTTCATAAAAACGTTAAATTGTTCTTGCTTAAATATTTTTTAAATTAAAATGTGACGAAACCTTTTTACAAGTTTTGTAATTTTATTAATAAACTAATTGTTGAATATCCACAAATCACAAAAACTTTTTAAAAACGAAAACAAAATATTTTTCATAAAACATTTTTATTTTTATCTTTTACGACCGTAATAAAGACAAATGTAATATTTTTTATTACACTCATAAAAGAGAACGAAGATTTTACCAATATTACTTTTATATTCTTATTATTCACGTTAATAAGGTGCACGTTATTGTGCAGTGTTGACGAAAATACTGATACTGTCCGCCTACTTGCAGTTTTTATTTATAAGATCTTAGCGAGATTGCGGCCGTAGTTTTCAACGCGAAAAACGTGAATGTCAGACGTTCAGCGCCGCCTTCCTGTAAGTTTAGAAGTTTGACAATGGCATTTGGAACGTCGAGTATGATTCCATTGATGTTCCAAACGTCATTGTCAAATGTCTAGGCTTACAGGAAGGTGGCGCTGAACGTCCGACATTCACGTTTTTCGCGTTGAAAACTTCGGCCGCAATCTCGCTCTTACCATTACATCTTACAAGTTAACTGTACATAGGACACCACATATATCTGTACTTTCATTTTCGTATGAACTAAGAAAAGTTTTAGATCAGTCATGAACAACTGTGGCCGGGCAGCATTTAACCCACGAGGCCCTAATTTGCGCCTCCTAGGAGTTTGGAGGTCCTAATTTGCGTCTCCTATTTTATTTTTTTGGTTTCTGTCTCGAGCCATTATGCAATCCTAATTAAACTGATATTCGTCATGAAGTACATTCAAACTAAACTTGATCATTGAAGAAATGAGAATATAGACTATATATTGTTAGTTTGCTTATAATTAGCATACAGTATCTAGTTAAAGAGTATGTTGTTACTCAGCAGGTTTAAGCTAGCATTGGCCTGAGAACAGCTACGAAGTGGATATGAACTGCCAGCTTATCTCTTTCGTCCAGTTCATTAAACCAATCAACTTTTCACAACTAATTTTCGAAACCTTTCTAACCAATTACGTCTTTACTTAATTTGTATCACGTAGTACGATGAGAACAAAAATCACTGTTTGTTTTGTTCGTAGTGGTTCGTATACCAACGTATACCTTTTTCTAAAGCCTGAAACTCCATAAGAAAAAAGCTGGCACGGCTTTTGCTTGACTTTTCTAGCAATGGAACAGAAGGTTAATTAACAGACATTAGGAAGTCCAAAAATTTTAATTATACTACGATATAAAAGTTACAATAAAAGCTTTAAGGGAGTAATTTTATTGAATTATGATAAAAATCTCCATTTAAAAATTATTGAAATTGAAAAAAACACCATGACATTAGCTCAAATATAAAATTGTGTGTGGCGCCCATCTGTTATGAGATATTATAAAAAGTAACTTTTAAATTATTATAAGAAACAAAAAAGATTTAATTTTGATGGGTGATTTAGTTTCCCGTGGTTATGTGTATTGTACAGTATATAACAAGGGAAAGTATTGGAATCGTGTCAAATTTCACTTGTGTTTTTTTTGCAAATTTCTACGTTTTAAACCTCCTGAACCCAAAAATGTCAAAAAACAGAAAAAATTTCCGTCGATATGTCTGTGCGTGTTGCCATCTATTTCAGTTAATATCTCAGGATGGGGTAAAGATTAAGTAACGAAATTTGGCATAGTAACTTGTATATAAAGAGCATTAATGCCATTAAATTTTGATAATTAAAGGTCGAGGAGTGGGGAGATAGAAGAGGGTCATGTATCATATCTCACGAGAGGTCGAATTTAATGACGATTTAGCTCGTATTAGCATTTACAAAATTTTATAAGACTCATTCCTACCCTCAAAATTAAGCTTTTTCCATTTTGTAATTATTAATAATATAGAAAATCTTTACAAATCTCATAACGGATGAAGCCACACACTATCTTATTTATTGTGATTAATAATATAAAAGTTATTTTGTAAATAAAATCTCATAACAACCGGCAAATCATTGCTGGATTTTTAAACATATTGTAAATGGCAACAACGAGTAAAATTTTTATGAAGTCGGATCCCATTTCAAATATGACACATGACCTCCCTCTCTATTCTCCACTTGTTTGAGTTCCGTACTCTTCAATTTAATAGCATCAATGCTCCTTACATACAAATTACCACGAAAATTTTCATTTCTTAATTTTTACCCCATCCTGAATGTCTACTCTCCAGTTATGTGAGTCAGAACACAAATATGTTGAGAATATCATGTGATACTAATGTGAGAATCCGGACTTCAACATTAACAATTTAACGTCGTAACATTAACTTTGTCAACTATCTGTCAAACTTTCACACCTGGGAGTATATCCTCTTTTAAGTTCTCAGGGTGGATAAACCCACTTTCACGCGATCTTCTGACCCGATTTCATTATTTTAATATAATACCACCGGGCAGTCAAGGACAGATAGTTGTAGTCGTCGCCTGTCCCTCTAGAATTAAAGTCACCAATCGTACTTTATCGGATTTTCACGTTACCCTCAACTGTGTCAAGAAGAAGAACTTTTCCGGATCTATCCAGAACTTTCTTGATCCAGACCTGTCTCGAACGATCGGAATCCGGACAATCTCAAGACCCTAGACCTCCGAGTACTCACGAAATCCAAATCAAGAAACATCACCATCAACGCAGGTATTTCTCGACTCGCGAACAATTGTAAACTCTCTCTCGCGCCCGCTAGATAGATAAGTTAAGTCGATATACCCCGATATATAGATTGTATATCGTATCATATATTTCTTTTCGTTGGAATTAAACGGTTATTTAGTTGTTAACTTTAGTGTCCGAGTACTTTACTTCCGTCAGGCAGTCTCTCAATCTCCATCCGGAACCCGATCGCTTACGCACGCTTGTTTGTTAAGTTATGGCAACCTGTCTAGGGGATGCTTTCCGGGAGGTCTTTTAAGAGAAACTGGTCTCTATTTAGGCGTTTCAGACGCGGAGAAAACCCGGAAAACTTTACGTGGCCAGCCCGTCCGAGCGAGGCGCGACCGAACTCCCAATGTTCAGGGAACGAAGACCGCTTGGCCACTGGAAGGCACTCGCGTGACCATCCGTTAACCAAAACTAAACTCGCCGTCGCGGCTTCCGTGTCGTACGAGACACGGTGGTGCCAGTCCTGACAAGGCATCAAAGATGCTGACCCTCCGGTCACACTAACTCGTTCATTGAGACCATTCATTGAACGAGTTCGTGACACGTGACACTCCCAACACATTCTTGTTGACACACATAATTAAATACTAGGCACCTTGAAATATTACACAAAACAGACGCTAACATCACACACACAAATACTTCTACAGAATTTTCCGTTTTTTTTTTTAATTTTTTAATTTTACTTTTAGGTTACTTTGCATATATACTGTATATAATTACAGCGAGAAACTAGAATGTATACGGTCCTCCAGAAGCCCATCAAGTTCTCTTGGTGGCTGTAGAGACAAAGATGACAAGTATCTGACAAAAACCGTTTATTTTAACATAAAATAAACATACACTATGTACAAAATAGTTTGCTTTAGGACAATCGGCCGTTCGGACGTCCTGAGCGTCGATGTGGTTCTTTGATGGTCGATCGAAGGTGGCTCCGGGACAGTGGCGTTGACGAGTCCGTAAGGCACGGGGAGACTTTGTCCGTTGGAGTCGGGGACACGGTCTAAGTCCGAAGTGGCACAGGTTACAGGTTGGCACAATAGACGAGAAATTTTTTTTTTTTTTTTTTTTTTTTTTTTGCGCGTTGACACACGGCGTTTTGGTTATTCGGAACGTTAACCGAGTGCCAGGTGTCCTCGATTGTCGGAGATTATATCAATCTCCGTTCTTTCTTTCATCCATTTTGATTGGTCGTTCTCCCTCAATCACGCTTCCCTAGTGGTGGGTCCATGGTTACTAAACGTAACGAGACTCTTACCTGGAGAGTGAGAAAAGTCAAAATCGAAGATAAATTCGATCTTCCACCGATCATAGAACGATTCCTTCCGCGATTTATGGTTTCTGCCTGGCAGTTTGATATAAACAATGGGTGTCCGACTACAAGCGACTTTTACTTATGTTTTTTTAAACTAATAAATTTTTCTCTAAATTAACCGTTTTTTCGCGTCTTTCGTGACGGGTCAGACCTGTCCGGTACATGACATTTCCATAAAAGTTTTAAACAAATACTGGAAATGACAAAAATAAACAATTTATGTATTTTAGTTGTAAAATACAAATAATACATAGGCCTACATAATACAAATTGATACGATACAAACAATGATAGAAAAACTTTTTAAAATTTTTTATAAACTAACTTTATTCGGCGATTTTTTCCGCAAAGTCGTTAATTACTTTATCATAAAAGTCGCTGGTCGTCGACTCCATCAACGCATTTGAAAGCTCTCTTTCTATCGAAAGCAACGCTAGCGACGACAATTTTTCCTCCGACCGAGTGTTCCTGGCCAATGTATGAATTTGCTTCGTGGTCGAAAAACTGCGCTCAGCAGACCCACCGGTAAATGGTACCGTAAATATTAATGATATTAAATCATATAATTCTTTTAGTACGTCTTTGTTCGGATCGACATTAATTATAATATGTTTTATGTTTAAGAGTTACTTGTCGATATAGTCCGGACACGAATATAAATACTGCGATTCGCTACGTAATTTAGATAAATCAAAAAATTTCCCATAAAATTTACTTAATTTAAAGAATTAAAATACGCTCGGAAAAATTGTTAATAATTTTAATATTATGAAAAACATCTAAAAGTGATAAAAATTCTAAAGATTTTGTCTGAAAATCTGTCAATATAATTATAATTTTCTTTTACTTATACTGTAATTAAATATAACTTTGCAATAAAACGTGCATAATGTACAAATGTACAAAATGTACATAAAAATAACATTGAATACTCTTTATTTTTTAAATCTTAAACAATTCACTTAGTCAGATAGCTCCCTACCAAGTGGCTAAGGGATAGAATCGTTGGAAGCGTTACACGTGTGTAGTTTCCACCAGCTAAACCGGCTGAGGTTGGTGCTCTGTAAAGCGCATGCGCCAATGCCCTCTGGCCGCTTTACACCATTCAGTTATCCTCGCCTTGAAAGCTGTCTTGGAAGCGCTTCCATTCCGCCACTGACATTCGAATATACAATAGCAATCTTATCGTTTTTTTCACATATAGTATAAAATTTTTTAATAAGATACATAATGCAGTTATAATGAAATATTAATTTTAATTAATTCAAAGTACGTTAAAATATGAAAATTTATATTTTAGAAAATACAAGGGAAGGTCATTGGAAGGTGGATGCGGCGCTTCCACCGCTTCCAATGACGGCACGCCACTGGTCTGCATCCAGAAAAGATTACACATCATTGCTCTGAATAGTAATATTAAATAGTTTTTGTGAAATGTTGTTTAATATTCTTCATTCTGTAATGTTTTAAATGTTATTGGAACATTTTACTCTCCTTTCCCCCAAGTCTTTAACTAGAATTTAACTAAACAGAATATGAAATATGGCTTATAAAACTTTCATTACGGCAATGGATTCGAATGATTGATCGTTAAGTATATCTTTCAGCAAAATAGGAAATAAATTAAGTATACTCTATACATGGTTTATTTGTATAATTAATATAAACAATATTAATCTGAAATGAGTATCATATAATCAGTTAGATTTTTACACTCCGGTGCAGTATTTAGCGCAAAGGTTTCAGAAATAAGTGTAATGTACTGTACATATTGAAAAAACTTTTTATTTTTCCCCACAAGATTGCATGAATCGATCCACAGATTTCATTAAAAAAGAAAAGAATTGTATAAAAGACAGAAAATGTTTCTGTGATGATCGAAAGGATTTCACGATATATTGAAATGTTTTCATGAAACATGCAACATTATACAGAGTGGAGACATTAGAATTTTTAGAATTAACAAAAGCATTTCAATCAAAATATTATTGCGTTTCATTTAAATATACTCAAGTTTTATTTTGTTTGATTTTCGGTTTTTCTTGTATGTTGTCTAATAAAAAGAGGAACACAGAATGGGAAGAGCAAGGAGAGCATTGGAAATGCTGACATGTTATATAGTATAATAAATTTATCATCATACAATTCTGAAGGAACTGTTACATATAGGCGAAAGACATTATCTTATATGAAATTAAAATTTTGTTAATAATGAAATAGAATAAAAATTCCGGTCCGAGTTGGTGTAAGAATATTGTTTATAAATACATTGAAGAATTGGAAGAGCGGCAAATCGTGAAAATATCAGAACAGATTTTTTAAAACTATGATACATAATGGAAAGATGATGAATAGGAAAGAAATATAAACAATTCTGAACGAAATTGTACAGATAGATATTGATTTTTAACGCATTTATTTGCACGAGAAAAAGCTGCACAAAAGCATGGAATGAACATGTAATCCGATTTACCAGCTTGTACTTTAATTCCAAAATAAAACTACTTGTATAATAATTTGTAGCGTATATTCTTTTACTTATAACATTTTCCGTTATCGGATATAAAACAAAGGAAATGCAGTAGTTTTAGATAAAACGCGAAAATATTTTATCTTCAATTTATTGAAATTCTTTCTTAAATATGTGAAATCCGTTGTTTCTCTTCTGTATAATGTTGCTTGCTTCGTGAAAAATTTCATTATATCGAAATGTCTTCGATCTTTCGATCAGAAATGCTTTCCTTCATATATGCAATCTCAATTTTTATTAGTGGATCAATTCGTACAATCCTGTGAGAATAAATGATAAGTTTACGATATTTTCAAAAATATTTTAAATATAGAACTAATTACATAAATATATAATCAGTTCTATATTTAAAATATTTATCACATTGCTTTGATTCTCGAAATAAATTTACATTGATTTAAATTTATTTTTCGAGTAATTAATGTAAATTCAGATTCTCTTATGAATTGGCAATGCAAGTATTATATATACAGCGTAATATGTTAAAATAGTAATAATTTAGAGAACATAATTATTTCACATAAAGTTTAATTTCGAAGTAGAACATTACGAATAGCCGGATGGCCGAAGCGGTTAAGGCATCGACCATCAATCTAAGGACCAAAAATCGAATTCGGGTGAGCAACTCCATGAATTCTTCGTGGGCGATTTATCCCCGTTATATTGGGTTGTCCCTCATCGCTCGGTCTCCATTGTTGACCTGATCGAACCCAGAATAGGTACGATTTTTTATTACAAAGGCCCTATTAGTTCTCACAGGATTGAAATAGATAAAAATGGGGAGAAATAGATGGTCATGATAGAATTAATTAAAAGATTTTACCACACTTTCTTGTTTTATAATCTTCTCACCAGTGATCGAGTGGATAAAACTACTAATACTGGTCATGGGTTCGATCTGTCTAACTTGCCGACTTTCTGGAGTTTTTCGGGTTTTCTTCACGAGCTTAACATCAAAACAAGGGCCAGTTTCTCATAAAAGTTCTCCAGGGAGGCATCTCCCCTTGGTAGATCGCTCATGCCTTACCTAATCCCATCGATCAACCATCCATCATACTTACCTTTTAAAGGAAAGACTTTCTCTCTGTTTTAAAAACTTTTGAAAATGTTAAATTTAATTAAAGAAATTAAATAAAATTTTATAAATTTGAAGACTATAACACTGGAAAAACTGTAAATAAACGTTAATCGGTAAGAATTTAGAACAAACTTTTAAATCATAATTAATAAACAATATATATTTTTAGATTTTCATTGTAAACAATCTATAATTAAAAAGCAAAATCTTAATTTTTTTTTATTATATTGATAGTATAAATTTATCAAATTCATTCTAGCTACTGTAATTGAAACCCTACTACTTTCAAATGTTTTATATTAATATTAAAATAAAAACTTCTAATTCTTATATCTAACTCATAGACATAAGCATATAAAGTTTGTATTTTAAATTACTTTATTGATAAAAGAAAAACTTTCAGAAAATTGCTCGAATGAATTGCAAAATATTTATCGTTTTTCATATGTCAAGAAGACGAATCGAGAATTGCTTCAGTACTAGAAATCGAAATTTATTTTTCTTTCTTCTAAATATCGCCTTTTGATTAAACAATTTTACTGTTTTATTTAAAAAATGTTTCGTAGAATAATAACTTTATGAATACTTTAAAAAATTAAATTAAAATTTACAGCAAAAAATATATTTTTAATGCTATTCAATTAAATATAAAACCTACAGTATAATTTATTTTGTAAAAAAAAATTAAATTAAATTAAAATTTATAATAGGTTGTATATAATTTTGTAAACAAACAGAATTCCAAAATCATTTCGGAATATTATGAAAAATTTATTGTTTGTGTATCAGAAGGCATTTATATTTATTAAATACTTTTTACTTATTAAATTTGTTAATTGAGTTAATATCATAAATGTAATAAAGTTAATTAATTATATATATAATATCTGAAGTTTTGTTGTACACAATGACCTTTATTTTTATTTCATAGAAAATTGGTATATGAATTCAACTGTTACTAATAATTCATTGAAAATTGGTATATGAATTCAACTGTTATAATTATAATTTGACTAAGAAATCGGTTTTATAACACTTTTAAAAGTCACCTCAAGCAAAAAAATATACAAAAAGAAACATTTAACTGAAAGAAAATTTATATATATATAATATATATATATATATATATATTTTTTTTTTTTTTCATAAAACAAGATCAACCGAGAAAAAATATTTGCTTTTGAATGAAAGGTAAAAAATTTTATTCGATTGAAAATATTTTTTTCATAAATAATATGCGTTTTTCAATTTTAAATCGTAAACAAACGGCTTGATGCCCGAGAGAGTTAAAATTTCAGCTTGCCGCTCTGAAGAACCAAGAATCTAATTCGGATGAGCGAGTCCAGGAGTTTTTCGGATTGAATTTCATCGGAATGAAATTCTATCAATAATTAAACGTTTAAAATTTTTCAATATGATATTTTTATTGTTTTAGTTTATAGATAATTTCTATGCAGTTTCAATTAAACAGGTTAATCTTGTAATTATTTTAAACACAGATATTAAATTTAATATTAATATTTTGTGTATATTATCATTTTATATTGTTGTAAATTTAAAACTATAATCTGTAAATTCTTATGAATTTTAATTGTTTAATTTTTAATAGAAATTATACTCTATTTCAATAAAATTTATTAATAACTTATGTTACTGATTGTATTTTGTAACCAAAAAAAATAAAAAAATAAATATATAAAATATATGAAAATATCTTTGCTCGAATATAAAATTTCTTTTATTCTTTCGTATGTATAGAAAATATTTGTTGTTTCACATGTAGCGAATTCACTGTATCTTAGATAAATGATGTAAAAAAGTTTCGGATATAAAAACTTCAGATAGAATTTGTTTGTAAAATAATAAGAAATTCAAAACATAACCAAATATAAAAAAGAAGTGAATTCTACTAGAAAAATCATCTAAAAACTTTCACATATTTCTTTTTCAGTATTGGAAAAGTACCGAAAATGAAGATTTATTCATAAAAATGTGAGTAAAATACGAGAAAATAATCATATACTCGTTTAAAGATGAAGAAAGAAAATCGAAATACTGGAAAAGCATTGAGCGTGAAAAGTATGGAAGCGTGAATGAAATATGGAAAAAGAATGTGATTCTATATTAAAAAGAGTATTGTGCGTGGAACTTATTCCAGCATATTTTTGTGCCTTCATTGACTGTAGCGACTGTAGTCAATTTACTCATAGAATTAGAAGCTATCTGAAATGATTATATGAATAGAAATTGCACTTTAAAGTAGCTTTATAAATATCACGTCAAAATTGACTGAATTAAACAGTATTAAGTTATAAATTATTAATATGTGGAGGAATATTAATTTTAGTTCTAACGTATTCGAGACAATCAATCGGATTTTAATTGTTCTTCGATCTCATTTGTAAAAATTAATTTGATATTTTAAAATTTATAAAAATTTTTTTAACCATAAAGTACGTATAGATAAATATAATAATTTATTATTTTATGGAATTTTTTAATTTTATTGGGCTAAAATTTGAAAAAACTGTAGACCTATAAATTCCTACTGTAGTCTGTGTCATATCAGTCTACTGTCTGTCCTTCCTTAATCTCGAGAACGGAGTTAGTCAGACAAAATTCGAGAATAGATATGAAAAGCATTGGGACGAGAGGCCCATCTGTAAGAACTTTTAATGCAAACTGAAAGTCACGTTATTTCAATTCAAAAATTTCCCCTGAAAGGAGTTAGTTAGATGACCGGCACGACTCTATTGTTAAAGGAAGATTCTGATATACAGGGGCAAGCCACTACTAATTTGAGGTGGGGAGCATACATTTTAAATCAAATACATTAAAAATATGATTAAAATTGCTCGTTTTTTATTTTATTTAATGAGATTTACGAAGAGGATCAAGAATTTGAAATATATATATGAGATAGGTGTTCAGTTATGCCCATCAAGAAATGATTAAGCTATCACCTAGAGTCTAAGCGATTAGGTAATTTCTTGAAAAAAAAAAATAATTTGAAAGAGGTCAAAACAATATAAACTTGGTAACCAAAAATATGACCCCCTACTTTACATATAGTTGATTAACATTGATTTAAAAGATAGAATTATCTTTGTGCTGTATTTTCTCTGAAGAGACATTAGAAATCATTTTAGTTTGAATTTTTCTTCTATTTTTTTAAAGTGCTTTTCCCCACAGTTTGATATTTAACTGATACTTCTAAAACTGAATACGAAGTTAATCTTCAGCATTTTTTATTTTTATTTTTTGGTGAAATTTAACTATTTATCTTACCAATTATTAATTTGTGATCAATAGAAACATCTAATTATATAGAGTTAAATCACCAAAAATTTAATAAAATTCATATATATTGAATATAATTTAAAATAAATTTACAAAATTTGTTTCTATTTACAAAGTATGAAGATTGGATAAAAATAATAACAAAAAATTTAATTTCAGCTAATTAAATTTTATTTTCATTTATTTGAAGCTAACGTAAATATTTATGCGTGTAAAAAATGGTTTCAAGTTAAGTCTAAATAGCATTTCATTAAATAATATATGAGAATAAACGTTCAAATTAATTATTTATGAATAAACATGTAATTTTAACATGCAAATACTATATTTAAAAAAATAAATCGATAAAAATTTAAATTCAAACACTATCATAATATTTTAAAAATGTATAACTACTTGATAAATTATTGTAATAAAAATAAAAATTATTTTGATAAAAAAAAAATAATTGATGAAAATTTAACATTACAATAAAAATTATTTAAAAAATGATTAAGATATAAGCAAAAATACAAAATACAATTTTCGTAGTTTTCACTTTACTTAAATTTAATTTCGTTGTCTTCACCAGAGTTAATCAAACTTGTAATTATCTTGAAAAAAAAGAAAAAAGTGTCTCTAAAGCCTACTTTACAAAGGAAAACTTATCATAAATTTGTTGATTTCGATTTAAAAAAAAGAAAACAATGTGAAACAGTCGCTGAATTTAACAAAAATTTAAATTTCTGTAGTAATTTCTTCAAAATTCACCTTGTTTAACATTTCGAAAATAAAACTTTTGTAAATTGACAAAAATGTTTGAATATGTAAGTATACATAAAAAAATAAAAAGTAGTATTACTAAAATTATGAAAATATTAGACTAAAAGCTTAAAATTCTACAAGTATTACAAAAAATATAATAATGTAAATAAGATAACAATATTCATAAGTATTTCTGATAAAATATCCGAAAAGACGACTAATATTTAATAAAAATTAAAAGAAATATAATAATCAAACCATTTTTATAAAATATATTTACGCTGGTCAGGTAACACGGCGAAAAGTCTCATGTATGGCAGAATTTCATCCATAAATAAAAAATAATAAATTTACCAAATATATTTGTATTATGCCTTGCCATGTCATTCATCCACTCTACAGATGAAATGCCAAATTTCTATAGTATAAGTTACCAGATTTAACATATAAAATATATCTATATATCATATTTTTCATCTGATTTAATCAAATTCTGTATTTTAGATTTTACAATCGAATTTATTATAAACGATGACAGAAATTGTAGCGATCTTATTTCAGTTAAAAACAAATGTGAATATTAATTTAAAAGAAATTCGATTATATTTTAGAATAATAATGAAAAATCATATATTTTAATTATGTCAGTATTAAAAACTATCCATTAATAAAAGCTTTAAAAAATAGACATTATTTCTATATGAGCTTTTGTAGTTATTGTTTATATTTATACACTGTTTTAAATGGTATTACTGTATATAAGTTTGAAATTAGGATAGATTGATAAAAATCTTAACTTTAGCAGAAAATTACTAATATTCAATTGGAATTAGAAAAAAAAATTTAAACAATTTAATTCTTTACATTAGTTTAAACTACATTTCTTTGACAAGAAACCTGTTTACCTGTATCAATTCAAACTTTTCCAGGAAATTTAAATGAAAATTGAAATGTAGATTTAATTATAGTTATATATTTATGATATTTCATTTAATATAATAAAAAATCAAACCTTTTCAATATTTTTTTAAATAAATTTCTTTTTGTGTGCTGAACGTACTGAAAAGACTGTTCTTATACCCAGACCATCTGACCGTCCTCAAAATAAATTGTAAAATCTTATAATTTTCTTTTAAACTAATTTCTAACTGAAAAAAGGAATAGATTTCAATTTAAAAAATTTTTAAAATATTTTTTAAAATTTAAATTATAAAAATCTACATTGAAATGCATTAAAGCAAATGCTTAATAACTGAAGAAATAAAATAAATAATTGTTCCGACAAAAAGTTTCCAGTTACAAATTAAATATACTTTAATGTATAATTAAATTTTAATTTGTAATTTATTCAGTAAAGAGTAATAGTTTAATCTTCAGTTTATATTTTATTATTTTAACAATAAAAAGATAAAGATAGACATACACAAGTATAAAGAAAAGTAATTACAGTTTATATTTAGATTGTTTACATTAGTTATTTAGTATTATTATTAATTAAATAGTAAATTTCGTAATCACTGAAAATTATACTCTTTCGAATTTCGAAAAATATAAAATATATTGAAACAGGAGTTCAAGAACTTGATATTTTCAGATTTGTTTTCGGGATTAGCTAATGTAAAGTATGATTAAGTTCGTAATCTAAAAGTATATGAGAATAATAAAATATGGTTGAGTGGACAGATTTATTCCCATATTAATTTCGGTAATGTAATACATTATATATTTGTAAAGTTTATCACAATTTAAATTAAAGCTTGTAGTTAATGAACGTAACTGTATTTAAATGTTATATTAATGTATTTAAAATCTTTTATCCGCTCATAATTTAAAATGTGCATAATTAATTATTTCAAGTACACTACAACTCCAATGCTATATTTTACGTATATTAATAGCTGAGGTGATGTTTAAATGCAACATTGTATTATGGTTTGTAAATAATTTTGATACCATAATCAAATATTTTAAAAGTTAAGAACTTTCAAATGTCAAAAGTATAACAACAGATTCGATTAATTGAATATTTAATTTAAAAAATAATTATTTATCTATCTATCTATCTATACATATATATATATATGAAGATGTTTGTTTGTTCGCTATATACGCCTAGGCTGTTCGACTAATTGCTACGAAACTCGATGGTTACGTCCAAATACTTGTAACTTAGATAATGTCGTATATCTCATCCGAAAGTATCGATTGCGTTTCTATAATCAATTATTTTCTATCTACATTCGATTTTCTGGTTTTTCACGTAGCACCATCTGTTGGAAAAAATTTAAGAAAATAATAAACTAAATATAATTCTTACAAAAAAGGATATAATTTTAAAAAAATATACATTATATTTACTGAATTACTGCGACAGGTAGCGCATAGCACTTGCCTGTGTGGACTGTAGTAGTGTTTTTCCCTGTACTGTACATCATACTTTTCCTGCTGTCAACAGAGTTGTGCAGGTTATGTGTCTAACTCCTTTGGGAAAAATTTTTATATTGAAATAACGTGACTTGGAGTACAAATCGGAAGTTCATATATAAGTAATCTGGTCCTTTCCTCTTACGATTTTCATGTCTGGTCTCTCTCGACTTTTATCTATCTAACTCTGTTCTTCGAGTTTAAGGAAAGAGAGACAGACAGACTAAAAAGCAGACAACAGTGAAAATTTATAAGTCTACAATTTTTTCAAATTGCAGCCAAAATATTTGTATTTACGGCGATTTTTAGAGTGGCGTCTTATCCTACTGACAAGAAAAAGCAATTGCCTAAGGCCCCCATCGACAGTTGGCTCCAAACTAATCTTTTATAAGAAAAATATTTTTCCCAAAAACACTTCCCGAAGAAAAATATCTCAAGTCAACATCGTACATGGAGCCACCTAATTCAAATTCGTCTGGTCCCCATAAAGTATAACGCTAAAGTTATAGCTTTATGGATACATTATAACACTGTTTATAATATACTTTGGGGCACAGAATGTGAAAGTCAGCGTCAAAATTCTCCATCGAAATTTTTAAAAATAAAATGTACATTACATGAACCTATTAAAATAATGCAAATCTGTTGTTTGCAAAACTTCGTAACGAGAAAAAAATATTGTATTGTTTAAAAAATAGCGCAGTCATTGATAATCTGTGCCGATTTTTGGGTTATCGCATTACTTGAGAGATTATTCTTGTAATTATTCAAATTAATTAACCAAATAAAGCAAATATTGTAAATTATTCAAAATGTGTTTATGAAAAATTGTTGCTTTTTCCGTTTGTGGAACGGTCTGGAAACAAACAAACAAACACTGTGATAATAGAGATTTGGGAAAGAAACAAGAATACATACCTAGAGAAAAAAATGTAAAATATGTATTGTTTAAGAGCATATTCTCTTCCCCCTCTTTGTCATTAAACTCGAATTAACGAAAAACTTCGCCAAGACGATGGAAGTGAATTTCTTTACCTTCAAGGAGTTTTCCGAAACCGACAACAGCAAAATTGAAAGAAAGGAATCTTTGTGGACTCAAAAAAAAAAAAAAAAACTCATTAAAAACAAAAATCTTTGAGTCAAAGCTGAAACCTGTCGAATTAATCGCTTGGCATTCATTCAAAACTGTGGTGACTGGATTTCTGGAAAATAACCACCAATTTTGTAGTGTCAGAGCTAATGGTGTTATATCTTATCTCGACGTATTTCCACATAACTTGAGTGATGCGATCGATGAACAGGGGAAACATCAAGCCATTTCTGAAATGAAATTTCGTTAGCAGGGACCAGCCCTGCTCAAGGATTATAGCTGGACTCTCAAAAGAGAAAGCAGCAATGAAAATAACAAAGTCCGTTGTATGTCTGTGTATGTTAATGGTATATATTTCCCTACATACTGAAATATGCTTATATAAAATCTAAACCTTACGCGAGAGAGCATTTTCATAGTCATTTTCGAATTTAGTGAACCTGTTTCCATGCAATGCAATTTCGGTCCAAAGGAAAGAAAAAGTTTTAATTTGTTTCCTAGAATTATAAATGTATCTAAAAATGTGTAACTTTTAAAAATTGATTTTAATAAATATCGAATCTTCAAACAGTTATTAAATTTCGTATTAAGTTTTATTAATCATAAAAAATTTTTACAATTAAGACAATTCTATTTACAAATTTAATTGCTGAAGTCACTATTATTCAGGTTTGCACATATACTGACTATAATGTGTTTTCTTTGATTTTTTATTGAAGTTTAACGTCGACTTATAGTGCATACAAGTGGCCCCATTCTATCATTTGTTGTGACATTTGTTAACAGTGGCATACCAGTTTAAATACAGTGTAAATGTCTGCATAATATAAATCGCCTTGACCTGTTATAGTCGTTGAAACAAGAGTCTTTAAACTTGAGAAACATTGCCTTATGTTTTCGTCGTCACTTTGCGACGATAGACATCACACCGTCGTTGATCTGTGAACTTTAATTTAATCGAAGTGGAAGAATCGGCCGGCGCCGAAGTGTCTGTTCGTAAAGTGGAAAGGAAAGAAACCAAGCCAAATGAAAATCCGAGTCCAGTTCATTAAGTCATAGTCGGGTGAAAGGTCATTTCCGCGTGGGAAAGTTGACTTCGGTGAAAGATAACCTCGGCGGAGAAAAATTTTATTTTTCTCAGAAAAAGAAAACTCTTTTCCACCAAGACTTTTTACTCTTGACGGAATTTTTCAGGATCTTTTTTGACTCCTGTCCGTCGAGTCCTACCTCGCGCGGCCGCCTCTCCACTGTCCATTCCGCAACTTCCGGGTATCATCGTCACCTTCGACGATGATACCCTCGATCAGAGACGAGATGCTTTCGTTTGGAGATATGACAATCGCCAGTTTCTTGTCGGATGTAGGAGACTTCCGCCATCCACTCTCCTCAACATCTTTCGGAAGCATCCGAATCACTCGAAGGAAAGTGGAAGAGGAGGAGGCGGAGGAAAACGAGGCGCTTTCCTCCTGCTTATCATCTCCCGAAGTGTGCCACTTTCTTAACTCTGAAATTATCCATTCTGCAATGAAAAAGAAGCGACTGTTGTAAAATTAGAACTTGCATTAATCCATTTCAGTATGTTTCTTATGGGAAAATTTGTTTTATTTTCCTCGAAAACCGATTTGTTCTAAAACCGAAACACATTTTCCTACAAGAAAGAATATCAAATGGATCAATTTGTTCCTGACATCAAAATAAAGTCTTTTTAAAAGATCTTTTTAGCTATAAAAATGCCTACAAATGCAATATAATATACATAATGTCATGTGATATTAATGTACTGTACATTCTCATTTTCAAGATTAATATATCTCACTTCAGTCAAGAATTTTAAGCAAAATTTTCATAAAGTTATTCGAGAAGTTTATAAGTAATTCGCAATGTATTTTGAGTATTAAAATTTATATATCTACTCGATAATTTCGGTTCTTTCTGCTTATTTTGTAATTTATTTTGATAATGAAAGTAAGCACCCGGCGAATGGGTATTTTACGAAGCGTTTTGTTCTTGAGCAATATTTTAAGAGAAGATGAGTTTGTTTTAGTAAGTTAAATTATTATATATATAATTACATTAATTATTTAACAATGTATTCATAACATTTACAAACGCATTGTATTTATCAAAATTTTTAACAAATGGTTTAAATCAAAATATATTGTATATTATGATAGGAATTGTAACTACATTCGCTTCTTTAATTGAACAGAGAACAAACAATGTACTTTCATTAAATTAAAGATATTCCAAAATGCATTAATCCTTCCAACAAAATAAAATAAAACAAGTTACTTCGAGGGAATATATTAACTGAGACGAGACATTATTCGAAATAACATTTTATTAAAAACTAAAGATGTACGCGTAATCCGGACAAAATATGAGCATCATCGTCATCTGCTATTTTTTTCGATCTACGATCAAATTTCATCGAGTTTCGTCCATTCGTTCCCGAGATATCAATTTTTACGATATTTACCATTTCACTTAAAAACTTTTCTCCTTCAGCCAAAGAAGTTACGTTTAGCGAAATGTCCGTTACGGGAGCGCTTGTCATTACGTACTGTACGTCATTTTAATTTATATAAACACGATATCGAACTTAAATTATATATATATATATATTAGTCTATATTAATTAATATAACGTTCGAACTCTGGATTAGAAGTGGAAAAAATCCGGTTCCACTTCTGGAACTGGACTGTTGCAACTGATCCACATGAGAAACTATTCCGACGGAACGATTTCTCGTCTGTTGGACAAGACGGTTCCAAGGAATCATTATGTTTTGTCGGAATTTCTGTTGCACTCGACGGTTTCTCATTGGTTTTATATATGTATATATAGATAGGTAATAGAATATCTGTGTCTCACTGTTCTTAGCTTTTTAGTCGATCTTCACCACATTTTTCTCGCTTATTCTCTGGGACTCTGAGGAAAATATAGATTTCCATGAAATCTGAGCCCAACTCTCCTCTCGATTTGAACTCTTTGACTGTGATAATCGATTATAACAACGTTAGTCTAAAATAACCACACTTGTAATATAGTTTTCCTTTTTACTTTTTGGTCAGGCAATGCCGGACATATTTGCCAGTTTACTAATAAAAACAAATAATTAAGAACACCAATAAAAAAAAGTATAAATTTTAAAAATATCTTTATAAATTTAAAATACTCAAAACTAATTTCATTATTCCTCAGAAGTTGTGGAACATTGTTAATTAGTTTTATGTTCAAATCCAGAGTTCAGCGTTCCGGTAAAAGCTGTGTTCATAAAAGTACAAAATGAAGAATTGTTGGTAGTTTCGGACCTGGAACTATCTCGACTCTCGATGTGGAATTGTTTCTAGTAGTTTTGAGTCCGAAGTGGTTATGGCCGGAGCTCCCATCTCTAACTCTAAAAACGTCGGAAATTAGTATCGCTGGAAGTAGAAGGTACCACTGCCTATTTATCTTTTATTGAATACGTATTCGAATTTTGAAAAAAAAATTTGATGAGATTTGATTTTATTATTCTAGTTTTATTAAATTATGGATTGTTTATTTACCGAACTCTCTGTTAGTGATAAAATAACTATTATACGTAATGGAAAATTAGAGGATTTGCTCATGACTTATTTTACCCATATTATACTAAACTGTACTTATTCGATGTTACCACCAAATTATATCAAAAATCCTCTAATTATTTTTCCTGTCGGATCAGATATCGATCATATACAAATTCTGCATAACAATGATAATTAGATTTGCTCTTATTACGACACAAAACGTATTTGTATATACGATTCTATAAATTACGGTGAAACATTTACGGAACTCAAAGTACGGTATTCTCACGGACATTGTATATTCATATTAAGCAAATAATAAGAATGATACCTTAGACTATAGTGTTTTATGCTGTAGTAATAGGCTGTTAGTGTTTAAAAGTAATAAAGTATGTCAACTTTGTGGCCATCCGATTTACTGTTCCTTAACTATCCACAATCAAGGGATGAAGTCATACCACCTCTTGGTGATTTGTAGTTCTTCACACGTGTTTAACAAATTTTCTTTACGTAAACTTTTGTAAAGTTTACTTTTCTTACTAGAGTTTACGTAAAGTAAATCTGTTAAACACCTGTGAAGGAATACAGACAACTTGTATGTGACGTATTGGAGTGCCGGATGTACGTGATTGCGCATGTTCTTTTTGTCCGACGCCATATTGGGACGTTTCCGTTCCGTTATAACGTCACCTGATACATGATAGAGTAACCGAACTTTAAATGGAGAAAGGCGTAAACTTTGAGTGGTTCACATAATGAAAAGATACGGTGTAAGAAAATTTTAAAACAGAATAAAACAAATTCGACAATTACAAAGAAAAAACTTACCACACATCACTTAGAAGTAATTCTAAGTGGTCAATAAAACTGTCATAAAACGTACATTTTTAGTCAGTATAGCGATACAACGACCTAGTGAATAGTTTATTTTAATTTACTTAAAGTTGTCTTGCTAGAAAAAGAATGTTCTGAAGAACTGTTTACCAAAATCTTTGGACTAACCCAGCCACTTGTTACAAAATTGTGAGGTTCGATTGATTTGTACACTTTCTTGTGGTTGAGTTAAAAATTGGGTTACTAAGACAAGATGTCACCATATTTTATCTTCAGGAACTACAATTCTCTACAAACGAATTCAAGTCATCTACGTACGGATCAATTCAATCACACATTACAATTTTGCTTTTGTAGCAGTCGCATCTTGAGCAGTAAGAGTTGTTAAATAACCTGGTAAAAAGGCATGTTTCTTCACTTTCTGCACGTGATAAACGTTCAAATGCAAGTCACACCATATACACCTCCACGAACAGCACGTCACAAACATAGCGCAGGAAGCTGAGCGATGACGATTTGGTCATTAGATGACGTTCATGCAAGTTCTGTACAAAAACATCTATAGTCTAAGACAACGTTTCTCAAACTATGGGTCGCGTTAAAATCTTAATGGCTCGCGAAATGATACCACCATACGCGAAGATACTTGTAATGCTTGTATTACTGAAATATTCTCTATGAAATAGCAACAATAAATGCATCTGTTAACTAGTCTAATGAAAACTTTTAACGACTTTTTTTATAATTATTATTGCCATTTAGTAACAAAATGAAGATTATAGAACGTGTATTATATAAACTGATTTCTGTTTTATATTTTGCATAATATCAAAACAGCAATTTTACGTAAGGTTGTAGTCATAAAGCCATTTAAGTTTCAATGGTTTTGAAAATATTTCCTAGTTTATTGCAAGTTTCAGGTTCTTTTGTCATGTATAACAATAAATTATAAAAATAAACGAGCAATTCTTTATTGTGAGATCGTCACAATATCGGGCTATAATTTTTAATTATTTTTTAAACTTATTTAATTTAAAATAGACTTTCTCCACTTCAAATTAGTAGTGACTTGCCCCTGTACATCATACTTTTTACTTTAACAATAGAATCGTGCCGGTCATCTAACACTTTTCAGGGGAAATTTTTCGACTTGAAATAACATGACTTTCGGTTTCCATCAGAAATTCCTATATGGTCAATCGGGGCCTTTCGCCTGTATTGTTTCCATATCTGCTCTTGTTTTACATGAATTTAACTCCATTGTCTAGATTAAAGAAAGACAGATAGACGAACGGACGACAATAGGAATTTATAAATCTACAATTTTTTTCAAATCGCAGCCTAATTATTAAATTACCGGTAGAGTTCATATATACCTGCGAACACAGTATTACGGAATTTTCAAGAATTACGTAATTAAAATTATACTGTATTATGAAAGCGACAAGACAATTAAAAGCGGCATATCTAATTCTATTTGATACCTCTGTCCACTCAGAACGTTTAATTGCCTTTTAAAAAATTTAAACTCACTATTTAACCTCGTTTAATTTAAACAACTCCGTGACATTTTAAACTAGTTCGGCTGACATAACGAGGTACTGTACTTTCACCATTCTGGATGGATTGCAGAGACGGATTCGAGAAATTGAACACGATTTAAACCTCGTTAAAACTACAGATCACGCAAACTGCATTACAAGAACGTCGTTTTAAACGACTTCGGTTTAAACTAGGCCTGGATTCACAAACACTTCGTATCGTAAATTATGAAGAAATTCCTCGAAAGTTTCCCGACTCAAAATGTCTAGTATTAAGAAAACACATCGTAAATTACGATAAAAAAGTTTTTACGATATTGTAAAAAGTCTTGTAAATGCTACGATATCTAATAGCTCTCGTAAGCCGGTGTACTCGAAAGATGGTATCCGAGTATTTGGCTCTATCTATATATATAATCGAGACGAGTTGATGATGATAATAATAATAATCATTAATAATAATCAGCGCAGAGCCCAAACGGTTAGGAGTTGAAAGTTGAAATTCGGTAGGGTATGTCACGAGAACGCACACTAAGAAGAGATTTTTCGAAATTTCTCCCCACGGGGGAGAAGGACAGGATTAAGGCTTAACACTTCTATCAACAATGGAAATGTCAAGAGAAAGCGACGTGCAAGACGCAAATGCAATTTTTTTCGTTTTTGCGGGAAATCGAACATATTTTTAGACCCATCTAAAAATGTTCTGATTAGTCCGGAAACAGGGGGCCCGATTCTTGCATTCTGTGAAAATGGGTAAGGTTGACTATGACGTAATAATCTTAATCTTCGCTATCGTTACTTTTGCCCGAGCAACACCGGGCATACCTGCTAGTCAATAGATAATCGAGTTATTTCGATTGTTTCTTTTAAATACTTCTGATTCGAAACTTGTCAGATGTTATTAAACACCGAAAAATATCGATAGAATTCCTCACGGTGGAATTAAAACTGTTTACAGAATATCGTACAAAAAAATTTCATTCATTATAATTTAACGTTATGTTACTTTTAACCAAGGGGAACAAAACTAAAACTTTGCCAATTTCTTTCAAACTTCTTAAATATTTCTATTAATTAATATAACTATCACTATCAATTTTAGACAGATTTCGTTTCACGCCTAAGTCGGTTACAGTTTCCGGCGAAAGTGAGTTTTAAGTATTATATATTATACATATAAATGGTTTATCTTAAAGTAATTCCTATCCGTTTTAATTCTAACGAAATAAAATGTTATCTTTCCTCAGACAATGAGAAACGTGACGTGAAAATACTTCGCTATAAAACGCATTCCTATTGGCTTTATTAAAACAGAAGTGGTCATTTGTGATATCGTAAGACATATTCTCGTTACCAGTTTATTTTGTCGTAAATTCTATGAAGTGTTTTATGAATACGAAATGTAAAATATTGTTAGTTTCTGGTAACTTTACGATATTGGACTATATCATATTTTACGAAAAATTCGTGAACCTGGGTTGGTTTCTAGACCAACTTTCTAAAGTTGTTAGTGGTAGGCTTTCTCTTTATCCCCGTTTCTGGAATGGAAATCGCTAGCGTATTTTGTTCCCTTCTTTATTGCTAATAAATTTGATTAAAATGAATGTCATTTTTGATGTTATTAATGTGATAGAGGGACAGATTATATTTTATATTTTATCAAATGAAAATTTTAAAAACGGATTTTTAAATCGAAAATATTAACTTTTTGTCTTAACTTTATTTTTATTCATTATTTGCACATAAAGTAAAAAAGTTATTTCACGCGTGCTCAGAATTATAAAAATTACAATCTGTTTCAGTGATGATTTGAGTCGTTTTTGTAATTGATATTTTGGAAAATGGGAGATCTCTTTTGTTCCTTTTTGTACTCGTTTCGAGATGTCACTTCTGCTAACTTATTTATCGTTCTATCAGTTTAACAGCCTGCACTCGACCGACTACAACAAAAAGAAACAGGAATTGATTTTATATTTGCGTCTAGGATTAATCTATAATTATTATGTAATAAAAGTTATATATAATATATTTAACATTACACCAAAATTTTTAATCTGACTTTGGTTATTTTAATTTCATTTAAAATTGTCAAGTAGTAGATGACTACTGTTCCACAAGTCAATAATTGCTCGTTCCATTAAATGTTTAATTTTGCGTTCAATTCGATTCAAAATATGCATGAATCCGAATGTATTGAATTCGAAATTACTGATCAGAATATAATTTTAAAGTGTTATTTTGATCTTGCAAATATTTCGAAAACACCTTTTTCGTCTTTGTTGAAATTTTCAAAAGGCCGCCGCCATTTTTGTGACATAAAGAAACGATTCATCCAATCGTTTCACCAACGTTTAAAAGCTGGAGTAACAGCGGTAAATGTAATTATTAAAGTTCGGAGTTCGTTTAGACTGTGTTAAAAGATTCACGATTAGCGTCTTTGCAACAGAGTTTAAATCATGACGTAACGAGTTCGTGTTAGACGCCATTTTTACTCCAAGTTTCACTCCTTGATCCTGGAGCACGATAGCTTTATAGTTAGCATTTCTGTACCTAGAATTTTCTGTTATAGTAAATGATTCAACACCTTTAGTAGTTTCATAAATTAAACAGGATCTCCATTTAGTGGATTCAACCTCTGTAGCACACAGAAATTATACGCTGGATGCCAATTATTTATTTAACCATTTAACTTCCGGCTTGTTACGTTCTTCTGAACTACCTGCTTTATTGTTTACAGATTCACATACGTAACACTTGCAACAGTGCCTGACTCTCGAAATATAACTTTCTAATTGAAGGATTCTAGCTACCTTTCTCAGACCATCTTCGAGTTCAGTATCAATGAGCTCTTTCAAATCTTTTATTGCAGCACTGTCACATATTTCTGGACTAAACGATTATTATATTGAAAACGATCTGTTGAAAAATATAAATTGAATGCAGTGTTTCATGTTGTTATCGAAACAATACTCATTGTCTGCTTTAAGAATTTGAAAATTTGTTATAGATTTATTTTCCTGAATTTCTAATATTATGTACATTAATTTTTATATTTTAGTTTGAAATGGGCATTATGATCAATTCTTAATGTAACGAAAGTTGAAATTGTGTAAATATTTACTACTACATTAATAATATATTTAGACCCTATAAAAGGATAGTCGCTTCTGTACACTTTCGTTATACGATTTACTTATTGTGCAGGAACAACCATCAAGACACGTAGGAAATAGTAGTAGCAATACAAGCGAAAATTCAGTAAAGTGTAGCGAAACAAATATGTCTAAGATATTTAAATTATGGTAATATTAAAATAAAAATTTATTTGATTAGCGAATTCTGATAATTATAACTATTAGTACAGAATGTATTCAGATTCTTAATATCTTAAAATTTTGTTCCTTGATATTCTTGAAATATCCTAAAGTTTTGTTATAGATTATGAAGGAATATAAAATATTGAAAATGAGTTGATGCGGATAATTAAATTCCTCATTAATCAGCAACTAAATGACTTTTAGTGCTCTGCGGCAAATTGATCACATTTCTATTTTAAAAAGCAAAAGTTTCGTCGTCTGAAAAATAGAGTATATTGTAATATTTTAGTTGCCATAATTAAAAACACAGTAATAAGTTGAGTAATTTTCCAGGGTTTTTATGAGATTTTAATAATATAAATGTTGTTTTTTAAATAATCATAATAAATAAAATTGTGCGTGGCACCATCTGTTATGAGATTTCATTATAAAAACTTCTTATACTGATTATGATAAAATAGCAAAAGGCTTAATTTTGAGGATAGTGATGACTTTTATTTTTTAAAAAAATGTAAATGCAAATAACGAGTAAAATTATTAAGTCCAACTTCTTTCCAGATATGACACGTGACCACTCATTATCTTTCCACCCCTTGACTTTTAACTACCAAAATTCAATAGCAACAATAATATTTACACACAAGATACCGTGCCAAATTTTCTTACTTAATTTTTACTTCATCCTTAGATATTACACGACATAAACGCCAACAGGCATACACACAAAGAAATCCACAAACAAATTTTCCCCAGTTTTTTGATACTTTTAGGTCACGGATCTCGAAATGTAAAAATTTGAGAAAATCTCGGAGGGTCAAATTTGACACGATTCCTATTTTTTTTTCCTTTCTCGTATATACATGACAGCCGGGAAAATAAGTGTGTCCATTGAAAGCGCTCGCATTCAAATAAATGCATTCGATTTGTCAACTAAAATTTTAATCATTATTACACTTTAGTCGTTATGGTTTAAGAAACAAATCGCCAAAGTGTTTAGCGTAGGGTTGTAATATGGTACTTTAAAAACTGTCATATGATACTTGTAAACTATAAAGTAATAAATTTAAAGACGAATGACGTAGACTACTTTTACGGTTTAAATAAAAGTACAGCATTTGGCACTTCTGTTCCTAATATTTAAAAATATAAGTGTATACATTGTACAAATAAACATTTGGCTTAATTATTACGTGTAAAACTATTTTTTTTTACCTAATTCACCGGTAAAAATATATAAATTACCGGCAAATTTACCGATATATTTTTTTACCAGATTATCAGAAGTGCAATCCCTAGAGAAAGTTGCTAGATGTTTCTTTTTCTTCTTTAGTCTTTCGATTATTATTTGTATATCCATTTGTGCAACATAAAGTGAATATTTTGTTCTGTTTGTCTTGAAATTTGCTTTTATTTCTTTCAAATCAGTTGATAAATTAACTTATAACTTAAGTATCATACCATGTGTTTTACGTACGAGAATTATGTTTTCACAATATCACGTGAATCAAACATCATGTGAAAACACCTCATACTGTTCACACTTCGATTGTTAAACTGCTTTAACGACTTAAAGTCGTTTAACCTTTTTAGTGTAAACTTAATATTAGCCTGTGATTGCAATACGAAAGTGCTTAGAGTATTATATGTTGAGAACTTATTCAATGAATGATTTCATGAAACGAATTCGTATATGTAAAGTTTTTATAAATCGGTGATGTTACAGGAATGGCTCCATCAGTAATTTCATAATAAATGGAACGGAGGAAACAAGAACAAAAACAACTTCACACGAAGCACTCAGTATTCTCATGGGCAATTTAAGTGGTGATTTCTTTCTCTGTTGTCACTCGTTAATTAGGCCAGATTGGCTGCATAGCCCATTCCTGATAAGTCCCTGGAGGAGGAAACGAATCGAATCAAAATTTGTTTAATACACAATTTACATTTAAAAAGCGAAATAAATTTTTATAATTATCAAAAACGAAGTATTTCAACTATTTGCAATAAATAGTTTAATATATTAAGTCAGAAAACTTATTTATTGGAGAATTTTAATTAAGTAATGTTGAATTCAATAATATATAATGCAGTATTTAAAATATGATCATTATTAAAATTGAATAATAATTACAAGAGAATTGCTTAAAGTCAAATTTCAAATTTGAATATAGAACGAGTATATTTTAAACGGGCAATTGAGTTAACAATTGGGTGAATCAAAGATACTATCGGGTTTAAAATCGGAGGAAAAAAAATACATTCTATCAATTTCTAGAAGGTAATAGAGCTGTTCATTTGAATACAACGTCGTTAAATAAAACACATTGAAAGTTTCAATGAGAAAAAGAGATTTAAAATGTAAATCAGAAGGCTTGAAATAGAACTAGAAATTGAAGAATGAAAGATTTAAAGAAAATTCTTGTATTTTGAATTTTCAAACAATGGTTACTTAATAGAGTTTTTGTATCTTTATTTCTACTGGATAAAGTAGATTTAAATAAACTAGATTCAATTCTTTTCGACACGATCTCTTATTTATTATGTAAAAACTTCATGATGTTTTCTTCAATAATAAATTAACGTAGAATGTAATTTAAACTGTCATTTTCAATTTTATCTCAAATTTACATAAAAAGTTAATAATCTAGTGTATTTTAATTAATAGTATTAAATCATTATCATATGAAATTTATATTATAATGCTCTTTACCAAAAATAGATGTTATTTGTTACCATATTTTAAATATATTTATTACATAGATTTATAAATGATATGTAATACAGTTGGCCCTCTGTATCCGCGGTTTCAAACAACAGCAGATGGGAAATATTTGAAAAAAGAAAAATTCCAGACAGCGAAAATTAAATTTACATGCATTTTTAACTATTTTATTTTTTCCTACATTTTCTAAGGTACAGTACATTATAATATATATATTCTTTGAAGCCATTAAACCCAACAATTTCTAAGTGGTTGCTTTTGTATTAAACACGTGCAGTACAGTACAATACAAAATGTTTTACTTCTCATTATTACCTAAACAGTATAGTATGGTAACTCTTTACTTAGCATTCACATTTATAAGTAATGTAGAGACGATTTATAAAGTATACGTGAGCAGATTTATAGGTTTTACACAAATACTACACCATTATATATAAAGGACTTGATCTGCGCAAATTTTTTGTTTTAATGGGGGTCCTGGAACCAATTCCTCGCGGATACCGAGAGACGATTGATCAAAAATAAATATTTTATAAACTTACTCTACAAAAATATTTAAATATAAGGTGCAATTAATCAAAATACTAATAAAGCAATTTAATGAAATTAGACAACGCAATTACTCAATCACCAGAAATGTATAAATACAATTCATTAAAATATGAATTGTATTTATTAGAACGTTGAGAAAATCGTAAAATCTTTTATCTTTTTGAAAAAAATGCATTTTTATTGGTTTTTCTTAAAATCTGGCAGCATGACCCATCCGCGAAATTGTTCACTATTCAACAATTTATGATAATTGAGGATTTAATAAAGGACTACAAAGAACTAATTACAAAAGGTATGTCTCCAGTCTATTTAATTACTCAATCGAATCTTAATGGTTTAGATTAAAATATCAGTACACTATTAAAACTGGAGTTATTTCAACTGATTCATTTTAGACAAACATAGAGTTTGTTTAAAATGTTGGTATTAGTTTTACTTCGACGTAAGACTTCCGAAGACTTTTTCGTCTTTTTAAGTATTTCTCTTACGCAGTATATGTAATAAACTAAGTATTTTATTCACAGATACATTTTTTTTTAACAACTAAGATCTTCATTACATTAATTCCTTAATATTTACCTTGAAAATTGATGTTTTCAAAATTAAATTCGAATTCCTCAATTAAAAAAAGACTGCTATTAATAATATCTGTTAGTGTTTCTGGCGCTGGAATTCAAAGAAAATTTTTGTATTTTTCTTGTTTCAACTCTCGGGAAAACAGGCCAGTTTCGAATTTGTTTTATTTATGAATTTAAATTTACAAATTTGAAACAGAAAAGTGTTAAATTTCATATAGTTTTTAATTTTAGAAAAATAAATTTTGCAACGTAATAATAAATAGGCTATTATTATTTTTTCATAATTCACATTTTGATATATTTTTCATTCAGAACTTTACATTCCCGGTTGTTATATATAACACAGGAAAAGTATAGCATTCGATCAAAAATAGACTTTCCAAGATTTTTACGTGTTTTGAACTCAGGGAACCTCGAAACATCGAGAAATGCATAATGGCGTTTTTCGATATGACGGATATTAGTTTGTGAAGATTTTTTCATATATTTTGAAGCTTAATAATTCCTTTACCTTTCGTCGAAAATTTCTGAAATTTTGCAGTAAGATTTATGTATTAGAGAAAAACATTTCTAGAAGTTTTCAGGAAAATCGACTGGTTCGAGAGATAGGACCACCTCTTAATACCTCCCGAACCAATTTGAAGACTTTTAAAGGTAACGGTAGCAATTATTAATGAAGGATAAAAAGAAATAAAGAATTCCGGAAAAGACTAGCAACATGTTGCCAACTTTTCTGTATTATTTAACACGTATTATCCTCAAGTTTCATTTTTATTTGTATTTGATATACAGTAGAACCTCGATTATGCGGACCGCTATTATCCGGATTTTCTATTATCCCGGATTGTTCAAAATAAACAAAAATTGTACGAATTTGCTGATTTGCACTTGGCGAATTGCGACACTGTTGTATGTACGTGATGGAATGCATGAAACAAAATTTTGGAAAGACCATTAGTAACTTCCAGTAACAGCAGAAAGTGGTATAGGAGACATTGCGGAAGCAATAGCACAAATTTCAGTATGTGCTGAATGTGACGAAGAAGATGTAACCGAGTGGTTAAATTGCGATGCGAACGATCCTGGATTCCAAATTTTGAATGATGAGGAAATAATTAAAGAAATATTTGCCTCAGATGAACAAGATCGAGAAGACGAAGAGACTTGCGAAGTAAGAGATATTGGTCCTACACATTCTGAAGCTTTTCAGTGCTTAGATGTCGCCATGAAGTGGTTTGAGAGCTAAGTAGAGCGTAACTCAGGACAACTTATATGTCTTAAAAGTATTCGCGATTTAGCAGCTTCAAAAAGAACAGCTAGCTTTAAACAAAATCGTTAATTGAATTTCCCAATAAAAAATAATTTAATATTGAAGCTATATGTAAATCTAGACAAATAAAAATTATTCATACTATATGCACTGTCAATTATTATTTTTTCGATTATCCAGATTATTCCTTATCCGGACTATCTTCATCCCCAATTAGTACGGATAATAGAGGTTCTACTGTAATAAAAAATAGTATTAAAACTAACATCTAAGTAATTAATAAAAATATTACACTATTTTTAATTTTTTGTTTACGCTTAAATTTAATTCGTTTACATAAATCTAGAATAGGTTAAAAACGTTAGCTTCTATCAAAATAAATAGTCTCAGCAAATTAAGATGCTTTGTGAGAATTGCTTATCATAACATTTGTTATAATAAATTTTTTATATTAGTTTAATACCTGTATTTTATTTATTGCATAAATATTATTTAAAAGACAATAAAATATAAGCCTCTTAAATATAATAAAGTTATTTATAAAGTCATTTTTATGGTCGAAATTGCATAGTCCCGGAAATTCATGAGACTTAAAAATGCCTTCAGCTTCCTGAAAGAAAAATAGCGGAGATTCAGAAATATATACATATTTAACATTGTTTAAGTAATTGATTTTGAATTGATTTTTAAATATTTTCCATTTAGATTATTCAAACATTTAATAAAATCCAGTACTGTAAATAATTTAATCAAATTAATTCTTAGAATAGATGACCCGACCATATATTCTTAGATTAGAATTTAATTTGATTCATTTACTTGCTAATTACCATTAAATATTTAAATATATTATTTACATTCTTTCTTAATCTGTTCACTTAGGAAGACCATAAACTAACGCATGACTTCATTAAGTCATGCATTGGTTGGACTTCCTGAAAGAACAAGGAAAGAAAATAATAATATAAATTCAAATTGTAGAATAAACGAATAAAGAATGAAGTTTTAAAACAGTATAATATACTTAATCCTTAATAATATTAATAAAAAATTAATAAAACATTTTTAACGAAATAGAATAACAACTGGAGTTTACAATTATCTAATATAAATTTGTAAATTTTTTAAAGAAAATAGAAATATCGTTTTTAGTAGTTATAATATCCGTTCTATTCATAGCCATTATATTAATACGCTAAAAGTCAATTAACAAATAACTAAACTAAATTATACATATATTCACCTATTCTATTTGTTGTAACAATCAAAATTAGATTGCACACACTTATCTACATACGAATTTACATAATAATATCATTATATAATTATCAAATTTTGATTAAATAATTATATTGCTAATTGTAATAAAATAACATTTATTTATTTTGACTAATTTTACTCCTCATCTACTTTATAAATGACGTTCAAAATATTATTTTGTTTTGTAGTAATTTGTATTAATCGTTAAAATATTTAAAATAAAACTCCTACAATTTTTTATTATAATATTTACTATTATTTTAAATATATTTTGATTTAGTTTACACTCGTTACTTTAAAACAATATTATATATTTATTCTCTACAATAAAAACAATAAATGTCTTTTATCAAATTACTTAATAAATATTAAAATTTCCTGTATATCTTTACATAAATTTCTAATAAAAGATCTTTATATTGAATTAAATTTGTTGATAATAAACAAAATCGTCCGATATCTTTGGAAAGGCGGAGTCGGAGTTATTTAAAAGAATTACAGGTAAATTTACTTAAAAATGCTATAAATATTCACTTTTAAAAGCGAAAAGAATCAAAGGTTATTTTTAAATCCATCTACTGTATTATTTTCTTCAATTTCTCTTCTATTTTATTCGCTTAAACAGAATATTATACATAAATAATATTAATTAGCTTCTACTAAACATTAAGTAAACAGTAAGATATTTTTCGTTTAGATGTATAATTATTTTTTTCAGCTAAATAAATTATACAGTATCTTATAAGTAGAAAATACAAATATAAAATGAAACGTAAAATTTATGAATCTTTAGTTAAATAAATTAGGTAAATCAGTATCGAATGAATAAATCGTAATAAGTAATAAAACAAGTCTAATGAGAGAATTAATTAACTTAAATATATAATTGGAATAATTGTAAGAGGAAGAGCGTATTTAAGTTGGGAGAAATGATATAATGCAATTAAAATGAATAAGATAAAAATATATGATGTTATACTATACTATACAAAGTTATGTGAATTGAATACGACAGTTCTTATAATTTGATGAAAGTGATTATCTATAAAATGCTGTTTCTTCAAGAAATGTGCTGAGTAGACAAGTAAAATTTATTACACTCATTCAGTAAGTGTTTTATACGATTCTCATAAAATTTGTAGCAATAAATGTTATTTTTAATAATAGTATATTTTGACTAACGACCGCTAGAAGAATTCAGTCTGGTCTGGAGGAAGTGAAAAGGAATGATAAAAGTTATATAACTTACTTGGGAAGAAAAAGTTTGGGTGTTATATGATAATAGTCTTATATTGATCGTCTTCAATAGCATTTACTAAACCGGAAGAAACTCTGTATTAATGTACTAGATGTCAGTATTCAGCAAAGAAAAATAGAAACTCAAAATGTTAATAATTTAAGAGTTTGGACTAAATAATTCATTATTATACATGAAATAATTATTCGGTGTTTTAATACTATTCTAATAACAGATGTTTTCTTTTTTATTTTATACAATTGTATACGAAATAAAAGCATACATTTACTTAATTAAGGAATATTTTTAAAGTTAATTTAAATACTAAATATTTAATTATTTGTTCTAATTCATTTTTATATAATAATATAATAAAATTTAAATTTGATAGTTAATTTACAACAATAAATTCCAATGTGACTATGAATCTTCCCAAACTGATTTATCCCATCAACCTTTCATTTAATTATTCTTTTAATCGTTTAATGAGTGTTTGTATCTTATTAGTTTAAATAATAAACATCATAATTTTGTTCAGTACGATTCAAAATATTTTTACTGAGATACGTTTTCCCAGTAGCTTTAAGATATGTTATCAGTTAAGTGTTTACCTTCAGCTTTTCGTTATAAAATATCAAAAGATTCGATTTGAAAGGTTTATTTTTAGTATTTTCAGTTGGTAATAAACATTTATAAATTGAAAACAGAAACCTCAGAAGACTCATTTACAAGTTATAATTAAACTGCAATTTTTGAACGTTTTATTTCGGTGTGAGAAATGTTATAAAATGGAAATTTTAAAAAATAGTTATTTAAAATTCTAGCGTGTGACTATTCTTGACATAAATTAATTTGTTGACGTAAATAAACTTAGTTTTGGTTCTGATAATTCAGTGACTTATAATTAAAAGTCGAATTATTTGCATATTGCTATTACTTTTTTGACTGTTAAAGTAACAGGTCAAACTTTGTTCTGGTTTTTTTCCTTTTTTTTTTTTGCATTTCGCGATGTTTTAAGGTTTCCTGATTCTAAAAACATCAAAAATCCTAAAACAAAATTCTGTTTGTTGTGTGTGTGGGGGGGGGTCCTGTATTTCGCTTTATATTTTAGGAGTCCATGAACCAAAGATTTTCAAATTTGACAGGTTATATATGTGGAAAATTGGTGTTGTTACGTTTTGGAGTTTATAAGTAAATGAAGAATGGAGTTAGAGAGATAGAGGGTCATATCACAAGCGAGATCAGGCTTAATGAAAAGGGCAGGCCTACTTGTTACTGGCGTTCACAATTTTTTTTATTTTTTATTTTTAAACTCGACCCGCAAATAAGGTTCTTTTATTAAATTCCTACTATTAGTTCACACTCTCCCTATATATATATATATATATATATCTTGTTCAAATTTTCAATTGTTAATAAAATACTTTTTATTCATCCACTGAAGTTCAAATACATTTTTTTTAAACTTGTAGTGGATGACACTTGATGTTAATACAGTTTTTTCAAATATTAATTCATTAATTAAATTTAATTATTAGTTAATATTACTTGTGGTATCGAAGATGGCGACGGGGAATTTTTTCCCTAGATACTAGACGGCGGCAGGGAAATTTTTTTTCCCGACGTTCAAGATGGCCGCGTTTCCGGTAATCTCGAATCAGATTCTCGAGTGATAATCTGGAAGCAGATTAACAATGGATAATCTCGAAGTAGAATACCGAGTGATTTAAACGTTAGGGGGCGTACCCATACTATCTGTCGCATTATGCAAATTAATAAATTTCCCCGTCGCCGTCTAGTATCTAAGGAAAAAAATTTCCCTAGTAGGAATTGACTTAAAAAATTTTTTTTTTATTACTTGTTTTTCTTTCTAACTCTAGAAATTATAATTGAAAAAATCGACATTGCTTACTGTGACATCGCAACAATTCTGGGCTGCAATTTTTAAATCATATTTTAATTTAAAAATAAATAATACGCTCTCTCAATTTTCATCTATCTAACTTCGTTTTCGAGATTAACGAAGAACGGACGACAATGGGAGTTGTATAGGTCTGCAATTTTGAAAATTTCGGCCTAATTATCGAGCTTCCTGTTGGAGTACAAAAAAGTTGTTATTTCAATTGTTTCTAAGCATCAATTTAACAAAATTAACACTTTTAACGACTAATGATACTATAGCATTTGTATACCATGTAAGAGTATTGTACTAGTAACAAATGTAATTATATTTGTTGAAATTTCAAAATGTTTGTCTTAAATTAAACATTATTTGGAACTTAAAACAACAGAAATTTAGCATGTTGCGAAGCTTTTCCATAAGAACTATATTTTAAATAAACTTGTTCAGTAATAAGCTATTTACGAGTAATTTATACAAAACTAATAACAAGATCCGCAAATAAATGCAGATTACGGTATATTATAAAAACAACATTTAGAATATAAATTTTATTGTATCAATAAAGTTCTATGTTATGTGCAAGCAATATGTTATAAAAGGTGTGTGATTCCCTCATACCTATTGTTCTATTGACGATTAAAGAATAAGGACCGAAATTTTCTTTCCAAATATTGACATATTTGTGAATATAAATTTAACGCTTCAGCCAAAAAATCTGATATCTGAAAAATAACATTTATGCCATAATTTTGTAACAATAGACACGATGTAATTTACTTCGTGACAAAATATTGTTGATAAGACACCAGATAAAAGATTCTGCTATTTATTGTCTTATCAACATAATGCAAATGGAAGTAAGTATATGGCATCTATTATATATTCATATCCGAAAATTATAGTGTGACATAATGCAATAAATTGTTCAAATTCGATATTTTAAGAGGTACAAACTACATATATTTCCAAAAGAAAAAGAATACTGACTCAAACAACTATTTATTTATCTAATAAATAAACGGATCTACTAAAAGAGTTTTTGCAAGGCATATTTTATTTCATCACATATTTTTTTTATCTTCATCGTTGCCTGAAAATAAAATCTAAAGAAATAAGATATTTAATTTGACTTGAACGTGAGTTTAACTGAATGTTCCAAATTACATAATAATTACATAATAAATTCAATCCGTATAAGATTTTTGATAAAAGTCTTATACGGATTCATAAATACAGTAATTGGATGTAAATTTATTTGCCAGCAGTTTTACTAGAAAATATTTGTATGTCAAATATTTCTAATATTTATTTGTTATATAAAATAATAAAATTAATAATTAAATTGTATTAAAATAACATTTTAATATAATTTATTACAGTGTTATAATAATTGCTCGATACAGTAATTCTACGCCATTTACAACGTAGAAAGAAAGCTATTTACATTGAAACATCATTTTGTCTCCAAATGTTTCAATTCCCTCCTAAAATTGTATATGGTTTTTTTTAAAATTTGAATTTTAAACCTACAAATTTTAATAAAAGGCAGATTAATAAAACATTTTAGTAAAGGTTGTCAGTTGTCTTATCTAGTAGTCATTCTGCTAGATATAAGCATCTATAATAGCAGCTTACACTGAAGGTAAGCTCTCACGGTATGAGTATATATATTGTTGAACAAATAGGAACAGTCCTCATTATTTTATTACACAAAATTAGACTAAAAATAAACGCAAGCCATTTTTCTACCAGTTAGGTTTCAATGAACGTATTTTATATTTGAATTGTTTATTTTATTGTCTTTGTTATAGTTTAAGCTAAAAAAGCGAATGCATTTTTTGTTTAATAGATTATAGAAACCAGTGCTATTTTTACATTATGATGCCATTTATATTCAAAATAGTGAACCGATGGTCGTGATACGACTTATATTTTAAAAAATGGAAGGAGACGTTTTTTACATTCAAATTAGAAGAAAGTTAAGAGTGTTTCCTGTTATTAACAAATATAAAATCTATTTTTAATTGCGTTTTTAATACAAAATTAACTGTTTATGAATAACAGCAGAAGATATTGTACTTTGCTGTTATTCATAAATAGTAAAGCAACGGACATTATCAATCAGTTGAAAATAATGTATTTTGACAATTTGTAACTTTATATACCGTATGTTACTTTGTTTACAAATAATACTTTACGGCAGGGCTGTTCAACTGGCGGCCCGCCAAATTATTTATATGGCCCGCGAGTACATTTTACTATAAATAAATTTATGTTACTAAATTATTATTATTAATATTAAAATTATTTTACTATGTGAAAATTACGGCCACAATGTTCTCATTAATATATTACAAATATTTTAAAGTTTTCTTTTTAGTATAAATAAAATATTTTTTTAATTAACATAAACTGACTTTTCATTTATCAACCTTCTTGGTCCCCGAAATGTTTGGTGAAGAAAATATGGCCCGCGGGCTGTGATAAGTTGGACAGCGCTGCTTTACGGTCTTACAAATGAAGGTAGGAAAAATCAAATTTAATATTTCTAATTTATTTAAGAATTGTAAATAAATAAATTGCAATTGAATCTATAAACAGAAAAAAAATTATTATCGATTGTTTACTTTTATACTTATACTGTACTTATATCTTTTTTTTATACCGGAATTATATAAAATCAATATTGTTTATTTAAATTGACAGAACAATAGATAAAATGGGACGTTCCCTGACTAAACTATCATGTGATTTTTAGTGTAAATTATGTCAGCAAATGATTCTTTAGTTTTTGCAAATAACTAAAAAAAGTCGATAACTAAACTATAATCCAATTGATACAAAAACGTAAGTAATTTATCAATTCCACAAATTTTATATGAACAATTTATTAATGTAAGTAAGATTTTGATTGAAGATACTCTTATGTTCTTGTTACTTTTATAGATTGAAACAAAGTTTTGCTGTGTTCGGTATGTATTAGTTTGTTTCAGAACCCTTTGGTTCTGAAACAAACTAACAAGATACATAGAGAATGATCATAATATATATATATATATATATATATTTTTTTTTTTTAAACTTTTAAAAATATTTGGGGATGAGCGATACAGTACACACACACACATACACACATCTAAAATATCCGTCTCCGTGTGATATTAATGAATAAATTTTCCATTTGATTATGTTTATCGGGTTTTTGGAATAGGAACAGACTGGCCCATTAGGGGATTCTCGATGGACTATTTGCTCGAAGTCGTTTCTTATTTTTATATATGTTATGTTTCACTCGAGAAAAATAAATTAATAAACAAAATACAAACTCTGAGTATCATATTACATTTTAAAGACTTTAAAAGTAAAAAATTTTAATTCAGGCCATAAGCCGTAATAGTCCATTACTTAAAATTTTAAAATGACTGCCTGATTCAGAGCTAGGCTTCTTTGAATCGGCCCTTGCAAATTGAAATTCGTCCCGTCACAATGTACTGTACATTTTGTAACTTCTACATTGAAAATAACTGTCAATAATTACAACTCGAAGAGTAGGCTGACGAGATTTATTTCAACTCTCCGCCCTATGGACACTGAGAAACTTTCTCAAGCCCATTTGAGATTTTTTAGATCTACAATGGAGATGTCTGGTTTGGGAGATAGGGCTAAACATATCCGGACAGACCACCTCCAAAAATCCTTGGATAATTGTAATTCACAACAATTTCCTTTTAAGTTTTTCATTTGAGTAGATTGAAGTTTGCCAACACTGTTTAACTTTTTCAACAAGTTCATTTAAATAGTACAATTTATACTGTTTTCTTTTAAAAGTATATTAATAATATAAGATAGGAGGTCTTTCGGACACATTATTCCGTATACTGAAATATTCTTATTGCTAGATGGTTTATATTAGCGAAATAAATACACGTTTTAATGTTGATGATAATGTCGAATGACAATTCTGATGCTGTGAAAATCATTATCAACGTCAATGCCGACACCGTACCAATACTCATTACCGATCTTTCATCATTGTTTACTGACAACATACACACAGAGTACATATAGGATAACGTAATGTCGACTGAAATTCATTGGCATTGATCGTTGGCTCATTGTTGTTAGCAGACATCTGACCAACGTTGGATTCAAATATAGGACCAGCAGTAATGTGTCGACTGTTCGTTTAGACTTACATTTCGATTACTAATTAAGACATTGATTCTACGGCAGATTACTAGCATTGGGCTAGTGATGCCCAATGCTGGTAATCTGCCGTAATGATCCCAATGCTGGATTAATGCAGATTCGATTACAAATTTATACGTGGGTAGTTATTGTGAAAAAATAAATAAATCTTTTATAATCAAAACGTAGTCACGAGTAATAGCTTAGGAAAATATAAAAATGAGTTCATAAATGTAAACGATAAAAGCTGAAAATTTTCCAAACATTTTCTCTACACTATGTTCAACTTTCATTATTATCATTTTTGATTTATTGCGAATTAATTAATTTCTGGAATTTTTAGATTTTGATTTTGCCCACTAGTGGCTGAGTTGATAAAACCAGTGAACATTGGTAATTGTTCGTAGGTTTGTTTCTTATCAACGGACTTGCCAAGTGGAATTATATGGTGTTTATCTGTAAAATCTGACTACGGGTCAGTTTCTAGGCCGATTTAATTAAACTTTATTTGAAAACTGTGAGATGCTTATTTTGAGATCTTAAAATAGCTAAAGAGGTATTTCATCAAGAATGTATATAAATTCTGTATTCACAAACCAATCTCAATCATAGATGTGAAATTTTGACAGGAAAAAACTCAAAACACAAACAAACATAACGAACATAAAATAAAATTTTTAATTTGTTTGTTTTTAAATTAATTTTGTAATTAGAAGTTTAATTTATGTAAGCAATCACAAAATTCTAAAGAATAATAATTAAATTTCTATAGCAAATAAAAAATGCTAATTGTAAACAAATGTTTATTGATTTGAAATTTGAACCTTTATCTTTAAAAATTAAATCTTTAAATTTTAAAAATCTCTTTGAATGGATTTATTTGATTTGTTCGAATGCTGTTGCGTTGTATGCGATGTCTAAACACCAACCATGTTAGTTCGATTGTTTCAGACATAGAATAATAACTATACCAGTTTGCAAAATACTGTATTAAACTCTGCATACAGTTTGGTGTTTCCTAGAATAAAAAAGTAAATATTTATATCAATGAAAACAATTTGAAATATCTTAAATACAGTATATGTGATGAAATAATATACAGAATATTAACATTTTTTTAAATTTAAAAAATAATCAATTATTAAAATGAGTTAAAAATAAATTCTTTTATTTTAAAATAACTTTCTTTCAGAATAAAAATATATAAATGATGATAAATTGTAATAACCTAAGAATAAATCTTAAATTAACACTTTTATGAATTGCACAAGTAAAAATGGTCTGCAAAGGAAATCTTACTCAAAACAAATAATATATATGTTATTAAATAAGTTTTGTTTATTTGTTTAGAAAGTGATTCACCATTACTCGAAAACACCATAATATGACAACCGAAACTACAAACACTCTAGCGGCCAAAATGAATGTTTTTTGTACTGCCACGTCACCCAACAAAACCGAAATTACTTCATTCCCGGACGGACATGCGTCAGTGGCTCGCAGAATGGATTGGTAACCGCTGAATAGGACAATACAACCAACAGACTGTATTGTCCTATTCACTGTATTGTTCATCAGGTTGTTGTAAAGCCACCACATCTCACAGACTTGACCATTATGGATTTTTCTTTTTTGTGGAGTAATCTAAATTCATCGATGTATGATGCAGTGGCGTAGCTGGGGGGGTGCGGTAGGTGCGGTAGGTGCGGTCTGCACCGAACCCCTGGAAAGCGATAGGGCCTTAGGGACCCCAAAATCACAAGAAAAAAGACCCGAAAAGTTTTTCGGGGGCCCACAAATCTGGTTCCGCACCGGGCCGGAGAACCGTAGCTACGCCACGGGTATGATGCGTACCCAGCAGCGCTGCGTGATATGAAGAACTGGAGAGACACATATAACAGGCCTGTGAAACGATGACACTAGTACTAGAACGAGGACCAAGTGCCATCCATAACGAAACGCTCGATCGTCTAAATTTTTGTATTGCTGCTGAAAACGATCGTTTTGAACATGTTCTTTAACACAACAAAGTTCACTTTTTTTTGTATTAATTTCTGAAATTTTGTATATACCATTTACAATCATTATTTTTAGGTCATGCCAAATCTTTTCAAATTGATTCCCTTCGGTTATTTTAGCGTTGGAACAAGCATGCACTATATATATACACTCATGCAATGCTACATCTTTGTGCATTGCATGAGTGCTATTTACCCCTGGATACGTGTTTAAATGGACATCTAAGAATAGTATTATATAAGAATAATATATTATTATATAATACAAAGACCCGTATACAAGAAAAATAATATTCCTTGGATTTGTTCTGACTAGGAACAAATATTTTAATTAAACAAATATTATTTATTTTTGATAGTTTTGACGAATTGTTTTTTCGATTACACTTATCATTTTGCCCTATTATAAAATGATAACTGTTTAAATGTCAATTTTTTATACAGTAAATTATATTAAATTATTATAAAGTGTTTTAATTTTCAACTAGTTTTTCAAATGTATCTATGGGAAGTTCTTTCTAAATATATATCTAGTGTTTTTTATTTTTTATTTTTATTTAATCTTGTAAAATTTATTATACCTTTTTTGAATAAAACTTTGAAAAAAAATCCACAAAAGTTTTACACAAAGATTTTCAAATCATAGACTTCGAAAACTTCAATTTTCTTTTCATGTTCCATAAAGTTATGATATACATTCGTAAATTTAAATGGCAAATATCTTAAGCACGCTTTCTTATCTATGATTCGGAACAAAAAACATATCAGAAAATGGTCCGATATATCCACATTTAAGATTGAAAATGTAATGTAGATAGTGCAGATAGCCACTAATTTTCTAGAGAAAATCAAATAATCGATAATAGATTTAACTATTGGACCAATATAGGATAGAATTTGATTTTCCATAATCAATCTCACGTCTTCCTAGATTATGGTGGTTATCTTTTGTTCCGCTCTTATCATATGTTATAAGTTTATAACATTCGACCCATAATATTTCAAATACATTTCTTCCGCAATTAGACAATTAAAATCTCTAGTAAATGTAACACCATTCAGTATGATTAAAAATCTCGTTCGTAGTAAAATTACTTTTGGTAACAGGTAGTAAATAAATAATTCCTGAAATTAATATAGGCTATATCAAATAATTGCTAATTTGAAATTAAATCTATATTCAATATTTTAAAATTTTAAATTCGATCACTTTAATCACAAGTTTTTTAAATTTTTCCATTAATAAATTGATTGATAGATTGATTGATTGATTTTAGCTGGTTTAATTAAATTCACGTTTTTAAATTAGAAAGACTTCGGTGATCTTCCGCTCTCTCATTTTTTCATCATCAGAAACAACAACCTCAAAATCATCATTGATAATTTCTTGATATATAAACCAAGTTTCCGGAGTTTCAATCTAGTCAGTTATTACGATTATAGACAAGAATTTTTGTTATTTATTTTATTTCTTAAATCTTGAATATACAGGTAATTAGATCCAATTCCTTAGTATTTTTATATCTGACTTATAACATGTTTTCCCTTCTAAAATCAATACATCTCTTAAAAATACTTATAACCAGTTTTCTAGCATTAAGGTAATAAAAACAACTGTTTACGTCGCGTGATTTCCTAAAAGATTTTGAATATTTTAAATATTTAGTCACTTTATTTGATTTTTCCACTTCATTAAAACATTATCTGCTTTTGTTCTAATAGGGACAAAAAAACATACGTTTTATTGTCATATTCTTAAATTTAATTTTAAATGTTTTAGCTTTATTATTAATTATGAATGTCTACTATATTATTCGCCCGAATCACTAGCAAATCTAATCCCGATTGTATCAATTTATAAAACTGAAGTTTTAAATTTGTTGCTTCCTTAAAAGCTGGGCTGTGGAGTCGGAGTCGGAGTCGAAGACATCAAATATCTGCAGATTCCGAGCCATTTTTATTTTTCCAACTTGTTTTACGTATATAAATCAGAAATGTATTGGAATTGTGTCAAATTTGACCCTCCGAGTTTTTTGTAAATATAATCGTTTGGAGACCTAAACCCCCAAAAAATGTCAAATAAAGGGGGGAAAATTCGTATGTGTGTGTTGACATCTAATTTGTTTAATTTCTTTATTTTCTGTAAAGTTTAAGAAACGAAATTTGGCAGGGTAGCTTGTATATAAAGAGACATTAATGCTATTAAATTTTGGTTCTTAATTAAGATAAACAGAGTAGAGACATAGAAGAGATCATGTGTCATATACCAGTGTGATCGGACAATGAATGTTTTACTCGTTATTAGCGTTCACAACTTATTTTTTTTATTTATTTTTTTTTTATAAAACTTGTCTCTACCCTCGAAATTAAAGCTTAAGTTCTAAATTAAGCACAGACAGAAAAGGAAGTGTTACAAAATTTAAAGATAATTTTTACAAGGCACTGGAAAAAGTAATTTACATTGACCATTCTTCAAATTTGGATGTTAAAATGGCGAAACTACATTATCCAGACATTACCCAGGATACGGCATTGATAGTCACGGCATTGCCACTAAGCCAAGTTTCAGTAGAGCATTTATTTTCCGCTTTTAAAATTATTAAATCTGATTTAAGAGCTTCCATGAATGCTGACTTAATAGAAGCGATTCTTTTTTTTAAAGAAGTAATTTAGTTTATAACAGAGGTGGAAAATAATAAATTAATCAACATGGCAAAATAAGCGAACTTTTACTTTGCCAATCTAAATGTTATATTTCTCATTCTCGACTTAGTTTAATGTATGTCCATACTTATATATTACCTAATATACTCGTATATTACATACAACATTTTTATTAACTAATTTGTTTGTGTACGAATACTGTTTTTATTTATATATGAAATTTAAACCAATGAAAATTTATAAAAATACCATTGTCATCATAAAACAAGTCAATAAATATGAATTTATGTATTAAGTAGATCTGTCAAATTTTAATGTTTAACTACCGTAATTTTTAAAAATCGTTTTATTTTGTATTTGTTTTAAAAAGTAATCAGAATCGTCGATATTATTATTTTTCCGGCTGTTATTTTCCTTTGTTATAGGCTTATAACAAAGAAAAAGAATGACGATCAGTCAAAAATGACTTTCCCAGATTTCTACTCTTTTGGACTGGAGAAGCCTTGAAACGTAGAGAAGTGCAAAAACATTCGAGATTTTTTCTGTGTGAACGGATGTTAGAATGTTTGTGGGGGCACGATTTAGTTCAAATAATTTGAAGCTTAATAACTCCTATGTTAAACCATCCGACCAGTCTAACATCCATGCATACAGAAAAACAGCTTTTGCATATCTCGACATTTCAAGGTGTCCTGAGTCCAAAAATGTAAACATTTGGGGTGGGGAGTCATTTTTGACCGATCGCTACACTTTTCCTCTGTTATATATAGCCGGGAAAGTAAAAATTATCAAATACATATTTATATATTGATTGTCATTACTTAGAGGAGTTTTTTATCTTTGGAATAAAAGTTTCTACGTTTTATCTTTATTATAACTCTATTTATTTTTATTCTGAGGTCAGGTGATGACATCAGATTTCCCGGGCCTAATTTTTTAACAAGTCCGCCCTGGTCGGAATCGGAGTCGGTAGAATTTTACACGACTCCACATCTCTGCTTAAAAAGTAATTTCTAGTTATTAAATTATTCGCAGATTTAAGTTTATATTTTGACTGAATTTTATAAAGACAATAATTTCATATTTCATTTGCATGTTTTCTAGTGACTCATTATTTTTAACACTATCATCGAAATTCTGTACAGCAATCAAAAAATCTTTCTAAAGTAATTTGAATACATTTAATTTCTTGTCTTAAATTATTAAACTGTCCACTCTTTATTTTATTAATATTCTGTATTAAATAAGTGATTTTCACTAAAGTATTTTTCTCAGAACTGCTCGTCATATTCATCTAATTTATGATGTTTCCTTCATAAAAATCACCTGCTGGGTACTTCAATGAATTTGATCAACCGAACCCAATTTTTCATTATTTCTTCCTTGACTAACAAATATGTCTTCCAGTTTTTAAAATCTTCTTTCAAATTAATTTTCGCACTACTCTTTCGTGTTAGTGTTGAAGGTCCTTCTCTTTCACTCGGCGTAAGCTGCATCTTCAATATTTTAAGTTTCTTTAAAACTATCTTCTTTATTTTAAAACAAAATCCCAAGTAAACAAATATAATTTTTACTTCAAAATATTACATTATCTTTTAATAAACAAACTAATAAATTAATTGGTTTAATTACATCAATTTAATTAGGAGTAAAAAAAACTCTGGTGGTCTTCCTGTCTTTCTTTTTTTCACCAGCAGAAACAACAACCTGAAATTTATCATTGATAATTTTTTGATATATTAACCATTGATATGAAAAACTTCATCATTGACTTGAGGACCCTCATATAATTCTAGTCTAAAATACTGAAAACTTACATCATATAATAAAAATTTTAAATGTTTATATAATAAAATATTATTACATGTTTAAATATAATAAAAATTTTTTTAAATGTCAAATGATTAATTATTACAAAATCTTCCAAGCACAGAATAAAAGCAACTAAATAAGATATTATTGAAACATAATTTATAAATTTAAACAATATTTATTCTTTATTTATGTGTGTTTACATTTATTTTGAAATTATATTTGCAGATCATTATTAATAAAGTTGATCTGCCCATCTGTAAAAAGTACTTGAAATAATTAACAAGTATTAAGCGTTAAACAAATATTTAAAGAACACGTATTTTTCCTTTGGTTTTTTTGATATTTTAAAATTTTTACTTTTTGTACATATTCTCACTGTTCAACTGAAGCAGAACTTTTATAGAAATTCATTTGAAAAGCTTTTTTCTCGACGAAATGTCTGCGAATGAATACAATATGTCATAATTATACTTTTAATGTAAACATTACTGTATTTTATTTTTTTCTGAAATAGTCTTTTTCACTTTTCAGTTCACATGATCTAATCTATTTACTACTTTCTTCATTCTGTTATACAAACTTCATTCTAGATTTCTGAAAGGTGACAGCATCGAATAAAAATTCAAAATTTCATTCGACGTAAATAAGTTTCAATAAACAAGATTTTGAAAAGAATATTCTGCCCAGCTTTTATTAAGGTCACTTCACTAGTATCAAAAAAGTAAATGACTTTTTTTACTATCTTGAAAATTTAGGTCTAACAAGTGGTTTTATTCAAGTTCTCTACTTAATAAGAATTGAAGCAGATGGAAAAGTATTTCAAAAATTCTAGATTTAACAGATGCCATATGAGATCGCATTTTCAAGACGCTTTCTTCACATTAATTAGTCAATAATATTATTAGCCAGAACAATTTTTGTTACAATTGCTATACCAAAAATCAATGAATAAAGAACTAAATAAGAATTGGATATTGCAACTTTCAAGAATACTAAATACTTATGGGTTTTCCTGGAGATTATTCATAGAACAAGTAGATGCTAATGAACAGAGCAGCCTATTAATATACCGAGTATTAGAAAATTTCATTGTTCAGGATATAGATGACATTCAAAAAAGATTATACCCAGGCTGGTATAAAAAGATTCTAAAATATCCATTTAATAATAATTATATGTTCCCAAACTTAGCGTTTAATGTTAAAAAATTTTTTGTCCACCTTAGACTGAATAAAAATTGGATATTAATAAACAATAAATATCTAGAATATCTACAAACTAAATGTCCTAATTGTAATAATATATTAACTAAGGTTCACATTTTTTGCGAATGTAAGAGTGTTAAAGAGATCTGTAAAAAAACTGACTTGAATATGTTGTCAAATTGTTTCGATGAAGATACTATGTATGAGCTTTTTGATAAGGCTGATATTAATATGATTTATAAATTATATAACTATGTGAAGCTCTTTTTAAAAAATTGGGAATGATTTCAAAAGATAAAGTGTTTATAATTTAGGAAACTATACGCTCAACTTATAATTATTAGAAACTCATTTGATTGGTTTTGTAAAGAAATAACTTGTTTAAATGAAGGAAAATCCTTCATTATAAAATTAATATAAAAGATATAATGTAACTAAACATGATAACTAACTAAATTCAGGGTTCACCTGTATTGTAAAATGTAATTTTGTATTTGTTTGCTAGCAAATTAAGTTAGCAATTTACGCCCTATGTAACAGACAAGAGCCTATTATGTCCAATAAAGGATTATGATTAGGATTAGGATTACTCAACAATTTTATGCAAATATATAGTTTAATAAGCATATTAACGTACTATTTTGGGACTGCATAGAGAATTAGCAACCTTAACCATAAAAGGAATTGGTGTGCAATTTATGAATAATTTTGAAAATATAATACTGTGTATTTATTAAATATTTTTTCTTGTTACGTTTCTTGTTTTTTGCCTAATAATTTAGCCTAATAATTTTTATTGCATAATTTTAAGCTCATGAATATTTTTGAAGGTCATGTTTATCAATTTTAAATTAAGGAACTGACTTAAAAATAAATTAAACATAAGTTTAGTTTACTTCTGACTGCCTAAACAAATTGCTTTTATTTTTCAATTAGAGTAGAGATTAAGAAAAGAAAAGAATTTTTCTTTGACATATATTTAATGTAAAAACAATGAAAATTCATTTTCAATTGCATTCGATAAAGTTTAATATTTATTACACAAACATTATAATGTTTGGATAGTAATAGCACAAGCTAATAAGCACTTTTATTTTCAAAAGTCAATTGCTATTGATTTTCATGGCTTCCCATGAAGCTTCTCCTAATCATCGCTAAGTGAAACATGTCTTGCAATGCTAACATACAATAGCATGTTATCATCACATGTTTAAACAAACAGGGTAAAGAGTAAGACGTTTTCTTAGTCCATAATTGTAAGTTTATGGAAATTTTGTATGCCTAAAATTTGTATGCGCACGAATGTATTTGTGTAAACTTATACTAAACACAAATCATTTGTATTTCTATATTTTTAAATATGAATAAAGTTAACTTTTAAATCTGTTTTTAATAAATTACAGAACATAATTTTTAATACAGTATTACTATATTAAAACTGAACTAATTGAAGAAAGTTTAGATTTTGCTTGTCGGGACTCATTCTGTATATTTAAATCAAATTTTTACAGGAAAATAAATAATCATCTCCATTAGAATTTCGTTAACTAGATCATTAAACAAAATTTTAATTGGAAAGTTAGAGTCATTATTTCCAAATGCAATTATAGTATACAAAACATATGTTAATAATATTTTAATTATTAAAAAAGTCGAAGGCATTGAGAAATATTTTAGAAATAAAAAAGAGTGATCTTATTTACTTTAAAATTACAACGAGTAGAGAAAAGATCTTACATGTCTAATGTGTTGTATTTATTATTATTTAATCTTTCAAAGTAATAAATTTATCATAGATTTGAATTACATGTGCTCGAATACAGAATAAGGATGCTGTACATCTCTTTCTCTGTTCTGAAATTTTTAAAAATTGTTCCAGAATTTCTTTTTACATTAGAGTTGTAAACTTTAAGAAGACAATTGAAATTCCCAAAACGTTTATTCTTAGAATAAAATGCATCTTGGATAAGGTCAGAGTTTGGTAGATGTTATATACAGTGGAACCTTGCTTAACGAACATAATTCGTTCCAGTCTTACTCGTAATGCGAAACGATCGTTAAGCGAAACAATTTTTTTCATAGAAATTAATGTAAAATACGGTAATGCGTTCCGTGCCAAAAATACTCAAATATGTTATATATAACGCTTCTTCAAAGAAAATTATATAATAAACATTGTTAAGAAGCGTGAATCATCATCTTTTCTTCTAGCGCGGAATGAACCAACCTGAAATGCGAATCCGATTTGCAGAAAACAAAAAAAAAAATTCAGATAATTTGTCTGATAAGCACACCAAACGATATGCCAAATTCTTGGGCTATGTAAAGGCTATAATTAAATATTAAAAATGAATTAATTTGACTAGAGGTGGGTGAATAGTTATGTTTCCATCTCGTATTAAATTTAATAATTATAAATAATTAATTTTTAGTTTAGGCATTTCTGGAATTTAATTTGGAATCGGTCATTAAATTTAATACGAGATGGAAGCATAACAGCCTACCTCTAGTCAAATTAATTAATTTCTAATATGTAATTATAGCTTTCACGTAGCCCAAGAATTTGGCATATCGTTTGGCGTGTTTATTATATAACTGGCTATGGTTGTTGATACTTATACGTAATATGTGTGAACACAAGTTTGAAAAAATGTATGATTACAAGCGACAGTAAGATGCTAGCTGAACGAGTGCTAAACACGGACTGATGGAACATGCGCACATCCGGACTTCTCCTCTCCTCACCACTCGTTATGCAAAACGTCGCTCGTTAAGCGATGTAAACGATCGCTTTTAACAGAGTAGGGACAAAAGCGACACGATCTTGTAAATTGGTCCCACCTGGGTTTGTATTTGTAAACAGTCGGGGAAACAAAGGGAGTACCGTCTTTGTTTATTGGACTCGCGTGTGGACGGGCAATGTGTTTGCCACATGTTAGCTTACTAAAACAAAAAATGTAAACAGGTGACGGACGTTAGGGTGAGCTGTTTCGTCGGGAGAGCAGCCGACGTTTTGGAAAGCTTCCGATGAAAGGAAGAATCCTGATTGGTCGGAAGTTGTAGTCCAAAAACGCTTTAAACAGTAAGAGTGGCGAGAGAAACGGGGAGAAGGGCAAGAGACTGATAATACGGTAGTTTCAGGCACTTGGGCAGCCCGCTGAGCGTAGAGAGAGTATTCTCCTCTGACAACGATCTCAGGGACGGGCCGTATAGTTGAGCCAACTCCACAGACTGACTGAGGCTTCTCCAGAGTCTAACAGTTCCCGAAGGACAAGCTGATGCGTGAGACACCACACTTTGTTGTCCTGTGTATGTTATGCTGTCAAACTTGTATATTCTGAAATAATTTGTTTTGTAAATAAACTGTAAATATTCTCTGTATTGAGTATGGAGGTGTGCTTTCATCGAACCTGAATTAACTATCGGATCGTGATACATACGGAACCCAACCCAACAAGACAGAGTTTGGGAAACAACATCTCTAGATCTTCACTAGCGAGTCATTTTTTTCACAATTTATTTTGTTCTGTGAAACACTCGTTGTGTGAGGTGCTCGTTAAGCGAGGTTTCACTGTATTTTATAATTGTTAAACAAATTGGTAGAAATCAATGAAAACTTCTTAAATTATTTCATTTTTCTTTATTTTTCAATACACTTTCACATATAAATTATCAAGTAAATTAATATAAAATATTACGTAGAATAATTATATTCTATGTTTTTCTGTTTTTTATGTTAATGACTATAGATTGTGAGTGCATGATTTATTCTTATTAAACTTTAATTCCAATATAAAGTCACTGAAAATCGTATTACAGTAGACCCCCCTATAACACGGGTTTGTATAACACGGCGAAAAAATTGCAATCGTATTCGTATAACACGGTAAAACGTCATCGCCGACTCGTGTCGCGACAGGATTGGTCGAATCTGAACCAATAGCGGATATTGTACAAACCGTTGAGTTTAAACGAGCACTGGACCTACTAAAAAACATTTATTATTCAACGGCCATAAAAATTATATTTTTATTAATGATGTCTCAAAGGTTAAGTTATTTTTCTGAGAAAAATTCGCTGATCAGAAAACACGCGCCTGCCGTTAGATGAGCTGCTCCGCGACGAAAACAAGCTTAAGCAATGGCGTCGTTGAACGGGGCACACTCGGTAAGTAATCCTACAATTTTTTGTTTATAGCATAGTTTATATGGATTATTCCCAAAAAATTATACGTGATTTGGAAATGTTGAGTCAAATTAGTCTAGAATCTATTAATTTTATGGAAGAAAACCTTTCAAACAGCCGTAGCCCCTAAACTGCACACGTGCCGGACTGTGATTGGCTCATGTATTTAAGTGACTGGAACAACACGGATTCATATAACACGGAACGTATCTACCGTGTTAAAGGGGGTCTACTGTATACAAATTTTATTACAGAAATTTTTTAATAGTGTATATTAAGACAACGAAGTTTTCGTTAAAATTTTTTTACTAGTAACTCTCATCTAAGCAGTTAACATTTGTTTTCGTACGAAGAATTATAATAAAACTGCAGAGCAATTCATTTTATATTTCTTGTTATACAGTGTACTGTACAAGGTATCCTTTGTTGCCTTTCTGAATTTCTGGATAACGTTGAATTTGAGATAATTGTTTGAATTATCTCAAATTCAAAATTACGTCAATCATACAATAGAATTAAATTAGTTTTTCTATACAACATACAACAGAATTGAAATATTTATAAAAGCATTATAATAATTAATTCACAGAAAAGTCAGTCAAAGTTGTTTTCATTAAGCAAAAAGACAATTAAATTAAGCCAACAATATCGATGTGTGTTCTTTATGTTTGACATTACAAATAATGATTAGAAACTTGTTTGATATGAAAGGTATAATTGATAATATAAAAGATGTTTAATGTAATAAAACATTCCCAAAAATGAATAAACTATTAATATTTTTTAGACTCTAACAGACAATTTCGTACAAACGAAAAATCAGCTTTTACACATATTTCCTTATAGATAACTGCAAAATTTGCAGTTAAAAACTGTCACATCGTGTTTCTGTCGACGAATTGGACCTAAAATCTAATCAAATTGCTGTGTCCTGCTGAAATGATCTTTATTCTTTTTCTCTGGAACATCTTTTAATTTAATAAACATTAATGGGGTCAAGATCAATCAGATATTTATTACTTGTAAATTATATAATAGTAAAAATAAATTTCAGTTAATGCATTATTCAAATGAATATTTTTAAAAATAAATAGATACAAATATTTTGTTTTATAGTTAAGTTTTTATTTTTTTTTCTATTATTATGTAAATGTTATTGTTTTTATTAAATATATTTATCTAAAATGTATTCATCACCATAGTAACGGGTGTTTATTCTTTTTATTTTCATATCAAAGTCATACTTACACGTCGTATACAATAATTCTACAATAAATTCGATCTTGAAAAGATTTTTCATTCCGTCGACTATACGAGTTATTATTCTCGATACTAACACATCGTAAGATAAAAAATATTTGATACGAGAACCAAAAATTTGATTTATTGGATGTTTTCTGCGGCTTATTTATTACAAATGATGGATATTTTGAAACTTCGACAACTTATTGGATATCCTTTTTAATAGATTATTATGTTATAAATAATCTTGTTTTAGCAAATGTATTTTATTACGCTAAATTTATAGCACTATGATTATTTTCTATTGGCTTATTAAAAGAAGAAATTACTCGGCCATTATCGAGTAATTGAGAAGTTAATTAGAGAGAATCGATTTTATTAGCTAACGGATTGGCCTCGGCCACCCGGTCGTCATTATATATTATTAGAAGAATAATGATTTAAGTACTTCCACCATTAAATCTACTGTATTTAAAGATTTGTAACATTGTATGAATCGATAGAAACTACAACTATTGTTCAAATTAAAGATACATATATATCGCTATGTCCTCCTTCTCACTGTAGATTATAGAAAATTTCCATAAATATATTACAAAAACAACTGATTTTGTACACAAATTATATATTCCAAGTTTGTTAAATATTATTAATGAACAAAAATTATATATATATTTTTTAAATGATAAAGGAAAATCGAAAAAGTTTGATTAATTTTGAGAATTTTAAGACATTCGATAAAACTTAGATTTAACAACTAAGATTAAAAAGAAAAATTTAAAAATTATAAAAAATATCTTTTAGTTTTATTACATTAAAAAATAAAAAATGACTTTTTTTAAATTTTCGTTATAATCAAATTTGAGTTTAATAATAAAAGTAAATAGCCTTAAAAATCAAAATTTATAAATTAATATCGATCTGAATGTTTAATTTTTTAATTCAATAAAAATGTATAACTGAAGACAGTTTTGTATTATTTTTTTCTTTAAATGTGATTAGTCAATTTAAAGACACATAGATACAATGTATTTTGCATTTCTGTAAGTCGAAGCAGTTTTGAAATGCCATTTCACTAGAAATGTTTTAAATACATTATCCGCGTATACTCACGTAATACAGTTGAACCTGTCTATCTAGAATCTCACGGAAACGATTAAAAAATTCGAGATAGACAAGCTTCTGGATATAGAGGTTCCTACACACAAACTTAAATAGAATTCTTACATTGAGCATAGATAAGAATTATATACGTATTTAGAACTCATCATTATTAAATCATGATAAAAATACTTTTATGTGTTATTAACGCGGACGATCCAAGACTTGACACGCTTACCACTCGAGTAGGATACACGGTGTTCCTATCTCGACCCTTAAGACCGGACTCAATTAACTACTTAACAACTTATCTAGTCAGATTTCTATCAACTCTTACATGTGGATTCATTGCAAGTTTATCCGCTCTTTCTCAAAATCTAGAAAAAAATTTATTAATTTTTTCTCTAAATTACAATAAATACTTTTTTCGTGTGACTATTTTATCCGTTCTTTAAGCTATCTGATTTCAAATTTAAATTTCTACAATTTGTAAAGTAAAAATGAATAAATAAATAAAAAGAAAACAAATATTTTAGATTGCGATTATTGAATGTTAAATCAATTGCATTCTCTGCATGATAATAACACACTGCTTGACTATCAAAACTTTCTAAAAAGTTGATTTATTATCACAGAACATTATCCATTGCAGCTGACATGTGAGAAAACCGCCCAGGTCGATCATTATGATATGCAAATGATGACCCGCTATTATAGACAACGCCCTACAACTAGGAAACTTTGGTACTCTACGTGGCATTTCAATATATAATATGGAAACTCTAACTATCTATTTTGTATATCTAATCCGTTTGTGTTGAATCTTTAAGAGTCATGGATCAATTTTTGCTGGAAATAGGCCTACATCACCATTTTAAAGTAAAAACATCATTTTTAAAATTTTATGCCATTAATCACACGAATTTAAAAAGTTTTACTTAAAAATGATAAAATATTAAAAAATAACAGCAATATAAAATAATTTATTTATTCTAACAGCTTAAGAATAATAGGTTATCGGTTTACGATATAACGATTTTAAAGGTCTTTCGATGGCTATAATAAATCTTAGCCATCTTATAGCTTACACTATTTTTTCGAACATAATTTTAATATGTCGTCACAGAATTTTAAATAGGAATAATACAAGAAATTTATATTAGACGTTTCAGACTTCTCTTACGTTTCATAAAGGATAATTTATTTTAATTCTCATTACTTTATTATTTGGAATTTTAGCTTTAAGTTCATTTTGATCAGAAGAATAGCGCATATTTTTTCGTAAATGGTTCTTCTATTCCGTTTTTAAAAAGATATAACTCGGATGAGAACCCCTTTAATGCATTTATTATATACCTGTGTTATACTAAATATAATAATATAACGATAAGAACTAGAATTTTTTAATAACTCTAGAAACCGCGATGTAACTAGTACAATATATAAATTAATACTAATAAATAGTTTCTCTTAAAGTAATTTTCGTAATATGTTATGTATTTTTGACGTGAGAAACTATTTAATATCGAGATATCGTCATCACCAATTTCTTATCATAGTCAACATTGAAATTTTATTGCATACAATTAGATTTAAAAGGAATAATTTACGAGATTAGATATTACGAGCTTTATTAAATAATTTTGAATACATTTGACTTCTTTCCAGATTCAAATTTTGACAGAAATCGTGCCAAAAAATAATAAATGATAGTCAATAATTAAACAAATGATATAAATTTTAAATTTTAATTAAAAAATGAAATGGACTAGATTAAAGTGAAAAGTATTTTCTTCCTGTTTAAAAGTGAAGAAAGATTTTTCACTATTTATTAATTAATCATGTTTCTTTGTTTTCAAAATGAACATGCTAAAAAGAAAAATTAATTAGAAAAATATATAACAACAAAAATATTTATAAATTACATAATTATTATTCTTTATAATGGAAAGAAAATGGCAAATTATAAGATTTTATATACTTTTAATAAGACATAAGTTTTCTAAAACTGAAAGAAAATGTAGAAAATTTTAAATGCTACTTTATATTTAAACTTATCTACTAGTACTTTATCAATTAACAGGACTTATTCTACTGGATTTATGGATGCAGCAATAAGGTCTTACAGATCAGAAATAATATTGTTTATTTAAATCATCTGAACACATACACTTTAACATTGTGTTTCTGACCTGTTTGTCTTTCATCAGCAGGCATTTAAAAGACATTTTAAATTCTGGGTTTATAAACACATTCCTAAATCCGAGCATATTCAAAGTCAATATTAACCAAATAATTCCATACGTATTCATCATTGATTGTTCTCTTTCACTTAAATTTTATATTGTTTAAACTTCCTATTACTATCAATAATTTATCACACCTGTTGAATTTCATTTTCATAATGATGCTGTTCATGGCACAGCGTAATTAATCAAGAAAATTATAAATGAAATTTTAATCTATTACTCGTTTAAAGAACTTCTTTTAAATATTCAAAATTGAACAACAATTCTTTTTAACCTGTAAATCAATTTCATTTTGTTTTGTAAGTTTATATTCTTTCAGTTTGAATTTTCATTCTATATCTTATCGTCTTTCTTTTTCGCTTAGTCTATAGAATACAATTGTATTGGCTTCATAATACCATTTTTATTCTCTGGATGTTACAGTATATACCCGACTGTCAACCTGAAAAGAAAGTTTGATGCAATAACATGGTGAAACACACACATCCTAAGCTTATAAACTTTCATTTACTTCAGAAAAACCTTTTTTTTAAAAAAAAAATAAAATAAAAATAAATGTAGAGATAAACAATATACTCTAAATATAATATATAGAGTATTGTAAATCAGTTTTAACTTATAATATACCACGAAATTTATTAAACATATAATAATACGAAGCATCTCATATTGATTGAATGATTGCAATGGTGTATAGTTAACAAATATGACGTGTGAAATTAATTTCGATTTGAAGCTTCTTTGAATCAGTTTAATGAACTGTAGCACTTCAATTCACAATGATTTTAATAAACCTATTCTTAGATAAATTAAATTATAAAAGCAGACTGACATCTACAAATATAATTTTATTCCAATTGGGTTACTGAAATAATTCATTTAATTTCATAAGTTAAATATTCATTTTCTGCACGATTTACAGACAAAGTACTTAACGAATTAAATATAAATTATGGCATGTTTAATAATAATTACCTTTTTAAATTATACTTTATTATTCCAAAGATATAAAAATTAATATCTGTCAATAAAGAAAACAAATCTAATCGATTAATTTTTGCAGGTTTATTAAATATTATTTCGTACTTATTTAATTATCAATTTGTTAATTATTTAAATAACTATTTGTTAAATGCATTAAATTAAAATTGAAAAGTTTTAATATAAGTTATACCAATTTATTTAATAATAAATCAGGCGAAATATAAAGTTAATTATTTTTCATTAACAGAAATAAAATCTCTTCTATTAATTTATTTATTTTTATTACTAACGCTAATAAAAGCCTGAGAGAAATGAAAATAAATCATAAAAAATCTGGTAATAGAGTAAAAATAACAATTTAATGTTATTTTTTCATTAAATTTTCTTTATTTTATCTTTGTAAGGAAGTAAAAAAGTTAATTCCAATTACTTTATATAAACACATTACCATACTACAGTTGTAAACTGATTACAAAGTTGTTTGAATTGATTGATTATAACCGAAAAAGAAACTGATATAACTCTTTAGATTTGAAAACTGTTTAATCAATTGCCGAATTTGCTTTTAAATTAAGACTTATCAATTGAATTTCTTTTTATATTTACAGATGATATTGACTTTCTTAATTGAAAATCAGTTTATACATAGTTTTAATTAATATTTTTATTAAATTTATTTGCTTGGAAAATTCATTAATTAAAATGTTTGGCAATGTTTTCGGAAGTAATTTAGTTTAGAAATTATATAAGTAAGAAAAAGTAATATTTATATAATTAAACCATATAGAATTCTAAATTGTCATAACATATTAAAGCTAAATTAAAAGAATTATTATGTAATGCATTAGCTGAAGTGTTTTATAACTTCTTAAAACACAAATTTGGTTTCATTAAATGATTATTTCGCCGGGAAGGCAGTTGAATCCCTTGCTGTTATCAACGGTATGTCGTTTTATTTGGTTGTCGCTGATTCACATACCTCTGGATTTGGACAGTGGTAATTTTTTTTTTTTTTTTTTTTTTTTTTAGTGATGTCATGTTCCACTGAAAACTTTTGATATACAAACCAATCAGTGATGCTGTTGAATATCTTTCTCTCAATTCATAACACAAACTTCTACTTTAAGTTTTGCTCTTTTTATATAATTGTATTACCATGAATTATTTCTTAAAATGTATATTTACGAAAAATCTATTAAAGATATGAATAAAACTAGTAAAAGAGCCAGGACGACAATTATATTTTTTTAAAATTCTGGCTATTTTACTAGTTTTTTTACTAGTCGAGGTCAGAAAAGCTTAGCACAATTAACTATGTACGGACTTCCAGTTTGGACCAGAAGTTACGTTATTTCATTTCAAAAATTTTCTGCAGAACACAGTTAGATAGATAACCGGATTGACTGTATTGTTAACAGGAAAAGTATGATGTATAGGGGCAAGATACTACTAAAATGAAAACCCGTATTTTAAATTAAGTCAATTTAATTAATTTTATTTATTAATTATTTATATTTTTATTTATAAAAATGTGATTAAAAATTGCAGCTCGGCATTTTGATGATTTCACAATAAATAATTGCTCGTTATAAATTATTTTCTTTATTTTAATATTTTTTTATATTAATTATATTTTCAATTATTGAAAAGATTATAGCATACCTGGTTTAAATAATCATCACATTTGTTGGTATGATATTGGTTACGATGATTATTTTCAAGTTACTCTTAAACAATGATACATTTTTCAATTTTCTTTACGGTAGAAAATATTTTGCATCAATAATTATTTCTTGGATGAAATTTACTACTGGAGATTACTTATAGATGTGTCTGTATCCGTTCTTATTTCTTTAATGGCGCTTAAATTTTCAAATTGCAGACCTATATTTTGCCGATGTCGTTTGGCTATTTGTCCGTCCTCCGTTAATCTCAAGAACTGAGTTACATAGATGACCGGCATCACTGGATTGTTACCAGAAGTATGATGTACAGGGGCGAAACATCACTAAAATTTAGGAAGCATGGAAAACTTAGGGGTCGGAGATTTCGATTAACTGTATATTAACTTCCGGTCTAGATCGGAAGTTACGAGATTTTTTATTTAAATTAAACGATAATTAAAAATTACAGTCCGGCATTGTGGAATGTCACAATAAATAATTGCTCATTTTACATTTTAAAATTGATGTAGCGTGAATTGTCTTCTGGCAGGTGACAACACTCCTGGCATTGTTTAAATGTTGTGTATAGTTTAATTTCTTGAATTAGTTTTATAACTTGTATCACCTTATTTGAAATAAAATCAATAACATTGTAGAAAGATAAAATTAAATACAATACAGTTAAAATGAACAATACTTTATTTAGAATTATCTTGAAAAGTTGTCGTAATAATTATACATATATATAGTCTAACAGAAAAAATAATAATTTAATTATTTAACTATTGTAAGTAAAATTACTTTGAATAAAAATGATATTACAATATAACACTGAAATTTCATAGAATCGTTTTATTTATTACTGTTTCTCTTTTGTTCACAATTAATAATCTCTTGAAAAAAATATGAGAAAAAAAATTCAATAGAACATCGATTATCCGGGTTTATGTGGATCGATGCTATTTCGGATAACCGAAAACTCCTTAAAACCTTAAAAATATAAAAGGTTTATATTATATACTCTTTTAAATCTATTTCTATATCTTAGTGGATTTAATCAAATATAAAAACAGTAATTTTTACATCATTTATTATACAGATAATACGTGCAATAATTTTAATAACAAATATGTGGTATTTAGTTACGTATTAATATGAAAGATTTTTCTCACATTGAAGTTGAACGATAAAATGTAACAGAAACAAATAATTTTTAATAATGTTATTATTTTAAACTTTTTTTAATGAATTACAATATAAGAAAAATGATGTATTCACTTCTACGTGTTTGCCTCGGATAATGAAGAATTTCGATTAAATGGAATCCGGATAATCGGGGTTCTACTGTAAATAAAAAGTTTTGTAATTTCCTATCAAGTTATTACTACTTAAGCACCAAAATTTTGAATCACTTTATTTATTTTTAATTTATTTTTATTAATTAAAATATTATATAATTATAGTAAATGCATAGTTTTTGATGCGCAAATAAAGATATAAAATTTATATCAGCATTTACCTATCAATTATTTCTTCCCGTCCCAGGTTTGTTAATAACGTAAACAAACCTGGAAGAAATAATCACAACAGCATCGCTGATTGATTTGAATGTCAAGGGCTCTGATTGGTTGCAGTGCAACGTGACATCATCAAAGTACCGCCTCCAATTCCCGAGGTATTGTAAATTAGCGACAACTGTTTCACTTCGTATTATTACGTCATACGTTATGTGGCCGATTAACGCAAATGTTATGTAATTACGATAAGTGATACCATCATATAATGACAAATAAAATCGAATAACTGTTAAACGTATAGTAAAATCTTATTAATCTGAACTAATCATTCAGATTAAGGGATAATTCTAATTAACAAAATAAAACTGTCGTTGTGCAGCAATTAAGAGGCTGTTAAAGTAGAAATCATTTAATATCACGATGAAATTGCGGTAGACTATAATGTCATTCATTCGTGCCAGGATATATAAATTGATGAAATTTTGTTATAATATGGACGCGTTGCCTGGTAAACCAGAATTTAATACAGCTGGATAAGTAACCAATGACATAGTCTGTTTCAAATGAAAAGGTCTATGTCATTCGTTCGCTTATCCAGCTTATTAAAGCCGCTTTACTAGACAACGTCGTCTTATTTCTCAAATGATACTAAAGATTTTTCATTGATCGATCCAATTCAAAGTTTATGGTATATCAGCTATCTCTGGAAATATTAGTCTTTAGAAGAAGGTTTCAATCCTTTGTGGTTTATTTAGGATTATCAAGTTTTATTGTCATGCTTACTCTGAGAAAGCTTCACTGGAAGTAACGTCGTGAAAACTTTGAAAACGAAATCTCTTGAAGAGTAGGACTTAAGACCGTGGTGCTATGGTCTTAAGGTTTGTTTGATCTTGTAGGAATCGAAAATTCTGGGGATTCCACATATCACACGGAACGAGACTTGCCCTTATAAGAATACATTCGGAAATTGAACGACAAATTGATTATAGGTATTTAAAGGTAAAATTATTTTATATATAATATTCAAAAAAGTTCTAGATGAACATTGTTTAAATTATGAAGTCGGCTCCGTCGCAATACCAAGAAATTCGTACATGTTGGAAAACCTGCGAATTGATCCGAACGTGAGAAGTGGACAAAAGGAAGAAATTACGTCGCGCCAACGATAACAATTCATTGTGATGAACTAAATTCGTCAAAACGAAAGGTCGAATCCAGGTAATCTTCTTGAACCTTAGGTGACAATTTAAAACTCCATCAAAGAACAGGAAGATCGATAGTTCACCGAATGAGTTTTGCAAGAAGGTCCTCAAGCGGAGAAGCCAGAAGAGAAAAACTCTTCCGCGGGAGGAGTGCAAAGTGTGCTTGAGCCTTTTCGTTTGTATTTCGTGAGTATCTGTTCTCTCTGTCTCCTCCCCCCTATCTTAACTCTTCCAGCTCGACCCGACCGAGTTCACCCACAACACAGGTATTTATCAACTTCTCATTCATCTTCGGAACTCTTACGCACTCTCTCTCTCTCTCTCTCTCTCTCTCTCTCTCTGGGGAAATTATACGTCTGACGCACTTGTATACGTTATGCGCCGGACAGAACCCGTAATGTAAGAACTATAGATAGATAGAACTACATAGATAATTCTCTCATGTAAATAAATTCTTGTTTCGAAAGAGAAATTTCAAGGCTAATCGCCTGTCACCTCCTTCCTTTAATAGTCACTTATTTACCCACGAAAAAAAGAGTTAAAAATCCACACATACTTATATCGAATTATCAGGTCTCATAAAAACTGACTGGTGTCAGTCATCCGACGTTATTGAACGGCTATTATTTCCAACTATAATATATTCAGAAATCCTAAAAACTGAAAACTGTTGAAAAATTGCAGAAATATATAAAATGGTTCTTGTAAATTGTCAATTTTCCATTTACTAACAGCAAAGTAACATCAATTGTCAATTGCGTGACGCCAAACTCAAATGAGAAGATCTGCGTGAGTTGAATTCATATTAGTATAAATATCAGTCGATAGACAATTAAAAAACACTTTATCCGGAGAAATGACTAAATAATCCGGAAACGGGAATAAAAGCGTTCAATTCGGGTACATTTGGCCGATTAATTGCAGAATTGGTAGAATCGATCTGCCATTTTACATGATAACTTCAAACGTAGTATGTCGGTTTACGTACTTTTGCATAACAGTAAACAGAAAAACGCATTTATAAAACGGTAAAATTCATGATTTGCAACTGAATTTCTGTAATGAAATTAGTCTATATAGGGCGTAATTACAGTATTAATATTTTTATACTCAAATGAATATTTAAAAAATATATATATATATATACATTATTCATTAAAAACATCATATTTTAAACAATAAAATTGATAATTGGATCTTATATACAGATTTTATTATTAATTGTTACAGTTTAATTTATTTTATAGAAGTTATAATAATAAGTTAAATACATTATAATAACGAAATAAAATTGCATTAAAAGTCTTCAGAATATTTACTGGATAGACGTGATTTTTATATTTAATCGTACACTGTACAATGGTAGGTCACTAATCGATTTTTCAATTAAATCAAGTATTTGTTTTCCGTTTTTAATTCATTGTAAATACAGTCAAATGGAACATTTAATGACAACTAAATTAAAATAAATAATACAAGTTAATCATACGTGATTCGATTTTAATTTTGAGGAAGAAAAACGAAAAACTGAACTTAAAGCCAACCGAAATCTAGTCATAGTGTAAATAATACAGTAGTTAAAATTCACAGACAGAGTAAAAGAAAATCAAAAGAAATAAACAATTTTCAACATTTAGATTTTATTGTTTAATACTATATGCGCACTCAATAAAGAAGTAAAGATCAGGAAGTAAAATACATGAAACCAAATCCACACTCTCTGAATATGCTAAATGCTGTAAACATTTTTAGCTGTAAGAACTTTGTTTATTCTATTTTATAATGAGATTCGACTTTGTTATTTAACAGACAAGAGATTAAATATATTCAGTTAGTTTAGAAAATTACAATATCCACCACATTACAAAATAAGTTTGGAGTTTCCTATGCCACATACATATTTTCTCCCTTAATTAATTTTGGTTTTAGTACTTACCGAGCTTTAAAGTGGCATATAAGCTTTTATGTTGGGTGCTATTAATTTAACAAATAGTGCCCAAAATTATTGCATGGCGGGCCAAATTGTGTATAAATCGTAGGTTGGCGGGGCATAAATATTTTGTATATTCCATATGTACTAGAAGGAAACTATTTTTATCATTTATAAGTGAGATGTCAAATATGTTTACGGGGCAGATTAAAGTGTGTCGCGGGCCTGATTTTTTCCGCGAGAAGTAGTTTGGGCAACTCTGCTCTAATGCGATCATGAGAAAGGAATATTTACAGGCTGTCGAAAATTTTCGGAAAATTTTTCATGGGCGATCTGTCCAGATATATCGGATACATTCCTTTCGACTTGGTTATCCCCAAAGTGGACATGACCGAATCCACGATGGGTATTGAAAAAAAGCACTTCTATCGTCAGTACTCGTAGGGCGAAAAGAGTGAAAAAATGAAAACATTCTGTTATAAAATTTATTTATCAGTTTCTAAATAAATAGCTTCGATATTTACACTGTAAAAAATCCAGCAACGAGTTGCATAACTTTTCCAGGAAGAATTAAAACTGTGTGTGGCGCCATATGTTATGAGATTTTATTTAAAAACTTTTTATATTATTAATTATCATAAAATAGCAAAAAACTTAATTTTAAGGATAGATATAAGTTTTATTTAAGAAAAAAATGTAAATCCAAATAACCTGTAAAATCTTAATAAGTCTGATCCCACTCGAAATATGACACATGGCTCCTCTATCTCCCCACTTCGTTGACCTTAACCATCAAAATTTAATAGCATCAATCCCCTAACATATAAACCTACCAGAAAAATTAGTTTTCGGAAAAAGGCATAGAAGATATTAAGCTGTAAAGAGAGTGAACAAATAGCCACACAGACTAATATCCATACATACAGAAAAATTCCCAAAATTTTTTGCATTTTTTGACGTTTGAAGATCCCGAGTTTAAACATAAAAATCTTGCGGATCGCCATACTTTCCCTCTGTTATATATGACAGCAGGAAAAGTAAACCGAAAGTTAAGTACAGGTGTCCCTTGTACAACACAGTTTGGAAATTGAGGATATCCCCGTAAACACGATTTCCGGTTTCGTTCTAAAACGATTTCGGAAATCTACCGTACAAAATTTCATAGGTTTTAAGTGTAACCTTTGTTATTCAATATACTGTATTTTTTTTAAAATTCAAGTAAGTATGCGTGTTGTCTCAAATTTGCCGACGGATCTTAGAATATTGAATTTTCAAATTATTTTGTGTTTTTCGTCAGGTTTACTTTAATAAAAACTGACAGGACAAGGAAGAAAACAAATTGCACTAGCTTTTATATCAACCAGGTGTCATTGTCGTTGCTTTCAGATTTTAGCCTTTAAGGCTGTCATTGTGTTTTCTTTTTTATACATTAATTTTTGTATTTAGTAAAGTTTATTTAAGCAGTTTTAGGTAAGTGTTATTAAACGTTTTTAACCGTAGGTATTACTTACCTACGTACGAATGATTGCTTCATTCGTAAAAATGACGAACGAAATACAGCTGTATCTCGGTACTCGAACAATTCGGTATTTGAACACACATTCCGGAAAAAAGTCACTCGGTACTCAACTGAACAAATCCGATTCACTACAACAAATTTTCGATTAATAGCATTTTTATTTCGTCGTCCATAAAAAATGTTGATAAAAATAAAAAATATGAAAATGTTGCTGATATTTCTGATTAAGATTAACAAAAAAGCAAAGATGACGACAAGACTTTGTAAAAAGAAAACGCCCTGTTTAACTAAAATTAATATTAACTCTTAATACAGCACTTTTAATTGTGATTGTTAGTTAATTATTGATTGGAAGTAAATTATCGATTGCTTTAATAAGCGTATTTCTCTTAATTACGAAAAAGAATAATAAAATTTTCTTCACTTTTTACGACCTTACCCTATATTTTGCATTAGTCCTTTGTTTCGTACACATTCCATTAAAAAGTCAAATACAAACAGATGTAACAATGTACTGTATATAAAATTGAATATAAACTTAAAATACGCTATACATACTAAAACTATATAATATACTATACATAAAATGTAATATAATACAATATTTAAACAGTAAAATGTACTCCAACCATATATAAAACGATAACAATTTTTTTTAATGAGTAAAATTAAAAAAGAGATATTCTTCAATAGATTTTATGTATAAAATGGCACGATAAAAATAAACCTCCTAGAGCTGGACAGCCTATAATCTGAAGATATAAGACGTAGTATAAGTGGAATCCGCTGGAAAAATTTCCAAGTTTAATATAAAAACAGAATGCGATCGAAATATTCAACTCGGCTGCTTAAAAAGAGGAGTCCTAATCTGAATCTGGCAACCTCTCTGTTACTAGTACTAAACGGATAGACTGTAAACGGTATAATTGATTGGAAATTAAACAGTAGAGCTCTGAGAACCATCTGTTTCAAATAGTGCGACAATGGTGCCATATATGGACTTATTGTTAGGCTTTTTATCATTTTGTTAACATGAGAAAAAATGTAACTTTAATATAATAGAGTACCTAGGTCGTTTATGAAATTAACATATGAAAACACGATGATTTGATATGTAAAACGGAAATTACACTGAACCCCTAATAAACGCAAAGCATATAGCTACAGTCTTAATTAAATTAATTTCCAAATTATATTTTTCAAGCGCACTTGTAAGTTAATGTTATCTTGAAGAGCCCCACAATTCGAACTGACGTGTTTAATATCATCACATATAGAATAAGATTAGAAATATGATCAATATAACAAATAAAAAGCAGATTACTCAAGAGTGATCTCTGTAAGAAAGGACTTAAGGACATGAGGGAAAAATGGCAAAAAGAAAAATTCCCAAGTTTAATAAAGAAAAACTTTCAATTAAAAAATAATTAAGCCACTTTAACGATCGAATTGTGAATATTAAAATCACCTAACACAGTATCTAGTAATCGGAAAGGCAAAACAGAATCGAAGGTTTGTTTAATACAAAGATAAACAATACACGATAATTTCTTTATGTAACTTATCTATGAAAAGACATATAAAATATAAATTATTAAAATTTTATATTTACCCACTAAAAACATTTATTAAAATTCTTATAACTAATAATTTATCTGGAAAAGTACACTTCTTTGCCTAAATATCAAAAACAATGCAGAAGCTTAACATAGAAATTTATGAATATTTAAATCAAAATTAATAATGAAATTTTAACATATAATTCTATTTTATCAATATAATGCACTCCAGCTAACTCTGATTAACAAGAGGAGAAGGTTGGCTGAGTTTATGAAAGTCAGAGTTTTCGGGTTTTTCTCTGCTATACCGGGGCTTCTTAAACTATGGGTCGCGACCCCATTTGGGGTCGCTTAGCGAAATCTTGTGGTCGCGAGATTTTAATGCAAAATATTGAAAATAATTTGTGAGAGTTTGAAAATGATGCACTTTGTGTCATAGGTTTCGTGAGTTGCACTTTGTGTCAAACATTGCACCAAGATTTAGTTTGTTATGCAGTAAAAAGCAAGCACATCCATTTCATTAAAAAACAATTTTCCTTTAATTTTTGTATACTTAACCATTTATTGGCTGCGATCAAATATATCAAAACAAAGTAAGACGGCCAAAATGCCCGGGCTTGAATATATACCAGCGACGATATATTTTGCCCAATATTTTCTTTTATTTATGTTATTGCAAAAAATGCAGTTTTGATGAAAAATAGGGTATATAATTTTTGTAACTATAATAAATACAATTTTACAACTTTTTGTGCAATTTTTAAATTTTATATTTTTGTATATTTTTAAACAAATTCTAAAACTATATTTTTTCATATGTATATATATTGTTACCTTATCAATAAATCATCACAAAATATTTATATATCTTTATTTTATATATTTTTTTGGGGGGGGTGCGAAAAAATCACAATCATAAATGGGGTCGTAAATAAAAAAAGTTTAAGAAGCCCTGTGCTATACAATAATGTGTATCTTCTCGCTTTTCACAGAAGTTGCAATAATGAATATACAGTAAATTACGATCAGCTCTGTAAAGAATTTTAACTGAGCTTTAGAAGTTATACTGTTAAATTTGTTATTACGGGAAATGAGCTCAAAAGATTTCGTGACATTACAGCATACAGCAATATACAGTACAGTCTTCAGTAACTTACCGACTATAGTAGCCTAATATAATGTATCGCAAAGAGTTCCGGATATCGAAAACACTCGTTAAATTTAATAATTATAATTTACTTACAATTATTATAATTTATTTATAATTAAAATTTACAGGAAATTTTAAATTACTTACAATTTTTTGAAAAATTTGTTCGTGTTAACGGGGTCCAAATTAGTGAAGAGTTTACTATATTAAATGCAGTGTCAATTATAATTTAAAATTTTTATTATTTTATTTTTAAAATTATTATGTAATAGCGCTCTTAAGAAAGCTTATATTAAGTTTGAAAATTACGGCTTAAAGATAATAAATTGTGTAAAAATCTGATTATTGATCTAGGAAAAGATTTTAGAATTAATGTATTCAATCGATGTTGCAGTTTATAGAACAATAAAACGGCACTGTAATAACATTTCGAGAGAACATTAAAGAATAATTAATTTTGGGCGTTGGAATAATTATGATATTTTATATAATAAAAATGCAATTTTTTCACCAGGAAGTAAAATTCGCATTACCTAAAGCTTGTAATTCCATTCTTTCGCATGTCACTATTATCTAAATCTCTGAGTTGTATTATTTACCCAGGAATCATCCTTATCATATAAACCATTGATCGCGATAAATGAACCGTCAGATATAGCAGCAGATAAAAATATCTTTTTACCAGTCAATTATCCTAAGAAAAGCCACTTACACAATTCTCTACTATTAAATGTATTCTAAAACTGCTTCATATATACATTATATGTATTTTTATATACAGTATACATTAAAAATTGATCTCCAGAAATCTATTTTAATCCATATGAGACCATAAGGAGACTTATTTGTAAGAACAGAATAAATTCACTTTACAGAAAAACAAATGCTTAAAAACATAAAAATACAGTTTAAGAAAAAAAAACTAAAAAAGTATATTTTATTTATATTTATTTTAGTAAAAAATAAAGAAATGATTAATTTTTATAGTTATTTATTGTAATTACAAAATTTAGTAAAATGTATGATAGGATTCAAGGGAAATTAGAATCAACCTTTTCTTATGTTTTAGATAAATTAGAATGAATTAATTCTTTAAATCATGAATATTTGAAAATAGAAAATATCGAACTATTAAAAATTAGTTTGCAATAGGAAGAAAGAATGTCTATTGCAAATATACCTTAGATGATTATATCAACGCCATTATGGAATTAGACTCGATAACAAAGAGAGAGCGTAAAAAATACTACAAAATTTTCAATGTAAGTGAATGTTCAAGTGGACCGCGAAAGAAAATCCGTATACAATAAAGCGTTCTAAAACCTTTAGGAGAACTAACAATAGGAACAATGATATACAACCAGGACAGGCTATTTCTCGAAATCAGAGTTTCAGAAGAAAGTTCTCACGATATTATTTGCGATAACTGTTCGAATAGAGGTCATTATAAGAAAAGCTGCAAATATCCAACATTTTATGCATTCGAAAAAATGCGCCAACTCATGGATAATCTCGAAAATCAAAACGACGAACAAAAGACTAATGGGTCGGGCTCCGGAGGGAGAGTCCCGTTCCCAAGCTGCTAGAATCCCTCTTTATCTTTTAGAGTTTCTCGCAATTTTCGAATCAAAATTATGCACTATTTATTTGGAAATCGAGGGATCTCCGTTTAGTGTCATCATTGATATGGCCTCAGAGAAATCATTGATGAGCCGAAAACTATGTATAGAATTAAGACTAAAAATACATCCTGAATCTATTAAACTAATTGTAGTGGATAATAGGTGAAGGTACCTGTATGTGTAGACTACAAATAATGGGAAATAGTATTGAATTTGTGTTTGTAGTATTGGAAAATTTCCCACATAATTTATTACTACTGTAGGTAGTGATTTTTGTGAACAAATGAAAGCAACTAATTGTCTTCAAAGACAATTTATTTATAGTGCCAATAAGAGAGAATTGTATTAGTCAATTTCAAACGCCCCTCTTACATCATACCAATGCAAAATTCCGTACCATCAAAGAAACACTTGTAAATGCTTTTGCTATGCGTACGGTAAAGTTCTCTGTCTAATTGAGCAGGGTACAGTAGAAATAAAGCACGAAATGGGCAAGAATATTATCAATGTTTTATCGGATATTTGTGAGGTGAGAAATAGTGAATGTATAATTCTAATACTAAATAGCACTCCAACTCCTGTTTTACTCCCAGCGAAATCTACTGTTGCCAAAGGGAAACCATGTGAAGAATATTCCTTTGTAAACTTGTCTTTATTATCGCAGACAGTAATGAAACAGATTCAAATACTGTAAGGCCAAACGCTAACCCCTCGAATGAAAGAAATGTTAGCTTATTCGTTCATTCTTATCGAAAACTAAACATAGAATCATTTACTTTTAATATCGGGAATGATTTATCTAAAAATTCTGTTAAACAAATAGAGGAGGTATTGAGAGAGATTTGTCAAATGCAGTTTCGATCTTGGAGTATGCACCCTAGGATCCCATGAAATAGTAACGAAGCCTGATGTTAAACCAATTACGCAAAACGCTTACAGAATGTCTCCATATCAACGAGAAATAGTCAGAGATTTAGTAGAGCAAACGCTTCAAGCTGGTATAATTAGGCCGTCAAGGCGTCCCTGGGCCTCACCTGTAGTGCTAGTACCAAAGAAAGATGGGAAACATCGGTTGTGTGTGGATTATCGTCGTCTAAATAGTTTCATCGTTTCATCATCTGAATAGTTTTACCGTTTCATCGTCTGAATAGTTTCATCATCTCCTACCTCGTATAGATGATGCCTTAGAAATCTTGGGAGGAAACAAACTCTATTCGGTAATAGATTTAGGTTCGGGATTTTGGAAGATACCCATACCTGAAAATGATATATGTAAGTCCCATTTATAATCCCAGATGGCATATATGAGGTTTTGAAGATTCAATTCGGTTTAAAAGGTGCCCCAGCAACATGGCAGAGGATACTTGACCAGGTTTTAGGCGATCTAAACTGGAAGGCGGCACTTACATATATCGACGATACTATAGCATTTTCGAAAGACCTCCCATTACATTTGAAATTACTAAACGAATTGTTCGAAAGATTTAGAAATGCTCAATTAAAAGCTAAACCTAAAAAATGCATATTTGCCGCTAATTATATTAAGTTTCTTGGATACATCGTTGAAGATGTAGGTTGTAAAACCGACCCTGAGAAAGTAAAGGCAATTACTGAAATGAAAGTATCCACTACGGTAAAAGAACTTCGATCTTTCTTAGGAATGTGTGGATATTTTAAATGATTCATAAAGGATTTCTCGACTATCACCACACCATTATTCCGTTTACTTAGAACCAATCAAAAGTTTATTTGGAGGGATATATCGAAGAAGAAAGTTACGAAAAAGTACATTCAAGATACTTTTAGCCAAAAATGTTTCGTATAATTCGTGATTACGTAAGAGCATGTCCATCCGGTCAATTAAGGCTAGGTCCTAATGATCCTAAAGCAGGTATGCTGATGCCAGTACCAGTCCACGCGCCTTTCGAAAAAGTTTCCCTAGATCTAGCTGGCCCATGGTCTAAAGATAAATTAGGACGTACTCATGCAATAGTCGCAGTCTGTGATTTCACGGGTTATGTGGAAGTGAGAAGTAAGGACTGATCGAGGCTCGCAATTTATTCTCGAAAGCAACACAAACATTTTTGAAAATTAAGTGCATAGGCTCGAAGCATACTTCTGCTTATCACCCTCAAGGAAACGGTCTTGCAGAAAGAACGATAAAAACCATTAAAAATATTTTAAATCATTTTTATAAGACAAACCGTATGAATTGGTCAGAACTACTAAATTACGCAGCCTTCGCATATAATACCACGTATACTGAGCCTAGAGGCTTCACTCCGTTTTATTTGATCTATGGTAGAGACCCTCTATTACCCTCTGATCTACATTTAAATAGGATCAATTTTGTCGATAACAACGAATTGGTCGATACAAATATCCCTGTCTGGGTTAGGCGCGCAGAGGCCGCTCGTGAAATTGCGCTAGGTTATATTGCTAACGCAAAAGACCTTTGTATGAACAAATACAATAAACGCGTCGACAATTTCATGAATACTTTAAGGGAGAGCTAGTATTACTGGCTATCCCCAAACAATTACAGAAGGGCAAACCCATAAAATATAAAAGTCCCTTCAGAATTATGAGTAAGCTCTATTTAATAGTGGATATTTTAGGTGATTCATAAAGGATTTCTCGACTATCGCCACACCATTATTCCGTTTACTTAGAACCAATCAAAATTTCATTTGAAGGGATATATCGAACAAGAAAGTTTTGTATGATTAAAGGAAAGTCTATGTAACTCACCAGTTTTAAGTCATTTTGACCAAGAAAGAATGTGATATATACATACAAGTATGAGTAAGCTCAGTTAATAGCCTCTATTTCATAGTCATTATCGTATAACGACTATGAAATAGAGGCTATTAACTGTAAACGTCATGGTCCATGTAGAGCGCTTGAAACCGTTCTATACACCGAAGTTCATGAAATATCTAAATCAACCAGAGGACAAGGAATCGACGTTGGCGCAAGAGAGCAGTGATTCTGACGAAGAACCAGAACCCAATGACCCGCGAGATGCAAATTACAGCATCGACGAGCTCCCAGAAACTAAGAGGAAATATCATCTTCGTCCTCGTAAATCGTAACTACCATATTCATAGGAGAATTGTTACGAGCCGAGACGTCTTGTCCTAAAGGGGAGAGTGCTGTAACGGACACTTGGTACATGTGCTTGGTCGAGTGGCCAGTGGTGCGAAGCTATAATCCTTGGGATTATGACTGAACGCCCCTAAGGTAGAAGTCCCCTAACCGCGGAAACGGTAATCGTTGCGAGAGTCATCCCGCGCGATACGAGAGGAACCGCAGGTTCGGACACTTGATTAGTTGGTCACTTGTTGGTAAGACGTCGGCGAGTGCGAAGCAAGAAGAACGAACGAATACCCCAGAATAGATTTGAACCTTGGGGTACGGACTCTCGAGACCACCTTGAACCTGTGCCCGGCTAAGACACTCGTTAGCCATAACAGGAGATAATAAAACGATTCATTATAATTTATAGAAAGAAATAATCAGAACTGTTTAGTTCTGTCTACAGCATCTGATATTACTTTTATACATAATTTTAATAAAAGCTGATTATTATAAAATTATCCCACCAGTGACCAACTGGATAAAACCACTGAATGCCAATAGTTGGTCTCGTGAGTTTCCCGGATTTTCTTCACTTGTTTATCATCCAAATAGGGGAAAATTTCACGTAAAAGGTCCTCCCCTATTAACAGATCGTCCGTTGCCTTATTCCATCATTTCATTACATTATAAAATTATTATTGCAATCAATTTATAAACAAGGTTTTCAATTTATGTGTAAATTTTATTTTATAAATACGATTTAAAATGATTAGATAATAATCCATTTTTAAATAAAATATTCTTTATTAAAATGAGTAAAATATATTTTCATTAAAACACTGAAAATTGTTTTGTTAACTGAAATTATTTTATAATATAATTTAAACGACATTTAATTAATAAAGCTATAAAAAAGCTTTTGTCTCAAGGTTAAATACATATTTGTTAGATAAAATTTGATCAGTAAAGATGAGAGGCAACTTTCATCAATAACTTAATCAGTAAAGACAAGACAGATTTGTATAAGTAATCTTATTTATACAGACTTTTCTCATTATTATTAGGTCTATCGTTAATGAATTTCTCAATAGAAAAGTTTGCTTACACCTTTCAAATTCAGCTTTATAATTAATTGAGAATGATTAATTAAATGCATTTTTTAAATGATTTTAGCTAAGCTTTCATACTTACAATTGCTTATTATTTAAGTTAAAAAAATAAAAATAAAATAAAATAATTTGTATTTGATTTAATGTATTAATTCCTGACATTAATGAAATGACATTAATCGAATATAAAAAACTTAATTACTTTTATAGAAAAAGTTATTATGTTTATATATACGCTTATTAAATAATCGTTTTTAATCAATGAATTGACTTTTATGTAATATAATAAAAATGTAGGAACAGATTGCAATCGTAAAATTATTGTTTAAAACGTATGTGTTACTAATGCAAAATTATTTAAGGAAAACTGAATATTAAATATTTTCTGGAAAATTAACAAAACCAATTAATTTAAAACACTGGGCAAATTTTCATCCTTTATTCGGTTGGTTTATCTATAAATTTTATCTACCAACCGAATAAAGGATGAAAATCTGCCCAGTGTTTTAAATCAACTGTCACTGCATTATGTTTACGCAAGAAAGAAAACATGAAACACGGTTTCCTCAAGATGAAAAGCAATTAACATATATTCATATAATGCAGTATTAATTTTAAGTTACAGGAACTGTATATATTGATTAGATATTTAAAAGTTTTTTCGTATATTTGAATTTTGTTTATTGAAATTGAAGGTAAAGGATGTGGAGAATGATGACAGTGTAAAATATCATGATGTAGATTTCTCTTATAATAAATTAATATTAGCCGAATGTTACATAATCATAATCTTACTTCTAATTCTGTAATAATTAAATATCTTTTAATTCATCTTGAAGTAAAAATGCCACCGTATCTTGGCGTTGACATTGATTTACACAGTAAAAAAATAGTCGACGCTAATGACCACTTTTGTTTACTGTGCGAAAAAGTTGTCTTGGTTTTCGTCGGTTGACTCGGATTTCGTCGGCGTGCCCATGTGACGTCGCTGTTAACTTTGCGAAAACAAAGGGCGACCCACGCGTTTTCCTGCTCAGTGTGGCGTTGTTTTTCGGTGTGTTGTTTTTCGTTTCTCGTCTCAGTGCTGCGTTGTGTGCATTCTATCTCGCGTCTAGCCAATTCCATTGCTTTTCTTTCCTTTTAGCTCCATCATGAAACCAAAGAAAGTTTTCAGAGCCAGCAGCCCTTCTAATGCCATGTTAAATGTCATGTTAAATGTTCATTTATTCTCTACATTAGTCTTTTATATTCAATTTATAATAATTTCTTATTGGTTTTAGTATTAAACACTATATTTTATTCTCTGTAGTGTTTTTTTTGTGTGTGTATTTTGAACTGTCTGGAACGAATTAATTGGATTTACATCGATTCATATGGAAATAATTGCCTCGGTTTTCGTCGTTTTCGGATTTCGCCAGTTGTTTTCCGACGAAAACCGAGGTATCACTGTAATAGAAAGCTATAATTATTGTTAAGCATTTTATATTACAATAATGCTTTAGTAGTAATTAGTGCGTGAAAAAAACAAATTGTTGGATGAGTCCGGGCCCGGGTAATTTGACATATCATCCCCCTCTCGTTGGTCCTGTCGGTACTCACGCGGTATTTATAACTCAAGCAATTGCTCCATTACACACTAAGAAATAACAAGTATGAAGTGATTCAATAGATCTCAATCTTCACGCAATTAGGCCAGTGGACGAATCTCCATACTCGTACGTCATCTGCCCATTGTTATTTTCTGTTTTTTTTTTTTTTTTTTTTTTTTTAAGCTCCATGTCTTACTTTTACACTACAATGCTTATAACCCCACACAACCATTGACATCCTCTGGACAACCTATATTATCCTATAAGTCTTGTAGCTGTCAGATCCCTCGTAGGCGTCTGTACACGTCTTGTGGAAACTCCCTTTGGGCCAGATTATTCGAGAAAGTATTAACGTGTCCATTGGCTATTTGGTGTTTTATTTGCACGTTGCGATACTATGTACATTTGTCGCCCGCGGGAATTATGTTTTCTTTACTTAGGACCAAAGGATTTCCAGATTATATCGAGCTATATTTAATCGTTTGGCTTTAATACTGTATATAACCATCGGATTTAAGATTACTATATTTATTTACAGCTTTAGGTCTAGTTGATATTCTGATACATTAGTTCCTTGAATTATATTTCTTATATTTCAGGTAAAATGTTATTGCTTTCTATATTATCTTTTTATATTATTACTATCATCTTTATACGGGATCACTTGTACAACACGGCTTCACTCTAACACGGTTTGAAAATTGGGATTATCTCCCATACAACACGGTCCCCGGTTTCGCTCTAACACTGTTCCAGAATTCAAGAAATCGTTCGAATCAAATTTCAAAATTTTCAAGTCCAAACTTCGTTATTCGATTTTTTCTTGAAATAAGCATACGTGTTTCTCAAATCTGCCCACGGATTTTACAATATTGAAATCTTCAATTTGTTTTATGCCTCTCGTCAGGTTTAATGAAAACTGATAGTGCAATTTTTTTCTTCCTTGTTCTAACTTTCCAATCAACCACGTATTGTTGACGTTGCTTTCAGACATTAGCATTTAAGACTGTCACCGTGTTTTAGTTTTATAGATTAAATAAACTTTACTCAATATGAAGATTAAACATTTTAGGTAAGTGTTATTAAACTTTTTTTTAACCGTAGGTAGTAAGCATTTGTAAAAATCACAAACGAAATACGTATTTCCGTTTAATAACATTTTAATTTTATCATACATGAAAAATCTCATATGATGATAAAATGATAAAAATAAAAAATTATGAAAATGTCGCTTCTATTTCTGATCAAGATTAAAGTACAGTAATACCTCGACTTACGCTACCCCGACTTACGCGAACCCGGAGTTACGCGATTTTTAAATCTCGTCGATTCGTCGTTTGTTTGAGCGCCAGGCAACTCTTGATTACTCACTCCCCCACATTATTGTTCGGCTTACATGTTCGGACATGTCGCATGGAATCAACGCATAGCTACAATTTATTTTGTGTTATTTATTTCTGCGTTTGTTATATCTACGGAGACTTGGAGACTCTACTATGTCATCCAAACGAAGTAGAATTGATTCTTCTGCATCAAACAAGAAAAAAAAAACTTTATCTTTGGAATGTAAAGTTAACATTATTAAAGACTTCGATACAAAAATGAAAAGGAGTTACAAATTTTAGAAAATATAGACTCTAACGCAAAGCGCATTTATTCTACAAAACGAGAAATAAAAAAAGTTTTAGCATGATACAAGGAAATTTTGCAGGAGAAAATAATCTTTGATCTGTCAGACGAATTTGTTGGATTTTATGAAGAATCAAAATAACTTCGGTTTACGATTTTAATAATATAATTTGTTATACATGTGTATTATCTAAGATTTTATTAAACATTTTTTTTTCTAAATTATTGTTTTCTTTAGTCTCCGGCCCCAATTAAAAATAATTTGTATGTATTTATATGCGAAATTATATCCCGACTTACGCGATTATCACTCGGTCCCACCTATTGCGTAAGTTCGGGGTATTACTGTATCGTCGTCATCTCAGCTGTCTTAGCTGAGATGCAACGATACTTTGTAAAAAGAAAACGCCCTGGTTTAACTAAAAGGAATATTAACATGTAATACAGTACTTTTAATTGTAATTGTTAGTTAATTATTGATTGGAAATAAATTATCCATTGCTTTAATAAACGCATTTCTCTTAGTAACAAAAAACAATAGTACATTTTAGTTAACCTTCAGGATTTAACCTTATATTTCGTATAGCACAGATTCGTATAACACGGCAGTTTTTCGAAACGTAACTACTGTGTTATATGAGGGATACCTGTATCATCATTGTAAAGGTTCGCTTTTAACGTAGCATGTCTAAAAGCCACACGACCGGGGTAATTGGTCCCACCTGGCGTTGGGTCTATAAACGGCCGGGAAGAACAAAGGGGTAGCGTCTCCGTTTATGGGTACACGTCAATGTGTTTGCCACGTGTTGTTCGGCTTGAAAAAAATGTAAACAAGGAACGGACGCGACTGTAAGCTGCGTCGTCGGGAGAAGGGCGGACGTCTTTGGAAGCTCCCAGGGGAAAAGAAGGACCTGATTGGTCGCAAGTTGTCGCCGTGGAACTCTTTAAATTGTAAGAGTGGCGAGAGGAACAGGGAGAAGGGCGAGAGACCGGATACGTGGTACTCTCTGACACTTAGGAAGCCCGTGAGGTGTAGAGAGAGTGTTCTCCTCTTAGGAATTCTTCTGAGAAGGGTTAGTGTAGAGACCGGACGGCCACGCGGTTGAGCCAACTCCGCAAACCGACCGGAGTTTCCCCAGAGTCTAATAGTCCCCAACAGGCAAGCTGTTACGTGAGGCACCACACCGTTGTTGCACCGTGTGTGTAATGTTGTCAAACTTGTATATCCTGTAAATATTTTGTTTTGTAAATAAACTGTAAATATTCATTGGATTGAGTGTGGAGGTGTAACTTTCCACGAACCAACGTACGGACATTCTCGGGTCGTAAGAACCAACTCGAGACGGATCATCGTAAAGATCTTAGCGGATTACATAAGGATCTTCACTATCATTATTTATTACACGCAGAATGAACACTGGTCTATTCTACACTGCATATTTAATGCTGCTTAACTTTGGATATATCATTCTATTGTTACTTTTTATACTTAAATTCGATAATTAAGCACAACAATCCTCATCTAGATGAATTAGTTTAGATATTTATATACAAATAGCGAAAAAGCAGCGCTGGCTACGATTCGCTTCCTAACGAACGGTCCTATGCCCGAATTCACGAAAGTGTAGTTAGTTACAACAACGTACTCTTGCGGCATCGTTAAATACGATAAATTCACAACATATCGTATCTGCAATTCACAAAGCTTATCGTAACCTGATTTACTGTTTACGACAAAATATTAGTGATCTGATTTCGTGAGTATACTGTTTCGTTCAATAGGCATATGGTACAGGAACTTTCAAAAGACGCGAGTTGTCTCAGACGTGAGTTTCGGTGATAAAATAGAAGAGAGAAAGGAAAGGCATAATTTTACTTCTTCCGAAATACATACGTTGAGTGGGAGTCGAAAAAAAGAACATAATTGAAGGAAGGATTGCTTCTGGCACAAAAGGTAATTGTTGAATATAAATTTTAAAAAAAGTGAATAGTGTTAGTAGTGTACTGTACTGTACAGTATTTAGAAGCATAGATGAAATTCGACGTAAATAGAAAGATTTGAAATTTACACTACTTTTTGCTGTTTATATTGTGTAAATGCTTATATATAAATGTATTTTTACTTTCCCGGCTGTTATATATAACAGAGAGAAAGTGCGGCGATCTGTCAAAAAATGATTCTCCAAAATTTTTACGTTTGGACTCAGGGAACATTGAAACGTCGAGAAATGCAAAAAAAAAAAAAATCGGGTTTTTTTCTGTATGTATGGAGGTGTATGTGTGGGGAGATTTTGTTCACCCTATTTGAAACGTAATAACTCCTGTGCTTTTTGTCGAAAATTTCTGAAATTTTACAGGGAGGTTTGTTTATTAGGGGTTTTGATGCTATTAAATTTTGGTGATTAAAAGTCGAGAGATGGAGAGATAAAGGGGGTCGTGTGTATCTCCAGTAGGGTCGAACTTAAAGACGATTTTACTTTTTAATAGCATTTACAATTTTTTAAAATATAAAACCCATCGCTATTCTCAAAATTTAGTTTTTTGCATTTTATAATAGTTAAAAATATAAAAAATTTTAGTGATAAAAATACGACAACAGATGGCGCTATCAAATGTTGCCGGGAAAGTTAAGCAACTCGTTGCTGGATTTTTTCTGTCAGTTAATGTAATGAAAGCTACAGATAGCGTATCAAGGGCAAAAGTGGAAGATGTAAAAATGCGGCTGAGACATGCAAAAGAGATATACAAAATGAAAAACAACGGAAGTTACTTGATGAGCCAGCTCACGTGACATTTCTTTTGTGAAAAATTTACAGCCCTTTGTACAGACAATCTCATAAAGAGCAAGAAACAAATATATCGGTTGTAATCTAACAAATGAAGTAACATTCTTTTTATGGTTTTATATTTGTATGGATTATTCAATTTTACACTTACATGTAGGCTAACTGTTGATCAGAAAACATAAGCATCGACAATCGAATTTATAAGAAAATATGTTGGATTTAAAATATGTTTTCAGAGAAAAATATCTTTATTTATTATAAACAATAATCTTTAAAAAATTGTAAATTTTTTAAAAATAAACGAGTTTTAAAAATAACTCTTATATATCCGATTTCGAAATGAGCGAAGAACTGAGATGGACACCTTAAAAATTAACAAATATTTCTTACTTTATTGTTCATTATTATCCATACGTTATTATCCAAATTATCCAAATGCATTTCACAAAATCGTTTGCCTCTTCAGTGGATATTACACCTTTACAACACTGTCACATTTATATTCTATCAAACTATCCCAGCATGCATCTACAGATAAACCAGTATTCAAATTGATAACATTTGCATAACTTTCGATGCAATAATGTTCAACGATGCGTCTCGTTACAATATTTTCTATTTTATACAATATCTTAATATTATTTCTATTTATGATACAATTCTTATTTTTACAATGTTGATGCCACGGAGATTCGGTTCTTTTTAGTCGAATTGCCGCTTCATGCTCTTTAATTCGCTGTTCAAGCTGTCTTCCTGTTTCGCCGACATAGCTTTTACCTTCTGGACATGTGCATATTAATTTGTAGATGACTCCCGCTATTTTCAAAGGGTCCCTTGAATGTCCTACCATTCCTCTATTCACCACATAAATACTTTTGCTTAATCTATTTTTCTGTTCACCTACTAAGTTGACAGAACAATTTTTAAAGTTATTTTTATATTTTTCAAAAAATTTTTTAATATATGGAATTTTAATGTATAAATTATTACTTTTCTCTTTTTTTACATTATATCTACTGATGGTATAACAATTGTACCACTTACGTATTAATTGTTGCGGATAATCGTTAAGCAAATATTTTTTAAACAGGTTTTCAGTTTCAAGTTCTATATGCTTCTGTAATGTTGTTCTATTAAAAAATTTTCTTAGTTCCATCAGAAAAACGTTTCTTTTTATACTTAAAGAACAGTACGATTTATAGTTGATTACTTTATCATTATTACAACTCTTTGTATACTTACGAAATAGTAGTGTTTTTTCTTGTCGTGTGATTGTAACATCTAAATAGTTAATTTAATTATTTCTCTCTTCTTCGTAGGTGAATCTAATATCATTGTTTAAACTGTTTGCATAAGTTTCAATTTCGCATCTGTTACATGGCCAAAGTAAGGAATCCTTTAGACTTATGAGCCTGGATGTGAAATCAATGTACCCATCAATTAAGTGGAATTTTGTTTTAGAATGTTTAAGTAATTATTGTTTACCTAATTACATTTTAGAATTTATACAATTTGCTTTTAAAATCAACTATTTTTTAGTTTCTACAGACTTTTATCAACAAAAAGATGGGATAGCAATGGGGTCCGTTATAGGCCCGAAGATTGCAGATATATGCATGACATCACTAGATCAAAAGATTTTCCAGTTCCAAGGTATTTCCTTTTATGCCAGGTATGTAGACGACATATTGATCCTGTATGATTCCAATATTACTACAGCTAAAAACATTGAAACTTATGCAAACAGTTTAAACAATGATATTAGATTCACCTACGAAGAAGAGAGAAATAATGAAATTAACTATTTAGATGTTACAATCACACGACAAGAAAAAACATTACTATTTCGTAAGTATACAAAGAGTTGTAATAATGATAAAGTAATCAACTATAAATCGTACTGTTCTTTAAGTATAAAAAGAAACGTTTTTCTGATGGAACTAAGAAAATTTTTTAATAGAACAACATTACAGAAGCATATAGAACTTGAAACTGAAAACCTGTTTAAAAAATATTTGCTTAACGATTATCCGCAACAATTAATACGTAAGTGGTACAATTGTTATACCATCAGTAGATATAATGTAAAAAAAGAGAAAAGTAATAATTTATACATTAAAATTCCATATATTAAAAAATTTTTTGAAAAATATAAAAATAACTTTAAAAATTGTTCTGTCAACTTAGTGGGTGAACAGAAAAATAGATTAAGCAAAAGTATTTATGTGGTGAATAGAGGAATGGTAGGACATTCAAGGGACCCTTTGAAAATAGCGGGAGTCGTCTACAAATTAATATGCACATGTCCAGAAGGTAAAATCTATGTCGGCGAAACAGGAAGACAGCTTGAACAGCGAATTAAAGAGCATGAAGCGGCAATTCGACTAAAAAGAACCGAATCTCCGTGGCATCAATATTGTAAAAATAAGAATTGTATCATAAATAGAAATAATATTAAGATATTGTATAAAATAGAAAATATTGTAACGAGACGCATCGTTGAACATTATTGCATCAAAAGTTATGCAAATGTTATCAATTTGAATACTGGTTTATCTGTAGATGCAGGCTGGGATAGTTTGATAGAATATAAATGTGACAGTGTTGTAAAGGTGTAATATCCACTGAAGAGGCAAACGATTCTGTGAAATGCATTTGGATAATAACGTATAGATAATAATGAACAATAAAGTAAGAAATATTTGTTAATTTTTAAGGTGTCCATCTCAGTTCTTCGCTCATTTCGAAATCGGATAAAAAAGAGTTATTTTTAAAACTCGTTTATTTTTAAAAAATTTACAATTTTTTAAAGATTATTGTTTTTAACGTATACAATAACCGATCCCATTGCTTGATATTTGTTTATTATTTAATCTTTATTTATGTTTAGGTTTTAAAATTATAAAAAATTATTTGTTAGATTTCAAAACTTTGCTTACGTAGTGTGGAAGCATAGTCGTAAAGCTGTCGTGAAACGTCTTACAGGCTACTTCAGATAGAAAAATTATCAACAAATAAACAACAGCAGATTTTCCATTAGATGAAGTATTTGTTTCCGTTATAATCACATCATTATTTTCTTATTCCTGTAGAGTTTATCGTTATGACTTCCCGGCTGTTATATATATAACAGAGGAAAATATGGTGATCGGTTACAGTTTCTAAAGAGTTTTACATTCTTGGACTGGGAATCTTGAAATGCCAAAAAAGTTTGGGACTTTTTCTGTATTTGTGGATGTTAGTGTATGTGTGCGTGTGTATTTGTGTTGCACGGTTTTTTTTATCCTCTTTGAAGCTTAACGCTTGTATCTTTTGTCGAAAATTTCTAAAATTTTCGGTTCGTATATTACGGGTAAAATGTTTTTAGAAATTTTCAGGAAAATCGGACTCTGGGTTTGGGAGATATGAATGACATGGAAATTATATCTAAAAAATTTCCAAGTTATGTAATTTTTTTACTTTTACTATTTTTTACGTCACCAAATAAAAACCAAATAAAAACTTGTAGGAGTAAAAAAGTTATTTTTTTAAATTACATCTCGTAACAGATGGTACCACAGTTTTAACTTTTGACTAGAGTCATAATGTTTTTTTAAACTTAAAGGTTTTCATTTAAAAAATATTTATCATTATTTAACAAAATTACTCTTTTTAAGCTATTTTTATTTTTGAATTTTATATGTTAGTAGAGTTGAAAATTATCGGACTTCCTAATAGTCTCTTTAACGAGTCTCCTCCTTTTCGAGTGCTGGAAAGTCGAACAAGGAAAGCTCTTGCCAGTTAAACAAAATAAAATTTATAAATATTTTTGTTATTGTTTTAATAATTACTCAAATTAATTATTTGACCTGCGATTTGGAGTTACTTAACAATAAATTAAATATAATTAAAAAATAAGATTCGCAATTAAATTATAATTTCTAATAAGAAGATTAGACTGAATTTTTAACAAATTATTTTTCAAACAAACCTCTTCAGACATTGTTATAATACCGTTCTATTTATTGAATAATCTTTAGAGTCCTGAGCAGAAAATAGATATCTGTTCATTAAATCTTTGTATTTTGCATACTTTCTAGACTAGTTAATTTATTTATAGATTAACCAATGATAATGAAATACTTGATAAATGAGTTTACACTTTGGATCAGTATTGAAATTTCTTATTTGTTTTATAGTAACTGAAGTGCTTATCTTGCAATAAGCAATACAGAAATCTTATTTTAGTATTGCTCATTGCGAGATAAGCACTCCAGTTTGCCAATTTTATTTCGTCTCTGAATATTAAATTTAATTTTTAGAATAAAGTGTCGTAAATTATAGGTCTAATTTTTATGTGAATTTTGTTTAATTGTATCCTTATTTAAAAATTTAGAAAACTAAACAATTCTAGTTTAATATGCAATTAAATCAATTTTAAGTAATTTTATGTTTAAACTTATTTTGTTAAACTGAATAATCTGTCAATAAAAATTTATTTGAAATATTCTGTATTGATATTTTTCATCTTCATAATATAGACATTCTGGGGATCCGTAATGGAACCCGGGCAGTTGAAAATTCCATGAATTTTTTCACGGCTCGTTCTGTCCCTGATATATCGGGGTCCGTCCCTCACAACCGGTTACTCCCATTGTGGCTTAGCCAAACCCAAGGTGGAATTTTTTAAGTCTTCCTACCACATGAGCACTAAGAGGGCCATTTTTTTAATTCAACCTATTATGGATTCGACCACGTCCACAATGGAGCTGCCACGTCCACTGTTGTTAGAGACAGGGCCCAATATATCCGAACGAACCACCTTGAAAATTTCCTTTGGACCAATCGGGATTTGATACTTCCTGAAAACATAGGCTGCCACCCTCACTACTTGGTCATCTGGTCCTCACCCTCGATGGGTATAATTAAAAATGTTCCTCTTAGTCCCCACAATACATTTTCTATTTATAAAGTTTTTACTTTTCTAATCAAATTAGTGTTATTTTTCACATTTAGAAAGTTATTTTGTATAATATATCTAAATTCGAAAATAAATTCATGAAAAATTACATATTAACAGAATTAAATCTAATAAAATGTTTCAGCACTTAATCTGTTGATATTTACTTAATGCTGTTTAATTGATCTTCAAGGTTAGCACTTAAATTTTGCTGTTTAGTCACAATTCACTTTGATGTTACAAATAGTTCTTAGAAATTTGTTATATATTCATTAACAAACGAAAAATGCGTGATATTGCAAACATTTAATAGCATATCTGTGCCTGCAAACAACAATTAATACAAAATAAAAGTTATTTTTAGATTGTATTGTGATTCACGATATGCAAGATACAGTAACAGTATGTATCAAGCATGAGAATAAAGTTACATTTTCAGATCTATAACTAAGTTGGATAAACTTTATTAAAGTTGCTTTTTGGTTTCGCACGAACGATCGATAAACAATAACTTTGTAATTGAAGAAAACTGTTTGACTAGATCAGGGGTCGACAACCTGCAGCTCTTTGAGTATATCTCTGCGGCTATTGACACCACTCTTCTGCTATACAGAATGTCTCGACAATCAACAGGTGAATTACTATTAGTGAAATGTTTACTAAGAAATCTACAGTACACTCTATAGATCAAATATAAAAATAATAAAACCCAACATTTACTTTCGTATCAACTGGATCGATTTTCAGAGCACACATTTAAAACTAATTTTGTCACCTCTTTTTCCGGTTATATTAAGAGTCATTAAAAGTAGAAAAAGTTGTATAGCTGTTTTAAAAGTTTACATTCACGACTGTGAATTAGTAGAAGGGAGTATGATTTTGGAGTAGTAAAGTGATATGAAGTACACTTGAGAAAATCGCGGCTCGAAAGTATGGTCAACCTTAACCACATTAATTTTGAAAGTGGCTGTAAGAAAAACTTTTTACTACAGCGATTAATACATAAAATACAGCAGTCGCATAGTGCAAAAAGTAAATAGAATGATGATAAATTAAAAAAGCAAACATGAAACATTCAGTGGTAACGAAAAGATAAAATGAAAGCATAGTGGCACATTTTGCAAAGAAAGCTCTGGAATTGTGTCGTATAATGTAACTTTAGAAATAATCATTATAGTGATTTTATTTAAAATGTTTATTACGTTTTACTTGAATGACATATACCAAGTATGTTTTCTTCTTTTTATTTCTTTTCAGAATAACACTAAAAATATTTGAATCGTAATGAGTGAAATACAGTATTATAACTATAATTGTATTGTATTTAAAACGTAATTTTCATTCACGTATCATACATCTCTTCATAATTTATTTGCCATTAAAATTTTCTCTCTTTTCCCAGAAAAAAATTACTATTATATGGTCTAGAAAAATTTAAAAGTTAGAAATGTATCTTATTTTTTTTGAAATGCATGAAATCAACAACTGCAGTGTCAAATAATTAGGCTGAAATTTAAAAAAAAAATTGTAGACCTGTAATTTGGCGCTGTCGTTCGTCCATTTGTCTGCGTGTCCGTCTGTCTAGCTTTCCTTAATTTCGAGAACGGAGTTAAATAGATAAAATACGAGATTAGATGTGGAAATATTAGTACAGAAGGTCCCGATTAACTTTATATAAATGTTTGATGCAAACCGGGAAGTCATGTTATTTCAGTTCAAAAATTTCAAAAACTTTTACCTGAAAGGAATTAAATAGATGACCGGCACGACTCTATTGTTAACAGAAAAGTATGATGTACAGGGACAAGACACAAGGTGGAAGGGAATATGGTTGTGAAGTGGAGAGCATATATTTCAAACTAAATAAATTAAAACTATGATTAAAATTTGCAGCCCGACATTGTGATGATGTCACAATAAATAATTGCTCGTCAATTTTAAAATACTGGTGGGCTACATTTATATAGCGCGCGCTCTGAATCGATTGCATCGCCTAAGTAATTTTAAATTTATGAAATTTTTAAATGTCATAAAATTAAAATTACACTAGAGATTTGGGTAAATTATGCTGTAACTACGTATAATTTTTGAAATAATTTACTTAATTGACTTAAATAGAATTCAAAACCTTTTATTTAATTTAAATGAATAGATTACAGCATTTTATCCTAAATAATGTAATAAGTTTTAAGAAAAATATTTGGTAGCATAAAAATGCCAAGGAAATAAGTGTTATTTCTGTTTCTTTTTATAAATAAATTTTGTTTTATAAACAAATTTATAATTCTTAAATCAGATTTTTCCAGATTAATTCTTCATAATTAATTCTTATACAGTATTCTTAACTAATAGCAACTGCCAGGCAACCATGTTATAGTAAAATATTTGATGTAAGTAGGTTAGTTTTATAAAATTCATCAATAGAAAACTAATGATTTTCATGCCAGTAATACTTTACATCGACGTAGTACAATAATAATCGTATTTTACGTATATAATTTATGCAATTAAAAGAGTATAATTATCTTCAATTTATTCATTAAATTTAATATGTAAAAAATCGTTAGAAAATTGTGATTATTATATATTTAAAACAAAAATTATTTTATCTATAATTTTAAGCAAATTTTCACATAATGTTTAATTCTTATATTTTACTGCTAATTGCAGACATACATAATAATAATTTCTATATATTTCAGGTAAATTATGTATTACAAAAAGTATGAAAAAGGAGAAAGTGTTAAAATGTAACCATCTATGACGATATATATATATATTTTAATCCACGAGGAGAAAAATTCCGGAAATTTTTTATGGGTTATCCGTCTTGGGCGTGTTGTGACCCGTCTCTCACAATTAGGTCATGACCCAGAATGGTTATGAAGAAGAATGCTCTCTTAGTGAGCTCAAAAGATGACCTACAAATGAAAATAATAATAATAATAATGATAAAATTGCAAAAAGAAATTATTAGTTTAATTTTATTATTTCAATTAAAGTGCAAGTAAATATAAATTAAATTTTGTTATAACTAGAAAATTCATTGAAATATATTAATCAATAATCATAAATAAAATGCTTAACATCGTACTGAAGGGCACATTTAGAGAATATAAAGTATTTACGAAGAAACGAATAAAACGGGACCTTATTATCGATATTATTATTATTAAGCGTAATACACAGTCTACGGAAAATTTCTATGATATTTCAATTTAATATATTGTTAGAAGTAATTTTTTTAAACATAGATCAAAATGAAAAACATAATACGAAAATAGTAATTGTGAATGGTTAACATTAATTAATATTGTAATATTTAGAGTATTATATTATCAACAAAAATTTTAATGGAATTTTTATACGGTTTATAGGCTATTTCCGGTCAAACAACTCATATTTTTGTTATAAAAGAAAAAAAAATTCACTTAAAACTGGTTGCAAATAGGATATTTGATCTCAGAAAGCACAGTGATTTCTTTCTAGGGTTATTCTTCTTTAATAGGAAATGTTTCGTGTTAATAACAATGCTTTATCAGTAAAAAGAAATGGTGTAGTCTAAAAGAACGAGGCCGCAAATATCCTAAAACAAGATGAAAGAAAATTTAAAAATGAGAAAAATTATGCTGCATAAATAAAAAAAAATTATTTTAAGTCATTAAAATAATAATGACCATACAAACAATTTTGGGTCGATTTAAGACTTCATTTATTTTAAATGTTCCTTATATCAGATTTGTTGCGTTTATCATAATAAGGCGTATTGTATGTACCAATGTACATTCATTTAAATGAAAAAGTACATATCGAATTACAAATACTATTTTCAAAAATTCTACAAAAGATAGTATGATAATTTTACTATTATTTTTATTTTATAAAATAATCTATATTTAAAAGTTTTGATTAATTTAATAAACTAAAATTTACATATAATTTTCTGGAAAAAAGTCATTTGAAATTTACAGAACATGATAAACAAATTAGTTTACAATATATAATAAATATTTATCAAATAACATAAAATAATTGTTATTAAATATTCTCATTATAGTATGTTTTTAAAGTTAAAATATCTGTAATAAAATTCTAAAAAAAGCTATATAATGTATTGTTTTTACATAAAAAATTCGCAAGGAAACTGAAAAAATTGATAAGAGAAAATTTGGCAGAAGGACTTTGGTGAGATGTTAATGAATCTTTTAATAAATAACCTGCTATCTATATAAATAATCTATATTGGGTACTTATATTCTATTGATAAATAAAATAACAGATGGGTAGAAACGGTTATTAAAAGATAAAGTTGCAAATAAAAGTAAAGCAAGTATTAACAATATTCCTATGAGAAGCTTTTATAATTTAAACTCTAGTCTATTTGAAATTTTTTAAAATAAATTAAAGTTTAAATAGAATTTAACAATACTCTTGTTACACTATGTTGCAAAATAATTGCCGAGCAATAGTAATCAAACTCTACATATAGAATGGTGATGAAAAAATGAAAAAATTTATTACAATATTACAGCATAGGAATACATTATTGAAGTAGAATTTCATCATAAATGTTGCATATTAGTACGTTGTAAAGTCATCACCGACATTGATCAGTTTACACTAATTGCTAGACTGCGCTTCTCATTTTTACTTTCCAAAAATTCGGATTTCCCCCCCCCTGTTATATGGATGTTAGTGTGTGAGGGGGCACGATTTTGTTCGAAGCTCAATAACTCCTGTGCTTTTTGTCTAAAATTTCTGAAATTTTGTAAAGAGGTTTGTTTATTAGGGGGGATTGATGCTCTTAAATGATTAAAGGTCAAGGGATGGAGAGATAAACGGGATCGTTTGTATATTGAGTAGGGTCGGACTTAATGACGATTTTACTCCTTATTAGCATTTACAATTTTTTATAAAAACCCATCCCTATCCTCAAAATTATATATTTTGAGGGTAGAATGGGTTATACATTTTGCCATTTTATAATAGTTAAAAATATCATAGTTTATTAAAAACCTTTTTATAACAGATGGCGCCACCAAATGTCGCCGATAAAGGTAAGCAACTCGTTGAATTTTCTGATTTGTAACGTTTTAGCGATAAAATTACTCTTCAGTGACGCATTCTTGTGTTGTACTGTTATAATAATTTTTTATCATCATCATTCGACCTATAGAATTTGATTAATATTGCACGCCTGCTTTAAGGTAGGTCGATTTTTTGCATTAAAATGTATACATACATATTTAAAAATAACTTTCAAGTAACAAAATATACTCTATTCGAATAAATATAATTTTTATTAAGTAATAAGAAAAATGAACATAACATTCATAGAAAAGAGATTTTTATTAAAGTATATATTCGAGATTTTTAATAACAAAAGTGAAGTGAACAAATTAAAATATCGAAATGCGTTTAAAATAAATGTTCTTGCAAATTACAACTTTTTTAAAGTTTCGATTACTTAAAACTCTATAAATCAATACTTCAATATAATTTTCTTAACGCTTAATTTATACTTTAATAATTAATTCTGATATATTACATAACTATTGTCTCATTATATGTTAATAAAATTTTAAAATTTCAATTAAAACTCTAAGTTTTTGATTAATATTATAATTTCTCGATAAACGAATACGAGTAAAAATATCTTACAAGTACGATTCAAATCTATTGAAAATTCAAGTTTATATCATTATAAACAATGTATATAATTTTATAGAATGGAAGTAACAACAATATGAATTCAAATCAAAATGGTAACAAGAAACAATAATAAAATTTAACTTTTAAAATTAAAGCATGTCTTTAAAATTTCATAGTTTCTAGTTCTAAGAGAATCTGAGACGATGTTTATACAGAGTCAGAAAATGGATAGAGAAACAAACAGACAGAAAACAGTCATAAGATCAGATAGCAAGATTACAAAAACAGATAGATAAAGAAACGGTAAATATGTTTCTCAAAGGAAAGGAAAGCTTAAAAACTGATCATTATTGATTTTTTTCTCCGAATCGTAGAAATCTTGAAAGAACTGGGTGTATAGTTAGATAAATGTTTAATTTGAAATGTAATTCTATACATGACTGAAATTCAGATAAGAATGTTAAAAAAAATTTATATATGAATAAATTAATTGTTTGTTGTAATTATTTTTAAAACGATCCAGTACAGTATTTAAATGATCTAATTAAATATTGCGAACTTTTAGATAACGGTAAAATATTTATAATTAAAGATTATTATGATAAATTCACAATTAAACTAAACTTTTGTGAAGGAAAAAAAATCAAGGTTTAGTCTTATTCAAGAGTAATTCAAAGTAATTTTTCCTATCTAAATAAGATTCTCAGATTCATTTATAATATTCAGATTACTGTGTATAAAAATTATTTTATTTTAATTAGGAGTTACTTTATATACTAGTGTTTTTTTCAAAAATTACCTGAAAATTCTGAACAAATAGAATAAAGTAATTTTTCTCTGCAAAACGAATACTAAAAGTTCTGTTTAATTAATAAATTGAGACATTTTTGACTTCATAATTTAAAATAAATATTGTCAGTTTCGTTTACCTTTGATATTAAAGTTTGGTAAAGATTTAAATTAAATTATCATTTTAAGGTGATCAAAATGATAATTAAGATGAATGGAAAAATGTTCAAGAAAAAAGTTAATCTAATATTACTTCTACTGATATCAGCTAACCATGAATTTCCATAAAGTGACACCATAAAACTTTTGACTTATAATATATTTAACAGATGAATCAAATGTAAATTAAAATTGATTTACTTGACTTTTTTTAGAATATAAATTCTAAATAAGTGTAGTGACAATGTTGCAATATAAGTCTAATTTACAATACTTATAAAAGTGTGCAGCACTATTATTTTCTATTTTCCTTTTACATGTACAGTACAATAAATGAGGTTGTATTGCGTATAAACACTAACATTTTGCATACAAATTTTTATAAATAAATTTGAAATCTTCTATCTTTATAAAATGATATTGATAAGATTACTAAGATTGTTACAAGAAATATTATTATTTATATGATTGTATCGAATAATGTATAATGAATAATTCATTATTTTTGTAAATCTCCACGTTTTCAGACTTTCTGAACCAAAAAAGTCAAAAAAATGGGGGGAGAAATTCCGTAGACGTTTGTGGGGTGGGTGTGTTGGCGTCTATTTCGTTTAATATCTCAGGATGGTGTGAAGATCAAGAAACAAAATTTGGCACTGTCCTTGTGTATAAGGGACATTTATGCTGTAAATTTTAGTGGTTAAACATCGAGGGAGTGGGGAAATACAGGGGTATATTGTGTCATATCTCAAAAGAGGTTAAACTTAATGAAGATTTTACTCGTTATTTGCATTTACAAGTGTTTTAAAGTATACACATATATAAAACCCATATCTACACTCAAAATTAAGCCTTTTTGCCATTTTATAATAATTAATAAACAAAAAAGTTTTTATAACAAAATCTCATAATAGATGGAGCAGCACACAATTTTATTTATTTTGATTAAAAATGTAATTGTTATTTTTAAAATAAAATATAATAACAGCCGGGAAAGTTACGGAAGTTGCAACTTTTTTAAAAAAATTGGCTGTAATATATTTAAAATGAATAAATATTTTCGTATTTAAAAAATTTAATGCAGAGAAAATATATAAAATAAATTTTAATCCTGCTAATCAAGTGAATTATTGATAGGTGAGATTAATTTTCTTAACCGTTCTCATTGAATGGTGAAGAAAATTAATTAATTAATAGTATAATTATTATAATAACTACTGTAATATTCAGACTTTCCTCTTTCTAAACTTTCGATAAAATTTTAACTAAACTAATTATTAATAAATAATAAATTGCATTATTTATTAATAAGTAGTTTAGTTAAATTAATTGAGAGTTATAAATAATTTAAAGTTTATCCTTTTACGTAGCATGCAGTTAGATTTTTGTCGGAATAAATTTATTTTTAGTTGTATTTATTTTATATCTAGTTCATATTTTTTTCGAACATATGGGAGAAAGTTGAAATTATTGTAAAATAATGTTAATGTAAACATCATATTCAATTAATTGACAGATTAGGCTTTGAGTTAATTTATTATCTAGTAAATTTTTTATATTGTATTTAAATTTGTAATGATAACAAAATACAATCAATATTCGTACTTTTAAAATAAACCTATGAATAATTTTTTTGAAATAGTTGATTAGTTGAAATTTCTAAATTAAATTTTTGCTAGTATTATAAACTTTTTATTGAAATTTTGAAAATATTTATAGTTGTCAATTATTTTCGTAGTAACGAACTATTCAGAAAATTATTCATAAATTGACAAAGTCAACCCTTTAAGGCCAAACGATTGAAACCAATGAAAACTGGTAGTTTATTGTAGGTTCGCGCCTAAACAACCAGTTGGCCGCACGGATTTTTCCGGATTTTCTTCACAAGTCCTAAATACGGGCCAATTTCTGTAGAAAATCCTCAAGGGACTACCCCCTTTGACCGATCGCCCACGTGTTACGTTACCTCATTCCATCAATCCAATCCAATCATGCCTTTAACTTTATGGGAGAGATTTATCAAGTCTCCTTTGATTGTTACCTTTAATAATTTTCATTCACTCCATTACTTTTAGATGGTAACAATTATTCTTAGGAAAGTCAAGATCTATAAAACTAAAGCGTTTTAGCCACTGGCGTTGCTTATATTAAGCACTTCCATAAAACCATTTTCTCCGTTAACTTAGCTATATTGACGTTTCGCCTGCAGTAAAATGAAATTCTATTATTGCCAGTACGGAAAACATCATTTAGATCGGTAACAAAAAAAATTGATTTTATCGTGTGAAACGGATTTGAATAATATGGCAAGCAAGCAATAATTTATATTAATAATTTTCGTATTTTACTTTCATATATTTAGTAGTTTTTTAAGTATATTCACAAGCATATATCAGCATGCACACAGATAATTTTTAAAATCCTTTAGCAGATATTTATATATATATACACATGAAAGAGCAGTCAATGTTTAGTGCATTTTATTACTTCTATGAAGTTTATGTCACATGAAAACGAGTTATTATTTTGGTACAAATAAAGTATTTTAAGTTAATTTTTATACATTTTATCAAATTATGAAAATAATGTTGAATAAAAGTCTTCTCTCTCTTGATTTTATATTAATTCAATAATCTTTTACAGATCAAAATATATTTTCCAGATAAGATATCAATAGCGAGTATACACTTACAAATTCGGAATCTATAGAAAATACTAGTATTGTCATTAAATGAAAATGAAATTGAGATTAAAATAAAATTTTCCGAACTAAAATTAATTAATGTTTGTTGTTAGACTGTTATCAATACTTGAAGTGAATTTTAATCACCTTTGTTTAACTTGTGATAATAATTATATACTGTGATGTTTGTTGAGATAGAACTTAATACAAATTTGTTAATTATTTATGATATTTTTATATTCATTTCGTGCTATTTTTGTATCAAGTTTTTGTTAATTTTGATGATACGTTCAGTTGATTATGTCAGAAAAACAACACCTGAATTGATAGTAGAGGATACCGGAAGAATAAGATGGGCCAATCTTAGACTAGAATATCCAGAAAATTAGATATTCTATAAAATATTCTTAAGATTTTGGAGATATGAGAAGACGTTTGTAGTTGTCAGAGTTACAACCGTTACAGACAATCGCTAGCTGACTCTTAACTGCAAGACCACATAGGGAAACGACAGATAAGCATCTCTCGAACTGACAGCAGACGAGGAATTCGTGATTGTTTACAGAAGGTTCGTAATAAGCACCGAACATGCTGCAGCATTTTTTTACTGAAAGTTGAGTGTTGATAAAAGTTTCATAGGCAATTTGCCGTCATGCGCGAAAACTATAAGATACAGTGGACCTTCGTTATAGCGCTGCTCACTATACCGCACACTCGGTTATAGCGCGGGCGATGTTCACGACGGGATAAGCTCAAACACGTTTATACAGGTCCGTGCGGCGTTAGTGAGTAGCACATTTCATTGTTACTGCATATTGAATAATTGTGTATGTATTGAGTTCCTGAATGTATTTTGAATAGTGTTTAATTATTGTATGCATGATGAGTAAAAGTAAAGCTTACAGCGTGAAAGAAAAGCTTGACATTATTGCTAAAGTAAAGAGGTGAACCGCGTTACACCGCGCCGCTCGATATAACTCGGTTTAAAACACCTTATAACGCGGGTGTTGTTTCCCGCCCAACATGCGCGTTATATCGGAGCTCCACTGTACTACGTACAACTTAGGTTGTGCATCTGGGTAACAATCGTACTTTTTGTGGCGGCCACACAAGATTTCGATTGGCATTCAAAAACAAAAACAAGAGCAATTATTTTAATGTAGTTAATCGATAAGGAAAGTGAAGAGGTTGAACTTAGATTTGATTGACTTTGGCGCAATCATAGTTTGTTTTCACTTCGTCATTGATCAAAGATGATATCATGCATGATGTTAGTTAATATTAAATTATTATTGGCTGGTTAGCGCGGCTAAATGCAACCATAATCAAACGCAACACTCACAATAGATACTAGAAGGAAATTAATCTGAAGCGAGTTTGCTTCAAAAATTGCAATATCTATTTAACAATTTACTTGAAACAGAAAACACTCGGAGAATGAAGTGGTTAGTTCGTTCTCCGGATTTCGGTTCCATTAAATATGTATAGAAACGAATTTGAACGCTCCAAATTTCTTTTACAATTCTTCAGGCGCTCAGAACTTTTAGAGTGAAGTATTGTCACTAGATCTCATAAACAGTGTGAAGAATCACTATTAGAGTTATATGGCTCATACGAGTAATCATGCACCTAATTAACATTTTATATCTCTAAATTGAACATCTTAAATATTGTTCTTCTTGTTCAAGTTGAATCACTCAGGCACATTACACGATTGTGATATTATTTTTTTATTTGAATTTTGAGTAATAATATAATTTTTTTATTTGAATTTTGAGAATTTTGCAATAATAAACCTCCACATTTCGTTGCTTTTACTTATACCCACTATGAATTACATGTACTTCATCTACAAGTTCATCTTTCAATATATAATCATTTTGTGATTTATTATTTTTTTTCTGAGCTGATTATATAAAATTTTAGATTTTATAGCTTATAAAATAAGGCTTAAAGGTAAAATAAAATTGAAAAAACAATACAATTTATCTGTTTTTTTTAAACTTAAGATAATGAATGTGTGGCTTTTGGAAATCGATTGGATAAATCAAAATTGTTTCTTTTTGTAGTTTGATAGATATTTGATGACATTCAATGTACAGTTAATAAATAACAACGAGTCGTGATGACAAAAAACAAATTAGTTTTTTTTTCTCTTTTTCTTACTTTATCAATGTATAAGCGTAATACATGAAAACAATTTTTTATGAAACTGTTTCGAGAAAATTATTTTTAAGGAAAAGTCAGATGATCAAAACAATACTCGTAATTATCCATAATGAGAATACAGAGAAATCAATGATAATACATTCTCATCAGAGTCAGTGAATTTGTGAAATATTTTAACTAAACTATGGAAATAAATCAATCATAAAATTAATATTTTCTAGTCAAACTTAGAAAGGACAAGGTTTATCACCAGAAATATTCTACTTTAATATAAAAAAGTACTTTTTTCTCTCTGAAAAAATAACTTTTTTAAAAGTGATTTTAAGTGAAATGAAAATGAAAAGTGAGGAATCATTTATTGTTAAATTTTTAAAAAAATATTTAATTTTTGGAATTTTTTCTATTTTAGAAACCATGATTTTTACATTGAATTACATTTTTACAATTCTACAAATAATAATTTCAAAATACTTAAATTTTTATGTACGGAATATAATAACAAAAATTATAAGTATAAACTTATTAGTAGATTTATAGAAATACCGATATTCGAATATGACATGTTTGTGTTTATTCAAAATATCAAAGCTGAAAAAAATGAATAATAAAAACTCTCTTCGTGTTCATCCAATATGATGTAAAAAATGAGTTATTATTAATTTAATAAACCTGAAATTCATGTGTGATTTAGAGTTTATTAGAAGGTAAGAATATATTTATAGAGGAAATTCATTATCACTTTAAATACGGTTCCTTGCAATTCTATTGTGGTCGTTCTGAATTGAGCATACTTTTTTTTTTGCTTTCTGTTATAAATTCAACATAACTCGTAATAGTGACAAGTCATAATGTCACGTTTTGAGAGAGAAAAATGATTCTAAAAGATTAAAGGTTGAAGTTTTGATGTAATATTAAAATCGATACGATAAATTTAGAATGCTAAAATAAGTTTTAAATACTGATTTAAGTTTTGTTTTGCAGTTATATTCTTCTATCGGAATTTTTTTTTTTAACAGAAATGCATTTAAATATATTGGTGATTTTAATTGGAATTTATTATTTATTTATTGGAAATTAATTGGAATTATGTTAATTTTAAAACATTTAATGAATGCAAATAATAAATAATTCATTAAAATTAGGATAAAATATTAATACAAGCACTTAAATTTTATTTTGTAGTTGCTTGCAATTAAAATTTAAATATTGGAATTGCTGCTTCTGCTCATATTAAAATTATATACAAAATTATAAAATTTGTCTTTCTTTCCTAAAAATTTAATTTAATATACTTAGGTGTATAGATAAATTTATTAAATATATTGTTGTTTAAATTATTAGTTATAATTATATCTTTCAGGAAGATATAATTAAATATATGAATCTTTACGAATAAAGGACATAATTTCTTATGATTTTTCGATAAAAAAAAAAAAACAAATGTCTGTAGAAATTCCAAATTCCTATGACATATAATTATATTTATTATATAAATTAGAATTGTATAATATGAATATTACGAATGCAGATTTAAGCCATGTAATGGTTCAAGCAGTATTCATAGAGACAAGTTCATATTTATTCATCTTTTACTGCAACTAGTATTATTAAATTAATATAAACATGAATCACAATACATTATTGTTACAATACATTATTATCGATTAACTGTAAAGCATCTATACTGGTCAATCAAATACCACTGCTAAACGCTAATTTCCATACTTTAACAATAAATAGCGTTTGAATATGCCAAGGTAAAGAGGTAATTCCAGTGGCGTAGCGTGGGTGTCAGCCGCCCGGGGCGGAGGACAATTCGCCGCCCCCTTATTTAGGTATCTCAATTTAAAAGACTAAAATATACAGTAATTCTAAAGAACTTTTCAGCAAGAACAATCATCATTATTGTGTATTGTGCAGATGTATTGTATTATTATTATTTATTGTGAAATTTTGCCGCTCCCTAAAGGTGTCGCCCGGGGCGGGCCGCCCCTGCCGCCCCCACTACGCTACGCCACTGGGTAATTCAGATTTATTTTCAATATTTTAAAAGTTACATATGGAAATTATTAATTAACATTTATTTTTATTTTATTAAAGTACAATATTCTTCTAGAAAATATTTTTAGATACAATCTAAATTGATTAGATTAATCCTTAAGTTATTTAAACTTTTCGGATTATTCAAATAACTTTTTATCTCATTTATTTATTTCGCTTGCAACGTTTTATCTATACATCCACAAGAGCCGAATTATCGGGCTAGAGTTGGCTATAATAAATAAATAATAACGCTACCCGGACTGAAGGTCCGGGTAGCGTAACTGGTAACGTGTCTGCACGGATAGCAGAAGTTGCTGGTTCGAGTCCCGCTTCGGGCCGATTTCTTTTCCTCCAGTTCCAAATTATTAAAATTATTTATTTAATTTAATTATAATTATTAAGTTTAGTAAGAGATGGCGCCTAACGCCAAGCTCTAGTGCCAAATTGTCTTATTTATTATTTATTTATTATAGCCAACTCTAGCCCGATAATTCGGCTCTTGTGGATGTATAGCTTTCTAACGGGTTAGTTGTTTTATCTATATTTCAGCTAGCCTAAGTTATTTATAAATAGAATTATATAGAATTATAAATTAAATATTGTACATAGAATTATGCCTTTTGTCCACTTTGAATGTTCTTGTGAACTACGACTTGTTAGATCGAGGAAAGAGAATCTCAGTTTCAAATTAAAACACCTTTAATGTAAAGTAACTCTGTACGCCACTATATTTTAGCATTTTAGGCCAAGCCTCTCCTCGATAGACTTTACATTTTTTAATTACATTTTAAAAAAATGTAATTAGAAATTGTATTTTTGTATAAATTAATATGTAATTTTTTAAATTGTAATTAGAAAATGTAACGTCTATTGAGGGGGGCTTTGCCCGAAATGCTAAAATGTAGTGGCCTACAGGATTATGTTACTTTAAAGGTGTTTTAATTTCAAATTGTGTGATTCTATTCCCTCGGTATAACAAGTCCTAACAAGAACGTCAAAGATAGACAAAGGCATAATATATAAATAATTAATGACAAGAAGCGCGTATCAAAAATTGTACATAAAAACTTACTTGTATTATAAACAATAATCAACAAATTTTAACTTTTTAATCTTTAGTAAGAAAATTATCAGCAACAAAATAACAAAACTACACAAAAATATCAACTGAAATGTAGGCCATTTATAAATTTATAAGCATTAAAAATATTATCTTTAAATTGTACAAAACTAATTAAAATTTTGAAATCAAATAGCTTTGCTGTTTGATTAATAGGCCTAATGTTTTCGTTTTGTATATAAATCGCCCCCCGATATTTCTTCCATTTTAAGTATAAAATTACACATAACATTTTTATAATATAATGTAAACTGATATATGAGAGCATAATGAAAGAAATACTATAAAGTTATATGTTTAGCTTCCTATAATTTTTTGTCAATCTGAAACCGTGTCGCTATACTTAACAACAAATAATCTTATTGATATATAATATGTTTATTAATATATATATATTTTTTTAAATTCTGAAAGTTTCCTGGTGTTTAAAATAAAATTAACACATAATTTATCTCAAGATAATAATCTTTTTAAGATAAATTTATTACATAAATTTGAATCGATGACTTTTATTATTTTCATATTTAATTTATATTTTTAAAATTTTATCTCAAATAGTAATAATGAATAAATGCTTTAATATATTTAATTTTAATTTATTTTGTATGTTAGTAATACAAAGTTCATTTACAAATATTTAGTATATTTAGTACAATAGTTTTACTTAATGATTAATGCACGAAAAAATTCGAAGACAGAGAAAATACCGTTAAAACATTAATGGTATGTTTTAACAGAATGAAATTTGCTCACTTTTAATGACAAGAAGAGAAAGAAAAATCGAATTGTTTCTTACTTTTTTCATCAAATCGTATTTAAATTAATTCAAAAATCGATTATTGACAGTTGCAAAATGTAAATGTATCAATATTTATATAAAATTTTTTCAGGATATGCCAGTTAGTTTAAAAATATAATAATTATAAAGAAGGAAAATTAATAATTTATTGTTAATAGTTTAACTTAACACTGCGAAATCTCTATTAATTAATCACAAACGATTTCTCAAAAATTAGTCATCGATATGCGAAATGGCGTTGAGTAGGGAAAGAAAATTCATTTCCCAAATGAAGGAAAAATATAATGGAAAAACTGTCGAAATTCATCAACTTTTAAATATAGGCCTATTTATTTATATAGTTAATGGTCGTAAGTACTATAAACATTTATGCAATAAGTAGTTTTTCAGTAATATTTCTGAATTCTCAAAAACACTTAAAGCCTTTCGGAAATTGTCTGTTATAGAGTCCGTTACATAAATTAACTGAAATAATCAATGTGTCGGACTCTATTGAACTGAATTGTTGATTGAAAAATTAATAATTTTAGTTGATTTGAATTAATTTAATATTTTACAAACTTTCTAGTTATTGTGAATCGTATGAATTTAGTGGGTTTGTTAAACTAATAAACAGCACTACAGTCCAAAAAGAAATATACAGCGTAATGAAATAACTGAAAACTGCCATTTTCTTTTTTCCAATAAAAACAATTTCAAAATTAGCTACAAAATTAGGAAAGTCTAATTAAGGTTTTAAATTTAATATTAAAAAAATACTGTATATAGTAACTATTCAACTAAATTGAATAAACTTAAGGTGAAGATTGTCAAGTGTTCGTGTGTTTGCACTATATAGTGTTTAAAAGACCAAAAAAATATATATTTTAAACAGCATTATTATGCCCACTTTCGTAATTGTATATTACACAATCAAATTTTGCAAAATGAAAGTTTAGAGTCTCCAAAATTGAATTGTTGTAGTATATATTTCTTAAATATTTATTATCTTGATGATTTTTTTTTCTGTATTAAATACAATTTACAATAAATTATTCGAATTAATTCACGTATCTCTTTATATAACCTAAAAATGAATACGTTTCTGTTTAAGAATAGTCAGGGAAGTCTGTTGCTGTAAATTAAATAAAATTTCTAAAAAAGAATTTTAAAATATCAACTTCAGTATTCTTTCTATTGAATATACTATCATGTACAGTGCAATGCAGATATTCCGAATGTACTGTACAATACAAGGAAGTTTGCCTAGCGAAACCGCTCGTTATCAGCTGAATGATGACGACGATGACTCTCCAGAAGAGCCACAGACTCAGATTATTCGTACCAAATATAGCTCTTGCTAGTTTAAATAGAATATATTTACATCGTACATCTCTAATTTACAGTGCAGCATTACAAATATAAAATCGGAAGAACTGTTCTTTCCCAGAACTTGAGAAAGGAGTAGAAGTTTGAGGTCTCAACTAGCTGTTGGGATGTTAACTAACGGAGGCGTCACTGTCGTTTGTGATATCCCAGACGGTTCGAACCCCCTCATTGAAATTTTCTCCTGAAAACAAAAAAAATCTGAGATGAAAAAAAAAATTGGAATTTTGAATAACTAACACCTTGGAATAATAACTGCCGAAGAGAAATAAACAACTCTTGATTTAAACTACACAAGTCTCAAAATCAATAAACATCTCCGGTTGGGGTCGGCAATCGACGTCGACCTATCCCGTGGCCCTTGTAGGTGTGGGAAACAGAAGGAGAGCAATCGGGATGCACGATTGAGGAGAATTTCTTATAACAACCCGTATTCCAAGGACACCGGGCTCCTTTTGAATCGTTTCTATCCGACCCGCGGTATTCTTTGGATTAATCCCGTGCAATTGCTGTACTTCTCGTTACCGCCGACTTCTCTCCTGCTTATAGAACTAGGTGTGCCTGTGCTCCTCTTCGACGAGGATAACCGCCCTTCTCCATCCTTCCGATCTGGAACTTTCGACGAACTCACTGAACGTGGACGCCTAATCGAACGAAAGCGGAGAATGAAACTTCGTGGACTTTTGCCAAATTTTACAACCTGAAGACTATGTCAGAGTCTCTCAATAAAAGGTTTTATCGAGCGACGAGTCTACCTCCGTACCAAACATACACATCCACGAGTGACCCTCTTCTATCGTGCCGTCCTGGCCTATAAAAAGTTCCTTTCAGCAGAATTTTTGTCTTTTTAGTGAACGTTTCGATATCGGGCCGTTACGAGAGTCACGCGAATCTCACACTATCTTCTGACTAGAACGTACTGTACTACCAATTATGCCTTCTATCTCCCGCAAGAAGTGACTAATCTTTGAGAGGGAAAATTCTTCCCGCTTTTCTAGCTTCCAACGAAGTTTCAGGTTCCTCTCAATCCCTATCGAAGTTAATGCTTTCGAACTACTGCGGTACTACCAGCGCCACCTTCTCCGAAAAACCACCTAGATCGCTTCCCCTATATCAGCAGGTCGCTGTCCTTTCCTAGCTTCTCTTTCTCTCTTGATCTTCTCTATTTAATTTGGGTGATTCGACTAAATAAAGGTCAGAAGAGCTAATCACGAGAGGGAGGGGCAACGTCGAGTGTGTATAAAAGTCCGATTGATGCAAAGCACAAAGGTACTGACGAATCCGTTCCTGTCTAAAGTTAGAAGGATTTATGATGTTCATCCGCTCACTGTCCTTTAATAATCCTCTTTAAGTCATTTTTTGTTTTATATCTTTAGGTTTAGCTTGATTTAACTGATTAAGATTTTTAAAAAAATCAAACCGATTACTATATCCGACTCAAGAATATTGAACAAAATTATCAAATTTTAATAGTGTTAGGAAGTTGTGAATGTGACCTTTACCCTTGAATTCGTCGCGTCCTCTCCTCTGCTATGAGAGGGGTGAGTGGAGTTATGTGAACTCTGTTAAGGGGAAGTGGTACTCCGGTCTTCATTACAGTTTGAACGTGTGTTGTGCTCTGATGTACAGTACATTTCTTTTTAGTCCTCTCATTCTTTGTCTTACCTCGACACCACCCTTTATCATATCTACATTCTAACAAATAGTAATTTTGTCTTTAATTTTTTTTAACTATTAAGTCTGTGGATTTAAATTGAATATCTTTATAATTTTTTTGTTACATTCACTACACCTTTAAATCGTTTTATGAAAATTCATCTATATTCATATTTATGTATTATATACATATTTATTTTATAGTTTTATATTCAGTGAAATTTTATAAATAAACAAATATATATATATATAAAATTTCATTGAATATAAAACTATAAAATAAATATATATACAGTATATAAATAAAATAACAGGAATAAATGTAAGTTAACCAAATTAAATGACATTTTATATAGTCATTTAGTTGATTGAAATGTTTTCGTCTCTTATTGTAGGCATACAATAATAAATAAATAAAATTATATGATTTATGAAGACTAAGAAATTATACTTTTAACTATTCCAGTATTCTGTAGAATTTATAAAATACTCGAAAAAATTTCTGTGACTATTCCAAGCATTATAGGTGGGAGTTAAATGTTAGATTTTCTCTTCAAACCTATTGTCAAAAGTCGTGGACTTTTATGTTGTTATATTGTTTATTCTGTAGCATCATACTTCCCGATGGAGAATGAAGACAAACAAATTAGTTTGGAAATTTCTTTCCAGATCACTGGTTAGATAAACTTTTCTAATCGGTAGTTCTAATGGAATTGTAGTTTGCTTCCAAAAGGTCGGTTCGTCTGAAATAAAGAATCTGTTCTTTGGACGTGACCACATTAATGAACTAAACAACATCATCAAACATCTGATGGTGTTCTGTACTTTGGGGACGTTGAACAAAAGTGTGGAATATATTGGCCAGTCACGTGTTAAAAACTATTCTCGAAGAATATCGATTATCCAAAAGGTTCATCATTCGATAGGAAAAATCAGAACGAATAATGAGAGATTCTACTCTTATCTCTGTAGAAATGTAATTTAAATACTGTATTACTAAACCGATTGTGTTTGATTGTATAAATTATCTGAAAAATAAGTAATCGGTGTGAAATCTAATTATAGTAAATTTATATATTCAATACACAAATTTTTGTGTATTGAATACGTACAATATTAAAATATTAAATTTAATAAATTTCAAAATTCGTAAAAGGTTTTCAGTTTTTTCAATTATATTGTTTAATAATTAAAAACAAAATCGCATTGACGTAAAACATCCAATAAACACACTTCTACTTATAAAATCTTATAATTTTCATTTTATAAAAAGAAATTTTTCTTATATTTATGAAATAAGAATAACTAAATTCTGTTTATTTTCTTTCCGAATAAATTTCTGAAAACATATATATTAATGTTTTATTTATTATTCGTGTGAAATAAAACACACTGAAATGTTTTAAATATTAAAAAAAAAATTATGTTTGAATTTTTGAATAATAATAAGTTTCATACTCCGTTTGAATTTTTATCTGTTTAATTAAATTCTAATAAACTAAATTATGTAATATAATCATATATTTATGAAATTTCTGTTTGTAATTAGTAATTATCTTTTAATAAGTTTTATTTTAAAAAGTTTATTCGTCATAATTAATTGATAGACAGCTTCAAAGTTTTCTCGATTCCTCATTTTAATATTTGAAAGAATCGATTTAAATCTGACTACACATTATTTTTATATCATCATAAATAAAAAATTTAAATATGATATTCTTACATTCTTCAAGAGTAATTTATAAAGTGAACTTATGATAATAAAGCGGGATAATAAGCAATTTTTGTTATTTATAAAGTAATTTAGTTAATATAGAGTAACTTTTTTCGTTTAGAAATCATTCTGTTTCTCCATTATTTTTCTGTATGAGAATTTATATCATTGTGAAATAGTCTACCCGAAAGAAAACGAAAACCTTTTTATCTGAATCTTCACTTTCCTTGTTATGTTTCACTTTTACTTTTCTTTCCTTATATTGTCAATTTTGCTTCTAAGGTCATTTTCCCAAGTTAAGCTAATCTGTTTACAGTATCTACATTGACATTAAGAAAACTGAAGACAGTGTTTGATCTTTCTAATGGAATCACATTACGGAATATAGAAAACTATTCAAATTTAGTTTCGTTGTTTTGCAACAAATTCCATTAGCATAATTAATCATATCAATCAATTTTCAATAATTATTCGACTGTTTGACTGTAATTTGAAGTAGAAATAAGTAAAAGAATTCTTTTCTTTCTGAAAGATGACATGTTAAACAGTTCTTTACCATAAATAAACCTTTAATATATCACCTTTCGAAGAGATAAAAGAATACTTTTATTTATTTCTGATAAATTTTTATTGATAAACAGTTCTTTTACCATAAATAAACCTATGTTTATCGATAAAGATTTATTAAAAACAATCTGTTAGAAATAAAAGCGTTCTTTTATCTCTTTAAAAGGTGACATTTTAAAGGTTTTCTTTTGGTAAAAAGCTGTTTGTTTATGAATAAAGAGCTATCAAAAATGCATTTTAAATCGGATTTAAATATCAAGTAAAATTGACATTTCACTGTCTTAAGAAATCTTTCTATTTTTAACCGTGGAAGCATTATGTTGTACAATATTATGTTCATTTGAATACATTTCTATTTATTAATTAAAAAGTAAAATATTTTGTTTGAACTTGTGTTTTCTTTTAATTTGTGCTTGAAATAATAACTTTATAAAGTTAACATTACAAAAAAATTACAAAAATTTTTATTAAAAAGATTCATTTTTATATTATAAAATTGTGCACCTTTTTAATTAAATTTAAAAATAAATTTTAAAATTATATTAAATATATTTGCTTATTCTGTTTTCTTTTCATTATTTTTTGACATTTTCATTTTATTTAAACAATCTTCTTTATGTTGAATTATCTATTTATTAAAAATTTAGTTTTTAAAAATAACTAAGAAAATTTCTTATTAATATCTTATTATTATTTCATATTTATTATTCCATACAAATAAATCATTAATTGTATTGACTAAATTTTGTCTGAGGTTTCTTCTCTTTTGTAAAACATTTCTTGATAAACCACACTTGTTCCTATTGCATTGACAAACATAAACTCTTCAATAGAAATAAAAAGAAGTGATATTTAATCGTTATATAAATAATAATAAAACAAAATTATGTTTCTTCATTGGAAGAGAATAAGGGATAGAAATATAAGTTGAAAGTCAACATATAACAAGTACACTTACATTTTATTATTACAGTTAAGTATTACTCTTTTATCATGTTACAAGGTTGTAGAATACATGTTGTTGTTAAAACTGTCAATAAAGAAATTTATAACAATTACATGAAACCTTGATAAAAATTTCTTCCTGTATATTAGTTTACTACAACCACATAAGAATATAGGCTATATATATGTAGGTAGGCCTATAAGTACAGCACGTAGGCTGTAGGTGTGTAGATAGATAGATAGATAGATATGTTTAAACCCGCACACACACACATAACTTATATAAAATCTTTGAAATAATACAAGAATAACAACTACAAGCTGATAGAAGAATACTTCTAATTTTTAAGAAATAATATTAATCTAAATATATCTGTATTGCTTATAAAATAAAAGATATGTGTAAACAAATCTATTTCTACTTCATTACTTTATTTATTTAAATACTTCAGTTTTTAATTTTGTCACAGATTTCTATAGCATTTAAAAATAATACGGTTTTTGCATTGATAAAATGAAAAAAAAACAGAAATTCTAACACAACTTTCCATAATATTTTAGAATTTTATATACATTTCTTATATGAAATTTAATACTATAAGAATAAAGATATATGAAAAAAAACAATTTAGTTTTGTTATGTCAATGAAAAAATGAATTTTAACCTGTGAATGTTCATTATTTTATTTGAATATTATAAATCTGAGTAGAGTAATGGATATTTACAGGTTAAAAGTCATTCTAATAATTTATATAACAGCTAACTTTTTCTTTTCTTCCCCTACACCTTTTAGAACACTTTAGAAAAAACAAAAAAAAAGTTTCAGAGATATGGCAAATGTTATGTTTATCGCTATTTATTTGAAACAAAACTGCTAAAAAATTAAATTCAAACACATTCTAATTAATTGTAAACTGGATGGAAACTAGTAATGGAATAGATAATTATTACATTGAGAAAGTGTTTATTTTCTTTAAATAAGAAAATAAATTACAAACAATTTTTTTAATATTAGAAAAACTAGTACGGAATTTAAAATATTGTAACTGATAAAGATTTATTTATTCCTTAATGTATCAGTAATTTAAACTTTATGTGACTGCACATAAACGATTCTACACTGAGAAAGTATTAAACTATCAAAACATAATTTTAATATTGATATATTATTTTGCCTGATATTATTCGGATATTCAAATTATCAACTTGGAAATGTCTAAATTTCCAGGCTGATAATTTGAAGTTGTTGTTTATAGTTTTTATTTTGTGGTTTTTCCGAAACAACCAATAATCAAATTTAAAGGACTCTTCGGATGCTCTGATATTTATTACCTGTATTGTAACAGTACTTTGAAAATGACTAATGTGTTTATCAGCTGAAAAACTCTTCGAGCCTTAACGTTAATAGTATAATGGATTGGTTTGAAGATATGAATGTTCATGAATTGACTTGGAACCGAAAATTCTAATCTTATCAAGAATCTGAAGATAAATTAAATCATTAATTATCTAAGATAGTCTGTCTAAAAGATAAATTTGAACTGTTCACTACTTTCAGGAATAAATGACAAAAGTTTTGGAGAACATATACATAAGAATAGTATATTTCAGGAGGGAAACTTTAGCTCTCAATATGAATGTTTTAGTAAAAATTCTTTCAGATTCAGTATTGTAATAATGTATACAATGAATTAATTTTATATAACACTTTAGTTTTTAGAAATAAATATTATTATTTTTCATTTTCAAAATTTGATAATATCATATTATGTTATCAATACCACTTTCTTGGACTTTATTGTTGGTTCAGCCAAGAGAATGGAACGAGACTCATCATATCCGAAACGACCATCTCCCAAAAGGTTTCTAGAACTTCAACATGTTCGTCTTGGGTGATCCGGCCAGTTATTATCAATACTTTATAACTTTTCTATTAATTTATTTGCAAGTAATTGAGATTTTGCCATCTACTGTACAGTACAATAATAAAACATGTCTCAAATTATCTGTTTATTGGTTTACATTTTACAAGTTTCATCACAGTAAACATGAAACATACATACATGCAAATTTATGGTTATTAAAAATTTTCCAAATTTTATAGGAAATAAAAATAAAAACAAGTTTAGAAAAACATTAAAATTAGTGTAAAAAGTATCTTCAGGATCTCATTCCTCCTTTTTAAATTTCAGGATTGTTTATGGTAGTTTGAGGAGGACTAGTGAAGACAGTTTCACTCTAATTCTAGTGTTTCTTTTGAACTTGTGAATTTTAAATGATTTTCTATATTTTGTCTTCTGTTGAAACAAATGTTATGATACAACTTTAAAAACTCTTATCATATACAGCAGTGTTGGCGAACCTTTTTTGAGAAGTGGGTCAAATTATGTTCATTAATTTTTTAGTACTAGCTTGTGGGTCACTAAGTGGTATCATTTGAAAAGGGGAGGAGAAGATGGTTAAAAACTTTTTGCGCCTTTAGACTGGTTCTTTGTTATAAATTCGACATTAGATATACATACTTTGTTTTTTAGGAAGTTGTATAAATTACACCCTATGGAATTTCGGGACTTTGAGTATATACCTTAACTCAGGGAACCGAGACGACTTCAACGATACCCTACTTTTGGACCGAAGACAAAAATAAGAAAGTTAACATATTTACGATTTCTTATGATTGCCTTTCACAATGCATTCTACGCCATTTTAGAGTTTTCCACAGGTGGCGCTGCTTGTATACATTTCCTTTTTCTTTTTCTTTTTTTCAAGAACTACCGTGAATCAATAACTAGAGACGATAAACACTGGGCGGCCTGCTGGCGGCTCCCCTCCGGGAGGAGTCCGTTGGGAGCACGAACAGTCGAACGCTATCTAGTAGAAAACTCTAAAATGACATAGAATTTATTGTGAAAGAGAAGAAATCGTAAATATGATAACTTTCTTATTTTTTGTCTCCGGTCCAAAAGTAGGGTATCGTTGAACTAGTCTCGGTCTCCTGAGTTCAGATATATACTCAAAGACAGGAAATTCCATAGGGAGTAATCTATACAAAAGCCTTTTTTAAAGAATTTTGATTGTCCGTTCTCTCTTTTATGATATAAAAAGTAAGTTTATAAAAATCAACGCGTGGATCATTTAAAAAGCCTGCGTTGGTCAGTGTCTGACCCGCGGGTCATAGGTTCGTCACCACTGATATACAGTTTACACAAGTACTCTATTTTTTATATCACGTATGTTTAGGATTATTTTCTAGTATTTATTGCATTATTTTAATAATAAATAACTTTTATTAAATTTAAAGAGATTTTCGAAATAATGTTCTCGTGCAATTTTAAATTTATAAAATTTTTTATAGATATTTGCTATTTCAGATCTACAGATCTGAAATATGATGACAAAACAAGCTAAACATGACAGTTGTAATGGCAAGATTTTAAAATGTATTTGTTCATTTAAACTATATTTTACGATTTGAAAGCTATTTCTTATCAGAAGTTTAGTGCAACATTTATTAATAATCGTATTTGTAATGCAAAAATTATAGATCTAAAACTTAAATGAGTACTCTATAATTACTTATGCATGTCAAGAAATGTCCAGTTCAGTTTGCTACTCAAACTAATAAGTATATTTATCTTGCATTTAAACACTGTTTACTTTGCATTAGTAATTGTAATTAATTATGACATTAAAATTAGTATAAATATTTTGTTTAATGATAACATTAATGAGGATCTTGTTAGTGCTGTTGAGAATCATGATTAACTACAAAATCAAAATATTAGCGAGGTTGAGGCCGATGTTTTCAACCCGAAAACGTGTACGTCGGACGTTCGGCGCCGCTTTCCTGTAAGCCTAGAAGTTTGACAATGGTATTTGGAATGTTGAGCATGATTCCACTGACTTTCCAAACACCATTGCCAAACTTCTAGACTTACAGGAAAGCGGCGCCGAACGTCCGACGTACACGTTTTCGGGTTGAAAACTTCGGCCTCAACCTCGCTATTTTTACACGATGGAACTTCCCATGAGATGCAATGTTTTTCATGATAAGAATGAAACGAAAAAAAGTATTGCATGTTTTTAGTCTAAATTCTATACAACAGATTTATCATGAATTCATTTTGCTATTTTTACGCTTAATTTGTTTATAAATTATAAACCTGTCCAGCTATTCAAATCCTTTCGTTAATTATAACTTATAATTAAAGAATGTATTTGAATTTCTGGAGTTTACTTTAGAAATCATAACAGATTAATCATTATGATTATGAAAAATATTTAAGAATAACAATAGCTTAATGATATTTATAATGTACTGTACAACTTACAAATTAGAAATAATCCTAAAAAGTGTTCAGAAATCGAGAAAACAGTTGTTTTTATAAAGTAGAGGTAGTGATAACAGCTGATTATACAAGATATGAATCGAACGTTTATGATGAGAGATGCGGGGGTTAGTTTCTTCTAGATCAACTCGATGCTTGCGTGCAACATCACTTATATTTTCTATCCTATCGCCAGCAATCTTGCTGTAAGATTGAATTTGTATAGTAGCGTCAGAGAAACTTGGCGGATAAGAATCGAACAATCATCAAAGTTTGTGAGTAACTTCGGAAAATCTTCAAGAAACTTCCAGCATGCTCCGTGAAGCGTGTTGCACGAATGCCGCACGCTTCACGTATCGAACACAACCATATGTCGAACACTGGTTTACGAGTGGTGTAAGCAGTTTAAACGCGGCTGAGAATCGATCGAAGATAACCTCCATCCTGAGAGATCTGTTACTGTTAACTGATGAGAAGAGTAAAAGAAGAGATCAGATGGGATCGCAGACAAATTATCGACGACCTGGCAAACGTTTTGGAAATTTCTTAAGTTAAAGTGCATTCAATATTCAACGACGACTGGAGTTTGCATCGCCTGCCGGTATCTTATTCCAAGGAATTTTACGGGCGAACGATGTGAAGTCTTTTTCTAGTAAATGGACAGTTGATAGACAAGGTCGACTAGGATCCTCATCTAATAAGTAAAACGATCACTTGAGATGTAACATAACGTTTCCTTTATTATCACGAGACCAAACACTAGTCCTCAATGAAAAATTCAACCAATTCAGGAGAAAAAAATTTAAAAAAGACATGTTCAAAAATCAAACAGGAAGATAATTATTGATATCCATGGTTTGGTACACCACTATTTCATTTCTGGAGATTACACTATCATTGAGGAAAGGCATATCGAAATTCTCAGCCGTCTGCGTGAAAATGTACGTCGAAAGCGGCTGATTTCTGGAAGAAACAGAACTGGTTCCTTCACCATGACAATTAATCTTACTCGATGGTTGTTTCTGGTAAACGAACATTTGACCAAGAAGGGCGTAATAATGATTCTCATATTTCCCTACTCTCATAATCTTCCTTTTACAAACTATTCTGTTTTGTAAAATAAAAGCGACATGGAAGGATTGTAGGTATCAAGAGTAAAGATGTAAATAGCAACGACGAAAGCCCTTAAAGTCCTAAAAACCATTTTTATGCTTTTTGGGACTGCTTTGACAAGTGATACGATTGTTGGCAGAAGCGTTCATCTGTAGAACCTTACCTCGAAGAAGGTGTGGTATAAGAGTTTACATATGTGTGTAATAAAATCTATGCTAAAGATTGATTTATGTTTAATACTATCTTTTCTGCAAAATATTATATATATTGTAAAAAAAAACATATTATTTGTTTAAAAGTTGATGATGAAAACTGACAAGTGTCTATGAATATACCAAGTAGTAAACCAAAAAACCAAGTAGTAAACCAAAAAAAACTCATACAACATTATTTGTTTTATTACTATAGCATACTATACATTTAATTATATTTGTATGTAATATATATTGATATATTTAAATTAAATCTGAAAAGTATCAATTACATTAAAAGCATAAAATTAGGAAGTACTGTATTGTATATCATTTCTGTAGTTCCGTTGTTCCCGTCATATTACTGCTCATAACAGTATTAAAAATAGTAATGTGAAGAAATGTATACAAGTCAATTTAAATTTCTTGTGTGAGTCCTGTTCACTTAAACCTGCTTCTATTAAATTTTGAAGCTACTATTGCGTAATTATACTATTCTTTGTATTCTTTGTGTGTAGACTCATTTAACTTTATTTTTGGTATAGCTAATCTTAGTTATAGTAAAACCTAAATATTGATATGCCACAGATGAAAATGAAATGCTTATGTATGATTTAGTCTCCATCATATCATATGTTTGATTTAAACAGTCATAATCGAAATTATCTGCATTGTTTAATTTATTGCCAACGTATATTTAAAATACTAAATATTCTGAGTAATAATCTTGTAAAATAGACGATACAATTTCTAAAAATAGTTTAATAATTAATTTAAATTAATCCAACGATATCTAACCTTGAGTTATTAATTTACAAAGAAAAATAAAAATTTTTTCAAGATTTTTTGAAGTTTGCAATTACATGTTTCATGATATACTTTAAAAATCTTTTCAATATCTTTTAATTGATATTTTTAAATAGAACATTTCGCGTGGGATTTAATGAATATTAAAAAGATAAAAAATATCATTTTTATTTTATATTACTTTTTATTGCTATCCAACAGTTAATATTTGCATTCTGTTTTCTTTTATTAAAACAATAATGATAAGAATAAATTATTTCAAAAAATATTTTTAAAAAGAAAAATAGAAAATGATAAAGGTTAATAAATATTAAAATACATAGAATAAAGATATGCTGTTTAAATTTCATTTTAATAAATATATATTTTTGAGATGTAGATAAATAATTGATGTTGTGACTTTGAAGAAAATGACATTTCATGACAAAATTTTTGGATTATACATTAATTTAAACGTAGAAAAATATTCGTAGGCCTTGAAATCTCTAGTCTCGAAATATATATTTGAATTTATAAAATAAGCTATTTTTAAAGTTAATGTAATGACATGATTTGTTTAAAGTCAATACTCAATTTATTACAGAAAAGAGCTCTTTAAAATTCAAAACATCGTTCAATATACCACAAAGAATTTCTCTCAAAAATGAATTTAAACTGTCCAACGAACTACTACCTTATATTTAAATTATTTGTTTGTTTTTTAAAAAGCATTTTTAAATGAGTTAACATTAATTAAACAATCGGGCTACGCAGTATTTACAAAACAAAAATTAATGAAATTACTAAAAAGTTAAATAAATTTAAATTTGCGATTATCTATAGTTATGTCGCAAAAGAAAAAAAGAGTTGCAATTAATTTTAAAACTTCTAATTAAGGGTTCAAAAGTGCAGGCACAATTAATTAAATAATAATACATACATAGAAATTATTTAAAATAATTATAAAAGCTAAAACTAAATTAATACTAAATTAAACCTAAAAATTAATTAAAACTAAAAATGATAATTAAACTTAAAAATAATAAAATATTTAAAAACTGGCCTTTACACCGAAACCGAAAACAAAATTAAAAATAAAATCAAAACTAATTAAAATCAAATCAATTGAAAGTTAAAACGTTTTTAAAAACCCTTTAAAAATTGATTTGAAATTTTCAAATTGTAAAAAACAAATTAATTTTTAAATTTATGTTTTTTGTGTGTGGAGTTGACAGAACACTTTGCTTTTAATATCGTATACATACGGATAAAAATTACTAAAAATAATATAAAAAACGAAAACTAAATCTGTATACAGTAGAACCTCGGTTATCCGGACCTCTATTATCCGGATTTTCGATTATCCGGATTGTTCAAAATAAACAAAAATTGTACGAATTTGCTGATTTGCACTTGGCGAATTGCGACACTGTTGTATGTACGTGATGGAATGCATAGAACCAAATTTTGAAAAGACCATTAGTAAATTCCAGTAACACAGTAGAAAGTGGTATAGGAGACATTGCGGAAGCAATAGCACAAATTTCAATATGTGCTGAATGTAACGAAGAAGATGTAACCGAGTGGTTAAATTGCGATGCGAACGATCCTGGATTCCAAATTTTGAATGATGAGGAAATAATTAAAGAAATATTTGCCTCAGATGAACAAGATCGAGAAGACGAAGAAGAGATTTGCGAAGTAAGAGATATTGGTCCTACACATTCTGAAGCTTTTCAGTGCTTAGATGTCGCCATGAAGTGGTTTGAGAGCTAAGTAGAGCGTATCTCAGGACAACTTATATGCCTTAAAAGTATTCGCGATTTAGCAGCTTCAAAAGGAACAGCTAGCTTTAAACAAAAATCGATAATTGAATTTCTTAATAAAAAATAATTTAATATTGAAGCTGTATATAAATCTAAACAAATAAAAATTATTCATACTGTATGTACAGTACGTGTCTTTCACTGTCAATTATTTTTTTCTTTCGATTATACGGATTTTTCCTTATCCGGACTAGCTTCATCCCCAATTAGTCCGGATAATAGAGGTTCTACTGTATTTGTATTCTGTCTGCATATAGCCAAAGGTTATTATTCAAAAATCAAACTTAAAGAACAGTTGCTACGAGTACAAACGAATAGTCGTCTCTTCTATTCCAAGTATGAGTGAAAAGTGAAGTGTTTTTGTGTCTACTATTCCTACACAAAGATCTTCCTTCCCTTTGTTAATTTAACCCTTTCAATGAATTCATGCCGAGTCCATAACGGATGGTCCTTTTCAGGAACGAATTGTAGACTCCACAGGCAACACGGTGTGACCTACTTACACGCTGCTTCTTTGTGAAGTGTTGGTTTCAGTTTCGTGTGCGTATGGAACATTTTGCTTTTAATATATATATACAGATACACAGACAGATGGTAAATAATTTCTTTCGTTGTTCATAAAATCATAACCCTAGCTACAGCATTAATTTGAATTAATACGTTATAATCGTTTAACATTTTCAATTGATCCTTCTGCAATAAAACTATTTTATGAAATCTTTAAACCTTTTATTTTATTTTATAATCTGCAGAAATATTAACTTTATAAACTTTTTATTAAGTTATAGGCTATAATTAATTTCTAACTTTCGAAAAACATAATTTAATCTATTTGTTCTTATTTATTTTGAATTTTATTCTTTGATATTTTAAATCCTATTTTATTTTATTTTTTTACAGAAAATTCTGTAATAAATTAAAAACGAAAATCTCATCGGCTAATTAATTGGTGTGCTGCAAATCGGATAGTTATTGACAAACATAAATGAAAGAGCGTTTTAAAAATTCATTGCAGTAAACAGCAATTGTAAAGTTAAGTTTTCAGTATATTTCATTACATTATATATTTTGCACTTTTTAAACATTGGCAACAATCGATAACAACTGTCACTACTAAATAATACAAAGTCTCCATAATTTATTATTTATATTTATCTTTACACTAACATACACTTTAAAATCGAGTAAATAGAATAATTAATTAACTAATTTAGTTACTTGAAATAATTTACGATGAACTTTCAATTAGATTTTCAGAAAAAACTGCTATATGACCCCAAACATTTAGATTTTGTTGGAGGTAGTTTAGACGTTTATATACTACTATTGAAAAAACTTTTCAAATAAATGAATTAGGTGACAGAAATGGAACTTTATATAATTTATTACTTTTAATAGATATAAAATCAATTATTAATGTGATTAAAAATAATGTAATCTAATAATAAATGTTGTAAGCAAAATTAGTTTATCGATTTGACAATTACGATAGTGTTAAAATAACTTCGATAGCTTTACATTGGAAATCTTCTTTAAGAAAAAATGTAAAGAGAATGCAAAATTTGATCACGCTCACATAATTATTTAATTTTAAAAAATTTTGTTTTATACTAATATAATCCAATAAGAACAATTTAAATAAAATTGATTCCTAATCGCAAATTGTCGAGTTTGCTTGTGTGGATATTTAAGACAAATATTTGCTACAGCTCTTATTTTATGGACTTAAGGGATTTACAAATCTATTCATTAACTGAAAGTGAAATATACACATTTGTTTTTTCAGTAAGTAGTTATAAAATGATAGCTAGATATTATTTGAATTTACTGTACTTAAAAAAAGTAGTAAAAATGCATGTATGATCTCAATATATAATCGGTTCAAACACTTAGTAATTTGAAGACAGAGTTCGCTCAAACAGAGACCACCATTTTTAATTCCGTGTTTAAGACAATACAATTCCGGCGATCGACCTTCCTTTTGAGGCCAAAAGCCGCCAAAAACGCTAAAAAGTCTCTTTAAAAAAACACAAATTTTCCAATTAAAAAATACAAAAATTTTTCTAAAATAGAAATTGGTTAGTGGATATCCACTAGATGGTTCAAGAAGACGTTCTTATGTCACCAATTCCTATTTTAGAAAAATTTTATATTTTTTAATTGGAAAATTTGTTTTAAAAAAAAAAGACTTTTTTAGCGTTTTTGGCGGCTAGTAGCCTCAAAAGGAAGGTCGATCGCCGGAATCGTATTGTCTTAAACACGGAATTAAAAATGATGGTCTCTGTTTGAGCGAACTGTGTCTTCAAATTACTAAATATAAATAGAACCATCGGACAAAATGAAATTACAGTTCAAACACTGTTATTTCCTAGGAATTATCTCATCCACAAACTAAAAATATTAGCTAATCAACAACTTTATTTCACCCAGATGCATTTCGGAAATTATATTTCCCTCCTCAATGAGTTTTCTTTTCAAACAAGCTAAACAAGACACAAACACTTTTTCGTACTCTCACAATTTTTCAATTTTTCCATCGTTTTGACTACTTTCATATTAAAAACAATTTTTCTGTGTTTTTATCATTAACCATGTTTTATTATCCATAGTCTTTGCCGTCATTACCTTCATTCGTTACATTCCTCCTCATTCACCAACACTCCCACTGCAAAATTGAAAAATTGTGAAAAAGTATCGAAAAAGTGTATGCGCCTTGTGAAAGAAAACCCACTGAGAAGAAAATATTGTAATTTCTGAAATACATCTGGGTGAAATAAAGTTGTTGTTGGCTAGTATTTTGGAGTATGCGGATGTGATAATTCCTAGAAAATAACGGTTTAAACCGAATACATATTGAGATTTAAAAAAAACAGCATAGAAGCATAAGAGATAAATGCATATATAATACTTTTGTAAGAGTATTTTTAAAGTGTACGTATATACGTTATTAGAGAGATTACGGCCGACGTTTTCATCGCAAAAACGTGAACTTCGGACGTTCAGCGCGCCATCTTGTAAGTCTAGAAGTTTGACAATGGCGTTTGGAACGTCAGTGGAATCATGCTCGACGTTCCATATGCCATTGTCAAACTTCTAGGCTTACAGAACGTCCGACGTTCGCGTTTTTGCGAATAAAACGTCAGCCGCACCCTCTCTATTATAAACTAATATATATTTTGGCAAAACTTTAAAATTTATTTTTAGTTTCAAAGTTATTTAATTTAACTTCTAAAATATGTCACATGTTATTGATATATTCTAATAATAAAATTCGTAATTTATTAAATCACTTTTACAAGTATAAAACTTTTAAAATACTTCACTTCAATGAAAACTATCTTATAAATTTTTTTAGAAAAAGAATGCTTACAGAGAATAGTTATTTACAATGAAACTACGATAATGTGTTGGAAGAAAAGTCATAGCCAATTATTTTTAAATCTTACACTTGAGTAAATATTTGAATTAATTACACATCTCGAAACTAGAGTATAATATTAATAACATTTGTTTGACTTAATACAGTATAAGTTTTTGCACAAAAAAGTTTTAGAAATTTATCAATTTAATTCAAAAACTAGTAAAATGCTTTTTTTCAAGAAATCAGTTTTCTTACATTTTAATAGACGATATAAAACACATCTTTAATAAACAAGTTAACAGATGCTATTGGAGAAATGGTTTAATAGTAGTTTTATTTCAATTAATTTATTTATTATCTAAGTTTTATTATTTTAATTATTAACCGATATTTATTAAATAAATGCTGTAAACTTCTGTAAAGATGTAAACTGTTTTTGTATAAAAACCCAATAAGTTAAAAGAAAGCTCAGTTCATAATGTTAAATATCTATTTGATTTTATACTTTTATTAATGTTATTAATCTAAATTTGTTCAAAATAAATAGTTTTAATAAATAAATGCAAACTTTTATTGATAAATACGTTTTTCATAAAATATTTAAAACTTATTTCTGAAACTAGATTTTTAAACATTATTTTAAGTAGCTGATTTTTGGACATTAATAATACATATTTATATGAATTTTTCAAATATTTAATAGGTTATAAAATTGAAAATAATTACATATTGATATTAATTAATATATTCATAGAATAAAAAATATATGTTATAGACATAAATTACAATCTTTATTTTATAAAATAAAATATACACAAAACACGAAAAGACACAACACAACAAACTAAAAACTGATGCCTTCAACAATGAATATAATTATAAGTATCGATTTTAGCATGTAGTTGTGTTATGCGCACCACCTATTTGTCTAGAAGTCCTCCTATTTGTTGTTATGTGATTGTCCAATACACTAGACATCTGTGTAGACAAAGATAAACGAGATAATCCCAGCCTTCCTAATGGTTTTCTTGGAGTAATATGTCGAAGTTGATGTCTTTTGTAGGAACGTTTAAACAGATACATTACCTAAAATCAAAAAGAAAAAAAAGCTTTACGCTGAATCATTAGTTCAGTGCTTAAAATTCATTCTAAAATAAAAATCAAAATTAACTTTGAAGGGATATATTTCAAACAGAAAACGGAATGCATACAGTAGCACGAGACATTCTATAAACGGCTGTAATAATGTAAATATTTTTATTACTAATTTTATAGTATTTAAAAGTAATTTTCAGTATTATTTATAGAACTTTCAAACTTTACTTTCCAAAGTTTCTATCTCCAATTTCTTCTCGAACATTTTCTACTTTATTTTCTATACAATCACAACACAGTCTAGTGTATATGATTCTCTTTCTAAATTAAAAGAGGCCTATGACAAATATCTATTTCCTTCTCAAAGCTTTCACGAATATTGTAAAACGATCCGATAAACTTTCTGAAGTCTTTTCTCTTTTAAAAATTGAGCAATATAAATGAATGTTTTCAGTTTTACTTACATTAAATTAAAGTTTCAAATTTATAATAAAAAAAATGTTTATAAGTAATTGTTCCATTAAAAATATTAAGAATTAATCCCTTATAAAACCTATTTAGGATTTATAAATAATTTATACTTAAATTGTCTTTTTATAAAATCAATAGAAAATTATATATTTTTAAAACACAATATGTATATTTTAATTGATATAACTTTGATTTTTATGGAAATAAAATAAAATAATTTTCATTTTGAAAGTAATAAAAATTTAATTACAATTTTTTATGTTTAAACTTTTAAAAATATTTATAGATTTAAAAAATTTTAATTATATCTAAATTATAGCAGTTTATTTTAAAGTGTTTAATTAATATATAAATATAATTATTAAATTTCGTCGTTAGATAATTTTTTAGTCGATTCAAGAAGACGTAGTCTGTTCAAAAAGTAATTTTTGGGTCCACCATTTATTTCTTAACTGTGTTCTAGAACACCCTTTTACGACCGGACCTTTCCTTTGAGGCTATGTCAACTATAAGTTATGTCAGTTTAATTAAAATACTATAAACAAAATAATTAAAAATTTAAGCTGATATAAAAAGGTTTAAAATTTTTAATATTTTGAATTTTGTTATATTAAGAAAAATCTTTAAAAATTAAATATTTTATTCTTTTAATAATTAACATACTACATTTGAAATGTAATAAAATACAAGACCGTTTCCTATGAATAAAGTGTAATTTAATGAACACAAAAACTTAAATATTTGGTAAACTACAATGATTTATATAAGTAATTACATGTTGGAATGTTTTCAAACATTTTGTTGAGCTATAAAGAGATACTGAACCGGAAATTATACAGGTTACGAAGATAATAAGCAATATGAGATATAATTTCATATTGTAAAAGTAATTTTGTAACATGATAAATAATAATATTATATTGCAAGCATAATCATGTTACTGAACAATAAATCCTAGAATATTTTACAAAATTTACCATTAGATTCCAGAGATTTTCGTTATAAAACTTTCGTTGTTTGAACTAAATTTTACTTTTTATATAAGATATTCCCATTATAGTGATAATTAAGAAGTCATGTACAATTCCGAATATGAAAATGTGACATGTTAAAACGACATAAAAATAAAAATGATAAATTGATGGGCTAATTGGGAATCGTTTCCTGAAGGTGAATGATGTCAGTAATTGGTGTAAACTACCTATCCCTAAGAGTGTCATATATCAAAACAATCAACTATATCACCTCTTATTGAAAGAAATTACCAAAAATTAAGTCTAATGCGCCACCATTTATACAACTTTTTATGCTTGTACATAAAATGCAGCTTTGAAGTTAATAGCTACTTTTATTCTTAAAGTTATATTATTATAACTTAATGGTCTGTAAAAATATCTTTAAATCTTAATTTTTCTTAATTCAAAAATATTATATTTAATTGCAATTCTCTATAAAAATTCAACATAAAAGTTAAATTATTCCACACGTACTGTGTGAAAAATATACGGATTCAGAATAAAAGAAAAATGAATAAAATGAAATAATCCGTTTTATCATTTAATTTAAAAAAATGTGAATTAGAAGATGAAAAAGTAAATTTATAGGGATTTAAATATGATCTTATTATTATTCCAAAAGATGGATTTTTCTTTTACTTTTAAAAAATTCAATTCGTTCCTATAGCTATTAATGGAAACTTTTAAAATGTTATTTACAAGTGTTTTATATTATTCACACATCAATTCTTCAAGAAATTATTAATTATCACTATCATTAATACAATTTAAAAGTTATCTAAAAAGATATTAACTAAATTCATATATAAAAATAATACTACTAGGATTATTTATTGTTTACATTTGTATGTACTTTATTAATTACTTAATTGTGATTACATACTATTTTATTAATCATAAAATATATATTACAAATCGAAATGTATATATTCTCGAAATATTAAATTATATATTATAATTATCGGAAATTATAATAATGTTATTATGTGTAATAATATATATATTTCTAGAAATTGGTTATAATTGAATTATCAAGTTAAATTTAATTTTCTCTAATTTCTGCAATTAACGTTTGAAAATAAAATTCCGACTATTATATTCGATTTGAAATTTCACAATTTTAATGTTACACTTCTGTTAATTGTAAATTATCTTAAACCAAGGCTTGCTATATTATGTTTTTTACTTTTTATGTTAACAATTATTTATGTACAGAAATAAAACAAAGAAAAATTTAAAAGTTTCTTGACAATTCAAACTTAAATTTATAGACTATTTTTCTAATTATATATATATATATATATATATATATATATATATATTACAGATTATTATGATGAATTTATCATATATGATATAATATATATATATATATTATATCATATATGATAAATTCATCATAATAATCTGTTTAAAGATCGTCCAGATATCAGATGGAATTCGATATAGCTATTTTTCAATACATGATTATGAGATCAAATCTAATCAAGATACAATACGTTTCTATAAATAAATTTGGCCAGATCTACTGGTTTCTATACCACATAACTTGAATGATTTATTTATAGGATCAAACTACCTATAATGGACTAAAAACTGGCCTCTATGTATATGTCCTATATTATCTCTTAGTTTCTGCGCTTTCAGCTTAGCTATATTATCAATTATTGATATATAAAAACCAATTTCTTTTGTTGTACAGTACTTTTATTATTTACTAGATGAATATTTTAAATAAATAAATAAAAAAAAACCAAGTTTTAGTTACTTATAAATAATTAATTAAAATGAGCATTTAGAAAATGTTTTAAAGCATTTAAGCATTAAAGCACAATCAAAAAATACAATAATTTTTGAAAAGGAAATGATAAAATAATAATAATCATATAAGGATTATATAAAAGTACTTTTTATTTTTAATAAGTAATTGTTTGTTTTTCTCGTTTTAAAATATTATGATTTCAAAGCTTGATAAAATCTATAAACTATATTCTACGGCATGAAATTTTATTGTTGTTATTGTCTATTTTTATTGAAAATAAATTTGATTTCTAGAGTTTTCCAATATCTAAATTCAAAATTTTAGAAACAAGAAAAGAGAATTAATGTCATATTGTTTTTATTCTTTTAAGTATCTATTTCTCTTTTCTTCTTTTTAAATATAATACAGCTTTAAAAAATATTTGATAATGGATATTTATTTGTACATGAAACATGTTGAAAGGAAAAAATAAAAACTGATAAAAATGTTAGATCAAATTCAAAATAAAAATAGAAAGAATATAAAATTCTATTATTGTAATTCAATATCTTAAATGAAAAACTGCAGTAAATCGTCCAAATTTTTTTTTTTCTTTTGTAGTTGTTGAAAGTGAAATCGATGTAGATAGAAACTTTAATTTGTAAATCTCGATATTTGTAATCAATAAATTATTTTTCAGATATTATTTAAATATTTCACCGTGTTAAATCATCAGCTGACTAGATTTAAAAACTAAATTTTAATTATTACTTCAGAAAAACTCAAACGCAAATAAGCATTTTATAATAATAGTGTGTATTTAGAAATATATTCGAAAATAAATAAAACTATATAATTTAATTAAAAATAGAAAATAATTAAAAAATTATATTTGCGCGCATAAAGTGGGTCAGATAAGACGCTTTCCTGTGGCAAATTTGGGAACACCGTTATGATCTAACAAAAGAAAAAACTAAAATCGAAAAATTCAATTTTTTCAACATTGCGATATCGTTTTTTAAAAATAAATACACGCTGTTTAGAAAACGATCAGAGTTCAGTCAAAATTGTAAAGAACATTGGCTTCAAGGGAGGCCATTTTCTGATTTGCTTCTGACAACATCAATTCTAGTTACGCCTCTGCGAGAGATTTATCGTCATTTTCTATTATTATTTATTACTTGTTTTCAACTAATTTCCTTTAATTAAATGAAAATTATTTAAAACAACTTTAAATTCAATTACAAACGTCTTTATTTAAACATTTTACAATATGACTCTATATCCGCAACGTAAAATATCCACCTAGAAAATTTGGTACTGTGCGTATTTTGACGACACGTTGATTGTTTTAGCCAACCAACCACAGTCAAAGTTGGCACAGCATTAAATCGTCCTAGAAAATTAATTGGGTCTGTACTGTGAAAGTTCTAATACGACTGTTGGCTGAAAGTTAACAGAATATAGGGCCGGTTAAGCCTTATGTTCTGTCAAAGTAGTATCGTAATCCTAATGTTAGCATTTCTTTTTAAATTAGATCGAGGATTTGTGTTGAACCCGTGTCGATTGAAAATTATTATTAAATTCGTACTGGATTCCAACATATTAGATTTTACACTCCTTCAAACATCATATACAGTATTTTGAAAGTAATGTGGTGTATGGAATACCAATATTTTACCTTTAGCTTTTTAATTCGTAGTTTAACATAATGATTATCTACTGGGCTGTCGCGGCACATTACGGTGCCTCAATGACACTTCAGGGATGCGCGAAATAATGCTGAGTAGCGCCATAACACTTATGTGATTTGCTAAAATTACAAAATCTCAACAACACTACATTGATAATGTAGTTTGGATGCCACAAAAAATATTACTAAACTAGAAATTCTCCCGTGAAGCATAACGGAATATTTTCTTATCAGAAAGTAGAGATTGAAGAATCGAGAAGAGCTCAAGTCGAGCTTGACGTTCTGATGTTATTTCTGCAGGCCTTGACAAAGCCATTTTTACTTGATGTTGTTCAAGTCGGACTTAACGGCTTTCAGAGGTCTCGGTTGTTCTTATTTTTTTAGACCTAGAATTTATCTGACTAATTTTACTCATACGCTTTCCCCAAGGAATTTTTTCGATAAAATAGTGATTCATTTTAATTCCACGTTGATAAAACAAAGATACAGTACTTTAATTAGACACTTTCTAAATAACGGGCTCGTTAGACCGTTACTTCCGATTGGATAATAGAACGTCACGTGGTCACTATGGAAAAAATTTAATATGTAAAAATACAACTTAAGGGAAATTTTTTGTCAAGCATAAACGGCACATAGTCACTGACGTCATTGAAACGTAAGTGTGATTACCGATCCGAAATCGATAACACGTTTATTCTATAGCTAATATTTCCGCAAAATAAGCAGCCTATACTTTCCGTCAAAACATAAAACGAATATAACCAAAATTTCATCTGGATTGGACAAAAATTTCAGGAGTTATAAGGAATTCACATACACAGACCACGGCTTTTATATTAGTAATTGGGAGTGCCACCATTAGGGCAGAAAAACGCTTTATAATGTATAAGTTAAAACAAAATTACGTTGTATAAGTGTAAAAATATGAAATAAGTTTTTAAACATTATTATTCTTTCAAAAATACGTTACACATTCTTCTTTGTAACTTTCCTTACAAATTTTATTAATACATCAATAAATTGCATCGGCAGGCGTCGAAACTGTGTAACGTATATTATACACGTTTATTTTAGAGAATTGTTGTATAAAGCAGCATCTTTGTTTAAAACATGTTTTAAAATATAAGATATAAAATAATCTGCTTGGAAGTCCTTCTATACTAAAATTTGGTTACTGATATGTGGTATATATTAGCAAAATAATTACATATTATTCCGTTTTCAATGACAACATCGGATGAAAATTATCAGATAAATGCTCATGCTGTGAAAATCATTATTAACATCACTGCCGACACTATAACAATATTCATTACCGATCTTGCAATATTGTTCATTGGCATAGGACCTTTATCGATTAAAATTGTTGGCATTAACGCTGGCATTGATCTCTGGGTCAATTGTCATTATCAAACATCGAATTAATGTTGAACAATATGAATTATTCTTTTTAAGCTCACTCTTTTCCTTAAATATGTAGGGCTTTTGTTGAATTGTTAAGTATATTATAATATGTTTAATATAAAGTAGTGCAATTTGAATTCGGCTCCGTAGTATCGTTGGAATATATAAAATATGTAAGGAAATACGTTATTTAAATACGTATGTGCAGTACCATATGATATTTTATTTTAAATTACTTGAAAGTATTTCTATTAATAAGCAATTCATGTTTTTTTATGTATTTTAGTATTCACCGATAAATTGTGTCTGTCATATTAGGCTGAAGAGGGGAGTAAATTGTTGTTTTTTCCGAAATATTATGAACTTTCAGGAATTATTTTTTGTTAATAAATAATTACACTACAATTTTTAGTTTAAAATTTTAAACTATTTTTTAAAGTTTCATATTTTTATTTCTAAGTCTCTGAAACATAAATAGATTAAAATCTCTACTTGTTCAGTTTATATAAATATCTCAAAAATTATTCATCGGTTCCCTATTTTAAGGATTAAATAATTTAATTTTATTATGCTTTGGTTTATACTTTCCATAGATTTTTCTAGGGTTTGGTAAATAATTTTAACCAAATAAAACTAATATTTATTAACTATTAATTAGTACATATACTAAAAAATTATTATTTAAAATTTATATTTTTTTATAATATTCTACCATAAAAATATTATACAAATATATAGGGAATGAGATCTAAACGATTACTAAATGTAATTCGAAAATATTACAAATTATTTAAATTATTTATTTGATCATCAAGAACAATTTTGCAAATTTACTTTTAATTAATTGTTAGATTTATTGATTGGAATTCATTTGTAAAAATACTCCTTTTTTTAATTGCATTCTTATGACATTACAATTTAATATTGCTATTAAATTTTAATCTCCGAAAATATTTATAATAAGTAAGCAATTGTTTTATATTAGTAATTAATTTTAAACAATAATTATCTATTTAAAATCTTATTATTAAATTTTTAATTTAATAGAATTTAAAAATTTCTAAATCTAACGCTTGAATATTAATTATTAAATTTCAAAATTTTATCAACGCGGTTGACTATCTTTTTTTAAAGGGCATTCATCATGTAGCACAAATGAAAACAAAGCGAAATTCGATCTTTTTCCAGGTGGGATGCAAGATGTCCAAGCTCACATGTCAGTAATTCTCTTGTAAGATTAATCAAAAAACCGGAAGCTGTAGCAGAAAAGCACTGCCATTAACAAGATCATACAAAAGTCATATGGGGCAAGTAGAATGGCTACACAGTTGCCCCATCGAAGTCGATCCGTCTGTCTGGAAAGTTTTGTTTGAAAAGTTTCTGACATGACGACTGAAATGAAACGCTACGTCAACTTGTAAGAGAATGACTGATGGAAGTAGATGTCCCCTCAGGCAGTTTTATCGATTTATGAAGTCTTGCCATTGTTTTGCATCGAAACCTACTTTTTATTCAAATATTCTCGATTCATTTTATAAGAACTGATATATAGAAAGTTCAAACCTAACACGAACAAGCAAAAAAGTTTGTGGGGCATTTTGAATAAATTGATATTTTTGAGGGATTATTAAATATTCACTGCAAATAAATTTACGATAATTCTAACATCAGGAAAAGATAAAAATTCGGCATAAAACTGAAGTATATAGTTTAAAGTTGAGCAAACGTTTTATATTTACTGTAATTTTGTATTTTGTAATTCTAATTCTATGTTAATTTTGTAAAATCATTAAATTATTATTTTATTTTCATTAATTAATTATATATAATTATAATTAAAAATATTCGTAACATTTTACTTACGCTCATTACGATATTTTATCATAGTAAATTTCATTATACTGTATATCATTAAAAACTTTGTTGAAAATTTAAAGTTTTTAATCCCAGATTATTCCACGCGGCATTATGCAAAATAGAGGTGACAGATTTCACAAATTAAAGAAAACTTTACAATAAATTTAAGACAAACTATTATCGTGGTTTCAATAACATTACTTCTGATTTTAGTTCGATTGTTTCGCTTCCTGTGACATCGTAGGTTTCCTTTGATGTACATTTTAATACTACGATGTATAAATATGTATATAATACGAATTCTTAATAAAGTAATACACTAAGAAACAATGTTATGTGTACAATATAACGAATTCTCTACAAATTAGTTGATAAAGTTCTATTTTTCTGAATTAAATGAATTTTCTCATTGGTAATAGGTGACAAGCCATTATATACTTTTTGTAACATTTCCCTCGTAGGAAACGAAACAATCCAATTAAAATTAGAAATAATGTTATCGAAAACGTAATAATGGTTTGTCTTAAATGTATTGAGGTTTTCTTTAATTTTTTAAATCCCGCGCCTCTATTATGCGTAATTTTGCGTGTTTCCTGATAATCTGTGTTTCATTATTGCATGAAGTTCGCGAATTTCTGAAGTTTCAATCGTCAATCGTAAAATCTGTGTATAGATCTGTGAAAATAATTGCAAAGATATTTTAATTTTCAAAATGCATCTTTTCTTTAGTGAAATCTTTTCGCTGATGCTGTAGCGGAGTGTAATATGCTAAAAGAATCCGTAAAGGTAATATTTATTTGGTTACCGAATACTTTAACTGAATAAATTATCCCACAGAAATACAGTTCGGTTAAAATTAGAAGCGTTAAAAGTGCCTTATTTATCTTGAACATGGAGCTTATATGAAGTTAGACAAATATTGCAAATGACATAGCCATTGGAAAGTCTAGCCATTATCCTAGAAAATCATTTCTTTAACTGCTTTCTTTTTCTTTTCTATTCTCAGCAAAGACTTTAACCCTCTTTTATTTCAGTAATTTTTCAATATAATTCTTCTAAAGTCTTGAAAAATTGAATCCAATGATTATATGCTGATGTAAAATTCGTACAAAGTTCACTGTCACATAAAAAGTTTACGATTTTAGCAAAACTAATTTAAAAGTTCACTAATCTTTCGCACAAAACATCAAATTATTAATCTAATATGAGAAGTGACTGCACTGAATTTCAAGTTCAATAGCTAAAATTTAATTTTAAACAATTAATTATCTAATTATTCCAACAAGTTAATCGCTTGAAATGATTGAAACATGCTTACTAACTTAATCATGCATTTGTAATTTTAATTTCTGATCAAAAATTAATTAAAAATAATCAGAGAATCAGTTAAAGAAAATAGATCTTATATATAATATCTTACGTACTATTTTACTAGTCTAAATAATTAAATAAGAACCCAGGAAGCAGTATCTATAATAATCAGCACAAAAATAATCAACCAAACCAAAAAGTCGCAAGTAATGTTATAACTTTTCTGTTCTTTTCATTCCTTTCAGGATTTCGATCAATTCATAATTCAATAAATCCTTGTAATAAATGCTTTGTTATATTATTTCTATTGATTACGATAAAAACATCATTTCTATATTTAGAGCTCAGGATAATAGTTTAATATTAAAAATAATGAAAGTAATTAAAACTGCGTTTTCTACAAAGAAAAACAATATTAAACCCGTTTACTTTCTGATAAATGTTTTTCACTTACCTCGCTATTAAAGTAGCAAAAAATTAACGAAACGAGAAAGCCCTATAAAAATTTAATATTTTAGTATAAAAATTTAGTATTTTTTACAGTATATGGTGATATATAAATAGAATCTAAGAGATAATGATAAGAGTTACCTGCAATCCATCTAATGTATAAGTGAAAAATGTATACGCTTCCAAGAGTTCGCAACTAACTGAGTGCGGTCGATAAATAGCCAGTGAGAAATGGAGACCAAATAAAGGAGCTAAAACTAAAGTTGCTCTAACAGCTTTCCTAAAATAACTTTGAATAATTATTTAAACGTTTGAAATTATATTAGGATATATTTTTAATAAAGTCATACTTTCCTACCTATATTGACTTGGCTCGTTTGCATGAGTTGCCTGTAGTTTAGTTACCAACACTTGAATGATGTGGCAGAGAAAGACGAAATTTAGCTTTAAAAAAGCAGAATAAATAAAATTTAATTTATAATTTACGTCTGTTTGATAACGTTTAGCCACTTACCATTAAACTGCATAAATTAGGTATGTTTAAAATCCATTCATACGGATCAGCGGGAATCGCCCAGCATCTACAATATATATATATATATATATATATATTTTTTTTTTTAATTAAAGTTTTTAATAAAGAATGATGAGAAGTTTTGTGCGTTTGAATTACACTTTAATATAACGATATCGTATGTTAAATTAAATTTAAATAAATAAATAAATAACTATTGCATTTTTAAACAAAGTTTCTTACTGTGAATTAGCGAAATTTTCTCTCAATATAGCATAAATTGTAATAGGTATAATGGGAAAACCTAAAATAAAATAATATGATTATAAAAAAGAACTTAATTATAACTTATTTCTAGCTTATTTAATCAAAAATATTTGTTACCCCATCCAATTAAATAAAACTTTATAATATTTTTCTGTTCCGCAAATGCTGCTGCAATCAGGCGATGTAAGTAAAATCCTTCACAGAACATCCACATGTAATTAGTCATTTGGAAATATTTGGTTAAAATAAGAAGTATTTTACAACCAACCTAAAAAGTAAGAATTAATAATGATTAAATTGTAAGTCTGTATAGACAACTTGCACTTAACAGGCTTTCTGAACTGTCAAAACTAACATAAGTAAAACAATTTTTATATATGTTTAATTTAATTTGCAGTTATTTTAAAGATTGGAGATATTAAAGCTTATATTTTACGATTCAAAACTAATTTATAACATTGATAACAACTGTGAAAGGATTCGAATTTTTTTAATAGGTTTATATTTAATCCGATTATGATATTGCGAAACGAAATGCCAATTCTATTATATATATCAGAGAAAAGAAGTGTTGAGATTCTCAATTCACAATTTTTTGATAAGAGACTCATCGAATTTATTTCGTATAAAGTAATCAAATGATAATCTAATTTATTTTGGATTAGTTTCTTTTTCGGTTTTTAGAGTTATTTCTAAATCATTCCTTCTCTTTTTTAGACTTTTTCCGCCCTGTGGGCACTAACAAGATCGTTTTTCAGGCCAATCGTGGGTGCGGCCAGGCCCAGAATGGAACGGTATAGTAATGGGGGTCGGGACCAAACTTATCTAGGACAGATCGCTCCCTAGATTCGATCCAGTTAAAAACCACGAAAATTCCTGGGGTTTAATCTCGATTTTCCCAGAGCTAACCGCTTCGGCTACCCAACCGGCCTGCCTTTATAAATTAGAATTTCAGAATCTGATATGAAAAAGTTTCAGTTTTTATAAAATTTAAGAATAAAGGAAATTGCCTAAAGCTAAAAAGTAACATTTCTATAAATTAAATAATAATTTGTAATGCAGAATAAGCTCAATATGCTTAAATTTAACGACGTAATCCAGCATAAGCACACAAAAATATATTGCTTCTATATTAACATATTACATATAAGTAAAGAACTATTTAAATTTATAGATATTAAACTTATTCAGTAAAATATTCTTATTTTATAATAATAGAAATAAAAAAATTTTGTTTTCAATACATTTTGAATGAAGACATTATGCAAAACGTAAAAGCATTAACTCGTTAGTTTTGGTAGATTTGAAGCATTATCTATGACAGACAAAGTATAAAATACTCACTTATCTGTCACTAGTTTATCTGCTGTTCGACAACGTAGTAACACATTTTAAAAAAATATTAATAATTGTTATTCATGCTTTCTGAATAAAGTCTTGGTGTATTGTGCTGTTGTCTCTTTCTTCAAATTGAAATAAATCAATTGTACTATTAAAATTAAACATTTCGTCTTATTTTTGTATATTAAATAAGGTAATTTATTTCACAATTAAGTTTTCATATGTCTACTATAAATAGCAATGTTATTAATTCATTCTACGTAAAAACTTGAATTTACTAAAATCAATCGTTATCTTTTAAAGCCTGAATAACAAATTTAAAGACGTTCTATAAATATCGAGATTCTAAAAGTTAGAATATCTTAGCAAAGAAAGAAGAGACTTAGGCATTCATGTTTTGTTATCAGGTCATACAGCTTCTGAACAAAAATGTATCAGCTACTCGAAAATTAAATATTAAATTATTTAGATATTCGTTCAATATTTCAGTTTTACAGTGTGATGTAAACATGAGTTTCTGCTTTTATTTTAACTTTAGCAGTTTCTTATGAAAAGCCTGAATAGACAATTTAAAAAAATGCATTTCTCTTCCTCCTCGAAAGATGAAATGATTACACTCCTCGCTTTTCATATCTAGCTATGAATATCTTAATGTTTTATTTATCTTTGAATCTTATAAAACAAAACTCAAAGTTAATTTCAATATAAAACTTTCGCAACTAAATTTAAATATTTTCTATTTAATTGTAATATATTAAATACGAAACGTTTCATTATTACAAAACATTTTTAAGATAAAAGTTATTGAAGCACGAAGGAAAAATAATTATTTTTCTATATTTTTAAATAACTCAATAAATAATCAAATAAACTTTTAATATAATAATAAATTGTTTTCCGCATTATTTTAATTTATTTTTGATTTTAAAATAATTTTATAAAGCTTTAATTTAAAATAATATAAATAAATTGAAAATCTCTTCGATTCAACATTAGATATTTCTTATAAATTTTCCTCATAGCTAATTATTCGTAATTTTAATTGATATATGTTAATTAAGTTTTAATTTGATCTGATTAATTAATTCTGTGATTAACTACAAAAATTAATTTCCATCGGAATTTACGAATGTAACATTAGAAAATATAATTCAAATTTTTAAACAGAAAACAATGGAAACACATAAAATCACGTAGATTTTTCAATTAGATATTATAAAATTTTTTCTATACATAATAATAAACGACAGGTAAAGAATAAATTATATAAAAAAGTAATTTAAAAAATAAAACTGATGTAACGGGGTTGTTAATCAGTTAATGATTATTTTTCTTTCTTTGTTTGTTTCAATTTATATATTGAAATGATAAATGTAAGAAATCTATTTACTGAAGGTAATAAAAGTCGTACGAAAAAGGTTTTTGAAGAAAAAATTTCTTTCAGTATTAATTACAATATGTAACGTTAGATAAATCTTGTTAGATATATTTTAATAAAACAGCGAGTAAATGTCAAATCTTATATAAAAGAAAAGTGATAAAACTATATATTTAATGAAATTATTCAGTCAACAGATCTGAAATCATTCGCTGTTTAATTTCTTATTTTTTAAATTTTGTATGGTATAATTTTGAACCAGAAATACAGTGAAATTAATTTATTAAAACAGCAATATACTCTAGAAAACAACGATAAAATATAACAATAATTTATTTAACTAAGATATTATGAATTATCCTATAGGCTACATAATTTATATGTCATACTTGCTGAATATTTTCCGTCAGTACGTTGTAAAGACAAAATATTACATATCTTATTCTAAAAAAGTTGAAAATACACGTCAGTAACGATAACGTTTTCTTAAATTTTACAAAATAAATACTTTATTAAATTAACTTTTTAATACAGTACATACTCTGATTACAATGTATCTAATCTAACCATATTCAAGAACTCCTATTTTAATCAGAAATATTTATCACGTAATCTGTCATCTGCTTTTTGTGGAAGATTAGACTCGTAAAATTGCTTTTATGCCTACCAACGTCTTAAATACTTGAAGATCTCACTAATACTATCTGAATATTTTGTCGATTTCATTATATAGGCCTTTATATATAATTGTTATATATAATATAACATATATAATTTATTTAACAATAACTAAATTCGTTATTATATATCTTATGAAATTGAGTAAAATATAGAGTAAATATGCAGTAAATAAAAATTGAGTAAAAAATAACTCATCTTTTAAAAAGTTTTTTTTGTTAAACGATTGATTTTTAACGTATAAATAAAATATTTGATATTTTAAATACAATAATACACTCACTCACTCCAAACCCAGATATAATTGTTTGATTACTACAAAACTAGGAATTCATCTGTCTCAAACAGGCATGTAAAAGATTACAGTTGTAGTTCGATTGCACTCCAGAATGTCTTAAAATCGTTGCTTCAGTATCATATAAAAAAGTCTCTCACAAGCTTACTGTGTTTAGAATTTCAATATACAGTGTATTGTATTTGTAGTTTTCGAACGCTAAGCATGCCCGCACGATGCAGTCAGACATTACGCACAACTGAAAGAGTTGACCAAGTTCACATCAGTGGGTTGAGTAAAGTAAGATGATCGTTTCGCCGAATTGTCCGTCATCTGCACCATTCTGGCCTGACTGTGACGAGGTGTTAGAAGCAATGGATATGTGAATGGCACACAGATGGCGGGTAGGCTTTGGATGCCCGAGACTGACGCTGGGACAGATGATCGTCTGATCGTGAAAAAACACGAAAAACTATAATGGTATCTTTGTCCGCCGTACAGAGACAGGTGGAAGCATCGTTACAGAACATTGTCTCTGCCACTCCCATTGACAAGAACACTAGCAGAGACAAATTTGCATGCATAACTAGTAGCAGATCCAAAAATCTTCAGAGAATGGTGAAGAAAGGAAACAATATGCCTTACAAAAAACTTTTTATTATCTGAGATGCTAGGTTTTACTCACCAGAAGAGAAGTGAAGCTGTGCCCTGCGCATCCCCTAAATCCGCCACTATGCGTAATGATTCGCTATGCATTCATTATGCACTATGCGTAATGTGTACACTTTACATTGAACTGCACTGCAATATCATCTACTTTCTTTGAAGTGGTGCCGTGATAGAGAAGCATAAACAGCTATAGATTGGCAGCATATCATCTTTAGCGACGAATCCGGTCCTCTTTTAGAACGGACGATTATCGTGTTATTTGTGGAAAACCAACGATGAGTGCTTCAATTGCCTTTACTGTTGAGCAGCACAATACTTTCACTGTTGACGCAAGGGTCTGGAGAACCATATTAAATGAATGTTGGTTATTCCTGACAGTGGTACGTCCAGGAAACCTGCGCCCTCCTGCATTATCTTTCATGACAGGGTTACAAAGAGCCAACAAGATAATGCTCTGCCGCAGACAGCTAAAAATTCTCAGGGAATTTATTTATCACGCTGCTACACTTTCTTTGCTTGCCCTGTTTCCAGATTTGTCTTATATCGATCATTTGTGGAATCAGATAGGGCGCCAGTTTCGACTATCTATGATTGTGAGGGATTTGGAGTAGCATAGAATTGCTTACGGTTCCTACATGCCTTGATGCCTTACAATATCGCTGCATGTATTCAAACAAAGTTCTATAAAATACTAAAGATTCTTTTAAATTGAATTGTTTTCCCATAGGAAATTTTTTATTATAGATTTGCTGAAATGAGTAAAAAAAATTCTCATGGTCTGATTTTGAATGGATATAAAAAATAAAATGTATCCGTCTACTTCTAATTGTTGTAGTATGGCATAAAATAAAAATATGTTGGAAGGGGGACAATTTGCCGGTACAGAAATATTTAGGAGATATGTTCCCTGTGTCCTATATGGATCTATGCCCATGTCTGCTATAATATTGTACTCGTTACCATGATTATTGCGTTCGCACAAATAAAGTTTCATTCAATTCCAACGACCACCTTCTGGTGAGTAACGTTTTTGTTAATGAATGCATTTTGAATAGTCATAAAAATTGTGATTTTCTGTAAACAAAAAATGATTAAATATCTTTTATCGGTGATTAACAAGTACATTTTCCTTGTAAAAATGAAAATGTACTTGTTTATTTGAATAGTAGGCTAATTTATTGTAAGTAGTCTTGCAACACAAATTATTTTGATGTTTTTAAAACTGAAATCTTTATTATAATTCTCATTTTCAAAATATAATTTGACATTCTATTCATCTATACGAAATCTATTTAACTTGCTTTGCAATATTAATAATATAATATATATAAGATAAAAAATAATATAACAACATTTCATTCAAGGTATTTTTACTAGTGGTTCTCACTTTCGTTACTTATGCTTTTCCAATTTAATCTTTTATTATTTTTCAAATTGAAACTTTATTGTATTTTTATTCGTAAATTATTTCTCAATACATAACTTAAGTCAAGGCTGTGGAAAGAATTAGAATGTTCTCATTTTTCATTTTCTACTAACTCGCATCTTTTGATTTTTGAAAAAAAATCAATGACCGTTTAAAGTAAAACTTAACTGAACACACCAGTAAGAATAAGTCTGTAACTATTTTCTAAGTAATTACCAATATCTAATGTTCGTCATTAAATAGGGACAATATAATACTTATAACCGGATTCAACATTTGTTGATGCTCTTGGAATTGATTTTGATGGAATAAGTTGATCGCCCATGTGCTGCGTTGCCTTAGCAACGTAACACATGGGCGATCTGCCTAGGGAAATGCCTCCCGAGAGGACTTTCTATGAGAAATTAACCTGTATTTAGGTGTTAGACACGTGAATAAAATCCGTACAACTCCACTTATCCAGTACGTAGGTAACGCGCAAACCTGCGACCAACTACCGGTGTTCAATGATTTTATTCAATCGGCCACTGATGGGCGTTAACGCTCTTGACATGCTATCCGTAGTTCAGACTTTTGATAAGTTTTTAATACCTCCAAACTAAATTCTTATCCAATAATATTAAGTTTTTTCTATATATCAAATAAAGTAAACGCTAATGTTATTGACTAAAAACTATAAAAATCGAAAAGATATTACCACAAATAGGAAAAGCATACATAAGAAGTGTATTTTTTCTATTTATTTAAATATTTATATTTCTAAACAGTTATTATATAGAATAATTATATTTAAAATACAGGGTTATTCAGAAGGATGTACCGCCACTCACTGGCTTATTTTGAACAAAAAAATGTTCTATAAACTTGAGTCCCATTCTCAATAGCTCAGTAATTCAGTGTGAACAGACGAAAAGCCTTTATTTGGCAGAGAATATTATACATATTTAATTACCGAGATATATAAAAAGCTATGTAAATAGCCGCGACCATGGGCTCATAGCCTGCTGCACAAAAGATATAAATGGGATGTAATGGTTATGTACAGGTCTAGAAAAAGGTATACATAGACAAATTTGTGCAATGTTAGATATCGCTTGTAAACTTTATAAGTTCGTATACATTGGTGAGAAATGGATATGTAAGAAGTTTTATTTTTAGTGTTGTTATTTTATAACGGTTTATTACAGAATAAATGTATTATATTTTCAACTTTCAAATTAGCCGAGATTATGCGATGTGGTTGTTTGCTCACAAAGTTCTCTGAAATAAACTAGCGGCACAGTCTCTTGAATCATCCTGTATATTTAATTTAAGTATTACATATTGTCGGTTACACAATTTTCGCGCTTCGCAAAACGTTTGTTCTGCCATAAAACAAAGAAAATTTTTTGTTTTACAATATTTCTTCTTATTCATTATATGTTTCAGACATATGAATTCTTTACATTTTCGGGTCCCTACGTAATACAATACTTTAGATATTAGTTGAATTTCAGCATATAAACCTGATTCTCATAGCTTATTTTATTATATAACAATCATATAATTAATTTTGATAGCCACTTGATGTAAGAAATTATTTCATTGATAAACTTTTTCTTAAACATTTATTTTTCTGTAATAAGATTGGTCCTAAATCAGCAAGCTTATTTCGGTTATTTTATAATTACCTATTCGAACCATGAACTAAACGGCCATCAAAATAAACTTACATAATTACACATAAACTTAATATAATTATATTAAGTTTATATGTAATTATAAACTTAATATAATTGTATTAAGTTTATGTGATCTATTAAAAGTGTTTGTATTAAGTTAAAGGGCAATAAACTGGCCATTTAGTGGAAATGTTCATCCCAATAGCAATTTTATTAACCCCTTTATTTGTACACAGCAAATATAGCAATTGTTATTTTTGTATTTGTATAACTATATCCGTAAACAACAAATTAATATTGCATTTTCTATATTTGATCTTTACAGATAAATAACTTGTATAACTTCTTTTGTTGAAATAGTGTCTTTATTTTTATTTTCTGTTTTATTTCACAATGAAATGATAATTTGAGTCTGTCTTTATTTTACAATGAGTGATGATTTAAGACACCAGACTCATTGTGAAATAAAACAGAAACTTGTATAACTGTTATTCGATAGTAGTTTTATTTACATAAGCAAAATTGTGAAGAAGTTCTGAATGAGTATAGAAATCTCTCATATTCTAATATTAACTGGAAACATTAACATAACCTCAATATTGAAAATACAATTCTATATTTGCTCAGCTCAGATCATGAAGCCTTATCATATAGTTTATAATATTATAACACTTACCAATAACAATAATATTTCTGAGCGTTATCAATTCTTTAAGTTTAATGTAATTTCAACAGTTATACAGCTTCCTGAACAGTTTCATTATATATCACACAGAAATCAAAATAATTAACTTCATATCTTTTGTGTTTCTCGGTCGCAAGTACATATTTAAATGTAGTCAACTGTAACTCGTTGGTGTCAAATACTCTTTTGACTATTTTAAATTTATCCCCAGATGAATGGCGCCTTTTGATACGCCGTTTCATGCTTTATTTTAGTTTGTCATTGTGTCACGTAACCTATTTTAAAATAGACTTATAATTCGATTTTACAAATTAAAATATTAGCATGAAATCTTACATCAAAATTATTATTATTTTAATTACGATAATACCTATATAAATAAATAATATAATAAAGTAAATTATGTATTCACAATGAAGGTTTAAATATGTGCAAATATGTTCTCTATCTTATTCTTTTTTGTTACTCTTTAATTTTACGCACATAATAATAATTATATAATATATAATATTATTATAATTAGAACCTTATAGTTCCATAAGGATTTTTAAGTTTATCACCCTCGTTATTTATGAATAACGCAGATTGAAAACTTTATCTAGTAGTTGGAGTTACGCGCTATTATATTACACTTAAACTACAATTTTCAGCTGAAACGCTTTATTTATTGTAATTTGTAATTTATTAGCTAGAAATTCTACCAAAAACATTAGACATATAACAGAAAATATTTGACGGTAAAAAGAAATATGCTCTTAAAATCAATGCAGTTAATGGAAGTTTTGAAATGTATTGGAATCATGAGATTTCTCATATCACTGTAAACCGTCTTCCTTGCTAAATCAATACAGAACTGAAAAATTTTAAAGATTAATGGTATGTTTGAAAGCATTGTCATTATTTTTCAAAAGTTTTACAGATTGTTTTATATCCGTTTATAATTATTATCGAGATTCATTTACTCGATACCTTATTATAATTTCGTTGTTTATTCTAAAACAATATTTATAAATAAACGAACAAATTAAGAAATGGATATCTCATTTAAAGCAACGTAAAATAAGTTTAACTTACTTTGTTCTCATCAAGAATAGTATTATCAAAATTATGAAGTTCGTCTAACATTACGATTGATTTGAAAAGAATTACAAAAACTCCATTTAAAAAAAGAGATATAAACAGATTCCTGTGCATTATGATTCGATAAACTCGTAGTTGTCTGAAATTAAAAATAATTGCGTGTTTTGATTTTTAAAAATACTTAAAATAAACAATTTTCTATTAAAGGCATCACTTACTTGTACGAAACAAACGTAATAATGGCTGGAACGAGAAAAGACATGGAAACGGAATGAGTAGCAATATGAAAATATTGCAGCCGAAGCATACCCTAATAAAATAAAATAAATATAAATTATAAAAATCTTAATTAAGTTTTCATAATTTTTAATCAAATAGCATTTTACTTCAACCCTGCCGCATCCATTATAATTTGTCCATTCTGAAAAATTTCCACGCACGTACCAAGAACCTTCCGAAGTACAAACTTTAACAGCATATCCTATTATTGATAAAGAAAATTATTTATTTAGTGAATATTTCATTTCACTCGACTAGTAAAATATTAACATGTTAAACATATTTAACTTATACGCGCAAGTTACATATGTGATATTTTTATTATTACGACTTACTTGGACACGGTGGAGGTTTGCTAGAAAAATAAATATGTTCTTGACAAACTGATTGCGCAACTTGCCCGGCAGGTGTGTCTGACCAACATTGCCAACCATCCCAAGTTCTTGGACAATATAATTTTTCTAAAATAAAATTGCAAGTTACTTTTAATATATCATTAATGTATATGTTTATATTTGCGGTGGTTTTCTAATAATACCATTTAAATAATTCATGCATGTTCTAGAGTAATTGACGTACCTTATATTAAATGTATACTTATAAAAGATTACTATAACGTATATTATAGGAAGGAAGAAATTCTTAAATACATAAATAGGATTTAGCGTGATCGAGATAATCTGCGTATTTTATAAATATTTCAAAAAATGACTATTAAATAACCGTTTAAAAACAAATTTATACGTGACATATTCTATTATGGATTTAAAACAGTAAACTTATTCTAATTTAATAATTAATTTTGGATATATTATAAAAAAATAGCTACTTAATACAGGCTGAAAAGTTTTTCTTTGCTTTAGTAAATTGATAAACGTTTTGAAAATATTTTTATATTAAATAATACATTTTATAGTTATATATTACTAGCAAAGAAATATTTAAAATGTATTCAAATTTTAAATTAAAGAAAATAATATCTGAAAAGTTAATTTTATTATTATCTCATCAATTAGATTTAGTGTAACTTCAATATAATATATTGATAAATTAATGGTAAAATGATAAAGCAAAGAAATTGAAAAGAGATGAAAGATAAATCGGATAAAATATAATTTGATGATAATCTAAATTGGAAATATAAAAAACTACTCTTAAAATATACAATAGTAAGCTGAAAAGATAAGTTTCTTTACAGTAAATTACTTTATTTCAATAATATATCCTATAGATATATATTTATAGCATGTTGTTTAAATTATAGATAGAAAATAGAAGTAATGTAAAAAAATAAAATATAATTCAATTCGCTGAAGACTAAATAAAAAATAAAGAAATCCAAACATTACAAAAATAGAAGATTTAATGATAATGATTGACCAATTTATATTATTTACGGTAATAAATTTCAGAGAATATTCTAAGTCAGTTTTAGTTTTATATTTTGTATATTCTAAGGCATTCCAAAAACTTATATTATTTCTCTTAAGTCTATATTATTTATTATATATTTTGAAATAAAAATAAAAGAATATCTTAAAATGATATTTAAATCTATTTGTACTTGTTATAATCGTTTAAATACATTTAAGTTCTGTATTGCTATTCGCGTGTTTATAAAGTAATAATTTTCAAATATATGACTCTAATTTAGTTCATCTAAATTATATAATTTATTTGCATGATTAACTCGAATTATTCAATTCGTAGCTGCAAGATTTGTGAATAACATATTTTAAAAAAGGAAAACATTTCAATTTGTCTTTTATATTTTATATTCAAAAGTTTTTCGCGTCTTAAGACTTGAATAACTTATGAATGTAAACTTTTAAACTTTAAATATAAACATGAAGTCTTGGTATTCCTTAAGTTTATGTTTTTAATAAACTAAACATTGTGAATACAATAAGATACCATACATTATTTTGTTTAAAATTAAGATCCAAAATTTGTGTTAAATAAAGAAATTAGAAAAATGATTAAAGTCTATTTAAATGTCATAATATTCCGTTATCTCAATATATTGATAGTAATAATATTTTAATTATGTTATATCTTCATTTTTCTAATAAGAAACATTTTGTAAATATAACTTACATGATTGATTGAATTTAAATGGACTGATTCAATTTAATTATTTAACTGTTTGAGTTATTTAAATAAATAACTCAAAAGTATTAATATGCATTGTTTTAATATGCAAATTATTAAAGTAATCATTTTCAGATTAAAATAAATTATACAAAGATCAAGGACTCTAAACTACGTGTAATTCATTTTCTTTACAAGTCAAAACAAACATTTCGAAAGAATAATTTTACTTACACGCAACTGAAAAAATCAATAAGATTATTATATACGCTACCTAAGGAAAATTTTATTTGAAAAATAAAATAATGTTTAAATATTTAATATCTCTCACTTATATTTTGAATGCCACAACGCATAGAATTACATAAAAATAAAATCTTATCCTCAACAATATTAACATATCGAACGAAACATTACATCTCCCATAAAGTTTGTAATTAAATTTTAGTTTTTATTGATGTACAATTGAATATACTATTGGAGTCGATATCAAATTAAAATATAGGTTTGTATAATTTTTTATATCATTTTTCTTTTTGTAAATTACATAAAAGTCATATTTTCTCCTTATTTAACCTAAAAGCTAATAAAGATCACTGAATAAAATTATAATAAAACAGTCTCTTATTTATAAGATTATTTTTAGATTTTAGAAGTAATTTTTCTATTTATATACATACATACTGTATATATATTATAAAAATGTGTTAAACTGTAGATTTATATAGGATATATGTATATCAATAATTTTAATACATTCAGTGACTATTTCAATGTAATATTTATTTTGAAATAAATAATTGAAAATACTTTTGATTTATGACAGTTCTATATTTGATAAAATAATCGTATAGTAATTTAAAATTTTCCGAAAGAAAAGTAAAGCTTGTTTGAATGTCAAATATAGACGGGAGTGGCACAATTTTTCATTTCATCTTAATTTACATATCAAATGTAATATTACTCTAACAGACAATTGCTATATTTAAATAATGAATCAATATCAAAATTATTTTCTTTGTTAGAATTTCAAAAGTAATTATTTAAATTTAAGACATTTTAAAAGTAAAATTGAAAAATATATTATAAATTAAATGTTACCTTGATCTGGTTTTGGATCAGATGCCATTTTTTCACAACAAGCAACAGCAGCGTGGCAACAAGATGTCCATTTTGAAGCAAATACATTATTTACAAATGTATCAAATATCGGATGAGTTAAATTGTTGGGATCAATTGTATAACTTATGTTTGTCTTCGGATCTACCAGGGTGCCCAAGAAGAAATTATATCTGTAAGAGTATCCATTCTCAATTAAATATTCTGATATAAATATATATTCCGATTACAGATAGTCACAATTACCTGAATCTCAATCCAGTATCAACGAAAGCCCACGAAGGTAAATAATTATAGCATCTGGCACAAGTGTCTTTCTTGTAGATATCAAATGGTAATGAAACTCCTCTTTCAGATCGACAATAAATCGGCTTTGTTTCTTGCGCAAAATAATCATCTTGCGAAATGTTGTAACTGCTAAGCTTTAAAATTCATTATTTTAATACAGAATATACATTTATAAATATGTTTTAATAAATTAAGATAATTATCTAGCAATATCTATATCAGGAAAGAACTGAAAGAATTTTTTTTCTTTTGCATATGACAAACTTGAATGCATTTGCTTTATTAATATAATATTCGAATAAATAACATTAGATTATTATGAATCTTTGTATTTAGTATAGAAAAGACTCAAATTTTAACTGTTAAGTTGATTTTTAAAAAGGCAATCTAAAAAGTAAGAATTAATTTAACATTCGTCTACGCTACATCACATTTTGGAAATTTCAATATTAATGATTGACATTATTATCGATAAATGTATTATATAATTTATAACTATATAATACATTTATCGATAAAAACTTAAAGCATTCTACGAAGCATTATAAATTTTAAAAATATCAATGAAGATATTACTCAAATTTAGTTACATAAAAATAAATAAGATACATATAATAACATAGATAAACTAAGAATCTTTTAAAGATTTATAGGTAATTTAATTTCATACTGTATTTATATTATTACAACTTATAATTTTGTAAGACTCGATAATGCTACACTCGGGTTGATTTTTATCTCATCATTGAACGCTTTTGATATTCCGCACAGCATTATTGATTTGCCAAAATCTTGTTTAAATGATTTCGAAGTTTCAAATGTCTTACATTTCAACTTAGATATTGTTAACGTATAACACACGGGAAATACGCGAGTACATTTCTTTGGCGAATTTATCCATGCGAATACTTCTTACTGTATAATTTTCTCGTGTACCCCATAGCATCTTCAGAGTCATTAATCGTTAATAATCTCAGAAGTTATCTCAAAACTTTCATTTTGAAATTTCAATTTAATGACGTTAACGAGAAACTTCCTAATTTTAGAATTTCCATTTTAGCTTTCTTTTGCTGTAATCAGTTTTCCCATCTGTTTGAGGTTTTAAAGTTATAGAAATGCATTCATAAATCCTAATGGGAATTATATCCTTTTAGAAATCTTGTGTACTCGAGTACTAATTCTCTTAACAATCTCTCCAATGATTTAAATTATAAGCAAATAGAATTATTCAAAAATCAATTTTCTGTTCAATAATTGTCAATAAAATTAATTATAAATTAAAACCCCGTATATGTATATAATAATTTGAAATGCATGCATGTATGTATATATGTATACATTAATTATTATAAACTTATACTTACTTTATCACTGCAAGTAATTAACATCAACATAATCATAAGAGCTTTCATTTTTCTGATAATTAAATTAAACAATGTATTCTTTAGGTAAATATTAACATTTTAAGAAATATTTGTTCAGACATCTCATCCACGTTTCCTATAATGATAATAAACAGTTCATTAAACTTTCTTACATGTTATTATTCGATAATAAAATTAAACCAAAGTTCTTCCCTAAAGTATCATCACGAAAGTTTATATCAAGTTAGCTATCGATAGTTTACTTACAAAATTGCTAGGCATGCAATACATTGTAATTAGTTAGTAATAGTTGCTTGATTGATGACTGTTTGGATGTTGCTACGTTAAAAAAATTTAATGCAAAAGTTTGATTTATCCTTAGTATTCTTTTATGCTTTCGAAAAGTTTAGATTACTCTTTATGAAATTACTATCCTGTGCTTATATTAAACCTTAATTGTTGATGATAGATTATTAAATTATTCGTTGGAGTATATAAGAAGTAACTACGTTAAAAATGTATAGATGTTTTACAATATTTAGCTTAAAAACTCCTAAACATTTAATGAATTTTAGATAATTAAATTCTTTAGTATAAATTTTCAACAGTTTAGAAGAATAAAACTGTTTGTAATTTTTAAAATATATTTTTAATTTTATTCAGTTTTATTATATAGAAAAATTAAATTATAAAAATCAATAAATTTGAATTTACTATTTTTTAAAGTTATAACATTATAGTTATAATTTTATTACAAATAAATTATAACTTGTAAAGTTATAATTTTGTTTATAATTTATTTATAATTTTATTATAAGTTAAAAAATAGTACAATTTAATTTTGGTATATTATAAAACTGCATAAAATTAAAAATATATTTTAAAAATTACAAACATAATTTTTCTTGTCTAAATTAGTAAAAATCTATATAAATCTATAAGAATAGTAATTAGATAAATATAAGCTTGATTATTTTGCAATTTTGTTTTGTAATCTTATTTGCTACTATATATTGAGAGCAAATAAAATTATAAAGAAAAAATTAACAAATAATCAAGTTTATATTCATATAATTATTTGTTTTATAAAGAAGTTTTTAGTAATTTTAATACAACATAAAATGTCTCAAATAAGATTTCATAACATTAATAAAAAAATTTTTAAATATTTATTTTTAATAATAAAATTATAATTTATATCAGCAGCCCAGTCGATACTTTTTTAATGAATTTAAAATTAAATATTCTTATGCGAAAATTTCTTTATAGAAATTCGATTGTGGGCGTTACATCACGACAGGGAAGAACTCAAAAGAAATGAATAAATTGATTAGGAGGAAGAATTAATTGACGCTTATGCTAAATAAAGAAAATCACAATCAAGCTCACAAACAATTCACTAACTCCTGATAAAAAGTACGGATCTGAAATTGAAGTGATTTCGTCTCCATGAACTGTTGGAAGTAATAAATTAAATTAAGTATTGTTAACAAAATTTCAATCGATAGAAAACTACTAATTCGCTAATAGAATTTTTTATTTTATTTTATTAATTTAATTAAAATCATTTTAAAATAATTTATATTACATTTATTTGACTGAAATGTGAGCATTCCAACATTTGTCGGCAAGACAACACGTTCATTACAAAAATTTTTAAAAATTTAAATGATTAATCGTACAATTCAGATATTTTAAAGCTTCGTCTTTAAATAATTTCTTGAAATAAAACTAAATTAAATGGCCCATTTTCATTAAAATACGCCTTACAGAAATTATTGCAATGATGACAGAACGAGATATATTATTTTATGAAATATATAAATTTACTATGTTAAATATTAAAAACAAGGATTTATGTAAAGTACAGAAACAATATTTATTATGTCTATAAACAGTGAATTATTTATAGATAAACCGGTATTATGTCTCATTTCCTGAATGTGATGCAAAATAAGTAAGAATTAGTTGCCAAAACTCTTGTCAAAGCTGAACAAGTAAGAATTAAGCTTAAAATTTAATTTTTTGTTTATTAATTAACAGAAAATATCAATAATTAATTTGAAGGATTATTTTAATTTGGATACAATTAAGATTTTAATTGGTAGTATTTTTAAATATAAAATAATTTAAGCTATATCATTTGATAAATCTAGTTTTACATTCGTATTCGTTTATAGAAAACACATTAAACTCCTTAAAAATTCAACGACTTAAAAATAATTATGTAAAAGTCATCCGGATTGTCATTTCTTAAAGAAAAAGTGATTAAATTAGTTTACGTTTTTAATAAATCTGTTTATAGAGTAAAAATCTTTATTTTCACTTTTAAATGAATAAAAAAAAAAGTCGACAATCAACGCCTATTCTTATTCTTTCTTATATAGTTTATAATACATAAATTTTCTAAACGTTATTAGATATAAAATTTCAATTAAAAATTAGAAAAATAAAAAGCATTAATTCAAATATTACATTAATTATAATAAATTTGCTTTATTAAAATGTAAATTGATATAGAAAATTTACCGATATCACTTAAAATACTATATAAATATTAGTTAAAAGTAAAGCATTATTTGAAAGAATTTTTCAACGCCCTAATCACATAAGTTCTTAAAATCTCTTTAACTTTTAACTCGGATAGTAAAACACCGCAGAACGATCGAAATGCTTCTCTTCAACAAAAACTTAAATAACTTATATTAAATTATCTACAATGTTAAGTAAAGCCTACATTAAGTATTTTTTTTACTATACTTTATACTTACTTTTTTGGCTTAATTTCCGGAACAATTTACTTCAAAGAATTTAACTCTAAATCCTGAACTGGAAAGTATTTGAAATAAGAACGCGAATCTGATAAAAGATAGTCGAATAACGAACATTTGGAAAAGAGGTCAAGATGCACAGCAGGAACAGAGGTATATGACGACACATAAATCCTAGTTTGTCCAAATAGATGACGTCATATTTGTGGATATAAGAGTTAGAGTACATATACATCAAATGGATTGTCCAGCTTAAGGCGATTTATTCGCAGGGAATGTTAAGATATGGTAATCAAGCTATATTCAGAGCGTCAAAATGTAAACATACCTACGAAAATAGTATTGTAAAATAATTCTACTCTTGATTGAACTTTATTATTAGTTTTCAAACGATTTTAACATCATTTGTTCTTACAACTTCCGGCTACAGAAAAAAATTAAATTAAAATCTCAGAGTTAAATTGAACGAAAAATTATAAACGTCGTTAAATAAATTTAGTGATTTTTAATATAATAATTATATATGGTATATAGATATTAAGATTTTTATCAAAAACTTAATAGAAATTATTATGCTAGTACCAAATTAGGCAGTAACAGATTTGAAACTAATTCAAGTAACTCTTCACTCTGTGTAAACAACGTAATTAGTTTTTTAAATATAAATGTAGAATTACAAAATTTTTAAATATTATTATAACTTCAATTTTACGCATGAATAAATGAAAATTTATCAAGTAAAAACGATTTAGTTTATTAATTTTCTATCTGATATTAAACTTGTAGAGATAACTCTTGAGTATTTTACATAATTTTTATTTTATTGAGCTATATTTAGGCTAATTTTCTCGGTTCGTTTTATAATTTTCTGCTTGTTAATTTTTGCTTAGCGATAATTCAATCGAAACGATTTTATTAGTTCGAAAGTAAATTTAAAGAATTCAAAAAATCGTGTACATTACCCGAAGCCTTAGAATTTTATTTTAATTATTTTTTTTCTTTTATAAATGCATTAAAATTTGGATAATCAGTCTTAATTATCAATTAGAATACCTGTTTAAATATTGCCAGTTATATTATTAGACAATCAGATTAGCGATGTTAAACCAGATTGTCTTACTTGCTAGTTTGTACAATCTTAAATTGAGATAATGTAACAAATGCATACTGCTACGTTAAATACTTAACTTGAATTATTAAATATAAAGGATTATTATTATATAAATAGTAATAATCCTTGTAATTTACATTCTCTACAAATTCGATCAATAAAGTGAATATACATGACAAAAGACAAATCAGGGAAATTGGAATCATCAAAATCAACAAAAAATTCAAACTAATATTAATTAAAGTTAAAATAAAGAATCTAATATTAATTCATTACTTAAATATTTTTTTGAATACATTATTAGTTTGATCCTTGTAAAGTTAATGTCGAAAATTTTGTGCGAAAAATTTTTCTTAATCTTTATGAATTATAATGACTTTATGATGCTACAATAAAGAAATTACATAAGCTTTCTTCGGCGGATATTAAAATCCAACTAGGTTTAACTTCGAAAAGGTTTAGTAGGAGTAAGCTCACGTAACTTTCAATATGTTTCTGCCTTCAAATTCTGATCCCGCAGGCTAATAGTTTAAAATGAAGAGACTGGAAATTGCTTTCAGATTTGAAATATCTAATAACTAATCTAATTAAAACTATTATAGCTTCAGGTAAGAATAGTTTATGCTATTTTTTCCTAAAAAAACTAAAAAAATATTGCATAATACTTTGTTTATCAACTTTTATTACAGTTTGTTTGCCAAATGAAAATAGAAATTTACCAATTTACCATTAAAATAGCGTCTAAGTTTTAATACAAGAAATACTTTTCGTTATTTTCTTAAAATAGTATGACTGAAGTTTCTTAGAAAGTCAGTTCTATCGATTTGTATTAAAATTTCTTTAAGAGCCATTTGGTTTTGAAGGAGATCTCTTATTGGGATTATTTATGACCATTAGGACCAATACAATTTATAACACTTAGAACACTAGAAGTAGATATTTTGCTAATTTTGGAGAATGTGTTTAAAAAAATACAATAAATAATAAACAATAATTGCAAAGATACAAAATTTTGACATATAAAATAATAGTTGACTAAATTTTCTTAATTTTGGAAAGATTCAGAAAGCTCAAAATATATTTTTCTTCATTTATTTTGAACGTTTAAGACTTTTTAAAATCATCTGAAACATATACGAGTACTAAGCTATGAAGTTAAAAGAATAGATATTAACAACTGTTAATTCTACAATATTAACTTCAATTAAATTTAATGAAAAATTGCATTAGCCTTTAAATTTTAAATTTTAAATCTTCGATATTTAACGGATAAATCAAGTTCGGACTAAAGGCCCACAAAGCCTAAATGAAGACTTATTATATATAATTCATTATACTTGTATACTAATGTCTCCTGAGAAAAATAGTCAATTGGAAATTACAATTAGTTAAATATGTAAATTAATTTACTTCATTAATTATAAAATGTATTAAATAGTTTCTGATTTTGTAATATATATATAGATACAGTTATATATATCTGTATTGTTATGTATTGTTATATATATATATAGCAATACTGTTCTTCGTATCCATTTATCCATTTAGATGAAGAAAACATTATTAATACTATATAGACTAATTGTTAGATTTTTGACAATGGAAGAATTTATATCAGTGTTTTATCCTGATAAACTTTTGTAATAAGAATAAATTTAAAGTTGTTTTTTCAAATATTTATCAATTTTATCTTAACTTGATTAAGAAATGATTTTATTCAGAACACTATTAATAGTTATCAATTAGATTTCAATGAAATAATCATTTATGAGTTTCCTATAAAGTTAAAAATCAACTTTTTGAATGATGATGCTTATGAATTATTCATTTAATTGATTCTATTTAAGATGAGAAAATATTGAATGTCTGTGCATTTAAAATTGTTAAAAAAGTGCAAGTTATATAATAAAATAAAAAGTTATTATTAGTTAATATGCAAATTTAGCTTTAATTCTTGTAAAGTCAATTTAATTTATTTTAACATAATTACGTATACTTCATTAATATATATATATATAAAAATTGATCAATATATATAAACATTTATAATATAGTACATGAATATATTTTAATTTTTACTATAATATCCATATAAACTATAGAGTACTCCCACGTACTCCCACTTTTAAGAAATGCATTGTACAAATGCATTCAAACTAAAATTAAAACTATAAGAAAGACGGCAATTTTAAATTAATAAAACAAAGAAATTAAAACTTTATTTTCTAAATAAAAGTATCGCACCAACAAATCTACATAACAGGAAACATTTTTATCTTTTTCCTTTCTTGAATGGCAAAATATACAAAAAAAATATTGCTTATAATTTTAATATTTATATGCTGTTTAACAATATAAAGGATATTCTTGTATATTATATCAATTTTTCTATATTTACATAGATATATATTTATCATTAAAAATCTTTCCTCGATTATTGACGGCAATAGATAACTATTAATAGTGATGTTATTGTAATTACTGTTTGATATATTTTACAATATAAATAAAGATTGCGAATGGTAGTAATTTATCAAAATTCTCTCTATTTTTAACCAAAATAAATCACGTAAAATACATCTGTTAGAATTAAATTTACTGTAAAATTGCTGTGGTGCTGAACATTCAGGTATATGCATCGAGAAAAGTTTATAAATTATTTTCTATTTAATTTAGAAGCTTTGAAGTCTTTTTAACTGCCTACAAGCTTACTTTCAGCAATTTCCTGATTTATATAATTTATGTTGTTTTTTTATCCGTTAAAAATAGTTTTAAATGTAAGGTACCCGTTGTAAGGTAATCAAAATTCTAAAAAGGAAGCTGATATTTGCTTAGAGATCAGTACAATTGAGAAAATTATTAAACATAATTTAAAATTCTACTGGTAAATAGGAATTGATGTTCGTGCAAATGTAAAGTTTAATCAAATTTATTTACAAATGTTAGCTTTAACTCTTCCAAAAACGCCAATAGGTTATCGTAAAGTGTATCAGTTAGGAATATAAATGAAGTTTTAACTAAATTCCTCACTTAAATCACTTTTTTTACAATGATAGCTATTGAATATAAATTAGTAAATTATTTGTTTTCGTCTAAAGATACAGTAAATTATCAAATTAAAAAATAAAAAATAAAACTTTGCAATGAATTAAATTTCAGATAAAATTTCACAAAAAAATAATAATTAATAAACTAAACTATAATAAACAATTTCATTAATTAATTTGTCTAATCACTTACTTACGTTACAGATCATATTTACTGATATCATTAAATATAAACAAAAAGCATATTAATGTGATAAGTGATAAATTAATATAAAATTCGATTTTTATTTAAGTTTAAGAAAATTTTTTAGATGTATTTATTTATTTAAAAGAATTTAAAGGCATTAAATGATAGAGCAAACTTACCAATAATCGCGTGAAAGTACTGACATGTTACTGATTCTCAAACAGAATGACGGAGAGAAGTCGTCACTTGAAGACCTTGAACCTAAGCACTAGAGGGAGCTAAAATACACTAACCAATGGCATTTCTCCTTAAATCTTCCTTCATTCCTCCGTTTTTTAATAGACGATTTAACCATTGATTGAATATTGCCGTTTTGCAGCTAGAAATCTATTTTTTAATACACTAAACATCATTACATAACGCTTATTAGTTATTAGTTTTTAACACGTAAAAATTGCATATAATTGGAAATTAAAACATAACTCATTGATGTTTAGAAATAAATTAGTATAATTTATCTATCAGGATAAAAATTATAACGAAGATTCGAATAAAAGTAATGATAATATTATTACTTTATATCCATACAATAGTGATATTTAAGAGTTACATATGAATTTATATTGATTTTACAGGATATAGTAACTTAGTAATTAATGTAATAATATAAAATAATTTTACATGCATATTTAAACTTATATCTGTTTAAAAAATTAAACATTAAATAGGGATTTAAAGTTAAATTATTAACTCATTCTGAACTGCTGTTTATTTGTATCTAAAATCTTTAATTTTACCTTATGTATGTGTCATATTTGATTGATTTTTAATTAAATAATCAATTTTTAGTACTTGATAGAAAAATTCATTTTAAATAAAATGAAAAATATAATTATACATCTTGAATGTCTAATTTTGATATTTTTAGGAATTATAATTGATAAAAATTATTTAATATACATTTATAGAAAAATTGCTTATTTAAAAACGTTTAAGAATATTAGCACTTCAAAATTCTAAAGTTTGGGTTAAATAATTGTTACCGAAATTTCAGAGATAAATATCAAAAGAAAACAAATAATTATTAAAAATTCTATTATTAACTTTTTATAAAAATAAGGAAAACAAATGAAAATTTAGTCACATCAAATACCCTTATACATATTTATGACGTTCGAAAGATTGTGGATTATTCATTTCAGGAAATCTATACATTTATTCTTTTAATGATAAATATTTTTCTAATAATAAATAAATAAAATATTTTTCAAAACATTAAACATTTAAATGTAACAGCAAACTACATAAAACTTATTTAATTTTTCTTACATTTTAAAATTATTATTGGAATGCAAAGTATAAATTTTGTTCAGTATGGGATTTCATAATTTTATAAATACTTACTTTGAATTATAAAGTAAATGTATTAATATCTTTGGAATATGAAACGAACTTTTCAATTCTAATAAGTAAGTATCGTAGAGAACTGTTCAAAAATGAAGAGGAAATTTCTCAATATATTTCAGAGTAAATTTTAGAAGTATTAGCCATTAAAAATGACTACCGTAATCTTTAATAATATAGTGCAGTAGACTTTAAATTTTCAGCATCTATGAGTTTACATTCATACTAAGTTTATTTTGTGGAATATTAAGCAATAAATTTTAAAAAAACAAAGAACACGTGATATAAACTTCAACGCCGTTTTTATTTTCTAAATAAAACTTCTTATAGGCCAACTTAGATAAAGTACGGTTTAGAAACTTTTATTTTTTAGTATTTTAATAAAAATAATAAAAATAACAATTTCCTATAAAGGTATACTGTACGTGAAACTCTTAAAGTTGCTTATGAACCATTAGCCTTCAGCAGAATACAGTTTAAATACCACTAATCTAACGGAATCAAAATTCAAAATTCGTTGGCATGCACAGTAAGGTTTAATTTTCTGTTATAGAATATAATATAGTAGGATCCTCATAAATTTATTATGTTCAGTTCGGGTCAAAAAGTCATTAATCTTATTCGTGCTTGTAAACTCTTGCAAGCATGGCAAATCTGATTACCACTGCATGATTTGAGCTCGTACAGTATGTGTTAAGATCGCGCATGAAAAATCCAATTTAATCCCTTAAAATTATCTAAAACGTACCCAATAAATAAACGTGAAAACTTTTCAGATAAAAGTAACAAATTAATAAATTTTCCATTACTTCAAATAAATATAATATAATAATTAAAAAGTGTAAAAATAATGCATTTTAGACTCTCAATTTACTTTCTGTCTAGAGAAATATATATTAAAGTTTAAGTAATAATTGCTAAAAAACGTTTTTTAGTTTTTAAAAAACTTATCACACCAGAAATCCATATAAAAAAGTAATGACTTTACGAAGAAACTCATATAATAATTTCAAAAATTATTTTAAAAGAAATAAAATTTGAAAATAATGTTTGTTGAAATCAGATATGAAAATGATTAAAAATTTAAAATATTTTTTTCAATTCATCTTATTTTATAAAATAAAATTTTTAGGATATCGACCTACATAACACATTTAATAATATCAACTTCTAAACCCTAATAAATTTTTAAAATGCAATTGAAACATTATAAATTTATACTAATAATTTATTTTAAATTTAAATTTGTCTTCCAAATTTGTATATGGATATCTTTCTTGTAAGTAGTATAGATTTTTCCCTCAGAAATGTCTTTAAAATTAAATCAAGCGGATAACTGTAGTCAGCAGTTTTCTTGCAATAACTGAATTTTTTAATAACCAAGTTTTAAAATTTCGAAGCAAATCAATAAAAACAAGCCTTAAAAAAACACTTTTTCAACACTATATATTCATATTCTGAATTGGCCTATATTTATATATATTTTAAAACTTTATTATTGAATTTAAACAGATAAAAAATACACTTAATTATAGCAAATATCATTTAAGTTATAATTAATTTTTTTAAATCCTTAAAATCTTATTCAACTGTATATGAAAGAATTTCTGTCTTATTTAATCTTGAATTATATACAATTTATAATGTTAAATGTTGTTTGCGAAATATTATTTCTTTTCTCTGAAATTTTGAAGTAATATGGTGTACAGAATAAGTTGTATTATTACATTTATAACGTTTATATAAGATGTAACAGTGGATTGATGGAGATTGTGGCACTGAGGCAATAAAGAGATTTGGAAGAATAGATACGGCATACAAATATTAGATGATGGCCCTATGTTAGTAAAATCTTATGGTAAAAATAACTCGATACCAAGAAAATAAGATTTATCAGGAGGGAGTGAGAAAACGAAATTGAACAAAACAGAAGTGCAACTGTCAAACTTCAGCAACATTAAAGTATAAGGAAGAAAAAATGAATGTTACAAACAAATACGTAATTTTACATCAAATAAGAACATACAACTAATTTACAATTTGAATATATTAGGAATTAAATAAATAAATAAAATCCCAAAATTAAGATTCAGAATGTCTACTTAACTTTTAAAATTAAAAAAAAGAAAAAACGATTTCTATTACGAAACGTAGTTAACATCGAAAAATGATATTATTTAATTTTAGAAACAGATAAATATTTCAGATGTTTCAAACTTTCAAAATTTAATAAATCATTGAAAAGTTTATCTACATGAAAATCAGATTGTTTGTAGTCCTTATTAAATGGTAGATATGAATAGAATTTATTAAATTTATATATCTATTACTTTTATATTTAGACAAGTGTGCTGAATATTAAATTCTTGCTGCAAGCAAGAATTAATTACTTTTTAAAAAGAATAAAAATATCAAATTTAGAAAGAGATAACATATTGGTGTAAGTCGACAACGATGAAAAAGTGGATTAAATTTAATTTTACTTTAAATGAATAATATTAAGAATTTAACAGTTTAATTTTAAAAGTTCAAATATATTATAATATATTTTACATTATAATTATGTATAATATTTACATAATTGAGTATAATTTATAATCATAAAAATAATGAAATTATAAAAAGAAACTACAAATACAATTGTTATTAAAATAAATATAACATGAATTTTTATAATTTTTTTAACGTTACATTAAAAAAACAAAGTCTAGACATTTAAAAATAGATCCTGCTGAACGTTATTATAGCTTTATCCCCACATAAAAAATTAAAATTGTTTTGCATACAATGGTAATAATAAATCTCATATTAATTTCTGTTGACGGTTATCTACATCGTTTAAAATCAACGAAGACATCAACGTGAAAGAAAACTTCAATATTAATAGGAAAAATTTTATAATAATTGACGGAATTTGATCATTAAAGAAATGCATTTAAATATTGGAAGCTCACAGATTAAATTATATTAATAATAAATATATAATTAAATTTAAGTAAAACAATTGGCTCAATTGTTTAAATAAGATTTTCAATGGAATAAAATAATAGAAGAATGTAAATGAATCATTTTAAAAATGTTATTTAAATTTGAGGAAATAAAATATTTCTCATTTATTAAATTCCATATCCAATTTCTACGAGGAGATTTATGTTACTTATATAATAATTTCAAGAAAAATTTAAAATAACGTAAAATATTTGAACACATTCCATTATTACTTTTACCATAAGGAATGATATATATTTTGCCGAATGCATGATATCATGAATCACACGAGTTAAAATATTTTCTTTTGCTTTGCGTTCAAAGAAAAATATTTTGGATAAATTTATCTCTCAAGGATGACAAGAGCTAATAACAAATCTTTCAAATAATTATAAATGTTTTTAAATCAGAAATTATCCTAAAATAATAATAATAATAATAATAATAATAATAAATCTTTTTATTATTTATTTCTTTTAAACGTAAATTTTTTTAATCATAGTGAATATTTATTATTTCTCATGAATAATTCTTATTTATTTAATAAACAAAAACGTGCCTATTAAATATTAAAATTTCTTTTTTAATGTAATTATTTACAATGTTTTATCATTTACAAAATGTGCGCATAACTTTAATATTCCATTTATTTTCACATTTTTCTTGTAAGTTACTTGTAATTTGATTTTATTTAATTTTCTTTTTTATTATAATTTCGCTTCGTTTGTAATTTATTTAGTAACTACCAAAATAATTTAAATCCTTGTAAATATAGAAAGAAATCAAATTCTTAAATTATTATGTTTAAGTAAACAGCTATAAAAATTTATTTTTAAATGCGTTGAAATGACTAATTACTTTAATTGCTTGGTATATTATTACTCTCTAAATAATTCTGATGTATCCATGACAAAACCGAGATATTATTAACAATTTATACAATTTTAATTAAACCAAATCTTAATAATATTAATATTAAATTACATTTTTGCAACGTACTTTTGAATAGTTTTTATTTGTCTGTTAGAAACGAAAAATCGAAAATAATTGGAGACTGTCAAATACTTTCGAAAGATTCCATTAAATGTGTTTTAGCCTAGAGAACATTTAGTTTATTTATTTTCTTTTCTTTTCACTGCCCAGTAGCTATTTTCACTCGGGACAATATCTGATGAATTTATAAGCACGATAATATATTTTGTTGAGTGACAACTAGGTTGAACTTTAGCGAAAATATATGAGTTAAAAATAACTTTTATACTTATTTTTCTTTTTCTTATTATGCCAAATAATGCGATTTTGAAATTTATCCTATTTTTTCTAGCTTTTGAAATATTTTCAATTTTATATATATAAAGAATCTATTACTTTTGTTCATTCATTTTAATTAATTCTAATCCACTTAACACATAATTTACTTATAATTCTTTAAAGTTTCATTATTTTTTTTATCTAACTAGAATTCGAATAATAATCTAATAATAAATAAATAAAACTTTCCTTACTAAAAATCCGAAGTTTTAAGTAAAATTAAATCAAAGAAAATAAAAGTAAAATTAAAAAATATATTTTTACTAAAGAGATTTTAAAAATGTTATTCTTTCAAATATCAACAGTTTGACTATATTTTATCTAATCTTAATCTTTCTTTTAATTGAATTGTTTTAATCTTAACAATAGTAATTAACTGTTTTTCTTGAATTGCGATTTTTACTTCAATTTCTATTTCAAGCGATTCAAGAACACTTGATCGTCGCGACTACTTGAAAGTTTGCCTCTTCCACTACTTTGAAGCACAAATAATTGATTGAACACATGATTTACTCATTAAAACTGCAATACTTTTAACGTTAATTTCCTTATAAAGTTTTAAATATTAAAATTTTATTAATTTCTATTCGATTTTTATTATTTTACTTAATCTGACATATACGTTACTTTTAAGCAAAACCAAATATATATCCTCTTAAGTGATTTACTTGAAAAAATGGGCCATACAATATACAAAAAGAAAATTATTATTTAAAATAATAATTTAAAGCTCTTGATATATTATTTGAAAAGAATAAAATAAGCGCTGCTAAATGTTTTTCTTCATTCAAACTCTATTAAATGAAACCTTTTCGTCATATAAACTTTATTACTGAAATAATTAAGAGTTAAGTGAAGGTATCGAAGAATGCCAACATGTCGTATCATTACTGACTAATTACTTACTAGCTTAGACTTTATTAAAGTAACCCAAGGACACTTGTAAGACCTTTATATTTATAATAGTTTTAAAAACGTTAATAATATTAATTCTTTCAAGTAACATTAAATAAATACAAACTTATTCTTTTAGAATTTTAATAAATCTAATTTATTACATTATCATGAAATGTAATTTCAAAATAATAGTCACAAAATCCTATAAAATCTTCCTATTTAATAAGTATTTTAAAATTTAATTTCATAAAGTTGAATTATTTTAATTTTTGTTCAATAATATTTACTATCATTGTTAGGGATATTAATTATAATAGATTTCATGAAAACATTAATGTAAATGTACACAATATACATAGGCTTATAGAAATTTAAAACATTAAACTAATTGAACAGCTTTAATAATTATTCTATTCTTCACTATATAATAAAATGTATTTAACAGATAACAATTCAAATTTGTATATACATTAAATCGTTTAAAAATAACCAAAATATATATATATATTTGATCGTTAAGTTTAATTCGGAAGTAAATTATATTAATATCTGTATTTAGTTACCTGCTAAGACGTTAATAGTGTTGCATAAAAACATTACTAAATTGAATCCGAATGGTTCTAATCATAAATAAAATAATTTATTATATGAATAGATATATTTGCAGAATTTAGAATTTCGATGTACTTTTAATTGATTTTTCTTCCAATAAATTTGATGAGAAAATTATTTAGCTAATCAACATACATTGATCACGTTATATTCTAGTAATTTTTATCTGTCATTTTTTAATTTTAATGCGTCAAATAGTCTATTGACTTTCTGTTCGGGGGAAAAGTAGCAAGTTTTATTATAATTAAGTTTAATCTATTTTATTTTGTAGCTGAGATGGTGGAACATATACGTAATAACTCATCCATATGCACTTAATATTCTTCATTAATTTGTCAAAAGGTTTTATAATAATATCTTATAATTATAAATCTTAAAAAGGATTTATAACTAAATTTTTAGATGCTGGATATCATTAAAAACATTCATTCAAATAAAGTACACAGCTTCATAATGATTATATAATCTCTTCATATGTATATTCTTATTGCAATTTAAAATTAATTTTAAAAATATTACTTTAGCTGTAGTTGAATTAGTTGGAATCACAATTTTGATAAAATATCCCTTTTCTGTGCATGTTTTATATAATCAATTTTAGTATAAGGCATTACACTCTATTTTTAAATTATTTGATTTTTGAAGATCTTGCAATAAGGAAAAGAGAAATCTGGCATATTCCAAAATCGCTGGCAATTGAACGACAAGATTTATCTCTCCTAAAAGGAATTCGTTTTGCATATGTTAACATATACTTAGTTCTTTTTCTGTGTATTTTTACAATATTCAGACATTTTGACTCTAAGATAAAAGTTGGGATAAAATTTCGATAGGATATCACAACTCAATAAATAGGCACTCTGCCAAGGAAGAATGCTTCCCGAGAGGACTTTCTATTTTTATTGGAATCTGGTCCATATTTGGGTGTTATGCACCCAAAGGAAAGTTCATGTTGTTCAAGTGCGAACCCGCGACCAACTACCAACATTCAGCAGTTTTATCCACTCGGCTAGTGGCGGGTCTAAAACAAAAGTAATTCAATTATTTAAATGAAATTCTATTGCCAATAAATTTTTAAAATATACAAAATTAATATTAAATTGTACCATTTAGAATGTCGTAAATTTTTTTTTTCAGAAAATAATCGTTAAAAGCTTCTATCTAATAGTATTATAAATAAATGTTCTTAAATAAACAACTTCAAAAGAATTGTAACATATTACACTTTTATCCGAGATTATCCTTAAACTGGACCTGGAAAATGTGTACAGTACGTGGAAATTACATTTAAATGTCGTAAATAACACAAGGCACTTATATCAATGTAAGCGATGTTTTACTCAATCATACCTATAGTTAATTAATTACATTAGAAAACCTTAAAAGAATATTTTATGGTATATTTCAAAATATATTATCCAAACACTTCTTAATGTATATGTAATAATAAATTTATCTCTCTCAAGTAGGTCTTTTGAAACAATGACATCAATTTATTATGCTGCTTTTAAGCAAGCTTCTGTACCAGGCATTTAAAATACATTACAGAAAACGTATACATTAGCATATTTAATTATGATAATTATCAATAATTGCTGTTTATACGAAATCCAATCTGGAAATGATTAAAGTAAGTGAGATCAAATTTTGGAATCATCTGAAGATATAGATCTGTTTTACCGGAAATGACTAGACATCGCTTTAACATTTGAAAAAATAGAAAGAATGTAAGAAATAGCATTAGAAAAATAGTCTGACAACACGAAGAAACAACAAAAACAATAACAAACATTGTTAGATTTGTCGGTATCTACGGTAAGATTTGTTTTCTTTATTGCATGTAAACTTTATCTGTACAAGGTGGATCAAATTCAGCAAATGGAACAAAGTGATGAAGTTTTCTTTATGGTGTTTTTTCCTTTTAGGAATAAAACTAGTTTATAACAGATGTTATTTCTTTGAGAAAACATTACATCACTCTGAAGTAGGTATTATTAAACTATTTTCTCACTCATCACATTTGATATAAGAATATATATATATACAGACAGACATACAGGCATTTCAAGGTTTTAATGAAAACTTTGGAATAATTTTAGCATCAGAAATGCTTCTATGTGACTTGAAATTTTTACAAAATTTAAAATATCTTACATCTAAATATATTTTAATAGATAATATCAATTTAAAATATCTTAGCAATTTTTAAAAGACACAAATGACTGGAATTTACAAAACCAATTTTAATAGATAAATATATATGTCATATATATATTGAAAGCTATTTTTATTAGATATATATTAAGTATATTAATAAATGAAAATGGCATATAACTTCTTGTCTATCTAATAGATTAAATTTAGTTTTGATTTATTTTAATTTGAAAAATTTGAATAACTTAAATGTTATTAAGTAACTTTGAATAAAAGTTATTTAAGAAAATTGGCTTTCTAGAAAAAGTTATAACCGGAAAATTATATAAAATGCCTTATTTTAGAATGTTAGTGTTATTGTCAGAGATGTTATTTCAATCGAATAGAAGAGAAAATATACATTTACTTCTTTTATGATTTTTAAATAAATTTTGAAAAATTGATGTATAAATTATAATAAAAATATCCAAAGGAAAGAAATCGAACTTAGTATGAGAAATGAAAAAAAATATGAATTAATAATATGAACCGAATGATGTCATTTATACCAATAGATAAAAGAAAAGTTGTGTAAGTCGGTAAGTAATCAATGATTCAACCTTGAAATATGATAAGCAAAGGGAAGTTGTATATGTCATCCATGCATAAGTTATATACCTGAGATGCCTCCGCTGTATCCTCTTGCATCATTTTATATATACAATGCAGACATCTGAATAGGAAGTCATTTTCATCCCGTAAAGTGTGTTTATAACCACTGGACATACTTTACTTTATTTCTGATGAAATTTCGAAGTTTTATATATAAAATTTAATAAAAATCTAAAACTGCATTAGTTTGAAAAGCTTTGTAGAAAATTTTAAAAGTTTTTAGTTATTTTTTTTTAGAATATAAAATATTTATAAGCTAAAATTTTATTCCGGATATTATACACTAAACATTATATTTTTAAAAATAAAGTTTTATTTTTTTATACTATAATTTATTAATTTAAATGTAGAGGTATAAATCGCGTTTATTTCGATATTAATTGTATTATTAATATGAAAAATATGCAAGAATATAAAAAAATATCGAATATTATTGTTATAATTTTGTAAATTTAATAAAAGTGAATTGAATAATAAGGTAAAAATAAAAATGGATTTCGAAATCGAAAATCAGTAAATATTTATTCTGCTTGACGCGATAATCTGTAAAGATATTGAAAAAATAAGATTTGAAACTAGAAATTTTTACAAAAAAGAATTTAAATACAGTCAACAATGATTTGAATTTTCAAACAGCAATTTTAGAGCCACTACCAATCCATATTTCCATCATTTTTTTCGAGATGTATGTGACAACTCCAGGACTAACAATCATATATAATAGTTCTTATCCAAAACCTCGGAAATTTTCTATCTTTACTGGACAGAAAGGGAAGCAAAATAATCGTATTTGAATGAAAAACAATTTGAATTCGAATTCGAATTTTATGTATAAAAATGTAAAATGGTTAAAAAGTTTTTCAAAATTCTATTACTTTCTTCCAATATTAATGCATATTTAAATGCAGTTTTAATTCTGCTTTGTTACTAATTAACTTTTTAAAACCTCTTATTAATTAACATGTTATAACTGAACTAAAACGTTCACATTTATTCAATTATTAAGTATGTTAATTAAGTAAAAGTGAAAATTATTTTAATATATAGCAATTTATGGTAAATACACTAAATATTTTAATATAAACAGTAGCTATAACACATTCAAAAGGGTGGCCATAGGAGCAATGTTTTACCGCTTTATTATTTCTTTAAAATAAAAATATTAAAATGTTAATATATTATCATTAATTTTCAATTTAGTTGCTATTTTATCTTTTAAGTCATTCATGAATTTTAGTTTGTTTTAAATAATTATTAAACAATAAAACTTTCATATTGTCTATCGTTAAAACGGGTAGTTTTTAAGATTGTACCAGTTGTACTTAGATTATTGCTTTTAAAGTTATTTATACATTGACCTATAACTTGATTATATTGCATTAGAAGATCTATAAAATGGCTCTATTCTATTTTTGAGGTTAAAAAACAGTAGAAATCCAGGATTGTCCCGGAAATATCGAAACTTATAGTCATCATATTTGTGTATAGATTTTATCACACGTATAAAAAGTTGTCCCCCTGATCTACTCCTAAATTTTCTAGCGAATAAGTTGTATTAAATGCAGTTATTTACATTAATATTTTAAGATCGGTAATCATACAAAAATCAATTCTAGACTTTTTAAAACTTTGTTTATAATTATCAATGTTTTTCTCGATGACATATTATTTCATTAATTTCTTGCGATTAAATTATTGTGCATGAAAATCAAATTATCCCGTTAAACAGCTAAAATTTTCTATTCATCCGTCGAGAAATCGATACGAAGCATAGCATCAAGTCGATTACTTTCGTCAAACTATTTCCCAAACGACGAAACTCGATATACCAGAAACCCTAACCACTTTTTATAAAACGAACGGCGATTGTCATTTTAGATCAAATATTTAAGGATAAATTAATTTTTTACATTTTATATTTCCGTGTTTATTCTGCATTATTTAAGGTTTCCAGTTGATTTTTATTTAATTCAACTTAAATTTTGTCGATAAGTATAAATAAAACTACCAGTCATTGTGATGTTGATATGTACTACATAGTTAATATATGTTCTTGACTAAAATAACTTTTTATAAGTGAATCTTTCAACTATTCTTCGTTTACTATTAAAAAAACTCAAATGATTGATCACAGAAAAGAATGTTGTTTTTATCTAACTGATAAATATTTCTAAAGAATATGATAAATGTTTGATTTCCTCTACAAAACTTGATAAAATTTGTTATTTGAGCCATTCACTTCTTCTGAATCAATCATAAAATCTTAGTAAATTTATCCTTAAAAGCATTCTTTCGAATTTATTTTTCATTTTATTTAGTTATTTTACTTAGAAACTCATAATCAGCGTAATAAAATTGAGATGATTTTCACAGCATGATAAATGATTTACTTATGGTCAGTGGTCAATTGTAACTGATCTGATATAAGCTTTGAAAACTTATACATCTTTTATAACACAGTTATATAAAACTTTATTTTCTGTGGAAATGGTTTCTTTATATAAAACTTTTCGAAGAAAGATTTTCTGAAAAATAACCTGAAAAATACACTAAATTAATTTCGATACATCTTACTAATATGAAAGTTTTCAAGTAAATATGAAGTAAATAAATTTAATTAATTAATATAAAAAACAAATCAAATTAATTAATTTATTTTTTATCCTTTAAATTGATTATCTTAAAAAAGTTTCTCTGATATAGTTATTTAATTACTAATTTTCTCGAATGAAATATCATGAGATGCAATTAAATAGATTAGATTCATCCTGCATAATAATATTCTTGAAATATGACTATTTCAGATGTAGTAACTCAGTTTTACACGCCTAAATACAAGAAAAATTGAAAAATAAATTAGAAATAATAATTAATACACCAATTTCTAAAGCCAATTAACTCAAAATTATTTTGATTAATTAATAATTCGCTTCAAAAACACAGTTTGAGATTCGATGTTTGGAGGCAAAATAACAAAACGTTTGAGTTATATTTAAAATGTATTTATGATAATTCTTCAGAAAAACCTATTTCTTTGCTTCCTATTTTTGTACAAATTGATTTTTTCCTTTGTAAATTAATTTAAAACGCAGATTACAGATAGCAAGATGAATTTAATGTCAAAACTAATTAACTTCGTTGTCATTTAAGTATACAGTAATTGGAGTTAAGAATATCGAAAAAATAAATTTTTCATCGACATTTCTAATTTCAATGCAATATTTTACCCTTTCTATATTTAAAATTCTTCATTTTTATTCTTAGATATCTTATTATAATTAAATTGTATTCCTATACGATATTAAATACTATTGTAAGTTTTTATGTTTTTTTATCTAGTATATGATATTAAAAATTTTATAAGTTGAAATAAATAATAGGGTAGAAAAATTATTAAATTAAATAAAATATTATTAATATATTTATTTATAAATACCATTTGTGATTATTAATATTATATAACTTAAAAATTAAATTAAATTCTTATTTTTTATCACGATATATAAGAAATATTTTTGCTTGAATGTAATATTATATTATGTTAGATCGAAATATAAATTTTATTTTTATTTGAATTAACACAAGCGATAATTATATACTTAAAGAATTTTCTTACGTTTTGAAAATCAGCATAATTAGCCTATTGACTACGCATTGTTATTTGATTATCCTTGTTTGAAAAGAAATTTCTGAATTTGAAAGTTTGAAAATTGTTCATAAAAACGAGCAGTTATTTGTTGTGACATGGTCACAATGCCGGGCTGAAATTTTTAATTTCATTTAAAATATATGCTCTCCACCTCAAATTAGTACTAACTTGCCCCTGTACATCATACTTTTCCTTTAACTTTAGAGTCGTGCCGGTCATGTATCTAACAGGGGAAATATTTAAACTGAAATAATGTGACTTTCGGTTTGCCTCTGAAGTTAGTATATAGTTAATCGGGGCCTCCTACGCATGAGGTTTCCAAATCTGGTCTCGTATTTCATCTATCTAAGAGAATTCTTCGGTGGAGATTTATAGGTCTACAATTTTTTCAAATTGCAGACTAATATGCATTTTAAATACATTTTACTGTATTTTTAATAAACTATTTGTATCATTTTATATTCACATCTTTTTAGTACCTTTAAAAATATTAAAAACACGTTTTACGAACATGTTACAGAATTTTTTATATATTTTTAAATGATAAAAATATATAATGTTTTAAAAATAATTAATCAAAGTATTCATAAATAATTTAAGTAAACAGTTAATAAACTTCTTCAACATTTGTTACTGGTAATTCTTAGGTGATTCTAACATCGTATTACTTTAACTGGTCAGCAGGCCACAATAAATATCTACAGAGCTACTGCCTTTTTTAGTAGACTTGTGCAAGTGTTGTTTTCTCATTTTTCACCTCTTTCTATCATTCTAGTATTTTCTTCCACTCTATCTTTTCAACCCACTTCCAAGATCAAACCAATTGAATAGTACATGATCTATTGTACAAAGAATATTATTAATGAAAAATCTTAAAATTTAATTACTTTATTATTATTTTTATAAATAAAATGATTGTTTTTCCTGCTGACAACAACATTTACTTCGAACTTGCGATACAGATTTATTCTAACCAAATTACAAGTTAAATGTTAATAAAAGTAATTAAGCATAACGTAAAAATTATTATTATTTTTTTTTTAAATATATAAATTACATTTTTCTCTTTTCTACTTAAAATTAAATTTAAATTTCACGCTTTAAAAGTTTTCTTATAAAGTGAGGAAATTCTCATTTTTTATAAACTTATGGAAGAATTTAGAATGATTTCTTTTTCAACGTAAGATATATGCTATATGTCAAGTTATGTCATATATCAATGCCGAAATGTCGAATATTTTGATAAATCCTTGTATATACTATCTACAACAATTGGAAAAACGTCGAAATAGTAAAATTGTTTAGGATAAAGTGTTCGCTAGTTGAAATTCTTAACACTTTCCAATTGAAAATTTGAGTATTCAACCAGAGACAATTCACTTATTAATCAATTTTTTCTTTCATGAAGTAATGAAACGAAGAGACAAATGGATTAGAAGAAAACTAAAAGCATTTTTTTTAGTCACGCCGTATTAAACCGATTTTTCAAACGTATCAACAGATTATGTATATAGCTTATTTTGCGTAATTATACAAAGAAAAATCAGAAATTTTTTTGCTTTATAGAATTTCTAACGGAATAAACATTAAAAGACCACTTAGTAAAATAAAAATGTTGGATCGACAAATTTTATTCCAATTTTTTTGCGAGCTTTATTTAAATTTCGTTATTTTATTGGATTACTCGATTTAATACCCTAAACATTTCATAATTTAAAAAGAAGAAATATTTAAATTACGAATTCTTTCGAAAAAAAATCGTCTAGAAAAAATAAATGAAATTTATTATTTAATTTTCATGTGTTTATGCTTCGTCAATATGATAAATTTTAATGTTTTAAAGTTATTTAATTTCTATTGTTTCTCCTGTTGATTTTTATAATATTCTTTGTTCGCGTTGTTATAAATTATTTATGATAAAACGAATCTTGTATTTAATACGTTGCTGACGTTATTAAGATTGATAATTGTACAAAAATATAATTTTCATACAGAAAAAAAAACGGAAATAAAAGTGTCAAAAAAATATTAGGAAAAACACGAATCAAATGATAATCAAGTAAATGACTGTGGTTTACATTAATGAATTATTAACTGAGGGAAAGTTACGTTTCTAATCGATTAACTTGATTTATATACCGTATAATTTAATGAAATATTTCACGCTCGAAGAGATTCTAAATTAAGAAATTACTATATCTTTTCAAGTAACTATATCAACTTACCAACTTAAGGAGGAATCGAGTTTTTATATATTTTCGTTAAAAATTTCGTCTTATAATCATCTAAATAGAAATAAAATTAATATCGAACTCAACGCGTAAATTAAAATATATTTTAAAAATATGTTAATGGAATTAAAGATAAAATATTTTATAATTTACAGCAAATTTTTAGTATTTTTATACACACGTATAATACACACAGAGTTTTAATGTAACGGAGTACAGATAACTCTAAAACAAGTAAATAATATAATGTGAGGAGTAAATACAAATAAAATTTGTTAACTTCTTACGTTTTTTCCAATCACAAAGGACAACTAACACTGGCAAAGTCGACTTTTCCTTTGAGGCTCTCCCTTGATTACGATTATTTAAATTGATTAAAAGTTTCCCTGGAACTGAATTATTGTAAAAATAATTTAAAACTATAAGAATGAAATGCTTTTTTTTTGTATTTAAAACATCGACGTTACCAATATTATAATTGTCTTCTAGTGGTGGGTTGAAAAGGATTTAAGAAAATAACAAATTTAATTTGTATTATTTTTATATATTTAATCCTCGGATTTTTAAATTTTACATATAAAACAAGAGTTTATTAATATTTTGAATATATAATATAAATATATTACGGTAATTAATAAAACACAGGTAAACAAAAATAAATAACAATTTAAAAATAAAAACAAAAAGTTAAGAATTTTTTATTTAATTAAATAATTTCTTAAAATTTGGCTAATAGTTATAAAATTTTGAAGTAAAAATAAAACATTAATTATCGTTGAGAATGATAAATATAACTCATCAATCAGTCCGATGTCAATTTTGAACGTAATTAATGCACCCTGCTCGGTTTATTCAAGCGAACAAACTTATTGAAGCAGATATGAAAATAAAGTGACTATTAGATTATTTAATAGACTAAACTATAATTAAAAGCAAAATTATATAAAATATTTATAACAAATTAATATCTTCGAATACTACAGTAATGAATTGTATGTTTGTGCCATCTGGTGAATAAATGCAGAATTAATTCTGACATACGCTTTAATGTATATTTTCTTTATAAGTTAGCAAATAAAACTAACGATAACAAAATTTTATCGCTAATTATTATATTAAATTGTAATTTTATTATATTATGATTTGTGATAAAAATTTTATTAAAATTCATTTTGTTACGAGTTTATTAAATTAATTTCAAACTATTTATATTTTAAATATTAAATACAGTAAGAAATAAATAGATTTTAGAATATATTTAATATTTTAAGGAGTAAGCAAAATTATTTTTATAAAATTTAAATTATACACTTTTTCTAATTTTTTAATTTAAAATGTCCATAATTTTTTTTTAAATTAAAACGAAATAAAAATTTAAATCATCTTTTAAAATTTATAACAGAATTTATTTTAAATGTAAACTAAGTTATACTTAAAACGATGATTAAAAAATGGATATTTTATCATAAATGTATAACTGTTTACTCTTATATTTACTTTTTTTAGATTTTGCTTAATTAGCAGAGATTTTAATGCTGGATTTCATCTGGAAGTAAATTTCACAACTAAATTTTTATTTTCCTGGCTCTGTTATAACAGAGAGAAACTATGGAGATCGGTCAAAAAATTACCCCCTCACCCAAGATTCATTTTTTAATTCAGGACATCTTGAAACGTTGAGAAATGCAAAAAAATCAGGGTTTTTTTTCTGTATGTATGGATGTTAATGTGTGTTTTAGTGGATTATAACTTTATCACCCTGTTTGAAGCTCAATAAACCATGTGCTTTTTGTCAAAATTTCTGAACTTTTTCAGGTAGATTTGTTTATTAGGGGATTGACGCTATTAAATTTTGGTGATTAAAGGTCGACGGAGTGGGGAGGATTAAAGGGTCGTGTATATCTCCAGTATGATCGGACTAAATGCGATTTTACTCGTTATTAGCATTTACAATTTTTAAAAAACTTATCTCTACTCTTAAAATTAAGCTTTTTCCCATTTCATAATAGTTAAAAATATAAAAAGTTTTGGTTAATGTTACCTATGGTTCCAAAATGGCGGCTCGTCTCTGATTCCAGCAAATAGAAGAAAGGAAACAGTGGGGACGCACGTTCTAACCTAATCTAACCTATTCTAATAAATTACCATAATTATTACTAACAAAATTATTAGAATAGGTTAGGTTAGGTTAGAACGTGCGTCCCCACTGTTTCCTTTCTTCTATTTGCTGGAATCAGAGAAAAGCCGCCATTTTGGAACCATAGGTAATATTAACCAAAGTTTTTAAGTAAAATATCATTACAGATGGTGTCATCCGCAGTTTTAAATGTTTCCGGGAAAGTTAAGCAACTCGTTACTGGATTTTTTTCCTCCTGTTTAGACTTTTGATAAAAATAATTCGTTTCGAAAGCAATACAATTGGTTTTCTGCAGAAGGTTCAGAAATTTTAATTATAAATTTTCGGAACAAATTTTAATTGTGAATTATATCAATTAGCTAAATAAATTTATTTTAATTAATAGCTATAATATTACTTAAAAAGAGTAATTACTTTTATTATTTAATACTACACAATTAACTAACTTTTTAAATAATTATTGATACAGCTCATTCGGATAATTAGTTGAATGTAACTTTTGAAATATAAAATATCAGCTAATGAGAAATTTTAAATGTATTATAATAAATATACATTTTTACAATCATTAGAATAACTTTTCATTTATAAACGTAATTAAATTTATGCTTATGCATAATTCTAAAAATATAAAAAAATGCATATAAATTAACGGTTTTTACTTTTAGATTATAATTACTGCATTATTGAAAATAATGTATTTAAGATTTTTAATTCTATAATTATTGTTAAATTAAAACATGTTTAATTTAAAGAAAATATTGTAAATTAATAGGAAAATTCTTATTTCTTCGAAAAGAAGTCTTTGTAAAGTATAGTAATGAGGACTATCGTTTCAATGATAAATGCTTCTGGAACAATTTAAGTGAAATCGATTATTCCGTGAATAATTTCCTTAAAGTGAAACTTTTCCACAAGTAACTTGCTTATCAAAATTGAAATTTTTCTGCAATTAAAGTGCTGTTGATCAACTGACTAAGATAAATTACCTGCGATCATTTCTCAATGGATAATTTAAAGTTGAGTGCTTTATTTATTAAATTTAATATGATAATATTAAATTTAATAAATAAATAAGTATACTGTATATAGGTACAGTGCGTATCCATTTTGCATGAAGAATAAGCATATAGAGATACGCACGGGATATAATACATACGCGTGCGGCTAAGTGTATTGAAACGAACGTAATCATTTTTGAAAATCTCCTAAACTCTGAAAATTTGTAAGCATTGATACAAAATGGATCTGTAACAACTTTCTTCTTTAATTTTTAAGTGGAGAGATATGTTATTACTTGCAACAGTTACTTTTTTACAGAAAATGTACTTTGTTTTCAACTTTGAAATTTGCCAAGGTTACGCGCTGTTTACATGAATTAGTCCGTAACTATTGAGAATAGGACTCAAGTTTATAGAATACTTTTTGCTTAAAAAGATCTCCGAAATAAGCTCCGTAAGTAAAGGTATAGTGAATGATGAAAAGATAAATTCATAACAGAATTATCCCTAAAAAATTTAAGGAACTAGATCAGACTTGACACCAGATTCTTAAGGATGTCATTTAGTCTCTGAGCCAAAAAAGAGAAAACAGTCATCAAGTCGAGCAATAATATTTAAATCAAGCATTCAAATATAGTTAAAATACAACCTTAATTTCACATTATCCTATCAAGCCTGTTAAAGAGCCCTGATCCCACCAACAAGTTTCACTAATAGTAAATACTAATACTACTATATAATTTCAACTTTCGTTAAATTTAAAAGTGATCATAATAATTACCATTTTAAAATAAAATATAAAAGTTAACGTAGTGTACACAATGTTAGAAATTCAGGAAAAAACATTTCGACAAATTTCGTTTTCAAATTCTTAAAGTAGATGATAACTATCATTTCAATAACAACTAGCAGATCCACATTCAATTTTTATTTTTAACAAATTGTTTTAAAATCGAATGGAACGTTTTCGATTAGACTCGCCTATGTTTTAATTTCTCAAATGAAATCAGTTTACGAAGCTTAAATTTTTCTTATGAATTTCTATCCATGTCTTGAGTTACATCGGAATTTTAAATGTAATGTCAAATGACTACATTAAATGCTTACCAAAAGCTCAAAGAATTCGATACCTGAATCACAGTGTAGGAAATGACCTATATAGAAACATAAGCAAGAAACATTTTCTTTATTCAATGGGAGGAGACAGAAGATTAAATTCGTGAGATCTCAAGAACTACAGTTACAGCCACTAATAATTTCAATCTTATTCTTTTATACAAATTATAGTTTTTTAATTCGTAGATTTCGTTATAATAATGCTAATACTGAAATTTCTTTATTCTAATTTAAAGCGAGATTTGTCACAAAAATTTTATGGCATTATAAAGGCATTTTTCATTTCAGTCGATGAGAAACAATACTTTTAAAAAAGTTCTTTATCATATATATAACAATGTATATATTAAAAACTGATTTCAAAATTGTTATTTATTGAAATAATTTATTTCGTTATAAATAATATTTAACTAAACAAACTTATAGCAAAACTTGATAGGAGTAAGTATGAAATGATTAATATTTAAATTTTGATTCACGGAATATTCGACTAATATAATTAATTAACTACAATAGAACTAATTAACTCTTGATTAATTATTTTCTTAAGTAGAAAATTAATAATTAGAAAAATAAATTTGTCTTTATAAAAGTTTAAGGCATCATCCTCTTGATAATTTCCCAACATGAGTATTTTATTATCTTCATCCCATTCATAAAATATAGCTATCTTTTATAACCGTTTTATAAAATTCTCCATATATACTGTACCTTATCATACTTTCCGTAAAATGTATAATTTAGGCTTACACACGAAAAAGAAAAGGACCCAGTCATGTCCCAAGGCTGGGTCCTTTTCTTGTTCTCTTCGCTCAAAACTACTTCTGAATTTTTTTTAGTCCTGGCATATATTTGTGGTAAACCATCTGACGATTCGGTTTGCTTCCTTCTTTTACCATGGCGCACTTCAGTTTAGATTCTGTCGGCTTTTAAATACTTTGCTGTCTCTCACAGTTGAGATTAAAGCGTTGTCCGTCATCCTCGATTTTCAGACCAAGAATGTCCTCTTCCTTTCTGAGCAGTAGCAGGAGCCCTGATTGCTCATGGGTCGTTCCCAATTAAGACGATCCTTTTGTGTTTAACGCCTGTTTAGCCCACGGCTAACCAGGTGATTCGGATCCTGATCTACATATTTGTATATGTTGTATATATATTATGTAAAGAAGAAGTTGTGACTCAGTATCTCCATATTAGACCATCACTACTTTGATGAGAATGTGTTTTTGTATGTTATATTTTCTTGTAAATGAAGTTTGTTATCATATAACTGAGTTTTTAAAGTTTATATAAAATTGGAAAATCTGTATTGCTGTATGTTACGGCTAAAAAATATTCTTTTTGATGCAGAGAATAGCAACTACTAAAATGGATACAGAAAAGACGTGACATTTGCATAAGTTACTAATCTTTGACAAAAAAAGAATATAATACCGGTATTGTTGAAGTACTTTTTTAAAATGAAAGCTACACAAAAAGATACCATTAAAAAAGCTTAGAAAATTTAATTATGTGATCAATAATTCATTACGTTATTTGAATATGGAATTAAATTCTTTAAAGTATCGAAATTAGAAGATAAAAAAGGTTTGTCTAAATTTGTCTTTTTAATTAATACATAAAGAACAAACATTGACAGTCCGTTTTTCTTTAATAGAATTCATCCAATACGTTTAAAAAATTACATTTCCTCAATTTTTTTGGCAACTTGAACTTAAATTTTTCAATTATTTTACAAAATTATTGCAGTTTCATTATTCAGTTTAAATAAGAAAACAGCATAAACCTTAATTTAATAAATATAATAAATAAATAACAAACTATCTAAAAAACAATTTATATGTATATTAAGTTTATACTTATATCTTGATTTCTGTATTAATTAATATTCGACTGTTGAATTTATCAAATTAAACTTTGTCCGTCAGAAAGAAATAAAAATATTTTTACAACATGAATGCATAATTTGAATTAAATAAATATTTAAAGGTTTATTTCAAAATTCGAGAGAAACCGTTTATAAATATGCATAGTGAATTAGTGAATACTTCAGTAGTTGTATATTATTAAACGTATGATTTTTTCATTGTGGATTACATTGTTTTAACCAAATCACGTGTTTTCCAAACGTCATTCTGAAATTCCAGATCTCATTACATATGATTCGTAAAGTTTAAGATGCTTCAATTTAACGCCACCAAATTCAAACGCAAACAAATGATTGTCGTAAATCGAACTATATATTTTTAGCAGTACATCTTTGAAGTTTTATTAAAATGTTTCTTTTTCAAACGTTCATTACTTTCCTAGTGTTACATTAACAGAGGAAAAGTATGGCAATCGGTCAAAAAATGACCCCTACGTTTTTGGACTCAGGAGACCTTGAAACGTCGCGAAATACATCAAAATTCGGGTTTCCAAGTTGTTTGTCTCTTTGAAGCTTAATAACTCCTATGCTTTTTTGTCGAAAATTTCTGAAATTTTACAGGGTGGTTTGTGTATTAAGGGAAATTTTTCTAGAAATTTTCAAGAAAATGAGACAATCGGATCGGGCGATTTTAATTCGAACAAGGCCATATTTCAAAAGCTTCAGAGTTATAAAAATTTTATTCGTACAAATTATTAGTTTACCAAAAAATAAATTAATTTTTTTTCAAATATCACTCCAATATTAACGTTCTCTAAACTTTGCTATAGTGTTTATTAAACAAACAGTTTTCGCCGAGAAAGTTATGCAATTCGATGCTGAATTTTCTTAAATACGTCTTTTGTAATACAAACCTATTAGTGCAATGAAAAATATATTCATTTTTACTGTTTATTTTATTAGTTGCAAAATTCCAATTGTTTACTATGTTGTTACTGTGTATACTCGGCCCACAGTTACTATAGAGGAAATTGATAGGAGGATACGTCTTTTTTTGTTAATTTGTAAACAAGAATTTTTAATAAATATAAATATTTACTAGAAGATAATAATGTTGATGTAATTAACTAAATTAACCACACTCACTCGACATCTTTTCGATACAAAGTGAAGTCCGAGAGAGTGTAAGTGCATTCGTAAACAATTCTATCACACCAAAAATGAACCAATCCGAGGGCCAGTTCTTGATGCTCCGACTTCGTATTAATTTAGATAAAAGAAATAGTTGTAATACAATGTGGAACCATTATAATTTTCATGAAAACAATGTCTATATTTATAAATATACTAATACCATTTTAATAATTTAGAATTAAAAATGATTCAAGTCGAAAATTGATAAGTTTCCATCGTAGATTTGTTTCTGTTCTTCCATTTACACCTCTCTGCCTTCTGGACGACTAACTTCTACTAGAATTTTTTTAACTTATTAAATACTAGTTTAAAATATAGAAACTAAACAATGTAACATAATTCAACTTAAATATTTACGATTTTATAACCGAGATAAGGAAATATGTTAAAATTAGATAAATTCAAAGCATTATATAACCCATACAGAAATATTCTTTATTATTTAAAAATATTTTGAGTTTGAAAATTGATTTTTAAACGAAAACATTCAGCTTTATCGCAAGCTGGCCAAATATCAATTACATTTATCCGACGTTTTGGTTTAATCGATGTTTATATTTCGTGTTCAGAGAAAGTTGCTGAACTTTCTTCTTAAAGAATAAAAACCGACTTGAAAGGTTAGAAGCTATAATAGAAAAGATCATTTCACCGGTAAACAATCTGTCTTTCCATTAAGGTTCATCGAGAAGTAGTACAGCTGGAACTTTCGTGTTATTTGTGAAGAAGGTCGACCTGTCATATTATGGATTTCCTAGTTACGGATCGATCAAAACTCACTCGACTTAGAGGATCAGAATCATACTGCAGTAGCGAATTTCATAGGAATCTCCGAGAAATCTGTCCTGACATTTCCGACAAAATATTGCTGACATGAATTGGAAGAGAGAAATTTAGTCCGTTTATATCAAAGGAATTGACCACTGTACTTTGATCTAGTCTTTGTCTTTTTTTCCCTCTATAAAAATTAAAACTTAACTTTTTCTAATTTATATAGCTTTGTGTGTTTACACTTAATTTTTTTTCCCTTTCGAACTACATAAAACGAATCTTTTTCATTTATAACTTATTTTGAATATAGCATTGAAATACTAAATTCAGACTAATGGGACTGAATTACAGAATATCATTAAATTATTAGTAATTTCAACATAATAATATAACTATTATATAATTTAAATATTGGCATCGAGTTTAGTTACACCATGTGTAATCATTTTATTTTATTTACTTCAAAAATGTCATATACAATATTTATATCAACAATAGTAAATAGTATATTACATTGTTTTGTGCTAGTTAGTGATCATATTTCTTTTCACTGAAAATGTAATGTTGACATTTTAGAGTTTAAGGTTCTTATCATTTTAAAACTGGCTTCTATTTTATTGAAGAAAATTGTTTTTATTTGGTTTTTTTTAATTTAAACTAATAGTTTAAAATCTATTTCTTTCGGCTGTTGGATTTATTGTTCGTTTAGTTATCTTAAAAGTTATGACAATCAATTTTTTTCACTTGCAAACTAAACGTAGTTGTGTTATCACACTATTTTTTGGCAGAAAATTTTTATACGTATTCTTTACGGCATTATAAGGCAATACAATTTTTCATTTGTTTTTTAACATGATAAAACTAACAGTAATACAATATATTAATGTTTATTTACCATCGAATCATAAACATCAGTATGAAGTAGGTCATATCTAACAATACACGATAAACTAAGAATCATCTCTGATCTGTTCGAGATTAATGGTTTATATCCATTAATCATATCCTTTTTCAAATATGTATTATTTGAAAAAGCTTGAAAAGAAATAATGTATTTTTATAAACAGTTTCTGGATTTGTTTGTCTTGGAATCGTGAAATAAACAGTTCGAGTTCAAAATTTGAAATTAAAAAAAAAAATACACTAGAGGTTAAATGTCTGAAATATGTATTTTAGGATATCTGATAAATATAAGTAATAAATGAAAATAATAATTAGAATTAAATGATCATGTAATTCATATTCAGATGATGAATGTGATGCTGCAACCACATTGCAAAAAAAAAAAGTTACATTCCAATTTTGCATATACATCAGTAGAAAAATGACTTTTATAAATTTTGAGCAAAGATTCTTATAATCTTTGAGGGAAAGCAGGTGGTGTGAGACTGGGTCTAACAGACCATCTCCTAAAAGTTCCTGTAATATTTTGACTTCCTAGATTCAATCTTGGGTCCCCCATAACGATAGGCCGACGTCTTAACCGCTCGTCCATCCAGCCGTCCCTCTACACAATGCTAGAATATAACGATATAACGATATTACCGAACACCTTGTTACCTCGGAGATTGAATTCCTCACTCAATTTCTTATGCCAGGTCACGTGCACTAGATCAAATTTCTATTGTTGCGGACACTTCAATAGTTTTCAATTCGTTTCTTTTCATTCTTTGCACGTGGATGGCAATTCTTAAAAATATCGGCATTTTGTAATTTCTTGATAGTTTCATTTATTGTATATTTAAAAATCTTTTTTACAGAATAAAAATTAGTCAGATTTCTGGTTCAAAAAATATTTAAAATATTATATGATTTGAAAAAACAAAAATCGTTAAGACTGAGTTGTTTAAAGTTTAAAATCGAAGGCAGATTAATTTTATCGCAAGTTTAAGCGATATGACATATGCAAATTGCGCAGGGTCAATAAATGAATACTGTCACGCAACGTATTTTTACGCAATTGCCAACTCGGTATAATATCCATACCCAGTTCCCTGTACCCACAGGTTGAAGTGGGCCTATGCTTTCTGTTGTTTTGCAGCTGGCAAGTGTCTGTGTAATGTAAATACTGTATATAACTGTTTGTACTTGTAAACTTTGTTATTCGGATCGATATACTCTGTCAAATAACCATCAAATAACCGGCAAATCGGTACCAGCGATTTTGGTGAACATATGTCTATTTTCTGTCCAGAAGCTTGGTAAGAGTCTGTATTGTATATAGCTGTACATAGTTGTTTTCCGTACCCACAAGCGTTGGTGCGGGTGAGTTTTATGTAGCTTGGAAGTTCTTCAAGTTTTTTGTTCTCAATTGTATAACTTCCTTATTGATGTTCAACATTTGTATACACTGTTTGTTTTCTGTTTATCCGTACCCACAAGTGGTAGTGGGCTTTGTACACAAATTTTGTATTCATGTTACCACTCTGTACTCAATCTTTTGTTACATTTTGTTCGTTTTGATAAGTAAAACGATGCAGACTATCTATCATATAAATTTTGAATGCTTTTTTAACACTATGTATTCAATATAATATTCAGACTAAAACAGTAATACTTTCTTTCTGAAAATCGCCTTTGCCTTTCTCTGTTTTATATATATATAATACTATTAACTACGTATTTTATTGATTAAAATTGTAGTAGATTAGATTGCTTTAATTTACAATTACAGTATATTTAATATCAAAGTAGTAACTGTTAAAAACATCACCAGATGGCAGTAGAAGTTAACAAATTACGATAAAGATTATTTTGGAAGTCTGCATTAAAGAAATAAATATTTTATGTAAAAATTCTATTAAATTAAAGTTGTCTTCAATATATTATAATATGTTCGGAAAAAGCGCATATATAATATATACTTTATTTTTAAAAAATGATTACGATGCTATAGTATTTCCTTGAATTCTTAAGTATAGAGCCGATGTCCCGGATCTTCGATGTGTATAACTCCGCCGTCCTAGTTAAGTAACGAAGCTATATGAGATTGAATAAAATAAAATAGAATAAAACATTAAAAAATTCAAATATAACGTCATATGACGTAATTTTTAAAATTATGAGTAATGTTCAAAATAACCAGTCGGGTTGACAAAACACAACGTTTATATTGACGAAACAAACATACAAAATAATGTTTACAACTAGGTATCCACAATACACTAATCTAAGTTACGACCTACTATGTTCCGTACAAGTCCGTTGGAAGGACACCTTACGACCTCCGCTAACAGACTTAGTACTCGCAACACCTCTGAGTCAGAAAAAGTTCGTGATAGTCCAACGGGAGTCCACTTACACCAGGTTTCAGCAAGGTCCCAAAAAGAGAGATAGAGAGCAGTGTTGCCGTTTTGAAATTTCAAAATGTACTGAATCTCCTTCAAAAAATGTACTATTTTCCTTCAAAATGTACTATTTCTATGGTTGGTTGCTTTTGATATTAATATACCATCATACTAAGTTTTTGTGCTTATTTCAAATTCATATTCATAAATACTTTAAGTGAATATATATATATATATAGGTTATATATAGGCACGTAAACAAAGTATTCATGAAAAAATATATATATGTATACTTTCAATCTGCCACATAGGCACTTCATTAAATTAAATAAAAGAATAGTAAGACAACACTTTCTTTAATAAAATTAGCAAAATCAATTCTACAAGCATAAAAAATTGCAAATCTTATCTTACAAGTTGAACAGATGTATTATGTCGTCTACATCTTCAATCTCTTCTGTTTCGGTATCGTGGATAGCTATTGGGTGAGTTTCTTTAAGTTCTGGGATCCAATCGTAACATTTTCGGTTTTGGGTTTTTAATAACTCTTTTGATAGCAGAAAAGCATTACAAGTGTCAACCTGAAGTCTATTGCGAATCTTTGTCTTAATTAAATTAAGTTGTGAGAAGACTCTTTCCACACAAGCACTAGAGTGGGGAAGACTCAACAAACTTGTTGAAAGCTTTCCAAGTATTGGAAACATCACGTCGCCATTGTCATCTTTAATTTTATTTACTTCATACCAGAAAGTTTCTAGGTTTTCAACTGCACAACTGGTTAACTTATCACGAATTTCAGGCAGCAGTTGCCATTCTGTGTTCAGCTCTTCATACTCATGTTCAGACACAATATTAGGAAAATGTGTTACCAGGTTTACAACTGATCTAACATTTCCAGACAAAGCAATTTTTGGCTCCAACTTCGTTATTTCCTGCAAGATCAAATCATCAAAAGGAAATTTCTTTTTAATTTCTGCACTTAAAACAATATAGAAAGACTGAATGCTTGAGAGAAATAGCTTCATGTCTTTTTCAGGGAATTTATTCTTTGCAATCTGAACTTCGCACATTGCACCAAGATATATTGTTTCTATTCGTTGAAAATGTGAATTTTGAGTGTCTATCTTGTTCAGCGGTATTGAATCCACATAATCTTTTTTCAGATAGTTGTGCAAAATTGTTTTAAACAGAGAAGATATGTTTGGCAGAAGTGATGTAATACGTGGCCTCTCGCTTTGAAAATTAAGGTTCATTTTGTTGATGAGTTCCAAAATGTAAGATAAAAAATGTAAATACAACTTATTAAAGGGATTCTGTAAATCTTTCAGTAACAACTGTGCTGTATGTATGTTATCTTCCACAGCAGCTGCTGTAAAATAAAGAGTGAGTGCATTCCATTGTTCTAAGGTTCTATTGACTACTGCCTGCCAGGATAGCCATCTTGTCTGAGATAAACGTAACAATCGATGTGGTTGGCCATCTACAAATTTTTGAAATTCACTAAGTTCATTGATCCTCTTGGAGCTATGAGCAAAGTAAGCATATATATTTCTAACCAAGTCTTCAATTGTCCGTGGAAGTTTGTTGCAAGCCTGCGACACACATAAGCTAAAAGAATGGCATACACATCCAAGAACAAAAATATTCGGATTGTCCTTTTTAATTAACGCTTTCACACCACCAGATTCACCCATCATCACAGAGGCATTATCCGCACCAAATCCAATCATATTTTGTGCAGGAATATTTAAATTTATCAAAAGTTCCATCATTGAATGATAGATAGCTTCAGCAGTTGCTTGCTGAACTTGCAACAGTCCCATAAAGCGATCCCTTGCTTTTCCAGAAGAGTTATCAAAATACCTAGCAATCACTGCCAAGCATTTGGTGGAGGAGATATCAGTCGTTTCATCAATAATTAAGGAAAATTTCACATTTTGTAACACTGAAGTCATTTCTTCGCAGCTTTTCGCAGATAATTTTTCTTTAATGAGTTCTGTTGTTTTCGTTCGGGCTACTTTTAGGTCTTTGGCAATATTTGAATCATGGCATACGGACTGGATAAGTTTAGGAAGGTGATCCATAATCTTTATTGGAAGATTATGCTCTACACAAAACATAGCTAATTTCAGCTCAGCTTCTAATTTTTCTTGTTGGTTTGATTTTCTTTGAAAAGCTTCTAGTAGGCCTCCTGATTTTACTGTTTCAAGGCTCTTCATTGCTTGTTTGTGTTTTGTATTGGTGGCATGTCGTCGAAGGTGACAAACATTTCCAGATATGGTTTTTTGGCATACTGCACAAAATGCTTTATTTGGGTATACTGTAGATCGTCTTAGCCAAGTCTTAAATTCTCCCATTTGTAGCCACTTGTCACAAAAATTTTGAGGATAATTTTTTCCTTTCTTCTCAGATTTATCATCCTTTTTCACAACACCACCATTCGATCCTGCTTCGTTTTCACTACCAGATTCAATACAAGATGAGTCTAATTCAGCTTCTTCAACTTCCGATTCAGAAGAATACAAATTAGTCATTTCCTGAGTTAACGATTTAGATAATGTTGATTTCTCAATGTGCCTGCGTTTCTTAACTGGAGAACTAGTACTTTTAGAAGCTGAAGTTATATCCCTCATATTTGTGGAAATGGCGGAAACAGCAGTTGCAGAAACATTGTTCGAAGAAAGCACTGCAGGATTAACGGGAATTTGAGTAGGCTTAACGGTTATTGGATGTAAGTTCTTCTGTGCTGCACCAATGTAGCCTATTTTTTGGTTGCGCTTGATGTATCTAAATTAGAAATTAGACAAAACATTGCACTATATTGTAATAATGTTTAGTCGGAAATTATTTAATGTACGTGAAAACATAAATAAAAAGCAAATCGATATATTTGCTCACAAATATTTTTAAAAAAAATTTAAAAAGCATTAATATGAGTGCTTTTTTAACAGTTTTTTAATGATCGAAATTCTTTAAATCTTCGTGAGATCGAAATCAAATGCTCTGTTATTGAAATACAAATATAATCAAGGTGTGACTTGAAAAGGCTAATATTTAAATATAAAATAAAATATTTCATAAAATTTTTTAATGAAAATATGTTGTATGGTTTTTTTAACACAAGCATTAAAGCTAATTTTTTAAAAATACAATAGTGATGGATAAAAAAATTATAAACTAAATATGCGTGGACAGATTCAAATTAACAAAAGTTAATTCGGTTAAATTTCAGATATGTATACTGTCATGGCCGCACAGTGGGGACCTACGTTCAAACCTAACCTAACCTATTCTAATAAATTAACAAATTATTAGTAATTTATTAGAATAGGTTAGGTTAGGTTAGAACGTGGGTCCTCGGGCCCGAGAAAATTAAAAATTTGCATTTCTAATCGCAAATACTATCGAGATTCCGGAAGGGCAGCCATAACAGTATACGTATCTGAAATTTAACCGTTATTTCTTCTACCAAAATTACTAAAACTGAAGTTCATAATTTAAGAATTAAATTATAATGGTAGAAAATAATATAAAAGTATTTATATTATTTATACTCGTACAATTTCAAAACTATTTTCTATAATAATTCGACTCTGACTTAACGGCTATTTTGATATTATTGACGACAAAAGTTTAAAATCGTTGATTTCCTTACCTGTCCATTATTTTTGTTTGACGGATTTGAATTGTTTGGATCACGTGACACTATCTATGTTGTTGACGTCACCGACATAAGCCATGTGTATGTTGTGATTGGATAATTCAAATTAACAAGTAGTGACACTAGTGAGACTTTATTGAACTAATTTTTTCGGATTCTTTCGTTAATTAAGGCATGAAATATTATTTTGTACCATAAATGGTACTAAAATATTATAATGTACTCAAAATGTACTAAAAATCTAAGTGTACTTTCAATGCTCTCGAAAACGCAAAATGTACCAGAAAAGTACAAATGTACTAGGAACGGCAACACTGATACGAGAGAGATCCTTTTCCCGCCGAAAACTGCTTCTTATATCGTAGCCGACGTTCAAATTCTCCGCCAATCAGCTTCGATGTCTTCATAAAGTCCGGCCAACGGCCATTCTCTCCGACAGCCAATCGTCGATTCCAACCACAACGGCTTTCCCAACGGATCTTCTCTAACGGTTCTTCCGTAACGGCTATGATTTTGAATAGAGAGGTTTCATGTCGACATCACGAGTGACGTCATGAGCATGCGCAATTGTCCAGCGCCATCTTTGTGACTGTTTGTGACTTGTTTACGTTTTGTGTGTGTTCACGTGCGTTTTAACTGGAGTTCTTGTGTTGTTTTTTTTCGTCGCGAATATCACTATGGTGATTTGTTGTGTAATTGGGTGTAATGCTAGTTCACTCAAGAACAAAGGAACATCATTTTTTAAAATTCCCGGCATTATTTGTCATCAAGGATCTCAAACTGAGGAGCTTTCACGACGAAGGCAAACTGCATGGCTCTCGAGAATTAACCGGAAAAATTTCGTTACGAATAAAGTGAATATCAATACAAGAGTTTGTCAGAAACATTTCATTTCAATATTTACGTTAATAAACACTAAGTTATATTTTAAAACCTAAAAGAGTTTACTGATTTGCTTATATTAATTTAGTTAGGTATAATGCATTTATAAACGAATAACTAACGTAATTTCAGGCTTTAGCTAGTGCAAACTTATAAACATTACACGTTAAAACGAAAAGCAAGTAGACTTATTATATGCTAGTTTCAACTAGAAAATAAAGGTACTGAACAATTTGAATTAAAAAATTTCCACGGCTGTTTTTAATTAGACTTTTACTTTCAGACAAAAATTCTTACTTAAGAAATACGTAAAAACACGAGTTTAAACAAACAAAAGAAAACATATCTTTCCAAGCAATATTACTTCGCTGTTATTAATTACTTTTACTTTTATATCAGGAGAAACCCAGCCACTTGTTAAATAGTTATGGGCCTCTAAAGATTTATAAGCTTTCATTTGTGACAGGGTGTAGAAATTTGTTGTAAAAACCAAATAGTTTATAATGTCACCAAATTCTACTTTCGGCCACAACTCTTGATATACGACGAAGTCTGATAAACTGGCTTCGTATGGATCGCCTTGACATAACGAAATTTTCTCTTCGTACAGAGCTGCATCTCGTCCTGTTAGACTGCTAGAATAGCTTGCAAGAAAAGAATCTTTTTTAACTTAATCCATGATAATAGAACTGCAGTATTTTTGTACGTTTAAACTAAAAAAAGACGTCGAATAACAGACTACGTGCAAGCTAAGCGAGCGAAAACTACCACAAAAATGGCGAATGGGCGGAGCAAACGTGTGTTTTATCACGTGACATGCGACCTTGAAACCTCTCTATTACGAAAGTTTCCGTTATCTTACAAACAGCGGGAATCGTTCGCCTGGGCGATTCCATCCACTACATTATGTTTAAACTGTTATAATATATTTGAAATTTCCGACATTTTACAAGAATGACGTCATATGATTAATTCTTCAATAATTCTTGCAAAATGTCGGAAATTTCAAATAGATATTAACATGAAAAATTTTTTAAATTGTTATAATGTTCCATATCCATTTTGTTTTATTTAGTAATGAACACAAAACTGTTTTCTTTCGCATATATAGATTAATGAACATCGGTCCATTCTTACTGCATAATTAAATCAAATTATTACTAAGTGATTCTTAGATTAATTGTAGTATAAGTAATAAGTGATATTTGGAGAGAAACTTACTACATAAATTATTGAAGTGCAATACAGTCAAATGTCTGAACAGCACTTATCAATACAGGAAATCCTGGTTAGTTCGAAATACATATTTCTGAATATAATGCCAAATGCATGTAACTGGTGTAATTTATTAATCAAACGGAATACGGCTACTTAAACAGAACGCTACTTTTGTTAATTAATAATTAATAATATAATTATAATATAAACTGCAGGTAAACAGCATGTGTCCGGTTACAACCTTACAGATTGCCAGATAGGTTTTATAAAAGTAAAGCAAAATTTCTCTAAATGTAGCGCAAATTATTTTTAATGTGGCTCAAAAGTAGTAGCCAGAGCCTTATAAATATCTCAATTTGCTACTCGTAGCTTAATCTTGCAATCCCGAAATTCAGCCGTATTTTACGAAATAAGAGAAAAAAGGGTAGTCGGTATGTAAAGTGACACCTGAAAATGTGTTACTGTAAAAACAAAGCCATATTGATCAGATTAGAGTTGTTCTTGGTTTATTGTTCTCTTATAGTAGGGAAGCAGTTATGAACGAGTTAACATACGCATATTACTTCTAATTACGAAGCAGCCGTATTTCGAATTAACCGAATTCCTTAACGTGTAAATCTCTATATATCAGGCCGGGACAAAAGTACGGGTACGAACTAATCGGAATTCAAACTATACGAGTTCGAATTAACGAGAATTTCCTGTATAATGACAAATCCCTCCATAACGATACGAAATATATGTCTCAACGGAATTCGTATTAGCTTAGTGTAAAACTTGTCCCGATTAAACGATGTTCTTTATTGTTCTAAATCTCTGTTTTGTGAAACTTTTTTTACTATACTCGTAAAAAATGCGTAGTAGTTTCCTCTCTCTACAACAATAATATTCTAGTAAATTAAATTTTAATATTTCTCTAGTTTTAGAAATGAAAATATAGTATTCTTTTAATACAACGATTCCAGTACGTTACCTGTAGTCAGTAAGAACTTTATTTAAAACTCTTTCTTCCCAGTGAACACTAAGAGGGCTTTTTTCAGCAAACCAATTATGGATTTTGTCAGCCCACAATGGGGCAGCTAAACCCATCGGCAAAACCCAGCGATAAGGAATGGGGATAGACTGTCCCGATATATCAGGACAGTCGATCCCCGAAAAACTGCTGGAGTATTTCCGACCGTTCGCATTTGATCCTACGTTTCCAGAACGGTAACCTATCCCATAATCACTCTGTCATCTAACCGTCTGCGGTCAGTAAGCATCGGGACTGTACGGACGAGGGCAGGTTGCCAGATTTAACGTGTTTTTGGTGTTTTCGCTTTTAAATTTTTTAACAACAATACTGTATATTTTTCCATTCTAACATTGTGTAACTTTGAAGACATTGTGAAATAATCCTATTTGTATTCAGACAAAGTAAAACGAGGAATGGGATACTTTTTTAAAAAATTCTCACGATAACAATAAATTTCTCCACAACAATATTTTTTATTGTTCCATAAATATCACTATAGAGGGATTTCACTGTACTTAAATCTGGTCCATGTTTTCAGTTGTAAAATGTATGACACATATAAAAAAATTTTAAAAATTAAAGCTGGTTTTAAAAAGCAAACGAACTTGATTTTATTGTGGATTCGAAAATAACCACTTGCGGCATCTATATTTCTAGAAAATTAAAGCGCGTATAAATATATAGTTTAGGGAATTTCCAAAGAAAGATTTACACAAACCACATATGTGATTCAAGCTTTGCTACAATTTGGAGAAATCAGCTAGTGAAAGATTTTAGATAATACAAAAACTTTTGGAGAAGCTTCAATAAAATGAACGACAGCATTTGAATGGTACTGTACAATAGGTTTAAAAATGGCTGCAGTTCAGTCGTAGATGGCCTAAGATCTGGACGTCCAAAAACGGTGAGATAACCCGAAACCATTGAAAAAATTAAGAATTTCATACCTGTAAATCGAAGGATAACAATCAGAGAAGTTGCAGAAGAAATCAAAATGTTATACAGACTATGTCATTCAATCATTCATGAAGACCTTGACTTGAAAAAAAAAGGTTAAGCAAGTTTGTTCTACTAATAATAAGCTAGCATTGGCCTAAGAACCGCTACGAAGTGGATACGAACTGCCAGCTCATCTCTTTCGGCAAGTTCATTAATTAACCTAGAAAAAGGAAATTCAAATGGTTTGCCAAAACATGTTCTTGATGGTGAAAATGACAAGATGGGCAGATAATCAGCGACGAGAATTGAGACAACTGGTACGACCTCAAACAAAATCCTAATGAAATCAATGAGTCTTTTTCGATTTTGGATCGCTACTCCAAAGCGAAAAAGTCAGGAATTCGAAGTCCTAAAAGTTTATGGTTTCACTATTATATGGCAATTAAGGTTTAATTCATGAATTCATGCCAGTAGTAACAATCAACCAGGATACGCATCAGTCCATTTGTGAAGGTTGAGAGAAGCAGTGAGAAAAAAGCCTGAAAAACTGTACTCAAAATTGCTTTCTCTATTACAATAAATGCTCGGCCACAGACAGTCAATTCAATTCTATGGGCCAAAAATAACATTCCCACCCTTCCTGTTACTCATACTCTCTAGATTTAGTTCCGAATGAATCTTTTCCCGAAACTGAAAGTGAATCTGAAAGGTAAGAATTCCGATACGAAGATGAAACAAAAATTACTGGAAGTTTTAAGAAGCCGACAAAAGAATGATTTTTATGCGAGTGTTCAGAACCAGGAAGAAGACAGAGACATTGTTTACATGCAGGAGAATCCTGTTTAGATTACAATAAATTAATTATTAATTTAGTATTGTTAATACTCTTGTGACGTTTGCTTAGTGTCTGTTCATTAAAATGTATGGAAACAACAATACAATTTATATTAAAGAAAAATAATATTCTAGTGTACAATTAAATAAAATTATTTTTAAGAAAGTAAAGTAAAATTTAGTTAATATGCAAAATTATTAATTTTTGATGTGTATAATATATATTTCGTATCAGTGAAATATCATAATATGAATTCTTTTATGATGAAAATTCAGATCTAAATTTTGATTTTATAAATTCAAAATCCATAAAATATCAAAGAACAGTAGAAAAATATAATTATAATATAAAAATTATTCTAAGCAATTGTAAACAAACTTTATAGCAATAATATGGTTTTTATTAAATTTAATACTTAATAATCTTGTTAATAATTGATTAAAATTGGTATACCAGTATTTCAGGACATATCTAATTTTGCATTCTGAATAATTTCCTAAAATGTTATAAAATCACAAGTTATATTAAAAATATGTTTTACAGATTTATTCAGATTGTAAGCTAAACAACAAAGTACTTACTTTTAATAATATAAACGTAAAAATAAATTCTATAATTGTTTAGAACTTAATTTTATAACGTAAGAATTACAGTTCTTTGAGAAAAATGTTTAACTTTTCGATCATACCTTGTATTTTATCAATGTATTGATGTTGTTTTTGAAAAGAGTGGACGTTTATCTAGCCTAGTTCATCTTATATTCAGTTTTTTTTTCTAATATTAAGCTTTATTTTTTGTTTGTGTAATTCGAGTTTCACTTCATAACGCGCTATGATCTTATTATATCTATCTGAAATGATGAAGTGTCCATAAAAATAACCATTAGAAATAATAGGAAATCAATAATAAATCAAAGATTGTTAACTTAATAAAACAAAAAATATTTGTTAAACTGATAAAGTTAAATTTTGATATAGTTGGTAACTTCTATTTGAATGCGCTTAAATTGAAAGACAAGTTAAAATATTTTTCTGTCTCACTGTATCAGATTGATTAGTGAACACTAATCGTTGTTTCCAGAAAAAAAACACAAGAATACAACATAAAATTACCTTTATCGTATTCTAAAAATATTGATTATATACAGTATTTTAAAATCGATTATAAAACTAAATTTTATAAACTTTATCTTACGTTATCCATAATAACATATAAAGAATGGAGCCAATTTCTTTTACAAAAGTCAAACGAATAAAGTCACGTTTTATTGAAAACATAGAGCATTAATTATAAGGAAATTGTTCTAAATAAAGCTTTGCAATACATAAAAAGAAATAGCTGCGTCACCTATCACGTGTTTTCTTTTCTTTACATTTATATTTATTAAATTCAAAAATATTTCAGAATATTAAAAAATAAATCCTCAATATATACATTTTCATAAAATTCGCAATTATTGCTTGTTATTTTACAGTTGAAGGTGGCGTTTACTTTATTATATACGTATTTCTGTGTGATTGATCAAACTTTTCTTTTCCTCCCTCCTACGGCTTTCTCTCCATTCTCTTTAAGCCTATTTTTATTATTAATTTTGCTATTATATTTGACGAATTCTTTGAATAATTGTTTCGTATTTTCCACTTCCAAATAAATATCGGGTCTGTTTTTCAATTGGTTCGCTTTCTTTTCATCCTTCCGTGTAAAATCATCTTTTCTCTTTTAAAATGAATTCAGAATTCTTCTCTTACGTTTTGCTTGACAACTTAAAATCAACTTTCTATTATATTTCTCAATTATATTCTTAAATAATTGCATATTTGATGGCCGAATAATTTTCAAGTATGCCTATAGTTGACGACTAAAGTTATTATCTTTATGTTAAAGAATATATAAAGAATGATAACAAATGTAACGTGTTACCATTCTTGAAAAATTATATATACATATTTTTCAAACCTGAACAGCTTCAAATTTTTACTTAAATCTTTATTCTTTAGTAATAATGTTGGCTTAATTATAAAACTGTTCACGTTTATTACTTATTTATTAATACTTAATTACAAGATTTTGTTTAATAGATCTATAAGAAGAAAATATAATTGTTGTACGTATATAATTAATGTGTGTTATTATATAAAATTCTGTTTTTATAAGAATTTTTTATATTATTTTAACACGGTTTGGAAAAAATTTCATTCTCTTTTTACACAGTTTGTATTGATGTATTACGTTTCAATACATCAATACGTTTGCCTTTTTTAAAAATCTTTATTTCTGAAAAAAGATATTCATAATTTATTTTCTTAAAAAATCCTTTACTGAAGAAATTCTTAAAATTTGCATTTAAGGTTCTACACACGCTCGAGTAAATTTTAAGATTTATCTGTTTTTTGCGACTTATTTGAATGTGTGTAGCAACAGCCAGTCTTTCATTTCTACTTTATCCCGCGATTGAAGCAGTCCAAAAAAGATTTAATTCGAAGTTTAATGATTTGTTTGCACCATTGCGTTTCTTCCAATTTTTTTCAATACGGATTACTAATTGCATGCCATTCGGTGTTAAAACCTACAGGTAAGTCGAACAAAAAACTAAAATCCAAATTAAATGTGTGCGAATAAGTGTGTAGCAACTTATTACAATTTAAACAGAGTTACAAGCCCGCATTTGATTTATGAAATAGTTTAAAAATTTTGTTTAAACACACCTTTTTATATTTATTGGTTTATTGTATTATCTTTGCCGATGGTTAACGTCTGCAACCAATCTTTTTTTTCATATAGATAGTGTTTTTTATGTAGATTTATCGGGAATGAATTTTCGGGAACTTCCCGAAAATTCCGTGTAATCTGTATATATATGTAAAATATAAATAAATATATATGTTTAAATAAATAATGCCATAATGCCATATAAGCCGTATTATATTTATTTATAAATCATATTTAAAAATGTTTTTAACATACTACGCTTTTAAAACAGTTACATAATAAAATTATTTGTTTATCATTATTACACATTAATACTTAATAAAACTAAATCTTAAAATATTTTATCGTTTTCGTATTTTATTTTTTACGATTTTATACATGATCTTTTAGGATTGTTTGCAGACCTTAATCAAGAGATTTTATGAGTTTATGGAGCTTGAAATTGAATTAAAAGTCCTCTAAGAACGAGAAAAAGAATTTCAAAAGTTTCTTAAAATTATATAATTTATTTCATTATTTTATAAATACCTCTCACTAAATGAGTAAATACATAAATGCTTAATTGATGCTGTTGTATTAATCAATTAAACCTTTTCTATTCTACAATATAAAAAGTTATCCGCTGGAAGAAGCATTTGACAACATTCAATTCAAATTCTGTGAAATCATAGACATTTTTGCTAGTCCAATTAATCATTAGACTGTTTAAAAGTTAAATTTAAATAAATGTTTTCATTAAATAAAAAAAATCTTGAAGTAACAGACATTTTAGAATGACCAAATACTTTAATTGCTGTCTTATTAAGTTATCAAAATAATTTAATCAATTATTAGTTAAGACTTCTCAGATTTATTTATTTAGTTCCGAGTATTAAAAAATTATTCGAACTTTCTTTATCACAAGAAATTTTTGTTTTGAATCCGATCAAAATTCTTATGATTCTTGTGGGCATTTTCATGACTCCCAACAAAGAAATAAGGAAAGATCATTTATTTAAATCCTTATTGGCTGATGTTATTGAAAAGCCAGGTCTATTTAAAAGTATTTCTTACAAGAAAAACTTCAGTCAAGTATGCTGAAAAATTGCTGTGTTAAAATTTAATTATTAGAATCGAATTGCTTTTGCCTTCAGATATTGTTTTGTTTATAGTCACTTTAATTGTTAGTGTAATAAGTTATTTATGATCTGTTATTTGCATCTACAGAAAATCTATATCAATATAATTTGGTTGTTTCCTTTCTTTTCTTTAATTTCTATCTCTATCGCTTTCTATCTTTTATATACGGTTAAAAACTATGAAAACGAGCTTATTTTGTTATATATTATTGTTTTGTTTATCTAAAAAACCTTAATGTGAGTTCATATATAAAAAAGTATTGAAAATCTGTTTATCTGATTTTAAACTTATTTTATAAGACCAAAATATTTTAAAGATAATAATAGTATTTATCTCCTACTAAATTTAACATTTGTATTCTGAATTACAGTATTAAATCGAAAATGTAATAATTAAAACTATTCAACAATAATCAGTTTTATAGTTAATTTTGATTACATTATTTTTGTTTAACACTGTCTATTTTGTAAGTTATAAACGTATAAAAACCAAAGTACAGTATATTAATTCGTGATTAGTTTTCGCGAGTGAAGTTTTCATTTTCCATCTACAATGATCGATGAATGTGTTTTTGAATCTATTTATAGTGCGAGATTACAAATTTTATTATATTTTTCAATTATTTTAGAAGCTTATTTTCAATTTTATAGCCAGTTGGGAAAGAAAAACTTTCTTATAGCATAGATTTAATTTCTAAAACTAAATATGAATATGATTTCTTAATAAAATTGTCTATTCATGTCCAAGTTTTTCAAATTGTTTATTTATGATTACAATAAAGCTAGTTTATTTATTCTTAGAATAGTGATATTGTATTTTTAAAAATGTCTACAGTTCATTAAATGCTTTAAGTATTTATTTAAAACGGGTAAGTAAACTATATTTTCTGCTTTGTTACAGAATTCAGATACAAAATTAGCGGTTTCGAGCCTTTTCCATTCTACGTACACCTTTTTATGAAAATAAGAAAAAAATTCATATACTCTTAAACGTTCGTAAATCAAAAATAGGTAAATAGCGTTGTCAAATGATTTTTAAAGGTTGCTCCATTGATTTTTAATTATTAATTTTCGATTTGAAGTACTATGGCGCATTTTTAGTAATGTAGACTAAGTCAATATAAAAGAAAGTTCAATTTAAACTAACTAAATAAAGATCCTTAGAAATATATAAAATGCCAAAAATTTCTACTAAACAGCTGCTTAGTTTTTTTAAGAATTAATATTCTTTACAAATAATTAATTAGCAGTTTTTATGAACTTAGATCCAAAAGATTTTGAATCACCCAAGTGTAAACGTCTTTAAAATTGATGTTTTTAATAATTATATTTGTCAGCATTAAATTTTTTTCGCGACTCCCTTGAAGTGTTTAGCGTATCCCACGTTGAAAAACGCTTTACTAAACTAATATTATCATATAAAATATATTATTATGCTAACTGTTAAGACTTTCGTATATACGAAGTACTTTACAAAACTGTACTAGACAAATATATGATAATAGAAGAAAATATGAATCCCAGTTTGAAAAATAATTTAAAAGTTTCTTTTCTGATTTTTAATTAATAACAATGATTTATGTATCATAAAACAAAACCTCCCTACTCTTATACGATTAAAAATTAAGCAATAAAAAAATATTTACAATTTTATAAATTTTATAATCTAAATTTTCGGGTTCTTAGACAGAATTTTAAAACTATTCTTTCATTTCCAAGCAGTTTAATTCTCTTTCAGAAATACTAAAAATTAAAGCAATATATTCAAGTTAAATTAAATTCTTACAACATCCCTGATGATCAAACATTCCAATGTTTGAAAAATAATGTTTACTGCTCTGATTCCTTTCCAGATAAAACATATTTATCTGTAAAAACCAAAACTTTTTACTTATTAATTTTGAAAATTAAAAAAGAAACTTATTATTTTCAAGCTTTATAACATTGTAACGTACTAAACAATGTCTTTAATTAATGTATATATTCACATTTCATTTATTTCTTTTATAATTCATTTTATTTTATTTTATCTTATTTTTACTAATTCAAATGTGCATTCTCTCTCTTTCTTTCTTGTTGTTACATGTCTGTGACATGTAATTAAAATGTGTAAGCTAGCCTAATTAATTTTGCTTTATTGTTTATGATATATGTATCTAAGAATAACGATATGTTTAATTATTCAACTCTGGAATTCAACTATAGCTGTATTTTAATAATTTTGTGTCATTCTTTTCTTATCTGAGATTCATTTTATTGTTAGTGTAATTATTAATCAGAAATAAAATTAATTAGATATACATAAGGTGCGATTTAATGGGAGGAATGGGAATTTCTTTCTTCTAACTTTCATATCTCCACTCTGCAGAAATGGAAGTATACCAACTGGGAATAGCTTCTTTTCCTTCCACTTATCAAACTCGTGGGTGTTGAAACTTGTAATTTGCATAAAACCAAACTCGTGTTTTATGCAAATTATAAGGATGATTTGTAGGTGTGATCATCATTTATGACGTCTAAATTGTAGAATTTTTCCCGGTAGACTACACGGAGTAGGCTACATACAGTCACTAGCCGTTTTGATTTCCTTTTTCGATAGTGTTTTCTTTCTTCTGAACTAGAGAAGAGTAGAGAGAAATGTCTTTTATATCTAGAAGCGTTTATTCGGTGGTAGTTTTCTTCAGAATAGTTCCAGTTTCGGTAAAAATTATTGAAGTTCAGTAACTAACTATATGCACAACTATAAGCCAATACTTAAAATGAGTGATCATTCTCCTAGAAATTTTACATCTAAAACCAATGACATTAAAAATCGCATAGTGAATGTAAGAATAGTAAACAGTATCTTATATTACATACCATTTTTTATGTAAATATTTACTGTAAATAAAGACTACTTTAATGAAATTTTGAAGAAATAACTTATACAAACTTATTTAAAAGTGTCATTGTCAATTTTAATAGTCAGTTAAAAAATGCTTTATTAACTAATTTTTGTTATTTGTTAGTTCTATAACGATCATTTTAAAAGCTGAAAGCACTAGTAATTCAATAAGAATTTTGAAATTAATTTTGTTTTTCCTTAAAAGAAAAGTAGACATTATTGCATTTCCAATGGAAGCAAATGATTTTCTAATATTTGCCTCCAGAAGTTAATTAAACTTATCGAGAACCGAAAAATTTATTGAAATAAACGAGCAAAGAAAAATTGATTTTATCTAATGCATAATGGTTGAATGAGCATTATGGTGATAGATTTTTTCCAAATATGTCTCCTTGATTTCTCTTCTATGTCAGATAAAAATAGCTAAATCGATAAATTATTTGAAATATTACAAAAGTATATAGTAATTAATGAAAACTGGAGTTTTTGCTATAATAAATATAAGAATTTAAGAATATATTGTATAATAGTGGTTATCGTTATTTTAGTTATTAGTAATTTTAGATTCAATTGTCTGTTATTGTTAATTATTTATTACAATTATTCTATATTATACAGTATAATTTTAGTCAATTGTATATAATGTTTTACAAATATAATATTATAATAAAGTATATACATTTGTATTATAATAATAACTTCTTTGTCTAGTGTAAAATTGTTAACGTATTTCACTGTATTACCGAATGCATGTTGAAGAGGATTCAAATCCCGCTTCGGACATAGATGTTTGCTGTCAATTTTAATGAAGAACATTACTAGGAAAAGTAGTTATTTGTAATCACAAATTATAAGATATTATCACTGTGCATTTCTAATTTCATAAAGATATAAACCTAATTTTTTAATACGATGTTATATAGAACATTAATATCATAATTTAACATTAAAGAAACGTATATAATATGTTTGAAATGATATAAATGATACTTCTTATTTAACAAACTAAAATAGGAAATATATTTTAGCATTCGAAAATTTCACTAATATTAATAAGTAATGAAAAAGGTTAAATATAATGCTAATGCGTATGTATCTGTACATTATTTTAGAATACATTCGTTGTAGTAGTTTGTAGTTTTCTTAACAGTAAACGAGCTCAAATCATTATGAAATGAACAAAGAAATTGGCAAGTAAAACATATAATAATATGAAAGAGAATTTAATAAAATTATAAGCACATTTTGTAAAAATATGTAAAATCTGTAGATACATTATTGTAATAGTTATTATGATACATAATGATATATTGTATATGACCACGGTGGCCAAACTGTGGATCGCGAGCAATATGCAGTTCTTCTAGACCCTTATTGGGACTTCCATATACTTATACAATTTCTTTTTAAAACATTCAACTTACACATATATAATATTTTTGTAAGTTTTCTGACTATTACATAGTGTAAAGTATATAGAAACAGTAAGTGTAATTCGCAACTTAATCTCGAACAGAAAACTGAAAGCTTAGGGTACATTCATAATGTTGAAAGTTAAATGATTGTTTACCTAATCAGTCGTAAAGTATCTGTGAAGTATCTGTGAAGTAATCTAAAAGTTACTGTATAACAATGATAATTATATTGTTAAAGTACTATAAATGCGTCTTCTATATATTTCTGATAAGTATCACTCCTATCGTCACAACGTTTGGCCATTTTTGTTATATGGTATGGTTCTCCATTGCTGTAATTTGCTTAAATTAATTTCTTTACTAAGAACTTCACTTTATTTTTGGCTTGTAGCCTTGTTGTAAGTGCAGCATTCGCAACTAAACCAAATGCTAGACTTTGCGTAACATAATTATCGTCAATTGTTCTAATTAATTCGATAAGTTTAAATTCAATTGATATTAAATTATAACAGCAGTTAATCCATAAATTATTAAATACAGTATATTTGTAATTAAATATAACTTTAGTGTTATTTTGAAGAGTAGTACTTATTATTTTTATCTTATTAATTAAGTAAAATTATTCATTACTGCAGTTTTACGTAAAATTAGGATTCATCATTATAACACATTATGTAATATATACGGTAATATTTTGTAATTTAATATATTTTATAATTTTATTTTCGATGTCGAATGAGGAAAAATGTAACATAAAACATTTTATAAAATAGAAATTATAATAAATTCAGAAGTAACTTAAAACATTAGATTTAATATAAAATGCATTAAAAGTTTTATACTGAATATTACTTTAATAAATATACACATGTTTGTCAAATTTATAATTTCCAGCAGGTTTGAATGACAACTAGAAAGATTTACTAAATGATTTTTAATGTAAATTATATAAATTTTTCAAGAAATTAATAATTTTGCAATTCCGAATGAATCTAATTGTGTTTAAATCGAGCATTTAAACTAGCATTAATTCACCAAAAGAATTTTTAATAATTTTCACTTCAATGAACTTCAAACAATTAAAATGTTATCTATTCAAGATTTTGATTAAACATTATATGACAATTTCTATAGAGCAAATTTTCAATGTTTATAAAGGTATGAATGCTTTCCAAGGTGCTTGAACAGCTTTGTATAATTGATTAATTCTATATTAAGCAGAATAATCGAAAATTTAAATTGCGTCGAGGTTTCAAATAAGGAAATTGATAAATTATATCCTCATAAATTGTATTTAATGTAAATAGTTTCTTTATTGTTATAAAGTTTCACTTCATGTTTCATTCATGCGAATGGCAATTTTTATATTTTATCTATAATCCGTTACATGAATTTTTAAACTAAGTAAACCATTTATTAATATAGCTACAGAATGTATGGATCGATTTTAGAAAGAAACTTTTTAATTTGTAAATCTTTAATTAAGATAAAGAATTACATTCATAATTCATATATGTGAATACATTATTTTAATTTAGGCATTTTTGTTTTTGTTTTCCTTTTTAATTTTGTCTTTATTCGAAGAATTTTTTCTGAATTGCTTTCCTGTACAGATTATTTGAATTCTTTTATACTTTATTAAGTTAATTATTTGAAACGAAATTTTATATTTAATAATTGTTAACAAACTTGTCAATAATGATTAAAATATAATTTTTTAAATGAAAGAACTAATCAAAACATAAGAAAAGAATTGTTTAACGTACTGCACGTAAGTACTCTGTAGATGTTCCTTCTTCTTTCTGACAAGCTACCAAACCTAAAAGAACAGCAAAAAGTATCAGAGTAGTCTGATACCTCTACTTAATTGCGTTTATTAGCATTGTAGATTTCTATCATCCTCTTATATTCTTTTCACTTCATATAGGACGCGATAGGTCACGAATATGTTCATTTATTCAGCTGTATAAGAAAAACTAAGTAAATATACTCATTTACTAGATGACTGAATCTGAATAAATTCGAATTTTAACGTTAATTCTATACTTATAGATTTATAAATTCACATAGGTTTACTTATTCTTTTTTGAAAAAAATACTTAATGTATTAAGGCATAAATTTGGGCTAAATAAGCTTAAACTTTTAAATAAAACGTGTGAATGAACTATTATTTTACAACACAGAGAAACGAATAGAGATAGAAGAATTAATAGATGAAAAGTATGAAAAGCTAACAGTGTATAAATACATTTTTCCAGAATTTAATTATTCGCTTATTCCAAGTGAGAACTTATGCTAAAATTTTATTATTTCTATTTCTTAATAAAGTAAAAGAAAAATTCTTTGTAGCATATTAATGTCTCAAATTAAGGTATTATTTTAAAATAAGTTTTTAACTTATATGATTTAATAGAAAATTTATAGAAAAATTCTTAATGTCTTAATGTTTTAAAGTTTGTTGAAAATGTAACAATATTTATTCAACTTTTCTTTCAAATATAATTTTAAATTTCTTTTATTTATTAAAAGATGTAAGGCTATTTTAGTAGAATCTTACATAATAAAAAGTTTGCAATGAAAAACTTTGTCACTGCTTGCCATTTACTTGCACAATTTATTCTAATTAAATTTTAAAATTAATTATTATAATTTATTTTTAATTAAATTTAATTTTAAAAAACACCAGTATCTTGTGATTTTTCCAATTTTTTTTACCAGTAATATAATAGCAAATACATTAGAATAACAATTTCTCTTTAGTGGCAAGAAAATTAAATATCTTCTTTTATATTGTCACAGCCAACTGTTTCTAGATTTTTTGCATTTTAACAATAAAGTCAATATAATCGAGTGCTACTTCTAGATAAATTTGAGATCACATTAAACATACTGCAGATGATAATGTATTTAATATATCTTATGAGAATATTCTGTTAAGTGCATATTAGAAAGGAGATGATGATAATTTATAATGAAAATTTTGTTTAAGAGAGAAAGAAAAAACTAATTAAACTTTTAAGAAAAATTTTCTATTTTATATAAAGATTTGTCTAGCATTAATATATTATTTCTATCCAGATATACATATTTTATATTCGCCTATATATATTTTATGTATAAAGCACTTAATCCATGTCAGAAATAAATCGATATTTTTGACTTATAGAAGAAGTTTAATACTTTAATGAAATGCATTAAGAAATGTCACTTTTTATTTTAAGCAATCGTTTAAATCGTTAGAAGAATTAGTACTTTATTCTGTTTTCTGCTTGAAAATAAATTATTTCTGTATTAAAGGTTAAAATAGTATACTTAATATTTCAGCAGTTTTTCTTGCTCTTAGACAGTAAAAACTAAAGGAAAGACTTAAATGGATTGTTATAATTTTAATAAAAAAATTATATTAAGAATATATAGAGATAATATATTATAAATATTATACATGTTACATATATAATGCATTTATGTGTATTTTCTAATTCCTTTCTATTCGTAAGTACACGATATAATAAATTTTTTTATCTTTCACTCGAATGGCAAATAAACTGAGAGCACTTTTGTAGGTTATTCCAGTTATTTTATAAGAATATTTTCTTAAAGGTAGATGTTAGAGAAAGATAATGTTAGTTGTTCTTTCAAGTTTTCTGCCTCAACAAATCTTGGACATAAATCTAATTTCTCTTGCACGAAGAACAAATTCTAAACTGCTACATATTTTATGTTAATTTCTGTACACAAAATTTTTTTTTGTTATGAAAGTTTAGTAATAATATATAGTAAATACTAAATCTTTCTAGCATAGAATTTTTATGATGTGCAAGCTTAATCGCTATAATAATAATGATGATATGTATTCAATTTTTAATAACTTAATACGTAATGATTTACGAGATTAATGCATAAAATAAAGCTATTGAAATTTTTTTCGATAAAATTATTATTTTTTTAAAAGTTTTTAATGCAAAGTACAATTAAGATTTTTTAAAAAGAAATTACTTTTCTACTTTATAATTAAGATTTCTTTCTTTAAATTTAAAAATACGTTTGGTTAAATTATATTTCACACTCTATACAATTAGATAAAACCCCCTTTTACAAATTTTTAGCTAAAATATAGGTCTATTGTATTTATAATGCCATTTTATTACCACAGAAATAAAGGAAATTGCCTTTCACATAGGAATATTAACTCAGAATATAAGTGAAAAATATTGAAAACTGTATTAAATAGATGAATGAAAATGTATATATTTGTTGAATTTGAAACAAAATAATCTAAAATCTAATTCAAAATCTATTTCAAAAAGATTTTTGTTCAGGAATTGCTGAGAAGCGTCATTAAAATATTATCAAATGGCCATTCGATATTGTTTTAATGACATTTCAGCAACATTTTAATATGCACCTCACATATAACAACGAACTATCTATGCAAGCAATTAATTAATAAAAGAAAGAAGAATAAAAAGAATTTTAAAAACGATAATTTATAACAATTTATATTACAGATAAAATAAAAGGAAGACTGAAAGTTCCTATTATGATGTGCATGAGGAATCTCCTACAGGGAAGATTTTATAACATTTTAAATATAATTACATAAAAATGTTCTTTTTTTATTTGTTTTCTTATTTCAGTTAAAATATAATACTGATGACTTGATCTTTGCCTGTTTTGTACATACCTATTAATTATAATTCCTTTTTTTTTTATAAAGTTTGTTTCTGTTTAAAATATTCATTTTTATGATAACTATATCGTATTATTATTATATTGCTAGCTTATTGTTAATTATTAATTATACTTTGAAGTTAAATTTATTTTTTGCATATTACGATACACTTAATATAAACTAAGTTAACACTAGATATACAATAATCTGTTATTTATTATTTTACGTATAATTGGAAATGTCTTACGACAATGGATCTCCACCCCTAACAACGAACAACCAGCACTGTAGAATAATATAAATCAAAATTAATTTGAATAATATCATTTTCTGTTGAATAAGAATCAAAAGTTGATTAAAGTACTTTAAAATGTATTATATTTTACTGTAATTACTTAATGAATAAGTAATAATAGTAAAATTCTATTTCCGAAATGATTTATTCATTATAGTACCAGAATACTGAATATAATTTCATTCAATGTTGTTTATATTAGTTTTACTGAATATGAATTTAGTATTGCACTATTTATTGCATCGTAAATTGCACTTTTTTTATTTCAAACGTTTATATGAACACCATTAAACGAAGTTTTTGACAGTAGATTGCGAAATTATAACAAATGAATTTTTATTATATTTTTACTTCCTTCGCAACGCATAAACTCACAGAAATTTTTTGATAAAATGGTTTTTCTATATTTGATTTATGATAACTTTAAAATTTAGCAATTCATTTTTTTGACATAGAAAAACAAAATTAACAACCAAAAATAAAAGCGAATCATAAAATTATTTTCAAAAATTATTTAATTAATAAATTATTCAGTTAATTTGCCTATTAAGTATTATTCATTTCTATTGTGCTTTATTATTATTATTATTATTATTTAATAGACTAATAGATTTAAAATCTAAATTAAAAAATCAATTTATCAGTAACAAGAAGAGATAACTGTTGTTTCGTCATCAATAATAACACCGTAACAGACAAGATACTATATCTATTTGAAATAACTGCAATACCGAACACACTATCTGTTTCACTCTCGACAGTTGAAGTACCGTCAGTTTATTAATGGTTATGGAATGAATAGGATGTATGTATTCTATAAAAATAATGTAAGTAAAGCATTACTTTAAATTTAATTACATATTTTTACTATGTAAAATTTTCGTGTATAAAAATGAAATTTTTACATTTATAAGTCAATTATTTTTTAATTTGACACTTAGATTGTTATGTCAATTGATTTTTTCAACAAAATTGATTACATTTTTGTAATTCTGAGTAATTTGGGGGTTTTGACAACAATCGTTAATATCTATTTATATAGAAAGTAATGTAGTTCTAGAAACGAGAGTAAACTTTATCAACAATACAGGTGTGCCATTTAAAATTTTAATATTTGTTTCTATTTTGGAATCAATTAAAGATAATGCCATCTCTACAATTAATGTAATTTTTATACCTAATATTTTAGTATATCCTTTCTGTTTACCAAGACAAATGTGGTAATAAAATAAATATGCAATATATTCATATTAATTGTATAATTTTAAAGTATTTAAATTGTGTATATAAGCATTATTTATACTAACAATTATTTGATTATAGCTTTAAAGTTTTTTTTTAGTTACTTATATTAGAAAATAAACTTAGTTTTATCATTTTAAAACAATAAATTTCTTTGTTTGGATTTTTCTATTTATCAGCTCTTTACTGATTAACAGAAATTATCTCTATTAGAATGATTTATTTAAAGTACTTCTTTTTATTTCATCTTTTCATCGTTTCACAGGTATGAATTATATTCTAAATAATTTAAATTTATTCATTCAATTAAAAAGTGTTAAAAATAATTATTATTTTGTTAAAATTAAGTTAATTATCTTATTATTTTTATCTTTATAGGGTCAAAATATAACCTGTCGTGGACGAAATCACTATTTTAGTAGAGATAGTTTTGCTGTTTATTACTGTTTAATGTGCTTTTATTACATTCCTGAGCACATGTTTCCAAAAGGAAAAGTCAATTTCAGGTATTGTGTAAACTTATAAATTACAGAAGAATTGTTGGTAATAGAAAAATTTTATAATCCAATTAATAATGCCTGATAAATTGGGGTTATCTTTAATAAATAATTACGTTGTTAAATTAAACGATTTTACTTGGCCTCAAATATCTATCTTTTATAACATGAATAACATTAGGCTTACATTTAATTTTAATTTTTTCAAAAACGTGAATTTGTCTCTTTTCTTTACTAAATATTTTTAATTTAATAAACAAATTTTTACGTTTTGTCATGTAAATTATATTCAGATAAAATATCTAACTTTTTTAATTCCCTAGATCTTTAATTCTCTTGTTAAACATTAAAAATTTGATTGTAAACATTTACTTCATGCAAAACAAATTACTTTGCTTTCCATGAGCTAAATTTTTTCAAATAAAATTAATTAAATCTATAGAAAATATTCTTTATTTTGTAATCATGCTATTTTGATTATGAAAATCGAATAATTAGAATGTTTTTATCGTATAATAAATTAATCTGTAAATAATAACTCACTCGAAAAAATTAGAGATTTTAAAGACGTCGTCGTGTAATGGAATGATACATTTACTTTAAAATATTTTGTTTCCTTATTTATTTTTTGTTTTATTTCACGATGATATATATATATATAAATTTCTTTATAATTTAAATATATATGGAAATTTATTATAGAATTCAAAATACAAAAGGAGAGAGAACGTAAATAAATTTAACTTTATAATAATGTAACATTTTTCAAAATCTGCTTTATTATTTTTCTATTTATATGTATATAATTTTTATATATTAAGATTTTATACAATATAAAATAGATTATTTTTCGAGACTGTTGAGAGGAAAAAGCACTGGATACAAATTACATGAATGTAAAGGAGTTCAGAAAACTTTTAAAAATGATAAATTAGCATAATCTTTACAAATTTTGGTAGATTTTTTCCCGTAATTTCACAATTTTTAAGTATAATAAATGTGGTTTTTGTTATTTAAATATCGAAAAATTGTTTATTTTGTAAACAGTAGAGAAAGGGCCTATGAGAATGTTAAACTGAGACACGTTTCTTCTCTCGACAGATTTACCATTTCAAGTCAATAGATGAATTTTTTTCTTTGTTATAAAATATATTTAAATAATTCATTACAATTAACAAAAATTAACCAAAAAAAATTCTTAATTTTCGGGATATTTTGTAATATTGTGGATTCTTGTTTAGTGTGTTGCTGTTATCTGCAGCCTTTTTGAGTTGTCGTTTCTAAATTTATATTTATGTTTTATAAAATATTATGGACAACAAAGTTACATTAAATACTACAGAAATAAACTTTTTATATCTGGTTTAGAATATAAATTTTAAAAAAAGTAAAAAAATGCATAATTTCTAAATTATTTTTCCTAATAAAATCATTTTCTATTAATATTTATTTAAAAGAGTGCTGAAATAGTTCAAATTAATTTTATTTGGTTTAGAAGTAAATTATAATAACTAAATTAATTTCGGTGTTATGTAAAAAATATAAATTAGATTACTTGAAAACCTATAAATCAATACGTAAGTTAATTGTTTGAAAATTTTACATTTGTTAAGTATAATATGATTTGATGATGAATTAATAATTTATTTGACTTTATAAAAAGTAAAAGAATTGTAGATAATCAAATAACACTGTTGAGTAAAGGAAAATTTAAAGTTCTTACTTAATTTAATTAAATAAAGTGACTGTACTATTTGCCCAGTAACTATACATTAGATCCTTCCAATTTATATTATAAATTTTTTTAAATAAAAATGTTATATTTAATTAACATTTTACTTGAGATAGAAATATAAAAAATTCTTTATATTATTTAATTTTCAAATAACAAAGAGTTCGATGAACGCGTTAAAAAAAATTTAAAATTGCAATTTTCTTTCTAGGCGAATAATACATTAAAAATTTTAATGTAGCTAAAAGTTAATTTGTAAATGTTTTACCTAAATTTTAGTATTAAAATCTTAGAGTATATCATTATAATTAATTATTTCTAGATTTGTTTAACTATAAATATATATGTAAATTATACAATCAGCTTGTGATTCGATTTATCTCAGTTTTATATTTATTTACTAGATATAATCGTTTAACAAATTTGGTACATGATCCACGTACAAATCAAAGCTTTGTATTGGATCCAAAAAATAAATCATCACCCGTGTATCAGAATTTTGCCAATGATCGTGATGCGAGTAAATGGACCGATTGTTGCCAGGCTGCTATTGACTGTTGTGATAAGATGCTGAGTGATCCTCCTTTGCCAAAAACGGGTAATTTTCACGTTGTTTTTCAAGCAATAAATATTATTTTATTTTTAAAGCTTTCAATTTGTGTGAAAAGAATAAAATTTATAAATATTAATAAAAAAATTCGAAAGATTTAATTATTTTTCAACTATTTTAAATTGCCTTTACTATATTTACGGTTGATAAATTAAATTTTGCAAAAATGAAAATTTAAACAATGACAACAAATAGAATTTGAATAGATAAAAATTAAATAAACGTTTACTTCGAAACTATAATTAGAAATTAATTAATAAGATATTTAAAAAAATTTCCACTTTACTTATGTCAATTCTGTACTTTATGTAATTATTGACCTCATTTGATATCGTAAAAAGATCAGATTTTATCAGGATTTGTAAACATGTAATTCGTTAATGTGTATTATTTAGTTTACTTTCTTGTTATTTTCTTTATCTTCCATAAAATAAAAATCATATATTTTTTCTTTTTTATAAAGGAAAAGAACTTTAAATATTCTTAATGGTAGAATAATTGTGATTATACATCGAGATTAAATATTATAATTAAAAAACAGATTGCTTAAGGAATTTATTGTATTTTTTAAAAAATTAATAATAATAATAATAGATTGTTTTAAATTTGTCCCTTCAGGTCTTTTGCAAATCTTGACGTTTTTAAGATTCCTGAATCCAAAAACGTCAAAAAACTGGGAAAATTCTGTGTGCGTGTGGGTGTATGTGTATGTAAGTGTGTTGTGTTTGTGTCTATTTTGTTTACTATCTCAGGATGGGGTAAAAATTAAGAAATAAAATTTGGCATCATAATTTGAATATAAGGGGTATTGAAATAAATGCTATTAAAGTTTTGAGTACGAAACTTAAGAGGATGAAAAGATAGAGGGGGTCATGTATCATCTCGAGTGGAGTCGAACCTAAATGAAAATTTTACTCATTATTGGCGTTTACAATATTTTAAAAACTCATCTCTATTCTCAAATTAATCGTTTTTTTGTTCTTTTTATAATAATTAATAATATAAAAGTTATTTTTAATAACATTCCATAACACATGGCACCACACACAATTTGAACTTTGAGCTAGTGTCTTAGTGTTTTTTAAAGTTGAATATTTTTTAAATAGAGATTTTTATTATACGTCAACAAAATTATTTTTAAAGTTTTTATTATTACTTAATTTTTATAATCTAATATAATTGAAAATTATCGGACTTTCTAATGGTCTTCTCAATCCTGTTCAAGTGCCAAGAAAATCGAGTAAGAACCTAAGCTAGCTTTTATTAATAGACTTACTTTTCTTTTACTTTAAGATTAAATGAAATTTCACATTCTATTTTAATTGATTTAATTTTTTAAATGTTGATTTGATGAAACTCAAATTGCGTATGCGATTCATATAAAAAAAATACATTTGAAATATTAATTACTTTATTACTTTTTGTATTAAAATAGAAAAAAGCTCGTAAAAGATTTAAAATAAAGTTCTTAAACCTTTCTTTATTTAATTTTCATGAAACATTATATTGATGTAGTTATATGTTATTTTAATATAGATAAAAAGTACTGTCCAAGAACGTGGGATGGTTGGCAATGTTGGCCAGATACTTTAGCAGGAACGACAGCATCAAGAGTTTGCGAAAATCACGTTTACTTTAAAAGTCAATTACCAAGCTGTCGAAGTAAGTAATGAAAATGATAGAAGAAAATAATTAAATATACTCATGACAATAACAATTTATTTTAGAGCATGCAATGAAAGAATGTTTACTTAATGGTGAATGGTATAAAGAAGGGAACTCTGAATGGACTGATTATAGCGGATGCGGTGCTAGAGATGTAAGATTTTATGTTTAATAATTTATGCTTTAAAGTGAAATTATTAAAATGATGGTTTATATCTGATTAGGTCTACGTTAAATCTATTATATTTCATCTGGTTTGTTTTGGAATATCTATACTTGCTTTAATTCCCGCTATTATTATTTTTTCGAGTTACAGGTAAGCTTGTTTATAAATTATGAAGTAGATTTATAAAATTTTAATTAAAATTCATTTTTATCGTTTTTAATACTATTTTCAGAAGCTTAAAAGTATACAGAATTACAATACATAAAAATCTATTTTCATCATGTTTAATGACAGCTCTATCTGTTATTATTTTTAAAGCTGTTGTCATACATGATCAGACTAAGGCTAATAGTAAGGATTATTTAAATAAAAATTCGGTATGTAATTAAAGTTATAGCTAATTTAATCATTTTTGAAAAAAATAAAAAATTTATACCCATGACAGTTTCTTAACTTTCTGTAGGCTTGGTGTAAATTATTATTTATTTTAACTAAATATTTTCGTCTGACAAATTATATGTGGATGTTCTGTGAAGGATTTTATTTACATAAACTGATAGTCTCTGCATTTACAGAACAGAAAAATCTTTATCTATTTTATTTTATTGGATGGGGTAAGTTTGACCAATAAAAATATTAACTTTGTGATTTTAATAAAATATTTTAAATAATAATTTCTTTATTAATATTTGTAAAATATATAAAGAAAAATTAATTTTTTTTATTAATTTATTTGCGAATTAAATCAATATTCAAGTATATTTATAAATTATATTCTTATCTTATTAAGATATCTAATCATTTTATATTTAAAAATTTTTAAATTTTTATTTTTGATAGGAATTCCCTTGATAATCATATCAATATATTCATTGTTAAAGCTCTTTCTCGCCAATTTTCAGTAAGTCTTGTTATTGTATTGAACAGTTTTACTTTATTAATTTACAGTTTTTACAGTAATTAATACAGAGAGGATGATAATACTGATCAAATTGAATATTTAAGATTGTCGATATTAACATTTATCTATTTTTTAAACACTGAATAATACTTGATTAAAGTGATTATACTTCAATAGTTAAAGATATAAATATTTAATTTAGATTATAGATTTACTCTATATATATATTATCTATTTGTCTAATATCTTTATAGTCTACGTAGGCTAATATTCTATCGAATGGTTTAATTAGAGTATTTCGAACGTAAAAGCGACGATTAAAACAAAGATACTTTTACAGAATAATACATTCTGTCTAGCTTACAATACTTTTTCTGTGATGACATATTATACGTCAAAAACATTTCAGTATGATAAATATAGTATAGTATAATCATCCTCAATATGAAAAAGTTTAATAACAAAATTCCATATAATTTTTTATAATAAATTATCTTTTGAAATAAATTTTACATCTAATTAACAACCGAACTCACACTCAACAGAAAGAATAATTACTAAAATCATTACTAAACACCTTTGGCTTCTGAGACACATTTGTTTGCTTACACACTAGCATTTTAATGTATAATTTTAGTGATTATTTTAGTAATTTACGTCTAATTATTTCTTTTCTCCTACTTTGTTTTTGCAAAACTATAACAAAATACAAAGCTTATTTTTAGTTTATATTTAAACTTTAAATATTATTAGACTAAGAAACTTGAATTTCCGCTCTTTTCGCTCACTTGCTTAAAAATTTCATAACGATTCATCGATTTCTGACGCCATCGTTTCTATTTTTCTTTTTATTTTGTGACGGAAAAAGTATCGTGAAGACTTTAACCTTAGTATTTTATATAAATAAATATGTATATATATATATAATTAAGCTCAAAGTCATTACTATAATGAATACAAAGAGAGGGAAACGGAATATATAGCTTATAGAGAAGCGTGTAAAATAGAGAAAGCGAAAATATGAAATAGAATGTTATTTTTAATGTATAATGAAGGTAAAATTTAACACTTTGATTAGATTATCTATTTAAATTCCTATAACATTTAGTCACTGAAGGAGTTTAATTTGTCAGAAAAATATAGAATAAGATAAAGCAAAACTTGGCTTTAAAAGGAGAGAAGTCTAGAAGAGTAAGTCAAGATCATAACTTGCATATTTATAATAGATAAGTAAGGAAGTTTCTTCAGAAAAGTTATATAAGAGACATAATATTATAAAATTTTCAATTGAACAAATCTTTACGTAAATGACAGTAATCTATATTACAAAGACCCACTAATTCTTCAACTTGAAAGCAAATTTTTAACGAAAATAAATCTTTCGTTCGTTGTAAAGAGAAAAATCTTTTCTTTAACAGCAAGGTAGTTGAAGTAAAGTTATAACTCTAGAAAAAATATTATGAGAAATATCAAGAACATGTTCCGATCCAATGAGAAAAGTGTCATGTTTAGCAGAGTACTTTCAATTCATTTGGAAACTTTTTTTACTTTTTTAGCCCTGTGGACATTAAGGGAGCCTCTTAAGTCCATCATAGGTTGGTCAGACCAACAATGGAGTAGTAGGATGGAGAGAGATGAGACCCGACATATCCGGAACCAGCTCCGAAAAATATCTGGAGTTTTTCTTTATCCGTACGGATTCGTTCCCTGGTTCCTCAGAGCGGTAGGCTGACATCTAAACCGTTCGATCATCCGGCATCCGGCCGTCAATAACTACTGTAACCTAAATGACAACAGATATTTCTGCCTGAAATATTTTCAGAACGGTATATTATGTACAGTACTCTGTCGAAAAGCTTTCATATATTCAGGATTGTCACTATAGGTTTAGATCATCTTAAATAACATTAAGCTTTAAGGATAAGTTATTCTATCAGATGTCAATTAAGCTGACTACGAAAGAAATTCTAAAAATACTTTCAAAGTTGATTTAATAAAACTCTTCAAGAATATATCTTCATTTATCACGTCCAGGACACTTTGTCAAAGGCTAAGCAGGTACGATAAATATTGCCTGGAATAGTAGTCACTGTAAAGTGCAAATGAGTTGCAATTATACTAGCAGATCCAAGATTTTTTTAGCTACGAGTGTATTGAGTCTTGAGTCAACCAGAGCAATTGAAACAACCAGATAAGCGAAGATCTCTAGATAAAATTCTAAAGATATGATTTTGTCTCAAACAGGTATCTTGGGCTTACGAATTGCTAGAATTGACTGTGGAAGCTATTGGATGCATAAAAGATGCCCCAGTAGTAATTTCTCTATGAGAATTGTTTAGTTTTTCTCAATCAGTTTGTACTGTATGATAAAAATTCCCTTAAAATAAGTTGCTCCAGTGTACTTGCACAAAATACAATTAATGTTTCTATTTAGCAGACAGCAGAAAACTTAGGCCCTTTAAATGGAATGGACTTTCCACAAGAAACTTTTTCGAACTAGTAGAATAATATTTGATAATTTCTGCTGCACAAAATTGATAGTTGAATTTGTGTAGGCTACCAAATGAGCCGTATACTCGTAAAAGTTACTTAGATTTAAAAAAAAAAGACCTTCTCTAAAGATCATTCAGTTTATCCTAATATAATGAGGGAAAGGCTTTTCGAACGTGAAGGAAAGCTAGGGTTAGCAGTTGTGTATATCTGACCCGATAAAGATAGAATCACCCGACACTGTCAAATTTATAACTTAAATCAGAGGTCACCAAACTACGACCCGCGGGTTTGAGCGTTTCGATTATAGAGTACCTTGCATTTTGCAGATATTTCTTTAAGATTGCCATTTCGACGTGATCTAGAACACTTCACAAAGATTCGCAATTTTAGTGTTCTAAAGACCGAAGCTCTTGTCAAACACACTACAATAATCATGTATTTTGTGAATAATCGTGTGATATCGCTCAGAACACTTTTTCATAAAATGAATAATTGTAAGTACAGTTAATTACAGAAAAACTAGTATACCTGTATTTCTATAAGAGCAACCTTAGTTCGGTTGCTTTTATAGAAATAATAGTAGGCATGGATATTATTTTATGTTTCTTGCCTTTCTCAGATAAACAGAGATGTGCTATAATGCATAAATATCACTTATCTTCATAAGTTTATCTTTTTGTTTGATTTTCTCTTTGTATATGTTTTGTATTTACTGTATTCATTCAAATATATATATATTAATAGTAGTTTTTTTTCTTTTAAGTATCGTAAGTATAATGTTTACAAATGTTTTTATGAAGGCATATGTTTTTATTGTAAAATTATCTATAGCGAAATATATATTTATTTTCTTACACTATATCAATTTGTGGGGCTAATTGACACCAATTGTGAGGTTTCTACTGTCTTTTGAGCCTTCTTATCACCGAATGTAAGTGATTACACTCGGAATTTTCTAACACCAAGTAAGTTCACTTACTTCTCGAACTTTTTAGTGTTTTTGTGGATGACACTAACACAATCTCGTATATGAGACTAGGGAAAGAGGAAGGAATAGGAAGTGACGAGATTCAATGGAAAAAGTCACTCAATACAATTAACTACATTTAAACATTTATTAGACGGCACAAAAGTTCGTACAGTACGTTACACGTCTAAGTAAAACATAGTTTTCGCAGTTACGCACGTTATCATCGCGGAGAGAGAGAGAATTTAGAGATTTCTGTGCCATACGAATCTGAACTAGAATCCCACGTCGAGGATTACCAGAAATCAGTCTTTGACATTGACTAACAGTACTCGTTGAGGCGAAGCTTCCGGATGTTGGAGAGAAGAACCACACAAGCAGAATGTCGACATACGAACTACAGAGAGGTAATAACATACAGGCACAGATCTTAAAAGTTTGAAGAACGGACTGCGACTGACTAAAATAGGCCGTTCTTCGTCCTATTCAAAGATATAAATTCTTTAGAGGTGATTAAAATCGAGAGAAAGATGCCATAAGATGTTATTATCAACACTAAAAATATTCAAAAATACAGCAATAACTTAGAATAGATTTTAAGTAAAATAAGAACACACAAAGGTTGTGATTTTAAATTGAAATTCTGTATAAATATTTAGATTTATCTTGGTAAAGTACTTTTATTTTATTTTTGTAAAATACAATAGATTACTTAATATTACATCGAAATTTTAATAACGATTGTAAAGAAATAATATGCATAATTTTGTTTAATTTTAACAAGTATTAGCTATTCTTTATATAATTAACTAAAATTGTATATGTCTATTTATTTTTTGTATATAGATGCTGGTCCTTTCCAACAAATATTTTTGAGTGGATTACTAATGTTCCAATGATAATCGCTTTGCTTGTAAATACTTTAAAAAAAAATAATAACACTATGTTTAATTACTCATATTTATGTATTCAAAATTTATAATTAACTTTTTACAGGGTAATTTAATATTTTTATGTGATATTAATCGTGTGTTGCTTACGAAGCTGAGACATCAGAGCAATCCTAATGAACCAACTCAATACAGGTAAGAAAATTAACAGAACTGTTGAATTTGAAAGTAAATGTATTTCTTCATATTCTTAAGAAACTTTAAAAAAAATTAATGTAAACAATATCTATTTTATAATACGTCATCTTCTCTCCTAAACTGTAAGAATCAGCATACCTATAGTGCGTTTAGCTTAACACTTTAATGATGACTAATTATATATAATTATTGGTAAAAAATAAATGATCCTATTGAAATTATTGTGAAATGAATAGCTACACATAATTTATATTATTTTGGTCAATTTTATTAATAAACAACTACAGGAATTTAACTTTATATCGTCTAATTACGATGAAAGGTTTCACATAATTCTAAAGCATTTAATAAATTATTTTGTTTTATATTTGTAAAGATATTTTGATATTAAAATGTTATCGGAAAAAAGACAGAGAGAAGATGAGGTAATAAATTATTACTAAAATTGGTACATTTTTCAAAACTCATTTGACCTTAGAAAATCACATTTAAAAAAATAAATACTATAATATAATTCGTGAAACAAAATTTTTTGGAAGTTTGGTTCATATCTTTTGTATCGAACTTTAAAATAAATATAAATAAAATGAACTGTTTAAATCGAATAATTATAATTTATTTAAAAAATAATATATATAGCATTTTTCATTACAAATGATTTGTTTTATATATAATATTCTTAATGTGAATATGAATAATTGTTGTTGTCTGCTATGATGCCAGATAAAAGAAAATTTCATTATTTTGTTATTGGATGCTTTATTTATGAAATATTACAGTAGTGTGATACGCACAAACGAGTTTCTTTTTGATTACTTTGATAAAGTAGTAAATTATGCAAATTTTTGTAGAATATTTAAAACTGTAACTAAAAAATCCTAAATAAATCTCAAATTCTCTGTAATACAAAAATTATAATTTTGTACTATCTATTTATATATAATTTTCATTGTAAAAAAGCATTAAAATAGTCAAGTTTATATAGCTATCTCTTTTCTGTTGATAATGTCCAACGTTCGTTTTTATTCCTAGTTTAACGATTGTAATTCAATAACTAATTGCTCAGATGCATTTTTTATATTATACGTAAAAGTACAGATTAGTCTGATAATCACAATCGGACATAAGGCAATACACGAAATCGTAGCTTGTCGGCCGGATGGACTAACAGATAAACAGATGCTTTTACCATTTTAATCAGCCGCTCAAAGGAATCTGGATTCAGGTCCGAAATTAAGGATTTTTCACGGGTGATATGCTCCAAGTATATCTCCCATTCTCGAATCAGCTAGAGGACGTTACCCATCATCTAGCTGATTCTTCTACACCTCAATGAATCCATAATGCGTATTTCAATGTTTTTCAACCGTTTTCTAATAGTGGTACCCCAACTTGGTAATTTTCTTGTGGCAACCCTACTTCTTTATTAGGGTTGTTCACTTTTCGTACTTTTATTAATATACGAAGTAGTGTTATAGCGCTGCTCAGCACTATATTTTGCGGCATCTCAAGTGTCGTTGCGATATCATAATGTGCCGCGATATCCCGGTTGATAACCACCGCCACAATGAGTAAAAAGTGAAAATTCTCCTAATGTTTTCAAGGCGAAAGTTGAAAATGGTAACGGAGTCGAATACACAATTTCAAATTGTCATTCTTTTTGGTGTCGAATTAGCCTTCATTTTATACATTTATTAAAATTCTGCCTTTCGTCGCTGTCCGACCGGAAATATAACCTGTTGGTAAAACTCTATATGGTTAGTTTTCTTGCATTGTTATTGTCTTTAGTCGTCTACATTTTTGGCAGATTCTTATGAAGTTTCGCTCGTTCATTATAAGTTTCTAGTTTCGATTTTGCAGCAGTTTCAGAATATTGAGAAAGCCAACTATGGATATTTGTCATACTAAAACATTTACAGAATTCTAAGTTAATAGGCTCAAATATATAATTCCTTAGACTCTTATGAACTATTTGAAAACAAGTTATATCTGTCTTTAATGAATGTGTTGTAAAAATAGATTTACTAGAATTATTTTTTAAAAGGAGTTTTTATGTATACTTTTGAAAATGTAATATTTCGATTGTATTATATTAAAGATGAAGAAAATTATTATATTTTGATATATCTGATAAAACGCTGATATTATTTAGGCTAATAAAAATTTTAAAATTAAAAATAATATTTAGCATTTTATATCAATAGATTACGATAAGTTATAAATACTTATTAAAATTTGAAATGACTTTTAATTCGAAAAAAATATGTGAGTACATTTTTCATTAGTCATGCTAATCTATCAAGACAAAAACTTTGAGTAAAATATTTCTTAAATGAATTATAATTAATCTAATTCTGTAAGCGATTTTCATTTCATTGTGTATTAAAAAATTTACAGAATAATTACATTGAACTTATTAGTCAGCGAGTGTACTTATTTTTTTCCTTAATTAAAATTCCTTATTTGAAATATTTATTCAGTTTTCTTTTACACATCTTTAGCTCTTCGTGCATTTTATTTTTTCTCTTGTGTAGAAGAGAAAGGAAATAAATTAAAAAGTAATTGATTTAAAATTTAAATACAACGTGATAAATATGATTATTTTTTTTTTTACTGGAGTAAGGAATTTTCATTAATAAATATTTATAATGTAAAAATATTCCAGAAAAGCGGTTCGTGCAACTTTAGTTCTAATTCCGCTCTTCGGACTACACTCATTTTTGACCATCTACAGACCAAATTCATTAGGTTCCTGTCAACATCATGAAGCCTACAACTACGTAGAATACGCAATGGACGGATTACAGGTATTTATCCACTTTTGTTTTTATGGATAATCAAATATTCACTATTTTAATTAATTGAATACGTCTTGTTAAGGCTGCTGTGATTTCTATAATATTTTGTTACGGCAACAGCGAAGTAAGTATTTATTATTTTTTAAGAGTTCGTTCTAAATTTTATAAAGTGTTATTAAATAAAACATTACTAGTTAGTTTTTTTAAAGATATTCTTAAAAATATACTTAAAAATAAAAAGCAATATGCACTTTATTATTATCCATGCTAATTAACGTAGTGAAATAGAATATTTTTTAATTTTATAATTACGAATATATATATATATATATATATATAATAATAATAATAATAATAATAATAAAATTAACAGAATAGTAAGATTTTATACTTTAATACATTTAAAATATTTCAAATATATTTTAACCAAAACAAACTATTTATAATTTGAAATCATGTGATTCACCTAGTTCGTTTCCATAATTAGTTACATACTTCGTTTTTGAACTAAAAATGGAAGATTTATGGCAAACAAGTAGTGGAGGATGTCAAAATATTTACGATATATAAAAATAAACTTTATAAAGCTAAAACCTTGGAATAATTCTTGAAAGAAAGGGGTATCAATTCACGTTAATTTTTTAAAAAGTCATTGGTTTGTGTATTAACATGAAATAAAAATATTTAATTTTAAAATATTTATTAATTTTTAACAATAAAAATAAAACTGTAAGACAAAATGTACTTAAAATATTGTATATATAATAACGAAAACAAAAACATGCATTAAAAAATGGAATCGTCTTAATATATTTTTCACAAAACATTAGTGGAGTCAACCTTTTCCTACAGGTTGTATCCGTTTTGTGTCTTCAAATTGTACATATTTTAAATATGTTTCCTATAAGACTTTTATTTATATTGTCATACAATTTTTGCAAGTTTTCAAAAAAACTTTTAAAGGAATTTCTTACATATTTTAAACATATAAGAGCCTGTGCGATAAGGTCGACTCCATGATGTTTTCATTGTGTTCTTATTTATGTTTATGTTTAAGTTCTGTACATTTTCACCCTAATTTGTAAAAAGTTTACAGGTTTCTTTTATTTACACGCTACACCCATATAAGTGCTTTAAAAAGTCGATAATTTGCAATTAGAATTACTCCCTTAAAAAACTTATTAAAGAAAGATTCATATATTTTCAAATTATAATTAAACTAGCAGGTAGGCCCGGCGTTGCTCGGGCGAAAGTAACGATAGCGATAATTAAGATTATTAAGTTATAGTCACAAAAGAAAAAGAGTAATTTCATCAACAAATTAAATATTTCTAAAGAAAGGTCGAATTTAAAACTCGAATGTTCTAATATTGTTTGATTTTCACAACGTGTTCTGATTATATCGTTCGATTTTCATCGAATGTTCTAAAGAAGAAAGATCGAGAAAAACCGAACTAATCTGTTTAAATTTGAAAATCGAATGTGTTCTAACATATTACTCTTTTTTTTTTTCTTCTTTTTTTTCCAGAGCCCGTAAATCTTGCACGTCGCTTTCTCTTGTTCTCCATTGATACTTCACAGTATCATCGTTACTTAACACTTTGGTACTTAAATTTGGTACCCTAACTGCCTACCAAATTTCAACTTTCAACGCCTAACCGTTTTAGCGAAAATTAAGATTATTACGTTACAGTCAACCTTACCCGTTTTCACAAAATGCAAGAATTGGGTTCCCCTGTTTCCAGACTAATTACAGAATTTTTAGATGGATCTTAAAATATGTTCGATTTCCCGCAAAAACGAGAAAAAACTGCATCTGCGTCTTGCACGTCGCTTTCTCTTAACAATTCCATTGTTACGTAACACTTCCATTGTTGACACTTCCATTCGTACTTGACACTTCCATTGTTACTTGACACTTCCATTGTTACTTGACACTTTCATAGTTACTTGACACTTTCATTGTTACTTGACACTTCCATTGTTGATGAAAGTGTTAAGCTTTAATCCTGTCCCTCTCCCCCGTGGGGAGGTATTTCGAAAAATCCCTGTATTGTGTGCGTTCTCGTGACGTACCCTAACTATGTACCAAATTTCAACTTTCAACTCCTAACCGTTTGTGCTCTTAACATTTCCATTGTTACGTAACACTTCCATTGTTGACTCTTCCATTGTTACTTAACAGTTTCATTGTTACTTAACAGTTCCATTGTTACGTAACACTTCCATTGTTGACACTTCCATTGTTGATGAAAGTGTTAAGACTTAATCCTGTCCCTCTCCCCCGTGGGGAGGTATTTCGAAAAATCCCTGTATAGTGTGCGTTCTCGTGACGTACCCTAACTATGTACCGAATTTCAACTTTCAACTCCTAACCATTTGGCTCTGCGCTGATTATTATTATTATTATTATGTTGGGTTAAGTGAGATATACTCGGTTAACACCGGTGGCTGTGTACTATGCCGGACCAAAGTCAAGGCATAGTAACCAAAACAGAAATTAAAGAAGTGTATCAGTGTGTGTGTCTGTATACAGGAATTTTCTCACAATATGACATATATTCAATATAGTGGCCTTCTGTAGTGTGATGTATGTGTTTCTATTCAATTCTAATGTGCCTAGGCTTTTGTGTAGTGTGTGTGGTATGACACCTGTAGAGGAGAGAACAACAGGTACAATAAGCACCCTATCCATCCTCCACAGATGCCTTATTTCCTGGGCGAGTTCTGTGTACTTGCTAATTTTTTCAGTGCATGCGTTTTGTATATTGTGAGTGTTTGGAATGGATATGTCTATAATGTATGTGATTTTATTGTGTTTGTCAATGAGTGTGATGTCTGGTCTGTTGTGGTAAATTGTTTTATCTGTGATTATGGCTCTGTCGTAGTACATTTTGTGCGTGTTGTTTTCCAATACTGTCTGTGGAATGTATTTGTAATATGGTTCGTGGATGTCTACTAATTTGTGTTTCCTTGCAAGCTCTTGGTGTATTATATTTGCTACTTGATTATGTCTGTGTAAATAATCTGTCTGTGCCAAGAGCTTGCAACCAGAGGTGATGTGTTGTATAGTTTCTGGCATGACGTGACATTTTCTGCATGTGTCATTTGTGAGTGTTGCATCTTTGAGTATGTGTTTTCTGTAGTTTTTAGTATTTATGACCTGATCCTGTATGGCAATCATGAATCCTTCCGTCTCCCCAAAGAGGCATCCCCGAGCTAACCAGCTGTTTGACGCAGTTTTGTCAACAAAATCATGGGCCAGATCATAAGGATGCCTGCCATGGAGTGCCTTTCGAGCCCACGATTGCTTAATGGTGTCTATGCTTTTTATATGTTGTGTTGTGTCCATATTATGTGAGTGTAAGTTTAATGGTGTGTTATTCGAGTCTGCTAGAGTTACTGCTTTATGTAATTGTGATATTTCTTGTTTTTCATAAAAAAAAACTCTCGCAGTGACTGTATTTGTTTGTAGTGAAGGTTAACTACGTCAATCAGGCCACGTCCGCCATCTTTACGTGGAAGGGTTAATCTTTCTGTGGCGGATTTAGGATGATGTTGTTTATGCTTAGTAAGTGTTGTTCTTGTTTTCCTTTGGAGTTGCTCAAGATCAGTGTGAGTCCAATGTATAACTCCAAAAGAATATGTGAGTACTGGGATGTTGTTGTTATTATTATTATGTTGGGTTAAGCTAGATATACTCGGCTAACACCGGTGGCTAAGCACTATGCCGGACCAAAGTCAAGACATAGTAACCAAAACAGAAATCAAAGAAGTGTATCAGTGTGTGTGTCTGTATTCAGGAATTTTCTCACAATATGACATGTATTCAATATAGTGGCCTTCTGTAGAGTGATGTATGTGTTTCTATTCAATTCTAATGTGCCCAGGCTTTTGTGTAGTGTGTGTGGTATGACACCTGTAGAGGAGAGAACTACAGGTACAATAAGCACCCTATCCATCCTCCACAGATGCCTTATTTCCTGGGCGAGTTCTGTGTACTTGCTAATTTTTTCAGTGCATGCGTTTTGTATATTGTGAGTGTTTGGAATGGATATGTCTATAATGTATGTGATTTTATTGTGTTTGTCAATGAGTGTGATGTCTGGTCTGTTGTGGTAAATTGTTTTATCTGTGATTATGGCTCTGTCGTAGTACATTTTGTGCGTGTTGTTTTCCAATACTGTCTGTGGAATGTATTTGTAGTATGGTTTGTGGATGTCTACTAATTTGTGTTTCTTTGCAAGCTCTTGGTGTATTATATTTGCTACTTGATTATGTCTGTGTAAATAATCTGTCTGTGCCAAGAGCTTGCAACCAGAGGTGATGTGTTGTATAGTTTCTGACATAATGTGACATTTTCTGCATGTGTCATTTGTGAGTGTTGTATCTTTGAGTATGTGTTTTCTGTAGTTTTTAGTATTTATGACCTGATCCTGTATGGCAATCATGAATCCTTCCGTCTCCCCAAAGAGGCATCCCCGAGCTAACCAGCTGTTTGACGCAGTTTTGTCAACAAAATCCTGGGCCAGATCGTAAGGATGCCTGCCATGGAGTGCCTTTCGAGCCCACGATTGCTTAATGGTGTCTATGCTTTTTATATGTTGTGTTGTGTCCATATGATGTGAGTGTAAGTTTAATGGTGTGTTATTCGAGTCTGCTAGAGTTACTGCTTTATGTAATTGTGATGTTTCTTGTTTTTTGTAGAAAAACTCTCGCAGTGACTGTATTTGTTTGTAGTGAAGGTTAACTATGTCAATCAGGCCACGTCCGCCATCTTTACGTGGAAGGGTTAATCTTTCTGTGGCGGATTTAGGATGATGTTGTTTATGCTTAGTAAGTGTTGTTCTTGTTTTCCTTTGGAGTTGCTCAAGATCAGTGTGAGTCCAATGTATAACTCCAAAAGAATATGTGAGTACTGGGATGACATATGTGTTTATTGCTTTAACTGTGTGTTTTGCATTTAATTGTGTTCTGAGAATAGCATTTAACCTACTTTGGTATTCTTTAATTAATCTTTGCTTTATTTGTGTATGTTCTGTTAGTTTGGCCTGTTGGAATCCTAAATACTTGTAGAACTCGCCCTCTTCCATGGATTCAATAATGTCTCCATTTCCAAGTGCAAAATCTTCTTTCTTCAGGATTCCTTTTTCTATGTGAACTGTTTTGCATTTATCTAGGCCAAATTCCATTTGTATGTCCTTGGTGTATGAATGTGTGATTTGTAGGAGTTGATGAAGTTGTTTTTGTGTGGATGCATAAAGTTTTATGTCATCCATGTACATGAGATGTGACAGTGTAAACTGTGTTGTTTTTTCATGTCTGATATTGTAACCATATTGCGTGTTGTTTAACATGTTGGATATTGGGTTTAGGGCTAAGCAGAACCAGAGAGGACTCAAGGAATCTCCTTGAAAAATTCCTCGCCTAATAAAAATTTGGTTTGTTTGTATGGAAGTGTTACTAACCCTGAGATGTAGTGTTGTTCTCCAGTGCTGCATAGTGTTTTGAAAGAATGCAATGAGTGATGGATGTATTTTGTACATGTGTAGGATATGTAGCAGCCAACTGTGTGGAACACTGTCGAATGCTTTTCTGTAGTCTATATATGCCATGTGTATGTTTCTGTGTTGTCTGTGTGCTTGCCGTAGAATGACTGAATCTATGAGTAACTGTTCTTTGCATCCCCTGTGGTTTCTACGACAACCTTTTTGCTGTTCTGTTAGAATGTTGTGTTCTTCAACATGTTTGTATATTTTGTTTGCGATACAGGATGTCAATAATTTGTAGAGTGTTGGAAGACATGTAATTGGTCTGTATTGTGTGGGGTCTGTGGTATTGTTGTTTTTAGGTTTCATGTAGGTGATGCCCTGAGTAAGAAAATTTGGCATGTCTTGTGGATTGATGATGATGTGTGTTAGATGTTTAGCTAGTTCCTGGTGCAGTGATGTAAACTTTTTGTACCAGAAATTGTGAATGTTGTCTACACCAGGTGTCTTCCAGTTGTGTGTTCTGTTAACAGTGTATTGGAAATCATGTATGTTTATTTCAACACAGGGCATAGTTGGTATGTTGTGCAAGTTTCTGTTCTCCTCCTCGATCCAGCCTGCATCAGCATTGTGCGTGACAGCACTGGACCAAAGAGAAGACCAATATGTTGTGAGTTCTTCTTCTGTTGGTGTGCCACTGTGCTGTGTATCAGTGTTTGCTTTGTTATTAATTTGTCTGTAAAAGAGTTTTTCATTGTTTGTAAATAATTTATTTTGTTGTTTTCGTAGTGTACATGTTTTGTATCGTTTGAGTCTACGTGCTTTGGCAGCAAGTTTTTGTTTTAGTGTATCAATGTATTCTGTAATGCGTGTGTTGTGATGTTCATGTTTTGTGTGTGTTTTTATTTTCTTGAAAATGTTTTTGAGCTGTTTCCTTAATTTGGGTGTTATGTTGTTTTTAGTGTATTGTGTCAGCCTGCCTAATTGCTGTCTAATGTCATTTATTTGTATTTCTATTCTTCTCTGCCAGGCAGGCTTGTGATAGAATTTTGTTTTCTGTGTGTTTGTCTGTGATTGTACTTTCAGCCCATGGTGTGTCACTACTGTGACTGCTCCAGCATAAACTAATGTATGAATGTCTGCGAGTGTAGAAATTGAATGAATGTAGTGTGGTAGTAAGTGAGTGTTTACGTAATTTAGTGTTTTTCCTACTTCCTTTGACGTGTTGATTTTTGGTATTCGTGGTCGTTGTGTGGGATCTGTGCCTGTATATTTAGTGAGTGTTTCCTGAAATATATGTGAGAGTGTATTAACTAAATCCATGTCTATGTTATCAGTGATGGATGAGGAAATGTCTGTAGTATCATTAGTGGTAATTGTTGTATGTGTGTTATTATCAATGCTTGTTGCTGGATTATCCTGACAGGTTACATGATCTTCATTAATGTTAGATGTTTCTGTCTGTTGATGTATTTGATCAGCAACCTGTTGTTTGATAAGTTCAAGTGTTGTTTGTGGAATAAGGTTGTTGTGTATAATTGTTCTTTTTTGATCAACAACCCTTTGTTCGGTGACAATGAGATGAGGATACTGTTGTGTGAATCTATGGTGTAGTTGTTGTCTGTATGCTGTCATGTTTGTTTCGAGTTTTGTGATGGTGTAATAAGTACGGATGATAAACTCGTTCATTTCTACTGTCCATTTCATCCGTTGGCGTGGTTTTCCAGCCTTTGTGGTCTGTGGATGCATTGCCACAGAAACACCAAGGCTGGGTTGGTTCCTCACATCTGTTGAGGGCATTGCAGTAGCCATGCTTGGGCCGGTGCTGCTTTCGCCACCGGTAACCAAGGGAGACTGTGACCTATTTTTCGAACGTGAGCCTCTGCCTAACCCACGAACGCAGACCTTGTTAACCCGGGCGACGTCCGAGCCGGTATCACACTTTGATCTAGTTATCACCATAGTAAATATCTCCACTGAATGTGGGTGTGGTCACTCTTAGCTTCATTTCTCCCCATAGACCTTACTGGCATGGGTGTCCCTACCAGGAGCTTGTGCTCCAGCCTGCATTGCCCTATGGATCAGTAAAATTACTGGGCTCTCCCACCACGACCAGGTGGTGACCACGGGAGAGTTATTATTATTATTATTATTATTATTATTATTATTATTATTATTATTATTATCAACTCGTCTCGATTATATATATAGATCAAGTTATAAATAATTATTCATAATCATTCATTTTATGTTGCATTACAGTAAATTATGAAAATACTAAATTAAATCAATAGTAATCGAGGTTCATTTTTGTTGGTATTTCAATTAATTATTCGTAATTAATATTTAATTAATAAGTAATAACAGTAACTATAATTTAATTAAGTATTTTCATTCTCATGTAATATTTAATATATTGTCAAGCAAAATAATTGGATTAAATAAAATTAATAGGAAATTATTTATGTTACTATTAATATAATTATTTTTTAATTATAAATAAAATTATTTATTTTGCAATTGTAACTAACTAATGATTGTATTTTAATTTTATTAAAATTAATAACAAATTTTAATTTTTAAGTAATTTTTATTGTTGTTATTGTTGTTTTTTTAATAAAATAAATTTTTGTCTTACTACATTAAATCAGTAATGGATCATTATCCATTAAATATAATGGTAAAAAATACATTTTTTTAGAAAAAACTTTGAAATGGCTGAATTATAATGTTATTTTTAAGATTAATGTTCCAAAATATTTATTTAATCCGACCAAAATATGTTTAAAACATTAAAATCTTTTATAATATATTCAGTAAAATGCTTTTTCAGATTATTGGTTTATTAAAAAGAAGTATAGAACGGCAAAAATTGAAAAAAATTGGTAATAATAGGAGAACCAATGATAGGACTGCTGTATCCCTATCAACTGTAACAAGATCTTCGACAATATCTATTTCTAGTGACCACAATTCAACAGTGTAAATGTCACTTTTATATATATATATATAAACGCGTATCACATTTATAAGTTTATATATATCAATGAGAAACAGTGGCGCTCGTAAGAATCTGTTGTGGTGTGACTGTAGCAATAAAAATTTACATAAAAAAATCAATATGAATTGAAAAAATGCATCATTAATAAAAGTAAAATATATATATAATTTACTTATGATAAATTAATTAATAAAAATGTAAGAATGGCGATAATAATACAGTAACTTTTATTTTATACCGGAGGAGCTGCCACTTATGAACGAACCGCCACTGATGAGAATATTTAGTCAACCTCGAATAATAAACAGCGGCCATTCTATCAGGAACTATTTTTAACAAAAAGGCGTACAAAATAATCTTCAAACAGCGGCCATTTTTTATGTTTTCGTCAGTCTTTGTTGTTCAGAGGTTTGACTGTATTTCTTTCTTTCCGTAAGTACAAAAAAAAGAAACGTTCTTTGTATGTTTATGTTCTTTTATGAAGAGGATCGTCAAATATCTGGTTTATTGCCTAAAAGCTAAATTATCTCAAAACACTTAATAGTTGACTCTAAGATTGTTTGTTGGATAATATCGCTAGATACACTAACATCAAAGCTATAAAAAGTTTATTTTCTGCTAATATAAATTAAAGAACTTTAAATAAACAAAATTATGTTCTATTTTTATAGTGATTGACTTATCAGTTGTCATTTAATCTGCTTTAATAATGTAAATTGTAAAGAAAAAAAACAGGCAATACAAACTGATTAATTTATTTTAATAAATAAAATTTTATTTATCGTTTAATTAGTCTTTATTTTCACTTAATCACTATCTAGTTATAAATAAACTACAGTGATTATGTCAAAATTAGTATCTGAAAATAAGTATCTGAATCTGTAATTAAGACTGATCAAAATGCAAATGTATTAAATATCTGAAATTTCTTGATATGTCATACAGAAAATATTCTCATTAAATTCTGTTCTGGCTATTATATAAAAATTACTGAATATTAAATTATTGTCAGTTTGCTCGTAAAATCCATTTAAAGAAGATGAAAGAAGACTTCATAAAAGTTCACTCCTAATCGATTTTGATAGATCATGGCATTTAACTTAAGAGAAACTGATTGGATGAAGTTAAATAGCACAAAAACGTGCCAATCTGTTTCATTTTGATTGAAATTACTTCCATTTAATGAGTTTTAAAAAATCATTAATAATTAAAATGTACTTTTGATTACTATTAACAGAATCGGTTCAGTGACTCGACCGTTTTATGAAAGAGATGAATTAAGTAATTTTATAATTAAGACGTCGTTAGAGGTTGTATTGTAACGTCGAAGAAAAATCGATACAGTGCGAGACGTATGTAGTTTCGACTTCATATAAATTACTCATTGTTAAAATAATATTTTCTTGATTAAATATTAAGCAATTTAGAATTGATTTTTTAAGTAAAATTCATAAATAAAAAAATATTTAAATAACTTTATACTACTACATTAAATTACCACGAATTAATAATAATGTACTGTACATACATGATAATTAAACGAACAAAAATAATGTATTTAAAGTTTAATTAATTATCTATTTTAATTGACTACTAAAATATTTTTTTTAAGTTGGAAATTAGTTTGTTTGAAGTAAAAATATTATCATAAAAATTTACTATAAAGTAAATACGCATTTATAAATTATTAATTAAAGAAATATATTTTTAAGTTTTTGTTTTACGTTGCTTCGTTTCTAATTAAAATTTGTAAGAATAAAAAAAATATTATATAAGATTGAATTAAGCTTGTATAATTATTATTTTTTAAAAGATTATTAATTATTTTAGGAGTTAATCAATTAAAATAATTACAACAAACACTACATTTTAATTAATTTTAGTTTTGTAAAAGTGAAATGTAATTACAAGAGAAAGAGCTTAAATATTAATTCTTAAACAAAAATCATCAAAAAATATCTCTTTTTTTTTAATTGATAAGCTTTATATTCATATTTTAGTATTAATTAATTATCAAACTTTAAGATAATTACACGAACTTAATTATATTATTTTCGAATGAGACATTATTAATCATTGAATCATTAGTATTTACTGAATATTTGGTTGACATTTACGAAATTTTTAAACTTTTCATTGCTAAAAATATAAAAAGTGAAAACTCGAGTGGGATAATACAATTTATTATTTCAAAGTTAAAAAAATCTCGTTTAATACGCAATACTTTTTATAATATTGCTTAAATTAGATTAAATACTAAAGTAATACGTTAAAAATCCGCGAAACTCTAAACTTATTTTCTTCTCTTCTATAATTTGGCTATTAATGAGGACTTAATGCACCATAATCAAAATGGGACGAGATTAGAACCTATTTTTGTCATTAAACTCTAAAATGTTCGGGTCTTTTGACCCCTCTTCAGTTGGAGAATACAATTTTCATAAATTTTAAATAAATTACAATGTTGCATATATTAAAAGTAACCCAATTTCTACTTACAACTGTAATTTAAAATTTTCGTATATAATTTTCATCTTTCAAGTATAATTTTTTAAAAAACTCTAAAATTATTTTACTATCTTTATTATCACAATAAAATGTAATTGAGTATGTAAAAATAATATATTACCATCACTTAACATTTTACACGTGATCACGATTCTTCTGTTACTAATGTATACGAGCTACAATGAAACGAATCTGAGATTAGATAACATTGCTTCCCCTTATAAGTTTTCAAAATAAATTTTAAATAATTAAAAACAATGTAATTTACTTGATGATATGATGGCCAAAACGGTTATTGCACCAGCATTAACAGTTTTGGCCATTAACCCTGGCTAGCAACTCTCTAAAAATTTTTTCATGGGCGGTCTGTCCCGAATACGTCGATCCAATCCCTCTTAGTGCCCACGTGGCCGAAAAGAGACCCCGCAAAAAATCTGATTTATCGTATTCATAGATGTAGATTTTGTATTAAAATAATATATAAAGTGAGATGATCATCGTTATGACGAAACAAACTGATAATTACCTCAGCTACTTAAAGAGTAATAAACGAATAAGGTTTCATTTTAAGCTGATATAATTTGTTCAATTTATCATACAAATTATCTCAGCTTATTTTATTCAGTTTATTTATCTTGTATATTTTTAACATTATAATATTTCAAATAAAATGTTTAAAATTTTATGAGTTTATTCAAAATATATGAAAAGTGAAGATTCTAAGTCATAATAAAATGTTGCAACTTTTACGTTGACATTTGATAGAAATGTACTGTCAATGGATGAAGAAATGTGACATATTTATCTTTTAGTATAAACCTGCAATATGTAAAACTTGATTTTATACAAAATAAATCTCAAAGAATGCAAAAGTTTGCATGAATTAAAATAGACGTTTTTTATGACTATGCTAATCCATACTGTTGCAAATGAATTTAATCATTTTCTCCGTGTTTCTCTGGAGGTTTGCGTTATTATAATTACAGAAAAATGCGTTTTAATATAGTCCTAACCGCCTACATTATGAAAAAAATTTTTAATGATCGAAACTATGTTCTAAAATAAATTTTTCTTAAAAAAATTACAAGAAATAATAAACTAAGTCATAAACATATTTGAATTTTTTTGTAAACGATATCTTAATGTAATAAACTTTTGAAATTTTATTGCACTCTGATATGATTTATTTCTTAAATATTCAAGAAATAGATAAATTTATCTTAAGTTGTATCCTTGAATACAACTTAAGATATATTTAAAATACAGGCCTATTTGTGTCCTGGTGAACCAAATAAAAGTGGACTTGAAAATTTCAAATACGAGAGCATTCACCTTTATTTTGTATTTTTTCTTACATAATTTGCCAATAAACTGACAAATTTGTGAACATTGAATAAGTTATAACTTATTTCCAATTGACATCCGGTAAATTGATTGTGAAAATCGTGAAACCGAACAGATTCGTATCATAGATATTACATATTTTCAATTGTTATATGGAAAATTGTTACAAAGAGATAACGTATGGTGAATTGTCGGGATTCCAGAAAGATAAATGATATTTTAAACCGAAGCAAATTCTTTGTAATCCACTTTATTTAAAATTTTTTATTGACTGTTTTAATATTCTTTAATTTACTTCCCAAATTAATTTGTTTTAATTTTTAATTATTAATATTCTATAACATTAATTACTATATTCTTTTTGTGATATCGTTGAAACCATTATGCTTTATTATTTATTTCTCTTTTGATTGTACTTTTAACAATTGCTCCGTACTGTATATATCATTACTTCAGTTAAGTTATACAAAATACAGTAGAGCATCGATTATCCGACTCAATTGGGGACTGGGGTTGGTCGGATAACCGAAAAGTATGAAAAAATACATTATTAGTATAGTGTATTAGGTCTGGTTTAAATACTAGCCTCCCTTTCAGGATCGAGCCAGTGCTGCCAGCTAAAACATGCAAAAATTTAACAAAAATAATATTAAAGTAGCCAAGACAACCAAATATTGTAGCGCCACATCACTAGCGGACATTTGAATTTGCCGACTAGAACGCGGTCGGTTAACCGATAAGTCGGTTAATCGATGCTCTACTGTATTGTAAAAATAAAATGCTTTTTATATTAATGTATACAAAAAAACGAATTTGTTCTATTCTCCTTTATTATTGCAACATTCCTTTCAATTCATACCTACAAAACATCATTCTTAAATTATACATTACGTAAAGTTAACTTGTAGTCATACTGAGTCATCTATTCAGCGAATTGTTGTTAAAACAATCCCTCTCAAACCGCTGTTAACATGTCGCCTACATGCGAAATTACATTACAGATCATTATGATGAAGTTTAAAAATGTTCCAGCCATAAAACGATTTGCGAAAGAAGATTTGGATGAGATCCAAAATTTGTTCATCTTCTAAGAGCACTTGGAATTTTATCTGTACTTCTTAAACTGTAAACAAAATAAATTTTAGACTTTATTCACAACATAATATTTCTACAGAGTAAATTTAAGAAAAAAATAAATAAATTTTTTGATGGCTAAAACAACAGATAAATATCAGTTCTTAAAATAAGAACTTTAATTATTTCACAGATTTTTCTAATTTTTCAATTTTTCTTCGTTCTTCGATTCTACAATTTTGTATTTATATATATATTATAAAACGATATTAAATAATTTATATTAAAAAGAGTAATTAAAATTCGCATCTTCATAACACATAAATTAATTCAAATAATCCCATAAAGATTAGAGAAATATAAAAAAGTAAATTATCAAATACTTTTAATAAAATTTAAACTTTTATAAAATGAAATAATCCATTTTCGAATATTCAGTTTAAAATTTAATTTTGAACTGAAGAATTATTAAATTCTCCTCTGATTACATAAGTCTAGTAATTATTTTCATTTATTACGAAGCGATATAATTTAAATTGAATTACTTAATTAGAAAATTAGCTGTCGCGCAATTAATTAATTATCGGTTAAAAGTTAAAATATTAGATAATTATTTAATTAAATATTTTAAAAACTGTTTTAAAAAACTGTTATGTGATTGGAATGTTCGGTGATGAATGCTATAAATGTAAGTATCTAAAAAAACAAGAAAAAAACATCAGTATGTTTTGTTTTAATTGATTGTACAAAAATCAATAATAGAGATGAAGCAATATCAATAAAATTGTTTAACATGATTACTTTATGCTAAGTATTTTTTAGGTTAATTTCTATAGTCATTGCGTACAATAGCTGATTATAATCATTTATCGAATACAAAGGCAGCGATATTGATCAATATTGATGATCTAAATGATAAATGTCAACTTTAATGCATTCAATATTAATGATTTGGTCAAGGAATCTGATTATTATTAACATCTTAGATATAATTTATCATAAATATTCTATATGTACAGTACTTCTACTTATTTTGTTTTTGACACTAGACTTACCGATATAATCATATTTATTTCCATACATTATTTTTTAAAAATTTACTTCATTACAATAGCTAATAAATTTACAATATAATAGTAAAAATATTTTCTTAATTTATGAATATTTATAAATGGCATTTTATAAAACTTCGAGGTTTCGTAATCGTGTAACTTTTTAACAAAGGCTATTGAGAGATGATTAGATTTCGTTGCACGTAAATTAAACAATTCTAGAATAATAATATCTTTAACATCGAATTTCCTCTCTTTATGATAGCTACTTAGCATATTATCTATTAAATCACAGTAAAGGGAATGATGCTAATTTATCGATCTATCTAGTTTAATCCAATCTCTCTAGCTACGTTTCAGAAGCCATAAATTTTGAGATATTACGAATATTTCCTGGTAAATTATTGCTGGCATAACTTTTATATTTAAAGCATTAAAAATTTATATTAAATCTAGATACTAAAATAAACCATCTCGATTTATCTTAAATTTCAATCAATATTTCTAGCGTGAAGAAAACCAATTAGACTAAACTAAACTTTTCAATTTTAGACTTTAGACTGTACTTTTTTAAATTCTCAAGAATATTTTATAAAATTGTATTATATATATGTATATGTATTATTTATTTATAATTGTTTAAGATTCGAATTCATATTATTTTAAAAGAATCTCGTTATGTCTATGCGAAGAAAACAAACAATTTATTTCTTATTCTAACCTTTAATTTCTTATTTGTATGAGATGCAAGTAGAGAGACCAAATTGATTTGTAGTAAGATTAACTTGTTTAACTCTTTTATTCACAGCATGAATATAGCTTTTGGAATTACATTGGTTCTATTGAAGAAAGACCATACTCGGTTCAAATTTTTGACGCTGTCAAATAATTAGTTTCTCTTACCACAATGAAATGACAGTAAATCTGTTAACGAGGAAAATGGATCTGGAGCGCTATCAATTACGAAACAAAGAATGGTGCAATTACTTATTCAATGTTTCAAGAGTTTCATAAACTTGTTTAAAGTTGTATTGAAATTATTAAAAATAATGATAGCCTATAGAAAATAAATATTTGTTTAAAGTTTTATTAATTCTTAATTGTATTCAATAAATTTCATTTTTGATTTTTAACGATTCTTTATTTGAGGACAAAAAAAAATTCAGAAAATTAAAACTCCAAAAACGATTCAATTGACACATTCTTCGAAAAAAACAATTACAATAATTTGAGACGATTTAATTTTTGTTTGAGATACCATTTTAAAACGTTTTGTCTTTTTCAATTTGGAAATATGAGAGATATATTGATCTTAAAGATTAATAATTAATTTAAATAAGTTTTAATGTAATAATAATTAAATGCAATTATGTAATGTATTTACAAAAGTTATAAATATAAAATTGGTGGAAGCTCTAGAATTTGCATTCATTTTTAAGGATTCTTAATAACCTCCAGAAATATTTTAAATCATTGTAATTTTAAATTTAACATTTTAATTAGCATTTCCATTTATTCACTGCGCTTTAAGCTAAGAGCCGAAAGCAGAGATAAGCTATCTGACTTATCAGTGTAATTCGAAGATCACTCAATAGATCATGAATTTTACTTAATTATTTGAGTTTTAATCTTTACTATTATACTATACAATACGTCTTGAAGCTCTTTGTTGTACTGTATTAAGTTGACGAAAAACAGTACAGGAAAGTACATGTATGAGTCAAAGGAAGGTAATCAATAAGGTTCGTTGTTTCTTTTTTACTATGGAATCCTATTCCGAAATGTTTAGGGTGAGCTGATAATTGTTTATACATTTTGGTTTTGACTATAAAATAGATAAATTTTATCTTTGAAATAGTCTATGTAATGTATTTCAAGAAAACAATAGAAAATTATTGAATGGTTCTATAATATGAACTTCCAATCAGCGTTTAATTAGCGTATTTTGATTTATTCTTGAATCTTGAATTAGTAAAATATTTTAATAGACTAATCTATTTATTTATTGTATTATCTATTATGCGATTACTCTCCAATATGATCTGTAATAGGTTCTAACGACAAAATTATAAAACTTTGCTAAGGTCCAATTCAGTTTTGAATTATAATCCATTATTCTGAATAATTGCCTAAGTTTCAGACGTCCCTGTGCTGATGTCACGCTTGTTCTATCATCCCCAGATTTTAAAACCAAGCATTTTTGGCAAACAGATATATAGCACATTAATTTATTTATATTTTTTGGCAAGGCGAAAATATTTTTAAAAAATAGGTAATAGACAAAGCAAAAGAAAAACGAAATTCATCGATTTACCACAGAAAAGTTTAATTATATTGTATTAACTCCTAAACTAAAGATAATTTATACCGGTATATCTTTCAGCGGTATCTTTATCTGTAATCTGTATCTGTAAAGATTAAATTGTTGCCATTATTCATTCATATTAAAAGTTCTACTAAAGCACTTTCAACAGAGCATATTTAGTACAGCGCTTCTACTAAAGTATACCGATTTAAATAAGCAAGACCTTGTAGTGTAATTGTTACTCCTTAATAAAGCATGCCTTTTATTTCCCATCTTTATTTCCGTTTCCACATAGTCTACACCTTTCGAGTTTCATCTCTCCTTCTCAGTATGGTTTCTGTTTGTATACATATTTATTTTAAATTTTCTTAATCTTATATTTACGTTAAAATTACATGAACTAATGTAAATGTATGATGAAGAAAATATATGTATACAAAATAAATATATATGTATACAAACAGGTATACTGAGGAGGAGAGATGAAACTTCCAAAACGTTTATTTGGAAACGGAAATAAAGATGGGAAATAAAAGGCATGTGTTATTGTTATGGAGCACTGTTCAACAAAAAGAATAGCCAAATTGTAAAATTTTTGTGAATTTTTACGACTCCATCATTCTACAGGTATTCCTTGTACAGTACAACACTGTACAGTACTTCTACAACACGGTTTTGCTGTAACACCAATGGCGTGCGGTGACATTTGATGATAGGGAAGCTGTGCCGGCCCTGGATAGAATTATTGGAAACGTTATACGATATTTTAGTGTGTAGCATCCATGGACTAAACCACGTGAGGTTGGTGCTCTGTAAAGTACATGCGCGAATGCGTATAATCCAGCTGTTTTACACCATTTAAATATTTTGGCCTATTCGACAATACGGCGCTTCCATTGGGAATATGCATACACGAATTTCAGATGAAACATAATCTATTTCTTCTACTGTATTAAATCTGTTTACACTAAATTATAGACTTCCCGCATTTTCTAAACCGAGATGTTTATGATGTAAATAACAGCAATGTAGACACCTCGTACAATAACATTATTAACATTCAAATATTTCACCCATAAATTTTCCGGCTTTCCAATCATTGAAATAAACGAAAGCACACCAGTATGCATGCTTGGGTTATATGCATCATTGGATAATTTATATTCAAATATACAATAGCAATTTTATCATTGTTTTTCACATGTAGTATAGAAATTTGTAATAAGATACATAATGCAGTTATAATAAAATATTAATTTTAATTAATTCAAAGTACGTTAAAATATGAAAATAATCGCACAATACGTATTTATATTTTAGAAAATACAAGGGAAGTGGTGCTTCCACAGCTTCCATGGACGGCACGCCACTGTGTAACACGGTTTGAAAATTGAGAATATATCTCGTACAACACGATTTCCGGTTTCGCTCTAACACGGTTTTGGAAATCCTTCGTACAAAATTTCAAAACTTTTGAGTGTAAACTTAGTTATTCGATATATATATATATATATATATATTTATTTATTTTTTTCCCCCCTATTTAAGTAAGCACGCGTGTCGTCTCGAATTTGCCAATTGATTTTAGAATTTTGAAATTTCCATATTGTTTGTGCCTTTCGTCTTATTTCCTTTAATGAAAGCTGATAGGAAAGCTAGGACAAGAAAGAAATTCTATTATCAACCGTGTGTCGTTGCTATTGCTTTCAGACTTTAGCCTTTAAGATAAACTCTTATAGCCTAGTAACTCAAGCCCGACCAGATCATAACCAACTAACTAACTAGTAGCCCTTAAGACTGTCACTGTAAGGTATGGAATCGCCAAGACGCGCGATTCCCACCTGTTTGTTATAACGAACTTTCATAACGGAAAAGTCGTTAGGATCGGCCGGTAGAAACGACCGTTAGGAACTTCCGTGGGAAGAACCGTTAAGTTTCAAATCGTCGACCATCGGACGATTGGCCGGCGGGAAGTGACCGTTGGCGGCCGTTGCGGGAACATTCAAATTTGATTGGAGCAGGGTTCGAACGCCGTCGACTATTTAAGTTCGTATCGCGATCGGCTGGGATCGTGTGATCGGATCGGAGGTGATCGGATCGGATCGGATCAAGGGAGATCGTCGTATTCGAGGTGCTAACTAACTCTCTCGTTGGAAGCTACGTGGTTGTGTACGAACTTGTTCCTGACTCGGAGGTTTTGTTAATTACAAGTCTGTTTGTGCGTAAGGAGTTCTTTCGACGAAGTTGTACGGGAATAGTCGGTTGTTGTTCAGACTAGTGTTTGTGCCTAATTAATTGTAACTCTAATTTGGATTATTTTGTACATTTACTGTAAATATAAAATTTGTGTTTTTCGTCAAAACTGACTGAGGGGTTATTTTGAACATTACTGTCACCATGTTTTGTTTTTATAGATTAATCGTCGTATTTAATAAAGTTTATTTAAACATTTTTAGACAAGTGTTAGTAAACGATTTTTAAATCGTTCGTAAAAATGACGAACGAATTACAACGGTATCTCCGTACTCGAACAATTCGATATTCGAGCACAAATTCTGAAAGTTCGTAAAAAATCGCGCGGTACTCGACTGAACAAACGCGACCTGCTAGAACAAATTATCGATTAATAACACTTTTATTTTGTCATCCACAAAACATTATGATAAAAATAAAAAAAAAATGAAGACGTTGCTGATATTTCTGATAAATATCAGCAAAAAAGCTCAGAAGATGACGATACTACGAAAAAAGAAAACGCCCTCATTTAACTAAAATTAATATTAACAGTACATTTAATACTAACAGTGCTTGTTAGTTAATTATTAATTGAAAATAAATTATTGATTGCTTTAATAAACATATTTCTCTTAGTAATAAAAAACAATAGTATACTTTTGCTAACTTCTGGAACGTAACCCTATGTTTTGTATTTGTCCTTTGTTTCGTGTAGCACGAATTCGCATAACACGGCACTTTTTCGGAACGTATCTACCGTGTTATACGAGGAATACCTTTATCACAAAATTTTTACGTATCCTTCTTCCAAGTGCGGACATCATATTTGAATGATCCTTAAGGCGAACTGAATGGGAAATGTAATAGCTTCCAACAGGGAGAACAGATTCATGGCGCACTTAGAGCAAAATTTTTCCTTTTTTGCCTCATTGGTAACCTTAGTAAATGGATGAAAAGTATATATATATAATCGTACATTGTTTACTATTCATCCGAACCAAAGTTTTAGCTAGTAAAAAATTTCACTAATTTTATTCTATTCATTAATACCCAATATAATTATTAATTTTATAAGTTTATTAAAGCTACAAGTATTCCAATTAAGACTATCAAATAGTAAACCTGAGTTTGTCTTATAACGAAGTCTGTTTTAATCAGGAGACAAAGTTCAATTGACCAAAGAAATTTTATTCGTAACACATTTTGGGATTGAAACATCTCCTCTTCAGGCTAAAATACATAAAATACAATCGACATTACTTATTTTATAATGAATGAAAATAATAAAATATAAAGATGCCAACCGGGAAAACTCTAATTTTACATAAACACCTCTTAGTAACATTTCAATACATTCCTCAAACCAATTTTTACGTATACTGTATAAATCACACTGCAGAAATTCCTTATTTTTAAAAACTAAAAATATATAAAGTACAAAAATTATTAAAAAGTAAACGATACAAAATAAAAAATGTCGATAAATTACGTACAATTTTGATTACTCATAAATCTTACAATCTTCCTGGTAATTACAATTGTAAAAAGTTAATTGGAATACCTAAAGTTTTCTGTATTTATATGATATGCAAATCTGCCATAGAAATTTAGTTTCTAAATCGTCAAATATATTTATTATTATTATTATTCAAACTCTCTCTCATTATTCAAACACTTCCACCAATCGGCAATTTAAAAACTTACTACACTTCCTCGAGAAAGCTGGTTTCTAATCATACTTATAACGGAATTTATCTTTCTTTCCTCGACTTTGCGAACAGAAATAATCGAAAATAAAATTTTAAAAAATTATTCGAAAAATATCTGCATCAATATAACTATTTGTATAATACATTATGTCTCTTGATATGAAGAAGATAATCAGGTTTTAATATAAGTGTTTGTCATCGCTTGACTTGAAACTGATCTTATGTGTATAAAAATCATGATTATTTATACATAAAGTATTATAATATATAATATATTCGCGTTATCAAGTTATTATGATTATAGACTTAAACACAATAATATAAATATAATTATTTTTTTACATTAAGTTGGATAAATGGTCTATTACTATTAGGAATTAAAATTAGAAATCGATCCAGGTTCTGTGATTTCTAGTGATTAATATGGATCAAGATGTCGTCTTCCATTCTCATCTAAGCTGGTCAAGCTCAATGCGAGTTAGGCTTGTCTAAAATGGATAAAAAAGCAGTGCTAATGTGTCGTCACGTTAACGAACCGATCAACTTTACATTATTCCAATTATTTCTTGTTCTCTACTTGTCTTCTGAATTATATAGTTATAAGTTAGATTGGAATATTATCTCTTGCATATCAATACGTTTTAATAGCACCCCAAATGTTAAAATTCAGTGAAATATAAAGTTCCTGAAAATTTAAACCTTTAATTTAAAGTTAGTAATCAATTAGTTATTTTATAAAGGATTGCGATTTTAGTGTTACCAGAAAATCATTGATAGCTAAGTCTAATAAATTGTGTAAAAATATATATTTTTTAAAGTTTATTTAATTTTTATAGATAATATTAAAACTTGGTTTTCAAAATATAGTTTGGTTTGGTGGGATAAGACAAAGCAACACGAAGGCAATTTGCCAAGCGAATGTTGTGTCCCGAGAGGACTTTTATAGGAAATTGGCTCCTGTTAAATGTTAGACACGTGAAGGAAATCCGGAATACTCCACACGGTCAGCCCGTTAATCAGGCACCTTTTCAAAATATGAACAGAAAAGATTGTGAACCATTAGACTTTATTATAAATATCAATTAGTGTCAGAATTTTTTTTTATAATTTAATTAATATTTTTATATATACTTTATTTTTAATTAACCTGGGTTTTTTGACAGATGATCGCGTATTAAGGAATTTTTCAGAGGCGATTCTATCTAGAAACTGATGATTTTTTGAGAAAGTTTTATGGGAACTCTTTCCCATTTTTGGTTTGGATCGTCCATCCTTTTGTAATCTGATTCAATTGCTTAGGCTAATCGATAACGGACAGAAATTTAATTTGGATATAAAAGCCATGATACAATATTTTTCAACAATTATTTCTTATATTTTGATACATTTGTTTAGCACATTCTTCTTTATATGATAGATCTCAACGTTGCCCAATACAGCAATGAATATCGGTCTAATCCCTATTGGGGTAAACAAGTTTAGGTAGATACAAAATAATATGCATAATGATAATTAAACATTTAGTAAAATAATCGTAAATGATGACATATATCATCAGGAAAACCAGAATTTGCAGTGAGTTCGATTTAAAGTACATTGTTCCTTTCTACCTCGGGTAACCATTTCTGGCCTCTTCTAAGGTATGTGTAGGTGGCACGAAACAGAAAAAACCAAACACGACGATTGTTCTATTAAAACTTCAAACGCTTTATACATTTATTTTCTTTTACTGACATTTAATCATAACAGGTAATTAACATAAAACCTGAATAATTAATTAAGCCTACATAGAATTAATAAAAATTACTATATTGCCAACTTTCTTGTATAATAAAGGAGGACATTGCACATACATTCTTCAATGGAAGACATTTATAATAAAGTAATTTGTTATAAATATTCGTTGACTAACTATAAATTATAAAACGTTAAATAGACTTTTAAACTCAATGTTTGTTCAACGCCTCTAATTGAGTCCCTAAATTTTATTTGTTTGTCGACTCTAACTTAATAGTAGTGTCTTTTACTTTAGTGAGTGATAAACACGAAATTATTACTTTAAAATAGAAAAATAAAATATTCTCTGAAATATTTCAGAGATAATAAAGTAAAATTAAACAACATCTCGTTCTGCTTTTATCAATGTCCTCCTTTTAGATACAATTAAATATAATTCAATGGAGGACTGTACTCCCAAATAGAGGACGATTGGCAAATCTAATTGCAAAAGTTAGTTTAAATGCAAAAACATTTCGTTTTATTGAACGTTGCATAACTAAATTTATTTACTATTCGTAAAATAGCATTTACACTATATTGTGTTAATATCAGATACTTAAATATGACATTTTTTTAAATTTATTTTTACAGTAGAAGTTGATATGAATTATGTTGTTGGATCATTATTAGAGACATTACATTAATATTTATATCAGACTTTCCTGTCTGTTTCATGCCTCACAATCTTAATTTAGACAAGTTTGTTGAATAGTGTGATGTTAATTTTAAAAAAATCCAGTAACCAGTCGGATAACTTTCCCCGCAAAAAAAAAATTAAAATTGTGTGTGGTGAAATTTGTTATGATATTTTTTTAGAAAAACTTTTTATATTCTTAATTATTATAAAATGGCATGAAGCTTAATTTTGAGAGTAGGGATGAGTTTTATATTTAGAAAAAAAATTGTAAATGCTAATAACGAGTAAAATCTTCATTAAGTTCAATCCCAATCGAGATATGGCACATAACTCCCTCTATCTCCTCATCCCCACCATCTTGACTTTTAACCACCAAAATTTAATAGCATCAATACACAAACCACCTTTTTGCAAAATTTCAGAAATCTTCGAAAAGGCACAGCAGTTATTAAGTTTCAAAGTGAGTGAACGAAATTGTGTCACACACAAACTCACTAACATTCATACATACAGAAAACACTCCAGATTTTTTATTTACGCTTTATTTTTTTACACTTAGTCTATATCAAATAGACGCATATACATACGGGCTTATCAAACCAGTGATAAGCCCGCTGTATATGTGTCTATTTGGTGTAAAAAATATTAAGAGTTAAAGCAATAGATTATTCCATTATTTATTTTTTACATTTCTCGACACATCAAGATTACCTGAGTCTAAAAATGTAGAACTCTTGCGGAAGTCATTTTTTGACAATCGCTATATTTTTCCTCTGTTAACAGCCATAAAAGTAAAAGCACATGTTCCATTGGAATCGTACTTCTAGAACACAAATGAGAAAATTTACTATTTAACTGTCAAAAAGTATTCACAAATTCGTTAACATCATTTTTTGCTTTCCTATCGTTGAATAATATACATAACTTTTAAAAAATGAGAAAATGATTTAATTGCACTATAAATTAAATGTAATTAATTTTATTTATTTTATACTGACTATTTGTTATTAGTCATTTCTTAATAGCCTACTTACACATTTAATGTTTGGCAATTTTACCTGAATAACATTAAAACGTTCTTTTTCACTAATATTTTTTAAAATTTTTATTCATTGTTCCAAAAATCGATTTACTTATATACCTGTATTTTAATTCAACAACATATATACGTATCAACAAATTGATGTGAGATGTATTAAATTCCTTTTTTCGAAAAAGTAAACTTTAAATAGCTAAAAATAAGATAAAACATTAACGAAAAGAAAAAAATGCATTAATATATTTCAGATCGAATTAACATTGCATATTCATAAATATATAAAAAGAAACTGGCAAGGGTTTTCTCGAACTTTCCCAGCACCCATACATACAGTGACCATATTTTTTGGGGGAAAATAAAGGACATATCGAAGAAAATAAAAAAATACTTTATAAAATTCATAAGTTTATAACATTTATTACGAAAATAGTAGCATACAACATTGCATACATTAAAATTTTAAACAATCTTAATTATTACACATACACACACATTGTAAAAAATTTAAATAACATTAATTTTGATACTTTTCAGTAGAATTAACTTTTTTCAGTAGCACCGGTTCATGTTTTAAAAAATCATAAAATTCTATACAGTTCATTTGAAAGTTGTATTTGACAGAAATACATGCTTCTAATGTGCTTACTTTTAACTGGGTTTTTTCATTTATCCACATATTATTCACTAGTGAAAATATTCGTTCGACAGGGGCATTAGATTCAGGGAGACATAAAGAAAATTCTACAATTTTACAAATGTTTTTGAAAGCAATTTCTTTTGCTGTAAAATGTTCAAAAATCTCAACCCCCTTTGAATGCAGGGCTTGTTATTCTGTTGCCATTCGTTGATCTTTTCATTTGTGACATATTTTTTTACACACGAAACTTCATCAAATAATTCACCGTCAAGTATATTTATGGACCAATGATTCGAAATAAAAATATAGCTTTTCTCTACCTTTGCCCACAAAGGGATTTCGCGTAATGTGACCCATTCAAATACCTCTATTTGAATAAAACACATGTTCCAATTATTTAGATAATCTATGCACGTTTGATAAAATGTGTGCACAGCATCATTGAATTTTTTGGCTTGTATATTTTCTGATTTTTCTAATGCTAAATCACTTTTCTAATAATAATAGAAAGAAACACCTCATTTTTTCTTTCAACTAACTTTAACTTTAATTCCTTTAGAAGTATAGATGTTTCGCACATTGAGATTTCTTGTGATTCAACTTTCGATATATATTGGTGAAATATTGAGGCTTGGTTATGAATAAATAATAACCATTCCTCTGCTAATGTTTCATTGAAAAAGTTTTTCAGAATTGTGGGACATTTTTCCAGATACAAAAAGTATGATTTTAATGGATTAAATAGTTGTAAAATTCTATTTAAAGCTTGTAAAAGAGTTAGCCAGAGTGTTTTGCTGTAACCAAGAAGCTTTTTATATTGAACCTCTGCATCATCACAAAATTCTTTCAAATCTTCTACTCATATTGTATAAATATAGAAATGTGAATAAATTTTTACTAATATCACTTTAATATCTATTGGAAGACAATCTACAGCAGTGCTTATGCAATTGTTCAATATGTGGGCAGCGCAATTAACTCCTATCAATTTATGTTTACTTGATTGTTGCATTTTAAATAAAACATTATTCTTTCCTTTTCTCTGGGAACCACCAAAATTGCTGTTGGTATTGTCAGCACACTAAACGAGTAATTTATTAGTAATTTCAAATTTTGACAGTGAATTCTTGATGCAATTTGTTAATATATCTGAAGTTTCTCCAGAAAGATTATTTATATTCAAAACTTTTACTCTGACACTGCAATTGGGTAAAAAATATCTGACCAGAATTGTGCACAATTTAGTATTACCATGATTCGAACAATCCGAATAAATAGTTATATAATTTTGCTGATCTGCCACTATTCGCAATATTAAAGCTGGCTAAACATTTGTTGCATTTGACGTCACTATTTGTTATTCCTTTCTTAATAAATGGAAATTCTTCTTGTAATGTTTGATTAAAAATGCATTTTCTTTTGGGTGCCATGATAAATGGTCTACAAAATATAAATTAAATAATACCTAAATATAAAAAATTAAAAATAATAGACTAAAAACTCACATGCAGTCCCTGTGTAACTAATTAACGTTTCGTAAAAGTGTAGTAACTGATGTGAGGTCCACGTGTGTACTGTCCAGAGAAAAGGAGTGTACTATAAAGAAAAGGGAAACTCAAAAATGTCACATGCTCAAGCCCCTGAAGATTGCTGACAAGTGGCGATGAATGCTCACCAATGATCCAAGTGTATTATCCACCAACTAGAGAGTTAAAAAAACTATCACAAAAATTCCCATAAGAGTGTCTACCCCCTGGTACTTTCAAAGGCCGTTTGATTGGCGACACACTGCACTACCACGCTCTATGTAGCAATGCATGACACGATGACAACACTGGTCGTGATGGCGTACGAAACTAACTTGTTCAATATATTATTAAAAAAAATATTTTTTAAACTTTGCGTCGACTTTACAAAATAAAGGACAAAATGCTTATTTTAGAAAATAAATAAAGTTAGAGGACAGAGCAGTGAAATAAAGGACTGTCCTCTTAAATAAAGGACGTATGGTCACTGTACCCATACAGGAAAGTAAGAGGATTAGGAAGTCCAATAATTTTCAATTATACTACGATATAATATTTAAGTAATAAGAAAAAATTTAAAGGAGTAATTTTGTTGAATTATGATAAATCTCTTTTGAAAAGTAAAGAAATATTTAATTTTCAAGTTTAAAAAAAGGAAGAAAAGCACTGAAAAGATACGAGTCAAAGTTAAAATTGTATGTAGCTTCTGAATCTGTTATGAAATTTTATTAAAAATAATCTTTATGCTTAATGAAAGCGTTATGTGTTTGATGTGTTCATTAAGTGTTTAAAAAGGCTGAGTTTTATATTTGGTTAGTAATTTTTATATTATTAATTATTATAAAAAGGTAAAAGGCGTCGTCTATATCGTGGAGATGAGTTTTCAAAAAACTGCAAATGCTAATTACGAGTAAAATTTTCATTTAGTCTGATCCCACTCGAGATATGACATTCTCTCTCCCCGCCTTTGACCTTTACCGAAATTTAATAGTGTCGATTCCCCAGTATATGGAAATCACTCTGTCAAATTTCAAAATTTTTGGTTTATCCTGAACTGAGATATAATGCAAAAGAGACACACATACAATTTTTTTTTAATTTTTGGATCCTGGAAGTATCCAGAAATGCAAAAATAAATAAATAAATGTTATAAATGGCTAGTTGTAATATTCAATGTGACTAATACATACACCATTAAATTCTACGGCCAGTTTCTAACCAAGACTATCGAAATTATAAAATTATTGTTTTATATTCTTATTAAAATAAAAATTAAAAAAGATCGAAAGGTTAAGATTTAACCGATCACCATACTTTTCTATGTTATATTTTATAACAGCCAAAAAATTAATACTGACGAAAATTTTTAAATATAATTGTATCCCAAATATTCCTTGAAATCGATGACAAAAACAAGTCAAATTTTCAGTATTTAATGGAAACGAAATTAATTACTTAATAGTATTTTACAGATGACTGTATAGGATTAGTATAGATGTTACGTATTGATTAATTGATTGATTGATTGATTAGTTAACACGAGACCTCAGGACATTAAACTTATCTGATCACTCAAGCTACAGTACGTAATAATTACGTGTATTATCTAGCAAAGATGAGAAATTGGAAATGGTGAATGTTACATTTTAGTAAAACACAGTAAAATACTTTATACTAAATTTAATATACTTTAGCATTTATTAAATTTCTTATCTGTAGGCCTATATCTGTCCTCATATATAGGCCTGTATCTACATGTCCTCACATATAATAAAAACGCATTAATAATTTGAAATGTAAATTTTAAATTCCGTCTTATTAAAATAATCACAATTTCTTGCTGACTTTTTATATTGACAAAATTATTGACTATTTATCTTTAAATCAATCTGATATTTCCTTAGCCCTGTGAAAGATACAAATTCAAATTCGATTCGAACTTCTGCATGTCTAATTCGAATCTGAGTGATTTTCCCTCTCTCTCTCTCTCTCTCTCCTCCCAGCTTAGAAAAGAGTAAAATAGATAAAAATCTGTAAAACCTAACGTAATTAATTTAATTATAATTTGTTGTAGGCCTAATTAAAAAATAAAACTTTAAACTTAATCCTAACATTAATTAAACGTAATTAAGTAAATTATAAATTTGAGTTAAATATAAGGGCAAAAAATAGATTAATAACATAATTTATCTTAACTTTCTCTTATTTACTTAACTCCTCTTAAACAGCTGTAACGATGTCTAAATATTTAATCAAATACAATATTAATCAATACAGGAAACACGAATTTCACTTATTAAAAAATTAATTTCGGCGAAAATTTCGTGGAAAATAAATTGGAAAAAAAATAATAATAACAATCTTTTAATATCGTGTTTAAAACATCTTTTATTCCGATAAGTTTAATACAATATTTGAATTTTCCGATAAGTTTAATACAATATTTGAATTTTAGCACGTTTTATTACTAATTTTCACTGTTTATATCCTCGTAAACATTTTAAACTGTAATTCATCGGTCATTCTAATAAAATATATCATATATTTTATTAACTAATATAACAGGAAAATCGACAAATCAAACATGAGTTTAAAATTTGGTGAGAATTTAAGCTTACAAGCATACAAGCTTAATAATAATAGATTTAAATAAATTTAAAAATAAAACATTAAAGTAAAATAAATAAGTTAATGATGAACAAGATACGATATAAGCCTGTGCAGTACACACATTGTGCAAATATATCAGAATACTTCTTTAATAAATTAGAATTTACTATTTACAATGATGTATTCTACTTTACGTAATTATTAATTTATGACAAAATAATAGTAAAATTTGACAATTTAAAATATAATAAATAAATTTTTAATATAAAATTTAATACAAATACATGCTATATTGAAATATAGTATTTTAAAATTATTTTATGACGAGGAATTTTTTATGTAAATTAATAGAAATCGATTAGACATAAACAAATCAAAATTTTAAACTTACTTAAACGTTAAAAAATTGATAACAAATTCATAAAACAGCAAACTAGAATTTTAAATAAATCATAAAAGAATAACAACGCTTATCAGTAAAATGCATCTACGAAACATCAAAAGCATATTTCCAAACTAAAAGTAATGCGAATCCACAAAGAATACAAAAATATGTCAAATTCTTTTCAAAAAAAAAAGAAAGAAGGAAAAAGAAGTATATTACAAAAGCAAGTTGCAAATACCATGTCTTTTCTTCTCTTTTGTGAAAATAAAATGTAGTTTTTAGACTATCCAAATATATCTTTAAAAATCTATTGATTAATAATAATAAATACAATTTTATTTCAATATAAATGGACATTTACTATATAAGACAAAAATACTGTTAAAAATTCGAGTTTTTATATTTTTATACAGCAGAAAAATAAACTATTGTTTATGAAATTCAATACAAAAAGAAATTGTTTACGGATTACATGCAAAAGACAAATTAATTATTTATCTATATAAAATAATTTTAAATTTTATATTTATTTTTGTAATTGCTAATAAAATTTTAATATATATTCTACGACTTAACACGGATTTCAAATATTCGGTAAAATAAAATAAAGCGGATTTTGTATTTTCAATACCAAAAATTGATTTATTTTTTCAGATTAGAATAATCACATTATAAATGTAAAACAACCGAGAAAAATAAATTGATAATTATTATACGATTATAAAAGAAAGTTGTAAATAAAATGAGGTTGTAAAGAAATAAAGAAAGAATCAATAAATTTTCAAGCTAACTGATAACATATGGAATTTATCTTTATTGTGATGGTAATAAATGCAACGAAACAAAGATAAATAAAACTAATATCGGAAACTGATTTTATTAGAAAAATTTGCCTGATTTAAACTGTAGAATTAAAAGAAAAAAAAAACCTGCAGAAAACGTAACTTATTTCTATGTACTAAAATTGGTAATGCCAGATTTATTATACTAACATCATAAAACTTATATTAACATCATAAAATATTAATTAAAAACAAGAATCGATGCCCTAAATTGATTAAAATCAAAATATAAATAATACAGATGAGCAAATTTCCAACAGATAAGCCATCGCACGTTCTAAAAATTCCTTACGGTGGAAAAGTCAATAGAACAGAAAGCATGGAGAAAATTCAAGTGTGAAGAATAAAAAAATATAGAAATAAATAAATAAAACTATGAAAAAAAAATCGATAAATAAGAAAATCGAATAAGAAATATCTAAATTATCGATTATATTATTTTTACTTCTTAACAAAATTGAAAAAAGACAAAGGCAGAAAAACCAACTTTTTATTTAATAAGCGATTCTTTCGTAAAACACAACTTCCTAAATTTGTTAAATTTGTTTTGTCAGTTTGAAACTACAATTACATGAATAATTCTGATATGAAATTATTTTACTTTTTATGTAGAATCGATTACTAGTTAATTTTATGTTAGATATAAATTATAAATAAACGTTAAATTGAAGAAAAATGATTTTACGTTGCAAATAAAAATAATGCGTCTTATAAGACATATTTAAATGTAAAAAAAAAAGTATAATTGTTTTTAAAGAATTATAATAGCAATATAAATATTAAAAAGGATAAAATGTTCGCATCTTTTCTCATAAATTTTAATGTTTTATATTACTATTACTATGCCTGATAGCCGACCGGATGGCCAACGTAGCCAATACGTCACTATCCCGCTCTTGTAGACTGGGAATTGAATCCGGGCAGCTGAAAAACTCCAGGAATTTTTCGGGAGGTGATCCATCCGGATATGTCGGGGTCTATTCCTTACCAGTCACCACCTGACCTCTCTATTAAGAGCTTGGTCGATCCCACAATGAGCTATTAAAAAGGCCCTCTTACGACTACAGGACAGAATTAATCAAAAAATAATAAATATACATCCTATATAAAGAAATAAATCTAAAATGTTCAATAATTATCACAAAAATGGCTTATTAGAGTTTTCATGTAACTTTCATTAGATTACTTTTGATTTTTCATGAAATTTAAATGTATTTTGATATCGAGCGATATTTTTTGGTATTTTCAAAAATGTTGAAAATTATTGTTGACTAGCATTCAAAATATCAATAGATCCAACTTTTATTTTATTATTTTTATTTATTTTTTAATATGGCATGTCTGAACTTGACGGCGAGTTCGATAAAGTAACAGAGAATTCGTTTAGCGTTAAATTATATCTGATTTAAGTTAATTTATATTGCAAGAAGAATATATTTCTGTTTGAATGGACATCTTATCTAAATGTAACTTTGAAACTACTTTTAAAAAAAATATCAAAAGTAATATAAAAAAAATGAGTTCGATCTTAATTGGAAAGTTTAGCTTAAGTAAAGTTTGTACCGTGTATTTAATTCTTAAATACAAAGTACGATGTTCTTGTATTACATTCTTGGATGGTTAATCCGCTTTCTCGGCAGTTGAGGTGACTACAGCATTATCCTTTGGATAATTTGGTTCTTCATAGAACATTTCTATTCTTCTCTTTTGTTCATTTTTTCCGTTAGGTATGTATATGTTTTATATATTAGGATCTATACGTTGAATACTAAATACTTATTAACGTCTTACGTTAATTAATACTTAACATTTAACGTATTTAAGTTAAAGAATAATGGTAATTTAATCAAGTATGATTATCAGTTATTTTGTTGTAAGGCATTCTACGCTTTTGTTTTTAAATATGTATACTGTATATTTCTTTAGAAATTGATATTTATGCGCTGAGATGAACAGTAAAATAATAAAATTCAATTTAATAGGCTAACTAACGTTTAAGAGACATAAATTTTACTGTTTTACTAAAACTCTTAAATTTTTCATAAAGTCGTTAAATAAAATACAAGGTAACCATAATTGAAACGTAGATGTTCTGAACTCTTCTGTAGAAAGAATTATTGAGTAAATCTTAACCAAACTTGATAGTGAGGTTGCGGCCGACGTTTTTATCTCTAAAACGTGAACGTCGAACGTCGGCCGCAACCTCACTAATGTACGAGGTATATATTGTCATTACTTCTACATTCAGCCGCTAATGGAAAATTTGGGGCTGCTATAATGTGGGTATCTGTACGTTTTCTAAAGAATTTTGGGAATAAAAAATGCAATAATTTTGCCGTCCAGAGATGGAAGTGTTTAACAAGTAACAATCGATCAGGCAAAGTGAGCATCATAATTGCGAAAAAACGTTTTGCGACTCCTTTTAAAAGGACACATTAAAAGGATAGTAATGCCAAATTTTGTCCAAGTGGCTGAATTTTAAAGTAAAATTTTTCGTGAAAATCGAAACTGCATTCTCAGAACAGTATGTATACCAAGTTCGGTTGTGATTTGCTCTATAGTTCTTTCTACAGAAACCTGTAACATCTATTCTTTACTTAATTGTAATCTGATTACCTTCTTAATTTTTGTTGATTTAAATAAGTACTTTAAAATAAATTGGATAATATTTCTTATCAAGAAAAATATAAATTGCGTATTTTGTGGGTCAAAAACTCTCTTAAAATTTTTTTTCACTTAAAAAAGGTAAGTGAAAGTAATTTTTGTGATTGAGAATCATTCAATCACAAAAATTAATTAATTGAATTAATATAAATTTCAAATTATTCGATGCTGTGAATCAAGTATGCAAAAAATAATCCTTTTTTAATTATAAAATTAATTAAAATATATCAATAAATAATATAAAGTAAAAATTGGTTTATGCTTTAAAAAAAGATTAAAAGAAATTCTTTAGTATAAATTCAATATACACCATTCATTTTCTTTTTAAATTTCTAAACGCAACGATTAATTCATTTTTATAAAAAATTTTAATGAGTTTTTTGATAAAAATGGTTGTTATTAACTTGATTTTAAAATAATTGATGATATGCTTGGTTTATGGAATATAGAAACGCAACACCTGGACGATCTGCTAAAGGGGTATGTCTCCCGGGAGCATCAGCTTCGATTTGTGTATATATTAGAGAGTCGGGCCAATGACAACAAATAATAAAAATTTCTCGTTATCGATCTTTGAGTGGATATAAAAAGTAAGGTTTACCTGCAGCACTCGTTTCTACTTCTAATTTTTTGTAGAGTGGTATTAAAAATATACCATACTGTAAAAAGTGAATAATTTTCGTGCCCAAAAATATTGGGGACATGTCCCCTCTGTCCTTTATGAATTGTCCAGTGGCCCTTTAAATAAAACCACTAAACACTGGTAGTTGGACCCGGGTTTGCGCCTCACCAACGAGTTGCCCGCGTGGACTTTTATAGTTTTTTTCATGTGTTTAATATCTAAATAGGGACCAGTTTTCCATAAAATTCCTCCCGGAAACCACTTCCCATTGTCAGATCGCCAATGTTCTGCGTTACCTTATAACTTATCATAAAGCCAATCTTATCTCTTATGGATAGAAGCTCGGGGCATGAGCTTCTATCCAGGATGGGAAACTAGTTTCTATTTTGGTGTTGGACACGTGAAGAACACCAGAGAACTCCACACGGCTAGTCCGTTGGTCAGGCTCTAACTACCAGTTTAGAGGTTTTATCCATTCGGCCACTGGTATGCAAGAAATAGATGACATATAAAGTAAACATTTTGACATTTCTAGTTTACGGCAAAGCAATCCGATTTAAATAACGTCACATTTAATTCATTAAATTTAAAATGTAAATTTGATCTTACAGTTAAAATTAATTTAGAAAGTTAAACTTAAGCTTAATATAAATATTTTAAAAAGATCGACTATTTGCATTATACAATTTATGTAGTTGACTAAGTAATTAATTAATTTAAAAATAATGTTATTTTTGAATCGATGCTTCTATTTCAGTTAAATTTTCATATAAATCTTCGATGTTTTTAGCAGAAGGACAAGCAGTCCTTTTTGAGAATCTTGCTGTGTACATATAAATTCGTGAAATATTTAAATGCAAATACTTGGTATTTGGGTAAAATGAGGAAAGAGTTTAAACTAATCTAATGGCAAATTGTTTTCAGTTTTGAACCATAAAAAATTGCAACTACTGTACTAGCTTAACACTTTTTATCTGTAAATATAATTATTATAATACAGATTTATATAAGAAATATTATTAATTAATAATTTTCAATTAATAAATAACTTATTTTCAAACAGGCCTAATTTTAAAATTTAAATTTGAAAATTGTAAATATTATATTATTAAATGTTTATATATGTGTACATAATGATAATAATATATTTGACAATATTAATATTAGAAAGCTAATGCAACTAATCAAATATTACGAATATATTTATTTACAAATATTTATATATTTATGTATTTAGATAACACAAACATATTTATTTAGATATATTTATGTATTCTCTACATTAAAAAGTTAGTCATTTTTAACTTTTACAACTTATTTTATAATATTCATTTGGCGTGAATTGGTAATCATATTTCAATTTTTATTAAATCATTTCGAGAAAGTAATTGTCTACTTTAAGTTCGCATTACCAATTTTAACTTTATCATATCAACAGAGATTTATCGGTTGATTTATTAGCTTTCGCCTCATCTAGTGCCTATAAAGAACCCTTATGCTCATTGAACATCACTACAAAGAGATTCTTCAATAATATTGAAATGTTTTTATTTGCCTAAGTGATATGGCGTTTAATAATTGTCTATTATTATTAAAAATCGTTTTCGTTATAAAATTAAATTTAAAAATTTTTAATAATAAATTGTTTAGTAAGGTAAATTTAAATGTTAATTTGGATCTAAATTCTTTGCGGTTTTAAATCGATTTTATTTTAAAATATTTCAGAGAAAGAGTAAATCGATTGGATAATTAGAAAATATGCAAATTTTAGAAACTAATTCTCCTCCTTTTAACTTTTCCTCTCTATAATAACCTTCACACTAGGTTAGGCCTATACAGAGATTGAACGCATAATACACGTTTAACTAAAACGATTTACTTTATTACTTTCATATTTATTTATTTTTAAAAAAAGAAAACAGATAAAGTCAGAAAAATTCTGTGAAAAAATGGTTTAGAATTATAATTGAATCAAGCTCTTTTGTTCTTATTGATCAAACAAAGGACGTTCGACATAACAGTCGCATCTTTACATTGAAATTGTAACCTTTGTTCAATAATCCGTTCGTTCAATAATACCGTAAATGCAGTAGTTGTACAGGAAATTTCAGTTTAATTTATATTAATAACTAAAACATTCTAAACAGCTTCTTTAATTATAACGCAACATAATACGCTACATGTATATTAATTACTTTAAAATAACAATGAATATTTTTTAATTATAAAACGTTCAAACTTCATCCTTATATTCTTATTAATTTAACTAAATTTTATAAAAATATAGTCTTTTTTTAATATTCACTCCTCTTTAATTAACCAATAAGAAATCCCAAAAATAAATAACTTGCTAGATAAATTTCTTTTCGAAAAAATAATTTAAAGTTTTAATCAACATTTCATTAAAAGTTAAAAAATAAAAATTAAATTATATAAAAGTCTTAGATTCTTTTGTGGTTCAATAACAGTTTATATTAAAATTTTATTAGTGTAGTTCGTTTATCGTTGAAACTTGATCTTAAATTACTATACATATATATTGAAAGATCTAATGCTTCATCTCATTAATTTAAAACTGCATAAGTCATTTTCCAAAGGTTAATTCAGTTAAATAATTCATTGTAATCTAATATAGGCTAGAATTTTTAATGGAATAACACATAATTTAAACATATATATATATATATAAATATATTTATATTAAAGCCTGTAATATTTTATCTGTAAAATCTGATATTATATTATATCAGAATTCCAAATTTAAAATTATATAAAACTTATTCAAACACATTATAATAAGTAAAAGTTTATAAATTACTTCATTTGACTGTAAAGTAACGGTATGTATTTAAATAATGTATTAATTTCAAATAAATTGTATACGCCCTAATTTACATGTTAATAGCTTTCATTTTAGAAAAATAATTAACTGGGCGATCTTGTTTGCTAGTCGAACATTTTAGGTAATTAAAATCTTACCATTCGAATATATTGCAAACGATAAAAGAAGTATTTGAACATTTAAAAATTGCGCATTATACTCCAATGTTTAGTCCACCATCTGTTGACTTATAAATTTCGTTTTATTTAATAATTAGAATATGTTTAACAGCGCAATCATGATTAAATTTCACTCTAAATTTTACATCTGACCATAAATTATAATATAAAATTATAGTTTCCTAATAGCTCTGTATACTCGTAATGACACAAAAACTGTTTTATCATCGGTTCTAATTTTTAATTACTGTTATTATAGTTATAAAAATAAAGAATATTAAATATTAATTGCTTTAATCCTCAATGACATTGAATAAATATTTTTATGTATATATATATAGAGAGAGATTCTTGCTTAAATGTCAATGATATTAAATCTCTATTATAACGAATTGTTTAATAAATATGATAAATATATTTTAGTATAAAAAGTATTTCTAAAAATTTGTTTAATAAAGTAAATTTACTATTTGTAAGTACGATTTACTTACCTTTAGAAATTTCATTTCGATAGATAAAAAACTTGAAAGTAATTTTATAGAATGACGTCAAGAGGTGAAAAATTCTTCGAATTGGATGGATTGTTTTCAGAGATTTAAAAACGATCGTTTATTTTTTATACATGTCTAGCAAAAACTAACATTAAATAATAATTCTAATAATTTTTAATGGTAATAAAAAGTGTCATTATCGAATATGATTTATTTCATCGCTTAAAATATTCATTTCATTTTAAACTTCGTCTGAAAAATTATTTTTTTTTTTAAATGTCACATGATTTGTGAACAGTGTTTTACTATCATAAATCATTAGAAATTATTCAAAAATGTCATTCATACAAAATTTAAACGTGATTGCAGCTGTCATGCTTTTTCATTAAATTATCTACTTAAACTCTTCTATAATCGATCCGATACAGTTCATTTACTGACGAACAATAATGATCTGTATCCAAATTTTAAAAAATGGACAACAATAACGAATATATTAATATATTTGTATATTTCTTCTCGTTATATATTCGATCGATAGACAGAAAGGAGAGCTTTTTTATTGATTTTTCCGGAAACAAAATTTTGAAGTTTTATAAATAAATTTTAGTTAAAATTTTAAAAAATTTACCGAGAAAGTAACGCATAAATCTTCTAGAAGTTACACACGGATCCGGTTATTATAGAGGATAACTTTAATGCAGGAAAACCTCAAATTAACTGGTTAATGTTATTGACATGATTGCGTATTAATATTCATCAAAGTTTAGTCATATATCGTCAATTTTCCGTTAACATTGCGAGTTGCTATTATCGAGTATGCAGCAAATCTTCGCCTCCCAATAGCGTACACCCCCTTACTGGACATGGAACTATCTGCAGGCTGAACCTATCTGGTGACGTTTCGAAGTGGACATTTCACAAACTAAACGCTGGATTTGAGAGTAGCATATCTGTCAAAGTAAAGTCTACAATCATCAAATTATGTAAACAATCTTCTTTACTTAAGTTAAACAGTTATGGAATATCATAAATGAACATACTCTTGTGTTACGAAATACGAGTGTTTGACAGTAAAACGTAAGTTAAAGATCCTTTACATTGATCGCATGCAACTATATTTAGTTTTATCATAAACTAAAATTATTGTTTAATATTTTAATACAATCAATTCATTAAAAATTATTTTTTAAATTACGCTTATACTTAAAGTCAATTTAATACTTAAATAAAATATATTTGATGTATTTAAATATTTAATGTCACGATAAAGTTTTGATTCGAGATAAGGTAAACTGTATAAATTTAAAATTGTAAATAAATAAATAGTAAGTTTTGAATTATATATAGTTAAATTACACTTTGCACTTAGCTTTTTTTTTGTTTGTTTTAAATGCACGTTTTAAAATAATTCTTTATAAACCCAACTTAAGGTCATAATGTTTGTTTTTTCCTTTTTACCGTTGTGTATATTCACTGTCAAACAGTTCTATCCTACAGTGAATGCAACAGTACAGAAGCCATAACACAGGTTTCAGACAGATGGTCTGACGTCAGTTGACAATCAAGTAAGGTTGAGAACAGAAACTAAGCTGATAAAAGAGATACAGAACAAGATTATGAATAATTTTATCAAATACAAAAGCCATACAACAGCTGCACTCTTGGCTCTAATCATAATTATTATGTTTATAGTTTATATGTATTTGTATAAACTATAATCACTAGTTTATATACATATATATATATATAAACTATAATGCATATTTAAAACAATTTAGGTTTTATATAATAAAATATTAAAAGCGTAATGTCAACTTTATAAAATAATATCCACCTTTTAAAATTTCTTTTTCTCCGGTTCATTTATTGACCCGAACGATTTTCCACCGATTAATTTTAAAAATCAATAAAACTCTTTTACTTTTATAGTTTAATGTCTTCATTTATATATTTTTATATTAAAATAATTTACAGAGAACAATTATATGTAAAATATATAACAATTGTTTTAATTATGTATTTTGGTATATTTAAAAAGTTTGCAAATATTGATAATTAAAATTGAATGAAATAATTGTGATTAATTTTAAAATTCAGAAAAGATTTTATTCATATTATAAAGATCATTAATATTTATAGTTTCAGTACGTTAATTGTACGCTGTGATTAGAATAATTTTTGAAATTATTTAAAAATAAGAACAAAAAATAGGAAATCCAGCTTATGTAATAAGCACATGATGAAAACATATTTTATATCACATGACACGAATGGTAGCCAAGTTAAATTATTAATAAATGCAGTTAAATTCTAAATTATGACAATTATCGAAGAGTAAAATAATATATTTGCTGGATAATTTCTTTATATTAGTTTAAATATGATTTGCACGTTTCTATTATAATTATATAGAAAATATTACAGTTTAATTAGTAACGTAGTGTATGAATTGATTCTAAATTCTAAATAAAAGTAATTTTCAGATAATAATGTTTTAATTCTTATATTTATTGTTATTTAATGCCTATTTCTACTTATAAAATGCTATTAACACTAATTGTGGTTCCCTTAATAATTCATTGTTTCTAAAAGGTATTATTAAATAGAAATTTTTGTTATATAAATTTATTATTTTAACTGCAAATTTCTAGTATTTTCTGTAAATTTAATTCTTAAAAAATATTTCTTAATACATTACTAGTTAAATCGAAATGTACATCTATAACATATAAAATTTTCCTTGTTTGGTTGATTTGTCAAGCTGAAAATCAAAAGCGAATTCTTTTATACACAAGTCAAAAAGATTTCATACTAACAATGATTTTTCATTTTAAACAATAATTCTTTTTATTAATTAACCTCTCAATAAATGTGACAAGTATTATTTTTATTACATATCTTCGTTGTATGCTTACGTATACGATTTTTAGTTTATATCAATGAAAAGAATTTTATATATTTAGTTGAATATCTAAGTTATTATTGATCCTTTTTTCTTAAAGAATCTATCCAGTTTACAAATAACTTTCATCTTTTATTTATTTTTTAAAATATTTTTCTCACAATTCATGCCCTCCCTTTAGCTGAAATTTTCAATATGTTCCAGCTTTTATCAAAATGTATCTATTTTAAAAAATAGACGAATTCGGTCTATTTTATTTTAAAACGTTTCAAAAATAATCAATCTTATATACAATATATTTTACATAATAAATCATAAACGTATAAAAATTTCTAATAAATAAATTTATAAAAAGTAAATGAAAATATTTTATAATAGTAAAAAATTTTACTGTTTTATTGTCTACGTCAACGCCCGTTTAAATCCAATGTATAATATATAAAGCATTTATTCCATGATAGGAACATTAAATGATATTTCTACCATAAAAAACGTTATAGTTTAAGGCTAGGCCGTTCATATCTTTGTTATTTAATAATATATACCCCGTATAGTGTTGTAGAATAAACATTAAATAGGTTTTCTACAGAAACTCCTATTGAAATTGACCGAGATTTTTTTTTTTTTTTTTTAATTTTTACTGTTCTCGTTTTGTATATTTACAGATAATAAAAACACTAAATTTCTAGTGTTTCCTTGCATAATTTATTCTTTTCAATTGTAAACAATATTTAAATTACTCATTATAGTCGACTCATCTAGTGTTCAGTTCAGTGTGCCGCATTAAAATTAGAAAATAGCGTAGTACAAATCATTATATAAGACGACTGTAGAATGAGTGAAGTCTATTATATTGCGTGACTGTACGTCTGAGTAGATCATTACATGGGAAAAGCCTTTTTGACGCCACCCTTAAACTTATGCATAGTGAAAACTACAATTTTGTTATTGCATAATGTAAGTAGTAATTAGGTTTTGATAGAAATTTTCAAATGAGAAAAATCACGTTTAGTATATTTAAATTTTTAAAAAGAAATTAATTTTGTATTCTTGTTTTTTCTTTCTTCATAAGGGATTATGAGATTGTTTCATATTAACCCACGTGAGAGACGAGCATCTAGAGAAAGAAATTCGAACGGATCTTCCACGATGTCAAGATTATCTTCAAATAGTCCTCGTTCGTCTATAGACGGTTTGTTAGCCCCAACATTCCCATCGAGACCAAGATCTATGTCTGTTGCTTTCAGTCAAGATGCAACAGAAGGCGATTCTTCATATCGAAGATTGCGTTCGCATTCCGTTTGCCCTCAGTCTCAAAGAACACCAAGAAAATCATTAGCGAGAATGGACGAAGAAGATTCTTTTCGTGGTTTTACCATCAAATTGTACGTCATATTAGGAACTTTGTGCACAGCTATGGCTGGATTTGTGATATATGCATATCTGTACAACACTGGAAAATATCATTAGGAGATACTGTATACATATGAAATTCACATATTGTATAAAAGTCTGGTAATTGTGCGATGTTTTATATTTATTTATAGTTATGCACTTGCATAGTTGTTAAGCTCGAAGATATTTTTATGTAAAAAATATATTCGAATTTTTATTTACACATTCATTTTTGCAGACATTTCCGCGCTTTTTTGTAAATAGGTATATTCCTATGAAATGTGTAATATATGTAGATAACAAGAAATATGAAATATTTATAATACGATAATGACGATAATTGTTCAGGAAAGGTTTCACGTTGCTCAAATGTTTAAAGTATATATATAATATATATATATATATATATTGTAATGGTATATAATTATGTGAATATATGATATTGTTGCATAAACTATTTATCTATTAAATCGCGCAGATGATTAATTTTATATTTAAATTATTAATAATAAATGAACAATGCAAACGTACCGTTTAAAATTACGCGGAGTTAAGCAATACTCGTTATTAATATAATATATATAATATCGGTTTCCTATACCACAAACCGTTTTGTATAACGAAAAGTCAAAACAGGATTAAATTTGAGTTGAAAGTGTGAAAATCGTGTTTATGGATAACGATTTGTTATCCCTGGTGTTTTTGTTATTAGATAACAAAATGTATATGTTAAACATATTTTGGCTTCATAGGATTTATCTGCTTGATTGTGTTATTGTCAAAAATAAAAAATTAATTTAAAAATATTAGCACTTTTAACAGGATTTAATGAACTATGTTGGATTGAACCGGTCGGTGAAGATAAATAAAATTAAAAATTAAAATATTTATTTTAAAGCATTTTCATTCAAAATTTTTTTTAATCGACGTAATCATTATTTAACGAGGAAAAAAATTTAATTATGAATACAACCGGGGTAAGATGTAATCAAAATATATTTCCAAAATCCAAATCGTATATTGTTCCAAGAGGATTTTGGCATATTACATAAAGCAGCACTCTCACGTTACACTTATATTTTAATGTCTTCGCTTCGTATTATTATCGCCTATATTATTTCTTTCAATATTTTCGTGTCAACTTTTACGAGTTTTCTGACAGTAACATTAAATTATTCTGTATAATTATGTGTTAAAATTATTAACAATTTATTCAAAAAACTATTCTATATACAGAAATAGATAATACAGCTATGCTCATGCTTCTGTTCTGATCTGTAATCAAGGATTTATCAGGTAAAGACAGTCAAGTTTGATAACAATTACTGAAATTAATTGAGATTCTACTAAATAACATATTCAATTAACCTTTTTTTAAAAAAATTTAGCAGTAGAATGAGTGAAAATATAACAAAATAAAACTACTAACAAAAAAAATAGTACTGGTGTATAGCAATTGAAAGTCAATAAGGTTAATGGCTTTTTTGTATTTTTAGTAACTTTTTTTGTAGTTTTTAATATTCATACTTTCATTGCAGTAATTTAAAATTAAAGAAATAAATTTAATTATTTGTATCATGCATTCAATAATGCTGGCACTTAAGTCGTCATAAACACTGTTTTATTAAATTAATTTTCTTGTTAAAAGTAAGAATTTCATTTCAGAGGATTACTGTGACAGTTTTTAAGCTTTTGTTAGTGATATTTTTAGAAATGCAGATTATAAGCTGACTACACATTATCGAATACCTCCAATAAAATAATATTAAAGTTAAATAAATTGCAAAAATCGAATTTTATAAATATTTTATCGAATAAGAAGCAAAATTACAATTTATGTTTTATAAATATATATATATAGTAACATTAACGTATATTTATATAAATTCACTTCTCGAATAATTTCCTTGTTTATTCTATTTAAGTAAATACAAGAAAAAAGATTTTATTAAATTTTTTTTCGTTTTAATTCAGTTGAATTTGCAGAGAATTCTAAAAATGATTGTCTATAAAATTTTAGAAGTCTTCGAATGACTTTACGTTCTTTAGTAAAATGTAACTCGGAGCCAAAAAAACTTTTAATGGTGAATTTTGATGTTTCGAAATTTGCTGAAGCGTAAAATAGGCCACGCCGAATCTGTAAATCGTAATAAACGTAAAAATATGGAATGGTCGTATATTTTTATCTCTTGCATAAATTGTTCTTGTCTGAGTTTAAATGTAAATCTAAAAAAATATATTCTAATTTAAAATTTTTTAAATTGAATTTTTTTATCATAAAAATATTCTTATTAGAGACTACAGTAGAGCGTCGAAAAGTGGAACCAATTGGGGACTGGGGTCCTTCCAGTTAATGATTTGTTCCAGTTTCCGACTTTGTACGAAAAAATACATTAACCTGTCCGATGTTCAAATTTTTTTCCGTTGCGTATCGCTTCCTGTTGAATTTTTCTCCGTTGCGTGTCGCTTCGTGTTGAATTTTCGTCGATTTTAAGCCTAACGAAAATTTTTATAATAATCATCGAGGCTATCGTATCGTTAAAAATTATTTCTGCATTTTGTACAAACAAAATAAATATATTAAAGAATATAAAAAACATGAAAATTATACTTTAGAAGTAAATTTAGTATCAAAAACATTCGATTCAGCACGACACAGTCCGACTGAAAATCGTTCCACTTTCCGGCCATTCCACTTACCGACGTTCCACTTATCGACGCTCTACTGTAATTAGAGATAAATACACAAATTAGTTTACCGCTAGTTTTGATCCTGTAATAACGTAAGACTGTAATAATAATAATGTTTATTTGAAATCAATCGATTTTAAGTTTAAATTAATGAATATGTTTAAAGATAAGTATGAAATTCGTAGACATAACGAAGGTTCTCTCTCTCTCTCTCTCTCACTTTTTAACTAATACAAACATGCTTTGAAAGCGACAGAAAATAGATATTTACTCGAAATAAAATTAATGCTTTATAATTAAGAAAATTAAAAATTTTAAAGTTGATTTAAAGCTAACTCTCGGATCAAAACTCGAATTTATATAATTCTCTAATAAAATTAATTATATTGATATATTGTAGGAATTTTAATAAACTAGGGAATCGTTTGTGATTTAAGATAGAATTAATTTATAAAAGGGTTATAAAACGCTTAAATATTTTCCCAAAAATGATTTTAATTGATTAAACAATGCTATTAATTCCAATGATAACGCTTGCTTTTCCCAAACTTTGTTTAATTAATTGTTAATCTTATGTTCCAATGCTTAACGTTGCAAAAACACTTCTGCTTTGTCTTTATCGACTTTCTCGATAAGATAATCTGTATTCGAATGAAAGAAGATTTTCAGCCAAAATAAACTTCTAAATCTATAGCTTCGATGACAACTGAAATGTCATATTTTTATTGATTTGGAACCTTGCCACATTTATAATGTAATTATTACATTTATAATGTTTATCCTCTGTCCAGGATTTTGACATCAGTGACGTATCCAAAAGCCATTAAGCAGAAATGGAAAAAAATAATAAAGATTTGAGTAACAAGGATCTATTTTTCATAAAGTTAATTACTTACTAAAATTATAAATTTGAAATTCGAAAAGAAAGATTATTAAACAAATTAATGTTTCAACACGTACATAAATTACGTTTATATTTTGTAGTTTAGTATTATTATATTATATGTGAGTGTTTATAAGAATTTACAGTCATTGTTTACTAAATATTTATTTTGAATAATTGTCCATTTATAGTAATAATAATGATACATAAGTAATTCTTAACCTTAAGTTACAAAATTTGTTAAACCCAGATGCAGATTTATTAAATAATTGAATTTCGCAGGTGACATGTGGATATAATAAACATTAGGAAGTTGTCACTTTTTAGAAAAATCGAACTTAGTGACGTTGATAAATTTTTTAAAATAATAGAAAAATTTATCTGAGCACAAATCATTTTAGATATATTGCAATGAAATATATTTTTCATTCCATCTGTACTTGAAAGGTTTCCTAACCTGACAAAATTTTGTATTTTTTATTCTACTTTCTTATATGATATCATTTATTAAAAAGGAAATTTAAAACGCCGACGAAAAATATAGAATTTTTCAAAAGATTTTATTCTCATTTGATCTTCCACAAAACTTCATAATGCGAGAATACTTAGTTAATTCCAAAATTAAAATTACACTATTAATTTTAATAGATTTATCATATAGTTTAGAAGATTTATATTTCATATTATGTAAATAACATACCAATGCCTTGTTATAGTCATGGTAAAGTTTTTTTAAATGCGATTAATGGTAAAATATTTATTGGCAATAGCATATTTGTTTTTCCTGTAATGATGTAGATAAAGTTTGTAAAATGTATTGCATTTTATTTTAATGTTAGTAAATAAGGTTAGTGCATCAAAGGCTGGCATTTTGAATTTAAATTTATCGTAGTAAGATCATACGTAATTGATTCAAATTTCTAAAAATTTTCAACTTTCATATTATGTTGCAAACATTTCGCACTTGTGAAGTGAATATGTTTTGAAAAAGAAAGATGAAAAAACAATAAAGTCTGCACATTAATTCTGTTTAAACATTATTATCATTAAATATTTAAATTGACACTTTCATTTAAAATTTCAAGTTGTTACTGATGTATAGTATTTGAAATGACATCTCGAAAGCATTGTTTCTTTACTAGTGAAATCATACAGTCCACATTGTGAATATCAGGTATTGGAAACGTATATAAATTACATATTGCTTGACACAACACTTCTAATTAAGGTACGATTCAAAAATATACTTTTAACTCCATTTTTAGTTTATATTATTTAATAAACACATTCCAAAACACTTAGAAAAATGTAATTATGCAATCGACTGCCTGACAACATCTAACTTTTTGTCCTTAAAATTGACAAAAATTATTTCCTAATCATAATTGTTACATAATGTCAACAATTATGATAATTTAAGGTCCAGATGTTGTAGATAACAGAAAATTAAAGCACTCGAAATACGGTAGAACCAAGAGCTATCATATAAATCTTTTATATTAGTCTTTTTTAATCTAAAATGGTTGTGGTCATCTGTTTTATTCGAATTATTCGAGTAAGCGTCGATCCACATTACCTCGAATAATAAAAGTCCTACCGTTTTAATTACGGTAGGACTTTGAAAGAAAAAATAGTTTCAGGGGAAAATAGGACAAACTAAGATTATTAACTTAAGTTTTGTTTAAAATTACGTCCGGAATTTTATTAGTAATACAAAAGTTATTATTAATGATGACATTATTTGTATTTTCGATAAAAAAATTCAAATCATCTTTGTAGTACATCATACTAAGAAGGAAAATATGTATTTAGACAATTCGTCATTTCAAGGAAATTCCAATTGTGAGGTAATATGATGAATATATTTTATTATGAAATTTATTTCCGTTATTCGTTTCATCAATGATATTTAATTTGAGTAATTATTTCTATTATTATACAAATATTATTGAATCATCATTCAATATTTATAGAATAATAGAATGTAATTAGTATACTACATAATTTAAGTAGATTTAATAATTAATTTCAACTTGTATTTCCTATTTTTTGGAAAAAAAAAAGTATTTTTGCTACAAAGATTTAAGGTTGAAAGAATTTATAGAAAATTCAACTATTGTTTTTATAAAATAAATTTTTAAAAAACAATAGCCGAATGATTTTTAAATTACAGTTCGATAATATAATCACATGATCGACATATTTTCCTTTGTTTTTTGATGTTAAATTAAGCTTGTTTTATAAAATGATTGCTGCTTTCTTAAACATTTTTGAAATCTCATTTTTTAGTAGTAAAAAATATTTTTATATACCAAAAGGTAAGGACAAGTCGTGAAATTTCTATCTAAATATTTCTTAGTTAAAATTTCCGTCTCATAAATAAATTAAATTATGAGAAATTTTATTTATTTATTTTTCTTAATGCTCTTTTCTATATACAGTACTTTATATAAATCTAAGTAATGAGACTAATTATAAAATTCAGAGTTTTCTGATCCAAATATGTTTTGCTCTATATTATTTCTTGGTTGTTATATAAAAGAGGGAAAGTATGGCGATCGGTCAAAAAATGACCCCCCAAAATTTTACTCGCTAATAAGTTAAGGAGGTTCGGCTAAAAATCAAGGTTTTGTACATTTGTGTATTGTTGACTCGTAACAAGCATTCATACGATATTTTCTTTAGGTATTACACCTTCAGAATGGGGACCAGATTAATTAAGTAGTATAACTGCATTGCTTAGATCATATATAGCATGAGTGCCTTGTACTTTTTGCTCGCAGCGCTAAAAGTGCTATTTACTAAGAGTTTTAGTACTAATTTCTTAGATTTAGTGTCGTTTGAACTGCTAAATATTTTTCTAGAGAGCGTCGAATAGGGATACTTTAATTACTATTACGAATTTGAATTTAATGGCATTTTGAATACACAAGTAAATCTATATAAATAAAAATGTAAAATGTTCGTTTGTTCCTAATCTCAAATCTCCAAATTTTGACACAACGTTGCATTTGAATACGCGAGTTTTTGTACAATATAGATGTCGAAATCCCCCGCGGGGGAGAGGGACATAATTAAAGCTTACTCGGCTTCTATTATACTATTTTAGATGCGGTTTTTTGCGTTTTATGATTGCATTTTAACAGGGTACGTCAAGAGAATGTACTGTACAGTACACTAAGAAGGGATTTTTCGAAATTCTCCCACGGGGGAGGTGTTATACATTTATAATAGATACATCTTGAGCTACAACAACGCGTGGCCGGGTCTGCTAGTTAAAAATAAATTCTTATTTTATTAACACAATAAATAATAAGATATTTTACAATTACATTAACTTTCCAGCTTATTTTTCTTCATATTTTTCGTAACTTGCATCAATGACTTTTAATTACATAATATTTTGAACTGATATAATTTTACGAATTTAATCAATATGAAAAAGTTGGCAGCGTTGTTACTGGACTTTTTCGTCATTCTTTATTTGTTTTTATTCCTAATAATTGCTACTTACTATCACGTTTATAAGTCTTGAGATTGGTTCCGGAGATACAAAGAGTGGAAATCATATCTTCCGAACCAATGATCCGATTTTCCAGAAAATTTCTAGAAACATTTTCTCCTAATAATCTTCTTGCAAACTCAGAATTTTTTGACAAAAAGCACCGAAGTTACGCTTCAAAACAAGTGAAAAAAACCCAACTTTTATGCATTTTCCACGTTTCAAGCTCCGAGTTAAAAATATAAAAATCTTGGAGACAGGTCATTTTTTCACCGACCTCCATTACTGGCTGTTATAAAACAGAGGAAAGTTAAGTAAAAGAGGTCAATGTTTGTATTATATTTATATAAAAATACAAGCAAAAACACTAGTTTATTTAATATATTATGAATGAAATTAAAAGGCTATGTTAATTAATCGCAATAAAACGTTATTAATTAAACATAAGGATATAAGGATAAGTGACTTATTATAACATTGACCTAGTACTAATATATGAAAACTGTGTTCCCGATTACAAATTTATATAAACAAACATGTTTTAATTAATAAAGCTTTTATTAAATGGTTTATGAATATGATAAAATTTACGTTTAATTGCTGAAAAATATATTTTTTCGGAAAAATTTTAAATAAACTCAGTAAAATAAAAACACGAACGAGTTTTATTATTGTGTTTAATTTAATATAACAGAATTTTAGAAGCACCAGATAAGCACCAAATAAAATGGCGATTTTATTGTTTCATTCTAGAATGAAACAATAAAATCGCCATTTTATTTTATTAATATATTGTGATTAAACACATTGTTCTGTGAAATTATTGTGATATTTGTTCGTTAAATTAATTTGATAATTTTCTAGTTAAGTTTTTGGAAATTTATTAAAGACAAAGAAAATTCGTTAAAACTTATCAGAGTTTCTATTGCGAATATTGATTCTGGTGTTGTCTTGCGACATTCTTAATTTGAATGTTTCAATACAAACAGTTCCGCGTGTCTATTTCAATGAACTGAAGTTTGTTTGCAGTAGAAAATGAAAACTTTTAAATTGGATTGATCAAAAAGTGTCCTGAACGATTGACTAAGCCCAACTTCTACTGTTCATCAATTTACATAAATGTCATTATCATTTGGAAAGCATAGAACGAAAACGAATTACATTTTAGTTACTGTAAACGAAAAATAAATTTATCAAAAGTTTATATATAAATTAATTCGTACTTGTTACTCTTTCAGCTGAGAAATATGGTATGTTTTAATTGTACCAAACGTATCAAAATTCAAACAATTTAAATTATTTTTGACAAAATAGGTCATTATAAATATCGTTGCTTTACATTTCCTATTCTTTCAGTCATTAAAATAATCTTTTATCAATCTTTTAAAATGTGTTTTAATTCTATTTTGTACATTTATTCAAGGATAATAACCATGTCTGGTCTCGGCTTTCATCTAACTTACTTCGTTCTTCTTGAGATTAAGGAAAGACAAATGGATAACAATGGGATTTATAGATCTACAATTTTTTCCAATTACAGCCCAATAAACAGTCAATATATTAACATTGTGAACATATATCTTATATTATTATAGATTTATTATTTCGAATATATTGAGTTGATGTTAACAAATGTAGAATATATAGGATACAATTAATTAAAACAATTAAGTGTCTGCTAATTTTCCATTAAAAAATATATAGATAAATCTACATTTACTTTTTTATTTATACCGTGTAATTTTAAGAATTATACTTTTAGAATATTTTTGTCATTTGAAATTTATTATTATTTATTGTTCATTTTTGGTTATAATTTTATACGATAACGATCAAAATAAACTGAAAATAAGATAAAATGTTAATTTTGTTCAGATAAAAAAAAACAAACACGTTCAGATAAATGTAATTTAAATGCATTCTATTTACTTTATTAATATTACTGTATTGTGACTACTATAATCTATTATTAGGACTCATACTGATTTAACTCTGTGCATATTCTAACGTGTAACCGGACAAAATGTGTAATGGGAATTTTGAATCATGGAACGGGAATCCTATATTTGTACAGTAATTAATTGTCCGATTCCGGGTTTTATAATTATTTCTTTCTTCTAGTTATGTAAAGTTGAAATATTCACTTAAATTACAGCGTGTATGGTAAAACCCGGTCAAAACGGAACCTGAACAAAAAGGAAACCAGCCTAAAAAGGAAAAATATTCGGTTTACACAAGTTTAAACAGAATATTTTATTGGACGTACAAAAAAAAGTTACGAAAGGAATGTTGGTAGGATTTACCTTTTAAAATCGAATATACCGTATACAATAGATATTTTTTTTATGTAGCCGCAACATCAATATTATCATTTAAACTATAATCCACAACCAGTGTACTTATCGTATAGTAAATTATATCACATGGTCACGCACAGTGCACACTACGCATGTTTAACGATTAAGACTGGCGGTAATTGAAATTAATAAATAATTATACAGATATAAGATTTGTGTTATTGTTCTTATTTTCCATTTATGTCTTTTAGAACATTTTATTAACGCTAGGATTTATCTGCTTGGCCAAAACAAAACTGATATTTGTGCGGTAGGACAGTGGCGTAGCGAACATAACTGGCGCCCGACACTTTATTGGCGCCCCTCTTCCCCCTCCAAAAACACATATAGTTTGTTTTGGAGACCATTTGGGCGCCCCTCTGAGAGTGGCGCCCGGTGCATGATACACCCCCTTGCACCCCCTTCGCTACGCTACTGCGGTAGAAAAAAAACCTTAGAATAAAGCCTCATTTAACTGCGAAAGAGATAGGTTGATTCAATCTCTTGGTTCAAAAGAATAAACTTTTACTTGCACTTGTATACAAAATTTTCTTGTATTTCGGATCTTTTCGTCCCTCCTTACAAATGTTTTTATTAGCTATATTTCTATAATACAATAAAATATTTTTAATTATACAATAAAAATGTTTTTTAAAAAAATTACTAAAAATCTTAAACCATAATCACAAATCACTTTAGACGACTTATTCCTAGCCTATTCATAAGTTTCCCAAGTTCCATCCCCTTTTCTGCTGGATAAAAATCCAAATATACTTTTGTTTTTGGTTTTTTTTTTAAATTTTTTCACTTTCTTACCTGGTTAAATAATTTATTTTTAAATTTCTTAATTCTTTCTTTCTTCTTCCTTTTTCTTTTCTGTGCTTCTTTTACTCTTGTGACTGTACTTTCACATTTCCGGCTGTGTTATATGTAAGAGAGGGAAAGATAGTATGGCAATCGGTCAAAAAATGGCCCCCAAGATTTTTAATTTTTTTGACTCATGGCACCTGGAAACGTTGAGAAATGCTAAACAAATTTGGAAATTTTTCTGTATGTATGGATGTTAGTGTGGGGGACACGATTTTCTTCACCTTAATAACTCCTGTGCTTTTTTGTCAAAATTTTCTGAAATTTTGTAGGGATGTTTGTGTATTTGGGGATTGATGCTATTAAATTTTGGTGGTCAAAAAATCGAGGGATGGAGAGATAGAGGGTCGGACTTAATGACGATCTTACTTATTATTAGCACTCACAATTTTTTTTAAGTTAAGCAACTCGTTGCTGGATTTTTTCTTCTCTTCTGCTGATGTCGTGTTTAATTATAATAATAATTATTATTAAGACGTCCTCTATAAATATAATTATTCCATGTCGGATGTATTTCTTTTCTATTATTTATACACTTATTTACGTTTAGCAAGAAAAGCGAATTTTTTAAAAATTATCCCTAAATTCAAAAATCACAATTAAATTTTGAATTTTATAGTTATTCATCAAAATTGTTTATTATTATACATTAAATTAGTCAATCACTTAAAATTGGAAAGTTTAATACTAAACAGTGTGCATCGACTCCAAATATTCTTCTGGGTGATTTTTTAAATGAAGCGCAGTGTAGTATGGAAATTGCTATTTTCAATGGAAAAAAACCTGAAGAAATATTTATACAAACCAAATATCGGGTCATTTATATAAAAATTGTTTAAATAGTGCTTTTATAAATAATTCTGTGATAAAAATATATTTTTTTATATTTAGCGAAAGTAAATTATTATTATATATCAATAATAAAATAGCAGATTTAAAGATTCAAAGAATAAAATATTTGCTTCAACATCTGCATAACTAACATAAATGAACGTTTAAACAACTGTAATTAAAACAGAAAGAACCAATTATAGATTTCTTAACAAAAAAGAAGAAAAAACAGAGGAAAAGAAAATTTAGTGTGAAGTTCATGTTGTGAACTTCCCATTAATTTGTATCTTTTTTTTATTATTATTATTTGAAATAGACCGTTACGTTACGCTACGTTACTTTTATTTATAAATATATTTAACTTACTTTATTTTTCTAATATGTTCTATTATAAAACCTATTTAATAATGAATAGTTAAAATTTGCAAGTTTCCTCAAATTATTTAAAAATTGTTAAAATAGTATCCTAAATGTAATTTGAATTCTTTTTAATTTATGAAAAACCATTGTCAAATGAATGTTAATCGATTAAATTAATAAATTTATTTTAATAATTGATTTATTAATTTACTGTAAAATAATTTCTTTAAAAAATTATGTTAGACTCGCTGTATAGTGACCTTTCAAAGACCCATGGAAAATTATTACACGGAGTCGTCGTTATATCGAAGTTTGTTTTGTCGGGAAGATGCAGATTACTTATGAAGGACATTAAAAATGTCTAAGAAAAATACTTAAAAAGCTATTCTTTAAAAGTTTTGATTAAAATTATATTAAGTACATTTTAAAAAATTATGATATGTAAAGCTATATCCAGGTGTTCCTGGATATAGCTTTACATATCGTACTTTTTTTACACAGTTTTACGATTTTTAGAAGCAAAAGGAAAAAAAAAAAAAAGCTTTCTGAATCTCGGAGGAGAAAGCTGTGGTGGTTCTTCAATACTTTAAACGTTTTACAGAACACGTAAGAGATTGTAATTTCTTTCGGTTGCACCGAGCTAGCTATTAAAAGATTTGTATCCTGGTTTTTCTAATGGGTTGGAATTTCACTATTTTCCCATCTATTCCTATCATTACGGCATAATATTTGCAATCAGGACAATGTCACTGATAAGTAAAAATGAAAATTCGTGCCTAATTTCAACACACTGTAGACAATGTTATGCTGCCTGCAAAAAGCACGAGAATGGGAGAAGAAACATCTTTCTGGCTAGTGTTAAGTTACTTGAGACAAAACTTGCATTTAATTTTATATTTATTATTTAAATAAATTTTACTCGTAGAATTAGAAATTATCCAGAATTCTAACAATGCGTTGGTGCACGAAGAATATATTTATTTGCCTTTCTTATACGAGAGACAAATGTAGCATTAAGTTAATAAACTTGCTAAATTAATGGGATCCTCTAACAGGGAAGCAGAAGGCAAGTTGTTTTACGATAGGAAATTTCTTACGTGAAAAGGTAGAACAGTCTTCTACCGTTACATGGTAGAACTATACGTATTCAGTTCAAAATTCGGAAAATGTAGATTAAATTTCGTACGTATAAAATAAAAGATGGATGTTGTATAGATTACTCCCAGTGGAATTTCGAGACTGAGTATACATCTCAAATAAAAGTATTTAATTAGAAAGAAACGTTTTTTTAAACATGAGAGACAAAAAAAGACATTTTAGAAGAAAACTTTTTATTTAGGGAGTTTTTTTTAATGTTGAAGATTTGCTTTATATAGATAGTTTTCTACATCATTTAACCTTAATCATAATACATAAATTATAACAAAAAACAAAGACGACACAACCACTTTATAAAGCAAATCATCGAGATATAAGTTTAGTGGAAATGATTTAGTTGTACATATGTAAACTTTTAATAAAATTCAATGAATATAAATCTAAACATGAGAATTTAAGGAAGGGATAATTATAACATATTTAAAGTTTTTGTAAATTCAAATAAAGCGAAGTAAAATTGTTCATCCTAAAATAAAAAATAAAAATTGATATCAGTAAAATTTAAAAAAAAGGAAAAAATGATTTTAAGTAATACATTACCTTCAAAACCGAAATTAAAAATCAACCTGAATGTGAATGACTTAGTGTTAATTAATTCTCCACGTGTTGACTAAAGTCAGTCTAATCGCTTTAAACAGTACCTTGAATAATAGAGGAATCAACCATATAATACACAAAACAATGACGACAAGGCATAGATAACAAGTCATTTTTCTTTAATGTTATCTAAAAACATTTTTTAATTAATTACTTAAACTATTATAGTAATCTAGAAAAATATATAAAATATTTTTACCAATTCTCCCACAATGCTATCACTAAGAATTATTGTTGCAATTTTTTATTTATTCATTACAAATCGCTTCGAAAAACTTTTAATTAATTTACATAAATTTCGAATTCTCATTTTTATTTTATTCGGATATTTTACGAATATTTAAGGCTTTTTAATGTTAATTCGGATTTATATCCGCCTATATATCATTTTATAAATTAATATTTTCAATTTTGAAATGTTTATTAGATGATAGAATGTGTTTAAAATATGCAAATTTTTTTCTTTCGCTTATAATAATAATAAATTTTTTTAAATATTTTGATATTTCGAGAAAAACATTAAACGATGAATAATACCATAATAAAATATTATTTAATCAATAATTTGTCGGCCTGTTGGCCGAGAGATTAAGATGATACCTACCTCTCTGAGGGACCGGAATCGAATCCGGACAGGTCGAAAAATCCTAGGAATTTTTCGGGGAGTGGTCTACCTTGATATTTCGACCCCGATCTCTCATCACCCGGCGCCCTTTTGTAGGTCTGGGCGAACCTATAATGGGCTTGCTAAAATACAGGCCCTCTTAGTGCCCGTAGGACAAAAAGAGTTAAAAGAAAATTTATAATATAAAAAAGAATGATTGTTCAGATTATTATTCGACAATATTTTTTAGTAATAATAAATAAGAACAGTATTTTAAAAAACGGAGAATATACTTCAGGTACTATTAAGGATGGTTTGTACAGGATATGTCAGACCCATCCTTTATCACCAGGTCGCTCTCATTATAGTAAATATCATGCCCATGCACTGTGCTTATTTTAATATTTTCTATTTTTCTATTCCCAATGAATACTATGTTCTAATAATATCAGCCAGAGCGGGCAACAAGAGAAATCAAATTTGGACCTATGTTTACAGTCTAACGACTAATTTTTTTATGATTAAAAATATTGAATCTATGTTTACGGTCATTAATCAACAACTTTTCACTTCCAAAATATAAAATAAAACTGTGTTATAAAAATCAACAAATAAACAATTTTTATAATAGAATTAGTATTTCTAATCAACGTTTCTGAGAGTCATTTTATATTACCTTCTTAATGTGGTAAGTCAAACTTCAGATCAAGAGTGTAAAGCGAATATAAACAAAAACGTGTCTTTTTCATTTGAAAATTTATATAAATGTGTTTCCATATATATGTATACAAATCGCTAATCAAAATTAAAAGTCATAACTAAAAAATCCCGCTAACTCCAGTAACAGCAAAGCAAACACTAATAAACTTTGACAATCATCTAATAATAACGAGCAATTATTTATTGTGACATAGTATAATGCCAGGCGGCGTCGAGAAATCCCCAGGAATTTTTCGGGGGGTGGTCCGTCCGGATATGTCGGTCCCCGTCTCTCACCACCCGGCCGCCTCATTGTGGGCCTGGCCGAACCCATAATGGGCTTGCTATAAGAGGCCCTCTTAGTGCCCACTGGGCGGAGAGTTACAAAAAAAAAAAAAAAAAAAAAAATGCCAGGCGGCAATTTTTGATCATATTTTTAATTTATTTAATTTAAAATATATGTTCTCCACCTCAAATTAGTAGTGGCATGCAGCTGTACAGTACATCATACTTTTCCTTTAATAATAGAGTCGTGTCGGTCATCTATCTAGCACAGTGGTTCTTAACCTTTTAGTGATCAGGGACCATTTATCAAAATTTTTCTCTTGCCGTGGACCACGAGCCTCTTTGGCAGTAATATAAGTTCAATATAAAGTTGTTCTATAAATTAAACATGTATAAAATTATTCGATACCAAGAGTATTATATTTTTTGCGAAAATGTTACATTAATTATATTATTTTAGTGCAATTTTTGTAACTGCATAGTGTTTACCAACTGCTGGATTCTTTGTTCAGTGCTACTCAAAGCCAAACGCATGTCGGCACTGGCATCCAACCGATTTCGATGTTTATTTTTAATTATCAAAAGCACTGAGAATCCTTGCTTGCATAAATATGTGGTTGAAAATAAAGTTAGGTACCGTAAAGCAATTTCTCGAATTTTAGAGAAAGCAATAGCTTTATGGCTCCAAAAATCTTCAAGATTAATTCCTGTCTCGAAAGTATCCTTGCAGTTACTATCGTGTTACATTTCAATTAACTCTTCTTGTATTTTATCCGGCACCTCAGAAATGTTGACTATGAAAGGATTGTGAATCAGTTTCCGAATAATGCCTTCCAGGAGGTCTTTTAAAGGAAACTGGCCCCTATTCAGGTGTTACAAACGTGGAGAAAACTCGGAGAACTCCACGTGGCCAGCCCGTCCAAACGCAGTGGGAACCCGCGACCAAACTCTCAGTGTTTAGCGACAGAACTGCTCGGCCACTGGTGGGCATCTCAGCACACTGTCTGTCAATAATTGGGTTCAATGTATCAAACGCAGAAAAATTTTCTCTTTCAACTTTGCTGATCAATAGGTCGATTTTAGCGATAAACGTACTGATTTTATCTTCAAATGCAAATATATTGCTAGTGCCTTCCAATTTCACATTTCCTGACCGTTGCAGTTGAAGGTTCAATTTATTTAGTTTGTGCAAAAAAATCCACTAAATAAGCAAAATGTATTTGAAATTTGAACTGACAAAACTCGTCGTCATTTATTTAATAATTTTAGGATGACTTCACGGACCACTTCGGGTGCTTTCAGGGACCACCAGTGGTCCACGGACCACCGGTTAAGAACCACTGATCTAGCACCTTTCAGGAGAAAATGTTTGAACTAAAATAACATGACTTTCGATTTGAATCAGAAGTGCGTATACAATTAATCGGGACTCCCGTTGTCATTTTTCCACATTTGCTCTCGTTTTCCATTTAATTAACTCTGTTCTCGTGATTAAGGAAAGACAGACATACGGACGAAAGGACAGATGGACGACAGTGGGAATTTATAAACAATTTTTTCAAATTTGCAGCCAAAAACTCAAACAGAAATATACATACAAAAGCGTCATACTAGCGAATCGTCTTTAAGCGAGGAACATATTTTAATATTTGTAGTTACAAATATCACTTCATTCATTTTAGTCTCAAAGCTTTTTTTTTAACAAAATTCAGTATAAAATACATTTATACATACATCCGCATGTCTTCGCTACCAAAACATTTCAATTATTAATTAATTTTAGAGACAATTAGTAATGTTTTGCATTTCCTTTAATATGATCCTATTTATTTTGATTATTTCCGGTATCACGTGATCAATTTCGTGATGAATTGGATTACATTGATGGGATAAGGTAAACACGACACATGGGTGATCTCCGAGAGGAAGTTCGCCTCCGGAAGGACTTTCAATGGGAAATCTCTTTTTAGGTGTCTCATACTTGAAGAAAACCCAAAAGCTGCATGTGGCCAGTTTTTTGGTTAGACACGAATCTTCCACCAAGTACCAGGGTACAGCGCAGAAATGCCAGTACGTTGGAATATTTGAATACGTGCCCCTTTCTCGTCTGGGTTAACCTTTTCCTAATTCTCAATTGGACCCCAAATTTCATCATCAACAAACAATAGAAAATTCATGACTGACATGATTATTATTTTTTTGACATATTATTTCCTTGGTTGAAAATAGAATATAAATATCTTTATTTTGTTCCATTTCATATATACATTGGTGAAATCTATCTTATGTTCCTGACCATAGCGCCAAAGTTTTTCAAGAAAGGGTTCCAAATAAAAATTTTGACTACCGGATGGCGACAGCCGGATGGAATCATCTCGTCATTTATAACAACTTTGTTTTTTTATTATTTATGCGAATATTTGCTTTTAAAATAATACTACTTAATAATGAGAATTATTTTTTGAAATTATAAGCGTCGAACAAATTATACACACCATATTATTTGACCGAAAACCAAGTTGATATTTAAAAATCCTTATTTTGTTTTTCTTGAAACAAGACACTGTATTATACGGTATTTACTGTAAACCGTATTAATTCGATTTCAGATAATATTTTTAAAAAATATATATATTTATATAAATATTTTCTTCGTAGATGGCAGCACGATAACAAATTCTTAAAAAGTTTAAATTCGTAATTCGGAGAGTGGTGGCGCTTCTCTGATAGAGGAAAATTCTGCTTTGAATAATACGTTTTCGGTAAGTTTGAACTTTTCGGGTTAAATATTAACTAAAATTCGGTAAATTTAAAGCTAATATTGCGAATTTATTTTCCATTTTAGTTGTATTACATAAATATTTTGCTTTTATTCGATTATTTGTTATAACATTGCCTAAATGACTCATCTTAAATGTAAACATTCGTCATACGTTTAATAATACGTCATAATTTTAAAACATTTAAAATTTTTCAATCAGCTTTTCTAGGTTTAAAAGAGAAGCAAATTTATATAAATTACATTCGTTTCAATTAAATAAATTCATTTCAATGTTATAAAGTGGATGTTGCAATAAACAAATGATAGAAATTTTGTTGGTAGTATTCACTTTAAATCTAAAAATTCAAAATTTTCATATAACTAAACCTCATATTGATAAGCCACAGTAAATCATGATATGAAAGTGTAATTAGCAAATGAACAGTTTAAGACGAATAGTTTTATAGTAGTAATACACAAAAGTATTCAAGTTGTCAAATGCTTCTGGAACTGTAATAAATCTACTCTTATATAATGACTAAGATCCAGATTTGTTTCAAAATCCTGTGAAATATGAATTCCCAAAATATGTAGGAAATGATTGTGGTGTTTGTTTCAGAAAAGATGATGGCATTTTAATTTGTAGTTAGCAGTGATTTGTGTAGGGTGTCTATAATTAAAAGTATACCACTGTAGATTACTATGGAGACAAAACTCCTAGAGACAGATTGAAAATTTTGTTGGCACATTTCTCAGCATGAGGAAACTGGACTTTTTTGAAAATAGATGAAATTTTTGTCCATAGAGGTCTGTAACTTTGTCACTTTTGCAGCAGCATCATCACTTAACATGCTAAAGACATGTTGCAAAATTTTGTCATCTGTACACTATAGCAGAGAGGATGAGTGGCATCACTTTTATGCAAGCTGTGCAAAACCCCACACTTTAGACATTGTGAGAGTACTGTCTTACACATTTGGTGACAAAAGGGTGATCGATCACTCTTTTCTAATGTAATGGCCTGCTTGTACATCCAATCTTATATCTTGTGTCTTCTGGTTACGAAGCTCTTTCAAGAGTTTATACAGGTTCAGTTGCAGATTTATCAGAACTTGAGACATTGAAAGGGAAGTGAGTCTCATTAGTCCTGATATATTACTGTGATAACCAATCGTTAATGTGATAGCTCAATTGCAAATTGCAATATATGACTGAGTGATGGAAAGAAAGTGCATTGAAAAGTTTCTTTGATTCTGCTGTGACAATGGTGCCATTAGAGATTCCTAGCAGGAAAAATTGTAACTAAATTTTATTGATCTATGTGAAATCCTTTGTCAGTAATCTCAATATTTATCTAATCAAACACAAACAGTACAATAGTTAAAATTGCTGGCAGTTTTCTCTTCGATTAGGAGCTGTCACAAACACCTTATAAGTGTGTGTATTACCAAATCCTTCTAAATTTCATTATTTTTATAATCAAAATATTGATATTTTTAACTATCTTTTTATGTTGTCATCTTCAACATGTAATTGATAAAGTGCAATCATTATCAATCTTAAACCAGTGCAGAACTAGTATTTTAACTATTAATTTAACTGGAGCTAGATTAAGATCAACTCTATCAATATTTAGAGCATAGAGCTAGATTTCCTAATAAGTATTTAATCTATCTGAATATAACTTTTAGCTTTCTAATATATTTAATAATAATCTTTTATTTATTGGGCTGCAATTTGAAAAAAATTATAGATTACAAATTTCCACTTATGTCCATCTGTCTTTCCTTAATCTCAAGAAGAGAATTAGATAGATGAAATCCAAGACCAGATATGGAAACCTTGGATGCAGAAGGTCCCAATTAACTATATACAAACTTTCAATGCAAACCTGAAGTCATTATTTCAGTTCAAAACTTTTCTCCTGAAAGCAGTCAATAAATAACTGTCACAACTCTATTGTTAAAGGAAAAGTATGATGTACAGGAGCAAGACACTACTAATTTGAGGTCGAGAGCATATATTTTAAAGAAGTTTATTATTTAGTTTCATTATTAAAATTTAATAGAAAATAGCTGAAAATATAATTTAGTACAAACACACCTATTTGAAGATTTAAATGAGTTTTAAAATGATTTTAATTAGTACTTTATGTAATTAAAAATAGTGTCTTCAACTTATGGCATAATTTTTTTCAATAATTTCTTGTCTTTTTTCTATTATTTGCATATTTATTCACAATAACTGTCATAAGCTATTCTATCATTTGCAATACCATAACACATATACAATACTGAATCACCTAATACAAATCAACATCAATACCTACCACAAAATATGACATAGTTTTATATTATTAACCATTCTTGAAAGGGTGCTTATGTTGGGCCTTATTGAGAAAAAAGATTATGTATACAAGAAAAGAATCTATACTTATAAAATTTGTTTTATAAGAAAATTTAACAGTAGGTTCTTGTATATAAATGTCTCTTTAATCCAAAAACTTGTTTTGTAGACTATCTCACAGCATTTCAGTTAGGAACATTTTTATTTTAAAAATTGGATTACAAATGCATTTTGGTTGGTTTACACTCCCAACCCCTCTTCAGTGCATATAACAGCATAAATTTTTCTTATTACAATTATCTCATCCATAAACATACATAACAGTCTAGTATTCTACATAAAAAGAAATTATATTTTCATGCACTTAAAGTGGGTGGATATTAGTTCACTAAATAGTGAACTAATATCCACTCACTTTATGCCTTTATATGCACTGAAGAGGGGTTGGGAGTGTAAACCAACCGAAATGCATTTGTAATCCAATTTCTAAAATAAAAATGTTCCTAACCGAAATGCTGAGATATAGTCTACCGAACAAGTTTTTGGATTAAAGAGATATACAAGAACCAATAGACAGCAATTGTATTAGTGTTTAACAGTAGAGTTTTATCTAAGCAAGTTCACAACAGCTTTTTGCTGATCTTAATCATGCTGGATAAATTAATCATTTTAACAGTACAATAGTTAAAATTTCTGGCAGTTTTCTCTTCAATTAGGGGCTGTCCATAAATTACATCCACATTTTTCTTGAAATTTTTACCCCCTCCTCCCATTGTCCCAGTTTGTCCAAGTTGCTTTAGCTCCTCCCATCTTCGGACATGGAACAAAACTCAATCCTCCAAAATCTTTATATATTTTATTATTCATAAAGTGGTAAACTGTATAAAATTTAATGAAATAAAAAGGACCTTCATTGACATTCAACCCCTCCCTTTCCCTTGTCTGACATTGTCCAACTTGTCATAACCTTCTTCTCTTCCAGTATGGACATCATTTATGGATAGCCCCTTATATGCTAGTTGTTAAATATGGAAATGCAAAAATAGAGAAACAATACTGGATGGTAATTAGTATTAATTAATAATAAAAATGTTGATTAAGAAATCTTCCCAAGTTATACATGTTTTATTTTTAATGTCAAATAAAACCAGAATTTTTCTCTGCTAATTATCTTACTTAATGTTCTTTATTTATCAGATATGAGTCCCAAAATCATTACAATAAACAGAGATGCTACTTTATTTATAACATAAATTAGATTTAGATATTTGGATTGTTTTCGGTTTTTGATTTTCACAATTGACCATAATTGGGCTTCAATTTGAAAAAATTGTAGACATAAATTTCCACTGTCATCTGTCTTTCATTAATCTCAAGATTGGTGTTAGATAAATGAACTTTAAGACCAGATATGGAAAGTTTAGGGGCAGAAGGCTTTGATTAACTATATACAAACTTCCTATGCAAACTGGAAGTCATGTTATTTTAATTCAAAAATTTTCCCCTGAAAGGAGTTAGATAGATGACTGGCATGACTCTGTTGTTAAATGATGTACAGGAGCAAGCTACTTTGAGGTGGAGAGCATGTATTTTAAATAAAATAAATTTAAAATATCATTAAAAACTTCAGCCTGGCATTGTGATATCAATAAATAATTGCTCATTAGGGTTAAATTGTCAAAGTTGTATCCATTGGTTTATATTTTCTAATTTTTATTTCCTTCATACTTAGAAGTGCTTTAAGCTAAATTTGCTTACTGTTTTATCTGATTTTGAAAATTTTTGTTCTTATTAACAATATTCCAGATAAACAATAATAATGCACAGCTTTAATGTCTAATTATATAAAATTTCTGCTGGTTAAAAAGTTTATTTTTAGAATATTAATAAGCAAATGTACTGCTGATATTAAAATTTCCATAAACCAATAGATTAAGTTCATTTTAGTATTTTGATAATGAATATTTTAAAAATTATCTTTTACTCTTCATACATTCCATTTATTGTATTACAAATTATTTGTGTGTATGTATATGTATATATACAGGGAATCCTCATTAATTCGAACTAATTCTGATAGTTTAAAATTCTGTTTGTTAGTAACCCCTTATTTTTGTCCCAGCTGGGGATGTAGAGATTTATATGCAAAGGAGTTCAGTTAGTTCAAAATACAGCAACTTTGTAATTCAAAGTGAAAATTCTGTCTGAACTGTGATATACATATGTTAACTCATTCGTTTAGATCTAAGTGTCTCCATACTATAATAGAATAGACCAAGAACAACTCTAATCTGGTTAATATGGCTTTGCTTTTACAGTAACACATTTTTGGGTGTCATCTTACATAAGGACTACCCATTTTTTTTCTTATTTTTTTTCTTTTTTTATAAAATACAACTAGGTTTTGAGATTGCAAGATTTGGCTACGAGTAGCAGATTGAGATATTTGAGGACTCTAGACTATTACTATTTGGGCAACTTTAAAAATAATTTGGACTACATTTTGAGGAATTCTGCTTTACTTTTTATAAAATTATCTGGCAACCTGTGAGGTTCTCACCAGACACATGCTGTTTTCCTGCAGTTTATATTATCATCAATGTTCCCTCTAAGCTGCGCGGCTGCACGGCCACACACTGCTCAAATTGTTGCCGTGCACGAGAATTTGTGTGTTGCGCAGGCGAGCATGCACACTGATTTGAATTGTTGTTTACTTATTTCTCACTGTCTGCAACATGATTATTGCTACGTATATTTCGATTAAATACATTAAATCATTGACAAAAGATAATATTTTGTATTGAAGTATGTTTTAAAATGAATTTTAATCTCTACTTTATAATTAATTATTTTAATTTTTATAGAAAAAAAATAAGATTTTATATATATGTTACAGTAAAAACTAGTTTTTAGTTAGAATGCGTTTTAACTAGTTGAAACTAGTTTATACTAGATGTCTTTGTTAAAACCTGTTTTGTCTAGTTAAAACTAGTTTTAACTCAAATTCATTTTTGACTAGCAGTAAATTCTAGTTATAACAAAGACATCCAGTTTCAACTAGTTAAAATGCGTCCTAACTAAAAACTGGTTGGCAGAGTTGGCTGTTGCTTTGTGGCAACAACTTAAAGACTACCTTTCGGCAAAGGCATCTTCAGCAAGCTGCACTGTTTTTCAGGCTGAATTGTGTGCTATCCTCTGTGCTGTCAAATGGTGCAATAATTACTGTCATCAACAATGCATTAATATCTACACTGACTTAGCTACCTCTGTTTTTGCACTAAACGATGACAGGAATACCCATTGCATTGTTAACAGGATAAATTGGTGCACCATTAATTCTAACAATTGGTATTCTTTGACATGTATTACAGGTCACCAAGGTCACGTTACCTTCTTGTCTTTAATTCTTTTTAAAATATTCTTTGCCTGCTTGGGCCTTTATTTCTTATCAGGATTTAGAAGTTTTTTTCTTCCTTCCACATAAAAATTATAATAAGTTGTTTCTGTTAATAAATAGAAAAACTGAAACAATCTAGGTTTTTTTTTCTTCCATGCATACAAGTATAATAAGTCCTGATAACAAAAAAGGCTCAAGTAGGCAAAGAATATTCTAAAAACAAATATTTTAATGTAGATTGTTCTATTATTGTATTGATAAATTTTTTGGTTAATATGAAAAACTTTTTTAATTTTACAGAACATTCATAATGGTTTGTATTCCATGTATACTTGCTCCTATTGGCTTATGGATATGGTTCAGATTTCTCTATCCACTCATCTCAAAGTTTTTTAACTTCAGAAAGCCATCTCCAATTGATAGTTCTAATATTTCAAATGACAAAATTATTACTGAAGAACAAATTGGAGAATCTGTGGGAAATAATGAAAAAAAAAGTAACTATCCAAATTCTGTATCAGATAAAGAAAAAGAAGTGAGTATTTTGTTTATTTTGATTCATTAATCCTAAATTCTTATGCATTTTAAATATTTCATATATTATCTGTTTAATAACTTCAAAGTTGCATAGTTATTGTATATTTGTGTATAATAAAATTTTGAACATGGTTTTAACAAATAGATTTAACCATACTTTGAAATTTCATCTTACATGCATATAAACTACATAATTTCAGTTAATGTTACCTTAGGTTCCGAGATGGGGACATAGGGATTTTTTCCCTACGTCGGCGACCGCGCCGGGGGAAAATTTTTTTCCTGCGATTCAAAATGGCCACGCGACCGGCCGCCATCTTGAAATGCTATGCAGAATCCGCGGATTTTAAGCAAAATGAAAAAAAATTAAAAAAAAGGGAAAAAGTAATTTTTTACTCACTTTTCGATGGAGTTCAACTACTTCTTCCTTTGTTTCTTTCCTTTTCGATCCAATTTTTTGCCAGTTTCGCTAAACTCCGGATTTTCGTTTGGTGAAGTTCTTTTATTCGCTTAGTTTTCGATTCGGCCGCCTTTTATTGGTCGGTTGGCGTTTTCCTTCTTTTGAATTAGTATTACTATGCTGCTTTTTGGTATCTTTCCCTTCTTCTTGTTTCTTGTTAGCTTTCTTTTTTGTAATCGTCGCAGGCGCTGCGGGAACGGTTTCGGGCTGGAGCCAAATCGGCACTTTTCCCTGCCCGGACAAGTGTTGCTTAAGTGTTGGGCAAAAGTTGGAAATCTCTCGCCTGGTTTTCTGGAGGGCCAGGAATCACAATCAATGCAAACGGACTCAGTCGGCTGTATGCCTAATTTCACAGCAAATTTAAATGCGCTATCGACAAAGGGAGGTACATACACCTAACTACAAACGGTCGTCTTCCATTGACTTGTAAAAATCACGGGAAGTGCATTTTGACCGAAATTCGTCGTTGCAAATCAAATCGACCGAACCGCTCATTTCCACACAATCGGTAATAACTAAACGAGGGGAGGTTGGAATGGTGGGAAAAAAAACACAGCCTATCCTTAATTTCTAGTTACAGGTTCGTCTAACGTTTAGCTAAAAATTGTAAAAATAAAAAAAAAAAGAATACTTACTAATGCAAGAAGAAATATTAACCACAATTATTATCCGATAAGAGTTAATTTGAAAACGAAAAATCATCACGAAAAAAAACACGAGTCATAATCCAAATCGCAAAACACGGCAGCACATGTTTCCAACTGGTAGTCAATTTGCATAAAATTGCATTGAAACGAACAGAAATCACGTCACAGATCGAGCATTTGCATATTCGCACGTAACACCACTATGAATTTCCCGCCGATATTACTCTCGCACGACGTCATGAAAAGGCTCCCTCTACCGTCGCAAATTTACACATACCGTCGCCGTTTCGAGGTTACAGGATATTTGGCAACATGGAAGTCGGGGTCGAAACCGACCGGGGAAAAAAATTCTCGAGGGCGTCGACGTCACGAGTCTAGGGAAAAAATTTTTCCCCGTCGCGGACGCCGACGTAGGGAAAAAATCCCACCACCGCAATCTCGGAACCTAAGGTAACATTAACCATAATTTCATACAAATCTATACTAATATATAAAGAGGTAACTAAATTTGGTTGTAACGGGTAATCTCCGAAACTACTCATCCGATTACAAAAATTCTTTCACCAATATTTAGAATGGACCTTCAGGGTGGACATAGGCTATATATTATTCCGTTAAACATTCATATAAATTAAAAGATATCATCTAGGATTAAGGCTTTTATGTCCAACAGATGGCGCTAACTCCGACAACCTAAGTTTGCTTTACTGCGAGGCATTACGCTTTTCTGTGGGAATGGACTAAAGCGGATCATCTTCTATCTATCTATATAAATAAAAATGCAATGTTCGTTTGTTCCTACCGATTCCTTTGAAATTTTGACACAACGTTGCATTCGAATACGCACGTGATTTTATATAATATAAGTGTCGAAATTCCCCACCCACCGGGGGAGATGGACGGGATTAAGGCTTACCGTAAAGAACTCGGCTTCTATTATGCTATTTTAGATGCAGTTTTTTGCAGTTTTGATTGCATTTTAATAGGGTTCGTCAAGAGAATGTATACTAAGAAGGGATTTTTTAAAATTCCCCCCACGGGGGAAGTTTTATACATTTATAATAAATACATTTTGAGCCACAACAACGCGTGGCCCGGGTCTGCTAGTATCTAATACATTAATAATTCTTGTAGACTGGTATTTTGATTTTAATGATAAGATCTAATCTCTTCCAGCAGAAAAAAGTTATTTTATTTATCAAACATATTGGCTGACTACAGCCATCTTCAGGCTAAAACTGTTAATGGCTTGTAATGTGGAATACAGAATAAATATTTTAAAATTTAAAAAATTAACAAGTTTTAGAACAGCTTCATATTTGAAGTGAGAATAGATAGGTAAAAATGAAGCAAAATACAATAATAAACTAAAATTAAAGACAGTGTTAGTAGTCCTTCTACTGGTTTAAAATGTACTTCCAAGCTATTGACAGGAATCTAGCATCTTTATGGTTGACACACGTACACACACACACACACACACTCTTCATGCTGTGTTTGTATATTATCTTTTCAATGGTTTTTTTTCAGTGCTTTGGTTCTGGTTTTAGGAGTTTTGTGTGAAAGTGGGAATGTTTTCTGAAACTGTTGCCATGATTGCTAATGATGTTTTTTCAGCTGTGAAGGAAGGATAGACATGTAACCAATATATCTGCTAATGCAGCTTTCATGTCCTAGAGTAAATGGTGTTTTGTAAAAAGCAGCAGGGCTGTGTTACAATTAAGATTTTTCTCGTTGTTTTAATAGGCTATAAACAGTACAACTGTGCTTATATAGGAATTGCTTGGTCCCATTGTCTTTAAGCATGATGTCTAGGTCTAGGAAGTGTGCCTTAGCATTGTTGTTCATTGGTTCACATGATCAAAAGTAATTTAATACAGATTAAAAATAATGCTGGATCAGATTAACAACACTAATGCACACTTCCTAGACCTAGACATCTTGCTTAAACACAATTGGTATGTACTAATATATAGGTAAAACCACAGCCAACTACAACAAGCCCACCAATGGAATTTTAATGGATTTGCTTCTGGTTGGTTTAACTGAAGCACCTTTTATTTCTCAGAACATGTGTCTACTACATCATAGTGTGCTTATGCTTGTGCCTTCATTTTTTATCATAGTTAAAATATCAACAATATAATTGTAAAATTATGTAAATGTAAGTTTGTTTTTGATCGTTGTTGTTATTTCAAGCTTTGCTTTTTTTCTTTTAGTATTGATTTTATTTGTTGAACTTAATACATTTTGAATTTATATGCTGAAAGCCTTAGCATGTGGATTTAGGCCTAATGGAATTTTGTTTAATTTAAAATCACTGAAAAATATTGCATACCTATGTGCAAAGGAAATTTATGAATCTACATCAACTGGTTGTTTAAATATTTTTAAATTTCCTAAAGATCCTATTTTGTGTCAGCATTAGATATGAAGTATTCCAAGAGATAAATGGACTCCAACTGATCATAGGATGGTTCGTGAATTGCATTTTTTACCTTTTGACATTCTGGAGAAGAATGTGTATAAAAACTCTGATGGAAGTATAGTGGAACTTGAAAAGAAGATTCAAAAGTTAAGGGAGAAATGTATTTTCAGCTATATTTCCCAAACTGCCAGGTTATTTTAAAATTCCAGCAAAGCAGACAAGCACAGAGACGAGCAACGATTGAGACTTGCAGATTTTGTGGATGACAAATACATTATCCACAGTTTCTGAGCATCATTCAAAGGTGAATGAATAAGTAAAGGATATGATTTTTAACTGGCATGTTTCAAAAGAGAACCAAATGCTCATTTTCTAACAAATTAGATTTATAGAAGAGAGACCAACCATTTCTGTAATTATATCCATTAATACTAATCTTCATGTTACTATATTTGTTGCTGAACAGTGTGTAGAAAGAAAAGAACTAACATGGATTTTGGACAGTGGACGATCTGTGAAAAGATGGTCACAATTTGAAAATTTATTTAACTGTTATAAAAATAGCATCTCAATGTGATGATATACAGTGGGAATTATGAAGATCTATCATCAAATATCTTAGAAGATTTGCTAGAACATTATCTGTGCTTGTCGACATACACTGGCGAATGTTCAAATGTATAATAATATAACCAAATATTCAGTCTTTCACCACGTATTTTGTATGTGTCAACATTCTCTAACTTCAGTGTTTCATGATGAAAACTATATGAAAATTTACAGTAAGAATGGAGTTTTAATAAGCAGAAATTGGATACACTGCATGAAAATAAGTCATTTGGCTTTTATGTTGAGAATCATAACACATCATTTATTATATCTTCAAAAAAATTCAAAAAGTATTTTTTAAATGTATAATTTTCCAACTTTATAAAAATCCAATTTTAAGAAAGAATTCTGTAGTTATCATCACTATATAATTTAATATGCTATTTCATGTAGCCTGTCAGTTTTTAAATTTGAGTTTGTAAAATTAAAACTAAATATTACAAATTTATAAATCAGGTTTAGTTATAAAATTTCATAACTTTTCCCAATCTATAGAGAGATTCTTACATATTGCTATATTAATTTTACTTTTATCAATTAAATGAAATCAGTAAGGTAGTAAGCTATTTTGTTAAGTATTTTGAAAAATCAGCAAATATATCAAATTTATTTTATGTATAAAAATTTTGATCGGATTTACTTAACAATTATGAACTATACAAATATTAATTTAAATTTTTCTTTTATAGGTACCCCTTTTGAATGAAAATTATCAGGAGGTTGATAAGAAGAATCTATAGCCAAATCAAATCTAATCAAGAATAATATAAATTATTTTCATTAAGAATACTTCGTCTTTAAAATTGTATCAGTGTTATATTGGATGTGAAATTTGTCCTATAGGATCTGTATTTTAAATAACTATTATTTTATTGTTCCATAATTAGATAATTTCATGAAGTTACTTGTTTGTTTATTAAAATTCTTGTTATATTTTAAAAGTTTAAAGAAAATTTGTATTGTTCATAATGTTAATCTGACAGCATTTTCATAAACTTTTGTTCAAATTTTAACATTCCAAATACTGAAATTTGTATAAAGTCAATAAAAAGTTGTTTCAAATTTTATTGTGATGCTTATAAATATTAAAGTATTGAGAACAATATCATTTTTTAAATAATTATGATGTAGTCAGAATGATCTATTAAATTTTCTCTAAAATTAAAATTTACTAAAATGAACTTACTTCAAATTTTAAAACATATGTTATTTTGTAATTAAAACTTAAAACAGAATTTTGAAATGCCTAATTTTTAGATTTGTCAGGCTCATAATGTTTTTGCAACACTTGTAGGACTTACTAGTGCAAAAATACAAACAAATCTCATTCTCAACTAAGTATTTGAAATCTCATATTTACATATTCTCTTATTTTGTATCCATAAATTTTAGTTTGCTTTCTAACTTCATGATGGAGAGAGTTAAATTCAATGTTTTTCAATTCACTTCTACTGAATTGAAAAAATGTAATTTTTTTCATTACAAATGGTAATTAGAAATAATTTCACAATTGAAGGATGTAACTGATTTAAAAAAACTCCAAATCCATATCAATCTGAAAGCAAAATTGTATTTAGTGCATTGTTGTTCTAATGAAATTTTGATTGGTATATTTTCTTAAACTGTGATGATAAACAAGATTTTTGGGGGATCCGTCCTATATATAATACTCATTTCTTACCACCTGCATCTCCATTATGAGCTGGAGTGAATTGATAGTGAACATGAAAAAAGGCTGCGTACAAGATGGAAAGAGTGAAAAGCAAGAGAGAAAAATAAGTCTAGAGATAGTTACAAAAATGGCCAAAACATTTTCTTTTTAATGTAAATTGTTTACTGTTTTTAAAACGGACATTTTGTATTTGAGAGAGGAGAAAAACAATGAAAACTGAATTATACTGTATATAGGGTAACTGTACCATATTTCACCCATGTACCGCTACCTAATACCTCCTAGAGCAGGGATGTCCAACCCATGGCCCACTGCATTCTAAATTGTTTAGATATACATCTATTTTGGTAAAAAATGTTGTAAAGCTTATTCTTGTTTCACTTTGATGTCATAATGACATAATTGGTAATAATAAACAAGGCTTTTAGCCCACGACTTAGATTAATTTAGTCTAATAAATAGGATTGATTTATATATCTAACTCTTCTAACACCAATTGTCTATTTATATAACAGTTCTCTAGACATAACAATTTATACATGTGGGATAGTGCATACTGTTGTAAACAATTCTTTTTATGCATTAAAAACTGCTGAAAGAAATAGTTAAATGGGAATCACTCAACCTAACGTTTTTAGAGTTAAATTAGTATTATAAAAGCAGATATTGACAATATAAAAATAAGGCAATGTCAAAAATTGCATTGAATTTATTTTTATTTTGTGTGAGTATAATTTCTTTTTTACTATCAAAAATATAGTATTTTTTGTAATAATATATGTTATTAAAATTTAATATTTACATTTTCAACTTTTTAAAAGCGTATACTTATATGAAGTACCTTTGTGGCTCGCTGAATATACCTAATTTCGATTTTGGCCCATTAGGAAAAAAGGTCGGACAATCCTGGCCTAGAGTAAGATGAGCAGACCTAGCGAGAGTAAGCACATCGGTTTGAATCGTTCTATTGCTAGCGGTTGGGTTGGGGTTCGTTCTTTCTTTCGTGTGCTGGTTCATATGGAGACTTCTTGAGTTCATTTTGGTTACGACAGTATTATATAATAAAAACAATTACAATAATAAAGTGACATTCAAGGCAAATTCAGAGGAAAAGTAATACAAGTTACTACAGGGTGACAATAATTAACCCGTACAAGTTTTTTTGTATCGTAAATTTATTAAAGAAATGAAAATTAGCAAAACAACAGCATATAACAGTGACAATACTTTATGTATTAATCAGATATTCAGCCAGTTTCAAAGTGGCCTCCTTTTGCTTTGATGCAGAGCCCCAAACGCGTTTTGAAATTCTCAGCGATGGGCCGCGCTCTTCTGGAGACAGTTTGTCTCACTCCCAGCGCAAGGATTGCTTCAGCGACTCCAAACTTTCATGGCGCTTAGAACAGGCCCTGGCCTCCAAAATGGACCACACACTGTAGTCCATTGAGTTCAGATTTGGCGAGTACGGTGGCCATTCCGCAGACAAGATGAAATCGGGAAAATGAGCCTTGCACACTCCTGAGTCTTCTTCGCTCTGTGTGTCGGCGCCGAGTCCTGCTGAAACGTCCATTTCGCACTGCCAAAATGCTGCTGAGCCCACAGAAGTACCACAGCCTCGAGAATGTCATGGTGGTACACATCTCGATTGATTTTGGCCCCTTGATCGACGAAAACAAGGGGTGTCTTGATGCTCGCACAAATTCCGCCCCAAACCATGACTGACATTGGATTTTGTGATGTTCGATGACGGCTAAGCATCCAGGAGTCCCCGCGGACCAGTTCCTGTCGTTTTTATGGTTGTACGGAGAAAAGCTTCTCGTCTGTGAAGAGAATGCACTCCCATTGTCGACCTGCGGCTCGACGCTTGAGTCAACGGGATCTTTGGAGTCTCACGCACTTGTTTTCATCGGTGAGGAGCTGAACCTTTTGGAACTTGTAGGGCTTGAGTACAAGTTCTTTTTTCGCCATTAAACGCACCAATTCGCGATTGATTCTGATCTCACGAGCAATTTTTCTCATGGAGACCTTCGCATGTCAGTCAACTCGCTTTGTGATGATCTTGCGGTTCCTAGACGTGTTGACAGTGCACTTTCTTCCACGTCCGGGACGATCACCATTGTGGCCAAGCTCCTTGAATCGCCGAACTGCATCTGAGACTGTAATTTTTGGAACACCAAGCAGACGAACAATTTCACATTGATGCTTTCCTTGCCGGAATAGCTTCAAAATTGCACAACATTTGTTCGACACCATTAAAAAAATAAAGAACTAACCCTTATTACATCGAAAGTACATCTACACGGGCAGGAAATCATGGAGAATTAAACAATAGTATGTAAATTGGTGACAGTAAAAAAGTTCAGGTGCAGCATTGCTACAAACTTTGTACGGGTTAATTATTGTCACCCTGTATTATTATTGTTTAGAGAGAAATACAGAAGGATTAAAATAATTGTTAAAACATAGTTAACCATCTGTAACAGTATAAGTCAGAAGAACAAGATGCAATAAATCTCGCAGATTTCATGAATCACGTCAAAAAGTTCTATAGTAACTGCATAAATTATTTAGAAAAGTGGACGATACATTACAATGATATTGAACATTTTCATTGAGTTACAGTATATTAAAACAAGAACTTAATTGGGAAGATGTGCAAAAATCATTCGATCACATTAGTCAACATTTTCCAGATAGTAATATTTCCGAAAATGGTCTTTTTAATGAAGTATCATTATTAAAAACATATATTGATAATGAAAAGGTTAAATCTTGGGCATCAGCAAAAATCTCAATAGAAAACAAATGGTTAGAATTATTTCAACATTTTGAAACAAATTGTGTTCCATACAGTAATGCGCTGTCCTTACCAACTAGGAACTAATGCCGCGACTTAACGCGGGTTTTCTACCGTAAATAAAGTGTGGACATCTGAAAAATCACAATTAAGTGTTGAGACTTTGAAAGCCATATTATGTGTGAAATATAATTTAACAAATTCTTACAAAAAATTTCATGACATTTTAAACGACATGTAAGGTCGCCGACTTCCAGGGGAAAACAGTTAATCATGCGTCAGGAAAACCTAGGGTCGAAATCGTGGGTGGTGGCGGTAGGAGACAAAGATGACAAGTGTCTTACACAAAACCGTTTATTCTAACTACTAAGTTAACTTACATATTATTGAGGTACAACCCGATCTAGATCGTTACGGCAATGTAGGCATGGTGACGTTGGGAACGTTCCGGGCTTCCTAGGGCGTTTTCGGAGAGACAGTCTTCTTGTGGCGCTGATGAATGAAAGGATGTGGTCCCGTTGTAGAGGAGGAGGAGTTCTGTCGGCCTCTGTAGACGGCAACCCCTTTTCCGGGATCTTCGGACAGTCTTGACTGAGTGCAGACTCGACTGGAGAGGAACCGCCGCACTTCTTCCAAGAATGACCGAAGGAGGATCGAACTCTCTGTCTGGAGGAGAACCGCCCTTCGACCCTGAGATCCGGGGGTTTTATAAGATTTTCCCGAAACCCGAGACCGATCCGGGTTGAGAGCGGTTGACGGAACCTTTGAAGTTCGCGCTCGTATTTTACGCCGTTATGGCTCCAAACAATCTGCCATACGTTCTGGCGGCTAATTTCCCCCCTTTGTTTCTCACTCCCGACACTTGTTTGCGAGCACCTGGACAAAGCTCCTCTCTTGGTTGACATTCCCTCGGTCGTTCGTCATCGAGTCGCGTTTGTTTTAGGATAAGTTTTAAGAAAGTTTCTTTTGTGTCTGGTCTGCATCATTAACACGCGTTCCTGACCCGAGTTGACTCTTGAAATACACGACTTTGGAACTTTATAATTATTCACCACTTCTACGCGTTTTTGCGACCCTTACAACAGCAATCTACTAAAAAGATTTATTCAATTGAGAAATATGCGAAAGAATAAACAGTTTTTAAAGATTTATAATAGTACAGTATATATATTTATTATATTTGTAAATTTTACATATGTTAAAATTTTAAAAAATATATAATACAATACAATTTTTGCGTTCTTTGATGATAAAATTTTGTTGCTCTAGAGCAATTTTTCTCAACAAACAACCACTACCCTCCCGTCAATTTTGTCCCACTTCACCAATGTTAAAATCAGGTCACCTTAGCCTAGAGCCGTGGGGGCCAAACCGTTAGCATAATGGGCAAACTTCAGTCGGGGAGAAGTGGGACATAAGGAGTACACGTTCGGTTGTGATGGGTACCGTCGGTGTCGTAACAACACCAAAGATAGCGATACATTTTGTGATAGTCTGATGTGGAAGAGGATGAAACGCAGCATCGGATGACGTATTACAGTGACATATTCACAAGTAAATTGACAATATTGAGCGTCAAAGAAAACGTGACGGTCGTTCCGAATTCTACTCGTGCATTCCCTAATATCACCTATCCGAGCGACATATCCGAGGCTGAAACAGAAAAGGAGATAGATACACATCACAAGAGGCAGTCATCCTCTATTACTGATTCTTCCGACACAGAATTCCACAGATGAACCCCAGTGAGAACCCTATTCTGTTGTGGTTTGACAAGCTGGACCTCGAATGCCCGTTTTGCGCAGCGAAATATTCCACCAACCGGAATGGTGATGACTAATTTTAATTCTACATGTTTTTCGAGTGGAGTCACTAGCTGTGTGATGCAGCCAGCAAAGAACATCTCACAAAATGCATTTGTACGGTTTGTCTTGATGATTAGACAATTGGTTTATTTCTGTTTTCCTGTATTTATGGTATACTGCATACTTGACGACCGGATAGCCCAGCGGTGAAGGTGGCAGCTTACCGCTCTGGGTAACCCGGGATCGCATCCGGACGGGTCGAGAAATTCCCAGGAATTTTTCACGGAGGGTGGTCCGGATATGTCGGGCCCCGTCCCTCACCACCAGGCCGCCTCAATCTGGGCCTGGCCATAATGCTGAAAGAGGCCCTCTTAATGTCCACAGGGCGGAAAGAGTTTTAAAAAAGTACTCGTACTTTGACGTGCGAAAATAACATTTTTTTAATGCTTGGAAAGTCTCAAGACATTGTTGTTATGATTCCCTTTATTATTGTTTACAACACTGACAAGAGGCAATGTTCTTTGCGCAAGTTTTTTTTAACTTGTCCAGTCCGATATTTCGATTCGTTAGACTTGTATTGCATATTCTTGGTCTTCCAATCTTACTCGACCACACAAACTCCGACGCCTTTAATATTGCCTAGTGAGTGAAAATCGAATAGTGAGTGAAAACCGCTGGTGGGGAAAATAAGCAATACTTTCTTGACACGCTATTTGCCACTGTTTTCACGTTTTCACTATAAAAGCACAGTGCACCTGCCGTTACCGAATCCACCTGCCTCCGGTACATTGTCCGATAGTTGGTGCTTTTTTCGGCTATGTTTGCTTTCTTGCGCATAAACTATTCCTCGGCATGTATATGTTACCGGCCAAACCCGATTTTAGGCCAAACTAGTTGGTCCTAGGCCGAACTGATTTATGTACTATAAATAGGTGCCAGTGTAAAAAAAAAAAAAAAAAAAAAAAAATATGATTTTGCGTAATTCGAAATGCCACCACAGTACACCCTGTAAAAATAAATAAAAGATTAAATATTTTATATGTTACACTAAGAAGCACAAATAATTTCATTTTCAATTTTAGTTTGACTCTAAAAGTTATTTTTTCTATTTCGTTTGAACTTTTGAAAATATTTTCAAAAGTTAATTACCTTTAAAAGTGAATGGCTTAATAAAAAAATACAAACTGATAAGTACTAATTAGCTTATTTTTATTTTATAATTTTGTACAAGTGTTGTGTCACTTCTAATCAATACCGGTTTTCGTTGATGTTACCCTAGGTATCGACGATGGCGACTCGTCTCCGATTCCAGCAATCAGAAGACGGAACAGTGGAGACGCACATTCTAACCTAACCTATTCTAATAATTTGGTTGCTAATAATTATGGTAATTTATTAGAATAGGTTAGGTTAGGTTAGGACGTGCGTCTCCACTGTTCCCTGTCTTCTGATTGCTGGAATCGGAAACGAGTCGCCACCTTCAATACCTAGTGTAACATTAACCCCGTTTTTTATAATTAAGTAGACTATGTTTGAAGAAATATTGTTCATCTAATTGATTGCCTTTTAATTTTATTTTAACCATTAATATACTTGAATAATAATTCTAAATCAGTTTGGCCTGAAATCGGGTTTGGCCGGTAACATATACAAATAAAAGTAAGCAACATGATTCCCTGTGTATATTATGTGTTTTTATAAGTACTTATTGTTCTAGTTTTCTAACAGAATACTCTTTTTAACTGCTGCTACTAATTGTGGTAAGTTTTTCTGTTCATTTAGGCCAGGAACACACATGCGTAAAATTGTTTGGCAGAAAACTGAATCAGAAATCAGCTTTCAGTTCAGTTTCTGTTTTACGCCTTTATGCCAGAACACACATACGTAAAAATTCTGGCCGAATAGGAAACACCACTGCCATTAACAGTGTTAATTTTATTAATTTTTTCCTCTCATATATCTGTCCATTTGTACCTTCCATTTTTTCTCCGCTTCCTCTGCTATAATATAGAAAATTTAAATTAATACACTTGTATTCCGAATTCAAATAAAGAACGTGTGATCTAAATACTAGGCCTATATATCGATTCTACTAGACCTACCTGTTATTTGAAATTTTGCACCTATAGCCATCCATAAACGTTGTTTAAATACAGTTTCTTTATACATGACACTGATGTGGTCTAACGGATTCAATAAACTCCTCTATTTCATTTATTTTTCGTTTTTCGAGACCGTCACAATTATAGGGTTAACCCTGATTGCCGCCATTGTTAGAATAAAAACCACGTGTCTACTTTGACGTCACGGAAAAGACTTCTCTTTATTGGAGAAATTTTGGCGTAAAAAGTAGAGACATGCTCTACTCTTTTTTCAGTTCTGTTTCAGCCAAAAATTCAGAAAGATTTCTATGCTTTCTGTTTTATGCTAGATTTTACGCCGAATTTTACGCATGTGTGTTCCTGGCCTTACTCTTTGTCTTAATAGCATTTTATACGAGAACAGAATTTATGCGATTCGCAAAAGATATAAAAGACTACTTAATGTAAAAAATGATCTATTTTCTAACATGTTTTGTTAAAATAACAGATTTTATGTATTATACTTGCACGAAATACAGTTTATAAAATATTAGACGGACTTATTAATGGCGGCAATTGATTCATTTAACCGTGGTTGAACATAGCAATTATTTATTAATACTTATTCGTTGGCACTTCTTCAGTATTTTCGGATTTACATTGTTTATCACATCTTGGTTGAAATCACATTGTTTCAGTCTACAAAATATACTTTTCTTTTTTTTCTTTACGATATCTGTAATTTAAAATTTCAATTTTCTTAAGGATTTATAGAAATCTGTTTTTCTAGATACGGGGTACATAGTTTCAGGCCTAACTATGGTTTAGACATGATAGAAACAAAATAATGATAGTATCAGATAGGGCCATCTGAATATGGATTAATAAAACAGCTTTTCCTGCCAATTTGCAAAAGCTGCTTGGAAACATTCAATTTAGTTAGACTCGTTGCATTCATTTGCATCATGTTCGCTTCTGCAAGACAATGCGCCAGTGCACACGGCTGCTATTGCCAAGACTGCTGTGAAGGAGTTTGGTTCGAAGAGCTTGACATCCACCCTATAGCCCGGACCTGGCTCCTAGTGATTATTACCTGTTTCCAAAACTCAAAAAGGACCTTTTAAAACTGATTAAGAGTTGCAGGAGGCAGTTTATGAGCATTTTGAAAACAAAACTGCGGACTATTTTTTCAAGGGTATTGAAATACTAATTCAAGACTAATGCTAATTCAATACTAATTCAGTGTGTTGAACTGAAAGGAGACTATATAAAAATGACATCATTGTTTTATACCTATAACATCTAAAACATAAGCTGGAAATTTTTAGCGCCCTTTTACTTTTTGTTCCTTATCTTTGAATTCTGTAATAAAAGAATAGGAACAAATAAAAATCGGAGTTTTACAGATAATATGATTTATTTACGACTCAATTGTTTATTTACCTAAATATGAATTTGTATGGTGTTTTCAGAGAATTTATTCAAAGAACAAATTTGGTGTGTATTTGATTAATTATCTGAAATTAGTTGGTATAAATGACTAAATTGAGACACATTTTTCTGTCGCTAAAATCATTTTTAAAAAGCGTCTTATTTGCTTAGTTTGAAAATATTCTTTTAAATCTTTCGTATAAATCCATAAAGGAAAGGAAAATGAAATTTGTAGGCAAAAATATTCATTTTTCTCAACAATTGATAATTTATTGTTAGCGCTCGTCGACAATAGTTTTTCTTTTCGACTGTTATCGAAGGCTTTCGTTTGCGTTCTTAGCTGTTTTGCGATTTTCGAAGAGTGAAATGAGTGGAGAGAAGAAGTGTTTCTTGCGTAGGATCTTCGGAGGAAGACGCGCGAGCAAGATAGGTGTAGAGAGAGAGAGGAGCAGAGAGATGAAGAGATGGGACATGGTCCCACAGAGAGTCCGGAAGTCAGTGGAATTCCGCTCGAAATACTGGTTCTTCCTCGACGTTTAGAAGATCCAGAATCTAGTGGATTTCCGCCCGATCCTGTGTTTCATTCGGAGTGTTCGGAGCAAGCCCGGCGTATCGAATGGGTCGAGCCGAAGCTCTATTGGAGTCGGTATAAGATATTCCGGCTGAGATTAGCTCATATGAGCGACGAGGAGATCGAGGCCGAAATGTGGACCGAGTTCGATCGAAATGAACGTCACTCGGATTAATTTATGAGGGGCGCTTTCGAAATTGGTGAAAGCGATAAGGAATGTGCGGGAATTCTCTTGTTTCTGCTTTGGTGGCTCATCCACTTATGGACTGATTAGTTTATCGTCTTTTCGAACGTCTTTTCCGCCCTGTGGGCACTAAGAGGGCCTCTTTTTAGAAGGCCCATTATGGGTTCGGCCAGGCCCACAATGGGGCGACCGGGTGGTGAGGGACGGGGCCCGACATATCCGAACGGACCATCCCCCGAAAAATTCCTGGGATTTTCGACCATCCACTTATGGACGATGAGTTACGTCTTCGCAATCGTCTTTTCGGATAGTGCCATTTTCATAGTTTGAATGTAGTTTCAATTCAATTTTTGTTTTTCACAATGAATAATCTTTAATTTTATTCTATAGCCCCCATCACAAACATCGAAAGTATAGAACTGGAGGAGTTCGAGACGAACTGAGACCTTGGAGTTTAGAAGTAAAATAGTGTGGTCCTATCTTGCAGTTCATCAGTTGTGATGAAATGAGTGCGATTTACCGACTTGTGACTCAATTTAACGGACTTGACTCTGTATCTCGGATTTGACAGTTTGTCTCGGATATGACCTCAAAACCCGGACGTGACTTCAAACCTCGGATGTGACAGAAGATGATTCTCGAATGGACTTTCGAATAAGCGGGGAATCATTTCAGTCAAATTCAAAAAGGAGTCACCACTACGTATAGTTGACAATAACACAAACATTTATATTAACAGATGAATATTACAAAAGTTACAAAGTTCACGACACTTAGAAAACAAAGATGCAACAATTAAACAGATTTCCATATACGTACAACTAAGAGTTCAGACAGTTACTGAATCCGTAACAGGTCCGTTGGAAGAACACCTTGCGACCCTTCCTGCACAGACGTATCTGCAGTAGAGTCCTCGAGTCCCTTGAGCACACCTAGCACTTGTCAGTCCAAAAGAGCTACACACCTTTCCAAGTTCAAAGGAAACCTCACACTTTCCGGGCTTTGAAAAGGGAACCTGTTTCCCGCCTAAAGCTGATGCTTTTATACTCGTTGAGTTTCATGCTGATCCACCAATCAGCGCCCGATGTCTTCGTTTCGTCCAGCCAATGTACGATCATCGATTTCAAAACAAACGGCAGTTTTCCAACCGTCGTTCTTCTAACGGTCGTTCTCCAACGGACTTTGTAACGACCAACGATTTGAATTACAAAAATTACGTTCTAACTGAAAAAGGCGGGAATCGCACGTCTGGGCGATTCCAGCCACGACAATTTCCTTCGGACTTTTGTCAATTAATTGTATTCTTTGATGTGTTTGTGATTTAATCGTTGGACAGAGTTTCGAACTCTTCAGAGAACAGACTGAAATTTACATGCATTTTTATGACTTATTCTTACCTTAATCCTATCTGAGTTGATAATAATAATAATCAGCGTAGAGCCCAAACGGTTAGGAGTTGAAAGTTGAAATTTAGTACACAGTTAGGGTACGTCACGAGAACGCACACTAAGAAGGGAGTTTTCGAAATTCCTCCCCACGGGGGAGAGGGACAGGATTAAGGCTTAACACTTCCATCAACAATGGAAGTGTTACGTAACAATGGAATTGTTAAGAAAAAGCGACGTGCAAGACCCAGATGCAGTTGTGGTGTTCGTAACAAGAGGTACACGATCCCGCGAGCGAAATGGTACAAAATAAAACTTAATACAAAGTAGTTTTATTCTCTCTGAACAGGTTCTTTACATAGGATCCCAACTTTACAACTTCCAGAATTTAATATATATAGGCATTAAATGTTTGTCCTCAAAAACAGTTATCTTGCACACACGCGACAATCTGACGAGGACCGTATTCACTTACACTAACTTATACTAACTTAAAACTAAAAGAAATTGGAAGAATAGAAGAAATAAGGAAAGATAAGAAAAGTAGTAGAAATACCCGGGTTTCTTTGCGATGTGTCTTTTGGTGGGGAACAACTTCGGATCTCTCTCTTTTGTTACGTTTGTAGCCCTTTTCCTTATAGATCTTTCGTCTATAATCTTTTTCTTTCAGACTGAGTCGTCTTTCCTCGATGATCTCTCTCTGCACTTTATCCTCTTAGATCACCCTTCTCCCTTTCTGGAGCACTCCTTTTCAGCTCCTACCTCTTCGGGATTCCAACCCAGACTGGCACTCTTTCTGTCTGTTTTGCTTCAGGGCCTCACTCCCTCTTTTGTTCTTACTATTGAGGGAAAGATAATCCTCCCCCAAGGGCAAAGAGTTAGACAAAGAGAGTTCTAGGAAGAGTTAGACAAAAGAAAGTTCTAGAAAGAGTTAGACAAAGGAACAAAGAAAATCTAAGACTAATTCAATATAAAATATACAAAATATACAATATCATGGCCGACGGCCACACAGTTTTTTTCGTTTTTGCGGGAACATATTTTTAGACCCATCTAAAAATTCTCTAATTAGTCTGGAAACAGGGGATCTCAATTCTTGCATTCTGTGAAAACGGGTAAGGTTGACTATAATGTAATAATCTTAATCTTCATTATCATTAATTTTGCCCGAGCAACACCGGGCCCACCCGCTAGTATTTTAATATTTATATTCAATTAAAATTTAATCGTATTAGTTATTTGTATTGTGAGTTAAGAAATATTATATAATAAAGTTCTCAAAAATAAATATATTATTGTGAATAATTTGTACGTTAGTTGCAGCGATTACGTAATTTGATTTATACCGGAAACTTGTGAAAGCGAAGTTTCTGTTCATTATAATAATCTCCCTGTTTATAGTTACACAGGGGCAAAGAACAATATCAAACCATTGGTTTAATACAAAGTTAAAAGTTATCTACACGCGTTATCCTCCATTCGTAGCCATGTTGTTTACATTTCACTAGCGCCATCACAAAATGAGGTGGCAGCCGTGGGTGAGAATTGTTAATTAAATTCAGACAATACCAAATTTCGATGCAATAATTTTTCCGATTAGAAAATATTTTAAGGTTAAATAAGTAATTAAAACTAAATATTACATTATTACGTTTCACATTATACAGCTAATCAAATTTTATAAACTACTTGTGTTCTTATCTTTTCTATAAACACTCCGATGAAGAAATACAATGAAAACAATTTCCAAACAATCAATTAAAAAATTAATTAATTAAACTTTATATATTTTACAATAATATATATAATTTTTATAATAAATAATTTCATAAATTCAAATTTATTATAATTAAATTTTAAAAAATGAATGAAATGTGTAGTGTCGCTTCCATCGAAAGCGTTATCGTATATTCAACGTGGAAGTTTATACTTCAACTTGATTTTTAAAATGGGTGAGGATATTTAATTCGGTTGTTTGTCGGTAGTTTAAGAAATTCGTTTATTTTGTTATAAATTTTGCAATTTTAATAATAATATTTACATTTGTGAGGTATAACCGGTATGACTTCTATAATTGCAAAATTACAGTTTGTCAGTGTGTCTGACTTGTAGAAAAAATTTATATTCAAAATTGATTGCATCTACAATAATAATAATAACAGAAAAAGGACCTTTTGCAAGGATTGTCAATAATTTATATTGCTGTAGCTAGATTAAAGCAGAACTAAGTCTAAAAAAGTTTTTGGATCATTTACTTTTATTTTATATATATATACATTGTATTATACAATCATATCGAAAAAAATAAGCATTATTCTGGAATCCAGAAATATAAAAAAAAATTAAGAAGTGTAAAATCAATGTGAACATTTCCAGATAATAAAAATACCCAGAAAATAATAGAATGTTTTGTTAACAAACAAAATATACAGGCCTGCCAATGATGTAATTATCATTTGTTCAAACTGTGCAATTACATGGGGTTCTGAAGTAGCTATGGCTCCCGGAACTTGTAGAGGTGTGACTGCTTAAGGCTGTATTAGGCCACAAAGAGTTGAGAATCGGAGTTGATTGGCATTTGTATTACATTAAGTATGTGAGTTCTGATTCGTTAGTTACGACTTCCAATCTCGACTCGGTAACTGCAGCCGTTAGTAACAGTATGTTATCAGTACTTAGATGTAAGAGTTTTTTACAGAAATCGATTTTTAAGTAAGAACAAACATGAAGTTAGAAAGGCAAAGGTGTTGAAATCTCATTTTGAGGCTTTCAATTTCATCATTATGATATTGCATATTCTGAAAACCACTAACTATGTTTTGAAGTTGCTTCAATTGCCTAAGCCAGAGATGGCGAACCTTTTTGAGACTGCGTGCCATATTATAAGCATACTTAGCTTTAAAGATGTTAATGCGTGCCAAAGTCTTAGACTTCGAATAATGATATTTAAAGAAATTAAACGAATACGCTTTAATTCGAATAAATGTAAAAAATCTGATTGAAAAAAGGATGATCAGGTGATATACTGAAAAAAAAAAAAATCATATGATACATTATGTGCCACTTTGGGCACGCGTGCCATAGGTTCGCCACCCCTGGCCTAAGCAAGAGCTAAGCAAAGCTTCTATTATCTTACTGAAAAACTAAAAAGAAAATCTTTTGCAATCAAAAGTCTGATGAATTTTATAAGCAAGCCCTGAAAAATAGCTAAAATTGGAGGAATGCCAATAATGTTCCAGAAAAAAGATGTGGTATTTTAAAGAATTATGTGAAGACCAGAGCCTACCTTTTACAGAGAACAGATTTAGTGTTTTCTATGCTACTTTAGACATAATATTACAACTTACAAGTTGACTTGAATATTAGATGTTTCATACTATTCTTCTTAACTAATGGCGGAATTGTATGCAGCTGCAGAAAAACTTTTTATCAGTTGTGAAGATGATTTATTACCATTGTTTCCAATGAAACTGCTTGCATTCAAGTCTTGCTTAGAGAAAGACATTGTCCAAAGAGTGACAGTGAAAGAATTAGTAGACCTACTTATGATTGAAAATAATGCATTTGTATCCAGTTTGCCTGGTATTGCATGGCTTTTCTATTATTTCTTGCAATAACTGTCACTATAGCTTCTGCTAAACATTCAGTTTCTAAACTAAAACTTATAAAGAATTATTTGAGGAGTTCAATGGCTATCAAAAATTCAGAAGTGAGGAAACTGGACTTGTTGAAAGCAGTGGATATACAGTATTTACTTCAAATAAGCACAGGAAAAAGTTTAGGTGACTAGTGTCTTGCAAAGGGTCAACAACTCAGGGTGGTGTGAAACCCCTCATTCAGAATTTGAATATTACCTGTTGCTGTACAGTGCATATCAGCCAGCATCCTGTTAACAGAAAAGTACTGAATGTACAGGTAGGCCTCCTACAATGTGGTAGATACATTCCTTGAAAATACCGTGTTGTGGGAAATTGCATTATAGGAAACACCAACTTAATACAAAAACTGGGATTCAGTTCTAAAAAGAGAAAAACTGCCTTTTATGGTGTAACATTTTCATCATTTATTTAAGCTTTTTATGCACATAAATTTAAAAAAATTCAACATCATATAAAAACTAAAAAGATTATGATTTCAAGTCAAAATCAAAAAGAAACATAATGTTATGCTCACAAATTCAGTCCTCGGCGTCACTTATTATAGTTGATCGAGAAAGTTTGACTGGCCTTATTTCAAGATCTGAGCTTGTTTCATCAAGTTCCACTGCACTTATGTGATCCATTGCAATTTTTCTGTTATGTGAAAGATAATTCGTTTCTAAATACCCTAAATCGCGTTGTAAGAAAATTTCTGCATTTTTCCAACCATGTTGGAGCAAAAACGCATTGTAAAGGTACTGCGTTGTAGAAGGCCTACCTGTATTTTGCTTCTGACATAGCTGATAAACAATATAACTCGCATGAGCAATCACTGTGCATGGAGAAGAAATAATTTGCACAAAAAACTAATCAATATGGTATAACTATTTGACAATACCTAATACTTTGCTGTTATTGGTGTGACGTAAAAATTTTTCTTTTTCAGTTGTTGTGTTGTGTAAAGAGTACAAAGTTCTGATCAGGCTGCAATTTGAAAAAAATTATAGACCTATAAATTCCCACTGTCATCCTTCTGTTACTTAATTATTTTTGCAAATATATATAATGACTTCACATAAAATGAAGCAATATACATGTAAATTAATTTCTTATATGAACTAACAACTTCATTTTAAAGAGGTGAAATGATTGGCTGCCAGATATCAGTACAGCTCAGTTATAATCAAATTTATTTATCTTAATATTTTCCTCAATCTAGAGATGGAGTTAGGTAGATGAAAGATGAGACCAGATATGGAAACTTTAGGGGCAGGAGGCCTCAATTAACGATATATGAACTTCCTATGCAAACTGGAAGTCACATTATTTCTATTCAAAAATTTTCCCTTAAAAGCTGTTAGATAGATGACTGGCACAACTCTATTGTTAAACGAAAAGTATGATGTACAGGAGCAAGCCACTACTAATTTGAGGTGGAGAGCATATATTCTAAATTAAATAAATTAAAAGTATGATTAAAAATTGCAGCCTGACAAATAATTGCTCATTGTATGTTAAGTTTCATGCTGGTCTGATTAATAATTTCTAAGAAATAGGACAAATTAATGGTTATGTTCATTTTCTGGACAGGATTGCATTTTACAAAAATTTCTCTTCATGAACATTCTGATTTTTATTGTAAGATATTAATTTTTATAAAGAATGGTGAAGTCTACTATAACTGTAGATGTTCCACCTTCATTTTTCCATGTGGCATTGATATCTTCACAAAGTTATTACCATGACAACCATATTAATTATATGAAAAAAAATGGTAAAGTCAAATTGGTCTTTATCTTAATATTTATAATGATCATAAAAAGGACATTATTATTACAATTATCAATTTTATTAATGTCATATGATAACAACAACAAACTAATTTATTCAACATTTTGCTTATTGGAAGATATAAGTTAAATTAATGAAAATGAAACTGAAGAAATAGTAATTAGTTTATAACAGACTAATGTCCATATTTTTCTTTAATTTTCATGAGATTTTGAATATACAGGTACTCCTCACTTTACGACCTATCTGCTTAACGACCACTCGCACTTACAACCAATTGAGTTTTGACCTTAAATTCGGGGAATCCCCTTACTCAGCTTGAGTGTTGGTCAGTGGCGAATGGTGACATGTGCACTAAGCGTACTATAATAGTCTTTTTATGAATAAATGTGAAGTTTGTTGCATAATTTGTATAATTTTACAACAATCCTATCTTCCTGGTGCAAGCTCCTCGCTTATTGACCAATTCACTTAACGACGTAGTCGTTGGAACGGAACTCAGTCGTAAAGTGAGGAGTACCTGTAATATAGTTTGCTGTTAGGAGAAAAATGTGATGGAAGCTAAGCTCTTTACAGAAATTCTCAATAACAAATTAATTTAAAAGCATGTGGTTTTTTTTTTTTTTTTTTGCTCATTTGCTCATAAAAGCATATTTTTTTTTTTTTTTTTTTTGCTCATTTGGAATGCTAATCTGCAGGTTACTAAACTTTAGTTTGACTGTATAAAATTCTGCTAACAAATCAATTAAGCAAATATTAAAAATTATAAATGTATGTATGTATATATTATTTTAAGAAATGTGCAAATACATCTCATCTTCAATCTTTATAAACATGTGTAAAATGCATTCACAAATGCTGACTTCCTATAAATTAAATCTGCTGATTTAAATTTCTGATATCTACAGGAAATTTTCATCAATTAAATTTCTGTGTGTTATGTAAGGGGTGTCAATAAATAACCAGCCAATGAGTGCAGCACTAAGTGAAAATTTGCATGCAAATGTGCAGTGCACCAAAGTGACACCCCATATAAGGCGAACATCCATAGCCTCAGTCATTTGTTTGAGTGATTTTGTGGACAATGGAAGCCTCCAAACTTAAACAATGTGGGAGTAATCAGGATCCAATGCAATGCATCAGGCGTATGGTCCATACACCCTAAGCCTTGCTTAGGTGAAGGTGTGGGCCAAAAAATTTCAGGAAGGACATTCAAGCATGAAGGACAATCAACAACCAGGATACCCTCAGCATGCATTCATGCCTCAGAATGTGCAAATGGTGGAAGGACCTGCTATAGCAGTTTCATTGGTAGGTACTTGAGCACCCTGCAACTTCCCCTGCTTTTGGGGCACTCAAATGGGCACTTAAAGGCAGACGATTTTCCTCAGACACCGAAATGCAAGATGCTGTCTGACATTGGCTCTGCCACTGTCCTACTACCTTCTTTGAATGGGGCATAACTCGGCTGGTGGGATAAGTGCCTTAACAATCCGCAATTACTGTTGAAATAAATTGTTTATATTTCATGCTGTTGTGTTTGTCTGATTATTTATTGAATACCCCTTATATATTGAATCAAGATGCTGAAAATGCAGATAGAAAAATCAAGAGAAATTAGAGGAAAATATTAAGATAAATAAATTTGATTACAACTGTACTGTATATCTGGCAGCCAACCATTTCACCTTTCTTCACCTTAAAGATGGTGAATAGAGTGGAAAGATCTTTCTTGAAAATGAAGTTGTTAGTTCATATAAGAAGTTACTTTACATGTATATTGCTTCATTTTATGTGAAGTCATACATATTTGCAAAAATAATTAAGTAATAGTAATTAGTCAAACAATAAAATTATATTTTAAAAAATTACAAGAAAATACTAAAACAATAAGATTGATAACCAAGTTTCTCATTTATATTTATTAGTTAAACTCCAAGCTAATTTTCTTGCTAAGTAAAATGAAGTAAAAATTAACTTTATTATACATATATAGTTACAGAATTTTTATTAGCAATGAAGTTAGTTGATGTTTCGAAGGAAAGTCAATCTTTTATCTTTTATTTTTTTGAAATTAGGATGATATAATCTAGTGAGCTACTTCTATGTGCAAATCATATAAAGAGTAGCAGAATAGAGTGATGGCAATAATAATGTTTTGCATCATAGCTATAAGAAAAGAACTAGGCTTGCTTGATTGTTTTTTTTCTTCTTGATGCTGATGAAACAAATGCTGTTCTGATAAATTTTAGACATGCATTGTTTTTTGTTTTGACAGAAGTATCAAATATTAATTTTAGTTGCATTGTAAGCTTCATGATCTTATTAAAAATTCTATTTTGTATCTTTGCTTATTCACAACAAAAACAATTAAATGATTTTCTTGTTTAATCAAACAAACATCTTACTTGTTTATATCAACAGCTTTTCTTGTTTATATCTTAAATGTGTTCTAAATTGTCATTTTAAGCTATTGCTTTCATACAAATATGTAATGTCTGAAGAAACCTTTTTCAAAAAGAGACAAAAATAGTTGTTAAAAGTCATTCATTATTATTTGAAATATCATTAAGCATTGTATTATTTTAACAAATTAATTTGATGCAGCATTTCATTAAAAATGTTAAAATAAGTTTGTATCTAGGGTAATAAATGTTTTCCTGCTTAATGTTTAATATGATTTATAGGTATTTTTCCTAATTCTTGGTAAGTTTGGATAGCTAGCTATTGGCACAAGATTACTAAAATAATGTTTTATACATTATTAGTTATGTTAGGGAACCATCTTTATCCTTTAAGATTTTATTCAATATGTTCTTTTTTAAAGTGCCTGGAAACATATTAGAAACATTAGATTGTCTTGATCATAACAACATATGCTATACTGTTAAAGATAACCAATGGTAATTTAAAAATATATTGAAGAATACAAAAAATTTGTCTTCACAATCCATCATTATACAATGCCAGTGACAAACCAATAAAAACACAATCTTCGCTTAGAGATGACCTTTTATTTGAGGATGTGCCTCTGTGAAAAATGTAAATTGTTTTAGAAAGTCTTCTATTAATGATACCATAAATTAAAACAATTAATTTAATTCTGCAAGTGAAGATTGTGTGTTTATTGGTTTGTTGCTGGTGTTGTGTAACAACAGATTGTGAAGACAGATTTTTTTTGTATTCAATATATTTTTAATATATACAATTTATCTTTTGTTAACACAAATGTTAAAGAAAAGTGAAAAAATTGCTATATAAGAAAAGTTTTCATAAATTTATTTAAAATTAAGGCAATGCGCTCTTAATTTTTTATACAAATTTGCCTGTAAAAAACTTTACAATGTAATGCTATCAACTAATAGGTGGAATGTTTTCACAATGTTTTTATTAATGTTACATAAAGATATATAAGATTTTATTTTAAAAAATAATAATTTTTTTATCAATTTAAAACAATTTTATTTCTTTATTTATTTTTATAGCTATGTCTAGTGGAACATCGTGTCTTCTTTCCTTATCCCTATTTGTTCTTCTGTTTGCTGCTATGCAAGTATACAGAGCGCATCTTGTTTCTAGCCAATTCATGACCATTGTTGGTGGTTATTTGGGATCTTTGTTGTTTATATTGCTGCTGACTGTATCCTTGAAAATTTTGAATGATTTTTTTCAAGATTATTTAATTAGTTTTAATTTTACTTTCCTGGTTAACTACGGAACACAAAATCTAGTGCTTTGACGATCACTTGGCTTTCTTTTCCCTTTTATTTAGTTGAAGTCACTCCACCGAGGCACGACCTCAACTAAATAAAAGGGAAAAGAAAGCCAAGTGATCGTCAAAGCACTATATTGTGTTTCATAGTTAACAAGAATTAAGCATGACACGGTTTCAAGTCATTAATTTACTTTCCTGGTTGTTAAAGAATATAAATAGGGATTTAAATAAGAAAAGTATGATCAGTCAAATTTTGACCCTCCAGTTTTTTTGCATTTCTTGACATTTTGACACTCCAGGAGTCCAAAAATATAAAAAAAAAAATCCCCTAAAATATTGTGTGTGTGTGTGTATTTGTTTGTTTTACATTACATCTCAGGATTGGATAAATCAAAAATTTTGAAACTTGGCAGAATTATTTCTATAGATGAGGCATTGATGCAATTAAAAATGGTAATTAAAGACCAGGGGATGGTGAAATAGAGGGGGTTCATATGTCATATCTTGAATGGGACTGGACTTAATGAAAATTTTATTAGTATTTACAATTTTTTAAAAATCATACTCCTTGAAAATAAGCTTTTTGCCATTTTATAATAATTAATAATATAAAAATTACTTTTTAATAAAATCTTATAACAGATGCACCACACACAATTTTAATTTTGAGTTAGTTGTCTTAGTGATGTTTTAAATAAATTATATATTTTTTTTATGTAGAGAAATTTATAATAATCCAACAGTTATTCCTTTTAAGTTTTTGTTATTATTTAAGTATTATATATATCATAGTATAATTGAAAGTTTGTTTGATTATAATACTTTTAGAAATAATAATTTCATCTCCACATAAGGAGATGGACTATTTCGTATATTGAAATTTTATTATTGTCTTTGTTATTTTGATAAATCAACATATTTTAAAAGATACCATGTATTGATTCATAAAACTTTCTAAGATATATATATATATATACATACACTGGACGACAAAAAAAATAACACACCAGGAAGGACTTGTTGGATTTGAACAAAAATTGGTATGTGACATTGTCATAGCTAGACAGGTATATGATTGCAACCATAAAGCAAAAACATACTTTAGTGTGCAGTAATGTTCAATACAGTGCAGGCACTAATATCCTGTTGGGCCGCCTCTAGTGCGGATATAAGCTGTGATACGTCTCGGCATGGAGGCATAAAGGTTCCATATAATGTTCTGTGGCATATCTGTCCACGCGTGATGCAACTGGGACTCAAGATGCGTCAGATCCTGTGGCTGTCACAGCTGGTGTCCCAGGTAGTCCCACACATGTTCGATTAATGATAAATCTGGAGACCGTGCAGGCCAAGGAAGTGTGGCGATGTTATGTAGGCATGGTTGGGAAACCGCTGCAGTGTGTGGCTGGGCATTATTCTGCTGGAATATGCCTGTTGGAAGCCCTGCCATGAGGGGCAACACATGTGGCTGGAGGTTGTATTGCACATATTGTTGGGCTGTGAGGGTAGTATGCATGACAACTAGAGGTGTCCTACTGTCGTATGTTATGGCTCTCCACACCATAACATCAGGGGTTGGGCCCGTGTGCCGCTCCACAGTATAGGCTGGGTTGACGCCTTGACCAGCGGGCCACCATACCCTCACACAACCATCGCGAGCCCCCAAACAAAAGCGGGATTCATCGCTGAAGACAATATGCTGCCAGTCGGTAGCTGTCCATGATTGTCGTGCAAGACAGCACTGCAGATGGAGGCGTTGGTGGGTGGCTGTTAATGGTAGAACACATACTGGCCATCGGGAGACCAATCCACCTTCTACTAAGCGCCTGGAAATGGTGCAGCTGGATACACGGTTTTGTAACGCAGGTGCCACTGCTGCATGAATGGTAGGCGACGAAGCTGTAGGCGCTATCCGTGCTTGACATACAATGAGATGATCCTCCCACCTGGTGGTCTGTCGATAGCGTCCGGAGCCTGTTTGCCATTCATGCGTTCTCCTACATCCCCACTGCTCATAACACATCCTAACAGTTCCATCAGAATGGTTCAGATGGCAGACAATCCGGCGATATGACCATTCTCCTCCTCTCAATCCAACGATGCGACCTCTCTCAAACTCAGTTAACTGAGTGTAAGGCCATCGAATGTGTCATAGAGGCATGTCTGTCACTCAACAAAGTCACAACCATCAACACAAGCGCAGGACATATGCACAAGTCGTCACAGCGTGCACCTTTATACCAGACAGAGGAAGCACTTTTCTACCCTCTGGTGGAGATACAACACAAGAACCTGATCCCAAAAGCTAATCATTTACATATCTAGCTATGATGATGCAACATACCAATTTTTATTCAAATCCAACAAGTCCTTCATGGTGCGTTATTTTTTTTGTCGTCCAGTGTGTATATATATATATATATATATATATATGAGGTGTGTGTGTGTGTGTGTTTAAAATATTTGAGAACAGCTCATTCAAATAATATGAATAGACAAATTATCAAACATAATAAAAGGAATAATTAAATATGTCATTTTATAGTTGAAATTTAAGATAAAAATGTTTCATATAGGAATTGTATAAATAAATTTTGAAATTAAACTGAAGATAAAAAAAAAGAAAAGATTGGCCCAGAGTGGGACTGAAACCTGCAACTCCTGCTTACTGTGCAAATGCAACATTGCCAGTTATGCTATCCAGTCTTCTGTCCAATCTTAATAGCCTGATAAAGGAGTCTGGCTGTTTGTTTTAACATTTGAAGTAATTATCAGGTTAGTTGTATGTATTGTGTATATATAAGTATATATATATATATATACACACTAGAACCCGATTTAAAATTTTCACATAAAAGCTATTCCTGCATAAGTCCAAATTTTCCAGTCCTAGCATTTACACCATAAGATGTGTGTTAAAATTTCCTGCATAACAAGTTCCCATGTAAGAAATTCCAAAATATCAGTCCCATCAACACTATTTCACCCATTTAGTAAGTTTCCATTGAAGACAAATTGTGATCTTTTTTGTCACCAAAACTTCATCACTTATAAAAACAGTAAAGTAATAAAGTTTGTAATCTTGTAAGTTTCAAATCTTCAAATCTGAAGTTTTAAATAAAATAATATATAATAAAATTAACAGTGATACTTTATTTTAGAAGGTTTAGTGTCTTGTTTTAAACTTTGTATAACTAAAGTGAGTTTTAAGTTAAAAAAGAATGAATTTAAGACCTTAACCAGTTTAGGCTGTTGGTAATCTTGAAACAAGTTTGTTTGGGAAAACATTTCAAACTAAACTGTTTCCTGAAGGTAAGTATATATCATTATATAACATAAATTCAATTAAAAAGGATATTTATGAATTTGTATATTTTTAGTTGTCATTTCCATGGTAATTGCAATGGCAGCATCAGGTTTTGTACATAGAGTGTGCATCACAACATGGTAAGTTTATTATCATTGTTGTTAAACATGAAAATATTTCAAAACTGATTATAAATTAACATCATCAGTTCATCCATAAAAATTGTTCTGAGTAAGAATATTAAATAGAAAAAGTATCTCCTTAGTATTACCCGAAAAGTATGAACATATTCAATATTTAAGTGTAATAAAAAAAAGTCACTAGAAATTGGCAGTTATAAAATTTGTAAATATTAAAGACAAATTAGTTCTAAAAAAGATGATTGATAAAGTTGTATATTATTGAAATCTTGGAACATTCCATAATATTTTCCACGAAGAATTATTGACTGGTCAATAATTGACGTATCCAAATAAGTATTTAAAAATTTCAAAGTCAAAAGCGACACAATTTAAAAATTTATTTTGAAATCTTGTTTATGATGTGAAAAACAATCATTTGTGCCCACTTTTTTTTTCGTTATTATTTTAAACAATTTTCAATGTGTACAGATTTAGAACATGTTTGTAGAAGCAAGCCAAATAAAATTATTAAGATGTTACAATTTCTGAATTTAATTTTCTTAAATTATTTTTATTTCCAAGTAGAAAGCTATTCATAAATCCTATTTTAACTTATATTCCTTTCATTTCCTTACCAAATACAATTGCTTTACTTGAACTGAAAGTTTATTGAAACTTATTAAAAATCACTTTTCTGAACTGAACTTCATAGATGTTACATATTTATAAACATAGCAAATCTTAAGCTTAATATACATATAAATTTGGTTTAATATAGGAAAGTTAAAAAATTAGAAATCATAACAGTTATAAGCATCACATTTAGTTGTTTTATCATTGTAATCTACACTACATAGATTTCAAGTCCAAAATGGTTGTAACTGATGATGATAATTATTTTTATCTTGTATATTTATAACAAAAGGTAAATACTAAATAATATGAATTGGTAACTTTGTTAATGTTATAACTTCAAATTTATTTAATAGATATATAGATTTTTGTTTTAAAAATAAAAAATTATGCAGAGATTTTTAAAAAGTATAAAAAAAAATAATAAATATGCAGGCATTCCCCAACTTTTGGTTGTAATGCATTCTTACAGTTGCATACAAAAGTTGTACAGTGGGTGATTGGTTAACGAACAGTTCAGACAAGAAGCGATGCTGCATTTAAGATTTGTAAAACTATATTTTAATGGCATCTATGCATGGTTTATGGAATGAGACTTTCACAGTTGTATAAATAACCTTTTTTTGCATTAGTTAATTTCTGTTCTCTGAATTTTTTAAGTGCTTTTCTGAACTTTTCATTTAAAAAACTGATATTATGAGGCCTAAAAAGAGTGGGGTGTCAAGAACTGTGTTCACTACAGAAAGTTAGCAAGAGATAATAGCCAAGGTAGAGAATGGGCAGATGACTTCAACAGTAGATACAATCTTAGTAAGAAAGATATAATCAAAAAGACCCAAGCAGATAAAGGAGTAATGAAAATCGCATCTGAGATACAAAGATGTGCCATCCATGCGAAAATGAAGAAATTGCTTTTAGTTTATTATTACATATAAATAGAAAGTATATAATTTTATATTATTATTTATTTTTTGGGGTCTCCAGAATGAATTAATCAAATTCCCACAAAAATCTATGGTAAATCAATACTCGGTTAATGAACAGTTCGGATAGTGAACATGGTCTTGGAACGGATTATGTTTGTTAACCGATCACCCACTGTATTTTATAATGTGAGTTTCATTCCCAGAGAACTAAAAAGTTATAAAATCTCTTATTAGGAAAATTTTATATAGTGAAGATCTTATTTTATATATTATATTTGTGCATGAAAGAGTAAGTAATTCAAAAGTTTCAAATGTCCAAAAGTTGAAGACTGCCTGTAACCTAGATGGATACATTAAATTTGTGATTGAAATTGTGTTGTTTAAATTTTTGTAGTTTCTTATTTTCAATTCTGGCATTATATTATCTCAACAAGATATCTATCAAGGAATATGGGCAACCTCAGCCAACTACTGTCACTTTTGTGGCAATAGGAAAAGGAAAGAAAAAGTAATATGTACTGATTCATTAAAAATAAAATTATTTTCCTTAAAATGCCTAATGATTGAATTTATTATTTTATTATTTGTGAAAAATATACTATAATGAATGATAGAAAGATTATATCTTATTGCATTTTTCAAATATTCTTTACACAGCTTATGAGAGATTGCATTACTAAACTCTTTATAGTAAAATGATTGGTTAAATTTACAAATCCTTGACTTCCCTTTGTAGGCTGTTTACAAGGTTCCTTTCCATGTCAAGCATTAACACATTTTTTTTTCCTTCTTACACTTTACTGCAGATGTAATTATAAATGAAACGAATAGACAGAATACCATGGAATATATTTTCCACTCAGATGAGAAAACCTCAAACTTTGGTAGATAAATACATTTTTTCAAACAATAAACAGAAATGAAGTGATTAATATAATTAAAAACTTTTCTATATTTTATTTTATGTTAAATAGAAGATAAATATAATTAATCAATCACTCAGCTCTTTAGCACTATGGAAAATGCTAAGGTTAGTTCAGATATACCATTCACTAGCAAATGCACAATGTGAAAAGCTATTTTCTAGCAAATTTATCTTGTGACACTTTACAAAACTGGAACAGCAAAATGAACAAATGTGTAATCAGTCAATGGTGGCTGATTACATCAAATTGTTTATATTTGCTTAGTGCCAAGTGGACAAACTTCTACACTTAGCTATTCATAGTGGCACTCAGGTTTTCTTTTAGACCCTTTGGAGGACTATGGCCTTGCAGCCTAAAAACTGCACACCAACATCAAACAGAGACAGTAGAGAAAGGTAGAATCCCTCTGAAAAACAGCATACATAAGGCTATAATACTCTCTATCTCCTCTCCCTCCTCCTCCCCTTCCCTTTCCCTCTTTTCTGCCAGCTAAACACTTCGTGTACGGCCGATGTCTTTCTTTCTTGCATGTAGTCCATCTGTTTACCGAAAAGAAAATTTCAAAAGCTCAGAAGCTTGTGATTCAAATTAGTGGCAGTTATTTTTTGCTAGTGGAAAAATTCAACATGTTAAAATGCTATCAATATTTGCCAAACAAAAATTTGAAACAGAAAGAGCATCACTACCTACACAACATTCATTCCTCTTTTTGCTTTTCACTAGGATTCTCTGTGTGGCTATGCTACTTTTACTATTCGAGAATATTGAGCGGTGGGAGCGGTTGGAGCGGTTGGAATGTTCAGAATGTCAATCAGGAAAATCGAGCTTTGATTCTGACATTCATAGACATGACAAAATTTGGAAACAAAATGAGAAAATGTAGCATTCCTTTAGAAGAAAAACGATCACATTGTAATTAATAAAAATGTAAAAAAATTTTTAGGTGTCAGAAAAGAAAATGTCATCGTGTGAGATACAAGCGAAAGTTTCTAAGTTCGATCAACACTTGTGGACAAAGTCGAATGGAGGTGTCAAATTGAATAACAAAGAGTCATCTTTCCCACACCTGATCTAATTTCACCTAGAAACAGAAAAGGGACCAATTGGTAGGTACAGTGATACAATAAGGACCAATCAAATTAAGAATTTTGGGGATAAATCCTTTAAAAGCCTGGAAATTCAAAGACAAAGTATGGTCGTTCTCCCTCGATTTCCCTTTTGTCTTGGACTTCATCTTTGTTCTGCTGATAATTACGTCTGACTTCACCAGTTTGTCCGATTGCCATCAAAACTTCGTCTTATCAAGTTGGACCTCAGATCAACATTGGATAACCAATGATGGTGAACTATAAATTGTACCACGTTTTGTTTCTGTCCTGGAGAAGAACTTCTTGACCAGAATTGTTATTTTCCAAATGAACAGCCTGTTATGTAAAAGTGACCTGTCTAGTGTCAACAATCAGATGTACATTATGCTCACACCCCTCATTCATCTTGACAAGAAGAGGAATTAATCTCCCCCTTTCTCCCCATTTTTCCCCAATCTCACAATTTTTGAATCTTTAAGACATCATTCTACAACTTTCCCACTCTGTAATATCTCTTCTACAGAGTGCAGAGGTCATATTTGAATGCCTCTACTGGAACTATTACTCTTCCATAATAATGATGATGATAATTCCATTATCTTTATTAAATGGTATACTCATTATCATTTTAATATTTATGTGTTGGTTTATTTTATTATCAGATATAAATAAAATGAATTATTGAATAAATGTATTTTAATGAAATTAAAAAAAACCAAAACTTTCTTTAACAGTATCACGATTTTCACGGCGTAACCTGTTCACTGAACTGGCTTCACCTTTAATCTTCACTCTACGTTTCTCTTTCTGTTTTCTCTTCAATACTTCCTTTCTAACCCTGGAACAAATTACTTCAGGAGCAATTGAAGCTTTACTTACAGTACTATCCACTTCGCTACAAGCATACTTTTCGTCTTGTGCAATGTCCACATATAAATCTGTGCAATTTTCTACATTAGGTGATGATTCTGCACAATTCTCTATATTAGATGATTCTGCACAGCTCTCTACTTTAGTTGATTCTGTAGTTTTGGATATTTCAATGCCTTCAAGAAATTTCAATATTTGATTGGTATTAAAATTTACTTTGGAGCCTGTTCTTTGTTCATTTGTTACTTTGCAAACTTCTTGATTTTCTGAACTGTGAAATTTTGATTCATTATTTTCTTCTTCACATTCACTTATTTCATTTTCTTCCTCCTCAGAACTCCTATCACTGGCATTTTTCATCTGTTCTAATGCCTTTAAACATATCAATAAAATTAGAAAAATTATAATAGAGAATATATAACAATGAAATAAACTTGTGATAATTAATTGTTAATTAAATATCAGATGAAAAAATTATTTTTTATTACATTGATTACAAAGTTTGTAACAAATGATACACTACAGTTTTGGTAGATTTAATTCTGATTAAATATACAACACCTTACATTTCTTAGCATTTTCTGGTTAAAAGATAATTTAATATGAGGTGTATGTTTTTCCTCATATTAAATTATCTTTTAACCAGATTTCTTAAAATATTATTTCTTAAAAAAAATGTGTTGTTTAATTCTACAGCATTAATCCTGTAGCACGTTTAAATTCACTAATAACTGAATTTTTTGAGCAAATAAAATATCAGAAGTAAATAAACATTTAGTAAACAAAAAACAAGAAATTCAAAAATATTATAAAATTTATCCCAAATGAAAACTATTATTATTTTTCAAAATCAGAGGCAAAATAAAATGTTAGGAAAACATTCATTTCATTTCAAAATAATTAATGATGATCTGCAATGGGATGAGCCATAAAATTTTGTCTTGAACAATTAATAAGCAAGAAATACACCGATTAAAAGAAGTAAAACAAAATTTTTTAGGACTTTTTAATAGATTTAAAAAATACTATAAATTGGATTAATAACTAATTTAAAATTTTCATTTACTAGAATTCACATGTAAAAATTACTAAAAAAAGATATCGGGAAAATAGTTCAGTTTTATTTTTGCCAATGCATAGAGATTATTAAGAAATTTTCTGAATCTAAATGGAATTTGTAAAACAACAAATAAACATCCTATATTCACTGTGTTTAATAGCAAAGTTTTTCCAATTGTTAATATTTATTAATGAAATTACTCTAAAATCATTATACATCCTAAGATATTGGATAGATTCTTTTTTATTTATGGCATTTAAAGATTAGTTTAGCTTACTGATCTTAAGACATAGTTCCCAAATAACCAAGGAGCCTTTTCTCACAAAAACAACAAACTCTTGTTTTTAGAAAATCATTATAATAAACTTGCATATTTTAATAGCAGAGATTCCCAATAAATTATGAAATTATAAATCTTAATTTTTTATTTATGTTAATTTTGTAAGGAGAGCATCATCTCATTATTTTATTCATTTGTCAAGTGTAAATACATGTCTAATATTAATTTTGACAGAGTTAACCAAGATAACTTTTGATTATAAAGTTTAAAACAAAAATATTAACCAGATATTAAATCTTATTTGTAAAAGAACTGATAATTTAATTATTGTAATGAAGTTTTAAATCATGAAAGAAGATCTTTCATTTATATTAATAATTTGTTTATATCAAACCTAGAAACTCATATTATAATAAATTTCATAGTTGTATAACAATTTACTAACACATTCAAATAGCTTTCTACAGGAATTATTATTATTATTATTTCAGAAGAAAACATTAAACTATTAAAAACTTAAAAATAAATTTTTGATTTATTTGAGTATCAAAAATTTAAGAAAAAGGTAAATTTCTCAAAGTATTTTTGTTAATATAATTTAATGAAATTTTTAATTCATTTCCAATATGTCAATGTAGTCTCCATTAACATGCCTATTATTATATAATCTAAACTGAAAAATCCAGTAGCAGTATAATTTTAAAAACTTTAGCCTGTACTTTCTGCAATAATTCATAATCCAAATTATCCATCCCAAAAAGTTAATGCAAAAGTCAAAGCAGGACGACTTACAAAATTAAAACATTTTTGACCTGGCTGAATTTTTAATTTTTTAAAAATCCCTCAAATTAATAATATATCTGTTTGCTTTTACATTCAAATAAGCCTTTATACTGTATGTAAACTTCCAAGTATTTTATTTCATTCACAATTATCAATTTAATATCCTTAAAATACCATTTACCTGACTTTATTAATCCTGAACCATTTCTGAAAATCGGTACTACAGATTAACTTTAAGATTACCTTGGCAGTAAATATGTATGAATGAAAATTCTGTGCAAGCCAATTGCAGTGAAAGAAACAAAATTAACACTTTTTTTAATACTATAATTTACTTAAAAGTGGCTGTTACTACTTTTTTATACTATTATATAATAATATATTGATATTAATTTAATAAATATAACACTTGACCACCTGTTGTAGGCCACACTAAAAATTCAGCTTGGCCTACAACAGGTGGTCAAGTGTTCAAGAATACAAACTGGCATTTCTGAATCTAACCATCCACAAAACTCCAGAAGCTCAAATTCAGATTTGGATATGGATCCCTCACAGAGCAGGAGGCTGACACTTTTATCACATACTTTCAAGAAAGTCTACATTAATTTTGATTTTAAAATATATAAAAATTAATGAATCTAATTTGTTGTCGTTATTTTCACAAGCAGTTGAAATAAAACATTTTAATGTATTATAGTGCTGAAATTTACTTCTGTTTCAATTTACAAATGAAAAACAAAATACATGAAATCAAAGAAGTCAGTGAACAATAATATATGGAAGATACCTTAATGACTTGATATCTGAGATTTACGGGAATTTGTAAAAAAATCATTTTTAAAGAAAGTTGTTACCTCATTAAATTCTTCTTTTGTTTCTTTTGAAAATCCACTTGCAGCTGTTTCTAAATCAAGATTAAACTCTCTCCTAAAATAAAACAAATTTATTTTTTTTTTTAACTGAAGAGTATTAACACATTTAAAATCATTTAATGAAATTATTAACTTTTTTTAATAAACTTGTATAGGCCTATTAGAATAAAAAGTAATAAGTTTTAAAATATTATGAATTATTTAATGCTTGAATTATCAAATATCTAACAAAGTAAAAAGTTATATTCTTTCCTAAATTTTACAAATTTTGAAAGTAACTTTATAACTTTTTACAACTAAGAGGAAGCAAAAACAGTCACACATATATATGACTGTTTTTGCTTCCTCTTATATACAGGGTGGGCCAGCGAAAACGAAATGGCAGAGTGTTCGTGTTCGTCCATGCAAATCGCTCGGACAGGTCGACTTTATTCTCGAGGGGACATCTTTTGCAATAAAGTTTTTGCGATTCTGAATACAACAGACAACAAAAAATTTTAAAAACTCATTTATTTTGTATTAACTAAACAAACATTTATTTCGAAAAACATGTTTGTTTAGTTAATATTCAGATTCGCAAAAACTTTATTGCATAAGATGTCCCCTCGAGAGTAAAATCGACCTGTCTGAGCGATTTGCTTGGACGAACACGAACACTCTGCCGTTTCGTTTTCGCTGGCCCACCCTGTATATATATATAAGAGTGAAAGATTATAAAATGATAGAACTCTAAAACAATGATATGCTGGAGAATTCTATTCCAGATTGAAAAAGTGAGATAAATAATAAGATGTGTCTAACAAGATCAATAACTAGTGGCCTTGTATTTGGCCAGCTTAAGCTAATTACACAAAAGTGAAGAGCATCATCCTCACAGATTAGACCAGATATCTCTGCTGAGTCTGGTTTGGTCAGTGTTGAACACTAATGATTTACAGAATTGTACAAGTTTTACAGAATATTCTGTACAACAACAATGATATTACAGTTTAAACAAAACCAAAACACTGACGTATAATTAATTACACAAAACCTTAAATAGCAGCAAAAATGTTTGTTCAATTTGAAAAACTATTTTCATTCATTTTTAATGATCTAAAAATCAACATTTACAACTATTAATGGACATAGAACATAATCAAGCTCTGAACATGTTTGCAAAATTTATTTTTTTATATTTAATCTACTATACCACTAAACTAAAATAAAACAAAAAACAATTGTAATAATGTTGTGTTGTGTAGAATTCAAACAATGATTTCCAAGCATTTGATATTGTGTTTACATACTTGTAGTTGACAGAGTTCCCCCTTACACGTTGATTTTTAGATTGAGGACCTCAATGTATCTAAGGTGGTGCTTGTTTCTGTTACAATTGGTGACCTTAGCTTTATCCCAATGAACCTTGACTACATCATGTAATGTGGAAGCAGCTAAGACAATTTAAAAAGTCATTCTTTTTCACAAATATTTATGTTCCTTTAGTCATGAAGTTTATCATCACATGGTGGCTCCTACATATATCAAATCACATGCTACCTTCTCATCCATGACAACTATTATATAGACATCCAAAACACTCAACAGATCCGCTGGGTCTTTGTCATTCTGCAGAGTTTGTAAACAAGAGAAATCGCACAATTTAAATAGACTTCTTAGAGTTCTTACTTCCGTGAATAGTTGACATCACTTATGCACAATTCTCTTAATTGTAATACCTTACTCCTTGAAATGGGCTTTTATTAAATGACCTATTGTCGAACTGATCTATGCAGCTATAATGCACAAACAATTCTTACTTTAAAATGACCCTCATACATACAATATCTATTGTGTGAATTAAATAATCTGTTTAGTTTTACAGTATTTCTAATTTTTCTCTAACTGTGCTTCATATGAATACATTATTACACTTATGAAACGAATTTAACTATAGTAAAGTATAGAATCTATTGAGTTGTTCGGAAAGTAATTTCGTTTTTTTATTACTAGAGGAATTAGATGTATTTTTACCAGCCAATTTTATTTTAAACCACATTTTCATTATATACTATGACAGCTGACATTTTAAGGCTTATTTGTAAAAAATTTTGTTTGATTCTGTACAATTGTTTTCTTTTTTTTTTTTCGGTGTCCCATCAAATTTTGAAAATCGAAAGCACATTTTCGGCATATTTTGCTTTTTTATAACTAAAAAAACAAAATGCTGTTCAAACAAGAAAAAAATTGTGGCACATGTTGAGAGAAAGACAGTGCCAAAACTGGTTTACAAAATTGCATTCTGGCAATTTTAATATCAAAGATACACCACATTCTGGAAGGCCATTTGAAGCCAATGAAAACAAAATAAAGGTACTGATTGAAGCAATCTGCCGTATAACAACATGTGAAATCACTAAGAGATTAAATCTGTTAAATTGAACCGTTTATTATTACTTAAAATGAATTGGTTTCGTTTCAAAGCTTGATATATGGGTTCCACATGTTATTAAATTAAAGGGAGATGCTCTCTATGGTGGGATTTTAAAGAAATTTTTTTTTTGAGCTTTTACCAGACAATCTAACAATTGATTCAAAAGTGTACTGCCATTGAGTAATATCATCAAAGAGAAAAGGCCAGAATTGATCAACAAACAAAGTGTAGTGTTTTAACGTGATAATGCCAAATTTCACACAAGTTCGGTAACTCGTCAGAAACTGTTATAGCTTAGATGGGATGTGTTATCACACCAACCATATTTGCCAGATTGGGCATACTCAGATTATTACTTGTTCTGGTCTATACAAATTTTTTTAAACTGTAAGACATTTACTTGAAATGACAATGTCAAAAATCACTTGGATCAGTTTTTTGTAAACAATGATCGAAACTTTTATGAATGTGAAATCATGCTACTACCAGAAACAATGACAACAGGTATTTGACCAAAATGGTCAATATATAAGTGAAGATCCTTCTTACTCGTCACGTGATCTTTACAAATGTTCCGTCCCGAGTTGTTCTTTACGCCTCGAGATTGTCCGTTAGAATGGTCCGTGGAAAGTCACACCTCCACACTCAACAATTAGTTATATACAGTTTATTTACAAATATTTACACAGATGTACAATATGCAATAACATTACGTACGCTAATGTACCAAAGCTGTGATGCCGCACGTCGACTTGTCTGGCCGGGGAACACGAGTCACTTTTCCGGAGATGGCTTAACCGCGTGGCCGTCCGTCTCTACACCAACCTTTTTCCAGAGGACTTTCCAAGAGGAGAACACTCTCTCTATACGCCTCAAAGGTCTACCTAGTGTTAGAGACCACCACGTGTCCGGTCTCTCGCCCTTTCTCCCCGTTTTTCTGCCACCCTTCCAATTTAAGGGATTCTGCTACTACCTCCTGCGACCAATCAGTTCCTTCCCTTTCTTAGAGCCTTCAAAGACGTCCGCCCTATTTCCCGCCGACGTAGCTTACATTTGCGTCCGTGCTTTATTTACATTTATTTTCCCAAGCTGGCCGGCACGTGGCCAACACATTGACCCTTAAGTGGAGACGCTACACCTTTGATCCTTCCGGCCATTTATGGCCCCGGCTCCAGGTGGGAGCAATTACCTCAGTCGGGCAGTTTCTTCGACTCAGGCCGCCAAAGGCGACCTTTACAATATAATTCAATAAAATATTTATTTATTATAAGAATATTGCATTTATTTTTCTATGGAAAAAACGAAATTACTTTCCGAACAACCCAATAATTATTTTCATAGCAATCTTATTAATCTATTTTTATGAGGAAAGTTTTATATAAGTCAAGTTTACAAAAGTCAGAGAGCATCTATAATTTTATCAAATGTCACAAATATAAAAATAGTAAAATGTTCTTTTAAATTCAAAAATTTACAAAAATATTATCATCATAAATCTTAATAATACTCTAATCATTATATAAACTAAAATATTAATATTTAGGTTAGGGAAAAGAAATCCATTATTTTGTAGCTAAAGATTGACCACAAAACAGTTTTAAACCATCTGCATAAAGCTGGATTCAAAAAAGAAGCTCGATGTTTGGGTGCCACATGTATTGATGCAAAAAAACATGATGGAGTGAATTTCCATCTGCAAAGCCTTGGCCAAATGGAACGAAATCAACCCATTTCTTAAATGGATGGTGACTGGGGATGAGAAATGGGCCACATACGACAATATTGTGCAAAAACAATCACAGTCAAAGCACAGTGGAGCAGCTCAAATGGTGGCCAAACCAGGACTAATGGCCAGGAAGGTTTTGCTGCACATTTGGTGGGACTGGAAAGGAATCATCTACTATGAGCTGCTTCCATGTAGCCAAACACAAAATTTGGACCTCTACTGTCAACAATTGGACCGTTTGAATCTAGAGATTGACCAGAAGTGGCCAACAGGAGAGGCAAAGTGTTTCATCACGACAATGCCAGGCCACACACGTCTATAGCAACTCGCCAGAAACTCTGGGAGCGTGGTTGGGAAGTTTTGATGCTTCCACCTTCTAGTCCAGACCTGGCACCAAGCGATTACCATCTTTTTTTTATCATTGAAAAACTTCCTTAGCGATAAGAAATTAGCAACAAGAGAAGATTGAGAAAATCGCTTAGTCGAGTTTTTTGCTAATAGAGACCAGGGCTTCTATGAGAGGCATTATGAAGTTACCTTTAAAATGGCAACAAATTATAAAACAAAATGGTGCATATTTGACCGAAGTCAGACAATCCGAACCACGTTAAATAAAGTCTTGAAATAAATGTAAAATAACGAATTTCTTTTTCTTCAACCCAATATAAATTAATCGTTATCAATATAGAAACATAATAAGTTAATTTCATAATGATTAAAAATTATAATGTAAACTTAAGTTTAATATCAATATCAAGTGATTCTTACTCAATGTCTTGAAATGTTGGATATAAAACACTTTCATAATTAAAACGTTTTTTGAAAAATTCTCTAATACAATTAACATCTCTTTCAAAATACCTATAAAAATTAACAAAACATTTATTTACAACAAAATGATTATAAATATTATTGTTTGAAAATAGTTAATGAAATATAAAAATTACCATTCTGCATTGGGATGAGAAGTAGAAATCATTTGTGGAAAGTCAATCAATACAGGATGATCATCTTTTTTCAACATTATATTAAATTCATTAAAGTCTCCATGAATCAAGCCATAATTAGCTAAGTGAACTAGTAAGTTCATCAGTTCATCATACAGTGCAGCAGTATCATTTACTTCATGTACTTGACATCTATGTTTAAAATTTAAGCATTTAATCTTAGTTTTTATAAAATGTAAAATTCATTTTATTTTTCTTATTGCTTATGATGTAAAAATTATTAAATAATTATATAATGCATCATATAACTATTTGAAAATTGATTGTTGAATGAACTTATTATAAAAGACATCTACCAAAATCTAGTGTTCAGTAAATTATCCATAACAACTAAACATTCAGTATTTAGCTTTGTTTCAATATCTAAAAAAAACCTAGCATAAATAATTAAACTTCAATAATCAATAGAAAAAATAAATCACTGTAATAAAACAATTTTATCCATTAAAAACAATGTTTTAATATTTATTATTATCATCTGTATATTAAATGTTAAAAATCACATCTACATTTATAAACAATTATATTTATTGTATCATGCTATGATTATAATTTGAAGAAACATTCAAAAGTTTTAAAGAATCAAGATTATGATAATGTAATATTAATTGTTTAATATTTGAATAAATAAATAAATATATAATATATATATACTACAATTCATTCCTCAAAAGGAGCTCTCTCTCTTTCATTGAAAATTAAAACAAAACTGGTTACTTCTGATAACCAAAGCATATTTATTCAGCAAAACATTTTTAAACTATTCAGACTATCAGACTATTTTCTGCTTATGTATAATTTGAATTTAACATAAGAATGATGATTACGAAACAATTTAACATAGTAAAACCTGTGTAAACCAAAATTACACAGTACCAAATTATTTCAATTTTGAACAGGTTGTATGTTTTTCTTTTTATCATCTTTAAACTACACCAGATAAATGTCACTTAGTTACATTCATTTTTAATAGTAAAATCACTTTTACATATATAAAAAAATTTTACTACAAGACAATCCAATATAATTCCAACTAAAGATGGGAGTATACTAATACAAGAATTGAAAACTATTTGATTCTAAAAGTTTTTGCCATTTCCATTAACTTGTGTTAAGTATTAGAATATTTCTCAGATTCACTCAATGAAAGCAAACAAGTCAATTTGAGTCCTAAAAACTAGTGTCTTGTCCTGTTACTGAAAATTCTGATCAGATTACAGTAAAATTCCATAGCATGGCATCATCAGGACCAACACGGTGCTGGATTATGAATATATCACTTTATTTGACAGTGGAAGTTTTTCTAGTTTTTTCAATCCCTTGCACACAGTTTTACATTGCTTTGGATGTAAACCGTATAAATCTTCCTTTTATGATTGTTTAACAAGCCATTTCAACTTTTCCAGGCTGCTACTACTGTTGGTAGGCTTGAAACAACAACACAATATTATTACTTAATGTTTTATACATTTTTATTTTGTATACAGATGTACTATAATTATCAAAGTACAAGAATGTTGATATACTGTAGTGTTTGGGATAATTATTATTCCAAGTGTGCTAAATATTTCTACTTCTCATATCAAACCCATGCTCTAATGTTTTTGAAAAAGTCATTAGAAAAATCATGCACAAGCTAACTGGTTTTACTTAACATATCTTCATGTTGTATTGGTCTTCTTCTGTTTCCATTATGTTTATATTGAAAGCTGTTGATGATGATGATAAAAACCAATGCACCAATAACTGTCCCAATGATAAGCTCGATATGCCAGCATGCTGGATGCCAGGTTAACGGATTTTCACTGTACATTATTGCACAAACAGACAAAATTATTCTGTGATATGGCTTCTCAAGCAATTTTAATACTCTAATTAATCATTTACTTCAATCTTTGTAAATAACAATAAGTTAACTTGTTTTCAAATACTCTGCATAAGGCAAATTGGTGGCATGTGTTACCTTATTCTCATTGATTTCACAAATTACAAGTATTTGTTGGTTGTTTTCAAAATCTGGATTCTTAAGAGTATTTGATTCTATTCCTAGTTAATTCCAATACAGACTCTCATCTACACAGGACCATCAAAAGCTTGTTTGGGGCCTGGGGAAGAGTGAGTCTTTTACACTTTTCTTATTTTTCTCCTTTACATAAATGAAATATGTATAATGTTTACAACTGCTTTTTATTAATAAAGAAAGATTTTATTTTTTGCTAGTAAAAAATAACATTAAATTATATGGGCAGAAACTATTATAGGTCTCTTTCTCTGGGACTGAAGCCCCACCCCCTCCTGACAGCTCTCATGACTCATTTCTCTGACAAGATTTGAAATCATTTGTCAAATTCTGCAATGTTGGAGATTTTATTTATTTGTCTGCAAGTGGAATCTTAATTTTCTGCTTTATCCGAATTAAATTACCTTCTTCATATCCAACAACCCATTCTCTTTCCATATTGTGTAGGTTTCTGGCTTATAGTAGAATTTAACATAAAACTGCTAAACAATTTTTCCATTTATGCAGATTACTGTTTCAAACTGACTTTACTGTTTTAAATGTAAATTTGTATTTTATGATATATTTATTTTGTTTTAAACACAAAGATAATACTGGATAAAAAATTAAATTACAAATTACAGAAGACTTTCTATAGAAAACTGTCCCCTACTTAGGTGTTACAAATGTAAAGAAACCCTTGAAAATTTCATGTAGCTCACCCTTTGATGAAGTGTGAACCTGCATCCAGCACTGGTGTTCAGTGATTTTATCCATTCAGCAACTAATAGATGTCAATAAATTGGAAACTATATTACAGATCACTGTTTTTCATTAAAGTAATCATTTTGAAACGTATTCTTTATATTCAGAATAATACTTGTGTCAATATCAAAATGTTAATAATTTTACAAATTGTTATTAAAGGTTATTGATTAAATAATAGAAGTTTATCAATAATTTTAATAAAAATCAAATGCTAAGTAACTTAGTTACATAGCATTTGATTTTTTTCTAACTTTTTGCTTTTATTACACAATATTAGCAAAACAATTGTAGCACTTAAATACATCTTTACATGTCTTTATAAATAAATAAATATTAAACATATGTAGAAATTTATGTACTTAATTAAGCTATTTAAAAATATTTATTGAATGCAAATTCAATAAAACACTTATTTTTTATTACAGATTTATTAATATTTGCATTTAACAAGATTTGATTTGAAACATTAGAATAAATATTTCAATACATAGACATTAGTTTAAATTCACATAGAAATACTTACAAAGGATATCCATCTATTAATTCCATTACAACGCAATGACGGTTAAAATCTATTGGTTTTGGTACTGGAAATTCACGATCATATAAAGCCTGTTTAAATAAATATTTCATTTAATTTCAAGTAATTAAATCAAAAACTGAAATTTATACAAAGAAGAATAAAATAAATTCTGATTTTTAAGGGAAGTAATCAAATAAACACTCTCAAGTAACCTTGAAGAAACAGCAAAAATTTAATAAATGTTCTTATGGCCTCCTCCATGTAGAATATCGTTATATTATTTTCAAGAATTTGATTCTTAAAAGTATTTGATTCTGCCTCTAGTTAATTCCAATACTGACCCTGATCTGTACAGGACTATCGAAAGTTTATTTGGGGCCTGGGGTAGATTTTTTAATGACCTCCTTCAAGTAGATGATCATTAAAAATGTCTGAAAACATGTTAGTTATTAAAGTTTTTAGCTGTTTCTTTAAGGTTATTTGAGTGTATTTATTATCTTTGTACAGCAGCTCTGATTTAATTAGAAATAATGAAATTCTATTTTTCTAATTATGAACTACATGAGATATAAAGTGATCAAACTAGAAATTTGCAAAAGAGTAACTACCATAAACTTTATGTTTTGTTTGAAATTAGTACATAAATTAAAGATTAAAATAATCAGTATTATAAACTTTGAAAAAAATTATTTGGTAATGATTCCCATAGCATTCAATATTTGAAAATTTTTGTTATATATATATATATATACTAGCTGACCCGGCCACACGTTGTTGTGGCTCAAAATGTATCTATTATAAATGTATAACACTTCCCCGTGGGGGGAATTTCAAAAAATCCCTTCTTAGTGTACATTCTCTTGACGTACCCTATTAAAACTCAATCAAAAACGCATCTAAAATAGTATAATAAAAGCCGAGTTCTTCACAGTAAGCCTTAATCCCGTCACTTTTCCCGCTGGGGAATATCGAAAAATCTCTTTTTAGTGTATATTCTGTTCACGTAACATATTAAAACGCAATTAAAAAACCGCATGTAAAATAGTATAATAGAAGCCAAGTTCTTCATGGTAAGCCTTAATCTCGTCCATCTCCCCCCACTGGGGGAATTTCGACATGTATATTATATAAAAACACGTGCGTATTCGAATGCAACGTTGTGTCAAAATTTCAAAGGAATCGGTAGGAACAAACAAACGTTATATTTTATTTATATAGATAGATAGAAAATGATCTGCTTCAGTCCATTCTCACAGAAAAGCAGAATGCCTCACAGAAAAGCAAACTTAGGTCGTCGGAAGTTAGCGCCATCTGTTGGACATAAAAGCCTTAATCCATATATAAATATATTTTTGAAAGGGGGGAAATGGTGTAGGGGTATGAAAAATAGATAGTAGCCGATTCTCAGACCTACTGAATATGCATATAAAATTTGGTAAAAATCGGTAAAGCCGTTTCGGAGGAGTACGGTAACAAAAATTGGGACACGAGAATTTTATATATAAGATATTAAAATTATATAATAATAATAATCAACACATGTCACATTGTTAGGAAGTTTCTAGATGTTGACACACATACCAATAACATAGCTTAATGTTACACTTATTGGATAGCAATGCTTTGACTTTAATCCAACATAGCACTTGGCACCAGTATCAGCTGAGCATGAGATTCACAACATATTAATAATAAAAAGTTGATAAAACTGTGACAAATTGTTGGTTACCTCGGGGCTGCCTCTTTGGGAAGACAGAAGGGTTCATGATTGCCATACAGGATCAAGTCATAAATACTAAAATCTACCAAAAACACATACTCAATGATATAACACTCACAAATGACACACACAGAAAATGTCACATCATGCCAGAAACTATACAACACATCATTACTGGTTGCAAGCTCTTGGCACAGACAGATTATTTACATAGATATAATCAAGTAGCAATTATAATACACCAAGAGCTTGCAAACAAACATAAATTATTAGACATCCACAAACCATACTACAGATACATTCCACAGACAGTATTGGAAAACAACGCATACAAAATGTACTATAACAAAACCATAATTACAGATAAAACAATTTACAACAACAGACCAGAAATCACATTCATTAACAAACATAATAAAAATCACATACATTATAGACATATCTATTCCAAATACTCACAACGTACAAAGCACATACACTGAAAAAATACGGCATCTTTGGAAAATGGATAGCGTGCTTATTGTACCATATTTTTGCAGAATGATCTGCATACCAGAGAGACTATGAAATAAGATATTTCCATTTGGTGAAAGCCGGCATGCCAGTCTATCCCAGGAGAATTCCATCATGCCAGTTTAAGATTTGTTTAAATGCACCCTCTCTACAGGGTGCATTAAAAAACAAATGTGTTATGTGATGTTAAAACAAACAAGTTTTCATTCTGAAACTGTCAGCATTACATGAAAAATTAAAACTATATGTTTAATTTCTTCATTTTGCCTTCTTTTTAACAACATAAAATACTCATGGAATTCGGAATGTACTTTTTTGTGTGTATTTGATTATTTGATTTAACAACCCAAAATAAACATATGAAATTTAAGAAATTCACTGTAAATTATCTCCACTTACACCAATTAACATCCCCTTTGTGTGAAATTTGAGAGGAAGGTGTTATTTTTAAGGTCAGGGTAGATGGTCAGTGTAGCCCACACTGACTAACTACTACTACTGCTACTATTACTGTCAATAAGTCATTAATTGTTTTATTGTTTTGTACAGGAAAACTCTCTTCCTGATTCTAAGTTGGTCAAATGCTATTATTTTATTGTTCCATGACCCAGTTAATTACTGGACACGGTAATTTTAACAGCTATTTAAAAAGGTTTCATCTTAAAGACATGGACATCTGCCCCTGCGACAGTACTTCAATCCAAGACAGTCAGCATTATCTATGGGACTGTGAATTTTTCACACCGGAGAGAGACAGGCTCATGGGGCACGTGCTCCATGCCAGAAACAACTGGCCATGTCCTTACAGCAGACTCATGGAAGACCTGAACGTTTATAAACATCTCATCAAATTTCTGGAAACAACAGCAGCACTCAACCCACCATGAGACCAACAGTCTATTAGTAATGATTGATCAGCTGGCTAACTTCTTCTCCCCGACAATTGTTCCAGGCTTCCAACGGTTAAGCTGCTCTAGTGGCTGTCGCTGCACGTACACAGACTGTTTTTTAATTGTGTAACAGGGTAAGTAGCACAGTTTTCTCTTGTGCAAACATGCTCGTTCACTCTTGCTATCTGTGTATCCTGTATGTTTAATACACGCTCGTCTACTGCAGTGCAGTATTATTTATATTTGTCTGTAATGTTTCTCTGTAATTCATTGTATATTTCGGACTACTACTCTGTAGCATTACTAATCTTATGTTTTTTGTAACTTTTCTATACTTGTGTATCATTACCCTACTCACAGGTTTTGAACTTATCTCTGCAACTGTATTTTGTACAATGTCTGTCACCAACTGTCAACTCCTTAAGAATTCACGATGTAAATTATTGTTGCTCTTGTCTGCAATGTACTACCATCTGTAAACAGTTACCCACTATACTTTACTAGCTTTTCCTAGTATCTACAGTACACCATCTCTGTCTTGCCTTGCTATGCAAGCACTCGCCAGTAATTAGCGTATTTATTATGTACTTTTCCTTACCATTGTACTCTATTGTAATTATCTGGTTTTAATTGTATATTTCTTTTCACTTCCATGACAATTACTGTTGTTTAACCTGTTGTAATGCTTCCTGTAAGCAAATGTTCATATCTTGTTTCTTTTATGCATGTTTTCGTTGTATCTTTATACATATACATTTTATGTACTTGCTGTTATATGGCGCACATCAATGTATTTTGGTCAATTCTTTACGTGTATTATGTATTGTTATGCTTTCTGTAATTGCGAGGCAGGCACCATGTACTCTTACCTTTCTCCCTCACTTTGCCCCCTTTTCATCTCCTATCCATCTCCCTCACTCCCGTTTCACCAACTTTTCCCTTCCAACCTCCAAGTTGTACCTATGAGTGAAACCTGGAGGCACCCTGCTTTTTTTCAATTAAAATGTAAATGTAAATTATTTTATTGTACTCAGAAGAATGTTTTCTTTAATGTTTAACTAACAACTAGTTTTGTTAGATCTGATTAATTTTATATTTTAGTTGCAGTTTAACTAGCATACCAATAACTCCAGGATTTCTGGCATGCTGGTCATTCCATGAAAATATGGTACCTGTCGTTCTCTCCTCTACAGGTGTCATATCACCCACACTACACAAAAGCCTGTGAACATTACAGTTGAATAGAAACACATACATCACATTACAGAAGGCCACTAGATTGAATACAGGTCATACTGTTAGGAAATTCCTGAAAACACACACATTTATTTAACTTTTGTTTTGTTTGGTTGCTATGCCTTGACTCTGGTCCGGCTATAGTACACAGCAACTGGTGTCAACCGAGTTGCTGTGTACTACACCCAACATGATGATAATATATTGTATTTCTGCACATAATATTCTTCAAAGTATCTAAAAAAACATTTTAATCTTGATTTTTATCAAGGGTTATCACAGAGATGTAATGAACACTTACTATATTAGTACATTTAAACTTTTTACTTTTCTCACTGAGTTCACCATCATTATCTTTGCTCTGATCACTGGCCTCTCTCCTGAATGGTCTCATTTTCCTTACTATGAGCCTTTACTTACGACTCATCAGTACAATTACTAATACCGAAATCTGCATCTACTAAACCCCTGCTGATTGTATTGCTAGGTACATCATTACATAAATCCTTTAGCTGGCTCCATCACCAGTGTATCCAATATACTAGAGTTGATTTTATAAACAAAGAAACAAGATATTGTTCAAATAATACTACAAAGATGTAAATTTATTTTTTATACAATATTCTGTATGTACTTTATATGTAACAGAATTTAGTATATTTTCTTATAAGTAGAACAAGCTTGTGCATAAGAGCATACTCTTTTATACAAGTTTTTGAGTTCTAGCATTAAATGTCACAAAGGGAAAATTCCACAAAATACTGGGAATATTCCAGTGTTCTCCCATGACCTTTTTGCTGGGATGATAAACTTTGCTCGGATGATCAGCCAGATTTTTCTGAATGATTTTTAGAATAATTTTTCTGGCTGTCTGGCTGATAAACTTTATGAAAAGTACTGTACATACAGTGTGATTCAGGAGGACTGTACAGTATTCCAGGAAATGACAGTATGAGTGATTCTAAACAAAAAGTTCACTTGTTAGATTTTTAATAGTTATTGAAATATCATATGCAGAATGTACAATACATAAAGTACCATAAGAAAGATAAGGTAGGAATATCATAGAATAAAGACATGCTTACCATGGTATTGGAAAAGTGCACCAGTGTGAAGTCTGTTATATGTTATAACATGCTCAAAAATGCCACCACCCAAATCAATGTACTTGTTAAAGCTTGTCAGAGGTCACCCTGGCATTTTTTGATTTAGGAATATGATATGAATGTTTATGTTCTTCATATGTATTCACCTTTACATGATAAACCTCACCCTTCAATCCCATATGCAAAAACAGAAGAAGTTAGATCAGGGATCCATGCTAGACAGGGTAGAGATTTCCATGACATATCCATTAGTTGGGAAAGATACATTATATTCCAGTAACCGTTTCAAATCCAAAATACATTCAATATAAACTTTCTTGCTTAAAATTATTCCTACTGTCATCTCCCAGAATATTACAGATTCTTCCTGAAATACCCTGTATACAACAGATAAGACTTTCATATTCCTCAAGTGTAGTTTGATCCCAATTTTTAACATATGTTTACCAGAACAAATAATTGATCTATTGGAAGGAATACCTAACGTCTCAGTATGACTAGTCTAAAATTATTTTATCACATTTATGCAAATATCTTTTTAAAATATTGTCGCGGGTCTACCTTTAAAAAACATTAACTTAGATGTATAAAAATTTTCGTTTTATCAAAAGTGAATTTAAAAAATCCCTAAATAAACAACATAAATAAAAAAGTCAAACTGGATTAATTTACTCAGATTTAAAAAAAAAGGAACAAAAAAGTGGTAAAACAATATTAACAATTCTGAAACAACTGCTTTTGTCAATAACCTTGCTCAAGACAATGTATTTTATACATTTAGGTATTTAACTGTGAGGTGTATGCAGAGCAAATAAACAAATATTCCAAAATCTAAAATAATTCTAATCCCAAGCATTTCAGATAAAGGATTCTCAGCTTGTATATCAATAATCTTAATATATTTACCTTTTTACTAATATCATATTAGTCCATTATGAATTAAATCTTTAATTCTAGTAATGCAATTCCAACAGTCTATTTAAAAAACGCTCCCATTTAAATATTTTAATTTGATAATTTATATCTAAAAATTTGTTAAGTTTACCTTCATAAAAGCAAATTCTTTTACTGCTGCTAATCTTGATAAATATATCCAAGAAATTCCTTTGCGATGTCTATGATAATCTCTTTTTTCTTTAAGTTTCCGAAATGAAGTACGACCAAGTCTATGTATTTTTAAAACTAACTCATTGTCATCTTCATCAGCAACAATATATATATCTATAATAAAAAATATTAAAAATTCTAAATGCATTATATCTATACAAAATATATACATTTGTTGACAAGACTATGTCTCGTATCTAAAATCGCACTGCTGTCATGACTGCACACCTTAGAATATGAAGAAGTACATGTCAGGAGTTGCAATTTGGCACAGAGTATTTGGTGCCCAAATCATGTGCACATAAAATAAACCAGACTTGTAAGTAGTCAGGGGACCGAAAACCAGGTCAAAAGAAAATATGAAATGCTGAGACTATTTCTACAAACAGGTGCAAGTGGCGAGAGTGAATTTCTAGCTCTCGCAAATATTTTACAGTGTTTGATATTTATTGCAGCTTGCCTCTTCTCGCTGAATACCGCACATTCATTTTGTCACAAGAGTAGAAAATGGCTGAATGAGATACTGGACTTGGTGTAAAAGAAAATTTAATTATTATTATTTATTCTCATCCTGAAATATGGGATAAATGGCTCCCAATCACAGGAATAGAAATTTTTAACAACAAAATGAAATGAAATAGCAGAAGACATGCAATTAGACGGAGTAAAGTTCAAATCATGCTTTCCAATTTCCAGTCTGTCAAAAAAAAAAAAAAAAAAAAAAAAACACCTTACGACTCCTTGACTCAGACTGTGTGTTTATTGTACAACTATTTACAATATATCTTGCTTGCTTCTAACAACATAGTCTTAGTTAACAACTTGTTTCTCCCAACACAGTCTTGGACTAGGCCATTTCTCCCAACAGCCTTATATCTAATTTTTAGATCCATTGGTCGACCAATCTGGAGCTAAGCTGAGCTGAGCTTTCTATAAGGTCTGCCTTGGTTGGCATGCCTGTCTTGACTTGTTCAACTGACCTTTTTTGGAAAATGTGTACCAACAAGTGAAAACTTGACTTAGCTTGTCACCAATCAAGACTTCCTTGACAGACATCAAGTCTTTGTTTAGTAATGTAATATTTTTATAAAATGATAATTACAGTAGAGCATCGATTATCTAAAACAATTTGAGACTGGGGTTTTTCGGATAACTTATCATGTCCAAAAAATATATTAACCTATCCCATGTTAAAATTTTTCTCCATTGCGTGTCGCTTCGCATTGAATGTTTGTCTATGTTAGGCCTAACAAAAATTTTCTTTTTTAAGTAATAATCGTGGCTATTGTATTGTTAAAAATTATTTCTTTATTTTGCACAAACAAAATAAATATATTGAAAAATATAAAATCAAAAAAATTATATTTTGGAAGTTAATCTAGTGTCAAAAACGTTCCGATTCAGCATGACACAGTCCTCAGAAAAACACCATACAAAACAAGCAAAACTCACCACTCATGATGGGAAAAAAAGCCTTGTTCAAATACTGGCGCGTCCTAAAGTACCCTCTCATGGTTGCACCAGTGCCGCCAGCTAAAACACACACACCAACAAAAATAATATTGGAGTAGCCCAAGACATAGCCAAATATTGCAGCACCGCAGCACTAGCAGAAACTTGAATTTGATGACTGGAACAGTTTCGGTTAACCAATGTTTCAGTTGATTTCTTCTATAATCTAGTATTGTAATTTTGTACTTGTCTGTTTTCATTACATTGTTCACTTATTAAGATATTTTAAGTGTTGTGGATTGTATAATTTTGCTAATTCTGTGGTTACAGAAGAGAAAGTGAGACCTGCAAAATTGTAATGTTCTATAATTTTATCATTACCTACATTAGTTATTATATGCATCATCATCAGTTTACTGTTGTTTATTATTGCAAACATACTTCCACGCTGTCTACTGTTTGATGCTTTACCTTAAGAATATTGTATACAATTTTGGGGATTATAATTAAAGAAGTTCATTTTAGAGATCCAAAAGCTACAATCTTAATTTCAAATCATATAACAGTTTTTGATCATATTGCCATTTGATTTGATATCACCATATGTACTGATTTGAAATTGGGTGGAATGAATTCAGTCTTGTTTTCTATTTTCCTTTTGGATTATGTTTAGTTATTGTATGCATCATCATCAGTTTACCCTTCTTTATTATTGCAAATACACCTACATTAGTATAATTTGAGAGAAAAAAAATACATTTAACACTGAAGAAGGATCATTAATTACACTTCAATCTGAAATGCATATGTCATGTTTTTCTGAAAAGAAAAAAATCAAGATATTTGATCAGTTGTAACTTGATTTTTTGAGTGACCAGAGAGACCTGGCAGGCATGTAGAGTTTGGCTTATAGAGGATATTACATATTATGAAACTGAATAAATTGAAGAATATATATTAATACTTGGCATTTACATCCATATATTTTAAAATCATGCAAATTATGTTTTCAGACCAGGGGGAAAAAAACTGTCCATCAAACATGCACTACTATTCTTCACTAATGAACAAATTATTAAATCTTTGATCAGTATATACTTTCTAAGCAGAAAACTACATTAAACCTAAAAGAAAGTTCTTTAATAAATAGTATATATTAAATTATGTTGAAAATAATGATTATTCTTATTAAAAGTTTAATACAATATTACATTACATGTTGAAAAATAAAAATACAGTAGATCAATCAAAAATAATACCTGACTCTTTACCAACTCCAATTTGATTACCCACTGAACTTATAACATGATGAGATGACAATGCCCGAAGTGCGAGAAAATCATATCCTAAATTTGTTAATCTGTAACCATCATCTGAAATTTAATATAATAACTATAAACATTTAGTAAAAACATAATAGTTTATAAAAAAGTTAAATAATAAAACAGTTTACAGGTATCCCTTGATTAACATGATTAATTAATCTCTCAATGCAAAATTGCATTAATCAAGTACAGAGGTACAGTAACCTTGATACTCGACTGAACAATCACCTGCTAGAACAAATTTTCAGTTAATAACAAGTACTTTTATTGTAAACAAAAATAGCAAATTCACTAACACCTTATTTGCCAAGAAAAACATATCTATGTTAAGCAGACAGCTGTTAAAGCCACATTAAAGTTTATTCCATGTATAAAAAGAGATTGCCCCTATTAATTTCATGCATTAATCAAATCCTGCATTACGCAAAATTCCATTAGGCAAGGGATTCCTGTATTGATATTTTATTTTTAATGATGTTATAGTGAAAGTTATTTTACTGATATTAATAAATACAGATGTTATGAAACAATAATTTTCCAGAACAGTTTACAGATATGAGATTTCCATCCCAATATTTTCTCAATTTATGTGTAGTACTGTTATCTGTATTGGCTAGATGTCAATTTTTATTGATTGTTTTCAATTTATTTTTTTAACTACATTGCATTTGATGAATGAAGGCAGCAATATTTTTATAGTATGATGTTGGACAGTATAAAGATTCCTAAAATAATTTTGAATTGTTGCCCTGTTCTAAACCAGTGAAATCATTTTTTGAAAACTAAAAACTATTTTTTTTATTTGAACTTCACACAAAAAATTTTTTTAATATACACCATCTTGTGTGCCTTATTTTTTCAGTGATGATAAAATTTTTACATTGTGATTTGATGAAAACAGCAATATTTTGAAAAATCAAATACTATATTTTTGTATGTAACCTTAAAATTTGTGAAAAATTTTGTCCAATATTGAGCAGTAATTAATCACTCGCTGATACTTTTGGTCAATTTTTATCTCATTATCTGTCTGGAGCCAATTCGTCATAGTTATCCTGCTATGGCTTTCCTGATAATTTCAGCTTCTTAGACTCATGCTATTTTTCTGTACTGAAAAAGGAGTGTGAAATTTAAAAAATTTTCTGACCAGTATTAGAGATAAGCATTACCTAGAATTTGTTAAAAACTTTTAATGCGTTTCATTTCCTTTTACAGTTAATTACATTGTATTTAATTATCATCTAATTCATAAAGAAAACTATTTACCTGAACTGATCTACTTAATTAAAATATAAGTAACGTTTAATCAGAATAAATATATTAAATTAAAAAAAAAATCATGTTATCAGTTTTATGTTTTAATTTTTTTACTTTTTAAATAATTAAATCTAGCTAATTCAAATATAATAAATTGTTATCAGGGGATGGAAATCAACTGTTTCTGGAAATTGATATATATATATATATATATATATATATATATATATATATATATATTGATTATTATTGTTTTTTATTAAGCTTTATTATTGATATATATATATATATCAATAATAAAGTAGAATTCACATTGAGTCATTGTTTGGAACTAATCAGACAAGGACAACGGTGGTCCTCATCTGATTAGTCCCAAACGGCAAACTCACAATTAGTGAATAAAGCTATTTTATTATTAAAAACATTAATTCGGGGGCATTAAGCTAATATAACAACACATGGTTATTTAAAATCGAAATCTATTATTTTATTCCATTATATCAGTACATTGTAAATTGCAATGAAAGACTAGGACTTGTTTTTAATAAATTAGACAATTTTTTCATTATTTATCATTTGTATGTATTAAATTTCTATGCTTCACCTTTTATTATAATTGTCCCAAAATTAAATTAGTATTTTTACTTTATTTAAGGTAACTATAATTTTATTCTTTAGTTTCCTAAAAAATAAAAAGACAGTTAACGAATGCAATGTTTATCAACTACACAGTTGATAAACATTGCATTTGTTCTTTCCAGTAATATTGTAACATTGTACAACAAATTGTAGAATGTTACAATATTACTGGAACAACAAATACCCACTGACTTAAGATTTCATAAAGACAATTTATTTTTCAGGTTATCTCAGCAAAAAACAGAACAAACAACATATCAAATTACTTTATAGCAGCCTTAAAACTTTTCTAGAAAATTATTCTTTAAAAATGAGGAATTTTTAGAATAAGAAGTGTTTGACTTATGAGGGCTCTTAACATAACTCTGTTCTAAACAGAGGGTCTGTCGTACCAACGTAAATTTTTTTTATTTATTCTGAACTTTATTTCTCGTGCTTTATCTTACTAATAATTGAATTTCTGTGTGATGTTATTTGGTGCTTTTGTATTACAAAAGTACCAAAATTAATTGTATATTATTTAATCAAAAATTAAAGACAGAGAGTGTTATCATCTTTTCATTATTTTAGCTATTCACTAACAAACAATTTTAACACACTAAAAACACTAACAAATGATTCATAAAAAAAAAAAAAAAAAAAAACAATTATGGGACTAAGTTGATGCTGATACCCTTTGCCTGTAACTGATTGAACTTCACATCTGTATACACTAACAGTGCTATTTTTTGAAAAACTAAATTTAAATGGTTCTTTTCTGTTAACGGGACACCAGTTGTAACTTTAATCTGATGCACAATACCGTCGTCTGCTAAGACTATCACGTTTAACTGTTTAGCCCACGACTGTGCCACCTTTGAGTAGCCCACTTGACTGTTTGTGGAGTACTTGATGTTACATAGTTTTAGGTGTGGGATACAACTACATGCGAAGCTTGTAGAATAGGCAGTATATTGATACATGTCAAAAACTGACCTTTGGAGACAAATATCTCACAAACGTTCAAAAATTCTAGGGTAGAGCGAAAACCCTCATTCAGAGCTCAAATCTTACCTGTTGCCATACATACAGGCTGGCATTCCGTTAATTAACAGAAAAGTACCAAATAAATAGACTTTACGAAATCTTAAGTCATGGATTTTGTGGTAGAATATTACAGTAGTGCCAGAAATGTAACAAATGCAATGTTTATCAAACTGTAGTCCATGGTCTCTTCAGAGTCCAAAAAGTTCTCAGGAAATACATCAGAGGTGTCACATGACCAAGGCGAGTGACATTGGGAGCTACTCATAACCAAGTGGCGTCATAGCAGGTCACAAGACACACTTTCAATGCCTCTGTCATCTAATACGATACTCCACAATGCAGTGGAGTCTTAAACAGTGCAGAGTTGGTAAGTAGTCCCTTTTGGGCACAGCTTGTCTTCAATTTTATTAAAAAAATATAATCGCCATTGGACAAAAATTTACAGATGAAAATTCTACATGTATCATCACCAGGGACAGCTTTCTTAAAATCTACATTTTCCAGCACTTGTTTTTAGTAGATAAAAGCAGTAACATCCCCAATGAAGGTATGGATGGATGCAAGCAAGACATTTGTATGTCACCAGTTCCTCTTTTAGAAATTACTTGTAATTTTAATTGGATATATTCTGTGTTTTTTAAGGACATTTTTTAACTTCTGGTGACAAGAAGACTACAAAGAAAGGTCAGTAACCAAGAGCATGTATTGTCTGAAACACAGAAAAAATAAATGGTGGACCCTTTTGGACAGACTTTGTCTTCAATTTTGTTAAAAAAAATATAATCTCCATTGGACAAAAACTTACAAAACTAGTCCTACAGTTTTTTGTTTATAGCATTTATAATATGGGTTGGAACCAAATAATTCTGTGATTTGCAAATGACTACCATATATGTCGCTCTTAAAAACACCAGTGATACCAATAAAAAATAAACTATAAATAGCATTTGTGCAATTTAGGGGGTACGGCTGTTTGAAAGGTTTTCTTCCATAAAATTAATTGATTCTAGACTAATGTGACTCGAACCTTTTCAAAACATGTATAATTTTTTTGAAATAATCCATATAAAATATGCTATAAACAAAAAGTTGTAGGAATACTTACAGAGGAGTACCATTCAGAGACCCCTTGCTTAAGCTTGTTTTCGTCGTGGAGAGGCACATTGTATGGCGGACGCGTACAAAGCGTGTCATGTAACATTTGTTGGCACTATTCGGTCACATGACTACTCATCTCTGATGTGTTTCCTGATAACTTATTCTTTTTGCAAAGAATTTGCTGAACTTTGAAGGCAACATTAATAGAAATATTAAAACATCATTTCATTTTAAATATGGATTAAAATCAAAATTTAATAGCATATGATAATGCAATAAATAACTAATAATTCTGCCTAATCTCTTTCATGTCATAAACGAAACTGTATAATATTTATTTACATCAAGACATTAGACATGTTATGTTGCATCTGATTAATATTTATCATCATAATATATATCATGATAGAATTATTGTCGTTAGCCAGCAGTTTTACCTTTGTTGTTTCATATAGTTAATAATAATAATAAATCATTTCTAATTACAATAAAAATACTATAGTATATTATGATCTATCATGTGATGTCTCCAAAGTTTGGCAAATTCTTTGCAAAATGAATAAATTATCAGGAAACACATTAGCAATGAGTAGTCATGTGACCGAATAGCGCCGACAAATGTCACACGACACGCTTCGTACATGTCCACCGTTTGATGTGCCGATCCGCAACGAAAACAAGCTTAAGCAAGGGGTCTCCGAATGGTGCACACTCCTCAGTAAGTGTTCCTACAACTTTTTGTTTATAGCATATTTTATATGGATTATTCCAAAAAAATTATATGTGTTTTGAAAAGGTTCGAGTCACATTAGTCTAGAGTCAATTAATTTTATGGAAGAAAACCTTTCAAACAGCCATACCCCCTAAACTGCACAAGCGCCCTATAAACAGCAATGATATCCACCAACTATCACAAAGATTTTGCTAGAAGATACTCTATGCAACTGTAATAATGTCCATTGGAGTTACAGTTTTGTTTACAGTATTCAAGAACGTTTTGTTCTCATTTGATTATAGTATCTGTTTATAATAAAACTTTGGTAAAAGTTGTAGACCACGAATAAGTAATTAATAGAGTATTCAAAAACTTACAGCGTCTTCCTCTTTCGTATGCAATTAACTTTTTCCGAGATAAATCCATTAAATGCTTGTGACAGCCACCATGTTTTAAATTAGCAATCTGCGTAACTAAAACACCTGGAACCAGTTCATGGTTTTTCATTCCCATTTCAACCTAAAGTAGAGAACAATAACATGAAATTCATAAGTCACTCAAATGAATTATCGAAAAATATACTTACTGCTGTTAAGATTCTAAAATCATCTTTCGATAAATATCTTAAGGTCGAAACATTTAATTTCCCCATAATTTTGTTAAATTAATAAGTAACGAAACAGTCAACCATTAACACATGACGACACGTGCTCAATCGAACGCCACCTGGAATTTATTTATTTAGTACATGTATTTATTTAAAATGATAATAATACTGTAATAATATTAATAATAATATTTGTCAACATTAGTAGCTATACTTAAAATTTTTTTTTCAATATTTTCCTTTCTATTTGTCTCTCTCATGAAATCATTATCGGACTGTACTGTATTGTATGGTGTATAGTCCGATTCAAATTTAAACTGTACTAGGTAAAAGCATGGTGAAGTAATGCCAATGAGTGTCTGATCTTCGATATGAACTAGTGTTTCTGTGTGTTGATGTATCTGTTGTGTAACTTGTTACTTGATAAGTTAAAGCGCTGTTTGAATCATAATGTTGTTGGGCGTAACTGTTCTTTTCCGAACAACTCTTTGCTCTGTAACAGTGGTGGACTGGCCAAACAATAAATTCCAAAATTCGCTCTGTGCTCTTTCCTTATTGTAATATAGGTAATATTTCACTTGGGATAAATAACAAACAAGTGCTGTCTATTGTATTAAATTTTAAAAAAGTCTTACTCAAATTTAAATCATAAGCCGCTGAGATATAGTTTATACGAAACCGACATCCAGCTCGTGGAAAACGTATGCTATTACTTGAAATTTTAAAATGACTGCCCTTATTTGCACTTGAGCTGCCGTGAATCAGTCCAAGCGTCTGATATTCGGCCTCGTCACGATGTGCATTTTGTAAGTTTTAATTTGAAAATAATTGATCACAACTTGGACGGTAAATTGCTGTTGTTTTTTAGACTCTTTTTTCCCCGTGGGCACTAATAGAGCCTTTTTTCAAGTTTATCATAGGTTCGTCCAGATCGACAATGGAAGTGGCCGGATGATGAGGAAGGGGCTTGACATATATGAAACAGGCCATCTCCGAAAAATTCTGGGTTTTTGATTGAGTAGATTCGATCTGGAATCTCTGAATCTCTCAGAGCGATAGACTGACGTCTTAACTACCTCGGCCTTTTGGCCGATAGCATACATATACATAGGCATCCGCAGAAGGAGGCAAACCGGACGCTTGTTCCCTAGAATCGAATAAAAACTTTCTTGAATTGTAATCGCAAAAGTGAATGAGATGCGTAATCTTACATCCTCCAGCATGAAACGCTTTGTCTGTCTTTCTGTAAAGATGTAACATGATATTCTATAATTCTATAATCTACTTGTGAAAAAACTCAAATAAATTAGATAATTGAATAAAAATTTATTGATGTAATTATTTGTCTCCAAACTTTGTTTCCTGTAAAAGTTTCTGCAGACGCCTATATACTATATACCAATTGCAAACATTTCCTAAAATATATATTAAATTGAAAAAGGGGTCTTGTATGAAAGTTTATTATTTTGGAGGGTTCTTTTAAACTGCATTAAAATTAAGCCACTTCCTCCTTTCTTGGAAGTAACTAGGTTTTGAAATGGGATTTTTTTTTTTTTTTTTTTAATTTTAGATTCTTGGTCGGAAAATAACAACCTTTTGTTCTGAACAATATTTTCGATTAATGTTAATTTAAAAAATATATTATCATTTTCACGCCTAGTATTTTTGAAAAATAATACTTATAAAATGTTTTTAAACATAATTTATTGCAACTTAAGAAATAATAACAAAAACCAAAAATAAACATTTTCCATTATAAATTAATGCAAAAATACAAGTTCTTAAAAATTACGTAGAGGTGACCATTAACTTTAATGCATTTGAAAATATTCAAAAACGTATTTTTGATATTTAATAAACATACAACATAAATACAACGTTTTCACAAAGATAAAACCTTTGCTTTCGTTTCTCTTCCGTCGTTTCACACCATTATCACACGTTTTACTATTTTTACTTAAACGTATTTTTGATACTTGCACTTCAATTTACCCACGAATTTTGCAGAGCACGGTGCGGAGTTTCCGAAATCGTGTTAAGAAATATGTTCTTGGAGGTCACCTCTTTGAACATTTGTAGAAACGAACACTCTACAATGTTTTTCTAAGAACGTATTTTTGCATAAATTTGTAATGGAAATTATTTATTTTTGGTTTTTGTTGTTATTTATTAAGCTGTAATAAATTATATTATAAAAATCATTTTATGTGTTATTTTTCAAAAATACTAAACATGCTAATAAATTTTTAAATTAAATTAATCGAAAAGATTGTTTAGAATAAAAGGTTGATACTTTTCAATGCAGAATCCGAAAAAAAAATTTGGAATCTCAATGTTTTTGGAATCCCAAAATGAATTTTAAAATGTAAACTTATTCCTGCCCACTCACAAGGGAGGAGGGAATGTCTTAATTTCTATGTGGTTCAAAAGACCACTTCAATATAATAAACTGTCATATAAGACACTTTTTCAATTTGATGTATATTTCAGGAGGTGTTTGCAGTTGGCATTATAAATGGATCCTCCTGTATATGGGCATTTGGTATATATTGCAGGACTGAAGTTTCTTGCCAGTGGGACACTGCCTGTAACAGTGAGAAGTGGTTATTTTTGGGTAAATTTATCATATAGCGTTTGTCAGCATGGTATCATGGGTGTTTCGAGCTATCTAATGGTACAAATGATGAATTCATTTCTTTCTCGCGTCCACTTTCTGTTGGCATTATTTCCCTGCCTCGGTGGTCAGTAGCGGGATTGTCACCGAAGCACGTTGGTTGAGTTAGTGCTTGTTCATTGTGTTTGATTGAGGTGATGAATGTGTTTGCGATGCAATAGTCATGCTTGGTCACTGTCGCGTTCGCCACTGGTGGCCAAAGAAGCCTGCGACAGATTTTTCAAATGTGAACCTAATCTACGAATGCAGACCTTTTTAACGTGTGACGAAGTCTGAGTCGGTAAGCCGCGAGTGGACTTCGTCTCCGCTCATACTGGCGGAGATCAGACCCTAAACACCGAAGTTCGATCGGGGGTTCGCGCCTCACTCGGACGAGCTGGCAGCGGGAGTTTTTTCCGGGTTTTCTTCCTTGCCAATGACGCCTGAATAGGGGCTAGCTTCCCCCAAGTCCTCCCGGAAGGCATTTCTATCTCCCTTTCTCGCGGGGGCCGTCTCCTATAAGGCCGGCTTTGGTCGCGTTCGTGACCTCTCTTCCGTCTTCCCGGATTGGCCGTCTTCTATAAGGCCGTCTCTTCGGTCGCTGTGCAATCACTTCTCCTGTTTCTTCTGGAGTATAAAGCCTGGTATGAGCTACACACTCCTCTAGCCGAAAGAAAGAAAGAGTCGGTAAGCCGATATGTTGCGAACACCATTTTTGTCTTCCATACAGAAATGCAGAAGTGGTTACAGCTTATACACCTAAAGCCAGATGTTTACATATCAGCTCTCCGACATGAAAAACAGTGCTTCATTTCTCCCCGCAAACGTTACTAGCAGTTTTGCTCTTGCCAGCATTACACTTTTGAAGGTTTTTGTGTAGAGGTTTGTGTATTATATAAGTGCAGTTAGAGAAGAGTATTGTACTTTGATTTATTAGAATCAACCGAGCTTTCTCACCTCGACAAAGTGGTGAATAAAAAGTGAGTTGTTATTGTTTTATTGTATTTTTTTTAAAAATCTTGGGAGTTAAACAAATTACGGAAAATTCCAGAATTCTAACTTTAGTAGGCTGTCCTTTTGTTTTTGATATAGAAAATGTTATTCGCTAAATCATAATTTAGTATATGAAATATTTTGTGATAAATTACATAAATTAATTTTTTTAATGACTTTTAATTAACCTTTTATTTTTATTTTCTTATTTGCAAATGCATGATTTGCATGATTTGATTCTAATTAATAGAACATATTTGAATCTTTCATTTATCTTCTTTAAATGAATGGTATGACGAAAAAATGCAGATAAATCGTTCTTGTATTTCCAAGGATCCCGAAAATGGTTTCATTTCCGGAATCCCGGGAATATTAATATGAAGAAATCTACATAAAAGCAGAAACCTTACTCCCAAATAAGCTGTGATATTAATCACTAAAAAGCAGTGTCAATTTTCTCAAGGACTTTATTCTATTGAATAAAATAGATAAATTAAGTTATGAAAAATACATAGTTTTTACTGATGTTTATAATGCAGTTTCTGAATATTTTACTTTTTCCAAATTGGCCTTTGTAGAAAGAATGCTCGCTAGTGATCTAAATTATGATCATTTGTAATAATAAAATTATTTCCTTATTTCCTTATTGCATTAAATTAAATTTATGAAAAGAAATTAATTTTTTTATTATGACAAAAAATACATTTTAATGTTCTTGTTTCCGCTTTGGTATGTGTATTAATGCCAAGATAACTCAACGGACGACACTAATTGTTCTACTTTCATTGCCAAGAGCACTATTTTCATTTGTATTGTGACGCCATCTCTTGGCTCTTTATTTCTTTTCCACATATATATTGTTTTAAATATTTGATATTTATCACTTATAATAATGATAAATGATAAACTTTTAATATTTTAATGTACTTCATAACACAATTTTATACAAAATTTTTCCTAAATTTAATATGTAAATGCATTTATACACATATAAATGTATACCACAAAAGCAATTTTATTTTAATAATCTGTTAATTAGTAATCTATGCAATTATAATTTAAAAATAAAAAATCTGTATAAAATACGTGAAATTCAATTAATTAATAGTTTTATTTAAAATATGTAAGCTCAAATTTTTGGAAAAATGACAAATTTTTATGTTAAAAACAACAGCTTAATGACATTGTTTTGAAATAATTAATCATACAAAGAAAAAATTACTTACATTTAATTCTAAACGATAAAAATAATTTTTAAATAGAAAAAAATTATATATTATTTTTAAATAAAAATTTTATTATAAGAAAAAACATCTAAACATTATTTAGACAAATAAATCGAATAATTTAAATTGTAGAAAACGATTTATCTTTCAAAAACGTTTCTATAAACATGGATTAATTTTACTCAAGGAACAAACTCGATTTTGCCCTTTTTACGTGATTTTCGTTATCGTCTATTTATAAATAGTAACAGTGACGTTATTTTATATTTTTAGTATATAAGTTATACGTCAATAAAAATTAATATAACATATTGTATTGTACATGTACTGTATATAATATAACATGTATATTTATAATTCGTTTCTCCAAATAGATATATATAAATTTATATTAGAAAAGTAACTAATTTGCTGTATATTTTTCTGTTGTATAACAATTAACTTTTGTATAAGCCTACATTTGTCCCTTTACTTTTATATTCAGAATGTATTAAATACTTGCGTGAATTTTAGTGTTTGTCATTAAAATAAACTAAAACATGTAAAAGAACATTTGATTTCTTGAGATATGTAAGTAATACTGTGTACTTAGAGTGATTATATTGTTTATCACCCAAACGAGGATAGCTTTTAAGAGTGAAAAAAGCGTCTAAAATAGCTAAACTTAGATTCTTTTCTAAATAATTATATATATATATATATATATATATACACTCTTAAAACTTGTATTAGAAGACATGTAAAATGCTTTTATGTCTCGGACATACTGGGACATAGGGCCACTGTCACTCTATACTTGTTGGGTTCAATGGCTTAAATTGGATGTACAGTACCTTCCGGAACAACTAGATATGAAATTAATATGAATTGTGATTTATATGAATAGAAAATATTGTTACACGCAACTAATATTTTTATTTATTTATTTCATATTAAACACCATTTTGTTTTAGTTACAATTTATACTCTCAATGAATAATAAGTTAAATTAATTTATATTTATTTCTGAATCTATATATAATAAATATATCAAAATTTTTGTGTTAAAATATTTACGCAATTTTATACTTTGTTTTATTTTGTATTTAGTTTTATTAAATTTCATGTAAACAATTGTATTTAGCTACAAAAATGTTGTAAATAATAATAATACGAATGTCTTTTTATACTGCTGCCCATAAAACTATCTTTGAAAAACAATTGACTAGATTTTTTCGAAATCGTCCACTTTTACGTTCTTTACCCTTTATATTATTGCTATTTTAATTACAGTAAAATTGTAAACCGGAGTAGTATAGTAACAAATTTTTTTCCGTTTCGGCAGGGTTCTATTTTATTTTAAATAGGTGTTATAGTACGGTATCCCTCGTATAACACGGTAGATGTTCCAAAAAAGTGTCGTGTTATGAGAATCCGTGCTAAACGAAACAAAGGCCAAATGCGAAACACAGGGTTCCAGAAGTTAGCAAAAGTATACTATTTTTTTTTATTACTGAGAGAAATGTGTTGACTAAAGCAATCGATAATTTATTTCTAATTAATAATTAATTAACAAACACAATTAAAAGTACTATTAATGTTAATTTTAGTTAAACGAGGGCGTTTTTCCTTTTATCAATTTACGTCATCTTCTGAGCTTTTTTGTTGATCTCGATCAGAAATCAACAAAAAAGTCTTTATTTTTTTATTTTTATAATTTTTTATGAATGACAGAATAAAACTATGTTATTAATTGATAATTTGTTCTAGAAAGTCGCGTTTGTTCAGTCGAGTACCAAGAGATTTTTTCCAGAATTTGTGTTCGAATACTGAGATACAGCTGTATTTCGTTCGTCATTTTTACTAATCTACGATTAAAAAAAGTTTAATAACACTTACCTAAAAACGTTTGAATAAACTTTATTAAATAGGTAGATTAATCTATAAAAACAAAACACAGTGACAGTCTTACAGGCTAAAATCTGAAAGAAACCTAGTTGATAGGAAAGCTAGGACAAAGAAGAAAAAAATTCTATTTTTAGTTTTCATTAAACCTGACGAGAGGCACAAAACAAATTGAAAATTTCAATATTATAAAATCCGTGGGCAAATTTGAGACAACACGCCGTGCTTACTTAAATATATAAAAAAAAAAATATCGAATAATGAAGTTTACACTTAAAAATTGTAAAATTGTACGGAGGATTCCAAAACCGTGTTATAGCGGACTGGAAATCGTGTTGTACGGGAGATATCCACAATTTTCAAATAGTATTGTAAGTGTACTGTGTTGTACGAAGGATCCCTGTACTAGAAGATATAGATAAATTTTTAAAATGATGATGCAGGAATTGTAAAATTTTAGATGACTTACACTATCGTTAGAAAATTATAAATATGTATATTAAATATTTAAGATAATTAATAAATTTTTATATATGTTATTTAATTGATTTGTATTCATCTCTATATGTTTAAGTGTATGGATTATTTATCTTGTACTCACACTCTCTTTGATTTAGTTACCAAAAATAAATAAATAAAATAATTAAAAACACGTTAATGACACAGAAAAATATTTTTAAAGCTTAACTAACATCTAATATGCGTAGTCCGTTAAAAAAGAATAATATAAAAATTTTAATGTCTCTATGCTATTGTTTAATATTAAAAACGAAACGATGAATAATACACTAAGCTGTAAAATATAATTTATAGACCAAGTAAATATCGATTTTTAAATAATAATAAGGTAAGTAAAATTACCTTGTTTGTAATGGAAATTATTCAGTTATATAGTCTACTGTTACTTTAAATTTACTGTACGATAAATTTAAATTTTGAATAAGTCAGTAATATATTTAATTATATTTGAGAAATAATCAAGTAGATGGTTTGTCTCTCTCTTTCTCTCTCTCTCAGTAAACATAATTACAATTAAAATACATACTTTTATGGGAAATTATAAATTATAAATGTCCCTAATAAAAGTATATATGACGCAAGCAGATAAAAATGTAAACGTATTTGATCTGAAATGAAAATCTTAATTACATCGTTTAGATTCTTATGGAATTTCTTTGCTCTGAAACACGAGGATAGATTAAAATACGAGCCTTAAGTAAACACTAGGATCATATAAATTTTTTATGCGTTTCAATTTTTTTTCGAATGAACAGTATATTCCTCCAAAGAAAAATCATCTAAAGTAATAAATTTTTGTACAGGTCTTTTTGATTCCGAGCAAAAATTTATGCGTTATATGCTATTCGTTTACGTAGAATAATCAATCAAATATTAGTATTTTCCCGAACATATTTATTTTTATCACGTAATATGCAAGCATCGTTTGTGATTTATAAATACATTTATCATGAAAGCAAGTTTACATACTAGAAATATATAATAAATTATTATTTTTTATATAAAATATTGTTATTTTATTGATTATAGAACTGAGAATTTTCATTCACTGAATTGGGTTCGAATTAACGTTGTCTTATTTTGCAGATATTTTTCAAAATAAAATAATTATAATAACAACAATAAATACTGTCTATAAATAACAATATTTATTCTTTTGCGAAAATAAGCATTATTTCTTATTTACTGTGAAAACTTTAAAAAATGTAAAGTAGATAAAATATATATGCCTACAATGTTAGTATAATGGTATAAAATATTGGAATAAAATATTATTCAGAGTTCAAGAATTATGTTTTATCGATAGATCATTTTTTAAAACCTTTATAGATACTATATTCAGCTTGAAATTTATAAAGTATACATTGTATATTTATTACTAATAGTTATATAATTAGATTTTACACACATTATGTTAACATAGAGTAAGATTAAGAGAGAAAACTCCCAGTGTGTGTGGAATTTAAAGTATGCTCTCGTTCCATTCCCCATACAACTAAATATTCTTTGTTCCTTCTTTTTTTTTCTATTTTTTTATGGTTAATTCGGCTCTGTGTTAACATATTTTAACACTTTAAAATTTTATTTGTTAATTATCTTTTCAGATTGTTACGAAACTAGTGACGCCATCTGTATTATAAAAAATTAATTTTTCTGTGAGAATAAATATTTTTAATTTGAAAAATAATAAATAAATTTTATAAAAAAATTAAAAAATAAATAAATATTTAAATTTATAAATTTATTATACATTCTGGTATAAAAAGATGAAAAAGGTAAGCCTTTGTAAAGTCACTGTTTTAAAACAGTTGATTAATTATTGGTAAAGATAAAAATAAAAACCCATATTTCTAAGTTATCAATCATTAGTAGAAGCGAGTTGATTATTATAGCTGATCAATCATTAGAAAAGCGAATGTTGATCTTTAATTGACCTTGAATTGATCAATTATAATTGAAGTAAGTTGATCAGGCAGATCAGTTACTACAAAAAAAGTCTAACACATTCTTTATTAAAGTTAATTAAATGAAACTTGTTTAAAAAATGTACATTTTAATCTTTAATGGTTATTTATTACATCTACAATGTTATTAAATATATTCAAACTTAAAAAGTTCTGAAAAATGAGAAAAATTTTCCAATTTTACTATGAAAAACATTTGATATTTTTTAGTTTTATTTTGAATATAACTGAGTAATTTTTTAATAAAAAATATTTATTTATTTTTAGATTATATAACAAGCCATTCTTAATTAAATTTAAGATTAATTTGTGTAATTACAAGTTTGTCAATTAGATATAAAAAAAATTATATAATTTGTTTATCTCTCTTCTATTTTTACATTCAGAAATAAAAATAAAAAAATTCACTTAGTTTTACTATAAGAAAAATTGAAGGATCAATGTACTTAGAATCATAAAGCCATTTATAACATGTTTTATTTGTATCTATGAAAGATTTGTTAAAGTACTCGACAGATTTTCTATAAATTTTGATAACTTACAATAACATTATCATTCTAGACACTTGAAATTTTAATATTAAAATGTTGAGTTTCAGAAATTTTTTTCCAGAAGAAATAAATGGAAAAATGGAAAAATTTTTAAAGTTATATAATTTCATATCATTTTGAAGATAAAATTTCATTCAAATATTAAATAAATCGATATTTCATTATACATAATCCACCAGTTTTGATTTTCTTTTAATTAATTATTTTAAATAAAAAATGTTAATCAAGAAATTTTAATTAATTCATTAAAAGTATTTTAAAAATGTAGAACAATGTTGATGGAACAAAGTTTTTTAATTCTATATTTTGTTAATGAAAATTTTTAAATTACTTATGTATTATGAACTTACTGAAATTTTAATTTGTAATTTTTGATATTTTTATATATTTTTTTATGTAATTAAATATTTGTAATATTTTTATAATGTGAATAAATATTTTTAATTGTATAATCTCTTTCTAATTATACAAATATTTTTATTACTTGTGATAATGTGGAATCAAAATTAAGTTATTTTTAAAACAACAATAAGACATTTTGATATTTGATTCTACGAAATGTATTCGATATGCTCAAGATACATATTGAATTATTTTTCTAATATACTGTACTTGATATTGTCGAATGTGAAGTTTCAATTAAATAGAAAGAAAAGTTCTAGCATCCAATTTGTATTTTAATTTATTTATTATTTCATCTGATATTTTAAAATAAAGAAATATTGCTTATTATATATGTTATTTAAGACTCGATGCTTGAAGTTTCTGTTGTAAACACTTGGTTTACCATTTTTTTAAAAACTGTATTAGGGTATTAATAGGTTTATTATACAAAAATTAAGTATAAACATTGCATTATTGAATAAGTTTACTTCTTTAATACTGTAGTATGAAATAGGATATGGATCTACGTAATACATATGGATATGGATATGGATATATCGTCATACATATAGGCCTATATATATGCATAACTTTTCTTATAATAATTTGATTGTATTTCAATCATTTTCATGTCCTAAGGTAGGTTTATTTTTGCAGAATGTAATTCGAAGAAGTAAAAAAATTAAAGAAATATTCATATCATTAATATAGCATGAATTAATGTTGCCAAATATGAAACTTCATATTTGGCAGTTTGAAGTTTTTCATATTTATAGTTTCATATGAAGTTTTATTGATGCTATCATATATCATGTCTATAGTTCATTTGACGTGATATATGACTCAAAATTTGATAGTATTAATTTTGCAGTGAATACAAAGAGTGTAAAATGCAAATAAGTCTTTACGTGATTTATATAAGTATCATTCGTATTTAAGAAAATACATTTCATAAAATTAAATATATAATATAATAAATATTAAAACAATGTCACACAATATAATAAAATATTATAAAAAATCGAAATTAGAACAAATTATACTTATAAAAATAAATGCCAAAGATAATTTATACTATAACAAAATAAGGATTATCACACCTTCATATACTACTTATATAAGCTATAATTGGAGATATTTTTTGAAATATCAGATAATATACTATAATATAACATGACCTACATGGTTCTATATTTAAAATGTTTAAAATAAGGTAAGATAGATTTATTATAATAGCTATTAAAGTGATATTCAAATCAGTTATAGTATATTGTAATTTAATCATTCGTATTGTCCAGTACAGTTGTTAAAAGTAATATAGTTATTGTAAATATTCATAATACGATAGTAAATAAAAATACAATTTAATACTACATATTTTAGTAGTTTTACATGCTTTAATGTACTCAATTAAGCTATAAGCGTTGAAAAATGAAAAGTTTAGAGTCTTATATTACAAATACATGATATAAGAAGAGATGTAAAGAAAAATATTTGAGTAATCATTATGATATATTAGTATAATTAAAAAAATAAAATGTATTGGCGATGCTTTCATATATCACGTGTAAAGTTTACTTAAGTGGTACACATAATTTCATTCGATAAAATTCTTTATTAGACGGTAGCTGATATCAAATATTTAAACTACAGAAAAGCCAACAAACTAAACTAAGCTTTTTCAATAAATATAATGCATTTTTATGTTGGACGTTTCTTTCTATCAATTACGATGCGGCTACGTTACCATGTTATTGAAGAATTTTGTTTGATCATAACAGATAACAAGAGTAAATTTAGAAGTTTTATACTTTATTCGTTTCTTTCCGAAAGTAATTGATTAACTTATTAATTTATTGAATGAAAAGATAATTAAAAATTTTAAATCATTTCTTTTGTGAATAATAAAATATGTAAATTTTAATCATAGTTTTCGTAACGTGAAAGCTTTAAGATAATTAAAATATATGATGTTGGATTATTAAAATTAATTTTACAAATGATAAAGTATATTTTTCGTTTTAAAACATTCGTGGACAGTATTATACTATAAATAAACGTTTATAAAGTAGAAACTTAAAGCTATTTTATTTATCTTTCTCCAATAACATCTATTAACTAAAAATGTTTAGAAAATATCCATTTCCATGTCGTATTGTTTGAATATTCTAGTTTAATGATACTGTATCATTATTATTTTATTAATTATCGATATTCCTTTGTCTTTTCATAAATATATTTGTAATGTAATCAAAGTATTATGTTTATATATTTTTAATATATATGTCATTAAATTTTAAAATTTTATTATTTTGTACGGATATTTCTTGAAAGATATTTTAAATTTTAATTTTTTATTACGTTATTTTCCTTCGTTTTTGTTTTTATTGTCTTTCCAACTTGGTTACTAAGACGACCACTCGGAAGAAGGGTAATGTCTATCCTAGACAGGAATCCAGATAGAAGCATGAATCGCTTCTTAATCAACACCCCATCATTTCTTTGGAGACAATAATCAAAGGTCACGGAGTCAACTTTAAGTAGACTTTCTTATTATGTTTATATGATTTTTCGATTAAATAATTAAAAACTTAAAGTCCTTTGCACTTTTCGATATTATAAAAAATGCAGAAATCTGGATGGATTTATTTTAATGAACTTCATTAAATCTCTTCTAAAATATAACGTTTAGCCTACACATTCTATTTTACCTTAATGCTACAAAAATTAAAAATCTATAATTCTTATTTCAAGAGTCATAATGTTAATTTCTGTAGTATTAAGTGAATATTTTCAAATTAATTAATAAGAGAAAATATAAATGATTAGATTGTTTTAGCATTAATTAGTTTTTCTATGAACCTTTCACATAAGAAACAATGTATGTTTATTCAGAATTTATCACAAAATTCATTAAAATTTAAAGAAACTACTGAACCGATTGGTTGTTATATAAATAAACTACAAAATACGAACTTAATGTATTTGTCTCTGATTATTATTATTTATTTTCTAAATTCAGAATATTTTATGTATGCCATGATATAAATTTTCTAGTGATAAAAATTATTATCGAAAATTTTCTATTCTACTGATAGCTAGCAATTTGTTTAACGTTGGAATTGTATACTGTTACTTAAATATGTATAAATTTGTTATTCTATATCTTATCGAGATTGTCGGTTTAATTATATTTCTCAATAAGCTAATCAGACATTCGATGTCAGAGTTCAACAACAACCATGTCATTATTACACTGTTAAAATTGGAGAATAAATTATAAAGAAATTTTGTTTAATTCGAAATATTCTGAAGAATTTCAACTTCAATTATATACATGCATTATTCTTCTCCTAAAATAAGTGAATAAAAAAATTACTTCTTAGATTTTTACCCATAACTGTAGCATCAGCATATTAATTATGCAACAAGGAAACATCAAATATAAATGATTTAAAACATTAAAAACCATTAGTTTTTTAAAATAAGTTTTAATTAACTAAAATCTAAGATATATAATTTTTTTATAATTTAATAAAAATGATGGTTTAAGTAAAGAATATGAAATGATGTTAATTAATATAGACCTTTCGCTAATTAAAATTATAAAAAATATATTAAATTAAACGAAAGATATTGACTTTTTACATCCAACAATATGTGTAAATCAATTACTCAAAATTCATTGCAACCCATTAAAATCAATGAACAATTTTTTTTATCCCTTAATCAGTGAAATACGAATCAAAATTAAATGTTATATTTATTTTACAGAGTTTATAAACGTGATAAAACATTCTCAACAGAAACAAAAATTCGAACGAAAAACTGGAATACTTTACATGTGAATTGAACTAATTAAGCTACGATTTTTAAAAATGAAACTTCATATTTTAGAATTTAATAATCAATAAATATTCTTAAAAATAGTAGAGTAATCATATAAAACAAATAGGTATGTTTTATAAGAATGAAAATAGGATATTCTTCGGTAAATGATTCTCGTCTCACTTCGTTGTCTCACAATTACGTTGTTTTTAATTAAATATTCATTTATTCATGAGAAACAGTTCTTAACTCGAACCATAAAATATAAAGAATATTATTTTCGTAGACAAATTGAAAATGTAGAGAAATCAAAAATGTCTAAAAATACTTTAAAATAATCAGGAAAATATTCTCAATAGTAAATCACAAAATTTTCCAGTAATAAGATAAAAAGATATTCTAGTAAATAGTATTAAATAGATAAGTTGTATACAATTCCAATTGCACATCTCACAATATTCTGATATTTTATATTAGGCTATACTTTTACTGAAAAATATTTTTTCATTTATAAATAAAAAGTATATTATAGAAAAAATTTCTGAAAAGTAAATTACTTATATTTACAATCTTTATCTGTCATTTTCATTTGTGTTCATTATTTTAATATTTATATAAAAAATAAATACGTTTTGTTCATAAGTATAGCATACATTAGCCTATACAACTGATTAAATGCATTTGAAAAAACTTACAAACAGAAGCTTACATTCTCATTTTATAAATGAAAGCTGTTTTTGATAAATTTGAATGATGTCAAAGATATTGCAATTACTTATTAAGAAACTTGTTTGTTTAATCAAATATTTTATGGTCTATTGTTATTTTTGTTTTATTATATTTATAAACATGCGTGCAGTTTGCAATTAATAGTCAACGTTTCTGAATCATCATTGTTAAATTAGTTGGAATAAATGAATCGGAATTGAATGTTGAAATTTACGGATCTTGCATAAAGTTAACACTACAAATATAAAGATTTTTAATTTAGGTCTCATATTTAACACATATTCTTAAATAATATGTGTGTTAAATGAAAAAATATATATATTAAAAATAGTAGATAAAGCGTAATAGTATTTTAATGGTCATAGAAAATGGAATTTTTAAATTTGAAATCAATCCTTTTTTATATCTTCTTATAGTAAAAATTGCAGCATTAAATATTCTTAAATTATTCGACTTCAATGTTATTTAAGTTTTCAGATTGTTTATAACAATTCAGAATTCTTTTTATTAGAAAATTGTATTTAAATTCGATACTTTATCGAATTTGAAGTAATATTTTAATTAATCAATCCAAAATTTCATAAGATTCAATGAATATTACAGTTTCTTAAATGAAAATCAATTTAATCTGAAGAATACTTTTTCTTTATTTTTATCATGTATCTTAATATTTATCTTTCGTGTATTTATAATACATGAATATTTTTTTGTAATGATTTATAAATTGAATTGGAATATCTATTCAAAAACTAACATAGCTACAGGAAAATTTATAAATACAATTTCATTAAAAATATTAAAATATATATATATATATATATAAATACTTTATTATTATTATTCTATTCAAAGAGCACTAAGAGACTTATTCTTAAATTTTATATTTTATAATTTCTGGTTACATATGAGCATTAAATAAACTAAATAATCAAACACTTTAAATTTACAAATTATTCATTATTTCTAAACTTTTATTGTAACTAATGCCATTAAAGACATTAACTTCTAAATATTTGAAGTATTTCATTAATTTCTTTTATTTTTCATTATATCAAATATTTCTTAAACTCCAAACAAAAATAATTAAATTTTCAAAGTTTATTATAAGTTTTTACATAGTAATATCATAATTTTTACTCTATAATTCAGTTATATAGTCTAAAATTTATCAGATTTCATCTTTATTCTGTAATTTTTGCTGTAAATTTATGAGTATTGGCTAAGTCATTTAATAGGAACACGTATTTTCAATATAAATACAATTCATTTTGTAAAAATACGTAATAATAAATACTTTTCCTTCCATTTAAAATCTAAAATGAAGGAAGAATATTTAGAATGTATGTTCCCTAATGTCATAATTGAACAGACATTCAAGTTTATATATGGTCAATTAGTAACCATTGATATTATCACAATTGTCATATTCATAATATATCCATAAAATATTCATATTATTATATTATTAATAATCATTACACGTCGTATAACTAATGTAGGTCCTAGAAATGATACAAAAAAACTGAAAATTATGAGATTAAACTAAATATTAGAATATGACAATAAATTTTTTATATTTTTAAAATATATCTAAAATAGATGATTTTCACATTATATTTACGTTAATAAATTGTATTTTATTGTATTCATTTTTGCAATAATTATTATTTTATATCCCCCATAAATGGGAAGATTTTGATTGTCCAATAAAGTAAAATCGAATTGAATTACATTAACATTAATTTTTAAATATTTATATTTAAATTTATACTTTATAAAAATACATTTACTTTCTATAATTAGAAAATTCTTTTATTGTTTTAATAATTTTTCTGTTTTCCTCGGTAAAGTTTTATTTAATTTATATATTCTTAATTGAAGTTTAGTTAATTTTGTTTAGCGTAAATTAAAACGTGTAGATTTATATTTTTATTATTTTTCAATATTACTTTTTTATGTAATAGCATTTATTTTTTAACGGTAGCACTTACATGCATTAAAGAATGTTTATCGACAAAATAAAATTTGTTATATCCTCGTATATAAAAGCATCTATGGCCTTAGAAATTGATAGATAAACGAAGCAAAGCAACGACTTCTTTTCTCAATGATCGTTTTGTTTGTTGTTTTCACTAATAACGAACAAATGATTTCAGTTTTTCATTGGAAAAAGCAGAAAAAATCTAAGTGTTACTGATGTAATAACAGCAATATAAGCTTATAAGTGAAAAAAATATACTATTTATATGGTTTTTTTCTATTAAATTTGAATTTAAGAAAATGTTATTTAATACTTTATAAAATTCATTTTATATTAATAATAATAATAATTTATTTCCTTAAAATTTTTCTATTTAACAACACCAATTTTGTTAAATGTAAAGCTTAATACTGTATTATTTTTTAAAGTTATAAATGTGATTATTTTAAAAATAAATTTTCAAAATTAGAAAATGTTAAATTTAGTTTTATTGTAAATTTCATTCGTTTTAATTCTGCCAAACTTCTCAAATTTCTTCATATATATTCAGGAAGATCTTGGTATATCTACAGTTGTATTAGATTAACTCAAACAAAATAATAATAAGATTTAACAATCAGTAATGTAAAATTACTAGAAAGATTATTTTTCCTTTCAATTTAAACTTTTGTACCTCATAAAATCAATGTAGAATATTAATTTAAATTTTTTTCTAAAATATTTTATTTGTAATTTTTACTTTTTAAATGAAATTTTAAGTTAGAAGTTAATTAGTGCTGAAAATGATCATATTGAAGACTTTTAGTAAGATTATTATCCCTGGTAATAATTTGAGTGGAGACATAATCCTCATTAAAACTTATTATCATTTTTGCAATATATTTTATTCATAGACTATTTCATAAATAACAAAACTTTAATTTCAAATATTTTCAGTATAAAATTTTATGGAAAATTGCATAATTATTCAAAAAACATTTTAAAAATTCATCAATGAAATATTAATAGTTTATTACAAATTAAATTTATTCTTCATATATGTTTTTAAACATCAGATTTAATTATCGTTATTTTTTGTTTAGCCTATACAGATTACAAAAAATAATAATTAAAAAAATTAAACGTTTTGAAAATACATATTCATTTATTCACCATTCAACACCTATTTTTTTAATATAATATATATATATATATATATATATATATTTTTTTTTAAATATATATTTTTATATATTACATTCCCTGTTAGTGAACAAACCACAGAATTTCTTAAAAAATAATTAAATGGCAGGTTAGGTTTAATTTTGAAGATATTACTTTCTTTCTTTTTAAAATGAAAAGTATTTTAAAAAACAAAAAATTAATGAAAAAATGTAATCAATCAGACAAAAATGAGTAACACATTCACCCCAATTTTCATTTTTAAATAACAGCTTTTTATTTCGTGAAGCAATTTCGTTTACATAAACGTTATTATTTCCCCTTTGATGCAAAAATAATTTTCCCGCCGACACATAACTAGGAAATGATGACGTTAACATGACGTATTGCTGACGTTGCTGACAATTAACATTTCCTGCCATTAGAATTAAAACAATGCTTAGTAAATCAGTTTGAAATTCGAAAAACTGTTTTACAAATGTCCCTTACAATGTCTTCGTGTTATATTCTCTTTCTCAATTTAAAAAATAATACTTAGAATGTGCGTAAATGTGCATTTCGGTATACTATGCAATTTTTTTTTTTTTAAAACATTTTCTAGCCTTATCTAAATTTTAAAATCGTTATTATATCATAAACATTTTTATCATCGCATACATTCTAATTCCACTCGAAAATATTTATCTTAAAATTTTAAATTTCTAATAACCTGTTATTATAAACTTTTTTTTATTTTACATATATATATATATATATATTATATATTACTATTTATACTATATAAATAGTGATTTATTAAAATACTTAATATATATATATATTTTTTTATTTTCGATCTGGATATGAATATATGTAATTTAAAACAGCAACTTAAAACTCTAAGGGCATTCGATTACGTCAGAACGTCAGCAAAGTCATTACGAGGATGATCATGTATGACTTACTTAAGACATCCTGCTAACAACATTCATTTATCATAAAAGTCGAGATTAAAAACTAAAAATTATGAGTATTTTCATCGTATTTTAGCTACTCATTATAGTTAGTTTTTTCCTCTTTTTTCCCCTTAAAAAAGAATAGACCCAAAAATTTTGTGCTAAATAAAAAATAAGATATGGGCAGTGCACAAGATGAAAAATAACAGCTCATTTCATGTGCAAAAATGAACAAATGTGAATAATAATATCCTTTCTAATGTATCAAATGGTTATATGATTTATAACTACAACGTTTTCTAGTATGTACACTTTATGAAGAACTGCCTTGGATTTTTGTATTTTTTTGTTTTTTTTTTCTTGTTTTATCATAGTTATCATTTACATAGCACATCACATAAGTACATTACCTATTTCTATGTACTGTACATCTCCTATGCTACTGCAGAAGGCTGCAAACAGCCTTGCACTGGCAAGACTTTGAAGCAGTCCTTTGTCTATATTCAAGTTGTATTGCTTTATTGCTTGCTAACATGATCCAGGGACCAAAGGGAAGATTGAAAAAGTTTGCATGTTAAAATTAGTCTTTTTAAAGAATATAAGTAATGCATTTTTTCTCCTATCACATTGTCATTCATCTTTAACAATCATTGTGCATTACAAGCAACTGAACTATACTAAATATGTACTTTTCCCTCGCTTCTTATGTTTACAAATTATAAAATAAAAAAACTAATTTAATATTCTCACACCCCTCTTAAATTTTATTTTTCTTCACTAATATCCAAATATTCCTGTCTTAATTTGATTAGTGAAAGCATAAAGGCCTCTGGGGTAATTAGAACACACTATGATGCCTAGAACAATATGACTAGAATAGCATACGATAGAATGATGTGTATCTATAGGTGCAGGAAATACATGAGTTTATGTCATACGTTGGCTAATATGTTTGTTTTGCAGTTAAATGCACGCTAAAGAATTATTTTCATTCCCTAGGGTCATTACTATGTTACTTAAGCAATGCTGCTTATACCAATTGCCTCGCCTTTTAAGTCAGCCTAGAGATTAAGGCTTTTGGTAAATGTGGCTTCTCGTAGAATATAAGTTCGGTCGAAAGCAGTAGCCTTGATTCTTAGCACCAGGAAGATGATAATTCTAAAGTTCAACAGTTTGTGTCGTTGGTATTAGACACGACAGCTTGCACCATTTGTATTGGGCATAGCCAGTTATAAGAATTCAACCAGCCATCCTGGCAATAAGACACCTAAGCCACCACTCCCGCCGTTAGGTGACTGTCAGGCATGAAACGTTGTCTCGGCTGGTGTACTGCTGCTAGATTGATAGAATGTTTCTGATCGATGAAGTGATGGAGCCTGCTCGGGTCTACCGAGGTCCATACGTGGAAAGCAACTTTCCGATTTGGGCCTGGGTATCGTGTGCTTCAAACCTTTAGCAATGGTCAACGTATTCTTGTCGTTACTTGAATCTTCGCTACTCTCTGGACTCTGGGCAGATTGCAAGAGTGCATTGAATGTTTTCAGATCATGCTGTAGGTCTTCCCGGTTGCTAACGATGCTTGGATTCTTGCCAATTTTGTTGAGTCGTTCGGCTGCTATCGACTCCATTGTTCTGCGCATGAGCGGATACAGATCAAGGACGGCGTTGAAGTGTTCCACCGATAAGGAGAAGAGATTGCAATATGTTTCTGCTCGCACGCTGGCAACTCTCCTAGCATTCGTTAACAAACAGATTTCTGAAATTAAAATGCATTGAACTTCATTATCAATCATTCCAATAATTACTATCGTGATAAAAAGTATCTTTACATTTTTCATCTACCTGCAATCTAACTAAATTGCTGCTGTAACGAATTCTACAAATTATCTTTTTCAAGTTTTGCAAATGGTTAATAGGATTCAAAGAACATTTCTTTCTTCTTCCATCTCTACTTTCCTATTTACTTATAAAATGACTAGTTTAATTGGGCGAAACTCTATGCGATCAGAAAGAAATTTCTTATACAAAATAAAAAAAATTCTCGTCTTTATATAGATTAGGAAAATAAATTATTAACATGATTTTATTTTTATGTGTTTTCTTTTTGCTTATTTTAATCGTTCCCTAACGCAACAACTATAAAAATTGATACAAAATATTATTTTGTGTGAGTAATAACTAGCCTCTGAATTAAATCAAATCTTTAAAACATATTAAAACAATACCGAATAGAATGCTTAAAGCTCTTGAACTGATATATTTTAAGCTTAACAATAAATATTATTTGCCAGCTAAATAATATTCTCCCATAAAAAGTATCGAATATCCGTACAAACCTCCAAAGTAAGAACCGTCGGAAAGACTAGTTGCCACTTCTCCATTAGTCATGACGATATCGACGATTCCTTCTTGGATGAAGTACATCTTTGTTCCCAACGTTCCTTCCTTAATAATGATATCACCTGGTTGGAAGACTTCATATTTTAACTTCGTTACCACGTCATTCACAAAATTTGGATCTGCATTGGCAAAGAAAGGAACGGAAGCAACAAGTGAACGGCAATTATAATTTATAACATCCTGAAAATAGAAAAAAAATGAATATTTAATGAATAATTTATTCACATAAAATAAAAGTATTCATATTAAACATTTAATTAAGCTATTTGATCAAATTATAGCAGAAGCCGTGTTCTATGAAAACACATGAAAAGTAACTTAGATTTCAGTTAACTACAATTTTATATTAAGTTACAATGCATTTTAAATAATTATTTCAGCAATATTATTTGATATTATGTAAATAAAATACGTATATAATTATTTTATTACTTCTCTTAGCCTTTCCGATAATTCTCCAAGGATCATCTCTTCATCGAAAAACTTTCCTTGGTATCGATGTTCGAAATAGTCAGTGATTCTTTGCTTCAAATCTCTTGGGAGCTTTCTGTAGGTCATGTACTCTTCAACTTGTTTTAACTTTTAAAAAATTGCATATAATTAATTATAAAATTATCGGGAGGAAGAGAGAATAAAAAAGGCATTTAAAAGTCTTACTTTTTCGCGGTATTGTCTCCTGGAAGAATCCAAGGATTGAATAAGATTGGTTGTATGGCCCAAAAACAGAGCGTAGCAAGTGGCTCCACTAATCATACTGAGTAACGTTAACCACATATCAGTCAAGCTCTGTGGTGGATATCGGCCGTAACCAATACATAACATGTGCGACATAGCTTTAAACAATGCCCAAGAGTACTGCTCTAACCAGAAGGCGTGCTAGAAAGACAAAAGAAAACTTTTATTTTAGGAACGGTCTCTGTAGTCCTTAAGAAAAATTGTCCCTGACAATAACCAATCAATGTAAAAGCAAGCTAAGCAACTTTTCATACTTTTAATTTAGATTAAGACTCAGAGGTGCGAAGAAACGATAACAACTGATTAGTTAATTAAACTTTATCAATAATTCTAGATATGATTAAATTACTCTCATCAAAAACAAAGATGTTGCTGTTTTTAGAACAGCACTGTTGTTGTCAGTTCAGTTGTATATGGAGCTTATATGTAGCCCGGAAGGAAACATAAATGATTTTGTAGCTCCTTTTTATCACCCACAGAGCTCTCCAGTTATCCAGAGGGCAATCGACGTCAACCGCGGGTGTACGAACTTCCCCAGTAAGATGTAAAGGAAAATTTATGTGTTATTCTTCTCAAATTTCAATGGTATTTTTATTTTTTATAAATAGAAAATCTTTAAAATGTTTTGAATAAACCAGATAAATTTTAGGAAATGCAACTATTTTATAGGCTGAAACTATCCGCACGTATCATGTTTAACCTGTTATATTCAAATGATATTTATACAATTATACAAGCTTATTTGAACATTCTAAAGTGTCAATTATTAATACGAAAATTAACTAATTGAATTTTTCCGAGTAATATAGCAGTGTAAATTAATAGTCACCTCATCAGATCATATTACTCCCCGATGAATTTGTTAATGCTTATAGACATCTAGAGGAACGTAATCATCACTCACACTCTTAATGTCTGATAATGATATTATGTTTGAATAAGTAAACCGAAACAATGATTATCTTAACTTTTTCTGATATAGGGCAATGCACTGTAAACATTTTTCTTTTCTAAAGCATTAACGATGAAAAATAATCCTTTGTAGTTCTTAAAAGAAACGAAGTCCTCATGTTTTATAAAAGAAAACATGGAAAATATTCTTTGTCAGTTGAGGAAAATGCTTTATACCTATGAAACTGCAATTCGATACATAAATAAAAATTGTAATTTTATAAATTCTTTAAAAAACTTGGAATTATTCGAGTAGAATAAACATTTATATTTATTCTGCTTGAGAAGTTTAAGCTTTTTAACAATTTACATTGTGCGATTAATTCTTTTGCTTTCGTTTTTATTGTGCACAATTCCATATTAAATTTAATAATCGATATTTATAAAATGAAAATTATATGAGAAAATTCGTGTTTTTATTATTCTTCTGGAAATCTTCGAATATCTAATGAAGCAAATTTTTAATACGTTTAATAATCTCTTTAAACCATTCTCTTAACGTTTCTTTAACATATATTAATTTTGAAATTTACGTGAAAAATTTAATAATTGTCATTTTATACCTGGAAAAATATATATTTTAGATAAAACCTTAGACATCGGACGAGTTTTTTCCGGAGATGGTTTGAATTGATTATTTCTTGCTCGCTGAATTATGAAGCATTCGGCATACATTCGGCATAATCGGCATTAATCGATAAATTAAAAAAAATAATATAAATATCATAAAAAAATCATTAATAAAAAATGCCGATAGATAATTTTTCTACATAAATATTACGACAATATAATACTGTCAAAATTGCCGTTTCATAATTTATTGATGTTAAGACACGTAAAATTAAGCAAGCTTTTTAAGATAAATTCTTAAGCTTTAGATTAATGATGTCTTTAATGTTTAACTTTTTTACTAAAATATAAAATTAAATAAGATAGATAGTATGATATTAAGAAAAGCATTACGGACAGTTATTTCATTAAACTTGTTTTTCTACAGTAAAATAAAGTAAACGTGCTTCTAGCTGGATTCGGTTCATTTATATTTACTGTGATCATTTTTTATAATAATCAAGCATTCAAAAATATTTATTACAGCTGAACAAAATTTTAGTTAATAGATTTCTCTGTATTGACTTAAATAAATTAAAATTTAACCGTTATTAATCTGTAAATTATTATTTTATTTATAATATAATTTTTCTCTTTTATTGTATACATATATATATATATGAGATTATAAGTTGGCGTGACTAAAAATACTCGAAAAATAATTTATATCATGAAATACCGTGATTATTTCTCTTATTAAAAGAAATATCGAAATTTCTTTAATTAAAAAATAAATAAATAAAAACTTGGTTTAGTAAATATTTGCAAAAATACGATAAATTCTTTCGAATGAATAATTTTGTTTAAAACAATTTAAAATATTTTCAAATTTTGTATTCAAATAAACGATTTAATAACATTTTTTTTCTATTTAATAAACAATTATAAAATTTTATAACAAACAAATTTATTATTCTTATAAAAAAAAGTATTTTTATGACTTAAAAATACTTTTTTCTTTATGTTTTTATAAAAACTTAATTAATAAAACTATATTTTATACATCATATGTATAATTTTGATAATAATTTCATTTTACCTACTGTATATGTCTTTATCTATATATATAATCGAGACGAGTTGATAATAATAATAATAATAATCAGTGCAGAGCCCAAACGGTTAGGAGTTGAAAGTTGAAGTTTGGTACACAGTTAGGGTACGTCACGAGAACGCACGCTAAGAAGGGATTTATCGAAATTCCTCCCCACGGGGGAGAGGGACAGGATTAAGTCTTAACACTTCCATCAACAATGGAAATGTCAAGTAACAATGTAAGGGTTAAGTAACAATGGAAGTGTTAAGTAACAAGGGAAATGTCAACAATGGAAGCGTTAAGAATGGAAGAGTCAACAATGGAAGTGTTACGTAACAATGGAAATGTTAAGAGCACAAACGGTTAGGAGTTGAAAGTTGAAATTTGGTACATAGGGTACGTCACGAAAACGCACACTAAGAAGGGATTTTTCGAAATTCCTCCCCACGGGGGAGAGGGACAGGATTAAGTCTTAACACTTCCATCAACGATGGAAGTGTTACGTAACAATGGAAGTGTTAAGAGAAAGCGAAGTGCAAGACGCAGATGCAGTTTTTTTCGAAATCGAACATATTTTTAGACCTATCTAAAAATTCTGTAATTAGTCTGGAAACAGGGAGGACCCAATTCTTGCATTCTGTGAAAACGGGTAAAGTTGACTATAACGTAATAATCTTAATATTCGCTAAAACGGTTAGGTGTTGAAAGTTGAAATTTGGTGCACAGTTAGGGTACCAGATATAAGTTCCGAAGTGTTAAGTAACAATGGAGAACAAGACAAAGCGACGTGCAAGATTTACGGGCTCTGGAAAAAAAGAAAAAAGAAAAAGAGTAATATGTAGGAACATATTCGACTTTCAAATTTAAACAGATTAGTTCGGTTTTTCTCGACCTTTCTTCTTTAGAACATTCGATGAAAATCGAAGGATATAATCAGAACACGTCGTGAAAATCGAACAATATTAGAACATTTGATTTTCAAATTCGATCTTTCTTTAGAAATACTTAATTCGTTGATGAAATTACTCTCTTTTTTTGTGACTATAATGTCTATAGTGACTATCTTAATCTTCGCTATCGTTACTTTTGCCCGAGCAACGCCAGGCCTACTTGCTAGTTTATATATAAGCCTAAATGTCAAAAGATAAACGACAATAATTACTTTTCTGGTCGATTCTATCATCTCGTACAACCCTCTATTAGGAAACGATTGCATTTTTCCAAATTGTAAACTATTGTCTTGAAGACATTCTTGCAATGAGATAAATGTTTCGAATTCGTTACATAGAAATGATAATAGTTTTTTCATGGTTAATGGCTCACCTGTCATATTATTTGTTCTAATATATCTTCTTGACAATAACAGTTGCAATAAAGATGAAAAATTATCAATCACAATGGAATATAATCTATACAATACTCTTTATCTTAATTAATCTGTTTTTCTTAAAATTTGTGCTCCTTGTTTATTTTTATATTTTATTTGTCAATGTTTTGTCAATTACACAATTGCACATATTCTTAATAAGGATAAATTTTTGTTTGTTGTAATACTATTGGCAAATAACTGCATAATTCCCGTTGTGTTATCAAATTTTTACATAGTTTCTTAGAAACTCGTATAAAATATGTCAAACAAATATAAATTATTACAGAAAATTCAATCATATAGGCATATTTCTAATTTTCTGTTTTGAAATATCAGTTGTCATTGTTATAGAGACTGTTGCTATTGTCGTTAGAAAGTGCATTTATATCATTGTTACAACTAGAATCCAACAAAAACTCGTTAAAATCGCCATATATAGCCTATTGCTTTAATAATTCTTATAACAGAACATTTATTTGACCATTAAATTGCAATTTCAGTTAATACCAATGGGGAACAGTTATTTCAAATAAAAAAGTTATTTATTTTTAAATCTATATAAACTATAACCCTAAAAAATATTCTTGGAAATATTAAAGATTTTTGTTTAAATAAAAGAATAAAAGTAATTTAATTATGTTAATTTTCATGATTTGAAGAAATACAGTATTTGTAGGAATAAGTTATTGTTAGCGTATTAATAATACTAAAACAGTAATAAATTCTTGTATATTGTATATTATTTATTTTATTTAGTGTTTATTTCATTTATCGGCCGTATACAGTATAATAAAGGGAAACTTTATTATACTGTATATGGCGAGCGATCAAAAAATGCACCCGAATATTTTTATATTTTGGGACTCAGGGGACCTTGAAACGTTGAGAAATGCAAATAATTTTGAGGATTTTTTTTATATGTATGGATGTTATTGTGTGTTTGGGTACACAATTTTGATCACTCACTTTAAAGCGTAATAACTTGTGCCTTTTGTCGAAAATTTCTGAAATTTTGCGGGGAGGTTTGTATATTAAGAGATTGAGGCTATTAAATTTTGGTGAATGAAGGTCGAGAGGATGGAGAGATGGATGGGGATATTGTGTCATATCTCAAACAAGGACGGACTTAATAAGATTTTACTTGTTATCAGCATTTACGATTTACTTTTTAAAGATAAAACTTATCTCTACTATCAAATTTAAGCTTTTTGCCATTTCATAATAATTAATAATATAAAAAGCTTTTGTAAATAAAATATCATAACAGATGGCGGCACACACAATTTCAACTCTTGCCGAGAAAATTACGCAACTCGTTGCTGGAAATTTTTATAATGCAATGTATTGTTTAAACTAGTGCAGAGATGTACTTGTAGCTTGGTTTTTGTAAAGTTGGAATTTAAACCCATACATTTTTAGCCAACTGTAATATAAATACTTAACACTGTCGGTATCAAACGTATTGCACAGTTGTTACTGCTTAATTCATATTAACTAGAAAGCCAATTTTCATTTCGATGGGAAATTGTACAAAATGTCAACTACTCTAAACTTTCCCCGAAAATGGGCAAGAGCGTACCTTTGAGTTAAAAATGCTTTGAAGCCTTGTTTCATATGCTATGGAACAAGAGCACAACTATTAACAAGTCTGCTATAAAATGCTTTTTACTGCATTAAAATATGTTTAATTTTATGGTTATCCATTTTTAAACAAACATAGACTTTTTGCTGAAATATAAAAGGGGGTAACTTAATATAACCTTACATCAGTATTCTTTATACTTACTAAAAGTAATTGCACGGAAAAACTAGTGTCTTTCTCAATAAATTAAAAAAAAAAAACAAAATAAACTGCTTACTCAATGCAAAATTACATCAATATCCTTTAAACATACCAAAAGTAACAACACAGAATATAAAATTAACTTAAGAACTATTCGTGTTAAGGGCAACCTCAAAGTTGTGTATGTATGTACTTTACTGAGCCTATGTAATAATAAGTTATAAGAATAAGTTCTTCTAATAACACCATTGTAACTGTTACTTCAATGGTAGTGTGAAAAGAATTAAAGATAGACTCAAAAAATATTATATTTTTTCGTAAATAGTCTAAACTTCAAAATTGAAAAGTTATAAGTTTATTAAGCCTTATAGCTTAATTAACTGATACATTTATTTTATTAAATATTTTTTTATTGTACGTTATTTTATTACTGAACTCTTATGTTGTTTTAAAATTTAATGCAATGAGTACTTTTCTTATTATGACACATGACTTATATTTTATAAAATATTAAAATATGTTATAATACCGTTAAAATCTATTTATAAAAGTTTCCAAATTGATTTGACTTTAATTGTTATGTTATCTCATTTAACGTTCATACAATGAATGGTTCCATTTCTATCGATATCAAAACTTTTAACGGTTATTGCTCATTACATTTCGTTAAATTTGAAAAAAAATTAATGAAAATTTAAATAAATGCTATGTAATGTTTATGTAATCTAGGTAATATCAAATCTATATCAGCTTGAATTCAGATTTCATTCAGAAACCTAAAGTTTTTCTGGACAGTTTAGTTTTAGTTTACTTACTTTCTTAGTATATAATTCACACAAATATCGTAAAGTGAGAAAAATTCACAATCGGCAAATAATACTTGGCATCAAAATCAAGTAAGTGCTACTCCAATTTCAATGGTATAGAAAATTTTATCCACATTAGCTGTCTCTTTTCTGGCATTTCCTCCTAGTATTTCTTTCATAGAAGAAATGTTACGAAAGAGGTGATTTATCTTCTTAGAGAATGTTAAAGAAAAAGCGTCATCTTATTTTTCTATTGCGTTTTTTCACCTTGTGAGTAGTATCTAAACTGTGGTCAGATGGCCAAGTAACTTTTCAATACCCATTCTGTTTTTACAGTAAATAACTTCATTGAAAAAAAAACTAAGAAACTGGAATATCGTTTCACTAAGAAAACAGCAAAAAAATTCAGTTTCTAAAGAATGAAATATTGATTTCATTATAAACTTTATTATTAAAATATAAAAATAAATTTAATTTAAAATTAATATTAAAACATTTAGGTTTTTACTTATTCTTCATAAAATATAAATATTCGTTACGATAGAAAAATTACATCATTATTAAAAAAAACAGAAGTAATTAAATGTTTAAAAGAAAAATGATTAAATCGATCGTAACACAATTTAAAGTTAAAAGAAAAATTTATTTTTTTTTTATTTATATACTTTGGGATAAAAAAGTTTGGAAAATAAAACTATCTACAGAATGATGTTCTGTTAACTCTAGCGATAGTTATTCCGAGTTAAATTGATCCACTGATTCCAATTGTTTCCACGAGAAAAGAACTGGATGAAGTTTTATTTTCCCCCCTCCTCGGTGATATATACGTATCACACAACATTTCTAAACTTTAAATGAATATTTCGTGTTTCAAAACTTATTTAAATTTTGTTGTGAGGCGATGATGATGATAATAATTAAAAATTCATTAATTTAGAATTTGAACAAGTCAATTTAGTTGCATTCCACGCCAACAATTCTGAACGCGCAACTCATTTTAATTTATCACTCTCTGTCGAACACTAGAAGCGAAATATTGTAAGAAACGGAAGAAAAGTGGGTTACAGCTGTTACTTTTCCGTAACGGTTAATCATAACATAATATATTTTTGATTTTATATTTTTAAAATGCGACATTTATTCTTGAAATATATATATGTATAAACCATTTGTAGATATTTACAGATTAACATTACATTGCTGTTGTTAATACGAATTAAGAGAACAAGAACGGCAATGATTTACAGACATCTTGATGATCTGTTGCGGCTGGGAACTAAACATTTGGAACAGTAATCAAGCTTTTAATTTTTTGTTATTTGTTGGATAATTCTCTAAGAGAGTTATGTTGTTCAGAATGCATTTAATTGATTGCTCGATGTCATAATATTACGTATTTTATAGCTAATTTCACAGTTAATAAAGTAATATCCGTTGAATAATCTCTGAATTGTACAATAGTAATATAAGACATTAAGTTATACATCATATAGATTTATATAACTTTGAAAGGACTTATATCTTTCTCATGAAGGATAACCAACTTGTTCCATGCTGCTTTATGAAAGCAGCTCCATTAGTCTTTCGGGCTTTATGAGAGCTATGTTAAGCATTCACATTTATAACTTAAGAGATTTCTTTTATATATTTTGTTTTTATTTTAACTCATAAAATAATACCGTAAATTACACTGGATTCATTTTATTTATAAATTTCTTTCATTGTATCTTAATTTTAAATTAACTAATAAAATTTTTAATTGCCGTGTATACGAGCTATTCTTTTAATAATTCTATTTGCAATTATTTTATGAAATTATTATTCTTTTTTGGAAAATTTTACATTTCAATATGACAAAAATAGATTGTTAATTACTAAAAGAATTTTTGTGATATTAATAATAGAAGTCGTACAAAATCCAATCAAGTTTTTTTCTTTCTCGTTGAAATTATATCAAAGATAATGTAAACATATGCAAGTATTTCATTTCAAAACTATTCTTTCTCCTTTTAATTTCATAGAAAAAATTAATTTTTTTAAAAATAAATTTTGAAAATATTCTATAAGGTGATTAAAAGTAAATATTTACAACATTAAATAATTCGTATACAAATACCTTTGCATATAACTTATTTTAATTTTTGAAGCTAATTAAAAAGTATTAAAAAGTTTTTCAGATATATTTTAAACAAGATAATATAATTTTTTAATAATTTATTTTCTAAATATGATTGAAACAAATTATAGAATAATAAAAATTTACAACATAACGTATCATTAAAAAAAGTGTTAATAAAGTATTAAAATACAGAATAGTTTATTACTAAATTAATTTAAATTATTATCTATGCAGTAAAGAATAAATTAGATAACTTAAAATATTTTAAAAATTCACAAAACTTTATTAAAGTTATTAGAAAAGTATTTTATTACTTGGCAATAAATTTGAAGCATAGAAAATAGCTTAAGCAATAAAAAAAAATCTAATGTCACGATGATTCGATCAAGGTCATATTAAATCCCCTTCAAAAAATAAGATAATTAAATTTAATAAAATCATTTTTAAAACCTAACTCTAATTATAACAACAGTAATGTCTGCACCATTATTCTTCTATAAATGTATAATAAGAAAATATCCTATTAAAATAATTAATTACAAGATTAGATATCTTTATAGTGAAAATCCCCCAATTCTATAAAAGAATAGCAATTTAATCAAGAATAATTATATTGAAAGCATATTGATGTGTGAAACATCTTTCATTCTATTTCTATTTTCATAAAATAGAGGTTGAGTGACCTTGTATTATTGAAATTTCTCCTAAAAATACGACTGATGTATAATTTATAAAATTAAAGTAAGAACTCGATATATATATAATATATATATATATTTGTAAATAATTTAACAACTGTTCTCTGCTATAGAAATACTGAGAATAAATCGATCTACACTGTCGAAATTCCCAGTCTCAATTCGCTGATGAAACAACTTTATTGAATACCGTACTGATTGGCATGCAGCACAATCTCAACTTCACAGCTTCGTCTTCCAGTTCAAACTACTTTCAGATAAATCCTATAAAATTCAAAACTATAATTTCCAAAAGAAGAAGGGGGAAAAAAACTAAATTTAAGCAAACTTTCATCAAGAGTTTAATCAAAATCTTAGCGAATCAACTCAAATTTCATCTTTTTCAAATACTGTTTTAATATTCGCGAGTTAAACCGAATTTTTCAATGTAAATATGAAATGATAAAATATATGTATATATTTAAATTTATGTAATATAGATTATATGCAATAAATAGGTGTAAAAAATCAGCTTTGAAGCGAACTTATTTGAAAAGTACATACAGTTAACAATAAACAATGATTGTCTGTACTATCGTTACATAAAACTACTGGGAGTAGCATTAAACAAACATGTAACAGGACAACATTAATTGGGGCTCAAACGACATTTAACCGGCCTATAATCGCGATTAAGTAACAGATATACTACTGTAATTAGCGTTTATGTATATAATGAAAGTTTCATGTGTAAAAAGTTTATTATTTTCTTATTAATTTATAGCATATTATTATACTATTACTATTAATTGTGTCTTCATTCTTCTGCTTTATGTAATTTCTTTCATTTAAATACGCTAATCGAACGTACGATATAAAAAGACAATGTATTTACACAATATACAAGAGCAATGAAATATATCTACTTTATATATTATAATAAACCGTCGTATAACATATAACAGATCTACTATAAATATCAAAGGTTAAATTGTGTATTAGTCAAATAAATTGATTTATAAGAATTTTATTTTTCTTTAAATTTAAACAATTTAAAATGTTTAAATTAAAATTTATTGATTGTCATTACAAGAAACTTAGAAATGAATTTGGTGAAAACTTAATAAATTATAAATTCCAGTTGAGCAAGCAATTTTCATTACTTTTATCAAATTTTTAAGTATAATTCCGGTTTCTATAAATAAATAAAAGCATCCCCCCAGAGAATTTAAAAATTCTAATTTCTGGTGACGTCATTCTTCTGATAATTTTAATGAATTTTTATTTTTTTCCTCCAAGTTTTGCCCTTTTTTTTATTAATAAAAGAATGCCTAGGTTTAAAATTAATCGATTTTTTACATTAGCGGAATCAATTAGCAACGCAAGATATACGTTAATATAGATCTATAGTAATTATTTCTTTCACTATCCATATCGTACAGAAATAATTAGGAGAAACAGTTTATTGTAAGGAATATCCATTATCCAAAATTTCTCCAACTATTAAATAAATGTTGTAAATTAAATTTAATCATCACTCCATACGAATTTCAAAATGTATCAATCATAATCGTTATCATTATCATAACAACACAATTCGAAAAGTAGATTTATTTATTATTATTTTAATTTCTAATCTACGAATTTTGCAATATACGAGACAAGAAAATAATCATGAATATTTAAAACTATCAAATTTGAATAATTGAAAAACTTATTTACTATTTAAAACCTAAAAAATGATCGAATCTTTAATTGTATAAATGTTGGAAAAAGTCGATTTTTTATTGGCATCAAAATAAAATATCAAAGTATCTTACAAATAATATTGATCGGCTTAAACACGATCTATTCATTTAAATAATTACCCATGATATACTACAATGTTGACAAGCTATCTACTAAATCAAATTTTATTAAAATAATGTTACACCAGCAAATACCTATTTATATAATATAGATATATATATGTTCCTTCTTTCCTTTTTTATAAGTCATACCTTCCTTGTAAACATATAAATTTTTAAAATATCACTAAGTTAGTTTACATAAAAGTAAAAATAATGATAATATAAAAAAACTATTCTTGGAATGAAAAATAGATTTAAGTAAACGAGTTTTTTAATACATATATGTATATACATGTATATAAAACCTTGCATGTGTTAAGCATTAAATAGACTACTTATACACATGGCTTCAAAAAATGTATTTTAAATCATTCTTAAAGCAGTAAGTGGATTTTCATTAAAAAATCTATAAATGATAAATACTGAAAGAGTCGCCAGACTATCTGCATTAGCCCTAGAGAATATACAAGTCATCTATAAACCGCATTACTTTCTACTTGTTATTTTTAGACGGGGAAGTACATGTGATAAAAATCGATGACATTCTACAGTATAAACAGTCAATGTATGAATTTACGTATGAAAAAAACGATTTAAAAATTATTTCAGTGTAATTCTATAAACTAATGCTTACGTTATAATTTATGCATGTATTAACTATATTTGTTCTTACCTGTAATTCATTTACTGCAACCCAAGAATTTGTAGGAAAGCCTTGTAACATCGGTACTAGGAATTGTAAACAACCGCTCCAGTGTCCAATTAGTAGCATCATACAAATAAGATTAAATATCTTCATGAAGACGCTTGCCATGTTAAAGAACTATGAAAAATAAAATATAAAGCAATCACTAAATTTTATTATATAAATAATAATAATAATAATATCTATTCAAACTAAAGTATTATTATGATTATTATTATTTAAAATTTTGTAGTATTTGCCATAAATTACTTTCTTTTATTTATAATTGCTTATATAGAAAGTCACTTTCACACGAGAAGTTTCCAATATCTGCTTCGTAAATCGATACATAAATATCAAAATCACGAATGAAAAATTATGTTTTTGTAAATTTAATATTTAAAAAAGAAAAAAATAGCAATTTTTTTCAAGAGCTGTTAATTTTATTCGTATCACGAATCCACTTTTTATTAATATGACTTTATATTTTCTATGATAAATATAAAATAAATTTTCACCATATAAATTAAATCATAAAAAAATCACAAATTTAAATATTAGGTGATGAAATGTTAAATTATTTTCTAACAGTTTGCAGTAATTAAATTAACCCATAAAAAATGTTTCTTATGCAAACAGCGTTAAATAGAAAACACGCATTAAAAATTTAATTTATTAAAAAAGAATAATTTTAATTTTAATTTTAAAGGATTATTTTTCGAACACGAGTATTATGATTACTTAGGAAGAGTAATTCGAGTTAGATATTATCGTAAGATTAGAAATTAAATAAAAACTGCCGTTTCATCTTATGTCATTCCACTAAGATAAAGAGTAGAGTTATAAACTAGATTAAGTCTACAAATGATAAGAATTAAGCTTCAAGAGAAAGAAATATCTCAAAGAAATCAAACAAGTCCTTGGAACAAGCTGAAACCAATTCAACTTTCCTATGAAATATATCAAACATTAAAAAATAATAATAATATTTGTGAAACTTTAAATTATATCTTTATTGAAAAATATATATTTGAAACGAATTTTTTCTAATTACAATTAGAAAAAACAAAAAAATAACGTCAAATTGTAGGAGAAAACTTTTAACTCAATACGACGTGACGCATTCGTTTCGTCAGAATAGTGAACACTTTTACGTCAGTTTGATGTCATTCCTATATATATATATATTTTTTTTTTGTAATGGGGAAATACAAAATGACGTCAAATTGACGTAATACTGAGTATTATTTTAACAGAATAAATGTGTCTAAGATAATTTTATAACAGTTACTCTATAGTATATTGTAATATAGAGTAGTTGCTTGATAACGCTTCATTTAATAATAAAAAATTAATAAATAAATAGTATGTAAGAAATGTTTCCTCCGTATCAAATTAATATAATTATATTTATATTATAAATATAAAAAATGGAATTTTAAAAATCGTTATTAAACATAACACTTAATGATCTTCCCGAAATTTATAAAATATTCCTAAAATAACGCTTTTCGGATGAAATTATCTTTCTAAATTAGAAATATTTTGCAGTATTTTTTAAATTCTAAATTCGTATTTATTATCAAAACCGTAAATTAGTGTAAGTAAAAATGAAAATTTTCTTAATACAAAAATTATTTTCGAATTTATATCACGAAATTTCTTTATTTTTAATTTGAAATGACTTTTTAAGTAGTTTCCAAATTTCAAAATTAATATGAAATTGATGAAATTTTATTAATACCAAGAAATGTATTCGCCTCCCTCGAAAAGAATTCATATTTCTGGAAATTCCGAATGCAAAATACTTAAATAAAAACTTGAAAATAAATAGATTATTGTCATAATACACGCGCGAATAATAAACGGTAATTAAGCCATTTATAATGTAATTAATACAACAACAGTATATAATATTTTTTGATAAATTATAAAAACGCGTAAAGCTTAAAATGCAATTAAATTTGCTTCATTATTGAGACGCTAGAGATAATTGGAAATCTTAATACTTTTCCTTGGAATATTCATTTTCATAAAACGATCGATATTCTTCGTCTGTTACAAGATGGAAATCGAGACTAAAATAACTACCGCTTTACACACTCAGCTACGAGGTTGATTTAGTCCGGTCATTCGTATAGTAATAAGAATATTCATTGCTTTAAATAATGAATATCCACCGTCATCGAGTCACCGTTTGAAGCATCTTGCAAGAAATTTTTATAGTTTTAATCTTGGTCGAGACGATATTATTGCTATTTATATCACATGCAACTTTTTATCTTCGTTTATTCAAAATCAATTTGAAAGAAATTAATAAAACAAACGATGCATTTTATGGTCTTATTTTAAAATATTCTAAGTTTTAAATTTTATAAAACTTGGATTTTTTTTTTTTTATATTCGAGGCTTTTAAACGCCGGATTAAAATGAGTTTGTGTAAAGTTTTTATAGATTTAGGTAAGCTGTACTAAGGAGAAAGTACTAAACTTGATGACATTATAAATTTTTCCCCTAAATCTATGCAATTATTCTTTTTTAAGTTTTAAAAAACATTTTTAATTTCTACTCTCGTTCGTGCAGAAAGCACTTAATGATTTTGCGAATAACCGTTCGCTTGAAAAAATCAATATGTTCTACTAAAAATTTGATATTATATTATGACCTTCAGTACAAAATTTCACAAAAGCTTTAATATTGAACGCAACAAATGTGATTGGATGAATCTAAATGACGTAAAGAAGTGTCGATTTCTTATTTAAAATGTCAAATTCTTGCGAGTGAACTTCAGATTTTATTTTCTTACTTATTATTATTACAGATTCTTAAAACGAAAACATTCTTTTCTTGTCTAAATCTGTACGTAAAAATTGTTAAAGATGCCAAGTCTTTAGAGATAATAATTTCGTTTATAAATATTAAAAATATATTTTAACCGAGATAAAAACAATAAATATACATCTTATCGAAATTATTTCTTAAACATTTTAAATAAAAAATGAATTACTGATTTCTTTCTGTTTAGATTTTTTTAAAAATATCATGATGATAACACGCAACGATTTGAAATTAGCTTCTGGTTTGTTTTAAAATAGGCAATAAAAAGCAAACGAATAAAAATTTTTATTTTTGTTCTCTTTTTTTTAAATAATAAAAACAATATGAATTTCATGCATATGCTAAACTTATCAATTTATAATCTAACTCTTCTGTATTATTGCAGATGGAAACTTGTCTATTTAAATACGTAAAATCTAAATTGTTAAATTATCTGAATCCCTTAAGAGTCGTGTGATTTTTAAAGTTAACGATAGAAAATACATAAGATCAACACTAAATATTAAAGAGTACAATAGTATAAATATGTATATTTTAAAAATTTTTAAATTTTTATTCGTATATCTTTGAAAAAGTCGTATATTTTACCGTCCAATATCATATAATTTAGTATTTTAATTATTAGTTTGTAAACTATTTATTTATTAGAAGTTTTGTTAAATCTGTCCTTTCAATCAAAACTTTCTTATATATTTTTAATCAGCTGAACCATTTCTAATTACTAGTAACAAGAATAACTTATTATTACTAAATCGAATGAAAGAAATTTCAATACAATTCTTTTTTAAATTAAAATTTTGGAGAAATCTAACAAGTAAAAAAAAATTATTTTAATTATTTCTTTTTAAAATCGATCATCAGATTTTAATTATTTTTTAAATTTTAATCGCGCTTACATTTAACAAAACGTATCATTCAATATATATATATATATTTATTTATTTACTTATTTAAAAGCTAGTACTTTACAGTGTTATAATTGAAAAATAATATAAATTCAAACAACGATCCCGTGTTCATTAATATTTATGAAACTTTTTTGAAAAATCTACAGAAAATACAAGATTAAAACAACGTATATATACAAGAAAAACAGATTGCAACGTGTAGATTTTAAAAAGGAACTCTAAACAATGTACTAATCGTGCTTAAAAATTTTTCTTGAAGAATTCTTTTTAGAATATAACGAACTTAATTGGCATTCTTTGCATTCGTTTGGTAGAATTTCCGATACAGATTTTCATCGCATCAAAGTGACATAAATTAAAATATTAAGAAAGATTCTTGGTTGCGTGACTTAAAAAAGGAGAAGTACTGTACCTTTGACTTGCTGCAAATCAGTCAGGTACTGTACACGATATACAAAACATCTGTTCAAATAGCGTTTAGCGTGACTAGAATTCTCTCTTAGAGTTACAAAGTTTTCAAGCATTGTATTAACTATGACAGCTTAAATCGATAAAGATTAAATAACAAGATTCTTTTTACTTAATTATATACGAATTAGATTTTGTTTGTTACTATACAAAATAAATAAATATCAAGGATTGCAATACAAGAAGGTATCAAAAAAAAAAGATAATTTTTTGTAGTGTCAATTGGAAAAAATATATCACTATAACACCCACGCTCAAATCACTAAAGGAAGAAAAACTCTTTCAATTTTCGAACGCATTTCTGTTCAATTGAGGTTGAGATTTGCCAATACTTCCTTCAACAAAACGATTTTCTGTTCAATGTCTATCAATGGCGATCGTTATTCTCAATGGTTCCTTACAATTGAACAAACATTTTTCAAATGTGCGAACTAACCTTCATATTGATTCTTTACAAAACAGAATATGTATGTCTGTATATATACATATTCTTCCAGAAATATATTCGACAGAACGTATCATACATATTGAATTATTTATAAAAGAATGTAATTTTTTTAAACCCATACTTCAAATCTTAAAAATCTTAAATATACACACTATCCGCTTAGAATAAATAATAGGTAAATATCTGTTACGTATATTTATTTTTACTATTATATAGATATCATTAAAACAAAGAAAAGTCAATATGAAAGAATTTTTGAGATAAGCAGAAAATCAATTATAAATTAGGCAACACCATGCATTCCTAAAACCTAATTATAAGATTTGACGATAGAATGCAATTTTTTTTTTTTTTTAATTTCATGCCCATTACGTAAATGATAAAACACAATAGTAATTTTATTAATAAAATTATTGTAGCCTTTAAATAAAAGAATGCGTATTAATAATCGGTTGATCAAATTAAAATTGATTTTAGTATCAGAAATTTGTAATATTTTTGTGATGAGACTTATTGATTTACTGAACTATTCAACACCGGAAATGGAAGTTGGTATTTTTGTCTTTCATTCGCGTCGTATTGCCCGCATCCAGTTTACGGTTAGTTATGTCTCGTCTTATGCGCAATTCTCTTCCTATTTTTTTTTTTTTTTTTTTTAATATTTAAAAATTATTTTAACTATATTTAATTACATAAAATTTAAAATTTTATCCATTTTAAATAATATTTTTATAATCGGGTGAATTTTAATAAAATCCATATTTACAAAATAAAATCTAATTGAATTTAACTAAACGTGTTAAAGAAAATTAATTTTATTTAAAAATTTTTAAGTTATAACGTTTTAAAAAGTATATTATTAACATATGAATATATTGATAATATAATATTTCATAATATTGCCTACATAAACTATGCTATAAACCTTTACTGCGTAGAAATTCTTTCGGTTTTCTTATTGATTTTATTCAATATAGATGTAAAAATTTAATGCTGTTGATGTAATTAATTTAAAGTAACTACTTATAAATTCGTATCTCTATTAAGAATTCAATTAAATGCTTAATAATGTATTTACTAATGTAGTTGTACCGATATTTGACTACTGAAAAATTTCGTATTCCGGATAACAAATATACAGCATTAGAAATTTTGAATTCTTACGGTTGTATCGACAGATGTAAATTATAGAAATATAATTTACTATAAATATTCTAAATTTATTTATTAGGATTATTTTAATATCTTGATAAAGATTAAGATATATCTTGCCGCTATATTTTCATACTATTGCTTGTGAGAGCAAAGTATTTTCTTCCTTAAGGATATTTTCGACGTAGTTGGTTACTTGGGATTTCTGATTTAGATATTACTTGGCATCATCAAATGCACTGGCTTATAGAGACCTGATTCTTGTTTTATTCATCACACACGGTCAAATGAACTAAGTTAATGTTACACATCTAAGAACTTCATGTCACATGTACAGTACAAGGTAATGCTGTATTTATAAATTCTAACATTCCAGAACTATGATTTAAAATAATAAAGGCTAATTATTATAAATTTACGAATGTAGATGTTGTAGAAATTATAATTTTATATGTAATTCTAAAACTAATTAAGTAGATATATATAAATTTATAAATGGTGTACATACACTGTTTTTCACATCGATAAATTTATCCTTTAGCAGTTACATTATTTACAGAAAATAAATTATTTAAACTTAGTTGTAAATAAGATACTTATATGTAAAATTATTCGCGTACAATAATATTTTTCATAAATAATTATTGTTAAAGGATTAAGTTTAGAATAAATTAAAATTTAACGTTTTTACTTATAAGAGATAAACGAAAACATTGGTCTAATCTAGAACACGAAAACAATTAATATGTCGTAATCTCTGTATGTATGAGTAATCCCTCTATAGTAATTTCAGCAAAATTACTTCGTATTGTACGATCGCAATACAAGTTAATTTGACAAAAACGAGTGAAAAGCGTATTGTCACAAAAATTACTCCTTGTGATGATAGCTAATAAAATTACCAATGGGGGAATTGTTCCGAAATTCAATTTCTGTCAAGGACTGCATGAACAATTACAAAATCTTTACTATCCGTTCAATGATGGCCAAAGGGAGTTTTAAAAAGTTGTATTTTCTTGGTAATTTTGTCTATGTAATTTTAGATCTTTTGCATATTGAATTGTTTTATCAAGTGGAAAGACTTTCCAATTTATCATACTTGAAACTTGAACTAAATGAATGGCATTCCATGTGTTTCGTAGGCCTATTGTAAGTAGATTATAAAATTATTTTGATCATTAAGTGGGTTACATCCATTAAGACGTTGGCGTACATAAATTTAACGATTACTTATATTTATTCATATTAAATCATGCATAAAATTATATGTAATAATTACTTAATTAATATGTTTAATATTTTTTATAAATGTAAATCAAAATTTATAAATAAGGAAATAAATGTAAATTATGCAATAGTTTTTGTTGAGAATAATTAAACATAATTAAAAACATAAATTATTATAATGAATGTTTATATATTCTGCTTAGTAATAACCTTAACATACTGATTAAGCATCATTGAGAAGGAGTAAAAGAATAAATGAATGAATAAATACGTTGAAATTGAGAAAAATACACTGACAATAAAACGTTTTCAAAATAATTATTATAATAATTAATACTTAAAAAATTCTAAAATGCAAATAATAAAATTACAATATACCTCCCTATACTTTGTACAGTACATAAATTAGTCGATATAAATGATTAGAATATACTTTATGTACAGTATAAATGTATATAAATGCCTATATTTACAATTGATTTTAGTTTTTGTTATTAAATATATATCTTCGTTCTGAAGATTTGTTATCAAGATCTTTTATCTATTTCCACTTGTAGGAGGTCTGGGAAACGTACGTTGGTCCATTGAGAAATATTATCCTTCTATCTCAATCCGGATTGTCTACTTCCTCCTATGTCATTTATTTTCTCCAATAATGTCATCTATTATTACATCTATTAGATCAATTACATCACTTGGACTTAAAGGCCGTTTTATTACCGTGTCATTAAAAAAAATCCCATAATCAAATTAAGAGAAAACATGCAATTTTAATATAGTCGAATGATGATAGCAAACAAACGAAAGAACTGAACGAATTCAAATTGAAAAATCGTTAAAATGAAGTGTGTTGTAAGCTAATTTGTATCGATTATATAAACAATGTTCTTGAAAATAGTGAAATTGTTATGTTACCTTTTTTCATTACAGATCTTTCTTTGTAAAATGATCAAGGGAAAAACTTAGTAAATTGCTTAGTTTAAAATAGAAATGAATCATTTCATCATATTTAAGTAAAACTTTTTTAAAATTAATGAAATAAACAATTTAAATTCAAAAATAAGTTTTACTTCTAAATAATCATTAGAAAAATTTTTCAGATTCTTAAAAAAATATTTCACTTTTTATTATTTATCAATAAAAAACAGATTTTTCTATATTAAAATGAGCTAATATATTTCTAAAATATACAATAGTTGTAATTAAATTTATTTTTATTTATGATTTATTTATAGAATATCCGAATAAAATATATTCTATGTCAAACCCAGATTATCTATATCGCACCAATAACAATTGAAAATTTAAAATAAAAATAAAAAATCTCACAGAAAAGAAATTTTCAATATTATTACTGCCATTGTGAAGACATAAAAATCTACGTATAGTGGCAATAGTGCCATCACACGTCTTCCTTACCACTCTCGAAACAAATTTGGCAATTGAAACAACTATAAAATACCAATACAGTAGCATAGTGAATTCTTGCCAAGATGAAACTGGTGTCATATATTCATTATTCAATTTATTCATGGGGCTTTAAAATTAGAGTATTCTAGTAGTGATAAATCTTAAATGTTTATTTTTATACGGACGGAATACATAACAGAAATTCATAGCGATATCAATAAGTATTGCATGAGAATCGATGAGATGGAACTAAATGATGAAAACATAGAAATAAAATTTTCGCTCAATTTCCTGTCAGCACTCAATTGACATAATTTAAAAAGTTTATGAACCAGTTAAAAATATTTTTATTCTTATTATTTTTTTATTTAAATATATGATAAATATAAGAAAAAAAATTATTTAAATTATTAAATAAATTTCTATTATTCGTAGCATTATTTTGAAAAGCGAGATTATATGATAAAATTTTATGCGTTATTCAAATTATTTTATTTCAATAAGAAGCTAATTTACGGGATAATTTTACGTCTTTTATTATAGACATTTGGAATGAATTGTTATCGTTATCCGAACGAAAAGACGATTACTTGATATAAAATAAATAGAAAAACATTCCATAACATTTTTACTTTTGATATCGAAAATGTCATCTTTTGTACAATATAAGGGTGTAATTTTCTGAATACTATAATCTTCAGTTTCAGAAATAGTCTGACAACATAAAAAATTTATTAGAGAAATATTTTTATTGGCAAAAAATGGCTGGGAAACAACAAAAAAATCTAAAGTGAATAAGTTCTGAGCCATTTATTTAAGTACGAACTAAATCTTGCACAAGATAATTTTGTAGTCACTTCAATTTTTGTAGTGAAAATGTATTTCATGTACAGTTAAAAGTATAAAAAAATTACTTTTAGAAATGTTTATTACACAAAAAATTATTAATTTCTTTTAAGAACATTGATTAAAATACAAATTTCTTCCTACAACTAACGACTGATAAAGAGAATGCTATTCAAAATAAACCACTTTTTATAAGTAATTATAGTTAATTAAATTATTTATTTATGTGTATATTTTTATCCGTATTTTTTGAGTATCTCCACTGGTAGACTGGAAAAACTTTTATATGATTAAAACGTACCAATGCATTGAAAAGTGATAACTTTTAAACCACGTGTAATGTTTTTTGCACAATTTATCAGTAAGACGTCTATATAGAAAAAGATTTTGCATGTCAGCTACTAAAGTTACGTTCATTTTTCAAATAAAGATATAGGCCTATTCTTTAGTTATATTTAGAACTTATCATTGCGATACTCTATGAATAATATTGAGCAACTAAATTAAGTAAATATGATAATGATTTATCATTTCAAATATAGTAAAAACTCCAAGCTAACGATTTAACAACAATTCAAGACAAATTTGATGCTTATTTAATAAGTGCACCCATTAATGTGAGTTTTCATATGGAACCATGTATTAAAAAATGACTCTTAAATTAATTTTTTGACGTATTGGCTCAATCAATTTGAAGAGATGCCAAATATGAGAATGCTTAAGACTAGTTGGAAAACTAGGGTAACAGTTATTACTGGCAATTTTCCAAATACTCAAAAGAGCCACGTTGCTCGAGACAATATTAAAAATATGATCTTCCAGTTCAAGTGACCATCTAATGAGAGGATAACCCCGGTTCAAATATAGTAAAGGAATGTTGCCAAGGTTTCTTCGTGTTTCTCGTTCATGCAAATCGACTTTAAAAATTCGAATTTTAACTGACATCTTTATTCATGCTTCCAACGCAACACTCCTATCGCGTTATTGTTTATTATAATAGAAACAGCTCGTTTCCTAAACATTTTATACTGAATTACTATACTAATGAATGTAAATTTCCGAAAAGATTTATCATAAAATACGAATGACGTCAATGCAAATTATGTAAATCATAATAGTATTCAAAATAATATTTTCGTGTTATGTATTTTTATTTATATTAAGCGCATTCTTTAATATCTCCGTCTGAACAAAACCACAAGATTAAAATATCATTTAGAACTTTTTACGATGTACGAAACTGGTATCATAAAATCTTAGAAGCTCGTTTTTTCAATACAAATGTCTAAATCAAAGAATATTACGAAACATTATCAATTTAACTTCACAGAATATCGTTTCATTTCATCTTGTGCATCACGTGTAAAGTATACTGTAAACATTTTTTATATCTACAATATTAAAGTATTGTTGCATTTAGTAAAATTTAATAGACTCTTCGCTTCTTAAATTAACCATATCCACCTTCTTCATTACAACGAAGACATTAACATTAATAGAATTTCAGAAGGATTATTATATCTTATTTTTATTAAATATTAAGAATATCGTTTTATATAAATTTTTGTGAAATTTTCTATATTTAATATTCAATAAAATAAGACTTGAATATCTTTTAAAAATTAGTTTATTACTTACTAAATTAAATAACTAACTTTCTTATTTACAATTATTAAAATTTTCATATGTAATATAAAAAATGATGTTACGTATTTGAATTTTGTGTATTTTTATCATTTATAAAAATAATTTATATCAGAATAATAAATTTTCTTTTAAATTCTATTTTTTCCTTGTTATTTTCAAATCATAAATAAAAGCCAAAAATAAAATATTAAATTTAGAAAACTTAGAATGTTTAAATATAAAGATTTGAAGCAAAAAATAAGATTTTCGACAAAACTAACGTAGAAAGAATGAAGATTTTCGATTAAATTTGACATTATAAAATAGTCAATTTAATCTTTTTTTCACTGTATATACAATTATGTAAATGGCTTGAAAACTAATAAAATACTATTCAGTGAATGAAACAAAAAATTACACATAAAGTATTTAATCTACAGCCATGAGGAATCCGCGTTCAAATCCTATCCGGACTTCTATGATTTTACATAGAGTTTGACTAAGATGTCTTCCATCTCTCACCTATGTCTATCCGATTACGTATGGCCAAAATTGACGTCATCCATAAATACTCAGGATACTTGCATGAAAACTTCAATCTAATCCAAATTAATACCCACCAGTGGTCGAATGGATAAAACCATTGAATACTGGTAGTCGGTCGTGAGTTTACGCCTAGCCAATGGGCTAGCCATGTGGGTTTACTGGGTTTTCTTTACGTTAGTAACACTAAATAGGGCCAATTTTCCATAAAAGTCCTTTCGGAAATATCCCCCTCAGCAGATCGCCCAAGTGTCGCGTTGCCGTATACGAATAAACGAAACCAAATAATTTTTTTTAAAAAACGACAAAATAAGAATTATGTATATAAAAAGAAATTGTTATTTTTTATTTTTACTCGTAAAAATGATTTGTCAGCCAAACAGTCGTGCGATAAGCTAGCAGCCTACTGTTGTATAGACACAGGTTCGAATCCAATCTAGACTATTATAATTAATCACGAATAGTATGGGTTGGGATGCCGTTCCGTATCCCTCACCTATGCCAACGTTATTATTGCGGATATTATACTCTGTATGCTAGTAATTGGCCAATAAAAAATTAATAATTTTGATTTTATATCAAAAATAATAATATTTTTATAAATGACTTCACGACTAGCATCGATAAAAAAATTAGTAAGAGAAATACTAATGTTATAAAAAAGATGGTAGATATGTCTCAAAAATTCTTACCCAAACATGAGTCTATGGTCATCACCTCCATCGTATTGTTATTAGTAGGGCAATAAGTGTTAAAATTATTACTATTAATGGTATAGTATTATTATATTAGTCAAATATTATTTAATGTGGTAGTTAAAATCACTATTTCTTTCTAATACTTCTTTAGAGAAAGGAATTGTTGGGAAATGGTAATGAGCTAGCAGTTCAGAAGTTCGAAATGGGATTAGTCTTTGTATACTCTGGTGTTCTGTTTGCTTAGATTTATTATCTTATTTTTGTTTTTAATATACTTTTACGTAATTTTTTAATATTCTCATACAGATTTTGATACTTTATTTATGACGAGCAGTTATGATTAATACATTAATCAAACAATGAAATATTTTCATCATCAGTAACCTAACTAATAAATATTAGTTAGGCTACTGATGTTGAATAGGTTATGATAATGATGAAATAGAAAAGTTAGGTTATTATTATTATTAAAGTTCAAATAGTATTACAAATCCATTATAAAATGAAAGAAAGTTGGAATAAAAAAATAAAATTAAAGAAGGAAAAATTCTCTTTTAGTTCAGGCTAGAATCTCCAAATTAATGGGAAGAAAAATAAAAAAAAAGGAGAGGCAAGTATTTATTTTATTTTTGGATTTATTTCGTTGCAAAGTTCTTATATAATAGAAACAAACAGAAATTTTAACTACATAAAATTACAACGAAGTATAAATTTCTATTTTTAATCTTTATTCCTATGACAGTTCTATCCTCTACTATTATGTAACTATTACTTTTCACAGAAAAAGCACTTACGAATTTGAATAACTACTTTCAAAAGAATATTTATATTAAATAGTTTTTGATCCCGGCCACAAATCGAAAAATAATTTCATTTCGTAATTAAAATCTACAAAAAAATGTACCTAAATGACAAAATATTTTTATGGCGGAAGACATTTCCCTTCTAAGCTAAAGTAAGGATAAATGTTACGAATAAGTCATTCCAAATAAGAGATTTTCATTTTAATTCATTTCCACGTAAATATTTCTTATGTTATTTATGAAATGCTTTGACAAAACCGAATAAAATGACTTTTATCAAAAATATCCAATTTTTTTCTGAAAAATCTTTATAAAATAATTTTTGATATGAAGAGAAATTAATTAGAATATTGTTTTAAGCTAAAACTAAAAAATATTGATTGATGTAATACATGTGTTTTTCGTATTTTGTTTTTAAGTATACTATAATACATATTTATTCACTTCGGTTAGAAGCGAATAGACAGACATTTCATAATTAAATTCGTAAATTCTAATTTGGCAATTTTATCAGGTTTATAACACTCCCCTCAAACGATTCTAATGTATTTTCATATTTAATTTCATCGAGGTTAGTAAAGTTTAAGCAATTGTATACTAATTATTGTTTTTAAATTAATGATTGTTCAAATATTCAATATCGTTGCTTCTCTATAAGGGGTTAATTATTTTCTGCGAAGTTTTTTCCTCAACTTTACTACTACTTTGAAACTATTTTCATTAAGAAAATGAAGTAATTTAGTTAAGTGAATTCTTCACTTATTTTGTATTTATTTTATTGTCATACCAAACAAACACACGATATTTGTTTTTATTTTACGAGTTAATTATAAGACAATTAAGAATTTATACAAACATTGTAAATTGAATACAACTAATATTTTGACAGTCGAATTAGTTAATCTGTTGGTAAAAATTAAAAATTAATATTTAAAATCCTTGTCAAATTTTTATTTAGCTTAACAATCTGCAATATAATATAATGGATTTGCAACAATCTTAAATGATGGCTTTAACAGTATTTAAACATTTCAGTAAAAGTCAATTAAAGTTCAAACACACGAAATAAATTTCGTAAAATAAGAAAATAGTATATAAAATAAAACTTTCACTTTTCGAAATTAAATTTGGTATATTTATTTGCTAAAAATAATTAATATTTCCTAAGACTAAATACAGTATTATTGATTATTTTCAACTTTTTAAAAATTAAAATTTAAATTGTTATTGTTTATTTCATTTTAGTTTTTAAGAAATGGAAGAAAAGACTACGCCGTGTTTCAAATTTATATAAAAATTTCATTTTTTGATGAAACATTCGAAGAGGGAAAAATTAAGTAAATGACTCTCACTCTATTTGATATTAATATTTAGCCAAGATATTGTCCTTCTTAGAAGAGAACAACCGATTTGAACTAGAAGTGTTTTTTGGAAAAAATCCTGGCACTGGCTCTGTTTTTGATTACATTTGTTTTATTAAAGATTTTTTAAAATAAAATATATTTTAAAGAGAATTTAGTAATCTAATTTCAAATGATATTTAAAGTTGTTGAATATTTTATGGATTTTACTATAATATTTGCGGCTAAATTCATATCGTTAACCAGCTACCTCATCCAACTTTTCAAATGATCTTTTTATTAATATAAAGAGAATATATGTATTTTGTAAATCAAATTCGTGTTTCTAACTGTATAATTTCAATTTATATTAAAGTATCATGTTAATTCGTCAACTCGCATTAGAATAACAGCATTTTGATTTCGAAGAATATCTGTTATCAAAATCAACGAAATAAAATTTTCTCGGCAAATGCTTTCATTTATATTTGAATTCAAAATAAAGCCAAACAGTTAGATAGTCGGGAGAGGGAGACAAGTTTCTGTAATGGGTTGAAATTACTTGTGTGAGATTATCTAAAGATTACAAAATTTTATTCTTGGAGTATAAGTTGAGATGAAAAAAAAAATTTTCATATAAATTTACAAACATTGGAATATTTACATAACATATGAATTAAAAAATTCTTTTAAATAGTGACATATAGAAAATATTTACTATTAGGAATTTTATGTTAGAACATTATTATTAAGTAAATATAAATACAGCAATTTTAATAATTATATTAATTTAAAATTAAGTATCAATAAAGGAAACTTTATTTTAATTTTTTTAAACGATAATAATTCCATATTAAAAAATATTATCATGTGTAAAAATGAATCATTTTATATGGAAACAGATACAAACCAAAACACTCTCATTAAAATTGCCAAAAGCATTTCACCAAAACATCTTTAAAATCTTTCCAATATACCGATTGCCGTTTACACAGGCTAAATAAAGGTTATTAAGCTAAAGTATGACAAAGTGAAAGTATTGCTAATGAACTGGAAATTAAGATTATTTCTGACACCAACTGATAGAACACCGTTTAGTCTTCTCTTCTTTAAGCATGACTCCATGCAAATAACATAATTATGAAACCATTTAAAGAGCAAGAGTTCAGGATCTATGAACCAGAAAGTTCAATAAGCATTTAATAGCATTCAAACGGAAGAATTTGTTACATGTCCTAAGTGATTAGAGAAATTTATTTAAACGACACAAAATTTATCGTTTTGGTATATAGATAAGTATTTTAACATCGTAAAAGGATTGTAATTATTTTGAATTTTAACACTTAATTATAACATAATTTATACTAAAATTCTATCTAGGGAAAGTTTTTCTGAAACAATATTCGTTTCATATTACTCTTATTCAAAATTATTTAAACATCTCTTAAATTTAATATTCTTAACCTATTTACTAAATTAATTTGTATTTTTTAATGCGTCTATTCTCATTAGTGTGTAGATAAATATATAGTTAGTATATTATCTCTTATTACATTTGTATGTCAATTATTTATTAGGTAATTCTTTTTCTATGAATAGCCTAATCGTGTAATAAAGTATTCCTTATATTATTATAAGCACTTTTAGAATCTCTAATTCAACATAAAATATAAATAAAAATAGATTTTTCAATATGCAGAATTATAAATAGAATTATAATACAAAATGTAGTTATATCTTTGTATAAAAAATTATATATAGAAACAATAGATTGAAAATAACGAGCAATTATTTATTGTGACAGCGCCACAATGCCGGATTGCAATTTTTAATCATATTTTTAATTTATTTAATTTAAAATATATGTTCTCCATCTCAAATTAGTAGTGTCTTGTCCCTGTACCTCATACTTTTCCGTTAGCTTTGGAGTCGTGCCGGTCATCTACCTAACTCCTTTCAGAAGAAAACATTTAAATTGAAATAACGTGACTTTTAGTTTGCATTAAAAGTTCTTATATAGTTCCTCGGGGCCTCCTGCTTCTACGCTTTCCATACTTGTCTCGTCTTTCATCTATCAAACTATGTTCTCGAGATTACGGTAGGACAGACAAACAAACGGACGGACGGACGACAATAGAAATTTATAGGTTTACAATTTTTTTCAAATTGCAGCCTAATTAGGTTATAGAATTTAATAGTTTTTGATCAATTAATGTTTAAAGTTTAAAATAAATCAGGAGAATAAATACAAATTTTATCTCTATAAATCTTAATAATTGTGTAATTCCTTATTTAATCATCAGACATTATTATACTTTATGCATAACCAATAAAAATATAGTCGAATATTTATCTGCAAACAGAGAAACTTATTGGTAAAAAAAATTTTATACATTATTTCGAACATATTATTTTGAATTAGAAAATTTTACTTTCTTTTATCAGTTGATACAAAATACTAATAATATCAAAATTTTACATTAAGAAGCTTTCAAGAAGTTTCAGCCAAAATATACTAAATTATTTTATCGACAGATTGACATAAATCTTCAGTAAAGATACAGACAAAAATATATTACTAATAACTGGAAAAATGTTTTAATAATTTATAAGAAGCAGATTATCCAATAATTATTATTCGGTTGCTTTATTGCTTAGGCTATATTGAGAAAAATTCTCTCACGTTCTTCACATTCGTACTGATCAGATTTATATTTGAGTAATTTTAATCTATTAATCTGTTATAAAATTTATTTATAAGGCCGCAATCGGTTCAAAACAATAAAATTGAAAATATAATGATTATATACTTTTTGTACTGAATATTAAATATTTTTCTGAATATATTGTTCCCGAAATTTCAATAGAAACTTAATGTATAATACAAAAAACTATTGATATTAAAATAAAAAATTCTAGAATACACTGATTGTTATTGATAAAATTTATCTAAAAGGCAATATCCCTTAATGTAACATCATTAAAAGTAATTTCGAAGCTAATGGAAAATCATGAGCGATATAGAATATATTATACAATAAATATATACTGGGTGTCCGAGAAAAATCTTTATTATTATATAAATTCATAATACAAAAACGAAGCGGTCTATTGAAATGTCGCTTGAGATAAAAGAAATAATAACTTAAAAAAATTAGTGCAAATATTTATAACGGTTCTAGAGGTTTGAAGAATAGAAAATGGTGACAATACAGGAAAAAGCGCAACGTGTATTGTTGTTAGCTGAAACAAAATCTCTATAACTGTACAAAGAATGTATCGCAGGAAGTACGAAAAGATGTCCCTTCCATTTATGCTTTGAAGCAGAAATTTAAAGAAACTGAAAGTGTTCAGAATTCGAAAGATACAGTAGACCTTCGACATCTAATGAATCTGTAGAATAGATTAGAGAAGCATTTTATAGAAGTCGTGGAATTCAGAGGTTTATTAGAAGTATGCAAATATAAACATTTTCAATTATTCTTTCTTTTATGCAAAGAGCTGTCGAATTTAACGAAGCTGTCTATTGAAAAGCCGTTTGCGGCTTTTCAATAGACAGCTTCGTTTTTGTATATTAATAAAGACCTTTCTTGGAAATCCTGTATAATAAATATAATTTTAAAACTACTTATGTTATATTATTCGTCTTAAAATATTATTTATTATAAGTAATGAGTTAATGCCAACCGATGTTTGCAAACAAAATACTTCAATTGATTATATATTTAACTTTCAAGAATTGATGTAACGAACAACTTATCGAAAGTAATAGTATTTCCAAATAGAGCAATAACGATCCAAATTCGTGAAAGTAATTTCTATTATCCTATTGAAGTCCATTGACAAAAACATTTAAATGTTTTATAAAAATAATGAAGACAACTAAACAATTACAAAGACAATACTTAAAACAGTAATAGATTATTACTTTATTTGTTTTGCAAAATGTCAAGCAATTTATTTTAATAATAAATATTAACCGATAATTTTGATTGAACGAAAGAAAATTACATTAATACATGAGTATTGTAGATGACATAAATCTATGGCTATTTAAAATACATACAAATGCATAATTATAACTTACGTAAATAGAAAAAAAGCAACAAACAGCCGAATAAATGACGATATTTGAATTAGGCCTACGTGAACAGTCAAAGTTAAAACAGAATAATAATTGACAGTAAAGATGAATAATTAATTAAATAAAACTTTATATGATAAAAGCGTACAGAACAGATAATACAGTTATTTAATTGATCAGGTTAAATCATATAATCACTCGAAGCAATCAACTGAATGGGAGTCGAATAAGTTTCATTGGTTACATTTATCCGTAGGCAATATTGAACTATAGGCTTTATGCTCCTCCTCAGTTTGGACCGTTACAAATAAACCATTATCCACAGCGATGTCATCTATCATAAGTGAAGGACGGAATACAACACCCAATTCGAACTATCCATGAAAAATTATTCTGGACTGATTCAAACTCCACGATTTTTCACGGAGATTTTTTTTAGAATAAAATGATAATCTAAATTAATAATCTTAATTCACTGCTACAATGAATTAACAATCTTTACAAAGCAAAAATTATTTTCTTTAAAATTTTCAATCTGCATCAAACAATTTACAACCGCAATTCATATAGGCTATACCTAATTTGGGATCCAAAGAAAGGTGTTTTAATTATAATACATATAATACTTAAAATATACGTATAATATAAAATATAAGTATTATAATACATATAATACTTAAAATGTTAGCATTATAATAAAATATTCAATTAAACAATTATATTTTATGAAATACTGTGTTTTGAGTTACAGTTAATATATCTACTTGCAAGTTGCATATTGGATATTGGGCTGATGCAGTCTTCATTAAGCGAAAATACACGAGCTTCAGATTTCTCTTAAATTTTTAGTAATGGAGAAATGTATACAATAAATACATATGTAATTGTGTATTGATAATATAAACGCATATATTATTTATACGCGTTTAAAAGCCTGTAAAATATTCACAAAACCATTGGCATTATTAACCACATTGTATTGAAAACTGCTTAAAATAAGGTTGATACCATTTGCAGTTTGTGATTCTGAATAAAAATATAAAAATATGAAAAGAAATTTTGAAAACGTTTTTGACAGAATACACGATTCTATCTGTTCATCAAATGGAAAAATAGCTATCGATAAATGTTCAACATATATAGTTGTCTAGAGAACAGTAAACCGAAACCTTATCAAAAAATAAATAACTATGCTTGAAATGTTTTCCTAAAAATATGAATTAAAAAGCTTTTATACCACTTAAATTATAATAAATCATTAATTGTAGATATCGGATAACTTTAATATAACGTAAATTGGATATGAAGTAATATTTTCAGAACTTACTATGGAAAGTAAATCTTATTTTCGGGACTAACGGAGTGGACTTTAGAACAATGGACTAGAAAGCAAAAAAGGATAATTATCTGATAAAATTTTAAAATTACATTTAATAGACGGACTGTATTAAATAGTACATATCTTTAAAAAGTAAAAGAGAAATTAAATCAGTTTGAACATCGCTTTTTATATTCATTATTATAATTATTCTTAAAAAGAAATAATTTTTTTTTAATTTGACCATGTAAAAAATTAGAATTGGAATTAAGGTATTGTTCGTATTCATGAGCAGCAATAAACTTTTACATATGTTTGCATAATTCTAGATGTCAGTAGTAAAGTGTATCTTGTCAGCAATGATACAGAAATATAATTTTAAAATATATCTATATTGATCGAATTTGTCAGCTGTATCAATCAATGCATCAATTACATCAGAGTTGATAACTGTTAACAATATTTCTTCTTCATTAAAAAAGCTAAATTTATTAAACCAAAATGTAGATACTATGCTATTATAGTATTAATATATTATTGCCATTTATTTTTTCTTACATGTTAATTGAAATTTTAATTCTATCTGGGTAGTCGGCAAGATGATCGCGCAATAAGATTCCAGTCTACTACCATAAAATTCTGAATTCCAATATTCGTTATATATCTACAATAGTGCAGGTCACAATATTGTTCTTCATTCTTCACTCACCGATCACTGTAGCCAGATCCGTACAATAGGTTACGTGTGGTCAGTTTATAGCTTTAATATACTTGTGCTTCGCAATAACAAATCAATTAGCGCATACAAATATGTTCGTATTATTCACTATAAATAATTTCTTAAACGAGTGAACAAACCGTCCATCAAATTTCTCAGATTCAAATTTCAACCTTTGGAATGTTATGAATTAATCAAATAGCAATGAAATCAACTATAAAGCGTGCAAGTATGTAATTTTGGATTATTTACATAACAGGTTCAAGTTCCTCTATAACATCATCATAGATTCCGAAATAATGAAAATGATATCATCAATCTGTTAGCATTATTAAATTTCAAGTTGTTTTTCTGCATTATAATCTTCCATTAATTGCTATAAAATTCATTTTCTCATGCTCCAGAACTTATCAAAGTTTAATTTATCCGATAATCAATCATACCGAAATATATCAACAATGATAATATCTGCTATCAAAAATATATTTAAATGTTTATATGACAACGTGACTCTAAAATTTATGTCTTGGTGTAATGTTTTATCATTGCACTTTACTCTTATTTATCATCAAGTACAGTATCATACAAAAATGCATTTAAGAAAAAGTATAACTAAATAGTTTATATTTGCGACTTTTACAAAATTCGTGTTGGGAAATTCTTCTAGGGAATAGTAAAATATGATTAAACGAGCAGCGTGTTAGAAATCTCTATCCCAAAAGATTATAAATGCAATATTTGAAAGACTTTTTCGGCTTATTTCTGTAATATTTAATACAGTTACATTTAATAATTAATGTAATTATTAACAGTAATTTTGTAACAGTTAAAAATTGCAGTTTTATTTCAATTTATTTAAGATGAATAAATAAAAGTAGTTTTTTAATTTTGTGACTTTTTCCAGTTATTATTAGTGAACTGTCTAAACATTCTCGAGGCAAAACATCGAGGTATGAAATATCACTGACAGAACGTCAATGTGAGAACTTCGACATTCTCATAACATAGCTATATAGAATATCATTGATTAAAAAATAAATAACATTAAATGATCAAAAATATCTTCAATAAGACATCGTTAAAGAAAACAGCTAAAAAAATTATATGATGCAAAACATCTCATCAAAACAAAGAATGCAAACTAAGCTAATTTATTTATTTTAAATTCTAGATAACTGATGATATATATATATATGTTAGCATCATTACTATATTGGGTGGAGCCGGGTGGTCGGAGTGGGTTAAAGAGTAAATCTATCGCTATAGGAACCGAATTCTGGAGATCCATCCCAGTAAGTCCCGGATATATCAGGCCCATTCCTTACTACCTTATCCCACTTTGGATTGACTTAATCGATAATGGATATAAAAAAAGGGCCTAAATTAGAGAAGAGCCAAAATTAATAAATATTCAATCATTCTGGTATTCTGGTATACATATATATATAAATTCTGGTATAAATGTACCAGGATACAAAAATGATTGTAATTAAACTACCACTATTTAATGTCTAAAGCTATATTTAACAGTCCAAATGCAACCAAATCTGCTATGTTATGGTATCATTTCAGGACATGTAGGAGACATTTCCGTAAAAATAAATTAGTACTAAAACTCAGTTCTATGCACTTTTGGCGCTAAAAGCAGAAAAAGTAATTTTCTTTGAATAAGTACAGGTGTTGCAGCCAAGTTCTAAATATAAAAGTAGTCACAACTGTTGTCTATTATTCTTATAAGCTAAAATGGATATCATCCTTCCGGAATGCGCATTTCTTGTCAAGCTATTTTATAAAAACAATGGTAATGCTGTGGCTGCACTTCGCAAAATTCGTCGTCGTAAGAATTTACATCGACAACCTTTCACTTCACTAGCTCTCGGGAGAATGAGCTCTCGATTATAGGAAATTGGATGTCTGGGAGTTTAACCCTGTCCAGGGCACAAACATATCACTTCACAAGTCGTTGGAGATCTTACCACAGCTGTTATTGAACAGGTAATGAATAATGTTGGAGGTTCCAGTAGTGAACGAGCCGTGTCACGACAGTTAAGTGTATCCTATAGTACAGTGGAAAACACTAAAAAAATTGGTGCGTTTTATAAGATCAGCCACAACAAGTAGTTGCTTGTTGCCGACAGACAAACTCGATTAACTTTCGCGTTGATCTCTCTTGACAAAATGAAAATGTATCGTGGCCCTGGAAAATCCTGTGAAGTAACAAAGCATATTTTCACTGTAATTGTCCGTATATCCGTAACTGTCGCATTTGGGCCACGGGAAATCCCTTTCCAGCAGATTCCACTGTACTTGCGTAAAGTTACAGTCTGGTGTAGAATCGGTGCCATTTTATCCTTGGATTGAAGAAGTTAGTCCCATTGGGCCTAAGACATGATCTGTGACAGCCCAGAGACATCGAGAGATGCTCAACGTCGTATCCAAATTGTAACAGCAAAATGCCTTGAGTCAATCACATACAAGATGGGTCCCCTCTTCATAATGAATGCTGCCTGTAGCAATTTCTGTAACATGTTACCAATAATAAGAAATTAGTCCCGCGTTTCCTACCGCCTGGCAATCTCGTTCTCCGAATTTTACTGCCCGATTTTCGGTTATGGAGACACTTAACTGTAGTTTATTGAGGACATGTTGCAAATTTGGAAGTCATATGCCCATGAAAAACATCAGAGAAGATCAATTACGGTCGGCCTTTAAAAACAATGTTCATAGTCTTTAGGTTTTCAGAATGGGAGCATATTATACAGTATCGCCTACATCGCTAAGCACGAGTGCCTTGTACAAATAGAATGTTTGTTGCTTGTAAGATCAAAAATGCCATAATGGTGAGTTCTGGTACTAATATTTTATGGAAATGTCAGATTTTGTTGCATTTGGACTGTGGACAGCATTAAGCAGAGATATTTTAATTACGATCACCTGGCGTGTCTGTTTTGCGAAGAAAAATATTTGATTATTTTTAATCCAAAAACCTACCATAAAAGTGGAAAACGCTCCTACATCTGTAGCTAATTTTTTCAAATTGTAGTTTTATATTTGTGAATTTCATATCTTAAGAAATAAAAAATTTTAATATTTTTATTTATTAATTAAAATGTTTATATATATATAAACGTTTAAAGTATTGAAAAATATCTTAGTTTCGGAAAAATTGTACTTTGAAATTTTATTAAACTATATTTTGAAGAATAAGAATAAAACCAATGTGCTAAATCTTGAATGTGTATCACCGTCTCCATAGCTAAGCAATGAAAATTCTTTGAAACACCGTCATAAGTCGTTGTGTAGCTTTATTTTTTATAATCTCAAATTTTGCAAAAATGAAATTTCAAATAGATTACAACAGTTTAAACATAATTTTCTAATATATGTTCTATACATGTTATGTTCTACTTCGTAATGATCACAAAACTATTTTGCTTTGTTTGTCAATTGGAGAGATATTCGGCAATTTTTGATAGAATATGAATTGTATTGTAATAGAATAAATATGAGCCATATATTTACTAGAAAATACGATGATAGCCAAATTCATGATATTGTTGATGTTTGTTGTTGCTTTGTTGTTTGTCTTCAACAAACACAAAGCTTTTTTTTTTTTTTTTTATTGCTATGTGTAACGACTTTCCCAATCATAGCAATAAGAATTATGGTAGCTTTCTCAATATATACTGTTTATTTTTCTCAGATGATTTCTGATCAATGTTCGAACCAGAATTGATATATTCTGGTTAAAATTTTGTCATTGTCAGAATCAAAATGACACGCTAACCTTCAAATGACTTTAAATACAGAGTACTGAAAATGTATGTAATAATGAATGAAAATAAGAGACAGACACTTCAGCGGTTTTGAGAATCCAATTCTTCTCTTTCGAATGATCAGTAAAAATGTAAAAAGTACAGCATCACTTCAATAACTAAAAAAAGTTGATCTCCCTGCCAAAGTCATTCATCAAATCTGCTCGTGTAATTTTTCATTCGTGTAAGATTTAGCATTAGATTTTTGATTATTTATGCACTCAAATTGAAAGACTAAGAAGAAAAATTCATATTCATAAAAATTGAAAATTCACTTTCCTATTCTTCCTATTAACATATACCATTTGTTTAATAACTTGAATAATATAGAATAGCATAAGAAATTTGAATAAATGATATAGTTTACCATAGTTCGTGTGGATATTAATCCAAGAAAAACATTTATTAACAAAAATTCAAAATTCAGTGTTTTTGTATAAAGTATAGAAATTTCAGCTGTAGAATTAGTTCACGATTAATATTGTGCGTTTTTTAAAATGTTTTATATTCCCTCAAAAGTCAATAATTGCTACCCTCCCTCTAAGCATTGTCAGTCACATATAACGAAATTGCACATCACGTTTATGTTCCAGCTTTTAGTTTCTCTGGTGTATGTAATTTAACATTTTTTGTTTTTAAATTAAAATCTTTAATTTATATTAGATAATTATAGAATATATACACTGCAAATTTGAAACATTTAAAAGTATACATTAAGTTATAGGCAATAATACAAACTACAGTATAGTCTTGTCATTGGCCCCCCAGTAGCTGAGTGAATAAAACCATTTAACACTGATAACTACGAGTGCTCAGTAGTTTCGGATTCGCAACTAGCCACGTGATGTTTTTCTAGTTTTATTCAAGTGTCTAAGGTCGCATTTATGCAGACGCAAGAGGGGAAAACAGGCGAAAGAGAACTTTTGGAATCGGAATTCGCACTCTCGATACAGTTTATGCAAAAAAGAGAAACGGAGTTCTCGCCTGTTACGTGCAAACACCGTTTTCCTCTCCTCCTGCTTTTCTCTTTCCTCTTGCATTTCTCGTGTCTGCATAAACGCAGCCTTAACAGGGGTCAGTATCCCATAGAAAGTCTTCCAGAGAAGCATATCTCCTTGGCAGATCGCCCACGTGTTGCCTTACCCATCAAATCAAATTGTCTCATGTCATTAATTTCATTAATTAATAATTATAAAAGCTTTACACGCAATACATTCATTCGCCGCAAAACATTATGTAGGCCTATATATGCATGTTTGTGTGTTTGCAATATTCTCAGAGAGTTGGGAATAGTAATGCAAGGAAAACAACTATATAGTTAGAATTATTAATAACTATCTTATAATAATTTTTGTAACCTCATAATAAATTTGTTCGAATATCCACTTTTCAAAGGAATAAACCGTCTTTGCCTGTAAGAATTACTACCACAAATGAACTTTATCTTACTAATCCTAGACACTAAAATTTAGCAATACAAAAGTCAACGTCAGTTACAGTAATGAATTGTTATAAATTGCAATGATTTTGAAAATAAAACAAAGAAAAATGTAGAGAAATTTAAAAACAAAATAATTATAATTACTAACAAATATTTCAAATCTATAGTCTATTTAGATACAGTCCGAATAAACAAAAAATAGGAAATGTCAATATTCAGTTCGGCAACTAATGTAAAGTCTAATCATCAATGAAAAAAATCCAGCAAAGAGTTGCTTAACTTTTCCGGAGACATTTAGTGGCGCCATCTGTTATTATACTTTATTTTTAGAAACTTTTTGTATTTTTAGCTATTATAAAATGGCAAAAGTTTAATTTTAAGGGATGAGTTTTATAAAAAAAAAATTGTAAATGCTAATAACGAGTAAAATCGTCATTAAGTCCGATCCTTCTAGAGATACACACGACCCTTTTTATATATCTATCCCCTCGACCTATAATCACTAAAATTTAATAGCATCAATCTTCCTAATAAACAAACCTCCCTGAAAAATTTCAGAAATTTTCGATAGAAAACACAATAGTTATTAGGATTCAAACGGTGAACAAAATCAGTTTTTTTGCATTTCTCGACGTTTCAAGGTGTCCTAAGTCCAAAAATGTAAAAATATTGGGAGGTGATTTTTTGACCGATTGCCATACTTTCTCTCTGTTATATATAACAACCGGGAAAATAATAACATTAGCGAATAGTCCATGAATAAAAATTAAATAATAAAAACTTACAATTAAGTAAATTGTCGGTGACAAAATGTTTAATTGCGTAGAATATGCGTAACGATATTTATTGCCAATAACTATGATTCTAAGAATTAATGTTTCATTGAGAGAAATTATCAGTGTCTGTGTTAGTTTTTGGAAAGTGTTCAAACAACTAATCATCAGTATTTTCGAGAAGCTATTTCAAAATATTCTCGATGTGCCAATTAGAGAAATTATTAAATATAATTGGAAAATTCATTGAAATATTTCGTTCTATCGTGTTCCAATTTAAGATACAAATTCCGGTTAAAAGTACATTATCAGTTCCACGTAAAAAAACAAAAAAAAAAAATTACAAAGGTTGAAAGAAAAGACGAATGAATTTATAAATTTGCGAATTTTTTCTGTAAAACCAATATTTACAATAAATAAACTAATATCATGAAAACATGTTTAGGAAACACGAAGGTAGTACTTCCCACCAATTATTTCTCAACATTGACGGATATATATACTATTTCAAGTTATTCAGTTTGATAAATAATAATCTAACACCTTTATCGTTGCCGAGAAAGGTGTTAGATTATTATTTATTATATTTTGCTGAGCACGTTCTATTTCAAGTTATTCAGTTTGTTTACTATTAAATTTATTCTTAACCCAAATAGACAATAGACTTAAAATACTTAAAATTCAAGTAGACATTTTATATATAATTCTCAATCACATCAACGGTTTAAATCTAAAATAAAAATGAAAATGTTTTATTAAGTTGCTCCTATAGAATAAAGTTTAATCAATTTTTTCGCAATTACTTTTACAAATAATATTGCATTATATATTGTATTATATGACAAAGAAACTGAATCCTTAAAATCCATTTTACACCTCTATCTATATAAAAACATCTTAAGAAGGATAAATCATATTAAAACCTCTTATGGAAAATATTAAAAATAATATAACTCATAGAAAAATAATAATATATATTAAATATTTATTATATATTATATTGTATATTAAAAATTATATAGTTTATAATACATACTATACATTGTAAATAGTAGATATAGCTCTTTTATATATATATAAAAGCTAATGAATATTAACTTTCTATGCTTGCAATAATATCTACACACAAATAATATCATGTCTTACAGATATTTTATTTATATAGTATAGATTTTTTAAATAATATTCCTATAATTTTAAGAAGAGAAATGAAATTATTTTTGTCTTATAAAACTCATAGAGCAAGTCCTAAACTTTACTAAAATATCATTAATCATATTTCCATTTTATATTTTCATTACGTCTTTCTTTTTAGTAGTTCCATAAAGATTCTTGAAATTTACTTAAAAACATACTTTAATATTTGAAATTTGATTATTCTCCCAATATATTAGTTAAATTACATGAAATTTCATTCCATTAGAATAAACGTATATTTAATTGAAGAATATGCAAATTTCTATTTTATTAATCTTTTGTAAATAACGAAATTATATAATTACTGCTGCTTTAAAAATATCATCATCAAAATACAATGTAAATAAATATAAATAGAAATTATAATTCTAAATTTTGTAGTTATTAGGTTTAGTTATTGGCGATTTGTTAAATTATGTAATTTATTTTAAAAGAAAATTACAAAAATATTTTATTTTCTCTAAATAAAATAAAAATTTATTCAGCTACTTTAAATTAAATGAATTAGTTTAGTTCAACAATTATGCCCTTTTTTTTAGAAAATATACTTATTAAATTACTATAATATTCTTCCTCGAGAGAATTTAATTTTTCAGCAGCTAAAACTTTCCTAAATCAGATAAACACAAACAAACAAGCGAAAATGAGTTAATAAAATTGAAATATATTGGCTTTTGAATATTTTAACGTGAAAGTGTACATACTTTAACCCTATTTGTCTATTATTTTTGATTCTGTTCTTTAAAAAGGAACTAAAAATTTTGAAACTAATATTAGATATTTGTCCTTGACTAAGTAAGGACAAAATGTACAATGGATCTTTTAGATTTGTTTTGCCTGTACAATAGGGACAAAACTATTTTGACCCAACTTCTAAAAATCACGAGAATCTATATCAATTAAATTTTAAAGTTTTCTGGTAAACTATATTCATCGAATTGTCTAGGTTTTACTACAAATCTTAGTAAAATTACATTTAAAACAAATGAGTAATTATTTAAAAAAGAATAATTAATCACAGTAACAACAGAATGTTTTCAAATTTTCTGTCTACTTAAATAGTATTGATTTATTATTTTGTTTTTTAAATAATATCTTAGTAATGAATTATATTCCTTGATGAAAAACATTTTCATTTTTTCACTAAAGTTGATTTGGATTATTGTATATATTGAAAATTAGATTACATATAATCGATTTTCTCTAATTTATATATTGGATTTTTCTTATATATTAGTTTTTAAAGACAGATTCTGTTTTAAAATACACGTAATTTTTAATAATTTTAATAACATTTTCTATCGTCTTTTTTTTATTTTTTTTCTGAAATATATATTTTAAATAACTGCGGTTATTCTAATGGTTATTTAATGGAATTATTAAGATATATTTATATGAAATGTATGTTTATTATAAATATAAATATTTATTTGATATGGCGCTTACATCAAAATATATTAAATATTATTGAATTATTATATATACATAACAATATCCTGATATACATTATGGTAGAAAGTTAACCATAATTCTTGTATATTTTCAAAACTAACATTTGCATTTTCTTAGCGTTTGCCTTTAATTTATATTCATAACTAAGTACTGTACAGCACAGTACATTGATGAATACTGTATGCAATAATTTCTCGACTTGTATCTTAAGTTCAATATTTTTGATAATAAATATTTTGATGTGATTTACGATATTAATTAGCTATTCATCGTTTGTGGAATGAATTACAATCTGATTATTGAATGAGTATAGAGGTAATCAACTGAAGATGTAAATGTATTTAATAAATAGAGATCAAGGAAACCAAAATAACAAAATATTGTATATGCAATGGTTAACTTGTTAACTTTTGCTAATGTATATTTTGATATTGTTCCTTCATTAGAATTCCTGAATGATTTACAATAACAAAAATCTGCTTCTTTACGATTGACTTTTCAAAATTTATGTAAAATTTGTCATGGCTCAAAATCATTCACACTTATGGTTTTAACTCATAGTTTCGACTAAACCTTTCTGAAGATTATAAATTGAATTCATGAAAAATTAATGCAAATGTAGATTAAATAATTTATTCTAAATATTCTTATCAATTTACATTTTTAATTTAATATATTCGAAAGAGACAGAGTTTAAAACGATCCACAAAAGCATTTTAAATTATTGTAATAAATAACATTATATGAAATTAACCTAAGACATTTCCCGAGATCTTTTACCCAGTCTCATGCAATATAATTTTTCTGCAATTATTATTTAAAATGTTTTCTAAATTGATAGAGAAATTTTAAATTAACTAAAGGATGCAATTGTTAAAATTGTTTTAATGCATCAACGTTTCATTTCATACATTATTAGAAGCGAACTATATAATTGCAATGTAGAAGGCAATACTATTGAAAAGATTAATTTTAAATGTAGCAATGAATTATTCTCGAGTTATTAGCTCCCAGATTCTACAAATATATCCAATAATTTATTTTGCCGAGATAGACCAAATTACATTGAAAAAATGACATGTATTTCAAATCTTTATTACAGTTCGAAAATAACGAAAAAGACTCGAGAAATGCATCCTATCCATATAAGTCGGGTGGACACAGAATAGAATAACTTATAATAAGATCATAACTTAAATCAGCTTATTTTTCATAGACAGTTCAGCTAAGAGTTTTGCCACGCCCTACAACTGTCACTCACTCTTCCAGCATATTAGAATATTAGGGTTGTTTCTAAAAAATAAAATTTAAAACCGAATGTTATAATCCATAATATGCCAATAACTGCCGAAAAATTCAAATCTGTCCGACCAGTCGTCAGAAGCTTCGAGTTGAAAGAGTAAATACATTATACACGCATGTAACTGCCGTAAACTATGTATAACAAATCGAATGCAATATGTCATACATTTTATGTAAAAAACTGAAACTTGATACAGCAAAATGAAACCTTAATACTGCAATCATCCAGTAGATCTTAGAGGTTTCTAGAAAACGTAACTTAAAGTACAATATTTATCACAATATCATAGCTATATATCGTCTCAGTTTACAAACCTTCACGCCTCACACCAATTACATTAAGAAAAAATTCTTATATTAGCACGAGTGACCCAGATTTAAATATAATTCTCGTGATCTTTTTATGGGTAATTTGTAAAAAATAAAATTTGTGGGGTGGGGTAAAATTTATGGGTAATTTGTAAAAAATAAAATTTAAAACCGAATGTTATAATCCATAATATGCCAATAACTGCCGAAAAATTCAAATCTGTCCGACCAGTCGTCAGAAGCTTCGAGTTGAAAGAGTAAATACATTATACACGCATGTGACTGCCGTAAACTATGTATAACAAATCGAATGCAATATGTCATACATTTTATGTAAAAAACTGAAACTTGATACAGCAAAATGAAACCTTAATACTGCAATCATCCAGTAGATCTTAGAGGTTTCTAGAAAACGTAACTTAAAGTACAATATTTATCACAATATCATAGCTATATATCGTCTCAGTTTACAAACCTTCACGCCTCACACCAATTACATTAAGAAAAAATTCTTATATTAGCACGAGTGACCCAGATTTAAATATAATTCTCGTGATCTTTTTATGGGTAATTTGTTCTTTCGTGCAATACAATGTTAGTAGAATTGTTTTTTTTTACTCTTTTCGTCTTGTATTTCGTGCCTAGTCGAGGTCATTTGTAATTAGTAATTGAATCTGTCTAAATTTTACTTATTACAGACATTTGTCGGAATGCCTGTAATGGGCAAAATTTCTCTGTAATTTTTTGTAATGTCTGTAATCGTAATCATTATACTGTAGACCAGTGATTCTCAAAGTGGGGGTCGCGACCCCCAAAGGAGGTCGTGAAAAATATTTGGGGGGTCGCTGAAAAATTGATGCCAGATCAATTTTTTCAAATATTTTATAAATTTACTGGTATGTATAATATGGATTCATAATTTTATAATATGGATTCATAATATGGATTCATAAAATATGGATTCATGTTTAGAGATAATAGAAATAAAAAATATATAAAATAATTTTTACTTAAATAAATTGCACATATAAATAATAAAAATAATATAAATATTTAAATACGAGCCTAACCCCCTCCCTCCGGGATGTTTTTTGACACATACTTATTCTTCGGGGGTCCTTTGAAATTTTTAAGTGCAGAAGGGGGGTCGCGGTCCAAAAAGTTTGAGAAACACTGCTGTAGACGATGTGTCAGTGTGAAATGCGTTATTATATTTATTTTTATTTTAAAGTAACAAAACCGATTGCCCAAAGACTACTTATCTAAGTTGTTTTATGCTGCATAAATTTTATGAGGCATTTATTTCAAAAAATTTTTTACTATCTGGATTTCTCCATTTAGTAATAGCTTCACTTGTATTATGATAAGAATCAGATCTACATTTTATTTTTTCTATGATTATCTTCATAAAAATAATCATTTTCATAAAAAATTTCACTTTATTTTTCAAAATTTGATGGCAGTACTGATTATTCATTCAATAAATTTATTTCTAAAAATTTTTTTACTAAACAATGTAAAAATGCAACACCAAGAAAATTAATTTAATAATTGCATTTAGAAAAGATTTTTATTAAAATAATAATAATAGTACACAGCCACCGGTGTTAACCGAGTATATCTCACTTAACCCAACATAATAATAATGCACTGAAAAAATTAGCAAGTACACAGAACTCGCCCAGGAAATAAGGCATCTGTGGAGGATGGATAGGGTGCTTATTGTACCTGTTGTTCTCTCCTCTACAGGTGTCATACCACACACACTACACAAAAGCCTGGGCACATTACAATTGAATAGAAACACATACATCACACTACAGAAGGCCACTATATTGAATACATGTCATATTAGTGAGAAAATTCCTGAATACAGACACACACACTGAGACACTTCTTTAATTTCTGTTTTGGTTACTATGCCTTGACTTTGGTCCGGCATAGTACACAGCCACCGGTGTTAACCGAGTATATCACACTTAACCCAACATAATAATAATAATAATAATAATAACTCTCCCATGGTCACCACCTGATCGTGGTGGGAGAGCCCAGTAATTTTACTGATCCATAGGGCAATGCAGGCTGGAGCACAAGCTCCTGGTAGGGACACCCATGCCAGTAAGGTCTATGGGGAGAAATGAAGCTAAGAGTGACCACACACCCACATTCTGTGGAGATATGTATCATGGTAGTAACCAGATCTAAATGTGATACCGGCTCGGACGTCGCCCGGGTTAACAAGGTCCGCGTTCGTGAGTTAGGCAGAGGCTCACGTTCGAAAAATAGGCCACAGTCTCCCTTGGTTACCGGTGGCGAAAGCAGCACCGGCCCAAGCATGGCTACTGCAATGCCCTCAACAGATGTGAGGAACCAACCCAGCCTTGGTGTTTCTGTGGCAATGCATCCACAGACCACAAAGGCTGGAAAACCACGCCAACGGATGAAATGGACAGTAGAAATGAATGAGTTTATCATCTGTACTTACTACACGATCACAAAACTCGAAACAAACATGACAGCATACAGACAACAACTACACCTTAGATTCACACAACAGTATCCTCATCTCACTGTCACCGAACAAAGGGTTGTTGATGAAAAAGAACAATTATACACAACAACCTTATTTCACAAACAACACTTGAACTTATCAAACAACAGGTTGCTGATCAAATACATCAACAGACAGAAACATCTAACATTAATGAAGATCATGTAACCTGTCAGGATAATCCAGGAACAAGCATTGATAATAACACACATACAACAATTACCACTAATGATACTACAGACACTTCCTCATCCATCACTGATAACATAGACATGGATTTAGTTAATACGCTCTCACTTATATTTCAGGAAACACTCACTAAATATACAGGCACAGATCCCACACAAAGACCACGAATACCAAAAATCAACACGTCGAAGGAAGTAGGAAAAACACTAAATTATGTAAACACTCACTTACTACCACACTACATTCATTCAATTTCTACACTCTCAGACATTCATACATTAGTTTATGCTGGGGCAGTCACAGTAGTGACACAACATGGACTGAAAGTACAATCACAGACAAATACACAGAAAACACAATTCTATCACAAACCTGCCTGGCAGAGAAGAATAGAAACACAAATAAATGACATTAGACAGCAATTAGGCAGGCTGACACAATACACTAAAAACAACATAACACCCAAATTAAGGAAACAGCTCAAAAACATTTTCAAGAAAATAAAAACACACACAAAACATGAACATCACAACACACGCATTACAGAATACATTGATACACTAAAACAAAAACTTGCTGCCAAAGCACGTAGACTCAAACGATACAAAACATGTACACTACGAAAACAACAAAATAAATTATTTACAAACAATGAAAAACTCTTTTACAGACAAATTAATAACAAAGCAAACACTGATACACAGCACAGTGGCACACCAACAGAAGAAGAACTCACAACATATTGGTCTTCTCTTTGGTCCAGTGCTGTCACGCACAATGCTGAAGCAGGCTGGATCGAGGAGGAGAACAGAAACTTACACAACATACCAACTATGCCCTGTGTTGAAATAAGCATACATGATTTCCAATACACTGTTAACAGAACACACAACTGGAAGACACCTGGTGTAGACAACATTCACAATTTCTGGTACAAGAAGTTTACATCCCTGCACCAGGAACTAGCTAAACACCTAACACACATCATCATCAATCCACAAGACATGCCAAATTTTCTTACTCAGGGCATCACCTACATGAAACCTAAAAACAACAATACCACAGACCCCACACAATACAGACCAATTACATGTCTTCCAACACTCTACAAATTATTAACATCCTGTATTGCAAACGAAATATACAAACATGTTGAAGAACACGACATTCTAACGGAACAACAAAAAGGTTGCCGTAGAAATCACAAGGGATGCAAAGAACAGTTACTCATAGATTCAGTCATTCTACGGCAAGCACACAAACAACACAGAAACATACACATGGCATATATAGACTACAGAAAAGCATTCGACAGTGTTCCACACAGTTGGCAGCTACATATTCTACACATGTACAAAATACATCCATCACTCATTACATTCTTTCAAAACGCTATGCAGCACTGGAGAACAACACTACATCTCAGGGTTCATAACACTTCCATACAAACAAACCAAATCTTTATTAGGCGAGGAATTTTTCAAGGAGATTCCTTGAGTCCTCTCTGGTTCTGCCTAGCCTTGAATCCATTATCCAACATGTTAAACAACACACAATATGGCTACAATATCAGGCATGAAAAAACAACACAGTATACACTGTCACATCTCATGTACATGGATGACATAAAACTTTATGCATCCACACAAAAACAACTTCATCAACTCCTACAAATCACACATTCATACACCAAGGACATACAAATGGAATTTGGCCTAGATAAATGCAAAACAGTTCACATAGAAAAAGGAATCCTGAAGAAAGAAGATTTTGCACTTGGAAATGGAGACGTTATTGAATCCATGGAAGAGGGCGAGTTCTACAAGTATTTAGGATTCCAACAGGCCAAACTAACAGAACATGCACAAATAAAGCAAAGATTAATTAAAGAATACCAAAGTAGGTTAAATGCTATTCTCAGAACACAGTTAAATGCAAAACACACAGTTAAAGCAATAAACACATATGTCATCCCAGTACTCACATATTCTTTTGGAGTTATACATTGGACTCACACAGATCTTGAGCAACTCCAAAGGAAAACAAGAACTACACTTACTAAGCATAAACAACATCATCCTAAATCCGCCACAGAAAGATTAACCCTTCCACGTAAAGATGGCGGACGTGGCCTGATTGACATAGTTAACCTTCACTACAAACAAATACAGTCACTGCGAGAGTTTTTCTACAAAAAACAAGAAACATCACAATTACATAAAGCAGTAACTCTAGCAGACTCGAATAACACACCATTAAACTTACACTCACATCATATGGACACAACACAACATATAAAAAGCATAGACACCATTAAGCAATCGTGGGCTCGAAAGGCACTCCGTGGCAGGCATCCTTATGATCTGGCCCATGATTTTGTTGACAAAACTGCGTCAAACAGCTGGTTAGCTCGGGGATGCCTCTTTGGGGAGACGGAAGGATTCATGATTGCCATACAGGATCAGGTCATAAATACTAAAAACTACAGAAAACACATACTCAAAGATGCAACACTCACAAATGACACATGCAGAAAATGTCACATCATGCCAGAAACTATACAACACATCACCTCTGGTTGCAAGCTCTTGGCACAAACAGATTATTTACACAGACATAATCAAGTAGCAAATATAAAACACCAAGAGCTTGCAAGGAAACACAAATTAGTAGACATCCACGAACCATATTACAAATACATTCCACAGACAGTATTGGAAAACAACACGCACAAAATGTACTATGACAGAGCCATAATCACAGACAAAACAATTTACCACAACAGACCAGACATCACACTAATTGACAAACACAATAAAATCACATACATTATAGACATATCCATTCCAAACACTCACAATATACAAAACGCATGCACTGAAAAATTTAGCAAGTACACAGAACTCGCCCAGGAAATAAGGCATCTGTGGAGGATGGATAGGGTGCTTATTGTACCTGTTGTTCTCTCCTCTACAGGTGTCATACCACACACACTACACAAAAGCCTAGGCACATTAGAATTGAATAGAAACACATACATCACACTACAGAAGGCCACTATATTGAATACATGTCATATTGTGAGAAAATTCCTGAATACAGACACACACACTGATACACTTTTTTAATTTCTGTTTTGGTTACTATGCCTTGACTTTGGTCCGGCATAGTACACAGCCACCGGTGTTAACCGAGTATATCCCACTTAACCCAACATAATAATAATAATAATAAACAAGCGAACATTGTTTTAATTTATTAAATGTAGAAGTATAATAACAACAAATTTTTATATGAAATTTAATGCAAAATCTCGCTTTGCAAAACTTGTCATTTTAATTAATTATATAATGTAGCTCCTTTTGCTATTTAAATAGAAAACGAATTTTTAGTTTTTTTTGCCTCTTTTTATCTTAATCCTTATTATGCAAATGAGGACCAACAGGCTAAACGCACCTCGACCTAAAAAGCTGAAGGTGCGTTTAGCCTGCTGGTCCCCTTGTGCATCAGCTTGATTCTTATATACGTAAATATTATTATTTTTTGTTACAAATATTACTCTTTAATATGTTTTACTAACTAAATCAATTAGAATCTAACAAATATAAATTTATTCAACATATAAAATGAAGAGAAATTCAAGATTGTGTAGAAAAATTCAATTGTCTATATAAGATACTTTGTGCAGAATAAACAAAAAATTTTTATATGGTTATTGGTAAAATTGTTTTTAAGCGATCAACATGAAAATAAATTTGATCATTTAATTATTTTCAAAAATTATCTAAAGTTAATTTATATATTAAGGCCATTAATATTAATCCAAACTGAAAAACTTGCGAGATGTTTAAAACTCAATCTTTGATGATCAAATGAATTAATTAGAGAAAGAAAAACATGCATGCGAATAGAGGTAATTATATTTACAGCATTTCTTTTCCAACAAGGAAAATGTAATAATATTTATATTTGTTTAATTTTTTCTTTACGTATGAAAAATTTTAATTTGAGAAATTGTAACCTCAATTTTCATGATATGTCAGTAAATTATGAAAATAAAAATAAAATAGTAATCGTAAATATATTCATATATATAACCTATTCGAAACAAAATGTATAAATCTTCCTTAAAACGTCTACAAAATTTTATTTCGACTGTCTGAAAGTAGAATTTATAAGTTTCTTGTGAGAAACAAATCATTCAACAATTTCAAAATAGAATTCTTTTGTATCCTTGGGTGAAATTAATAATTTTAAAAATATTAATTTTATATAAAGACATTGTTGAAAACAAATGACCATTGGAAGAAATATTTTTAAACGTTTATCGAAGAATCACACAATATACATTCTTGAAATGAAAACATTATATTATTAACTATGTTCAAATTTCAATTAATACCATGATTTATTTAATTACCTGAGAAAATCTGAATAAAATATATTATTTTAAATTGTTTGCATTTTATCCTAACGAAAAATAACTTTTTATTTATAATAAAATTGACCAATCTCTTTGAAATAAATTCATATAAAATAAGCTAAGATATGCCGATTAGCCCAATAAAATATACGAATTTCATTTAAACTTCCCAACACTAATTGAATGTTACTAAACAATACTATTATTCAAAACATTTGATAATATAAATATTACAAAAATATTAAATTAAAAATAATAAAATACTACAGATATTATAATATTCTATCATCGTGTCTCTTCTATTTATTCCATAATGAATTCAACAAAGTCATTCTGACAAAGTAAACGAAGTTAAAATCGTGATTTAATTTCAATTTATATTATTTTCAGTATTTTATTCTCGAGTTCTAAGCTTTGGCATACATAAATGTTTTTACAATTACATACGCTTACTTTGACACACAGCTAGATTGGGATATATAGACCATAAATTAGGAACTATGTTTTAATTGGAAAGCCATATTTTATTTCAGAGGACTCTCATAAGGACGCATGTTGAAGACTGCATAAGTATATATAATCATCATGCTTGCACAAAAAATATACGTATATTTAAATAGGTGTCTTTATTGAAAAAAAGAAGATACGACATATTTCTTTTCGTTAATTTATGTAAAACAAGAAGGAAAAACAAAAATTTAAAATTTATTTTTATATTACATCATTTTAAATTTATTCAGAAGTTACTAACCACGAAAAGCAACTTATGGCCTGATTCCATCAGATTCCATAGATAAGTATTCCAAACCTACGACTTAGGTTCACACTATATTATTTTTAATATTTGATTTTTAAACTCATAGCTATGTGAAATAAATGTTGGATTTTATTATCATTTCAAAATAAGCATGAAACCATTAAAAGAACATTTTTGAAGATAAATTCCAGAGAAAATCAATTAAAATTTCAAAACAACTTGTTTTAGAATAGAAATTGCAAACTACGTGAACATAGTAAGGTGTATATGCACATAAAAATATTAGACTTTTAGACATAATTCAATTTGATTGATTGAAAAGAGACTGTTGTATGGTAATAATCACTCGTTTCATTTCATATATTTAGATAAAATATAGAAATAATTGCATTTTAAATCAATGTCAACATAACTTATTTAAATTTATATCCCTCATCATTATTTGTATCATGAAATATTACTTGTTTATAAATGAAAATTATCTGTAATAACCTTATGCAAATTAGATGTTATGAATTTTTTGTTTTGTAATATCTATTTGCATCAGATTTATACTTTAACTGGAACATGTTCTGGTTAATAATAGATTTTTAAAAACTTGTAATTTGATTTCATTTTGAATTTTTGATATGGCTCATCAGTCGAGGCCTTATATATAAAACATTGGATAGCAAATGTTAGTTTTAAATGAACTTGAATGTTTATTAGCATTTGTATTGAATTTTGGATAATTAAAATATAATCTTTATCTCCTTAAGATGTAAAGAAAATTAGTTTAAATTGTTCATATTTTTCTCCAATTGAAACCTCTATGAATAGTTGTATTTTATTTGCAAGCTCCTAATCTATTTTCATTATATTTAAACATTTTTTCCTCTTCAAAACTCTTATAGCTACTGAAGTATGTAGAAGAAGAATTTTTACTAATAAGCATAATCTTAGTAAATTTCATTTCCTAAAATATCAAAATGGAGAAAAACAATTATCATAGGAATCTTTCTTATTATCCTCTACAAGCGTAAAAGCGAAAATAGTACTAAAGCCCTCACATTAGACAAGTTATAAGCAATAAAAAAGAAAATTTAAGAAAGTAAAATTCTTTCAAAATATTTTTAACAAAAGTTTCTTAATATATATTCTTTATCCGTCATAAAAATACCCTTTTTATAATTATAATTTTAAACATTAAATTCCAATTGTTTGCTAATTTTATCATTTAAAATAACTTTTATTAGTTTACTTCTATTGATAATTCACAATATATTTACATAATTCTAATACCAGATAAAATCTTATTAAAATATACTAAAATGTTTGAAAATGTATACAAAACCTTTCACAATAAACTTAATTGATGGGTTTTCTTCTCCAGAAAATCGTCTTTTATCTTAATTTAATAAAAAAAATCGAATCAGTTTTTATATCATGTTATTTTTATTTGCTTCTAATAGCTCGTTATTCCTATTTTTTAATTATATTACAATAAATATGTTTGGTTGAGTCTCGTATAAAAGTATTTATATAAGAGACCATCAATGCAACGACGACTCATTACTACAGTACTTAAAAGTATTGTGCTTTTTGTATCGGAAAAAACATTTGTCTCTCAGCCAAGAATAGTTCCTAAGCTATTATAATTAAAGTTAGTTGTAGATATTTTTTAAAAGTTTTTATAGATGAAGGAATTATATTATATAAAACAAATATATAAATATTGATACAAAAACAAAGAGATTAAATGGCATTACATTAACTAATTTGAGTCCCATACAGAGAGAATTTTTAAGTAAATTTTGATGTATTGTAGTTCATCAAGGAGTTAAAAATATCTAAAACCTAAGAATACATTTCATAATAGTCTACGGCATTACTAATTCACTATCTTTGACCATTACATTTCAGAAAAAAATAATAAAAAAAAATGATTTGCCAAAAGGTACGTTTAAATTATAATCTAGCAACAGAAAAATCAAAATTGCCGAATCTAGAAAAGTAAGCAATTTTATATTTTTATTGAACTTTCCAGGACTAATCTATAATATTCCTGCTTCGCTTTCTCGTTTGATTTTATTATATCCGTTCATTTAAACAAAACATAACTTCGTTTCGACCAAATTTTCTACAATTAATGAAATGTAACTTTGCCTAAATGAAGTTTAATATAAAAATGAAAAATGCCCGCTATATATATAATAATAATATATAAATTTAATTGACACTTTATGTAAATTAAGTTAATAAGTATCAAAGACGTATTTATATAAGATTAATTGACATAATATACTAATTAATCTTCTGTAAATAGGAACAATTTACTATTTTACTTCTAATCCGTACGCAAACGTATCTAATTTTGTAAAGGTGTTAGCACGCATCTCATAGTTTATTCTGTAATTTGTACACTTTTATTTCTCGAATTAAAATTTCAAATTACACACTTCAGGATTTTTGTGATAACTTAAACATTCAAAAATGGGTTTCAACACGCTAAAATGTAATCATACTAAAATTATTATGAAGCTTATTCCTTCTATATGATATAAATCGATAAATGATATCAGACAAAAATTACTTCTATGTTAGACTTTAAAAATTTGCTAATAATATAAAAATAATCTATTGATAATTATACTTTATGATATATCAATAACAAAATTATATTCTTTCGTGTGATCTATACAAACAGCGTTATATAAACGACGATATTTTAGGTATTTATATACATTCTAAACAGAAATTTTCTGAGCATGAACTACAATGAAATACACGAATAAGTGAGCATCATAAAAACTATTATCGAATTTCGAAAATAAAAATATTCTACTTCAAAAACCACTTCCATCAATTGTTCATAGATTAAATTTTTATAAAAATCATCAAATATCAATCACTAAACTACACAAATTTTATAAACATAAAATCTAATAGATTTTTTCCGAAATTCTTTTTTTTTTCTCCTTTTAAATTATAATTTCGGATCAATAATTTGTTTTATATTTTAAAAATAAATATGGCCTAAAACATTTTTTAAATCGTAATAAAAAATTATTAAAATAATGATATTTTTTTTAAAAAAATATTTATTAGATTTGAATTTATTTCTTCTGAGAATTGAAATTTCACGTAGGTTTATCTTTTACACCCGCATACCGAGCAATATGCTTTTAAAAAATTATTTTAAGAAGTCCATTAAGCAAAAACTATTTTTTAGGTAAAATTTTTGATGGGAAATTTTATGATTTGGTAAATAAACTTTTATGAGTTTGCATTTATATAACATAAAGTTTATTAAATACGATATTTCGAAAAGAAAAAAAAATTAAAAAATTGCCGAATTATCATATATAGGAACAGACACTGTTATCCTGTAAATATGAATAAAAAATTAAAATCAAATTATTAAATTTGATATTTTAAAACTAACTTTAAAATTTCAAATCTAAACTTAATGATAAATGTAATTAAGTACTTGAAATCACGCAGTACAATTACTTTTTAATGGTAAAACCGTAAATGATAATGCGCTATCACACAAACTAGGCCTGTATATTTGCATTACAAATGACAAAATAAATAAGAAGTAAATCGAAATTTCAAACATTTACTAAGTAAAGAAATATGTTATATAATTCAGTTAATCAGAAGCAAAAATATATATATATATATCCATTTTAAAATAGTTTTTTAAATAATTTATGCGAAAATATTAATTAATTTTATAATGGAATTCTATCAATACAATTTAATTATTCTGAAGCGATAATTGAAACTTTTTATAGGCTATATTTATAAATTAAAAACTGAAAAGATCTTTAATTTTTGTATTTTAGAATTAAAATCAAAGAATACTTTTGCTAAATCAATTTTTTCCACCGTTAATCTAGAAAGCTTAACTCCTGAATAATAATGATATATTAAATTAAAAGATAAATCATTGGTTTTTTTTAATCCGCGCTATTATCGTTTCTCTTTTACTGTTATTTAATAAGTTAAATCTATATGTTTTCCCGGTTAATTATTCAATAATTATTAATTAACATTTTATCTGTTATTTCTTATCAGTCTTTTAGCTTCATTTACATTAATTTATTTTCATAAATAAATAAACACATTTATAATTCTTTTTTTAAGTTTGATTTCATTAAAACATCTTATTAATAATAGTTTTAACTGAAATTTCAGAATATATTTTGCAAATTTTAGTTAAAAACACATTCTTAAAGCTACGAATAACGTAAACTGTTAAATTGTAATGATTTCGCTGAATTCAAAACAATGTAAAAATTAAGCATTATCAAATTTATTTTATTGAAAAACAATGATGAGTTCAAGCTTTAAATTAGCTTTGAATACTGTTAATGATAATTAATATTCATAAATAACAAACTGAATTTGTAGACAGTAAATTATTTCACAGATCATAAATTGTCTTTCTAAATTAGTAAACAAAGTTCTTCTAAATAACATTTCTCTTTCGTGTAACCATTATGCTAATTTAACATTATATTTTCAAATAAACTATGTTAAATAAAATTATGCTCCATAGAAAATTCAAAGATTATGAAGAGAAATGGTGAGTTTTTTTTTAATATTTTCATCTCACCGAAAGACTCGCAACATCATCCAAAAATTATATATTCTTTCCTATGAAAACAAGCAATTTTTTCTCTCCGTCTTATGACTTAAACAATTTTTCTTGTGTAAAATGAGAATATCTGTTTATATTTATTTTAAAATATGTTTATTTATTAGTGATACGTACACAAAACACAAAATTGCACAAAATACAGTAAATAAAAAGCAATCTTTTGCTGAATCACGTACCGCTTTTATAGAGTCGTGTTTGCTTAGTAATTCAGCAAAATTGTTCAGGAAAAATTCCAATCCCATTCACAAACACTGAGTGATTCCATTTGAAATCTTTCTACTCGCCAACTACATTTTGCATATAACGAATTTAAACCCAATATATTTTTAAAATAAATCACAATAGCCACGAATAGCATTAACGAAACGTATACATAAGATTGTTAAATCTCTCGCACTTTGAATTATAAAATTAGATAAATATTTAAATATAAGATTTCAATAAATTGTTAAAAGTTAATTTGTTACTAAATATAAACAGTAGTATAATATCCATTCGTGAGATATCCGGTTTCACAGATGTGTAATTTCCGGATATGAGATTGGAATCTTAACTGAGGAATAAATTATTCGTTTTATTGTATAATATTACTTGTCGTATATGATTATGAATTACAACGTTTTACAACAAACTTAAGTATATTCTTTTATATTTAAAAATATTATAACTATAAAATTTATTCACTAATTTCTTAAAAACTAGTATGAACTGAATTCTTTATAATATATTTTTATAGCCAGAAATTTTTATTTTCTATATATTACATCATTAATTTTTGTTTTCTTAGAGTTTTTTTTTCTAAAAATGGATTTGTTTCATTTTAATATGCTTAAACTTTCTTTCTTTTTACTACTTTCTAAGGTCTAATGTAGGAAATTATAATGGAGTTTTCGTGCTGGAATTCTGTTAAAGTAATTTTCTAGAAGTTCTTGCATTATTATAAGAATTCTGGTAAAAACAAAATAGATTCTTTACTCAAATAGCTAGTAAAGATCTTTTTTTTTTATTGTTGAAAGATTAATGCAGTGATTAAATAAAAAGTTTTACAAAATTTTTTTATTTATTTTGTTTATTGTGTAATAAGGTTTATGTCATCGCTCATTGGTAAATTTCACATAAATTTCAAAATATGAACTTAAGTAATTTATGAAAATAAAGTATTTATTGTAATTGTAAAAGCTAGAAATTGAAAAAACTGACTATGCATAAAATAGCGGAGAATAAGACTAAAAAATGGAATTAATAAGCCATATATTTAGAAATTTCACTTCAAAATTGTGAGATTTATTGCAATGTTATTTAAATTTTCGAATTAAATATAGTAAAAGATAAATACATGTACGAATTGTTGTTTCCATAACTAATCATTATGTAAATATGCGCATTCTAAATCACTTTCGGATTTATTCACATTTCCACATTTAATAACTTTATAATGAAATTTAATCTGAGAAAATTGAAGTAAGGGGTCAAATGGATATTAATTTTAATCAAATTGATATCCATTATCTGTACTAATATTTGATGGATATATTAAAGATAAGTATTTATTATTATTTGATATTTGCTTTCAATATTTCTTTTTTGAAAGATTGAGTTTTGAAGTTATAAAAATGTGAATCTGAAAATCCTTGTAAAATGTTATTTTTCTTCTTTTTATTGTTGTTTTATGTCGCTTTCTATTACGTTATGGTCAAAGAATTGGCTAACTTTAAAATTTCTTCAGCTAAGGTCCAAATTTGGTATTTAAGTCAGGCGAATGGCTGTTCTGTAGGAAAGTTAAGTTATTAAAACAAACTACAGCCTACCTTTTCAACTTCTTTTTTAAAGATTTCTTTGTTTCGGGAACGGCGAATCTCTTTAATTTCTTTTTTGATTTAATCCAAAGTTCGTGGTGATATTAAAACAAATATTCGGGCTTTTGCGTGTGTTGAATTGGTTACTCCATTCAGTTCTTCAGTATGCTAGAAAATCTTTTAATTACATACAACTTTAGGCGAATGTCAAAAGTTTTATGTTCGTAATTTAGTGAATCAAAAAATAGGATAATTCAAATGTTATTTACTGAACCAAATGTGGTAAATGAACAATTTTAGTATTTCTCTAGTAACGTTCAACTTAATATACATTTTACTTTTGACATTCAGATTTAGAGGAATTTCATATTCAATCTTTAGTTCTTTGTTTAATGAATGTATTTACAATGAAAATTTCTTTTTATGCTCTATCGCCCTATAGTTAAAATCTTCAATAAGTATGTATAATTAACTCTTCCATTATTTGTCGAAGAATGATTTTATGAAGAAAAAAACTGATTTTAATGTTGATTAATTCGAAAAATGTGCGTAAAATAATAAAAATATCAATCTAATGTATTGTAAATAATCTCAATACATTGGTATATGATACTAACCTGTAAGAAGAGTAATAAGATAATATTCTAGCTCTTTTTCTTTTGAAGAAGGAAAACATTTAAATAAAATTTGTATAGGAAAGGAAACTTATCAAAATCATGGAGTGATAAAAATAATAAACAAAAGAGAAGAAATAATTAACAAAATAAACTATTATTCTGTAAGCATTAAAACATGAAAATGTTTTGTAAGTCTTTCTTAAATCATCTGTTTTCTATAAAAACATTTCAAAAGGCTAAATTTCTGCATTAATCGTTATTAATTTTTTTCATCAAATGAATAAAAACAATATCGAGATTTTTCGAAAAGTTTTAACAAATAAAATAAAAAATCCTTTTGCATTAAAAATAAACAATGCCTGAGCTTATTTTTTTCTATATTTAAGTATAGGTTAAAACTATTTTCAAGCAGAAACGTAGTGGTGTAAATACTATGATTTCAGAAAGTTCTGTGCAGTACAACGGTTTTAAATATATTTAATTTCTTTTTTTTAATTTATACTTTTACGAATTTATGTTACTGTAAGCTAGCCAACTACTAAACTTCCTACTAATATAACTCAAAATAAATACATAAAATTTCATTTTTTAAACTAGGCTTTAGTTTACTCTTCGAATATTATTTTTATAAAATTTATGAAAACTGATAATAAATTTGTTTTTTAAAATAAAAAAAAACTATAAGAATAAAATCAACAAATAAGAAGTATGAGAAAAATTTTATGTTAAAAAGAATTAATAAAAATTGAATTAAAAAGAAATAACGTTTAAGTAAGTTTATGAAAATTTTATGATGATGATTCATTTAGTAAATAACACTAATGTATGTTAATTTCGTAGATGAATGGAAGAAGTTTATTTTTAAATAATTATTTCTAGGTAATTAATTCTAGAAGTGAATATATTTCTTTCAATTCTAGATGATCACACTCAAAGGTGGAAAGTTAATATTCTATTCGTTTTCGTCGGTTCTACTTTAATACTTTGTCAAAAAATAGAAAATGATGACAAAGAAAATTCGATATATTTCATTTGTGTTTTGGAATAGGAAAAGAGAGAAAATTTAGACGCCAAATGCTGAAAGGACATTTCTAATATTTAACATTCAATTTTCATAAAATGCAATACGGTATATAAATATCTAACCTATATTCTGCATGTTTAAAATCGATTCTGCACCCATTTTTATAGATTTATGTGTATGAATATAATGCAAAGATTTTCAGATTTCTCACTTATTCAGAATATTTTTGATCGTTTTATATCTTATTTGAATATAATAATATTAAAATATAAATATAATGAATAAAATAATATTTAATTTACTATAAGATAACAAAATATTATTTACTCAATGAAATAAAAGTACTTGTGATTTGCCAGAATAAAAGCATGAATATGTCATATTTATTTATTTACAAATGTGTTTTTAATTAAGTGTTTTATTCTAAATTATGCATTTTTCTTATATTTTACTTTGTAATATGTTGCTACTGTATGGTAATGACAATGAAGTAACATATATAATATGGTGCGGCATATTATTAAGATTTCTTTCTAGCTTAGTGTTTAGTTGAAACTATATCATTTTATTTGGAATGGAAAATATTTCTTCAGTTTTTTAAATTTTTATAAGCATTAATTGCGTTAGTAATTTTATCTAAATGTATATTTTAATGATGATATTCTTGCTATTCATCCAACTTTGAAATTTTCTGTTTTAATATTAATTTGAATTCTCTAAGCATAAAATTTCTTATTTTATTGTAATAAATTTTAATTATATAAATATTTATTTATCGAAGTTTTCATTTAATTTAAATATTTTAAAATTAAAGTATCTTTATATAGTTTTCAAAATTTTTGGGAGGAATTTTCTCTTCTTTCAGTATAGAAAAATTTAAGTATCAGTTATTGATTTTAAAAATACAAGCACAATTAAGCTGCATTATTAATCAAGAGATCAACATGTAAAAAGTTTAACAAAGCATTTACAAAATTTAATTAGTTTCATTTAGAAGCCTTTCATTACATTTAATAAATGCTGAAATTAAAGGAAAAAATATATATTTTTTAAAGTTCTATTTTTTATTTAACCCATAAAATTGCCAAGTAAATTATTAAAAATAACTTCAAATAATTATTAAATTTAAATTTGGATAATAACAGAAGCTATTCGTGCACATCTATTCATTTATTGCTTTAAAACATTGCATAGAACGTATTTAAATTCATCATAATAGAGAGGAAAGTGATAAGATGTAATTTAAAAAAAAATGTTCTTGCATTTAAAAATGTATAAATAATGTACTGCACATCTGAAACAATTTTAATTGCTAAATGTTTATTTATAATTAACTAATATTGGATTATGTCTCTACATAAACTGTATTATCTACATTTTTCTGTTGAAAATTTGTTTATAATATTTTAAAATACTGAATAAAAGTGTTTGATAAGTTAACTATAAAAACAAAAGAATTTTTATGTCTATAGCAATAACCTGTACAATTATATTGAAGAATATAGTATTTAGTCAGTTTATATTATTATTGTGTTTAAGAAAATATAATGCTTCTAATTCTAAATGATATATCTTACTTGGAAATATGTTTTTGTGAATTTTGAGAAAATATATAAAATCTTTCAACGTTAATTATTTGTTCAACATCCTGTGCTTATTAAAAATGAAAAGGATTCCAAATTATGGCTGTTTATTTTGATAAAACTGAAGTGGCTACACAAATAGTAACAGTAATTTTTTAAAATAAAATTATGAAACATTCTTTGGATAGTGTTCTGTAAACTTTTATAGCAAAAAAATCTACGCCATAATACTAAATGTCATAATTATTGTGTATGTTGGAGCATTTCTGATTTATGGCATAAATTATAATATTATCTTGTACACAAACCCTGAGTGTAGGTGAATAAATGTAATGATAAATATTCTGAAATTCCTGTAAATTATCCAAAGTTATCTTATACAAGATTTTTTCCATACGTATAAACATCTAGGAGTTAAAAAGAATATTCATAGCATCTGTATATACACATATTATAAATATATATATGATTTTGTATCTTTCATCTTGATAAAATATAACAAACATGAAAAGCATACTACCATGGGAAATTTTCCCATAAACTAACAAACATATCAAAAAATATACAATTGAGGTAAAAACCGTCAATTTTATTTTATTTTATTTTATTTTTTATAAAGAATTCAGGCTTTATATACGTGCTTTCATAAATGTTAAAATTGAGAAGAGAAATATAATGAATAAATTATGAAGTCGTGCTATGTTATTCAATTCATCAAGCAAAAATGAATGAAGTATGATTAAAAGAAAATAATAATAAATGAAATATATATATATATTTATATATCTATATAATGAAGAATGATGCAAAAAATCCATGCAAATCCTAAATAATCCAAATTTATTTTTAATCATTTTTAATGAATAAAATTTAAATAAATAATTAATTTTAGTTAAAAAAGAAAGAATGTAAATGATGCCAATTGGCACTAAAATTATATTAGACATGCCATTTTTTTAGAAATTTTATTAATAAATAAAATCTTTCACCATATTAGTTTGGTGAAAAATTAACAAGACAAAAAATGAATGAAAAAAGACAGAGAGAACAAGAAAGACATTGAGTAAAATGAGAAGAAAAAAGACCCAATAAAAATATTATCCAAATTTTTATTCTCCGACGAAGTAATCTAACTAAATAAATCCCCAAGCACCCACCTTCAAGGCACACGCTTCCCCACAATAATCAAACAAATAGCTGAATGGTCCTGTTGTCTGGGTTAAGGTGGCCAAGTTGTGCATCTGGAAATAGGGAGAGATGGAGACGGCTCAAAACTGGTCAAAAATTAGCCTCGGCTGTATATTACGTGATTTTTTTTGCTCTACCCTGAGTGGCGGTTACGTAGATGTATGTGCATATACTATATACAGTAATATATATACAGTATAATTATTAAAAGATAGAGCGTAAAACATCCCATAATATAATTAAATTATAATCTTCAATTTTTAAAGAATTACAGTGATGGGGGTGACATGCTAATTAAAACAATTCAAAATAGCAAACAATGTGCCACAAAACAAAAACAGCATGGTGCTAATTTTAATATTTATCCCACTGAAAGCACGTTATCGCCACTCAAGGATTAAATTTACAACACAAATTTACAACAAAGGGCGTGCAATTGGATAATTTAAAAAATGCGCATTATATATCATAAAACATGCATAATTTACATTTAAATATTTTTTTTAATATTTTAAAATTAAATTTTATAAACATTTAAATGTATATTTAAGAAATATTTTAAGAAAAATATTTAATACACAAAATATTTTTAAGAAAATATAAGTTATTTAATTAACTACCAATTTTCACATATACTGACATAACATTATAATAATGCATCATTTAATATCTTATTTAAAGTGAATCATGCTTATTAATATCAGCTTTATTACTTTTTAAATAACTACTTCATGCTAGCGATTGTGCAAATCTACTTATTTATATTTATTACTAAAACTAAAAAAAAGAAATTATTTCTTAAAACTATAAAATAAATATTTTAAAAGTTGAAGATTATTAATTTTTTAAAAAAATTATTTTAAGAAATATATGAATAAAACATGGCTTTTTTCAGTGTTCAAATGGTATCTGAAATGGATCTGGTAGCCATTTTGTGCATCTACAATTCTACTATGTGAGATAAATTTAGTAAAATACCTACCAATAATTATAGGAAATATCATATTTTCTATATAATTTTCGTGAAATGCATTATTAAGTTATTTTTCAGTACAAAAATAACGTTCAAAACTGATATTATTTTAACAAAATTTTGATATAATTTTAATCAATGAAAATCTGTAATTGTTGTACTCAAACATCCTAATTAGGTAGAGAAAATAAGCAAAGCAATTAAATCAGCAGTGCATGAAATGATAAGAATATAATATCCCAACTGGATATTTGTAAAATTTCACAAAATTTTCTTTCAAATAATTTTTAATTTGTTTTGAAAAAGAAGCAGAAGCTTATATTTTTAAATAAATTAAAAAATAAAGGATTATAGCATGTTATGAATATTCAAAAATTAAAAAAAAAGAGTTTTCTTTTTTTCATACCAATCCAATTAGTAACAAAATAATAAAATATATTTTTATATAAAATTTTTGTAAAGTCAACTTCTAAGTTATCGACGTTTCAAGCAATCGATATCTTCAATAATATTGCATTCATTCGCTAAAGAAGAAAAGACTTGTTTTCCCTTCAGGATAGTTGTTCTTTTTCTATCTTAAATACGGCCCTTATCTAGATCCCACAGAGTTACTTGTAAGTTATTTTGGTGATTTTCTTTGTCACGTTTTACAGGAAATGATTTACCATCTCTTGTTTTAGTTTGACTGACATTTTTTAAAAATCTTCTATTGAATTCCTTGTTATTGATCGATTAGAACTTAAATATCTTAACCTTGAACCGAAACGAAAATAATTTATATAATTAAAAAAGTTTCATCTTGGATAAAATAACTGTAAAATATATCTTGCAGATGTATAATATCAACAAAATTGGAAATAGTTTCATTATTTATGCAAACTAATCGAGATGTGCTGTTGACTATAAACAAATGAAACTTGACTATTGATAAGATTCGTTTCCACAGAAAAATCTGCATTGACATCAAATATTTCTTAAGGCACTATTAGTAAAGTTCCCGAACTAGTGTTTAAACACTCCTATCAGGAATTTGCATCTATATTTAATTAAAACTGAGAGAATTTAAGAATATTTACTCTGATTAATTCTATGGTGGAACAATTCTTTCTGCTTATAACATTAAGAATCCGTAGAGTTCTTTTTGTCTTTTTGTCTTCTGCGTGAAAATTATAACTTTATAATAACAAATAAACGCAAATAAATATAATTTTAAGAGAGCCTATTATATTTATAACGTAAAAATAAAACTCAAACAATTTTTTTTAATATATAAAAACTTATCATAAAAATAAACAGAGAGGAATGTTTACCAGTAGATTATCAATTTATCAGAGTTGCTATAAGCACTTTCTATTTGAAGAGTGCAGAAAATAGAACAACAAAAAACAAATTCGATGTTTCTTATCGAATGTTGAAGGTGGATAATCCGGCGAGACATTAGACTTATTCCACTTTTGAGAATAATGCAAGTTGAATTATGTGACAAATGTTTTCGTGAATGTAGAATAAATCTATCCAAATTCTCCAAATTCTATAAGTTACTTGTATATTATTAAGTCCCATGATAAATTTAAAATTTATATTCAAACCAGTTTATATTTCTAATAAGATTTTTTAAAAAGTTTTTTTTCAATAAGAATCTATTTCTTCTCAAGATTAATCGATTGATTAGAAGACTTGAAAATCGTAGACCACATTAAGTAACAATGATATAATGCCGAATCTTTCTGGTTTACTAAATAATAAATACGTTGTTTGGGGAATTAGAGAGTAGTTGGTAGCGAAATTTTAAAGAATTATTCATTCGTTTTCCAATAACATCACTTAATTCTCTCTCCATTTTCCTGTCAAAATGATGCCTAGAAGCGTTTTACGAGGAAAAAAAAAAATATATGATTGTCTGTAAATTATTTAAGAAAATAAAATCCGTTCACAAAAGAACTTTAACTCTTATTTATTATTATTATTATTTTGAATTACAGCTTAAGCAGAAGTTTTTACTAGACTTGTTTCGTTAATTAATTAGTGTATTTTTAGTGATTTTTTTTAGTGATAGTTTTAGTGTTTAGTTTTTTCCTGCTAATAATGTTAAGAAATTTAAGAAAAATATGTATAAAGACACTACAGATGTCCAACTTTTAGTACAGCTTATAATAAAAAACTTTTCATTTATGAACATTCGTGGAGTCTGGAGTCATTTATTTTAATTTCCATAACATCTGTTAGATTATTAGAATACATAAAATCAAATTTCAGAATTCGAAAATCGTAGAGAAGTTTACTGAAATCTCATTCCCAAAAATTGTTTGAAATAATACAAAAAAATGAACAATAAAAAAATCAAATATTAGTCACAGATGCAAAAAATTATAAATTTTTCTCATATTAATTTTCCTATTGCTAAAATGAAAGCTATCAACAGAATTCAATTTTATTTAATTTAAATAAACTTTTTTTTTTTCTTCGTTTATAGTTTATTTAAATTACTTTTAATATAAAAATTTTTGAATTGAATTTTTTTCAATAAAAATAAATTATTAAATTGTGAGCATGTTAAAAATAGGATCAATTAAAAAATCTAAACTAAAAGAAAAAGTGAATAAAATGATGCATAAGAAATGATAATATTATTCCTAAATTAAGACCTAAGGTGTTATTAATCTTATATAATTTAAAATCCAAAAGCTAATTTTATAAATTTCATTTGAAAGATGGATTTTTTTTTTTTTTCTAATATGAAATATTTTCCTAATCCTTCTTTCACTCGATATTACCACCAGAAGCCGTTCTGATACCTTGAAAACTTTTAAATGTAGATGTATGTTATCGTTGATACTTACATATACTTCTTCCCATTGACTGACATAACGCACAAGCCGAGATAATCTAAGCAGGCGTAATAAACTGAGCATTTTTGCAAACCGTAGGATACGCAACGCCCTTCCTGCATGAAGGAGTTGAAAGTTATCACTGTAGTCCTGCTGAAAGATAAGGAAGATGTAGTCCAGAGGTATAGAGCTTATCAAATCCAGGAAAAACCACGTCCTCACATAATGTTTAGCTATAAGTTTAGGATCCAATATCACTTGCTCGGAATTGTCTTGCTGCATAATACCTGTAAAAATAAAATTTCATTATTAACAACTAAAGCTCAGCCGTAAATTTTTGTCATAAATTGTTATTAGAGACTAATAAAATGCTTCTTTGTGGTTATTTTGATAAGATATTATTTTACAAAATGCGGATTAATGTCTCATACTTTCAAAACTAACGGATCGTAAATTTTTCTCGAATGCTCGAATATTTATACAGGTAAGTAAAAAATAATACGCACGCATAAAAACGCTCATTACCTTTAATATATATTTTAAAAAAACATAGGAAATATAGAGAAGAGTCTGGCACTTTAGTATCGAAACTGTAAGGAGGTCGTAGCTTATCATAGCAAAGAAGCCATTCTTGTTCATCAAAAAGGGAGTTTTTGAGTCTGTTGAACATCATCACGATAAAAATAATAAGTCAAAAAATATGTCGGCCTTCCATCAGATTCCCATTAAGTTTTCAACAAGGACATCGTCACAATAGAAGATCGTTGGTTTGACGTCATCACCCATAGGTCACTTATCGTTTCAGTTCCTTTACGACCACATCGAATACTCATTTAAGAAAGTCACGAAAAACAGCATCGAAAATATGATTATACTTTATAGAAACATATTTTATTAGCATAACATCTAAACTCTAGCAAAGTTTCTTTGCCGTGTACAAAATTGATTTTTATTTTCCAATGAATATACCGTAATTTATTGAAAAATATTTTTATCAGTAACCATATTGACGGTACTTCTCAAAGTCTGCCTTTTAGCGAACAATTTAGATACAGCACAGTTTTATCTCGTTAAACTTTATACGTTCGGATTTTGAATGATAGAAATCTGCTTTAAAAGGAAAAGAATATTATAAGATAAAAAAGTTGGAAATTTCTTAAATTAGAAACAGAACGACCAGCTTATTTTATCAGCATTGTGTAGCTGGCAAGGTATAAGATATTTTATTTTTATAAATGATACTTATAATTCTTCATGTTTATTTATCGTTTTACGACATATAAGTTAAAATAGTTTAAAATGTATGATTACATTCAATTTATCATTATTTTATGTCTTTAATAATTCATACATCCTTCGTAATTTATAAATGATAATTTTATCATTTTTATACTTAAAATATGTACAATAAAATCAATTTGAAATGCATTTTTGAAGTGCACTATTTACAAGATAACTGGGTTAAGTTGCGAGAGAGATTCTCGTAAAAAAATTTATTTCAAACAATAAATTAACTTTAAAAAATTTCTACTTAAATGCGTTAAATATTTCGAAATTTACATGACGACGAACAAATTCAAGTTTAATATTCTTCAAAATTCGGATAGAAGAGGATTGATAAAGAGATTCTTGAATCATTCGTTGATGTTTTAAATAAATCTCGTAATATCAAGAGAGAGAAACCTCAAATATATCATAACAGCAACCGATTTAAAGGAAATGCGATTTCAATTGAATTTATAGTGGTTTTATTTCTTTCTTTTGCCAATTTTCTTTATGTCTTTCAACAAACAAAAGATCCAGAAATGTATGGTTAGATGCGTCAATAAGAACACGAGAAAGACGTCCGTGTTGACACCCTTGGGATCTATGTGATGGATGAAAACTGAGTAGAATTACTTTTGACTATAAGAAGTTCCTTTACAGGTACTTTACACGGGAAAACATTGCAATGTTTAACGATTTTTAACTTTGACCTGTCACAGTTGACAAATATTGACGTGGATGTTAATTATGCCATAACAACTTCTAGATAATTTCTTCGTAAATTTGACATGTATTTTATCATCATTTACCATGTATTGGTTCATAAATCGAAAGTTGTAGTGTTTATGAATTTAAAATGTCTCAATTTTCTACGATAAAATTATTATTTTGAGAAAATAAACATTAAAAAAAATAAATTTCAATAAACAAATTCTTAAAAATTATTAAACAAGACAACAAAAAAAAGGTAATGAAATTTGCAATTTAAAATAAATAAATAAATAATGTTAGTGTCGAAACTTGGCAAGTCTGTCATAAATTTTAGCTACGATGACAATAACGAAGAAATTTAGAAAGTGATGCAAGTAAATTTGTCTTAAGTTATTTACTCACCCGTTCTAAAGTTGACGACAATGTCTAAGAGAAAGATGGTATCTGACAAACAATTGAAGGCTATCCATCTCGCAGACAAATCGTCATTGAAGAAAGAAATCGCCACGGGAAGGATGATGAGGTTAGCTACAAGTAGGAGAAGCATACAGAGGTCCCAATAGAACCTAAACATTTCATAAGAAAAAAAAGTAAAAAGCAATACTTGTTATTTATAGTTTGACAAGTAATTTATTACTTAATAGCTTTACAAATTATTAACTCTTGAAATACAATATAATTAATAAATATGCATATTAATCGAAAGAAATAAAAAGCCACTTAAAACGAGTATTTTTAATTAATTTTAATTACTAATTAATAAGATTTTCATTATTTTAAACATATTTATCTACGTAATTTCCATATTAATAAGACGTTGTTGCATTTAAACTTTTAAATAATAAAATTAAAGAAATTTCATTTTTAACATTAAAAATCAATTAATATTGTTCTTTTTTCGCCAATAAAATTTTATTTTATTTATTTTTTTTCAAAATGTTAAAATCTTGTAATCTTTGTACAAGTTTATGTAACTTATTATAAACGACAATAAGTTTATATATTTTAATATAGTTAAAATCTTTATAATTTACAACTTAAATTATCATATCTAAATGTCGAGAGATCAACAATTATTACAATTCGATTAGTTAAACAATATAAATCAGTCATTACATCCTAAAAGCTTGCAAATATCTAATATTTGAAATTAAAATTCTATAATGTCGTGTATTACTATGTTATATTAACATTTTATTTAATCAATAGTCATATATTGAATGAATATTATCAATTATTTCTTTAAGTACAATACAATATCTTAGGAAATGTTTTTATAACTTGTAAGGTAATTACATATAATAGAAGTTGAATACAAGTAAAGGCTATAAATAGAAATCATTCCTCGTTTTATAGTTATTTATATTCTACATAGAATAAAAGAAAAACATACGTTATAGAAGTGATGTAAACATTACAGGGAAAAACTGTTTTAGAATTTGTAGTTATAATGGAAATTTATCTACTCTATGATCAATGTTAATTTAAAAAAATTGAAAGTTATGGGAGATTTAAAAATATACAAAGTGATATGAAAGATTAAAAAATTATTTAATCAATATAATTTATATGATATTCTAGTTTAAAATAAATATATTGATTATAATTGTAATATCTACTCTATATAACCTATAACCTATATACATATATATAAAAAAAACTTAGCTTAAAATCGTCACGACACTTTTTCGTCACGAAAAAGAAAAAAAGAGAAAAGAAAAATTAGAAATGACGATACCGAGAATCAATTAATCAACAGAAAATGTTTGAACAAATGGACGAAGCTGCCTAGATTAATATATAAAAAAGAAATCATAGAAACTTTTGAATCGAGTAAATTAACCATGAAAATCTTTCGCTGAAAATTAAAAAATAAACATAAGTTTTGATAACTGTAATGCAGAATTTTAACACAGTGCTCTTTATAAATAACTGCAGTATATAACAGGACTACTCAATAAAAGTTTTTTGTATTTTAGAATATATATTGGAAGAAAAAAAATGATCGTTTTATTATAACGTATGTGTTTCCTATTATATCAAATTTATTTTCAGTTGTAATCTGTAAGAAAAAATTCCTAAAATATTCTTTGTTCGATTATCTATGTATCTACTTTAAATATTTTGTATCTAACATAATACCTTCACAATTAAAAAGTTTTATATTTTATCTGTAATCATTTTAATAGAATATTTTAATAATTTCTACATTATTAGACAAACTAGTTAATTATTTTGGACTAATTAAACCGACAGTTTCGCAAACCAAGTTATTCTCCTTTCCTGTGATAATTCCAACGTTGCTATTTATTGTTGGAACAAATCTACACAACGTAGAAGTCACATTTAATTTCCTAATTTCCTACTAGTGGCAAAATCACATATATACATGTGTATCGATGAAATGAGCATAATTATACACAATATATATAACTGCATTTAAAAGAAATCTTTTAAAATCTTTATGTGAAATTTTCATGGTTTTAGGAAGTGAGAGAAACTTAATTTAAGACTTCTAAATACCATATAATTTTTATAGTTATAAATAAATTTCGTTTGGATGCGATTCAAAATTTCCCGAAGATTTATTGTTTGATTAAGTATTTTACTATGAAAATCTATAATAATCTTCCATTTTCTGAAACTTTAAGCGTTAGCAGGTATCGCATTGGATGCAATCCAAACAGCAAATATCAGTTCGAATATCGAAATCTATAATCTGCAATCTTTAAACAAAAGCAATGAAATCCTATTCGTATTGTAATGATAAATACGTACAGTACACATTTATCTTCTATTAGAAAGTTTGTTCGATTCAAAAGTACAAAGATGATGTAATAAATGATTCTTTATTAAAGCCTGATATATTTTTATTGATAGACGAATACTTATTTTTAATCTAAAATAAATGATTTATTTTTGAACAATACTAATTTATTTCGGGAAAACGAACGGTTTCTTCTTGAAAGAAACTTGTGATTGACCTCAATGTCTCGTCGCCAATTAATTCTTGCCTCAATCGTTCGAGTGGATCAATTTGGGTCATCCTCACTTCACTTTAAAGTACTTTATTATCTAGTTGTCAAATAGCATTTTCTAATACTAATTTGTCCGAGTGATTAATCTGAGTTTACTATTATAATTAGTGCGGAAATTTCGAACATAATATAAAGTGCAATAACTGAATAGTATGAATCTAATTTTCAAAGTGTATCTCCCATTAGAATAAATATATTTGCTGATCTATCATTTATATAGCCCAATAAGTTATTCTGTCGCATTTTGAATAAGAGTCGAAAGCGATATGAGCCATGGTGTATGTGTCATGCAATATTCCCATAATTGGAAGTAACCTTGTCCTATTTTGTTGATGTCATATTATTCTGCCATCGAAAAGAAGTTTGCGTGCCAAAAATCGTAAACTTTTACTTATGTAGTATGCAACACACACATAAACTAGAAAGCAAAGGGACAGATTCCTAATTTACATTCAGTGGGAATTTAATATATAAAATAGAAAAAAAGCATGCGTGATTTGAAAATTTATAAGGAATAAAAATTCGAAATATTACATAATATAATAAACCTTATAAAGTTCTGTTACTTAGATACGTCATCGTGATCAAAAATACTTTTTAAAAAATTTAATATTTATAAGTTACATTTATAACTCAATGACCAAGAGAGATGGATATAAATTATTTTTAAACATGTATAAATAATACTTATTTAGAAATATAAAAAAAATTTCTCCTAGTAACAGGTATCGATTTTGAACCATTATGGCTCATACGAAGAAAGAAAGTTTTTAAATGATTTTATAACCAAACGAGTTCCCTAAAAACTAATATCACTAAGACATTATGGCTTTTAATGATCAAATAATATCAGAGAAGTAAGATCAAAAGTTGTGGGTACTTAGAATAAGTATGAAATGGCAGTATCATCAAAACTTCAATTTCTAATCATCCTATGAATATTAAAATATTCGTTTGGAAAACTTTACATCGGAGATTTATGACTAATCATTAGATAAATTCTGACATAAGTAGCAAATCCCGTGAGAATATCAACATTCGTATTCATTTGCAAACGTAGAAGACCAATCACTTTCTGCTACAGCGGCTAGTGAATAATGTTGTTAGTTCTTTCATTACGGAATTACTGCTTTGTCACCCATCTATAACTCTCGTGACGTAAAATATCATAGGATTTTTTTAGCTGAATCAGACGTAATCTTATTCCCACCAAAAAAGTAAAAGTCAACAAAGAAGCCCGAAGTTTGCTTAAGTTTCCGAGGAATAAAATTTCTTAACCGATTCTTTTTTCCTTCTATTTTCAAATTATTTATAGAAAGTTTCGTATATGAATTAAATAATAAAAATAATAATATTTATTTTATGTAAATCATTATCTTTTCCTTCAATTAAGTTCAAATCTAATATTTTTCTCACTACTTAATTGCATTTTTATTCTTGTTTTTGAAGATTGATTGTTCAAAGCTAAATTTCCAAATTGCGTTTTCTGATCACTTGCACATTAGTAATTGGAAACTAGAACAGAAAGCATTTTCTATGTTTAATTAAAGTATATTAAATTTTAACGGAGTTTTATTACACTCGTAAATAGTTAATTGTTAATGAAGACAATGATTGAGCCGAGTGTTTTCCTATCAGAAATAATCATACCCTAAATTAACATATAAAACAATTTCTATATTTACCTCTACGGCATATAAAAAGAAGGAAAATAAATTATGTTATTTTGTCATTCATTGAATCTTGTCTCTTAGGAACTGTTAAACCTATTTTTATGCCATTATATATATTCACAGTAAAGCTAAATTATAAACAATTCTCATGGGCATGATTTAAATTTAATGCGTTACAAATTACACCTATTTATTTACATATAAAATTTTTTATTACTTAAATTAATGTTGAGCAATTAGCGATTATTATTTCCCAACTTTAGACTCTCCAATAGTCATATAAGCAAAGAAAATTATTTTCGGTTTGAAGCAGCCATTCTTTGCAGCTAGTTTTGGTTCAATTGAACCAATACTAGGAAATGACGTCAATGAAACACGTGATATGCCTTTAACAGTATTACTTCTGTGGATCCGATCAATACCTAGTGCCAGTTTTCAGAAATAATAAATTTAATTTTTTTATCAGCATCCGTAAGAAATTCGCTAATTTTGTGGGTTTATATTTAACATTTAGCAATTTTACGTTGATTTAAAAAAGTGTGAAGATACATTGTGCTCTTTTTTCGTTTTAAAGGTGACACATCAAATTGAAAATTATATTATGTCAGAAACATATTTTATCTAAAAGCATTGAAGGACTGTTCAGTCTACATTTTTAAGTTGCTCTCTGACAATGCTGATTGAAGGTTCAATTAATGTTTCATCTAAAAAAATAAAAAAAATAATTTTTCTAATGCATTTATTTTACGGTTTGATGGTAAGGAATGTGATAGAGTAGCTTAAGAGACTCGAAGAGAGATGGAGAAGAATATAAAGAGCCGGCAAATATATGGTAGAAACTTAGTTCATGGGATGATAACAGCATATTGCATTCCAATCTTGTTATCATATTTTCGTTTATTATTATTAAATATATAAATTTACATAATAATAATGGTATAATTAATAGATTTTATGATTAAATAACTGGATTACCATTTTAAATCTACAGCAAAAAATAAGTTTTCGATTATAAACTATAAGAATAAAGTATACATTTTATCTACGTAATTCATTGAAATACATAAATACAACATCATACAATATAATCAAATTTCTATGATAGTTTAACTTTGCAATTGACTAATTATACATAATACGGATTTGTGGTTTTAAACATTATTTTTATAAATTTAATAATTTATTGGAAAAATACTAGAAAGCCATTAATGTATGTTAAATTAAATTTTAAATTTTGTTTGCAGAATTCTTTCTTTGTACGAACTAACATCTTCTGATAAGAAAAGTCAATAAGAGAGTTTGGAAACATCTTAAAATCACTTTCTTTAAAGGAAAACAATAAAAAGCAGAGACTTTTTATAGGCGTATCGATTCATTTGTGCTTTTTTACATATTCTTTAAAAATATTAACATTTAGGAACGATTGATAATTGTAATTTAATGACCTTCTCATTGACTTGATAATCTAATTTCATTCGAAATTTGGATGAAATAAAACAAAATCTTTTAATTTTCATTGCGATATTTATTGTAAGGCAGTTATCTTCTAAGAAAGAGATTTGTTCGCCAAAAAAATACCCCATTAAATGTTTTCCTTTTTTTTCTTTTTATTCTAAACTTTAACGTTTATTGATTACTTTCAACATACCACATTCTTATTATTTTCAATTTATAGTGCTCGGTTTATAGTTCACGGAAATTGAAATGGTTAAAACAAAGTAAATTTAAACTTTTAAAGAGTAAATATCTAATTTATAACATCAGATTAGTTTGTTTCACATATAAGATAAATGCCTTAACAATTTTTATTGAACTTAAAGATGTAGAGATTTTTTTCATTTCCTTTTCTCAATCTCTATTTAATTAATGGACTAGTAAGGAACTTTAAGTACAACTAAACTTATAAAAAAAATCAGCATTTAGTAGTTTTCAGTTTGCGAACTACAAATAGTTATAAATTAAGAGAAGCTTTACAGTTATACTTAATCCAGCGTAAACGTTGAAAAAAATCGAATTGCAATCGTCCTGGTCAACTTAGGCTGATATTTTTACCTTTGCAAATTTAATACTAATGTTACAGCTGAAAAATATAGTTATTATATTCTTTCATGGAGTAAGAATGAAACCCATGTTATTATATTTTATTGGTTTTCAATTTTAAAAAATTATAGACCTATAAATTCCCATTGTTGTCCGTCCGTCCGTCTGTCTATCTTTCCTTAAACTCGAGAACGGAATTAAATAGACGAACGTCGAGAAGAGAAAAGCTTAGGGGCAGGAGACCCAAATTAACTATACACAAACTTCCGGCGCAAACCGAGTCTTGTTATTTCAATTCAAAAAACTTCTCCTGAAAGGTGTTAGGCACGACTCTATTGTTAAAGGATAAGTATGATGTACAGGGGCAAGCCATACTAACTTGAGGTGGAAAGCATATATTTTAAATTAAATAAATTTAAAAAATATGATTAAATAAAAACTGCAGCCCAGCAGTGTGACAATGTTTCAACTTGACTTGTTCCGTTCGTTGCTTAGCTACTGCCGCGGCGTGATACATATTCAAAAATCAAGCACATCGGTTCCATTCTTATTCGAGGAAACTATGGTAGTTTTTATTGAATGAAAATGAATTTAATTTATAAAATACCAATCATTTTGTGTGTAATTTTTATTAGTTTTTAATACTAATAATAAAAAAATTATCATATAAATATTATAAGCGATACTTGAAAGCTTTTTAAACTTCGGCGAGAAATTGTTAACGACAACTGGTGCACCAGACGGGATTTAAATGGATGTAATGATAGTCACTATTTTGAATAAATATTTTCGAAAGAAAAAAAAAGGAAGGGTATTATCATAAAATACAAACCGCTTTATTAGTGATAAAAATAAATTCAAAATGCATTTATTTTTATAACGAAATTTTAGAAGATTGTCGAGCAATTTAAAAAAATAAAATATGTATATTTATTTTTTATACGAATTCTTAAGTTTTATCGACATCAAAGCATTCTTTTTTAATCTAGATTTTGGATTTGGTTCAATTATACATATATTTATAATTGCAGAAAATCTGATAAAATATTTTCTTTATTTTGCATAAATTTTAAATGACAATGAGCTCTGAATAATATTTAATACGTTCATAAATATCCGGGATAAAGGAAAAACATTTGAAATAAATTATGAAAATGTTACAGAAATGTGTTTATTTACACTTATAATAAAAACATGAACAGTTTTTCATGTTTTATATGTATTTACACATACATATTCTGTTATAAAATGCCATAACCAAAAATTATGGAAAAACTAAACTACTGTGATGACTGAATACGATATTATTTAATGTATATATTTTTATAAATAGTCGTCGGAAACTGGAATCTCTCCAGATTCAAGTAGACGTGGCTAGACAACTCAGTGTAAGCAATGATGTTGGTCACTGATTGTGTACCCGTTTTCTACAAAGTAGAATAGACTTTATAGATAGAGAAGGAAAAAAAAACAAGACGAGTTATGACTTTTAAATCGATCTATTTGTAAATTCATTAGCTCAAACACAGCTAAAAGTAGCCAAAGTCTAGATCTTTATATGGAGAAGTTTGACCATATGAGAAACAATTAGCATAGTTACTTTGATATTAATAACACACAGTACTTTAACACAGTAATTCAACATTTTTTATGCATGAAAAACTTCTAGCTTAAGTCGGGATGAATGGATGATTTATATTATACTCAAAAAAAAAAAAGAAAAATTTCAATATGAATAAAATTTAACCGGAAGAAATTAGGATCATAATAGTAATCGTATCTAAACGATGATGGCATAATAAGATTTTTTAAATTCGAATTATGGTACTCAATTATGTTCTAAGGAGCATTAGAATTCATAGATGTTACTTACATCAATAGGAACTTTTTATAAGGTATTGTGTAAATGCAATAAGTGATGGCTTTTTTTGTAAAATAAATAATGCTTTACTTCATTGGTCTTTATTTAAAGAAAAATTAAAAGTATAAAATACAGAATGGTTAACATGTTCTTTTCCAATTTCTTTTGAATATTCGTAGCAAAAATAGCATGTAGCTAAATGCTGTTTTTGAATATAAGATTTATATATGAGGAGTTTATAAACTAACAACCACATTAATTTTAAAATTTAATGAAAAAGTCTGTCTTATTTTTAATGTGTATTTTACTTCCAATTGCATTATTACAACTGATAAACTGGTAGAGAATTTGAATAATTTTTAATGGTTTGTGACGGATAAATAATTGATGAGATAGTTATGGACTTACTTGCAAAACTACAGTTGTGGAATCGCATTTTAAAAAATAATGTTTTTGCGTTATTAATTTTTAATTTTTTCTTTTTACCATTGTGGTGAAAAATCGCTTTAACTGTTTGAAAAAGTACCAAAGATGTAACTAATAACAATTATTATTTATTAAAATTACTTTAGAATAAAACAAGATTTTATTAAAGACAATATTGTTATATAACTATTGTCTTTGAAACTTTATGTGCATGAGTTTTACAAGAGCAATACTTGTTAATATTCTTTTCGCTTGGAAGCACGAATAATCATATAGATAATGCATAATAATTCTCGTAACATAAAGTTGAACTAATCCAATGTAAATCCTTTATTAATGTAATAATATTTAAGAATTTTCTTGCATATATAAATTTCAAGTGGCTATTCCAGATAACAAGAAAAAGGATTCGCTAGAAAGATATTAAAAAGTCAAAAAACTAAAATTTGGATAAGAGATTAAAACTTTCCATAATTTCCGAACGAAGCCATAGAACATTAAATTGAAACTTTAGAGAGTTAACTTTTTTTTTAATAAATCGACTTTTTCTTAAATTCATAATAAATACTTTTATTCCAACAAAATTTTTGTGGTGCTATTGTTCTATAAAATATTTACGTATTAATCCTTAGCCGACACTAATACATATAGAGTAGAAAGTTGTTTTCGATTTTGAAACCGTCATAAATAATGAGAAATTTCAGTTTTAATCACAGCTTCAATAAATCAAACATGGAATCTCTCTTTATCCTGTAGCTTCATTTTATGGGAAATGTGATGAATGGTTTCCTGCATTTTTACGAAAATTGGTTTCTTTCTTTGTTAGGTTTTGTACTTTCTAAATGCATTTCACTTATACAACTGGGTGTTGTCTAATTTATAATAATCCATTAAAAATATTAAGTACAGTTCGAAATGAAGCAAAAATATTTTATTTAGTTCTTTTTGCATTTTAATTTTACTTAATGAACTGCACTTTGAGTAGGTTCTACTCTTTAATAATGATAAAAATAATAAATTCAACTTAACGTTGATTTTTTTAAATCTTTAGAATAAACTTGTATAAGGAATTTTGAATACCTTATATTTTTATTCATTTTTTTTTCTTTTTTACTCATATACTCAGCTAGTTTCTGTTGGAAAAACAGAATTCAAACTTCATAAGTTCGTGTTATTTAATAAAAAACCTTTCTGATAATATAAAATAAAATTTTGAATTCTCTCTTAAAATATACGTTATCAAATAAACTAAATGAAGTAAGAGTTTCATGATAAAAAAATAAAATATATTCAAAATTCCAAAGTATAAGTTAAAAATATCTTTGCTACTAAAATTGAAGTTTTCTGTTAAATCAATTTGTATAAAAGAAAAATTGTTGATAATAAATGTAGTCATATAATGTCAGAAATTAAATTTATGTGTTATGAGAATGAAAAATTATTTTTTAAAATAAATTATAACGTCTGAGAAGGAAAATAAAACTTTATTTTTGTAAATAATAATAATGTAATGATATTGACAATAATTTCTATAGTAGTAATAATAATCTATATAAATTAATAACAATAAAATTAGCAGTTTTTCAATTTGTACAGGAATAAAGACATGCTCATAAAATACATATTTTAATAAATTACATGTTTTAATCATTTTAAAAGTGAATTTATATAATATGTAAAATTATTTAGTACGTAATGCTTGTGTTATTAGATTATATAAAGGAAAAAAAAAACCTTTATGGCTCCTAACTGAATCATAAAGCTTAAGTTTAATGCGAATTTTATTATATGTTTATATCTAAACTCGTGTACAATGATTTATCTAACCTTTATTATCGTTTTTATTTTATTTATATCTTAAGATTTGAAATAAGTAATTTAAATGTTTACAATTTAAATCGCCATTTTTTTAAAATTTTAAACAAAATTATATATTATTCGCTTCGAAATAAAATAAAATATATTTTAATTTTATTTCTTTAATAATTTAGAATAAAGGAAGCAATTTTGTTTTATTTTTGATTCTTATTTCTGAGAGCAATTTAATATTCTAAACATAAAATCGAATCGTATTAAGCATAAAATATAATTTTATACATATGTATGTATATATATCTTTGGTCGCCTGTCTTGTAATTAATAAAGCTCATCTATTGTTATGTAGATGTTGATGTAGTGTAGAATGAAATTTGTGGTTTTCGGTCATCAAACAGTCATATTAAATGTTCCTAGTCAAACAAAGGTAACAATGGATAATTGTTTGAATTTTGAATCGAAACAGCCAGACCATCTCCATAACAACAAAATTCGTAAAGTAATGTTTGATGATGGAATAGAGAATTTAACAAGCCATAACTGTTAATGATAATTAACAAGGCTTCATTAAGTTTTCGCCAATGAAAATAATGCCATTGAGGTACAGTAATTTGCCAGGAGGACTCTACTCTCTTTGGAAGCGAGCCAATCGAATGTAATAAATTAACAGGTGGTTTTGTGTAGGTCAATAAAAAAACAACAATTTTTAATATTTTATGATGTAAAATTTAAAAATATGAAATAAAAATTTATTATTATTTTATTCGGTGTTTATTTAAAACGTTAAACGATGAATTATCGTGTATATATATATGAGTGTAAAACACTAAACATATGACTAATCTAATTTTATGCATTGTGAATAATACGTTAACTGCTAAATTTGGTTTCTGTATACAAATTCTTATTTTTTATATAATAATTTAAATGCGTGTTAAAAAATGAATCGACTCGAAAGAATTTTTATTGATTTATTTTTACGAGAAGATTTAAAATAACAAGAAAAAAAAACCCTTTGAATTAAATCTGAAGAAGATTGACAATAAAATATTATTATAACAAAATTTTGCTATTCTTCAGTAGTGCTAAATTTTTATTTAACAGGTATTTTTTATCATTTTTTTAAAGCTGGTATCGAAATTAGATTCAAATTTTGAAAATATATTTTTAATTTTTTTTTATTTCAATCCTTCACGTGATAAATAAGAAATAGATTTTGGTTTTCAATTTTCTAAAGTATTTTATAATTTATTTCCGATGCTTGTTGCGAATAAACGTAAGCCTGTCAAGAGCGTTTTATATAGTACTTTACGTTGAAAAAACAGAATAGATCTATATTCTTCCACCTAGAAAAAAAGAGATGCTGAAATATAAATCTCCATTCTAGTAAGTATGGAGTCGATCAATAATTCAGAACATCAATACATATTTAATCAAAAGATCAATAGAAAGCAACAAAACTTCAGGTTGAATGGGTTCATTATTTTCATATAACCTAAATACTCGTCTTTGCTCTTTAACCGTTCGGCAATTTGTTCGGAGAGGAATGAACTTGAAAAACAGCAATAAATGCCATGAAGGAGTGACAAAATTTTGTTAGATAAATGTTTAAGTGCTATTTATCATAAGAACTTTTAGAGCTTAACAAATTCCCATTTTTGAAGCTTTAATACTGGTAGATAATTATATCATATAATTTTCAACAAGTTACTAAACAAATTAACAAATGTTGCATGTACCTCTATCGATTGAAGCTTAAGTACATTCTCTCTTTTAAGTAAATCTTGAAACATTTTGGCTTTTGGAAAGTTTTCTGTCTGGTGCTGTATTTCAAGTGGGTCATTCCACAATAGACTTGAGATACTACTCCAATCGATAAAAACAACAAGTAGTGACAGTTCACACAACAAAACCTGTGTTCGGAAGGGAAGAAAACTAGTTAAGGAGACTTCTGACAAAAATACTTAGTCTTTTACTATTTATACAATGACATAGAGTAGATAGCAACTTCCCCAGTAATCGACTCATCAATAACAACTTTAAACGATTGGAAAAATTCGCTCTCAACTAAACTATCCATTAGAAATTCTTAAACTCTATTAATTTATTATCAACAGATTTGTGTATTCTATATTAGTTAAGTATACAGAACCTTTTGTGCTTCAATACGTTTTAAGATATATTGATGTATAAAAGTAAAATAAAGACGAAAGAAACTAACTAAAAATGACTGGAAAAGCAGTTATGAATAATTTGCAAATTTTACTTTTTTCGGTTCTAAATATTATTTTCTTAAATTTTCAACATTTTAAATATATTTTTATAAATTAACTTTCTGGGCATGTCTTAAATTTAAAATTTAACTACTAACGTGTGACATAGATAACGTTTGACGTGTAAGTAAATCTTAGATTTAAACTTACATCAGGCTTCATCTTACAGCATTTAAACTTTTCGAGTATCGAATGGTGATGGTTGGAAAGAGGTCAATCTAATTCCTGTCCCGATAACGCTTGATTCTCAATCTTCCTTTCGAATTTCCTTACAATATACCTGTTCCTTTAGTACTCGAGTAGTTGCCGAAGTAAATTAATTTACAGTTAGCATGTATTTTGAGAATGCTCCATATAAAATACACCTTTGGGCAATATAATTAGTAAAGTTATCATTGGAATTTTAAATGATTTTATTTCCACTTTGGACAATTCGAAAAAAAAATAAATAAATAAAAATACATGAATGCCACAGCCTTCTTTCTCACAACAAATCTCTTTTCGAAATCACTGAATACAAATGACCCAATCTAAAATGGGATTCGAATCCTCTAGCGAATAGGCAAAGAATTCGTTATTTAACAAACAGTATTACTAAGTTTATACATATTAACAGAAATAATAATAAATTGAATATTTAGAATTTTTGATAATCCAATTTTTGTATTTTGTTATAAATATCTTAGAAGAAGTAGAGGTAGAATCTAATTAGAATAGAAACTTGTCTTGAAATAATATGAATTGCTGATGTACTAATAAATAATTAATATAGTAAGAAGACAACTCTATTAAAAATTATAATTTTGACATTTTCTACAAAATATATAAAATAATAGCTACGTAAAAAAGCTCACTTCATTTTTAAAAAATTTTTATTGTTCTATTAAATTTAAAAACATGACAAGCTAAAACTTATTTTGCTTTAGGTGATTTTTCCTAATTTAATCACCACAGCTCAATCATTTAAATATTTGACATAAATATTTACAGAATTTTAATGTTCCGAACTAAGTAAAAGTATTTTTGGTAATATTTTCAGCTATTTTAACATTCCCGTGTTAATAACATTTTATAATATTAAACAGAAATTTGATTGTTTTTTAAATATCTTCCTAAAGAAATTACACGTGTAGATCTCTAATATATACATTGCTCCTAATTACAATTTACTTCTAATAAAAACAAAAAATCAATTTTGAAGAATCAATTATGATTTTAAAAAGTTCTTCCGGATATCGTTGGATGTCGCACACGATAATACCTGAATTTTGATGCATTAATTTTCTTAATAAGCAATTATTGCGCCATTTAAACAAAGATCATTTAGCAGGTGCACATCAATTATTTTTAAAAATTTATAAATGTAATTAATTTAAAACTGATAAGTATTATTTAAATTCTTAAGGATTATGCTCTTTCTTTAAGAAAGTTCATTTTAAAAGTTATCAACTCTTTCTTAATGTTAAGCTGATTATTCTCATTCATTTTACACGCAAACCTTTTATTTTCTATTTAAGAAAGAATCAAAGAATCTAATTTCTCTTCGAATATAAGGAATTTTCTAATATGCAAATACAGTAATTAATTTGCTCATTTTTATGTTTAGCTTTAATATCAATTAATTATTTTTAAATTAATATCAATTGAATAACAAAATAATAATAATATTTTAATGTTTGGTAATTATCTAAAATGAGCCATTTTAATATTTCGAAAAAAAAAAAAAAAATTCCGTAGAAATGTTGTCTAGAAAACTAAGATATAAACTGTTATTTATTTATAAATTTAAAACTAAATAAAACAATTGAACTTAATTTTATTTATTTAATTTTTTTTTAGTTTTTAATTTAATAAAATTGAATTGTAAGATTTTTCTGCAAAGTGCATAATATACGAAATATTTACCGTTTTAAGTTACGTTGTTTAGTAATAGTAAGCCTATATTACATTTTAAAAAATAATAGCTTAAATCGAGGGAAAATCAATAGGTTAACTTTAAAAAAAAACACAATAAAAATTATCCTTTCAAATTTTTTTCCATTTCTAAATATAAAACTGTATTCAAATCCTTATTTAAATGATACGAATTGCCCAGTTAGGTTTCAGTTTATAGTTAATTTGTTCAATGACCGCACGAATCCATCTTGCTACTAACTTAGCCTTGACCTATTTTAACTAAAATTACTCGCTTCGGGTCATATTCGGTCAAGTTTTCTTTCGTCGATTTTCGAAAAGTTGCTAAAAAATAATCTTTCAAACACGCAATTAAATAAGCGACTTTTCTACTCCGAATTGATTGCTAAAAATAGCAAACAGCTACGGAAAAAAATTACCTCGTTAATCAGTAAGAGTGGCTTCTAAAAAACTACCTTATATATTAAAAAATTATTTTGAGAAGTTCAATATTGTGCATATAGAGCACGATATGTGCACAAAAAGAGCATCAAAGCATAAAATCTAGAGCATGAAAGCGCACAAAACGTATTTTGAATATTCGCCATAATCGGTAAATGTTCAAATAAGTGTATAAGCATCATATAAAAGAAATTAGTCAGTAATTTGTGCATAAAAATCGGTAAAAGGGAAAACGGCTGTTTTGCCAAAGGAGTATATAAAGGCTTCTATGGCACACCAAAAGTTCCATTATGTACAAAGTATGGAACGGTGAAGGACTATCTTCCAGGAAAGCCGATAAGTCCACTGCCATTACTCACCGAACAAACGCAACATTGTCGAATGAGCTGTCAAACTGCAATGTATTATTCATCTTTGTTTTAAAAATATTCCATGTCATTTCAAAGTATGCAGTCGACATCTGAAGAATACTTACACAACAAAAGTAACGTTATTTTTTAAATCTATTTTATATTATTCTTATCAGTTATATTACATTCAGTAGGTTAGAAGCTAAAATCAATATATCATTCTGCTACAAATTACATATTATATCCTTATAAATGTAATAAGTCTATTTATTCGCAATGTCTGAAATTTTATAACGAAGAGCTTACTTTTTATGCACATCTCCCATAAAAAAAAATAAAAAATTGCATAATATTTAAACGATTCGGTTTATAGTTTCTGATATAAATCAGTTATGTAACTTCGATTCTTTTTCAATGCAATTTTTTCCTAAATTTTATGTAAAAAACATATTTTAATTCATTCGGTTCATGATTTTCAATTTTACAAATTAATTTGATGAATTTTACCTTTCTATTATTTGTACTGTACGTCTTTTTAAAAATTAACTTTTAATATTTTTAAGTTTGCATTTCATTATTTTTAATCAGTTAATTTAGTTTCTTGTTAATTTTTCTTTCAATTTTATGAAAAATTATTTTTACTTCCTTTTTCTTTTGGTGTTAAATAATTTTACAGATGCATTTTACTTATTTTCCATTCAACTTTATACATATTTCTTGCATAAATTACTTTCAAGTTTCATATTTTTAAACTAAATCAATCATTGTTAATAAAAATTTTGCATAAAAAGTATGTTAGAGAGTTGAAAACTTACCTAAAAGTACTGCATGGATGGATGATCCAATGTCCCGCAGCCTTCTGTCTGATTCTCTCTTTCATAAGCGCCTTTTTGCTTCCAAACAATTTCATTGCTAACTTATTATCCGATGGCTGAAACAGTGCTTCTAATTGGTTCCTCATGAAGGAAGCTTTAACTTCAGACAGTCCCGGGCCGATTTCTTCCTTAGGAGTTCCATATAGACTAATATCGTCCTTATCACCATCTTTGGCTGCACCGGCAGCGGTGTTCACTTTTGAATCTTTAAAATTCATTTCCGGGGATATATAATCACTAACTAGAGTTTGATCGTCATCAGCTGCAGTTACTAAAGAATCTGAACACGTATTAGTATTTTCAATACTAATCTTAATTGAGTCTTCTTTATGGAGACTACGAGGGGAACGTATTTCTTCTTCAGACGGACTACCATAGTTAATCCTACCATTAGCTAAACGAAGACTCGGTAACCTCTGAGCACGACGCACCTTTGTATTGTTGGCATTTGAGTCCATATCGGGAGGATCCGAACCCCTGGGAGGAGAGAGGAAAAGATTATTAGCCAATAGGAATAAAGTAAGGCAGTGACGTCACAAATTATCAATACTCTTCTACCTATAAGTGAGTACCTATCTGTTTTGATGTCATTTTTCTATAAATGTAAAATATTCTGTCATTAGCTTTTCATGTTTCAAGACGTTATTACCGTGACAATACATCTTTTCTTGATTTTATATTCCGTTCGTATATAAAATATAGCAACAAATGCCAATACGGAAATAGCAAAATGGTTAATTTAACATAACAAACATCTGTGGATCAGTAAAAAATATTACAACAAATTAAAACCGTTCATTTTTAATCTCTCTTCAACATTTTCTATCTTCAAATGTTCTTATTTTTTAACTTTAATTCCATGCCATTTTCCTGGGCAGAGTATTTAACTTTTTAATACTTTTTATATCAAGTAAAGCTCGTATTTTTTAATCAAAAAGTACAAAATTTAGAAATATTTACACAAGCTTTTTATATGCATACATCTAATCACAAATTTAAATCATGATTTATATGGTTGTGAAAAAATTAAGATAGATTGCATACTTGAAATGTAAACATCAGCCAATTCACAAGCAATAAAACTAACACCAAGTCTCTCCATACTAATTCAGTAAGATGATAGTTCTGCTTCTGATTGTACCAAACAATTTATAGCCTTGTTTGTTTCTCTTTACTATCTAATCCTACAAATAACGGCTTTAAGTTAAACACGTTTCTGAGAGATTTAATTGTATTCTTGTTATCTACATATTATATAATTAATGAAAACAATAGTCATTTTCTCTTATTTAAACTGAATATATGTTATTCGCATTAACTAAATTGTGGAGTGCGAAAGCAATTAGTCATTTTTATATCGCTTAATGACTGATTATCCCTCTTAGTAATCTGAATATAATATTTTTCTCGCACGGTAAACGCTCGTGGAAATTAATATAAACATTTTATAGCCTTTAAAATATATATACTTTTTTTAAATTTAAAAATATCTTTTCTTAACTCTTCATTCGTTTTATTTAATATCGTTCATTTCAAAGCTTTCGAGAAGAAACAGCCTTTATCACTTCATGTATTAAAAATGCTTAATTTTTTCCACAAATAAATGATTTAATTTTTATTTCATATTAAAGATCTTGTGTTTTAAACTTGTAATAGTTTATTCGGTTTTTCCGTCCGACAATAAAGCTTGCTAGAAAGACAGGTTTACAGGCGTTGCGATAACAATCTCGCTATTGGATAGATATTATAAACACATTACAAATACGACAAAGTTAGTTACGAGTTCATGAACGTAAACGAAAGCTGAAAAAAACGGATCTTTACGTAGTTTATTTACAAAATGTTTACTATGGCGCGAAATTTCTTAACAGATTAATGAACTTTATAACTGTCCTAGGAAGTTTCGTTTGGGTTAAATGGTAAGCGGTTAGGCCTACGTATTCAACTCTAAAATTTGCACTTTCCGCGTGATTGGTTCGAAAGCCGACATTTCCATGACGTCATTCCTGCAGTGGCGCTGCTGTCGTACACCTTTAGGACGGTCGTAGGACATATCAATAAATCGAGCAAAGTTCCTTGTGACGCCCACGTCCCACCTCCTGCCATGGTCAGCAAAAACTGATCCAGCCCTCAGAGTTGTTAGCGAAAATACGATGGTTCGCATAACCTTCTTTCTGAAGTCTGTTATCATACAAATCCTGTTCTATTATTTTTGCCGAAATACAATATTGATTTATATTTTCAACCGAGATTATGGAATATATTCGATGATAGGTAGTATTGTTCGCTAAATGCATCTGTGTAATTATAATTCGATTGATAAATTATTTAAATTTTACTGTCATCTGTGTTACATCTGTGAAATGCTCGAATCTGTATAAATGTCACTTGTTTTCATTTTTAAAAGTTATTTTTATTGTTCAAATACTGTTTCCTGTCTTTTATTATTATGACTATATCTTAAAAAATTATTTGTTGAAATAATAATATTTTTATAATGTTTTTTTTACATTAACATGTTCTAGATATGATGAAATTTTCGTATCCAGAGAAAGTTATTTTAGTTTTGTAAATCAATACAGTAGTTTGATCAATATGATGAAGAGAATAACGATTTTATTTTAGGATAACTTGCATTGATTAAAAACAACTTTTTTCTATGAAGTATAATTATTTAATATAAATTCAGTAACAATATAATAGAACGGTCTTCAAAATTTTTAATAAATTTATTACTTAACTGTATCCTTCTTAGAATGTACAGTACATTCTTTTACATAAAAAAAAAGTTGCTAAAATTTTGTTAATTTAAATTTCTTTTTAAAATTCTTATTTCTATAAAAATAAACGATTTAAGTGGGGTTACAAGATCCTGAATAATCTCTTGTGTTACATAGATAATGCCACGGCGGTTGAATAGGCCTATATAAATATTTCACCTGTATTGTTCCTATGTTCATAGTGATAGAACAGTAACGGTTGGAGAGATTCCAGGAAAGTGCAGTAGCTAATCTGAAAGCCTTGTATTATCAGTTCTGTATAAAAATGGGTAAAGTGCTGTGAAAGGTTAGTGAGTTTTGTTTATAGACTATATATAAAACTATTGGCTTTTATATGTGAAGTTCGTAATTTATGAATATTAATCGAGCTAAAAATAACTGGAAATTACGCTTGTTCTATAAAGATTTTATAACTTGCATGTCGTTTAATCATTTTTATATATTTTCATATCGAACTACACTTATGTTTGCTATGCGAAAATATCTTTTAGTTAATAAACGAAACTTTTGTGGGCGTATCGAATTACGTCGAGAGGAAATTTTTAATGGTTTAATGTCTGAAATTTTTTATTTGTATTAAATGATTTAAAAGTAAATTTTATATATACATGCAGTCTAGTTGGCGAAACGGATCGTCACCTAGTCGGCCGCTATGTCCTCCGTGACCTATGCGAGGTTGAAGGAGAGTTTTATATTGATTGTCTGCGTGAGGTTAGCTTTGTTGAAGGTATACGAAATTATTCGCTTACAACTAAAATTCACCTAGATAAGGAAATGACTGAGACATTCTGTTTTCGCTAACATTTCGTCTTCAATTATTCAATCGATGCAAGGGACTTTCTAAAAATAGATCAACCGCCACTGCTGTTTCACGGCTTTCGAAGATGACCGACTCCTTTCAGAATCCTAGAAATGACTTTTAATCTGTTAAAAACGTTATTCTAAACTAACAATTGTTATCCCTCGATTTTAATCCCAAACTGTTATCTATGTACACACATATATATACGTAAATGGCCAGCTTTTTTTAGTTTTTCTTATTTTCTTTTTTTTTCTTTAAACTTAAACACTTACCCCGATATTCTTCTAATAGACATGGTGATTGTTGTAACTAGCAGCAAAATATTTCTGACACAATATACTTAATAGAAGTGGCACGATTGTTTGAGGCACCTGGAACCGTTACTAAGACATTCATAATTAGATAACAACACAAAAAGAAATATTCAAAGTAAGCGCTATATTCAACTGCACCCATATGATGAGGCACACAGATCGGTTAACTGTATAGTGCGTGCGCTGCTTTACAGCCTCTCCCCCAGCTTCATTTTTCCACAGCGTCATGTCTGTAATCCACTGCCTCCGAAAATGTCCGATAGAGGGAAGTGGCAGCGCTGTGTCCTTAGCGCCCTCATTTCAAAGACGTTGCGTAAATTGTTATGTTGCTACAAATAAAATTGTTTATTTTATTTCTATATTAAAATTATTTATTGTAAGTATTTTTCCATTTAAATTTAAAAACGAGTTAAAATTTTAATGTATGTCATTAAACCGCCTTGATCATTTTTTCCTCAAAAATGTCATATAGTTTTTAAATGTCACCTTTGCTATTTAGTTAAAAATCCCGAAAACCCTCGCTCAAGCTATACTTTAAAATGCCACAAAAATTATTAATCGAATTTAATAATAATTTCGTCATAATATCAAATACCGAAATACAAGCAAACATTTGAATTTTTTTAATGTTTTTATAAAATAAATATTAACGACAACAAAATAAAAGTGGATGTAAAAGTCTTAGGATGTACTGTATACTTTTAAACCCGGAAATTAAATTTCATTATTTAGTATTGTCGGTTTATTTCCAATAATATATGCTACTTTAAAAAGTACACCCTCAAAAACTATAAAATTCACTTTTTACTTTTTCATTAAATTAGTTATAATACATTCTTACTAATCTCTATAATTTAAACAGCAATAGCCAATATTGTTGTTCTGGTTTAGGTGCGATTAAGATGCCAACAGAGTTATTAAGTATCACCATTGTATACTTGAAAATTTCATTAAAGAATCCTGAGGTGAGAATAATCACTAATTTGCTGTGAGCGTGTAAATGCTGAACTGATAGCTTAAACATATTATTTTTACTTTATAAAACTTTATTTTTTTTAAATTAATATTTTAATTTCGTGATATTGGGAAAACTTTGTATATGCTGAGTTATAATTTAAATATCTTTATTAAGTTTTAAAAAAAAAATTTTTTTAATAATTTTGTTTTTAATATTTAAATTATGCAAATAAATGTTAATTTTGCAAACAGTGTGTTAAATGCGCAAATTTTAATAAATTTTCAATGTAATTATGGAATTTTTTAAAAATTTCATATTTTTAATTTGGCAATTAGTTTCAAAGATGCTTTTCACAGTTGAAACCAAATAAATATTTCCTGGGATTTGGAGGAAATACATTAAATTTTATAATGCAAATTATATTTAGTGTTATTCTATAGAATTTTCTGTATATCATATGCTAAAAATTGTGATTCTTTAGACTATATAAAAACAAAATATTATCTTAAAGATATGTATCAATGTACTAATGAAGATACGTTCCGGATTGTTTTATTGTTTGCAATATTTAATTAATGTATAAAATGTATAATGTCTTGTAAATGTTCACAAATAGGAAACTCTATCCCCTGTAACATAGTTATTCCCTAATTATCTAGCCAATTTGTCTTTACAAGGTAATAATTCATTTCTGTTGTTAAATATTCTTCATATATTTGTGTAAAATGCCTTCACTGTATGTATTGATATAATTATATGATATTTCTATGTATATGAATATAGCTGTTTTGACTCTGTTTATTAAAAAATATTATTGTAGTTCAAAAATAAAATAATCTAACATGCAGTATAAAAATAATAATAATTAAATGATTATATTTTACTAAATAATTTCAATATGTCATTAGCACAGTAATACTCTATTTGCAAACATCATATAGCAGTAAACTTTATATTTTTAAGAAATGTGAATTGCATTTATTATTTATACTTTGAAATGATTAAAAAAATATATTTTAAAATATAAATTCGGTTATTTATTTATATTTAATCTATAAATGAATAATGTCATTTATTTGTTTTTAATGTAATTAACTGATAGAAACAATGTTTTACAACTATTACGAAAGGAATTTTATGACTTTTATAAATTAAAAATCACGGATTATCTATTTAAATTATTTTTATTTTCAGTAATTAAGCTTTTCAAATGACTTTAAAATATTACTTAAAATATTATAGTAAGTTTTTTGAACCCATTAGAAAATATAATAGATAATTGTGAAGCAATTTTATTTAAAAGATAAAAATTCTTAATTCTAACGAAACAAGGATGGAGTTTTAAATAAGTAAATTATACACGTGTATATATAATTTATATCTATAAATATTTGACAGTTTGATTGTTACTTCCTGTGCATAATATAATCAAAGTGTTGTAATTATAATGAGATCTGGACTTTATCTTAGTAAATAAACGGAAGAATGCGAGTTATATCACCAGAGAAATTCAGAATTTCGTACTTATCATTACAAAGAAACAGAATATGATATAGGCTTTCAATCGATAAAAAGTACTTTTGTATAGATGGACCATATAGTTTAACGAATCGATCATAGGCTGTAGGCATGCGTTTAATTCTATGACATGAGAAACGTATTATAAACTAATTTGTTTGATAATTAATAATTACGTAAATTTGATTATATTTTTATTTTCTTAAAATATATTTAAATATATTATAAGAAAGTTTAATAAATACTTTAATAAAGTAATGAATTCATTAGTGGGTACGCATAGTGCTTAACTATTTAGATCAATATTTTATAAATTATTTATGCAATTAAGGAATCTTATAATTTATATTCTTACATGTATATTGATAAAATTATATTTAAAATATTTATGTATAAATTTTAACGATTTCATTGCAAAATTTAATTTTCGTGTAGCGGATCTGCATTTTTAATTTTAAATAGTTATTATTAGATAAGACGCCTGAAGATAATTAAAACCGCAGATTTAAAATAGAATAACTGGAAAAATGTTTACAAAATATTGCTTCAATTTAATTATTTCTACGTCTCTAAAATTTTAGTGCATTTAACAATGATATATATCATTTAATATTGAATATTTCCGGCAAAAAATAGTTTAAAACTAAAAAAAAAATTCAACAACCTCACTTTTAGTTTATAAACATTATTAACTTTGATTATTAATCTTATTTAAAATTAAAGAGTTGTAGTTACAATAAATATATTATGTGTTAAAAATATTATATATTATACTTGATACGAGTCAACGGTCAGAGAATTTATGTATTTAAATATTTTTTTAAGTTAAAGATGATTAATAAATTACTCCAATAGAATGAAAAACTACAAGAAGAAAGAATGATTAAAGTAATCATTTTAATCCAGATGAAGAATTACGATCATTAATTCTAAAACAGTTAAAAACTTAATTTGAAATTTACATTTGTAAGCTGAGCTGCTGCTAGAAAAATTTATTAAGATTGAAAAACTCGAAAGTTTAATATGAGTAATTGCGAAAAACATGAGTACTTTTTGGCTCCGAAAATTTTGCTCGATTCCTCAATTTGTCCCAGGTATTTCAATTTTTTTGGCATATCTCTCATCTAGTTATGAATATTTTATAAATTAATATGCTAAAAATATCATACAGCCATCGATAATTTTGGATTGGGAGGAATATAAATTTACTAGAATCGTCAAAATGCCATTGACCTTTAAAAATCATCTTGTGAAGAATCCAAACACATAAACTTACTAAATTCGCTCATCTAATGATTAATAAAATATTTTAACACATTTTTAGTATCGGCAATGTTTTGGTTACAAGCACATTTATCTAAAAAGACTTTAATCATTTTGTAATTTATCAAATATTTTATTATAATTTGGTTTAATTCACTAGACTCAGACAATTATCTAACTTTAATTTGCTTAATGTTTACTGTACTAAAAAATAAAATTTTTTCGCTTTCTTAATAGAACTAATATTAATAAATGTTTAAATTACATTTCGGGAAGTTAGTGACCCAGGAATACACTATAATTTATCAAACAATAGTTAAACAATTATAAAAAAAGTCCGTGCAAAATTAATTAAATTACATATTATATACCTGATTCTTGCTTATATTTTATATTCTGTTTTTCATCGTTCTAAATTATTATTTTAGATTTAAATTCAATTATGATAACGTTCTAATATTCAGGTTAAAAAAACAGAATATGTTATAATATTAATTAAATAATTTTTAATGTATATAAATAATAATTTGATAAAAACAGTTCATATTTTATTAAATGCGCAACAGATTATTAAATCACAAATTTCAATTAATATACCTTATATAAGCTAATGTATACAGTACACTAATATTTAACATAATCTATTCTATATCTTTTTATATTTGCCTTTTTGTACTTAAGAATTTCCAATTTTATTAACAAAGTTTAATAGAAATATTTTAATTTTACTGAATGACTAATTTTATAAAATAAACTCTTCTCTTTACCATTATTATACTTTAAACAATGATTCTTACTTGTTGAATATAACGTTTATTCATTTAAATTTATAGGAAAAAATATATATATATTTTAATTTTTTGATTTGTCATTTTCGTTGGGTATAGAAAATAGTGCAGATTTATAAAATTATATTTGTAATGGCAACTTTAGTTAAGGTCATCTAAAACAAAGTATGATATTTAGTCGCGTAATTTTCTAGGAATTTTATATTTTTAAAACGACTTAGAGTAAATATCAGTGAGATATAAAACTGGAATTCTGCAGCTTAAAATATTACATTAAAAACCATTAGACGCGTTAAAAATAATATTATTTTTGCTTATATAACGTAAATAGTCGGAATCTATTTTTATAACTACTTTTAAAAAAGGAAGAAAACAGAAAAAATAAAATAAATGATAAACAGGTATTGCTTCTTGTCATTATTTTTACATTTACTAATATACATATATATATTGCATTTTGTATATTTAAATTTTTCTTTTAAAAATAATAACGCATTAAATGTTGATGACTATTTAAAGTATTCAACAATTTAGAGTAACGAAAATGATTATTAAAAGTAAATGTATTTTTCTGATTAATCAAATATGTTTGGCTCGTAAAAAACATAATTAAAATAAATGACTATTCTTTATAACAAAGTCAATTATTATGATCAGATTTAAAAAGTTAAAGAATGGTATTTTAAAATTATCTGAAGTTCTTGTAATAAATATAATGAGATGAAAGAATCATTAACTTTTAAAATATATATATATATATATATATATATATATATTTTTTTAATTTTGTGTTAAATATAATATTCTTATTAATAATTAAACTTCTTATTAATAATTGATATTACACGTTTATCTTTGATAAAAATTTTTTTATCAAATATTAATTGCAATATTTTCAAAATAAACTTTCTTATCAGAAAATTTATGCGACGATTTTTATGGAGTAAGAGATTAATATTGATAGATTAGAAACTGTTTTTAGTTTTTGAAGTCATTTAAAAATTTTTATTTTTGCTTTGAAAATTTGTAGTTTGTATATCAATATACCGGTATACAGATTTATTTAGCCTTCGTTTCTATGTAAATAATAATTTTTTGCATACCTACACACAACAAATAATTAAAATTTATCTTATATTTTAACATTCCGATCTGAATGATGTTATTTTGGTGAATATAATTTTAACATGTTAAATTTTTCGATATTTCTTTAGGTGCAATAATTAGAAATGAATTTTAATATCAAATAATTTAAAATTTTTAATATTTTATAAATTTATGTTAAGGTTTATCTTGTAGAAATCTAAAAATCGTAATATGAAATGTGGATGTACACAACATAATTTTGAAATTTTCGCTCTTTAAAATTACTTTCATTATGATAAATTACGATAGTGTTTCCCGATTTACAATTAATTTTATTTAATTCTTAATAAATAAAAATTTTATTTGAATTAAATATAACTATTTTTTATAATTTAACTTATATTAGAAACTAAAATATTATTATTACTAGTCAGGGAAATAGTGAGAAAAGAAGCAATTTTCCTAATGAAAAAATTGTTTTAATATCATCTGTTAATTTACATCACATCCATTATTATGTAACATTTATTAAAATCTAATTTTTATTTTCTTATAACAGTATATGTTAGCATTATTAAAATTTATTGACACAGTTGAAATTTTTTAAACGATTTAATAATAAATGGAAAAAATGTACATGTAGGATAATGCATAATTGGGGAATTATATATAAAAAGAGAAATATATAAAAGCAAAGCCATGCATGGTTATAGTGTTAGAGTGCAGTGATATATGGAAAAAATACATATACATAGGTGCTGTGCTGTGATACAGAATTAAGTACATACAGATTACCACTGCTGGCGGCATGTCTAGGTTGAGGTCGGGGATTCGGTACTCTAGATACGAGTTCGTAACGTGAATTGGCATTAGTTGAATGCCTCCTCCTCTGTCCTACAGAAAGGCGTATAAGACGAATGGGGGATCCCCATCGTACCATCGTGTCTCGTATAGCTACCGAGTACTTCTGTGCAAACCTAAAGGCTAAACGCTTAGTCTGTTCTTGTTGCCTTAGTGACCGTTAGTTTCATTGATCGCATACTAGAACCGATTTTTCTTAGGGGCGGCGCACACCTGAGTAGAAACGGACCTCGAAAGTTGATTGGCCAGTTTGTTCGTTACGTCACTATTCTCTGTATCGGTTGTTTTATATAAAAGGTATAAACTTTTTTGGGACCAACTTATGTCACTGACATTATGGAAATCTTATTGATAATTCCGATAACTTAACCATTGCTAAGTTTCCATGGTAACAGCTACGGTGGGGTGAAAGGAGGAGGACTAATCGATCAACTTCTATAACGGGGCATATAATAGAGCGAGTGAGACATTGGGTGGAGCCGTATGTGTCCTACATTTCTAATATTAGCGCACTTTTTACCTTTGTACTATCTGATGCGACGTCATAGATCTCATAACGAGTAAACCGAAATTCGAAATAATACCGACAATTTTATTTGAACTTTCGTACGTCTTTGGATTGTTAAATACTTCATTCGACTTCCGGTCACATCGCAAATTTCCCTGCTCTTTTCTACAACCTTTCCCATCCCAGAAAGATAGAAATGGGTACCATCCCACGACAAATGGCGTCAATGGATTTTCCAGAAACCGATAGACGGCGTGTTGTAGTACGGTATGCAACTTCCGCCCCCGTACTTGAACTTATGGATCGATTAACCGGACGTCTTAGTGACGTCAACCTTCCGGTTTTATTTAATCGATGCAACCAGTCGATAATATTAATCTTAAAATCTAGCTCAACCGAACATTTTAAAGATATAAGTTACACAAAACAAAATATAAGTTAAAAAAATACTCATTTCCAGAAAATGACATTTTCTCAACTATAAACAACGACGAGTATAAAAAAGTAATCAAGTGATAAAAGGAAGAGTACCATCAATTGCTATCACACAAAAAGAAAGTCAATTGATTTGAACCTAATGGATAATTTAAACGTTGAATAAAACTGTTAAAAAGCACTTAAGTTCAACCACTCTATACCTATTTTATAAACATATTTATACGTAATAAAAACTGAAGAACACTTCTAATTTGTTATATTTCTAATAGAAACTTAAAAAAAGGATAACTAGTTTTATTTCGATTAATGATGGTAATATTCTCAAGTACAGTAGTTTTTTTAAGAAAAATGTATATGAAAATGTTGTTATGCAGTGATGGATGACTTACGGAAATGCCTTCATTATCTTCCTTCTTTTTCTTCTATCTGATTTTTAACCCCGATAATATTTTTTCCTTGCGAAGAAAATTTTATAGCAGTTTAAAATCTGTTTTCTCCTTTAAAATATAACGAATTACAGACAACAAAAGAATATTTTGTACATTAGATATGTAAAATTATTGTACATAAATGAATATTTTACAATTTTAAAAATTCAATAAATATTATTTTAAACTTTTTCGGATATAAATGTATATTATGTATTAAAATAAATTTACTTAAAACGATGCACGACTTTTAAAACTATGTTATTGTTAAATTATTTTTATAAATAAATCATTTTACGTGTTTTTAATGTATAATAATTATAAAAATATATACTTTATTAACTATTCTTAAAACTATAAATTTTACTCTATAAACCAAAATTTATAAGAATTTCTGCATTTAAAATTACGAAATATATTCATTTATTATAAATGCCATGTCCATTCATATAAGAATAGTTTATAAATTATATGAATAATGATTTCTAAGGCACTTTTATAGGAAACAATTAAAAAATTTAAGGCTGTCATATGTCATTGTTACATTGATCATAGTTTTAAAAAATTATACATTTAATCAATCTTTAATTTATTATCTTAAAATACCACTCAAATACATTATTTTATATATTTAGCAGAAAATCGTATATATATTCATAAAAACATTTTTAAAATTTAATTTTATTTCTTCTAACGTTTTGAAAAATCATCGCATTTAATAATAATTCGCTGTGTAAATCTATACATTTGTTTTATATCTAGCTCTGTTAATATCATTTAACGGCAATTTTAGAATCTATAATTTTAGGTTTATTTAATATTTGTTAGACACATTTCCTTTATTTCTCTTTTACCACACGTATAAAAAATGATTCCATGTACTATAACAATTTTTTATATAATATTTATGAATGAGGCGTCACGCATTCTATTATAAAAATTGGGGCTACGTGCAACTTTAGTAAAAAACTTACAATTACAAATTACAATTATTGTAATTTTTTCTACTTTTTTTTACTAGTTTTTTACTAAGTAATAAATGTAGAAAAACTTGTTTTATTGCTGTTTTATCACAGCATGAATCTTCACAGGTTTATGTAGATTTTATAATGCTACTACGTGGAACAGAATAAAATAAATGTGATATGATGCCTAAATTTAGCCTATACTAAAAAGTAAGATTTAGTATAAGTTATGTGTTTGTTTATTTATTTAAAACAAACAATAATTTCTACAAAAGTGTTGCGTATAAAGAAAACAAGAAAATCGTTAATATAAATATGTTGATTTTATAAAATACGATGTACGGATGTATTCGAAACAATTAACACCATTACACTTGGCAATATAATTAATTGAGATTTAGATCTTAAGGCACCAAAGAATATAATTATTATTACTAAGTATTCTATTCAACAAATACAAAATGTTCAATACAAAGTATTAAAAATTAAGATACATAAATATACAATATATACAAATTTATTTCTAATTAATCTATACAAACAATGGCAAATAGCGTATTTTTTCGGGTTGAGAATAAAATTAATTATCAATAATATTGATGTATATATATATATATATAGGTGGCGCGTTGACAAACGACGTGATTTGATTCGGAAATTATTAATACTTGATCGGTATAAAATTAAAATATTAATAATTTCCGTTTCTGCTGTTGAATCGCTCTTAAAATCAATGGGTCTCATTTTACGAATATGAAAAATATCTGATACAAAATCGTTTTCATTTACAAGCTGTTGTTTTAATTATGATAAATGGATTAAATATCCACCACGGACATACATTTGTATTACTTTAAAACTAATCAAATAGTGTTAGGAACATTTACTTTCTTTACGGGAATCAAATTCTTAACGTCAGATTTCCCTTTTCCATGCAAGTTTTATTCTTCTCTTATGTATTGCATACGATTAAGTTATATTGAACAAAATAAAAATAAGAAATTATGTTCACCAGATGGCGTTCGTTAACAAAAATACAGTACCCAAATTTTCTTTTAAGTACTGTATCATGAATTTTTTTTTAAATATATATATATATTTATTTATTTATTAAATTTTTAAGTAAAATATTCATCTAGCTACTTTATAAATAATTGAAATTTTAATTTAAATTATCATTGTGTAAATATTTAGTAATTTTTAATATAGATAAACGATTTAATAGCTAATATAGTATAGCCTGATAGGGAAGGGATTAGCTTTAATTTACACTTACTAGCACCTCGTTTTGTTAAATGTGTTAAGGGAAGAATAAGTTGCTGGAAGCGTTTAATATGCATATAAATATAATAATAATAAAAACTTATAACACAACAACCAAATGCCAAATTTATGCTTTATGAATGGCAAATTTTGCCGCAACATGATTAATGAACAACTGGGATATTTATAAACCACAGACTTGTCCTCAATTTCTCTCATAGGACTCTTATCAAAATTTATACGTTTAAGTCGGATACAAATAAAACAATCCTGCTATTAATTACAATTTATTAAATTACTTTATTTTGTTTTATTTTTATCAAAATTTTAATTAAACTTACCTCATAAGAGGTCAGTATTATGCGATTGAAACGTCATAATTCTCGTAAATGGAACGACGTCACTTTATGTTCATTGTATTTTTAAAATGTTATTAAACCACAAATGGAAATGTTTTATCATAATATTTTTTCTCAGATATAAATTCTCGTACAAGAAAAGAAAGCAATTATATTTACTGAAATAAATTTTTTACGTCTATTTTAAATCCGTTAAAATTTCAAACTGGTAATATCATTAGATTATTGTTGGTCTTATTTGTATGCTTCTCATTATATTAAAATGCCCCTGAGATAAAACTAGTTAAAAGCATTAATTGATTTCTTCATAAAAACACGATAAATTTCCTCTCAAAAACTTCTAAGAAGTTTCGCTTTACATTTTTAGAAAAAAGGCTTCTTAAATTTTTAATTTAATCGCTTTAAATTTATTATTAATTACAGAAATGTATAAATAATTTTTTTGTTTGTTTTATAACTTATTCACAAGTCTACAAGAAAACGAAAAGGTCAGAAGAAGAATATAATTAAACATCTTGGGACAATTAAATATCCTAAGAGAATTATGAAAATATAATAATGAATAATAATATCATTTTTCAAATTGCCACAAGCAAATTGTATGACGAGAGTAACACCTCTGTTATTTTCTGAAGAAAGATTGCAAATTTATCTAAAAGCTATTTTCCTATCCTGCCACTTGTCAATTGAATTTTTATAAGGATTCTATCTTATGGTCGGTTAAACACAAACAAAATCAATATTATGAGAGTTTTCTATTATCTAACACTCGCATTTGATGTCTTTTTTTTATTGTAACAGATATATAGAAGCTACAACAGACAACACCGAACGGGTTATTTATTATTTACTATTTGAAAATTTAAACATATTTTTTATAGATGAAGTAATCATTTTTATAGAATTCGTAATATGGAAACTAATTTAAAATTTTCTTAAGTTTTTACTTGTACGTTTAATCATATTTTTCATGTCACTTTAGAATATATGTTGTTTCATTTTCTTAAAATATTTATTTTTGTATTTATGTTCCATTTCCTTTATTGTTTTTCTGTACTTATATTCAATATATTATTCTTGTGTACAACAATTTCTTGAAAACTGTAACTGTTTTATGATAAATAACTTAAAAATACTGTCATGAAGTTTTCCACTAATCTCTTATTCAAAAGTAACTTTCAAGATATGAAAATACCTGTTTAGAAATAAATACCAGAAGTTTTATTACCTTGATTCGATTAATGTAATGTAAAGTACTGTACCTCTACAGATATGAATTGTAAAAACTAAGCTATTAACACTTAACAGAATATTATTATACTAATATTTCTTTATCTAAAATATTGGATTTATATGTATTAATTTCGAAAAAATCCAACGGTACAATACATTACTCTGGTTAATCCGATCTTTGAAAGGTTTGTCTAATGTATTGCATAGCAACTATATATTAATCTGGCTTACGAGAAAAACTGCTACAATGACTATAGAAATTATTTTTCTCTAATAGAGAAAACAAATAACAATTATCTTAGACTAATACTCACATATAGAAATATGTTACCTGACGAAATCGGATTAAAGAAATTTTCACTTGTGTGAATGATTTTTTATTTCCCAGAGGATAAAACTAAACAAATATAATATTTTCTAAATATATATTTTTTGATATTTTATATAGACTTATTCGAAAAATATTATTGGCTATTATCAAATTATATTATATTTATTTTGCTTGTTATTTTTTATGCAGTTATTTTCAACCGCTTGGGAAGAAACAAAGAAAAATAAATTAGTTTTAATGTAAAATTTGTATTTTTTATAGTGATACATAAATATATAATCAGAGGAAGATATTAATTTCCAAATGTCCTCAAATATCAACAATTTTTATATTATAATTTGTTTTCGTTAATAATAGATATTTCTGAATGATATACGGCATCAATTAGGAATGAGTCAGTCAGTATAATTATATCAGAGTGAGTTTTTCGACGTTACCATTATTAATAAACAACGATTATTCTAACCTTCTGCTGAATATAATTATATTATATATTGATAATAAAATTTATATTACCTTGCTGAAATCAATATAAAGTCGAAATTATCGCTAGATAACATTAAGATATTGTTAATACGATTTTTTTTAATGTGTCAAAGCTTATTTTCGAAGTAATAGATGATGAAAATCTTTTATAAATCTAACAATTGATTTCTTACAATGCTGGCTTATTGCCTAGAGTATTTTCTATTTAAACTGATTATCGACTACTGTCGTTTAATTCACTCCATACCTTCTCATAGGTAAGGCTTATAAGAATTTTCTACTGTAATCCAAATCTTAGCAAACTGACGATGTAGAATAATAAGATCATTCTGAACAGTAAATATCTAATCAGTTGGATTGAATCCGCTTTAGGTCCGAAATAATAATTAGACCGAGATAAAACTAATTAGCACTTATTTTTGCATACGCGATTTGATTATGATGTGAGATTTCTTTAATTATCCAAATTAAAAATCAAATTAAAAACTGCGATTGCCAATCAAATATTATAACATTTCAGTACACTAATATAATTAATACGCCAAAAATTTTTGAATATTAATTATATATAAAAACTGTTTTATTTAAATTAAACATTTTACATTTTAAGCTTAAAGTGTTTTAGAAAAGAAACGATTTGAAAGATAACTGAATGTCAAAATATCAAAATTCAGTAGAGTTTACATCCTACAATAAAGTCGATAGTAAAGATAAAAGAACTGAAAAGACGAAGAAATGGAATTGTTGGGAGAATATATAGGGAAACAATATTAAAATGTGAATTGCTATAATGCCTTGAATACTCAAATATAAAAAGAGATGCACACTCCTATGAATAGCATGTTGATCGAATGCATAACCGTGTGTTAAAGTATAGTAGAACCCGAGATCAAATTCTATTCGATTCTGTTTTTCATAGATTTTTCATTATTATTTAAGATAGAAATTTCAGTTTACGTGCTTTCCATATATACTATTTCCATTGAAGATCTGACCAATTTATATTTTGTGGCTCTACTGAAAGCTGTAAAAATCAGAAAAAGCTACTTTACTACTGTTAACCCCTTCTACTCTGAATATCGAAAAATATCGGTCCGAGAGAAGAAAGAAGAAATCCGCTTCGAGCTCGGATCGAATATAGAGTGAACATGGAGTGATGTTTCTAATCCTCTGTCAAGCACGAAAATAAGAATGTAAGCAACAAATATAAGATATCTTCAGATAAACTTCGAAAAGATAATTCAATTAAGAAAATGTGAATAATAACTCTTTTAAAAATGTGTTTGCAAGTATAAATATCGATAATTTTCTTAGATGAGTGCAGTTTAAAACGATTACAAACTCTATAAGTATTAGAAAAGTATTCATATAAATTCTCTTATTCCATCTTCTCGGCATCAATTGAAGCTATGCATACTGTTCCTATTCACACACATACCATATTTACGTTTGAATTCGAGTTATGACAATCCATTTAAGTATCGCCTGATTGACAGGTATTTTATATTCACAATGGCCTTTCCTATCTACGCTATTCGATTTAACGCATTTAACAATAGATATTCTACAAGATCAGGGAATGAAAGAGAGCATTATTATTATTTCAATAATTTTTGGATATATAAGCAATAACCAATGACCAATTCAATAAATATGTTTAATGTTAATAAGATAAATTATTTAAATACATTGATAACTATTTCTAATTGTTTTTAATGTAAGCTTATAACTAAAGACTTGCAAGTAATTTAATATCGAAAATATAATCATTCAATTTTAATACATTAATAATACTAATATAATACTAATTTTTATGAGTTTGTAATTTTAAGCACGTCATCATCTCTTCGTGTTGATTTAATTATTGTTGTTGTGTTAATCTCAGGTATTTTCATCATAAAATTGATATTATTTGACAGCAGAAATATAATAAAGATTAAAACGAAGAAAAGATGCATTAAAAGCAGTAACGTAACAAATGAGGAGCCTAGGAGGATCGGCTCCTTATTTATTAATAAAGGTCTTTATCAATAAATAAAGAAAAAAATATTTGAATGTGAAGTCATACACATGCATATAAAATATTTAAGCATTTACTCTTCATTCACAGTGGTACAGAGCGAATGTAGGTTTGCCGTTCTAATTCAGACCCCTCACATTGATTCTACTTACGTTACTGATTACAGGATATATTCTTTAAATTTAGATTATATTTAATAATTTTTGGATAGCGCTAATTGAATTAACAATAAATTAACAACGACACTTTTGCATTACTTACATTTGCATAAACAATTTCGTTCTGAGTAAATGGATTTTAGTGAAATTTAATATTAGAAGCACATGATTAAGTTCATATACACCAATCAGCTTTGATTCATATTGGATAATTAAACATATCAATCTCCGTTATAGTCAATGATTGATCAACGTTTTAAACTGATAAAGTATTTCAATTCTATCGAGTTTAACAAACTTTTCAGATATTTTTATTATATTAAAATTATATAAATATTTCTACATTATATAAATTAAATTCGTTTGATATTATTTAGAATTAAGATATAATAAAAAGATTATTTCTCTCGTTAAGTAGTGGTACAACAACGAATATTATTTACTTATACTAATGATCAAAAGTATTTTGAAATGTATACAGGCGAACGAAAAGAGAAAACCTGAAAATTAAAGAGAATTTTTTATTGGAAATAAACACATTAATAGCATTATCACATTGAAATGCCGTATTACTTGTTTTACATTTCCGTTTTTCCATTCAATTATTACTCAGTCAATTCTAATAGAAATTATTCTCTTGAATAATTTCTATTAAGATAGGTTTGAAATCAATCGTGTAATCATTAAGCTATATCAGCGATGAATGATCGTTTTGACTTAAATTACTTTTATGTAGTAAGTAAAAAGAAAAAAAAAATTATTGATGTAAATTTAGTTGGAAATTTGAATTTTCTTCGTTTATAAGAACGCTCATTTTTTAAAAAAAGCTAGAAAACTTTTGATTGATCATTGTTTTTCGCAATCTGACCTCAAGCAAAAGAATATAATGACGTGACAATCATATGGCGCACTATTCTAGTAATGCAGTTGACAGATTGACAAATAAGATTTTATGCATTGCCTGCCCGTTTATATAAATCTAAATTAGATACGAATTTATTACTGAAATTCCATATCAATCACATTATCATTAATAATAGTTAAAATTAAATGGACGTTTATAAGACTACAGGAATAGCAATAACTGAATTAAAAAGATTATCTTATTGCTTTATTGTTAATTCTCTTAAGGTAAACATAACATAATTTATGTTAATTTTATAGATTAAAGGTTTCTACAGTTGTTTAGGTTATAGATAAGAGAAATTTTGAAAATATTTGGATGATTTATATATATAATACAACAAAAAAAGTTTATATTCTAAATTGACTCTATTATATTTACTGAATACTTCCAAAAGAAAACTGCGCTATTTATTTATTTTTTTTTATAAAGAAACCACATATCAGAATAAAAAGATTTATTGAGTTGAAAGGTTTCGCAAAAAAAAGATGCTTTTTTCTCCCTTATAATCTGATCCTTACAATAAAATTAATCTTTTGTAGTTTAGCTGACAGCTAAGGAAATAACCAACATTTTATAGATTATTATTTCCTATGGGAATTTACACTTTGTGTAGTGATAAATTAACAAAGCATAAAAAATTAAGAGAAATGTTTATATATAAAGTAAATCTTTTATTTAAACTTTTATTTAACTTAAAATATATTTAATAAATTGATTACTCGGTTTTATAACTATTTATTTTTCCACTCTTTATTTATAAAATTTGATTTCTTTTTTCGTTTATAAAATTATTTCTCCACGCTTAATTAACGTTGTGTTTTCTTTATTTCAATAATTTTGTTAACTAATTATAATTTGTAAGCATTCAACTTGAAAATTAACTTCACTTAAGTGTTCTTGTCTGTCATAGAATTTTATCACATATTATAATTATTGAAAAAATAATTAATTTTAATCAAATATTCCTCTAGTTTAATTTGTATTTAGTTTATTTTTAAATATACTTTCTTTGAAATTATTACATAAAATAATTTTTCAAATATTCACTTATTATTCATTTAAAAAAAGAAATAATTTAAAAATAGAATTTCTATCAAAATTTTTCTTTATTGGAGTGATTTATTTTTATATTGATTAATCAATTGTCAAATCTAAAAATATAAGAAATTACTAAAATATTTATTTAAAAAGTCTGGATTTTAGCAAGAAAAAAAAATTAATTATGTAAATGTTATCTGGATTTTATTAAAATTATTTAATGTTATTTATTGTATTATGAATTGTCATTTAATATATTCGTTAATAAATAATCATCCGTATAATTGCTAATTCAATGATTAATTCCAGATGGGTTATAAGCATTATTCGATATTTTCTGTATCAATGAATAATCAAGATTACATCACAATTATAGATTGTGCTGACTACATCCATCTTATTTTCTTGCTCTTATCCTCTATTCTGATGCTTAATTTGACATTGAGCGGATAAATGTCTCCAGTTAATCCGTTTAAATTACGTCATGATTGACGAATAAATTACGTCAGAAGCCATACATATTTACAACTTAAATATTTAAACGCTTCAAAGAAGAAAAAAAGAACAAAAAATAGACAATTTTGTCACGTCGCATCCTTTTGAATTACATTTTATCATCAAGTAGTTTTGATAACTTCTACCTCTAATGGATAAGAATGACGTCACAGTCATGTGATCCTAATCGATGTCCTTCCGGCACCATACTTGACAGAAGAAAAGTATATTTACCTTGGCCACGTCTCTAGACATCTGTTCTGCATTCTTTGCTATCAGATATACGAGCGAATGAATGGATTTATTCGTATTAAATATTTTAACAATGACAAAAAGCACTCAAACATTAAAAATATAAAGCACTCGTGTGCCTAAAAAACTCATTTCTCTTTACATGCTCTAAAATTACAAATCGTATAAATTCAATATTGAATGTTCAAGTGTAATTTCACAAAAGAATGTCTCTTTGGGTAAACAAGTTATAAAGTCAGTTTTTGTAATTAAATAATAAATATTTATCTACATTAATACGATAGTGATTTTTTCTCTCATTAGTCTTCTTCCCATTTGGCTTCTGTCCATTTATACTGTATTTTAATCGTTTGTATTGACCTAACAGAAAATCTGTTTTAATCATCTTACCGGAGGAAAAAAAAAGAAGCTATTTTTAAAGAAGATATTCTAAATGTATATATTTTATCGGGATTTATTTAAAATTGAATTACTATTTTCAAATAAGCATCGACAAAACAATGTCTAATGCTATTTTCTCGTTAATAAAATGATTATAAATTTATAGAAAATAGATTTTTAAACGCTTTTAAATATTTAAAATATTATTAAAGCTATAAAGCGAGACTATTTATAATTTGATTCATCAATCTTCTCGAAAATTTTACAATAATTCATGCTTTTTAAGAGCAATTAAGTGTTCTTTTAACCTCGTATCAAATCGAGAAATATGTAAAAATTAGATGTGGATGAAAGCAAAGAATTAACGTGTTACTTTTTATCCTTTAGAAAAATATTTCATATAAAAAAAATGTTGAAACAAAAATTCGAAAGAAAAAAACGTTGAAAGATTATTGTCAAAACGGAATGATTTATTACGGCATTACAGTTCATTTTTTCACAATTTAAATTATTTTAGTAAACTCTATCCATTCTTATTTTCAAACCAGTTCGACTGAATAATTGTGTATATAACCTTACTGACCCGAAATAATATTTATTGTGAATAGAGACATAAAATATTCAAAGTCAATTTTTCAAAATACCATATTTAAATATAATGATTATAAAAAGACTATTTTTGTTTTCTGGTTTTTTTCTTACGTAATAAATAATTGCTTGCCTCAATTAAATGAATCTTTTAATCTATAATAAAGTAAAGTTACTTTTAGTTTAATCTTGTGTACAGGAAATTTGTGTTGAAATTAATGTGTTGTAAAATGTAAAAAAATGAAAATGAAAAATTGTACTCTGTTTAATGGATTTCTGAAACAATTAAATGTCATTCAATGAAATAAATGAAATAAGTTAAATTAACTTATAATTTCGGGAAAGAAGAATAAGATCAGAAATTAATACAAATTAATCTTTGTTAGTAAATGACAATTCCTAGCACGTTACTAAAGTAAACTATTAGATTTTCTTCTGCACTTAACTTAATAATTAAAGATCATAAATAGCCCATAAACAAACGAATCTATATAACTGATAGTTGATAAATTGAGAATTATCGACTTATTTGTCATAGGAAAAAAAGAGAGAATTAGATCCAGTAACTGAAATATTAATTTTTATTTAATATCCCACTAGAAAAAATATAAAAGAAATAATACCCTACTATTAATTTCTCACAACTTTTTATCCAAATTGCAAACTATTCATTAAAATATTTTACCTTATTTTTTATTTTATAATTAAAGCTAACATTCTGAAAAATTGCGCAAATTTTAAATCTCTTTTTAATGATTTTAGTGCGTGTGTGAAGGAATATTTTCTTAAAATTCTCTTACGGTTAATCTTTCTCGACAACTTTTACGAATCAGTTTGCTGCTTATTTTATTTAACGAAAAATTCTCTTTTTTTCATACGAAATTTCTTAACTTCATTAACGTTTTTTAACATTAATTTTTTTCCATATGTAAATGATACCTTTTAAAAAATATTTATTCTGACACGAGATAAAGCAAATAATTAAAAAATTAAAATTTTACTTTAAAATTAATTTTCTGAGAACTTAGACTAATTAGTGTTTCTTAAATGAACTTTAAATTGCACATTTTTTCCCTAACCTTGACCATAGAAGAGAAAGCAGTGTAGGCATCTGATTTATGTCTATCGCTGCAGATAATAAATTATCCTAACCAAAAATAAAAACTTTTCTAAACAATTGGAATGATTAAAAACTTTCCTGCGTTTTGTTTATTGACCCTATTAACCAAGGAAACATACAAAAGTTGTAATATTTATTGAATTTTTCTGTAATCTTAATGTAATTAATCCTGTAAAGCCATTAAAAATGTTCTATGACATTTATTTAAAATATAATATTAATAATTATGATCATAAAATTAATAAATTACACTAAGTTTAGTCATCTGTACAATTCCGAAAGGTAATAAATAATAGAGCATGGTTTTTTTAAGAGTTAATATTTTGTCGAAGTAATAAATTTAAGCGAGTCCTTGACATACGTAAGTTTCTTTAATATATACTTTATTAGATTTTAACCATCTGACAAAAATCAGAAGGAAAAAACCGAGTACGACTTAAAAAATACTTTTTAATACGGATGACATACGATCAAAATCATAGAATAAATCATAATGATAATAAATTACGATAAGCATCCGTACAGGAAATAAAGCGTTATATTATTCTTTAAATCTAATGCGATCTTCGGAAATAATCTCAGAATTTTCAGTTTATAAACGAGATAAAATAAAAACATGCATTAAAATTAGCAAAAATGAGGTTATTACAACATCCTCCATATTTTTTTTTTTTTTTACAATGTATAAAATTTACATTGGATTTAAGAAACCATAATGTGTTTCAGCGTTAAAAACACGAAAAATAAGATAAAATACGAGCAGTATAATATGAAATAAATACTGTAATTTTAAAAAATCAAAGGTATTTTTTAAAATTACAAAGCTTTAAAAATCACGTTGTACAGTACAGTGCATTGAAAATCTTTAAGAAATAGAGAGTTTTTAAACTATCAATCAAAAGACATTCGGCATCCATAGAAATTTTTAAATTGGCTACTTTATTCTAAAAAACTTGTAATGAGTTCAAAATTATTTAGCTTTAGTACATTTGTGTTTACGAAAATGCATGTAATACTAATTAAGGTTAATGTTATTTATGGTTCCAAGATGGCAGCTCGTTTCTGATTCCAGCAAATAGAAGAAGGGAAACAGTGGGGATGCACGTTCTAACCCGACCTAACCTATTCTAATAAATAACCATAATTATTACCAACAAAATTATTAGAAAAGGTTAGGTTAGGTTAAAACGTGCGTCCCCACTGTTCTTTGCTGGAATCAGACGAGCCGCCATCTTGGAACCATTGGTAACATTAACCCTAATTAATTATTATTATTTCATATTCTTCCTAAAATAAACCAAAATGTTACTGATAACATCAACTTTTTAATGATACAAAATGATTCTAATATTGTATTATTAAATTTAACATTTAATCATATGGTATTAAAAAAATTGATTTTACAGTATCAAAATTTTCGTTTATTTTAGGAAGAAAAAATAATTTTTTTTTTAAAATAAATACACAATTTGTGTTATTTATGTTAAAATAGAAGTTTAACTATTGATTGTAAATAATAACTTCTATTTCATAAAAATATATGCTTTTATTTTATTTATTTAAAATTCTGTAATTTTCAGTTTTTAATGTTATTAAACGACTTTATGCCTGTAAACTATTGTTATATTTTATTAAATATTAAATATATACAATATTTCAATAATATTTGTTATTATTGAGATATATAACATTCAATAACAATATTTTTCCAAATTGATGGAAATAGAAAGCTAAGATGATCATTATGTTGCTATTTTCTCAAAATTTCAACTCCAAACTTTTTCAAATAATAATAAAAAATTGAATAAGATTAAATCTATATAAATAAAGCTATATATTTATTTGTATGGATAGATATATTAAAATAAATATATTGAAATTTAATCATTAACTACAGCATAACAAAGATTTCAGCTTCGTTTGCCTAAGAAAAATTTTATCTTTCTTTTTTATATTTTCCTTTGGGATCAAATTATTTCAATATAAAAGCATTTTATATGTGAAATGTTACTGAAAATATATTTATATATATTTGTAAAGGTATAAAATATCTAAATAAATATTTTCCCTTTTATATCCTTTTTTCTCTGGGATTTTAACTTTAAAGAAAAGAAATTGCCCTTTTAGCTTACATGTGCGTGTTTATAAGGTTTGGCTGATGTTTACAATACAATTTCCGCTCTTCTTATTAAAAAACAATCTTATTTTATAAATTATTATTTCTGTTGAAGCAATAATCAGGAAAACCCAATACATTAATACATTTTCTTAAAAAAACAAAAAGTAATTTAAAACAAATTTAAAATATTTCATTAATTAAATGTTGCATATTGTGGCCGCTAAAATTATTCTTCATCCTATCTCCAAAATTATTTTAATTACTGTTACTAATACAAACATTGATTATATAATTTTAATAATGTAATTTTTATTGATAAATCAACCGTAAATTTTTTGAATAGGCTTTATGAAATATTTTTCGATCAATTAAAGCTATTCATCATATTGTAATGAATAGTTATATCAATAATGATGGTGGTTCATTAATTGAATGAATGATCATCTGTCTGAGAAAAAGAAAGTACAAGCGAGCGCTTTTTACTAATACATTATTTCTTTATTCAATCTTTAATATTTCACAAAAGATTAACTAACTTTCATAAAATAAATATTATTAAATTTTGTACAAAAATATCTTGTTTAACAGATTTTTTATATATTATCTTATGTATTCTACTTACAAATAATGACTTTGCTTCTATAATTTCTTGACAGATTTAGATTATTTTTCTTAAAAAGTTTTATAATAATTTGCTATATCATCGTAAAATCTTGTTTCCACGCCATTCGAAACACAAGTGCACTGTTAAAAGTGGCTAGTCAGCCGAATAGGGAGATATAATATAACCGGAAGTAGATACCGAAGGAAGCGAGTAGAGGTTCTCTCACTCTTCTTATTGTCAATCTAACAGGGAAAAAGCTGAATATCAAAGAAAAATGAAAGAAACAGAGTACGAAGGTTTGACGCTGACTAATGACTTTTTAGATTTAACTGAAAAATCATATTATTGTATTTTTTCCCCCCTCTGATTATTGCGCCGAATAAATTTTTGTTATATCGTCTCAACCATCTTTATTAAAAAGTACAAATTTAAATATTTATTATAAAATATCTAAAATTGTAAAGCTTTATAAATGCAAATCAATTGTAGAACTTTTTAAAATATGTCGCATATTTAAGAAATTTAAAATCCTTTGGTAAAAACTGAATCGAATACATTTCCATTATCAGTTTGGTTATATAATTATATCATTTTCTATGTATTTAACTATAAACATTACATAAGATAAAATATTAATTGAATGAATTAGAATAGTCCCGCAAGACTTATCGCTATCATATTGATAAGTTATGCGTAAGTAGATTTGTATAAAAGAATAATATTTACATAGTTTACATAAAAGTATTAATATATATAAGTTATTATTATTTGTATTAAAATAGTTATTAAGTAAACAACTATGAGTTAATTAAGAAATGGCTCAAAGTAGCTTCAATTAACTTTAACAAAAAGATAAATGGATTAGATTTCTTAAAGTATTTTTATGTTGCATAAATACTTTGAAAATGTAACATTTTTATAGACGGATAGAAATATTCTTACGTATTCCAGTGATATGTTTTGTTTGAAACTAATAGATTGCGAAGACTGCCGCTGTAACTACCTTATCTATCCATCATTGTTCTTTTATTTTTGTTGATAAGTCTATATGAACAATAACTTTTGTTCGGTGTAAGATGTTTATATTGGAATAGCGAATTGTCTATGAAATATTTGCTATGTGTTCTTTGTCGATTAGTGTGATGTTTGGTCAGTTATGATGTATTGTTTGTCTGAAAAAATTAGACCTCTAGACATAATTTTACACGTTGCCACTGGGGATATTATCTGAAATAAATTTATAAGTTTCCATTATTTGTTTTTAGAACTTGTGTCTTATTTTAATAGATACTTCTGACTTTGAATAATATTTGTATTATTAATCTCACTAAAAAATGATTATGTCTTTGCACCAACATCATATTGTCATATATCATAATAAAACACCTGTATATTTGTTGTAAATTTACATGTTTTATTTAAATTGTAAATTTTGTCGATTTATAAATATTTATTTATTAAGTTAAAATTACACTAAATTAAAATTAAATCAAATTATAACAACATTAAAATCGAAAATAAAAAGACTGTTTACATGTTTTTTTCTAATTTAACAGCTAAAAATGTTTGTTTTCTATAGTTATAGTGTAATTGATCTAAATAAATTTTGTAAAGTTTATGTAAATAAAAATTATTTCATTATTCAAAAACATTTAAAATTATTATTTAAATTAATAACGCAACACTTGAGATTTCACATAAATTCATAAGTTTAAATTATCTTAGCCTCTATATATATTATAATTTATTAGGTCGTTATGATAATTTTGAATGTATTTAATCAATTTTTCCATTTATAAAATTAAATTAATAATATATATATATTGAGACATTTCCATTACAAATATAGAAGACATTCGATTTTCGTTTATTTTTATTTAATAATAATAAAATACAAGAATTAACAGAGTATAGCATTCTGATAATTTTTGTAACTTAATAACATCGAATTTCTGCGAAATAATTTAGAATACCTCACACTTAATTAGTGAATAATATAATTAGATATTAGATAATCCAATTTTTATATTAATCATTGCAAATAATTTAATATTAGATTCAAGTTGCTGTAAAATAATTCAGTATTGAATGATTTAAATAGAAACTATTATTTTGATCTTTGCCATTCTTCTCGCTTACTTCTTTCATTTTTTTTAAACTTAAGCATATTAAATATATTGGAAATTCTAAAAAATATTCTTAAACCCCTCTTCATTGAAAGGCTTTAAAAAAGTTTAAATAATGAACTAAAATAAATTACATCTAACAATTTAAAAATATTATTAGTTAAACTTTATATAATATAAAATATAAAAAGATACGTAGGTTAATACAAGATTTTTAATTTAATGTTTAATAAAAAAAATATTTTATCAAATTCCACAGATAAATAAAGTATGGGCTTATTAAAGGCTAAAAAATGTTGAACATAATAAAATCGTATATTTCAATTTTATTTATATGCAAACAAAAAATAGAGTTTATAGGTTGTAACATATAATTTTATTGCAATAAGAAACAAAGTGCACAATAATTGACGAAAATACATCAAATAAAACTTTATATAGAGTAAAAATAAACGATGTAGACAAACATTTTGTATAATTAAAATGCAATATATAAACAATCGTTGACTATTACAGTGTATCGATTTCTGTTCTGTTCCCTGATTCTGTTCGTAAAGCTTCTTTGGCATATATATGATCGATTGCACCACACGAAACATAATTTTCATTTCTGTATATAAATACAAAGGGATTTCGGGTATCTACTTTACGTTAAAACTGATTATAGAACAATAAAGCAAAACGCTAAAGTTAATAGCAAAAATATATTAAAATAATTTAAAGTTCCATAAAATAACACTCGTAATGCCTAATTACTATACTGAAAATTTATTATTTAAAATAATTTTTGTAAAAATAAATTTAAAAAAAAATCATTTTATTACACAATACGAGATTACGAAATTTAAACTGCCATTTAAAAAATATTTTATAAAGTTAAAATTTTATTTCTAATATAAAACCTAATATGTTTATACTATAAATAACTTATTTCCGGATATGTAAATCAGTATATTAACTAATGACTTGTGACATTTTCAATAATTTAAATTAGTTTTCATTTGCTGTAATGCAAATTTAAATACGTGGCTTGCAATATTTTAACTGCAAACCGTGACATACTGCAATCGACAGCTCGAGACTGAAAATTACACTACAGAGAAACGCATTTTTTATGGCTACTCTTCAATCTTGAACTTTATATTTCAATTGGAATTCTCTATCAACAATGATTTCGACAGGAACCAATCAGGAATCTTTAAAAAATCAAATCACATATTTTGATTAAATTCTTTGTGTTATTTTGATTCATTTGTCTCTCTCCTAGTTTGGTTTGTAATTGAACCGAAAATATTTCATTTATTTTCTGAAATATGAAGTAATTTTATTAAACTGTACGAATTTGCTCCTAGAGTTGACGACCTTGTACTCAAATAAAACATCGTCGACCTTTATGATCTAGTGTGATCCTTTCTAAAGTCGTTAAATCTCGGAATAAAACATTTCTTCCACTTTTGTCTCCTAAATCCTTGTTTCTCGTAAACATTGGTCGTACAACTTTATCGGATTGTCATATGAATTCTCCTTGAAAACCTGATAGATTTATTTCAGACTCTTGGGTGCAGTCCTCTGAAGACGAAGGATTATCTGTTGAATATCTGAATTATAAATCAAAACGAGAAACATTATGTATTTCATTTACAAACTAGACTGTATCATAATAACTAGTTGCACTCTTCCGACAAATAGGTAGAAACAGAGATAGAAATCGATTCCAATTCTTTTGGTTTTATCTATGAACACTGTTATCTTATTGGATTTGTTTCTCATAACGAGCTCTATTTTGCTGACTCTCTAGAGGAGTGCAAAAGAATATCGTTTATGCCCTTCCTAGACAATTGCACAAATATTCCTCGAATTTCTACATTTCCATTGGCTTTTTATAGCGACAAGCTCTTTATTCGAAAATAATTTTAAATTAAAATACTCGCTGTAAATATTCCTATAGATTAGGAATATCTATCATTAGGAGTATATTCGGCAAAATTCTAAAATATTAGTGATGTTAAATAAATGTCTTTTCTATTGAATTCTTCCGAGAAAGTTGGCGAAATTAGCGCAAACTTCTGAAAAATGATAGAGTAATGTAATATAAATAAAATGTATTCAGAATTCAATTTGTTTTTCTTCTTCTTTTCAAACATATGAATATCATATCAACAAAATTAATTTTTTGTTTTGGATATTTTGTTCTTATAAGTAGAAAAATCAATCGTGACAAAGTGCAGTTTCTAAAAGACTTACTAGATCTATTATTCGAAACCAGTAATTAAACTTCTTTCAGTAAAGCTCTCTTCATCTCTTTCGGTATAAAAAAAAGCACTCAAATAAATAGAAATAAATCCAATTTAGTGCAATATTCAGAACAATCTCACTCAACTTCTGTCTGCATTGTTTACTGCTGACCGAAATTGAAAAATTTCATCTATTGCAGTCGTGCTCAAACTTCGGCTACCGGGCATCTGGTCCGTGAACATATTTGAAACATCACTTATAAATGACAAAAAATAAGCCTACTTTTGACATATGTAGAAATACAAAACATTTATGGCCCGCCTACCTACGACTTTATGCGCAATTTGGCCCAATAGAAAAATTTGGATACCACTGATCTAATGTATTATCATTTGTCTTGTTTCAAACCACTGTGAAATCTTTCATTTTTTAAAATAATTCTTAAATCCACTTATTCTGTTGTTAGTCTGATATTTATATACTCAATTTGGTCATAATTCATATGAAAGTAATGAACAGAATAAAATATGAAGAATCAGATCATAATGTCCATGATCGTGGTTGTGACAGTTTCAAATTTAAATTTCTCCTTAACTCAACTGCTTAGGTAATATAGTAAAATGTTTACCTACTGGATTTTTTTCTCGTATTTATTGATCTACAGTCAAAAAGACTTAAAATATTAATGATAATCTAATAAAAATGGTTACTATCGGAAAAACTACCACAAAATATGACTGAAAAGGTTTCAACTTCGTCGTTCCCGTCTTCATTTTTTGTTGTAAAGAAACCAATAGATATACATAAATGTATATCTATTGGTTTCTTTCTGATTTTTCCAATAACAATTTCTTTCTGATTTTTTTCAATAACCAAATGTTTGAAAATATTTAAGGACTCAAAGAATTCAGTTCGTTTATCTTCTTACACGCGCACTTTTTTGTTTGACACTGTACACTTGCAACTGGCGAATCCCAGTCTTCCAAACTTTGATTCTTTCGCCACAGCTTCACGTAAAGATATATATATATATATTAGAATGTCTTTAAGAATTTGCGTACCAGAAATCTGAAATTCCTTTTTACTGAAATAGATCTTACTTATGCCACTCTGTTCCAATTTGATAAACATTATTTTTTTCGTCAAGAATATTTGCTCTGTTTTCAATAAGTTTGTTGCATAGAAGTCTCGATGCAATTAGCCTACAATCGATCACACTAACTGAACAAACGGAAGTTCACTTTCTTAATTGACTAAAGATGTATGGGCTGATTGCAAAATTCCTAAGAAATGTCAGGCTGAAAAGCAAATACAAGATAATTTTTCAATTTACCAGACTCATTGTAAAATAACGGAGCCATTTACAATGAACCGAATTTTCCAATTTGTCTACGACAGCAATATTATTTGACTTGCGTCAGTAAAGATGTGTGACAATTTAAATGTTATTTGATTTTTTCGTAACATGATTTTGTGAATAAATCTTATTTTAAATTTATATCTGCATGAAAAACTTTCATCAAACATCATTTAACATCCTGCTCATAATTACATTTAATAATTTATCAATATATAGAAAAATAAAACCTCTCTGCTTTTCTTTGTTTTTATTTATAAAAATCAGTAATAGATAAGGTCAACATATATTGTAATTAAGTATGTTTAGAGTAATTTCATGTATATTTTAAAACCATTTTTATAGTTTTGTAGCGTAATAGGAGAAATGTTTTTCGTATATCTTTGTGAAAAATAATTTTTCTAACAAAGTTAATAATTTTGATCATTTTAATTTTGTAAAATAGTAAAATTTTGTTCTTTAAATGGTTAAAGAGACAGCCAGAGGGTCCCACAACTTACTGTTCTGTGAGACCGGGGATCAAATCCTGGTAGGCAACTCCCCGGAATTTTCAATGGCGGTTTGTTCCAGATATGTCGTCTCCATCTCTAATCACCCGGCCGCCCTCATTTGGGCTGGCCGAAATCCACTATGAATTTGGAAAACGATTATCTTAATGTCCACAGAGAGGAAAAATGCAAAAGGAAAAAACAATATCAGTAGAATTATTATTTTCTTCAAATATATTATTTCCGTCTAACTTCACTCAGACTCTATTAAATCATAAGACAAAAAACACCTTGATGCTGAGAACGTTTAAATTTAATCAAAAACAAACGTTTTCGGCCCACTCCATGAGCCATCGTCAGGCTAACTACATTCGAATACAATTTCGAACAAGCAATTTCAAATTGAAATAAACTACAAAAAGAACTCACGCGCTACGCTGGATAACGTAAACTAAAACTAATATAAACAACATAGAAAATAATAAAATAAAATATGTCAATGTTACATGTGTACATTGTAAAAATCTATAGTCTATAGTTCTCTAGGCAATCCTTTTGCCGTATCTAATGTATTCCTGTGACTTTTTTAATTAAAAACTTCCAAGCTGATGGTAAAATCGCCGCATCCTTGTAATTTAAGCATTTTTTGGTTAAGCCGGACTTATAAATTTCACATTTTTCGGTTGTAGCCGCAAGTGTCGGCGAATGTATCGGTGTTAAGATCCTGGCTTCATCCCATTTCACCACGGACCCCTCAGTCTGCGCCATTTTTGCTAACGTTGTTGTGCATTTACCCTTCGCCACGTCATATCTGTGTTCCTTAATCCTTTTACTTAGGCTTCTCGTCGTGACCCCGATGTATTCTTTATCAATCTTTAACTGGTCGTTGCTGTACGGTATCGAGTACACACCTGGTTGTTCACTCGGTCTAATTGCATCTTTGTCGTTCCTTAGTAGCCTATATATCGAGGGAGCTCTTTTGTATACAATAGTGCTGTTCATGCGGCCCGCAATACCTTCCATGACCGATGATAGACGTTTATTATACGTGAATTTCGTGATACCGTTTGTCAGATCCCGTTTTTTCTTGTTTACTTTAGGATTCCTGTAAGCGGCAATCAAACGTTCAACAGTTCTTGGACCAAATCCCAACACCTTAGCCACTTGCCTGATTCTATCCAGCTCTCGCATCGTATCGAGTATGTTAGAGCAATACTGAAACGCTCTTCTAATTAAAGCTCTAAACGCTGAGAGCTTATAAGTAATAGGATCATTCGATGTTGACGGTATATACAGCGGGTCGTGTGTAGGTTTGATATACACCTTCGTATCTATTGACCCGTTCCTAAATGCAATACTAATGTCCAAAAAATGTAATTCGTCGCTACTAACTTGCTCCAAGCTCAGCTTTAGGCCATGATCGTTGGAATTCATGGCACTTAAGAATTGTTGTATTCTTGCGTGGTTCCTCCATATAACCAGCACATCGTCCACGTACCTTTTATACATGATTATGTCCTCCTTGAAGTTGTTAAGTGTGATGCGCTCCATTTTTCTTACAACTAACTCGCACAGCAAACCAGACATTGGGCTGCCCATCGGGACACCTTTCAGCTGTTTATAGACTTTACCCTCGAAAACGAAAAACGATTGAACACATACCAGATTTGCCATCATCTCAAGGTCCTTACGGTATTCTACAGCCGTTGGATGTAAGCTATATAACACTTCCATTAGCGCATCAAAACATGAGGATGGTTTGATCGATGGATACATGCTCTCAAAGTCCATTACTGACCCAACCTCATTATCCATTAAGGCCAACCCTTGCAGCTCCTTTACCACATTCATCGGGTTCTTTGTAACAAACTGGTGATCGCCAATCAACTCCGATAAATACGAGTGCATACGCTTTTCCAGTTTATACGTGGGGCCTTTACATTTCTCGACCACGGGTCTAATTTCCTTGTTGGTTTTATGCGTCTTTGTGAAACCAAACAACCTTGTTCAGTTAGTGTGATCGATTGTAGGCTATTAGACCGAGTGAACAACCAGGTGTGTACTCGATACCGTACAGCAACGACCAGTTAAAGATTGATAAAGAATACATCGGGGTCACGACGAGAAGCCTAAGTAACAGGATTAAGGAACACAGATATGACGTGGCGAAGGGTAAATGCACAACAACGTTAGCAAAAATGGCGCAGACTGAAGGGTCCGTGGTGAAATGGGATCTTAACACCGATACATTCGCCGACACCTGCGGCTACAACCGACAAATGTGAAATTTATAAGTCCGGCTTAACCAAAAAATGCTTAAATTACAAGGATGCGGCGATTTTACCATCAGCTTGGAAGTTTTTAATTAAAAAAGTCACAGGAATACATTAGATACGGCAAAAGGATTGCCTAGAGAACTATAGACTATAGATTTTTACAATGTACACATGTAACATTGACATATTTTATTTTATTATTTTCTATGTTGTTTATATTAGTTTTAGTTTACGTTATCCAGCGTAGCGCGTGAGTTCTTTTGTAGTTTATTTCAATTTGAAATTGCTTGTTCGAAATTGTATTCGAATGTAGTTAGCCTGACGATGGCTCATGGAGTGGGCCGAAAACGTTTGTTTTTGATTAAATTTAAACGTTCTCAGCATCAAGGTGTTTTTTGTCTTATGATATATTATTTCCGATATACAAATATCTCTGACTGATTTCTAGAACTACTTTTTGACAAGCACTAAATTAAAAATACGAAAGATTTTGTTTTAAAATTTATTTTATAATTTGTAAACAATTTATCACTTAAGGATATACGTGGTACGATCCAAAAGTTCGGGGAATGCAGTAATCTATGACAACAAAAGCATGTATTTGAAGTTACAGCGTATGAAAAGGATTCTACCACCACCTCTACGTGTTCAGGTTAATTTCATCCATGTCATGTGATTAAACCGCGAGCACTGCTGTTTTTTTTCCGGAGATAGTTACCTTTGTCCTGCGACGTAATCAAAGTGGAGTTTCAAGAACAACCTCCAACACTAAATTTTGTCAGCGTTTAGGAAAACACCTACGGAGATTTTAAAATTGCTAAGAAAGGTGTACGGTGATTCTACGGTGAAAGGTCACGGTGAAGTCGAAATGTTGGAGGTTGTTCTTGAAACTCCATTTTGATTACGTCGCAGGACAAAGGTAACTATCTCCGGAAAAAAACAGCAGCGCTCGCGGTTTAATCACATGACATGGGTGAAATTAACCTGAACACGTAGAGGTGGTTTGGTAGAATCCATTTCATACGCTGTAACTTCAAATACATGCTTTTGTTGTCATAGATTACTGCATTCACCGAACTTTTGGATCGTACCACGTATTAGATCTAGTTCCGATAATTTGGTTTCCGATCAATTTGATTGCAAGTTCAAATGTATTAATTTACTTCAGTATAACTTAAGAAGTTTCTGAAGGACTCGCTGTAAAACTTCTTATGCAGGAATTGTAAAAAATAATTAATTTATTTATATATTCAATTTTATTTCAATATCAATGTAATATAACATTGCATAGTGTAACCTAGTAAAATGGCAAAATGCACTTACTATAGCAGTTGCTTAAATGTCTGGTGTCGATATGATGTTAATGGACAACACGGAATACGGAGTATGGTCAAAACAATATGACCCTATCCGGCGCAAATTCAACGACCACTTTAGGTGTGCGGGTGTTTGATATACAATATGGTGAATATCTGGATTTACTTTATTCAAACTTTACGGCTTTTATAAATGATAAAGTTATGACAAAGAAACAGATTTTCAAAGGAAACTTCTTAAGTGGGAAAATATCATTGATGGGACCAATATTTTGGAATATTTTACACGAGAAAACTTGTTACGCGAGAACTTGTTATGCGCAAAATTTTCACACACATCTTAAATGCTGGGACTGGAAAATTTGGATATCTTTGCGGGAAAATCTTTTATGCGGGAACTTCTTAAAAGGGTTCTACTTTATATTTATGGAATTTTATACAGGAAGTTTTAAACTAAACATTACTAATATTATTTGTTGTACTATAAATACACATGTAATTAAAATTGATAAATTCTGATATGCAATTCTCGTACCGCCGCGTTAGTATTGTTCAAAAAACTTTTCAAAATTGTTAATAAAAGATTTTCTTTCAGAAAACCCCGATGCGTTTCTTTCATATCGCTTCAATGATGTAATGATGTAACCCCATTGTCAATCTTTGTTAGAAATGTATTCACCCTAATAATTAGCTATTTTTTTAGAATATCTTCTTTATGCTGCATAATCTTATCAATGTTTCGAAATAATTGCTTTTACGATAAGGCATGAATTGTTTTAAATAAGCTGTACCGTACAGCATTGTTCCGTATTCGAATATCAATTTAGAATATTGGAGGTTGATTATTCGGACAGAAGATTCTTATATATATATTAGTTTTTTTTTATAAGATATACAGATCCGATATCCAGGTGATCGTAAATTTATTTTTGATATTTAGTGAACTGAGCTGTTTTTATGTGTTTTAAAATAAATTTTGCCAAATTTAGCCTTTAAAACTACAATAATAGTTTGTAAATGACTCTAAACAGGCATGCCCTATCCAAATTAATAAGGATTCAGATCACGATTAAGTCCTTTTCTACCTTGACCCGTAAATTTTTCATCTTTTTTATCTTATAATTAAAGAAAATTAAATTAGAAATAAAATTATTATGTAATATAAATATTTATAAAACACTTATTAACATTTATGTAGAAAGAAAAATTGTTATCGAGTGAAATGCTTGATATAATACATCACTCAGATGTTTATCTGTTAAGCATAATAATTCATTGTTTTGACATTTTTCATTTCCGGAAAGAACTGTTCATAAGTACAACATATGCATTGCCAAATAGAGAGACTTTTTGAAGGACTAGCTTTGTAAAATTAGAATAAGTTTCAACCTTAGTATCTTTTTCCATAAAACGTTAAAAGAGTATCATCAACGTAAACTGCTTGACAGAGCTATTATATTAAAGAGCAATTAGTTCTAATTTATTTTCAACATTTTTAACAATAATAAAAAAAAATAGATGACTAAACATTTTTATTATTCGTTATTATTTTTAAAATTAATAAATCTTTCTTTAAATCATTTTTAAATATACTAATGAGTAACGAGAGTGAATATTTTTCAATATCTATCTTTGTCTTTTTCCTCTCGATAATGTTTTGAAATGAACATTCTCATTAACTAATTGATTTTTAAACAGATTTAACTTTTCCTCGAGTACCTAACTAATTTCAATAACAAGATAGTCTTTCCCACGCACCTTGAAATTTAGGTCAGCGAGATGTCATATCTACAAAAAGTGCCAAATCATTTATCGGTTAATGTTACCTATGGTTCCAAAATGGCAGCTCGTCTCTGATTCTAGCAAATAGAAGAAAGGAAACAGTGGGGACGCACGTTCTAACCTAACCTAACCTATTCTAATAATTTTGTTGGTAATAATTATGATTATTTATTAGAATAGGTTAAGTTAGAACGTGCGTCCCCACAGTTTCCTTTCTTCTATTTGCTGAAATCAGAGACGAGCCGCCATTTTGGAACCATAGGTAACATTAACCCATTTATCTATTCGGATTTCTCCACATAAGTAACATTCTTTTCCTTCCTTTTCATTAATCTTTTTATTTTCCTAAAAGTAATTAGACTCGCTTTACTGTATCCGCTCTGCCGAGCCAACTAAAGTGACTGTAATAAATTATATAATCGCGTTCTAAGAGAAAGTTTTTGAATAGTCTATGGTTGAGACTTGCGATCTAATGAAATTTATAATTTCAACAGCATTTTTAATATTTTTCGAACACAGTTGCACTTGGTAAGTTATATAACGATATTTAATGATTACGTGTGAAATTTTACTGGTAATCATTAAATATGTTCGTGTTCTACGTATACTAGACGGCCCTTTTTAAGCCTGGTTCTTCCAGGCCACAATGGGACGTCTGAATGGTCTGGGACAGACCACTCCCAAAAAATTCCTGAGTATTTCGACCTTCCCGGAAATGATTCAAGGTTCTTCAGAGCGGTAAGCTGCCTCGGCCATCCGGCCTGCAGTCATAAAGGTTATAGTGATTTTCTTAGGATATACTGTAAAGAGTTTTTACACGTACTTTTGTTCGAAAATTTCTAATTAATTTGCAAATAAATTGCTTTAACTGGGTAAATTTATTATACTAGTTATAAAAACAATAATAATAAGTTTTAGTAAATTATTAATTTTCGATTTTTTGGCCATCCTCTCGAAAATGTTTTAAATCCGCCTTACCACCGTGAAATACTTTAGCTACATTTCCTATATTATTAAATATCACGAGAATAACTAAATCGAACTATTCTATTCTCGTAAGCAAATTTATTTCATCTCGTGATCACCATTAACTTGTCATTTTTCCAATGTGTTTTAATCATATTTTATGATTTACAACTTCGTTAAAAAATAAAAACTGTAAATATTTGAGAATATGATTCCAAAATTTGAATTGTACTAATATCATTTAGTATCGAAGATGTATACAAGATCCATTTAATTCTATATTATTTAAAGCTCATTTATCATTATTGTATTGTCCACAAAAGATTATATTTAATTTTTTTATAATTCAAATAATTTTATTATTACAATATTAATTAATGTTCGTAATGATTGCATAAATGATTACATCAATAAATTCTAATCAAATTAACAAAAGATAAACGAGTCTTCTTAATCTTTATATAGACCTATGTATATATTATGTAATGTTTATATTATATCCATTTCAATGTAACAGAAATAGGCTTATAAGAATGGAATTCTAAAACTTCTCTTAACCTTTACTGTGGTATAATTTGAGTTTCACTGATCTAACTCAAATAAGAATTACGACTATTATAATAAAGTAAAACAAGTCACGTATCTATAGATATGGATAAACTTAAAAGAAATGTAAAAAATGTATAGATTAGTTTATCTTAATGCATGGGTTACGCGGGTTTCGAAAAATAATTATTTTGATTGCCTATAATTTAATAGAAAAAATAAAAAGTAAGAAAATTTTAATAATGAAATTGTATAATTGAGACCCTAAATGGTAAAAACCTGTTTTAAAAAATCGTTAAAAATTTGGAATATCTACATATTTACTTTTAAAGTAGTTTGCAATTTTTACTTGTCAATTTGAATAAATCTTTTATATTTAAAGTAAGATGCTTAACTTACATATTTCATGTATTTCTAAAGAATACTTTTAACTTTTACCTAAGACTTTAATTGATTTCTACATTATAATATTTTTACTTGTTTTTTTTTTTTTGTTTGAATAAAATTGGTATATTAAGTAACACTATAGAACAAAAAGAAATAAAATGCTAGAAAAACTATTATTAAAAAACACATTTATTTATTTGACATCGTCACAATACCGCACTGCAATTTTTAATCATATTTTTAATTTACTTAATTTAAAATCTCCATCTCAAATTTGTAATGTCTTGCCCCTGTACATCATACTTTACCGTTAGCAATGGAGAGTGCCGGTCATCTATCTAAATTTTAAAATTGAAATAACGTTACTTCCGGTTTGCATCGGAAGTTCGTACATAGTTTGTATATTAAATAATCAGGACCCTCCTACCCCTGAGGTTTCTACATCTAGTCTCGTCTTTTATCTATCTACCTCCGACGGCTGGATGGCCGAGCGGTCAAGGTGGCAGTCTGGGGGACCCGGTTTGAATTCCGACTGGTTGAAAAATCCCCAGGAAATTTTCGGGAGGTGATCTGTCCGGATATGTCAGTCCCTCACCACCCGGCCGCCCCATTGTCAGCCTGGCCGAACCCATAATGGGCTTGCTTAAAGAGGCCCTCTTAGTGCCCACAGGGCGGAGAGAGTTAAAAAATAAAAAAAATCTATCTAACACCGTGTTCGAGATTCAGTAAAGACTGACGACAGTGGGAATTTATAGGTCTACATTTTTTTCAAATTGCAGCCTAATCACCATTTATATATGAAAAAGATTTTTCTGATAGAAGTGAATATATTTTATTAAATACTAGCAGGTAGGCCCGGCGTTGCTCGGGCAAAAGTAACAATAGCGAAGATTGAGATTATTACGTTATAGTCACAAAAGAAAAAGAGTAATTTCATCAACGAACTAAGTTTTTCTAAAGAGTCGAATTTGAAAATCGAATGTTCTGTTCTGATATTGTTCGATTTTCACGACGTGTTCTGATTTTATCGTTCGATTTTCATCGAATGTTCTAAAGAAAAACCGAACTAATCTGTTTAAATTTGAAAACCGAATGTGTTCTAACATATTACTCTTTCTCTTTTTTCTTTTTTTTTTCCAGAGCCCATAAATCTTGCACGTCGCTTTCTCTTGTTCTCCATTGTTACTTAACACTTTGGTACTTAAATCTGGTACCCTAACTGTGTACCAAATTTCAACTCCTAACCGTTTTAGCGAATATTAAGATTATTACCGACCTATAGTTATAGTCAACCTTACCCGTTTTTACAGAATGCAAGAATTGGGTCCTCCCTGTTTCCAGACTAATTACAGAATTTTTAGATAGATCTAAAAATATGTTCGATTTCCCGCAAAAACAAAAAATACTGCATCTGCGTCTTGCACGTCGCTTTCTTTAACACTTCCATGTTACGTAACACTTCCATCGTTGATGGAAGTGTTAAGACTTAATCCTGTCCCTCTCCCCGTGGGAAAAATTTCGAAAAATCCTTTTAGCGTGCGTTCTCGTGACGTACCCTAACTGTGTACCAAATTTCAACTTTCAACTCCTAACCGTTTGGACACGTCTCGATAATGTAATATGAAGGCTTTAATCCCGTCCCTTCCCCCCGTGGAGAGGAATTTCGAAAAATCTTTCTTAGTGTGCGTTCTCGTGACGTACCCTAACTGTGTACCAAATTTCAACTTTCAACCCTTACCGTTTGGGCTCTGCGCTGATTATTATTAATTTTATTATTAACTCGTCTCGATTATATATATATAGATATGTATTTCTATTAATGTAACTTTAAAAATTAATCGAAAGTTACGATGAATAGTTGAATGTTACCGTAGAATGTCAATTTCAGTATCAATGTTGAATTTAAAAACTAATCATAATTCAATTAATATTATAATAGAAAATACTTTTCTTATAAATTTACAATCTGCTTTTACCAGAATGTATCTTATATAAAATGTTAATATACTGAAAGTATATACAATAGAAATATCCTCTTTCAAAATACAGTGAAACCTCGCTTAACGAGCATAATTCGTTCCAGAGTTTTACTCGTAATGCGAAACACTCGTTAATAGAAACAAGTTTTTCCATAGAAATTAATGTAAAATACGATAATGTGTGCCACGCCGAAAAATATACTCAAATATTTTATATATAATGTTTATTCAAAGGAAATTATACAATAAACATTGTTAAGGAGCGTGAATCATCATCATCATCTTTTCTTCTAGCGCGGAATAAACCAACCTGAAATGCGAATTTGATTTGCAGAAAACAAAAAAATCACAGATAATATGTTTGATAAACACACCAAATGATATGCCAAATTCTTGGGCTATGTAAGGCGATACAGTAGGACCCCCATATAACACGGTAGATACGTTCCGTGTTATATGAATCCGTGTTGTACGAGTCACTTAAATATATGAGCAGCCCGGCACCTGTGCATTTTAGGGGCTACGGATGTTTGAAGGGTTTTCTTCCATAAAATTAATCGATTCTAGACTAATTTGACTCAACATTTCCAAACCACGTATAATTTTTTGGGAATAATCCATATAAACTATGCTATAAACAAAAAATGGTAGGATTACTTACCGAGTGCGCACCGTTCGACGACGCCATTGCTTAAGCTTGTTTTCGTCGCGGAACGGCTGATCGAACGGCGGGCGTGTTTCCTGATCAGCGAATTTTTCGCAGAAAAATAACTTAACTTTGGAGACATCATTAATAAAAATATAATTTTTATGGCCGTTAATAATAAATTTTTTTAGTAGATCCAGTGCTCGTTTAAACTCAACGGTTTGTACAATATCCGCTATTAGTCCAAATTCGACTAATCCTGTCGCGACACGAGTCGGCGATGACGTTTTACCGTGTTATACGAGTCTCTTTTAGCGTGTTATACGAACACGATCGCAATTTTTTCGCCGTATTATACGAATCCGTGTTATATGAACCCGTGTTATAGGGGGTCTACTGTACTTAAATAATAGAAATTAATTAATTTGACTAGAGTTAAGCAGTTATGTTTCCATCTCGTATTAAATTTAATAATTATAAATAGTTAATTTTTAATTCAGACGTTTCTAAAATTTAATTTGGAATCGGTCATTAAATTTAATACGAGATGGCAGCATAACAACTCATTTAATACCATCCATACCATATCATGCAAGACCAAGCACAAGACTTAAATACATTTGTCTGAAACAGAACAGTCACAGTAGGCTGCATTTTTCAGTTACCCCTGCAACAACTGCAATTCCAATTTCTTCAACAGTGTACGTTTTAGCGATAAAGCAGTTTCATATTAATGCCACAATCGCCACAATTGTCATTAACTGGTCACCAAAAAATCCCCAATGGGAACATCAGATTGGCGTGTAGCACTAACTGAAACATTACATTTGGTGCGGCATTATGAATGGAGAATTCATTAGTCCATACTTTTTGAAAACGCTGTAGTTTCTGAAAAGTGGATAATTCTGTTGCTAGAAAATGTCGCCTTAAATTTTGAGTAATAATAAAATAGCATGATGGAGCACCATCGCAGTTTTTCGAGGTATCAGAATTTACTTTGACTAAATCTTTCAAATAACTGGATAAGTCGAGGAGGACCTGTTTTGTATGAAATCGCCTCACTTAACACTACTCGATTTCGTCCTTTGGGGTTACATCAAAGATATAGTGTATGTATCGTGAACGACCAACAACAACACAAAACGTGAAAAAGCGAACACTTGAAAAAGCATTTCTCAACATATTTTGTAGCTCTTAGGAATTTCTAGCAAAGAGTAAAAAGATCACTTGCCTTCAGAAAAATGGTTTTAATATCAAACCGTTTTTCTAATAAAACATTGAAAATAAACTCTATATTATAAGAAACACATTTGGATAATGGTGTTCGAAACCAAAAATTATGAAGTAAATCACACTTGGACACACCGAACAATATTCTCAAAGAAAGATGTAAATCCAATTGTGCAACCTCTATTAGGTACAATTAAGCATAGGTAATGCTGGTAGTACACACATTATTAAACGGTGTTGCTAAAAGCGCATAAAACTTATCAACGTGGCATATTTTTGAGCATGATGTTTTGTGTACTTTAACATGATAAACTCAGAAGTAGGGTTTATATTTAAAATAACAAAAAACGAAGCTACATTTTCTGTCAATCCCCAAAAATTAGATTTAGGCCTATACATGTTCTTGACTAAGTTAACATAGTCAAATTTTTCTTCTCTGGTAGGATTGATGGAATAAAGCAACGCAACACAGCGATCTTCCAAGAAGGAGTGTCTACCGGGATGACTTTTTATGGGAAACTGATCCAATTCAGGTGTCCCTTTACTGGTCTTTATAGTTTTTTATTAAAAGTAATTTTTCTGTATTGGTATCCCTTAGCTTTCGAGATATTTGACTGTATTCTTTTTTCCTTTAAAAGAATATTTAATCGAATTAAAACATATTTTCCATCGAATTAGAAATCAGTTAGCGATAATTCTTTTTATTGAACAATGCATGCAATTACCTTTCGGATATAATTTCTTCGGAGTAGTTTTTCTTTTTGTTACAATTTTCTATCTATCAAAAATGAATTCTATTATATATTTAAATCATTTGCCAAATTTATAATGTAAATATTTTCTACATTGGTGGCTTTTCCATTAAGGTATGTAAGAAATGATCAAGCATGATATCAATGGCGTAATTTCAAGTTAGTGGTCCCGGAAGCAAACAATTACGAGAGCGCCCCTCCTTGAATCTAGATTAGAAATCAGAATTTTCGCGTACCGCTACCGCCAGTAGCGATATATAGAAAATTCATCGTGGGCGAAGGAATGGTCACTCGATATAGTATTTACTTTCTTCCACCATGATGGATACAAATTCGAACTGACCTAAATCGCATAGCTTTCCATAAATAATTTCGGGGTTATACTCATTCATCATCCGTACTAGCAGAGTCTATCAGTTTGAAGTTCACTGCTATGGATGCGAGTTGAACACATGGCTAATTACGAGTAGGTCTGCTTTCCCGAAATTAGTAAAAACAAAATGTATAACCCACAAGTGTTAGTAATCAGGCAAAACTTCAACATTTTATATATTATCCCCATTATTCAAAGTTAAAGAAGTGTGTTTTGTATTTCTACTTTATATAATATTATTACAAATTTTGATTTATATCAAATCTCAAAATTTCAAAAAAATATTGTCTTCGAAAAGTAATCTATTAGCTTCGTTTTAATCATTCTTTGCCATTATTTTGCGAGATACTTAAAATTTTTTATTTGCAATTTTTTAATATTAAAAAATTTCATTTGAAGTTTCCTTTACATATAAATATTTATTTATAAATGATGATTTATATGTATTCTTTTATAAATTAATATATAAAACTTCGCAAACCATTTTTCTCAAATAATAGTTTATAGCCTATTAAATGTTATATTTCATTATATTCAAATTTAATTTGCATTTAAAAAAAAACTGATGTCGATAGTAAATAAACGAAGTTGTATATTCCTTGATTCACTTCTTTAATATCAGTAATATAAAATACTTATTTATTTGCGTTTTTAATCCTTTTCATCCTAAGGGTACCAAAAGGAGATTATCCGTACCCATCAGGGGTATATATTAACCTGCATTATTATATATTAAGTGGAGTTTTTTTCACTGTGTTCTAGCAGCTTTATTAAACAGCACTGTATGTAATTTTTAATACAATTTTAATGCTAATTTTATACTATTTTATTACAATTATATTCAAATTGCAAAAATTAAAATTTTTAGAGTCTAAACTCGTTTGTATTAAAGCACTAGATTAGAAAAATCTATTTATATATGTAAAAATTAAAATATTACCTAGACAAAGGCTACAATCGGTACTTGAAAAAGTTTCATGGCAAGTCAAAAATCCTTAGAAATAACCCATTTTTACTTCGCTCGTTAATAGAATCAAAAATGCGTCAAATTTAAAGACAGTAATTTAAAAAATAAAATAAAATAAAAGTCACTTGTATTTATAAAATCAATGTTTAATTTGTTGTAAATCTAATATATAAGTAAATAAATGTAGTCTGCAACTTTCAATGGTAATAGCAAAAATGATTATCGTCTAGGCAATTAAACAATAACAAACAGATAACATCGGAAATTCATTGCAATTAAATTCTAGTAGATTTTGAAGTTCGGTTTTAAAGGTCAAAATTGTAGAGACTTATACGTTATACAAAATAAAATATCGATCGAAAAATACAGTTTTTTGATAACCTGACATCTCTAGTTTTGTTTGTCGTGGTCGAAAATAAGATGAGTTCCAGACTAGACTATTTGATTTTCAGGGAATGGATGCTAGAACCATAAATAATAACGAAATATCTCAATATAATTTTCCAAAATTTGCAAAAAAATAGCAATTAAATTTTAAATATACAAAAATTGACAAACTATTTTAGATATATTATAATTATGCTTCTATTTTATTTTATTTAAATCAAATTACATTACAATTGCATACAGTATATAAATGAATGCTGAATTGAACATTAAGTATTATTATTATTATTTTTTAATTAAAACTAAATATTTTTTAATTTAATGAAATCTACGGGGAGAAAAACATAGCCCAGATCTATAGTCTAGCCCTTTTACAAGTGCAAACGGAAATTTTTGTGCCTTGATTTTTTCGGTAGTACAGTCCTCAAGGGAATTTTACAAACTTAATATTCACTAAAACTTTTTATCACAAAATTTATAATAATAACGATAGTAACTCATTAATTTCAAAACAAAATAAAATATTATCGCATAACGCATGTATTTCAGAAAAAATAAACTAATTAAAGTTGTTCTTAATTTTTAAGGATTGATCGGATAAGGCAATGGAACACGTGGGCAATCTGCCAAGAGGATCAAAGGGAAGTACCTTCCGGGAAGACCTTGTACGGGAAACTAGCTCCTAATTAGGCGTTACAAACTCGAAGAAAACCCGGAAAACTGCACGTTGCACCCGTTGAAGAGATACGAACCCGCGACCACTCGTCGTTGTGAAATATCTCCATATGTAAACACGGTTTGTAGAAAACACTAGTTATTGAATATTTTAATTAATAGAATATGACCACGATACATCATTTAAAACTAATATATATAATTTAAATTGATATGATAGTGAAATTTGGCATAAACATTTGGTATATGATACAGTGGAAAAATGAAAAAATATAAATACCCTTAAAACTTTCTATTTAATCAAAATAAAATTAATTCTTTAACAACAATTTCTTTGTTTGATTCGTCTTTATTAATAAAATATATTATATACTTATAATGTTTAACTCATTGAATATTTACAAAAGAAAAATAAATAAAGGAAAGAGAAAATACGTTTGAATGAGTGATTAAGGAAAACAAGATCTTGTTAGAGATCCTTAGAAAATTTAAAATATTTGAAAGCATTATATAATCTAGACATTAATTATCTAGTGAGGAAATAATTGACTAAATTTCTGAAGCAATCATTAAGAATTCTTTTACAATATATTCTAAATTTAGACATAGTTAAAAGGAATATTCCACGCAACTTAATATTGGCTTTTTTTCTTTTACATTCCATAAATTTATGAAAGCTTTTCCATTAAAACAATCTTTAAAATATAAAAACTTCTAAATTTAAATCACAGATTTCTACTCATTTTAGCTTTTAACAACTCTCAAAAGTACAAATTCTATGTATAATTGGAATTGCGATCGTTGTCACGTATATTTCAATATGGAGAATGGAGATTGAAAATCGACAAACTGAACACTATTAAATAAAGTTCTTTGATTTTGATCCTAATACAATTTCTAAACATTATGTTTCTAAATGCAATATAATATAATGAAAATTGAAGTATAATATCGAAATATTACTTTAATCAGAATATTTTAATACTAGCAGGCACGAGGCACATCTTTAGGCTACATAATATAATTTGTATTACATGTTTTTATATTTTAATGTGGATTATATTGTTTTTGTTACAGTTAAATAATTATAAGAATCTTTAGGAATTAGTTTATGGACCTTCCATAAATTACGCTATTCTACATTTCAACTATCATCTCACCACCTGTAGCATTTCATAACGAGTCGCCATACTCACCCCCAAAATTACTTTTCGAAAAGAAAAATCGAATCGCATTATTATAATGAAACCAGATTTGCCGCCATTATTATCGTCCGGAATAGAAATTATTTTCATCTGAAACGACTATAAACACTAAAGTAACTAGGAAAATATTTAACAGATATATAACTACTCTCAAAATATATGCAGGTTACGATGAACTTTTAACCCAAAATGTGCTGAAAGTACTTTAAATCTTCAATTAAATCTCGGAAAGGTGAGAGAAATAATGGCGAAACTTCCGGTTCGTTGTTTGCCTATCGGCAAACTACAGATTACGTGTTATAGATGAAACTCTGATTCTGGTTGGCTACGTTTGATATTTTCGAGATTTATTCCTGTATTTAGGTTTTACTCGAGACTTTTTAATGAACATTTCATTGTGTCAAAGTGCTCTTTTAAGTATATGTTGATAATTTTTTCTTTTTAACTTAAATTTTATTTCAATATTGCATTGCAGAAAACCCTTAGATTTAAGGAATAATTTCTTAAATTGGAAACACGAGAAAAACTAATTAACAATATTAATCAATCAAATTTAATATTATTAATTCTGAATAACTGTTATCAATCGAAAGCTCTGTAAAGACATTTCATGCCTATTGAGTTAGAGATAGAAAAATTAGAATATTTTATATTTTCATTTAGCACGAAGTTATTCACGCAGTATCTTCAAATGTCGACAACTATTATTTAAATTTAAAATGTTTTTTATTTGAAATCTAAAATTTTATTTTATTGATTTGTTTAAATTGCTTATTTTGACAAAAATTCCGTAGCTACAAAATATATGTAAATTCAAAACCTGGGTGAATAGCATTTCAGCAGAAAAGTCTTTGATCAAATAAAAAAAATGTTTGGAAAAAATGCAATTTCAGTAAAATCTGTTCTTTATTGATTACAGAGTAACTTAATTATAATTTGATTTGTAATCATTTCTATATTGGTAATCGTAAATATCTGTCATTTTCGATTTCTATAAAAATTGGATTGAATTGATGGAATAAGGCGACGTAACACTTGGGCAATCTACCAAGGAAGGAATGCCTCCCGGGAGGAGTTTTAATGGGAAAATAACCCTCTGATAGGTATTAGACACGTGAAAAAACCCGGAAAACTCCACATAGTCAGTCAGCCCTTTGATGAAGCGCGAACCCATGACCAGCCTTCAGTGGTTTTATCCACTCGGTTCTATAAAATAATCAATAAGAAATAATATCATTTCGATAAATGTATATATATATTTAATTATGCATAGTACACATTGTTTAATACAGGATATTTTCTAGATATGATGAATAAACTACAGAAATTCGGAGGTATTAGTGAAAATATGTGAATTCATGCTAAAAAATATTACGAAGACGTCATTTACAGAATAAAATGGTTGGATGAGTTCTTACCAATTGATGAAATGTGCAAAGTTAGGATTGCCAAAATTTAATCAAGCGTTCTGTTAGATTGTTTTACAGAATATTAAAATCATTTACATTTTTAAATCAAGGTTAGTTATATGCATTGTCTGCTTCTAAAATTGAAGATGTGTTGGCAGAGTAAAAGCAGATTTAGGTAATAAAATACGTTTATAAGATTTTTATCTCATGTTCGTGAACGAATTCACTTAAAGATATGCCTCATTGAGCAGCTTCACCACATATTGACAATCTGAAGAAATGTCCTATTTCTCACGACGAGATCATCTGATTTATCTCCTTAATAAAGAATCAGATCTATCTGAAATGCTTGATATAATATACTACGAAACATCGGTGTCGATTTGTGTAAGAAATATTTCTCGGGGTTTAACTGGATATAAAGAATAAGCTGTATATGGTAAGATTTGTGTAGTACTCATTTCTACTCCTAATTTTTTGTAGTATGGTGGAAAATAAAAATACTTGGAAGGAGGACAATTTGTCGGTACAAAAATCTGGGGGATATGTTCCCTCTGTCTTATATGAATTTACGCCCATGCTATGAAACAACATATTAAACTTATACTGTATTTCAGGTGTCTTTGAACGAGTCCATTCACAAATGCAGCTGAAAACGAAGTTCAGAAATTAATAAATTAGCATTTAAGTGGTTAAATTATCTTTGATGAATTTCTGATCTTGACTTTCGACCACGGTTAATATTAATAAAATATCGATATAGAAAACTTCATGATTAAAGCGTTTTATAGAATAAACAATATTTTGATCACTTAATTAAATAATAACATATCTAATTATTAAATATTTGTTTGTCAGTGTGTTTACATCTGAAATGAAAAAATCGTTATTATTGTTTTGTCATGTATACTTCTGTACGACAAAATAACAATAAGTTCGTATTGTAATTATTGTTAGAAATATAAAATATTTTAGAATGTATATATTTAAAAGAATTTATCTTGTATTATTACGTCGAATTTATTCGCAAATTTTAATGTACTGTACTGCAAGCGTTTCAATAGCATCCTATACAGAATCGGTTTCAATAGTTAATCCTTAAGGATGAAATTTTTCTCTTCCACATTGTGGGAACTAAAAGGGTGGAAGATTTATTGTGGGTTGGGCCAGACCATAATTAAAAATTTCAAGTATTTAAACTTACAAATATATAAATTTTATATCATCATTTCAGAATTCGTACCTGAGTAATTAATGATTATATAATGATTAGCCTCTGCTGGATGATGAGGGACAAGACGACATATCCAAGACGGACAGTCTCCAGATTCGATCCTGGATCCTCCAGAACGACAAGTGACTTTAACCTCCTCTGCCATCCGGCCAAGTTTAAATATCTTGGATATATAATGTTGTTTTCATTTTTGTGGAGAATACTTTAATGAATTAAATGCCATTGACTGCCATAACATTTACGCTTATTTACTTTCCTATTAGGTTAATAAATTCTTTAAAAGCTTGTATTCACATGATTATTTGTAAGAATTAAATAAACAAACCAATAATGAATAAAATACTTCAAGACATCAAGAAATAAAAATTAAGATATATTTCTTTGAAAATCGAAGAGAGAAGTAGTGTCGTTTATTTACTGTTGGCATATTATTTCATTTGAATGATATAATATGACATTAAAAATGGTAAATATAATTGTATATATAATAAATTTATTAATTAAAAATTGGTAAATGCAACTCTCAGAAACTGCAGAAAAAAATAGTAAATATTTACTGATTGGATGTCATATGATATTACATACAAATACATATACTGTATTTATAAATATGTTTTTTATTAAGTTAATGATTTACAAAATGTATATGTACGACGTATAAAAGACATTTATAACTATTAATAAGTATTTTCAGTCAGATCTCATTCTTAGTAAACGTTACATGACACTTATTGCTATTCTAATATTCATTCGAATCAAATTTTAAGTAATAAATAGTGTTATTAAATAAATTAACTTTCTTGATAAAATCGATGAAATGTTTGCTAAATTTTAAGAGGTATTTGTTCTTTAGATTTAAAAAATAAAATCAAATAAAAAATCATTTTAAAAAACTCTTAAGAAACGTTCTAAGATGAAAACTAAATACATTTTTTCGATAGATAAGCGTATGTAGGTGTAATTTTTAAAAGAAAATTCCATTTAAATGTTACATATTTTCTGGAATTATTTAAAATTTTTAATAATTGATCGTGTAATTCAATTTCATACAAGTAATTTCAATTAAGTACAAAAAAGTATTGAAAATTTTATATTTAAAATAGCTGTTTAGTTATATTTATTTATTTAATCAAATTTTGCTTATTTTCTAGACGAAATGAGGAAAAATATTAGAATGTAGAGGGATAACCAATGGAATCACCGTACATCTACATTATAATCGTGGATATAAATTTGCCAGACTAGAGAGACAGACATCGAAAGAGCTAAACTATAATGGATTCTATATATCTTTCTAATTCTCTTGGCAATTAATATAAGTCCGGTAGCATTAAAAATAACAAATATACATTCTCTACATATTTCACTTCTATTTATATTCTCTCAGTTTAAATATATCAAAATTTCTTTTTATTGTTACCTGATGTTGTACAAAGATGTAATTAAGTATTTAAACTTACAAATATATAAATTTTATATCATCATTTCAGATTTCGTACCTGAGTAATTGTCAAAATTTCGCCTAAAATATTTAAAGACCTTAAAGTTGTGGATAAATTGCACAATAATTCGGAATAATTAAATATTTTAATAAAGACAATAGTTTATTCTTATCAAAGAAAATATTATACAGCTACGTGCTTCTCTTTTACTCATAAAAGCCAACCGTATATTTAATTAGGGTAATTTACAAGTTCAGTTTTTCATTTTACATTGCAGCATTTGATTTTAATCAGATATTCTTTATGATTTCTAAGTAAATAAAATAAAGTATATGTGGTAAATTTCAGCAGTAAATATACATAGTTAATGTTTTCATTCTGTTGCTTTCGACATATTTTTTTATATATATATATGTTTAATTAACTGTAATTTCACTTCTGTTTATCGTAAGAGCATAGCAAATTCAATTAACGATTGAACAAATGTTGACTTGCTAGGAATTTGTTACTTGTATTTCACTTATTCTCTTATTGAACGTATTTTATTATTTTTAATCCATTTAAAATGCATGTTTGTTTATTACACTGCAGAAAAGATTAAATTTTTTGAAAATTTATATAAATATTTGTTATTACCATCTAGCATTGAGGAAAAACAAAAGGATCTTACCTAATATCTGTGAAACTAGTAATTTTCTTATTTGTTCTTAAAATAAAATGAAAGTTTAATTTAATTTAAGCTATGTAATCTTTTCTTATCCTGAATTATTTATCAATTAACATGCTATTACCTGGAATATTTGCTATAAAAACAATGTTTGGATTAAAATTTTTATTATTTATGTAGTAATTTCATTGTTCATAAATATGTTAATAGCAAAATATCACAACCGTCATAACGATATTCTTACCTGATAGTTTTTATTGCTATTAAATTGTAAGTTATAGAAAAGACATATTTCTCTGGAATTAAAGAGAATTCTAAATAAATATATATTTGCGTGTATTTTTTTAGAATTCTGTTTAGTGTACAAAATAAGAGTTTATAATAATTTAATTAATTAATTAATTAATTTTCTTAGTAATGATACTTTATAACCAAAAGAATTAGCTAAGAACACAAATTTATTAGCTTTATTTAATTAATTAATATAAAAATTTGAAATTATTCTTTTAACTCTTTAAATCATATATTTAACTAAAATTAAACACTTTTATTTTCTAAAATGTATTTGTTATTTCGATAAACAAAAACTATTACCTTTGTACTTTCAATGATTGCCATAAACTGTTAATATAAATAAAATTTACATACTCATTAAAATGCTAATTACCCTTTCTACCTTAAAACTAATAAGCGTATATTATAATATTTAATCAAATAATAATCATGTTTTAATTAGTTTTCGAATATGTAGAATACTGTATACTAAGTTAAAAGATCAATTTATCATCTTTTAAAACCTGATTAATTGAATAATAATTTAATCTTTATTTATTTATTAACTTTTTCTGTTCTGAAGACACTTTGAGGGCCTTTTTTTCCTATACCCATTGTGGGTTTGGCCAAACCCATAATGGGAGCAACATGGGCCCGACATATCCGGGACTTGCTGTCCATGAAAAATTCCTGGAGTGACTCGCCTGGATGAGATCTTGGACCCCCGAAACAGTAAACTAACGCCTTAACTGTCCATTTAGCTGTCTATATTTGCTATTATAATATGGTTGCCGCTCTTAAATCTTGCACATATATAAAAACTGTGATTTAAGCAATAAATCGCTTTATTTTTAAAAAGTATTCACGCAAAATTACATGTTTTAATGAGCAGAAAAAATTAGGCAATTAATTTAATTCCATGCAGCTTATAATTGGATATAATTTATTAGTTTTTAAGTATATTTTTTACGGTTTTCTAAATTATTAACGAAATTATAAAATCAAAACTTTCGTTTTTATTAATGGCATGGTAGTTTAATTAAAATTCTTTGTATGATAAACATGTTTTTATTACGTTTAAAAAAAAAAGATATCTTAGAAGTATATTAAAAAAACAATATTTTCTATAAACATGCAGTAAATTTGTAATTAACATCATTCTTTTTCTCTATTGATTGCCAAATAAATAACAAGATTAGACGTTTTTAACGTACAAATAGCACATCATCTACTTAAAATTTAATTTGTTTTCAATTTTTAAAGTAATATAAAATTATATTTACACGAGCATTTAATTAAATCATTAAAAGAAATGAAGTTTTACTGAATAGTATTGAGTTAGAATTCAGATTGGTTTTGTAACTAAGCACGAATCATAAAGTGGAAACATTATATTCTAACGACATCCATTTATTCAAGGATATTATGGTAATCAGAAGCTTTAGTCCAACATCACCGCATGCATTGCATTCTGATCAATTGGAAACATTTCAATCTATAGTACACAAGGGAACGACTGATAACTACTATGTAATCACGTGACTTCAGACCATGTTTTAATAATCTATTATTAAATTAAATAACAGAATAGAAAATTTCCAAATTGTCTAAAACTTCATAACTATATTAAGCATAGCTTAATTAAAACTTTTATAAACGAATGTGTAATGGGATGAATATGTATCAAAAATTATTATTAAACGAGGTTAATTAAAATTTTAAAATATAATAAACTTATATCGTAAATAAATTATATTCGAGAAATAACAATTCTGTACACAGTGTACAGAATTGTGTACAGAATTGTAACAATTTACAATTCTGTACACAATTTCAAAATAAATGAGGTTAGTTACTAAATCTAGAGAATTTGAAAAATCTGAAATAATGGAGGAAGTCATCAGAATTGCATTAATGCCTAAGCAAATATTGGTTCTCGTTTTAACTCGAAATAAAAATATTATCAAACACTATGAATGTCAAAACTAAAGGAGATAATTTTTTCTCTCTTTTTTAAATATTTTTAGTTCGAAATAGATTTTACATACGTAAAAAAGTATATGTAAACCGGAGAGTGGTGCGATCATCTTTAACGAGAATAGTTAGTTATACTGTATATATATTTTAGTAGAAATTGAAATTAACATAAAATTATTATACAGCCACGCTCTCGCCTAAGCACGTACAATCAATAATACGTTTATTTATTTATTTAAATTGATTACAATAACTCTACACTTAAATCTTTATTTGAATATACGATTGAGAACCGAAATTTTTCAAATAAAAGGTTTAATTATTATAAAAAGAGCTTCAAAAATTGTTATAAAATAATGTAATTTTTGGATTTATAATTTATACAAGGAAAAATACATTATTAATTATTTATTACGAATATATTTCGCCATACATTTAACATTTCTTTTTATTTTATAAATTTATGAATTTGAAAGTTACGTCGTTCTTTTAATAACCTTGCGAATTTTTTTTCGTGATATTCAGAACATTTTTTTGTTAGAAATATTCTTTAAAATGATTTCTAAATTATGAGAAAAGCATTCCGATTTTTGTTGCGGAAGAAATTATATTACAATCTTTGTTTAAATCTTACAATGTTCTAACCATTAGCGAACTTTAAATTACTTTTTAATATCAATTCCTAGTAAAAACTAAGGGAAACGAATCTCTAGTTTGGTAAACAGTAGCAATATCTTAACAAACTATTGTTGCAAAATCAAAAAATAAAATTCGTTGTAAGTAGAAAAAATGATGATAATAATAATAATAATAATAATAACTGTTCGGAATGGATTTACATTCGTTACAATTTACGTGATGAAAAATGATTTACGTCAAAAGCAAACTTTTCTCTTACAAATGTATTAATAAAAGCAATTATAATTTTGCAATTATTCGCATCATTTCATTGAAATACTGCTCTAATTAAACAGAGAAAACCACCCTGAACAACAACAATCACGTGATAAAATGTCATTCGAGAACTACAAAAACATAAATATTTTATGCACCATATATCTTTATTTTCGTTGTCATAAATGTCTATGATCATTTTTCAAAATATAACTAGATTCCAAACTATCTTCAACAAATCTTTTTGAAAGTGCACACCTACTTTATTATAAACTGTTATTAATAGTAATAATAATAATAATAATAATAAAACTATTCCCCGACAATATCCGTATTAACAATATAAATCACAAAAATTTATTTTACACTCAATTGTATAAATGAAATTTCAATAAAACTAATACGATTATAAGCGCGTATGTATAATTATTATTTTTATAAATCTTATCAAATAAAAATAAAAGAAGCAATTGTTTATAAAATGCAAAGGAATAAAAGTAATCATAACTTCTTTCATGTTGCTTCTTACAAAAACCAGTAACAGCTGCAGGAATTGAAAGTTGGAAAGAAATGATCTGAAACATTTTCTTCTCCTACATGACGTCATGAAGACAGGTATGGTGGAATTATTGATGGGAGAATTGTATAAGCAACAATGAAAGAAGACAACCGGTATTGGACTATTGTTCTGAACAGAGAAAGAAATCTATCCAAAACATCTGAACTTTTTTAAACACTGTCAAAGCTAAACTTTAAACTTTTTTATAAAATTTTATGTTTCGAAATATAGTAAAATGTAATATAAAGAAGACAGTTTGAAATCTTGTAAATAAATAAATATAAACTAAAATAAAAATTAACATTTTGCAACGTGCAGCTATAAATCTACAATTAAGAATTCAAAAGTTTTAAACATTTTATTAGAAATATTTCATTGATTAATCAGGTAAAACGAAATCTTTCTTCAATTCGATAATTTAATTAATGTGTTTCAAATAAATAAGTAAAATAGATAATAAATTAATATTATGTAAATAAATCTAGAATATAGTTATAAAACACTGTTTTAATTTAATGATAATTTTACTATTTTGGCTATAAAAATACGTGTTTTATTTTTAATAGTTTGAAAATGAATGATGTTGCATTACTCATCATAACTGAAATTATTATAATTACCTGACATTTACATAGAACAGGTTTGTTATACACAAGTATAAATATAAAATTTTGTAATAAAAAGTCAATATTCCGTGACACTACGCGATAACAGTGTTCAAGTATGGCGCAGCTTTTTATTACGATCCGTATCACGAACATTATTGAGCTTTGGAAAGAAATGACATTACTTTTCTCATTTCGGGCAAGATTCTCACTATTAAGTTATGAATAAAATAATATTTTATAAAACAAAATTTAATATATTTACTCTTCACGCCATCTGTTAGCATTATTCAGTACTAAAAATATTTTTCTGACAAAAATATATCAATTTTTTATTCGATTTCAGCATTAAATATATAAAATAATATATATAACCTCCATAAAAAAATATCTTTCCTCTAAAAATCGATCATTATAAGTAATTACTTCTTACAGCAAAAATATTTAATTTTTTAAATCGTTCGTATGTTATAGTAACGCATCAAAAATTTCAACCAGAATAAATTAACCGATATAAAAAAAAAGTTATAAAACTTACCTTGGATGTGTATTTCTATGATGGCTAATAGGTTCTAAAGGTATAACGTGATATACTTTCTTCCTAGCTCCTTTAAAATTTGTGTGCATGTTGGAAATTCTAAAAACCTAAGCCATTTTATAAATTAACTACCGTATTAACTTTAAATCATTTCTTTAATCCGGATTTTTCGATTGCCTCTTCAACATCTGTAATGTACAGTAATTGAATTTATATTATTACCATATAAAAATAAATTTCGTGAGTGCAAGAAAAAAATAACCTATTTGATCATTTTTTTCATTGTTATGTCATAAAAAGTAACCATGAATATGTATGAACGAAATGAAATTTATCATCAAAAACTGATAGAAATGTAAAGGTAAATAGTCTATACATATTGTATATGTTTATGTATATGTGTGTATATACACACACACATACACACCTTAAATAACGAATAAGAGTTTGCTATATATTCTCGTTCAATTTTCACCATTTACGAGCATCTTCATCAATGTATGCATTGTTCCTGTTAAATATGTATTACACATTCTTCTACCTATGAAATAAAGCCATAAACTTTTAACAATTGCTTTACACAATAGTTTCAATACTAAAAAATGGTTTAATATCCGAAAATTTCCATAAATTTATTAAAATAATTTCTATTTTTAAATGATTTTTCCGTATATATGCCACGACGAATTTAAAAAATCATAAATAAATTTACTATTTATGATTTATTCTTTAAATCTCTGTAATTTTTTTATTTTTTATTAAAATAAGAGTGAAAAAAATACAATAAATAACGTTAATGCTTTGAAATTTTTCATAATTTGTAATGATAATTCTTGTAAATGCCTTTTTAATTATACATCTCATAGCATGAACCGAGTACTTTATCAATCTGATTATTTCATGTTTAATCAATATGTAAATATAAATTTCTTTATGAGTAAGTAAATGCTTATATAACAGTTAATTTAAGTGTTGTATTATCGTCATTACTTTTAATAATAATTAAATTTAGTAATATATTTGGAATTAAATATTGTATTTAAAATTTAAGTTTCGATTAGCGATTATATAAATCAAAATAAAGTATTTTATAAGTTACTCTACTCGAATTTTATCCATGTAAATAATATTGAAATATAAAGCTTATTTTTTACTTGAATTTAAAAAATAGTTATTAAAGTTATTTTATATAAATAACTAAAAAAAATTTCATTTTTCTTTGGAGATTTTAAGAGAGAGATAATTAAAAGTATAAAAAAAATGCAAGATTTAAACTGATTTTTTAAATTCTATTCGTTTTTCAATTTAATTTTTCTTTAATGTAATAAATATTTTTTTAGAAAAAATTCGAAAATTTTATGAATTCTCAGTTAAAAGTAATTTAATACATTGAAAGAATTCATATGCTATCTATTGTGAATTTAATATATTTTTTTCCATAAAAACTATATGTAATTTTTTTCTTAAAACTTGAGTACAAACATTAGTTTAAACGAATAAAATATTTTTAATGAATTGCGTATATTAGATTTTAAAATTAAGTTAGATTACGATAGTAAAAAAAAAAAAAATCTTTACTTTCTCGCTAGAAATCCATCATAAAAATTATTGAAACACTTTTAAATTTACATTAATATTTTTGTTATTTATTATTGAGTATATAAATAAATTTTGCGTGTATATTTTAAAGAATAAACAATGTTTTAATATTATATAATATATAATTTTAAAATACAAGAATACTACAATTGAATTTATACTCTTACTCTTTAAATTCTTGTAATTTTTACGTTTTAGATTAAAAATGACAGTGAAAAAATAATATTTTGGAAAATTCCTTAAACACTTACCTGATACAAAAGTAAAGCATTTTCATCTGACGTAAGCAGGAGAAGCACATTCCAGGATACCATCATCCCAAGTGCATCGAGTAACTGCGTGTGTGAGTAGAGACAGTGCACGTGTACAATGTTGTTGGGCGGAGACTGGAGAAGATTCAATGGTTGGTTAGCAGTAGCAACTTACCTGCCTCGCTCTTGTTAATTGAAGAATTTACCTTTTTTCCACTTAAAAAATGGGAAAATCTTACTAAATCAACAACAGATACACAAATCAACACTTTCTGTAAGTATCATTCAAGTTAATTTCTATTATATCTAGCAACCGAATCTATACGTAGAGTAAGAGTAATTCTTTTGTTTGTACACAATGTATGAAAGAAACAATTTTAATTGCTTAAGATCAATATTAAACATAAGCGAATCTGTAACTAATAGAGGGAATTATAATGCATCTTTCAAATTGCGAGCACTTAAGCATAAATTTTTAATGTACAATTAATGAATTAATTAAGCGCACTTTAACATATGCACGGAAAATTATAATAAGCGTAGAATTTAAATTATAATTTTAAATATAATTAAACATTTAAAAATAAAAATTCAATTATTAAGAGAAATTTCATAACAATAGAAAAGGTTTCGTAATCGCTTAGTTAAATCATCATTTTAATTTTGGGTAATGCGAGTTGTAAAATTTATTTTTGTTGATAAAAATAAATGATAATGTTCTAAACGTTATTATTTAATTTTTTTCGAGGATTTTACCTCCATTCAAATAAGCACGGACGAGAAAATTACGTTTTAAATACCATCCTCAAATTTACCACGTAATTATAAGTTTATGATGTATTCAACGTTTAATTACAACCTATTTATTAAACTTAATTTCCAACGTATTGCAATTAATAAAGACATTTAGATGAGCATTATCTCTTATTATACAAATCTAGTATATTATCATCCTCAGGATATTTGTTTATGAGCTCCCTAAGTATAACAGACTCTATTTTAACACCTTGATATCCTAGATCCTTCTTCTTTAATATCCATATTTTTAAATAAAATAATTATATTCTCTAAAAATTATTATGCAATATAACTCTATAAACATATGATTTCGCTTTACGTTCCTTTTTAAAACTTTTAATTTGGAAAATTTTAATGTAATTGCGATTAAATTTACATATCGCAAATTAATCTTCCGTTAGCATTTTATTAATTTATTAAAATGCTTAAAACTATTTCAGATTTAATTAAGTAAATTTGTAGTATGAAATAGCATTAAAATTTTCAAAATAACTGAGGAAAAAGAGGGGTTAAGAATTATCTACGCATATGCAAATAATACGCTGGATAAATATGGGAATTTAAAAGTCAGTAAATGTCAAAATAGCAATATAAAACGCAAAATAATCAATTCTTTACAAGGTAAGGAATTAATTCTAATTTGTTTGCTGAAGGATCCAAGTCATATTTGCTTTTATTCGGAATGAAAGTCTGGGATGAGGATTACCAATGCGCATCTGTGACGTCATTGATAATATTAAGAAACCTTCCAATAGGCAAACAGAACTTATGAAACTAAGATGGAAATTCTCCTCGAAAACTTCTTAATATAAAATCTTTACAAGAAAATCGCAGATTATCAGTCTGTGTATAATTAATGTAATATTGGACACTCGAAAATATTCGCCCGTGGAAAGTAATACAATGATAATTTAAACAATTACAATACAGTTTCTGAAAGTTTGATTATAATTACACGCCAACTAATTAACCGTCGGTCGATTAAATTTTTTATTTATTTATTTTTAATTAAAGTTTAGATAATCATATATTTTCTATTTCGACATTACTCGGTTCCAATACATGAATGATGACACTAGGTCACGTGTTCGTTGCTTGGATACAAGAAAACGAAATGGAAGTATTTCTACCGGTGGTAGGCGATTTCAGTGCAGTTCTTAAAAGATAAAATTGAAAATATTCTTTTGTGATTTCCAGGTGTCCGCACCGAATACAATTTTCCTTTTCTGATATCTATTTTACAGAACTTTTTTTTAATATTCTCAATTTTTTTTTTTTTTTTGCTTTTTATTTTCACTTTCTTTCGTTGTTTATTGTGTTTTTGTTCTACACTCGCTGGCTTGTGATAGTAAATTGAAACGTCTGTAACTTGTTGGTCTGTAACGATAACAGTCATAAGAATATATTTCCGTATAAGAAAGATATCGATAATGTTACTTAAAGTAAAGATAATTTTAATAAATCGATAGAATCTTGAACTTCAAATTCGATTATCTATTGATAAAATGGTTATAAACTACAACTATTTTCGGATAGAATAAAAGAAGTAAATGTCATTCTAGTAACGTGTAGCCTAGTTAAGTTAACAATAAAATGTTTAATCTTTCGTTTTTGGCGTAACGCTTTTCCGATAAAAATCATTTTATTATGTAAATTCAATAATTAACAAATCATTGAAAAATTATTCTACCCATGAATAATTCAAGTTTCTCAGATATTGCTAAAATACTTTCTTAAGTAAAGTTTAATTTCGAATTTTCAATTAAAAAAAAAAGAAAAAAAGAAAACGCAGTTTATATAAAATTATTTGATTTAAATTCATGGATTTTGTATTGTGAATTCAGTTTACTTTAAAATGCTACGTCTCTCGTGAGTACTTGTATATATGTATCACGAACTAATAGATAATACCTCTAAAAATATAGCCTTTATTATATATAAATCTACATATTGTTCAGGCAGTATTTTATCTGTATAAAAATTCGATAGAAATCAATGCAAATCGTATATATGTATATCTGTTAGTAGTTTTATATTATGTCAGTTTTAATAATAAAATCATAAAGTTCACATTAAAAGAAAAAGTCAGAACGAAATAAACAAAAATATTTTAAATTTATCCAAACTTGTGAAGAAATAAAATAAATTATAATTTATATCAAGATTTTAGATTCATTTATAATGCAAAACTTTATAAAGATATTTTTATTTTCGATTTAATTGAGATTTTTTTTAAATTCTACGAAAGGATTTACTTAAAGGAAATAAAAATAATGTTCAAATATATAAAATTCTTCAATTTCCTTCAAAATTCTGTAAAGAAAGAATATAAAAATTAAATAAAATAAAAACTGAAATATTGAAGGAAATGAATTAATTAATACATCTTTAGAAATATAAATTTATTAAAAAAAATATGAATATTTGAGCATTTAAAAGTCAATATCTCATTTAAATAATCCATATAAATCATTCATATTTGAACTCATATGAAATTTATCAAATAATAATAAATAAGGAAATATTTCTTTTAAAAATAAATAACCCAATCGGACTGTATGATTCTTATTCGTCACATAAAGAGATGTTAATCGCCGCTGTCGTATTTGATGCAACTTTATTGATTTCCTAGGTTAAAGGTCATAATTTGTATGGCATGAACCTGAAGGTAGTCGATAAATGCATAAATTATGAAGGTACTACTAACCATTCGATATATAGAAATCTCGTAATTGTCCACTCTATCACGAATATTTATTTTTGTAGAAAATAAGAATGGAAATGTCTTAAATTAAAAATATTGATAACATTATTGAATTGTTCTCAAGAGGACTTGGAAAATTGTTTAAAAAATTCAATTGTGAAAATTAAAAATAGAAATCAATCTTTAAATTAAAGATTAAAATATATATATATATATATATTTCTTTAGTTTCTTAAGAAATTAATCTTTCTTCTAAAAATATCGATTTATACTAAAAGAAAAAACTTAATTTATCATTAGATAAATCTAGAATTTTATTTATTAACTGAACACTGTACAAATAAGAGAAAATTTGTAGATTCTCATTGAATATTATACGATATTACAAACCGATTTATAATATTAATATTTAAATATTAGTGATTTAATTAATTAATTTAATTATCCTTAATAATTATTAACCTCTTCGTTTAAATGAAACTGTCAAAGTCTTTAAAATTAGATAATGACATTAATAAATTTCTAATTTTATTGCGCAAATAACGTTCAATTATATAATGATTTTCTATATTTTCAAATGTGTTTTGTAATATTTCTTCTTGGTGAAACGTTATCGAATTATTAAAATGTCATTCAAAAAATTTATTTTTGATTTTAATCCCGATTCCAGAATTGATTCGAAAATAATATGTTTTCATTGTTTGTATTCCCGCATCGTAACATCCAAATCAAATCCTCTAGATTCTCTTTTCGTGATCTATGACCATTTTATAAAAAATTGCAAATAAAACTTTCTAGGACGGCAATGCAATTTCATGTTTAAAAATCGTACTACGCTTACACTTTATAGTAATACTGGCGTGCATGAGCTTTATAAATTAAACATGGACGAATTTCTTTTAATAACGATGTCAGCAGAAAAATACGAATATGTAAATTATTTTTATAATATTAATTAAGTACTATTTAAAATATATTCGCGTAAACCACTTAATTACCAAAGTGATTCATCGTTTTGCGCTGTCTCAACTTAAAGTTTAATTAAGTAAACATTTAGTTATTGCGTAGGTTTTAATGATGTTTCAAGTGTTTATAAGCCAATATTTTTCTCGGAAAGTAATTGATAGTACTGTACATAAATTTACTCATAAATGAATACGAAAGCAAATACACGAATGAGGAGGGAAAAAATATATTACAAATGATAAGTGAATTCTTATTTGTTTGTTTCTATACCATTTTATTTTATAAAATATTATTAGTAATTTATATACAAATGTCATATGTACTATACAGCAATAGGTGCAAATTTATCACTAGTAAAATGTTTATTAATCGAATTATTAATAAAGTTTCAAATTATTCGCGTGGATTTCGCATATCCTTGTTAGAACTAAAGCATTTGTTAGTAGCTTTACATAACATCTGTTCGCTTTCACGAAAGGGATTGATTTCGAATAATGAGAAACAAATGATTTAAACCTTTACATTCTCTTAGTATCAGTTTATTCGCATTTTCGAAAATGTATTCATTTCATTTATTATTTTCATTATAAAACTAAACAAGCAAAAAGCAATTGTTTTGGAAAATCCGCGCAAATTTATTGCAATTCTAAATTGTATATTATTTGAAAATTGATAATTAAAATTCCATTCAATCAAATTTCTATACATTAATTTGAATGAATTCATCGCGATGTTGCAACTAATTTATCGTAATATTTACTTTAATCTTATTTAATGTCATTTTTTAAAAAAGAAATATTAAATTTATTGTTATATATTAATGTTATCGAGCAATTTAAAATTCTGCATAAAGATTTAACATTAATACATTTTACTAAATATAATATCTTATTGTACTGTACATATCGCGATTGCATAAGTATTATGTAAATAAGAGAAAAGTTATAAACTATAATATGTATCTGATACAAATATGCAAGACGTGTTACATATTCATATAAACTTTATGGACTACAATATTAAATTTTTATATTATTTCTGAAAATAAGAGAAAAATATATATATTTTTTTCTAAGTCTAGAGCAAAAATTCTAGTATTTATTGATTTTCTCTTGTTCAAACTCTCTGTTATCTTAATTGGGTTGCCTCTTTCGTAGTATTAACCCGGAGGTATTCTTCAAGAGTAAGTCAGATAATCCAGTTAAAATACAATGGAATAGAGATTACGTACGGTTAATCAAAATCATCACTTTGACTTTTTTTATTAATATATTTTAATTCAGGCCGTTAAAGCTCTTTAACAGCAATTTAATTTGCCTGAACGAGTTCAAATTCTGAATAAATATCACAGCAATATACACTTGGGTTTTATCCTGTTAAAAATGAATATCATCGAGTTTCGTTCGTTTGTTGTTCCGACTGAAAATCGATAATCGTTATAGATTCCAATCTAGTTTAAAATGTACAGTAAAATATAATATGCGGCAATAAATAATTTAAAGTGATGAAAACGCTCTTCATTGACGTTAAGTTCAATTGCCGGTATGATAATTAAATGAAGCTTTATTGAATTAATGATAATGAAAGATGAAAGATATCGATGAAAAACATTAAAACTCTTGAAACTTTTAAGATTTTAAATTTTTTATAATATATTTAGATTAAAAGTTTAATTTAGTATTTTTAATATGTCAAATATTAAATATAATGTTCAATATAAATAATAGTTTAATAAAATTAAATATAACTTGAGTTCAAAGCTATTTTAATGTGTAGCATATAATATATATATAGTCTAATATAATTAGAATGTTAATCACATTAAATTTTGAATTTATACGAATGTCGAATGTTAAAATACGTATTTTTTTTTATTTAAATTAATAGCTTTAATCACTTATTACGAGATAATTGTAGAAAAGAATATTTTTCCTAATCATCTATGAGTAATATATGTTTAATAGTTTGGATATTATAAAAAATCTTTGGGCATTTTATGATATAAAGCGAGATATAATAACGATAAATTTTCTCTGAACTGTACGGTTTGCGTACCTTCGAGGATTATCGTGTATTATTAATACAAATAATCAACACTAGAAATTACTATTTTTCTTCTTGATTATTCTATATAAATAATACAAAAGTAATCTAAGAATTATATAGATTATACAAGCTATGTAATATAATACGTATATAGAAACTAATTTCAAACTATGAAATTCTCTAATCAATGTTAATGTCTTTCCTACATAAACTTTGATCTTTTGAATAAAAGCCGATTTCAATACAGATGAATGGTTACTTCCCTTGAATATCTTAATGATGACACGAAATTCAAACGAAATTCCTCTATAACAAACCTTTAAGACATTAATTAAATTTTTGAATTATTATATCTTATATTTAAAATAAATCTATTTGTAACATTAAAAAAATTAAACAAAGGAATGTATGTAGGCCTATATAATACTTTTAATATAGAATTTCATTATTTTGAATGTTTAAAAGTTACGTAAAGTCTTTTTAAAGTTTCGTTTTTGTACCAGTAGAGGGCTTTTTCTTGTTAAGGACAATAAATACTTTTGACCTTCAGCTGTATATTCAGTACTGTACTTTAGTTTGCGAATGGCCTGCAAAACTGTTAGCTTAAAATGTTAACGAAATCTTTTAAAACTCGAGTTTAACGTAAGCGAAAAGAAAACAAAAGGAAATTCCAATATTTCGCTAATGCATGTTTAGAATATCTTATTCTAAAAATAGATTTATGTATTTTTATAGTTGGGGAGTTCTAATGAATGTAACTTATCCTCATTAAACTATTTAATTTTAACAATAACCTCAAGTTTTAATTTAATTTTTTTTTAATATATATATTTAGAAAGTAGTGTATTATTTATATTAATATTTCAAATATATTTAGAATTAGGAAGAGTAAAGAGCGCATAAAAGAGATGATGAATAGTTACTTCTCTCGTATCTACTTATTCTAATAATAAATGTACTGTACTGTACATGCAGATTTTTTTCATTCAGTTTCTATCTTACTCTATTTTATTTTTATTTATTTATTTTTAGCTGAAATTATTGCATTTCCTGTATTTTTCTGGACGCGAAATTCATTAATCGCATAATTCTTACAACTGAATACTTAGTTTATTTAGAAATCTGTAATTTTAAATTAAAATTTAATGCAATAAAATAATTATTAATAGTTTTTTTTTCAGTAATGGAGCATGATATATATTTGAAACATGTATAATTTTGCTAAAAATTTTGAAATTATAAGGTATAAAATAATTTTAATCTTTTTAACGGTTCAATTACGTTTAAATTGCTATGATACTGTTTTATGTGATAAATTACTTTGTCACAATCAAGGAAATGACATTTTTAATGAAGAAAATTAGGGAAACGATTTGATAATTACTTTAGAATTTGGGCAGGAAATCAAAATGTTTGATTTCTTTGCAAAATTATAACATAATTATTATTTTTGCTAGGGCAATCTAGTTTAATTAAATATGTTTAAAATAGAGATAAAAATCACAGATTTTCGTTTTAAAAATTCATAATTTATTCAAAAATATTATCATAATTTGCATTATAAATGTTAAAATAACATTAATTTTTCATGATATAATTTCTTTTCAGCTTTAACAAGTAAATTTATTAAAATTGAAATAGTTAAATTGGTATTAATACCAGAGATCGGCATCGCAAAATTATTACTGAAACACTGTGATTATAATATCAGTAACTATTATTGATATAGATGTAACGATCTCATTAATATAATGAACTATTAATATTATGAAACTTATATTATCTATTGTACAATTCAGAAATGTATGATTTATACCAAAAACAAAAAATAGATCATATCAACCGGAAAAAAATAGACTAATCAAAATAAATCGTAACCAAAACAGTATTTTCGAGGAAGATTTCACATCAGAACGATTTATAAAAGATAAAATACAATTGGAAATTTCAAATGTATTAAATTTTATTGCAGAATATTAATAAGATGCTTTATGTACACGAAAGAGTAATTTTCAGGAAGAAAATAAAATCCGAAAAGTCTGCGTATTGTTCTGATACGAACCATGGTGATATAAATTTAATATAAACATTTCTCCTGTACATAATGGCAGTATCTTACATTGTAAACAAGTTTACTATTACAGTATATTTATCCATTAATTATTTTAAATTTGGCGCTTATATATGATTATTGTTAATTATTTTTAATTATTTCAAAAAAGCAAACGTACACTAACATCAGAAATATAACCTGACCGGGAAAGGGTTAAAAATAATTTTAAATTTTTAATAATTGATTTTTAAATATTTATTTATAGTATAGGACTGTATGTAGTAATTTTGCAACTATTAAAAAGAACTTTACAAATTTTTAAAATTGGAAGAATAAAGTAATCAGAATCGACATTTTAAGCATATCATTCAATATCATATGTAGGAAAATATAAAGTAACATAAGTTACTTAAATTTTCTATAGGCAAATATACATTCTAACAGTTAAAAAAGAGACTTTCTGTAATCAGTTTGAAAATTCTATCAAAGTTTAAAATACAATAAAGTGGGAAAATGTTTTTAGCATTTTTTTTCTCCAGTAAATTCGATATGGAATGAAATGTAAAATTGCTCGAGGCTGAAGTAAAAATGGAAAGAAATTTCTGTAGTTGAAAGTCAAACGAATAGAAGTATCTTGTCTACAAATTCTGTTGTAACAGCAAACTTTGTCGCCCAGTAGAAGTGTCTATTCTCCTTTTTTGTTTAATCGACATACTTATAGAAATAACCAAAGATAAATAATCAAATATAAATTATATATTAAACAACGTGTTTCTATACTTTATATAAACATATCTTTAACTTAACTTATTTTTAGAAAACGAAACCATTTAAATAAATAAAAAACACCACCAAGAATACGAATAACAGTTTTTTTTAATTAACAAGAACTCGCGTTTATAAATAAGGATTTTTTTAAAAAAATCGTTTAAAATTATATTTCAGTTTTTCAGGCTTAAAGTTATAATTAGTAATTTTTTTTATATCAGGAATTCGTTATTATATAATTTTACATTACAGTAATAAATAATTAATTGAACATAAATGCCATTGAAGATTTATAACAGTAATTGTTCTGAAAACTACTCATTCAGTTCATTTATACTACGTTTTAATTGAACATTTAAATTCATAATTATGTTTAGTATTGTCAAGCATTGCAATTGGAATGACTTGAGGGTATTCCTGGAGAGTTGTGGAAATTCGGATATTTATTTAATCATAAATTAATATTTTGTATTTAAATAATGCAGTCGATAAGTAAATTACAGTAATTTATATCTTTTTAAGTGAGTCTAACTTCGTTGGATCTTAATTGTAATAATACTGTAATGTTTTTTTTTTTTTTTTTTTTAATATAATGTCTTTGTAGTGAAAGGTATATTTATATTTTGTTTCCTTTTTTTCAGTTCTAGACAATAGGCGGGAATAAAGAAAAACTTCGGCATGACGAGTTCTCAAGTAATTCAAACCAATTTTATGACGTTAACTACATTTGTAGTTGAAGAGCAAAGGAAGGTTCCTTACGCTACTGGCGAATTCACAACTCTTTTGACAATTATATTAACGAGCATCAAATCAATATCGTCCGTAGTCAGAGCTGCTGGATTAGCTAATATGTAAGTTTATAACGAACCAACGTTTTGCTGCGAAAATTCCGTCAAAAGTTTAATTTACAAATTTAATGATTCGCGGATGGTTAATGAATTTTAATATGTAATAAATTTACGCGATAAATAGTAAAGGCGAATATTTAACTAATTGAACAGAATTTTATGAAGTTTATAGAAACTTTTATATGTATTGAATTTCAAGGGAAGGGGCAAAAAAAAAAAAAAAAAAAAAAAAGTTAAAATAGTGAGATGGCGCTAACTAATCAGCTGATTATTTCCACGTGATAAGAATCGAGGCGAGTTGGAGGTCAATTTAGGTGGAGGCGATTTCGATTCGTGTGAGAGTTTCACGCGCGTTAATTTTACAAAATGACATCGACGGGACCATCTATCGATACTAATTGTATGACATTAACTCGTTTTGTTTTGGCGGAACAACGGAAAATACCAGGAGCAACAGGTGACTTCACCCAGTTGTTAAGTACTATTTTGACGGCCGTTAAAGCAGTTTCTACTGCAGTCAGGAAGGCAGGAATTGCCAAATTGTGAGTCCATTTCGATATGTTGCAATTTATTCTTGCAAAATAGGGTTATATGTGAATTATCTTGAGGAATTGGGTTTCAATTAAAATATTATTTGTATATTTTCTTATTTGCAATCAAAAAATGTTAGTTTGTTGTTTGTTGAAGTGGTTCATTTAGTAAATTTGATTAATTAACCTGCATGTTGAATTCATTTTCTAATATATTTATTATTTAAAATGTAAAATTGGTAAGTTTATATAACTGCATTAATAAAAATTAATATGCATTTTTTATTTCAGATATTCATTTGATAAGTTTTCTTGATTTGTCGAGATCAAAAATAAAATGCTGGTTACAAAGTTTTCTATTTAATTTTAATTTTAATTAATCCTACTGATGTATTTATTGCATCATCTTTAATACATTATTGGTAGAATAATTTCCATATCACTTGAAGTTGCAAAAATTGATTATATTTCAAAGCATGAAAACAATTCTGATTGCCTAACACCATACATAAATTTATATCATAGTAAAGATAAGCCTAATTTACTATAAATGATATGAAGAATTTTGTAATTAAAAATTTTGAAATAAAATAAAAATAGTTTTTTAAAGAATGACATTGTTACTGTAAATAAAATAAAATAAAATTTTTAACTTTAAGATTAGATGATTTTTTTTTTACTTATGTTAGGAGACTGTGTATTACAAAAAAGACAGTCTCAAGAGTGAATGTTGTGTTCTGCTTAATCGGCAATTTTTTTTCCAATATTATAAAATTTCTAACTAAATCCCAATTGATCATAACATTTTTATTTGGTGTCATCTTCAATAGTTGTAATGCATTCTTTTGTTTCAAATTAGAAATTTTTTAAAAAATTTGTTCAATATAAGAACTGTAAATAAATTTTATAATTAAAAGTGAGCTTAATACTGTTTTAATACATCGTTTATTATTTTTATTTAAATCTAAAATTTAAAATAATATATAGTACTTGATGATTATGAAAAGTAATAATAAAAATATTAAATAAATGAGCATTCAAATTATATGTAAGGATTGTTTTAAGATCTCCATAAATTGTAAATTGCTATGACAATCTAGTTATGCTAAAGATCAGAGCTAGCTTCATGGCTGTGTATTAAAAACATTGACAGGGCCTGGGCTCCTTTCACTTTTGTTAATGCTTACTCTAAGTTTTAGGAATGCCAACTGAAATGAATTGTATAGTGCTATCAGTTTAGTAGTCATTTCCTACTAATCTTAGAGATGAATATTTCTATATTTTTTTGGCAAAATTAATTTGTCAATAATTGTTAATTAAAATTGGTGAAAACACAAGGCTGTAGTCATAAAATCAGAAGATATGCACTTAATAGGTTTATATTTTCAAAATATTGAAACAATATTTAAAAACAAACACTATTGGAGGATATATACATACAGAGCCTCTGATAAAGCAGTTTGTTTTTATGGTGTTTATAATGGTATATAAAACAATGAATAGAAAAGTGCTATCAGAGAAACAGTTTAGTTTTCAAAAGTTTAAAAGGTCTAAGAATTAATTCTTCTATTATATAATGGATTCTCCTGAAGATAGACTTAAGAATCCAATAATGCTTGAGTTTAATTTTGCTTAATCTTTGTTTCTAAGTAGAACCCAGATTATCTGATGTAATGGGAATTGATGTTACCTTGGATAATCAAAAACTCAGATAAAACAAATAGCCATAGTCAGAGCCGTAACTAGAGTATGGCCAACATGGCCCCCTCCATAGGCACTGATTTAATAAATGCGCCAACGAGAAGGTTTTGGAATAATATGTATTCAAAATTAATAACACGAGAAAAAATGTCTATATTTATATAGTTTTTATGATCTGTAATTTCTACAAACATATATTTCAAAAATAAACCACCATTTTTATTTAATAACAAAAATTAAAAAGGGGCCATTTTTTTTCTTTGCCATAGGCATCCAAACTCCTAGTTACGACACTGGCCATAGTCATTTTGGATTAAAAATAGGAATATATGGTATCCCTTCTAAGTCTCTCTTTAGTGAATTTAATCATTTATAAGAACAAAAATTTTTACATCATTTTATTATATAGCTAATATGTACAATAGTTTTAAGAATAACAATGTATATTGTTGTGACATTTTAATATGAATGAATTGTCTCACATTTGAAGTTAATATGATAAATGATATGAAAAACAAACCATTTTGTTGTTATACATAGTATTGTTTTTAAACTTTCTTTTATGAATTATGGTATAAGAAAAATTGTTTATTCATTGTAGATTTGCCTTGGATAATGTGAAACCTCAGATAACTGTGGGGTTCTATTATATCTGATTGTTAAAAAAGATTTTATTGAGTTGATTATTACAAATAAGTTGGAAAAACCTATTAAAATAGGTAAAAATATTAAAAACCTTAAAAATTTAAATCTTGTAAAAAGAATAGATCATGTGTTATATTTTTTTCCAAGTAAACAAGAAAACTTGCAAGGCTTAATAATGAATGCTTCTGTTCAATTGTTTGTTTTGGTAACTGGTGACATTGATCATTTTTGCATAAATTTATGGAATTAGTTATTCATGAGAAGTATTCCTGATTATTCTAAATCATTGGGTATTTATTTTTACTGGTACTTATGGATGTCAGTAACATTTTGACCATAATTAGAACTTTCCTGTAAGCAATGAACTGAATCCAGGCATTGATGAATTTGGTTTAAAAATTTAATTTTGTGATATGAATGCAGTTGCACACTTGGGATTTAGCCTTGGGGAGAAGAGTTGAACAGATAAAAAAAATTTTAATGTGAATTCAATAAAATTCTCACCATGTATGACTGCTAATTCATAAGTAGTATAGAAATAGATGACACACAAAGAAGAAAAATGAATTTTCCAAAAATCTCTTTGTAATTAAAATTTTTTAGTATTTTTTTTATCCTGTTTTGTTGCAGAGTTGCCAAGGGTTTTGGCTCCTCTCTGGATGTCTCACTGCATAAATGCATTTGAATTTTGACAAAGACAATCACAATATATTCTTTAAAATTCATTCAGAAATCTAAAAGCAGGGACAGATCCAGCTACCTCCAAATCTGTATCAATTACAAAATTTTATTGATTTTTTTCCAGTATTCAGCACATTTAGTGAATGATCTATTTTTAAAACTGGAAACTATAAAAAAAAAAAGAAATTAACACTTTCAAGAATGACTTGAAAAATTTATCAATAGTTTATATTGGACATGAGATATTGGGTAAAATTAACATAGATATTGTTATATCTAAAATTGCACTGCAAAAAGCTCAGAAATATTTATTAAAATTTTGTACTTACTATAATTAAACTTTCTAATGTTGATAGTTTTCAGAGAAGTTATTCATTTATCTTTAATGTTATATGATATATACAATACTTCGTGCTGTAGTTTTTACATGCATATGTTTCTGTAAAAGATACTGTCTTGTTTTCTGAAGGGAAACTGTTTCGGTAATTATGACTGAATAAAAACTTGTTTGTTTACTGTAAAAATCTATATTTGTTTTTCTTTATCTACACACCTTTTACTCCTGAAACAGTGAAATTATTTTTGTACACATCTATCTAGGTGTTGCTCTGTTAACAAGATCTGTAAATAAAATAAAATAAATTATTCTCCAATTTTATTTTCTTGTTTTCTGCCTCAAGCCATTATGCAGCTCTAATTATGCTAATATTTGTGACAAAGATCATTCAAGCTAAACTTGACCAGTGAAAAGACGAAAATAAACAATGTACAATCTGCATGTGGCTGGTATTGCTTATGCTTTTGAGGGGATGGGGATTGGTGAGGTTGAGTTGGGAGAGGGTGATAAAAACAATAGTCTTAATAACTAAAATGTACATTTATTGATCTCCATATTTACAATAATGAAACTACAAAACAAAAAATTGCTCTGACTAAAGTTGATAGGGGGATATTCGGTCCATAGACTTAACCTTTTGCCATTTTGTCACACCTGAACCATTACATTGTTCTTGAATCTCTCTTCGGCAGTATCATCTTCTGGATAAGAGCTTTAACATGATACCTGACCATATTTTTAACTCAAACTAAGTCAAATTGTGGGGGTTGCTTTCTTCACCTCACTCTGTCACTCTAATCAATTAAAAGAACCACCATATCTTCAAACACACTGTCTTCTTGGTCTATCTCTTCTCCTCCCAGGAAGAACTGTCTCATCACACATTTTCTCAACATAATCCAAAAGTCTTCTTTCAAGTGAATGGTCACAATCTTGATTTTAATTTTCTTAGAAAGTTGATAAAAATTTAAGTCCCTCTCACTATTCTATTTTTGATCCTATCCCTTCTTGTAACTCTCATTTTGCAACATATACATATACTTTTTTCTGAATTCAAATAAATCTATTAAAATATTTGTTTAAAATTTATAGTATTTATTGCATTCATAAAAATATACATATTGCTTATTTTCTGAATACTTTGTGAAAATTTCTTAAAATAGAAATGTTTAATAGATTCTTCTTCTTCTTCCTCAGCTTTTCCCACTCTATGTAGGGTCGCTGTTTCTGATGAGTCGCCTCCACTGCTCCCTGTCTTGGGCTGCCTCCACATTCAGATGCCTCCCTCTCAAGTCCTCCGACACAAGATCCATCCACCGTCTCCGCGGTCGTCCCCGCCGCCTCCTCCCCCTCACTGACATCTGCATAACCCTTCTTCCCACATACTCTTCTTCTCTTCGTACCACATGACCAAACCACTTCAACCTTGCCTCCTGTATCTTTGCTTCTATGTTCGTAACTTTCACAGTCCCCCTCACACATTCATTTCGAATGTGATCCCTTCTCGTAACCCCACACATCCAGCGGAGCATCCTCATCTCCGCCACCTCCATCCTTTTGACATGGGTTTTCCTCAAGCTCACAGTCTCAATAGCATACAGCATAGCTGGTCTCACCACCACCCGATAAACTTTCCCTTTCAACCTAAGCGGCACCCTCTTATCACATAACACACCTGACATATCCCTCCAATTCCTCCAGCCAGCCTGAATCCTGCCTGTCACCTCCTTATCCACACCTCCATCCTCCGCCACAGTTGACCCCAGGTACTTAAAGGTATTGACTCTGCGAAATACGTCTCCCCTCAACTCCAGATCCCTCTCCCGGGCACCATCCACCTCCCCACTACACATATACACTGTTTTACTCCTACTCACCCTCAAGCCCCTCCCTTCCAACGTGCCCAACCACCTTTCCAATTTAACCCTCAGCTCCTCTTTAGTCTCGGCGCACAGAACGATATCATCTGCATACAACATGGTCCAAGGCGCCTCTTCTCTGACCCTGTCCGTGATCACCTCCATCAGCATGTTAAACAAGAAGGGGCTCAGTGCTGACCCCTGATGTAAACCAACTCCCACCTTGAGGCACCGGGACACTCCAACACAGCTCCTAACCTTTGTGGCCACATCCCTATACAGTTCCTGTATCAATCTAACATACTTTTCAGGAACTAGCTTTTCCCTTAGACACCTCCAGAGTTCTTGTCTAGGCACCGTATCATAAGCTTTCTCCAGGTCAATGAATGCCATATGCAGCTGGGTTTGCTTCTCCCAATATTTTTCCAACATTTGCCGAAGGGCAAAAATGGCATCGACTGTTGACCGTCCTGGCATGAATCCAAACTGCTCTCCTGCAATGGTCACCTCTGCTCTCAACCTTCCGTCTAAAACCCTTTCCAAAATCTTCATCGTGTGGGACATCAACTTTATTCCTCTATAGTTTTTACACTCTTGAACATCCCCTTTTCCTTTGTAGATAGGTACAAGTATACTTTCTCTCCATTCGTTAGGTATTTCCTCCTGCTCAAAGACTTTTTTGAATAGGTCCCATAGCAGGTCAATGCCCTTCCTCCCCAATGACTTCCACACCTCTACAGGAATTCCATCCGAGCCCTCCGCTTTACCGTTCTTCATCCTCTTTAGGGCCCTTTCCACTTCTTCTCTGGTTACCATCTGTACCATGCCCGTGTTTTGGCTTCCTTCCTCTCTGTTCTTTGTTTCATTCTCTGTATTCAAAAGTCCCTCAAAGTATGCTCTCCATCCTTCTCGTATATCGTTCTCCCTTCGAAGGACCGTCCCCGTTGTGTCCTTGATCTGCTTTACATGCGAGATGTCCTTCGTTGCCCTATTCCTGATTTTGGCTAAACGATATATTTTCTTCTGTCCTTCCCTTGTATCCAACTTCTCGTATAAATTCGCATATGCTCCTGCCTTTGCCTGTGCCACTACTCTCTTAGCTTCACGCTTTGCCGTTTTATACGCAAATCTATCTTCCTCAGTACGTGACCTGTCCCACTTCCGTTTTGCCTCCTTCTTTACCTGAACAACTTGTTGCACATTTTCATTCCACCACCAACCTTCCTTTTGCACCCTAATCTTTCCAGATGTTACACCAAGCACCTCCTCCGCACAGTTCCTGATAGCCTGGGCATTATATGCCCACCAGTCCTGCACCCCCTCCCATTCTTGCGAGATTTGTAGCAGCACCCTCTCCACATACTCCGCCCTCGCCCTCTCCTCCCTCAAACGAAACCACTTGATTTTCTTCATCTGTGTATTTCCACTTTTCCTATACATTCTTAACTTCATGTCTATGCACATCAACCGATGTTGCGCCGATACCTGATCTGTTGGTATAACCTTACAGTTTATCACCGTCACAAGGTGCTCTCGTCTAGTAAGGATATAGTCAATCTGCGAACTATGAGGCCCACTGTTGAAAGTTATCAGATGACTTTCCTGCTTGGTGAAAAACGAATTCACAATCCCTAGATCAAAAGCCACAGCAAAACCCAATATACTCTCCCCCTCCTTGTTGGGTTCCCCAACCCCATGGCCTCCATGGATCCTTTCATAGCCCATGTTCCGCCCCCCTATGTGCCCATTGAAGTCGCCTCCCACAATTACTCTCTCCCCTCCTTCCAGTGTCCTCATTTCTTCATCCAATTCACTCCAAAAACATTCTTTCTCCTCTGTTGCACATCCTACCTGGGGTGCGTACACACTAAACACCACAAGTAGATCATCTCCAAAACTCAGTTTCATTCGCATCATCCTATCACCTCTCCTGTACACCTCTAGTACCTCGCTCCTCCACTTGCCAGCCACCACTATTCCAACCCCATTTCTTCCATTCCTGTTTGCACTGCTATAAAACAATTTACATCCATCTCCAAGTTCCTTCGCCTTGTCTACCCTCCACCTCGTTTCTTGCACGCACAGTACATCAATCCTCCTTCTCCGCATCATATCCACCACCTCCATTCCTCTTCCCGTCATACTTCCCACATTCAGTGTTCCCACTCTCAACACCTTTTCCTCATGTAGGGCTTGCTTCTTTAACCTCATCCGCCACTGGTGAGGTAGCCCTTGCCCACTTTTCGCAGTTTTAGGGCGATCTAGCTGCGCGTCGCCTACAGGGTACGCCCTAGTTCTCCTTCTATCACAGTTTCTGAGACTCATCATGTAGTTTTGGCAAGATGTTTTACGGCCGGATGCCCTTCCTGACGCCAACCCTCCTCCTTTATCCGGGCTTGGGACCGGCAACAGCCATTTTCAGGGCTGCGTAAAAGACAATAAATATTCGATAAAATCGATTAATTTCACTTTCGAACGAAATGTTTAATAGATTAAATAGTATTAATCAATTACTTTTTTGGAACTGATGTTTTTGTTAAATTGGGAGTATAATTTTAACTATGTAATGTTTTTAATATTTATTGTTAGGTTAGTTTCCTTGATGGATTTGGGATCACGAAATTAATTAAACTTAGAAATGAAATGATGCAACTAGTAAATGGTGCAAATTCCAAAACCTGGTTAATTGCTATTGCTAAAGTAAATATTTAACTTACTCCATTATTAGATTTAATTTTTATTTTAAAGTTTAATGTTATTTCTTCAATTATTATTCCAGAAAAATTTATAAATTTTCATCAACTTTTAAAATTTAACATCCAAATAAATATTGGAAAGAAGTACAAAATGTAAGTTGTAAAATATTATAGGATAGTATTCTTGTGATCAGCAGCATAGCTAGCATGGGTGGCACCCAGTGCAGATATCGTGGTGTCACCCTTTTTAACTCTTTTATAAAACACTATTGAATTGTATTATCTTCACACTTGAGCAACTCGAACGCTATATCGAATATGCAATGTCGTGATGTATAAGTTTAGATTTACAAAATAAATCATAACCATACATCAGTACTGCCACACACAAAAATTTGCAAAACTGTAGTGATTCCATAACTGCCCCTTGTAAACATTTTAATCTGGAGTAATTATTTCATAGCTTACATGCATTTATAAATTATCACAGTTAATAAATTAAATTATTTAATATATATAACTTGGTTAAAATGGCTTCAAGTCTAAGTGATTTATTGTTGAAAAACATTGTGATGGTTTGTTTAAGTTTATTTTTTTCACGGTCGGGTCACCGGACAGTGTGGGCTGCCCCCTCTAGCTACACTTGTGGTGAAGATTGTAATTATTTTTTCCTTGTTAGTAATTATTATTGTAACACTTGCAATGAACTCATTATTAAACTGAATCCATAGGATGGAAATTGTCAAATGGAGACAAGTCTTAAAATCTGATCAAAATATAAACTCCAGACAGCCAGAAAATATTAGAACAACAAATTCTTTAATATTATTTTAGTGAATTTATATAGAAATCGATATAATGAATTTTTAAAAAGTCCTCTTTAATACAAAAATAGTCTTAATAAAAAAATTTAAGTATTTATAAAATATGTAAATTTAAATATACTTGATACTTAAGAATTAAATTCTTTTCATAATTTTTTAATTTCATTTATACCAAATCTAAACTTGAATCAAAATTAATAATCACAAATTAAGTAATTGTTTAAACTGAATTTTAAAGTTAGTTTTCATTCCTGAATATATATTATATATTGATAAATATATATAATATATTAGTTTAAAAACAAAACTACAAATTCTATAAAGTAGAACATCATAGAAAAAAACTTAGTTTTGGATTCACTTTTATATTACAGCCAGTCAAGTTTGTATTAAAAATCAAAAACCAAATAGATTTAGAAGAAAATTTTAAAGCTTTAAAATTTCCTTAGCTTTAAGCCTTGCTTAAGTATTTTATCTTATGATAAATTCATTGATTATTGACCAACTTAAGATAAGGTGTACAAGTCTCTCTTTATCACAACTATTTTTATTTTTTATACAATAATTTAATGAACACTTGTATAAATGCTTTAAGTGATATATATAATGTTTATGTAAAATTATACTTTCTTATTGATACAATTTTTAAATTAGATAAAAATAACTTAGGAATAACTTAATAAAAGTGTTTTTATTGCTAGAATGTCATTATAGTTTTAAAAATACTTTAAATATGCTCTGCAATTTTTTAAATTAAAATGTACAGTACGTTCAAGTAATAAATTTATTTGAAAAAAGTTTATGCAAATTGTTTCTAAAACTGTATTTTAGTTTAATGAAATTCAAATGCTAAAAATTATGAAATGAAATATAAATTTGCTAATAATTATTACCAAGGTTATGGTTTAGTTCTGTTATGAATCAAGGATAAAAATTTTTAATTTGTAGCCTTGATTTCATTTAAGTTTTATTTTTTGTTTTAAATAATTACTTTAAACTTACAGTTCTTATCTCAAAAATATTTAAACTATTGAAATTATCAAAAATTCTATAGATGATCATTTCTTAAATGCAGATAGAACAATCTTTAGATAATGTTTTAAATATATTTTAAATAACTTCAGGTTTTAATTCACTTTTTATTTTATATACTGCAGGTATGGCATTGCTGGTCAGACAAATGTTCAAGGAGAAGAAGTGAAAAAATTAGATGTTTTGGCAAATGATCTGTTTATTAATATGCTAAAATCCTCTTATGCTACATGTTTACTAGTATCAGAAGAAAATGATAATGTTATTGAAGTAGAAGTAGAAAAACAAGGAAAATATATTGTGTGTTTCGATCCCTTGGATGGTTCTTCCAATATAGATTGTCTTGTCTCTATCGGTTCTATTTTTGCAATTTATCGCAAGGTAATTTAAATAAAAATAAATTTGATTTTTTGTAACTTTTTAAAATATTTTCAAAACTAATATTTAAGTAAGACATTATCAGAAATGATTAAATTCAATGTTTGTTTCAAAACCATTGAATTGTCTTTAACAAGTTAGTTGATTTTTAAAGATTAGTAGTCCAAAGTACTGAATATTTAGGATTATGAAATTATCAAGTTATTCGTATCTTATATCTGAATTTACTACTTACTAAAATATCTTATAAACTAATAGTTTTTTTTTCTTTTAAAAATATTGTCTACATTTTAAATATGAAGAGATTTTTATATTGTCTAAACTTTTGTATTGTGATTATTATAAATAAGAACATTTAGTATTTTTTTTTTCTAATTTATATAAAATTAATCCTAACTGATATTTTATATAGGCTGAAGTTAGTGTTTACATAATGATAAATGTGATATTCAGATTCCTTTAAAAAATTTTTTTCAGAATTTTAAGCATTAAGAATAAGTTTTCAAATTATTTGAATTTTTGAAATAACTTTCAAGTATTTTTTTTTAAGGCCAAACAAAAATAAAAAATACCCGTTGCAAAATCAAATTATTATTAGTTGACAGTATTTATTTTTAAGATGTATTAATCATTTATGAATTTATCAAAACACAGCTTTTAATAAAAATTAAAATTATTTTCTAATTTAGAATGTAAATTAATTTGAAGGAAAAATATTTTAAAAGATAAATATATTATAGAAATTGAATCAATTGATGATGATGATGATAAATATATTCAAAATACAATTTTAAAAATACTGTAGTTATATTCATTTAAAAAGTAATTAGTCTAGCTGTACATAGATTTTTAATAACTTTTGTTGCTATTTACTGAATTTCATTGCTTTTGCTTTTAGATTGTTTATTATTGGTATTTTTAATGTTTAAAATATTTGACTAATATGAGAGATCCTTTATTCAATATGAATTATTTTTCAAAAAAATTTGGAAAGACATATAGAATATATGCTTTTCAGTAATACATTTGAAATCATTGAATACAAAATAATAATATCAAATTTATTTTAAAATTACAGTATATTCAATTAACTTGCCAAAAACCTTATTTTAACACAAAGGAGGAGATCAATTTTCATGTGGACAAATATTTTTGACTTAATTATAGGTCTGCTTCAAGTCTTAAACCTTTTGTTCTGTTTTGGAACTTAAAGGAGAACAATATAATATTTCAAAGTTTGAAATGATGGTGAAATTCAAAATCATGTTTGTTGTTCTTAGTATATTGATTAAATATTTACAAATTTAAATCTCATCAGACACAGCATTCAGGCAGAGCATGTGAAAGTGCTGAAAGTCTTGAGATTTACAAAGTGAGATTGAGAGAAGAATGCCTCAATTTTGAGGAGGAGGAAATAATTTCAAGTAGATGACAAACATAGTGATCCAAATGGGATGCAGGAAAATGGATTTCATTAATTAAGAAAACATATGTAAAATATTTGTAAATTTATGTAACATCCATTTAAATTTATAAATATCTATATAAAATCAATTTAAATTTGTAAATATTTATTCTAAGAACCAATTTTAAATTTCAGCATCATTCCAAAGTTTGAAATACATCCCACAAAAGTGAAATTGCAATTCCACAAAGGAATGCATGTAGCCATGTGCACATTGCGGGATTGGTTTAGGTGACAGAGAAATGAAAATAATTAAAAAAAGAAAGGTAGGCAATAGACATCTATTTATTCAGTAATGAATATGGCTCCCACAGGCCATTATACGGTGAGGCATACTATCAATGTGGTGATTAATAGTTGCCTGAGATATCCTTTGCCAAACTTTGCATCCACTACAGCATGCAAGTCATCCACAATATGTGGCAGTGGTCCTCAGTGCACTTCATGTCAGATGAGGTCCTGTAGGTGTTTGATGGGGGAGAGATCCAGCAAGGCTGATGGCCAGAAAAGGATGTAAATATTATTCAGGCAGGTGAGAGTTCAGTATGTGATGTGCAGTCAGGCATTATGCTGGAACACCATGTTGAGTGAGGCCAATGGCTGAACCACAGGCCCCACAATTTATGTGATATACTGGTCCTCTGTTAGAGTGCCTGAAATGTTCACTGGGCAGGCTGCTGATCAAACATGATGCTCGATATGGGGCCAGTGTAATGCTTCGCAAAAAGGGCTGGCATGTAGCATTTCCTGGGATACTGCCATACCCATTCATGGCCATCATTCCTCCACAGACAGAAGTAGCATACATCGTAAACAATACCTAATACCATTCAGTGGTCCAGTTGTGATGACAATGACATCATGCCAGATGTGCAACCCTGTGTTGAACAGTTAATGGCGCCCCAGTTGCTGATTGCCGTGCATGCAGCCTGATTTCATGCAACCTGTTGCAAATGGTTTAGATGGACATAGATGCATCCATTTATGGCAACAGGCAGTTTCAGATGTCATGTGCCGTGCTGAATGGGTCCCAATGGGCCATTTGACAAATCTGCTGGTCTATGTGCTCTGTCATAAACAGGTGCAATCCACTCCCTTTTTGGCATGTTCAGATGTTCCTACATCCATCATGTCACACATCACTGGATGGTACTCACATTTTGCCCAACACACGTCATGCACACATTGACAAATCGAGGTCATGCAGCTCCAGGATGTAATCTTGTTCCCCAGCCATTAACTGATGGTATTCAGCTTGCTGTTTCTCCAAGGCACTTTCCATGCTTCTTCAAAAGTTTAGCTGCTGTGAATCATCACTAATAGCATTTACAGCCTGAGCCGGCTGCTGGTCTTTATAGCCCAAAACTGGGCACTACATGACCTAATGCACATGCAAACTTAAATAATTTGCATATTTGTCACCTACTAGTCCTGCAATTTGCAATTGGCTATGTGCCTTCCTTCATGGTGTTGCAATTTCACTTTTGAGGAATGTGTTATATCATTCTCATTCAAGTTCCAAAATATGATAGAACAAAAGGTTTAGATCTGAAGCAGACCTATAACTAGGTCAAAAACATTTGTCCAAATAAAAATTAATTTTCTGCTGGTGTTAAAATAAGGTTTTTGATGTGTTGATCAAGTAATCCAATATATTAAATTTTCTATACAAGCTTAGTAGCAATGATCTGAGAAAATAGAAAGGCTGAAAGTTAAAGTTAAAACCTATTTTTCTAGTGTCAAAATGTCCAAGTTGAATTATTAAATGTAAGAATGGATACATTTTTTCACTAATGTCTCATTTCGGTATTTAAATTTTTCCTTGAATTTTATTTTAATGATTGTATATTAACATAATTTTTGAATTATTTATTTTATTACATTTTTTGCATAGACAACATCAGATCCCCCTTCATTGAAAGATGCTTTACAAAGTGGTAGAAATATTGTTGCTGCAGGTTATGCATTATATGGGAGTGCTACTATGGTAGTTTTATCAACTGGAACAGGTGTAAATGGTTTCATGCTTGATCCTGTAAGTTGTTGTTACACTTAATTATTCATGAATACATTATCGGTAATATTTTTAATTTTATTAATATTTATTTTTTTTAAGCTAGTAAAAGCATGTACACTCAAAAATACTTACACATTACTGGAGTGAAATTCAGTTTTTTTGGGTATTAGGGGATAAGAAAAGTAAACACAAAAATTAAAAATATAATTCTAACATTAATTATTTTCAACATTACAAAATAGCTTCACAAAATTTTGTAAACCATTTTTTCTAATGAAGTCTTGTAAACATTTATTTTTCTGAACTCTGTTAAACCCAAAAAACTGAATTTCACTCGTGTTGACATATATATATATATATATATATATATATATAAAAGCATACACCGCATTAGCGTATATTACTTTTCTTACCAATCCAAACTTTCTATTAATCTGAACTCCATACAACAATCTAGATATAGAATATGTTAAGGTGTTTGCTTGTGAATTACATTTTGTTTTGTACATTATTTTAAAGCATATTTAATGGTAGATTAACTCTGTTACATCTATTTTACTGTTCAATTTCATTTAAAATAATCAGAAGCAAAAAATATGTCCCAGTTTTAGTGCAAAATGATTCCCCTGCCATTCTGACTATTGAACTTATCCTTATCCAGTACAAAAATACTTCTGAAAATAACTTCTCAAGTTGCATTTTTTCATTGATTTAGTTATTTTTAATTTTGTTATTAACAGAAATATTATTTTAAATTAAATTTTGGTCAGAACGACTGATGTAGATATTATTTCATTTGAAAGAAACAAAGCAAAAAATATTCTTACATTCTTCTAATGCATTAATTATATAATATACAGTGAAACCTCGCTTAACGAGCATAATTCGTTCCAGAATCTTGCTCGTAATTTGAAACACTTGTTAAGTGAAAGTTTTTTCAATAGAAATTAATGTAAAATACGATAACGTGTTCCATGCTGAAAAATACTCAAATATTTTGTATAACATTTATTCAAAGAAAATTACACAATATACATTGTTAAGAAGTGTGAATCATCATCATCTTTTCTTCTAGCATGGAATGAACCAACCTGGAATGTGAATTCGATTTGCAGAAAACATCAGACATATCTGTGATTTTTTTTTTTTTTTTTGAAGACACCAAACGATATGCCAAATTCTTGGCCTATGTAAAGACTATAATTAAGTATTAGAAATTAATTAATTTGATTAGAGGTAGGCAGTTTTGTTGCCATCTTGTATTAAATTTAATAATTATAAATAATTTTTAATTTAGACATTTTAAAAATTTAATTTTGAATTGTCATTAAATTTAGTATGAGATGGCGTGTTTATTATATAATGGGCAATGATTGTCGATGTTTATATGTAATGTGTGAACACAAGTTTATAAAAATGTGTGATCACGAGCAACACTAAGGTGCTAGCATGTGCACAATCTGGGATTTCCCCTCTCCTTGTCACTTGTTATGCAAAACATCGCTTGTTAAGCAAGTCCATTTTTTACAATTTGTTTTGCTCATTAAGTGAGATTCCACTGTATTAACAATTACATATATGTAATAATATATTACTAATAATACAGTAGAGAGATAGGTGAGAGAAACTAAAAACTACATGATGGTTCAACTTTTATCTGGAATTTATGGTAATGGAACTGTGTATTTTACATAGTCCCAATTCATTTTTTTAAGGTAATCTCCCTCCACATATATTAACACTTGATCATTTTGATAATGATTGTCTACAGAATAGAAGTATTTTGACTGGTGTTGGAGCACAACCCTTGCATGGTGGAGGCAATTAACAGACTTCATTAGGAAATTCTGGATCTTTTGCCATTTGATTATCACGTGTTTTTTTTCTTTAAAGGATACCTTGGAAGACTCGTCACTGCATTTGTCTCCAACACCTGTCAAAATACTTTTATTATGCAAGCATATCATTGTTGTCAAAATGGTGGAAGGAGTCAGTGTATGGGGGATAATATCTAGAAAAAAATTGCAAATTGTAACTGTATAACATAGTTTCATTTCCATTATTAAAATTCTGAATAGAAGTGGAACCATCCTTGTACATTCAACTATATGTAATTGACTTAATTTGCATGCAGAAATAAGAGAATCAACTCCAATATTACAAGAAAAGATATATATTTCTAAAAGTATTTACACACACATAATATTGTGTATCAAAAAAAATTTTATAAACTTTACATTAATAAATTTTATGTAAATAAATTTAATTTGCTTTATTTTTTTTTGCTTTATTTTTTCTGCTTATTTGTAATGTACAATTTTTTACAGTAAATATTTTGCTGTAAAAATTGTTAAAACTAGGGTACAACTAGCTAGTTCAGATTAGGTAGAATGTATGGTACTATACTTTTGTTATCTTTTTAAATTATCAATGACATTCTATGTAATAGCATAAAAATTTTTTTCATAGGCTATTGGAGAATTTATTCTGACAGATCCTGACATGAAGATTAAGCCAAGAGGAAAAATTTATAGTATAAATGAAGGATATGCTTCAGTATGGGATGATGCTGTTATAGAATATGTTAAACAGAAAAAATTTCCTTCTGTATGATATAACTAATATTTTTAGCCTTAAGAAATTAGTTTAAAGTATCTCCATTTTTTTTATTAATGATTAATGATTTATTATTATTAATTATTTTCATCTGTAGAGTGGAAAACCTTATGGTGCTAGATATATTGGCTCAATGGTTGCTGATGTTCATCGTACCTTAAAATATGGAGGCATTTTTATGTATCCTGCAACTAAAGAATCCCCTAAAGGAAAGGTAAGGATATTTTTATCTTTCAGATAAATTATATATATATATATATATAAATACATTTTATAAAAAATTTTCATCACTTAAACTTTTAGTTGTAACAAATTTGAACAGAACAAACAAATTAAATAGCATAGCTAATACACACGAAAAATTTCTGTTGAATTTGAATAGAGCATGTGCAAGTATTATCTGTTCAATATAATAAGGATGAATGGAAGTGCTGGAATTTATTGGGTTTATATAAAACTCATTTTATGTAGATTCTTGAACTGTATTGTTTATTGAAATGACTAACTAAGTCTGAAAGTTCCGCTTGCTACAGATATATGTATTAGCATATTTATGACTAAATTGAATAATTCAAAATGACATCCTACAGATAATGTCTGAAGTATTGAAATATTTAGTCTCATAATTTTGTTTGTCCCATAGAAATAGTTGTCTTTTGACGCAAAGAAAAAACTATCTTGTATGATGATATTAAGTTTGATGATATGCACAATACAGTAGAGCATCGTTTATCCGAAAACCGTCAACCGAAATGTCAGTTAACCGAAAGCTTTCCAGTCAGACTGTGTCATACTGAATCGAATGTTTTTGATACTAGATTAACTTCTAAAGTATAATTTTTTTGTTTTTATATTTTTCAGTATTTTTGTTTGTACAAAATAAAGAAATAATTTTTAACAATACAGTAGCCTCGATTATTATTATAAACATTTTTGTTAGGCTTAAAATCTACGAAAATTCAACACGAAGTGACACGCAACGGAGAAAAATTTCAACATCGAATAGGTTAATATATTTTTTCGTACATAATCGGTTATCTGAACAACCCCAGTCCCCAATTGATTCGGATAAACGATGCTCTACTGTATTTTGTTTTCTGTTTCTTCATCTTTTTTGTTGCCCAGTATTACTGGAAATGAGTAGAGTTAAGTTAATTAGAAAATCAGTTTATCTAATAATTATATCAGTCATTCAAAACATTTCAGGAATGGATCAAAAATATCAAAACATGTTAGGATATAAATTTATTTTAATATATGAAAATTTTGTGATCCTTGAATGATAGTTTTTCTAAAATCAACCCACGTTTCAATATACTTTCTCTAGTACAAGAAACATTTAGAAAAATCATCATTCAAGGATCAAAATAGGATTCATACAAGACAAAATTTTAACTCAAATTCTTTTCATTTACAATTTTTTCAACTTTGGATAAATTAAAAAGGCATTAGGAGTAACACTAGGAAATGAGTGTTACAGATTAGCGGTTCCATATTTCATTAATTAGTGTTTGTAATGACACTCATGGAGTATTAATCTGTATCAACATATTTTTCATAAAATTCTAATTTTGATTTATTTTTATTAAAATTTTAAAGTATAATGAACAAAACACTACTTGTATACTGTTAATTTATCAAATATTGCTATAAAAATAATAATGAATAATTTATCATTAGTTCTTTTTTTAATTCTCTTCTAGTTTTTAATTTAATTGAATAAAGATATTTTTTTTCTTAAAATTCTGATTGTTTTATTTATTATCAAAATTATAAAATCATTAATTAGTACAATTTTAATTATAGCTTCGCCTTTTATATGAATGTAATCCTATGGCTTTTATTATGGAAAATGCAGGAGGATTGGCAACTAATGGGAAAAAACCTATATTGGATATTGTCCCAGAAAATATTCATCAACGTTCACCAATATTTCTTGGCTCTAAGGAAGATGTTGAAGACATAATTAATCTGTACAAAAAGTGTTAAGAATTACGGTAGAAAAGTTTTACTATGAAAATTTTCATACTAACAACCTAATCACTTATGTATTCAAATTTTTATTATCAAAATGTGAAATCATATTTTTTTGAACTTTTTTATTGAAATTCTTACAAAATAAAGTCATGTTTATAATTTTGTTTTAAGGAGTTCATGAAATATGCAAACATGCTTTGTCATCTGTGCTTTCTAGTAAAAATGAATATAATATATTCAGAATATTTTCCTTTATCAATAGTTGTTAGGTATTTCGACAAACTTTAATAAAGTTTCACTTAATTTCAATAATTAAATTTTATACTCCAAAACCCTTTCTTACATAACAAAATAAAAATGTTTTATCATAGCTGTTACAAAAATTTATTCAAATAAATAAATGCTTTATCCATTTCATCTACCCATCAAAAAAATTCATCCAATATTCTAATTTCAAAATGTTTGTACTGAACACAAGATTTTTGAATTGTTTCACAGTTTTGTTTCCTGAATGACTAATTACAAAAATACTATGCAGATTGAAGCACTGGCCTGATATGTTTAGCTTTAATTTGATATCAATTGTGTGTGAAATCAGAAATTGAGATTAACACTGAAAATATATATACAGTAGAGCATCGATTATCCGACTTAATTGGGGACTGGGGTTGGTCGGATAACTGAAAAGTATGAAAAAGTACATTATTAGTATAGTGTATTAGGCCTGGTTTAAATACTAGCCTCCCTTTCATGGTCGAGCCAGTGCTGCCAGCTAAAACATGCAAAAATTTAACAAAAATAATATTAAAGAAGCCAAGACATAATCAAATATTGTAGCGCCACATTACTAGCGGACATTTAAACTTGCCGACTAGAACGTGGTCAGTTAACCAATAAGTCAGATAATCGATGCTCTACTGTGTGTATATATATATATGCACAGTAGAGTATATATATTGAGAAAATGTAAATTAATTTCTCTATTAAGACATGAAAATGAGTTTATAAGCAAATTTTTCTAGGTATTGCATTTCATTATTTCTGTTTATAAAGTGTGAGTGTTAAAAAGTATTTATGTAGAATTATTTGTAAATCTGAAAATCTAGATACACAAGGCCAATTCTGAGTTAAACTCAAAACAGTTATCAGTCATTAAGAAGCAATTACAAAAAACAAAAAAATTCTTCCATAATTCTTTATGGACTAAGCTTTTTGAATTTGATTATGTTCAAAACTTTTTTTTTTTGAAAAAAAATTCAATAATTACATACTTAAGTTTTTTTATTATACGAACTTTATCTGATGATCATCAGATCTTTTCGAAATTTAGTTTTGTTTGTAATTTACTGATAATTCATTGAATTCTTTAATTTTATTATATTTGATTAATATCTGAATTACGTGACATCAAACTGTAAACAGTAATGTAAGAATTACTGTTAAAAATCTTACATATGATATAGCACAAAAATCTAGTTCAAATTGTCTATTTAATGTACTAAAATGTCACCAAACCAAATTTGCATTTGCACTGTTATCTATCTGTAGATCAGGGGTCACCAAACTTTTTTCACAGCAGGTTCAATACAGTATACTGAATACACAAAAAATAAAGATGACCAACATATTTATTTACCAACACACAAACACAATGGCTGCAGCAAGCTCATAATTGTTTTTCTTAGAAACTTCATTGCAGGCACTTACACAAAAAGTGCTCTGATATACAAAGTTGCAAAAAGTTGCAGTTTTTTATTTCACTGATTTTCCTAAAAATTATATTACTGTCAGATGCAAAAATCAGATTGGACCAAATTTTGCATTTTTACTTATTTTAATTTTTTCTACATAGTAAGTTTATCTACAATCTATAATATTTCCATATAAATAATTATATTTTAGCTCATTTGTGGCACAGTGCAGTAGTGGGCCAGATGAAGGAATCACCAAATTACAGGATCCGGCCTGCAAGGACTGATCCTGTAGTTTGGTGATCCCTGCTCTAGATAATTTAGTATAGTAACTATAAAAATTTGTTAACCAAAGATTTGTATATCTTTAAATAACTGTAGGAAGTGTTGGATTTTTCTATTCAGTTGTGGATTTAAAAATATGCAAGTGATTTTAATAAATACAAAATGTTTTTGGGCTAAATGTATTTTTCTAATAACTTACTAGATTGCAAACTTCAGAAAAAAATTGTGAAAAGTCAGATAAAACAGGACCAGTCCATGACATTGAGCTTTTCAATCTAGTGTGTGTTGCATTTGCATGGTTAGGCATCTGGTGCATAGACACTGCTGAAGACAATAGAAGACCCTGAAATTGGTTATTTTTTAAAATTTAACCAAAAACATTGCAGAATTGACCCATGGAAGTAAAATTTGTATTTTTCTTTTCTAATTTTAATTAGTAATATATTTTTGATAACCCATCATTTCTATATTTCGTCCAAAAAAGACATGCAAGATTTTATATTTGGCTCTAATGCATATGTTCAGCTTTTTCATTTTTTATTGAGTACTAGCAGATAAGCCCGGCATTGTTCGGGCAAAATGTAACGATAGTGAAGATCAAGATTATTACATTATAGCCAATCTTACCCATTTTTACAGAATGCAAGAATTAGGTTCACCCTGTTTCCAGACTAATTAAAGAATTTGTAGATGGGTCTAAAAATATGTTCGATTTCCAGCAAAAACACAAAAATTCTCATCTGCACCTGTAAATCTTGTACATCGCTTTCTTTTAACACTTCAATTGTTAAGAAATACAGTTCTTGCATCCCCACGTGGTACCCTACTAAAACACAGTTAAAAATAAAAAAATGCATTTAAAATAGTACAGTAGAAGCCAAGCTCTTTAGGATAAGCCTTAATCCTTTTCCTCTTCCTGCAGGGGGAATTTCAAAAAATCCCTTAGTGTACATTCTCGTGACGTAATCTATTAAAACGCAATCAAAGACGCAAAAAACTGCATCTAAAATAGTATAATAGAAGTAGTTATTTTTGATAAGCCTTAATCCTGCCCCTCTCCCCCGCAGGGGTAATTTCGTGTGACGTCTATATAATAGTAGGTATACAAAAAAAAACATTTATTTGAATGCAACATTGTGTCAAAATTTCAAAGCAATCAGTGAAGAACTTTCAGAGATTTTGATCAGAGAGAAAAGAGAGAAATCTTTCAATTTTGTGCTTGAAGTAGTAGCCTTGCATGTAACAGAATTACTCCTCATTATTGTCCACAGATGAGAATATTCAGTTTGGCTAATATAGATGTAGTGCAGTGTTCCGCAACCTTTTTATACTTGTGGCACACCCATGACTCAACACGGCACACCAAAATGTTATCCTAAAATATGTATGATATGATACTATTAATAGAATTATATAATGCCATTAACCTATTATTATTATTATTAAACAGACATCAACACCTGTGAGCAACTTTATTTTACATTTAATTTCTTATTATACATAAAAATGCGTGGCTTGTAATCAAGGCCGGATTTACATAAGGGCATTTGGGGCCTGTGCCCAGGCCCCCACAAAACTAAAAAAAAATTATGTTTAAACATAATTTTTTTTTCTATTACCGCGACAGCCTAGTGTGGCCTAATCATGAGGGCAACAGGCAGAGAAAACCAAACCAGGGAAAAAACCTATGAAACATTGGAAAATTTTGGGAAAAAATTTCACATAGGTATTTTTCAGTTAAATTAAAATAATTAGTTTTACGCTATAAAATATATGTATGTTTACAATAACCTTATTTTTAAATGAAATTTACAACTTCCTAGTTCAAATCTAATTGAAAGTACACAAAATACTGTAAACTTTCTAAATCATCAAATTTGCCTACTCTTAAAGGGGGACCCCCACCGAATTTGTGCCCAGGGCCCCTGGATTGGTAAATCTGGCCCTGCTTGTAATAAAGAATAAACAATCATCATCTTATTTCATCAGTTCTGTGGCAGAGAATGAAATACAAGCATAAGAAACACAGCAACTGTGATAAAAATATATAAATAAAACTTGACAATTAATAGAATATATAAAAGTTCACGTTACACCTTTCATCTTGTGACGGCACACCAGTTGCGGAACACTGATGTAGTGGATGGAATCGCCCAGGTGAGCGATTCCCACTCTGTTTGAAAGATAACGAAAACTTTCGTAATTCAAAATCGTAGCTGTTACGGAAGAACCGTTAGAGAAGATTCGTTGGGAAAGCCGTTGTGGTTTGAATCGACGATTGGCTGTCAGAGGATGGCCGTTAGCCGGACTTTATGAAGACATCGAAGCTGATTGGCAGAGAATTTGAATGCCGGCTACTATATAAGAAGCAGTTTTCGGCGGGAAAAGAATCTCTCTTTGGGACCTTGCGGAAACCTGGTGTAAGTGGACTCCCGTTGGACTATCACAAACTTTTCCTGACTCAGAGGTGTTGCGAGTACTAAGTCTGTTAGCGGAGGTCGTAAGGTGTTCTTCCAACAAACTTGTACGGAACATAGTCAATCATAACTTAGATTAGTGTATTGTGGATACCTAGTTGTAAACGTTATTTTGTATTTATTTTGTATGTTTGTTTTGTCAATATAAATGTTGTGTTTTGTCAACCCGACTGGTTATTTTGAACATTACTGGCACAGTCAACAGGATTACGCAGGATCACGTTGGATTACGTTGGATCACCCTGGATTACACTCCAAAGAATTGGAAGAACTGAGCTATGACAGAGAAGCAGACATACTGTACGTACAGAGCATCACCAGCAATTAGACCCAGGTAAATTATTGTTTTCTTGCTAGCACAAACGCACGAAATTGCGGCAGTTAGAGGCTAGGAACTGGGAAGATGATGAGCCGGGGACGGCGCATAGGACAAGCAAGTCGAGTCATGAAATTGAAGCACGTAGGTTACGGGCTGAGCTCGCGAAAATCAAATGTGAGATGAGGAGAGTCAAGTTTGAGACCAAGGCGAGGAAAGCAGAATTCGAGACAAAAAGAGCAAAAATAAAATTAGAACGGCTTACGTTATGTCGAGTCATCAGAGAAAATTCAGATGATCCGAGGCACAAGGAATGGCAGATGCAAGAGGGAGAGGGCAACCAGACCCTCAAGAGCAGAGTAAATGCATCTAAAAACGAATCGCTAGAACTCAAAAAGGCAAGGCTTTGTTCGGAACTCGCGAAAATCAAGTCTGAGGCCAAGGTGAAGGATAGCAAAAGCCAAGGCGAGAAGAGCGGAGATTGAGGCCAGGGTAAGAGAAGCAGAATTAGAATTAGAACAGGTTAAGTTATGTCTCAGTACTAGAGAAAACCTAGATGATTCAGGGCGGCAGGAACAGCAGACACGACCCGAGGGGCTTAAAGGCAAAGGGAACCGGGACTGCGGGGATAGAACAAGCCACGGGTGGAATTGGATGGACCAAGGGAAACTGACCGGCAGAAAAAAAGGGTGTCCTGATAGGCGGGTAGACGGTGAGGCCGAACGCATGCGAACCAAGGCAGCAGACCGCATGGTGGCAGAGGTGAGAGCATCCAAACTCACTGGGGGAGCGGGGAAGCAAAGGATTGAGTCGAAGCAATGTGGGGAGAAGAAAGGCCCATGCCTGTAGCCGGATCGAGGATGGGAACCTCTAGGGTCAGGGTGGCAAAGGTCCCCATAATAGTAGAGAGAAGGTACAACTCACAGGTAGACAGGGACATTAGAGAGCCTAGTGAAGTCGCGGCAAGACAAGAGGAGGCAGTTCACAATATCCAACCCGAAGTTGGGAGGTCGCCGAGGGGGACTAAGATGGTAGGCGGCAGAAGTGGTCCTCCAGCTAAGGATGTTTCGGGAGCGAAAACGTCGGGTATAAGGGAGTCAAGGGTACCAGCAGTGATGGAAACAAAGGTGAAGACACAGTTAGTGGGAGCCTTCGGTCACCGGGTAGAAGCAGTCTTAGCGTCAGTACCGCTTGGATTGTGGGAGGAAGGACGCAAAAAACGCCGAGATCGGCACGAGTGATGTGTGTGATTGCCAATAGGTTAGGGCGAGCGACAGACGCTCTCTTAACGGAAAGGGACTTCCGAGCGCTGGTAGAACCAAGTGAGAAAGCAGATTCTGAGGCGAGAAAAAGGGAATTAGCTGAGGAGCAGAGTATATTAAGTGCTGTAGCGGGGATGTTCATGGAAGCGAATGAGGGGGTTAAATGAGAGCCATCCGATGACAAGAACAGAGGGATGGTCGTAGGACTGCCTGACCTGACACAAGAGCAGCAGTGCACGGCCCAGTGTGAGCGGAGGGCGCAGCCCAATTAAAATAGGGCAGAAGATGCAGCTCCGATTCTGAGGAGGTATTCCAATAACGAATCGGATGGCCGGAGGGAACGGCCCGCCACGAACAAGAAATGGGAGTGCGAAGATGCTGATGAAGGGAAGTTGGAAGGCGGAGGAGTAAAGAAAGGGGTAGCAGGGACGCCCCATGGTCAAACCTGCGGTGTTGGGGTAATACTCGACTTGGGAGATAATGGCCGAGAGCCCGAGACTCAATTGGCACAGCACGCCAACGACCAAAGACGGGAGATCAGGGAAACTAGCGAACCTCTGCTAGGGTTACTGAATACGACACGGGATGAGCTTCCGGATGCTAAAAAAGAGTGTCATTCTGCGGACGAGTTGGCCGGATTGATCGAGCAACAGATGGACTTGATCTTGGTGACCGTGTGCTAGTTCAAGGAAAGCACGGCGCTGAAGACCCGGAGGTTGCGGGCCACAACGGGTGTGGTCAGGTGCCAGTCGAAACAACCCACGCACATGCTATTTTCTGAGGAAGGCATATCGCCGGTCCGGAAAACGACGGACAAAGGGCACAACCGAGCTTGCAGTAAGAAACCGAAATTCCATGAGAAGGGCCGAGCATCGTCTGGTGACCAACAAGACTGGATGACGTGCCAATGGCTACGGGGACGACCTCCTCGTAGGGGGACCCACGCGGATAGGTCTCTGGGACTGAAGAGGTCCTACACTATCACAAGGCATCTCTGTGCGTGGGTTATAGCAAGTTTTCCCGGTTGTACCGGAGGTAAGGGTCAGTCCGCACTAACGGACATTTTTAAAATTGCTGCGTGTTGTTAATGGATCAAACAGGCTTGAGCTAAGCTCAGTTTGATCCTTGGCCGCAGAGGTGTAGTGGATGGAATCGCCCAGGCAAGCGATTCCTGCTCTGTTTGTAAGATAATGGAAACTTTCGTAATTCAAAATCATAGCCGTTACAGAAGAGAAGATCCGTTTGGAAAGCCTGTTGTGGTTGGGATCGACGATTGGCTGTCGGAGGATGGCCGTTGGCCGGACTTTATGAAGACATCGAAGCTGATTGGCAGAGAATTTGAACGCCGGCTACTATATAAGAAGCAGTTTTTGGTGGGAATCTCTCTCTCTTTGGGACCTTGCGGAAACCTGGTGTAAGTGGACTCCTATTGGACTATCACAAACTTTTCCTGACTCATAGGTGTTGAAAGTACTAAGTCTGTTAGCGGAAGTTGTAAGGTGTCCTTCCAACGAACTTGTACGGAACATAGTCTGTCGTAACTTAGATTAGTGTATTGTGGATACCTAGTTGTAAACATTATTTTGTATGTTTGTTTCGTCAATATAAATGTTGTGTTTTGTCAACCTGACTGGTTATTTTGAACTTTACTATAGAAAAGCCTTACATGCCTTTTCCAGCACAGTAATTTATTAAAACAATATTGATTTTGGCTTTGATGATTGGTGATGAATGATATCATATGAAAATAATTATAGAGCTGAGAAGTTAGAACATGCTGATCACAAAAAATAAGAATTGAATTAAACAATCTTTTGTATCTTAGGGTCATTGATTTTTGCATTCCAATGTTGTTTTTTTCTCATAGATTTAGTTAACCTTTCAACAGTGGGATAGTCAGGTATGGTGCTATCCCAAAGTAGTGGAGAATAAATGTGGGAAATTTTTAAAGTATTTTTTCACGTGTTTTTTCTCATAACTGTTTACAAAATCTTTTTCCAAAACAGTAATGTTTAGTAAAGAAAAGTCTTTTTTTTATTGTTACATAATTCATTTTTTATGTGAATTTTTTTTTGCAGTAGTTTTTGGCAATACCCTCAAAAGAATTTAACAGATATATCCATCCCTCACCACTGTCACATGATCGCCCTTGACAGATATATCCATCGGTCACTGCAGAATGGTTAAGAGAACCATTTTGCTTTAGTTATTAATGTTTACCTGTCTGTAAAAGTATCATTATAAAAATGTTATGAATTTACCAAGGTGTTCCAAATTGTAGGGTACCTTTTGGATTAAATCATGAGTCAAAGTAATTTTTTATAATAATTTTTCACTTAGAACATAATTATATGTTTGTCAATAATATAACCATCCCAAATCAGTGGTGATCTACCTGGGTCACCAATGCATTGCTTGTAACACTTTTATTGAAATAAAATATTGATGAATCCAGTATTAAAACTGGTTTAAAACAGTTAATCAACAATGAGTTTTACATTTGAATAAAACTCTGAAAAGCATTGAATTTAGAAAGATATTCATTTTATTTTATGGTATTGAGCACAGAAAAGTAAATTATGGCAAATCATGTATGGAAGAATGCTAATTATTGTAGATAATTGATCTATAGTATTTTAATCAGGTGGCCTCCATGCATACAACAGCTACAGAAACATACTTTAACTAATATGTCAGTTTAGATTACATAAAATCGTAATTCCAAACACCAGAAATTCAGTAAAAATCTAATGTTTATTAGTGAAACATTTTTGACCATATGTAATGGTCATCAGATTCTAGAATAGAACTTGGTAAATCACAAAGAAAACAAATTTGAAAATATAATTTTTTGATAAATTTACATAGCAAGTCACACGCACAGAAGCATAACATAAATATGTTAAATAAAACATAGAAAATAAAATTAACAAGAAAATAGTTAAAACAAGACACATTAATATAATGAGTAAAAACATAAATGTAGCAAAAGGTGAAAAATAGAACACTACAAAACTTCAAAAAATACCCTCCATGCACACAACACCACTGCAAAGTGCTTAAAGTTAATTGCAGTCCCTTTTTTGATAGCTTTATAAATTTCCAGATATGCCAGACCAAAGACATGATGTGTCTTGATAAAGCACATCTACATCATCATTGTCACAAGCAAAGACTGTCATGGAAATTGTACAGTACATAAGCTCTTTCTAAGTGTGTCATGATGTGATCCTAGTGCTCAAAGGTCTGCATGCTGCCCCAACATATTCATACTGGTGATCCACTCTCATCCTGTAAAAGAATGGAGTAGACTCCTTGTAGTGTCCTATATTAGTAGTATATTCATCATTTCTGAGTAAGGAGAAGGCAATAGAGCTTGGCTCCATTTTTATGCAATTCTAAAGTTAGAGAGATCTGCTATTTCCTTGTAGATACCACATGCAACTTTATCACACTCAAATGAATTCCAGAAGCAATGATGGTAAGCTCTGTAGGACTGTCACCTACAATGTATCATGGTCTTAATAAACTTCAGGCAATAACCATAGGCAGTGGCTATATGACCTATAGCCACTTGTTCAATCTTGACTGATGGAAAAAGCAATTGAAAATCACATACCATGAAGTAAACTTGCCCCTGCATAGTAATGTTACATAATCTTCAAAGTAAAGGTTCTGGACCAATGATTACATGTGGAGATCGACCACAATAAATTGATTTAAGAATTCTCGACATAAATCAAAGGAGAGACAGACTTATCCCCAACTGGTCAAGGCTCCCAGCTTTCCTTGTGGATCTTAGCAAACAAAGATGTGTGATGTAGGAGACGGTAGAGCGTGTGATCCTTTGCATGAATAGAATACCAACCAAGTGTATTTTAGTGAGTCTCAGGATCCTAGATTGGATCTTTTCCAAAAAACCTTGAGAAGTGGATATGCATTCAGCTTCATGTATATATTCTAGGATAGTACTGTAGATGGACCTCAACAGCAACACAATATTCCTTAACCATCTCAAGAGATCATCAGAGATGGTTTCACTAACAATTACTAGTGAAGCCATTTTTTTGATTGATCATATTTAGTGAAATAAACTTTCAATTTTTACTGGATTTTTGTTTTTTGGAATTAGTATTAGTACTTACATCCAATTTTTAGATATCTCTAATCTCATTTTTCAAGTAGTATTCAATCAATATTATCCAAGTTTGGAAATTTTATTAAGTATAAATAGCTTAGTAAAAATAACATATTTTCTATTATTTTGATAAAAAAAATTGACTTGATAAAATAAAATCAAACTTTTGAAATAAAAACAATTTAGAAATATCTTCAAATATCATAAAGCTTTTTCAGAAATGCATAATAAATAATCTTGCATATTTAATTCTCTTTAAATTTTAAATTAAAATGATTTTGTTAAATTATGCAAGAACTTGTAGGATGACATATTCTCCATAAATTATTAAGCTCTGAATTTATAATTAATTTAATATTCCATCTTTTCAAAAGAGAAAAAATATTCAGATAAATATATTATACTTCACTAAACCATAAAATCATTTCTAAAGATGTAGTTAAAAATAATTTCATCTGTTAGATTTAATGAGTAATGATTTTAGTTTTTAATCATTTTTGAAATCAATTTGATAAAATTTCTTTCATTGACTTTTTTCCCTTATTTTACTTCTTAGGTAAGTATACTCCTCGGAACTTAAAACTCACAAAATGCTTTGTTTGGAACTAAAAATTTTTATGGATAAAACATTTACATTTAAGTTTTTACATTTATGTTCTTATGAAATGTCTTTTAGCAGTCAACATTGTCAATGTTCTTGTTGAACAGGTAAAGAATAATTTTATGAAGCTGTTAATTAGATATAAAAAATAGAATATGACATTCTATTGATTGGAAACGTCAGGCATATTTTGAAAGCCAATTCATTTAGATATTTAATAGAAAATTTTTTATGAGAAAGTATTTACCAGTTTTCTAGAACTAGAGCTGCCTCTGTTTCCAACTCGTTGTTCCAATTCATTTCATAAAAATTTTACCTATATATCTTTTAAAATAACAGCTACAAAAATTAATGTTAGTGTCTAGCTTTTAAAAGAAACCCTACCTTTCAACTTTTATAATAAGGTGGGATTCACATTCCTTACCATATAAATTATGATGGTAAGGAAGGTTAATATTCTACAAATGTTGAATTTTTAAAATTCCTATTATTTTTATTACTAGAAATAAAGAAAAGTTTGAATATGTAGGTGTTACAGCAAAAAACTGAAATCAGGATTTTGTCATACAGAAAGAATATTAGAAAAGAAAGGATTACCAGTACTAGCAAACTTGTACAAGCAATGAGTAAAAACATGACTGCATTTTGGGCTAAAGTTTTAGTACTTATTAAACCAGTGTTTTAGTATTTATTAAACCTTCTAAAGTTTATATCTACAAAAGAACTTTGGAACAAAAGTTCAGATGGTCAGAATCCATTGTGAATACAAGGGACTCTGATACCTTCACATTCCTTGAGAGTAGCTCATTTCCAGGAGTAGCCATTTTCCTGTTTCAGTTAGGATTTCCATAAATTCATACAAGGTTGACCATTTCAGTTTTCATTTTTTAATTTTGTAGTTTGTAGAAAATCAGACTAATTAATTTATTTAAACTAAATTTCTGGTTTCTGTAGTTTTGCTACAGCAATTGTCCTTGTTCTACTCATTTGTTCCTAAATACAAACAAACTTTTAATAATTAGATGGCTGAAGTGGTAAAGTGTCAACTTACTTCTCTGGGAAACTTGGGATCAAATCTGGGTAAGCAACCCTCAGAAATTTTTCATGAGTGTTTTGCCCTGGATATGTCAGTCCTCCATCTCTCATCATCCAGTCTGTACTTGAGCCTGAACCTGGCTAAACCCACATAGATATTATTAAAAAGAACTCTCTTAGTGCTCACAGGATAGAATTAAAAATGAAAAAAGTGCAGACTCAAGTGTTTATAAACATAATTTTTTTCTAAAATCTTTTATAAGAATAAACAGATTTAAACAAACACAGAACACAACCAGTTCTTAACAAAGTATTTCATAGGTTTTTCCTTTACTATATCTACAAAAATATCAGAACTCTCAGAAAAATAATAATAATAATAATTAGCTTAAATTGAAGTATTTGTTCAAGATAAAGAAATTTTAATAGGTATAATGATCATATTTTACCAATTATATAGTTGAGTTCACCTTACAGAGCACTAGTAAGGGAGCAGTCTGCATAATAGAGCACTATTCTAAGGAAGATTTAGAAAGATTTATCTTTAATCTTATGCTACATTAACTGCCCAGGACACATGACAACAGAAGTCTGTAGTTTATGGTATACATTATATAGAGATTTGGTGAAATCTTTTATTGATCAGTTTTCTAATACATGAACAGTTAATTTAAACAGTAAATAATAAAAGATTTATTACATCCATCCAACAAAACGATAATAAATACAAATATGTCGCAATAATCTTGTATAGCTTTGCAGATAATATTTAGAACATAATACTAACGTTTTCAACATAAGAACACCTGAAGATGATCCTAGAAACGGGTCAATAACGTTAGTGTTATGTTCTAAATATCTGCAAAGCTATACAAGGTTAATGTGACGTATTTGTATTAGATTTATTACAAAATCATAATGAACATGTTTTATTGAATACATTTGAAAAGTAATTACATATTAAAAAGGTGTCATAAAATTTATCTGAACAAACAGCACAGATGACATACGCAGTCAAACCTCAGGTTCCAAATGCCTCACTTCTCAAACAAAATTTTTAATGCCATATTTGCTCTGATTGCCAAACAAGCTACTCAGCAAGAGCCAGGCACAGATTAGGGAGAGACAGACAGTCAACTCCATATATTTCCTGTGTTAAAGAAAGTTGACAGCTGGACCAATCAATGATGGGACTACTGATTCAGAAGTTAGTGGCATCGAGATCACCTCACGTCATTAGATTCACAACATGAACATTGTGATAACATTGTTATTGAAATTAAATTTCAATGCACATGCAGGTAAGATACTACTTCTATTTCCAAGGAAACAAGGCAAGAAATAATTAGCAAACAGATTTTGGAGGTCACATGATTTCATTTTGTGGTAATATAATTGTTTCTTTATACCATACATTCCATTAGAAAGCATTCAGAAATTTTGGAGGAAGGATGTCCATATCTTTCAGCTAGACATTCTACTGTATTTCTGGGAAGTAAGTAATATGACTGGTATAATATTGTATTTACTGATTATTTGATAAAATAATAGATTAATGATATACAGTAAAAATATGTGATTATGAATTTTAACATTTCCAAATGTATTATAAGTTATGTAGAGCTCCTAAGACGAAAAAATGAAGAGAAATGAATACTGTTAACAACTGCCTGGTGATCTTGTTACTTTGGATAAGAGAGCAGTCCAGATAAGGGAGCATAATGTAGTGAACCTGAGGGAGTTCTCTTAAGTAAAGTTGACCATATTGAAAATATGGATACATTTTGAATAAAAGTATTGCTGGAAATTTATAATTAATGTTTTATAACAAATTTATATAAACTGCTATTTCATTTAAAAATAAATGTATTTCTAATAATGTTTTAACTGAAAAACTACATTATGTTTCATTAAAATTTATCAACTTAAGATGACAATGCACTTTAATATATTTTATACAATGATCTATTATTATCTTGTCAAATTATTAAAACATAATGTCATTGTAAGAGAGCATATAAATTTTAATGAAAATGATGATGTATTTTTGTTTTAAAATTGGAATAATGTTAAAATTGATTAATATAATTAGTTGTCATTCTTGAAACTTTACAAAATTTAACACGTTAATTGAATATTATATTATATTTGATGCTGACAAGCAAAGTATCAATAATACATTATAAATTGCATTAATATTTTTACAAATAAAAATCAATACTTAAAATTTACCATCTAAATTTATCTATATCATAAATACTATTTATTCTGTCACTAATCAATAGGCAAGTGATGGCATACAAACAAGGGTGTCGCCAGAGGGGGGCAGAGGGGCAGTTGCCCCTCCCTAGACATGCGAAAAAAATTATTTAAATGCTAAGTCATTTATTGCCCGATTTATAATTCCCGCGTGAAAAACCCAAGATTATGTTTTAATTAAAATAATCTTCTTAAGCTTCTTAAAATTTATGAATCGTTTTTATTTTACCTATATACAATTCATATCCTCTATCAATTTATATCATCTTGCCCCCCTGGCCCATTGGCTGGCGACGCCCTTGCATACAAACAAAATTATTTTTCGTAGTATACTGTAAAAAGTAATTTTCCAAGGACAAGTTGTTATTATTCTCAGGATAAAGAAATTAATGGGATATTATTCGATTTTTATAACTCTATAGACTATAACTATGGCAACCATAAAAGCGAAGGAAATTATATTATATTATAATTATAGTGACACTTCAAATTTCACTTTTTAATTAATAAATTTACATGTTAAATGCCAATGAGTAATATAGTCTTTTAGCAATTTGCAATGCCATGACATTACAAATTGGTAAAAGATTTAATTGAAGTGTGAATAGATTAATACTAGATAATAAATAAAATTCAAACATTGTTGTATACAATATTATATAAGTATTGTATTGTATGCACTAATGTATGTATATTAAATCATACATATAAAATTTATGTCAATTTTAATTATCACGGCATTTCATTGATTTGTACATAATACGATTATTTACAAACACAAACCAATCAGAAAAAGGTGGCAAAAAGGTGTACTTTCTTTAAATCTATGTTTGGTGCAATTTTGGAAAAATATATCATCATGGATGCCATAGGAAATATTGACTTCGCTTGGCATGAATTAACTGATAAATGCATGAACAGAGTGTGGAAGAAGTTATGGCTGAAGTTATCCAAGAATTCTCGACAAGAAGAGCCTATCGCCGTATCGTTAGGTTGACCAAATTGTCAACCTAATCGATACAGCAGGACTAGGAGATGTAGATGAGCAGGATATTGAAGATTTACTGCAGATTTCTGGTGAGAGTCTTACCAACGATAACCTTCAAGAACTGGCAGAACGAGGAATTCATGTAGAACTGGAAAATAGAGATTCTGAAAACAAAGAACCCAAAAAATTTCTCTACAGATTTCCTTAGTAAAAGTTTGGTAACGATAACCAAAATCGTTGATCAAACTGTAGTGAATGATCCAGATTTTGAAAGGCAAAACAAGGAGTTTTGGATGAGATCTTCTGCTACCGATATTTTCTTAGGGAAAGAAAAAGCGACAAATGAAACTTTATGACTTTATTGCAAAAGAAAAAAAAATTTCAGAAAAGTCAGGACTTTCATCACAAAAAATAAACTTTACATTTTTGTGTGCATATGTTTATGTATATTATGCAAATTAATATAAAAATTACTTGAAATTAAAGTAAAATCTGTTTATTTTTGGTCACGTGTTCACCTATCCCTATTTACTCTATGTTAAAATGACCTTGCTTAATGCTGTTTTGCTTAGCACTTTGTCATCTAGGAACGCATCCCCATGTTAAGCAGGGTCTTACTGTATATATATTTATGTATTTTATTTGATTATTATAAGAAGAAATTGTATCATTATTTCTTCAAATAAAATAAAGTTTTGACAACACAGCTCTAACAATTTCTTTAATCTAGATGCTTTTTTTAAACCATTTTTTCTTGTTTGAATTAGAGATGTGCCTTAGAATCAATGTCACCTTACATTCATAGTCCAAAATAACAGTGAGCAGTCATCGCAAGTAGACCAAGTGGTCATTATGCACCAATAGTAGATATTTTGAATATATTGCTCACTTCAGTTCAAATAAGCTTTTTGGTATGTGTGTTTATAGATTAAATTCCTTTTCAATATTTAAAATTCCTGCAAGAAGACGTCATTATGCAGCATCAGAGAAACAGGGAAATAGAGCTACCAAACATTACCTGTCTCATAACATTTCTATTGTTTTTGTAATTTGTTGTTACTTAACAAGATTTTAGGCTCCATAAAAAATTTTTGATATTTGATTTCAAACTTCTGGTACATTTTAAAATTGAGGACACATGATATTCATTAATTTATTACAAATGTGCTTCAAGGAGCAAAGAATTATTTCCCTCCGAACAAAAACTCCAGAGAGAAAAGCTATAACAATAAATATAGTAAAAAATAACATTCTTAAGCAGACAAAAACTGCTTAAGAATGTTATGTATAAAAGCAATTAAATACTAAAACATTAAATAAATAAGATATAAATTTATATTTATTACTTTGCAAACAGTTATTTTATAAATGTAAGAAAAAGGTTTCATTGTAAGACAAACTAAAAATACTTCCGATAAATCCTTTAATATTAAATTCTACATAATCCCAATAGTTAATGAATTCACTTTTCATTATTATTTAACAAAAAAAGATAAATGCATATCAATCAAATATGTTTCAACTTGACAAAATAATATAACTATAATTATTAAAAAGCTTTTGCAAAAACATGTTAAGAATGATTTGTATAATTATAATTTCTTATTAAATTTCTGTTATCAGATTAAAAGTTATAAAGTTAATGATTGGTAAGAAGTTAGTTATCAAACTTCAAGTTTATATTATATGATATTTATCTCATAATTCCAAAGTTAAAATATTTAAAGCAATACACCAACCAAACCCGAATTATCGGGCTAGAAACGGCTATTATAATAATAATAATTTAAAATAAATTAGCTCAGAAATGATCTAATTTAAAACCAATATTTTTTCAAAAATTTTTTTTATTTCTGCATAAAATTTATTATTAATGTTAAAAGAATAATTGTACATAAAGTTCATTTAATTGAAAAATATTTTTTTAGTTCATTTTTATCAAACTACAAAATTTCAAAAATTGAGTATTGTATGTGAATATATCATTGATTAATTAATAATGATTTATTATTGTCTTTTTATTTTAATCAAATTGTCTTGCATAAAAAAAAATATTTCTAATCCTATTTAATCTTCATGTAATATTAAGAAACATTAATAATCAAAATTATTTAAAAAAAATACATTTTACTATTAATCAAAGTTAATAACATACTGTACTTTGGAAGATAAGCATAATTAATCATAATTCTTAAAGCTATTATCTCTTAATTAAAGTAATGAGTTTTTTAAAACTTTTGGAATTTATTTGTACTGTACATACAGTATTAATTTAATTATTTTGTAAGAAGATTCTTGTTATTATTTTGTATTTCAATAATAAACATTTTAAATTTTAATGTTATGAAAAGTGTAACTATTTTTAAATTTCATAATGCAGACTAATGATTTTCATGTCTTTTTCAGAAATATAAGCTTTCAAATGAACATATTTCATAAACAATACACTTTTTAAAATAAAGTATATAAATTAATCAATCAACAATTTATATTTATCATGTATGTTATAACAAATATTGCTGAAGTTTAATCTGCCCTTTTGTTTTATTTTTGTTTTACAATTATTTTAAACATTATTAAACATTTTCTTATATTGAGAGATTTGAATTTCATTTTACATTTATTATTCTATCATTAATTTTACTATTTTGTTATTGGCTTTAATAATTATGTTAATTATAGATATAGACAGATGGATAAAATCTAGTAGTAAAACACTATTATTAAAATTATTTAAAGAATCAAAATTCTTAAGAAGTGACATTAATTTTTTGCTTTTTGAATTCGTTTTGTATTTTAATAACATATCTTTCACCATTCAATTTTATTTTTAATTCTTTGAGATATAACATTGGACAGGTAGTCTGAATCATGATTTATAATTGTCACTTTTATATGAAAAGATTCTGATAAACTTTTTGTAGATTCATTTGAGATGAAGAAATAGAAATTTTATCAAAATTTTGTAATGTGTAGGTAACAATTATATATTACCTAATGTTATAAAGCTAAAGTTTAATGGTGAATTTGCAGAGTTCGACATATATTAAAATAATCAATGAAAAATAGAATTTGACCTCCATAAATTTCCTCTAATTCCTTTTTTTCAGAGTATAAAATAAATAAACTAATTAATTAAATCAATATTAAATGACAAATTTAATAAATAATTATTTCAACATATTTATCAACAACATAATTCAATAATTACTTTATTTCAACAATATTACAATAAATATACATAGAATTTTTCATCACAAAAATAACAAGTGCACTTCATATAAAAAACAAATTTATATATATAATCTTTGATATTACTCAATATATTCAAAATTTATTTATATTTATAATTTAAATGCACATATCTTACTTAATCCATTACAATCCTTAACATTTTATAATTAAGGTCAATGGGATGATTTTCATGCCAAATACTGTATAATAAAATGGAGAAAACACTAAGATCGGCGTTATATGTATGTTTTTTTATTGCTAGCACTTTCGACGAACCTATTGTCGTCGTCATCAGGCGAATACGGAAATTTACTAAAAATTAAACGGAAATAATCCGATGAAGAACAGAACGCTTAAAATTTAAATTAAAACTTTTGGTTAATGTTACCCATGGTTCCAAGATGGCGGCTCTTCCAGAAATATCAAAACAGAGTCGTAAACTATACTGACAATAGAGGGAGCTTTTCCATGGAATTATGCAAATTAACTTGTAGTCAGTCAAATTCAACAGTGTTGTGTGAATGTGTAGAGGAAATATTGTAACTTTTTTTCAAAAAATTATTTTCTAACAAAGTATTAAAGGTAAATATTTTAACTGTAAAAATGGGTTAGAGAAGTTTTATTTAATTCTTGACTAAAATTTTAAATTTTAATTTACTTAGTTTTTAACTGATACCGTTGCAATGAGTTTTGCAGGTCTTGAGGTGGACGAATTTTGGGTCAAGATGTACAGTACAACCCGTATTTTTTTTAAACTAATGGAAAATGAATACGAAGATTTAGGATTAGGAAATGATATTGATAATGCATTTAAGTTTGCAGTAAAACTTGGAATTCAACATACTCAGTCAATATGCAATTCAAGTGGAATAAAATGCAAATTATATTATTGACGCAACCGAAAATTTTGCTTTTTAAGATGCAGTAAATGTGGAAGTACGTTTTCAGCGTACAAAGGTACGTTTAAGAGTAAATTTGCCAATATTTCATGGGGCTGTATACTTTCCTTTATCTGGCATTATCTTTGCCTAGAATGCACTGCTACAAATTCAGCCATTGCTGCAGGTATATCAAAAAAGGCCAGTGTCAATTGGACAAACCATATAAGATTAGTGATGCTTATAGCTTTGCAAAACATAACTTCATTTAAAATTGGAGGCCCAAACAAAACAGTTGAAATTGATGAAACCATCATATGTAAAAGGAAATATGAAAAAGGTCATATATTGAAATCAACAAAATGGGTTGTCGGCAGAATATGCCGTGACGATAAAAACTGCTTTATTTGCCAGGTCAATGATAAGTTGGAAACCACGTTAAATTGGGTAGTATATAAATATGTAAATTCTGGTAGTATCGTAACAACAGATGAATGGAAAGGTTATAATCACATTGATGAAATCGAAGGTTTAATTATCGAGCACAAAACTGTTAATCATTCAAAAAATTTCATTAATCCCAAAACTGGATGTCACATGCAAAATATTGAATGGCTATGGGGGTATCTTAAAAATAAAAAACATCTTTCGAAGCATTATAATACAGACTTATCAGACTCATATATGTATGTACCTCTTTTATGTATTTATGAAATAGCCTGAAAAAACTCCAGGGGAAAGATTTCAAATATTTGCAAAACACCTGACTATGATTTATCCTGGTGCTGCAACAACACCAAAATGGATAGAGCCAGAGCCAGAGACTGTCCTTTCTGCAACTGTACCAAATATTGCAAAAAAAAAAAAAAAACCCAGGAAAGTAGAAAATGAAACGGTAACAATATTCCCTCTGAAATCAAAGAGAATCTTGTCTAAAAGTGTTAAAGGATCAAAGGAAAAGGAAACACCATTGCCTCTGAAATCAAAGAAAGTTTCGTCTAGAAGTGATAAAGAATCAACCATTACAAGGAGGAAAAGACCAGCCACAAGCGATGATGAATCAAAAAACTCGAAGAAAACTACGATCAAAAAAAAAAATAAATGTTAAAGTGAGTATTTTTTTTTTTTCAGTATTTAATCTTAGTTTATTATATTTTTGGAGACACGTGATCTCCGAACAAAATAGCGTTAAATGTGCAGTCTCCAGACCAATCCAAGATGGCGACCAGAAGCGCCGCCATCTTGGAATCATAGGTAACATTAACCAAACTTTTTCAAAACCATTAAGAACACGTAACAAATATTCAAATGTGTTTGAAATTGAACGAGTAGTAAACTCCGTGATATGCAAAGCAATGCATGCGTGGATCCAGGCTCACACTATACGTATACTGGAGGAAGCTAATAGTTGCTTAATCACTTGTACAGCGTGACCCATACACTGGGCAGGTCAAGGGTAGAAGTATAGCATGTATCCAAGGTGATAGTAAGAAGAGATTCCCATATAAAAACGAGTTTCCAATTTTTACAGCTCTTGAGCATAATTGATTGAGACCATAGCAGGTTGTAACCCTGCTCAAGTACCTTTTTTGTAAGTTCTGTGGTGTGCCTACCCCTCACAACATCCTTTTGGTGCTCCACAAGGCAGCTGGCAAGCATTCTAATAGTGGCCCCAATATACCTTATGTTTACTCCCGTTGCAAGATTCTCCAGTGGAACAGCATAGACCCCCGATTTCCAAGAGTAGAAAACTTGTCCCTATCATTGCAAATAAGCTTGCATAGGTTTGGAAGTGGGGATAGTAGTAAGACAAGGTTACGCTGCTTGAAAATATGGCAAATGCATACAGAAAGAGGTCCAAGGTATGGTAACGATGTTTGGACCACAGAAAATTCCCTCTTACTGCATAGCGTAGTGCTTGGAAATAGTGATTTTTTTTACCATATTGAGCACATGTGTAAATTTAGCACATGAAAAACCAGCAGTGTGTACCACCAAACTGATGTTGTCTAATTCAATGTTTACCAGCACTTGCAAAGATGATAGTAAGAAAGCCCTTCTGATGAGGGCGGCAATGGCGGCATTAACATATCGTGAAGGCTGAAAGGCCTCTGCTGGGATAATGTGTGGTGCTATGTTAGATTTGTAGTGAACTGAGAATTGTGGTCCTTCAGGAGATTTACATATGTGCAAATCTAAGAATGTTATTGCAGTGTCATTTTCTTTCTCCCAAGTAAAATTGATGGAAGGATATATACTTGAGAATTGCTGCATAAAGGTGAGAAACATCTCATCTGTGTCTTCCCATGCTATGAGAATATCATCAACATAACGCAAATACATCTGCAGGTAGTGGATGGCAAGCGGGGAATTGAATGTTCTGTGCTCACTCTCTCTCATAATGAATTCTGCTAGGATAGTGGATAAAGGGGAACCCATAGGGACCCGTTGCTTTTGTAAATAGGTTTTCTGATTGATACGGAAATAATTATGCTCAGTGACGAAGGTGAGCGCATCACGTATATCAAGAACCTGTTGGATGTTAAAGCCCTTTTTTAGGAGCAGATAACTGGCAAGCACTACAGCCTCAAAGATGGGCACTGAAGGATATAAAGATATTACATCTAGTTTGTAGAAGGTGTAGGTGTCTGGCTGTAGGGCACCAATGCTTGAAGCAATGGGGGATTTAGCAATTACAGATGAGGGATTAATGTATGGAGAGTCTGGAACTAATGCACAAAGGAATTTAGCAAGTGCTTTTTCTAAAAAGTAAGTAGGATGAGACTTTTTGTTTACAAGCAGACGTAACGGCCAGTTTGCCTTATCCATTTTTGGTTCAAAGAACAACCTGGGACATGCAACGTTGGAGGGGGATCAAGGGACCCAGTTAGAGTTGAGGAAACACCTGGTAGGGCTATGATTCTCCTTGCCTGCTGTAAGATCGTTGGTGTAGGGTCCTCACTCATCACTGGGAAATACAATTGTGTTAGAAATTCATTGGCCCTGAGGAGAAAGTCGTTTTCTCTGCACAACACAAACATCCTGTCTTTGTCAGAGATTAAAAGTCTCAAGTTAGCTCTGGTAAGGAAGTGTTCTACTGTTTGGTAGTCCACAAAGCCATTGGGCTTACCAGATCCTTGTTTTGTCATAGCGTGGATATGTAGTGGCCGTCTGGCAAGACTTGAGTGCTGCTAACATGGCCGAGATCAACTGGGAAAGGTTGGTATTGGCAGAGGGAACGTACTTAGGTCCCTGTTGTAGGATTTTATGCACTGTGTTAGGCACGTTTTCATTTGTGTAGTTGTAATATGGGATATTCACCTTCACTTTGCTTTGTCTGTATGACAAATGTGCTAACCATTTAAATTTTAAGCGTTCTGTTCTTTATTGGATTATTTCCGTTTAATTTTTAGTAAATTTCCATATTCGCATGATGATAACAACTATAGTTTTGTCGAAAGTGCTTGCGATAAAAAGTTATACATATAATGCTGATCTCAGTGTTTTCTCCATTTTATAATTAAGGTCAATTATTATTTTTCAAATTCACCTTTAAAACATACAACATTTTTATCTGTTTCATGTATTGTTACAGAATATAACATATCAGATGAAATATATTTGGATAAAGAATTCCAAATATATACTGCTAAATTCTCTGTTGTGCTGAAAATAAAAATATAAACACTTATGAGAATAAAATTACCCATATAATTGATGAGTGATATTCTGATTCAAGATTCACCAACAATTTTTCCATTAACAAATGACACAGCAAAAAATGTGTTTTATACATATGTTAATGTTTAACATGTTATAAATTTAAGGGGCTGTCCATAAATTATGTCTGCATTTTTCTTGAATTTTTATTCCTCTCCCCCTCTTGCCCAGTTTGTTCAAGTTTCTGTAACCCCTTCCCCTCTTTGGACATCCAATAAAATTCAACCCCCCTTAAAACTTGAAGCTTAAAACTTAAGCTAATTTTGAATAAAATTTGCAGCAGTTTTTACATCAATGTCACAACTTTTTCTTATTAAAAACATTTATTCTCAACTTTTTATCCTCTATCTACTGATTTTTGACATTAAAAGGTAATGTCTATTAAAATTAAAAGCTGAAGGTTTAGACTTAGCTTTTCTTTGCAACAAAACAGTGGTTTTTGCCACTATTTGATAAGCATTTGCATGAGCCTTGGTCGATTTCTAGTAACACTGCCATTAGTATGACAGCCTGTGGCATTACAGTCAAACCTGTTTTTATGCGGTGGATAGGGACCGCATAAAAAAAACGCATAAAAAAAATCGCACGAAACTTCACGAGTGGCTATAAAAAACAGTTTTCGCAACACAATTAAAAAAAATTTTTTTTATGCGGTGAATAGGGACCGCATAAAAAAAGTCTCACATAGAAAATAACTCAAAACCGTACGAAATAGAATTTATTGACAACAGATGTCAGCACTTGACTGCATCATCTCGTCTATCGTCTGTTTTACATATTTTTGTCCAGGTGGTGTTTTGTTGACTTAAAAAATTAATTATTTCATTTTTCGCATATTCATGCAATAATATTACTATAATAAGTTCATTTATGCTATAATAAGTTTATTTAGCTATAATAAGTCAACGTGAGACATGACAAATCGCACGAGACTAGTCGCCAACTATACCGCACAAAAAAATATCGCAAATAAAAAATCGCACAAAAAAAGACTGCATAAAAACAGGTTTGACTGTATTATAAATAATTTGCAACAGGTGCAAAGAAATTAAGTGTCATATATTTTCAGCTTTTCTCACACTTTATTAGGCAAGTTTATTTCTAAATGCATTTTATACTTCAAGTCATAACTGATCATTTGTTGTTATTCTCCATATGTATGGTAAATTCTCCCTACATCAAACACTGAAAATATTGATCCTCTAAATTCATTAGTTAGAAAATTTCCTGTATTATAATGTATCTGAATAAGGACCCTGATGATATGGATAATTCAGTTTTCTGTATTTGAAAGTTTATTTAAAATTTAAAAAAAGTTAATTATTTACCTGACTTTATTTTTGAAATATGGTATGTCTTGATCCAGATTTTTATGATCTAATATATCCATAATTGCTATCTATAAATAAAATTTTATTTAAAATTAAATTATAATTAAGTATTATTTAATTAACTGATCTAGAATAAAAATTTGGTAACAATATCTAAATTATAAATTTTAACACAAAACTAATAATCATTAAAGAATAAGTATTATCTAAAAACTATCATTTTAAAATATCTATAATTATAAAACAAACAGATAAAATAATTTATTCTAAAAGAAAAAAAAAAAACTGAAAATTTGATTATTACATATAATCAACTCAAATTCAATCTATTGATATTTTAAAAAATTGAGAATTTATTTAAATACTTTTGATATTTTATGGATTTCTCTCCATTTTCTGAACTATTTTGATTCATGTAATAAATGATTTACACATTACATAAATAGAAAGTATTAGATCTATACTATATTTCTGTGCATATAAAAGTATGTCCTTATATGTGAGCATGTTCTTATATGCGAGCATGTTCTTATATGCAAGTACATGGTCTGACCCTAAAGTAAATGTACTGATTTTTTATTTAATGACTGTGCAGCTTAACACATCATTAATTGGTATTTTTGCCTTGCTAGATATTTTAGCCACATATCTAGACCTGTTTCAAGTTGATCAGTTAAGTCAACTGTGCACAATTTTTGTTTGTGTAAGATATAGTTTTAACACATTGTTATGTTTGAAATAGAGAAAAATCTCAAATGATGTTACACTATCATGTTTTGTGTGAAACTCAAGAAATCTGCAACCAAGACATTTGCAGATTTAACCAAAGCTTATGGAGATGCCACTTTATCAAGAAACATGGTGTTTAGATGGCACAAAGATCCAGGGTAAAGACGATGCTTATTTTATTTTATTTTTTCATAGCCGTGGAATTGTGCACAAAGAATTTTTACCTTTAGGACAGACAATTAATCAGGCCTTCTACAAAGATGTTTTGGAATGACTTTGAAAATAGGTCAAGCAAATCTGCAGGGACATTGCAGAAGATTGGGTGCTGCACCACACTAATGTGCCTGCTCACACAGAGCTATCAATTCAAGAGTTTTTGGCCAAGAAAAAATCCCCACATGCCCACAACCTCCCTACAGTCCAGACCTAATTCCATGCGACTTCTATCTATTCCCTAAGATAATATCAAAGTTGAAAAGTCATCATTTTGGGATAGTGGAAAACATCAAAAAGTTGAACTGACACACTAAACTCCCTTACAGAAAATGACTTCAAATACTGCTACAACCTGTGGGAAAAATTTTGGAACCACTGTGTGACCTTGGAATGGTCATACTTTGAAGGATATTGTTTGTAGTTTGATGTAACTCTTGTATATTTTGAAATAAAAAATCAGTACACTTACTTTTGAGCAGACCTTGTATAGGAACAAGCTCTTATATATGGGACAAAGTCAACACTACATTCCACAAATAACTTAAAAAGATCACACAGCCATAAATTATCAGGATGTTGACTCCTTCCCCACTGCCTGGAAGTCTTTCTACAAAATATATATCCCCTCCTCTCTTCTTACATCATACACCCCTTTCCCCCTACACGTGTTCAGCAATCCCCAGTCTGTTCTCAGCAGTTTGTTGCCCAACAATGCCCATTTAACACAGGCAGAAACATTTGGCCTTTGTGTATAATTTTCTCATTTTTTGATAGGTTTGTTAGATTTTGCAGTGTTTATTTTTGTCTTATATTAATCAGTTGTAAAGTAGCAGTTGTTAAAATGATCCTTTATTTAAAAAGAAATTTTCATAGTATCGGAAAATTTTTTTTTATTTGGCTTTTTCTTTTAATAATGGTTCTTACAAAGATGTCACTAGATAGTTACTTTATCATTATATTTACATTTACACAGCAATGCAGTGTCAAAATATGCTGAAATATATTAGAGAATGCTCTTATAAGCAAAGAAAAACTTATGCTTCAAACTGTAAAAAAGTAATTTTTACATATAAGAGCATGGCATGCCCTTAATATGTGCAGTAATATACAGTAGTATAAATTTGAGATACAGAAACTAACAACTTTTATTTAAATCAGTCCTATGGTTTAAGACAAGTATTAAAAAAACATTTAATTGAAAGTTTTTACATTTATTTGTTATAAAGCTTCATATGGAATATTCCACAACTATTTTTAAAAATGTTAGTACAGTGAAACCTGTGTAAATCCATTGTTGGTACTGAATATTTTTTCCAGTTTGGTAGGTTTCTGTTTTATTAATATTCCATTTTGAACAGGTTTTACTGCACTTATTTTTTCCTTTTAAGAATTGCATTAATTAAAAATAAAAATTTATTTTAGAATTTAGTCTTCTAAAATAAAAGATTTTGTTATATTATAGAAGAAAAGAGTGCAAAAGCTTTCTTTTGATAAAGAGGTTATTTTCTTTCTTCTGCTTATGGACAATATGAAGTTATTCTGCAAAAATATGGAGTGAGAGCTTCTTACAGAATTTTAACACTTTCTCATAACTGTTTTTCTTTTTAAAAAATGTGATATAGTAATATATAGTGCTTAATAAAAACAACCTGGTGTAAGATTAGTTTGTCTTTCAAAAACATGAAAGTATAAAATAGAAGTGTTAAAAATTTTATGCTTTCATAATATTTACCTTAGTAAATATTATTAAGATTTAATATTTCCAGACTTTTAAGTACTGTAATAATATTTTCTGTAGCATAATAATATTTACCTTAGTAATTATTATTATGCTACAGAAAACAACAATAATAAATAATAAACATAACATAGAATATATATCTGTGTTCAAAAAGTTCTTGACTAATAGTATATCAACATAACTATTTTTAGTATTTAATGATTTGACTTTGGTCTAACACAACACCAATTTCAACTGAACTTTATAATTATATCACCATCACAATAATAGTTTTTTTCTAATTTTATTTTTTAAATTTTTGCAAAAGAACATTGCATTGCTTGAAGAGAAGAAATGACTTTCTAAACAACAAAATTTCTGGCCTTGACCCAAAGATAAGAGCTAACATAATAATAAAAATGAATAAATTATTATTAAAATATTTTATAAAAAGTAAAAGACTAAATTATTTATTTAATCTTACATATCAAATGCATTACAAAAGCTTTGAAAATTCAAATAAACTTGAAGAACAGTTTTGGAATGATCGGTGATGATAGAGCTTTAAACAATATAAACAAAATTAAATTATATTATCAAATTCATATATCTACAAAATTATTAGGTTAATTTTATGTAAATCATTATATAATTTAATAAATTTATCAACAATTAAATTTTGTAATAGTTAAAATTCAGTTGTAATATATACAGGACATAATCATATCTCAATCATTAATTTAATAACTAATAATTTAATTAATTTTGCCTTAATCAAGGTTTAATCTGGCATACACACTTTTCACGTGTTTTGATTACAAATATATAATAGCAATTACCGTATTTTACGGACTATAAGACTTTTTTCTTTGAAAAATTGCCTCCAAAATTAAGGTGCGTCTTATAGTCCATAAAATATGGTATGTAACACACTTATATTCAATAGGAAAATTCATTAAAAAAACGGGTTAATAATCAATATTTTAAATTTACTTTTCTATTCAAAATTTATTTTTTCCAGCCAAAAAATAATATTTCTTAAAACTTCTTTCTACTTTATAAAGGCAATATGTGGAAGGCATGCAAGATTTTTTTTTTTATTTTATGTTTTATTTTAGATGTTTCAAGAAATATTAGTCTTGTTTTCATTAAGTTTATGAAATATTACAAAATTACCATTTTCTTTTTATTTTCAGAAATAAAATAAACACATTTCATACTATAAATAATATTTATAGCATTATAAAACAAAGTTTTAGTACTCACTTTTTTGAAGATTTTACATTGATTATTACTATAATGTTTAGCTTAAAAATATAATTGCATACTTTTTAACCAGTACATTATGATGATGATGATGATAAGAATATTCATTTGAGAAATATGTCAAAAAAGTCAATTTGAATACAATTTTCTGATTGATTAAGTGTGATTTAAATGTGATTTGTAAAAATTACTGAGAACAATCAAAAATTTATTTTTGTTGATTGATTTTCATATATTTCTAAATACAAATTCAAAAAAATTTTTATTTCTAACTAACATAATTTTGAAAGGAAAGAAATGTAATTGAACATAGCTAATTTTCATGATAGCATAGATAGAAAGTAACAAAAATTCCATATATTCTTGTAGAATAACAGTTGAATTACAAAAGATTATTTGTGAAGACACTATTATGTAAAGGGCTTAAGAAATGTTGTGTTATACCCTATTCACCTACACAACTTGGATAATGTAATATTCAGGAAGGCTAAAGGTCATAATGACATAAAACAGGAATCAGTAATGATTACAATAAAACAGGAAACAGCATGATGACAATGAAAGTTCTGATAAAGTATTGTTTCAATGGCTTTCCAAATTTTTTTTTAATGTAAATTGCTAATGTTTCCGCATGCAAGTAAAATTAATAATAATAATAAGTTAATTTATATTAAAGTTCTAATTTTTCAGAAAATAAAGATTCCAAAATTGGCACACAACTTATTTTCAGGATTGACTTAAATTTGGGCTAATACTGTATATTAAATATAGAAAGCTAAATACTTTAATTAAAATTTTGAGCTTTGTATTTTAAATACTTACATTCATGTAGTTTTTCAAATCAGCTAAATTCATAACCATTCCAGTTATTTTATCAACCTACATGAAAAAATATTTTTGTTAATTGAGTTAACTGAATTATATATAGCAGGGGTGGCCAACAAGTCGATCGCCAAGCCAATTTTGGTCGATCGCTAGCGATGTCTTGACTTAATGTATTATATTTGTAACCGAACGCAACTGTGTGCATGCAGTTATGACTTGACTCACAAGCAGTGAGTGCACTTCGTACTGAAACAGTGTATAAACATAGTATGTATTTCACACTTCCCCCTCCCCACTTAGACTATGCCTATGACAACAAGTCGATCGCGACACATTTTTACGATAAAAAGTAGATCTTATGTGCACAAAAGTTGGCCACCCCTTATATATAGTGTATAAATATATATTTTTTTTTTATTAAAACAGAAACTTTTAAAAGTTATTTGCCAAATTTAGCTCTAACTAGTAAAATTATCACAGATATCAGTGCTATAGAGTCAGAGTTAAAGTCAAAACCAATTCTTGAACTACTGCAGTCAGAGTTGGAGTTGATAAAAATGGATTGTCTATGACTCCTAATGATTATTTACAATACAATTTTAAATTTATGTTAAAATTTCTTATTTCACAGAAGCAAACTTGATTAATCTATTTTTCAGGTTATATTTTATATTCAAATAATACTTTAATCTGAAAAAAGGAAGAAAACTGGTAGGGAAAGAGGTTCCAGATTTTCTTTTGTAATTTCTTTCTGTTATATCCTATTACTTTATATCATTTTAATAAAAATATAATCTCACTGTTTTTATTTTCTATGTTTTATCTTTTTTATAAGCTTTAAGTTTACTGAATGTTTGTAATTTCTTTAATAAATAAAGTCACAATAGCATAACTATAGCTTTTAGACTAACAGGTTATAGATCTAGAAACTAGCCTGATGATTCACGTTGACAGTGATGAAATATATTATATCAACTGAAAGCATTCTATGTACAAAAACTATGTAATTAGTAATATTTATCATTTATTCCGTACATTGACGTATAAATAAAAGAATCAGTCTGAGTTGAAGCTTTTTTGTACTAACTCCAGAGCCCTGAAACAATTTTTAATCAATAATTTATGCTATCATTTAACATTTCTTAATTATATTAAACAAACGAGGCATATAAACAATCTTCAATCAAATATTTTTTAAAACTTTAATTGTTAAAATCAATTATATGTGAAATTAAAATAATATATGCTACTTAAAATAAAAGTGGATTGAAACAAATCTTTACAAACCTTTAACTAAATATCTAAAAATAATCTATGGTTATTATTATTGATAAATATCTTATTTTAAAAATTAATTAAATGTTTATTTAAATTATAATTTAAAATTTATTACCAATAAGAAAGAGTATGTGTTAAGTTTTTAATAATGTACAATTAATATAATTAATTACCTTTCCTTTTACTGTAACTTCCACTGTAATAAATTATAAAATTATATAATTAAAAAACAAGAAAATAATTTCACAAATCTAACATTTAATATAAAGATAAAAATATAATAAAATTACTATATATTAAGTATTTACCTTTATAATTATGTCCATGACCATTTAAATTGTTGCATTTTCCATATAATTTCCGATTTTCTTCTTCTGTCAATGCTAGACTTAAATGTAAATATCTCTTAATTTAAAGTCTAGAGATGTATTATCTTATAATATTTTTATCATTCCCAAGGTCTAATTCTTTTACTCACTTTTAACAGAATATCTAATATTTAATTTATTATACTACAGCATAAAATATATATATTATAATTAATATTTATAGTTTCATTACTGTTTAATACCAAACTGTGATGACAATAACGTTATAACAGGAAAACATTTACCTTCTACAACTCGCTTCGTAATTTGATTGCAAGGCTAGTCTTCAACAGGTTTATTAAATTAACATTTTATTTTCTTTTACTACTTTCGATTATGATTATAACATTACAACTGATTTAAAATTACATATAAATGAAGATTACTTACCTATTCAATCTATGGCAGGCGCTAAAAGTTTCTGTACGTGTCAGAAACACAACAGGAGACTTACTTTCGATATTTGCACTCATTTTTAAATATGTCAAAATGTGTTAATTGCTGCAGATGTTGTTAAAACTAGTCACGTGTGTCTAACGATATATTTTGGCGGCAAAAACAAATTGCGTAATGTTTATTGAAAAAATTCATAGAGGGCGCTAAAAATTTTCATATGTAGTATTTTCCTTTCCCCTTAATAATGAAGAAAATTAAATTTTAATTAATTTTAATTTATCGTTCTATTCCGGAATCAAAATGTGCTATTGTCTTAATACAGCAATATTCCCATGAATCTGAGGTCTAGTCGGTAGGAATCTTTTCAGGGCTCTTTCCAGTCCTTGGGCACTAAAAATATTGTTTTAGCTAATCCATTATGGATTCGGCCAGGCCCATAATGGGGTGACCGGATGGTGAGGAATGGGTCCTCCTCAAAAAATTTCTGGGATTTTCGACTTGGCTCTGGAGGACCTGGGATCGACTTCTGGATTGTACTGTACATCCCAGGTTTCCTAGAGCGGTAGGCTCTTACCTTAGCTGCTAGACGGCCGGATGGCCGAGCGGTCAAGGTGGCAGCCTAAAGCTCTGGGGGACCCGGGATCGAATCCGAATGAGTCGAAAAATCCCCAAGAATTTTTCGGGGTTGGTCCGTCCGGATATGTCGGGCACTGTCCCTCACCACCCGGCCACCCCATTGCGGGTTGGGTCTAGTCGAACACATAATGGGCTTGCTAAAATAGATCCTCATAGTGCCGTCAGGGCGGAAAGAGTTACAAAAAAAACCTTAGCAGCTCGGTCATCCGGCCGTCAGTCAGTAGTATCAGTACAGACGAAAGTACATAATCTTAATATTTAGTTGGGAAGTTGATTAAAATTGAATTATTTTATCTGGACAGACAGAGAAGTTAATAGAAAGCATGTGTATACATATAAATATTATATATATATATATATATGTGTGTGGTATCAGTGGCGTGCCGTCATTGGAAGCGATGGAAGCGCCGATTCCACCTTCCAATGACCTTCCCTTGTATTTTATAAAATATAAATTTTCATATTTTAACGTACTTTGAATTAATTAAAATTAATATTTTATTATAACTGCATTATGTATCTTTTACAAATTTCTATACTACATGTGAAAAAAAAACGATAAGATTGCTATTGTATATTCGAATAATTCGGTGGCGGAAGGAATGTCGAAACCGGGTCAGTTTCTAATCAGCCAGATTATATAGGCATTAGCACATGCAGGTTTACAGAGCACCAACCTCACCCGGTTTAGCTGGTAGAAGCGACACACGCGTACGGAGTCCAACTTTATAACCCGGACCGGTTCTGAGCTGTTAGCCGCCTACCTGTCAACTTCCAAGCAGCCAGATTATAGGCATTGGCGCATGCGCTTTACAGAGCACCAACGTCACGGTTTAGCCGGTAGAAGCGACACACGCGTAAAGAGTACGCGACTTTATATCCCGGAGCGGTTGTGGGCTGTTAGCCGCCTGCTAGATATTCGGCCACCCTCGCCCGATTATGTGAATCATAAGCAGACTAGATCAACGGCGGGCAACCCGCGGGCCAGCTACGGCTGGCGAAAAGTTTCTATCCGGCCCGCGAGATCTTTAATAGATTATTAAATTGGAAAAATAACTATTAATTAGTTATTTTTCCAATTCTTTGTAATTTTCGAAAACGATAAAAAAAATAAATGTAGTAATTAACTTTTTATTTATTTCTTTCATATTTGCAGACTAAAAAAATTACGAGTCACAAGAAGGCGTCAATTAACTACTACGGCGCGGAAAAAAACGTAAAATTTATTCTGGCCCATGTTATAAAAAGGGTTGCCCACCCTAGACTAGATTTATAACAACCCAACCGATAGGAGTTTACTGGCACGTTTTTATGATAGTTCTGTATAGTTGACAGGAGTTTAAAAAAACTCCATTAAAATATTTGATATATTTATTCTGCGTTTATTCCGCTCTCCCATCTTATATTACTTACGGATTTCGATGTTAAACTTAATAGTCATTCGTTTTCTAACTAATTCGTTTTAATACCAGGTGTACACGGAAATCAGTTCCCCACTGTACTGAGCGAGTGATTGGTTCTGTTAAGCTTTTGTTGAAGTAAAATTCTGGCTCTTTCAACAGGATTTTATTTATGTCCCCATTCCCTAATCTCTTAATTATTTAGTCACTTCTTAAGTAGAAATAAGTCGAAACCAGTTACTTTGTACCTGAATATCTGTAGTCTTGGGAAAACAGTGGAAAGACAAATTTTTATGACAACGGATATATAAATCGTAAATTTAAGAAAAATAAATTCTAGAGCTTTTTTTTGTACCATTCATTAAATTTGGTTGTAAATGATGCTGCCAAAGTAACAGTTAATTTTTTAACACTACTAGAATTGTACACGTTTTTTCTGCATCCCCTTACAGATGGGACATACTAAATCGTAATATCACCGGTTTAACATAGTTAGATTTTTACAGCTACGGTGAGAAACGTTTAAAATTTACAACAGCCCTGTGGCATCCTTTGAGATATACTAGTGATGCGACAAAAGAGGCATTTGACATTGACCGGTATCGGCACCCTCGGGATTTGGCACGCACACACTCACTACACACCTACCTGGACCGTCACTAGTTCCATCCATTAGCTACTCGTATCAAGATATTTGACTAAGTGGATTGTTTTAAGATTTAAAAAGTAAAGAATATTTTATGTTATTTTTATGTACGTTTCTTTACAAAGCTATATTTTAATTATAATTTTCTTTAAAAGTATATTAATACAATCGAACAATACATTGTACCAGGTATGTATATCCACCGCACATTTTATTTCACCGAGTAAGTTTTTATAATTTATTTTTAATTTTAGCCCTTATATCGTGGCTAGCGATTCAGAATGTAATTGTGATATTAAAAATACATTTAGAGAAGTCTACAGTTTTTACTGGCTTATCGAACAAATGAATACGAATGGACCCTTGTTTTTTTTTTTTTTTTTTTTTTTTTTTTTTTTAACTCTTTCCGCCCTGTGGGCACTAAGAGGGCCTCTTTTAGTAGGCCCATTATGGGTTCGGCCAGGCCCACAATGGGGCGACCGGGTGGTGAGGGACGGGGCCCGACATATCCGAACGGACCACCCCCCGAAAAATTCCTGGGGATTATTCGACCCGTTCGGATTCGATCCCGGGTCCCCAAGAGCGGTAGGCTGCCACCTTTTACCGCTCGGCCATCCGGCCACCACGAATGGACCCTAGACCAGTGATTCTTAACAGGGGGCCGCGGCCCCTGGGGGTCCATAAGAAGTTTGCCGGGGGCCGCCAAATTATGCAAAATTTCCTTCCGAATATAATAAAAAGAAAATTGATGTATAATCCGAATATCGTATTGAAAAGTGAAATAAGAAAGATAAAGTTTTCCTATTTAGTTTTTATTTATTTATTTTGTATTTCTTCCTACATACAACTTTGTTAGTACAGAAGAAATAAATGTAAATATGCTACTTACACCGCAGTATTTACTTCTTTTATTCCAAAGCAATTTTAAGAAACTATTAATGCTTGGAATTTTAAAAATAATTAGGAAAAATAGTAGGCTTTGAAAATTTAAATATTTTTGCAAAAGATATGCAAAATCCTTACAAGTGGGCGTTTTAGTTTTAGTTTAGTTTTAGCATCGACATTGGATCGATTTATCGACATGTTTCTTATTTTATTTTCTGTTAAAAATTAATGAGTTTTCATGTTTAATTGTGAAGTTTGAATGTTATTTAAATAGATAATGAAATAATAAAGTTATGATTTGCATTTATTATATAAAAATAAAGCAATAATAAAAAAATCAATTTATTATAGATAAATTATCAAATTATAAAATATAAATTATTATTAAAAAATGGGGGTCACAAAAAAATTATGAAATATTTGGTGGGCTACGAGTATAAAAAAGGTTAAAAACCACTGCCCTAGACCATCACTGACGCGCAATTAACTGATTGCCCCTGGAAGTCGGCTTCTTACAGAAACACAGCTTCCCTGTCATCAAATGTCACGGCACGCCACTGGTGTATATGTGTGCGTGTGTGTGTGTGTGTGTGTGTGTAATCGCAGGTACAGCAAACATACAGAATAGAGGAGAAAGGGTATTGTTACGTGATTTTGTTAATTTAACCTATTTTTTCTTATACTCATTCATCTCTTAAACCGGGACCGATGGTTTATGGACGAACTCAAAAAATTAAAGCCACGAGGGGAGAAAAACCTGCTTGAAAAATAACAATGAATACAAAGTCCGTTAAAAATGATTGTAACAGTAAGGTTTTTAAAAAAAACTGTAAAGCGTTACGTATATTAATACAGTCAAACCTGTTTTTATGCGGCCTTTTTTGTGCGATTTATTTGTGCGGTTTTTTACGCGATTTTTTATTTGTGCGGTTTTTTGTGCGCATTTTTATTTGTGCGGTATAGTCGGCGACTAGTCTCATGCATTTTGTCATGTCTCACGTTGACTTATTATAGCTAAATAAACTTATTATAGCGTAAATGAACTTATTATAGTAATATTATTGCATGGATATGCGAAAAATGAAATAATTTATTTTTTAAGTCAACAAAACACCACCTGGACAAAAATATGTAAAACAGACGATAGACAAGACGATGCAGTCAAGTGCTGACATCTGTTGTCAATAAATTCTACAATAAATTACGTTAATTAAACCTTCAAAGTGCTTTCACATTCCTGGACCGTTAAGATAAGATTCATGTCAAAGCGTAAATTGAAGGCAAATGTACTGTATTATTTTTTCTATTTAGATATAGAATTTTAGGATTTTTATTTTATGTTTAGACATAATCCCTGAAAATGAATAAGGGCAAAAACAAAGCGAAGAGGAAGGTAATTTCCTTAGGAACTAAAACTACGATTTTAAAACGAGTTATTTTCTACGTGAGACATTTTTGTGCGGTCCCTATTCACCGCATAAAAACAGGTTTGACTGTAATTAAAAATTAATAATAAAAAGCAAATTTTAAAATGAGAATAAAATTTTATAAAATCAAAATTAATTAAATATAACGATACATAAATCTAAGAGCATTTGTAAAAAGTTATAAAAATCAACAAATAATAAATCTTCTGTATTTCGTACCAATTTTCAATTTTTCCATTTTATAGATATTTTTAAATTTTATTTAGATTATTTCTTCAAAATTCAAATAATATTAATCCTATATTTAACTCTATTATAATACAATTAATATATTGATAACTTCATTCTTTTTCTATTTCAGAGTTGTTTTCTTCTTTCGGAAAAGAAGGAAAATAAGGTAAAAGATTGAATAATTTTAATAAATTAATAAAATACTTTATTAAAGCACTTTATCTATTTCTCGTCTAATAACCTTGTCTAAGAATAGATAAAGTGAATCTAGAGAAAAAGTTGTCTGTAACCTAACCCAAAGTCAATATACACAAATTCTAAAATGTTCAAAATCTTATATAAATCTATAACGAAGTTATTAGACTTGATATTTTTTAATTTATTTGTGATAATATTAGTAAGTCCATGCAATTAAAAAAAATCAACAAATATTTTGATATCTGACGTATAATTTTATCAATCGAAATTTTGAAAGAAAAATATAAATCGTATTTCCTTCAAGTGAGATTGATTGAAGTAAATATTACTTATTATCTGTTAGATTTATTGTAGTATAACTTATATAATTAAAGGTAAAACCGAGAACAATTTTATGAACGAATAAATATTTTTGCAAAAAACAAGTTGAACAGCCTGGCTGAGGAATAACTTACTACAATATAAAATTGAGAAATACCATACTAATACCATCTATAATAATTATTTTACTAGCAATAGCTTACGATAAAATATCAATTCTTGCTAAATAATTTTCTTGCAGATCTTAGGATCTCTTTTCTACGACGTCATCATATTTAGTGTTTACCGATAAATTTTAGTCGTTATATTCTATAGAGATTTACTTCAGTATATACACATTATATTTACTATACTTCATATTACTCATAAAATATTCATTATACTTACTAGTTATTTACGACTGCATATTAATTATTTTTGGATTTTTATAAATGTAAACAACAGTCTAAAAATATCATTTGTATTTATCTAACAAATAGCAGAAGAAAGATAATGCTTGACGTTTTGTCTACATCTTTGTTTATTGTTTATAATATGAATATGTGTATTTTGATTTATTTGTTTATGTTAAGTTGCAGTTAGGGATAGGCAAATTTTGTGAGTCTAACGTGATCACTTGTCATTTAAAATTTTAAACTTTGTGCTTTCATTTTATTATGTTACATTCACATAAAGCAACTGTTTTTAAGTCACATTGAATTTTATATCACTATTCCATTTTCTTTTTCCAATATTAATAGAGAATGATTGTTTAGACGTTTACTAATACCAAATTTTAAAAAGTATTAGGCCTAGTTATTGTGAATACAACTAATAGCTTAAGTAATAACCGATGAATTTTTCAATAATGACTATATGTAGAGTATTATATTCAATATTTTCTTACTTGTTTATTCTTATTATCTCTCATGTCAGATTATATGTTAAAATTTTCATGATACTGCTTAAATTATTTCATAAAGTTTATTATTGTTGTTGAAATTTTTAATTAATATCATATTCTGTAAGAGTTAGAAAATTTAGCAATTGTTTAAAATTAAAGTACAGTACACAAACATATAAGATTCAATATCGATTATTTTTATCGTAAAAATTTTTTAATAAAGTTCTTAGAATGATGTGCAGCGTTATTTATAATTTATATTTTTATTTATAGATTTGTGTGCATTATTACGTACTTGTTCATGGAGATGCTTCACATAAGCTAAAAAAAATCAAAATTTGAAGTGTTTTGAAAATCATAGTCAGATGCGTATTTCCTACAAAATGACCTAGTGACTTATTATTCAAGTCACTAGGTCAGTCACAAGAGAGAATAACTACAGATCTTATTTCGGTTTTGTATTATTCATTATGAAACAATAAATCTTTTTATTAAAAAAATTCTTATTTGCTATTTGCTTTCTTTTATTGAATTATCATTTAAATAAAAGAGGTGATCCCGAGGAAAAATTTCTTGGGCTAAGAGTTTGTTTAATTCTTGATTTAGGCGTTATATTTTCAATCTCCAAAGTACGGTGACTTTTAAAAGTATTTTTATTTTCACAAAAACGTTTCTCCAAAACATATCGGTTTAAAATCTCTCTCAAAGAAAAGTTGTGCGTAGCAAAACTGACAAATTGAATTCCAACTTTACTGTACATACATAAACCGTTTTCACCAATACAATAAGACTGACATCTATTAATAAAAACAATAAATAAGAAGTGGTTTGCATCCACAGTTCCCATAATAACCAGGGAACGCATCTTGATCGCATATAACACACGCAAAATTTATTGATTCAACTAAAATAAACAGTATAAGCATGCATTAAGTGATTTTTATTATTAATTTATTTATATAAATTATAGATATGCGAATATCACTTTTCTCGAATTCAAATATTCGAATACTCCGAATAGTTAGTAAACTCAATTATCTTATTAAATAACGTTATAAATAAGTTATATATTTATTATTTAAGCTTGCTTTGTTTATTTCTATATATTAATAAATTGATAAAGTAAAAAAAAAAAAAAGCTAAAAGAAAAACAATTCACTAAATTCTAAGAAATGAAACTTTGGTCAAAATTGAGTTTTACAGTACTTTCTTTTTATTAAGAATGGATGGTTCTGGATCCAGCTGCCTGATGCCCCTTTCTACCTCTTCCCACAAATGTTCAATTTGATTGAGATCCAGTGATTGTGGAGGCGAACTAAGCAAGGTGAAGTCTCCGTCATGCTCTTTAAACCATCTTCGAAGAATCTGAGCTTTATAGCATGAAGCATTGTTCTGCTGGAAGTATCCATCTCCAATGGAATAGGATATTAACGTAACTGGATGTACTTGGCAATGACAATATTTAAATGCCTTTGTGTATTCAGATGATGTTCCACACGAAGCAAAAAACCCAAACAATGTCAGGAAAACATCCCTAAACTACAACATTGCTTCCATCAGCTTGAAGTGTTGTGGCAATGCACATAGAGACCATACAATCATGCTGTTTTCTCCATATTCGCACTCTGCCATCTGCGTGGTGAAATTAAAAACTATCGGACCGCATTACCCTTTTGAAGTCATTTACTGTTCAATCTTTGTGATCATGTACGAATTGGAGTCATTTGATCTTGTTAGCTGCAGACAAAAAAGGCATTCGAACAGGCCTTCGGCTTTCATATCCAAGATGATGTAATGTACGGCGAACAGTTCGTTCAGAGGTCATCGGAAATATTTCTTGACTAAGATCAATTGTAATCTGACGTACTGCAGCTCTTCTGTTGCACTGATTAAGCCTGGCAACGCTTCTTTCAGCTCGAGCATCCAGCGGCCGAGAACGACCACTTGCCAAACGTTAGACCCGCTTTTTCTATTGGTAGTACACTCTTTGTACACATGAACAAAAGTTCCTTGGTTCTTGGGAGCCTCACCATAAAAGGCAACACATGTTGCTGCAGTGTCGTTAACATACCGTTGGGCTGTCATGGCCGCGTAAATTACTACTAATGGTAATCGTATGTGATGACACCCCAGACCATAGCACCACTTGTAGGGGCGACAAGCGAAGCAGTTTTGCTGATACTCGCTCCGCTACTTCTAGCACCCATAATCATTCCATGTTCAAAGTCTGTTAAATCACGTTTTTCACCCATACCTTCACTTGCAATTCCCTACAATTGTGTGTACAATCATCCAGCAATCCATTTTTATACCAATCTCGTTCTCTGATGACAGAAGAGTACCATCATTGCTGATTTGCGTAAACTTTGCAGGTGGGTTCTACGTTCAGGTATCGACGCATCTCAGTATGCTAATGAGATGGAGCCCCAGCCTGCTGGAAGACAAAGTCATCGTAAATGCCTTCTGCTGCATATCCATCATTTTGGCAATGCACGTCATACTGCCATCTAGTGTGTCGCAAGGTAATCTTCTCACGTGTTTCAAATTTGAAAAGTTTTTCTTTAGTTTCGTTTCTGGCGTGGGCAACCTAACCCGATACTTTGGAAGTAACTGCAGTTTAAATTCGATGTAATAATCTTTGTTTTTGGCATTTTCAAATAGAACAAACCATTATGTGAAAATTCAAAAATAACTCTTCGATAAAACATTTCAATAAACAGTTACAAATTTTGATAATTTTAATACTCTTATTTCGGGGTCCCATAAACTCTGGCAACTGTTCGAAAAGGATGACACTTAATACTGAAATGTTCCTCTTTTAGATTCTCCAATACTGGTTAACAAAAATAAACATGGTTTGTTGACCAAAAATGGTTAGCGAGCCATTTTTATTTAAAATATTTAAGCCGTGTCGTGAAAAAATAATCAGTAAAAAATTATTAACGCCCATAAAATTAATAAATATTTGTTTGTAAATTATGAGTAGTAGTATGTACTGTATGTACAGTACAGTATATTCAGTGAAAAATTCTTCCGAACTACTTGTTAATACAGTAGAGCATCGATTATCCGACTTAATTGGGGACTGGGGTTGGTCGGACAACCGAAAAGTATGAAAAAATACATTATTAGTATAGTGTATTAGGCCTGGTTTAAATACTAGCCTCCCTTTCGTGGTCGAGCCAGTGCTGCCAGCTAAAACATGCAAAAATTTAACAAAAATAATATTAAAGTAGCCAAGACATAACCAAATATTGTAGCGCCATATCACTAGCGGACATTTGAATTTGCCGACTAGAACGCGGTCGGTTAATCGGGGGTCGGATAATCGATGCTCTACTGTACTTCATAACGAAGCGTTTATCATGTTAGTTGCGAAATGGGTTCTCTTTTGAACATATTATAGTTACAAACATACAAATAACTAGAATTTTGTGTTGTCTTGATAATTGTAAAATTTATTGTGATTTTATATTGTTAAGTGCATATTTCAATTTATAATTAAACGTGTATTAATTTTTATAAATTTCGTTTAATTGAATGCTTCTATTTGTTTTACATAACAAAAATCAATTGAAATGTGAATTTAATTTGTAAAATTTTCTTATCGTTCATTACTTAAGTTAACATTCTTGAATTGATTAAAATGAATGTGGAGCACTTTAATACTAATCAACTTTGCTTCTCACAAATTAACATTGTTCAAAACGGTTGCTAATTATTCTTTGTGAATCGCAACATTTTCCCTCGCCTGAGTCGCAAAGGTCTCTCAGAATCCTGTTCTTATTATAAAATTATTCAATTTTATCAATCGCATAAAAAAACTACAATTTCTACGTTAAATTCTGCGCTTTGTTTTCTATCTAGTAGTATAAAGTACTTATGTATTGACAAAATTCCCTTTATAATATTTATTTTTACGTAATTTGATGGAAAAAATGCAATTAATAAACGTAGCATATTTCAACTCGGCTGTAAATTATCTCACGTTTCACTGATCGTCATCTGGTTTGTTCGTAAATAGGGAAGAAACATGACTCATTCACGTGAAGTTAGTAGAAATTTAACGCTACTGCAAAAAGATTTGTTAATAGACCTCTCGTTACCCCTACTGCGAGAGACAATAAACGTTAATTGTTTTATGACTCTATTGATAAATGCTTTTTTCTGGGTTATAACTCGACTAATTAACAAACGTTTCATTTCGTTTTACTTATAAGAACGTTGTCTTAAAAATTTAACAGTTGGCTTTGTTAGATTTTTAAACATAAATTTTATTTTTAATTTTTTTATGTGATTCAGTCGTGTGGTAGGCAGAATTCGATCACCTGATATTAAAAATTAACATCGCTCAAAATATTATAGAAACCATCAAAATTCTTTGTTGATACTTTAGACAAATATTTTCTTTGTATGAAATGAAGCAATAAAAAAAAATAATGGGTTGACCATAAAAATTTGGCAATTTACGAAGTGTTGTCGATTCTGTAATTTGTTTTCTTAACTTTTCCATATTTTTTATTTTTAGATATATAGTGCATTCATTATATACGGTATTCAAAATAATGCTGGAAATTCGAGAAATTTGGTGTGGATCAACGTCCACGTGAATTCAATTACACCTGTCAATACTACTGGTTACTGTTAAAACATGAATATCTACGTTACCCAAATTATCACACGAGCAGAATACATATTCATGCGTCACTATTCATTTAATTTCATTGGATTAAGAAGTACTTCAACGCAACGTTTATTCGTATAAATTTCTGCTGTGAAGTTTGACATCAGCATTCCGAGCAGCCTTAGTTACTCACCACTTAATGGAAAATGTTTACTTAATCATACCACCATGATCTTTCTCAAATTAACACAATACATTTTATGTTTCTGTTTTTACCTAAATAAAGCAATAGATTCAACACATTTATTGCTTTGTGTTTTAGCGTAATTGACAAAAAAACTGTTTGAAAAAATTGTACTTAAAAACACTTCAAATTTCTGTCGGGTGTTCTTAGTCTGTGGTAAAAATTTTCTTTAGAACTTCGAGAAAATTTTCACACCTTAAGCCACAAAGCCACGTCAAGGCGACACCCATTTTGTGGTAGTTTTTTGATTTCCAGAAACTGACCCCGATTGCTCGACAGAATAACAATCGAGGAATAAAACTGGACATTCGTTCCTATTCAATTCATTCGGTAAACTAAAATACACTACGAAAATTTAATTTTTATGCCATTTTCCTCAAACTTTCCTATTGAAGGACATGAAGTTTAAATACAGATTTTTCATTTACAAATAAATATAGCAACGAATAAAAAATTATGTTCAAAATATAAATATATGCAATTTTTATAATTTGTGGTTAAAACATATACTAAAAACTTATTATATTGTAACAAAGATGCGGTTGCTTAAGCCTTTTGCAACCAATTGTTGTGTAGTGAAACTGTTTTTATACAGAAAAATAAATTAGAACGAAAAATATTACGATATTTATTAGGTATCGATTGAATAAAAAAAATATATATATTTTAAAAGAGAAATAAGCTTGTGTATCTGTCAAATGTTTCATGTAATCATAGCGCCAAATATTTAAGATACATGTTATCTACCAATTATGAGAATATTTTAAAAAGAGAAATAAGCTTGTGTATCGGTCAAATGTCTCATGTAATCATAGCGCCAAATATTTAAGATACATGTTATCTACCAATTATGAGAATATTTTAAAAAGAGAAATAAGCTTGTGTATCGGTCAAATGTCTCATGTAATCATAGCGCCAAATATTTAAGATACATGTTATCTACCAATTATGAGAATATTTTAAAAAGAGAAATAAGCTTGTGTATCGGTCAAATGTCTCATGTAATCATAGCGCCAAATATTTAAGATACATGTTATCTACCAATTATGAGAATATTTTAAAAAGAGAAATAAGCTTGTGTATCGGTCAAATGTCTCATGTAATCATAGCGCCAAATATTTAAGATACATGTTATCTACCAATTATGAGAATATTTTAAAAAGAGAAATAAGCTTGTGTATCGGTCAAATGTCTCATGTAATCATAGCGCCAAATATTTAAGATACATGTTATCTACCAATTATGAGAATATTTTAAAAAGAGAAATAAGCTTGTGTATCGGTCAAATGTCTCATGTAATCATAGCGCCAAATATTTAAGATACATGTTATCTACCAATTATGAGAATATTTTAAAAAGAGAAATAAGCTTGTGTATCGGTCAAATGTCTCATGTAATCATAGCGCCAAATATTTAAGATACATGTTATCTACCAATTATGAGAATATTTTAAAAAGAGAAATAAGCTTGTGTATCGGTCAAATGTCTCATGTAATCATAGCGCCAAATATTTAAGATACATGTTATCTACCAATTATGAGAATATTTTAAAAAGAGAAATAAGCTTGTGTATCGGTCAAATGTCTCATGTAATCATAGCGCCAAATATTTAAGATACATGTTATCTACCAATTATGAGAATATTTTAAAAAGAGAAATAAGCTTGTGTATCGGTCAAATGTCTCATGTAATCATAGCGCCAAATATTTAAGATACATGTTATCTACCAATTATGAGAATATTTTAAAAAGAGAAATAAGCTTGTGTATCGGTCAAATGTCTCATGTAATCATAGCGCCAAATATTTAAGATACATGTTATCTACCAATTATGAGAATATTTTAAAAAGAGAAATAAGCTTGTGTATCGGTCAAATGTCTCATGTAATCATAGCGCCAAATATTTAAGATACATGTTATCTACCAATTATGAGAATATTTTAAAAGGAGAAATAAGCTTGTGTATCGGTCAAATGTCTCATGTAATCATAGCGCCAAATATTTAAGATACATGTTATCTACCAATTATGAGAATATTTTAAAAAGAGAAATAAGCTTGTGTATCGGTCAAATGTCTCATGTAATCATAGCGCCAAATATTTAAGATATATGTTATGTATTAATATAGTTGTTAAAAAGTATATCGAGTGAATGTTATATGAAATTAGAATATTAAAGATTACTAAAATTCCAGCTTATATATCAATTAGAATTAGAAAGAACCCGGTTATTACTTATTGAAATCATTAAATTAAATATTATGATATTAAATTAAAAGAAGGTGTAAAAATCATGCTACTTATCGTGATTTTACTGTCTGGTGTCGGGAAGAAAATTGTTCAAGTTAAATTTTAATTTGAAAGTGGATACCTGAAAGTAATATTTTTGTAAAAATTTGAAAAAAAGTTTAATAAGAGAAAAGATGAGAACTTACCTAATTGATTCTGCTTATATTATAAATCATTTGATGACACTGACCCTGGCGATAGTGTTGTTTAACTGTTTTATTCGATTTCGGCACTGAAATTAGATTTAACTGAATAAAACATTGCTTATTCATTGTTACAGAAGACGCTTTCTTTTGTTTTTTGTACTTCGTATTGTTAATCAAACACGAAATATAGCTTAGAAATCTTGGAATTAAAGTACTTTGCGTAGAAAATTATAATGTACATAAAATATATTAAAAGAACTAAGATTATTTATTGAACTGATTCCTGTTCAAACTATTGCACATTTACCGCATTTTCATTTTAATAATTTGAGAGTTATTATCAGAATTTGAACGAAAATAAGCTCGAATATAACAAAAATCTGTATATAAATCAATCTCGCTAATTCAGCAATAATTTGTATAATTATCTAAACTTGACCCGAAACATCGACCCGAATATGTTTCGGGTCGATGTTCTATTAGAATTTATACTCAATATTAATTATATAAACAAAAACAAAGGATTACTTACTTCCGTGAGACCTTCCGAAACGGAATTCAGCTGAAAAGTCTCTGAAAAGAAACAATAATAGAAATCATCTAAAAACAATATGAAAAAGAACAATTGTAAAGTATTGTTCGTTGAGTATTACGTCGCATCACGCGCGTCACTTATTACCTCGAAATTTCTACGATAAACCATTTAAGTCATTACCACAAATATTCAATAAGCTTTTAATTTCGTATAATTCAGATACCAGGGATTATCTGCGCGTGACATTTCAATCATGTTTACAGTTCGTAACGTCGTAAGGAATAGCGTAACGATAATTTTACGTCTTTTCTGTTAAAAATTTGTAGGAAATGCACCGGTCAAAGGCAAAAGCGTAATTTTGTTTCAGAATGTTACCGAAAACGAAAAAAAATTGTCGTCGTCAGACTGTTCGGAGTTCGAAAGTTTTCGGAAAATACGTCACACCGTGATTAAGGTTTGGAAATAGTAGTGTGATCGAATGTCGTTCTGCAACACACGTCGTGGTACACATATTGTCCGATAGAAAGCATAAAGAGATTGTAATTGGAAGATAGTAATAAATTTGCGAGAAAATGTCAGTGTGAGTGGTGAATTCGTGGAAAATCGTGTGCATTATAGAAAATTACAAAAATATCTATGAAATTTTGTTTCAAATATAAGTTACGTAGTTATATTATTGATCAAAATTGTAAAAAGCAAGGCCGTAACAATTTTTCCCCTCAATCCAGGGGCCAGGCAGTTTTTGAGACCCACAATCGGAAGACATTTTTATGTTCGTTGCACTTGAATAACTTATGTTTATTAGAAGAAATTGCGTAGGTTACATAAAAATTAACGAACCGACTTCACTACATTGATTCAGAGCAGCAGTTCCCATACTTTCTTTATATGCATGCCCCGTGGCAGCCATTCCCTTAAGTATTTTTCCATTTCGCATTTTTCTAGTTGTATTTCGTATTATCGACAAACGGGAGTGCCTTAGTCAATTATGTAGCAGTGTACAATTAAATGTAAAAAACATTTTTGTTAAAGCGAAAATTTTTGCAGGAAAAACATAGATAAATGTGATAAAATTATAATTACATTTTATTTAAGACTGAGCACCCAATGACATAGCGTGGTCAATGTAGCACCGGAATACAATACATTAGCTACTATTTATTTTTTTTTTTTTTCGCGTACTCTTAAACCATTCAATGCGTACCCCTAACTCTCACTTCCCTTCTCAACAGACGATCAATTGGCAGAAAAATAGAAATATTTTCTGATAATTTCGAATTGCCAGTTAACAGGAAACCTATTTATTGAGTATGGATGTTTGAATTTTAATTGCGTTTTATTAACTTTTTTAAGTTTACTTGATCGGCAGTTTCATGCGCAATGGCCAAAATGCCCAAATTATTATGATGATTTTGCGTGGTAGTGGGACGTAAAAAGTTTTTAATTAAATTTTTATTTATAGAACTCTTTTCCCCCACTAGCTAGTTATTGGTATAATCGACAATATTCTTAAGGTGACACTAAGGTTTGGGACAAAATTTAACATTGTTGCTTATCTTTCCTTTTTGCCCAAAAGCCCTCTTTTATGGTTGTTTTCTTCGGAATTAAGGAATGCAAATATTTTCTTAGCTTTCAGGCAAAAATAATAAATACGAAATGTAATTGTAGGGAATGCCATAGAAAAAATGTGGCCATAGAAAATTGTATGGTAATTGTATTCATAGAAAAAAATCGACAAATATAAATTTCGATTAACTAAGTATTTAACTTATAAATATTTTGTCACATTCACGACCAAAATGTCGCCTTTAGATCTGCCGCCCAAAACAAATGTCAGGGTTGTCCGCGCCTAGAGCGGGCCCTGTATATATATTTTAAAATTATATTATTTTTTTTGTAAGAATTAATTTTTAAAATTTTTTGCCAATAGATGATGCTACGTGTATAGCCAGCAATTAAATGTAGACAGAAATTAATTGATATATATGTCGCAGGGATATGATAAAAGTGGGGATTTGATCAATTCACTGAAGATGTTAAAATGACAATTCTATAGTGTCATTTCCCTAAAAAAAATAAGTGATTTGATCAAATCTCTTAACTGGTTTCGTGAAATGACAAAAAACGAATCAACAAATTAAGAAATACTTATAAGAAAAGATAGAGATTTATTTACGCAAAGTTTATTTATTTTTATTGAAACACGTTGTAGATTTGTGGCACCTGGAGTTACAGAGGACGTTATTTTTTTACAGGCACATCTATTTGTTTTGCAGTGTATCTTGGATTTTTCACAGGAACATTTCTTAAACCCTTGATCTCCAAATAAAGATAATTTTCCAGCAATTTCTCGCAAACTTAGCTTTATCGGTGTGACGGTTTCGGTAAATGTGGTTGTAGCTATTTGAAGAGCGTTTCTAGGGAGCCAATTTTTTATAATGCCAGCTGAAGTATCAATTTGGTATAAACCATTTTTTATCTAATACTATCCCCGTAATATTATTTCCATCTAATGGACCTCTATCTACCTTAGGTACAGTACATAGACATTTAGTGCAGAATACAAAGTAATATAGTTAATTTAACCATATGTTCTACTTTTGGATTGATTATAACTTCAAACAATAAAGTCGCCATTTGAGTCGCCAGATCGATTATGATTAGAGACAAGGAAAAGGAAACGTGAGTCACCGCCTGCAGCACCGACCGTCGATAAAAATTGCTGTCTGGCGATTGAATTGGGATCCCAATTGGATCGCTTGCTGTAGACCAAACGCTTCTGTTTCAAAGATTCTGCAGCGCCAGCTGAAGGCCCGATGTCTCTGCCCCAAACATACTGCAGCATATGTCGACGTCGAAGCCTTCCGAAAGACCACCCCTATAGCAGTGAGGAGCGATAATTTTAAAGTGTCCGTGCCAATTAGCACCAAGTTTTGTCACTGGCGAGTGACTGCTTCGTAAAAGTAGGCCCTCAAAACCGGAAGTAGACAGAAGCAGCTGGTAGGAAATAAATTTAAGTAGATGATGGTTGGCGCTTGGCGATATAAGTGGGTCGGTGACAAACCCTCCCGTTGGAGAAGAGTAAGTGCCAGGGTAATGTAGGGCTGTTCATGTTGCTGCCACTTATAGAAAGCCAGACCTGGCACAGTTTTAAATAGAAAGTGGAGAGGGCTAAAAATCCCTCTGGAGAGGTGGGTGAGAACGTGGTTGGGTGTCCTCACACTCAAGCGGTGTGCGAGGGGAATGAATCCAGTCTCTGAGTGGAAGAAAGTAATGGGTGTAGTCAACGGCACTCCAGTGCCATCCGGAGGGCCGCATTTAGGACTGCCACGATGTGATGGACGAGGCTGGGAGAGGCCCCCTCCAAGAGCGGAGTGCCGGAGTCCGAATTCTGTCACTGGGCTTAAGGCTGAGTAACCAAACCGAGCAGGTTCTTTGTCCTGGCCCCATCCGCCTAGATGCGAAGAATTTCAGAAGGGACCCCGCTCAGGCTAGCTTGGTGCAAAGGAATGCCCCATGGGTAGTCCACGTAAAAGGCCTGAGAGAAATGGACCCCAAAGATACAAAGGGTCGTTTCTTGAGGGATCAGTCTGGACTATAAACACGAGATTGGTGGACGCCTTAGTTTGGGGAGAAGTCAATGACTGCCTCTTTGCGGCCGAAAACGAAACTCCATTGCCTCCCAACGCTCCGAGTTGTCTAGCGCGGTTTGAGCCCAAGTGACAGCTTAGGACTAAATGGTGCTAGAGATCAGTAGATAAAAATCGTCTGTGTACAGAATTCCTGTAGTGACCGGGGCAAGGACCCCAAAAATCTGCGATATAGCAGGTATAAAAGAAGGGAGCGAGAACACTTCTCTCGGGGATCCCCTATAGAAACGGGTATGGGTTAGAGACCTGATCCCTTCAACGAACTCAAAAAGTGCGGTGGAGGAGGAAGGAGGAAATGGAGCCACATTAGCGTTGTGCCGCCGATTCCCAGCACAGACAATTTGTCGATAAGCCCAGTCTGGCAGACAGAGTCATATGCCCCCTCCAGGTCAAGGGCAACGACATAGACCCAGTAGCGTTTTGCACACTCTACCGCTATGTGATGATGAATGTGATGAGTGCATCCTCCACTCCCCTAAACGGAAGGAAACCGAAATGGTTCTTGTGGAAAAGGTTCGAGTGAAAGGTGTAGGCGTGGAGCCAGCAGAATAGATGTTCAAACATTTTGGCGAGGATGGGGGTTAAGGAAATTAGGCAGAAGGAAAATCAGGCGTGATGGGAATGATCAAGGCGGCGGTCCAATCGGGTAGGCACATGCCCTTCAGCCAGATGTTGTTGAATTGGGTGAGCAGCCGTACCACACCCTCCGATGGGAGAAATTTTAGTTTCGAGGAGCAAAATCCCGTCGGGATCGAGTGCAGTGCTGCGGGATTTTCCTATTGCAGCTCGCAGATTCACCAACTGAAAAAGGCGGTCTATGGTCCGTTGGCTACTGTCGGTGTGAGTTCCGTAGGGGAGCATACGCTCCTGTTGGCCGGTGGCGCCCAAAATAATTCGCAATGGCTTTCGCTTGTTGCGCTGGTCTATGAGTAGGGCGGTATTGGAGAGGATGAGATGGGAGTCAGTAGCTGGGGATGGGCTTCGCAATTTGCAGAAAATCTTGTAAAGCGTGGCCTGGGAGGGGGAGAGGAACAGAGGCGTCACCACCACTTCCAACGAGATTCGCGAACCATCCAGCGGAGCAACGATAACAATGCTCTTTCTTTTTCTTTCTTTTGTTTGGTAAATATGGAGATTCTGGATAACAATGCTCGTTTTATATTGGTGCTTTTATACCGTACAAAGCTATCCCAGCATGCATCTAAAGACATCCCACTATTTAAAGTTATATTATTTACATATTTTAATATACTAAAATGTTCTTTAACTCCACGTTTAATCATTTTACTTTCTTTATATAATATTTTTATATTATTTTTATTAATTTTACAATCATATTTATTACAATGTTGAAACTAAGGAGATTCGTTATTCTTTAATCGTATTGCTGCTTCATGTATTTTTAGACTTCTTTTCAACTTCCGTTTTGTTTTGCCTATGTAGCATTTTGGTGCAGGTCAAGTACACGAGAGTTTATATACTACTCCCGCTACGTCCAGCTGCTGATTTTTTTCTTTATTATAAATAAAATTTAATGAATTTTATAATCTGTTTTTTTAGGTGGGATGATAAGAGTAGAAAAATTATTAAATTTACTTTTATATTTTTCATAAAAGCAATTTATATAAGGAAAGAATACTGTTTAGTTATTTTTTCATTCTTTACGTTATATCTATTACTTATAAAATTGTCATACTATTGATACTTACTAAGAATCTTTCGAGGATATCCATTTAACATGTGGGCTACTTTTTAAATACTGTAGTTGTTTTTCCTCTCTTTTTACATCTTCTGTGAGCGTATTCTTGTTAATGTTTACCTTAATTCCACAATAAACGTGTCTCTTTTTATATCTACAGGGCAATAAAATTTGTAATTAATCGTTTTATTGGCATTACACGTTGTTTTCGTACTTACGAAATTGAAACATTTGTTTTTCTTTTAATTGTAACATCCAAGAAATTCACTTCGTTATTGTCCTCTCCCTCATACGTAAATTGTATATTTTTATTTATTGTATTAGCATATTCTTCAATTTTCTTAGCTGTAATTTTTCTTTATCAAATATTAATAATATATCATCCACATATCTAGCGTGAAAAAATATCAAGAATAGATGGTATGTGTTTTTATCTATGTTTATCATGCTAGTTTCAGCCAGCTTCGGACCAATAACTGATCCCATTGATATACCATCTTTTTGTCTGTAATATTCTATGTGTAACTATAAAATAATTACTTTTAAATACTAATTCTATTAGTTATATGATGTAGGCCTATACATGTATATCGTACTTACTTAAACTCTCTTTAACCGTTTCCAATTTTATTGAAGGGTACAGTACATAGACTGTATGTAGGTTTATCACAATGAATCCAGTCGAAAATACTTTTAAAGGAAAATAGACTATTTGTTAATATTAAAAAATTATTATAAATGTTCATATACTTTTTTTTTATTTACACAAATAATTTTTTCTATTATAAATACTATATTAAAATTTATGAATCCATTCCAAATGACGCGAACAATCTCGTTAATATTTGAACCAAGAGAAATATTTTTAAAACTTGGCTATTTAATGTTATCTTATTATTGTTGTTTTAAAAGCTGGATATTTATTATTTTATTTAGTACGTTTTTTCTACAACAGATGGTATCATAATAACCTCAATTTTAACCTCCCAGACTTACTATGTGTGTCTTGTATATAATTCGCAAAAAATTATTATGAGGACACTATGTTTAAGGGAGACAGAGGCGATTGATTAATTTGCACCGAAGTGTTCAGTGATTGAAAAGATAAATAATCAGTTATGACAATCTTTATCAACTAAACCTGGAAATTATAGTCTTTAAAATGTTGACATCATAAAATTAAGCATTTGGATTAAAATCTCTTCCAATTAAGTCCAAAAGCAGCAACTGCTATGAATGTTAAACATCGTTGCAGTTAATATTTGCTTGAAGTACGGTAGTTTTAATTGAAAGCATTTGTTACTTCAGTTACTTTCTGGATGAATTAATAACAATTATAATTAGTATTCATCTTTAAGCAACTGATTTCAGAAAAATCAGTCGCTTAAAGATTATTGTAATTATTATTTTATGAAATGAAAAGACAGTCGCTTCCAAAAAATAATTTTTAGTGGATCACCATTTATTTCCTTACATTGTTCAAGAATAAAAACTATAGGACGACCCGACCTTCCTTTTTAGGCTTCACGGCCGCCCAGGCTGTCTTTTCATTTCATAAAATATTTTCATCCAGCGAAATTTTAAAACTAAAAAATTTAATAATAATTCGCCGCCAGAGGGAGGACAAGATAATCTACATTTTACAGCGCAAATTTACAAGTGGATATAAAGTCCGAAAATCCCGACTGGAAGTCATGGATGCAACTCAAGACGTCGTAAGGTCACCAATTCCAATATTTGTGAAATTTTTATAATTTTAATTGGAGTTTTTCCTGTGTTTTATAGAATTGTTTCCTGGGCGGCCGTGAAGCCTAAAAAGGAAGGTCGGGTCGTCCTATAGTTTTTATTCTTGAACAATGTAAGGAAATAAATGGTGATCCACTAAAAATTATTTTTTGGAAGCGACTGTCTTTTCATTTCATAAAATATTTTCATCCAGCGAAATTTTAAAACTAAGTAATTATTATTGTAAATTAGTAATAACGACAGTCAGAGCTGTCGTTATCACTAAATTACAATAGGAAATACAAAAATATTTTACACTTTACAAATATAATACAATGTCAAAAATAAATAAATACAAATATATGAAATCTACGCGTGTAATGTAATTTAAAGGTGTAATTTTAATTTTTCTGGTTGTTTATGTCATCGACATTACATTCAGTAAAATACGTGAATTACGAGTAACTTTAGTAAGTAAAAAAAAAATTACAAACTGTAAGGATTCTTTATGGTCTGGTATGAAAACAGATCCATGGAGGTGACACGGTTACTCACTGGGTGACACCAACTCTAGTGACGCCACTGACACAAATAAAAACAAAAGTATTAATTGTTACTCTGTCATGCCACTGTTAACTTTTTTGCTTACTCTGTCTGGTTGTTTTTGTTCTTTGCCCAATTTTTTCCACTGTTTTGCCTGAATTTAGATGGACAGTCCCTCTGCTCCTTCGACGTGTATGCCTAAAGTAAGGGATTTTATTAATTGTATTTTATACTTTGGTTGCTCTTTAAGATTTTTACTAATTGTATAGTTTATTGTATATAATAAGAACATTAATTGTCCTTAGAAGTCTACATAATCTTAGCTGTCTAAAATAAAATCTTTCAGACAAAGATTTTAGATAAAAATTACTAGGATAACCAAGTTTCACATACATCCATTGATTGATATTGTTAAAATTTCAGCTTGCTAAATGGATAGCAAAAAAAAATATAATATATATAATATATATATATATATATATATATATATATATATATATTTCAAGTTTTAAGAAAAGTTCATTCCTTTAATTATAGTATTTTGCTTATTAAGCAGATTTTTGACAATTTTGAATTATTATATTTTACATATTGAATCGGGTGAAAAAATTAACCTGCTTTGAAACAATTAGGCCTACGTTTAATTTTAAAAGTAATCATACTATCTGAATAGATCTATGTCTCTTGGTATTCTCGAATTATGAAACAATATTTTACATGAATATTCTTTGCAATTAAACACAAAATTGCTATGGAGAACTTATCATATAGAAACTCTTTTTTCAATAGAAAAAGTAGATTTTATTTTCTATTTTTTAAAAGGAAATGCATTTCGAGTCATATGCCTCTCTTCAGTCCTTATTATATACAATGGTAAAACTATATAAGAAATTACGGAACACATTTAATAGTTATTTATATTTTACATACACGTACTGTACAACTGATAAAAATACAAAAAAAAAAAATAAAAATACCTAAAATATAACTGATGGTGACTACTGGAATAACTAAGTGTTAAAAACGTAGGAAAAAACCAATAAAACTGAAATAAATTAAGCAAATATACAATAGTAAAATTACTAAACATTGATAATAAAATAAAAATAACAAAAGGATAGGCTATACTTGTAAAATGAAAAAAAAAACAAGACTCGCTAACATATACAAAAAATTGACAATTAAAATTGGAATAAAAACATTAAAACCAATAAAAGCTGGCTAAAAAAAGAATAAAGTGCTTCACTGTACATTTATCAGAAAGTCTGATTGTTATACGGTACAGTGAATTAAAAAACGAAGGAGAAGAAGAAAGTACAGTACATCTTAAAATGGACTCTTCTTAATGTCGTAGTAATGGTTGCCAGATATTTTACAATATTTTACATAACTAAAATACAGTAATATCTTCACTGACAAGTTAATTTATTATATTCTGCATATTTTTGGTAAAGTAAATAGAATTAATATCACTTGGAGGATATAGTAGAAGTGTAACAAATATTTATTGGGAGAATGTTCCGAATTTTTATCTTTTTATCTTTTTGTGTTATTTTATTATATTTTTATTTTTTAGAAGTCGGTAGAATAGAAGTAGGACTAGTTGCCAATAAAGAAAATATATCCTGTGTAATGTATAATCAAAGAAGTCGATCATCATCATCATGGATATAATTATAGAACGTCAATTGCAAGAATTACTAAAATTCTTGCTGATATAAAGAAATCAAAACAGTTTACATAGGCCTACAGTTTGTGTACAGTGGTTTCGATTTTTAACTTTCTCATAAATTCATTAAAATCTTAGAATAATTTGTAACGCAATGTTTGTTTGTTTAAACGAAAAAAATAACGTTATACGAAACAATGCAGATTCGAAAATTTGGCAGACAAGTACGAAAGTTTAGTTGACGTGCAGATGGATAATGTTTATAAATACTAAGTGACGTTTGTTTTGTTTATAAACAGTCACTTATAATTTGCAATAGTCGATTTTAATTTTTTTCAACATTATAAATTTCCATTATAGCATATAAATCAGTGGTTCTAATTTAAATAAATAAACCGAAGAAATTAAATATTGTTTTACATTTACTTTTTCTTTAACAATATCTGTTTTCTTGCATATAAGAATTTTCATGCTAGACAAGTCTTCTTGCATGCTGACTAAGGGACCTAAATTGCTCTCTAAGTTGAAAAGAATTAGGCTAATTTTTTTTTACCATGATGTTTTCGACTCCTGTTGGGTTATATTATTAGTCTGTTTAGTCCATTACGAACTGCACAGTAATTACTATTTCACAGTAGTAATTAGTAAAGAAATTAAATTAAATAGATTAGTTATTTTTATTAAAACATCTGTTCGGTTCATTATTATTTTGATATATTCTAATTTAGGGTCTATAAATAAAATAATAAAAGCTAATTTTTCTTACATTTATATTAACGTAACGTTAATATAAATGTAAGTATAATTTAGTATAATTTATTTGTAGTATTTATACATAATTTATAAATGTAGTATAATTTATTTAACTTTGTTATAAAGATACCGTAGAACGTACAGTACGTCGTACAATGCATTTCCACATTTTCAATCATTTCGCCTTGTCAAAGGTCAGAGACTACAAAAAGTAGGCAATGCTAACAATAGCTTGTATAGGACCCGGGGATAGAGCGGGCCCTTCTGCCTCTTTGAGCCCCTTTGAACAAATGAAATACGTAGAATATTAATTAATAAAAAGCAGTCTTAAAGAGTTTATTTTCTGTTAGTAAAAATAACATTAATTTTATAGGGAGTAGGAACATTTATGAGTTTTCTGCGGGCCAAGAACCCTTAGCTTTCGCCCCTCTCGACAGCCTTGAATGTAAAGTGCTTACATAAAAACGAAAGTTGTTGCTTCTACATACCGTATTTTACGGACTATAAGACGCACTTTTTTTCTTCGAAAAATTGCCTCCAAAATTCAGGTGCGTCTTATAGTCCGTAGCGTCTTATAGGTATTTTTTGAAAAAGTTGCTTAAAAATTAAGGTGCGTCTTATAGTCCGTAAAATACGGTATGTCGAACATATTAGGCCGCGACTCCACTAGCCGTAAAAGGGCCGTAAAACCCCTCACCGTAAAAGCTTTTAATCACGTGACCATGATATTTTACGCCTGAGCAGGTCGTAAAATATCATGGTCACGTGATTAAAAGCTTTTACGGTGAGGGGTTTTACGGCCCTTTTACGGCTAGTGGAGTCGCGGCCTTACAGTACTTTTTTCGTCAAACGTAATATCATAATCCGTAATATCATAATTATTTAAATAGTTTTTAGTAAATGGTCATTGAGATTCTTTTAATTAAATTAGATTTTTTAAACAAGAACTTATTCTAATTGAACATGCGAATATAATTGTATAAAAAGACTCATTTTTCTAGATTTAATAAATTTGCATTCAAAATAATTTTTATGAATTTGATTAATGTAAAGACTGAAAAATTAAGAACATACGGTGTATATATATATATTACCATTTAACTTTACATTGGAATAGAAAATGTAGTAAAATTCCAAGACTGTTTGTTAAACTGATTGGGTTTGGCTACTTTCTACAATGAAGTTTGGAAGTTTTATTTTACAATAAAATATTAAACTTTGTTATTAAAAAGTACTAATATACACTTAATAATCAAGAATGAATGCAAACATGACACTTTTACGAACATTTTTATTCTCTTAAATGCCTCTTCTGAATTTCAGAATTAATAGATTAATTATTATAAATTTGTCATCGTAATTTTTTATATTAACAATAATATATTAAAGATTTTATAAGAATTTAATTAAATCTGCAGGTAAAAAATATATCGTAAATATAGTAAATTAAAGAGCGAGATTGAATTATGGAGACTTATAAAAAAAAACTGCTTTACTATATCTTGATTTAACAAAACATGATCTACTTCTTTATATATATATATATATATATAGCACCTTTTGTCTCCCGGTGTATTTAAGTCTTTCAACTGAAAGACTTCTTTGTTTTAGCGTTGTTTTTGGAGGAGAAGTGACAGATTTACAATTCAACATCATCATGTTCTTTCTAACATTATAGCTGTTTGAAATCGGTATGTCTGCTTCCGTCTCTATTAGTTTTCATATTCTATAAAATAAAAATAAATAAATATATATATAAAGGCCTAATATAATAGGTGATATAATTGTTTTAGACTATATATGATACTCATAAAATGTTTTATCATTTGCGTGTGTGTAACCTGCTATTTTTCTATATAACCGACATATTTTTGTTATTTGTACCGGAATATTTAAACGGATGCTTACATTTATCTAGAGACATTGCCTTGTAATAATAAAATAAAGTAAATATATTAAATTCTAACTTAAAGATGCCAAAAATATCATTAAATGTAAATAGTCTACTTATCGTACAAGACCTCACTGTATCTATAAAATATTACAGATTTCTAATCGTAAATCATTGTTTTTCTATTTATATTTGGTGAAGTGATGTATCAAACCACTTTAGTTTTTCACGATATTTTTAAGCATTTCCGTTCGTTGCTTAATTTTATTAGGGTCACTGCAGAAACATATCCTATTCCTACTGTATTAAATATACCGAATGTTAGGGGAAAAAAAAAACATGCAAATGTCTTTAAAAAGTTCAACCTTATTAAGTTTCTTTAAGTATATTCTATAATTAACCTCTTCTATTTTATTTTATTTTACTTTTTAAGTGGTTAACTAGTTGTAGAAGTTTATGCAGGTAGTAACATTTTATTACATAGAATTGTTTTATATTAATATTGTAGTTAGTATAGAAAATTTTAAATATTTTACTAAATTAAAAAATTAAATTTAAAATATAACAGATACAGTATATATATATATATATACATATATTTGCGTGTGTGTGAAATTTAAATAAAAATTACATAGTAACCTTGAAAATGTGACAACACAAATTGACGTCATAAAATCACAAAACGAAGTGTAAAGCGTTTCACATACTGTAAGCTCCAGTATTTATTTTTGTTCTTTCTTTAAATAAGTTCTACTAAAAACTGCACTTACGGACAAAAAGATCTCAAACTAAATTTCCTCTGAATGGATTAATTTTAATTTAAAACAAAGGCTTTCGTCTAGTCGAATGCATTAAGATTTTGCTTCTAAACAAATTTCCGACGAATTACAAAGTAGTTATTTGTAGGAAAGCATCTTAACAATTGAATTAAAGTTTTCTTGCCAAATGGCATCTTTCCGGATAAAAACTTTAATCCAGTTCAGTAAATAAAACAAAGCTCTTTACAGCTAAATCGTATGTACTGATTTAGTAATCCTGTTAACAACTATTGTAAAATACTGGCGATAATATCAAAAACTGAAGATGGGTAAGCAAGGTATTTTTATAAATAACGTTACTTTGTTCAATTCAGAAGAGAACAAAGTATAGCAAGATCGGAAATGATTTTTAAAACATGCCATTGCGTCCACTTGGCTTAATTTGAACCTATTTAAAAAATAAATAAGATGATTAAAGTGAATAACGTATAATAAATACACATGAAATTACGTACAATTTTACACTTTTCATTCTGTTTCTTTTGGCATGTGCTTTAAAGAAGTTCAAATCAAATATTACGTAGGCAAATTTCCAAATTGCTGTAACTTTTATCTACCGGTTGAGAATTACTAATGATTATACGAACCATAATCGTAGAAAAATGGTTTTTTTTATTTTTTAAATCAACTCTCTTTTCCATTTTTAACCTCTCGGTGAGATAACGGAACTTAAGACGAAAGTTATAAATAATATTCTTCTCTTCTTTAATGGAAAAGTTATCTTTAGTAAATAAATGACTTTCATAGGCTATGAACCGTGAAGACTTTGCAGAATATCCGATGTCTTTTGCCTAAGAGTATGTAAATGTCAAATCACTTTTCTGTGAATAGATTATATTAAAATAGATTTAAATAATAAAAATTGCTTTAAAAGTTTCTTTTTATATTTATTGTTAATTCATTTTATGAAAAAGATTTAAAATATTTATTAGATTTCAACAATGTAGGGCTACCGCCGTTACGCTTAGCCTACTCTGATATTATATGTATTATTAGATACAGTTTACTATGAAGAAAATCCGAGAAATAATTCAAAAAATTCTAGTATAAAAAATGAGAATATTAGTTACGATTTAAGATTAAAGTAAATGATATAATTAAACTTTAAGCACTGCGAAATACAATATGTAAATGATATAGGCTACAGGCCTACTTCAAAACTAAAATCAGTATCAAGCATTTAAGTTTATTAGATTTGTCGTTTATGAACTTTGTATAATTTATAAACTACGAATAACTATAATAATTGTGCATTTTAACTGTAGTTTATACTTCGAAGTATTTATTTCATATAATTTAAGAAAAGATTATAAAGATTCTTTATTATTCTTATAAATTAAGAATAAAGATAATAAAGATTCGATAATAAAGATTCTTTATCAAGATTCATTTATCTCCATTAGTTCTTGCCACTTTACTAATTAAATTCATTGAATTATTTTAATCCGACTTTGGAACCATTTAGAAAAATTTAACCTTGGCAAGTATAATTTACTAACGTTAGCTCATTTGATCCTGTTGTAGGTTTGAAATTCAAGTAATTGAAATTTCAATTCAAGTTCCTTATTATTTTAGATAATAATATTCATATAAATGTTTAAAGTTAAATTAAACCTAATTACATGTTTTAATTGTAATATAATCTAAATTTAGCTTCATGTTTGTTTTTTTAAACTTGAAAACTTTTTAAAGATAGGTATACAGTATCATATTTCTTGGACTCTCTTTCCATTTTACAATTGTACTGATAAAATTTTAAAAAGATAAAGATTGTAAACACTTCAAGTAGAAAAAAATAATTATTTTTATTGCTGTACAATTGCCAGTGATTCATATTTTAATACTAGAAATACTTTGCACTTAAATGAAATCTGATACAATGTAAACATTACTGTAATTGAAACTGTTAAAAAAAAATATTTTTAGGTGAGAAGCCAATGGATGTTATCCAACATAATTGAGATTGCTTTTTCGAGATCAACGTCCTTAATCTATCACGAATTAATAGTCTAAACACTGAGAGATTGTTTTTCAAGATAATTGAAAGATTGATTAAGAATTCAAGCCATAACTCTGAAATCATATTCAAACAAATCTAATTAATTAACTTCTTACATAGCATTAAATCAATAGATCATTGAAACGATATGACAGCAATAACTGTATAAAATACTGTAAAATATATTTCCTTTCTATAAAAGACAAAGTATATATTTTAAAGTGAAAGTTTCTCTTGGTTGATACTTCAATTCTCGTAAGGAATGAACTCAATCTCATTTACAGTGACTACTAATCGTTTAAAGATTATAAATACTGTCGAGGCTTTTTAGAAATAATTTTGATATTAAGCTGAATAAAAATTCTTATTACAGTTAGTAGATTTTATCCACATATTTTTGCAACTATTTTTTAATCGAAATAAAAAATGAAAACTCTTCGTTCTATTTTACTTTGAAAAAGAACATATCGTTGTTCCTGTTTTGTTTAATTTTTTGACAATAAGAATATTTCGATTTTAATTAAATTAATAGTGTGTCTTAGTTAATATTTTGTTTTTGTTTTCTTAATTTGAAATGGAAAACAATTTAAAATCATTTTATAATCGAATAACTGAACTTTTTAAATGATATTGTGTTTATATGTAACAATATCTTACTCATTACTCATTCAGTAATCTGTTTAGTAATTCAATTTTAAAGTGTTTACACTCTATTAAAACTCTACTAAAAACATAAAGGATCACTTCATTATCAAATTTAGTTATGAGCCATATTTTAATGAATGATTTATTGATAGCAATTTTACTTATAGTAATTTTATACATTTATTAAGTGACTATAAAGCTACATCTTTAATCGCAATTCTCTCTAAAGTAGAATATAATAATTAATCTTCATTAAATCTAAGTCATTTATTAACCGACTAATATAGTTAATATTAAATTATAAATTACATTAGCTGACGAAAAATTCATTTTATCCAAATATATTTCTTCTGCTGAAAGAATTGGGCATTGTGCAGGTTATAAAGCTTTATGAAAATAAATTTTTTATTCAAACTTACTTTTTGGGCTGAAATTGTCAAAAATTGCGGACCTATAAATTCCTACTGGCGTCTGATTGTCTGTCTGTCCTTCCTTAATTTCGAGAACGAAGTTAGATGACCGGCATGACACTACTGTTAACAGGAAAAGTATGATGTACAAGGGCAAGACACTACTAAAATTAAGCGCATTGTGAAGAAAAATTGTAGCCCGGCATTGTGACAATGTCACAATAAATAATAGCTCGTTGTTCATATATTTCCAATGGTGCATCCAGGATTTTGAGAATATAGATGCTTGCTCTAGACAGATTTGGGTAATAAAGACACATTCCCCTGACGTTTTTGGAGAATGTTATTCGATTATTTTCGAATTACTTTAGTTACCTAATCTTACCTAATTGAAATAATTCTATATGCGTTATTACATTTATTTTTTATTTTAAAGTAACAAAGCTGATTCGGGGTGCTGTAGCACCATAGGCACCCTCTGGATACAGCCCTGTATATTTCGTAGATAAAAATTCTACATTTACATGTTTCAAACAATTGGAAACTTTTTCACCCTTTTTTCCCCCTATGGACACTAAGAGAACCTTTATTCAAGACCATTGTGTTTGGCCACACCCACAAGGAAGATGCCAAATGGCGAGGAATAGGACACCGACATCCCGATTTATCCGGCCATATATACATGGAAACGGGCCCAAATCCCACATATATGTACTATACATATATGTGCAGTCAGCCTCTCTTCATCAAATACACACACACAATACATATATGTGTGTGTGTATGGGTGTAATTTGATAAAGATAACTATTGCAGTTTAGCGATAAAACATATATTTAATAATTACATAAACAGACAATTTACAATAACTATTTACAATTTAAATTCATCCCTCGATGAATTTAAATTGATGTACAAGGGCAAGACTATACAATTTTACTCTGAAGACGGACAGCAATCCACCCCAGAATGCAAGCAGACGATAAGAAATGAAAATATAATAATAATAATAATAATAATAATAATAATAAATAACAACAGAAATTTAAAAAGTTAAATTCATTTTGGTCCTACATATATCCTTCATATACATCTTTAAAACAAAATATATAAGGAAATTACATTGTGTTTTTTATTTTCTCAGCAATCTGATATAGTGATAATTCCAATTTTGCATATTATAATTAGAAATTACACCTATTTTGTTTTCTTTTTAAGAACATTATTTATTTGTTTAGTTATATACAATTAAAGTATATTTTACAAAAAAGTTTGCTTATTCATTTCGATTTACATGGTATACTTGTTTATTAGTCTCAGAACTACGGCGAATACGTAAACATAGAGGCGAATTTTGAATTTGAAAATAAAACCTGTTAATTTAACTATATATAAAAAGAATTTTAATTTACACATATGACATACGAACTGGAAATTTTGTCCGTTAAATCGATTCTTCATTATACTTAGATTTTTTGTTTAGAAGCTAATTTTTGACAGAATAATTAAATCCAAAGCTGGAACACATTACAATACCCTAAGAACGATTTGCATATATCATTCCATACAGAGTCGATCTCGTAAGTTAGTCTAAACCGGTCATTATAAATATACCAATAGATAATCTGTTTATATTTAATAATTGTATTTGATTACCAACTCCGAAGATCGAATAGATAGATTATTTTTTAAAGCCCTCATTTTTTTCACTAAAAATCAGCGAAAAATTGCATTTTCGGCATCCTAATTGGTACTCGCAGGATTAAAGAATGCTTCATGGTCTATCTAATTCGGCCATGTTTAAGTTATTTAAATTTTAATTTAATATTGTAATGAATAAAAATATCTAACACTAATCTGTGTTTTCCTATTATTATATAAATTTATACAATATTTATTAACACTAACTTTATATATAATAAGTGTTAGTAAAATAGAGAGGAAACCACTTGTTTCAGTATTTAGATAAGAATGGCAGGTGGCGCTGTGCGAATTTATAATTGTACTCGGAACTGTCGCAGGTAATTCAAAGGGATTATAAAAATGTAAATATCAAGTTTAAGTTTCTCGTGTAAATGACTCGAGAGTTGCGTTACGTGAAAATCCTTTTCACCATTCTACAGTTTAATTAATTTAATATCTGTTAAAATTACATTTAAAATTTAGTTTCAGAAATTTTATAATTGAAGGAATTATTTTTCGCCTCAAAAGTTGCTGTATTAAATCAAAAATAGTAAATAAATATGCCTGTATTTATATATAGGCATGTATGAAAATATTGTGTATCAATTGATATATTCATTAATTAATAAGTTATTAAAAATTGATTTACAATTTTTTTTTACTTAATTAAAAGATTTTTAATCCATTTCTAGTGTAATTATAATTATCAAATTTACAAGAAATTTGAAGCTTTGAGGTAGGCTCGATACGAGCTCCGAACGAGACGGTCGGGACTCTTAATGGAGCCATAGTGTGTACTCATACCGGCAAAAAAGTCAAAGGAACCGTACCTCTACTGGCAAGTCTTTGCCAGATATGCCCCTCAAAATGACTACGTGAACTTTTTGAGACCCTCAAATGTTGCAAATTGTATTGTATTCTTCTGCAAATAAGAGTGTGTTCTTATAAGTAAAAATTTTTGTTTTTTGCATTTTTGAAATGTGTATCTTGCTTTGCTTATAACAGTGTCTCTTGTAGGAGTGTGCTCTTATGTGTGCTGGCTTGTTTTGGCATACGTAAGAGCACTTGCACTACTGTGTTTAAGCTCTGAAAATTTCTTGTGTGTACAATACCTGGAGACAAAATTGAGTTTAACGTGATTTTACCCAAACTTGTGTTTAAAAAGTTAATGTAAATGTACTTATGTAGTAACTATTCAACGACATCGCTGTAGTAACTGTTATTAAAAACAAATAGCTAAAATAAAAAAATTGCTTCCAGTACTATAAAAGCTTTTTAAAAATAGCTAGGTTTGTTTTAGGTATTTTGCAGATTATAGTGCCAAATTTTGCCCCATCTATATGAACAGGCTTTTATACTTAGATGTAAAAACATGTTCTTATATGCTTGAAAGTGTGATATATGGAAATTGTAACCTGAAACAAGTAAATTGTGAATTCTCCACTAGTGAAAAGAAGTGGTATTTCAATATGTTGATTTAATTTTGAAAATTTTGAAATTATAACAATGAAGATAAAATTTCAAACATCACAATGTAATTTATCTTTATCAAAAAATTTTTTATTTTATATAAAAGCACAAATTATTTATATTCAATAATAATCTAGCATTTAAACATAAACTATTTGTAATATTAGTGTATAGTTATAATGCAAGTAATATTTCAATCACAATTATCACAGTATATTGTAATTGTTATTATTTGTCACTTGCTGATAATTCTTGATTATTTTCAAAGAATTATCAGTAAGTTTATATAATGCATATACAATAAAACAAAACCAAAGAAATGCTAAAAACTGCTTTTCTAATTAAAATTATTATTAATTTGTTACAAATTTGCATTAGTCCATTATGTTAGAATTAATAGAAAAATATCTTAATATCTTGTAATATCTACAATATCTTATCTATATATATTAGAATATAATATAATATAATATCTGTATATAGTATTCTTATTTATTTACTTTGTATATTATCTATAAATATATATAATATCTTACTATCAGTTATAAAATTTATTCTATAATTCAGAATCAATAATAATACAATTGTAAATATCACAAAAGCATATTTAAATCAATGTCTATTGCTGAAGGAAAAGTCATTTAATTATTTAGTGCATTATTTAATACAGACCCAAAAGGGAGTATAGTTTATATATACATATATTTACAGGGAAAAAGAAAATATTTACTTATATGTAATTATTATTATATACTATTTTAAGTTTTTAAATATATTAAATCTACATTATTTTAACCTTACAGTATATTCATTAAATTAAATATAGTCATTGGTTTATATTCTAATCAAGAGAAGAAATGATTTCTTAAATCACCCAGAAATACTTTATTCTTAATCTACTTATATTTTATTTTATTTTATTAAGAAATATTTAAGAAGTCATTTGTATAACTTATAAAAGGAATATTTTTGATAAACATCCTCTTTGTCAGGAGATCAAAGTTTAAATTGAACTCAAAAATTTCTTAATTGATTACCATTGAGAAATGTGTATATAGATTTTTGAATCAGCATTCTTTCAAATATGCCAGAAGTTCCTTAAAATTTCTTCAAAAAATCTCTTTGTAAAATTACTTTCATTTCAAAACTTAAGAAAATTGCAAAACTCTATTTTTTTTATTTGAATTCTTATAAATATAAAAACTTACTTGGAAATCTGCACACTATTCCTTATAATAAATAGTAATGAAATTGGAGTGCAACATGATTTTGTTCCATCTTTAACTTGATGTGACATTTTTATTTCAAATGAACTTTATAATTTTAATTTTTGTAAATAGTATGCTAGTAAAAAGCAATACCGAAATATCTTTTTATTTATAGATTAAGATTATTATTGTCAACTTTTAAAAAACTGCCAAATCTTTAATAATTTATTAACAAATGTTTAACATCAAGAGTAAATTCACTAAATTGAAGAAACAACAATTTATGAATTATTATTAATCAAGAGTAAACTTAGTGTTTTTGAAAATAAATTGGAATTAGTAGATATAAATACTGATGAAAAAATATTTGAAATATTTTAATGATTTTAAATAAAAAATTTATTTAAAGTATTTGAATTATGTATTTATAAATATAAAAGGATAATGGTTATTTTTATAAGTATTATACTTGCAAGAGTAAGCATTATTTTTAAATATTTTTTACATAAAAGAAGTAATAGTAATATTGATTGACTAATTACAGTTTCAGTAACCTTAAAAATGATAGTCAATCAATTTATTTTTGAAGTAATATGTTCAAAAACAAATAATGAACTTACAAAATAACAATGTTAATAGAAATCTTATACTAATCAACATGCTTAAATATTTTTGAACAATTAATTTATTTGTCTAGATTCATCACAGAAAGCTTTCCATTAATTGGGGACTAAAAATGACTGAAGCTCTACATGCTAAAGATATAAAATATAGGAAAATAAGTTTTTCACAGATAACCTAAAGACATGGATTTTGTGACAAAATTTTGTATTAAACAGAAGGAAAATATTGAAATTTAATCACAAAATCAACATCTTTAGGTTAAGCTTTGACACTTAGACCCTTGGTCATTTCCATTTCTCAATTATAGAATAAAATATTTAAAATTGTCTTAAAAAGTAATGTAATTAAAATAAATTTAAAATAAAAGGTTTAGAATTTATTACGTAATTGAGTTGCTTGGGGAAACAGAATAGTAAATGCCAAAACAAGCAATTATTTATTGTGATGATGTCACAATAAATAGTTGCTTGTTTTATTCTAACATCAATTTTTGCTGAAAGCATTTTACAATTAATCTAATTTTGTGATGATATAATTCGAATAAGAGCCAAAAGATCACACCTGGGCGAATTACTATTATGTTTTTCTGAGTAGCTCAATTAATATTTTAACAATATAGTGTTATATTTAATATTTTTAATTAATAGTTTTACTTTCAAAACGATAACTTAAAAACAACATATAATAAATTATTGTATTTAAATGTTTTAATATAAATTATTTTATATGATTTTAAATATTTTTTCTGTAATGAAATTTGGCAAAATCTGAGAATAAAACTTTAAGCGTATAAACATATTTAAAAAATTAAATAACATTAGACTTTTATTAGACCTCTTTATAAAAATTATATACTGAAGTATATAAATTTTATATAACATCTATATATTGTATTATTAAATTACATTATAATCAATTAATCATAGTTTAAATTTTTTAATGTTACCAGTACTATAAATTTTATTTACATACTGTTACAATCTTGCAAATATTTAATAATTGCTATGAAAAATACTATTATTATTACATAAATGACAATTTATCTAAATAAGTTTATGAATATAATTTCTTGACTATTATAGATAAAATTTTTAAAATATGTTTATTTGGCTTAGATAAAATTGTCATGTAAGCACTTACTGTAAACCAAGCATGACTGAAAGAAATGGAAGTAGCTTATTTTAACTTTCATGGCTTCAGGCCCAGCAGAATTTTCCAACTAATTCAAGGAGGTTTCTTAAACAGATGACAACATCTCCTGTCATTAGTACACAACAAAAAGTTTTGTAACAAGTGCCTTAGCCTAGCTTTGTTAATGTTATGAGGTCATTCTGGCTATGGAGGACAGGTAAGTTTTACTATTCATTGTTATTTCATTTATTTAGTTTCATTTATAAAATTAAAGCATTTCTAATTTTCATGCATATTTTCTGAATGAAATTTTTTTATAAATTTCATTTATCATTTCAAAAAGAAAAAAATATATATAAGAATATTAGAAAACCATTTTGCTATTAAATTTAATTGCATTTTATTGCAGTTATTAAACATTTTTATTTATTTATATTATGAATAGAAAATTAATCTGAATTATATGATATTCTAAAATCATACATAATAAAAAATTTAAAATACTTTGTTTATTTATTTTGAAAAGAAAACTCAAGTACATTAATGCATTTTTAAATACATTTTATAGTTATTTTATATGTAAAAATTAATATGGTATTTTAATAAAGAAGTGTTGTTATAACATATTTATTATAACATATTTAAACAAAACTGATGTATTTGTTTATAAATATAGTTTAATTATATTTAAACAACATTTATAAAAATATATAGTTTACTATCATTTTTAAAGTACATTGACATAAATATGAATATACACCTGTCTTCAGAATATTAAAATGTCACATACATCATTATTATAATGCATGTTTCATATTAGTATTTTTACATTAAATCAACTTTTGTATTCTTATGCTATCTAAAGATGTACAGTACATGTTTCGATATTAAAAAGTTGTCAATTTTATATCATACAAAAATATGGTTTTTGTAAGTTTTATGTTAAAAACTATTTTTTGAGTAAAAAATTAACAAAAATCTGTTATTAAGTTTGAGAAATTAAAACATAATAACGACTTTTTTTTTTTTTTAAGATGAATAATTTGAGCAATATGAAATATACATTTCATTCTTAATTTCATTGGGACTTATAAATTCTTAAGACATAAATTCACACTGTCGTCCGTCCATCTGTTTTTCCTTAATCTTGAGAATAGAGTTTGATAGATGAGACCAGATGTGTAAATCTTAGGGACAGGATGCTCCAATTAACTATATATGAATTTCTGGCAAAAACTGGAAGTCATGTTATTTCAAACCAGAAATTTTCCCCTGAAAGGTGTTAGATAGATTACTGGCACAATTCTGTTGTTAAAGGAAAAGTATGATGTACAGGGGCAAGTCACTACTAATTTAAAGTGGCAAGCATAGATTTTAAATTGAATAAATTAAAAATATGATTAAAAATTGCAGCTGGCAATTATTTATTATGACAACGTCACAATAAATAATTGTTCATTTTTTTAAAAAATATTGTTTTAGTTCCACAGCTTAAAAGTTCAGTTAACGCATTAATGCTCACACATATTTATTTTTCACAACAAATTATTAAGAAACTTGAGTTTTCTTTCTTCATCCCTTATATTATTTATGAAATATTACATTTGATAGAAAACATTTCTTATTGGCTGTTGATTGATGACTTCTATATGTTGTCTGTATCTGTCAAAAAAAGAGAAATTAGTAAACCTCATTCTACGATTTAGGCATTCATAAATGGGTTGTTGCTAGGCAATTGTCTGGACAAAATCATAATGTGGAAATCCACCTCATGATTTTGTCCATCATGAGGTGGATTTCCACATTATGATTTTGTCCAGATAATGTGGTAGGTTTTTAATGCTCACACAGATGAATTTATAGTATATGTGGAATGATCCCTTTTCATCTACTTCAAGAAATACTGAAAGATTAAACTAGTTATAGTAGAAAAGCAGTAATTTAGTTTAAAAGATAACAATAAAGAAAATTGAAATTATATTGAGAAAAGTGCCAACAAGTTTTGACTTAGTGTGCAATGAAAAAATCAATTTTCTAAAAGAGTTAAAGTTGCAGTTTATTTTAGCCCAATACTTTGATAATATCTACAGATACTACTAAAATATTTGAAAATTTTGGACAATTATTAGAATGTAAGGAAAATTTAATTCTATGAAAAATTATTTATTTTATCTTTTTACAAATTTTTAAGGTAGAGCCATAAAATATCTCTTCAAATAACAAGGTCCTTTAAAATAATATAAAATTAATATTACTTTAGCATAATATGTATATTTCAACAAATTTGAAACTCTTTGAGATGAAACTATTGTATTTAAAGTTTTAAACTTTCTATAGATTCAAATTGTTGTTATAAAGTATTCAATCAGCAAAATGAAAGATAATATGTCATTCAACAGAATTCCAAACTTGGCCTTTCCTCAGAAAAGATAACGATAATCTGTCTGTCTTGGCTAAAGATCTTATCCAAGAATTTGTTTAATGTATTCTATTGCTACACTGAGAGAATATGGAATCATTAGAGTTTAGATAATAGGAAGTAAAGACAAACTGAGTGCGGGTTAACTGTTTTTTATTTTTGATAGTGCTTTCAACAAACTTATGTTCATTGTCATCAGGCAAACCAAACTTTAACCCTATCAGGTGTGATATTGGTCTTAACTGGGTGCCTTCAATGTTGTAGGCCCCAGATTGTTTTTTGAGCCAAAAATGCATAAGACGAACTGACTGTTGCAACTGCTACTAAAACAAGAGATCTCATTCTACCTATTTCTTAGAAAAGACACTACTAATTTCTCTGCACACTGATCCTAGACTTGCCCTATGTTACTCCCTCATCCTTGGTTGCTAAATCCACCATCACTTAGGGCATTGATGTGGTACGAACCAGCACATACAGCTTTTACAAACTGGACATAGTATCCTTGTACCCTTCGGTGCCCACTTTTGAAGCTGTAATGATTATCAATTCTCTACTCTTCAAGAAGGGCTTTAGTGCTCAACACATACTAGGTATACATGATGCATTGATCTTCATCATGGAGCACAACTACTATTTAATGGGAAAGTTTATTTACAAAAGCAGAGAGTCCTCATAAGTTCCCCATTATCTGCTTTCTAGCAGAACTGATCATGAGAGAAATTGAATGCAGAATATTTAATTTTCCGCTTGCCATTCACTACCTGCTATTGTATTTGTGTTATGTTGATGATATTCTCATAGTGTGGGAAGATACAGATCAGACGGTTCTTACTGAGAGGTTGATGCAGCAATAATAATCTTGAATTTGCACATACATAGATTCCCTAAAGGGTTACTATTCTTAGTATTCTTTAAATTTAATATAGTGCCTCATATCATTTCAGCAGATGCTTTCCAACCTTTGTGATATGTTGATGCCACTATCACTGCCCTCATTAAAAGATTGTTCTTATTACCATCAACGCAAGTGCTTATAAACATTGAGTTTGTGGCCGCCAGCGCCAGAGATCCCGAACACTGCCTGGCAACACTTGCCAACGAGATGTTGGCTGGCAACTTGTAAAAAAAGAGGCGCGAAAGTTTGCGGGTTTTTGCCTGGATGTTGGCCGAGGATGTCGGTGACAGTTCTCACCTTTTTAATAAAGTTTTTTTGTTACTGTTCGTGTTTGTCTGCTTAGTTCTAAAGATCAGTAGGATCGAATGACAAAGTGGTGACCCGAACGTGATGCGATTAACGAACTACCTGGACTTTCGACTGAATTGGATAGTGAACAACTCTGTGTCTATGAAGGAACATTTTTAACAGGACATGCAGGTATGATCAGTTTCTGAATCGTAAATTCAATAAGACGACTAAGAGTGCGTGACTCGGGCTAAGCCTAATCAAAGACTATCCCGCTTTCCTTGTACCCGCATAGTTAGGCGCCCGAAATGGCGGAACAGAACGAGTTGGAAATCGGACGTGTACAGGCAAAAATGCCTATCTTCACTAAAACCAACATCAAATTATTTTTTGTGCAGCTAGACGCAGCTTTTGCCATTAATCGGATTACAAGTGAGAACACTAAGTACAACTATTTAATCAATTCCCTGGACGCGGAGATTCTATCTAACGTCAGTGACTTAGTATTTGACCGTCCAGCCGAGGCTCCGTTTACTAAACTCAAAGATCGACTCCTCGAAATTTTTCAGAACTCCGCTGCTAAAGAGGCTAAAATTCTGCTTGAAGATCTGGCGTTAGGGGATCAGAAACCCAGCGTTTTACTCCGTAAAATGAGGGAGCTTTCAGCGGGCAAGATTACCGAAGAATTTCTTAGAAACTTGTGGCTCCAACGTCTCCCCAAAAATATTCAGACAGTTCTGGCTGTTAGCGGTGATGAACTAGACAAGCTAGCCATCCTTGCTGACAAGGTTGCTGAACTTACAGAACCAACCCAACTGGCCAGCATCAACTTAGAAGCCGACAATCCCGTAATCAAAAATCTCGAAATGCAGATATTAGAACTCACAACGAAGGTTGCAGAACTTAATGTATCGCGTACTGCTCGTCCCCGTTATCGTAGTAGAGAGAGAAACCGACATGACCCGAATTCGAGGTATCGCATTAGTTCACGCCCTCGAGGAAGAAGCCTCAATCGTCAGGGATATTGTTACTACCATGATAAGTTTGGATCAGCTGCTAGGAAATGTCGTTCGCCGTGTTCCTTCGACCGAACTGCTGATCAGGGAAACGAGCGCAGCCAGCCGCAGTAACGGCCTGTGGGTCCAGCCTGGCTCCTAAATATAGCCGTCTGTTTGTGTATGACAACAAAACTGGCCTAAATTTCTTAATTGATTCTGGAGCAGATTTATCGATCATTCCCAATCGCACTAAGAATCAGCCTACAAAGGTTGAATTGTATGCTGCCAACGACTCTAAAATCTCGACGTATGGAACAAAGGTGCTAGAACTTGACCTCAACTTAAGACGTTCTTTCAGATGGGAATTTACCATAGCTGATGTGCAGAAGCCTATAATCGGTGCAGACTTTTTGGCCAACTTTGGACTCATTCTCGACATCAGAAACAGATTACTGGTCGACCCCCTGACTTCCCTTACTACACGAGGAAGATATTATACAGGACCACCTACTTCGGTCAAAACTATAATCAGCAATTCCCCAATGCAGGATATCCTCAAGGACTTTCCACATCTCACTCGTCCTCGACCGTTTTCAGATAAAGTCAGGCACAACACAATGCATTATATCGAGACACACGGTCCACCCGTATTTGCCAAACCCCGTAGATTGCATCCGGCTCAGCTGCAAGTAGCAAAGCAAGAATTCCAGCACATGATGGAGTTAGGTATATGCAGACCATCAAAGTCCAACTGGGCTTCTCCCCTCCATATGGTGCCGAAGGGCTGTAACGATTGGAGACCTACTGGAGACTATCGTGCCCTGAATAGGATAACTGTTCCCGATCACTATCCAGTGCCACACATCCACGATTTTGGTCAAAGTCTACACGGAGCCCGAATATTTTCCAAGATCGATTTGGTTAGAGCCTTCCATCATATACCAGTTAACCCAGATGATGTGCCAAAGACAGCCATTACAACGCCATTTGGGCTATTTGAATTCGTTTTCCTTCCTTTTGGTCTCTGCAACGCAGCCCAATCATTCCAACGATTCATGCACGAAGTTCTGAAAGGCTTAAACTTTTGTTTTTCATACCTAGATGACATCCTCATTGCTAGCACTTCGTGGGAGGAACATAAGATGCACATGCGGCAAGTGTTTCAACGCCTTGACAAGTACGGTCTGCAAATCAATGCATCCAAGTGTACTTTTGCTGCTCCACATGTATCATTCTTAGGATACATGGTGTCTCCCCACGGCGTTATGCCACTTCCAGAACGTGTATCTGCCATAACTCAACAGAAGCGACCACAGACCCTCAAACAACTGAGAAGGTTCTTAGGCATCTTGAACTTCTATCGTAGGTTCCTACCCCATGCGGCCCATCACCAAGCTCCTTTACACGACCTACTTAAAGGAGCAAAGAAAAACGACCAGCGCGAGATTAAATGGACTGACAATTCGATTCAGGCATTTGAGTCATGTAAGTCACAATTAGCAGATGCCACCTTACTACATCATCCTTCACCAAGTGCTACCCTTGCACTTCACGTCGATGCATCCGATTCTGCTGTGGGCGCTGCCCTTCATCAAGTTACAGCACAAGGTCTCCAGCCACTAGCGTTCTTTTCCCGCAAACTGAGTAACTCTCAGCGTCAGTATTCTGCATACGACCGAGAACTTCTGGCTGTGTATTTGGCTGTGAAACATTTCCGGTTTATGCTGGAAGCACGACAGTTCACCATTTACACAGACCATAAACCATTAACGTTTGCCTTCCAGCAACGACACGATAAGTGTACACCCCGTCAGTTGAGACATCTTGACTTTATAGGACAATTCTCAACAGACATCAGACACATAAAAGGGATCGATAACGTTCCAGCTGATGCTCTTTCCCGTATTGAATCAATTAGTAGCCCATCTATAGATTATAGCAAAATTGCAAAAGACCAACAGCAAGATCCTGAGCTCCAGTCTCTCCTGACTTCAAGTGACTCATCACTTGTACTTAAGAAGTTTAAACTTCCTGATAGTGATGTCGAAATTTACTGTGATGTATCGACAGGTCGCATTCGTCCATACATTCCGCCTAGTTATCGTCGCACTGCTTTCAACACTGTCCATAACCTGTCCCATCCAGGTGTAAGGAGCTCAACCAGATTGGTAAAAGCAAAATTTGTTTGGCCATCCATCAGTAAAGACTGCCAGACATGGTCTCGCACCTGCATTTCTTGTCAACGATCGAAGATCCAGAGACATGTCGCTAGCCCTTTGGGAACCTTTCCTATTCCAGACGCTAGATTTTTAAATATTCATATTGACATTGTTGGTCCATTGCCACCTTCCAACGGCTCAACATATTGCCTCACAATCATCGATAGATTTTCTCGTTGGCCTGAAGCAATCCCGTTGCCAGATATAGCAGCTGAAACAGTAGCTTCAGCCCTGTACTCAGGCTGGATATCTCGCTTTGGAGTGCCTGCCCAAATAACATCTGATCAAGGACGGCAATTCGAATCTGGCTTATTTAAATCCCTCACTCAACTTCTTGGTACCCAAAGAGTTAGGACAACAGCATACCATCCAATTGCAAATGGCATTGTTGAACGCTTTCATCGTTCACTTAAAACTGCCATCAAGTGTCACTCTACTGAAAGATGGACGGAAGTGCTACCTACAGTCTTGTTAGGATTGCGAACTGCGCTCCGTGAAGACACCAATACTACCGCGGCTGAGATGCTCTATGGCACCAGCCTCCGACTGCCTGGAGAGTTTTTCGTCCCAGGTTCTCAGGACGTCAATCCATGTTCTTTCGTCGAAAAACTCAGGACGATGATGGCAAACTTAAAACCAGTGCCTGTAGTGCACCACTCCTACCGCAACCCATTTATCCACAAAGAACTGCAGTTATGTTCCCACGTATTTCTTCGCAATGATGCTGTACGGAAGCCCTTGCAGCCTCCATACGATGGACCCTACGTAGTCGTGTCACGTGGTAGCAAGACATTCACTCTATGCATAAAAGGAAAAGAAACTGTAGTTTCTATTGATCGACTGAAACCGGCTTTTATTCTCGCAGCGAGTGAGTCGGACCAGTTACCCCCAACGTCTCTAATGCCAAGACCAGCGCCAACTAGACGTACCACAGACAATCCAGCCCCAACGCGACAAACTACCACACGCTCTGGCCGACATGTATCCTTTCCCGCTCGTTTCGTGTCGCAGACACTGGTGGGGGAGTAGCTGTGGCTGCCAGCGCCAGAGATCTCGAACACTGCCTGGCAACACTTGCCAACGAGATGTTGGCTGGCAACTTGTAAAAAAAGAGGCGCGAAAGTTTGCGGGTTTTTGCCTGGATGTTGGCCGAGGATGTCGGTGACAGTTCTCACCTTTTTAATAAAGTTTTTTTGTTACTGTTCGTGTTTGTCTGCTTAGTTCTAAAGATCAGTAGGATCGAATGACAAAAGTTAAACACCATCAGTTTGGCAGTACGCACAGCTGGTTTTTCATTTTCTAAGTTCACATATGTGCATAATGTGGTTAGGAGATCTCTATTTCCAAGCACAATACTACACAACAAGAGGAAGGTGTCAGTGGTTCAACTGCCATTACTGTACCTCAGACCTCTTTCCATATGCATTTGCTGCATATTCAGGCAACATAACTTTCTCCTGCACCTATCTCCACTACCAAATTTGTGCAATGATTGGGATAAATTCTCCACCTTTGAAAAATTGGGAATCTATGCTGTACTGTTGGAGAATTTCATAATGGGAGTGAACACAAGGTATATTGGGGCCACAACACAAGTGCTTGCTTACTACGTAGCAGAGCACCAGGATGACATGGTGAAAGAAAAGTGTACCCAGAGCTCACAAAAAACTGCTCGAACAGAACTACAACCTATTATGGGCTCAAACAATGCTCAGATGCTGCAGTGACTGGAAACTCATGTTTATATGGGATTGTCTCCTCACAACAACCTTGGAGCCATGCAACACTCCCACATTTGATCTGCTGAGTGTGTGGGTTGCCCTATATAAACAGTCAAATAGTGATGTACATCTGGTGTCACACCTTTAACATTGTTCATTGTTGATGTTGTTGTTTGTAAAGTTAAAGCAATGCAACACTTGGGTGATCTGCCTAGAAGGGATGCCTTCCAGGAGGTCTTTTTAAAGGTAATTGGCCCCTATTCAGACTTTACAGACATGGAGAAAACCCAAAACTCCATGTTCCAGCCTGTCTTGGTGAGGCCTGTGACAAAACTCCCAGTGTTCAGGTAACAAAACTGCTTGGCCACTGGTGGGCCTTAACATCGGTCTATATCCATGCATGTGCTGCAAGATGTCACAACATCTAGTGTAATTGAACTTTGTAGTGGGTTTATGATCGTTTCTTTGTTTTGTTTGTCTAATGACAATAAACATAAGTTTGTTGAAAGTGCTAGCGAAAATAAAAAACAGTTAACACCTCACTCAGTGTGTCTTTACTTCCTCTTATCTAATATTTGGCATGAAGATCAAACTACGTTGCATCAGAGTTTAAATTATAAAAATTATATATGATGTAACTTAGACTCTAATATATAATTTAAATGCAGCTAGTCATAATAAATTTTAAACATGTGCCTGGAATTGCTCAGGCTTTTGAGGAGATGGGAGATTTTTGAGGTTGAGTTAGAAGAGGATGATAAAAACAATAATTATAGTAAATAAAATGTACATTTATTCACCTTGGTATTTATAATAATGAAACTGCAACACAAAAAATTACTTGGACTAAAGTTAATGGGGTGGGACCCTGATATGTTTGTCTCATAGACATAACATTGTACCTTTGCCACTTCACTGTGCCTGAACCATTGCACCTTTCTCAAATTTCTCTTCACTGACATCATCTACAGGATTATTAAGAGCTTTAATTTGATATCTGAATCATATTTTTAGCCCTTGCTGTTTACTCAAACTAAGTCAGACAAACTGAAACCCTCTTTCAATTAATCTATTATAGATTGGTATTTTCTTTTTTACAAACATGTAATTCAGATATATAAATACTAATAAAGAGTGTTCTATTTTATATTAATAAATTAAAACTGAGGTATTGAATATATAAAATAACTTTACTAAAAAATATTTTATTATTTAACTTAACAATTGCATGTTAGATAGTTTAATAATACAGATGTGTTGTTTAAATGAAAATTTTGATAAATTTCACATAATTGAAAATTTTTCATGATTTGAAATTTCTCTTATATAATCTGAAATATCTAAAAATTAATTTTGATTGCTTGTTTGCTTGTATAATGCATGTAGCACTAGTACTGTGAATTTGAGTGAAGTGCAAAAATGTGTGGACAGACTACATATACAATTGCAAAAAGGCACTATTGGAAGTGTGATTTATTTAGATTCTCTGAGAAGTAATACAGCTAAATTGCTACTTATCATTACTGGACAAGGTAAGCAAATTAATTTTATTTTTGCTATATCAAATATCTATTTGTTGAAATTTGAAATATATTTATATTTAAAACTTGTGGTTTAGTTGGCAATATAAATTAAAACTTTTGGTTCAGTTTTAATTTATTTTTTGCTGTTAATACAACAATTTGGTTCTTCATTTGCTTTAATGCATGGTTTGTCATTATTTATATTTGATTGCTGAATTGTAATTTGTATATTGCTATTTTTTTGTACTTTTAATACATTATAATTTAGTTGCAGTTTGAATAATAGATTTTGAGTGGATTCTGCATTATTGTCTTAAGATTATTCAAAATCTACAACATGAAATTTATTAAATTAATCCAATTTTCTTATATTTTAATATAAAGTAATTATTTTATTCTCTAGATAAGAAAGTAAATTAAAATATACCTATGTATTAACAATTCATATTTTTAAATGTGTTTAATTTTTACACTTTTAAATTAAGTATTTGTTAATAAATAAAATAATCAAAACTTTTCATTATTATAACTTTAATTTAGTAATTAACTTTAAGATAAAATAATATATAATATTATAAAGTATGTTGTTACATTGTTTTTATTGAGCAAGTTGTATTGTAGCATTCTCTTTTTTTTTTCTATAAAATATATATTATATATATTAATTCCAAATATAATTTATTCATAATTTAATTTTATTTATTATTAAAATTCTGTTTTGTGTGTGTGATCAGGACTTGAAAATGCTATTTCATCATTAGATAAATATGTCAGTTGTAAGTTGAAAATTGCCAGCATTTAGGAATCATAAGATTAATGAGCAGAAAGGGGAAAAATCATTCCAAAAATAATAATCTAGAAACATTAGGTTTTAATAAAGCAGACATTCTAATTCTGTATAAAATCAATAAATAAAATAATAAAAAATTTTCAGATGTTCTTATAAAAGCTTCTGTAATATTTAAAAAATGAGCATATTTAAAATATTTTAATTTCAATAATTAAAATAATTGCTGTTGGAACTGATTTGATTTTGAACTGTTTACCTATAAGTTTTGTTTCATTAGAAGTAAAAATATTTTATTTTCAAACCCATATAATAACTAATAATTTTATAATAGATGAAATTTTTAGCATGTACTGTACAAATAAATACTTCAATATTTATTATATATATTGATAAAAATAAACTAATAGATACTTTTTCTTTTTAGAAAAGGCATGCAAATATTTAGTATCAGAAGAAATCAGAGGTTTTGATATACTAATATCATTATTGGAGGTTTGTATAATTTTAATAATAAATGTATCATTGTTATTAATATATTTTTACTTTATGAATGTTATGTTAAATATCTGCATTAAATAATTTTGTTATACTTAACAAGCTACTGGTATCCCTCATGCAAAAATGTTTTGCTCTAACATGGTTTGAGAATTGGAAATATCCTCGTACAAAGTGTCACAATTTTATTAAAGTACAAACACTGTCATTTGATATTTTTTTATTCAAGCAGGCATGTGTGTTGTCTCATCTTTGCCCATGGATTTTAGATTATTGAAATTTTTAATGTTGTTTCGTGTCTTTCACCTGGTTTTCTTTAATGAGAACTGATTATACTATACAATTTTTCTTCTTACTTATCCTATTCTTATTTCTATTCTAGCCTTCTTCTAAATCAGGCGTCATTGTTGTTGGTGATAGTGCTTTAAATGAATCCAAAAGATTTGCTGTGTGTTGTTCTTATAGATTAAATTAAAAGTTATTACATGAAAAGATTAAACTTTTAAAAGACTTTGATATTTTTATTTGCTTCTATTTGCCTAAGATTTTATGAAAAAATAGAGAAAAATCAAGATGTTGCTGATACTTCAGATTAAGATCAACAGGAAATCTCAGATGATGACAATATTTTGCAAAAAACAAAAATGTCCTCATTTAACAGTGTTTAGCAGTGAAGAAAAATTAATATTAACATGCAATACTTTTGATTGTGGTCGTTAATTATTGATTGTTTTAATAAACAAATTTTTCTTAATTACAAAAAGAATAGTATACTTTTGCTAACTTTTGGAACTTAATCCTATATTTTGTAATGATCTTTTGTTTTGTATAGCATAAATTTATATGACACTGCACTTTTTTGGAATTCAAATACCATGTTATATGGGGGATATCTATATACTAAACAAATGATAGAATTCAAATAAGTCATTATTTTTCTTTGGTTTCTTTTGTTATTTTTGAATGGATTTAAATAATTAAAGTATGTTAATAATATAAACAGATAATATTTTAAATTATTAACATATAGAAATTTGAATTTGTTGTTTATTTATAGGAAGAATTTATGATGTTTAAAAACTTTTTGCTTAAAAGAATAAACAATGCTTTTTTTGATGTTGCAAAATTTATATTTGAATATTTTAATTACAATACAAATATTTTCTTCGTGATGTCATAGAATCAAAAGTTATTGGAACATTGGAATATCAGTAATTCAAATTTGAAATGTAAACTTTTCACAATATCTTATACAATGAAATAATTTAAATTACATAAGAAGAATTTTTTAAATAAAGAATATTGTTGGGACAGTTATGATACTCTCTTTAACTACACTACTATTTATTCTAACATATAACTAAATATAATTATTTTAACATATATCTAGGAGACCACTATGCATATCTACTTGTTGATAGCATGCACATTTCTGAAACCACTCTTTTTGTTTCTTTTACCCCTCTGTGTTCTAAGGGTCTTACTAAGTGTTGCCACTTTACAATCAATCAGCATTATTATTATATCTATATACATATATATTTATTTTTCTTTTCTCTAACAAATATTAAAGAAAAAATAAAAGTTTTGGAAATTTTATATTAAAATTTCCAAAACTTTATACTATATTATAAAAATATACTCGGCACTATCCACTCTTGTGAATAAATTTGTGCTAGGGTGTATAAATCAAATAACTGAAAATTGCTTCTTTTTTTTTCTTGAAACTGCTTAAGAGTGAGGTTCTTTTTGATTATTATATATAGGTCAATTTCATATAAACTTTTAAACACAAAATGTTTAAAAGTCAGTTAGTTTGGTTGCCTTTCCTTGTAAGTAATATATTATTTATTTATGTTTATAAATATTTAACTTAAGCCAATAAATGTAATCTTACAATAATTTTATATTTAAATATATATTTGAAACTAAGATTAATTCAGCTCATGTAATCATAGAAATGAAAAAGAAAAGAGTATAGAATTGAAAATCAAAAAGATTTCTTAATATCTTTTACCTTTCTTCTGTTATAGAAAATGATTTCTTTTATTCTGTGTTTGTGATTTTCTTAAATTTACTTACTTTAAATAGAACTGTTTTCATATAAATTTAAATATATTAATTTTCTTTAAATATTAATTTTATTCCAGAATGTTGAAGATGTGAAAGTTGTTAATAATGTTTGTCTGATTTTAAAAGAATTGCTAACATCCAAAAATGGTAAAATTTAAAAATGATCATTTATGATTTATAATATAATTAAAATTTAAAAACTTATATTACTTTATAGCTTTTCAAGAAAGATATCATACAATTGTATCACTTAATGGTATTCATATTCTTTTGCGTGTACTTGTAAATAGTAGTTCACATTCTTCTGATGATGCTATGGCCTCACTTTATAACATTTTATCAAAATTAGGAAATCAAGGTACAATTATTATTGTGATATCATTATATAAGTCATTAATATTAAATTATTAAACTGCATTTAAATTTTATAGATAGAAAATTTGCAGTAAAAGCTCGTCTAATGGGAACATTACCTGTTGTCATAAGTCATGCTAAATTTTATATTCATAAGCCAAAAGTTTTGCAACCAATTCTTCGGTTTTGTCAATGTGTTCTTAATAATAGTAAGTATTTCATTAAAATACTTTAAAAATATTATAATTATTTTAATCACACAATAGTGTTTATTTTAGAAATTAAAGTTACATTCATAGTTAGATCATAAACAAAATGTACTGATTACAAATTATTCATTTATATAACATACCCACAGTAATACAATGCAGTAATGCAATAAAAATTAATTTTATTTATTTATTCAATATGATTTGATTCATGAATCACTCACATCATATTGAATTATAATTGAATCACATGAATTAAGAATATCTTATCTTTTAGACTTTTATGAGGTTAAAAACAATGTATTTGACATTATCAGAAATTTTATATTTTGCTAAAATAAACTCTAATAAAATTATTAAGAATTCAGAGGAAAAAATTAACAAAGTTTTAAAATGACAATATCTTTAAAATCTTATCATAATAACTTTACTTATGTACAGTTTAATATAACATGAATATAGCAAATTCTTAATAACAGTCATTTTAAGTTAACTAAAATAATTAGTAGACAGCTATGGTATGTTTTATAACTATCTCTTCTAACAAAAACAAAGAACAAGAATTAATTGCAATTAATTTTTTAATTTTCTGGTTTTAAAAATTAAAGAATTTCATAAGAATATCTTAAATTGTTCTACAGTAAAGAATAATTTCAAATAGTATTAAGAGGTATTGTGTAAAACTATTTGATTTTACTTTTTGTGCAAAATTTATTTTCTTATAATTGTTTATTAATTTTGAAGGCATTTTTACAAATAATTTTTACAGGAAAAATATTTAGACTATATTGTTTCATACAGATTACATAATGAATATATTTATTATGAATAAAAAGTGTAAATTAAAAATAAATTGTATAAGAAAAACGATAAAAAATTTCTTAATATAAATTTCTAAAAATTCTGAATATATTCAAGTATATTTTTGTTGTTCTAATGATCAAAATAAGATTTATTTACCAAAAATGTTTGAACAAATATGGTATATGTCCAATAATTTTGAGATAACAAGAACAATATCATTAAAATTACAAATTTTTTTAACTGTGCAAGTAATCTTTTAAATATAAAATCAAATATTTTTTCATAATTTACTGCATATTATTTTGTCATTATCTATATAATAATAAAATTAAGATTAATAGATGATTTATTCTCATTCATTCATAATTTTTGTTCATTACAAAATATTAGCAAATATTTTGTAGACAGACAAAAATTATAATGAATTATAAAAATTATACAAATACAAATATTCCAATACAAATAAATCATTATAAAAAACTGAATAGCATAACATAACTAGTTTATTATTAATTTTTAAATATATTGTCAAACTATTCTTATTTGTTGTTTTTCTGTAAGTCAGTACAAGAATAATTTATTAGCCAAAATAAAACAAAATTGGAAATAAAAGTAGATGATATTTTAAAATTTTTTTAAAAAGTTTTAAAAAATTTATATGAATACTTGTATGAACATCTTGCCTCAGTTAATAATCTATAAATCAGTTTTCTATACCAATAGTCAGCTTTAATTTTAAATTTAACTCTATTATTTCTACTTTTTTACAGATATGAATGCAACAGTTTTGGGAAAAGAAGGTTTAGTTTCAATTTTATTATCATTAATTGATTATAAACAGAAGAATTCTTTGATTTTATCAAGTGCATTAGATATTATGGCTGCAGCAACTCGCTCTAGTAAGTTTTCATAGAAAAGGTTTTCATAGTTGAAAGTAATTAAATAGCAAATTTTTAATTTTATTAAAGCTTTTATAATATAAAATAATGATTCCAGATCAAAAATTAATAATCAATAAATCTGTCTTGACGTTATTCATAATTTTATATATTTTATAAGCATTTTTAAATGGCATATGTTAATTGTAATATATATTTTTAATATTTTAAAGGAAATCATATAACTTTTTATAATTATTTTAATTCATATTTTTAAATATTATTTTTATTTATTTTAATAATAATGAGAATAATACCCTACAACACTTGGTCATATATACAAAATAACTACAGAAAACACATTTTAAAAGGCAAATTATTTACAGACAATACTTGTAAGAAACGTTACATCATGATTTGATGTTTCATTATTTTTATTTTAATAAAAATAATGAAACATCATAATGATTTAAGGAAAACTATTTTCAAATTCTAAATCATGGTAAAATAGAAAGTACTAAAATTATTGAATTTGGAACATTTTATTTAAAATTACATTTTTACTGCATAATTAAATGTGTTCCAAGTTCTAAATATCTTAATCTGGTTTTGTATTATTGTCATAATGTTATGTAGAATTAAAATTAGAATTTAATATGATTTGTTAATCTTATTTATTCAATGGCTGCTGATAATTAATGAAATATTTTAATACTAGTAACTTTTTAAATATTTTGGAATTTTGTTGATAATTTTAATTTGATATATACTTTTTGTGACAGTATTTTATATATTAGATTTTAGAATTAACATATTTGACTTACATAAAAGTATTATTCAAGAAATTTTCAAATAATTTCATAATTTTACAGAGTTAATTGTTCTTCAAATAATTCAGCTAAATGGTTTAGGACAATTAGTACAAATGCTTGAACCATCTATTTGGTCTCGATTAAAATTAAAAGGTCCTAAGTTAGTAAAAGTTTTCCGGTGTGTTCTTCAGGTTCTTGTTCGTCTTTCTTATACTAGTAAGTAAATGTTAAATAATAACAACTCAATTAATTGACGTTTTTAATATTTTATTTATTTTTAATAAGAAAATGGAAGAGAAGCATTAATTGAAGTACAGGTTGCACCTTGTCTGCTTCAGTGGTGTCAAACGTTGCCAGTTGTAGGAGAAAACTGGGATAAACTTGCAACACTAGCAAGTTTAATTATTCAAAGATGCCTTCCACCTTTAGTTTTACCTGTTGCTTCGTTTTTAAGTCCTGTATACTTTTCAATTCCAGAAGATAATGAATATGTTGAATGTGAGAGTTCAATTTGTCCAGGTAGTTAGTTTTAAAAATTATAAATATTATTAATTTTTGAATATCATTTTTATCTTAACTATATTTGTACAAATTTTAATTAATTATAATTTGTATAAATTATTAAAAGTTAAATTATTCATTTCTTGCAAATCCTAGAAATGACCATATAAATTAAAAATACACAAAAAATAGAGAAATATATGTAGAACATTACAGAAAATTCCTTTACTCATCTAGGTACTGAAAAATTATTATATGAAATAGACTGAAACATTTTTACATGTTGATTAGCACATTTAATGCATGTTTAGCATGCATTATATAACATATAGCAATAAAGACAAATGATTCTGGCTTCTGAATTATAACATGGTTATATTGTTAAGATCGGTGGTTGTACAAAGACTACAAAAGGAAGGAATGCACAACTAATATGAATCAAATCAATATTTATTCTTGTAACAAAGAACAATAAAACCAATCTTTTACATATGATGGTAGTAACAGTACAATATTTTATTTGGATCCCGACTCAAGACCTTGCACATGTACAAGGCAAAGACAAAAATGGAGGACATGTGGTATCGCACAATCGGAACGCATTTCGCAACAATGGAGTACATTTTAAAATTAATAACTAAGTCTTAAAATTAACTTACAAACTAAGGAAAGATGAGAAAAAGGAGGATAGAATAGCGAGGATATAGATATACAGATGGGGTAGAATAAATGGGTACCCATGACGTCGTTCTTCTGATGGTATTTCAGGTGGTTCCAGTCTGCTGCTATCTCTTTTATGGAATCATCCGTCAATAAATATGTAAGAATAATCGAAGGATATTGTTCCTTTCTCATCCTAAATGCATTAAGTTCTCCTCACAAACATATTGGTATTCCGTCGATTCACCTTCTTTCGTGACAAAATTTCTAAGCCTCTTTGCTGGTTGTCTACTCGCTCTCGAGTCCACCTCAAGAATGAACGTTATCCTCACCTCCAACATGCCTCTGGGTGCTTGTTCATTGTTTTTACCACACCTCGTTCTCGGAACATTACTGGCCCCACCCGATAAGGAAATAAAGGATTAAAAGATATAGAAGTAGGGAAACAAAGAATGCTAGGATGAACAATTAAAACTAGACTTATCATTAATTCGTATATACAATATTATGGAATACTGCCACAATATCACATCTGAATATAAAATTATTCAATGTTCCATATAAAAATTTGTAGAAAATCTGCTTTGAAAACTGGTTTAGAGATTATTATTAATAATAATTATATTCACTAGATTGGGATAAGCGAAAATGAAAGGCGAAAGAGGTGAAAAGATAGGAAAGTATAGATGAAAATATATACATTATACAAGGAGAGAATGCATGTGTATATCAGTCATAGAAAATAGTTAGAAAATAAGTACTATCAGCAGAGTTAGAGAAAATTTTTTCTTTGAATAATTTCATTGTTTACTTCACAGATAATAATCTTTAATTGTTTTCTTTGTCCAGATTGAATATATGAGTGATGAGATATTTTTCACATATTGTATCTCCAAGAAAATTTAAATGGAGAACTTGTAAAACAAGAATTGTGTTCATAACAATGTTGTTATTTTGTATAATGGATAATAAAAGTATTGATTTTTATTAACATGTTTTCCAGTTTACTTATTGATTTGTGATATTTGTATAACTTCAATCATTTTGTCAAGAATTATTTCAAATGCAATAATTGAAATAGTTGATTTGATATAAGATTATGTTTGTAATAAAAAAATGTTTTGTTCATGCAAATGACAAAAAACATTAACATATAAGTCTTTTAAAATTTGAATTGTATAAACATTATGCTTTATCTGATTTAATGGATAAATATATATAAGCATGAATATGATAAGTATACTTACATGAATATTTATCATTGTCGAATACATGTTATGAATGCTTAAGTATCCAAATGGGATAAATGAATCTCAAGTATAAACCCTCATGTTATTAACATAAAATACTGTTTTATCTATTATTTTATACTAATTGATTTATATTTTATGTATAAGTATAATATAAAATAGATAAATTACTCCCAGTTATTGAGATTAAAAACACAACAATTGATGTAAATAAAACTTTTAAATACAGGGTGTCTCAAAGTCTTTTTCAATTTGTTTTACTCACGGTACTGACGGTAGGGGTGTAGGGGTGTGGGAGTTATGCTGATTGCTAGCCTCATCCTTGGGAATTTAGTTGCTGTGGAGCATTTCACAGGAGCGGAGCGTGTGTGCTGCATGCACGAGTTTTACAAAAACAATAATTCTGCCATTATAGTGTGGTGAAAATTTTGTAATCTTCATTGATTGCATCAAATAAATGAAGAACCGAGTTCACAACTCATCAAAACATGGGTACAGAAATTTAAAGAGACTGGTTCAACGATGAGCAAACCTCGGATAGAGCAACTAAAGTCATCATATAGTGAGGAAAATGTGGAGAGCGTATGCCAGTCAGTTAGTGATTCCCGCTCTCTTTGTTTGCAAAAGGGCAAGTGTCTTAAATCATCCTAAAAGTTTTCTACATTGCATAATGCGTAAAGACTTGTGTCTCCACCCATACAAGATACAGTTGGTTCAAGAATTAAAGTCAACTGATGGTGCTGAGAGGCTTAACTTTGCTAACCAAATGGCTGATCATTTTTGTCCTTTGACAACATTTTATTCTCAGATGAGACACATTTTCACTTTAATGGCCACATTAACAAGCAAAACTGCCATTACTGGAGTTCATCGAATCCAAAACATAAACATCATAGGCCACTTCATTCACCAAAAGTCACTGTTTGGGCTCAATGTCGGCATGAGGAATAATCGGCCCATACTTTTTTGAAGATGAAAGAGGTCGCACAGTAACTGTTAATTTGGAGTGATATGTAGAGATGATTAACAATTTTTTCATACCAGCTTTGCAAGATTTTGTTGGTTTTAATCAAAACACATGTTCCAGCAGGATGGAGCAACATCTCACATGTCTAACGTGTCTATACCGGTTGTTCATGAACTTTTTCCTGGAAAATTGATATCCAGATGAGGTGACATAAACTGTCCTCCACGTAGCCCTGATTTGACACCAATGGATTTTTTCTTGTGGGGCTACCTTAAATCAAAGGTATACAGCAACAATCCTACCTCTCTGGATCAATTGAAACAAAATATCCGAGAAGAAATGGCAGCAATCACAGAGAACACGTGCCAAGCAGTTCTCAGAAATTTTGCCTCCTGTGTAGAAGTGAGCCAGCAAAATAACGGAACACATTTAGACGATATTATCTTTAAGAAATAAATTCCCACGGACTGTACTTTACTACAAATTTCTTTTTTTTATTAAACTAATACATTATTTTAATAGTGGTAATATGCAGGCTAATAAAAAAACAAACTTTTTATTTATAAAAGCAAAAAGGGAATAGAAAAATGAAATTGAAATTAGAAAACAAAAAGAGCATAAAATAAAATAGACAAAACACCAATATATACACTAATGTTAAGAGACATAAATATACTTAGTTAAAAAAGAAGAGGATAACTGAAATTTTATTATTCACTACAACAATGCAAAGAGAAATTTTTTAGATTGAAATATTATTCTTCCTATTTGAGAAAATTAAATGATACAGAAAATTTATATTGAAATTGGTTTGTGGAAAATGGTGATAGGTTTATGTATAATATATCAAAATTTGTCTGATGCAAACAAATTGAATATACAGTTGGCCTTCTGTATCTGCAGATTTTGCATCAGCAGATTCATTCTTTTGTGGATTGAGAATATTTTTAAAATTCCGAAAAGTAAAATTTGAATTTGGTTGTATTTTAAATATTCTCCATTTTATTCTATATATATATCTCTCAGATCATTAAATGAAAGCAATCGCTAAGTGTTGAAAGAAAAATTGTTGCTGACAATGCTACTCAGACCTAATGGTTGTGTCTGCACTGCATGCATGGACATGTTTCCTGTCATTATTTCCTAAACTATACAGTATTAACAACTATTTACACTACGTTAGATATTACAAGTAATCTAGAGATGATTTAAAGTATACAAGAGGACATGTGTAAGTTATATGCAAATATTACACCAATTTATGTAAGGACTTGAACATTACAGATTTCTATATCAGTATGGAGTCCTGGAACCAATCCCACAGATACTGAGAGAAAACTGTAAATACTTTAAGCATTTGGTTATCATAGATCTAATAATTAAATGTTTTTATTATATTTTTCATAAATATTCATTTTACATAATAGTATTATGGGTTTAAATATTGAAATGTTCTAGATAAAGAAGTATACGGTGAGATGACATTTGATATATCTCCTTGCAATTCAGATCCAGATTCAGATTCAGATGATGTAAGAAGTTTTTAAATTGTTTCATATTTACTTTTTGTAAAATTTTTTAAAATTAAAGAAAATTTTAAAGATTAACACTTCATCATTTAATTTCCAATATTGATTATATAGTGATCATTTCTATATAACTTACTCAGATTTTTTAAAAATAACATGTTAAATACAAAGTTATTACAGTTTAAAATTGTTCAAGGACTTTATTATAAATAGCTTGTATATTAAAATAGAAGTTATTTAAAATATGCCAATATTGATTTGATATTGAAATATTGAGTATATTTCATCTTTATAACATATATACATATATTATCTTCTTTTCTTATTCAGAGTGAAGATTCCTTCCCAAGTGAAAATAGTTCTAAAACATTTGAAACAGAAGACATGGAATTTTATAAAAAGTTTTTTCCAGAATTAGAATCTAGAACAACTTCAGTTGTAAGTGAAATGAATCATATACAGTTAAATTGATTTAAGTATTTCAATAATGAATTAAATAGTCATTAAATTTTCCATTAGTATTTTTCTTTGTTTTAATTATATCCTTGGCTGATTAGAAAACTGGCATTTAGAAATTTTTACTTCTTTTTCAATTTGATTTGACTATCTTCTAGAATATAACAAACTATCTTCTTTTAATGATATAGCTAATCTGCTGTTATTTGGATTATTTCTGTATCCTTTCTTAAACATTGATTAAAATCATTTTGTTCTACTCCAAAAGAATTGTCAGATATGGTGAATTTGTTAAATAATTTTTAAAATGTTTTGACTGTATCTAAAGCAGAATAATAATAATAAAAAATACTCTTTTTGTAGGAACCATGCCATTTAATTTATTTTAAATTGTTCAATAACTGAACAGATGCTAGACTTGCACAAACTTTTTTATCTAATCTTCTTATGACACCCTTTGGGATACAGAATTCAAGCAAAATGCATTTTGGATTTTTTACAAAATAACACTTTTTTTCAATTGTCTTTTTAACTCACTGATGCCCATTTAAAACGTAGCATCTCAACTATATCTCTATGTACAATATGTTGAAATGACTAAATACAAATTTAATATAGTTACATCACTTTTTCTTATGTAACATTTTCTGATGTTACCTGTACATCAGGCTAAATTCAGACTTTCCCATATTGAAAAAGATGAGAAATTCTGGATTTATATAACCTTCTGTCTTTCATCATAGGATAGCTTATACAGTTATAAACTTGATCTAATACATTGATTAACAAAAACAAAATTGAAGTTGTCATTAGCATTGCTTGGGACATTATTTTATTTTTATTAGCATGGGGAAACTAATAAATGATCATTTTCAATGATTGAAAAACAAAATTCTTTACAATAATGACAGTTGTACAGTTTTTTCTAAAAATTATTTAAGAAATGCACCAATTTTTGAAAAAAGATTAACTACTATAGAATTTTTGACTCTTTTATTTATTATTATTATTATTATTTTATGTGACCATATTTTTAGGAAGTTTTAAAGTACATTTTAACATTAATATTTTTTATTTTATAATAAATCTTTGAAAAAATATGAAAAATAAAAGAAAATAATGTTTGAAAATGATATCAAAATGTATATTTTGTTATTTAATTGAGACAATTCAGAAAAAAGATTTTAAATGCCATTTATTAATTTGCAATTTTCCATCTGGGGAATGAGTGAATATTTCACAAAATCTTACCCATTAGTGTCCAAAAGACTTCTCAAATAAAAAAGGATTTTCTTTTTTTGGTTCTTTTAAAACTGTTTCAGTTTTGGTGTTTTGTAAAAATCAAAACTGGTTCCATAATTGTGACTAACTTGTCCTTATTGAAAGCACATAACTGTGTGATGTAATGAGTTACTGATTAGAAACAAAGTAAATAACATTCCAATTTTACTTTTAAAACACAAGATTTCATATTTTGGCAAATTTTGCCAATTAATGTCTATGCACAACCAAGATGCTACTCTATCTTTCGTGGCTGTTACCATATTATTATTTTTTTATTCTGCAAATTTCTCTGGGACTCTAATTTTCCCTGAGCCTTGTATTTCTGTGATCTGACATATTCTGCACCTCTATAGTTCTCCTATAATTTAAAATAGCATTTTAATTATCAAAGATCTCTTCAGGAATTAGGTTTTATGAGACATGATTTACCATATTTACTTGTGTATAAGACAACTTCACATATAGGATGAGGTGTGACTTTAAAGATCAAAATAAAAAAAATTAGATTTATTAAAACAATTCTAATTTTATTTCATTTAATCACAAATAAAATATCAAATGCCCATAAATGCACACATTGTCCCACAAAAATTACTGGCATTATAAACTTTAAGAAAAAATTTTGTAAAATTGACAACATAATTTGTTCATGTAAAGCTGGACAATCAGGAACCTTTTTTGCCAATTCTTAACAGTCAAACTGTTAAGAATTGGCAACAGTCCACTCTCCATCATTACACTTATGAGTTTCTCTGAATTCTGATTTCCAAATAATTATCTGTTTTCACATGGGAATGGATTAAAACTTATATTGGACTCCTGTGTGATTTTGAAATTTCAATCTGGAATTCAATTCAAAAGCTTTGCTTTTCCTATTGCTATTCACCTTTACTCCTGACAATACACAAGAATGAGTCAAATGATCTAGTTAAAATACTTTTGTTTTTAAACACCAGAGAATGAGCACTTGGTAAAAAATGTGAATACATGGTTCACAAAAATTATTGCAAAAAATGCAAAGAATCCCTTGCTCATGCATATAGGAAGACCTAGGTTTTTAAAGCAGTGAAAAATTAATAAAACCTCGTCTTATATGTGAGAAAATACAGTATTTTTTACCTAATATAAGGCTCTGTCAGTTTATGAACTAGAAAAAAGTACAGAAAAATTTGTTTTATCTGACTTTCTCAATAAATTTTCCAGTAAATGTTTATTATAATATCTTAAACTGACAAGTAAAAGCTTTATATTAGTTAGAAAACAAAATTATACTTATACTTAGATTTTGGCACTCAGCCATTTTAAAGTTAGGTTACTACTGAAATAGGCTATATTCTAGTAGATAAAATACAGTGTATAACAGTAATGTGTAATTAAAAAAATAAAAACTAGTAAATATCATAGATTCCTTAGTTCTTGAATCAAATTGGACACAAAAGAATAGAAGAAAATTCAGCTATTAAAAATGATTTTAAATTGTAGTGCTATGCTACTATGTTGTTATTGTTTTCTGTATGCTTATATATCAATTTGTGTATATGAATTGTTTTCTGTTTACTACGTGTCGAGATCTACTTTTTGTATCAATGTTCATGGGTTATTTGCCTGTTTTCGTCGTATCACCTTTCCTTGCTACATCAACAGGAGTGGGCTAATTGGTCAAGGAAGGGGTTACGTGACAGGAGAACATTCATGGATGGCAGGAAGTATAAATTGGACCAACTCATATGTTGAGTACCTTTTTTTTCTGGCTTCTTCCATGCTAGCTGGCAGCAGGATCTAGAAGAGGCAACCAAGGATTGAACGCATAGAAAGGAGGTAGTGTAATTCAATTTCATCCTTAAGGAGTTATCATCTACAATCTTGTGGTGTGCATATTCGGACAATTTATGGTCACATAAGACTATTATTATATGTGTGATCTATTCATATATATATATATCTACATATAAACAGGATTAGACTTGTGGTGATCATGAGATAGTGACTGATGATCTGTGCAAGTTGGGATGTTCATCTAAGGGAAGAACAAAGGAAGGTCGTGGCAGCTTGTGTTTGTTGACATGTAAATAACTGTATGTAATTTTAATGCGATTTAGTTTAGTAGTTTTGTTGTTAGTGCTAGATAGTGGCATCAAGTAACTGCGGTGCACATGTAATTTCGCCAACCCTACTGTTTGTTGGCCCAATTCTTTTGTCGTTATCAAATTTGACAGTGTTGTTCTATTCAGAATTGTAAAGTTCTTAATTTCAATAACCTATACCCATACTCAATATATTTCGGTATATCTGAGTACACTACAAAATATTGATTGAAATTGAGAAAAGTATTTGATATGTGAAACCATAGAAAAAATGGAGAAAAATGTATTAAGTTCCAAATAACAATCTGAAAAAGATTTTAGAAAGAAATTCTGATATCATTGTATATAATGGACAGCTAAAAAAAAATAGAATTTTAAAGATTGGAAGAACAATAAAGAGTGATATAGAAAAAGTCCACTCAGAAACACTAAATCTTATTTTAAAATCATGAAACAAGAATAAGTTTAATAAATGAAAAGTATTGAATACACTGAACTTAGTAAGACAGTTTGATCCCTGGCTCTTTTTCTTTATTAAGTCCCTTTTTCCTCTTTTTATTAAGTCCTCTTTTTCTTTATTAAGATTTTGCTGTATATAATATACAGCAATATCAATTGTCATTTGTATATTTTAACACAGCTGTATTAATTATGCAGTATTATGAATTTTAGAGAAAAGTCTTAATAATCTAACATTGATTAAAATTTTTTTGAAATATATTTTAACACTCTTGGAATCTCTCACAATTATCATTTACACTCTGTTTGAGGGCAGGTGTTAATGAATTCTAAAAAAAATGATGTACAAAAGATGATAAATAATTTCAATATAAATGGTATTATTTATCATTTTTTATTTTAATAATTTTGATTGTGTAACAAAACAATTTGATTCTTTTCCCCAGTTCATTAATATTTTATAAAGTTCAGGAAATTTATTAAGAGGTAAATTTAATAAATATTTACTTTTGTACATGGATTATACAGGATTTGTTAACAAATAATAAATAATGGCATTGTATTTTTTTTTCAAAGCCACATAGATTTATGGTTGTGGATTAATAACAGGATAAACTATTTTAATTTAATAAAACATTTTATTTTTAAATGTAATTATTCTTCAATTATAAAACTTATGTAACTGTTAATTAGAAAAAATAACTCATTAAAAAGTTGAAGAAGCAATAGCTTATTTGCATAGTAAGTCATATGCTGTTTTATTTTGTCAATGTGCTGTACTGTAAGGGATGTGAGGGTCAGGGAATTTGTACAAAGTTGGTCAAGGAAAGTCAGAGAAAGTCATGGAATTTAAATCAAAACTTTGAGTAGGAACTTTGTATTTACTTTTGTACATACTGTACAAAAGTATGTACAAATTTTGTATGTACAAGATTTAAAACATTTATCATGCTGTGACACTGGTTTTTGGATTCCTGTATAACAGACATCTGTTACTGGTTCTTTTATGCATTTAGTGGCAGCTTCTTTCACTCATCACTTTTAAAATACCCAAAAAAAGCTTTCATTTTAGGAAACAAGTGAAACTCACTGGGGGGGGCTGACTCAACATTGTATATTAGGTGCTCAAAAACTTTCTAGTAGAAATTTTTGAAGTAGAACTTGAGTGTAGCAGAATGTTAGCATACATTATTGTGCACCCACCACTTGATGATATGCTATACTAGTTTTTTAGATTGCATGTCAGAACTGTTTCAGTGTTTTTACTGTTTACTTCAAACTTGTCATCTTTCGTATAAAGCAGGAGTGGGCAAACCTCCTCACAATAGGAGCCATACACTGCATAGCAGAAATACACCAGAGCCACATCCTCTATTGAAATGTCTATTGGAGAGCTGCATCCTCTGTTTATATTATATAGTTAAAGTATTATAGTTATCACTGTTATTTTACTTTGTTTACCTAATAAAGTACCAGGAAAGTAATCATTTAACTCCTTTGACTTTATGAATATGCCCAAAGCTTCCAATTGCCTATTTGAGGTTTAAGTTGTGAGTTTCACTTACAATTTCTGTTTATATTACACTATGTAATAGTGTAGGATATGCACGTGGTGAGTTATTCAACAAGAGAATATAACACACATAAATGTTCTCGTCACCTGTGTTTATTTACTTTACAGGATTCTTTTACAATTCTGACACTCCTCGTTCTTTCACTATTAACCTTTTCTACATATAATTCCTGCAGATACTTGCGTAGAATCGTTAAGCAACCTCGCGACAAAGGAATATTCACCGCGTTACAAAAATAAGGAACTAAGACTAAATACTTAAAACTACTTATACAAATAAAAAAAAGAGAAAAGAAAAGATAGACAATAAGATAGTTGGATAGACAATAGGATGATAGAAAAGAGTGGGTACCCAAAGTGTCGACGATCTTGGGGTGATGGTGGCGAATGCTAGATTATTAACTTTCTGTGTTGTTGATTGTGGACGTCTCTTCGATCCTCTCAGTAAGCTTCTCGAGGTTCCTATATCGGGATATATTTCAGATTCCTCTCGAACGCTAGCTTAGGTTTATCGTCTCCTTTGTTCTCCAGTCGATGCCAGAACGACCTGGAGGCCTTCACAACACGTCCTATCTCTCCAACGTCCCAGTCGAAAAGTGACCTCTTGTCCTACACTTAGCCCTCAGGCTACCACCTTTGTCTTTTAATTAGGTCACCACCATTTGAACAGGGAAGGGTTAGGGAAGACAGAAGTTTCTAGGAAAAAATAGACAAAAGAACTAACAAAGAGGAAGAAAATGGAATAAATACTAAGAATAATATATACTACAATATACAAAATAAGGCGCATGGCCACAATAGTCAGAAAACTTACAAAATGTATAAGTAGTATGGACCAGGTTTATTAAAAAAACTGTATAAGTTTATGGGATCTACAATAAGGTTTAGAAAAGCTGCATGCAGCTCATGAGCCACAATTTGACCATTGTGGGCATAGAGTAATGAGTAGGAAGCCTAAATGTTCTTTATCTTCTGTATAAACTACTGGAGGCAAGCGTCTATGATGACGGAATTCAAAATCCAGTATTATGCTAGGACAAATGCTTAAATCTTTGTGGTGACTATGTAGAAAAATAAATAAAATTTTGTAGTGAGTATTCAATTAATTATTTTTCATTTATTACTTTATTTTTTTTTTGCCAAATGTTTTTTACTTTCTGGACAACCCTCTTATAAACAAGTGACAGACATTAGAGGACAAAAATGAACTGATGTTTGATAAGTATTCATAAATTCAATAGGCCAATAAACTATAAATTATTTTCATGGTTTTTAATTTATAATAAAAACAAAGTTAGAAATTATCATGTTTCACTGTATAACATAGTTTATTTAAGTTCTTTAAAGTTTTTATAATTGAAACCTATAATTATTATTCTTTGTTACAATTTTTATTTTAAATTTCAATTTTTGAAAACATTTAAAGTAAAACAATTTTTAAAATCTTTATTAATGTACTCAAATAAAAAATAAAAAGAATGCTTTTGATATTGTAGTTTTCTGATAAGTTTAGTATTTCATCTAATTTAAGTTGTAGTACCTTAAAACAAGGAATATTGAATTAAATACTTTGTTTTAACTTTATTTAAGAAAAAACTTAATGTAGTATTGGAAAACAGTATATTCAATAAACTATATAAATACATTTTTACTACTGATAAATTATTTTTTTTTAATCACTTTAAATGAAAATAATTATATTAATGTTGGAATTTTTATATTTATAAAAATGTTTTACAGATTATATTTTGATTTTACTATTTATAAATGCTTATATAAATATTTGAATTATTGTTTTAATAGGAAAAAAATGCAGTTTCACCATGTGAAGAACACTTAAAAAAATTTATTCTCGATTTACCTTCTTCTGTTTGTTATGCACAGAAAAATGGTACTCATAATGAAATTTCTCCAACAAAAACATTATTTGCAAGTAAGTCTGAAATGGATATATCTAGTATGGAATTATGCAGACAGTTAAATCCATCAACTTCATTTCCACAAATGGATTTTTTGGAAAAATGCAATGATAAATCTTTATCAAATGAGAAATATCCTGCATTAAACTCAGAGTCTGCAATACAGATTCAGAGTACTTCTAATGCACGTCCTATGCCTGACAAGAAAATCAAGCCCAATTCCAGTATGAGTATTTCTGAAGTATATCAAAAGATAGCTGAACAGACAAATTCTGTATATCCTTTTGTAAAGTTGGCTTATCCAGATCTTGTTGGTGGTGTAGGTTGTGATGATATTGAACCATTACATCAAAAACATCCAGGATTATACAGGTATAAAATTTTGCTGTTAAAATGATACTTTTGTAATAAGAATTGATAGTTCTTTACTCTTTTATGAAACTTATATCACAATCAACAAACTAATTATACTTTTCCAATTAAAAATTTATTTTATTTTATAACTACTTAAAAGGGATTTTTTGAACTAATAAACCAAAATATTATGTTCTTTGAATCTGACATTCACTCGTGTTCAAGAATTACTCAGAAGACGATTTAATTCTCAGATATTTTATTTAAGTGCATTTCAGATCAGAATTCTTACCGATTCCTTTTCAGTAAAGTTACAATCTGTGACAGAGGTTACTGTGATTAATCTTGAAGAGTTCAAAATATTGGAGTAGGCTCTGTCACAGATTGTACCTTTACTGAAGAGGCATTAGTGAGAATTTTAATCCAAAATGCATTTAAATAAAGTATCTGAGAATTAAATCATCATCTTAGTAATTCTTGAATTTGAGTGAATGTCAGATTTAAAGGACATAACATTTTGGTTTTATAAATCCAAAAAACCCCTTTTAAGAAGGTTATAAAAGTGAATGATTATACTGGAAAATATTGCTATTTTTAGTTCATATTAAAAATTTTAAATTGGATAATAAAAATCTCATTGGCTAACAAGTAAAAATAATTTTAATTATTATCCAAATATACAGATACAATATATATTTGTACATATTTTCTCTCTTTCCTAAAGTGCATTGAACTTGTCATTATGACAAGTACAATGCACTTTATGAATGACATGACATTCAGTTTCTGTTTTACATGGCTGTATGTGAAAGATTGCTATTTGCTGTTGATTTTTCACATATAATTATGCTTCACATAATAAATAAATCAGAACATCACATTTTCTGATTTACTGATATCTTAATTAAAATTGGTTTCAGTTAATACTCTTAATTGCAGTTTCTCCTTGCATTTTGATAAAGAAATTTATCATCATTAACTCAAATATAACAATATTTAAATATTTACAATACAGTAAAACCTTGTTATTTCAATATCAGATAATTCAAAGTATCATGTAATTCAAAGTCAAGTCTAGATCCTGGCCAAGAGAATAGGATTTTACATTTATTTTAGTTCTGATAATTCAAAATACATGCCCAATGAAATTCAAAGTCATTATCTGGTCCAGTGACCGGCAAAAATATCATTTAATTTGAAATATTCCATGATATTACATATGTATAAGAGAGTTTCCATACCCAGGTGGCAGTTTCAGTTTTACCAATTACTGTACTTATAGCTTTAGCCGTTAGTACAGCTTGTTTTCATTAGATCACATCATTTTCATAATCTCAAACTCAAAAAGGAGAATTCTTCTTAGAACTAGACATTGGTCCTCTAGATGAACTTTGTGGTTAATTCTTATAAAAGCACTTAAGCTTCTTTTATATATTATTTTCAGGTTTTCCTTTGAATGTAACTGTTTTTATTAAGTACAGTACATGCCAACTGATGGCTTTTTTTCAAAATAGCTTAAATTGCTAAGTAATACTCATAAAAGATACAAATTTATATTATAATTCATATTTTATAATAATAAAATGAATATAAATAGGAAGTGAAGTAAATATCAAATTCTTTATCCAGCTTATCTGTATCCATCTATTTTCTAATCTATAAGTAAAAATCATAATTTCAATATATAGAGAGAATCAGATACATATCAGTCAGCAGCTTGTTCCATTCTTTCAAAATATAAATTATTTAGAGAGAATTAGAAAATTGGAACCTGAAGAATAAAATATAGATATATTTAATTAATTGTTCATCCAATTGGAAATATTTATATATTAATAAATTAATGGAAAATTTTCATTTATATAAATTTAGGTTAAAAGTTCTGAATCATGCTGGAAACAGATTATTGGAACATATGGTAGTTCAAAGAACTGTATATGAGGTTGATGATATCATAAAAATATCTGAAGATAATAAATACGGATTATTTATTTCAAATGATGATGAAGAAAAGTAAGTTGAATTATTTTGAAATAATATAATTTCTTTTTTGTTTTATATAGATTTATTAAACTAAAAAAATTGTTAATAACAAATTTATAATAATGTATACAGTAGTACCTCAGCTTTCGTTGACTTCAGTTATCGTCGGTTTCAGTTGTTGATTTTTTCGCGAAAAATTTGTCTTGGTTTTTGTCGATTGTTTCAGATTTCATCAGTGTGCTTAAGTGACCTTGCTGCTAATTTTTTTAAAACAAAGGGTGACCCGTGTGTTTTCCAACTCAGTGTAGCATTATTTTTCATTGTGTGAGATTACCCCACGATGACCCACCACTGGCCAACAGTTCCGTTCCCTGAACACTGGGAGTTCAGTTGTGGGTTCGCGCTTCGTCAGGACAGGCTGGCCACATGAAGTTTTCCGGGTTTTTTCCACGTCTGTAATGCCTGAATAGGGGCCAGTTACCTTTAAACGGATCTTTCAGAAGGCATTATTCCCTGCGATATGACCATCATAAACGCATACAACTACTATTACATTACAATTGCATCATACTTTGTCACAGGGCGATATACGCTAGAGGCTCATGTCCAACTAGCTTCTACAAGATATTACCCCGCATGTCTAGCCAAACAATTCCATTGCTTTTATCTTAATGCTAATTAGTCTTTTATATTAATTTCTTATTGCTTTTAGTATTTAATGCTATATTAATTCTCTATAAAATATGTTTTTGGTATGTATTTTGGAGTGTCTAGAACAAATTAATTGGATTTACATTGATTCATATGGAAATAATTGCCTCGGTTTTTGTCGGTTTCGGATTTTGCAGATTGTTTTTGGACAGATTATCAACAAAAACCAAGGTATCACTGTATTTTCTGTTTTAATTTTTTATTTAATATAATTTTAATTTAATTTTATATTAAAAATTATAAAATTAAATTGTTTTCTTTTAAAAGTGAAATATATATTTTGATCAAATTCTTTTGGAGTCTGAATTTCCATTTTCAAATAATTCAGTTGACTTTAAACAATCATTACAATGTATTTTTTTTTTTTTTTTACTTGCCTACTTTATTTAAAAACTAAATTGTTCAGAATGAGTTAATATTAGCAAAATTTAGCTTTAATTAAACAGATTTGTTTTCAAATACATCATTAAAAATTTTTAAACTATTTCTTATGAATACTAAGTAAAATAATTACATAAATGGTGTGGTTTGCAAAGCACTATCTTTTTTTAATTACTATTATTTTTTATCATAAAAAGAATTTTTTTAAACAATTTAATTAATAGTAAATCTTTCATAGTTTGTATTTGAGCTATCTTATCTAATATGATGTCCAACAATTAAGTGAGGAGACAGATTCTGTACTGATCAACAATGCACAAATGCTATGTAGCAAGAAATGCATGCATTTTATAGTGTGGCTGTCTGCCATTTTGTTGTTTGTAAATACTGTGTATAGAATTAGAACCCTTTCTTCTTTCCTTAATCCTTCTCTCTTCCGCTCTTAACCCTTCCCGTCACCTGACAGGAACGGCTTTTCTCGTGGGTCCTGATTGGTGGTTTTCACAATAGGGACAGGAGGGGGTCCTGCCCGAATGAACCGTGAGTCAGAGGGTATGAATATCGGACACTTTTGGACCGGACACCGAGAAGGAAGGTCAGGAGAGACTCCTCGGTACGTGGTGGAACGAAGACCAACGGATAGAGCCCAGATAGAAAAGGTGGGACAGAATCGAAAACTAACTGAGAGATTTGTTCCTGTGAAGTCTAAAAGAAACACCTCGGTGCATATCGAATATCCACCGCATAGTATAAGACCCGATGCTAACGGATTGGACATCCACCGTGATTGACCTCCCAGATCAGGACCCCCTTTCGTCTAACTATCGGTAGCGCCTCCTATTACTTTCTTCATCTATCTATTCCTATTAGTTATAGTGATAGGTTAAGTTTAGTTGTAAGTATAGTTATAAGTAGTTAATTCTAATTGTATCGCGTGTAACATAAATTGTAAAATCCTGAACGAGAGCGGAGACTATATATATATATCCGCGAGAATTCGTCTCTGTGACGGGCATTCGTATCTTGTTAATAAAATAATTCTGTAAATAAATATTTTTGTTCCTCGTGGCTTGTTCATATCTTTTGTCTTGTACATTCCACTTATCACAATAGTATGTTTCATAATCTGCAGTCTGGCAACACAATATAGTCCCATGCTTAGCATGGTAAGAAATTTGCCACTATTTTGTTAGGATAGTGTAATGATGAAGGTGCCATGGAGCAGAGAATAAATATTAAATTCTGTTTTAAACTTTGGAAATAAGACAGTGACATTGATGCAGCAAATGTATGGTGATACATATTTATCACATGCACAAATATTCACATGATTTGATCATTTCAAATATGCTCAGGAAACCATCAATGGTAATAACAAGGCTGGATGTCCAACTATTTGTTTTTATAACAGCAAAGGATTGTCTGTGTCTAGCTAGAATACTCATCACTAGGCAATTGGTACTTTCTCTATGATAATGTTTCAGTTCACAGGACAATAGTTGTCCAGGAATACTTGGCCTGAAAACAAGTGTGTGCTTAATCATCCACTCTATTTCCCAGATTTATCTAGAAATTATTTTGTTTCCCAAACTAAAGTTGTCATGTTATTTGCAAGATGTTAAAGACCTCCATGAGGTTGTGACATCGGGTCTTTGTGCCATACCAAATGGTGACTTGCAGAGGTCTCAAATCCTTATTGGACCATGCAACTTGCTGTATTGATGCAGAAGAAATGCACTTTGAATAAAATATATGCAATATTTAACTGTTTTTTTTCTTTTTATATTTTATGACAACTGTCTTATTAAATTGTTGGACCTTGTACATAAAACTATATTAATCTTACCAACTCACTCATCTACTGATATTGTGGCTGTACACCATATGTATATAGTAATCGTATATTTGTATTTTATAATTTTATTCTTGTTTCCATTCCTCTTTCTTAGTTTTCCCCTTTGTCCTTTTGTCTGTTTTACCTGAAATTTTCCTATTCAAACTTCCTTTCCATATATGATCATAGAAAATCTTCAGAACAATAGGAGGGCATGCAGCCCTGAGGGCAAAAGAGAGAGTAAGAGAAGAGTTGGGGTTCAGACTGTGGTGTGGACGAACATGTGTGACAACCCTTCCGGTATATTTTAGCATTGTATGGAAGAAACGAGGGACATGCGATGTTGAGTAGAAGATTACTGATAAGTTATTGAAGGACCTAAGGATATATCGTGCTTGTTACAGCATAGTGACTAATTCAACGAATAGAGAACAGGACGTCCTGATATACAACTTGAGGAAGAAAGTTCAAGCACAAGTGACCATTCGTAAGAATTCTGAAACAAAGATTTGGGTACCCCCTTTCCTATCTCCTACTTCTGCTCTATCTCCTATTCTTTCTCTTAGTTATACAAGTATAGATTATATATTTAGTTATAGATTATTTTTATATCATTTGTAATATGCTACGAGACCAATGTTAAGATTATAAGAAGCTTTATAGTTATTGTCACGCATTGTAAATCGGTAAAGTTATATGTCTAGTGTAATAATTCGGGTGATGAATATCACATATTGGAATCGAGACTATCTGGCATCCTATAAAACAACCTGTACATTATTTTGGGTAGAAAGATTAAATGTTTTCTTTGTTCATATATATTTCTTGGTTATTTGTAAAACCCGTAATTCCACAATATGATATGTTTGAATGGAAACAGATTTTTACTAAAAAAATAAATGTTCTGGTGGAAAAAGAATCTCTATTATGTTACTAGAAAAATTCAAAATTCAAAAAAGTTAACAATTTTATATTCTAATTAGATGAAGTTTAACAAAAGAGATTATAAAACAAAATGGCATGTGAATGAAATATCTTATGCATTATCTGTTTCATTTGGAAGGAGTCACTGCAAATCATACTGTGAGCATACCAAGTGTGTAGAAATCATTGTTATCAAGTGTGTAGAAATGTTATTAGCATCTGTATGATAATGATTCAGGTAAAATTAATTTATTATTGAAAGAATTAAAATTTAAATCTTTACAAGTCATTTAAATTTGAATTGAATTTTATAGCAGCATAACACTGCTATAAAACATCTTTGCTTTATCTTTTTTAAAACATAAGGTTTTAAAAAAGAAAAAGCTAGAAAATAAACTTTAAATCTGTTGTTTCTTTTTATGGAATATGATTTACATGAATAGATATTATATATGAATGAGTGGTACAATTAACATTAAAATTTCATTGTTTTTCCATTTTTCAATTAAAAGTTTTGTAATAAACTGAGAAGCTTCATAAAATACAGTATGAATATATAAATACATTAAAGCAATCATAGATTAATCATTTTATTTGTAATAGTAGTTATTATTTTTATACTGGAATAAATCATTATTTAATGAATTGATTTATTATATCCTAATTAATATCTAGTAATAATAAATATTCTTGATTTTGTTACAGAATTGGATGCTCTATTACTACAACACATTTACTATTTGAATCATTATTTGAGAGTGGAAATCTTAGAAAAGTGATTCAGGTTCTGAAAGAGATCTATTATCAACTTTATAAATTATTAGATTTTGTAATATAAAAATTTTGTAATTTTGTTAAATTTTCAGGTGAGAGAAAGAGAGTATAATTTGATATTAAACCCTGATTTGAACACAACTTATCATCATCAATGGTTTTATTTTCAAGTTTCTGGTATGGAAGCTCAAGTGCCATATACATTTAATATTATTAATTGTGAAAAAACTAATAGTCTTTTTAATAATGGTTAGTGGAAATTAATTTATCAGATTTCTTATAAATATATTATCAAAATTTTTGTAATAATTTTATTTTATTTCAGGAATGAATCCATTAATGTTTTCTGTTAAAGAATTTTTAATTAATAGAAAAGGATGGACAAGAACGGGTTGGGATATTTGTTATTATAGAAATCATTATACCCGTGATAATTCTGTGGTTGATATTATTAAAAGTAAGCCATATTATACACTGACTTTCACTGTTATTTTTCCGTACTCCAAGGATATCTGCTATCTTGCTTATCATTATCCTTATACTTACTCACTTTTACAGGTTTGTTATTTAATATATTTATTAGTCTAATAAAATAAAATTATATTTAAATAAGAGTTTTAATTAACCAAAATATCAATTTAATACTATTAAATATATTAAACTTTAATTAAAATTTTCTTCTGAATGTATGCATCATTACTTCAAATAATTTTACCTATCCTTATTTTCTTGTATATAAATATTCCAATTTTCAATTAAAACAATTAGCTGTCTTTTACTTAATGTACTTATTTTAATATTAAACTAAATCTGTAAAATATACATCTATTGAATTTGTTTTTTGAATAACTTTTATAACTTGGTTTTGTCTGTATCTGTAGTATAATCAAGCAAAGTTTGCAATCTGCCGAGATTTGACTAGTAGATTTTATACCATAGTATAAAATTAAAAAATGTTTATATAAAAATTTGTAATCCAACTTAAACATTTTTAAATTTTATAATCACTTTTATAAAAAACAATTACATGTTTCATATAAAAAGAACTGTTAAATAGTAATAATAGAGCATCAGAATAATTTCTTACATTAATAAAATATTGAGCAGTGTACATTGAACAGAATTTTGTATAAGAGATTCATATTTTTAATACAGTGATGAGTAATCTTTGTTTTGGATGCAGACTGCAAGTAACTTTTGTAAACTTCTGGTTGGGCAAAATGCATTTTACAGGCTTTAAGTCTGCTGAGTACCAGCATACTCTGTAACCTCTAGTATATTAGTTAGATACTAAAATATATATTAAAGATATTGCAAACTAGTAATATATAGTTTATTCTCATTTTTTCACTAGTCAAGTTTAGTTTGAATGTACTTTATCACAAATATCAGTTTAATTAGGGTTGCATAATGGCATGAGGTAGAAACAAAAATAAAATTATGTTGCTAAAGTCGTGGGACTGCAAATTCTGGGCTTCATGGAGGCTGTACACCGCAGTTTGCTAATGACTGCCTTATATTTCTGTCTTGTTAAAACACAAGATACAATTTATAAAAAATTAGATTTTTTTTTGTTCAATTGAATTTTAAATAAAAGTAGTTTGTCATATATTTCAATTCATTACTGAGATTTTAAACTGATTTTAATTAATGTTTTATTAATTAATATAATATAAATAATAATTTATAGTTATAATTTGCATGAATAATTCTATTTTGCATATTTTTAATTTTTTCTTTATCAAAGAATGGATCTCTTAGAACTCTGAATAGATGTGGTGTATATTTTTATCAAAATATAAATCACACATTCATTCTTAAAAAATGAAAAGATATAAAATGATAAAATTCTATAATCATCATCATTTTCAAAATAAAATATTTGAAGCATATTTTGAAATACTGTATATCAAAAAGCTTTGTTATAATTATATAAGACTAAATAAGTTAAAAAACTATTTTATTTTATTTAGACCCATATTTATTTTTGGGAAAAATCTGCAGATCCAGATTCTATATATTTTAAAAAGGATACTTTATGTGAATCAGTGGCAGGAAATCCAGTTCCTATATTAACTATTACTGCTTTACCTCATAATAGTAAGCAATATTTATTGTTATATATATCACAAATTATAAATTTAATTATAAATATTAATGTCAAATAAATTACTTTTTAGATTCAAGACAATATATTTTTTTGACAAGTCGAGTACATCCAGGAGAGAGCAATTCATCTTGGGTCATGAAAGGTAAAGATTTTTAAACAAAAATAAATATAAATAAATTTTATTATTTAATTATAAATTTTTTTTAGGAAGTATAGATTTTATATTGAGTAATGATGAAGTTGCAAAAAAATTAAGAGAAACATTTATATTTAAAATTGTGCCAATGCTTAATCCAGATGGTGTGATTAATGGATGGTAAGTTTATAAAATACATTTAATATCTTAATCTAATAATTGAATAAAATTTTAGATATAATAATTTTTTATTCATAAAATAAGATTGTGTGGGATAAGTGCACTGTCAGTTTCAAAATTTTTTAAAGTTTCAGCCAGTGAGATAGAGTAAGGATTATTTGATTTCAAAGACTAATTGTGGGAATAACTTACCTGGTTCTACAGCAATTGGTCATGAAATATCACAGATCTCAAGTGAGTGTTATTTGTTGAGCCAGAATATTTTTTTTTAAATAATGCTGGTAGATGCACTTATCCCCACTATTGGGAGTAACTACAAACTTCACTGTAATAGTTAGGAAAATCCAATTAAAATCAAATGCTGAGACAAGTGTATCAAAACTACACCAAATCATTTACATTCCTAGTTACAATAGAAGTATAAAATGATTTACAAAACAAGATGAAACTGCTTGAGAGTAACTTTCTCTTGAAAAGACAGTCTAGGACTACTTTTGAGCCACCTTATTCCAGATTATAGCAAGACCTAAAGTTGAAACAAAAAATAATTAATTAAATCATGTCTTCCAACATGGTACATTTTGCCAGAAACTTGACAATGTCTTGGAAAGGAATGTCTGCATAACCTTTCACATTTGGCCATCAGAAAACACAAATGTTCTCTTAGACCTCTTTTTGACAAAGTAATTTACATAAACTTTATTAACATTTGTCATTATTAACTGATAAACTTTGTGTTTATCAGTTAATAATGACAACTTGTCTAATCTTATGTTGGACATGTCTTTTGTTGGAAACTTTACAATGACAGAATATGACTGTTAATATGGTGCATTTGTGAAGGTGTGTGTGTAAAACACATGATAAGATGACAAAGCAAATAATGAGCAAATTGCTTTATTAGTCAAATGAGTTGACAGAGAATGGAATGCCCATCACAGAGACAAATATATATCGATACATTTACAGCATATCCTCTCTTGTTTGAACTTCCCGTGCAAAATTTAGTATATACATGTAATCCCGATTAAAACTAAGATAATTATAATTAAACTTAACCTAATACTATTACTACTAGAAAGAGGAAGGGAAGGATAGTTAGAAAATCTACCAGTAGCTAGATCTGTGGGTCCTGAACTGGGTGAATATCGACGTTGATCACTTTGTGCATGGTACAATTCATTAGCATCCAGGGGGTACAGAGCAGTTATTAATAAACATGTGCTGAGGCAGTTCCTTGGACTTCTCCAGAACAGCTATCTCAATTATTTTCTTGTCTCCATTCCTACTTGGTCTATGCCGGCCCTTTCTCTCTTTGGTCCTCAGCCTTACACACGGTCCTCCAGTCACTCTCGCTTGACCTCTCTTCTCAGTGGTGAACCCAAAAGTGTCTTTCTTTCTCACCTCATGTCTATCGGTAGCTTTGGGTAGGACCTCCCTTCCTGTCCCTTTTGTAGAATGGCCAATTAGGACCCATGAATAGTACAGCTCCTGTCATGTGACAGGAAAGGGTTAAAAACAGAAAGAAGAAGAATTATAGGAAAGAAGAAAGTTCTTATTCTATATACAGTATAATTATATACAAAAAAATGGCAGACAGCCACACACACTTCTGTCACATATAAATTAATCTCAAGGACTCTGTGTGTAGAATACAAAGAGAGATGCATTTATTCCATTTGCATGGGTACACTTTACCCCAATAACCAAAATTTTATGGAGTTTAAATGCACAAATGGTCTGTTGTGACAAAGCATATGGATGATATGCTTCACAACAACAGTATTGCACCTGTCATTCTACAATATTCATTTAAATATTGCATCTTAAAATCATAAATACTGGATTTTAAATACAAGAGTTACTATACCTCCATCTGGTGGCAGTAGAAAAGGCCAAACTTATTCAGAACTTTTACACCATTGTTGCAATAACAGAATCAGCCATGTTGAAATCAACTTGAATACTTTTAATACCTATACTTATGAGCTACAAATTATTTATTGGTATCAGCTTAATTTTGATTGACTGATGATATATTATAGAAAGATGCTTTTACCCAATGATTTTATTTATAAAAACATTAATTACATTTTTAATTTAAATGAAACTTCATTTTTTGTATTGACTTTCTGAATCAAAATCTTATCCTGATCTCTATAGTATACTAGCATACTAGACTAGTGTTGTTCAGAGAACTGTAATGATTTTATCCTGTAATTGGATAAAATCATTATGGCTAGATGATGACATGTAACATATGATGCATGTGGATATCAAATAATAATACAAGAAATCTTGTTGGGTGGTTATAACACTGCTCATAAATGGTGTCCTACTGAAGTTTCATAGATATATAAAAGCAAATCTAAATCATTATCCAAATTTAAGCCAAAACTGCTAGATTATTTTTCAGTCTGTTATCTGATTAATGATCCAGAGTGAGGTTTCAAATCCCACTCAAGATTGATTCTTTCTCCCAGAATTATTTGATTAATTTAATTTAAATCAAAATTAATTTCTAATGTAACAAAGGTCCCATAGTTTAATTAAGTTAAACTTTTGTATAAAATTAACTGTGAACAAATCTAGCCCACAAAATAATCTGGTAAAGGTTTGTGTTTAGTTTCAGAAAATAAATAAACAAATGATAAATTTATTGGAATGGAAGTGACTAGAGTAGAGATAGAATTGATAGTTAAATCCACACACTACATTTTGGCATATTATGATGACTTTGTAATTCTTTCAATCTGAGTAGATTGATGGCAATTCATAAGAAACACTTTATTTCTTCAGTGTTCTGGGAAGTGGGAGATAATTTTTGATTGTGATGTCTACTTCACAAAATCACACAGAAGTGTGATTCATAAATGTATAAGGTGAAAGTTTGTTAATCCACCACCCAATAATATGGAATGTCCTGTAATCTGGCACACTCCAAAAAGCAGCTGATAATCTGGAATTGTCCAATAATAATCCAGAATGCCTAGTATTCTACAAATTCAGAATTTGTTTGTACACATAATGTATTAAAGATCTCAGCAGAAATCAAGGCAAAGGTGGAGAAACAACCATGTACATTGCTGTGTCAAAGGTCAACCATCAGATTGAGAGTGATGTGATCAAGAAAAATAAGTGTAGCTTTTGTGAATATGTATACAATATATACACACATTTATGTATACAGTAGATGTCTATAAAATACATATTATAGGCACTTAAATCATTGTGTATGTTGATTTTGTGCAATATTGTGTTAATGTTTCTGCATGTTTCTCAGTCAATTGTAACACAGTGTAATTATGCACTTACCAATTTTTAAAATTTATAAATGTTCTTTAAATGGGACCATTCCTAATTTAAAGTTATTTTATTACAAATAATTATTCAAGTTATTGTCAGAGATATTGTTTGAAGAGATAAAGTTTTATGATTAAAAATGGGAGTTAGAAGTAAAAATTTAAAGACCAGAAATATATTGTGAAATTATTTTAAAACATTTTACGAGATTATATAATGAAAGCTATTCAAAAGAAAACATGTAATTTTTTAAAATTATAGTTTTATAGTTGTAAAAATTGTAGTTATATATTAGTTTAAATTATATTTTTAGTTTAACTTTTGCTATTTATTTTTGTGAACATTAATATTTTCAAATAAAATTTATAATTCAAATACATAGAATATAATTTAACTTATATTATTTTGTATAAATGTATTTCAAATATATATATTATTATTTATTAACCAGTTACAGATGTTCATTAAGTGGTCAAGACTTAAATCGGCAATGGCTCTCTCCAATTTCTACAATCCATCCTACTATATATCATACAAAAGCTCTATTACAATATCTCCGAAACATGAATATAAAACCTATGGTATTTTTTTAAAATATAAACTCTAAATTAATAAAAGTTAAAAAATGAATTTTTTAAATATGTTTATTTTTTTTAGTTATATTGTGATTATCATGGGCATTCCAGAAAACAGAATGTTTTCCTTTATGGTTGTAGCCCTTCTGAAAGTTGGTGGTCAAATGATAGAAAGAAAGCTGATGATCACATATACCAAGTAAAATATTATTAGTAATTAAATTTCATTATAAGATATAAATTACATTATTATTAAAAACATTTGGTTTTATACTTGATTACAAATTAAAGAATATACAGTAATTACAGTAACAAAAATAGTTAAGTAAAATTATATGTTAATATATATAATATATAATAATATAATGTTATATTCTATAGTAACTAATTTTCCTTATCAATATGTCAGTTATTCTAGTTTGTTGTATTTTTATAAAATTACAATACTTAAAACCATAAGAAAATTTATTATTTTTATTGTTTCTTTTCATTTAAATGTTAATTTATGAATTTTTTATGTGGGAAATGTTTGGATAATTTCCAGGTTTCCAATTTTTTAATGATTATGTAATGAAATTTTATTCTATACCTTTTTCATTTATTGATAAAGAAACCATTTTCTGTTTGTTTTTAATCAAAAATCTTACGTCACTTATGTTACCACTTTGTAAGATTCAAAAGCTTCCAGCTTGATTCCTTTTAAACAATAAGGTAGTGTATCATTTTGTCATTGGCTAAACAGTTGATTCATTAATGGATTCAAATAGAAATATCATAAAAATTTGTTAATTCATTACTGAAATATCATTGACTTAACATACATTTGAAAATGTTTATTCACAGCTTGATACTCAATTTTAAATTTTTACAAAAGAGGATAAAAGTGCATCAGAGATTAAAGTATCCCCATAAACAGCATCTAGATGTTCTTTAACACCTGGATGCTGTTTATGAAGAATTTCTTCTCTACTTTCCACTGTAAATGAATGGGCAAAACAATTTAGGTTAGAAAGGGAGTCCACTGAAGATGAATCATGTCAAGAAAGGCTTACTGAAAAAGTTACTGAAAAAAACATCAATATTGTAAAGAAAACTTTGAAAAGATAGGTGACTAAAATCAAGGAATTAGCAGCAAGATGTGCTGTATCAAAAACCAAGTGTTGTGGATCTACTCAAACATCTTGGTACAAATAAGGTCAGTACAAGATGGGTGCTGTGGGATCTGCAAGTCACCGTAATGCTGAACTTGCAGGAAAGTGATAGAGAAATGATTACCATGAGTAACAATCACACCAGGAGACATTAAAACTAATTTTTATGTACACAATTCTTATATACAGTATATTCACAGACTTTACAGATGTCTAGCATGTGGCAGCTCAAAAGAAAACAATCGGTAGATGAACGACAAAACAGTCTGCTGAATACTAAAAATATTCATTTCTCAGGAGTTTGAATCAGAGATAAACCTTTTTTTACAATGATAAATGTTGTATCTAACCAACAGTTCCTTCGATGTTAACGGATTACACAAACAGTTAGACTTGCATGTTTTCCCAACACAAAGAAAGAATAGAAACACTCTGCTGAACCTTACACTAGGGCAAGACACACTTCCCTTCACGTCCCCAAGCAGAATGCCAAATTCTGGTTCGAACACCCCTTTTATACTGTACCATTGGGACGGAGCTGCCATACAGAAACTGCCCAAAGAGACACATAATAGAACAAACAAAAAAAAAACATCATGGGCAAAAGTAAAAATAATAATTTTCGTCAAATACATAGGCAACCGACACACAGGAAGTGATAGTTAATAATATACAAAGAAAATTTAAAAAAAAAAGGGAAAATATATATATACATATAAATTTTTTTTTATGAACAGAGTCCAACCATAAGCATTTTGACACAATGCCAAAGCTTCTTTCTTTGTTTCAAAAGAAACAGTGAGTGAGTGAGTTGTTGCAGAGTTTTTACACCTTTATAAAGACTGATGGAGAGTTGATTCAACTCTCCATCAGTCTTTATAAAGGTTATAAAGGTTGTATCCCCAGTTGTTACTGGGAATGAAACTACCGTTCTTTATCAAAAATAGTATCAATGGAATGGCATCATCCTGGTTCTTCAAGGCCCAAGAAAGCAAAGGTGATACAATTTGAAAAGATCATGACCAAAATTTTTTGAGATTTTGAGGAAATCCTTCTAACTGATTTCAAAGAATGCAATACCATTGTCAGCAGAGAATATAATGCTTTTTTAATGCATTAAATGGTGGATACCATTAACAAAAAATTACATGGCAAATTGTCTTGCAGTGTGTTTCTGTTGTACAACAATGCATCAATCAGTGCATCAATTTTTGCAAAGGCGGCTATTCAGAAATGTCACTAAAATGAACTAAATCACCTATCTTACAGCCTTGATCTTACCCAAGCAATTACTATTTGTTTTCAAAATTGAAATCAGATTTGTGAGGAAAAAAATGTATTAATAATTACAATCCATAAGCTTTACAATAGTTAAATTGACACTATATTTATCCTTTTGTATATTTCCAGCAATTTCGATACATACATATCGCAAACATTTGCTATACGTATATATCAAAATTGCTGGGAAACATGTGAAAGGGTTAGTACAGTATCAGTTTATACAACAGTTCCTGCTAGGAAGAATAATAAATTTTTACATTAAAATTATTAACCAAATCACAATTAGTAAATTCATTGTGATTTTTTTCATTTATTATATCAAATTTAGATCTCGTACAAATAATGCTATGTTCAGGAATATTCATCATTATATTCATTCATCAGACAATACTATTATATTTTAATATCAATAGTGAATTCATAATTTTAGTGCTTATAATGTATATGATTTAAAACATTTGTTCAGTTTTTAATTTTTTAACCTGTAGGTCCTTCCATTAATTTTACATCATACTGCACCTGCCTTCAACATCGAAAACTGTTCTTTTGCCGTAGAAAAAAGTAGAGAATCAACTGGTCGTATAACTGTTTGGAGACAGTTTGGTATAGCTTTGAGTTACACCATGGAATGCACTTATGGAGGATGTAATCAAGGAATATATGATGTAAAATTGTTTCAGAAACTTTTAATAATATCTAAATTATTTAGCTAAATTGATTAAAAAAACAAATTTTTTTTAATAGGGTTATCATTTAGGAGTAGCTCAGATAGAGGAAATGGGATCAAAGTTTTGTCAAGCACTAGGAAAACTTATTCCAGATGCAGATAGTCCAAAGTCTTGTAGTGTGATGAATTCATTTGATTCATCTTTGATAGATACAATTAAGTATGAGTAATAATTTAATAAGAATAATAATTATGAAAAATTTCAAAATGAAACAGAAAGGACAAAAGGTGAATAAATTTAATTTGTATAAAAACAAGGATATTGCTAACAAATAGCAATATAGTATTATCAATACAAAATACTGATTCTTGCATGATTATTGATGAAAAAGTAAAAATAACACAAAATGATTTTTGAATTCAAACAGTTGTTTACAGAAATTACTTTGTCTTTAATTACTAAAAATTGATTTAGTGTATTCGTTTGTATAATAATGTTTTGACCAATATTTTTGTTTGTTATATAACAAATCAATGTGTTTTTTGCTAATATTCCTTGTTTGAATGATATGCAATGAAGTTTCCATTAATCGTAAGTACATAGAGAAGGACAATGAAAAAGATGAACAATCATTGATTTAAAATTCATATTTAATAGTGCAAATTTGCTGAAATAAGAAAAAGGTTTTCTTTCAATAAGCTAACTAAAAATTTCAAATTTTATTTCTTGAAATATCACATTTAAAGTACTTTTTCATTGTCATTCATGTTTTGTCTTTTCTGATTTTCTAAAAAAATATCTTTTCCAGATATTTCATATGTAATAAATCTAATATTTATTTGCACACTTTGTTCTTAGCATGACATTTACATGCATGTGACTTAAAATTCAGTATTATCTGCAAAATTATTATGAAACATTAATTCATAATTATATGCATTGTGTTTATAGTAATTAAGATTTAGCAGTAATCAAATGCAAAGAATTATATACACCTATCCCTCGTTTTACACGGTACTTCTTTTACACATTTTCGCTTTTACACGGTTTAAAAAATAAATGTAGATAATAAACTGGCTACGATCAAAAGGAACAATTTTTAACTCTAATCTACATCTATATTCCAATCCACCTTAATTATATGTTATAGTTGATATTTAGGATACTAGGTGACAGTTTTATTTCAATCCGTCAAATAGTAACCGATAAACCGATATAGGGTACTTCCCCATACGCACGAAGTTGCATTCATTGCCCATAGTTTTAAACCAGAAAATTTTAATTTTTCATATTCATAAGTAACAAACGATTACATTATTTTTAATTACATTTTTTACATTACATTACACAATTACATTACATTTTTATGAATCTTTCAGATTTTATTTTTTGTTCCTTTGTACTTTGTAATTAATTAATAAAAGAATATATTTTTTTGCCTTTCAATATTTTTGTTTGATTTATGTACCTTTAAAAAATTGAAAAAAATTCATAATTAATAAACAACGAAATTATGCGTTTTTTTGCATACTTTTCGATTTACACGGTTTTACATTCAAAAAGATACAAATTCGATTTACACGTTTTTCTCAGGAACCTATCTTCCGTGTAAATCGAGGGATAGGTGTAATTTTATTTACAGTACAGTATTCTAATTTCTGAATTTACCAATATCTGTTTACATATTAATTTATACTCATTTAACAATTCAAATTTTTAATAAACTTTTCTCTTTTTACTTATTAAATTTAACTAATTAAAGATTATTAGGATATAATAATTAAATTTTTTTTCTACCATCAAAACATAATGGCAATTAAATTTCTTTTCTTTTCAGAGCTACACAATTAATTCTCTTCAATAAAAAGCAGGAAAATGAGTCTTCAAATTTAAGTCCATCAGAATATGAAGATGACGACGACGATTATGATGAAGAAGGAGAATTATAAGTCTTCTTGATAAGGAACTTGAGTGTGCCTTTAGAAACGTTGTCCCAACAATCTCCATATTAATAATTCTGTTATCACTCATAAAAAAAACACACTTTATTTATTTTATTTTAAATTTTTATACATTAATATGCATTACATTGTGAAAAAGATCCAAAATCTAATACACAGAAAAGATTTTAAACATTCCCTAATGTGGCTATTACATGTACAAAATATTCCAAATTTGATAAAATGTATGGATGCATGATAATTGACTAAAAATTTATATCTTGCATGCAATTAGCCATTTTTGAAATTCTTGTGATTTATTTCGATAATGTACATTCCATTGTTGTAAATTATTGTAAAGATCTTTATTGCTGTTACTTATTTTTTGTTTTTATTATATGTTATAAAACCATTCCATAATTATAATTATTATTCATCATCTTGTTTCATGTTGTTGTTAGTTTAAATGAGCATTAATGCAATAAAGTCTTCAGTTAGAGTCAATTTTTTCTATTGGATTTCTTTTGATAATTTTATATTCAGTTTTCATTATTTTTAATTTAATTTAATTTTAATGGAACCTTATTGAAGATTTAGATGATGATAACTTGTATTAATGCCTTTCTATATATATATATATATATACACAATAACTCTCACACACTTTTTCATAGCTTCATAAATTCTGTATTTATAGAGCTATGTTAGATTAAATTAACTTAAATAAGAATAAGAAAGACTAAGGATTTAATAAAGAATTCTAGAGAAAATTTTTATCTGAGATCAGTCTTTAATATCGCTTATACATGGAAAGTGAAGTATGTCTTTTTGAGATAAAATTGTATTTAAACTCTTTATTAATTTTTTGTTTTTTAATCCTTTTAACATGAAAAAGAAATTTCTGATTCTAAAATCTGGAAGAGTGGCAAAGTCAGTTCCAGGAAAACTGAATTATAAATTCCTTAAAAAAATTATCAAACTTCAAGCTGTTAGTGAGTTACAAGCTTCTATTTGACCATTAAAAATTTTTTTTTTTTTTTTTTTGAAAATTTAGTTGTCATATTGATATTTTATGGATGCATCTATAATAATTTTGTTATTAAAGTTACATAATATCTGTCAATATTTGAGCTATACTGAAAATAAATATTTAAAAATATATGAAAAATGTCTGATTTTGTTAGATTAGCCAGTATTTTTTAATCTTTTGATAATGGAGGAGCACTTTTGGCATTTCCTCCGTTATATGGAGTGATGAATATTTACATAAACTTACGTATATAATTACTTATATAGATAGGCGATAGATAGGTATACATTAATGAAAACCATATAAATTATATAAAGTTTTAGAATAACTTTTTAAGCAAAAATTATCATATTCAACTTATGTAAATATAAAATACTTGTAATGAAAAATAAAAAAGTAATACAATGCAATCATAATTGTAATTACAATACTAATTTTCTAATTAACATAATTTTTGATAAAATGTAACTGGCATTATAAACACAATATAGGGATAAGGTGAATTGTCCATCTTTGTATCAGATCTCATCAATCCTTAAATTTTGTTAATAATAACCATGACTTTTAATTGAAGTTTGACTGGTAATTTTTTCTTTTCAAGTATTAAATTGCTATTTTCACTATTATAAAATGAATGTGACATTTATATGCAATTTGATCTGGGATAATACTTAAAATATCAAATTCAGATGATGGGTAGTAACTGCAATAAACTCTACATGATTCACTTTTTCATCATCAATTTCTAAAAGAAATGCCAACATAAATGAAAATGATGATAATGTTTTCAACTCAGTTAATCCACAATTTTAACTTGAACAAAATTGAAGGAATTTTTGAAAAGTTGTTTTTAAAGTAAATTTAAATATTGAAAAATTCTGATAAATAATACAGCTTCAAATACCAATTAGCATCCTTGTAATATTTAAAAAGATTAATTCATGTTTTCTAAATAAAAAAAAATCTAATTCTTTAACTTTGCATAATTTTGTTAATACTTTTGTATTGGATAGCAAGAGAGAAGCATAAAATATGATCACATTTCATTGCATAATTCAAATACAGTAACCACGAATTCAGAGCACTAAATGGTATGAAATTCAATGTTTTCATTTTGTTGGTTTTTATGGGTTTTATTTGTATACGGCAATGCGAGACATAGGCGATCTGACGAGGGGAGGATGTGTGTCAGGAGATTTTTATGGAAAATAGCCTGCCACTGGAGGGCATTTATGCTGTGGACTTGTTTATTTACCAGTGGCGTGCCGTCATTGGAAGCGGTGGAAGCGCCGCTTCCCTTGTATTTTCTAAAAAATAAATACATATTGCGCGATTATTTTCATATTTCAACGTATTTTGGATTAATTAAAATAATATTTTATTATTTAAAATTAATATTTCTATACTACACGTGAAAAAAAAACGATAAGATCACTATTGTACCTTCGAATATCAGTGACGGAATGGAAGCGTTGTATTGTCGAAACCGGGTCAGCTTCTAAACAGCCAGATTATAGGCATTTGCGCATACGCTTTACAGAGCACAAACCCCGTGCGGTTTAGCTGGTAGAAGCTACACACGCAACGCTTCCAATGATTCTATTCCGGACCGGTTCTGGGCTGTTAACTGCCTGCCTGCTAGATATTTGGCCACCCTTGCCCGATTATGTGAATTATAAGTACTGTACATTTATAACTTAACCCAACCGATAGGAATTTAGTGGTATGTTTTTATGACAGTTCTGTATAGTTGACAAAAGTTTAAAAAAAATTCCATTAAAATATTTGATATATTTATTCTGCGTTTATTCCGCTCTCCCATCTTATATTACTTACGGATTTCAATGTTAAACCAGTGATATTACGATTTCCTATGTCCCATCTATAAAGGTATGTAGAAAAAAGAGTGTACAATTCTTGTACAATGTTAAAAAATTAACTGTTACTTTAGCAGCATCATTTACAACCAAATTTAATGAATGAGACGCACAAGGTACAAAAAAGCTCCAGAATTTATATTCCTTAAATTTACGATTTATATATCCCTTGTCAAAAAAATTTCTTTCCACTTTTTTCCCAAGACTACAGATACTCAGGTACAAAGTAACCGGTTTCGACTTATTTCTACTTAGGAAGTAATTAAATAATTAAGAGATTGGGGAATTGGGGCCCTGCTGAAAGAGCCAGAATTTTACTTAAACAAACGCTTAACCAATCTCTAGCCGAGTACAGTGGGGTCTGTTCTCTTCATAATATTAGATGTAATAAAGACAGAAACTTTTCCAGTTCAATGAGAGTGACTAAAAAGTTGTAAATTTTGGAAATTTTCGTGGACGCTGGTCCTAAAACGAATTGGTTAGAAAACAAATGACGGACAATCTATTAAGTTGAACATTTTTAGATTTTTACAGCTATGGTGAGAAACGTTTAAAATTTACAAACAACCCTGTCGCGTTCTTTGAGGTACAGTACACTGGTGATGCGACGAGAAGCATTTGACATTGACCGGTATCGGCACCCTCGGGATTTGGCACGCGCGCACACCCTACCTGGACCGTCTCTGAATCCATCATTAGCCATTCGTATCGAGCTATTTGACTAAGTGGATTGTTTTAAAATTTAAAAAGTAAAGAATATTTTATGATATTTTTATGTACGTTTCTTTACAAAGCTATATTTAATTATAATTTGCTTTAAAAGTATATTAATACAATTGAACAATATATTGTACCAGGTATGTATATCCACCGCACATTTTATTTCACCGAGTAAGTTTTTATAATTTATTTTTAATTTTAGCCCTTATATCGTGGCTAGCGACTCAGAACGTAATTGTGATATTAAAAATACAGTTAGAGAAGTCTACAGTTTTTACTGGCTTATCGAACAAATGAATACGAATGGACTCTAGACCCACGATACTCAACCTGCGGCCCGCGGGCCGAATGCGCTTTTGTGAGTGGCCCGGACGTGACCCGTAAACAATGCAATCAAAATATAAATTTTGAAATTTTTGCGGCAAAAAATAGATTCGGTCACTTCGCCCACACTGCTAAGTTCCTTTTATTCCTTTCTGTAAAAAAATGTGCTCAAATTTTACATTGTTCGCATCAACGTATCTGCGTGAAATGTCACTCAAAAATGAAATATGCAAAGAACATATATATAGAAATCGGCTTACTGATTCACACCTGGATGCCATTTTACGAGTAGCATGCAGCAGTTACAAGCCTAATTTAAATGAAATTGATGAAAAAATGTTTGGAATATCAACAGTCACACTAAATTTCTAGGGTGAGTGAGAAATTATATAAGTTTTTTTATTATAATCATTATGTTGCGGCCCGCGTGTAATAGCTATCACGTGTATGTGGCCCGAGAAAAAAAAGTTGAGTAACACTGCTCTAGACCATCACTGACGCGCAATTAACTGATTGTCCCTGGAAGTCAGCTTCTTACAGAAACACAGCTTCCCTGTCATCAAATGTCACAGCACACCACTGTTATTTACCTGCTGATAGTTATTTATAATACAGGGCGATATAAAAAAAGACTTTACAGCTTTGAAAACTTATTAAATTTTAGTCAGAATAAATAGAATCGGTTGAGACATTCCAGCAAAATACATCAAGTTTTACCTCGACAGTCATTTTGGTTCGATGTAAGCATCATTTGTGATGTTGCAGACCTGAAATTCCATCCGAATTCAATTTCTTACCAAACTCGAAGCAGCATATCTGTTGCTACTTTGATAACTGCGACGGTGAATCGAGGATTAAGCTCGGCGAAATTCACGGATACGAATAGATTAAACAATAGATCTTTAATGAGACCCGTAAAAAATTGAGAGGTATCAAATCTAGGGAACGTAGATGGCAATTGGTTCTACTCGACCAATCACCGACCTTGGAAATATTGAGGAAATTCCAGACATCGGGATTTCCGCAATAAACATTTTCCACAAGTCTTTTGAATTACCCTGTACAATACGTATTTTATACTTCAGGACTTTTTTCTTAAATTTTACAATTAGTCCTGAAAGTAATCCTATCATATTAGCCGCCTTGTCTATAATTATTAAAAGACATTTTGAAATATTAACACTTCACTAGCAAATTTTCAAATGCAGTCTGTTACAAAAGTATAGGAACGCCATAAATTTTGTTTTTTCAAAATTTATTTTAAAATTATTTCTGGAAATATTATTAATTATTTTTATTATTATTTTAATTATTTTATCGGGTTTTTTTACATTTCATAAAGCAGCATAAATTTTTTTCAGAAATATTCATTTTTTGATGTATTACAAAAGTATAGGTACACTTTCTAAAATTACATAAAAATAGCTATTCATAAAGTCCTCTTCAGTATTTTCATTATGTAAATCAACATATTTAAACATTAATATTATTGCTTTATTTCAAATATCAATTGATTCATCCAATAGAAATTTTAAAAAAAAATGGTTTTTCCTATTGTAACTGATTACCGAAGATTTCCGTCATTGTGACGTGTCACGCAATTGTGTCCTTGGAAAAAGGAATTTATTCCCTCTTAATGTACAGGGTGTCCATAAAGTCCGTGTGCAATTTAAGAAATTTATAATTTTATTAGTATTTGTGATAGAGAAATTATGTAGAATGTATAGGAAATAAGAAAATCTATACACATATTTTTTGTTTTATTGTATTTTATTAAGTTTCCACACGTCCACCATTATTAGTAACACAAAGAGTAATACGATTTTTAGTTCTCTAAAGTTTAAAGTTTCAAATAGTCGTTAAATTATTGTGTTGGAGAGTCACTAAGTAATTTTACCTAAAACTAGGTACTTTACGCTTTTTAATACTTATTACAGATTTTTTCTATCACAAATACTAATAAAGTTATACGTTTTTTAAACTGCATACGGACTTTATGGACACCCCGCAGCTTGACACGTAACAAATAACATTGTACGATGAAATTATCTTCTGTATTCTTTAGATTTTGTAACTTTAATTTTAAATGAAACTGAAAAGTGACCAGCTTCTTCAGGTATGCGAGTTTCTGTTAAATATTTTAAGAGAAGATTTCTAAATTTTGATATAGTTGAATGGTTTCTTTTAATTGCACGTATTTTCGATTATTCGGTCCATATACTGTGCACGATTTCGTGGTTCATATTCCATTTGACGCGACATAACTCATTTTTTTAAACAACTGTTTTTCTATTTGATTTCGAACATTCTGTGTCCACACAAATCATTTAAATTCTCTGTTATGATCCACACAAATTCATGTGTTATGGCCTTGTCGAACTCACATTTGGCTTTAATACACACGAAGTAATCCAAAAACAAGCTGACAATTATGATTTACTTATGAAATGAACAGAAATTAAATTATTAAACAAAACGTATTTCTATTGATAATTGAAATAATATATATTTAAGATGCTATTTAGCCTAAGTTCTTAAATAGGTCCTTAATTTGTTTATTAATTAACGTTTACAGTATAACGGATAGGCCTATATATTTTCAAATGCATGTTTATACAATCATCTGCATTTTGTACAACTATATGCAGATGATTATAAACGTATAAATTAGGAAAAACTTTGATTCTTTCCTTCTTATCTTGATTGAAATTGTAACAAAAAGTTAAACATTAGCATTATAATACATTATGAGCAAGAACAGAAATTAGCAAGGAAGAGATTATTGCATGATTAAATTGTTACAGAAAGGGGAGACACGAGTTCGGCCAAGCTCACGATGGGGCGGCTTGGGGGCGAGGGACGGGATCCGACATATTCAGATTGGATTCCGGGTTCCGAGCTGCCATTTTAACCGCTCGGCCATCCGGCCGTCGTATGATTGGGTTCCAATTGTATTGAATGGAGTAGCTTAACTATTTCATAATCAATGTGACGTCGAAAACAGTTTTTAATCATTCCGTCGTCGTATTAAAAAAAATATATATATTCTTTTGTCTTAAATTTCTTCCGCTTACGATTATTCTATTTTAGGAAGATGATGTAAAGTTTGAACAGTCGTAGAATTGTTCATATTGATTACTTATTCAGCCAATACAAAATAAATATGCAAGTAAAAATTATAAAATGCATTTAACTACTTTATAATATACAAATATGAATACCGATGAAGTTCCATTTTCTTAATTCGGGTTTTTTTTTCTTTTGACAAAAAATCTTCATAAAATTTCCTTTCAATAAGTCTTTGTATTCATTATATAACATGCACAATTATTCAGATGATGATGATAATTGTACAAAAAAGGAAGAAATCATTTATTGGTCGAATACATCACAATAAACAATTCATTGGGCTGCAATTTGAAAAAAGTGTAGATATATGAATTCCTACTGTGGTCCGTCTGTCTTTCCTTAATCTCGAGAACCAAGTTAGATTGATGAAAGACGAGACCAGATATGATATGGAAACCTTAGAAGTAGGATGTCCCGATAAGAACTTCCGGTGCAAATCGAAAGTCGGGTCATTTCAATTTAAAAATTTCCCCCAAAAGGTGTTAGATAGATGAACGGCACGACTCTGTTGTTAAAGGAAAAGTATGATGTAGGATACAGTATGATACAGGGGCAAGCCACTACTAATTTGAGGTGGAGAGCATATATTTTAGATTAAATAAATTAAAAATATGATTAAAAATTGCAGTCCGGCATTGTGACGACGTCACAATAAATAATTGCTGGTTATTATAAGAATTTAACTTAAATTTTATTCATTATTTTTTCGACACACAAATGAAATGAAATTTTTATAAATTAGATTCAAGTAACAATGATTAAAATGAATTTTAAAACTCATACAAACCATATATGATTAAATAGATTTGAAGATAAATATCCAAAATAATAAAATGCAAACAATGTGAATTTCAAAAACACTTGGAGGAAGTCGGGTAATGTTGTAATAGTCGAGGACAAAGAAAAATTTCGTTTTATTTGTACAGCTGAATAAATCTCGATAATGATGTTTCCGCTCTACATCTAAACTGAACATATAAAAGAGGAAATCGAGAACAACTTTTCGCGAATCACAAGACATGAAGTATCAGATAATCTTCCTGCTTCTTGCAGCTACGCTGATTTTGGTGGCTTGTCAGGAGGTAACTCCTGATAGTTCTACTACCGAAACAGGTTGGTAATCAAACCTAGTCACGTACAAAATTTAGTAATAAGTATTTAAAGTATTGTGACATAAATGTCCGTTGTATTAATTTAATAATTTCTTATCAGATATATTAATTAAAAAATATGCTTATTAAGTATACAGCTCACCAGTGGCGAGCGGTTCTATCGCTAAACACTGGGAGTTCGGTCGTGGAGTTTTCCGGGTTTTCTCCACGTTTGTAACACCTGAATAGGGGCCAGTTTCCCTTAAAAGACTTCCCGGGAGGCATTCTTTCCCTTCGCACAACACCGCGCTCCAGAGAATGCAACGGGAATCGCTCTGAATGTAACTTCCCGGGATGCACCATGGCGCGTTACTAACCGCCTATTAACCCGCGCCAGGTGCTCGCCGACGTCAGGATGTTCTGATATGGCACGCAGAGATTAAGTATACAGTACTTTGTATTTATTAATACAGTATATTAGAAGAGCATAGTTGGGCAAACAATAAAATCGAATTTTATGCGAATTATATCATTTTAAGTAATATATTATTTTGTTTATATTAAAACATTTTCGATTAATTTCTATAAAATTATATACTCGAATTTAATATTTATTCTACAGGTGGTGCTGAACCGGCCACTGAAGGTGGTGGCAAAAAAGATAAAGAAGGTAAAGTAACAGGTAAAGCGAACGCCTGTGGAAAAGGAAAAGGACAGAAGAAAGGCCTGAAGTGCGATGAACAAGAATAGAAATTTTCGTGTGTCAAAAAATGATAAAATAATTGATTTTTGACATTAAAATGTATTAAACCCTTCTTCGGTGTTGTTGAATATTTCCAAATTAAACGGATTATAGTAAATAGTTGATTGTAACAGAATTTTTTTTTTTAAATTTGAAACGTATCAAAATATAACTACTAAGAAATATAAACATTATCGCGAAAAGCCAACAAAAATTTTTTTCAAAGAAATATCGAGTAAAAAAATCTTGTTACGGACAATGCATGGAGGGGAGGAGTGGGATGGGGTGTCCAGGTTTTCGTGATAGTTTATATTGGGATTTCTCATTTCCCGGTATTTTGCTTGTCCCGGGATAGAATTATTTTTAAGATATACAAAATATCTTGAAATCAAATGATATAATTATTTTTCATTTTTCAAAGTAATTTAATACGTTCTGCAACCTCCAAAATCATATTAATAATGCCATGTAAGATATATATTAAAAATTACCTTTGAATTACGTAGAAATTTTCACAATTAGAAAAAAATTATTAAAGTTTGCTGGAAACTGCATACAACAACAACAACGTCTTTGAATTTGATATGGTCAATACTCCAATCACTCAATCTGGTTCTTATTTAACTAATGAAAAGTCCTGCAACTAAGAATGCCCTTTCCGATCTGGGTGGAATCGTCTTTCATGCATTTAAGAGAAGACGGATGTTGTGTGTGTGTTTTTTTTCTCCTGTAGCCTGTTTTCGAGATTGTAGTACTTCTTTTGCTCTCTAAGATTCTTGATTTGGCTACCTCGGCTGCTTTAATAAAAACATCAAGCTTATAGCCCGATAATTCGGCAGTTCGTTCGTTTTTAATAATCAGATTTATGAAGAAAAACTTTATACATGCAGACCTCGTACGCGTTTCTATCCTTTCCCAATTTGCACAACCTGGCATAATGCAGTTATTGAAGCTACTGGACATGGTTAAAAATTAAAACAGCATAAGCGCAATTATTCCAGATATTCCAGGTCCCGACAAGTAAAGAATTTTCAGAGTCCTGCCACAAATAAGCTACGTATTGATTATTGACCATTTGTGATAAGCCATAACGAGCAAAAATTTCAAAAACTAATAAGTAGGTTTAAAATTAATAAATACAAATGTATTCTGACAGCTTATGAGTTAATTATACTGTACTTTCTATTTGCAAAATTTCCTCAACCTTAACAAAATAAGAAAAAAGCGAATTTTTAAAAAATTTGCGGTTGAGAAACCCTAGTCTATATTATCCTTCTAGTCCCAAAGAACAAGTATGAAAAATTTAGTGCAGATCGGACAAAGGGTTTACGAGTTAATAAGGGAATGAAATAACGGTGAAAGTACTGATTTAAATTAATCGCAAAACGTCACGTCACACGGGTAGTCAATTGACCCATAAAATGTTAAAATTTAAAAACTTGGCTATAATTTTATAGATACTGGATATTTTAAATAAAACTTTCAAAAGAACCACAAAAAAAGGAAATCGGCTCTCGAAAGAGCTATTTAAGCATACGTAGACTCCTAGATTTTCCGGTAGCTTGGTGTCGCTAAAATCTCTCGTTGTAAATCTAGGGGGAAAATGCTAAATTTGGAATTGCGAGTCCAGAACGATCCAACGAATTTATTACAAATTTGAGTCTTCCGCAGTACTCATCGCAAACACTAAATATTTTAAATTTCATCCAAATCCGTTCACTGGTCTTGGATATTAACGGTCAAATTCGGCACTTTCACATTACAGGTGTGGCCGAGCTCTTACCATAGAGGGCGATAGCGCTCTATGATCACAGAATATTGAGCTTTTTAAGACGAAAATAGTGCAATGTTCATTCAACCATAATTTGGAAAAACGCGCAAATTGAACGAACATTTATTTATTGTGGCAGCGTCACAATGCCGGGCTGCAATTTTTAATCACCCTTAATTTAATAAAATCACTTGACATTCCGGTCTGGATCGGAAGTCAAGAAGTTAATGGGAAATCACGCTCTAAGCTTTCCATATCTAGTCTAGATTTAGTGGTCTCGCTCCTGCACATCATACTTCTGATAACAATCGAGTCATGCTGGTCATCTAACACCGAAAAAATTTTGAATTGAAATCACGTGATTTCCAATCCAGATCGGAAGTTTTTATAGTTAATTGGAGTCTCCGATCTCTAAGTTTTCCACGTCTGGTCTCGATTTTTATCTATCTAGCTCTGTTCTCGAGATTAACGAAACACAAACAATAGTGGGAATGTAGCCTATAATCTGCAATTTGAAAATTGCAGCCGAATCATTTGCACAAATAATAATGATTAATATACAAGATCTTCCAAAATGAATACCACCATTTTAAATTACTGTTAATTATTTTGAGTATAAGATGTACACCAATCTATATAATAACTATCACAGTTTCATTTATCTGTATTCAAAGGTCTTGTTGTCTACTACCTCTATATCAATCAATCAATCAATCAATCCATTAATGTATGAACCTTAGTTCGTTAGGAGGTGGTAATTTGTTACAAAAACAGAAATCAATAGTAACATAATACAATATTTAACAAGTTAATTTAGTACAAAGTAAAATATAAAGTAATAATACCTCTATGATATGCCATAAAGAAAAATAGTGTCTCTGCAACAGAGAAGACACTTCATGTTCTGCAATTTTCAAATTGAAATCACTCATTGTGCAACATGAGTAATCTGCAGGAATTGTGTGAGCATGATTAATCTGTAAAACTGGGGATGCTGTGGGAGGGGTGATAGATATGATATATTGTAGCAAGTATAGGAAGAATTTGAGTATAGGTTGGGTGTATTATTTGTGACACATGAAGAAATTGTAATGAGCAAATGTGAAATTGATAGTTTTCTGTTTAAATGTGCATTACAACATTCTTTTTGGAAAACCCTGTATGTCAATTTTCAGATAATTAAGTTAATTATTTTGCATGTAATTTATTTTGTAAAAGATTTTATATTATAGACTGCACTACTGTACAGGATATAAAGAAATTAAATGATCTAAAAAAAATTCATATTAATGAAAATGAAATTTAAAAAATATTTAAAACACTTTAGTATAGACTTAACAAAACAAAAAGTTCGTTTGCACAAAATTAATGATAAAAATATTTAATCTCAATATAATAATTACGTAGATATTTATTGAAAAACAAAAAATATTTTAATATAACAAAAAATGTGATTCTATATCATCAAATTTAATAGATAAGTTTGCAAGTTCACTTTTTATTCAAATATTAAAAAATATTGTTTTAATAATAAAGTATTAACAATGACAATTTTTAATATAATAGTGTCACTAAATAAACTGTTAACTATTGTCATTTCCTTTATCAATTTTATATTTCTACATTCAGCAAAAAATCTATTAAAACAACTCAACAATTATTATAATTAGAAACTAATATTAAAAAATAACTGTAAGCATTATTACATTAAATAAATTTGCAGACTAATAAAGCTTCTGAATATTTTAAAAATCACTTTCACATTCCTCTTCCGTTTATCCTCTTAACGTTTGAATACTTTTCCACGTAAGTGCGCGGAACGAAATTTGTTTCTTTTGATTTTTCTTTGAATTTATAATCTGTCTTTGAATGATAGTAATTTTTATCCTTTTTGTACTTGTGTATTTTCTCTTCTTTCCTATTTTTCTTTGACCAATGTTCTTTGATATTGAACCATTTCTGATCCAATTTCTTAAAAATTTCTGATATCTTTGAATATAACTTTTTTGTTTTAAATTCGTACGGTTTTTCATTATCTTTAAAATTTTGAATAGCCTTTTTACATTTCTGAATTGCAATATAAATCATTTCTTTCATTTTTTTGGTAGTTTTATTTATAGCATGAGTGCAATCGGTGCCACAAAAAGAGCTGCTGAAATTTTCAAGTTCTGCTAATTTCTTTTTGACATTCATTCGAATTTCTTGAATATTAAACTTGTTGTAAATATCTTCAGTAAGGAAATTAACTTGATTAAACAGACTGGATAAGACATCATTAATTGCAATATTAAAAGACTTAGTATCTTGATTGTCATGTCTTAAATATGACTCAACCCAATTGAAATCATAGGTGAGAGTTGGAAATTTCTCTTTCCAATAATTGTAAACAATTGTAAATGTATTGTTTTGAGTATTATTTTGTAAATCATTATTATTATTATTATCATTATAAAAAGTTGTATTGCTTTCAATCTGAGGATTTATTAAAGGATTTCCATAACGAAGACGAGCAACAGCAGTTTTTAATTCCTCGTTTTCAGATATCATTTGATTAATATGATCTTTCACATTATTTATTTTCTCATTTATTGAAACTACTTTTAATTCGTCTTTTCTATTTTCATCTGTTTGAGAACTCCATCTTGATTCAATTTGACTGGTCAAGCAATGCAGTGTGTCTCGAAGTTCATGATTTTCTTCCTGCAGTTGATATATTTTAACTTCCTGAGCTTGAAATATGTTTTCTTTTTGTAAATGCTGATTTATATCTTTGTTTCTTTTAATATCAAATTGCATGGAACTATTTATCTGTTCATTTATTCCAGGATATGAATATAAACCATTGTTTGAAAATTCTTTATGCAGATTCTACAAAAAAACATAATTAATTAATTAGATCTAATGATAATAAAATTAATTAAACTTATACAGAAGTTAATATTTAATTCATTTACTTTAAATGTATTAAAATAATATATTTATCACAAAAATAAAATTTACTAGCTATCTCTAATTTCAATAACAATTTTACACATACTATTTGCTATATCATACAGTCCAGCATGTCTCAGAGATTTGCACCCAAAAACAAAACCTGGTTACAAAGGTTATAAAATTAAACAGCTGACTATTAAAATGTTTTATAATTGAATTTTAGGATACAACTGCATAGTTTAGGCTCTGAAGTTAACATAAAACAATATGTTAAAATTACAAATTAATAAAACCAAGGTGTACAATCTTTGGTTTAAAAAAAAGCCATTTCAAATCAATGGAAACGTACAATTAGCAGAACAGTGCTACTGTACTTTCAGGCATATAAAACAACCCCCGACTTTTACAGTTAAAATATAGAGTTTGGGATATACTTGCCATATGGGACTACCGTACTTTCTGGCGTATAAGACGACCCCCGACTTTTGAGAAGATTTTCCTGGGTTAAAAAGTCGTCTTATATGCCAGAAAATATGATAATTAAGAAACAATATATTTCCAGCCATATGAAGATCTGAATAACAGTGTATGGGATCAGTTCACAGCAATCAGAGAAAAAGTTCTGTTGTCAGGATCTATTTTACAGCAAAAAGCTCTGGAGCTCACTCATCTAAAAGATTTGATAGATTTTAAGGTTTTTATAATATTGCTAGAAAAATTCAGAAACCAGACAAGGGATTCTTTTTAAAAATTGATGTAGAAAAGCTAAAGATATTAACACCAAAATTGTGACAATCTGAAAAGAAAAACTGAAGCAAACATTACTGTATATGGTTTCCATGATTTGTACAATTGCAAGAAGACAGTACTATTTTACAGACCAAGTAAGTCCTGTTGTGCTAAGACACAAAAATTGTTCAAGAAAAATGATATTCAAAGAAAGACTGACATTTTTTCTATGTTGCAATATGAATGGCAAACTAGGCTGTCGAGAGCTGGTATAGGATCAAGTATAGAGCAGGCTGCTTTAGCCATTTGATTAAATGAAATACGGGATATCCTTGTTAATTCAAACTCGGATAGTTCAAAATCCTGTTAGTTTGTAATTGTACTTTTGTCCCAGCCAGGGATATAGAGATTTACATGTTAAGGAATTCAGTTAGTTTGAAATATGGCTACTTCAAAATTCAAAGTGAAAATTCTGTCTAAACAGTGTTGTTGTGTGTATGTTAACTCATTCGTTTAGATTGAAGTGCCTCCATGTTAAAAGAAAACAATAGACCAAGAACAACTCAAATCTGGCATTGCTTTTACAATAGCACGTTTTCAGGTGTCACCTTAACCACGGACTACTTTTTTTCTCTTATCTCATAAAATACGGCTGGGTTTCAGGATTGCAAGATTGGGCTATGAGTAGCAGATTGAGATATTTGTAGTGCTCTAGGCTACTACATTTGGGCATCTTACTACTTTTTGGGCCACTTTTAAAATAACCTGGGCTACATTTTGAGGAATTCTGCTTTACTTTTTATGAAACCTATCTGGCAACCTATGAGGTTCTTACCAGACATGCTGTTTACCTGCAGTTTATTTATATTACCGTATTATTATTAATTATTAATCTGTATTCCTAGCTATATTCCATTTGCTTAATAAATTACATCTATTATAGTGAATCTGGCACATTGTATAGAAATATGTAAATCTTGAATACTTGATAGTTTGAAGTTGTGATTATTTTGCCCTTGAATTTCAAACTAACAAGGATTTCCTAGATATAGAATGTTTCTTTATTAATAAAAAGCAGTGTTAAAGATTTTATTTTCTGTTATTAAAAATAATGTTAATTTTATAGGATTAGAATCACTTTGAGCTCTAAGTTTTCTCCAGGAAGAAACTCCAGCTACCACTCTCAACAACTGACAGCAAATTATTAATCTTAAGAAATTATTAGTCATAGAAAAATCAAAAATCATCCAAGTATTTTGGCAAAATTAATAAAAGGTTGAAAACACTTTAAAAAGACTGGATTCAAGATTTGCCAGTGATATGGGAATTTAATACAAATGCTGGATTACAGCCACAATAATGGAGAACTTGCTAAACATAATTTCATTATACACACCTCAAAAGCAAAACTGCAACACTATGAAGGAATGTGCATAGCTACATGCAAATTGCAGGACCAGTAGATGTGATAGGATATGCAAATGATTAAGTTTGTGTACACATTGGGTCATACGGTATCCAGTTTCAGGCTTTAAAGACCATCAGCCAGTTTGGGCCGAAATTGCTATCAGCAATGGTTCATGGTAACCAAACTTTCAAAGAAGCATAGAAAATGCCTCGGAGATGATAGTGAACTGAATACCATCAGTTAACAACTGAGAAACGAGATCATATCCTGGAGCTATGCAACCTTGGTCTGTCAATGTGCACAGTTGCCACACGTATTATGATGCAAGTACCATCCTGTGATGTGTGACTTGATGTATGCAGGAACATCTGTAAACATGCCGAAGAGCTAGTAGATCGTAGTGGCACAAGACAGAGAGCAAAGACTGGCAAGATTCACTGAATGGCCTATTGGGACCCATTTGCATGCACATGACATCTGAAGCTGCTTGTCGCCATCAATAGGTGCATCTGTGTCCACTCAAACCATTCACAACAGATTGAATTAAGTCAAGATGCATGCATGGCAACCAGCAACCAGGGTGTCATTAATTGCTCGATACAGGGCTGCACATCTGGCATGGTGTCATTGTCATTGTAAGTGGAGCATTGCATGACATCAGATATTATTTACAGATGAATCCCACTACCGTAAGACAATGACAGCCACGGACAGGTTTGGCAGTATCCTGGGGAATGCTATGTGCCAGTCCTTTTCCAATGTTACACAGGCATCTTGTTCAATCAACAAACAGTACTTGTGCACATTTTTGGTGCTCTCACAACAAACCAGTAAGTCACACAAATTGTGGGGCCTGTGGTGCTGGCCACTGGTGCAAGCTGCTGGTTCAAGCTACTGGTGCAAGCTGCACCTGACACGGTGTTCCAACAAGACAACGCTCAACTTTATGTTATGCGGCAAACTCTCACCGACCTGAACAGAATTCACATCCTTCCCTAGCTGGCAGCCTTGCTGGATCTCTCTCCCATTAAATATCTGTGGGACCTTGTCCAATGTGAGGTGCACATATCATATATGACATGCATGCTGCAGTGGAAGTAGCTTGGCAAGGGATACCTTAGGTAACCATTAATTGCCTCATTCATAGTATGCCTCACTATAAAGCAGCCTGAATAGCTGTCTGTGGAAGCCATATTCGTTACTAAATAAACAGATGTCTGTTGCATATAACTTTTGTTGCATATACTGTTAATCATTTGCATATGTCTTTCACCTCTACCAATCCTGTAATATGCATGAGGCTATGCATATTCCCTCACAGTGTTGTGATTTCTGCAGAGTGTAAAAATGTAAAAGGAAAACAATGTTACAAACCATCCCCACATCATATCACAAATGTTTAATTGGTGTATTTTATGAGCAACACTACTCCAGTTTTGGGGCCCCTAGATCATACATATTGTTAAAGCTCATTATTGATGGTTGATGATTCAGGCATTACTTGTTGAATGTGACATATGGAATAATACTTGGGAATCATCTAAAATGTTTTTCAGAATTGGATGTCATTGAAGAGCTGAAAGCATTCCTTAAGCTCCGAGATAAAATCTTCAGTTTCATAATGCTTTGAAAAGGCTGGCTGGATTCAAGAGTTTTTTTTGATTTCTGAAGAAGACAATCTTTCAATCCAGCAGCAATTTCAAGACATTCTAGAAGAGGTAACATTAATAACAAAAAGTAATATTTTTTTCTGTTGATGCATGTAGATAATTTTAGTTAAGTTATCTATCATAAAAAAGAGTTTAATTAGTTCTTTTATGATTAGCTCAGTAATAATTTTGAGAATAAATAATGCCTCCCAGATTAACAATGTGGGCAGGAAGAGTGACATCAATTTTTTTTTTTTTTTAAGTTAAATTTAAACGAACATAGGCACAAGAACAGCATATGCAGAGAGATAAATTAGTATAAAATAACTATAAAATTACATAAAATAATAAGATAAATATTTACATTCCATTAGTAAACATGTTATGGTATTACCTATTTGCTGTAATTCTAAATTTACTAATTGCATGTAAATGTTTATTTTATTATTTTATGTAATTTTATTGTTATTTCATACTAATTTGGCACATGCTGTTCTCATGCCTATGTTGGTTTAAATTTAACTTAAAAAAATAATAATAATTTTGAGTTAAGAATTTAACAATAGTCTAAAACCACCAGTAACAAAAATAAAGCTTTGAATGATGTTCATACACAACTAACAGCAACAGTAACTAATGGATTATCAGCTTCTTATTTACAGTTGCAACATGAACAGGATTTAGTTAGTTCAAGTATACCTAAGCAATAGAAAAAATATAATTCTTCATTGTCATGCTCTTCCTTTCACAAAGTTTTTTGACTATATTGTTTTGGGTGAGCAATTTTGTCAATGTATGCATACACAGTACATTAAGTGATAGTACTATATTAAATTGTTTTATTGACAAACTCTAATAAAGATGTTTTCATTGAAAGAGTAACTGAGTTGTATGCCAAGAAACTAACTATATTTCTATTCAAAATCAATTTCTTCCAAAGAAACTGTATGAAATAAATCATGTTAAAAGTTACAGTTAAAAGTTTTTTAAAAATCAGTCATGTACTTGTAATTAATTAAAAAACATCCAAACAATTATATCATAAATTCAGTACAGATTGTAATCTTATTGTCAGAGTGTTAATCTTTCTGCTGATTATCATGGCATTATTGATGTTTATCACTTTGACAAAACCATCAAACTATTCTGTAGTGCAAATTTAATGGTCTCTAATTTACTAAATAATTAGTGTGTGGCGACCAGTTAATTTATCTCAAACGCACGAGATGGCGCCACTCCTCCAGAACGTTCACAATAGCCTCTACACCAAAAACCTTTTATAGTTTAGCCCAGTGGATTCTGGTATAGCGAGAGCCGCTTGTTCTTGGGCAACTTCAGCAAGAGCACGTGTTAGCTCCCAAGTACCTTTGTACAGTTTGGTATTAAATAAATATTGTTATAGTTTTAATGGTAGCCGTGGACTTTACTTAATTCCGTTGCTGCATCTCGATAAGCGACGTCTGTGTAATGATGGAAATGAATGGGCGATGGATCGCCACTTCTTTGATCCCACGTGTGGTCCGCCATTGCCCTCAAGTGTATAAAGAATAAGTAGGATAAAACAAGTTATTTCTTATTCATTCTCATAAAGCCAGACAAAGATAGTAAGAATAAAAAAATTTGTTTAAGAAACATGTTAGATCAATTAGTTAGTTGATCTAATTCTTATACATTTAGCTCCAACACAAAATTCTGTCATATCCCTTGAGTGAAAATAGAATTCCTTTTTGGAATGTAATTTACACTAAAAAAAAAACACATTACGTAATATACTTAAACAAACCATAGCTAATAATTTTATAATCATATATACTTTTTACAATTTCATTAATTATTATTATTTTGGAATTAATTTCCTTTCTGCAGTTTCCTTTCTTTATTTCTGCATTTATTTTTAAAACTCTTTTACTATGTTATAAATATCTTATACTAGATAGTTTAGAAATGTTATTTAATAAAACTAAAGATTAAAATTTACCTGCAGAGTACAAATACTTAAACTTACCATTAGTTTTTGATCAATTTCTATTTTTTCTTTAATACAGAAAACAAGTTCATCTTGCAACTGTTTTAATTTCAAAACTTGCCTTCTAGCTATCTCTCTTTCATGCCACCACTGCCTAGACATTCCTATTGAGATTAAGAGATTTATAATGAATTTCAGTTCAAAAGTTACAAAGATTAATTGAAATCTTAATTATAATTTTAAATAATTTTTTAAATTAAATCAACAGATATTATGACTTATCAAACTAATTGTTAACTAATAACTTTTCATAACTAACTAATGTAATTAATGAAATCTACAATACTAATAAACCTGATAAATTTTAAAAAAGCCTAGAATGACTTTGCATAGAACTGCCTCCAAATAAAAGCAATATTGTTCCAATTAGTGTTCTATTTGTTAAGAATGTATCTTGAGTGTTAACCAAAGTATTGCTGTAAAATAAAGTTAATAGAGATTTTCATTTATTTTCAATGAAAAGATTTAAGTAATTTATACTATTGTAGTGCTTGTGAATAACAATTAAAATGATTAACATTTAATGTTTAAAACACTGTTTAAGAATAACAGATAACAATTGCATGTTATCAACCACACAATTGAAGCTAATAGCATGAAAAGACAACTTAAAATGTCTATTTACCAAAGATAATGATAATAACTGAGTTGTGATTTCAATAAGCAAAGTTTTTATAGTTCATTTTAACATTTTAACTTAAATGTTTTAGAACCTATTATAGAGGCTACAGTATTTATTTTTGTGTAATAATATAAATCCATTATATAAATAAATAAATTATTGTTAAAAAACATGAATAAAAGCAATATTCAAAGTATTCAAAACTACAAAGTCTATATAGTGTGTGTATATATATATAATGATGTGAAATGTATAAACTGGCAACTTTTTTACCCAATTTGACCTGATGTTTTCAACACTTAAGTAAATTTTGACACTCAGAAAATTTCCAATAAAACTGACTATTGTTTGTTTTCACTATCATTTTAATTTGGTTTTGATGATTTTTTTTAAGCTACATGACCAGCATTTTATCCTAATTTACTAGTTTTTAAGTCATTGTTTTCCATTTATTCATGTAAGAATTTCAAAAGGTGTGTTGATGTCATGAATATCATTTTTAATGTCAATTTCAAGAAGTCTTGCAAATAAAAATAAGTGCGATATTATGAATAATGCATTAACATACTAGTAATTCACCATTAACAGCTTATGATGTCAAAAAATAATTGGAATCACACATTCTAGAAATAATCTGTTGAGAGAAAAACAATAAACACAAAAATCAATATAATTCATAACACATTATTCCTAGTGTGTGACTTCCAGCTTACTGCTACAAAATAATTTTTAAAAAAATTAACAACAGTTATTTCCTTTCATGTTAAGATTCAAACATAAAAAAGATACACAATGACTACTTTAAAAAATTAGACTTTACAATAAAAATATTAAATTTTTTTTAACTTTAATTTTTTATGAAATTAACTGTAAAAAAAAAACTGAATTTACTTAATCTTCATTCAATTACCATGTAAGAAAAATAAATGAAATAGTAATAAAATCAAACAATTTTGTCATATCTACGACATAGTCCAACATATTCAATAACTTTCAGCTAATAAAAGCTCTTTCTCTGAACTAACCACTGCTTACAAGAGGCCTTTTTGAATGTGTACATAGATAGTCACTGCTTTTTATTCATATGTTTAAACAAACCCTTAATTCATTTAGTCATCGTTCTGTTTTTTTTTTTTTTTATCTCCACAGTTTTGCAATTTAACCTGAGGTAAAGAGACATTACCTTTACTGGGATTACCTGTTGAATTTTGAAACAACCATATTGTTGTTTAGAAAATAAAGCAATATAAACTTGCTTAAATGAAAAAAAAAAAAAAAACTATTATTTAGTTTGACAAGTGCATTATAAACATCATAAACAATAAAAAAAATAATATTTACCATTAGTCTTATTTTATCTACATACATGTGTAGTATGTAAATTTATTGATTATTGTGTTGATGTCAATTATGTGAAATGATGTCATGTTAATGTCTACATTTTTCACATTGTTTGATGATACTTATGATCTGAGATTTATTGCAATGGACAGTTATGTTAATTATAAAGTGCTAAAGCTATTCTAAAACAGAATAAAAATGCAACCTACTAATGACCAAGTGGATAAAACAAAAAATTTATATTTAAATCTAGGATATTTGTACCTAAGAATATCTTTTTGTAAAAATACATAAAATATAATATGCATATCGTTTTTCATATATTAGCAAGCTTTTTAAATTATTATGACTATTAAATTATTATAATTATTATTTTTAAAATCATAGGTAATTATTAGTTTTTTAAAATACAAATCAATTCTACAAATTAAAAATTTAAAACTTTTTCCATGGAAAAACATACAAAAGATTACTAAAATAGTTTTTAAAATTTCTAAGTTGTTATAATTTTAAAATAAAGAATAAGAGTAAATAAAACTGATCATGTTTGTTGAAATTTTTGTATGCAATAAAAAGGTCGAAAATAGCCTTCACCTGCACTGCTTTTGCATATTTTCAGTCTAGTCTCATTAATAAGGGAAAGCTAACTGAAGATGTCATAAATAAAACATTGAAAAAAAAAAAACAAACAAAATATAAGAGAAAATGCACTAATAAATTAATGCCTATTGACATCCTATTTTTTTTTTTTGCACTTTTGTGCACTATGTAAAAAATTGTATTAGAAAGTACAAGGAGCTATATATTTTATGATCTACAGTAAAGCCAAAATTGCACTAGGAAGTTTACAAGCTGCAGTAATTGCTTTAAGTAAGTTTGATAGTAATGGATAAAAATGGCCAGTAAGTGGCAACTAAACTTTCCAATGTAACTGAGGCTTAATATTTTATTGTAAGGAATGAATTGACAGCTTCATTTTGATTTGTTCTTGGCAACATATGCAAAGTTTTTGTTTATTTGGAGTTTTCCAATTTTGTTTTTGATCTGTAGGTTTAGAAGTTTGGAGCGTCATCTTATACAACCTATACAAGTCACACATATGAAATGTAGACTAAAATTTGGTCCTTGTCTTATGCATGGTACATCATTCTATATGGTACTTTAAATTGCAAATTTTAAGATTTGACTCTTAGTTTTAGAAGAAGAAAGTCAATTTGACTCACAGATTTTGTGGTCAAGCACAAGATCTATATAGGTGTATATGATAAATTATATTATTATTTGATTAAAAGAATAATTATATTAATTTCTAAAATACGAATAAAATTGTGCTTTACATATGCAGTAAGCATTTTAAATTCTGGACAGTAAAATTTATTAATTCTCTTTAATTTTAAAAATAGAGTTTTTAAAAACCATCATTATTACATGTCACTTTATTTCAGTCTAATCATGGCAAGACTGAACTATATATTATCAATTATTAAAAAAGTAATGAATTACTTTTTCAACTCAAGTAAAATACAGAGTTGCACTACAGTTATTTAAGATTGGAAACAAGCTTGATCTTTAGATGTGATTATCCTGAATTTATAAGTCATACAATACAAAAATTTTCTGTTCTTACTCCAACTATAAATTATTAATTAATAAATTATAAGAAAAAGAAAAATATGGAGTAGTGTTTTTTCAATGAAAATATGCAAACACTACATTTTAAATCATAATTCTATTGATTAGTTCAAATTGCATTTCATTTTAAAGGAAATTTTAATTAAAAATCTCTATCAATATTTAAATTTTGTTTCATCAATTAATAAATATTACTTTTTATAATAATTTTTATTACTTAAAAGTTGTTATAAAAATATTGATTATTTTTCATATTCATATTCATATTTATACATTTATATTTTAAATTTATTTATATATTAAGTTTAATACACAAATAAATATGAAAGATAAAGTAAATTATAAATATTTATAATTTAGTTATAAATATTATATAATTTAATTATAAATATTTATAATTTACTTCATCTTTCTTAAAAAAATTAACTTTACCAATGAAATTGCCAATGCCCAATCCAAAAACAAGTGCTGCAGATAATAATGCAATAAGATTCAGCCATCTATTTAAATGAATGTTACGTGTGTGAACATAATGGCGTCTTCCTGGCTTAAGATCTATATCTGGAGGTAACTCTTCCTGAATACTTGAAACAACTGATAAATCAATCATATCTTCATTAATTCCTTCAAGAATATCTGGAGTTAAAGGACAAACTGCACCTATAAACAATTATTTTCTTAATAATCAGTTACAATATTGATCATATTTCTAACAAATTAATGAAAAATTAAATTTGATTTTACTATTTTTAGAAAATAATCCTAATTCAATAAAAACAGCATTTGACTGATTGCATCCCAAAACTTGGAAAGTTTTGGGTGCAATCAGTTCATGAAAGTAAATTTTTCAGGAGAAAGGAAAAACTGCCACTGCCAAATGATTTAAGATGCAGATTCCATATTCAGAAGAAATGTGGCTACAATGTTATTTGACAGGAATCATGACCAAAAATATATATCTACCAGATTATGAAATTTTAGAAAACATAATTATTAAAATTATCACAAGATGGAAGCCTAACATTTGCCTACCTCTAGTCAAATTACATTTATCTAATTATTAGAGAGGTTGCGACCAAAGTTTCCATCTCTAAAACGTAAACGTTGAACATAGAGTGCCGCCATCTTGTAAGCCTAGAAGTTTGACAATGGTATTTGGAACATCGAGCATGGCAAATAGAAATTCGGCTTAAATGTCTGAATTTTTCTGTGTTTTGGGTTAAAATTATGACGTATTTTATTAAAGTAATGATTATTTAAGCATCTACAAATAACACTAAAGAAACAGACAATTTTAATCCAGAAATTATTTAATTATTCAATTTTTGAAAATAACGTGAAGTGCCTATAGAATTTTTTATATATTTGCATTCATAATAGCTTATCCTAACACTGTAGAAGTAGATTTGTTCTTTCACAGCATCCTCTACCATCGACAGCATAATTCATTTGTAAATTTCTAGAAATAGTTTGTTTATTTACCTTCGCTTTGTTGCTCTTGAATGTTTCCACCATTTTTCAACAATATCCCATGAATCAGTGCGCAACATGAATGTGTTACGCAATGTGTTTTGCTCACAGTTCAAATGTCAAATGTGTACTTCTGCTTATTGTACAAGTTTAAAGTTTGAACTTCGGCCGCAACCTCTCTATTAAATTGGTCCTCTTACACCTCAAATAATATGATAGGTTGTTTGGCATTAATTAAATATTGGGTTTGTGAATTTATTGTTTTATATAATTATTCTTATTTTGATTTGTTTGGATACATTCTTATTACAAGGTATTAGCACTTTAAAGAATAACTAATTTGTTGAAATGCCCCTCAGTAAAATTTGTACCAATCTTTGAAATTTTGTACTCTTTTTTAAATTTTTTTTCTTATGTAATCTTTTTTAATTTGTATTAATTTTTAAATTTGTAAATATTTGAATTTGTATTTCTAATATATTTTTTGTATTATTTCGTGCTCATAGTCATTTGTACAGGTAAAGATTAAATAATAGTGACAGTATATGATGACATATAAAAACACCAAAAAATTTTTATAAAAAAATGCTACAGAGAAATTGAACATTTTTAAATCACAATAATCAATTTATGTATATTTATAGTAAAAAATAAAATATTTCTAAATACATTCTTAAAACATTTCTAATAAATGAAAATCAAAATGGTTTAATATACATTTTGATCTAAACATCAATTAAATGAGATATATTTTAAAAATTATTTTAAGAAAGATTAAACTCAATTTGCAACTGCTGCTTGTGGCTATTTATGCTTACAATGAAATAAATGAATTACAAACAACAACATGCAGCTGTTTAAAACTAGTTTTAATAATTAGTATAAACCTTAATATAATCTTAAAATACATCCCAATTAACTAACTTTTTGGCCACACTACATATTTAACTTTAAAATACTGTTATGGTTCTTCTCATACTGAAAAAAATTTACAAATATAAAACCTTTATGATTTTTCTGTTTCATGGTTGCTGTATATTGGAACTTGTGTATGAATGTCTCTTTAATCCAAACTTTTGTTCGGTAGATTATCTCACAGCATCATGGTTAGAAACATCTTTATTTTTTAAAAAATTGGATTACATTGTAAATGCATTTCAGGTTTGCTTATATTCCAAACCCCTCCTCAGTGCTATACAAAAACATGTAAGAAATATAAGTAAGGACAATATTACCTAGATATTGCGGAAAAAGAATTTTTAATAATACAGTCATTTTACATACTATAAGAACACACAAAAAATCTTTCACAATAACAACCGTAAACATACATAACATTCAAATGTTTTATATAAAGAGGTTTCTCTTCCTATAATACATTTAGTTATTTAAAAAACATAACTTTAAAAGACAAAAACTTTTTATGAAAGTTTTTTTTAAAAAACTTACAATTTTATCTCCATACACCTAAAATTGGTGGATACTAGTTCACTTTAGTGAAACACTATGGATATAATGTAACATAACAGCTGAAATTTAGAAACTACAGTTATTTTACAAATAAATGTTTTTCTATTAACAATATGTGAATACATACCGACAATAAGTATTTCTATTTGACAATTATACAATGTATCCTTTTGTGGTTTAATTAAGAAACATAATGTTTCGTAGCACCCTCTATCAAATTATACCACTGAGGGTCTATTTGCATACCATTTGAGATATTAATCAAATTTTTCTCAAGATATTTTTGTATTTTGATATGTTCTTTCAACTTCCATTTATAAGAATCTTTTCCTGAGTGTAGAATTTTTATATTGTCTCTGTCAATCTGACAATCATTATCCTTTGTATGAGTAAACCACGGGAAACTACTAAAGTGAACTAGTATCCATCCATTTTAGGTGTACGGAGATAAAATTGTAAGTTTTTTAGTCTTTTAAAGTTATGTTTTTTAAATAACTAAATGTATTGTAGGAAGAGAAACCTCTTTATATAAAACATTTGAATGTTATGTTTGTTCACAGATGTTATTGTGAAAGATTTTTTGTGTGTTCTTATGGTATGTAAAATGACTGTATCATAAAAATTCTCTTTCCGCAATATCTAGATAATATTGTCCTTACTTATATTTCTTACATTATTTTGTATAGAACTGAGGAGAGGTTTGGAATATAAGCAAACCTGAAATGCATTTAACAACGTAATCCAATTTTTAAAAGAAATAAAGATGTTTCTAACAGTGATGTTGTGAGATAATCTACTAAACAAAAGTTTGGATTAAAGAGATGTTCATACACACAATAAAACCTTTAATATTATAATTTGATTTTTAATTTGATCATGAGAATTTAATTAAAAATCAAATTCTCATGATTTCTAAATGCAATAAAAAATATATAAAAAAGTTTAATTAAAGAGAAATGAATTTATTTTAGTGATAAATAAAATAAACGATTTCCTTTATCAATTAAATATGTTTTTCTCAATATATATTAAAATTTTATTCTATATCATTTTGAGAAATCAATAATAATGAAAAATTATCAAAAGAATTCTTGATTCATACTACGGTAAATATAATTCAGTAAAAAAAAAAAAAACAGTATTAGATAGAATTTTTAACAAGGTTGTGTGTAACAAATTGTGAACAAGATAAAAAATAAAATTACAAATATATTGTAATTTGTAAAAATATAAAATTGGAAAGGAACAATTTTAAAAATAAAATTTAAATTAATTAAAGGAATTAGACAATATAATAAATAAAGAATTAAAACTTACAGGGTTGATCAATAATGCTGAAACTTGATTCACTTGTTGCAGAAATGCTACTTGGACTACTTTCACGATATAATTCATATGAATCAAAAGAATAAGATTTACTGGAACCTGAAGAAATGTCGGGATAAGATAAATTATCGTCCCCATCATAATTAAAACTTTCACTGTTGTTAAGAGGTTTGTCTTCAATTGGAACAAACTGTTCCTCTTCATTGCTAATGGATGATTTATCAGTATTTTCCATATTGCTATAAAATATATATATAGTAGTGACAAGTTTTACAAAATGTAAATAAAATATGATAAACTGTTAAATTTATAGATAGCTCTCATATTTCATCATAAATATTTTCAAATTTTATAATACCTAAATATATCTTGTTTAGTTTATGCATTACATAGCAAAATTTAAAGAATCATCAAAAAATAGCAGAGGGAAGAAGCAAGTTTCCTTACTTAATTAGATCCTCCTTAGCTGAGGGAGGACCCTCAGCTAACAAAATATATAAGGCAAAAACTTCTCTCTGCTATTTTTTGATGATTTTGTGAATTCTGATACACAGTCAAACCTGTCTATCCTGAACTTGTTTATCTCAAAATTTATTTTTTCCCCTGCATTTGCAGCCTAAATTCAATATATTTTCCGTGTTTATCTCAAATAATTTTCCCCAAAACCTCTGTATCTCCAATTATAGACCAAAGTGTCAATGACAAATTCACAGTTCAGTGACTACATTTTGATAGCAGTGTAATTGAGAAACATCTCTTGCATAGTTGCAATTCAAACTGCCTTTCTCTGATTGGCTACAAGTTGACTTGTGCCTTACTGTTTTTATTCCAGGTGAAGCACTATAACAGAATTCAATAAACTTTCCTTGACCAATGAGTTTTTTTTGACATATTTACATTTGTAATTGCAACATTAAGAGAAGCAAATGGCTGATGTGCAAAGAAAGTTGAATGTCCTTTCAATCAAAGAAAAAATGAAAATCTTAAAATTTTTGGACAGAAATCCTCAGATGAAAAAGAATGAAGTTGAGACCAAATTTGGCAATCCATTGATTACTCTTTCAACAATAATAAAGAATAGAGCTTCAGTGGAGAGAAACTTTGAAAATAACAACAAGAATGTGAAAAGAAAATCAAAAATGTTCTTTTCCAGAAATAGACAAATGTGTCAGAAAATGGTTTGTGCAATGTTGTGACCAAGGAGTTCCTATTAGTGGAATTATGTTACAAAGGAAAGCTGAGAATTTTACCAAAAGACTTGGCCATAGCAAATTTAAAGCCAGAAACAGATAGCTTGAGAGTTTTAAAAGTAGACATAATATCGTCTTCAGGAAACTTTCTAGCAAAAGTGCACCTGTGCCTCAAAGTGTTTGCAAAGAGTGAATCAAAGATCCTCATTCAGTGTTAGTGAATGAGGTGAGAAACAAACAAATGAAAGTAATGATGGCAAGGACCATGAAAAAATGTGTATGATTAAAGAAAAGAACACAGGAAGAAATGATTTTATTATAGAAATAGAAAAAAATAACAAATTGGAATATTGAAATATTGTGTAAGTTTATCAAAAAAGTGTTTGTGCTTCATTTGGCTTGTTTGAAAGAAAGCCCACTGAAGAGGAAAATATTGTAATTTTCAAAATGTATCTGGGTAAAATAAAGTTGTTGGCAGGATAGTATTTTTGGAATATGTGAATGTGATAATTCTCAGAAAATAATGGTGTTTAAACTGGTTACATATTGATATTTGAAAAACAGAATAGAAATGGAAGGTTAAATGAACTAGAGGATCAGATAGATTCATCTAAAGTTATTACAACAAAAGAAGCAGAAAAGGCCATTGAAATGATGAGAACTTTTCTTGAATGTCAGGAAGATATTCACGACTCATAGAGAGATATTCATCACATATAGTCAGGATGCATTCATGGATATTGCTTACTTTCAAAAAATAATCCAGTCAAACAAAATCAGGCATCAGAAACTATTTCTGAAGGTATATCAAAGATGTTTTATTTATACTTAATACAGTTATGTATTGTATGTACTATTGTATTAATAAAATACCATAGCTCAAATCAAACCAATTAGTGTTCATTACATACAAACCTCTATATCTCAAACTTTTTCTCCTTTCTGTGAGATTTGAGATAGACAGGTTCAACTGTATATTAATCTAATATTTAAAGAAAGATGTTAAAGTACTTAAAATAAGATATATCATATATATATGCTAATTGAATATTATAGATGATTTGGCTTTTCCTTGATTCATTCTCGTACAGCATCTTAAACTTCAGCATCTAATGAAAAGCAGCGACTCTTCAATCAGATCTGCACTATAAAAACAGTAAAGAATAAGTTGTAACTTCAAATTCTCAACTGTCTTTGCTGTTTCCTTACTGCAATATGGTCTGTGTTATTATAGTGCAAGAAAAAGACAGTTATTTCTGGCCTTACTCTACAAATATGTCTCTCAAGTACTTGTAAGATTTCACAATATTTCACTGAATTGATTATTTCTGCCTTTGTCAGCTACCATATAGAAACAGTTATCTTTCAATCCCCCCCAAAAAAAACTACCAAAATGACCTAAGTAGAGAGAACAATAATTGTGAACTTCTTAACTGGTATAAAATATCTAGTATCATCAGACTTCTGGTTGTTCACAAAATGAAAATAGTGTTGAAAGATCACTGCTTTTCATTGGATGGTGAAGTTTGTGCTGGTGTATAAAAATTAATAAAAAAAAAAATTATAAAGTTTCTTCTTGCGCACAATTCAGAAATAGAGTAAACATTTGGAAAAAGTATGTCACTCTAAATGATGATTAAATTTAAAAATTAATATGTATGATTACAGTAAATGATTTTAACTACTTTTTAAAATTGGTCACATTACATCTCTTCTCAAATTAATTTTATAAAAACAGAGACTTTATTTATCAATCATCCCTTCCCTCACATTTAAAATGATTTACATATATAATATATTAAAACTAACAAACAGTGATTACTGATAATTACTATTTAATTTTTTAATTAGAATCAATTTATTCTAATTATTCATAAGTTACATTCCTAAAAGATTATGTTAGATAAAATATGAGTAAAATCCAATTACTTTATAATTGCAATCTTATCTTTTAAAATTATTTTTATTTTATTATTAATACTTATAAAATTTATACTTATGTACTGCAAATACATTGTAAAGTAATTTCTCAATTAATTTAACCAAAAAATGTGTTTTAAATAAAAATTATCCTCTAAACAATCTGAAAACAAATATAATAATAATATTGGTATCTTTTTTGTACATCCTTCTCATAGTATAGTAATACAATTAAATATTAGCAGAGCAATTATCTTTCCATAGTATTTTCTACATAAATGTATGCAAAATTGATTTTAAAAATTACTGAAAAGATATACTAAAGCAGAATTATTTTTGTGTTTGGCTTCAATTTATGAATATTTTTTAAACAAATATTTTAACCTGAAATCTTTTTTATATAGAAATTTTTATATTTGAATGATAGTTACTGCATTCAGAGTAAAGAAATGTGACATTTCTTACTATCTAGATGTATATACTGCTTTTGCTAAAAAAATATTTAAGTTTTCTTATTCGATTAAAAATATATCAAATCATCACTAAATTTTATTTATTTACATTCCGCAGGCAAATAAATTTAATTTATCACTTAATGTTTCACAGTTAAATTCATACACCCTTAGAATATACCAGGGGTGGGCAAGCAAGAGTTCTGTGGGAGCCGAAATGTAGGTTTTTGCAAAATACATGGGAGCCGCAGTTCTGTACTGTCATGGCAGATAGTATGGTAAGGTGTGCGATTTTATTATATAATATAAATATAATATAAAACAAATATTGAATTTTTTTAACAAACATATTTTCACAAAATTATAAAAATAAAATTGTAAAATCAATAATAAAAAAATAGAAATTAACACTTTCAGCAAGAGCCACATGTAACTCAAAAAGAGCCGCACTTGCCCATGTCTGGAATATACTCTTAAAATTCAGTTAATATGAATAAATTTATCCACATTAACAAATTCTTCTATAAACTGTACACAATTAATCAGATATTAATAACTGAATATCTATTTTTTACAATACACTAAAAATATATAAGAAATATATCTAGATAATAGGATATCACTTTAATCAGAATTTATAATTTACTTGTTTTTGTTATAGGATGTATTTTGGTATAAATTGATGATTTTATAATTTTATAATTTCCTTATTTTTTAATGCTGTGTATAAAATGTCCTCACTTTTAATGTCAATATTTTATTCACAATTTGTCCTTAATTGCTAGTTTAAAAAATATTTTAATTAATTTACCGAATCAATTAAAATGTTAACCACCTAGTACATAACTAACAAGCAACCAACATTCCAAAAATAAAAAAATATTCAAAATCTGGTAAACAAATTAGTTTATGCTATCACAATTTATGGACATTGGAAAAAGTGTTTTTCAACAAAAGCTGTACTTGATGTTTATGGAAAATTTTAAATTTCTACAACTCCATGTTCAAGTCAGAAGAATTTCATAGGTGTTAAAACGATTGAAGAAAATCTTTTGACCCACCACACTAATCAAAACTTTTCTCCAGTTTTTTATGTAACTAATGCATTTATCCATTATTATACTGTAAAATATTTTTTTCTTTACTATTCATTCTTTCAGAAATTTCATGTTAATTTTTCACATTGTAATTTTCCAAGTTATACTTCCATGCACAACATTCCTTTGAGTTAGTTCTAAACAAGTTCAACATAATTTAACTTGCAGATGAAAAGATAAATCTAAGAACATATATGATCATATCAATTTGCTAGACATATGAATGTCAATGAGTATAAATCATTTTCTGAATTATTAATATAATTAAACTCTGCTGTCAATCAATAATTATGTCATACTATCTCCTTGTATATTATGTTTAGTTTAAGAATTTACTGATAGTTTCTCATCTTTGACTAGATATGGTAAAATATCTATATAAATAAATAATTAAAATGATTTAATTTAACCCAAAACTCACAAAATAATTATCCTTTTTCATAATACTTTCTCACCTTTTTGGATTTAAAATTTATATATATATAAATACTAGACACCTAAAAAACTGTGTTTATTTCCTGGATATAAAATAAGTTGCTTTCTGGTTTCATAATGTATTTGTATTTATAAACAGAAGAATCATTTTTATCCTTTTAGTATTATTTCAGCAATGACAAACAGTTTGCAATGTTCATCCAAATAATATTCTCATAATTTCCAGTTTTCATTGCAAAATATTTTAATTTTATGAAGATATGTTTATGTTGTTATGTACCATCATCTTGTTTAGTTTATAATTTATATTATATTTAATTAAAATTAATAATTTTTTTATAAACAAATCTGAGTTCAGGAAATAACACAATACAATGCTTTTCAAAATGATTGGTAAATCATCTTTACCACATATGTCTGATAGTATACAATACAATTTACATGATTTGTTATACAAGAGAAAAGTTGAATTTTTCTATAAATTGCTGTTTTCATAAAATCATCTCACCTGATTAAATGCTCAGTAAATCCAATCCATTTCTGTGGCTTTTCTGGATTAACAAATCATCTTTGCTTTTAAATTCTTTCTAATTCTGAAAATTAAACAATTCTGAGACACTTTAAATTCAGAAAATTAAATCAGAGATTTTAATGCATTGTTTGTTTAGATTTAGATCAATTAATTTGCCATAAACATTAAGTACATTCATTTTTGCCTAACTGTGAAACCATTTTTCATTTACTTCTTGACATAAAATCAAAAAATCATTGTTCTTTATCTGATAATCATAAGTGTAATTCATGAGGTATTATGATTACAGATGAAACCTAGAGAAAATATTGAGTTTTTATGTTAATATTGCACTTAAGAGATAATACAGGAAAACTAGTTTTTAATCTAATTAATGTTTTAAATAGAAAATCATACCATAAACAATTTTTATAAAGAAACAGAATACAATAAAAAAAACTCTACATACAACTGACAATTAGTAACATAACACTATCTCAAATAAAGGAGACTCAAACTAAATGTTAAGCTGGTTTATATAACAGCAATTATTTTATCTAAACATTAAGTGTAATAATAAATTGTAACAGTCTGTTGTTACAATCTTAAAATAACAAATACAAAGTATTAAATTACATTTCCAGTTATATGTATTTTTATTTTATTCTTATAAATTTAAATACTAATAAATTATATACAAATTAAAAATTTTATAAATAAATGAAATAGTTAATAAAAAGTTTATAAATAAAAAGAACACAAAAACTGATGAAATTAGTATAAAATTGATAAAATATAAATGACTTTTAATATTTTTTAAAACAAATCTAAAATAGAATTACAAACTAAAACAGTGAAATAAACAAAAAAGTGTTGACAAATGACAAGAATACAAGTAAATATAAACAAACTTGCAGTTACAAGATAAAATAAAATTTAAATCAGAACAAATTATAGTAGTAAAAAATATATATTGAAGAATGCATAAAAATTTTGTCTTCACATTCTGTCATTTCACAGTCACCATTGACAAATAAAAACAAAAACAAATCTAGAGACAACCTTTTGTTTTTTTACTATGTAAATTATAATTGGGCAGTTTTTTAATGAATATTTTGTTTTAATTTATGGTACTGTCACCGGAAGACTTTTTTAAAACCAATTTACATTTTTTAAAGAGGCATAACCTCTAATAAAAGGTCATCTCTTTAAGTCTTCTGTTCTTTTTTTTGATTTGTCAATGGTGACTGTGAAATGACGACTTGAGAAGACAAAAATTTTTTTGTTTTCTTCAATACACAGTACTCTCTCCCACATCAGGTCCTTCCATATCCAGAACAATCAGAGACAACCAAAAATTTTTGAAAATACTGTACACTATTCCTAAACTCACCTTTCTATACCGCAATGTGTATATTTTTTAATTTTTTTTTTTATTAAGATTGCCTTGAAGTTCATAGAACAGTCTAATGCATCAACTGCCACTGCCTTGATAATGATGAGACATTGGTGTGATGTATCAGCTTGTTAGTGAATCAACAACAAAACAACTTTAATACAATACTTTCAAAATTAATTGTAATTGTCCAAAATAAGCATCTAAGTCAAAATAAGACTATTATATGTACAGTACATACAGGCATATATATTACAGCCGTATTTAAAAGCTCTTTCTTATCCGGATTTTTCTAATATTGGGATCAATGCTGCTCACATAACTTTGGATATGGCAGAGTCAACTGTATTTTTACTAAGTAAATTACTGTCAGCCATTTTTTAACAAAATTGATTATAAGCAATGATATATTAATTTGATGAAACTGATGATGCTGTTGATATAATAATAAGTGAAATTAAATTTATTCTTAGAATGATAACAAAGGCAACATTAAATTTTGTGTAAAGACAGAATATATGACAATGTTTTTCATAAATAGATGAGTAATATCAAAATAGGCAATAGAAAAAACAAAAAAAATAAATTTAAATTTCACAGAAGAGTCTGATGACATTGTACTAAGCAACTTCTAGACTAAAAATAATATGTTATATACTAGTATATCTTTCAGTGGTATCTTTATCTGTAATCTGTACCGTAAAGCTTAAATTGTTGCAATTATCCTTTCATGTTAATTAAAAGTTCTAGAGTACTTCCAACAGAGCATATTTAGTACAGCACTTCTACTAAAGTACAGCTATTTAAATAAGCAAGATATTACTGTATGATCATTGATAAAATATTTTGGCATAAAGATTTTGGTAAAAAAATTATTTCAAATAGAAAAATTTTTGAGATTCTTTAAGGTATCAACATTCTACTAACATCCCCACTCCCTGTTACAATCTGTCACAATATTTGTATATATCCCCTCCACATCATATTAGAATGATCCCAAAGGGAGAAGGGCAAACATCTTTCACATTGAAGACATTTGACTAATTAAACTTTTAATGGTTGAGATAAAAATACATAATGATAGTTTTTAAGCATTATATCATCTAGAAATATATAATACAGGAGTATCAAGTAAGAGTATGTCAAAAGTGCAAGAATAAAACTTGGAATTTTATAGGAAATTTGGTATTTTTATTTCATTTCTATTTAAAGTACTTTAATTCTGGTTTAGTATCTTTATTGCTAAGCTATTTACTCTAATATGATATAAGAGAATACAAACAGAAAAGACATTTGAAATTGAAATATTGAAAGTATACATTTCAACAACTTAATTTTTTTTTATAATAATAAAAAATTTAGTTATAATCTTATGCTACTTACTTGGTGTCTGGACAACTAGCATCATCCATTCTTGTTACTGTTTCATTTTGGGATGATATCTAACGTATAATATTTAATATAAATATAAATGATAACTAAGTAAATAAAAAAATATTAGTTACTTTATTGCATTGTTTGATAAGTAATGCCACATTTTTTTAAGATTTTGAAGAAAACTTATATTGATTAATTTAATTTAATATAAAATTAAATTTAATACCACTCTTTCCATTACTTCTGCACCTTGAAGTCAATATTTCTATTTCATTCTGACAGAAACTTTCTGATTTCAATAGTCACTAGTAGCCAGATCTGGTCAGTAAGAAATTATTGCAAAATTTCCCTACCAAAGCTATTAATTTTTTGCATTGTGACTGCTGCAATGTATGAATAGGCATTGTCATAGTGTAATATTATGCTTTTTCTATTGACTAGAGCTGGTGGTTCTTTTCAGAATAACTCTATGCTGAAATGATCCATTAATTGACAGTAAGTAGATGCTGCTATTGTTTTATTTTCATTGAGTAGTTCATAATGAATTATTTCACAAATATTCCACCAAATGCAGGGTAACACCTTTTTGATGTATAATACAATTTTGCTGCTAGTAATGATTGTCATTTTGATGATAACCATTGTCTTTTTTTGAATAATATTCACATACAGAACTCTTTTTTTATCTACTGGTACTATTCAATCCAAAACTGGTGTGTAGTTTTGCCTTATCAGTAAAGCAGTAGCAATTCATATGCACTGTTCCTTCTGTGCATCAGTTAATTGATGGAATGGATACACCCTCATAAACCATCTTACCTAGTGCTTTCAAGTATTCAAAAATTGCTAAATACAGTTTCTCAGTATACAATTTCTCAATACAGTTGTAGATTAGATTCAATTAATGTTTTAATTCTGTATAAGTCATATAAAGATGTGATCACATGGTTCATCATCAGTAAGATTAAAGTTGCCATTACAAAATTTCACAAATCACCCATGTCAACTTTTATGGAATTTTCCTTAAATACTTTAAACAAGCTTTTAGTCATTATCCTTGTGTTATGATCATTCAGATATTCATAGAGTAAACAATTATATAAATATTTCTCACTCTTATCATAAAAATAACGCTAAATTCTAAAATGTATATTTTTAAATATTATTGCTTCAGATAATGAAAAATATGCTTGAATTGAACTGTAATATGTATGATACAAACATGTCTAACATAAAACAACAAATACAACATAACTTATCAAACAACCCAATAAATTTAATTATATCTTAAATTTTCAATTTTGATAGATGTCAATAATCTTGCATTTTGTTTCATGTATTTTCTGTAAGTGCAATTATATATGTATAATATATTATTCTCAAAATAAAACTTCTTTTTTGTCAATTCCATTTAACAGAAATATAAAAACTATCAGAACTGATTTTTAAAGTTGTTTTTTTTTCAAACTATAAAATATTTTAAAATCTATAATTATCAATACACAGGGTGGTCCAAATAAATTGTTACAGGTTCAATATCTCATTATTCATTCAATAATTAAAAATAATTTTTTGTCTGTGTTTAAAGTTATTATTTAATCAACTAAAGAACTCCCATATAACTGACTCTCCATGGAGGGTGGGGTAAGAGTCAACTTCAAAATTTTAAATGGAATTCTATCAAAATATTAACATATGATTCTACTGTACACTAAAAACAGCAGAAACTTTTAATTTGACAGTTTTTTCTTAAATCATATTTTCTACAGAAAAAAACCTTATGTAAAGAAGTAACAGTAAACAAATTAGTATAGAAATACAGTAGAGAGTCATTAATCGGAACACTGGTAATCGGAACGATTTTCAGTCAGACTGTGTCGTGCTGAATCGAACGTTTTTGATACTAAATTTACTTCTAAAGTATAATTTTCATGTTTTTATATTCTTCAATATATTTATTTTGTTCGTACAAAATGCAGAAATAATTTTTAACAATACGATAGCCTCGATTATTATTATAAAAATTTTCGTTAGGCTTAAAATCAATGAAAATTCAACACGAAGCGACACGCAACGGACAAAAATTTGAACATTGGACAGGTTAATGTATTTTTTCGTACATAATGGGTAATTGGAACAAATGACTAATCGGAACAACCCCAGTCCCCAATTGATTCCGATTTTCGACTCTCTACTGTAAATTTGAAAAAGATTATGAATTTTTCTTTATTTGGATAGCACTCCATTTACATTCCACAAGACAATGCATGTAGTTCCAACATATGCAGATTTTCAGAAATCAGTCTTTACCCAGCTGATATATATATGATCAAGTGTGAAAAACATGGCCACATGTTGGCTTGGTGTAACTGGTTCCATGTCTAATACCACCCTAAAAACCGATGTTGGGCACTAAAATTACAATGTAAAGGGTGCAAAAATGTTCTATTTCACAGATTTCAGCCACATCTCAACATTACAGTACCATTTTGACACAATTTCACTGATGAGATTAAAGTCCCTTTGGAATGAAACAAACTGGAGATATGAGACATTTTGATATAAAGTATACACTTCACAGTGAATATTTTTTATAGGCATTTGAATGACTTTGGCTATACCTTACTAATGATATAGTAGGTATTATGAAAAGTATGTACCATCATATCTATTTTCTAAAGAAACTGAAATAAAAGTCACTTTGAAAATCATCTCTTCAAATACAGTATTTTCATGATCAGATTTAGTAAGCATACAAGACAATATATCATAAAATAAATATTATTATTATTATTAGCTACTATAAAAAAAGTTGCAGTTAATTTTGATTTTTGACACAATTTGGATTTTACAAAACCGAGCTTTAAGTGGGAAATAAGTTAATTTTCACAGTTTGCATCTTAGCAATAAGTTTTTTTCATTTTCTAATAAAATGACAAATTCTTTGATGAATGAATCATCTTTCCCTTAATCCCATTCATGATGATGATGCTTTCTGGGAATCTCCTTGCAACCCTCAGTGCCATTTTCGTAGTAGAATTAGGAACTTTGTCAGAAATTTCAGCCGGTGCATTGCTTACAAACATTACTGACACAGAACTCAACACCAATAGTGCAACCAATACTACTCATTCAATGTGGTCCCAGTTCTGAAGTTTTTTTCTGACTCTTTCTGCCTGTGGACATTAAGAGGGCCTTTTCATCAAGTTCATCCTGGGTTTGGTAAGGCCCACAAGGGAGCAATTGGATGTTAAAGGACAAAACCCTACATATCTGGGATGGACTACCCCCTAGAAAAATTCCTGGAGTTTTTGACTCAAGTGGATTCATTTCCAGGTTCCCCAGAACACATGCAGCCAAATTGGCTAAACAATTATTAACTGCTCAGCAATTTGGCTCCAGTTTTGAAGTTGTAAGACCTGAAATCAATGAATAGTGTGTTCAATTGCCCCACACAACTCATCTCCTGTTATGCTTCTGAAATGATACTTGTTTTTCAAGGTTACTAGGTTGAAGACCTGGCCTCAACAAATCACACCTTTTAAACCACCTCAAAACTAGAAATCATAAGGATTAAGTTTCAGAGAATGAAGTGGCAATAGTATAAGAAATGTGCAACTAATCACCTCTTTTCTCAGTGAAATGTAACAACATTTCACTGAGCAACATTTTGTATGGTATATACAGAGGTTAAGGTATACATCATACAAATGGCATTCCACATGCTGTGGGCACTTTTATACCTAGAAATCACCCATAGTATATGTGCATTATGCACACGATACATGTTTTTTGCATTCAACATAAGTTCTATAGTGGTAGGTTTTGGAACTAAATTCCCCATAGAAATCTCTTCCACGTGTCCTGCAACATCAGCACACAATATTTGGTTTCATTTGCATTGCTATATGTCCCTCTAGATGGTGCTGAATAGAGATACTTAAAAAAATTATAATATGATGATTATATATTCATCTGAAAGACTGATAAACAACTTCAATTAAGTAAAAAACATTATCAATTAATTAGACTATTAACTCAAATAACAAAATTCTTTTCTTACCTGATTTTCATCTAACTTGTCTGTAATTATTGTCCAATCACCAACACAATCAGAATCTCCACTTTCAGCCATAAAGTTAAATCATTTAAAACGTCAAACTTGAGCTGAAATATAAAATTAATCATTTAAAATTTCCATGTATTCAATATAGTGCATTTCTTAAACAGTAGACTCTCACTAATTTAGCCATTCGATGCTCAGAGGAGGTGCCAAATTATTCTAATTAAGTGCTTTTTGTATCTTAACATAATTATCTGTGTTAACATTAATGAAAACAGCAGCTAGTGTGCTTAATATTTAGTAATACCTCAGTTTTTGTTGACTTTGGTTATTGCCGATTTCGGTTTTGATCAATTTTTTCGCAAAAAATTTGTCTTGGTTTTCATCGATTGCCTTGGATTTCGTTAGCGTGCTCAAGTGACCTCGCTGCTAATTTTGTGAAAACAAAGGCGACCCACGCACTTTCTGGAGCAGTGTGGCATTATTTCTCGTTCTGTGAACATTACCCCATGATGGCCCACCATTGGCCAATGGTTCCATTCCCTGAACACTGGAAGTTCGGTTGTAGGTTTGCACTTCGCCAGGGCGGACTGGCCACGTGAAGTTTTCCAGGTTTTCTCCACGTCTGTAATGCCTAAATAGGGGCCAGATACCTTTAAGCGAATTTCCTGGAAGGCATTATTTCCCTCAATACAACCATCATAAATGCATACAACTACTATTACATGACAATTATGTCATGCTTTACCACAGGGTGATATAGGCTAGAAGCTCATATCCAACCAGCTTCTACAAGACAACACATTACCCCGCATGTCTAGCCGAACAATTCCATTGCTTTCATCTTAATGCTAATTATCTTATCTTTAATCTTAATGCTTTTATCTTTATACTAATTAGTCTTTTATGTTAATTTCTTATTGTTTTTAGTATTTAATGCTGTATTAATTCTCTATAAAATGTGTTTTTGGTATGTATTTTGGAGTGTCTAGAATGAATTAATTGGATTTACATTGATTCATATGGAAATAATTGTTCAGTTTTTGTCGATTTCAGATTTCACTGATTGTTTTCAAACGGATTAGCGACGAAAATCGAGGTATCACTGTATTTTTCCTTTTCTTGTATTGTTTATGTCATATTTTTTGCATTATCTAAATCAGGGTTTCCCAATAGGGTCAATACTGATTCATTAGGGCAGGGATGGGCAACCTTTTTCTATGTAAGGGCCGCATTTTAAGATTTTTGAACTGATGCAGGCCGCATACAAGAGAAAGAGAAAAAAAATGTTGGTAAATCAGAATTATTTATTCATATATAATTATAAATTAGCATAGGTATACTTAATTTAGCTTCTAGAACTGATGTAAACGTAATATATTGAAAATATTTGGTTAAATATTCGTCACTGCTGGTTTTAAATTAGTTTTGATGTGTCTGTTAGCCGGTTTCTTGTTTTAATTTTTACTAAATTCATTGCGGGAAAAACTATTCACACACATAAGCTGTAGAAAATAATGTTTGAATTTTTGCTGCATACTTCCTTAAGCTGGGAAATTGATATATTTATTCACATTTTATGCGTCGCGGGCCACAAAATATATGAATGCAGCCCGAGGGCCGCAAAATATATGAATGCGGCTCAAGGGCTGCAGGTTGCCCATCCCTGCATTAGGAGTTGATATAACTTTGCAAATGTAAAAAATTTATTTTAAAATATTAAAAATTTTGCACATTTTTGCTCTTAAATAAGTGTAGGAAGTTGTTTTTAAAAATTATTAAGAGGCTGTAGTATCTATATTTATATATAATATAGTATAGTATAATTAATATTGAAGGGGGTCAATGAAAAAAGATTTTTCTTAAAAGGTGTTGATATACAAAAAAGGAGTTGATACACCTGATCTAAACTTTGCATTAACACTGAAGTATATAATATAGAGTGCATCAAGAAGAGACTATTCCATTCTTGTAGTAGTACAGTCAGAATAGAGATTACATGTAGCATAATCTCTATCATACCATAATCTTGATTTTTCACCATACTCAAGACAATTACTGCTTTTGATCAACATGGGATATGATACTCATAACTCCTTATGAAAACCTCTGTCTAATGTACACTATCTGAGATCAATCAAATGATTTTGGTACCAGTTAAAGAAGAAAGTGGGATAAGAGTGGGGGAGTCAATTCCTTCACAAAACTTCTCAAAAAAAATCAGAACAAGCTATGCCAATTAACAACTGAGGACTTTTGAAAACTTTTGAAACGTGAAAACAAAAGTTTGGAAAGCAGCAGACCATAGAGCCGTGATTCTCAATCTGTGGTCCGCAGAACACGGGTGATCTGTGAAGCCACTTCAAGTGTTCTGCGAAAAAATCAAATATATAATTAAACATTGTTCAAAATAAAAATCAATACAATGCAAAATAATTTTTGTATGGGAATGTAATCAGCAAATGACAATGACGTCATATACTAGACCGAGTGTGGTCTTGATTTCAAAAAGGAAAAAGCCACCCCTGCTTTAAAGCTGTATTGTAAGTGTTCAGCGGGAAAAAATGTCAGTCTAGCGTTCCCCGACTTCAAATACTGAGAACCATGGCCATAAAGTACATTCAATTTCATTAAATTCATAGACTGCTCAAATATATTTATTTTATTTTATTTTACATACATTGCTTATTTTGTAACTCCCACAATTTCAGGAATAAATTAATTTTCATACTTCAAATTTTTAGTTTATACAGACTTATTTAAAAATCAATAGAACCCAAGTCTAAGCTTCTTCTGTAATTTAAAAACAGTTCAGGTATTTGCTGTAATATGGGCATTTGGTCTGATGTGGAGTAATTTTCCCTGAATTCAGCTTATTATTATTAATTTTTCATGAAAATTCTATATCTGATTTTATGAACTTACAGAATTAAATAGTTCAAGAAAAGAAACAGTCAAGTCTTTAAAACTACTTAATCCTCTTGCAAACCTTGTAACCAGTGCTGTCAAAGTTCGTACGCAAACGTTTTCGGCCCCTCACTAAGTCCTTCTTCAAGCTATACTCTTTTTTCGACCGTTATATCGAAGAATATCCACTTTCCAGATAAAAATTTGAATTATCCTTTATTGAAGAAACCAAACAAGAAACCATATTTGCAATTAGTCTCAAATAAATTAATAAACCAACAAATGCCTATATAATTGGGCTACTAAATGGCTGTAATTAATTAATAAATACAAACGAATTTAGTATAGAGGTAAGTGTTAGGTGCCATCTCTTAACTAAATTAATAATTACAATTTTAATAATTTAATAAATAATTTAGAACAATCTGGAAGAAAATAACTGACCCGGGGCGGGGTTTCAACCTGCAGCCTCTGCTTGCCATACAGTGCACTACCAATTGTGCCACCCAGACCCCAAGCCAGTCATCGCTTCCAGACGTACTTATTTCGATATAACCATCCATGGTTACTAACGGCACTGGCTGGAGACAACTCCTACATCCACGGCCAATAGGCATCTCCTCTACGGCACTCAGCCAGCTATTGCTGTCCCTGGCGAGGGTATATATATATAAATATAATACAACTCAAAGCCTGATGATATATAAATTAATAAACCAACAAACATTATAGTCATTTAGTAGCCCAATTATTTAGGTGTTTGTTGGTTTATTAATTTATATATCATCGGGCTTTGAGTTGTATTACTGTATATTTAATCTCAAATACTTTCAAGTTTCTTTGGATCATCATCCGAGACAACAAAAACAACTTTTACATTCTATCAATCCAAAATGCATTCTAAGCACTATCAAATTCTAAAATATTAAAGTAAATGAACTCACACAACAATAACCTTAGCAAGAAAATTTACTGACTATAATGGTTTTGGACGTCTTTAACATCCTTCTTCCTGAATACTAAATGGAATGCCAATTCAAATTTAACATTTATTAAGATAATGCAATTTGAATGTAAGTTCAAAAATATTTAAAAATACAAAGATCATCGCATGTAAATAACACGTAAATAAAACAAATGAATACATAAAAACTAAATTGATAAATATAAAGAAACATTAAAATTAAATAAATTTGATAGTGCAACTTATAAGGACATAACTCCCTGTCGACAGCATGGAGGTCAACAGGGTGTTAATGTCCTTATAATTTGTGCACCCTGTACTCAAACAGCACAAAGCCACACAATAGCTATGGAATAAACTATTTACATTTGATTTAACAAATGGGGGTTCATTTTTTAAAGATTTTTTGTATTTATTTAATTTTAATGTTTCTTTATATTTATCAATTTAGTTTTTATGTATTCATTTGTTTTATTTGTGTTATTTACATGTGATGATCTTTATATTTTTTAATATTTTCAAACTTACGTTCAAATTGCATTATCTTAATGTTCAGATGTTAAATTTAAATTGGCATTCCATTTAGTATTCTTCAGGAAGAAGGACATTAAAGACATCCGTAAACGTTATGGTTAGTAAATTTTCTTGCTATTCCAAGGTTATTGCCGTGTGAATTTATTTATATTTGTAAGACAGCTCTGATTTCAATATAAGTGAACTTTGACATAAACAGTGTTCTACCTGTTTCCTTTTATCTAAAAATATTGTTGTTTGAAACCTTTTAATTCTAAAAGAAATTATTCCTGTTTCATCTTTCTTTCACTTTTCATGACCTTCTCACTCTTTCTAAACCGTATTGCTTCCTTAGTGGCCACAAGGTAAACAAAGCAAAAAAGAAGTTTTTTGCTTTTTTTACCCTGTTGGCACTAAGGAAGCCCTTTTTCACATCCTTCATGGGTTCAACCACATCCACAGTGGGGATGGCCAAGACATGAGGGATTGAACCTGCACAAGAAAAATTCTTGGGATTGAATCTAGAAAAGAAAAAAGACCCCAAGTCACCAGAGAGTAGTCTGACACCTTAATCACCTCAGCCATCTAGCCATTGCTTGAAATTACTTGGAACTAATTGTAAGAGTGATTTCTTGATTTCTCCAATAAAGTTATTTTTAGACTTGAATATTTATGAAGATTAATTGGGTTTTTTTTTAGTTTTACTTAAATTCCTTTGTATGTCCTCAAAACTTACAACTCAAACTTCATCCACTTCTAATTTAGAAAGCTGAAACTTTGATAACATACCTTCCTACGACAATGCATTTTGATGATGTCTTAGAGGAGTGGCCCCACTCCAAACCCAATAAACATAACCAAGTGTTGAATTTAATTGTGATGTTTGTATATGTATGTGTAAATGTGTTGTAGTGATGTACCATATATAGTAGGGGTAGGGCTGACTGCAATCTCAAAAAATATGATTGATGAAAGCATTTAAAAATTTTTTTTTTAAATAAATTGAAAGTATTTTCTCAAATTGTAATCCCTCTGTTGCAACAAAAACTTTAATTTCTTTATAGTTTATATAAGAAAACATTAGGTAGAAAATCAGGGTGTCAAACAATTTTCAATTTCCTTGAGATTTCCAAGTTTTCCAGGATGAAAACTTCTATTTTTCCCTGACTGACTGAAAACAACTCACTGCAGAAATTAAAAACAGTTCACAGTTTATTTCATGTTACCAAATGAAACTCACAGTTGTAAAGCTGTTTATTTCCCTTTATTACAAAGCAGGATTAATTTTTTCATTTTGATTAATGAATTCATATATTATTGCTTCAAAATGTGCTGATGATTATATATTACATACAGGTTCAACATAACAATTTTATTAAAATACAAAACTTAAAATTGACACTGTCAATCTTATACAATATTATACCTGTATTGTAAATCACAAAATAAAGAATAATCATACTCTTTATTAATTATAGAATAAAATAATGCCTTTTCTTTTTTTTGCAGTTTTTGCAATTGCTCATTAATGTCCCCAATATCCTTATTATATTCTGCAAGAATCATCTTTTTCTTTAGCTCTTTTACCATCAACTTTTCATTCTACTCTTTTTTTGCCTTATTTCTTCCTGTTTATGAGCTACCATAGCTTCCTTGTATTTCTGGGCTGCATTTCAAGTTGCATGGATCAATTGCTTTGATATATCCAATTTTCCCAATCCACTTGCAGACATGACTATATCACGTACTTTCCAGTAAGCTACAAATGTTTCTTCCTTTTGGTTTTTCATTTAGCAGACTAAGGCAGAAAGAATCAAACCTGTCATGCTGCTGGAGTAGTGTTTAACCATATCACTAATTCCTGGGAATGACAAAATGTCTATTGCTTAGCAACTGTATCAGCTGTGGAACCATTTATCCAGTTATTAGTCATAAGAATTTCTGAAGAAATATCTAACAGTTTTTGTGCTCTCTATTCCTTGCACATAAGCTGGATTTAGACATGACAGTTCCTTGCTCAATTTGTATTTCAGTGGCAACTTTTACATCAATTTGGTAGTTACAACTTGTAAGCAGTTTGCACAGTCTTTTTGAAATTTTAATATCACTCTATCAGTTACTACCTTCATTCTAACTTTTATAATTTTCCAACTTTTGATGGCACATCCAAGGTCTACTGTATGTACTGTACAGAGATTCTCTGCTTTGCTGAGATCCAAATCAGTAATGAAACTCACAGAATGTTTTAATTTACTACCTATAATTTACAATCACAGGATCAGAACTGACTTTTATTAACAAAATAGTTAAAAAAGTGACAAGTGTCAAGAAATTAGTGACCAAGAAGTTACCATTAATTTCATATTGCTATTAAAAGAAATGGAGGCATAGGAATGCATTCACCAGAAAAATCTCACAATTCTGCATTAAATGAAGTTTATTTAGTTTAGATATTACATATAAATTATATGAACATTATTATTGATTATTATTATTATTATTATTGAACATTATTATTGATCAAACTACTGTTTTCATAAAAAAATAATTATATGTTTATAATAAATCTATTTTTATTGATTTCTTAATTATATATAGATTTTACTATTAAAATCAACAAAATGTCACGTGATAAAACACACGTTTGCTCCGCCCATTCGCCATTTTTGTGGTAGTTTTCGCTCGCTTAGCTTGCATGTGGTCTGTTATTCGACGTCGTTTTTTAGTTTAAACGTACAAAAATACTGCAGTTCTATTATCATGGATTAAGTTAAAAAAGATTCTTTTCTTGTGGGCTATTCTAGCGGTCTAACAGGACGAGATGCAGCTCTGTACGAAGAGAAAATTTCGTTATTTCAAGGCGATCCATACGAAGCCAGTTTATCAGACTTCGTCGTAGATCAAGAGTTGTGGCCGAAAGTAAAATTTGGTGACATTATAAACTATTTGGTTTTGACAACAAATTTCTACACCCTGTCACAAATGAAAGCTTATAAATCTTTAGAGGCCCATAACTATTTAACAAGTGGCTGGGTTTCTCCTGATATAAAAGTAAAAGTAATGAATAACAGCGAAGTAATATTGCCTGGAAAGATATGTTTTCTTTTGTTTGTTTAAACTCGTGTTTTTACGTATTTCTTAACTAAGAATTTTTGTCTGAAAGTAAAAGTCTAATTAAAAACAGCTGTGGAAATTTTTTAATTCAAATTGTTCAGTACTTTTATTTTCTAGTTGAAACTAGCATATAATAAGCCTACTTGCTTTTAGTTTTAACGTGTAATGTTTATAAGTTTGCACTAGCTAAATCCTGAAATTACATTAGTTATTCGTTTATAAATGCACTATACCTAACTAAATTAATATAAGCAAATCAGTAAACTCTTTTAGGTTTTAAAATATAACTTAGTGTTTATTAACGTAAATATTGAAATGAAATGTTTCTGACAAACTCTTGTATTGATATTCACTTTATTCGTAACGAAATTTTTCCGGTTAATTCTCGAGAGCCATGCAGTTTGCCTTCGTCGTGAAAGCTCCTCAGTTTGGGATCCTTGATGACAAATAATGCCGGGAATTTTAAAAAAATGATGTTCCTTTGTTCTTGAGTGAACTAGCATTACACCCAATTACACAACAAATCACCATAGTGATATTCGCGACGAAAAAAAACAACACAAGAACTCCAGTTAAAGCGCACGCGAACACACACAAAACGTAAACAAGTCACAAACAGTCACAAAGATGGCACTGGACAATTGCGCATGCTCATGACGTCACTCGTGATGTCGACATGAAACCTCTCTATATAGATTTTACTATTAAAATTAACAAAATTTCAATAGATGGGTGACACTCAAACAAGATAAAATCAATTAACCATAGTAAAATGTATTCAAATTACAGTTTAACATATTGGAAATGATACTAATGTCACTTAACATGCTCCTGAGCTTCTCATTTATACTTCAAATGTAATACACACTTCATTTCTCAGCTTCTCAAAAAGGTGAAAAGAGTGCACATTAAAACAGAATAAACATGATAACATCTTTCCAAAAGGGACTTTTAGTGACATTTTGCAATAATACTGACAAATGAAAAAGTGACTTTTAGTTGAAATAGTGACCAGTTCCAAACCCTGTAATCATTGTGAATTACAAGCATTGCTGAATTGCAGATGGATTCTACATATCATTTACTCAGTAAGAGCTTTGAAACAGTGTTGTGAACAGAACTCCTCTCCCTCATTTCAAAAGAAAACTGACTGCTAGATAGGGATGTCAGATGCTTTTCAGTGAATCCCACAACACTTAAAAATAAGCTATTTATGATTGAAAAAAAAGAATATTTTTTTCATAAAACAATTAAAAGCTGCATAATTCAAATTTTGTACTTTCTTGAAACACTGGAGTAAATATTAGCAATTTTTATACTTTAAATTTAATCATCATGCATGACGTAAGCTTAGATCATTGTGCATATCACATGAAACGACAATTAAAATTGTTTCTACTGTTTCCTTTCCCATTATAAGATTCATTATACACTCTGCAATAATATTTTTTTCCTTTTCCAGGTTTAACTCCAAATTCCCTGACATTTCCAGGTTCATTGGACACGCTGGAATTAGTGAAGTCATTTTTCTTATACAATTCTATCATTTCAATATTGAAAAAATTAGAAAAAAAATCATTACTAATGAAAAAAGGGGATAAAATTATATACACTTACAATAATTTGTACATTGCTATAATAATAATGAACAACAGGATACAAATAATGAATTAATGTCATTACAAGTTGATATTTACAAATATGAAAAAATAAAAACCTCGCTTTTTATTACTTACATAATATTGAATTAACTAACAAAAAATGGACCAATTAAAAATCTTTTATTTTTTAATCTGTCTTATTTTTATTTTTACAAAAATTTTCCAATTTTTAAAAACAAAAAGTCATTGGCTGCATTTATCAGACTCAACAGTTCCAGAGCTGTTGAGTATTTTTCTGCTAAACGCCCTCCACAGTAGCGCTCTTTCGGAACACGTTTGGTGTTTCAACGTCACATTTGGTAGCGTTGTTCATTTATGCTACCCGAAACTGACCACGAGGCTTTTAGTTCCAATGCAACATCAATCATTATTCAGCAGAGCCAGGTTGCTATGCAATAGCTACCGATTTGCTCGGTTACAACTGCCACATCTGAAGAACGCAGCCGTTAATATTGACATTTATATCTAAAGCATACAATAATCAACACTGTTGTCATGACAACCATGTAATTAAATAAATGTATATTAGAGTATTTTCATTAGAAAATACTGTAATATGGCACTTAAAAATCCACATTATCTGAATTATATATTTTTCTAGGATAAAAATTTTATTAACATTCCAAAATTAAAATTATAATATAATAAATAGGACCGTAGTTGTTTTAAAGTTTCAATTTTAAGAAAATAGTTGCTATTTAAAAAATTATAATAATAAAAGTAATCTTAACAACAACCAAAATTTCTCATTTGGGTAATATTTCCTCAGTTATGACTATTTATAAACAAACACATCATCGTAAATTTCTATTGGATGTTACGACCGAGAAACAATTACATCATCCAATCAAATTCTTTCTAATCTATGTAATAATATTGGCAGAAATTATCGGTGAAGATGCTATCTCTTTAAATACGAGATAAGATAACAATAGGAAGGTATCGACTGATTAAAAAATAACAATCGTATTGCTAAATTTGCCAAAATACGAGTAAGTTATTTTAGACATTTTATAATCTTATCTTACCGTTCTCAAGTACGTCTTAATCTATTTTAATAACAGTAAGACGACCTCTGGTGAAAAAATTTTTCGTATGATGAAATAAAGATACATTTAACATAATAAACCAAAATAAATTTTTTGACATTGAAATTTAACAAATATCAATAATATTTGAAATAAAATCATTATACATAATACTTTTTTGAATATGATTAATTGCATGTTTCTTCTTTATCCATCTACTGGATCTTTCCATTCCAAAAGTGTTAAAAGACTATTCATAAAAAACAAGATATAAGAATAGAATATTTTTTTCTCTGATTTCTATAATTAATTCTTTATAGCAACAAAATATGCAGATTCTACTGGACAATCTCGGATGGCAGCTGGCCAGTGACCCAGGTTGTAAAGGAGTTAAGGATAACTGGCCCCTATTCAGGCGTTACAGACGCGGAGAAAACCCATGGGCGTAGCCAGGAAGGGGCATGGGTGGGCATGGTCTCCAGTTAACCTGGTGCCCCTCCCCAGAAAATTACAGCCTCTACTAGACCCCCCATAACAAAACCCTGGCTACGCCAATGAAAAAACCCTGAAAATTTACGTGGCCAGCCCGTCCTGGCGAGGATCGAACCGACGACCGAACTCCTAGTGTTCAGCGAATGGAACCGCTAGGCCATTGGTGGCCCGGCTTTGAACATCATCACTGAGCCATCGCATTGCCTGGCTCTATGTGAAAAAAGCTTTCTTAATGTCAGCAATGTGTCGGTCCGAAGGCCGAAGCAGTCTCCCTTTCAAGGCTATACTAAAAAGTGATAATAAATAATATTCTTATATTCTTTTAACTTTAACTTTAGAAAAAAAAATATATTTATTTTTCAAATAGGCTAATGTAATTCTGAAAGAAAAATAATAATTATTTTAAAAGGATTTGAATTCTATTAGATTTCTGAAGCTTTTTTATTAGAAAGGTCGCGGCCGAAGTTTTCATCTCTAAAACGTCTTTTATCTATCTAACTCCGACGGCCGGATTGCCGAGCGGTCAAGGTGACAGCCTACCGCCCTGAGGAGCCGGGTTCAAATCTGGGGACCTATTCTGAGCTCTTCTGATAACTGAACGAGAGCGATACACGGGACATTCAATAAGTCCCCTTAGCGAAAGGCAGTTAACGAACCTTAGACAAATCGCTATTCTGTGCTTCACGTTAAGTGGGTTTCGCTACGGGTAGTCGGTCGAAATGCGTCTGGGTTCCATGCTATCGATAGCTATTACGCTTTAACCAATCACAGTTTAGTTAACATTGTATTTTGTCACGTGACTGCAACCCGCCATTTTCTAAGCGAAGCACGTGCTTTTAGCATTGTCGTGTACTAGCGTAGTGATATAGTTTTGTTTTGTTTTAAAATGTCTGGGTCTATTTTGTCAGCCCATCCGTTAAGCAAATATTTGTTTTTAAAAATTGTAATTTATGTGATAGATAGTCATTTTATGTATAGTGTATAGTTTACTGTTAAGTTACGTATATAGAATGTATTTTTTAAAATTAAAACTAATGAATTAAAGCCGACATTAAACTTAGATAAAATCTACAAAATAAAGATTTCTATTATTACATAATTCTAACATTTTACAATTATACAAAGTATGTCTAAGTTTCTTTGTATATTTCTATATAACTTCATGTAATCAATGTATTTTTTAATTCATTCATTAAGAATAAAATGACAAAATTTTGCCACAAGTTCTACTTCTATAAACCTTATAACCAAATTAGAATTAGTACACTCAAACCTATTTTTGTGCGGTCTATTTTTGTGCAATTTTTTATTTGTGCGATTTCTTTTGTGTGCGGTATATGAATTTCAATCAAATTGGTATACTGCACAAAAATAATTGCACAAAACACATTGCACGTATAAAAAATCGCACAAAAAAGGACCGCACAAAAACAGGTTTGAGTGTATTATGATTAAATGTCAAATGCAATACATCTTATTAAATGTAAATATTATTTGCATAGACGTGGAGTGACTGGAAAGCAAACATTAAAAGTAAAGCCTCACAAATAAAAAAAATCAACGTTTCAGACAGGAGGTGGGCCTTCAGTTAATCAAAAATTAACTGAAGCTGAAGAAAGAGTATTAAATTTAATCGGTGTTACTGCTGTCCCCTCTCTCCAATTGCTCGTGAAGTAAAATCATTCTTACACGAAAAGACGCCATGTTGTTTTCACTTTCGTTACGTTCCTAACGGCAGCTCGAGAGTGACCGATAACAAAAGCTTAGTTATCGCACGTGGCTATCAGCACCGAAAACGAAATGTACGGCTCGGAATAGCATTTTCACAGTTGATTAAAACGCGAATCACGTGGTTCCGATAGAAACTGGTTTTTATCGTATTCATAGTTTAACGACACTACTGAGAATAGGTCCCCTGGACGGATCGATAAATCTCCAGGAATTTTTCGGGATTGTCCGTCCGGATAAGTCGGGCTCCATCTCTCACCGCCTGGCTGCCCATTGTGGTCAAACCCATAATGGGTTTGCTAAAAGAGGCCCTTTTAGTGCCCATACAGCGGAAAGAGTTAAAAGAAAAGAAGCCACTACTTCCCTCAACAAAATATGTCGTGACAACAGAAAAAACGCGTTGGAATTTTCCTATTGTATCTTACGGTAGGAGACACGGTTCTAATTAAAGTCAAAAATAATTATTTAGTGTTATTACACATCCTATAAATATTTTAAAATAGTTTAATTTGTTTATTTATCTTCACTGGTAACATAAACGTTTTCACCATTTTTCAACAATATCCAATTGCGAGATGTGATTCGCTTGAAGTTCAAACGTCAAATGTGTACTACTACTTGCCGTACAAGTTTAAAGTTTGAACTTCGGCCGCAACCTCTCTGTTCCATCTCTTCTCGAAGTCTATTTTTTTGTTAAGTTTTCTTTTCGCCGCAAGAGGAAGGATATTCATTAAACATTAAAACTTAATGTCACAAAAGTGTAAATATATATATATTTCAATTTAAACAACCACAAACTTCATTTTATTCATTTAATTGTTGGATAAAAGGTAATCACATTAATATTTAACAGGATAAACAATCATACATTGAAATTTTGTGCCAATTAATTATCCTTGGCTAAATTTGATTACTTGAAGACGGGCGCCTGTACGTTGGGATACGTATCCCCTTTTCGTCTGTGTTTCCCTTTTCAGAATCCCATAAGGGCCCCAAATTCCATTATCAACAAACGGAAAATTTATGACTTCTAGCCTATTCTGCAAATATAAAAGAAACTAATGAACGATATTTGTTATTTTATATTGCCCCATGCAACTTCGTCGTATGTTGACAAAAACTTGGCTTGAAAATATGGAACATTCTGTTTTCGAGGCCAAATTAGCTCCAGCCATCTTGTAGGAGCGCTGATCTAATATTGAATCAGTTTGAAGCTTCTCGAATAATGTATACTTTTTATAGCTTGTTCCTCCCTTTTGTATAGTCTGCGGGCGCCACTGCTTGAAGATAATAGCAAACTTTATAAAATAAAAAATTATATATATTTCGTTGTCAAATATCGAGCTGTTAGTATTACTTCACAAAATGTTTGTTCGTTGTAGTGGCGTATTACCATTAGGTTGAGTAGCCTAGATGCTCGAAAGCAAACGAAAAAGTTTAATTGATATATTATTTTAACGTAATGTCACACTATTTAACAAAGGATAGACGTAGTTAACAAAAAAAAAAAAAAAAAAACAGGATAGACAAGACAAAGTCAGAGGGAGCCTTACTATAGCTCAGCCTAGGAGCCTGAGGGATAGTTAGTCTGTCACTGTTGTTTGTTAATTTCACCAAGTGTTATTAAATTTGGTTGTATTTTTATGTATATTACAGTAAAATGCTGCAAAGTTATAAATTGATAACTGCAATTGTAAAATTAACGTAAATTTATAAGTAGTTTAATTAAAATATCTATCACTAGTAGAAGGGATCCGAATATGTCTTTGATTAACGTAAAGTTGCAAAGTTAATCAATTGCACTTTTTGCCCATAGGATTGTAAACGTTCCGGAGAATTGATAACCTGACGATGGCCTGTTGATCAGGTTGAAAACGTTCGTTTAAAGCAGTAAAGTAGGTTCTCAGCAATATATAAAGTGTATGTGTTATAATATATAATGAGTCTATGTTGAAGATAACGTGCCATTGATAAGCTAGTGACAACAGTAGTCTAGTTTTCAATTTTATTCACTCAAATGAATCATCAAAAAAATTTTCTAGTTAATTACATTGAGCAAAATTGAGACCAACTAGTAAGTAGTCAGCAAGTGTCTACTACACTCGTCCAATGTAACTGAGGCTTAATGTTTTCTTGCAAGGAAGGAATTAATAATTTAGCCTGGCTAACTCGTAGTCATTTTCTTTCCCCGATCGTCTAGCGTAAGATTTTACATATTAAATCAAAACTGGTTAACTCGAATGGGTTTTGACACTATTTATTTTCATTATTTTCTCCGGAATTTTTATTTAAATTAAAAAAGTTAATTCATCTATCGAATGATTAGTTCAATCAGAAACTTTCTGTAAAGCGAGGGAACCACTGACTAAAAATAAATTTCGTGTCATGTCACTGGGGACAAAGTCTTCCAGAGTGTCACCTAGATACTGTTTTTTTTTAATGAACATTTTGTTTTGATTGTTAATGGATTTCTCCGACTAGCTGAGGTAATAAATAAAAGAAAAAGCTATTATAGTCTATTCTATGTAAAACTTTTATAAAATACGACAATCGTAACGAGTGGTATGTTTGTGATAAAATATAAACAAATTAATTGCAATATTTCGCGCCTAGAATTAATGTCTTTACTAAACACTTAACCAAATCGTTGATTTGTTGACTGCTAAGCGTTTGAGTTTCCGGACAACACCGAAGATTACATTGACACGATTCTACGCACGGAAATATCGTATGGATAGTTTATGGGTCACCAATAAACCGATGCACGAAATCAATTTTTAGCCAAACCTCCATAATCTGAATATTTTTCCCCGACTGATTCGAATTAACTAGGTTCCAATGTAGCTTTTTTACTTTGTTCTTAGCAGTACGTACAATATTCTATTTCTTTGGAATTTCCCCAAGTTTGTTTTGATCTGTAGGTTTAAAAGTTAGGTGGATCATCTTATAGATCAATGAGCTGCCTACGTGAAACGCCGGCTGAAATTTCCTACTTGTCTTATACATCCTTGTTCATAACACATACTGTACTTTGTCATAGTTTAAGATTTGACTGTTTTAGAACAATTAAGTCAATTTGGCTTGTTTTGTATACAAGCCCAGGCTCTGAGGTATTTATTGTGCATACAGGCTTTTCTTGCATACCAGACAATATACAGAAATCTATAAACATTAACCTCAATAACAGCATATACGACCACTTTACAACAAAACAACCATACTAAATATACTATATAGTCAGGAAATTCTTAAATAAACTCATATAATCATCATAGAAATATTGTATTTTTTATTTTACCAGCACATTACACAATAATCACGAAATTTCGTGTTACATTCTCATAATTTTTATATTACTATTAACTTATACAGAGTACTCAATTTGCACATACATTGTGTCTGGATTGCACATAAAAAAATTTACTCAAATTCAGATCAGTTATTCCACAGAAATGCATTAAATACACAATAAGCATTCTGCAAATGCATAATCAACAATTTTTTTGGTTATTTTAGACAGATAAATTTTATTTTGTTTATTATAAATAAAAAACAAAATACTATCAATAATCACAAGTACTGAATGACAAAGAGTAATTAATATTCCCAATTCGCAAAACTATATGCAGGGTTCCTACTCAAATTTTTGTTTTGAATTCCCTGACTTTCCCTGACCAACTTTGTCCAAATTCCCTGACCCTCACATTTCTTACAGTATGGAATATCGACATAATAAAACAGCATTTTATTTACTGCGAACATTGAGTATATCTATCCCTCTTTTTGCCTAGTTGTATGTTTCAAAGACTGCCACATTAAAAAAATACAGTATGCATACATCCTGTAGAAAAATGTATGATAGAATCCACAACTTCAATGTAATGAAAAAATAAGCAATTTACAAATGAAACATGAGCTTTTTATTTTATCATTATTTATCAATATTATTTGTATGTAAATCTAGTAAATACAAGATAGAATACAGTCAACAGACAGTATTCTTTGATATACAAATAGTACTGTACTGTACTTAAAATGAACTCTTGACTTAGAAACACATAATTTTAAAATCTTTCAACAAAAAGAGTAACGTTTTTTAAACAGCAACATAATTTTAACAAAAAGTTAAATTTAAAAATTTTCAAATAAAGCATTTGTTCCCTCATAAAAAAAATCGATTATGTAAAAAAAGAAATAGTTTTCTTTTGTCAACCACATTATTTCAAAATGGTGTAAAAATAGATTGTATATAAAGAGGGATAGGTGTAAGTTTTTACTATAGCTTCTCTAACAAATCCACTAAATCTAGCAAAAAATTAGCTGAATTGGCAACTCATTAAAAGAAAAAAATGTTTTGTTGCCGCCATTTTGATTTTGGTTTTGGTGTAAAGGCCAGAGTTTTAATAATTATTTTTAATAATTTTTATTTATTATTTAATTTTGCATTAAATTTTGTCTTTGCATAAAATTTTCTTAAGAATGCAGACAAAATTTATCTATTTTAACCCTTAATTACAAATCTTATAAATATTGCAAATCATATCACAAACCATGTTTCTCACTTTTATAGCAAATTTTAATAAATGAACTAATGTTTTCAGCAATCTTAAATAGTTCTCCCCAGGTTTAACATAATTTCAAACATCAATTAGAACATAAAATTTGAAACTTCACATTTCACTTGTGAGATATGATGACTCTTTCCCTTTGGGAAAATAAAAGGGATAAAGTTAATTCTCGCAACGTCAGAAAAAGTCGAGGGACTAACAAGTTGTGGGAAACATGGTACAGATGGACGAAGACACCTTTTTATACCATTTAACCCGTTTATTGTAAAAATATGCTTACAATATAGCTAAAGTTGTCTTCGTTTCTTGTCTTAAGTTCATAGTGGTGGTAGTGGAATCTGGAGCAATGTTCAGTGAACAATCCGGAAAGGAAAGTTCATTTGATTTCTGTTTGATGTCTAGCACTAACATATATCACTCGTGTTTTTCCTGAGTTAGAAAAGTCCTCCTTTTGAAAGGCAACTGTTAATTTGTGGAAGGAAAAGGTAGCCCTCAATCGTTTCCTGGATTGGTTTCGGACCATCACCCACGCTTTATGATGGGGATCTAATGGATTCTCCGATTTACTTACGTCAATCGAAGAATCCGAGTTCACAGAAGTATACATTGTCTTTTCAAACAATGGAAAATCCAACTCCAATCCAAATGATCAATCTTGAGAGCTGCACTGTCTTGACTATTTCTCAAGTTTCTATAAAAAAATTTTTACTCATTCCTTTTTTTTCATCTAATAATTTAATTTTTTTACGTTTTTCTATTTTAGTGAGACTTGTATTTCTATGACGTCATAGTATTACGAAAATTAGGATTCTTAAAATGTATAGAATTTAAATAAAATAAAATAAATGCACTCAAACCTGTTTTTGTGTGGTGGATAAGGACCACATAAAAGAAAACGCATAAAAAAACGCACGAGTAGCTATAAAAAATAGTTTTCGCAACACAAAAAGTATTTTTTTATGCGGTGAATAGGGACCGCATAAAAAAAGTCTCACGTGAAAAATAACTCAAAATCGTACGAAATAACTAGGAATTGCTTCTTTAACTCCTTGGGCCTTTTTCTGCAATCCCTAATGGGGGAAAAAATCCTCTAAGAAGTTTATTTTTTATATTAATTATTTCCACTTAAATACGAATCTAACATTAAAAAAATTTGCCGGAAATAATTCCCGAAATAAACACCCTCCCAAAAAGTGGTTTTACAGAAAAACTATATAAAAAGTTAAAAGTAATCGTTAAAAAATACTTTTATTTGATAAATATAGCTGCAGGAAGTGTTATTCTTTCATTTAACAAGGCGTGAAATTTCACACCTGCAGTCTACATTTAACACAATATTTCTGATTTTTATGCTATTAAAATACCAGGGGACCGAAAAAAAGGTAAGAGAAAAAAATTTTACTTAATAAAAAATGAAAAAACTTGATGTCATAGAAAACATCCAATAGAGTTTTAAAAAATTTTACAGAAGTCAATTATGTTCCAATTTGATTGAAATTTTCATATACCGCACAAAAACAGGTTTGAGTGTACAGAAATAAACATCAAACGAAATTACAATTATATGTTAATAAAATATAGAAGTTCAGCGCATAGAATCGTAACTACAAATCTTTTTCTTTTGCAACATAACTATAAAAATTGTTTTGTTGTTGTTTCGCACAAAAGATAATCAAATTTATTTTAATTTTTTAGTAATTTAATTAATTTTTTAAAAATTTACCAGCTTTTTAAATTTATAATTAATTATAAGCAAGTTAACATTGGTTAAACTATCGGATTACCTAGATGATTTTCAAAACGATAACTACAGTATATCTATTACAAGTATGATGCCTAAATTTGCCAAAATCAGTGGATATTTGTTACCCAACATTATTTCTGTTAAACTAATTATTAAACTATGTATGGAAGTTGCGGAAATTAACGGGAGAGGGAGAAAAATACGCTTGCAGTACAGTTCTTTTCAAGGAAAGGTGTCAGCATTTTACTGTAAATGTCGGGTAGCTATTTATAACTTTTTATGTTGTATAGTAATGTTTTAAACGTGAAAAACAACTAAATCACGGATTTTTACTGATCTATTTAGCTATTTTGAAGTGAACAATCTAATAAATTACGATTTCAAGTTTTAAAAGTTTGTAAACTAATTTTTAATTAGTTATTTTTTATTCTAATTAACAAATTCATCTTTTTATAATCGCTGAATTATTAAAATTAAAAATTAAACACTATTACATAATAGTAGTTTATCCTGTTATTAATCCACAACTGTAAAATTATATGGCTTTAGAACGGTGAAAAGAGCCATTTCAGATTCAAAACGGATTCTGGTATATTTTCTTATTAAAGATTGCAGCATTACTTCTTCCGCCTGCAGATGGCTACGCTTAGTCAGCCATATTCAGCAAATAAAATCAACAAGGCAGTTAAGGAGACAAATTCCCTGACTTTTTGACAGTTTTCGACAAATTCCCTGACTTTCCATGACTTTTTCCAAAACTAATGAAAATCCCTGACTTTCCAGGTGTGTAGGAACCCTGTGTATGATATATTTCAACAATCTCCTTGGCTTGTTTCTCTTCCAATCTGATTATTTCAATAACATAATTCTAGTCTTATGCAACAACTGAAATTTGATCAAAAATGCATCAAAATTAGAATAGTTTATGTAAAGCATGACAACACAAACATATTTATTAACAACACAAATCATCACAATAAAAACGACTAAAAAAACCAAACAACTGCTTACCTGTAATAAGCAAGTGCAGCCATCTTCTGGCTTCAAAATGCTCCTGTAACAATAAATAAGTCAAAATGAGGATCAGCTTCAAAATGTGTAATATGTCAGCACAAACATATTTATTAACATAATCAGACATGCATAGCCATCTTAAGGAACAAGTCCCATCTGGTGGAAACCGCGAATGCTAAACCCAAATCATCACAATAAAAACGACTAAAGAAAAACCAAACAACTGCTTACCTGTAATAAGCAAGTGCAGCCATCTTCTGGCTTCAAAATGCTCCTGTAACAATAAATAGAGTCAAAATGAGGATCAGCTTCAAAATGTGTAATATGTCAGCACAAACATATTTATTAACATAATCAGACATGCATAGCCATCTTAAGGAACAAGTCCCATCTGGTGGAAACCGCGAATGCTAAACCCAAATCATCACAATAAAAACGACTAAAGAAAAACCAAACAACTGCTTACCTCTAATAAGCAAGTGCGCCATCTTCTGGCTTCAAAATGCTCCTGTAACAATAAATAAGTCAAAATGAGGATCAGCTTCAAAATGTGTAATATGTCAGCACAAACATATTTATTAACATAATCAGACATGCATAGCCATCTTAAGGAACAAGTCCCATCTGGTGGAAACCGCGAATGCTAAACCCAAATCATCACAATAAAAACGACTAAAGAAAAACCAAACAACTGCTTACCTGTAATAAGCAAGTGCAGCCATCTTCTGGCTTCAAAATGCTCCTGTAACAATAAATAGATCCAAATGAGGATCAGCTTCAAAATGTGTAATATGTCAGCACAAACATATTTATTAACATAATCAGACATGCATAGCCATCTTAAGGAACAAGTCCCATCTGGTGGAAACCGCGAATGCTAAACCCAAATCATCACAATAAAAACGACTAAAGAAAAACCAAACAACTGCTTACCTCTAATAAGCAAGTGCAGCCATCTTCTGGCTTCAAAATGCTCCTGTAACAATAAATAGAGTCCAAATGAGGATCAGCTTCAAAATGTGTAATATGTCAGCACAAACATATTTATTAACATAATCAGACATGCATAGCCATCTTAAGGAACAAGTCCCATCTGGTGGAAACCGCGAATGCTAAACCCAAATCATCACAATAAAAACGACTAAAGAAAAACCAAACAACTGCTTACCTCTAATAAGCAAGTGCAGCCATCTTCTGGCTTCAAAATGCTCCTGTAACAATAAATAGATCCAAATGAGGATCAGCTTCAAAATGTGTAATATGTCAGCACAAACATATTTATTAACATAATCAGACATGCATAGCCATCTTAAGGAACAAGTCCCATCTGGTGGAAACCGCGAATGCTAAACCCAAATCATCACAATAAAAACGACTAAAGAAAAACCAAACAACTGCTTACCTCTAATAAGCAAGTGCAGCCATCTTCTGGCTTCAAAATGCTCCTGTAACAATAAATAAGTCAAAATGAGGATCAGCTTCAAAATGTGTAATATGTCAGCACAAACATATTTATTAACATAATCAGACATGCATAGCCATCTTAAGGAACAAGTCCCATCTGGTGGAAACCGCGAATGCTAAACCCAAATCATCACAATAAAAACGACTAAAGAAAAACCAAACAACTGCTTACCTCTAATAAGCAAGTGCAGCCATCTTCTGGCTTCAAAATGCTCCTGTAACAATAAATAGAGTCCAAATGAGGATCAGCTTCAAAATGTGTAATATGTCAGCACAAACATATTTATTAACATAATCAGACATGCATAGCCATCTTAAGGAACAAGTCCCATCTGGTGGAAACCGCGAATGCTAAACCCAAATCATCACAATAAAAACGACTAAAGAAAAACCAAACAACTGCTTACCTCTAATAAGCAAGTGCAGCCATCTTCTGGCTTCAAAATGCTCCTGTAACAATAAATAAGTCAAAATGAGGATCAGCTTCAAAATGTGTAATATGTCAGCACAAACATATTTATTAACATAATCAGACATGCATAGCCATCTTAAGGAACAAGTCCCATCTGGTGGAAACCGCGAATGCTAAACCCAAATCATCACAATAAAAACGACTAAAGAAAAACCAAACAACTGCTTACCTCTAATAAGCAAGTGCAGCCATCTTCTGGCTTCAAAATGCTCCTGTAACAATAAATAGATCCAAATGAGGATCAGCTTCAAAATGTGTAATATGTCAGCACAAACATATTTATTAACATAATCAGACATGCATAGCCATCTTAAGGAACAAGTCCCATCTGGTGGAAACCGCGAATGCTAAACCCAAATCATCACAATAAAAACGACTAAAGAAAAACCAAACAACTGCTTACCTCTAATAAGCAAGTGCAGCCATCTTCTGGCTTCAAAATGCTCCTGTAACAATAAATAGATCCAAATGAGGATCAGCTTCAAAATGTGTAATATGTCAGCACAAACATATTTATTAACATAATCAGACATGCATAGCCATCTTAAGGAACAAGTCCCATCTGGTGGAAACCGCGAATGCTAAACCCAAATCATCACAATAAAAACGACTAAAGAAAAACCAAACAACTGCTTACCTGTAATAAGCAAGTGCAGCCATCTTCTGGTTTCAAAATGCTCCTGTAACAATAAATAGATCCAAATGAGGATCAGCTTCAAAATGTGTAATATGTCAGCACAAACATATTTATTAACATAATCAGACATGCATAGCCATCTTAAGGAACAAGTCCCATCTGGTGGAAACCGCGAATGCTAAACCCAAATCATCACAATAAAAACGACTAAAGAAAAACCAAACAACTGCTTACCTCTAATAAGCAAGTGCAGCCATCTTCTGGCTTCAAAATGCTCCTGTAACAATAAATAAGTCAAAATGAGGATCAGCTTCAAAATGTGTAATATGTCAGCACAAACATATTTATTAACATAATCAGACATGCATAGCCATCTTAAGGAACAAGTCCCATCTGGTGGAAACCGCGAATGCTAAACCCAAATCATCACAATAAAAACGACTAAAGAAAAACCAAACAACTGCTTACCTCTAATAAGCAAGTGCAGCCATCTTCTGGCTTCAAAATGCTCCTGTAACAATAAATAGAGTCCAAATGAGGATCAGCTTCAAAATGTGTAATATGTCAGCACAAACATATTTATTAACATAATCAGACATGCATAGCCATCTTAAGGAACAAGTCCCATCTGGTGGAAACCGCGAATGCTAAACCCAAATCATCACAATAAAAACGACTAAAGAAAAACCAAACAACTGCTTACCTCTAATAAGCAAGTGCAGCCATCTTCTGGCTTCAAAATGCTCCTGTAACAATAAATAGATCCAAATGAGGATCAGCTTCAAAATGTGTAATATGTCAGCACAAACATATTTATTAACATAATCAGACATGCATAGCCATCTTAAGGAACAAGTCCCATCTGGTGGAAACCGCGAATGCTAAACCCAAATCATCACAATAAAAACGACTAAAGAAAAACCAAACAACTGCTTACCTCTAATAAGCAAGTGCAGCCATCTTCTGGTTTCAAAATGCTCCTGTAACAATAAATAGATCCAAATGAGGATCAGCTTCAAAATGTGTAATATGTCAGCACAAACATATTTATTAACATAATCAGACATGCATAGCCATCTTAAGGAACAAGTCCCATCTGGTGGAAACCGCGAATGCTAAACCCAAATCATCACAATAAAAACGACTAAAGAAAAACCAAACAACTGCTTACCTCTAATAAGCAAGTGCAGCCATCTTCTGGCTTCAAAATGCTCCTGTAACAATAAATAGATCCAAATGAGGATCAGCTTCAAAATGTGTAATATGTCAGCACAAACATATTTATTAACATAATCAGACATGCATAGCCATCTTAAGGAACAAGTCCCATCTGGTGGAAACCGCGAATGCTAAACCCAAATCATCACAATAAAAACGACTAAAGAAAAACCAAACAACTGCTTACCTCTAATAAGCAAGTGCAGCCATCTTCTGGCTTCAAAATGCTCCTGTAACAATAAATAGATCCAAATGAGGATCAGCTTCAAAATGTGTAATATGTCAGCACAAACATATTTATTAACATAATCAGACATGCATAGCCATCTTAAGGAACAAGTCCCATCTGGTGGAAACCGCGAATGCTAAACCCAAATCATCACAATAAAAACGACTAAAGAAAAACCAAACAACTGCTTACCTCTAATAAGCAAGTGCAGCCATCTTTTGGCATCAAAATGCTCCTGTAAGAGAAATATTTGAAAATCCATAACACATGTGAGCAAACAGATCATGTAACTATACAACTGTTTGTTGTTCAGAATAAATCCTTTAGAAAATTGTGAATGTTAAAAAAAGTAACAAAAAAAACTCACCTGTTATGTGTAAATTCGTTTTCTTTGTAATTAAATTTTATTTGACTAATTCTGTATCACACCTAATTTTTTCCATCTGATGTGCTTTGATCCTTTTCTTTTCGTATATGAACACTTTTTACTATGCCCTTCCATTTAAAACATTGAACATTATATTTTTACTATTATTTGATAAGTGTTTCTTTTTTTCTTTATGAAATAAACCAAAATTAACTTAAGATATGATTTGATATGAATAAAGAACATTTTCAGTTTCAAAAATTTGTATTCTAAATTGTAAAATTGACTAAGTTATACTAATTTCAAATTTGCCATCCACTTATCTAGATTGAGACCCATCACTGTTAAAAGTTTGACATATTGTATATATAAAAATTTAAATATTGTTTTAATAATGTTAAAAATTGGAAAAAATTTTAGTTTCACTTGCAAATAGTATTTGTAAATAAAATTATCTGTACAATACATTATTTGCCAACTCAAAGGTTTTTTTTAATTTACAAAATATTGTAATCAACATAATAAATCATTTTTTAATGTAATTTGGATAATTTTTCAGTAATATTTTTTATAAATTTCTACCAAATTTTAAACACTTAATGGAGTTTGTTTATATTTTAATTGTACTGTACTGTACTGTACATGCTAAGCTTCAGCATTTTTTTTCATAATAGAAAAATTTCATTTTGAAATACTTTTATTTCATTGAAAAAATGGAAACATCTTAGAAATATGCAAATGTATTAAAAAACAAATGTTGTTCTGTAACTATTTGTCCAAGAAGATTAATTACAAATTAGTTTAATTTTAATTCATCCTATAACGATTACATAATATGGGAAAAAGCTAGACAAGTTCTAACACTATAATAAAATATTTAGAAGAAAAAATGTTCCTTAAACTCTTTGTTTTTGTTCCGAAATGTTCTAAGTATAAAAAAAAAAGAAATATCGAAACAAAAAATATTTTTTCATTCTTTATTGTGTGAAACATACATAATTCAAACTTATTTCAATGGAATAAATCTTGAAGAATGAGTGGCACCAATACCTGGTCGACCATGCTTAACAGGTTTGTACGTAATACTAAATTCACCAAGATAATGACCAATCATTTCAGGCTGGAAAAAAGACAAATTTAAATATATGAAAACAAAAAACTCATTTTTATACAATGATTATTTACAATATTTGAAGCATGCAATGCCATAAGGTTGTAAATGCCATTTTTCTCAAAATACGTTTTATTGAAGAAATGAATTTTAATGTTTTTTCCTACAAAAAAATATTGTGGCAATTGTGGCGCTCTAAGTGGCTATATTTTGAAGATGAATTTATGTGCAAGCCATAACGTTTTAAGTGCCAAAGTTCAAGCCACGTGACTTTTGGCGTGTAAAATGTTACAGTTTACATTTACATCATTTTGTTATTCCAATTTGTAACACAGTGAGTTTTTTATGCAGAACCGGATAACTGAATCCCAGTTTATTAATAGTTAACCTGTATCATCTTATTATTTGATATTTCAAAATGATATTCGGACTTCCATTAATCTTTCAAATTTGAAGTTTTTAAATACATTTTAACTTTTATTACACTAAATTAATACCTTATTGTTTATATTTTCCTTTATTTATCATAATTATATTACAATTGATAGAGATTACAGCCCAGTTCAAGTATCAAAACTGTGGGCTCACATTGTTGAAGCCAGGAAGCAGTCACTAATAGATTATTGCCAGTTTTTAATGTTAAAATTGATATTGAATTTGTAAATTGTGTTTAATAATTTAAATGTAAGTTTTTGGTATTCAAAACAGTTTTTCAGCTGTAAAAACATTAATTTTATGATTGTAATTGTTTTTGGCATTTACAACTTTATGCACTTGCACAATTTTGGCATTTACAACGTTATGGCTCTAACTCTGTTTTTAAACTTTTTTTGTTTCCTTACCATCATACTTAGGTGTTTGAAATTAAACCCAATGTTTTATTCCAAAGTGTAAATTGTTAAAATAATTTTTTTAGCATTTGATTAAAGTTTGTTCATTAGAAAAAGTGTTTTTTCTCTCTCCTGAAAAGTTTGTTTTTTGGCATTTACAACATTATGGCATTGCACGCTTCATTTATATGATAAGTTATAATAATTTAACAATTGTATATACAAAATGTTAAATAAATCAGACCAGAAAGGCTTGAAATCATACTATAAAATTTGCTGCCATTGTCTAAACACTTATTCCAGCATAACACCAGAATATCAATCTAGTATAAAAAAAATCAATATCTAACTTAGTGTACCTGAAGTTATTGCTTTCTACAATTGATCATTAGTCACAAAATTCTTACTATCAAAGTGTTTTTATACAGGTTCAAAAAATAAAATTAGTAGGACCATGTCAGTTATAAGATGGATGGTCTACCACCTATCTGAAATAGCTTAAATTTTAGCATGGAAAGGCGAAGAAAAGCAATTACGTCATCTTAAATCCTCAAACACAAGTCCTAATTAGTGGAATTAAGGTTATATTATCTATCATAGTTAACAAATTTAATGTTTGTGCACTGTGTGACTGGCATAATTTGTATGTACTTGAGGAAATCTTTGTTTAAAAATGTGCTTTGTGAAGTTATTTTTCGATCACTCCATGTATATTCTCTCTCTCTCTCTTTTTTTATAAAATAGGAAAAAATATAATTTTTTATAATCATAACTTTAAAAAGTAAACCGGAAAATTTATTAAATATTTTAATCTTCTCTGTAATAGATTTTTCTTTAATGAAATAACTAGGTAGCTATCGTAGATTAATTACAATTTTTATAATAATTGTATTATGTTATAATTGACGTATCTTATTTAAAATGGTGAAAATGTGTATTAAAATTACAAATAGTTCTTTAAAAATAAACAAATTTTCAGTTTTTTCAATGCATATATTGGTACCACAATCATAAAAAAGATAACTATTAAATCATATTTTCAAAATTAATGCTTAAGCTAAACATGTAATTTGTTACCTTAATTTCAACTTGATTAAAAGTTTTTCCATTATAAACTCCAACAATGGATCCAACCATTTCAGGAATTATTATCATATCACGTAAATGAGTTTTGACTACTTCAGGTTTTTCTAAAGGACCTGCATTCTTTTTAGCTTTTCTTAACTTTTTAAGAAGAGCCAATGGTTTTCGCTTAAGTCCTCTTGCATAACGTCGCCTTGCTCTACAGTGTAGTAGTTCCATCAGTTGATTGCTAAAAGTTTAAAATATTTTATGATAAAATTGATTATTACTCACTATTATCTTTATTAATCATATATTTTACAGCAATAAATTTAAATTAGTTTATTTAAAGTATTTTTATTAACCATATCTAGAACTATATATTTAAAATATGACAAAATTGCATATCAACAAAGCATAATATAAAAAGATTTAATTTTTTTATATTTTAATTACAGGAAATGCTATTAGTTTGAAATTCAAGAGACAAAATCGCAAGTTTAAATTATCTGAGATTTACACATTTCTGTACAATATGCAAAATGCCACCTGTATACTGACTATATCCACATAACTGATGTAATTTAAGTAAACAGAATACAGCTATGTACACAGAACACTAATTTTGTTAATTAATAATAATATAAATAAACTACAGATAAACAGGGCCTGTTTCATTTTGCCAATGTGCTGTGATTATTCATAGCACTTCATTGTAAAGTGTTAGTTTTGGTTTCTGAGCATTTTGCTTTTGAATAATATATATAGAATAGTTATAAATATTATAATAACTTCAAGTCTGAATACTAGTATTAAACAAACACGTACTTACTCTTTGAACCTTTAAATAAATAAATAAACAAATAATATTGCATTTGTAGGCATTTTTATGCATAAAATGCAGCTAAAAAAGATCTCTGTTTTGGGGTCAGGAATGGATTAATCTATTTTATATTGTTATAGGGAAATTTGTTTTGGTTTTAAAACAAATCAGCTTTCAAACAACTTTTAGAATGAATTAAGTTCAAAAACCAGTAAAAATAAAATATATACTGAAGTGTATCAGATCTACACTGCTTATATAGTTATTTATATTTCAAATTAATGAATATGTTATTTTTACAAAAGTAATTGTAACTTTTAATCCTACATAGGTCATACTGAAAGTCATGAGCAACAAATTTTTTTAATATAAATTTCAACCTACTAATTATGAAAAACTAAGAACATTGTCATAATTTATAGACTATAGACAGTGCCATGAGTGAGTTGTGATGTCATTAGCTTCCACTATGAGTGCATTTACTTCTGAGCTAATTATACTGTTAGCACGCTCAGCCTGTATACTTTTGTCTGAGCGCCACACTCATTGGCAACTTTAGAGCTATGTGACGTCATGTTTAGCAAAATTGGTAAGCTTGGAGTGCTAGTTCATTGTTAAGCTTTGCGCTAATTCAATATGGCTGCTCCCACGAAAAAATTACTTTCTGTACAAAGTAATGAAAATGGAATTATTTTTGAAAAATAAATGGCAGAAAGTATTTTTTATTGGTAAATTTCAATTATTTGTTGTGTAATGTTTACAATGATCTTTCTTCATTGTAAGGTTCAATAGCTTTAGATGACTTTTCTCATAAACAAAGAGTTAATGTGAAAAAATTAAGTTCAATTCATTGTTTATGATTAAAAGTGAAGTTTACCTTACATGCATTTAAAATTTTTTTCTATTTTTATCATTGTTAGTATTTATTCTAACAATAAACTTTTTTGTTTAGTTTTTTGTTATCTTTTAATTTTATTTAAGCATTTTTTCGGTATTTTAATCATTGCACATTTTTTCATTAGAATACTATTTAAATAATATGCATCAGAAATATGTTTATGTTCTCTTCATTTTGAATGAAAATTAAAAATATTACTGCATTTTAAAGTTTCTATTGTAGTGTGGTTACTGAAGTAACAGTATTCTTACAGGAAAATATATTTTCTGAAATAATAAATGTAATAAAACTAACAGCAATGACAACAGTGATTTTTTCCTTGCATGCATGTAGTTTGGCAATGGCATTTGGAATGTCGAGCATGATTCCACTGACTTTCCAAACACCATTGTCAAACTTATAGGCTTACAGGAAAGTGGCGCTGAATGTCCGACGTACACGTTTTTGCATTTAAAACTTCAGCCTCAATCTCACTATTGGTTAAAAAACACCAAACATCATAAACTATTGACAACTATTTCTGTTAAGGTATGTCAAAAATATTTTATTTATACCTAATACAGGTATGTACTTGTATTCGTTGTTGTATTAATACAATACCATACTTCCAATCAAACTGTTTACTGTGTAGGAACCTCTAGACCTCGAAATCTGTCTATCTCAAACTTTTTTCTCATTCCCATAAGATTCAAGATAGACAGGTTTAACTGTATCTAATATGTACTGAATACATAACATAAAAATAGCAATGTTAAATAGCATATTGAAACTCTCTTTCACATGTTAAATATAAAAAAACTAAAAATTATCCAACTTACTTTGACATATCAAGGAGTTGATCCAAATCTACACCTCGATAGGTATATTTCCTGAAAGATCTTTTCTTTTTTTGCACTTCTTGCTGTTCTTGCTGTTAAGAAATTTCAATACTTTTATAAAAATCAAATATACATTTTAAATTAAGTTAAAAATAAAAAAATGAATATTCAATATTCTGACATTTGTCTTGATTCCTTGTTAGCTTAAATCATAATGAATTTACAGCTTAGTTATAGAAAAAAGTTCTTGATAGACACTTTTAATGTTCTGCATTTAAAATTAGGAAAAAATTTTAATGCTTGGAACACATCTTTTCTCCATAGAAAATTAAAGGCTATAATTAAGTTAAAAATATTTATCAAGTATTTAAATCGTGACTTCTACAACTAAACTCAAGTGTCAAAACAATTAGGGGAGCATGTGAATGCTGTGATTGAATAGCAGTAAAGAATTCTCTAACACCTCATCAATTTCATACCAGACAGCTCTGCAGCAGTTTAGCCATTCATGGAGAACACAATATCCTAAAAAAGTCATTTGTTGCAGTTGTGTTGTTAATCAACATATCGTAAAAGATACAATAAATGAAAATACAACAATTTGGATGAAATGCACATTTTTTACATATTACAATAGTTTACTTAAACATTTAATTTTCCAGAATTTGTTCTTTACTGGAAACTAAAATTTTAAATTCTTTCGAAGTATAATCCACAGATTCAACTGATGAATTGAATACAGATTTGAAAACGATTTATTTTTCAGGATTAACTCTGCAAAAAACAGGACAAATAAATTATCAACCTTAAAATATTTCTAGAAAACTACTCTTTAAAATAAACCATCATCATTTAAAATTTTGGTGGTGCTATCTGTTGTTATATTTTATTAAAAAAACTTTTTAAAAATTATTATAAAATGGCAAAAAGCTTAATTTTGAGTGTAGAGACGAGTTGTATAAATAATTGTAAATGCTAATCACAAGTAAAACTGTCATTAAGTCAGACCCTACTGGACACACACACGACCTCCATTATCTTCTTATCCCCTCGACCTTTAACCACTAAAATTTAATAGCATCAATCCCCCTAATAAACAAACCTCCCTGCAAAATTTCAGAAATTTTTGACAAAAAGCACAGGAATTATTAGCAAGGTTGAGGCCGAAGTTTTAAACATGAAAACGTGTACATCGGACGTTCAGTGCCGCTTTCCTGTAAGCCTAGAAGTTTGACAATGGTGTTTGGAAAGTTAGTGGAATCATGCTTAACATTCCAATTGCCATTGTTAAACTTCTAGGCTTACAGGAAAGCGGCTCTCAATGTCCGATGTGCACGTTTTCATGTTTAAAACTTCGGCCTCAACCTCGCTATTAAGCTTCAAATGGGAGGAACAAAATCATGCCCCCCCACATTAACATCCATATACACAGAAATCACCCTAATTTTTTTTTTTGCATTTCTCAATGTTTCAAGGTGTACTAAGTAAAAGTTGTAAAAATCTGGGGGGTTATTTTTCTGGATCACTATACTTTCCCTCTGTATAACAGCCAAGTAAAGAAAAAGAAAAGAAGAAAAAAAAAAAAAAAACAGATTTTTAGAATAAGAAATATTAAATTTTTTAATATGTTTTTTCCTCTAACAAATCTTATCTATTTTTCATTTTAGTCTTCTATTATTTAATAATGATATTGCATATATTATTATTTTTTAATTAACCACTCAGCAGTGAAAGACATATACAGGGTGGGCCAACGAAAACGAAACGGCAGTGTTCGTGTTCGTCCAAGCAAATCGCTCGGACAGGTCAATTTTATTCTCGAGGGGACATCTTATGCAATAAAGTTTTTGTGAATCTGAATATTAACTAAACAAACATTTTTTTCGAAATAAATGTTTGTTTAGTTAATACAAAATAAATGAGTTTTTAAAATTTTTTGTTGTCTGTTGTATTCAGAATCACAAAAACTTTATTGCAAAAGATGTCCCCTCGAGAATAAAATCGACCTGTCCGAGCGATTTGCTTGGATGAACACGAACACTCTGCCGTTTCGTTTTCGTTGGCCCACCCTGTATATATATAGACACAGTAGAGCATCATTTATCCAAAAGCCGGTTAACCGAAAGCTTTCTAGTCAGAATGTGTCATGCTGAATCAAACATTTTTGATACTAGATTAACTTCTAAAGTATAATTTTTTTGTTTTTATATTTTTCAATATATTTATTTTGTTTGTACAAAATGAAGAAATAATTTTTAACGATACAATACCCTCGATTATTATTATAAAAATTTTCGTTAGGCTTAAAATTGACGAAAATTAAACATGAAGCAACACGCAACGGAGAAAAATTTCAACATCAGATAGGTTAATATATTTTTTTGTACATAATCGGTTATCCAAACAACCCCAGTCCCCAACTGATTCGGACAAACTTTGCTCTACGGTATATATGTCAAGGACGATTGTGTGGCAGTGGTGAGGGACGTATATATCTGCTAAAGAATTTAGCACAAAAAAAATTCACATAAAAAATGAATTATGTAACAATAAAAAAGACTTTTCTTTACTAGACATAACTGTTTACAAAATCTTTTTCTGAAACGATAATGAGAAAAAACAAGTGAAAAAAATACTTAAAAAATTTCCCACGTTTCTTCTCCACAACTAAGTGATAGCGCCACATCTGACTGTTCCACTATTGAAAGGTTAATAATTTTGACAAATTGCTCAACTTATATGGGAAATGGCTCTGTAACATAACTCTGTAGTTTCATTTTATTCATTCTGAACTTCATTTCTCATGCTTTATCTTACTAGCAAGTGATTCTCTCTATTACATTATTTAATGATAAGGTTGGGACAGTGTTAATATCTTTTTATTTTAACTATTCACTAACAAAAAATTTTAACAGACTACAAAACTGAATGATTCATAAAATTTTAGAAACAAACGTTTTCAGGAGACTTTCCAAACAGCTCTTCTTCAGGTAGAGAAAAAAAGGTTCCGACGAAATACTTCGAAAAAAGACGAAAAAAGAACATAGACATTTAAATAAAAACGGAATCTAAAAATAGAATGCAGATGTTTAAACAAAAAATTACGGAACTCGCATATCAAACGAACATTAAGGTGGACATGCGCATTCGTGCGCCGATGTTGCTATTTATAGATCGTTGTTTATGAGGGCCTGCCACGCTATAGAAAGATTAATTTCATCCTTCCGATTTATACATGTGGTCCGATGGTTAGCCCTACAGATGGATATAGCTTCTTCTTCTTTTTAGATTCCGTTTTTATTTAAATGTCTACGTTCTTTTTTCGTCTTTTTTCGAAGTATTTCGTCGGAACTTTTTTCTCCACCTGAAGAAGAGCTGTTTGGAAAGCTCGAAAACGTTTGTGGAAAGAAGATTTTTCACGCAAATTACACCGGTACTTACTAGCAAGTGATTCTCTCTATTACATTATTTAATGATAAGGTTGGGACAGTGTTAATATCTTTTTATTTTAACTATTCACTAACAAAAAATTTTAACAGACTACAAAACTGAATGATTCATAAAATTTTAGAAACAAAGTTCAGGGACTAACTTGACACTGATACCATTTGAGACCAATTATTCTTTGCATCTGTGTGCTATAACACAGTTTCATTCAAACTATTTAAGGCCACATTATTGGGCTGCAAATTGAAAAAAACTGCAAACTAATAAATTTCCACTGTCATCCATCTATCTGTCTTTCCTTAATCTCGAGAACAATTTTAGATTAATGAAATTCAAGACCAGATATGAAAAGCTTAGGGGCAGGAGGCCCCAATTAACTATATACAAACTTCCACTGCAAACTGGAAGTAACATTATTTTAATTCAAAATCTTTCCCATGAATAGAGTTAGACCAGCATGACTCCATTGCTAACAGAAAAGTATGATTTACAGGGGCTAGATACTACAGTACTAATTTGGGGTACGTTCGTTAAGTTGAATGAGTTAAACGTGTTAGTCACGAATTGTTCGAAAAGTAGTAGTCTCGCTCAGCGCGCATGCTCCGTGGTGACGACATTTTGAACAAAACTCTAACGAAGCTCACGAAGAAAAGAGTTAGTTTACTTCGTTAAGAAAATGGCGCCCGACGATATCAATGTTTCTAAATCTACTAGTGTGTTTAAATTGTGAATTATAAGGTGAAATGATTGAAATAACTGTCCATCCAAAGCAATCTAAGAAAAATATTTCGGATAAGGCTGCACTAGCAACATTCATATCTTCGATTTTAGAAACAGCCATTTAGTTATAAATGAATTGTCCGAAAAGTCTAATGAAACAAGAATAACAATGACGTTATTCTTGTTTAACTCAACGAACGTACCCTTGAGGTAAAGAGCATATATTTCGGTACTAAATGCAAACGTGTGCATATTGCGTTTAGTACCAAATTTGGCGGCGGTCGCGACTGTTTGTGCTCTTGACAGATTCCTCCCGGAGGGGAACCGCAGATTGTTTAACGTCACTAGTTATTTATTCAGGGTAGTTCTTGAACACATGTAACAATAACTAGTGTGTATAAATATCTAGTGACATTTAAAAATCAGTGGCTCCCCTCTGGGAGGAATCCATCAGGAACACAAACAGTTGCAACCACCGCCATGATGATGCACATAGGTAAAATTTTACCATTTAATTAATATAGTTAATAGTACTTAGTTTTAAAAGATCACATATTCTTTTTAAAATAATTTGAAATAATTCACAAAAAATAGATATTTCTAAATGAAATAAGTGGAGTTTTTTTAACCAAATTAAAATTCGGTACTAAACACGATATGCACTCAATGCAATACAATCGGCAACTCTGATTGCTGACTGGCTAGCCTATGGTGGATGATCACTCCTCATCGTATTATCATCATTTTGCCCGACTAGGTGATAGCAGTATTCATAGTGACTGGTCAATTTGATAATTTATCAATATTTATCACACTGCGCACCCTTTTTGGTCATTATTCATAATGCCCGATTAATCACTTTGTCCATAACATATATAAGATATATTTGTAAATTTAGATATATACCACCACAGTACTTTGATCTAGTCCAGCAGCAGATTACTTATTTGAAAAAAAACTAACACTTTTAATCTTCTCCTAAGATCATCTTCAAATATTATTCAAAAATGTAACTATTACATAATCAGAAAGACCCAATGAACATCAAGAATGCCTAGTATAAATATGGTTCTGTTACAGGATGTAAGATTCAAGGAAAATCTAGTTTATATAGGGTCTACAAAAATGTTTTGCTGAAAAAAACATGTTTTAACACACAAAATTTGCATTCTGTATTACTATACATTGTAATAAAGACTATCAAAATCCAAAACTACTTTAAATGATCAATTACTGGCCATTACCCTATTTGATTTAATTACATCTATACACATCTAATTGGTAGTTTTGAATTGAAGTACAGTACATCTTGTTCTTTAGACTTCCATTTTCGAGTAATATTTAATGATTATCTTAGATCAAAAACATTAGTTTGTCTAGAGAAGTAGAGCTGGACTAGATCAAGGCATTGTGGTGGTGTATTAGTATTCCTAATCCAGTTTTAAACAAATCTGTTATTATTTACTTAGAATTATAAGCAGATAATCTGAATTTTACAGTAATTTGATTATTTGTTCTGTTTTTTTTTGTTTAGAGTTAATCTTGAAAAATAAATCACTATCAAATCTTAAGTTGGTGGGTTTTGTTGTAAAATATTACATTATTATTGGAAATGTAACAAATGTAATGTTTATCAAACTGTGGTCTACTGTCTCTTAGAAATTCAAGAGGTGAATCATGTGTTAAACAATGTGTCACTGACAGCTATCATGCTAAGGCTCCTTAAACCAAAGACAACTTGCACACCATTTTTAGGCCAAATCAGTGTACTATAGAGCTAGTGGGAAGGAACAGCAAAACTAGATCAAGGCCCCTCTAGTGGCAACACCGGGTAACAGAATCGGCACAAGTGTTGTTCCACCTAATACTTTTCTACTAATCTAGTACCTTTTTACTTGTTCCAGTACCAAGATACCCAACACCATTTTCCTAGTACTGTTCATGAAATCCTAATACCTTTCCTTTCAAAACATTAATTTTTCGTTCTATATTTCTTTACTTTACTTTGGAAGTAAATAACTACAAAATCGATTTCTTACCGAGTCCTGTGAAGCACTATTATTAGCAAAAGAGCTATTTAAAAGCAACAACAATAAAATGTTACACTTGGAAACCATCATCTGCTTCAACTATACAAAAACATTCTAGTGAGGAAGATTCTGATGATCATCTTACCAGTGATTTTTCAATGTGATAATTTTAAAGTTTAGTACTTCATGTTAATTATTCCAACTCACATCAACCAAACGTACTGGATAAATGTACTTCTTCTAATGTAACCTTAATCCTTCCAGTTAATTTCTTTCACGTTTGTTCTAATGTTTTCGGCCCACCCTGGGCCATCTTCTAATGTAACCTTAATCCTTCCAGTTAATTTCTTTCACGTTTGTTCTAACGTTTTCGGCCCACCCTGGGCCATCTTCAGGAATATAATGAATGAACTTTTGTTTCAACATTTTGTTCATTTGATTGTTGTTGAGAAATAATAGCATTCTTGCAATATATGAATTTATCTTGTATGAATTTTGTATGTTACATGTAACACTATATATATTTTAATAAATAAAAATTGGTTAATGTTACCTTAGGATCCAAAATGGCGGCCAGGAAAATTTTTCCCTACTTCGGACACTGCAACGGGGAAAAATTTATCCCTAGAGTCGAGACGTTGATGACGTGGGGATTTTTTCCCCGTTCGGTTTCTACCCTGCGTTCGACGTTGCCGAGTATCCTGTAACCTCGAAACGGAGATGGTAGTGTGTAAATTTGTGACGGTAGAGGGAGCCTTTTCGTGATGTCGTGTGAGAGTAAAATCGGTGGGAAATTCGTAGGGGTGTTATGCACGAATATGCAAATGTATGATCTGTGCCGTGCTTTCTGTCCATTTCTGGGCAATTTTATGCAAATCGACTAGTTTTCTGTTGGAATCGTTTACTGCTGTGTTGCGACAAATTGCGTATTGGATTAATTGCTGTTTTTTTTTTTTCCGTAACGATATTTCATTTGCACACAAATTGCTATCGGTGAATATTTATTATTATTAATTCCTCCAGTATTAGTAAGTATTGTTATTTCTTTTATTGCAATTTAATCTTAAAAGTTAGAGAACCAAGTAATCAGAAATTAAGGAAAGACCGTGTTTTTTTCCTCTCCTTACCTCCCCGCGTTTAGTTTATTGCCAATTGTTCGATAATGACTAGTTTTGCCGATTTGAGTTGCAACGACGAATTTTGGTCGATATGCACTTCCCGTGATTTCTACAAGTTAATGGAAGATGACTTTTCGGAGCTAGGTTTGCCTCCCCGTATCGATAAAGCATCGAAATTTGCTGTAAAATTAAGCATACAGCCGACCGAGTCCGTTTGCATTCATTGCGATGAAGATAAGAAATGCTTCATATGTCAGGTGAACGACAGATCAGAAAACACTGTGAATTGGATCGTTTGTAAATACGTGAATTCCGGCAGTACGATAATAACGGACGAATGGAAAGGATATGTGCACATTGACGACATAGGAGGAGTAGCGGTCGAACATAGAACAGTCAACCATTCGAAAAATTTCGTTGACCCCCAAAGAGGAGATCATACTCAGAATATCGAACAATCGAAAAGTGAGTAAAAAACTCCTCTTTTTGTTGTTTTTTATTGTTTATTTCGGTTAAAAAAATTCGCGGAGTCTGCAGAGAAATTCAAGATGGCGTCCGGAACCGCGGCCATCTTGAATGCAGGGGAAAATTTTTTCCCCGTCGCAGTGTCCGAAGTAGGGAAAAATTTCCCCGGCCGCCATTTTGGATCCTAAGGTAACATTAACCTAAAAATTTATATATTATTTATAAGTATATATTTAAAAATAATATATAATATATACATACATTCAGCAGTTTACAGTCAAAGTAATGCCTCCATTAGTCAATACAATCACTTCTCAACTTACGACGTGGGTTCGGTTAGCAAACTTCGAACATATGTCGAAATGGTCATAAGTGGAGAAGTGACGGTAGATCATTTTGACTTAATGTATTGATTCTGCACGTACATATGTCATATTATTGATATTAATATCAATTTTTTAAAAAATACTATTGCACATTACTGGTTAACTTTGTACCTGGTGGCACAGTAATATAGGCAACACTACAACTGACCACACAACAGTTACTTTTTGAAGTTTTGTGTGGCAGAAAGCTGTGGTTCATTATCACAGGAAGAAAACAAGCACCACATTTCAGTACATATCTAACCCAAAGATGCATGCGTTTTCCTGAAACAGATTTCTTTGCCTGCGTACAGGTGGCGCTCAACTCAGTTCCCCTAGCTCTACAGTCAATTATCATGTGTTTGCTGTGATTTTAGTGTTGAATTTTAAGGTGAAATGAGTGGTTGTTCTGCACTCACTTGCATAAACCATTCGAAATAGTTATTTGGTTTATTATTTAATGTGTATGTGTATATATTGAGTTTACTTTTTAAATATATTATAGACATGTATTTTTATTAAATTTAAGGACTATCATAAAATATAAGTTCCTACATGTATTTATTTAACTCTTAATTGAAGTAATTATTATTATTATTATTATTAACATTTTTTAATGAAGTCATTTTTAATGCAATCATCTCAACATATCCAAGTTTAAACAATCATGAACTATCAATACTTATGTTGATATTTATAACAAATAATGACTTCATAAAACTTGTACTTGGCAAAAATGTGAAATGTCTTTTTTCATCATATATAAAAAAGTTGTACTGTTTGCAGATTGATTATTCTAATAAAAATCAATATCTTTGGGAAACTATAGATTACCACCTATGGAATTTCAGGACTTTGATTATATATTTGAACTCAGGAACCGACACGAGTTCAACAGTACCCTATTTTTGGACCGGAGACGAAAAATAAAAAAGTTATCATACTTTTTTTAATGCTCTCGTGAAGACGACACCATAGTTACTAGTACTGCCATCTTGCAGTAAAGTCTGCAAACCACGACGTCAGACTACGGTCATCTCCAGGAGAGTTAAACACGCGATACGAGAGTGGAGGGAGCGACGCGACTTCCAATCATCGCGCGATCGCCATTTCGGTTAATGTTACTTAAGGCAGTGAACATGGTGGCCGTTCCCACTGTTCGTGCTCCTGACTGACCTCCTGGAGGGGAGCCGCCGGCAGGCCGCCATGTGCTAAATGTCACTAGTTATTGATTCACGGTAGTTCTTGAACAAAGTAAAAAAGGGGGGAAAACTTCTACTAAAAGCAATTTTAATGCCAAGCGACGCGACTCCCGATTGCGATAGCGAGGCCGACTTAGCGGTGAGAGCGACGCGATTCTCTATCATCGCGCAATCGCTGGAAAAAAGTATGATAACTTTTTTATTTTTCGTCTCCGGTCCAAAAGTAGGTTATCGTTGAACTCGTCTCGGTCTCCTGAGTTCAGATATATACCCAAAGACCCAAAATTCCATAGGTGGTAATCTATAGTATCCCCAAAACAACTTTAATACAACTATGAAAGTCATAACTTCCAATGTGAAACAACCATACCAGAAAGAAGCTTTAAAGCAATGGCAACCCAAACAGGGCAGTAAGTAGGCCTATGATTTCTTTTTTTTATAGTATTTTTTTACATGAATCAGTAACAAACAAATTCTGTGTTTTGAAAATGTCTATCAAATATCTCTCTTAAAATTTAAAAGTTCAGAAAGTGCTACTATATTACTATCTTAGTACATAATATACAGGAGGGTGTAAAAGTAGGTATACAGTTGAGAATCTGAGAAATACAAATATTTAGTGTTCATTATTATTTTTATTAGTTTGTATTCCTTATTTGTGATTTAATTTGTACATAAAATAAATGTTTTTTCTTCCTATTTTTGGAACTTGTGCATTTTAAGGGGTATGGCAGTTTGAAAGGTTTTCTCCCATAAAATTAATCGATTCTAGACTAATATGATTCGAACATTTCCAAAATACATATAATTTTTTAGGAATGATCCCATAAAATGTGCTATAAGCAAAAACTTGTAGGAATACTTCCCAAGTGTGCATCGTTTGAAGACACCATTGCTTAAGCTCATTTTTGTCGTAAAGCGGCTCATTGGACGGCGGATGCATATGAAGTGTGTCACATGACATTTCTCATAACCACTTGCTCATCTCGGCAATGCCTTGCATCTCTGTTGTGTTCTCTGATGATGATGATGATAATAATAATAATAAACAATGAACAACCGTATGAAACAACAAAGGTAAAACCGCTTGCTAACAACAATAATTCTATCATGATATATATTATAATGATAAATGTTAATCAGATGCAACATGAGATGTCTATTGTCTCGATGTAAATAAATAAAATGGGGATACTATAGATTACCACCTATGGAATTTCGGGTCTTTGGGTATATATCTGAACTCAAGAGACTGAGACGAGTTCAACGATAACCTACTTTTGGACCGGAGACAAAAAATAAAAAAGTTATCATACTTTTTTCCAGCAATCGCGCGATGATAGGGAGTTGCGTCGCTCTCTCCGCTAAGTTGGCCTCACTATCGCAATCGGGAGTCGCGTCGCTTGCCGTTAAAATTGCCTTTAGTAGACGTTTCCCCCTTTTTACTTTGTTCAAGAACTACCATGAATCAATAACTAGTGACATTTAGCACATGGCGGCCTGCTGGCGGCTCCCCTCCGAGAGGTCAGTCAGGAGCACAGTGGGAATGGCCGCCATGTTTGCTGCCATAAGTAACATTAACCGAAATGGCGATTTCGCGATGATTGGAAGTCGCGTCACTCCCTCCACTCTCGTATCGCGTGTTTAACCCTCCTGGAGATGACCGTAGTCCGACGTCATGGTTTACAGACTTTACCGCAAGATGGCAGTACTAGCAACTATGGTGCTGTTTTCATGAGAGCATTAAAAAAGTATGATAACTTTTTTATTTTTCATCTCCGGTCCAAAAATAGGGTACCGTTGAACTCGTCTCGGTCCCCTGAATTCAAATATATAATCAAAGTCCTGAAATTCTATAGGTGGTAATCTATAGTACACCCAATAAAACTCAATGTTGCTTAAGACATGAATGAAATTAGGCCATTTACAAGCAGAGTATAATTATTAGTTATTTATCAAATTATCATACATTGTCATATGTCGATTTTAATCCACATTTAAAATGATTTTATACTATTTCTATTAAAGATGTCTCCAAAGTTCAGCGAATTAGACATCTGCCGTCCAATGTGCCGCTTCGCAACAAAAATGAGCTTAAGCAATGGCGTATTTGAACGATGTACACTCGGAAAGTATTCCTACAAGTTTTTTGTTTATAGCATATTTTATATGGATCATTCCCAACAAATTATATGTGTTTTGGAAATGTTCAAGTCATATTAGTCTAGAATCAATTAATTTTAAGGAAAAATAACCTTTCAAATTGCTGTACCCCCTAAACTGCATAAGAACCCCTACTTTTGCACCCCCTGTATATTTTATTTTAGTAATATACAACCAGTTGTAACACCTAAAATAAGTTATAATAAATCCAGTATGCTAGTATAATTCAATAGTAACTTTTAAAACTATTCATTAATTAACAATAATTTCTCTTTATAATGTAAGTCAGTGTTCATTGTTTATGAACGTGCAAAATCAGTTCCATTTTCTTTTTAAAAAATGTTATTTTGTGAAAGGAAAAAAGATATATCTAAAGATTTATTTTCATAGTATGTACAGAACAATTATTATTCATTTTTCACGTTTCCTCAGTTAATATCCATATTTCTGTGTAACGACGAGAAAACTGCGATTTCTGGTCATTACACACTACAATCGAGTGAAAATTATTAAAAGTATTTCTAACATTCTGTAAAAACCATTATATATAATTATTTCCCATAATTATTCAGTCTTTGTTCTCGGATCTTACATTTATAATATAAAAATCTTGAATATCGGTAGGCCTAAAACCACACCATCGAAACAACACGATGTGGATTCATTAGAGTTATATGTAAGAATATTTATAACTAAAACTAATTTTCGACTACATTTTTATATAAAGTGAATGTAATTTTGTATTAACAAAGCGTTTAATGAAAGATTAATACGGATTAAAATTACAATCTTACCTCGTCCATGGCTAACGTGTAAGAGACAATATCCCAAAGTTCCACGCGCACGGTTACGTTACAAGTCGCAAATGATTTTCGTTGCCGCCGCCAGATGGCAGAAGCGTAAGAAAACTATTATAAGTTTTTAAGTTTTATGCGGAGTGTTTCTGCGAAGTGGATTAGTCGGTTTTGTTGTGTAAAAAGCAATAGTTACTTGTCTCACTCGTTTCCATTCCAGTGACGCAAATTTGTTGGTTTGAAGGATAAGGTTGTATAAACGAGATATCGTCTTGAAAAATGACAGGTGACTGTACGAGTGAATGCATCGAGTAAAAAGGTCGTGACACTTCATACACATGTGACATGTTCGAGTATAAAAATCGTTGTTCGATTCACAACATGCCTTTCTAGTTGAAAGTACTGTACTTTAAATAAGAATTTCGAAGTTGAATAATAGTCAAGATGAAATGTTTTGGAAAGAGAATCAAGAGCTATCATTGTAAAATCGTTTTGCTGGATGAAACAGAGCTGATTCAAGAAATACAGGTAAGTCATATCTCGAAATAATTAGTTTCTAGATTATTTAATTAATTTCATAATATATAAATAATATATGTAGATTTTTTCTTAATCATTAACTTGAAATTTAATTTTCTAATTTAAATATTTTATGATTTAATGTTTTGTTCTGGAAATTTGTATTCATTTTTACATAAGAAAATAATTTTGTTTGTTTTTTTCAAAAGTGAAAATTCTTTGTAAGTAAAATTCTAAGAAATATACTAGAGAAAAAAAATCACTCACAGATCGGAAATCGAGAAAGATGATTGTTTTCCTCCGTAATTAGTATGTAATGCTTTAGTTACGTTACAAAAGAAAAAACACCTGGGTCATTCTTATCCAGCAGGTGTCTTAACGATGAACTTTCTTTCAGATGAAAGTAACTTGTTCCTCAAACAACTCCTGCATAAATAAATATGCATTTGTTGAAATTTGAAGTTTAAACCGGTATCTGTTAATGCAATATAGAGTATAAAAATCCTCGATTTATTTTGCTGTTAAATGTACATATTCAGACGTGATACGTTGAACGAATAACTGTGGAGTTAATACATATATTATAAAACCAGTTAGTTTTTAGAGTTAGGAAATGAAATACAGATTTATTGATTCGAGTACTCGGTAATTCAAAATATATAGCTTCAAGAAAATAAATCATTAAAAAACCGGAATCTCACAGGAGGAGAAACCCCGCCCAAGAGATTCCAGTAGGAAAGGCTACTAAGTTTCGTAAACTGATATCACTTCAGTAGTTGAAAAGCTAAATCTGGAATGTGTAATAATAAATCTTAACAGTTTTATATTGAACCGTTTCATTGCTAACATTTAATCTTATTTGGGCATCACAACAAAGCTTACATTCAGTTATTTGAACGCGGTATGACATTTAACGAAAAAAATTCATTTCCAATTTTTAAATGTGAAAAAATTTACAAATGACCACGGGGGAAATACACTGTAGTTTATTGTAAAAATTTCACAACAAAGAGGCCGTAGAGAAACCCTGGAGAGGGTGTGTCAGACCGTTCCCAAGGGCTCAGGGCTACAGAGATGAAATTACACGGTGCAGTCAGTTAATGCGATCTTCACATACTGGAGGCTTGTAAGAATGATTAAACATGCAACTTTCTTCTAGTGGCCAGTAAAAATCCGATTATCACTATTTAACGCTATCTTTTAATCTAATGCCTGATAAAAACGTTGAACTTTAACCCGAACAGAGCAACGGCCTATACGCCGTCTAGATACAGAAATATTTGCAAATATTTAAAAGTAATGTTCAAGTTTGATGTGTGAAAGCAGATTTCAAATGTAAATGACCTTTTCTATACATAACCTGTACAGTTAAGTCTTTAAATATTCCCTTAGTTCATCCCTCCTCAAGAGAATTAATTATGTTTCCAGCACCCACTAATTGCTTCCCTGACACATCTCTCCTCCGTTCTGACCTCCTAGTCCATTTTCTTAGTCAGACAATACTTTTTTTTTTTTTTTTAAACTATTGTAAAAATAATAGGCCATAAAATAGCTGTAAAAGTAATTTTAATTAGAAATAGAATGTAAACTTTTTATTGATAACATTTAATTATTTGTTGGTTAAAGTAAATATGATCAATTCATAGAACCTTTTTTCCCCCCCCTGTATATTTGTAAATATTTTAAATGAAAACTACAGTTGAGATGTATCAAATATTTTCTTAGTTTCATAATAACCAAAATGCTTTTATTTTAATATTTATGTTTCCTTTCTGACGTAATAAAAATTCAAGTATTTCCGGTGTATAATTTTCCTGTTTAGTAAATTTTATGCTTCATCTGCATTTAAATGAGTTTAGTTAAATGTATGTTCTCAATTTCTAATGTATTTTAATTATTCTTACTTTTTCATTTTATCATATGACGATGACGTATATTAAAGAGATGAAATCATTCTTAGTCATTGATAAACCTATTGGGGAAAATAATAGCTTTTTAACAATCTCAAACTCGGTTATAAATAATAACTTACCTGCGTATTATTTAAGGTATATTCCGAGTGCGTGAGACCATAATAGTTGTGAGTTGTTGAAGCTATAATGGGTATTGTGTGGCTTCTAGCTTCGGGCTGTGAAGTCGAGTAGTTGATTGTCATTGTCAACAATGAACAGCTTTTTTTTCTATCTTTCTTATACTCTATCCGAAACTTTCACTCACCTTACTGCTTGCTGTTAATTAAACGTTTTTGTGTATACCGGTCTTCGTTTCGTCTGCAAAAATTCTCGTCCTCTATTTGGTGCCATTCAATCAATGAATTATCAAAACAATTAATGAATAGCATTGAAAGTTCAAGTATCGTTCAATTATTCTTTCAAGCGGAAATTATTCTAAGGAGTTTTTATTTGAATATTGATCATTATATGAGATAATGAAAGTTGTTTGAAATCTTCGTATGTTCTCACGCTATAAGGCCTTTCATATTTCGTGTCAATGATTCTTAGTTTAATGTATTCATGTTCATTCACTAATAAGTTTAATTGATGGAGTTAATCCTCGGTTTTTCAATTGATTGTTTATGAAGCTTTAAATATTTATAAAAACTTTTTAATAGTTGAAAAAAGTTTTATAATTTATTAGCGTTTAAAATAGTAATTGATAGCATTTTAAAATTAGAAAATACTCACGACACTATTTTCTTATATTTTTATGATAAAACTAAAGCTAGGTTTTGTTGATTTCAGATACTCGAATCCGAGTTTTGCCGGTGGTCAAATCCGCATTCTTTTTCTGTAGAACTTATAATTTGAAATGATTAAAACCAGTATTTATCTCTAGTCTTAAGTAGTGGGGAATTACATAGTTTGGAATGGTACTAGTTAAAAAATTCTGTGATATATCGTAGGTTTATTTTAGCTTAAATTATTGTAGAAAAATACTTTTTTTTTTCGTAGAATCGCTACAGAATTAGAATAAAGAAAAATTGATTTTTATCTAAAATAAATTAAGATATTGTTACAATAACAAGATTATTATCTATTTGCAGAAGTATAAAATTTGTACTTTTGATTTGGTTTTGTTTTTTCAGCATCAATATGATGAAAGCACCCATTATTATAGATTAAGAACAGAATGTTTGTTTTCCTGTGTAAACACTTGCGAAATGTTTAAACAAAATTAAATGAAACTTAAAAGCTTTGGAAATAGTTACTGATACGTTTAAATTACTTTGTACGAACAAGTAAGGGCCATTAAATTTGAACTTAAAATGCATAAATTTAATTGTTTCATTTGCTTCGAATATTAGAAGATAATATTTTAATTTATAACATATATACATACGAAATCTTCAGATTTACTATAATATTAATAGATAATCGATGATTGATTGATTTCTCCGGTTTCAATGATTGCTCATTCCTGAGAGCCTTACTCGCAGTGGGATCGAACGAGATAACTGAAGAATGTGGAAGGATATCCGATTTGACTATCCGGAATAAATAATGACTATCGGGTCGTTAATACAGAATAATAATTCAAAATTTTCCTATTGTATATAGTAAACAATAATAATTAACTTTCATTTAAAGCTTCCGGAGTTATTCGTTATGAAAGAATGTAATCTAGAACATTAATAAAGGCCCTATTACACAGTATATAATTAATCTGTTAGATTTTAAATATTTTTCTCAACTAAGAATTATTTAAAGTTACATAATAAATACTGTAATTTATTACATACTTTGTGGGTAAATTTATGTAATAGTGACTTTATTACGTATAGTTAAATACTAAAATAAAAGTCGATCTTTCGTAATTTTTGTAGTAAATGCATTTTCACCTGAAATGTGCGAAAATTGGATAAAAAATTATTAAGGGAAATAGGTTTTTATGTATTAATAGTTACTTTTAATGTAAAAATGTATTTTTTATACACAGATTGAATTATGTGATAAAATATATTTTCGGGGAATCCATTGAAAATGATTCATTAAAAATTATTAGTCTAATGAGACTAATTAAAAAATTATTATTGCTATATCACAGTTCTGGATGTTGTAAATTTGCACACCGCTAGCAGATGTTTTTTTTATGAAAACTGTGTGAATTAATACTAATTTACCAGATTTATTTATTTATTAATACATTAGTAAAAAAAAATAAAAAGAAGGTTGATAAAAGGCAAAGAATCCTTGAAGGAATCGACAGTGAAAAAATTTTGGTAATTCCTTGTCTATGCGATCGTATTACAGATCTGGCTTACTTGAAATGTGCGAATATTGGATCCTGCCATGTGACCCATTGCATGCTTGAGAGTGCTGTTAGTTAAACAAAACAATATTTAATTTTATCGTTTAAGCCTGAATGGGTGCGTTCGTTAAAGAGATCGCTCTTCGTCTCAGCTACTACGGGAGTGAGATGCTGTTTTTAAGCCTTTAGGAACGACGATGAAAGGAAGAAATGATGTCGGCGCCCCTACTATCGATAGTATTGTGGAGATATCTATGAATTTAAAATATGAGTTTTTAGAGACAAAAGTTAAAAGAAGGATCTCAATTGTAAAATTTAACTATAAAATGGATTATCTTGCCGACACAGCATTCAAAGTAGCCACGAAAAAAATTATAATGACTGCTACCAATCGAAAAAACATTTGAGATGACACTTACCTCACCATTGTGCACTAACGTGCACTTTCACAATTTTTAAATTTTCATTTATAAAACCACATAATGGACACTGAAACGAAACTGTCTGAGCCGTGGAGGACGCCATGATGCTTTTCACCGTAAACTACTACTACGAGCTGTCATTTTTGCCGTCCAACGGTGCACACTCCGGTTGGAATATAAGAACACGTTTCGCGGGAATTTTTAAACAGATGCCATTTGTGCGGAGTTATACGGAGGAATAAAAGAACACACCCTATCATTTAACTTCACTAAGATCAATATATAATAGAAAAAGAATTTTACTAATATATTAATATTCGACTTTAAAAATAATTAATACTGAGGTTTGAGATTTTGTTTAATAATTTGGCATAAATTCGATCATTTGCTTCAATATCTTTTTACCACCAAACAAAATCTGTAAAAAGAAATAAGTTAATAAAACTAAACACAAACTAAAACTGAAATAATAGTAAATGTCGTATGACAAAAAATCTACAAAAATTTTACAGCTTAAAATTGCAATAGATTTTTATTCCAGAGTGAAACAAACAGCATGACTATTAAGAACTTAACGGATAATCATTTGATAATTAATAAACTAAATAGATATTAATAAATAGCTGTCATTATTATAATAAATCATCGAAAATTTTTCCAAAATACTGTACAATAGATACAGTTTCTTGTCTTTTAAGTAATATTACGAATGCAAAGTGCCGAAAAAATTAAAATATTGAATGTTGAATAGAAGGTATCTAATGTAGCTCAAATTAAACTGGGTTTTATACCATTTAAAGTAGAAAACCGCATTTCCTTGATTAAACGTCGGGTTGAAAAGAATGGGAAACGTAAAAATACTGCACTGTGTACGATAATGTAATTTAGAGTGACAGGTAAAGAGTTTAACTAAAATTCTACCTATTCAGATTGTCTAGAGTCGGACAGCAGTTTCTATTCCAAAGTTCATGGAAACATTTTTTGAAATAAAATTATAAATATTGTCGAATGTTGAGGAAAGTAGTGAGCTTATCTGCCGAAGAATAATTAACAAAACTCTGGTTCCAACTATCATCTCTTTCCAAAAGAGATGGCGAGTTTTAACTAGATAATGGTTAAGATCTTGATTTCTGCGAATCAGACACAAATGACATCGAAATAACCGAATTAGAAGACGCTGAATCGGGTTAACTTGGAAAACAGTAATTCTTTCAAATGTAGATGTATTCCATGAATACAGTCAATAAATGATTTTTATAGTTCAGAAAATCTACTAGTAATTAAGGTATTTATTTCAATTTTTACTGAGTCATCTCCTGTTGCAAGGTACTAAATCCCGTCCTCAAAACAATATATATGTTTTAAAAATAAACCTTCAGAGTTTAATCGATGAAATATGGTACTTCGCATTGATTGTGTTAAATCGAACACGTAAAATAAAGAAATTTTTTTAGATTTAAGAACGAGAATATTTAAAATTTATTTCATTTTCTCCTGTGCCCCATTCCTATCAAGTTTGAATGTCGGTACTGTAGTAGTATTTTAAGGGAAGCTCGAATCGAGTATTGTTCTTCATTTTCTTCTATTCTAATTGATTCCATCACGAGTGAATTTTTTTTTATTCGATAAAATTGGAGCTGATCATATAGTCTATTGTAGCGGTTTTTAAACTAGTTGATGCAGCAGACGGAATATTTTTTCCAATTTGCCAGAAATTAGTACCAGATTTTTGCCGTATTAATACATTATTTTATTCGAGTGGTAGAGTGCTCGCTTAACAATCTCTTTGTATTTAGGTGTATATAGACTCAATATTGCAGTTCGACATAATTATCAATATCATATGATTTTTGAGCCTGCATTGGCCGAACGGATAAAACCCACTCAATAAATAAGCTAAACTAAACTATATGGTTTTTGAAAATAGAGTATTATTTTATGTCATATTTTCTTTTCTGGAAACTCTACGGATCTGAAGTGGATGGCTCACAGATTGGCATTAATCTATAAATCACAATATTGAATACCACTGGTTTGTTGTGTTCTAGTGTTTCGCGCCAATGAATCGTAAAACAATCATTTGATTATAAATTAATTTTTTCCAATTGAAAAATTATTATTAGAACTATTCTGATTTATTCGTCCCCATGAAATTTAGGTTCTTAATTTTTCAATTTATTTTTTTTACATGATTCGAAATTTCATAATTGATGAGAAAAATAAATAATTCAAAAGTAAAAAGTATGGATATCCTCCGTAAAATAAAAAGAAAACTGAACGATTTTATATACTGAACTCCTGTTACGAATTTTGTTAATTATTAATATTACTAGTTATTAGTTATAATAAAAAGCATAAACAATAGTTTTTATTTATGTAATTATCATTTATAATAGTGGTGCCCAAACTTTTCGATTGGCGGGCCAAATTTCGTATATGTCATAGGCAGGTGGGCTACATATATTTTGAATATTTCATACATACAAAAATTAAACCTATTTCTGTAAGTGATATATCGAATGGATACGCCTGATTAACGTGTGCTTTAGACCAGATGTGGCCAGGGGCCGTAGTTTGGATACTACTAGTTTATGAAACCAACGAATTTAACGCTATTTATAATACTTAAGTAATTTCCATTTTTTAAAGCTATGGCTTATCAAATTATAAACTTTATAATGTGGTTCTGTTATTGTTTTACAGTTATAAACAGTTGACTGCACAGTAAATGTTTGGTCTATAAATCATTACTGTGAGGAACAGAATTCCAGTCGTATCCGAACCTATTTAATTTTCATGGATAGTTCGGGCCGATGCGTCGTTCAAATTTCTCACTTATTCGAAGACCGCAAAATGTTCTATCATTGTGAGGAAACTGCGTTTAAATTCGATTTGGACTTTTATAATTTAGTCCAGTTGTGGAGACATAAACTTAATATGATCCTTCACTTGAGTTTCCTCCTTTGCTACTTATCTCGCTTGTAATGATCAATATTTAGATCAATAATAGGCCTACACAGTCCCGTAACTAGGCGGGCGCAACAGGTGCACCCTCACAGGGTCCATTGGAAGGGGGGCCCAAAATGCGTGTATTTGTTTTATTAATTTCCCAAACCTAATTAGTTAAGGAGCCTAAATGCAAATTCTCGCACAGGGCACAGGAATGGCTAGTTACGACACTGGGCCTACATTCTAGTGCTTTACCACCAGTGTATAGTAAAATACTGAAAAAGTGAATTTCTGAAATTCTTAATAATAACATTCTTGGAATTAGAAGTTTCATTTCAATTACAATTTTAGAAAAAGAAAATTACTTAAATTAATTTACTTGTTTATCAAATTCATTTTTAAAAATTATATTGATATATTTTTCGTGGGTTTTTATATCAACTGAATAATTTAGACCATTACATTTACTGAAATATAATGATATACCATTTGAAATAACTGTTTGGTAAAATAAAATGAAAGTTCGTATTAATACAATAAAATGTGATGAAAGTTAATCTCATTTTCTAGTCTTTTAAACTTTTTATTTGATAACATAGCAACATTATAAGATCCATCTAGCTCATATAACACGACGCAAGAGCAAGATGTAATAAACTAGTTAGGCTAATACGAAACGAGTGTACTGTATATTACATACATTATACAGATAAGATTCTGTAGATATCTTACTTTTATAACCGCAATATAAAATAATTAATCGTGATATGTCATTATTGTTTTGGATTATGCGAAATATGGCTATATTTAAAGATTGGGAAAAACGTTGACAGAGTTTATTTTCGCTAATGCCTCGAGAAAAAAATCCAATTAAATCTTGCTCTAAGTTGATGTCATTGTAGCTTATCGGGACAACAATGCTTATGATGTCGGCCGTATATCATATTGTGTAAAGCTGTCATGTATCAATAAATCAATCATTCACTCAATTAATCTCATCGATGTTGTAAACTGTTGAAAAAATTTTTTGCATTTGATTTTATTAGTGCATAAACTACGTGGTATATATTATTTATTTAATATACAATTCTGGTTTATATTCGTTACAAAAAATAAATATCTAGTCTATTTAAACCTGTATATTGTAAATTTGTTTCTGATTTTTATTTGCCAAAAATTGTATTTCTTTCTTTTAATGAACTTGAACTAATAATAATTTTTCTTCAGTTGAAATAAAAATTTCTTATGGTAGAGAAACAGTGGAATCACAGACCGCAATAAATAATTGAATGTAAATTTACCGAAGCGGAAAACCTCTGATGCAGTCAACTAAAACATATAAAATAATATTTTATTCAAGCGTTTGATGTACTGTACAACTAAATTCATTAATAATAATATCTTAAATGTATCCTAAAGAGAACGAAGCTTGCATGATTGACAAAATGTTTATAGAAAATATAAATTATTTCATACAAAATAAATAAATTTAAGGAATTTTACTGTAAATATCTTATTTAAAAAATACATTCATATTTTTTAAGATGCTCCGTCGTTGGAAGAAAGAAAACAGTATTTAGAAAAAAATTAGTAGCCTGCAGCAGCAGATAAAAATAATCTATAAGAAAAAAAAGTTTCATCTTAGGAGAGAAATATATCAGATTTAATTAATTCAAGTGTTGTAATATCTTAATTAAACATTTATCACGAGCCATTTGATGAATTATTAAACTGATATTTAGAATTTCAAACTAAATATTACACGAATTTTATTTTATGAAAGTTGCATCAAAATAAATTTAGAATAATCTTAAATCTTCTAATTTTATAATCTTAAAACGCGATTTTTTAAGAATTTTTCATTGTAAAGAGCTTGTTTACACAATGATTAATACTATTAGATATGAATTACGAAAAATGTGCTTGAAAATATTTTATTTATTTATTTTTTTTAATGTAAAGTATGCCTTGATAAGTAAATAAAATATTTCATATTGGGTAACTTCATTAATGTAAAATCATGATCAGTTTACTTTTTCACATTATGCTAGTTTATAATGGATATAGGTTTACTACAATTTTGAGAAACTCTTTAATTTTGTCAAAAATAGACAGTATTTTTACAGCAAATGCAGTTTAAAACATTATATTAATTTTTTTAAATAAAATCATTTCTGCACATAGTATAAGTGGAAAAAATCTATAAATGAATATTTAAAAAAGAAGTAGAACTATTTATTTTATATTAGTTATTATACAGGGTGTCCATAAAGTTTGCGTGCAATTTAAAAAATTTATAACTTTGTTAGTGTTTGTGATAGAGATATTATGTAGATTGTATTGGAGATAAGAAAATCTATATTTTTTATTGTTTTATTGTATCCAAGTTCAAGCAACCAAAAGACACATTATACTTTTACTTCAGGTGAAGCCGTAATTCTGAAAAGAAAGTACTTTAAAGTTTTGAAAAATTGTTAAATTTTTATGTTGAAGAGTTACTAAATAATTTTACTTAAAACTAGGTACATTAAGCTTTCTAATACTTTTTTTTACATATATTTTCTATCACAAATACTAATAAAGTTATAAATTTTTAAAATTGCATACGGACTTTATGAACACCCTGTATAATGTTTTAATAAAAACGATTTTATAAAATATTTAAGACAATCGAGTTTCTTGAAGGGTAAACTTATATTAATATTTATTTCTTTCAATAAAAGCAAAAGATATTCAGGAAATGATAATATTTCAGTTTAATGAATAATAGTAAAATTTTTAATTATTCTATTTGTTTAAAAAATTGCTATTTATGCCAAATTTTTACATTTAATTATAGAATTTGAAGTGCAGCTCATAATGCACAATCATATGTGTCAGTAAAAAAGTTTAGCAAAGAAAAAAAATTAGATGTTTAATAAATTTAATTAGTTTTTTCCTTATTAATTATTGTTTAAAATGCTTTGGTATTTATGCAACATAAGTAATAAATTAAAATGGTATCTATGTAAATTAGTAATCAAAATTCTTTTCACTTGAAACAATGGCAATGCCTTTAGATTATCATTAAAATATCCATTTAGATTTTTGACTAATATTTTAATCCCTCTACATGAGTATATTCAACTTTACTTTAATGAATTAGTTTTTTTTTCTTAAATTGATCTCGTTACGTTTAAACTTTTTCTTTCTTTAATTAAATTTGGTTTTTTTAAACGTAATTATAAACTAGATCGCAAAACTCACCTGTATTGTCTACGGCCTATAAATAATTATAATAATACATATAACATAAACTTTTGTAGGTCAAATAATTTTTTAGTTAGGTTATTTACCTTTTGATTGATAATGCAAAGTTCAAAGCGTTTAATATAAGAATTGATCGAAAAATATATTGCTTGATTTTAATGTAATGGCATAGGTTAGTTGATTTATGCTTATAAATATTCTGTTATCAGTTAACATAATCGTATTTTTTAATTTAAATTTAAACTTCTCGAATTGATTTGTTAACAGTATCTGAGTTTAAATCTTCTGTTAGATAGTTAGACTATAGTTATTTGTCTAAATAAGTGATTGAAGATAACTTGTTAGTATAAAAATTATATATTTTTTAACAAACTTCTGATAATGTAGATGGAATTCAAAATATTACTTAATTATACTTGCAGTTCTGGTTTAAACACAATGTAAAAACGTTTATTTCCAAATAAAATTCTAAAAAATTTATATCTTAAAAAAGCGAAGATTGTTCTCAGATAAATGCTATCGTTTATTTTTTTATTTTTGTAAATATGCAGACGAAAAGGCTATTCAAAACAACTTTATCAGACAAGAGGAAGAACAGCGAAAAAAAAGACGTTGAGAAGCTGAAGACTAATGGATTACAAGATAGTCTTGAAACAGGCAGATCTCTTGCTGTTTTTAAACTTGTCTGAGACCACCTACTGATCGTCTATATGGCATCAGACATACTGGAGGCGTGACACAGTGTAGGCCGACACCTGTCTAGGCTGTATCAGTTTAATTTGTGACAAAAGTATGGCACAAAGGCTTCTTCATTTACACGAAATAATCAAATAACTCAATGGCAATTGTATTACCAACTAGTTTATAAATTAATTCTTAAACCAAGGTATTTCTTTCAGTTCTTAGCGTTAAATTTCTATACAAACATTTTGTTCGATTTGATATAAGCATAATGGATAGATTGATATTGAAGTAGTTTAATTGTGACTTAGATTACAGTATAGTAAGTTGCTGTATATTGCTTAACAGATGCAGATGACGTATTAAAATATAGATTCAAGAATGAAAAAATTTATTAAAAAGTTTTAAATGAAATGTAATTTGAGAAAAGTCGATACCAATTGTTATATTTATCTTTAATATTGATTTCTTTAATCGCAATCTCATTGTATTTTTCCCCTTCTTTACTTCAGTTCTCAATTATTATAATTTTAGAAAAGTTAAAGTGAGCTTTCATCCTTATGAAAAACACTACAGTAATTATGTAATTTGAATTTTGAAAAATTTTAAAGTTTAAAGATGTTTATTGTACTTCTTGTTTGAGTATAATATAATAAGCCCGTACGCAGGATTTTTAAAAGGGCAGATTAAAAACAAACAAAAAAAATACATTATTTTTCATAACATAGTTTATTAATTTTTACGATACAATAGACCAAAGGGAAACTGAACAGATACAAAATAAATGTTATATACAATATACTATTTTATTAACATAGTGACATTTTTCTATTTGATTTGCCAAATGGGAGGGGTTAAACTCCTAAAAAATCATGTTTTACGTCCTTGAAATATGACCTATCACGAAATTTCGTTTGCCCTTACAAAGAAGAATTCATGTTAAATCAGTTATCAAAAATGTTCGTCACATATTTTAATTTTATAATCAAGACGTATATATTCGATAAATTTAATTCTAAACACGCCTGTAAAACTAGCCTAAACATATAATGTATTCAGTATTTTCATTGTAAGATGATAACCACAGCAAATTCCTGTTTTTGAAACAGAATTTCTCTTAAATATCTTAATCGAAAACGTTCATGTATACCAATGACTAAAAGTAATAATAACGTTTATCTTTTTGTCAAAATTCTAAAGAATTATTTTGTGAATTCAAAACTAGACGTTTAATTCAAAGAATTAATGATTGTATGTAACGAATGTTATTAGTACCTAATATTTTATTATATATCAAGTTATTGTAACCAAGTGTGTTTTTTTTTTTTTTTTTTTAATATAAAGGTACGATCATAAATACAAATATAGATACTCTTATGTTCAATTCAACCGTTAAAAGTTAAGAATAATTATATAGTAAATTGAGGTTAAATTTTATATCTTAACTTGAAAGCTAAATATAACATTAGTTATTAATATAATATATATATATATAGTTATATATAACATTGGCTACATATAATAACATAAATTATACTATAATTCTTTAAACTTATTATTCGGAATTTTACTTAAACATATTGAAAAAATATATATTTCATACGTGATTTAATGAAACTTTCTCATTCTATCAATAAAATTTCAATGAAAAAATTTAAGATAAATGATATCAAAGACTAAGGAAACTGCATCAGTTACATATATATATATATGTTGTATATAGTCTCAAATTACAATTGAATTGGATTTGTTACGCGATGTGCCGTTGTATTTCATTTAATTGCTCGTTAAAAAGAATCTTAATGAAGAATTAAATGGTTGGTTGGTTTGATGGGATGTGGCAACGCAACACATGGGCGATCTGCCAACGGGGAATATCTCCCGAAAAGACTTTCTATGGGAAACTGGCCCTATTTAGGTGTTACACGGAAAAAATTCGAGAGTCTCCACGCGATCAGCCCGTTGTTCAGGCGGGAACCCGCGACCAAATATCAGTATAAAGTGGTTTTGTCCACTCGGCCACTTGTGGACCGGAATTAAATGAAATACGACATTATCTAAGGATATATGATATACAGTAGATAAAAATAATAATTTATGGAGAAAAACAAGATGATAATATTGTTGAGAAACTGTACTAGTACGTTCGAGGAGAGAAATACATGATTAGCCGTTGGAAAATAATTCTGATTTGTTCTCACTGCGGATCTCACCGACTCGACTACAGATAATTAACTTTCTGAATTTATCGATATATCCAGATTTTTCGGCTGAATAGTTGTGGTCCTATGGAAATATGACATAAAACTAATTGATCTAACTGATTCTAATGTGAATTCATATCAACTTACTAGATGCGTACAGATAGGATTTGAATTTGATGCTGATCTCCATAATTTTCCATGGTAATTCGGGTCACATCGTTTCCTATCAGTCATCCTTTTTGGTCGACCTGTTGTGAGTGTGGCAAGGTCGTAATGGGCGAAATTTGAGCATAACTATATAATTTATAGTATGCTTTTATGTAATTGGCAAAGTTTTAGTACCAGTTTCATCGACAATAATTTTCCAATTACAGATACAGTAAGTTTTACCCTGTGCAGTTGAACAACTTGAATAAAATTGTATAAAAGTGAATGTAAAAATTGATTTTTAAATTATTATTAATTTTTTTAATTTGAAAAGCAAACAAATTCTTTATCAATAATTAACTTATAATTCCGTCTATCTTGTATTAAGACAGGAAATCATAACTTTTATTTCATACTTATTGCATATCTTCCCGAATACACAATAGACAGTCATGTATAAAGGATGAGACCAGAACTTTGGAAAAATTTTTGGGACTGACTGAACTCAAAGCTGGATCCTCAGAATGGCAGGAAAACGCTTTTACTGATCCGACTATTAATATAGCAATGTAGAATGGTGTTCGGTAGCGATTTCTCATAACGTCACAATTTTGATTCGAACTATTTGAATCAAACGATCCAGATTCTTTACATTTTTTTTTTTCACAGATAGTTTGTGCTGACGTTTTATTTAAAACGTTTTTCATGTTTCACAACTAGAGTACGGATTAGACTTGCCCATAATGGTTATATGAAAACAATAACAGTTTTTTTTTTGTTTCTTAAACTCTATAAGGATACACGGACACTTGGCAATGTTCATCTTAAATTTATTTGTTAAGATGAACATTGCCAAGTGTCCGTGCATCTGAACCTTATAGAGTTTAAGAAACAACTAGAATTACCGGCACGGTTTCAAAATACGTCTAAAATAATAGTTTTTTTACTACTATTATTATTTTAATTCTTTACGCCTAGCAGACTAAGAGGGCTTTTTTGCAATCCCATCTTAAATTCGATCAGATCCACAGTGGGGCGGCCGGATGATGAACAGGATTCGACATATTTGGGTGTAGCCACACATGATAATTTCTATGTCGAACTCAAATTCAAACGATAGTTCCTCGGAGCGGTAGGCTGGTGCTTTTAGTATCTCGGTCATCCAGTCATAGGAGAATTACGATAGGAAAAGAGGAAAATAATAACCTTTTTTCAAACAATAAATTTTTTTTTAAAATCTAAAAATATATCATTATTTTTTCTTTTTTAATATTATTATTGCCTGCGAGTTTAAAACCACAAAATTGATTTTAAAGGAGAGTTTTTATAATAATAATAATAATAATTAATATGTGTGTGTACATAAATATAATTACAATAATTGGTTCTGCGAAAAAAGTCAATTCATATAAATAATATTTTAAATTATTTTACTGAATTAAAAATAAATACTCAATACAAACTTGTTATAGATTTTGAAGATCATTTAGGCTATACGTTTTTTGAATCACCTGATTATTTCTAATTTATGAAAATTCTTAGAACATATAAAATTATATGTGCGCCTAGTTGTAAATACAGTATATGTTTAAGAAATGGAAAATATATAAAAGATTTTCTATGCGGTAGTCAGTGTAAACCGATATATATACATATATTGTTAGTGTTTTATTTGATGTAATTATACTGTATAGTAAAAATTGCTTGGAAGAAGTTGTTTTTAAAAAGTATAAGTGTTTTATCGATATCATAAATAAATATTTCATAAGTATATGATAATTTTACGGATAGGTTATCTAGTAATCTTCGTATATCGTATTTGTTTTATTAAATATTAACTGTTAAATTCATTACAAGAAAAGATAAACCTAGTTTATATTTAAAGTAATTAAATAATTTAAAATAAAAAAAATCCCAAGTAAAAACAAGTTTAAAAAAAAGATTAAGAGTTAGTGGGTTAAAGAATGGTAATTTGTTTCGTCCGGTATGTTTATGTATATTTACAATACAGTATATATTCATAATTGTTTTGTTCTTAAGAGGTTAGTGACGTGAGGTAAAGGTTTGGTTCGTGATATTATAGTAGCATCTTCGTGATATTGAAAATCCCTGCGGGAAAATAACGTTTTCGTTCTAAGAATTATTTTCCTACTTGAGAAAATAATTCTCGCTTTTCAATTTTTATATTCAATTCTAACTTAAACATGAACTTTAAATGTTTTTATTGTTCGCTAAAATACAACATTAATATTTTACAGAACTACAGTATATAGGCTAATTTTATTTTTTCATGTCATGTTAAACATGTATAACTTATATTTAGTAGTTTGTTTGTTCGTTATCCGCAAGATTAAGATTTATAAATTTGATACGTAAATTAAAAAACTTATAAATGTTTTAAAAGTTAAATATTTTAAAAATTGTTAAATAATGTTTCTGTAGACATTTTAACGCTATTTACTGTTAATTCCTGAGAACCCTTTAGCATCGTACATAGTAATTAGTCTAAAATAACGAGTGTAAATCATCTGAACCGAAACTGATTTAAAAAGAAACGAGATCAAATGGTCACGGTACAGGATATTTTCTTTACTAAATTTAAAAAAAAGGATTAAATTTGATTAAATACGATCTTAACTAAATTTACTGCAAGAATATAGATAATGAATTCTGGTAAATAGAATTAAATAACGAGATTAGATTCTTCTGTATTGTAATTTGTTAGATCTAAAGTTTATATTTATTTAAAAACAGAATATACGTGGTATTTTGTTTGCCATTGTCGAACTTTTTGTGTTTTATATTTAGGTTTTGTAATATGAATTTCGTTTGATATTGAATTTTATAAAAATATATTTGTATTAATCTTAAAATAATTTTATAATTTAAATTCTGTGTTGTACCGTAAAACATTTATTGGTTTCTAGAGTATATTGTTAATTACAACTTATAAGAAATTGATAAAAGAAAAATATCACGAGAGGATGTTGAAGCTCTTCTGAGTGTGAATAATGATTGAAGTAAAGGGAGTAAGGAGGCCCATCAAAGGTATACGATCTAACATCACACCTTGAATGGAGAACTTTAAATACTTTACCCGAGGCAATTTTCCCTTACTTGATGTCTCGTAATACGTTAACCTTCAACCTTTAACCCATACTAATTATCCAAAAAGAAACATCAACGATTTGAAGAACGACAAGTCTTGTTTGGTTTTTTTTTCTTTCTTTCCGACTTTACTTTTAAGTAGGCGTATTGTCTAAGCCCAATTTTAATTTTGTCGGAAAAAAAAAATGCGATGCATTTACTACTGCGATATTAATTTTGAAACTAATAACGTATAAATAAGGAAAGAAACCATAATCAGTTTTTAGATCGCAAACTTTTCCGGAAAGTCTAGATGAGGGTCATCAACTGAGGATAGATGACCGTTACTATGTGATGTATGTGCTTAGTTGGATAGGCTGGGGTAATCTTTTCCATCAAGGTTTAGACGTGCCGATGAAACACTGCAGGTATATCCTGTGACCTCTTTAACCTTCTCGTAAGAATCATCTTCGTTTTCTTTCAGCTTAAGGCCCCCGGCTAAAATATAGCGTTAAACTTCAAGTAAGTCTCTCAAACCATTTCTAAAAATTAGTATATGATGTTCATTCGTTTATTTAAAATAAAATTAAGCGCAGGAAATCGAAGCTTACTGAGTCAGAATTTTTCAAATTGCAATTTTGTTTTAGCGAGAATGATTTAAGAAAATTCTATTTAATTCTACTACGAATTTAAAAAGGAAAAGTTATCAATAAGAATAGATAATATGTTTGACCCGATTACAAATAGATATTGTTTTATCTATTATATTTGATAGACCATCTCAAAAATGAAGAAAATATAAACTTGTTTCAATGATGATAATTAGTGTGGGAGAAAAAAAAATGCATAATCGATTTCAAATAACTTTAAAGTACAGTGTCTCACATATTAACAATTAGTTTTAAATGAAGCGTTAATTTTAAATTTGACTCACAGACAGGTCTAATCTATATATACATATCTAAATTTCGAGTTAGGTTTTTGGCATATTACTAAGCTATCTTGTTGTTCAACTTGATTTACAAGTCATACTGATAGAAACTCCACCCAGAAGGCAAAATACACTTCAACTGTTTAATTATTGATCTAATCTGATGGCTTCAGACAAGTTCGTTAGCCTTTAAAAGGCCTATTTTTTTTTTTTTTTTTTTTTTTTTTTTTTTTTTCAGTTCAACCTTTAACAGGTAATTTTATAAATGTGTTTTTCAGTTGTAAAAACAGATAATTCATAATATAGAATCTTGACACTGAAAAATTTACAGAAAATTCCTTATTTTGTACAGAATATTTAAATCTTGTTAAAAAATGAAATTTTACCGGAAGGACGTTAGCCTTTCTATAGATTGAACTATTAGAATGTTTATTTTATCAATAAAATCTTAAAAGATGAAATTAATTTTACATGACGATGATGATGGACCAAATTGTAAAGAACAATAGAGAATATGTACCGTTTATCACGCACGACAATCATTCCTTGTTTCTTAAAAAAAAAAATAATAATAAATAAATGAGAGAGAAAGAAAGATTGTTATCGAACTTCTGACCGTAAGGAACCGTGATGGCACGCTTGATTTACAAGTTTGCATGAAATTGCACCTAACATAGAAAGTGTTAAAAATTTTTTGTCCTAATTTTTTCGAGTGGAAGCAGGAAGTTGAAAGAAATTATTCAGTATTAATGTTTTTATGGTAGATATTTTTCTGTGTATGATAGAGGTTATTAAAAATGAAATATTTTTATTGATTAATTAATGTATTTAATAAAATTAACGTAGAATAGAATCTATAATATTTTAAATACTTTAAACTAAAAATTATTTTGGGAAGAGATAGACTGCACAGAGTTGAATTAAACGGAAAACAATCAAACATTTAAAGCTCTACTTAATTCTGATATTCATCATTTAAAAGCAATTTTTCCCTTTATGTTTACATTTAAATTTTATATATATATTTAATAAACTTTAATAAACAAAGGAATCATTTTTGAAAATGTTTAATTACATTGGAAAATTTACTTTTAGCGAACGATGCGATTATAAAAGATTCTTCTATCATTATGGCAACAATCTTGGTACTTGCTATTCGACAAGAAAAAATGATTTTCATCTTGTTCGTGACAAGTTCATATGATTCACAAAATGACATGATTAGTACCTGTTACATACTCCACGATTCAACTGGTGTAATCATCTAGTCGCAATCAGATTGATCTTACTCACTTGTGTAATCTAACAGGTTGACAAACTCAAAATTTTAACTAATGTTTAATTCATTTTAGATCATCTACACTAAATAATGACGTTTGAACATCGTAAACAAAAATAAAAAAGTAAAATAAAATATATTGTAGGCCTACGCCTTTATAGTACTCGCTTCTATAGAATATTTAAAAGTTATAATCGTTAATTAATTCATCTAGAGACATATTATTATTGATTCTTTCATCAAACTTTTGTAAAAATATATTTATATGAATAAATAGTAGGGAATAAATTATACAAAGTTGAAAGAAAGAATAATTTATTTATTTTATTTCATTTAAATGCTTTTCCTTTATAAATATTAATTATAATATTTAATAGTTTAAATTTCTATAATTCATCACATTTTTAATATATTGACATAGAAATATATCGTGTATTATCGTCATATCAAAAATGAAATCTACAATAATTTTCATAGATTTTTAGATCATATTTGAATATTATTCTTTATAGAATTATTCTTATTCTTAATAAAATTTTTCCAGAATTTTAGAAAATTCTGGAAGAAAAGAATCGGCCCGGAGCGGAACTCGAACCCATAAATGCCGCTCAGTGTCCATACGCGTTGCTAGTTATGCTACCGGGACCTTTGTCCGATCCCTCGCTTCCAGACATATTTAATTTAGACATTAATATTAGTAGTATTGATATAAACATATTAATTGTCTAAACTTATTTAATATTGGTTTTATTATTAAATTTAATAAGAGATGGCGCATAACACCTACCTCAAGTGCCCAAATTATTTATTAATAGTAGTGGTAAAGTAGCCTGATTTAATTCGGCAATAGTTTGGCTTTCCAATTTATTCAGAATACAGTGAATTAAAATTGTAAATGAGAACATAAGATAGTGAGTAACAATCTGCAAATAGTTATACTGTAGTGTAGTGGAATGTGAGCATGATGATACCATTCTCACAAGCTTTATCTGTCATCTTAATGTTTTTTTTATGACTCTCATGGTTGCCAAGAAGTAAATTGGTGTTTTCTTTAGAACATTTTACAAATACTATACACTATCATCCAAAAATAGCAATAAACACTTTACTCTAATATTGAATAAATGGAATAAAATGTTTATGTTGACAGCCAATGTTGATCTCAGGCATTGTTGTGGACCAAAACAATGCCTGAGGTCAACATGCCTCGCTTCTTGTTCTGAATTGCCCATCAAAGCATTTTAGGATTTTGCAATATGTATCTGCAGTAATGGTTGTACCTTGCTCCATAAACTTTTTCAGCATCGCTCCCTACAATCCCAAAAGACTGGACATAAGCTTCTTGTTTGACAATACTGGCTTATGCTTCTTAGTCATATTCATTCTCTATTTTGATTTTTGATTCCGATTGGCTGGTATGAAATACCTGCCAATCGGAATGAAAGGATCAGAGGTTAATTTCCGAACGGCCTATGTACTATAGCTTCCTAGTGCCAAGCTCTCGGGTGGTGTTTCTTCCAGAAAGAAACACCATTTGTGCTAGAGTGCAGTATAAGTGTTTCTTCTGGGAAGAAACTTATACTGTACTTTAGGCTAGATGAAGACATGAGGGATACTATATCCCAATTGCATTAACATAAGAGTATAAAAAAAGAGTCACTTTCTTGCCATATTCCATTGAAGTCATTTGTACAACTTGTTTTTCATCTTGTGCAACAGTGACTCTTGGAGAGTCGATCAGATGGCTGGCGGTCAAGGTGGCAGCCTGCCACTCTGGGGGGCCTGGGATCAAATCCAGACTGGTCAAGAAATTTTTCCGGGGATGATCTGTTCGGATATGTTGGGCCTTGTCCCTCACACCCAGTCACCCCATTGTGGGCCTGGCTGAATCCATAATGGGCCTGCTAAAAGAGGCCCTCTTAGTGCCCACTGGGCAGAAAGAGCTAAAAACAAAAAATAATAAAAAAGACTCTTGGAGAAGTATTTACAGTACTGATTCCAGTTTTGTTGCAATTATAGAATCTTCAGAGAGCTTTGTAGTGTTGCCACCAAACCGATTTTCACCCGGACAAGCCAGTTTTTAAATTCATGGTCCGGATTAATTATTAATATGTCTGGTTTTTGTAGAAATTGTGAAATTATGATAAAACAAAATAAATTTATAAAAATATTTGCAAGTATGTTATTTTAACTGTTAAAGACTAACTTCACACCCCCACCCAAACCTATCCCCATCTTATCCCTAGGCTTAGAGTGACAAAAAATGTACTTTTAAAATTCTAACTTGTAATTATTTCTGGCAAATATTAGGTTTGTTCCAACACCAGTCCCTAGTCCCTAGCTGGTTTAAAACTGGCATGCACATTGTTCAGTCCTTGGCTATAAAATGACATTGTACATGCCTCATACGGTTTCAAATTCAAACCAGTCAGGAACTTATGTTGCAACAAACCTATTGTAAAGCAAATGTGACAATTTCAGTTTACAAGTTTATAATTTCTATTTTAATTATTTAATATGACAACTTGAGAAATTGAAAACCCAAAAACGAGGAAGTGAATTTGTAAATTTAATAAAGATTGGCTGACACAAAACAAATTTCAAAAATGCTTAAGGCCTGTTTGAGAATCTGATGAAATGGCTAGGTGTTGTGTTTGTAATTCTACATTTAATGTAAAGTGGGATGGTGTAAAAGCTATGAAATCCCACATGGAAGCAAATACTCATAAGCAAAGAGTATGTTTATTTGCTCATAACTCCAATCTGACCCAATTTTTTTCAACAGAAAAGTTCTAAAATTGATGATCAGGTAACAGCAGCAGAATTGACACAAGTTTATCATGGTGTAAAGTTAGCAATTCCATATTTCCTGACACGATGGCTTGTAAAAATATGACTTGGGCATACAAAAATTGAGTCTATGGTGCAAAACGTATTAGCTCCCTATGCTCTTGAATTAATTATATCTGTTGCAAAGGATTTACCATTTAATATTGCCACAGATGCTTCTAATAAAGGTAATAAAAAATTTTAAAATGTTCGGGTCAGCAATTTTTAAAAGGTGGCAATACCGGAGCTTTGTCATTTACCATTTTTCATAAATAGGTTTCAATATGTCTAAGAAGTCATCAATGTTCTTGTTGAAATTAGTAATTCTTTCTGAGCTAGTGGCTTCTAGTGATCACAATGAAAGCTGTGGATGATGCCCATAAACCCCTTGAATCTGTCATATCCTGTAGTTTTATTGAAATTCAAAGATATTCTGAGTTTTATTGCTTGAATTAGGATATTTTTTTTTATCTAAAGCAGCAACAAACTCATATTCCAAATTTCTTATCTGCATTGTTGTCAGACCATGGTGCATTTTACTTGCAGTAAGCAAGTAGTTTCTTAACTTTGTTTTCTCCTGCACAGAAAAAAACTCATTCCACAAATGAAGTTAGACTGGATTACTATAGAGTCTTTGTCTGGAACACCATTTTATTTTTTCACATCTTGCCAGTGCTGACTTATATATATATATGACCCATATACTATTTCCCTCCTTCACACCATGTTTGTTGCTTGAAGAATCACACTATTGGCTGTGTTGATTTTGTTAGATCTTTCTTCTTCCATTCTATTTATGTGGTATTTTCTCTGAAAATAAAAACAAAAAATATAAAACTTAACATCACATCAAGAAAAATATTACTAATGAGGAATGGATCCTGTGCCATTCCTCCCTCTTGTGCAGTGTCTTAGTCTACCCTACTGGTGGTTTTATATTATACACGCTATATCTATAAACATGGTGGAAATGGCAAGAAAGTAATATAGCAAAATTATACTATGAAAATGCTGTTTTCAACTTCTTTATTAAGCACTAAAGTTAAATATAAAATTTTAAATTATTTTAAGATAAGATATTTATCTTTATATTTATCTGTAGCAGTGTATTATAATTTTCTCTTCTAAAGCCTTTTCTGTTGAAACAATCTAGCAGCCAGTTTAGAAGAAAATACAAGTTATAAAGAACTACAGTACTTAAAAAGGGGATTAAGAAATTCAAGTGTCCCACACCTCTCTAAGTTTCTCCTACGTTAGGTTACTGAATAAACAAAATAGTTTGATAGTTATCTAAGGTGATATTTACAGGATAAGACATGTTGATAAAAATAAGCTTGTTATCACATCAACTAGTATTAATAGATCTCGCTACAAATGATTTTTATAAAAACCTATTTAAAGAAGAGAGTTTGTTAAATTTTTACAAATCAAATCTGCCTGAAGAAAATTTTAAATCTTAGAAAGTTTGCATAGGAGATATATTTTATTTTTGCATCTACATACTGTTGCAAACAAACCTTATTGAAAATGAAATATATATAAAGTCAAATAATGACTATCAGTTTAACAAATATATAAAGTTTTTAATACTGGATTTTATTACTGGATTTTATTACTGGATTTTTATACTGGTTTTATTGGATATTTAATAGTGCTCTCTGAGCAGAAAGAGATCTATGGCCCTTGTCCTAAACTGCTTTAATAAAAAAAAAAATTAAGTGCTACAAAATTTATCTTCAATTTTTCTGACATTCTTTCAAAAAAGTACTTGGGAATTTCACTTTGATTTATGTCTGGGTATCATTCGGAATAAAAAATCTTAATCTCTGACTATATCTTTCTTACTTGGCTCTCATACTTGTCCTTTACAGCTCACATAGCCCTTCTTAGAAAAAGTTAGACCTATTTTCAAGAATTTAGTTATTAAAATATTAAATTGTTTTCACTCACAAAAAGATAAAAGAGGAATATTTTTTTCTCTTAATGCTGTTGACATTAAGAGAATCTTTTATAACTAAATTCAACCAAGACCATAATTACGCAGATAAGTTAGAAAAACGGATCAGTAGTTTTGGACTAGTTGCTCTGAAAAAATTCTTGAGGATCTGATTCCAAACTCAAATTTGCATCACTCAAGTGACTAATTCAGCAATTCATTCTAGTCAAAAAAATTGTCATTCAATATTGCTCATCATATCATTTTCCTTATTTATAATTATTTTACTTTTAGCTTTATATCACTGTTAAAATCTATTATTTATTATCCTGCTGGCAGCTCCTCTCTGGGAGGAGTCTGTCGGGAGCATGAACAGTCAAATGCACCACCTTTTTTTTCTTTTGTTCAAGAAATACCGTGAAGCAGTAACTAGTGATGTTAAACACTCGGCGGCCTGCCAGTGGCTCCCCTCTGGGAGGAATCCATCGAGAGCACGAACAGTTGAATGCCACCTAGTGAAAAATTCTAAAATGGTGTAGAATGCATTGTGAAAAGCAAGAAATCGTAAATATGATAACTTTCTTATTTTTGGCCTCCAGTCCAAAAGTAGGGTATCGTTCCCCTCGTCTTGGTCCTGAGTTCAGATATATACTGAAAGTCCCAAAATTCCATAGGGAGTAATCTATAGTACACCCAATAATAATAATAATAATAATAACTCTCCCGTGGTCACCACCTGGTCGTGGTGGGAGAGCCCAGTAATTTTACTGATCCATAGGGCAATGCAGGCTGGAGCACAAGCTCCTGGTAGGGACACCCATGCCAGTAAGGTCTATGGGGAGAAATGAAGCTAAGAGTGACCACACACCCACATTCTGTGGAGATATATATCATGGTAGTAACCAGATCTAAATGTGATACCGGCTCGGACGTCGCCCGGGTTAACAAGGTCCGCGTTCGTGGGTTAGGCAGAGGCTCACGTTCGAAAAATAGGCCACAGTCTCCCTTGGTTACCGGTGGCGAAAGCAGCACCGGCCCAAGCATGGCTACTGCAATGCCCTCAACAGATGTGAGGAATCAACCCAGCCTTGGTGTTTCTGTGGCAATGCATCCACAGACCACAAAGGCTGGAAAACCACGCCAACGGATGAAATGGACAGTAGAAATGAACGAGTTTATCATCCGTAATTATTACATTATCACAAAACTCGAAACAAACATGACAGCATACAGACAACAACTACACCATAAATTCACACAACAATATCCTCACCTCACTGTTACCGAACAAAGGGTTGTTGATCAAAAAAGAACAATTATACACAACAACCTTATCTCACAAACAACACTTGAACTTATCAAACAACAGGTTGCTGATCAAATACATCAACAGACAGAAACATCTAACATTAATGAAGATCATGTAACCTGTCAGGATAATCCAGCAACAAGCATTGATAATAACACACATACAACAATTACCACTAATGATACTACAGACACTTCCTCATCCATCACTGATAACGTAGACTTGGATTTAGTTAATACGCTCTCACTTATATTTCAGGAAACACTCACTAAATATACAGGTACAGATCCCACACAACGACCACGAATACCAAAAATCAACACGTCAAAGGAAGTAGGAAAAACACTAAATTATGTAAACACTCACTTACTACCACACTACATTCATTCAATTTCTACACTCGCAGACATTCATACATTAGTTTATGCTGGGGCAGTCACAGTAGTGACACACCATGGACTGAAAGTACAATCACAGACAAATACACAGAAAACACAATTCTATCACAAGCCTGCCTGGCAGAGAAGAATAGAAACACAAATAAATGACATTAGACAGCAATTAGGCAGGCTAACACAATACACTAAAAACAACATAACACCCAAATTAAGGAAACAGCTCAAAAACATTTTCAAGAAAATAAAAACACACACAAAACATGAACATCACAACACACGCATTACAGAATACATTGATACACTAAAACAAAAACTTGCTGCCAAAGCACGTAGACTCAAACGATACAAAACATGTACACTACGAAAACAACAAAATAAATTATTTACAAACAATGAAAAACTCTTTTACAGACAAATTAATAACAAAGCAAACACTGATACACAGCACAGTGGCACACCAACAGAAGAAGAACTCACAACATATTGGTCTTCTCTTTGGTCCAGTGCTGTCACGCACAATGCTGATGCAGGCTGGATCGAGGAGGAGAACAGAAGCTTGCACAACATACCAACTATGCCCTGTGTTGAAATAAACATACATGATTTCCAATACACTGTTAACAGAACACACAACTGGAAGACACCTGGTGTAGACAACATTCACAATTTCTGGTACAAAAAGTTTACATCACTGCACGAGGAACTAGCTAAACATCTAACACACATCATCATCAATCCACAAGACATGCCAAATTTTCTTACTCAGGGCATCACCTACATGAAACCTAAAAACAACAATACCACAGACCCTACACAATACAGACCAATTACATGTCTCCCAACACTGTACAAATTATTGACATCCTGTATCGCAAACAAAATATACAAACACATTGAAGAACACTACATTCTAACAGAACAACAAAAAGGTTGCCGTAGAAATCACAAGGGATGCAAAGAACAGTTACTCATAGATTCAGTCATTCTACGGCAAGCACACAAACAACACAGAAACATACACATGGCTTATATAGACTACAGAAAAGCATTCGACAGTGTTCCACACAGTTGGCTGCTACATATTCTACACATGTACAAAATACATCCATCACTCATTGCATTCTTTCAAAACACTATGCAGCACTGGAGAACAACACTACATCTCAGGGTTAGTAACACTTCCATACAAACAAACCAAATTTTTATTAGGCGAGGAATTTTTCAAGGAGATTCCTTGAGTCCTCTCTGGTTCTGCTTAGCCCTGAACCCATTATCCAACATGTTAAACAACACGCAATATGGTTACAATATCAGACACAAAAAAACAACACAGTTTACACTGTCACATCTCATGTACATGGATGACATAAAACTTTATGCATCCACACAAAAACAACTTTATCAACTCCTACAAATCACACATTCATACACCAAGGACATACAAATGGAATTTGGCCTAGATAAATGCAAAACACTTCACATAGAAAAAGGAATCCTGAAGAAAGAAGATTTTGCACTTGGAAATGGAGACATTATTGAATCCATGGAAGAGGGCGAGTTCTACAAGTATTTAGGATTCCAACAGGCCAAACTAACAGAACATACACAAATAAAGCAAAGATTAATTAAAGAATACCAAAGTAGGTTAAATGCTATTCTCAGAACACAGTTAAATGCAAAACACACAGTTAAAGCAATAAACACATATGTCATCCCAGTACTCACATATTCTTTTGGAGTTATACATTGGACTCACACTGATCTTGAGCAACTCCAAAGGAAAACAAGAACAACACTTACTAAGCATAAACAACATCATCCTAAATCTGCCACAGAAAGATTAACCCTTCCACGTAAAGATGGCGGACGTGGCCTGATTGACATAGTTAACCTTCACTACAAACAAATACAGTCACTGCGAGAGTTTTTCTACAAAAAACAAGAAACATCACAATTACATAAAGCAGTAACTCTAGCAGACTCAAATAACACACCATTAAACTTACACTCACATCATATGGACACAACACAACATATAAAAAGCATAGACACCATTAAGCAATCGTGGGCTTGAAAGGCACTCCATGGCAGGCATCCTTACGATCTGGCCCAGGATTTTGTTGACAAAACTGCGTCAAACAGCTGGTTAGCTCGGGGATGCCTCTTTAGGGGAGACAGAAGGATTCATGATTGCCATACAGGATCAGGTCATAAATACTAAAAACTACAGAAAACACATACTCAAAGATGCAACACTCACAAATGACACATGCAGAAAATGTCACATCATGCCAGAAACTATACAACACATCACCTCTGGTTGTAAGCTCTTGGCACAGACAGATTATTTACACAGACATAACCAAGTAGCAAATATAATACACCAAGAGCTTGCAAAGAAACACAAATTAGTAGACATCCACGAACCATACTACAAATACATTCCACAGACAGTATTGGAAAACAACACGCACAAAATGTACTATGACAGAGCCATAATCACAGATAAAACAATTTACCACAACAGACCAGACATCACACTGATTGACAAACACAATAAAATCACATACATTATAGACATATCCATTCCAAACACTCACAATATACAAAACGCATGCACTGAAAAAATTAGCAAGTACACAGAACTCGCCCAGGAAATAAGGCATCTGTGGAGGATGGATAGGGTGCTTATTGTACCTGTTGTTCTCTCCTCTACAGGTGTCATACCACACACACTACACAAAAGCCTGGGCACATTAGAATTGAATAGAAACACATATATCACTCTACAGAAGGCCACTATATTGAATACATGTCATATTGTGAGAAAATTCCTGAATACAGACACACACACTGATACACTTCTTTAATTTCTGTTTTGGTTACTATGCCTTGACTTTGGTCCGGCATAGTACTTAGCCACCGGTGTTAACCGAGTATATTTCACTTAACCCAATATAATAATAAATATATATATATACATTTTTTTTGCAAAACAGTTTTATTATTTTGAATAATGACATATACTTTTTTTAACATTACAATAATTCCTTTCATTTTTATTTGTTACTCAAATTTATGGGAGAAGCCACAATTTTGTCATTGTTTATGTTTCTTTCCTATATTTTTTCTGTTTAGATTTTTTTTAACCAAAACTTCAATTTTTTCAAGTGTATTGTAACAAAATGAGTATGATGTAAATTTGGTGTTATTAGAATAGTATTGAAAAGTTCCTATTATTAGCTTATTTATTAATGCTGGTGTTAGATGTTTGGACCACAGTTAAAATAAGGATGATAACTTCATTTTTTTGATAAAAATGAATTCTGTCTTCCTGTTGATATACTGTAATTCTGTTGAATCTTAATATATGATATGATAATCTACAGTAAATACAGTAGAGCATCGATTATCCGACTTAATTGGGAACTGCGGTTGGTCGGATAACTGAAAAGTATAAAAAAATACATTATTAGTATAGTGTATTAGGCCTGGTTTAAATACCAGCCTCCCTTCATGGTCGAGCCAGTGCTGCCAGCTAAAACATGCAAAAATTTAACAAAAATAATACTAAAGTAGCCAAGACATAACCAAATATTGTAGTGCCACATCACTAGCGGACATTTGAATTTGCCGACTAGAATGCAGTCAGTTAACCGATAATTCGGTTAATCGGGGGTCGGATAATCGATGCTCTACTGTACATCCTAATATAAGTCTGTTTGACTTGTAATCAATTTAAATAACTTGGATCTTGGAAATCAGAAACTGGTTTATTTTGCCAAAGGTATCATTGATAGTACCTTCAAAAATATTTTAGTAGGTCTTTGTGTATTTAATTAGTGTTAGTATGTTGTATTTTTTAACATAGTATGGTAATAAAGATTGTTGTATTTTTTAACATAGTATGGTAATAAAGATAAAAATATGTTTCTGAATAGTTTATAATTATGTTTTTTTTAATCAAAATCATATTGTTTTATGTTGTATGAAATAATGCAATTCAACATGAGGATGATCTGGTGGGAGGAGGTGTCTCCCATAAGGACTTTACTACAGGAAAATAGCCATTGTTCAGGTACTAGACACATGAAGAAAGTCCAGAAAATTCCAATAGCCAGCTTATTGGTCAGGTGTAAACCCAGAACCAACTATTAGTGTTCAATAGTTTCATTCACTTTGACACTGGTGGGTTATCTTGTTTTATCATCACTACAAATTATTTCTAAACACATTGTTAAATATTATCATCAATAGTGGGTTCTTTTATATGAATCATATGTAGCTCTCTGATATTTGTTTTTTCCTCTCACAAAATTATCTAAAATACATGTACTATATTAAATAATTCATAGAATTGCAACACTTTAATGAAATATAAATCATAACATATTGAAACATCATTGGTGTTTGCAGAGGGAGGCAAATGGACACTTGCCTATCTCTGGGATCAAATAAAAATTCCACAAATTATAATTTTAAAAATGATTGAGATATGTAACCTTACACTCTTGATCATGGGGTGCTTTATCTGTCTTTTTATATTGATGTAATACTGCATTCTATAATCTACTGTGAAAACACCCAAAAAAATTAAATAAAAATTTTATTGCTGTAATTATTTGTCTCAAAGGTTTGCTTCCCTGGAAAATTTTCTGCAAGACATTCACGTGAAATATAATAGTAAAATGAAAATGTATGTAAATATTTTATTACTGTTCTGAATTTATTTAATGTATACAAAGAAAATTTTTTTCTTGTTTACTTTAAGATTGCTGTTACTACTACAATTATCATCAAAGTATACTGCTGAATACAAAACATATTTTATTAATTTGTATTGAATTAATAAATTAGTTTGATGTAAATTCTAGAAACATTAATTTTTAATTAATTAAAACATTTAACTGTTAAAGAATAAATTTTTGCATTTAATTTTTGAAAACATAAATTTATTTATTGATAAATATATAATTTTAATAAAAACATTATTTTAATTAAATTCAACAAATTTAAATAATTTTTATTTTAATTTAAATCATTTTTATTTTATTTTTATATTAATAATATATTAATTATATAGTAATTGTAATGATTACTTTGTTTATTTAAATTCTTACTAATTTTGTAAAGTATAATTGCCATAAATATTTTTAGTAAAATAATATTGAAATTACAAATTTATAAATATTGTATTGTTTTTATAATTAACTTTAATTATAAATTCTATATATATAAAAGAATTTACTCTATTTAGAATATTTTTATTTAGAATTCTTGCTAACTTAGATCTGTATATACTTTTTAAAGATTTGCAAATTCCATTCACACATCTTTTCATTCATTTCCTTGGTCATTATTATATGGTATCTTGATTAATATCCATTAGTCAGTCATGTCTTATTCATAGTCTTGACATGTTATGTCATCTCAACAAATGTTGCCTATCATTACTACTATTCTTTTTATGTTTAGTTTTTCATTTATAATTTTGGAATATTTAGTTGAAATACTTGATTCAGTTTACTTAATATACTTAATTCAAATTTAAGTTTTCTATTAAACAGTAATTTTATTTTTATTTTTATTTTCAGATAGTTGTCTTATTTCCTACATCAATAATTATTAAAATTGTCATAATATTTTTTTATTGAGAAACCTATATACTATATTTTAAGTTACACACAAATGTTTCTATTACAAAGACCACTATAATTTGTACACTTAAGATATTTATAAAAATAATTTAATTTAATTTTTTTTTATTTTAAATGTTTGCTGCATTACTTAAAAATTATAAAACTAAATTTTAAAATTCATTAAAAAATTTATGAGAAATTATTGGCTTTGCCTTATTAGTGTGGTATTTTTCTTTAGATGAGAAACAAGTTTTACTGTTATTAAAGAAAAACTTGATATTTATAAATGAAAGATTAATTTTTTATTTTCAAGGTTATGATCCAAAATAGGACAGAATAAATTTTTGGAACTGTTATTGAATATTTAAATAGAATTATGGATCATAAAAGAACATCAGCTCTTATCTATAATTAATTGTTCTTCTATTATACTATAAAGAAGAAGAAATTTTTCAAAAAATTATTGTTGTTTAACTAAATTGTAGTGTTGATATACAAAAATCAAATAATTAACAAGATTTTCTTATGGCTTACTAATACCATTAATTTCTGTGATAAATTTTCTCTAGACAGAGAATAGTAATGTTATTATGTATTATTTACATTAATAAATAACTTTATTTGAAATTATATGGAATTTACATAATTTCATCAAATACATTATTTATTCAAATAAATGTACAGTATTTAAATAAATTATTATGTATAGGTTTAGACTAGGCATATAGCAGTGTGAAGATTCATCACTACCATTAAAAAACAGGCAATAAGAAATAAAAATATAGAACAAATTGCATCCTTTCTTGTTTCAATAAAGGACAAGGACAGTTTAGCTCAGTGGTGTAGCGTGGCTGTCAGCTGCCGGGGCGGAAGAAAATTTCGCCGCCCCCTTATTTAGGTATCTCAATTTAAAAGACTAAAATATACAGTAACTAAAGAACTTTTCAGCAAGAACAATCATCATTATTGTGTATTGTACAGGTTCAAATTTTTACAAGATATTATTATTATTTATTGTGAAATTTTGCTGCCCCCTAAAAGTGCCGCCTGGGGCGGGCCACCCCTGCCTTCCCCACTATGCTATGCCACTGGTTTAGCTAAAAGAAAGAATTGTTTTTTGAAATAAAGAATGTTTGGCAACCCAATCTTTAACACTAAATGTTAAAGTTATACAAGAAACTTCTAGACACACTGTAAATTAAACTTACTTCTATCTCAAACCGGACAGTGCTAATATCCTTCTCTATCTTTTTTCACTAACGTTTTTGAACCTCTGGTTCTTCTTCAGGTGAACCGACAAGTTAAGAATCTTTCAAAAAGAAAAAAATTAGTTAAGTTAAGAATCTTTTCTTTTTGAAAGATTCTTAACTTGTCGGTTCACCTGAAGAAGAACCAGAGGTTCGAAAACGTTAGTGAAAAAAGATAGAGAAGGATATTAGCATTGTCCGGTTTGAGATAGAAGTAAGTTAAAGTTATAATGTTGCTATAACAAAAATTATAGAAACGCTAACTTTTTTTGTTGTTTTATTTGGATTCTTGCTTTTGTGCAAACATTGCAGATGTTGCACAATGGCAATGCACCGTCTCATAGTTCCCTTCTGATTTCACAGTTTTTGACAAAGAACAATATCAATACCATATCATTTACAATCTAAGTACGAGACATATTTCAGAATCAATGAAAATGGGATCTAAACCTGATTGAACTTCAGTTATTTTTTAAAATTTATTTATTTATTGATCTATAAATTGGTAATATTATATTGACATGTTAATAAAATTGTAGAATCAATCTTTGAATAGAACTGCTAATCAAATATCATTTCATTATTTTAAATTATATCAATTGATATCATGTCTGAAGGGGTTTTTGGACACTTTCAATTAATGAAATGACAACAGAGCCGGATTATCGAATAGGCAAAGTAGACAAATGTCTAGGGCCCGTAATTTGAAGGGGCCCGGCTTCAGTGCAGAAGATTTCTCTGTTTCAAAACGAGTTAAAATTATTTAAGAAATTCGATAGGACAGAAAAGGCTGTATTTAACAATTCCTACTAAGCTCCGCTCGACTAGCCATTACCTAAAAAAAAAAAAGATCAACAGCCACCCGTGCGTCAGTAGTAATGTGCGCCACGAGATCTCTCGCACCATCTAGAAATATTCCTAGGGCCGCCTCTCGTGGTAGTACTGATGTATGGTTATGATTTATTTTCTAAATCTAAACTTATATGTCGCGACATCGCATATTTGATATAGCGTTCAAGTTGCTCGAGTGCGAAGATATTACAATTCAATAGTGTTTTATAAAAGAGTTAAAAAGGGTGACACTACGGTGTGACTTGGGGTGCCACCATATTTGTACCGGGTGTCACCCATGCTAGCTACGCTAATGTCACATTATATAAGATTTGTTTAGAAGCAACTTATTTAAATGGGGCCCCAATTTAAATTTTGTCTAGGGCCCGCTAGAGGCTTAATCCGGCGCTGAATGACAAGACATGATATCATTTAATATCAAGTGATGAAATGATTAAAAGTGATCATTTCATGTCATTTGAAACTGTTCAAAAATCATTTCAGACAGGATATCAGTATATATCATTTCTGAAATGGTTTCTGATTGATTTCAAATGATACTAAATGCATTGCTAAACAATTTTGTACAAGTCAAAAATAGAGCTGTCCATTAATTAAGTGCATATTTTAAGGGAGGAAGGAGTATTGTGAAAAATACATTATTATATACAACAGGGAAGTGATCAAAGATGGCTCAAAAACTGTACATGTAATTAATGGATGGATGGCCTCAATCTTTAATTAACAATAAAATCCTTTCCATGATATTTTTAAAAACTTCTGAACATGATGTCAACTAACATTATCAAACATTCAATCAAACATTCAAAAATCAAAAATATACAAAACATTTTAACAGATGAGAACAAGTGATATCTCTTGATGTCAAGTGTTATCGTGTTATATGATTTCTCATAACTGATATCATATGAAATCATATACCATTAACACATGATTTTAAATATTTTTATTAAGGACAATCAAGTATTAAAAACAGGAACAGTCCCTGGAAATTGGGGACATCTGATCTATCTAACAACAAAAATGTTTACAAGAAATACTTTCAGAAATGGAAAAGCTGTGTAGGTCTGTACAATTTATAGTGGTGTGTAGTGCTGTGCCAATAATCAATAAATGAAACCAAAATCAGTATATGTTTGCAGTATCAATATTGATATTCTAGATATAAAAATTAATCAGTTATAACTACATCAAATGAATCTCAATACAAATTTCAATATTGATATTAATATTCATTTGACTAAAATTTTATATCAATATTGATGTGAAAATTTTGGTGTAGCACATTCCTAATACTGTGTAACTGCAGCAGGAGATTTTTCAAAGATGACCATTCTAATCTAGCATAATTTTTTTTATAAATATAAAGTTTGACTATTTCAGCTAATTTTGACTGAATCTAACATATATATGGTATATAATTATTAATAATAAAAACTGTAATCAATTGAAAGCTATAAAATTATTTTTATTTATAGGATGCTTTTAAAGGACAAGATTTATTAGACATTGTCTTCAAGCATTTGAATTTATTAGAAACAGCTTATTTTGGATTACGCTACATAGACACTAATGGACAGACTGTATGTATAGAAAATTTATAAGTAAAATATTAAACACAAATAATTCAGAGTAGCATTGAATATTTATATAATTCATTACATAATGAATTATATAAATATTCAATGGTAATAGAGTATGACGATTAAAAAATAATAAAAATAAAATTATATTAATTAAAGCAAATAATAATTTTAAAAAATTTTAAATATTTTACAGCATTGGTTAGATACAACTAAAAAACTTAGGAAACAACTTAAAGGTGAATATAACATTGTGCATAATATTTATGAAAAATTAAATAAAATATAATGCAAATTTTTAATATTTTAAATTTACTAAATATGAAATTTATACAATATTAAAATATTTAAACTTAATATCAAGATGTAGAATGGAGGTCATATTCAGTAATCACTAGTTCTATCTAGTTTTTATATATATAGGGTGTGGTTATGAATACATGATTTTGACAGACAGACGTACAGTACTACCTACACAAAATCTAATGTATTTGATTGTTAACATATTTAATATGTAGCAATAATTAGATTAGCTTTCTATTGAAAATTTTACATTTAATATTATATTTATTTAAAGTATGACAATAAATTTTTTAAAAACATATTTGGCACTCAATAAATTTTCTCTTGTTATATATTATTTATTTTATGCTATACTGTATATTTGTAAAATTTTAAACTAATGTTTAGTAAAACTTTACTTTTAATATTTTATTTCAATTTTTAAATAATAGTTAATGAAAGCTTTAAATGCTCATTAAATATATAATAAAGTTTTTTTCTTTAAATTTAATTTGGAACAAAAATAATTTTCATTTAGGTGCTGATTCATATACTTTATATTTTGGTGTAAAATTTTATGCTTCTGATCCATGTAAACTACTTGAAGAGATTACAAGGTATTTATATATTTGATATAACAGTTTTCAAATATAGAAATATGACTAATTTTGATATTAAAAGAATATTTTGATTAAACATGTTGATACAGTTACTATAATATACTACAAAGTATTTTTACTTGAAAGATTAAACAAAATATGATTGCTAATTTTTATAACAATAACAGCATAATGAAATGTGGTAATAAAAATTAATAAATTACAATAAACAATATAAAATGTTGGAAAAATTTTCTGAAATATAGATATTAATAATTATGGTTTAGTCATATGGTTAGTACTGATACATATATATTCTAAAGTTTTTATGTAGCATTATACTTCATTATTTATTTACCTTATTTTCTAATAAAAATTAATTGATTAGTTATAAAATTCTGTTTATATATAAAGTTTAATTAATTTATTCAAATTTATATGATAAATAAATTTCATATAATAAAAATTAACTTAAAAATAAATATAACTCTCTAAGAGGAAACATAATAATAGATTTATATTGAACAAGAAAGGACAATTACACTATATATACATTTTTACATTGGTCATTGTCCTTGGCACTGACCTTGATGTGTCATCTTATTCAATGGCAATCAAGAATGACATAATGAATAATTAGATGCTTTTTAACTCACATTTTCTCCCATATTAAGATTAACTATCATGATAATAGCAAGCAATTTTTTTTGTTGGTTATTATATATATGCTAAAGATATTTCTATTTCCATTCATTCAAATAATTTGATTACAATATTATATTTATAGCATAATTTATAGAGAATAAATAATATATAATGTTTTGTAACTATGAGAATTGGTGGTTGATTAATTAGAGGAAATATAATTAAACAATTAACAAAATTGCTGAGAAAATGTTTTACTTTAAAAATACTTTTTATTGATATAAGAAAATTTAATTTTTTTTTTATTAACATAAGAAAATTCATGGTTTATGGGAAGTATTTTGCTGTGAATAACAATTACTTTACTTAATAAATTTACATGTTAAGTATATTTGTTGATATACTTATGATTGAAAATTAAAGCATTTTAACTTAATAAAAGATTTCCTTTGACTTGTTCTGCTTTCTGTTTCCAGGATTTAAGTTTAAATTTTGTTTTTTTAATTCTTAACTAAAAATTTTTATATTTTTAATATAATTGGCTTTATTAAATTAATATAATTGTTTATATTATTTAATAAATAATTTATATAATCATTAAATGATTGAGTAATTTATATGTTAATAAATAATAATTTAAAACAAATCATATATGATCTTCATTCAAAGAAATAAAAATTTGAACAGAAAAAGTGTTTGGTATAAGTTTAATTACTTAAAATTTTTAATAAATAACATGATTAATTTTAAAAATTTTTATTACATTTTATACATTAAATTTCTGTAGCTAAGTGAATTTAATTTAATTTTAAGTAAATATAATTATTTCCTCTTCTCAATAGGCATTTTATGTTTATCTTATATATTTTTTTCATAAATACATATTATTTTATTAAAGTATTAATTAAATCTTGAAAATTTAATTGTTAAATATAATAATGAAGTAATTGAGTACTTGATTAGTTAAAAACAACCCAGTATACATATATTCACTTAAAGAGTATTCGGTATAAGATGAGAATTAAATCTGTATTTGTAAAAGAATTTTTAAAAAACAGAAAAATGGCTATTATGATAGCATAACTGCTTTTGACAGGAGCCTGAGAAAAATTACCTATATTTCTAGAATCAAATAACATTTTTTTTCTTGCAACTTTTTTTAGCTACGTACGAAGTTAATATTTTTGAGTTTTCTTTTTATTGCATTACTATTTGAAATGTAACATAATAATATAATGCATATAATTAGTTGTAATGAAAATTTTGATAGAATGTTCATTATGACAAAATGTTTTGTTTGCATGTTTAAACTTAAATTTTAACATTTTAATTACTACATAGTATAAATATAATATTGTATTTTGTAATTATTGATATGATTTATTTATGTGTATTTTATAGAATACATATTGATTAATATTAACGTTCAAATACAGTAAAATATGGTTATTGTAATTATATACTGCTTTAGGACTCATCTATACTAACAATAGTAAGTGGGTAAATAAATAAGATTACAATTACTAGAAATTCTGGTTTTATTGACTGACATTAAAAAAATTACATTAAAATAATTAAATATGTATAACTTAAATTTATTAATTACAATTATTATTATTATTATTATTTAATAGTAATTTTTCTAGTGTATTTATTGTTTTGCCTGCTGTTTTTTCAGTACTGTTTTAACAGCAACTAATGTATAATTGAAGTAATAAATTTCAGCAATTTAAATATTATACTGCAAGCAAATAATGATTAAAACCAATAAGCATTTATGTTCAAACCCTAGTTAAGACTGATAACAATAAGTGATAATGATTGAGCATTATTGGCTACATATTGATGCTGACAGTGAAAAATACAATTTAAAAAATGCTTCTTTACTTGAAGATAACAATAGCAACAACTGATACTCTGATTACAATGAGCAACATTTTGTACATATATTTTAACTCATCTCATTGCAAAGCATGATGAATTAAAGAATTGGCATGTCCCAAATCATATAACATTTAAATAGCTGATATCCATGATTACAATAAACAGATTATATCTATAAAAATTTATAGCCAACATAGCATTTTCATTTCTGTTTTAATTTTGCTAGTTTAAAGATAATTACAATACAATAAATGAAAAAGTTATTTAATTTTGTTCTCTATTTAAACACTATTAAAATTATTTTAAAACAAAAATAATGTTTTGAGTTGAAAATTTTTATAATACTAAACTGAAGAGACATTTAATAGATATTATCACAAATTATGTAATATTATCATATATAAGTGATAATACCTATTTATTGTTTGAATTTTATAAGAACAGAATATAAGAATTTTTGCTGCTGTGTTGTTATTATGTATTGTCTTGCAATTTTAAAAACATAACTTAATGTGAATTTCTAAAACAAATAATGTTTATTATTTTAATTAAAATTGAAGACAAAGTAGTAGTATTTTTATTTAAAATAGTAAAAACAATTAAACATTGTTTTTGCAAAGAAGAAAATGCTTTTATTTCCATTTTATAAAATACAGCCATATATCCTTATTTGACAGCCACAAAAAAGTTTGCTTACAATTTATATCAGTTTACATATATATGTATATAATGAGAGTCTTTTTACAGTAAACTAGAGAGTGCTATTTTTTAGAATGATAAATTATTGTAATAATATCTAATTTTTATACAGTGGATAATTCATCACTTTTTAAAGATGATGAATTATTTATTATAAACAAATTAAAGAGAGATAAGTTGTTCTTGTAATTCATCTTTATTTAGTTTGTCATTATATTAAAACATTATAAGCCAGAATCTGGAAAAGTGATGCATTGTGTAACTATAAGTTAAACAGTAGACAAATTATCAGGTGTACACTACAGATTATATTTTTATTATTATATTAAGTCTTAGGTTTTTTTCTTTTTCTCAAAACAATATATTCCAACATGTCTTGATATTGTAATTTTTTTGTTTTTTTTTTTATTTAATAATTATCAACAAAAATTTTTGCATTATTATTTTATATATCAGGGGCAGGTATAAATATTTTATACAAGCACAAATTTATATAGTAATACAAATTACAAAAATTTAGCAATTAATTGTAAATTTCTGGCAATAAAGTTATGAGATTCTGCCATCTGTTATGAGATTTTATAAAAAAACTTTTTATATTATTTATTATTATAAAGTGGCAAAAAGCTTAATTTTGAGGATAATGATGAGATTTATTAAAAATTATAAATGCTAATAATGAATAAAACCTTCATTAAATCCAATCATCCAAGATTTTGCACATGACCCTCCTCTATCTCCCCACCCTCAACCTTTAACTATCAAAATTTAATATCAAACCTCCATGCAAAATTTCAGAAATTTTCAACAAACACATGGGAGTTATTAAGTTTCAAAGTGGGTTAACAAAATCATATCATGCACAAACTAACATCCAAACAGAAAAATTCCCAACTTTTTTCTGCATAATTGATAAACTAAAATTGTTAACTTTGGAAAATGTTTTTTAATTGAATATGAATGTTTTAATTGTAATGTTGATTTTGAAATGTTGATTAAGTTTGTTGTTTTAACTTTGTTTAAATGACTATTTTATACATGATAAAATAGTCAGTGAATAAAAACTTAAAAAACAAAAATAATTTAAATGGATTGGCCACATTATTTGAAATATTATTTAAAACATGATTTAAGAGCACATATATTTATTATGAGAAAATAAACATCACTGCATATATCAATTTGTTTTTCTACATGTAAAATTAATTTTTAAGTATTGCTTAAAATTGCATAAATAATTATATGTTCCATAAAATTTTAAACAAATATGATTTTTTAAATGAGCATGTTGCATATGCACAAAATTTATAGCAGTATTATAGTAGAAGATTTATTGACAATAAAGTCTGTTATATTATATCATCATTAGAAGGATCAGACAAATGCTTGTATTTAAGGATGAAAGAGAAAATATTAAACAGAAATAACAATGTGGATTGATAACAATTATTTTCCAAATTATTCAGATTTATATCTAACATACAGATATTACAAAATTTCTGTGTATTAGATATAAATATAACAGTTTAGCAAATGATCATTCTAAAAGAATTATGTGTGTATAATGTGATTTGTTTTCAATTTATTATTTATACAGAACAAATTGTTATATGAAATGTAATTATTAGTTTTATAATATAGATTTATTATGTTGCAGATATCAGTTCTTTTTGCAAATTAAACAAGATATATTACAAGGTCGATTACCAGTTTCATTTGATCTCACAGTAGAATTATTTGCTCTAAGTGTTCAGTGTAAGTTTTTATTTTTAATATAATTTTAAATTCTTTTTAACTTTATGAAGACTGCTATATGGTTTTACCTTATGTAAAAATAATCTGTAAAAATTTATTATTATTATTATTATTGAAATGTATTTATTCAATTGTAAAGTTTCACATTTGAAACTTTTATAAAATTTATTTTATTTACGAATATAATTCTCTAATCAAATCAAAAACTGTTTCTTTTTATTTTATTAAACTTTGGTAAATTTAACTAGTTAAAGTTTTAATTAAATAAATACATATAACAAGGAATATTTAGAATTTAATTAGAAATTTATTTCAATTTAATAATCATATTAATTACATAAATAAATTTAAATTAACGAATTATTATGTAAATTTAACTCAAAAAAGAAGAAAATTTCGTTTTTTTTTTTAAATATCTTTCTTTGTTCTTCTAAAAGAAGAAAAGACCAATACTTGACTTCCAACATTATTACATTTTTATGATGTGCATTTCAAGTATCTGTAGCACTTCTCTTCAGTTATTAATTTCTATACTTTTTTTCTTTTAAATTACTTATTAATACTGTTATAAATGTTTACCATTTATATTTAACATTGTACTGACCTTAATAAAGTCAAAAGATCTAAAAGCAAGCATCTAATACAATCTAAAATCAATTGAAGTTTTCAAAAATTCTATTTAAAATTTCCATGAGATAAAATTTAAAATCCAGAATGTTAAGACAGTTCTGTAAGCAAAAATTAAAAATTGAAGATAAATCTTTAAGAAATAAATTTGATTAAATTACTTACTTTGCATGTACAAAGCACCTTAACATCATATCCCTAATTCTAGGTACATTAGCATCTTACTTTAACAGTCTCTGGAGTTAAGCTAATTTAAATTCCTTTAAACTCTTTAGATTTTTAACTAGATTTTAGCTCTCTTTACAATACATCACTCAAGCATCTGCAGGACTGGCCAACAGCTTTATTTATTTTGTGTTTTTGTAATTTGTGAAAAATTTTCTTTGAATTTTCTGTGGAAAGTATTTTTCATAATCTAACATTTTAACTTTTTATTATTTATATTACAATTATTTAGTGTTGAAGACTATCAGCATTGTATTGAGTTTTAGATCACTTATGTATACTTTAATTCTTATTTGTAATTTCAGGTTGGTTTTGTCTATATACCATTGATCTGTCTTACCATTAATATTTAGAAATTAAGGTTTTAGACAAAGCCTTGTTTCTAATATCTTATGCTAAAACCTCTGACTGCTGTGATGGCTCTTACTCTTTGTGGCATATTTCCACAAATTCTTTGTGACTATCTAGTGAAATGTTTCTCCATTCAGCCTTTAACATAGCCATCAGTTTAGCATGAGAACTGTCCAAGGGATAGTTCTCATGCACGTTTAGCATGTTTAGCTGATGTTCCAATCAATCACAAAGATACTAAGTACTAATATAAACATCTACAAACTCGATTTTAAAGTCAAACAATTGACGGATTACATCATCTGGCAATTGTTTTTTTATTAATATTAAATAATTTTAATATTAATGTTATCACTAAAATATCAAGAATATTTTAATGATTATAATTAAATTAATTATTAAAATATTAATTTAATTATAATTATTAAATTTATCAAGAAATGGCATCTAACACTTACCTCTAAACCAGATTACTTGACATTTAATTAGTAATTAGTAGCAATAATACAACCCAATGTAATCTGACAATTGTTTGAATTTAAGATACTGAGTAGGATTGAGATTGAGGCTCTGGGCTGGCCAATGTAATTTTTTATTACCCATGTCTGCAAACCACTCCATTAGAATCTGAGCAGTATGACTGATTGTGTTATCTTGCTGATAAACTAAATTCCATTGATAACTAATTTAATAGCAATTAGTCTATTAATAGTGAATTCCTATTAAACATAGGAGTTCGCTATTAAACAATCTGTTAGTTGTTATCAATGGAACAATGAATGTTGCATGCACTACCAACATTATGGTGGTACTTCAAAAAAGGCCCCTATGTTATAGTTATAGACCACAATCTATAAATTTTCCAATCAAGACAAGTGTTCAAAATTGGAAAAATTGAGTTTTGTGGCAACCTTAATATTGCTAAATCACAGCTGCCATGCAAAGATAACAAACACTCAAATAACTTGAAAAAGCAGCAAAAATTTTAATAACTAAAACATTTTTAGATGTTTTTAACGACCTTTTTCATGTACATTATGAAATGGACTGCCACAATGCATTTTTGGAAAATAATGTTCTAGAATACAAATTCAAATTTAACCATCTGAACATATACATTCATTTTACGATATATTACAGGCCTCGGAGTCGCTCACTTTTCTCACTTGTACTCACTTTTCTGAAGTATCCTCACTTTTCTCACTTTTCAGGTCATTTTCTCACTTTTCTCACTTTTTTGGTCATTTTCACGTGCTTAATTAAGATGTGGGGCAAGCCAAACGAATTGCCAGACTATCAGAATAGAATTTTTTAGAAGAAAATACGCGGCCCTGAGTAGACTCAAAATTGCAACTGCCCGCTCAGTGTCAATCCTTACTTCCTCAGCAGATATACCAATAATAATACACAAACACCTAATTACTTGCTGAGCTTGCTGATTTCTTTATTTTCTAACGTTTTCAACCTAATTTTTATAGGTCATCTTCAGGAAAAATTTATTACATTTCCAAATTCGAATATAAAGCTTTCGAATGCTCGCGACACTTAAAACTTTTCGAATCTTTACAAATTTTAACGGTTTAAATAATAACAGATTAAACATTAAACCAACTACAAACACATTAAAATTATTACTAATCAACAAACATAAAATAAATAAATAAATAAATAAATATTGTATCAAAAGTAGATTAAACTAGTTAAAGCTGCCATGTCCTTTCTACGGGTTTTTTAATCCCATTTCTTTTTCTATTATGTATTTCCATGCCGTTGGAAGATTATTTGCGTCTCGTGTCGTTAGGTTATAGAAAACAAAAGTTTATTTAACGTATTTAAAAAAATCCCTCTCATTACAAATTCAGAAGCCAGTGTTGAGTAAAGTTATGTACTCATGCCATATTTTCATTATTCGCCAAAATCTACCTTATCCGAATTGCATTTCCTTCTACAGAGTTTAAAAATAAGTATTCTAAGCATCCCTGCAGTTTTGGCTGTTTTCTAAGAAAATCACTAAAGTCCTTTTGCAGGGGAAAGCACATTAAGCAGAGGGATTAATCTCTCAAGCTGACAACACTGCTGCCGCTTTTAAATTCAAAATATATAATTATTAAAATTAACACGAGATAGTAGCGTAACCTCCTACCACTAAAAAAGATTTCGTTTCTGACCATTTAGTTATCCTGGTTATAGCCCAATAATTTGGCAGATTATTTGGTTTTAATTAACAATCGGGTTATGGAGTTGTCGTTTACAAAAATATTTTTTTACTGGATTTATCTTTAAATAATTTCATAAACTTGAGTTTAATAAAATTACTTTAATGATTTCATAGCATATTGTTAACGTTAAATCACATCTACATCTTCCCATAAATGTATGTTTAAATTGACTACAAGTATGATTATTCCATATAGTAAGTGTTATTTTCATAAAATGTGTGATTACTTTGCTTGTGAAATATCCATTTTTTAATCTTCTCTTATGCCGATTATAATTGTGCATTAATTGAGAGACTAAAAAAGTAAACGAAAATGTAAATTCATATTTACATATAAAATTTACCAAATAAATTAAAATATTCGAAGTGTTGTAAAAAGTACAACACGTAATTGCTTGTGAGAAAGATTTTCACAGGCTTCCCAAAGGTTAACAACTTTGCAACGATGTTGGTTTTTATTCATCTGCAGGAAAAAGTTTTTTGTTATTTATGAAATCATTAATAAAATATTATTTTACTTATATTATTTGGAGTATATTTATTTCAGATTTATTATTTTATTTGGAAATCAATATTTACACATCTCGAAGCATTAAAAAATAAACAGTTTCTGATAATGATAAATATCCGAGAATAGCCAAATTAGTGAAATCAGCATCGAAAATCCCGTTCCCATGAATGAGAGGATCAATTTTATGCCGGGCACTTTCTCCTGATAGAGCATCAGTGTTGGAAAGAATGCTTAATTCACTTTTGATTGTTAAGGAGGGACTAAACATGTATGACCAAAGCCCACACCTTGTACCTATTGCAAAGGACGACTGAAATTAGCTTCCTCGGTGCATGGAAATTATCAAGAACGATTGGAAAATGAAAAGAAGTTAAAAGAATAAGAGAAACGGAAAAAAGAGCACAGAAATGTTTTGAAGAACAACAAAAGAAAGCTGTTCGTAACATGAAGATTATGGAACGGCAACTGAGTTTAAACCAGAAAAATGTAGAAGAAAATGAAATACATGCGACAGTCTAAGTTTTGTTAGAAGCAGCAAACAAAAAAACTGGAGAAGGCTATTAACAGCAAGAACATGAATGAAGTACAAGCAGCACGTGTGATGCTTATTAGTGTTAAGTGTTCAAAAGCAAGAGGAAGCGAAATAGAAGGAAGTTGATAACATGCAGAATAATCTTAATAAAAGAACATCATCTTTCATGACTGATTATTTACAGAAGCCAAAGACATTTCAAGTATTCATGGTTTACTGGAAATACAGAAGCCACTGGTTATCGGGAAACAGAAAAAAAAACGCGATATAACTGAGTAATAAAAATTCTGGGCTTTTACTAAACAGATTATACATGCTATGGAATCTCTGTTCTTTCATCAGCAAGTGTTTCTGATATAAAATAAGCTTAGTTTTTCAATCCTGAATTTTATTCGTAGGTTATATCGAATTAATTGACGTTTACGTAAACATCGAAACCATGAACGCCCATTTAGCATTGTTTCTTTAACAATGACATTGAAAGACAAATACTGTCGATATAAAAACAAAACATCAATTGCGATTTTATTATACAGTACTATATAAATCGCTTATTAGAAATTCGTGTAGTTTATATTTTTCAATAAAAATTATAAATGCTGTAATTGAAAATTTAAAAAAAATGAATATTGAATATATAATAGAACATCAAAACTTATAAAATTACAGAGTAAAAATTCTCTAAAAAGCAAAATGAAGTTACTACTGTATAAAAATTTTAGAAGTTTTCGTTCAGAATTAGAGAGATCTTTTCCTTACACGTTATGCGGTGAATTCGAAATTTCACACCTTTATGTGAATTGACGCAATACCGTTAATTCACATAAATGTATGAAATTTCGAATTCACAGAAACTTGTAAATGAGGAGACTGTACTTAAAACTAATAAATAAACAACTTTTATATCAAAAGGAAACAAATGACAATCGATCTATCCACCTGTTCTGCATATTTAGCTCTTTCTCGTATTTCGTTGCAAATAGAAATTCAGTGGTAATTGGTAATTTAAAATTAATTGACTCAAATGCTTTTAAAATTTAGGGGACCAAAAAAACGCGATATAACGAGTGGCTACTATATTACAGTATATACAGAAATTTTTAAAATGTGTTTAACCATAACAGAATAAAAAGAAATAACAATTTTTACTGCTGTTTTGCTGAGTTTTCCTTCTGTGTTTTCACTTTGTTTTGTCACTATTGCACTCACTTTTTATTCACTTTTTCTGTATTTCAACTCACTTTTCTCACTTTTTCAAAGGGGAAATAGCACTCCTAGGCCTGTATATTAATGTTCAAAAATATTAAAAAATACAAAAGTGAGCATGCATAAATAAAATAAAATAAAGGAATACAAGAAATCAACACACAAAAAAGCCTTTTCTATATCCTAGTATGAACAGATTTAGACAAAACGAACATTTTCGACCATAAACTTGGTCTTCATTGGGCTATTAACCAGTATAAATTTGAAACCGGAATTCGAACAATTCCTAGCTACCTATGCCACCTATGCCACTGACCCTGAAATACAAGTGGACCTCCATAAGGCCAAATTGGTAAAAATGTCTGATCAGGTTCAACACCTTCGTAATCGAGAAGCATTAGAAATATACAAAGCCGACCTGGTCAGCAACTGTATTGATGCAAAGGATGCTGCTAATATTTCGTATGCATGCAGGTGGTGCTATGAAAAAAAAAAAGGAACACCAGTGGGTAGCTAACGTTTCTACACCAGTAATTACATCTTATTATTTATGTGTGGTGATGTAAGGATATTTTTATCACTTTATTAGCACGTATGGTGAAAATTATTTTCCAATGTTTAAATATTTTGGAATTTAAAATAATTTTTAAACACGTTGTTCGAATTTTGGTTTCGAATTTATACTGGTCAATAGCCTGATGAAGACCAAGTTTATGGTTGAAAATGTTCGTTTTGTCTAAATTTGTTCATACTGGGATATAAAAAAGGTTTTTTTTGTGTGTTGATTTATCCTTCCCATGGATTGTGCGAAAAGTTGGAATACAAGAAAATTAAATTGATAAATACAAAATAAAACATTAAAAATAATTATATATTAAATATCATTATACAATGAACCCACATCTATTAAATCAAATAATGTAAGCAGTCCATGCCATAGCTGTTGCAGGGCTTTGTGTCATCTATGTAGAGGGTAAACAAAAAAGGACCTTCAAGCTGCTGACAGAAAGTTAACATCTGTATAGTTGATAGAATATCCCAAACACATCACTATAAATATGGAATGTTTCTGTATGTGTCAGCGATTTCCAAATTTTTGGGTGATTCAAGCTTTTGTATACCTTGAACCCTTTTTGTATATTTTCTATGTAAATGACATGAAGCCCTGTGACAGCTATGGCATGGACTGCTTACATTATTTGATTTAATAGATGTGGGTTCATTGTATAATGATATTTAATATATAATTATTTTTAATGTTTTATTTTGTATTTATCGATTTAATTTTCATATCTGGCAAGTGCATCGCATGGTAGGAGAAGGTTGCAAGTTCAAGTCCTGCTTTGGACTAGTTAATTTTTTTTATAATGTTCTAAATTATTTAATAAATTATTAAATTATTGTAATTATTAATTTAGATAAGAGTGGTGCCTAATGTCTACTGCTAGTACCAAATTACTTAGTTTCTAATTATTAGTTATAGCATATTAATAGCACGATTAATTACGGCAATTGTTTGGCTTAGTATCAATATGTCAGGTTTTGGGAAGTTGATAGATATGTTGATGATGTCTGTTTGAAAACAGAAGAAACATTGTTTTCATTGTTTTTGCTGGTTCTTGGTATGATAGTGTATTTATTTATAATAATAAGTAGGCTTACCAGACGTTCCGTTTTGACCAGGATTGTCCTAGTTTGACAATGTTGTCCCAGCGTCCTGGCCAGTTTCTGATTTTGTCCCAGTTATTTGGTAAAATTTTAAAAGTGCCAAATAGACAAGAAGTAAAAATAGTGCAGCCTTGAGTAAAATGGCGATTTGGCAATTATACTCACTGTTGCCAATCTAAATATTTCATATCTAGATCTAAGTACTTTTAATGTTGTCTAGATGTTTTCTCCAAAATTTATAGCATGTGGCCTAATGAATTTAGATGTTTTATTTTTTCACAGAATTTATAATAGCATGTAGCCTATGACATCCAGATATTTTTATTCTTATTTCATTTTTTTGATATTTTGTTTCAATTAGAGTTGGCAATACTGAAACTTACACCAGCCACATCATTGCTGTGCATGTCATATCTTAGTCGAGTTCAAATTGCTGGTCGGCATTTGCGATTATTTTGTGCTGTACATTAAATTCATTTAATCTCTAAAATGCCAAAAAGAAACCATGTTTTTACTGATGATTGAAAAAAAGGCTGTGATCATATTGACCAAGTGAAATATGAACTGTGCTTTTCAGAATTTTCAGTAACTCTTGATAGGAATTCAAACATTAAAAATCACTTGAAATGTGCAAAACATAAGGCAAGCAATAGGAACTTCCTCAAATGTATCGTCATTTTTTAAATGTACTGATTTAAGTGACAAAGAATTTTTAAAAAAGTTCACACTATAAATATAAATATTAATAACTTAATAATAATAATATGTTATGTTCAGTTATTAAAAATTGCTTTTAACTTGTTGTTTTCGTTAAAAACTACTTTATTTAGCCTTTTCAATCATAGCTACTTATCCTAGTAGGCTTAATTTTCTGTTGAGTATTTTTTCAAAATTGTCCTGGTTTGAAAAAAAAAATATTATGGTAAGCCTAATAATAAGTATTGTATACAGATAATTATCTTCAGTTTGCAGGTAATTTATCAGTTATAAGGTTTGGGTGGAACAAAAGCATGCATCTTATGTTCTTTAACTATAAATTAACTACATATATAATCATTATCTATTAAACTTTATATAACTAATAATCAATATATGTATATAAACTATAGAATGTTTCATCCCATATTACTTTTGTTAATTTTATAATTTCTGTTGTTGTTTGAATTGCTATATCATTATATAATATCTATGAAAATCAGAAACTTTGATTAACCCATGCATAACTAAATAAATGAAACAGTGACAATTCTGTTTTAATATAAAATAAAGAAAAGTATTACTTAAAGAAAGAACTTGAAGTACTACTTAATACTTAAGTATTGCTTAAAATGATGTAAATAATTTGTATAACAATATTTAAAGTAGAATATTATATATATAAAACAGAATATAGTTAATGAAATGTCATTTAAAAATTTTTTACTTTGTTAATATGAAATTAATAGACTTTCATCAAAAAAGAATTGAATCTACATTAATCAGTTTTGATTATTTTATTTATAATAGTCATCTTAATCATATATTTCTTATAGCCGAATTGGGAGATTATGATCCTAGAAGACACCAACCTGGTTATATTTCAGAATTCAGATTCCTAAACAACCAAACTCCAGAATTAGAAGCAAAAGTTGCCGAAATTCATAAAGGGCTTGTGTATGTTATAAAATGTTATATATTATTAGTTATAAATAAATTTAATAATACATTAACAGTTTATCATTATGGTTATTATAGTTTCTTTAATTACAGTAGAAACACAATTACAGTTATCTGAAACTCTTCATTATCCAAAACAGTTTCCAAAAAAAAAAAAAAGGACAACTATCATTATATATCATAGATAATAATTACACAGAGATGAAACTCTCCATGTAATTGTAAATTACTACATCATCTATTGATAACTATGCTGCAAAAATAGGTCATATACATAATATTAAGTTAGATTTTTGGGTAAATTAATTTACCTTCAAATACAGTAATTGTATTACAGTATTTATAGTTCATAAAACTTTAAATGCACAGTACTTGCTGAATCAAAACAAAACAGATAGAGTTTTTGGATTATCTGAAATTTCATTTATCAGAAAGGTTCCATCAAGTTCAGGTAATCGAGTTTCCACTGTATATCACATAAACAGTTTATTACATTCATAAATTAAAAGAATATCAGAATTTTTTTGTTTATCTGTTTTCATAATTCTAAAGTAATAATAACTTACAATATAAATCAGTCTAAATTAATATATTACAACAATGAACATTTTAAAAATTAGAAAAATAATATATAAACTGCTTTAATTAAAACACCAATAGGTGAAAAGCAAATATGCAAATGTTTCTAGTTAATTTGCTATTTTCAGGCATAATAAAACATAGTTTAATCAATTAGTATTGCTATGGATTTTTAGTAATGCAATTCAGTTGAACTGTTCTTACAAAGTTGAATTATATTTATGTCTGTCAGTCAAAAATCAATTACCATACTTTATGGCATATAATATGTATCTCCATTTCAGCATAGAATATTAGGAAGGAGTATTTATTGTATTTAAACCATTCCAAAAATTGCCACCCAGCCTCAAATTTGTTTTTACTGTATTCTGATTTTTTAACCAGATAAAATTAGAATGCATACTTTTATTTATCAAGGAAAAAGAGAAGTTTAAAAGAAGTCGTTTAACAATTTACCATTAAAATAGTCAAAATGAATACATGTAAAAGCTGCTTAGCTAGAGCTAATAATAATATGTTAAATTAAGTAACAATATTTTTATTAAAGAGTTGGTCTAGGTAGAGATTTCCTGTAGCCTACTGAATGCCATTTGGGGAATTCATTAGCCTATGGGAGAGAATGCAATTTCATATATAAAATACAGGGTAATTTTGAGTCCTTTTTTTCATTTTTTTTTTTCTTCCTTTTTTTTTGACAAAAGTTGCATCTTATATGCCATAAAATACAGTGTTTTCGTGTTAGTCTAAAAGGAACCTGTAATGAGTGAGACTTAAATTATCAAGTTTATTGTACTTAGTTTATAAATATTGATAAAAAGTTTTTAATTTAAAATTTTATAAATAACTCTTTAAAAACTATTTTTAAATTACTACATTAATAATTTATTTGAAAAGTATTTGAAACAGAAGAGTAATTTCGATGCTTTTTCAAAACTTTTGCAGTCATATAACATGTAATGGATAAAATATAAAAATTTCGTAAAGAATTCTAAAAACAAATTTATTGCTTTATTATTAGTAAAAAACCAACACCTTACATAATTCTCCAGCACAAAGAGTTTGTATAAAAAAAATTTTCAGTTTATTTTATAAACTGCTTTAGGTTTGAAATTATACAATTGTTTTATTATTAATCATAACAACTGCTTATTATTAATTTAATTATATTATATTTTACTTTAATATTTTAATCTATAAATTATATCTTACTAAATTATTATATTTTACATTTAAACAGAGGTCAAGTACCAGCAGTTGCTGAAATGAATTTTCTTGATCGTGTGAAATGGTTAGATATGTATGGAGTTGATCTTCACCCAGTTCTGGTAAATATTAAAATTTAAAAAAAAAAAGCACCACCACAAAACACTGGGATGTATTAAAACCATGTTAAATCCTTTTTATTTTGTTTTTTTCGTCACACCAGATATAGGTTCTAAGAGTACATTAATATTAAAATTATTGTAAATCTTAGAAATATTAAAACTTAAAATAGAATTTTACGTCCCAGCTGTTATACGTAACAGAGGGCAACGTGGCAATCAGTCAAAAAATGACCATCTACATATTTTTACATTTTTGGACTCGGGACCTTGAAACGTCAAGAAATGCAAAAAATTTGGGGTATTTTTTCTGTATGTGTAGATGTTAGTGTGCATGTGTGGGACACAATTTTGTTTACCCTCTTTAAAGCTTAATAACTCCTGTGCTTTTTTCAAAAATTTCTGAAATTTTGCATGGAGGTTTGTTTAGAGGGATTGATGCTATTAAATTTTGGTGATTAAAGGTCTAGGGGATGGGGAGATAAAGGGAGTCATGCCTATCTTGACTATTTTACTTGTTATTAGCATTTACAATTTTTTTATAAAACCCATCCTTACTCTCAAAATTAAGCTTTTTGCCATATTATAATGGTTAAAAATATAAAAAGTTCTTCAATAAAGTATGGTGTCACTAAGAGTTATAAAAAAATAATAAAAGAGTTATAAAATAAAAATCCAGCAAGATGTTGCTTAACTTTCCTGGCAACATCTTGCTGGATTTTTTTATAACTCTTAATTAATTAAAATATATTTCAATACTATGTCAATATAATAATTGAAAAATAATTTTAATTTTTGAAACATATGCAACATTATATTTTAATTTTTGGATATGATGAATTAAATTAAAGAATAATAAAGCTAAACTCATTCACTGATGAGAATACTGTAGCACATGACACTCAGAAACCATCAATTGTTAAGAACATTCTCAGGGCCTCAGTCTAATGAATAGTGTTACCAATATTGATTTATTATAATAATCAAAATATGAAAAATAAACTTGAAACTGCTAAAGTAACTATCCTCTAGATTTTCTGCTTTTAAGCTATAATGTAATGCAATAGAAATTAATACATAAAATTATTGTAAATGAAAAAAAAGTTTACACACACAATAATCTGATTTTAGATACTAAGACTACATAAGTCCACAACAATGACACTAGAAAGTTACATGTGCTAATTTAGGACTTAGTATTAGAGTGGGTAACCACTCTGCCTATTTTAAGTAGGGTAGTCCCCAGTCTGCTGGTATATTTCATTTGGTTGAATGGAAAAATTTTGCATTTTTGGGGAAAAAAATCAAGTTAGATTTTTAAAATAAAAATTACTATATTTACTTGAATAATCTGCACACTTTTTCCAAAAACTGTTGACAAAAAGTTAGTGTCTGTATATTTAAAGCAAATTTGGTAATGTCACCTGTGAAGTCCAGGGTTCTTTTAGTTACTAAGTGTTTTGTTTGATTGTCAAGTATATAGTCATAGTCAAGAAGTCAAGTAAGTCAGTAGTAGGAACAATATTATTAAATGTTTTCATGACTAATTTTGTGAAAATGAGGATAAATAAAGTAAGTTAAATATACAACTGAAATTGATATTGCATAATTTTTATACCTACACTTTTAGCAGTTTTACACCTTCAATTCAAATTAAACAACATAAAGAAGTCTTACTTTTACTTAATTACTAAATTAATTCATTATAAAAACACATTACTACAAATGCAGATAATTTATCTTTATTAAATGTATTCATACAAATATTTTTTTTTTTCCTTTGTACTTTTTCCTTTTGATATCATATAGTCCTGTAAACTGAGTACCAAATATTGAATGTGTCAAAACAACAAGGGTGAATGTAACTACTGTGTTACAACCATAAGTTAGTAAAATTTGTTAAATACGTTTATAAAAGATTTTTAAAACTATTAAACAATAGTATGTGCAGATTACTCAAGAGTATAGATTATTAGAGTAAATACAGTATTTATTTGGTCGAAAATTGCAAATAAAGGCAATTAGCCCTCATTTGAAATGATCTTTTCCCAACATTTCAGTTTATTTGTTCTGTCTGTATAAAAAATTTTTTTAGTTGTGACTAAAAGAATAATTTTATATCCTATTTCACTTCAGAACATTTAAATTTTTTATGATTTAAATAATTTCACAATAATCAAGAATAAATAAAATCAGAAGGTGCTAATTTAGGCTGATGTAAAATTTCCAATTCAGTTGTTTTATTTTTTTGATACATTATCATACTAATAGGACATGCATCATTTTGCTGAAAGACAATTCTTTTCCAGTTAGTTAGATGAGGGTATTTTTGTTTAAGACATTTGTTTCTTGATCTAATTGCTAACAGTATGGAATTTATAATTTTATTAGGCTCTAAAAGCTCCACATTATGTCGTTCATACCTCACCATACACTAGACTGCTCTGTATGACAGTGATATCTATCCAAAACTCGTAAAGCATATATGCATATTATCTGTTGATTTTTGATTTTATCCAAACAAGATGTTTAAAAGGAAACTCAAAATGAGAGTATAATGACACCGCTTTGAAAAATTATCAGTAATGTGTTAAATATCACAATAGCTTTAATTAAATCACACTACCAATCTGTAGTGGCCTCTACTGAAAACACACAAACTTTTGTCCCAACTCAATATAAATCGAATTATTCAAAGTACAAATAATGAGATATTAAAATACAAATTACTAGTAAACAAAATTTAATTAAAATGTATTCATTTTATATGAAAGCTTAAAAATATTACAATAATAATAATGTATGATTATTCATGAATTATTTTAAAATCATATATGAAATAAATTTAAGGAATACTTAGAACTTACTTAATTTTTGATTTTCATATTAAGACTTATTTAATCTTCAAGCAAACACTCAACATGTTTCTAATATTAATTTAACTGAAATTATTACTAAAAATGTAAATAGAAATAGTAATTAGTTATGTAATTACTAAGTTTAATTTATTGTTTATTATTATGATTTTCATTTTCAGTTTCAAATTCTTATTTTTAGCAATTTTTTTAAAAGTATGAAACAAATACATAATAGAATATACAGGTAGGCCTCCTACAACATGGTACCTTTACAACGCGTTTTTGCTCCAACACAGTTGGAAAAATGCGGAAATTTTCTTACAACGCGGTACTTTTACAACGTGGTTTAGGGTATTTAGAAATGAATTATCTTTCATATAATAGAAAAATCACAACGGATCACATAAGTGCAGTGGAACTTGATGGAACAAGCTCAGATCTTGAAATAAGGCCAGTCAAACATTCTCGAACAACTATAATAAGTGACGATGAGGACTGAATTTGAGCATAACATTATGTTTCTTTTTGATTTTGACTTGAAATCATAATCTTTTTAGTTTTTATATGATGTTGAATTTTATTTAAGCTTTTTATGTACATAAATTTAAAAAATGATGAAAATGTTACACCATAAAAGGCAGTTTTTCTCTTTTTAGAACTGAATCCCAGTTTTTGTATTAAGTTGGTGTCTCCTATAACGCGATTTCCCACAACGCGGTATTTTCAAGGAACATATCTACTGCGTTGTAGGAGACCTACCTGTATTAGAATTTCTCTACTAAATATATCTTGTTTGTTAAAAATATAATCTGTTGTCTATATTTTAAAATAATATCATTTACAATTGAATTTTTATAGATACTTTTATTTAATTAGGGAGAAGATAATATTGAATATTTCTTAGGTTTAACACCAAGTGGTATTATTGTTCTTCGAAATAAAACTAAAGTTGGAAATTATTTTTGGTAAGTTAAATTTTTGTATCAGTAATTAAATTGCTTGAATGATTATAAAATTTACACTGAGTGATTTTACTGAACAAGTTTTATTCATAACTATCTAAATTGCTATATTCATATAGAAAATGCAATAAAATAAATCAATATTTTGTAAAATATGCAGAAGAGAATTATAGAAAATTCATTATGGTGATTATTATGTGGGGAAAAAGCTGTATTTTCACATAGTAACACAACCATAAAACAGACATACTGTCTATTTTGTTATCAATTTTCATTTCTCCCTTAGCTTGGGTATGTTAAAAGATGGGATAACAGAACAGATTTTGCTGTATCCATGTTGTTAATTGTCCCATAATGTCAAGCATGTAAATATGGTAAAACAAATCGGACAAATTAACTTTTATCCATGTACTTAATTTTATTTTAAGTTTAGCATGTGAATAGATGGAATAAGAAAACACTTATTAACGACTATTTTCTTACTGTAGCCTTTAGTAGACTACTGTATAAGTAGATGATAATTTTCTAAATTTTGCTACTTCAAGTTTACTTTTTTTTTTCTTTTTTTCAAAACACATTTTAAAAATTCTGAGCCCTCTTTTTTCATTAAAACATCAAAGGGGTGTGATGTTCTCTATGAGAGACAGTACGGTGCACGAATGTAATGGTTCACCAAGAAGTACAAAATTTAATTTTAACACAAAATACTCTTTATTCTCTCTGAACAGGTTCTTAGAAGGGATCCCAACTTTACAAATCTGGTCACGATAGTATATACAAATGGGGTTATTCCTTGTCTTTATAACAACATCAAAAGTCACCGCACGTAACAAGTAATATGCCTGTTTTTGAGCAACTTACAGCTAACTTACATCTAACTTAAATCTAAGAAAATTGAGAGTATAGGAAAGATAAAAAAAAAAAAAAGAAGTGAGGATGAAGTGAAATACCCAGGATTTCTTTGGTTGGTGTGCGCTCTTGGGGAGGATGCCAACTTAACCTCTCATTCCTTAACTTTATCAATGTCATGTCTATTGGTAGGTGTAGAGACTATTCGGGTCTCTCAACATGTCCTCACGACTCTCTTGCCTGTGGTTCTCTCTTTTCAATCTTCCTGGCTTCGCAGTCTCTGTTTCCATTCTTCTCTGGTCTAGAGCCCTGCCTTACACAGCCATCCTCTCTGAGATCTTGCCAAAAAGTGTCTGTTACGCCGGCCGTTTTGCCCCAAGCATCCTCAACTCTTTTGTTCTATCGAACTTCCAAGAACGGCTAATCCCACCCAAGGGCAATAATGGTTCAGAGCAAAAATTCCAGGAAGGATTTAGGAAAAAAAGGAAAGCAGAGTATTAAACTAAAATAAAATAAAAGTAAAAATATATACACCATTATGGCTGATGGCCATAATGGGGAAACCCTTGGCTTTAGTAATCACAATTAAAATTGCACATGTGCACCATTTGCTTTTGTATCATATGGCACACATGATCAGTGCCAAGTCACAGGTGAATAACAAAACAGAAGAATGCCAAATGTTTTATATGGTTTTCCAACAATAAAAAATTTCACATTAATTGTCAGAAATATTAGATCATTAGAACGAGTTGTCCTCCATTTTATAATAATGCATTCTGTTGTTTTGTTGAGTTTAAAAAATTACATTTAGAAATTTTTTACTAATGATATCTGATATAATAGTTAATACCTTCAAATATTGCTCAAAGATCATTCATTATTCTTATATCATGGATGTGTCATGGATAATCGACTAATCAAATACTCATGATCACTAAAATGATATTTTATAGTTGAAACTTTATTTAGCATAATGTATATATAAGTATATATCACAAACGAATGTAACTAACAATTATCATATCATTCTCAATTTAGGTTTTCCTAATTGTAATTTATCAGAAGTAATTACCTTCTGTTTAAATTTAAGAGTATTTTATTTTCTAAAACTTTTGAAAAACACACTAACTTATTTCTTTGGGGTGTCCATAAATTATGTAAGGTATTTTGGGGTGGGTGGGGGTCAAGGATTTCTTACGATTTCTTACTCGGGGGTATGGGGGTAATAGATCTCGTCTTACGTAATATTCTTATTTTTATTTTTTGATCTCATTGAGTGGTGGAGTTTTGAATTTGGCTTCAATTTGGCATAGTATCAATACCATCTCATGTGACGTGATAGAATAATAATGCTCACAGACTTGTGTTCTACACATTTTCTTATCATAGAAGAAAGGCCATGTGGTGGTTTCTCTCTCTTCTCTCTTGTTTTGTTTTGTATGACGTTTCTGTTTACATGTGTACTAGCTAGTCAATTTGTCAACGTTTTTTTGTGTCCTTTTGTGAAAATTAAAATTAATAGAAAAATGAATATTATGATGTTGATTAATGATAATAATAATGAAAAGATTGTCAATAATTAAAAAAATAAAGTTCTTAAAATAAATTGTTCATTCGAATTCATTAAATTTTTATATTTTTAAATTTGTTCACATAAAGTCTTTTAAAAATAATAGTGCATATTAATTAACTAATTAATAATTATATATTTTGGACCTATAATTTTTGGGTTTCATAAAAAAATTTTTCTTGTTAAATTCTTTCTTTAAAATCATGCCTAAATATTATGTAAGATAGGGAAGGGGAGGGGATCAAAGAAAATATTGCAGTTTCTTACATGGGTGGGTGGGGGGTCTAGAATGGCTGAAATCACCCTTAAGTAATTTATGGACGGCCCTTTCTTCAGTTCAGCATTCTGAATATATTAAATTACATCTGCTTTAAAAAAATGAAATGATTACTTCAAACTACAGATTTTAAAGTGAAATAATTAAATATAAATTTGTAATATGAAATTCAGCAACTAATTTCTATTAATTTTTAGGCCAAGAATAACAAAAGTATATTTTAAAGGAAGATATTTTATGTTGAGAGTTAGAGATAAAAATGTGAGTAACTTTACCATAAAATTAAATTTTACATCTCTCTTTTTTTTTTTTAATTTTATAAATCAAAATGTTAAAGTAAATTCTTGATTTATGCAGATTTGAATTACACAGATTTGTAGATATGCAATTGTAAAACTTTAACTTAAGTCTTCATCCATTAGTGCTGCTTTGAACATATGTAATAGATGACAAAATCTTTGAAAAAATAAAAACTTTTACTTTTTCAAAGTTTTTTTTATAATTAAAACTATTTAGCTTTCTTCTGAAATGAATACAATGCACTTATGCACTACACAGTTTTTCAACTTCATATGTAAACTTTCATAATATATTAACTGCATACTTTATATCAAGAACATACTAAATTTACTATATGTATTTTTAAATAATCACTATATATTTTAGATGCATAAAATTAGAGTAATGAACCACAGTTTAGTGATTCATTTTTCCACTACTTTTTCACTTGTATTTTTACAGGTTAACAAATACATGTAAAAATTGGCTAAATACTTCTCTATTATTTGATGACCTTGGACAAGAACATGTTTACCCAGATTTTCAAATTTCTAGAAAATTATAATTTTGGCTACCATTGATACCATTTTAGCAACTTTAAACCACATTAGAATGCTCAAATGTTACTGGTGTTAGACTCCTTTGGAGCCTTCTAGATAGTTTCTCCATAATTTTTGTAGTGACCAAACAGATAACAGGTACATTTTCAAAAATATGTGTGCAAGATTCAGAAACATATATATTTTAAGATCAACATTAATGATTTGCAGAAATTTATTTGATTACTGGTATTAAATTATTTAATTAATTAGAATAATTTGGCATTACAGATAGTGTTCTCTTGGGCCCTTATGGGCAGGCACTTTGCCTAGATGATTTTACTGGTCATCAAGCTAATTCAATGAATTGACATGTCAAAATAAAGATACTTATAAATTGTGAAGCTCTGTTCACAATTTATAAGTATCTGAACTTCAAACTGACATTTATTGTGAAAGCTCTGTTCACATTTGCAAAAAAATAATGTAGAAACAAAAATCAGAAGTATTTTCCATCTCTAACAATAGTCCAGAAAAGTGAATTTTAAAATATAATAACTTTTATTATTGTAAATAGAAACAAGAAATCAATAGTCAATAAAACTGGAAGATAGTTGTAATGTTTACAAACGTTTAATGTGATAGACACAATAAAATGAAATGTTGATCATTTACAAGGAATGTAAATATACTGCTATATTAAAATGCTCTTCAATATCCATTCATATTTAACTTTCAAAGAGATGCACAAAAATATAAGAATATAAATCATCATTATAAAAAGTATAAGTTGTTATATAACTAGTAACCAGTGATATTATATAAATACATCCAGTCCTCCTGCCAAAACTAGTGCAACAAAAATTATTTTCAAATCTAAACAATCAGTTACTTTGCTAATGGCACAGTGTAATTATTAAATGTTAAATGTAATACTGTAATGGACAATAAACATACACATTATATATAACAATAATTGGTATATTCAGGTTTTAATCTCACTTTAATTTTGTTTTTCATTTTTTGAAACAAATCTATTTTCTACAGAGTTGCTTAGTCCAGATAATCATTCTGACTTAAGTTTTTATAATAAGGTTAAAGAAAAGTAATAATAAAAATAAAATTAATTCCATACAAAGATTACAATACTCTCTCAGTAGAATTTTTGGTTTCTTTGAATGGTTTCCTGTATTTGTGTACTTTTATTAAAAAATAAAACTATCAATTAATTAACATATTAAATGTCAGTTTGAAATTCAGAATATTTATCATTTTTGTATTTGTATCGTGATATGTATTCAGAGCTGACCATAGGGTTGCTAAACTTTACAAAGATAATGAATTTCTTGTAATATATTTATTTTTTTATTTTTTCATTTTATTTTCTTTGTTGTTATTTTTAGTGAAAATATGGTAGATTTTTTTTATCATTGTAAAATTTTGGGACTCCAAAAACTTATTTGTACTTGGGTCTTTTTCTGGAGAAGGCCAGCTTTTATGTATGCACAGTAACTGATTACAATATACAGTATATTGTTTCCACATTATCTTTTATGTTCAACTTAGATGAAATTTTGTTTCAGGATTCAGTCATAAGTTCTGGACTCCTAATAATTTGCTATTATTTAATTATTGAGATAATAACAATTTTAAAACAGAAAAATATTTTGATAAAATTAAAAAGCTCTATTATTTAATCAAATGTAATGTATTGAAAATAATATGATAAATGAATAATAATTTACAAATAGCTATAAAATAATTAAAATCTAATTAACTTTTATATAGAATGATGAAAATACATTTGGATTTGAATTACCAAATAAACATTCCTGTAAACATTTATGGAAATGCTCTGTAGAACATCATTCATTTTTCAGGTAGAAATTATTTTAAGATGTTTATATTTCTTATTACATTAGTTATTAGTATTTTAATTTAAAAGCTTTATTTTTTAGATTAACTCAAGTTAGAGAAATACCTGGACAAGCTAGTAAAGTATTTGGACTTGGCTCAAGATTTAGATACAGGTAAACAAACACTTACTTTTTATATATATATTTTTTATTATTAAATAATATTTAAAGAAAGATTGTTTTAGTGGTCGAACTGAAAGACAAGTACAAGTTGATGTGCAACAAGGACGCAGACCACCTCCAACAGTAACTCGGGTTCCAATTCGAAGGTATCAGCACAGATTAGGACAACCCGATGGTGCAGATGGTAAAATTTTGTTGCTGCTAGTTTTTTCAAAGATATGTTTTAGAAAAAAATTAATGTTTACTATTTTAATAACATGAAATTCAATGCTATTTACATTGCATTTTGCATACAATCTGTTTTCTTTTATTTTATTCTAAATTTTGTTTGAACTTGTTAAATGTTAATATAAAACAAAATTCTATAAAAATTTAAAAAACCATGTGAATTTTAAGGATTGCTGATGGTGTAACAACAAAAAGAAGGACTAAAGCAAGGTGTTTACCTGTGAAAAAGTCGTATTTATATTTTTGTTTATTAAAATTAAAAAACCATATTTTTTGATGACAAATGTAAGCAAATAGTTTACTTCTACCATTGAATTATGAAGGAAAAGATCACAGATCATTTGTATTTAAAAGTATTCAAATCAGAATTAGTACTTTGTTTTCTTCATCAGAGTAATTTTTGTTATTGATTATCAAGAATATTAACATATATATAATTAATTTAGTAGTTACATGTATGTTTTTAATTTTTTTAAATTGTAAAATTATCAAATGCAATTAAAAATTACTGAAGTATATTTTGAGAACAATATCTCATTAATTGTATCTGTTATAAAGATTATTCTATAAAAAATATTTTCTTTACAAAATGAAATGGAAATATATTAATTTGATGTCAAATAAATCTTATGTTTAATATATTTGTTATGCAAGATCATTAGATATCTATCTCCAATGGTAAATTAACTCGTTAAACAAACAAAGAACAATTATTTTATAAATGGATATTCAAATTTTTAATATTATTATTAAACAATGATATTAAAAGTTTGAACATCCATCTAAATGTTAGAAAACATTATTGAGTGATGTTTGCCTAGTTTCCAGTTTCTTAAATATATTTATTATTTAAAAATTCCAATTAATTTGATCAATGAGTATTTGCATGTTTATTTGCTTTTATGAATGGCATTTACTTTATTTAGGGAATAGGCATAGACATGAATATTTTCATAAACAAACTATAAAATTATATTTTATTTTTGTAATTTAATTAGTTTATGAATTAACAAATATTTAACAGATATAATGGCCAGAGCAATAATAAATATAAAAATATTCAGAATTAGAAGCAACAATAAATGTCTTCATATCTTGTCTTTTTGTTCCTGCGGTGTTGAAAAAGAACAAGAATTTTTAGAATTGGTTTATGATTTTTCCACACATATTTCATATTTTTAACAATATAATTTCACTCTCTAATTAATATTTTCCAACACTTTTCAGAAACAAATATTAAACATTTATTAGAATTTGGAAGTGATGTAAACTTGATCGAATTGATAGAATTATTCTAAAATTGTTTTTGAAAAATTTATTTTTATATAGTTTCAAATAGGGTTTATTTTGACTATTTATTTGCATAATACATATTAATTTTATAATCAAATTCATTAAACTATACATATTTAATTTTTTAATTTAATGTAATATAATTAATAAGTTTAAATTTCTAGAAAATAACTGTATAATAAACTTAAATAAATCAATTTATTTTTATTATTTGTGTTTAAATAGCTGGAACTCAATCAAAAGAAATTTTGAAAGAAACTGTTTTGACAGAACATAACTCTAATAACATGGCATCTCAAACTATTTATATGTAAGCTAAATGTATTTTATAAATGAATAGATGAATTTTTATATTGAAATTGTTGCCTATTTCAAAAAATATGATTTTACTCAAGATTTAATTTATATTTCATAGACCAACTGTACAGAATACAAATCCTCCACAGCCATCCAATTCACCTCAAAGTACCCGATCAGCACCTTGGGAAGATCCAACACAAAGGTTTTATTAATAAATTGAATTATAATACATGAATTAAAAGTAGAAAAATTTAAAGGTATATGTTTATCTATAGAAATCGTGGTTTATATTCTAACTCAACTAATCCTTCACCAAGATCAGTTCGAAGTGCTGGAGCTCGAGCTTCCCCTCGTTTTACATTTAGACGAACATCGTCAGTTGAAAGTAATAGCAGTTATGAATACAGGAAAAGAAGGTATTATTTTATCAATATTTTAAATATATTTTAAAAAATTATTACTGTATTTACTTGAATCTAAGACACACCTTAATTCCTACATGCTTGACTACAGTTGTCTATTTAAAAAAAAATTTTTAATAGACAACTTGAAATAAACTTACGTTCAGTATTTATTGCAAGCAAAGTAAGCTATAAATCATTGTCTTCTGTGGTATCAAAATTAAAAATCTCTTCACTTGCTTTGTTAAGCTTTTCTATATCAAAACTGATGTTATTTTAGTTTTAGTTATTATATATACAGTAGAGCGTCGATAAGTGGAACGTCTGTAAGTGGAATGGCCGGAAAGTGGAACGATTTTCAGTCGGACTGTGTCGTGCTGAATCGAATGTTTTTGATACTAAATTTACTTCTAAAGTATAATTTTCATGTTTTTTATATTCTTTAATATATTTATTTTGTTTGTACAAAATGCAGAAATAATTTTTAACGATACAATAGCCTCGATGATTATTATAAAAAGTTTCGTTAGGCTTAAAATCGACGAAAGTTCAACACGAAGCTACACGCAACGGAGAAAAATTCAACAGGAAGCGATATGCAATGGAGAAAAATTTGAACATCGGACAGGTTAATGTATTTTTTCGTACAAAGTCGGAAACTGGAACAAATCATTAACTGGAAGGACCCCAGTCCCCAATTGGTTCCACTTATCGACGCTCTACTGTATGTAGTTTTAGTTTTAGTAAACTAAAACTATGCTAATCAACACTGGATTAATTTTCACATATTCAGTGCTATTTAAAGCATCAGAAATGTAACATTTCTTGAAATAGCAGTATACAACTTTTTCTGGGATTTTCATTCAAGTACTTACAGCTTTACTGTAATATACTAATGAGAATGAGCTAAGTTAAGTATGAATATTGGTCTAATAGAATCATTAAAGTGATATCTTAGAATTAGTGAGAGAAAAATAAGATGCCTGGCATTAGAGGTTGTTAAATATGAGGTATTATATTGAATCTAAGATGCAATCTATTTTTAGAGATACTAAACCTGAAAAAGAACATCTTACACTTCAGTAAATACAGTAATTAGGCAAATTACCATTCATACTTATTTAATCTTCCTTAACTTTTTTTAGACATCATAGGAGTAGAAGAGGATCAGATAATGAAAGTGAAATATCAAAAATATCTAAAGGATCACAAACATCTAAATCATCTCAGAAAAGTCGAAACAAAAAAAGGTTTGCTGTTGTTTAAGTTTTAAATGATAAAATGATAAATAGTGAATTAATTCTCTATTTTTTAAATAATATGTAAATACATATAAAACCAAGCTTGACATATAGTAATAAACAAATAATACCAGTGGATTTTAATCTGGCTATTATATGGCTAATTAATTATAAAGATTAAACCATTATTTTGTCATAAACTCAATAATTAGAAATTAATTAATTAATTTAAAATATTCTGGAAGAAAAGATCAATCCAGAGTAGGACTCAAACCCTCAACTTCTACTTCCATCCAGATGTGTTGCCAATTATGTTATCTGGACCCAGTAGCAGATTATGAAACTAATGAAGCTTAATCTTTAGAGTCACTAATATCAGAGGGATAACTAAACAATTTTTACTTTTCTTCCATTTGTTATATATAACAGAGGGAAAGTATGACAATTGGTCAAAAAAGGATCCTTTCAACATTTTCACATTTTTGGACTCGTAATCTTGAAACATCAAGAAATGCAACAGAAAGTTGGAGATTTTTTCTGTATGTATGGATGTTAGTTCATGTGTGTGTGTGCGTGCAGGGAGCATGATTTTGTTCATTCAACTCTGAAGCTTAATAACTCCTGTGCATTTGTTGAAAATTTTTGAAATTTTGGAGGGAAGTTTGGAATTATCAAGACTAATGCTATTAAATTTTGGTGGTTAAATGCTAAGGGGGTGGAGAGTCATGTATCATATCTTGATTGGGATCAGACTTAATGAAGATTTAAACAGTGCGGCAATTATATTCCGGGACTGGATCTATAAAAATGAAACAAAACAATTTTATTCAAATCTTTTTATTAAATTATTCAAAATACTCTCCTCCTGCTTCAATACACTTTTTACAGCGATTCAATAGTGATTCAAATGCCTGCTCAAGCTCAATTTTCGGTATTGCCTCTAATATGCACGTAGACTCTCTTTGGATGGTTTCAATATCATTAAAAATGCGTCCTTTCAATTTCATTTTCATTTTTGGAAATAAAGAGAAGTCACATGGTGCTAAATCGGGGGAATACGGCAAATGATTCAACACACAGACTTGATTTCGTGCCAAAAATTGACGAACAATCAATGATGTGTGACTCGGTGCATTATTGTGTAACAAACACCAGTCATCAGAATTGCGATATTCTGGTCGAATTCGACGAATTCTTCCCATTAATCGTTGTAAAACTCCCAAGTAGAAAGCAGCAGTAACTGTTTGACCCTGTGGGACGAACTCACGGTGGATGATGCCTTTGCTATCGAAGAAAACAATGAACATTGTCTTGATTTTTGATGGAACTTTTTGTGTTTTCTTGGCTTGAGGTGATGATTTTGACTTCCATTCGGCACTTTGCTGTTTTGTTTGTGGGTCATATTGAAAACACCAGGTCTCGTCACCAGTAACAATTGATTTGAGGAAGGTTGAGCTGTTATTTGCTGCTCATACAATCTCTCTGGAATGTTCCAGTCTCATCAATTTTTGCTCTGGGTTAGTGTGTGCGGAACAAATTTAGCACAGACCTTTGTTTTTGCCCAAATCTTCTTTAAGAATTTGTCATATTGTCTCTTTGTTAATGTTTAATGCCTGTTCCATCATTCTCAGTGTCGCATTGCGATCGTTGGATACAAATTCTTGCACTTTTTGAATTGAATCTGCTGTTCGAATTGTTTTTGGCCTTCCCACACGTTTGTCGTCCTCCAGTGATTGTCTGCCTTCCAAAAATTGCTTGTGCCACTCAAAAGTCTTTGACCGTGATAAACACTCACTTCCATACACTTTTTGCATCATTTTGAATGTTTCTGTGGCACTTGTGCCAAGTTTAGCGTGAAATTTAATAACAGCACGTTGTTCCATTATTGTTTTCTGACCTGTAACAAAATAAACTGATTAACAAAATATCAAAAACAATGATAAACGTCAACCGATTTAAATAAAAGTTTTAGATTATGTTCATATATGTCCAAACTTCATATGACATAAAATTTAAACAGATGTCGCTACTGGTTGCTGAGATATAGCTTCAGTCCCGGAATTTAATTGCCGCACTGTGTAATTGAAGCCCAATACTTCTTATTGGGCTTCAATTTGAAAAAATTGTAGACCTATAAACTTTCACTGTTGTCCGTTCACTGTTGTAATCTCAAGAATGGAGTTAAACAGATGAAAGTTGAGACCAGATATGGAAAGGGGCACAAGGCCCAATTAACTATATATGAACTTTCAGTTTAGATTAGAAGTCATGTTATTTCAATTAAAAAAATTTTCCTTGAAAGGAGTTAGCTAGATGACTGGCACAATTCTATTGCTAACAGGAAAAGTATGATGTACAGGAGCAAGACACTACAAATTTGAGGTGGAGAGCATATATTTTAAATTAAATAAATTAAAAATATGATTAAAAATTGCAACTCGGCATTGTGATGATATCATAATAAATAATTACTCATTAGCATTTACAATTTTTTACAAAACTTATCTTTACTCTCAAAATTAAATTCTTTGCCACTTTATAATAATTAATAATATGAAACTTTATAAAAAACTTTTTATAATGGATGGTGTCCCACACAATTTTAAATTTTATTGCTGGGAAAGTTACACAACTTGTCACTGGATTTTTTTTTAAATAATGAATTTTTAACAAAATTGATAAAGGTTTTCTAAGTTTGTTATTAAAATAACGCTATTTTAGTGATGGAATCATAAGCCAATGAGTTGAAGTACTTTATATTGACCTTAGACACTAATATCAGTTTCATGTGGCCTCAAAATATCTGTAACACAAAAACTGTAAGGCATAGTCTAAGAAATTTTTATCCACATCAGTGACTTTAACGTAAATATCTCAGTGCTCATTAATAATCAAAATCAGAGATATAGTGGTTAAATTCTTTAAAAAATTTGGATGATATCTTCTTCAATGGGGATTGTTCTATGGCATGATAGCAGTTACTCAGGCTTCATTGCTGATGAGAATGTACTTAATTTATTGCCCATTTTCAAGGATTTCATTCTTCATTCCACACTCTGCTATTTGGACCTTGAGATCTTTGCAAGAACATGATCTTTTAGACCATGTTGGATGTTGTGCTTTTGTTGTGGTTTTGAAGGGGTCTATAACAATTCAAATACCAAGGTGCCAGAAATATAGAACTGCTGCTGTCCAGACCTCTGTTTGATCCTCTCCGAAAGACCAATTAACTTAAAAGATATAACTGTGCATATCATTTGCCATACCAACTGGGGCCATAATTATCTCCAATCAGAGTTTTCAAATTTAAGATAGTTCTGTATAATATGTGAGTTCAAAATTTAATAGTGGCAACAATGCTATAGAAAACCAATACAATGCAACCAACTAATGCTACCTAGACCAGATGTTTGTTACATACCTAACTTACCTCAGAGCAAATAGTCTTTACCATCTAACTCCATGCGCCTGTGCAGTGACAAGAAGAGCAAGGTCTGTTGCTCTTCTTGTCACTTGCCTGGTTTAATAATGATGTTCTCAAAGTTGGAGCAGCAAAGCTGGATAAAGATTAAGCCAGAAGTCATACTGCATGACAGTGTTGCCAAGGACTCTTAGAGGCTTGTGGGAAATCTACATTACCATATAGAACAATAGCAAAATGGGTAAAAGCTTTGAGGACAAAGGCGTAAGGCGTAAAAGCGTAAGGACAAAGTCCTAAATTTCATAATATTGTATAATTGATCTCTTTTTAATTTCTTTGAAATATCATACATGGTAAGTGCCAAAAGTTTCCAGTCTAACTATTTTAGATGTTATAGATATAAAACAATGATGTCAGTTTTAGTCTCCTTGCAGTTCAACACACTTATTACATCTTAGAATTAGCATTTCAATACTCTTGAAAAAATAGTCTGCAGTTTTATATGCAAAATGCTCATAAATTGCCTCTTGCAACTCTTTATCACTTTTTCAAAAGTCTTTTATGAGTTTTGGAAACATGATAATCACTAGGAGCTATGTTTGGGCTATAGGATCGATAGTCAAACTCTTCAAACCCACATTTCTTCACAGCAACCTTGGCAATAGTAGCCATGTGCACTGGCACATTGTCCTGCAAGAGGTAAACAGGATGAAAATTAATGCAACAAGTCTAATTAAAATGAATATTTCCAAGCGACTTATGTAAATTGGCAGGAAAAACTGTTTTTATTTGTTACACATACAGATGGAGTTATCTCATAATATCATTAATCATTATGTTATTCCCATCATGTCTAAAATATAGTTAGGTCGGAAACTTTTGGTACCTACCTCATATATAAATATGTACAATATGTTTAATCATGAAAATAATTCATATTATAATAATTTTTATAAAACAGTTCAAGGAGTGGTGGCGATAACACAAGTGACTCTGACTGTCAAAACAAGCATAAAAGACACAACAGACGTCATAAGTAAGAAATATAAAAGTTATATAAAATTTCATATTATAATTTAGCCTGGTTAATTCAAATCCTTTACATATTATACATTTCTAAATTGTTATACCTTAATAAAAATTCAAAATATTTATATGAATATAATAAAATTGAAACAATATTGTCAAATTATTTTTGGTTATAATTCAAATTTTATGCAATATACAATTATTTAATATATAATTAATTTAATAAATAATTTTATTCTCAATTGTAATAGTTCTTTAGTACTACTTTCCTAGTGTCTACTGCATTTTATTACTGAGCAAACGGTTTGATATTCTGCAAATCCTGTTCTTATTTACTTTGAATTAGCAAGGCTGTTATAAAAGTATATACTAATGTATAAATATATCTTCAAAAATTAATTTTTCCTTTTTAATTTGATTTTAATTTGCAACAAAAGTTTATTAAGTTTACTTAACATTAATTTATTGTTGTTTTATATAACTTATTAATTAATTAATTATTTTTCTTAATTTAATTAATTATTAATTATGCAGTTATTTTTTTTGTTTAAATAAGTCAAAACATTATTTTTGTTTTGATTTAGTAAGTTAAATGCTTTCATGCAATAATAAATATATATATTATATATTTAATATTATATATATATATATATATTAGAATTTTAAAATGAATGTTGTTTTTGTAAGAAATACTGTTGTTATAAATTATTTTGAAAATAAATTAGGAATAAATGTGAATAGTGTATTCAAAATGTACTATACTTACAAAGTACAAGCATTCTTATTAAGTGTAATAGTGAAATCTGCTTATTATAATCATAGATAATGTTATCAGTTGGCTATTGTTATCATAACAATAACACTAATCCTGAAGTGGGAGCTCAGATAACTTGATATTTTTCTCTCAAAAAGAAGACAATTCAATAAACAGTACTCCAAAGTACTGTTTATTGAATTGTCTTCTTTTTGAGACATCAACTAACTAAACATTTTTGCCATTAAAATATAACTGTGACAAATTACTTTAGTCAGTGTCCTAAACCTAGTTTAAACTATATTGACTACTCCAAAGTTCTTGGGGATTCAACCTTCCATTAACTGACTTTCTGAAATTCTTCCCTTATAAAAACTCTAATTTGAGAATTGCCCATCTCACAATTATGAGTCCAAAGTAAACAAGAAAAGGAATTACCAGAACTTTATCATTGTTGTTCAATAAAAAGTTAAAAAAAAACAATGGGATCGGTAATATTTTAAAAATATTTGTAGATTCTAAAAATAAAATATTTTCAGATTAAAGGACAAGTAAAAAACTACTCTTTTATAACCGACTTCGAGTGATTAGCCTCCGAGTGATTAGGCTAATCACTCGAAGTCGGTTATAAAAGAGTAGTTTTTTACTTGTCCTTTAATCTGAAAATATTTTATTTTTAGAATTTACAAATATTTTTTTAGAACTTTATCAGTTTTCAAGATGCAAGTTTAACCAGGAATGTCCAATAATAATAATTAAAATATTTATTAAAACATGAGAAAACTAAAATTGATGCGTATTTATGCTTGGCTTTGATTGTTTTGTGAAAAATTATGATGGCAGATGAATATATACAGCATTTAAGTGATATTTTTTTTCATTTTTTTTAAAGATGCTATTGGTAAGTTTAGACAAAGGATAGATTATAGGATGAGTTCCTAACTGCAATTTAAAATCAGCAAATAACCAGTATTATCACATAATTTGTACTCACTTTTTAAAAACAGATAACCAGCAGATTATTGATAGAAAATTATGGTAATTATTTGTATTATTATTTGTATATAAAAATTTTTATTATAAAATTATTATTGACCATTAATTTTATGTAGATTTATCATTGTTACACTAGGATAAATTAACTATAAAAGTCACAAAACAAAGCACAGGTTTATTGTAGATGATAACACTTCTAATTTTTATTTGAATTTTAAAGCTATGAATTATGTACTTGACGCTTCACTCTTTCCTTTAACTTTGAAAATAGTTACTAACGTAATGAATATATAAATTGACAATACAGTAAAACTCATTCATTTATATATAACAAAAGATAATATTAGTAATAATAAAATTTATAAAATTTTCTGTAGATTAAAATAATTTTAATATTATTATTTCTCACTCAATATTATGATAATAGTTATAAAAACAGTTTTAATAATTGTATAAAAGTTTGAATTTTTATAAGTAATTTTTAATTTAAAAAATTCAGATTTGGAAGTAATTATGAGCTAGTTAGTTCAGAAAATCAATGGAAAGAAATTCAGAAACAAAAACAAGATAATGCTTTCTTAAGGTAAATACGCAGTTTTAAAGTCAGAAAATACATTAAAAATTATTTAAATTATAATATTTATTAATTATGTTTTCTATTCAGACCACAAAATGCAGTTGTCAGAAACTTGGCAAATAGAAATAGTGGGTAAGTATCATAATTACTAAGCAATTTAATTCTGTATAAGAATAAAAATTCTTTTTGTAATATTAAATGCAAATAAAGCATTGATTGATCAAGCTTAATGTTTGAATAAATTTAAATTTTAATGATATTAAATAAAATAGTTTCTATACAGATTTATAAAATGTACGAAGGGTATTTTTTAAATAAGGTCCGTTTTTTGATAAGAAGAAAAATACTGTAAATATCGTTAAAATATATTTTCTTCCATATTCTACATACTTTTATCTACGTTTCTACATAATTTCCATTTTTGTTCAAACATTTGTCATACTGCTCAAAATTTTTTAAATTTTGACTTCAAAGAAATCTGCTGCCGCCGGAAGACATTAGGCCACACCGCTAGTCTTGTATGGCACAGCGGAGTTTTTTCAAGGTCACACAATAAGTATCAGAATTGATTGTTGTGCCTCTTGGCATAAAATCCACTAACAAAGTCCCTTTCCTGTCCCAAAAAACAGTTACCATGATCTTTCATGCTGAAATCGAATAACAGATCGTATCTTACAGTCGGTGGGCGACTCAGTTTTCTTAAACATTATAAACTTTTACAGCTCAGCACACAGACAGACGATACGGCTGAAAATGGCATCTAAACATGCGCAAAGCATGCTGAAAGCAGATGCTCATGCACACTGCTGCAATTGAGTGTCATTCTCATTCACAAACGGACACTATTTAAAAAATAGCCCTCGTATATAATAATTGTAATACTGCCAAGTATTTTGGCTTGTAAAATATTTTAACTGCATAAAAATTTAGTTAACTTGAATGTTTTATCTTATGATCAGTGCCAAATTACAAGAAATATGTTTCAATGTTGTCATCCTCTCATATTGTTGAAGTAGTTTTGAGAAAAATATATTAGAAGTACATGTTTTATTAAAATTGTTAATTGAAAATCATTACAGATATATTAATTCTGGATTAGAAACAGAATCAGAAATTAATTTTCAGCACAAGAAAAAACACAGAAGGTTAGTATTTCCAATTTTATAAGTCAATTGTTTTAATAAATTCTTTTGTTATAAAAATTTTATTTTTATTTTTTCAGACATAGATCAAGATCAAGATCACCGGACAATAAATGTGTTCTTCCACAAGAAATAAAGAAACACATTGAGTATGTTATATTAAATTATATTGAAAATAATGCATTCTGATTATTCTAAATTCCAAATAATTTTGCACAAATTATTCTGCAAAAACACATTGTCAAATTTGAATAATTATTTAATAATTCGACAATTTGTGCTATAGTTAAAACATATTTACCTATAATCCAGACTTTAAACCATTAAATAATTAGATTATATAATATTTTGACATATAGTTGGACTTTTTAAGCATGAAAAATATTCTCCAAACTTAGGGCTGACTTACAGAAGATATAAAATGCAAACCTTCATCATAGAGCAGTAAACAAGTGGAATAGTGTTACTAATGATTGCTGTGTATCACTGATCATAGGCCAACAGGCTACCACATATATTTTTAACTAAAACTTTTATTTGGTGAACGTATTTAGCTTATTTAACATAAAGATTAATATAATAATAAAAATTTAGTATAAATGAACACTATACAACATGCTATTTTCAACATTTAATTCACTAACCATGATCATTTGTCTACATGCACATGCAAATGGCACCATGTAAACAAACATGTTACTATATTTTATTATTATATATACAAATTATAATTATATACATCATTGTATTGTATGTAGCAATACTGTTTTTGTATCGATTTTGTTTTCGACACTGTTTCACATAAAACACATAGTTAATTAACAATTAACTTTATTCACTCTCGGATACAACTGACTGGGGTGACGACTGCACAAGAACTCAGCTCCCCGACAACAAAAGTATGTAGGAATTTTCACCCCTGACCTGACACTCAGATCAAGTTACACCCGACCGTTACAACAGATCTTCCCCCTCTAAAACGAAGTCTCGGAGATGTGCAGGTAGTGTCCGTGTTCTAGAGCTCTTTCTAACAGGTGGTCCTTTGTCTTGATGTTGATTATTCTGGGGAGCTGGATGTTGGTTATTCTGAGAAACTGGATGTTGCCTGTTCTGGAGTGGTTGTTCTCTTCGAGCTATCAGTTGATCAATATGTCTCCTTTCTATAGTTCCTTCTGGTGAAGCTATCATGTATGTATATGGTCCGGTCTTCTTTGTCACCTTACCTGGTTTCCACTTCTTTTCGTCTCTATAGCATCTGTAATTGATGTTGTCTCCTATCTGGAATTCTCGTATTCTTGTTTCCTCTATTCTATCCTTATATAGGTGTGGATTTAGTCGATCATAGATGGTACGTAGTCTTCTTCCCATCAACAGTTCTGCTGCCGTTTTACCTGTAGTACTACTAGGTGTTGTGCGTAAGCTAAACAAAAGTCTGGGGAGCAACACTTCAGTTTTTTCTTGGTTGTGATGTAATTTTTCAATTCTCCTCTTTATAGTTTGCACTTGTCTCTCTACTTGTCCGTTGGAAGAGGGATGATATGAAGGGGTAAATATGTGCTGTATCCCATTTTTACGTATAAATTCTTCCATTTCTTGGGATTTAAAGCTTTGGTGATTGTCTGATACAATTGTATTTGGTAGTCCATGTGTACTAAATATTCTCCTGAATAATTTCACGGTTTCCTGGGTTGACTGCGTTTGTACTTCTTCTACCTCCACCCACTTCGAATAAGCATCCACTAGAATAAAATATGTACGTTCATAGTGTGGTCCTGCATCATCAATGTGTACTCTGTCCCAGGGTCCCGAGGGTGATGGCCAATGAGTGTCCTTAACTGGGGTTGGGTTTGACCTCTGTTCTTGGCATTTTCTACACATCGATACAGTCTCTTCAATTTGGGAGTCCATTTCAGGCCACCAAAAATAGCTTCTGGCTGTTCTTTTCATTCTAGACATACCCTCATGTGTGGAGTGTAACAGGTGTAATAGCTGTGCTTGCAAGGTTCTAGGGATAACTACTCTTTGTCCCCATAAAATGCAACCGCGGTGAATTGAAAGTTCTAGTTTTCGCCTAGAAAAAGGCATAAGTTCTTCTGGACTACTCAGTGGCCATCCGTGTAAGATTGCATGTTCAACTCTTTTTAACACTGAGTCTTTGTTTGTTTCTCTGCTTACTTCCTGAGATGTGATGGGCAATTCTGGCTGTTCAAATATAAGGAATATCTCTCCTGGTTCAGGGATAGTCTTGTCTTCCACAGTAGTTGGTATACGAGATAATGCATCGACATTAGTCATCTCTGCTGACCGACAATGTTCAATCTTATATGAGTATGCTGCTAATCTTAAACACCAACGAATCATTCTGGGTGAGATTAAATCAGGAATTGGTTTAGCAGGGTTCAGAAGGCCCACAACTGGCTTACAATCCGTATATATAGTAAAATTTCGGGCAGCTAGGTAATTATGAAATTTTGTAATGCTAAAGATTATAGCTAATACTTCTCTCTCGAATTGTGAATAATTTCTTTCTGCTGGGTGGAGTGTCCTCGATGCAAAGTATATAGGAGCTTCGGATCCATCTGGTAATATGTGTGAAAGGACTGCTCCCACTCCATATGGTGAAGCATCACAGGATAACACTACTGGTTTATTTAAATTATAATGGATTAATAATGTTTCTGGTGTTAACATCTTTTTTATTTTCACGAATGCTTTGCTGTGTTCTTTTTTCCAGATCCTTTGTTTGTTTTTATCAAGGAGTCTATATAAGGGTTCAGCTTCGGTTGCTTTATCTTTCAAAAATCTATCATAGAAGTTTACAAATCCCAAAAATGCTTGTAATTCTTGTTTGTTTTTCGGTTCCGGAACCTGTTGGATCGCCGCAATTTTCTCCGGTGTGGGCCGAATGCCCTGAGCATCTATCAAATATCCTAAAAATTTAAGTTGGTTAGTCTTGAATAGGCATTTGTTTTCGTTTAGTTGTGATGTGTGAAGCGCGATAGGAATACACAGACACGTGAATTCAATTAAAACAAATTTAATTTCGCGATAAACAATATATACAGATGAGTTCTTTTGGATTCCCTCGGTCCAATTTCTCTTACTGTCCGTTAGTAACAATAACCCAAGTAGCTTACCTTCTTGGAAACTACTTGCCCGACAATACTAATGAAACCCGCGCGATCCTTAACTAACTTAAACCTAGGGATAGAAAAGTATAGAGATAAGGAAATGAGAAGAATTGATAGGATAGTGGGGTACCCTTGTTCTCGCTGAACTCGATGCTGGCTGGTGCTCTATTCTGCGTGTCTCTGGGTTCGTCAATGTTTTAAATATCTTCTACTATAATTTCTTTTCGGTGTCTCTGATTCGAAAATCCAGATCCTCACCTCACGGCTCTCTATTCGGCCCTCGTAGAATTCCGTCTCACGAGCTCGCCGTTTTCGTCCGTGCTTCTTCGTGTCCGGCCGGGGAAAAAGAGACCCTTCGTGACCCAGATTTGACTCGTCCTCCACTCGAACTCTTTGTTCCACACGGCCCCCTGGTGGGTGGGGAGTGGGAAGCCCCCATTCCCAAAAGCCAGAACAATGAACAAAGGAAGTTAGAAAGAAGGGTTAAGAAAGAGAGAAAATTATTAAAACTAATTAAATCTAAAATACATATGTACAAAAATATGGCGTACAGCCACATAGTTTTAGTCCAGCTTCTGAAATCTGGTTAAGAATTTTCCTCAACTTTTGATGTAGGGCTTCTTCATTGAGTCCTATGACAAGTATATCATCTATCATCACAATTGTCCCTGGAATACCTCCTACGATCTTTTCCATCTCTCTCTGGCAAATAGCTGGACAACTACTCACTCCAAATGGTAACCTTTTCATTCTGTATAACCCCTTGCATGTGTTGATAGTCAGAATCTCAGACGACTCCTGGTCCACAGGAAATTGGAAGTACGCTTCCTTGAAATCAAGCTTGGCAAATACCTTTCCACCAGATAGTGAAGCAAGTATATCGTTAATGGCCGGCAATGGGTATACATCTACTTTTATTGCCTCTCTGTTTACAGTGCAGCGGTAATCTCCACATAAACGTACACTTCCATCTGGTTTTGCAACGGGTACCACAGGAGTGGCCCACTTAGAAGTTCTAACTGGTTCTATAACTCCTAACTGATGAAGTCGATTCAACTCTTGTTCTACCTTTGTTCTCAATGCAAAAGGAACCTGTCTTGCCCGCATAAAAATAGGCTTAGCTTCTTTATTTATCACTAAACTGACTGCCTCGCCTCTAAATAGACCCATTTCTGAATTATTGAATAAATGCTGGAATTCTTGTATCAGATCGTCTGCATCATGTTGGTGATAAAGTCCCTCTATTCTGATTCCTAATGGTTCAAACCAATTTCTTCCAACAAGTCCTGGTCCATTTCCTTTAATTACTAACAATGGCAGATTCCTAATTTTTCCTTTAAATTGTACCCTCACCATTGTAGTACCCACTACCTCCAGATTCTGATCAGTCCATGTCTGTAATTTGACTTCTTCCGGCTCTAACTTGTCTCGCTGGATTTTGATTTCTTTTAAGGTCCGTTCGCTCACTACAGTGTACCCAGCCCCTGAATCAATTTCCATCAGGATTGGTATATTTTCAATCTTGAGTAAGATTTTTAAGGGTGGTATCTTACTTCCCTGTATTTTGAATAGAGATGTATATTCCTCGACCTGGTTAGACATCAAATTTTTATGTTCCTCAATTCGGTGTACTTTGGCTCTCTGGCTGGATATCTCTTTCCGTGGTGCCCCAATTTGGTTTCTTCCCTGGTTTGCAAATTTTCTTTGTCCACTCTTTTGTTTCGTGATACACGCCTTTTCTATGTGTCCCTTGTTTCTGCAGAAGTTACAGATTACCTGAGCAAATCGGCAATTATTCGGGTTATGACTTCCGGTGCATCGAAAACAGCGTAATATGGCCGGCTGATTCTTTCTCTTGTAGTCCGCCTTTAAGTTATACACTTGGGTGTTGTTTCCGTCTGACCCAAGCTGGCTAACATCGTTAGACGCTGCCTCTGCTGCCAATGCTGCATCCAAAATGGCCTTATAAGTAGTGTCCGTTTTCGCCAATAACACGTGTTGTATTCCTTTATCCCTTAAACCTGCCACTAGTCTATCTCTTAACATACGCTCTAGTGAGGCGCCGAAGTTGCAATTCATTGCAATTTTCCGTAGTTCCGCGACATAGTCGTTGATACTCTCTCCCGGTTTTTGCGACCTCTGGTTAAATTTGAACGATTCGACGATTTCACTAGGTTTTGGGTTAAAATGGCTATCAAGAGCAGTAAGTACTTCATTGAAGTTAACTTGTGTCGTTTCTTTCGGCGCTATGAGTGTGACTACAAGTTCATATAAAGTTTCACCGCATACAGTAAAAAATAAAGCACACTTATCTTGGTCATTTTCAATCTGGTTTGCCTTCAAGCAAAAATTAAAGCGGTCCTTGTAAGTTTTCCACTGGCTGTCCATCTTGAATGGTTCGAAACGAACTTCACTGGTTGATGTTCCTGGGAACGACATTTCCGGCTTTTTATATCGAATTGTAATTTCTGCTGGCAAGTCTGTATATTATTCCTCGTCGCCAATTTTGTATCGATTTTGTTTTCGACACTGTTTCACATAAAACACATAGTTAATTAACAATTAACTTTATTCACTCTTGGATACAACTGACTGGGGTGACGACTGCACAAGAACTCAGCTCCCCGACAACGAAAGTATGTAGGAATTTTCACCCCTGACCTGACACTCAATCAAGTTACACCCGACCGTTACAACAACTGTTCTGGTGCTATACTATATAAGCTATTAACATTTTTTGCAGGTATTTGTTTTGGCTTTGAATGTATTTACTAGTAGACTTGATGTACTGTACAGTACAATAGAGTTTTTACAAAGATAAATTAATGAATATTTTTAATGGTTGCTTGGTCACCAAGCAACCATTAAAAATACCTAGAGCCTATTGCTCATATTCATTTTTGTATGGGCTATGGAATATATATATATATATATACTGTAGCCTATAATACAGTATTTTGAAAAGTTTTGTGATTAGTGTCTCAATGAAAAGTGACGTGGATTTATTGAGGCAGAGCATTGTCACAGAATTATGTTCATTCTCAAAATTTGATGGGATGATTTTGTTAAAACTTTACCATTTTTCATTAATTGCAATGAGGAATCTAAAATTGTAATAATAAAAATCCAGCGATGAGTTGCATAACTTTCTTGGCTGTTATGAGATTTTATTTAAAAAATAACTTTTATATTATTATTCATAATATTAATAAATAAATTTTTGTGTGATGATATTTATTGAGATTTTATCATAAAAAATTTTATACTATTAATTATTATAAAATGACAAAATACTTAATTTTGAGAGTAGAGATGAATGTTAAAAAAGTTGTAAATGCCAATAATGAGTAAAATTATATAGTAATTCTTTGTAAGAGACGGAACATTCTAACAACTTCCTTCTAACTTTGAAGTTTTTTCCATGTTTGATAGTCTTTAAAGATCATAATACAGGAATTCAAGATAATGAAAAACTTTAGTCATTTATATGTAACTTATTGGTTTGGCTTATATGTAACTGATGATTACTGACAGGAGTCAATGCTGACTTGTCATCTTCATCAATCAACTATAACAATACTTTATTATGCATTTCAACTCAAGATTCAATTATATTTCTTTTTTGTCAATTTCATCTAGACTAAACATTGAAGGTAGCCTAATACTATCTTCAATAGCTGTGATAATTGTGTTATAGACAAGGGAGCCTTATTATGTAACTTATTACAGATAGAAGAGCATAGTTTGTTCTATGCATTGATATTGATATTTCATTCCATGTAGTCTTGATATCCTCATGGAGCATAAATCACTGTGTTACACTTTATTTACAAAATATATTAAGTTGTGCAAGTACTAAATATTTAGCATAGCTCTTCTCAAACTGCACTTATGAGAACTAACTAAACTTTCCAAACTTTTAACATGCAATCTATTTTATTAAAATATCAAACGTTTTCGGTCAAATTAATTGGCCTTCATCAGGATCAAACAATTTTACGATTTATGACGAATGAAACCCTGGTTTTGTTCATCATAAATCAACAAATTGTTTGATCCTGATGAAGGCCAATTAATTTGACCGAAAACGTTTGATATGTTAATAAAATAGATTGCATGTTAAAAGTTCGGAAAGTTTATTTAGCATCGCTTTGAAATTCCATGAAAAACTCTTAAAAAGAGAATTCACTATACTTGAATGTTTTAGTGTCTTTCTGTTTAACATGGTAGCATTGAGTGAAACAATTGTTTATACAATTCTAAACTGAAAGCAATACTAAAATAGAGCTAAATTTGATTTTATGCATCCTGCTTTATTTGTAACCAAAAACAATACTCATTTTTTGTACTGATAATTTCATTTAGATATAACTATTTAAAATATTTAAATTTCTTATAATTATTTTATTTATAATTTGCATGTATTTATACTTAAAAACTTCAGTAAATTGAATTTTACTGAAAAATATAAAAATATTTTAAATGAGATCTATATGATTGAGTTTGTTAATAATTATGATAGTATGAAATAATAATTAGAAAAAGTAAATTTATTTAATGTATTTATTACTTTCAGATATAAACTAATAGATTCAACAAATATGTCACAAGATGAGCTTAAAGATATTAAATATACCAAAGTCGAGTATGAATCTTTTATAATATTATGGTAATATCTTGAGATTCAATTAAAAATAACAAGTGGTTAATTTCTATTTTAAATGCAGAGTTGATAGTCGGTTATTTAAAATCAGATATTCTCCATCTTCAGGAAGACCTCATTATCGTGTTGCAAAACTTCACACTAAGTAAATATTTTAATTGTTTTATTAATATGTATTTGTTAACATCATAGTGTATAATTTATTAATAGCATATCCAAAGAATTCACAACTCTTAAGTTTCCTTTTTTATTCAGTTTTAAATTAGAAGTGACATGTTTTGTATTATTGCCTTCTTCAGACTACATTTAAAAGCAATAAAGTTATACATAATAGCGAGGTTGAAGCCAAAGTTTTAACGCAAAAACGTATACGTCAGAAGTTCAGCGCCACTTTCCTGTAAGCCTAGAAGTTTGACAAGGGCGTTTGGAAAGTCAGTGGAATCATGCTCAACATTCCAAACACCATTGTCAAACTTCTAGGCTTACAGGAAAATGGCGCTGAACATCCAACGTACACATTTTCGTGTTTAAAACTTCAGCCTCAACCTTGCTAATATTTTCATAAAGGTAACAAAGTAATACATTACAATGTTTACTGTAGGTATTGCAATATTAATATTTAGATTTCATACTACTAAGGAATATTTTTTGTCAGAATTATTTACATTTTCAGCAATGAATTTCAGTATATGATTGATGATAAACATGATTGTAAATAATGTTTAGAAGAAGGTTCAAGGTATGTATCAAAATATATGGTATCTTACATGATAGTGAAATATGGTCTGTTGTAATTTTTACAAATAATTTTATTGAAAATTCCAATATATTTGTATTCCTTTATGCTTATAGTCAATGAATGTACTTAAAGTATGTATATTAATAGAATATTGTAATTTATTACTTTTATGGTAAGTTGATGTTTTTTATATATATATATGTTACCGGCCAAACTAGTTTGTCCTAGGCTGAACTGATTTATGTACTAAAAATAGGTGCCAGTGTAAAAAAAAGATGATTTTGTGTAATTCGAAATGCCACCACAGTACACTCTGTAAAAATAAATAAAAGATAAAATATTTTATATGTTACACTAAGAAACACAAATAAGTTCATTTTTAATTTTAGTTTGATTCTAAAAGTTGTTGTTATTATTTCATTTCATTTTTTGAAAATATTTTCGAAAGTTAATAACCTTTAAAAGTGCATGGCTTAATAAAAAAAAATACAAACTGATAAGTACTGATTAGCTTATTTTTATTTTATAATTTTGTACAAGTGTTGTGTCACTTCTAATCGATACCGTTTTTGGTTAATGTTACCCTAGATATCAAAGGTGGCGGCTCGTCTCCGATCCCAGCAATCAGAAGAAAGAAAACAGTGGGGACGCACGTTCTAACCTAACCTAATCTAACCTATTCTAATAATTATGGTAATTTATTAGAATAGGTTCGGTTAGAATGTGCGTCTCCACTGTTCCCTGTCTTCTGATTGCTGGAATTGGAGACAAGCCACTACCTTCGATGCCTAGGATAACATTAACCCTGTTTTTTATAATTAAAAATTATAAGTAATAATTAATAATTAATTAGTAATAATTAATAAATTAATAATTAATTATAAGTAGACTATGTTTGAAGAAATATTGTTCATCTAATTGATTGCCTTTTAATTTTATTTTAACCATTAATATACTTGAATAATAATTATGAATCAGTTTGGCCTGACATGCATAGGACAAACTAGTTTGGCCTGAAATCGGGTTTGGCCGGTAACACATATATATATTGCTTTTAAATGTAGTCTGAGGAGGGCAATAATGCCAAAATATGACCCTTCTAGTTTAAAATATAAATAAAAAAGGAGTCTTAAAAGAGTTATTTAGTGTTGTATTATATCCAAAGAATTCATAACATAAATTTATGTAAAATTTTATTTTAGATCTTCATTAAATGGAAGTTCAAATAAATTACAAGGTGAAGATGATGATGACCCTCCACCACCATATAGTCCTCAAGGCACAAATGATTTAAATAATGGTTTAGTAACAGTACCTCAACTTCCATTAGTTATATCCAATGCTAATAGTGCCAAAATTGCTTCTGTATCAAGGTCAATATAAAATAAATTTATATTTATACTATAAGAATTTATAATACTCTTTAAAGAAATTTTTACTTTCATTCTGTTTTCTTTTTACTAATGTTTTCTTGGTGATGGGTATTAATGATTTTATTGGTTATTAAAGGAAAAATTATGAATATCATATAGAAGTTAAAAATCTGAAAAAATTAAAGGTCAGTATTGATATTATTAATGTATTTTCACTAATTTTTCCTTTATACACTTCATAAATTTTTTTTTAGTATTATAATATATTTATTAACATAGCAGAATATTTTAATGCTAAAATACTAAAATAAGAAATGCTAAAATGAAATAAATTGACTATGCATCGTAGGTGGTCATGAGAGAGAGAGTTTACAATAAATTACGCATTTCATAAATACTTGGGGTTTTATGAGATCCTCTAAAAAAAACAGGTAAAGGTGATGGGTCAGACTGTCCGTTTCTTGGTATGTCACTGGAGAAGGTCAGCACAATAGGAATGTTCCAGATGTAGGGACGTACTCCTGTTGGAATCAATATTATTCCCTATCGGAGATGATGGTGTTCTGTCTAAGGGTAGACAGAATTCTATATTGGTGGAGGAACGGACAATGACTTGTTGAGTCATGGAGGAATGGGTGATGACTGACTCATTTGGCTGTCAATTCTGATATTAAGACAGTAACATACGGCTGGGGGTCAAAGGATCATGGGAAAGATCTTTTTGGACACTGAGAACTTAAAGGAAGATATACTCCCAGGTGTAAAAGTTGACAGTTATTCGACAAAGTTATCATTAAGAAGTTATGTTGTTATTTTGAATTCTCACGGATGTAATTATGAAATTAAAAACAAAATAAAAAAGGCTAAAGCTGTTTTGCACAAATATTCTCAGTATTAAGAGATAGAAATGTATGCAAAAAATTGAAACTAAAAATGCTTAAAACAATGATTTGGAATGTGGCTACATACAGATGCGAGTCATGGACAATAAACCAAGAGGCAGTTAATAGGATAAATTTCTTGAGATGTAGTGTCATAGAAGAATGGAATGAATTAGTTGGATAGATAGAATAACCAATCAGGAGTAGATTTACAATGTAAAGGTCCTGATAGTCAGCATCCAGAGAAGAAAAACAGCATATGCTGGGCATATAATAAGAGAATCCTCGGGGGAACTGATGAAAATTGTAGTTCAAGGAATGGTGGAGGGCAGATGTAAAAGAACTGTCAATCAACTGCAACCCTCTATAAAGAGGATGGCGTTTGAATGAATGAATCTATAGTTTAATTTTTTTACAATTTTACATATAATTTCAAAAATTGTTTCATTTTATTTATCACTTAAACTGTGTTTCTGAAAAGAGAATGGCATTCTGTAAATATGAAAATGTTAAATAATATAATAATACAGTTAAAAAAGTTTTTTAACTGTATTATTTAACTGTGTTTTTATAAAAATAAAGTTAAAAAAAAGTTTTTTTAATCAGAATAATAAATCTGTTTCATTAATATGCTTTGCACTACCATTAATTTTTCATACAGATAAGCTTAGAATAAATCACCATTATACTTAAAAAGCATTTAAATAAATAAAGTTTGTCCTAAATTTTTGTCAGCATTTACAGGGTGACAATTAACCCGTACAAAGTTTGTAGCAATGCTGCACCTGAACTTTTTTACTGTCACCAATTTACATAATATTGTTTAATTCTCCATGATTTCCTGCCCGTGTAGATATACTTTCGATGTAATAAAGGTTAGTTCTTTATTTTTTTAATGGTGTTGAACAAATGTTGTGCAATTTTGGAGCTATTCCGGCAAGGAAAGCATCAATGTGAAATTGTTCATCTGCTCGGTGTTCCAAAAATGACAGTCTCAGATGCAGTTCGGTGATTCAAGGAGCTTGGCCACAATGGTGACCGTCCCTGACGTGGAAGAAAGTGAACTGTCAACACGTCTAGGAACCGCAAGATCATCACAAAGCGAGTTGACTGACATGCGAAGGTCTCCATGAGGAAAATTGCTCGTGAGATCAGAATCAATCGCGAATCAGTGCGGTTAATGGCGAAAAAGGAACTCCTACTCAAGCCCTACAAGTTCCAAAAGATTCAGCTCCTCACCGATGAAAACAAGTGCATGAGACTCCAAAGATCCCGTTAACTCAAACGTCGGGCCGCAGGTCGACAATGGGAGTGCATTCTCTTCACAGACGAGAAGCTTTTCTCCGTACAACCATCAAAACGACAGGAACTGGTCCACGGGGGCTCCTGGACGCTCAGTCATCATCGAACATCACAAAATCCAATGTCAGTCATGGTTTGGGGCAGAATTTGTGCAAGTGGCAAGACACCCCTTGTTTTCGTCGATCAAGGGGCCAAAATCAATCGAGATGTGTACCACCATGACATTCTCGAGGCTGTGGTACTTCTGTGGGCTCAGCAGCATTTTGGCAGTGCGAAATGGACGTTTCAGCAGGACTCGGCGCCGACACACAGGGCGAAGAAGACTCAGGAGTGTGCAAGGCTCATTTTCCCGATTTCATCTCGTCTGCGGAATGGCCACCGTACTCGCCGAATCTGAACCCAATGGACTACAGTGTGTGATCCATTTTGGAGGCCAGGGCCTGTTCTAAGCGCCATGAAAGTTTGGAGTCGCTGAAGCAGTCCTTGCACTGGGAGTGAGACAAACTGTCTCCAGAAGAGTGCGGCCCATCGCTGAGAATTTCAAAACGCGTTTGGGGCTCTGCATCAAAGCAAAAGGAGGCCACTTTAAAACTGGCTGAATATCAGATTAATACGTAAAGTATTGTCACTGTTATATGCTGTTGTTTTGCTAATTTTCATTTCTTTAATAAATTTATGATACAAAAAACTTGTACGGGTTAATTATTGTCACCCTGTACTTTGTATCTATAGAAATGTAGAAATTTATTTTATGTTGTTCTGTTCAAATATAAATCAGTTTATAATTCTTCAGCATATAAATATTAAACTTTAAATTTTATTTTTATTTTTAGAATTGATAATTCTGTGCCAAATTATCCCTCTTTGAATAATAACAATAATAATAATAAGAGTTGGCAGTTAACATCAGAAAAATCATTTAATATGCTCCAGGTATTTTATCCATCTAATCTTATAATTACACTTAAATTATTATTTATCTCATAAACGATTTTTTATTATTTATATTTAGAATAAACCTGATGTAATAAACAGTAGTTTATTAAAAGATGAAGCTAATGGTAAAATATGTATGAATGACCAATTATCTACAAACAGCAGGTAAAATTGAAATATATGACTGTATCTTAGTTTAATTTTTGAAATTAATATTGATGATGTATTACTGTAACTGTATTAAAATCAAAGTTCATTTTTTCCAGACTTAGCAGTAGTCAGCTATATCCAACTAATCAAATAGCAACTAATTCTGCTTATAGTTCCAGAGTAACTTTCCAACCATCATATCAATCACGTAATAAGGTTAGTTTTTAATTTCATTAAGAAAAAAGTTTATTTTAAATCTAAATTTGAAATCATTGATTAATATGATTTTGTGAAATATTAGTTTTAAAAATTATTTATTAGTGTTTTGTAATTTGATAAGATTAGTTTCCTTCATACAAAAACTATAAAAGATACATCAATTCTTAGGAAAATTAATAATTTACAAATAAAGAATATAATGTAAAATAATTTGTTATTGTATTTATAAGTAATATTTCCAATAAAATAAGAAAAATAATTAATGGATAACTAAAGTAATTTTATTATTTATAATGTAAGTTAAATGCTACTTTTTTTCAATAAACCATAAGTTTAACTAATTCTTATATACATTGAGATTGTTTTAAATTATATAAATTATAAACTCACTTATATCTTTAAGTTTTTTATAACTGAAAATGACGACTTCATATTTAACAAAACAAAACAAAAAAAAAAGGTATAAAACAGTTCTTGTTTTTTTATTTAATAGGAAATTTTCAATACTCTTTGTCAACATTAGTTACATTTTTAAGAGAACAGCTCCCAGATTGAAGGAATTAAATTTAAAAATTTTAAATGTAATCTATAATTTAAATTTTATTTTATATACACTTTAATATTAAATTATAGAATGTGGATTATAGTTAAAACTTTTTAACATGACTGCCAGTTTCCTTAGGTGAAAGTTTTTCAACACCATTCTTAATTAGGCATGTTGTATACAATATTCAGTTTGTAACATTTATTCCTTATTTATTTTTGCCAAGAAAAACCTTATCTTGTAGTTGGTATATAGTGGAAAATTACCTGTAATTTTGAGAAAAATCTGGTATCATTGCCAAAAAAAGCTTACAGCCAAAATTTTAATGGAAATGTAGTGATTTTGACAATTTTGATGGGATTCTTTGTTGCAGAGCATACAGAAATGGAATTTTTTCCCTGTGCTTTTAATTGTTTCTTTTAAAAATTTTTACCGTTAATTGCTGCCAAATACAGTGGACACTACTCTAGAAAAGCTAATTTCCTGCACAGAGGTCTGTTGAGATGAGAACTCTGGTATTGTTAATAAGTGTTAATCGTGTGGAAATGTTCAAAAATCAAACATATTGTGAATATTATAACCCATGCCTACAAAGATTTTTTTCTTTTTTATCTTTTACAAAGAAAGTTTCTAAAATTGCTAGTTTTACAGAGATTTTAAACATAAATGTTTCAATGTCTGGATTTCAAGAACATAACTAGGACATTTTCATATCTGTCATCAGTAGACAAAAATAAATTATACCTTACAACAAACTTCTCTACACATAACACTAACAAATAATTTCATAAAAACATCTTAGCTAATTATGTTAATATTTTAATAATAATACTAAGTATGAAAATCCTTATAACCTAATAATTTTATATCTGTTTTTATTTCATAATTATTTTTTTAATATTATGTAATGTAAAATATTACTTAATAACAGTGAATTAATTTTCTTATTTTTGTGGTGTTTTCCAATATATATATATTTTTAATTATTTAAAATTATTATTTTATTAGATGTTTAATTCGCACATGTGGCCTCAACGAGATAATAGACCAAATGGAGAAGCATCAGTCACTCAAAATAGTCATGAAATGAGTACAGAGCTTTAAATACTGTAGATAACATTTTTCACTTGCTCATCTAAAGCGGATAATTCAGGATTGATTCATATTATATGTAAATAATATATATTTAAATTCAAAAAAATTATTGTTGAATACATTTTTATGTAATTTTACATCAGATTGTTTACATCAATCATATAATATTTTGTATTAAATAATGTAAATAAGTCCGACTCATTAAAATTCGATTATTTTACATTCTGGAAGAGAAGATCGTAATTTTTTTATACAAAGTATTTTAAAGTAATTTAATATTTTAAAAAATAATATAATGTATATTTGAAAATCAGTAAAAATGGTTAGTTATAAAACATTTGTTGTGTAACTTTTAAAAAGAAAAAATATGTAATGGATGATATTTTGGAAGAATTGTTATCAATATTAATAAATAAAATATATTGAGAAGAATTTTTTATCAGTTATATTTTTTACATATAAATATTAATAAAATGGACATCCACAAAATGGGCACAGTGCACTTGCTCCTCCTTGGGATTGAGTAAGAAATTCCACAAATTACAATCATAAAAGTGATTGAGATGTGTGAAACTCCAAAAAATTAAATAAATAAATAAAAACTTTTTGATGTAATTATTTGTCTCCAAGTTTTGCCCACTGGAAAATTTTCTCTTGACATCCAGGTTAATCAAACAATTCAAAATTATTTTATTTTAGTAAACTTTAAAGATACAGCAAGTCTTACCTTAGCATCTTTGATAGCCTCTTAGAAACTGCGGCATTAAATGGAACAAAGAGTAACAAAACGAATTTTACCATATGCTAAAATAATATAAAATATAATTCAGCTAATATTTTAATTTGACTGTGTTTGCAACAACAGCATTTATTTTCCACTCCAGAATCAATTTTAGTGTTTATAAAGAAAATTTAACAATAATTGTAAATGATTACACTACTTGTATCTTTCCTTGACAATGTTAAATGAAGACTTGCTATATATCAATTATTGTGGCTGGTCAAATTTATATGGGCATGGAGACTTTTTTACTCTCTGTGCCCTGTGGACACTAACAGGGCTTTTCATTCAAGCTTATTGTTTGTTCAGCCAGTGCAGTCTTTAGAACATAAGGGACCCTGGGCCAGAAGAATGTTGGGGGCCCCCATGAAGAAACAGAATTAATACTAGATTACAGACTTAGGGGTTGCTGGTGTAGCTAGCACGGGCGAGACCAGTTACGGATATCATGCTATCACCCTTTTAACATATCCCAGAAAATCTGTTGACCTGTTTTTATTTTATTTATTTTTTTTTAACTAGTGAGATTTTTCACCCTGTACTCAACACTTCACACTACATGTTGGAGGAGTAATTTCAATCGTATTATTAATGGTTTCTTCATTTCAAGTAACCTATTTCTTTTCTTTGTAACTTTATTACTTTCGGATTCAGAGGCCTCTAAGACCTCAGGCCCCGTAGGCCCTCCCCTAAAGACGGCACTGTGTTCAGCTAGGCCAACAATGGAGCAGCTGAGCGATCGGGGATGGGGCCCAACATATCCAGGACAGACCACTCCAAAAAATTCGTTTTTTGACCTGTCTGGATTCATTTGTGAAATTGCAGTAAATTGACACCTTTAAGCAAATGTCTTTCAACCTTTTTCTAATAGTAGCACCCTCAACTTAATTTTTTTTTTACAGTACTCATACTTTGGCAATGTAGAATTATTGTGATACAGTGGACCCCCAATATAACGTGCATGTCGGGCGGGAAGCAACACCCACGTTATACCGAGTGGCGCGGTGTAATGTGGTTCACCTCTTTACCTTAGCAATAATGTCAAGCTTTTCTTTTACTCGTCATGCATACAATAATTAAACACTATTCAAAATACATGCAGGAACTCAATGCATACACAATTACTCAATACGCAGTAACAATAAAATGCACTACTCACACTACATGGACCTATATAAATGTGTTTGAGCTTATCGCGTCGCAAACATTGCTTGCGCTATAACTGAGTGTGCAGTATAGTGAGCAGCACTATAACGAAGGTCCACTGTATTTGAGAAAATCTGGAATCGGCCAATTTCTGTAGAAAGTCGTCCTGATTGGCACTCCTTTTTGGAAAATTGCCCAAGTGTTTTGTTGCCTTTTTTTTTTATCAATCCACTTTGTGGCATCCTTGATTTGTTGTTGCAGCACTCCAGTTGAAAACTACAGTTGTTGCTCCACCACAATTGTTGGCATAGCCTAAGTACTTAGGACCAATTCATACTATCACAGTAGTTTTCATGTGCTGCATTTCTGCCGTGGAAAAACTATGTAGCAGTCCACATAGACACCCAAATAGTCACAGTGTTTATAACTTCTGGACTGCAGTCAAATTGAAATTTTCTTAATATAGAAAACCGCAATGTATTCCACTTCCCAGACACTCAAGTTGATGTCAGAACCAAAATTCCAGGATGAAATCACAATAGTGAAAGCCTAGTTTTAGTGTCTACTTACCTTTACTGTACCCATACATTCTATTTCCTAATTCATGTTTTTTTACTCTTTCTACAGAATACTCATAAATCACTCATAACGTCATCAGGGACGTGTTGTTGATGCCAAGGCTGTGGGGTCAGAGTCATGAGGAATTTCTGGCCAGAGGAGTCGGAGTCAGGAAAAATGTGTCGACTCTGACTCTTTGTTTTCCACAGAAAAATTTTTCAGGTTTAATATTGGAAATTGGCAAAATGCAGTTTCTTGGTATGAAGACTCTCAGGTAAATGAATAAGGGTTCATTTCATTTTCCAAATTTGCCTGCCATATTCTTTCCAGAAAAATTTTACTGGTTTAAATTGAAAAATTGACAAAGTAGTTTTATTTGTATGAAGTTTCTCATGCTATTCAGTACATCAGAACCACACAATTAGTCAACAACAAAGGGAGATAAAGATAAGAGAAAGATGAATAAAGATAAGATAATTGTAAAGAAGTATTTGTTTAATATACTTTAAGGAGTTTTTGTGGTATTTCTCAGAAAATAAAATATTTAGAAAAGTTTTGATAAAACTCATTATTTCGGGTTATTGACCCATCAATGATCAGGAGTACATAATACCAGGACTGTCAAGTTGGAATCGACCTACTAAAATTATCAGGTGTCGGAGTCAAGTGTTATTTTACTGACTCTGCAGCCTTGGTTGGTGCAATATAATGTAATATATTAACAGATGAAAGTAGTGTATAAGAAACTGTATTAATACTACTATCCAACTTGCTTAGTCAATTAAAAAAACTAATGAATTTTTACACAAGGGCTTCTGTTAAATATGAATGAAAATTTCCTCCATAAAAGCTTCATGTCATAAAGAGTAATGATATGATTATTCTTTTTGTACACATTTTGTTTGATATTAATCTTTTTATTCTTTTTCTGCTCCAGTATTTTTAGCAATGTCAGACTATTTTGTTTATATATTTTTTCCCTAATGTTTTAGCCAATAAAACTGTATATAGAGATTAGAACTATTTTAGATTAGTATATTTATCTGGTTTATATATCTGATAATGTTACCTGTGATATTTGAGAACTTAGAAGCAATCTGACAATCTGTGTAAAAATTTTTTTCTTGTATTTTTGTAGCGTGTAATTGATGATAAAATAATAAAAACCGAGTAGATGTGTTTAAAAAACATTTACACACTTCAATTTGGGGTATTTTAAATAATTTATTCATTTACTGAACAATATTTTCCTTATAAAAGTTTTAAAATTTACATTGATATTGTTGTATATACAAGTTTTTTGCAAAAATTTATAAAATATCAGTTTTTACTAGTACCCCACAACTTTTCAAATTCATTCATATAGGCTTTCACTGCATTTTCTTCATTGGTAATCAAAACATTTTCATGATTACCTGTAAGTGCTTTCAATGTCCAATTCAGAGATCCTGTTATTACTAACTTTTCATCAATGATAGCAAACTTGTGATGCATTAGGAAAGTTGAATTGTGTGTCTTGACTGGTATACCTGTAATAAACAAGATATTAGATATAAGAAATGGGTATGTTCACATCAAAGTTTTAGAATCTTACATGGCATATACAGTCAAACCTGTTTTTATGCATTCTTTTTATGTGCGATTTTTATTTGTGCGATTTTTTTAATGCGAATTTTTAATTTGTGCGGTATAGTTGGCGACTAGTCTCGTGCGATTCGTAATGTCTCACGTTGACTTATTATAGCTAAATAAACTTATTATAGCATAAATGCACTTATTATAGTAATATTATTGCATGAATATGCGAAAAATGAAATAATTTACTTTTTAAGTCAACAAAACACCACCTGGACAAAAATATGTAAAACAGACGATAGACCAGACGATGCAGTCAAGTGCTGACATCTGTTGTCAATAAATTCTATTTCGTACGGTTTTGAGTTATTTTCTATGTGAGACTTTTTTTATGCGGTCCCTGTTGACCGCATAAAAAAATTATTTTTTTAATTGTGTTGCGAAAACTATTATTTACAGCCATTCGTGAAGTTTCGTGAGATTTTTTTTAATGCGTTTTTTTTAATGCGGTCCCTATCCCCCGCATAAAAACAGGTTTGACTGTACTTAGATTATTTGTTCTGCATACATATATAATAAAATTAGTGCATTTGTCAAATACAGGATGCACTGCATTGTATAAAGCTGCTTTAATACAGATAGATAAGTATAATAAACCAATGATATAACCCATTTAATTTGAAATAGACTATGTTATTGGTTTTCTAATCAGTTGCTAATTGCTTTAACTAGGCAATGCATGCATCATTTCACCTAGTAAAAATTAAAGTTTGAATAAAAAATGTAATATTTAATAGTAAACATTCCATTCTTTTATGATACAGCACATATTAAACAAAAAAATAACAAGCATCTGTTACATGAAATTAATGTTCATATTTTCTTTCAATTAATATTAAAATGAAACTGATGACATTTACTCCAGTACCAATTTTTCAAATAATACTATAAATGAAATATATAAATAGAGGTATGCAATATATCTTCAGAAATCGATATTACAAAATAGTCAATTTAGAATTTAAAAAAATATGCAATAATCATGATCATTTCATATTTCATTTGATTTAGTTCCAGCTACAGTTATGAAAAAAAATGGATAAATCAACAAAAATTTTACAGAATTTGTTTTAAACAACTCATAATATCCATGGATATTCAAATTAAAAAATTATTAAAATAACCAGTATACTTGATATATTATATGGAACACTTTAACAGTGACACACTCAGGATTTAATCTTGGGGATCTGAGTTAATTAAAAAGTTTTTCGTGTGAATTCAATAAAATTCCCACCTTATGTAACTGCTAATTTATTAGTAAGATAGAAATAGAAGAAACAATATAAATTTTAAAAAATATGTTATATATGGATATATAACTTTTATTTTTTAACATAAAATTAATTGTTAAGGTCAGCCAATAAGTGTCAAAGTAAGGGTACATACGATCCCTTTTGTCTAGTTCTCATTTTAGATAAGGATCAAGGAATATAACATTTGTTTATACTAACTTCCTTCTGGGTAAAGAAATAGACCTACCAAAATTGTTTATTAGATTACTTACACATTATCTTCTATGAACAATTTATAAAAGTAAACATAAAATAAAATGTACAGTACATAAATATTAGAACACTTTTTGTTCTAATATTTCTTTTTGTTCTAATAAATTTAAACTACACTATGAAATCTGTTACACTGTGTTTATAAATTAAATATTGTTTGATCTTATCAACATTTATTTTAATATAAATATATATTAAAATCAAAGAAATTTATCTTTCTTCAAAAAATAAAATTATGCTTTTATGATTATTTTATATTTTACTGATTATGTTTTGTGTAAGCAGTAAATTTCTTACTCAATTCCTCAAGTACACATTAGTCAGAGTTGTTATATACATATTTCTTTTATAAATTTATAAAAATGATTAGTTCACCACACCAAAATATTATCCAATTAAAGAAATGGTAAAGAAACAGATAACTTGCAAATATCTCACAAACAGTTGCATGTACAGCTGCGATTCCATTGATGTTTTTGCTTGTAAAAGAGATCTATAACTCTGGGGTTAGAATCTCCCTCATTCAAAGTTCACATCTTAACAATTTTAATTCCAGTCATTCACTTAAAAGTGTTGTTGAAAAAGTCTCTGGTCACTCTTCATCTATAAATTCACATAGCACAAATATCGTTCTTGTTGTCATCCACATGGTTGTACTATGCACCTGTTAAGCACAACAGCTCTCCTGACTTGATAACATGGAATTATTCCTTCCTTGAACACAGAATTTCTCCCATCCTATTAAATCTCTGAAGCTTATTGTAGAAAATCCAACCAGGACATTTTTGGTCACTCACTGCCATGGCACTTTCTATTTAAAAATCACTCATAACAAAAAACTTAAAAATCTTACAAGTGCAATTCTGGTCAGGTACTAGATCAACTATCGTACAGAGAAACTCCAAACATACTGAAAGCCCCATCTGTCCATGCATATTAAAACAAAAAATCTGCACCTGAAACATATACCACTGCCATATATAACATTTTGGTAATTGTTTTTGTACAAAAAAACTGTATTTGTAGATCATTCAGTTTGCCACTCTACATTTATATATAATATTAAGAATAAGTAATAAAAAGTATGTAATAAATGTAATAAAAAGTAATTAATTGAAAATATGCACGTTTACAATAGCATAGTCATTAATTATGATTGTGTATTCTAATATTTATAATTACTATTTTAATAACATTCTCACCTTTTCTACGGAACTTCCCAATCTGTGCATCAACCAAATCCCTCTCTTCGCCCGTATTATCTTCGTCAGTAAAAACTCTTACTTTCACTCCTTTCTCGTGACATTTTACAACAACATCAGCCAAAAAGTGACTGGTGATTATATAAACACAAACGTCTATACTTCTCTTTGCAGAAAGCAAATGCAGAGCGAGAGATCCTAACGAAGTGTTGTCCCGTAAATTGTTACTCCTGCAAATTCGACCATTACCGAATACACTTCTATATTCGACATCGGTATCGGGGAAGAAAAGAACTTTTGTGTAAACATTTTTCTTCTTCTTACATCGAATTAGATTATAAATATAAGAAGCAGTTTTCCAACTTGTTAAACTAAGTAATATTACTGTTAAAGTCGTTTTCCACATTGTTAAAACTACTCCTTTCTTCGTTCGAACCCTTCAACTAAATCCACGTGTTTCTTTTCTTTCTTCCCTGTTGTCTTGTCTGATGCTTAATATGGAGATTTCAGCCAATAAAGCTTTTTTTTTCCCGAAGTGTCGCCACCTGGTGGCTACTGAAGAGGCCTGTTAAAACCACGTGCTCGATAGAAGTAGGAAAGAGTCACGATAATTGGCTGCAGATACACGTGGCTTTGACGTCACTGCATCCGAAAATCTTTTCTTCTGAAGTATTTCCGGAGTACGTTTCCTAGAAAAGCAGCTTGAAGCCGTTTTGTTAAAAGGCAGTTAATTAAGCCATTTTTGCTTTAAGTTAGCCGCCGTAGAACATGTAAACAAGCGCCGAAGACAGAAGTTAAGATACTGCCACCACAAATTATACTCATATTACGTATTGTACTGTACTTCAAATGAAAATTGGGACATACAAATAACTATTTTAAAGTAGTTATAAAAAAAATTAGAATCGCAATGTTCCACTTAATCTTCTATATTTTCATATCATAATATTTTCCACATAATCTATATACAGTATGAAAATTCAATAAATAAAATAAAAATTTTTATATTTTTGTAATGTAATTTATAACACAATTAGAAATAAATAAATAAATTCTTGGTATTGTCAACGTAATATCTTTAACTGATCGACATAAATGTGAGAGTCGGGAATTTCAGAGAAAATATTTTAGAAAATTAATAGCAATTTGTTAAAAATTTAATATAATAAATCGATATATTTTTTTCAAGTTAAAAAAATCAAAGAGAACAAGGAACAAACGTTTCCTTTGTTTAACAGTCAGTTCCTGAGAGAAATCTTTATCTCCCATGACTAAAAGGGTGGCTAAATCCGAAAGACACAGTCAGATGATCCTTAAGCTCGATCTCCATTGGAAGAGATCTGGAGAAATTAAAAGGTATAAATAGAGAATGCGCGCCAAACTCCGGGCAGTTCGTCTGAGTTCGATAGGACCCGAATTTGCCATACAAATTAGGCACCTCAGCAGATCCCGGAAGAAGCTACCATATATGAAGGCACCAGTGGCGTGCCGTCATTGGAAGCGGTGGAAGCGCCGCATCCACCTTCCAATGACCTTCCTTTGTATTTTCATATTTTAATGTACTTTGAATTAATTAAAATTAATATTTTATTATAACTGCATTATGTATCTTATTAAAAAATTCTAGACTGTGAAAAAAACAATAAGATTCCTATTGTATATTCGAATGTCAGTGGCGGAATGGAAGCGCTTCCGAGACAGCTTTCAAGGCGAGAATAACTGAATGGTGTAAAGCAGCCAGAGGGCATTGGCGCATGCGCTTTACAGAGCACCAACCTCAGCCGGTTTAGCTCAAGGTCCTAGAATATATTCTAGGACCTTGGGTGGAAACTACACACGTGTAACGCTTCCAACGATTCTATCCCTTAGCCACTGGGTAGGGAGCTATCTGACTATGTGAATTGTTTAAGATTTAAAAAGTAAAGAGTGTTCAATGTTATTTTTATGTACGTTTTTTTGCAAAGTTATATTTAATTACAGTATAATTAAAAGAAAATTATAATTATATTGACAGATTTTCAGACAAAATCTTTAGAATTTTTATCACTTTTAGATGTTTTTCATAATATTAAAATTATTAACAATTTTTCCAAACGTGTTTTAATTCTTTAAATTAAGTAAATTTTATGGGAAATTTTTTGATTTATCTAAATTACGTAGTGAATCGCAATATTTATATTCGTGTCCGGACTATATTGACAAGTAACTCTTAAACATAAAACATGTTATAATTAAGGTCGATTCGAACAAAGACGTACTAAAAGAATTATATGATTTAATATCATTAATTTTTACGGTACCATCTACCGGTGGGTCTGTTGAGCGCAGTTTTTCGACCACGGAGCGAATTCATACATTGCCAGGAACACTGAGTCAGAGGAAAAATTGTCGTTGCTAGCGTTGCTTTCGATAGAAAAAGTGCTTTTAAATACGTCGATGGAGTCGACGACCAGAGACTTTTATGATAAAGTAATTAACGACTTGGCGGAAAAAAATCGCCGAATAGAATTAGTTTATAAAAAATTAAAAAAACAAGTTTTTCTATCATTGTTTGTATCGTATCAATTTGTATTATGTATGTATTATTTGTATTTTAGAACTAAAATACATAAATTGTTTATTTTTGTCATTTCCAGTATTTGTTTAAAACTTTTATGGAAATGTCATGTACCGGACAGGTCTGACCAGTCACGAAAGACGCGAAAAAAACGGTTAATTTAGAGAAAAATTTATTAGTTTAAAAAAACATAGGTAAAAGTCGTTTGTAGTCGGACACTCATTGTTTATATCAAACTGCCAGGCAGAAACCGTAAATCGCGAAAGGAAGTCGTCCTATGATCGGTGGAAGATCGAATTCGTCTTCGATTTTGACTTTTCTCACTCTCCAGGTAAGAGTCTCGTTATGTTTAGTAACCAGGGACCAACCACTCGGGAAGCGTGATTGAGGGAGAACGACCAATCAAAATGGATGAAAGAAAGAACGGAGATTGATATAATCTCCGACAGTCGAGGACACCTGGCACTCGATTTAACGTTCCGAATAACCAAAACGCCGTGTGTCAACGCGCGCAAAAAAAAAAAAAAAAAAAAAAAAAAACAATTTCTCCTCTATTGTGCCAACCTGTAACCCGTGCCACTTCGGACTTAGACCGTGTCCCCGACTCCAACGGGCGAAGTCTCCCCGTGCTTTACAGACTTGTCAACGCCACTGTCCCGGGGCCACCTTCGATCGACCATCGAAGAACCACATCGACGCTCAGGACGTCCAAACGGTTGATTGTTCTAAAGCAAACTATTTTGTACTGTACATAGTGTATGTTTATTTTATGTTAAAATAAACGGTTTTTGTCAGATACTTGTCGTCTTTGTCTCTACAGCCACCATCCATGTACGAATGGACCCTAGGCCATCACTGACGCGCAATGAACTGATTGCCCCTGGAAGTCGGCTTCTTACAGAAACACACCTTCCCCATCATCAAATGGCACGCCACTGTGTCATACATCTAATTTTGTTTTGTTTTTAATGAAATTTTATCTAAAATTGTTTAGTTTTGTTGGCAGGTACAGTGTTGAATTCAAGAGAATACCGAGGGTTTCCTACAAAAAATTTCTCCGACGAAAAATATCTGAACTCAACACTGTAGAAGTGGTGCCCTAATTCAAATTTTTCCGGCCCCATGAAGTTACTGTCGAAAAATTATTTACTGTGCTAATATGGAATTCCCTCTGCACATTTCAAAATTCCCATTACACATTTTGTGTCCAGTTTTACGTTAGAATGTGCGCTGACTCCCAGAATTGGTGTAGATCAGGGTTTCCAAACTTTCCAAGAAGAGACGACATTGCTAATTCTGGCGGGCCGGAGCGATTTAATATTACATATACGTGTGTGTGTGTAAATTTAAAAAATAATAATTATTATAGACAGTGCCGTCTTTAGAACGTAAGTGGTCGTGGGCCAGGACCAAGATTGGGCCCCCATAAGGAAACAGAAACAATAGTATATTACAGACCTAGGGATGCATTATTTGTTTCTTCCCGTGGAGTATATACGATTTTTCACCTCCCTCGGCCAGGAAGTGGAATTTTCATTCTGCGCAGCAGGAAGAAAGTACCATTTTCGGCCGAGGTGTGATGAATAAGAAGTATCAAAAATTTTTTTAAGTTTTCTTACTCTAAGAATAACAAAAATTATTATTTTAAAAATTAAGTTAATATATTAATCATTGAGTTTTTAATTTTAATCAAACTTTTTATTCAAACTTCAATTAACCTATTTTTTATTTGTAACTTTATTACTTTCGGATTAGAGGCCCCCAGGCCGTAGGAGTCCTGGCCCAGTTCTATGATCCCTGTCCTGCCCTAAAGACGGCACAGGTCATAGAACTTTATTAAGAAGTAATAAAATATATTAAACACAAATATCGTTTGATTAAAAAATTGCCGGAACAAATAAATTTAAACTTAGCCAATTTATTTTAAAAAATACTCAAGAGGAACAATGCATAAAAATGTCCTCAAACTTTGTCCCTTTCATTCACATCAGAAAATTAACAGTCTCACGTCGATCTTTCTTTACACGCTTGTGTCTACAAATGGCTGGTATACGATAACCTCGCTTCAATGCGTTCGATTTAAACTACTTTTGTTAACTCTTTTTATACTTAAAAGCTTTTTGTCAGTTTAATTAGATTTTTATGTTATTTCGATTACATTTTTGTTTATTTATATAAAGTGATTTTATCGAAATAAACGTTTTTCGATTTAAACTCTTACAAATTTGTTTTCTGATCTGAAAAATCCAGCAACGAGTTGCTTAACTTTCCCGGCAACCTTTCCCAGAGTTTAATTTTGAGGGTAGGAATGGATTTTATTTAAAAAAACCGTAAATGCTAATAATGAGTAAAATCGTCATTAAGTCCGACGCTACTCGAGTGTGAGACCGGGACTTCACACCCCCCCAAGTCGGGAAACTGGCTGTCGAGTTAGAGCCATTAAATCGATGACTTATTCCGTAAACAGGACTGGTGTGGTCGAAGAACGGGGTGCGAGAGACGATTTAATTGTCGCATTCCCGATCTAATTGACAGATTCCCGATCGTAAATCGTGCGAACGACTGAGGGATCGTTCGCCGGAATAATTTTGGTCATCGATTTACACCGAGTTTAAAGCGGAATTTGTCCGGCTCTCCTACGGAGGGGCGGTGGTAGGGACCGAGTGGTCTCAGCTGCACCTTCTCCGAGTCAGAAAAACACAGTTAGAGTGTAATTTACGGGTCCGTAATTCGGGGAAGGGCTTGACCCGACTCCGGAGGGGAACGGCCCGGACGGGGAAGTTCGGGGATGTTCGGCGACCCCGCGGCCCGAATCGCGTCCCTGACAACAGACCAGGGACCAATAGAATAAAAGAGGACCATCGTTCGGACCAACCAAAACCTCGGGATTTCGGGTAAAAATGTTATAAAAGCCCAGAGTCCCAAGGACACGGGGAGTTTGAAGTGAGAGATCGGGACCCAGTTAGACCAACGTAACGACGAAACCCAGGGCGACGAAGAAGACCCGAGACTTGGATAAGTGCGGAAGAGTGAAGGACTCAACTTCCCCGAACACGCTTACGTTACTTCTACCCAGACTGAACTTATCTCCAGGTGTGGATCCCCGTTCTCCCTGTTTCCAGCAATCCCTGAGATCGAGGACGAACTTTCTTCGGTCCTACAAGAAGCTTCGCCTCCAAATTCAACGATCGACTTCATCAGATTGGCAAATCGCCATCATTGTAAGCATGTCTTTACTAAAATAAACGCGGTAAAATTTGTAAATACGGTCTCTGTGTGGATCTCTTTGCGTCCAGCAAACCACTACCCCCATACGGTAAAGGCTTTCTCGTGTCATCCTGACAGATCGCGAGCAAAGCGAGGGTCGTAACCTTTTCACCTAAGGTCTATCCCTAAGGCGAGTAGGGTCGGTCGGGTCGTATACCTCACACTAGATATGACACACGACCTCCTTTATCACCCCACCCCCTTGACCTTTAATTTCCGAAATTTAATAGCATCAATCCTTCTAATACACAAACCTGTCTGCAAAATTTCACAAATTTTCAACAAAAAGCACAGGAGTTATTAAGCTTCAAAGAGGGTGAACAAACACTAACATCCATAAATACAGAAAAAAACCCCGAATTGTTTTTTTCATTTCTAGACGTTTCAAGGTTTCGAGTCCAAAAATGTAAAAATCTTGTGGGGATCAGTTTTTGACCGACCGCCATACTTTCCCTGTGTTATATACTGAAGAGCTGGGAAAGTAAAAGTAAATTCATAAATCGAAGTGTCTAAACTTATTTCTATGTTATCATTTTATATTTTATTAGAAGCAGTAGAAACCACAAAAGTCTGCAAGTTTTCCTTTATGAGTTGAAGGGCTAATATAATGCTTATAATCGATCGGATGTAAAATAGGATGAAAAATTCGGTTACTTAATACTTGAATATCCCATGCTATCAGAATGATTCTGCCTGAAGTCTAGTTGAAAACAAATTCTCCTCCTTTATTAGATTGAGAAATTCAATAGGATTGAAATAAATATTCAGAAAGTTTTTATTCCTTTATTGATTAGATACATGCTTTCCTCTCAATAAAACCAGTAATATCATACGATCATATAACGAATTTACATAAAATATTAACGTAAACTAACGTTTAAATCTTAATTCGTATTTCATAAAACATCTGAAATGCAAATATAATTTCACATAATATGCATCGATATTTCAGAACCAGTAAAAAGGTTGTTTTAAAAGAATGATAGGAGCAGGAATGTATCTATTTATTATTACCGGATCTGGAATTCTTGTTTTCGTTGGTCTGTTAAAATGGCTTCTTTTTATGAGTTCAGATGCTTTTTCAGCTATCATTACAGATATTACATCGGTATTACCGGACGGAATAGTTGGCATAATGGATGCATCCGCAACTCTAAGTTTTTTAATTCCTTTGACTCTGAAACAATACGTTTTTAAATAAATTTATGTTTATAACTTATTTACATTCACGCCTTAGTGGCTACTAAGATAATATGTATGACTTTCTAAATAAATAATTAGATGTTACCTTAGTTCTGGGTCGACTACTCCAGTGGAATCATTCCTAGATGCCATTTTACAAGTTCCAACGGGATTATTCTGCGTATTACTTAAAACACGAGCTGCACAGGCTAAATAAGGATCACTATAATGTGGGAAGGATTCGCATCTGGGAACGATGGTACTAAACAAACTTGCTTTTAATTTCACGAGAGCCGGAGTTCTCGACAGTTTTATAGCAAACTTCATTCCTAGATAAATCAAACATCATTTATAACACTTCCATAAAATTAATTAATATAGTATAATAAGATTTGTCTTTACCGTTGACCAACATTTCTATATCTTTTGGATGAGATAGATATCGAGGATTAATTATTGGAGCTTCGTAAGGATTTTTCGACTTAATAGTAACGTAACCTCTACTATAAGGTCTTAGAAGTGCAACAGAAACCATAAAATTTGGAATCGATTCGTAATGGTCGAATACGTTTTTATACACCTTTAAAGGAAGAATTATATTAAATATTAACAGAAAATAAAGATTTTATTTTAAGATTTAAAAAAATACTTCGTCTGTAAGTCCTAAAGCTTGTTTCATTTTTAATCCATCTTTTTTTGTACTAATTCTAGAATTTGTAAAAAGTAACTGTACATCTGGCCAATCATCTTGTAGCGATCTCAATGGAGAATTGATGTAAGCCATACCTAAAGCGTTTTTGAAAGTGGCTAATGGACCTATTTATTAAAAGAAAGAAATAAATTCTATTAATTAAATTAATACTATTAAACATTATTAATATTTGATATAAAATTTACCGGTTCCATTAATTAAAAATTTTAAATAATCATCTTCGGAAATGGTCTTTTCTATAGTTTTATTGACAGAAAAGAAAAGAACTTCTGCGACTATGTGATCCTGAAGATTGTGCCCCACTGGTAAATCAGCAACAACTGGAATCTAGGAATAATAAGTTATTATTATTATTATTATTTAAAGTAATAATTATAATGATTTAAATTAATAAAAGATCAAGTAAATAGAGATTCATTAAGTCTAATTTTTTTTAGTCAATTAATTCATGAAACTTAAATAGAATGCTAAGAATATATATATATATATATTTACTTACAGCTAAACTTTTAAGTTGTTCAGCCGGTCCTATTCCCGATAGCATCAATAACTGAGGTGTATTAATTGCGCCTGCAGAAATAATAATTTCTTTCCTAACTTTAACAATTCTACTTTCGTTTTTATAGTGAAATTTTACACCAGTTGCAACTTTTTCAGAATTGATTAAAATCTGAAATTATAAAACAAAATATAACTATATATACTATAATTAGATAAATTATATTAAATTTCAAATTGTAAATATCAAAAATTAAAATAATTTACTTCTGTAACGAAGGCTTTGGTGATTATTTTTAAATTAGGTCTTCCAGCGGCAGAACGTAAAAATGCTGTTTCCGAGCTGCACCTTTTACCATTTCTGATTGTTCCTTGCTGAAGACCGAACCCTAAAATATAAAACTTTTTACTACAAGAACTTTTTCGTTTAATAAAATAATGAGTCTTAGATTTTACCTGTTTGTTTGGGACCATTGAAATCTACAATATCGTAACCGGACTGTATTCCTGCTTCCAGAATGGCATTTGTTATGGAGTTATTTGGAATTACAGACGATACAGTTAATTCGCCTTCACTGTTGTGGTACTCTACAAAACGAGTTTACATTGTTATGGGGTACTTTTTTAATTTGGTGTTCGAAACATAATCTATGACAGTGTTTTTCAACCTTTATCTGATCGCAGACCGGTGAAATTATTCAAAATTTAACGTGAACCAAGTAATTAAATGTGACTATGAATTATGCTTATTTATTAAGTTTAAGTTTATGTATTCTTATCTGGAGATGCCGTACGTAACAAAGTGCTTACGGTAACTCTAGATTACTATTTAAATAACACCCGTAATCAATTGCACCGCTTCAGTACGGTCAAATATTTTTCTGCGAACCGGCGCACAGTGGGTCGTGAGACGATTCTAGCAGGACTTAAGTATGTACGCTAGTGCAATTCATTTTTACAATAAAAATTTTTTACTTAGCTATCGTATCAACTAAAAATTTACATATCGAAGTCACATTCGGAGTTTGACTCGGATTCATCTTGTACTACGTCAGGCTCGGTGCTTTTAGTAATTTTAAAACGTTAGCGGTTAAACGGAGTTTTTTCTTCATACCAAGCGATCTAAGGTTTGTAATGAGAGGATCCGAAGAAATTAAAAGATTATATAAAATATCTGTATTAGTGTTTATTCTAAAAGTTTTTCGGGAATAACTCACGAATTTTTTTAAATTCCTTGTGTCTAGCTTCTTGCACTTCTTCGGACAATTTTCCTATTAGAACGAGAAACGAAGATATAATTTTTGATCCGTGTATTAAAACTTTGTGATGAGTGACTGGCATGGGATACCAATGATAAAGCGTCACGTATAACTCCGCTGTTTCCTTCGTGTAGATTTCGAATTTGCTTGTATCGATTTCGTAGCCGGTTGCCAGTGCTTGTAATATAACCGAAAATCGTTCTATTAGGTTCTTGTTAACACCGGTTATCTCTGCGGTAAGAGTGGCATTCGAAAAAAATCTTCTCGCCGAATTACCGTCGTTGGTGTTTCCACCACCTCGCTTGGGAGTATCCAGAAGTAAACCAGTTTCGGTTCTAAATCTATCAATAATATTTTTCTTTCTTGACTCTTTCTCTTCGGTCTTGCGCACTTGCCATTTTTTAATATCCTTCGATTCGCTATGTGAAGAATGCATTCCATGAATTTCATGTGACAATCAGGAGTCGATAGACCAAATAAAAAAGTTTCTTCATTACATTGCCTCACTTTAATGTTAGGTAGATCGTTCATTTGGCTGGATGTGGCACTACATACGTAAACTTTTGAGTCGATTTATTTGATGTTAAAGCATTACAGACCTTAGTATCGACCATGGTTTCGATAAATTCGTGATTTACTTTTAAAGTGAAATTATTATATATAATTTCGGTACTTTGTATCTCACAAATCTGGTTTTTAATGTGAATAAATTCATACAGACTTTCCTTGTCGGTTTCTTTTACGAAGCGTAAACGAATTGGTCTGCAATATCTGGTAGAACTTGGTCTGGGATTTTGCCCTAAAATTACCTTTTTCTCATTTTTGTCGTAAGCAAAAGTTTGTATATGTACAAAAAACGTCGTAATTATATTAGCGTTCTCGAAATTTTCTTCCGAAGCTCTTTGTTTGTATCGACTCTGTCCTCCACTGCCATTCAAACCCCATTTGTAAACGTTGGTAATATTCTTCAAATTGCATTTATCTTTTACAGAAAAACTCTTTAATACATCTGTTAGAGTGAAAAAAAAGACGTTCTGTAGTTAGGTCCATTAAAGTTTGAAATTTTATATCACTTTTATCTTCTGTAATAGTAGTGTGGCCGCCAGCGCCAGAGATCCCGAACACTGCCTGGCAACACTTGCCAACGAGATGTTGGCTGGCAACTTGTAAGAAAAAGAGGCGCGAAAAGTTCGCGGCTTTTTGCCTGGATGTTGGCCGAGGATGTCGGTGGCAGTTCTCACCTTTTTAATAAAGTTTTTTTTTTTACTGTTCGTGTTTGTCTGCTTAGTTCTAAAGATCAGTAGGATCGAATGACAAAGTAGCATCTGATGGATAACAGGCTTTCTTTGCATTCTTGATGCTGTGGTATCACGTATAAATATTAACACCTTTTTCTATAGCACTTTGCCGTAACATTATATACTGCGATTTAGTTAATTTCATAGAGGTAAAGCCAGAGCTTACTCGGAAGAATACATTTTGTGTAGTACCGATGGTCGATTAAATGCCTTTTTCAATCTCGTCGCTGATTTTGAGATTTCATAATACTTTTTATTGCGTTAGTTGCATCTCTTTTTCCAGATAATCTTAACTTTACCTCAGCAGCATAAGTAATTTCATTTGAATTTCGATCATCACTGATTTCTTGAACTTTTCTCATCCTATTGTCCTCGGTCCAGTTTTCGAAAAATCCTTTTTGAGACGTCCCATTATTTGTTTTTGTGATGTTTTACGGCTTGCACTAGTTTGTGGCAAATCGACATTTTCGATAATTATCTGATCATTGAGCCATAAATGATTAAAATGTTTGATATTTCGATTACATCTCTTCCATCTTTGACCTAGACCAACGGAAAAAGAAGAAATGATTCGACGTAACTCATTTTCCATACCTCGACTAGGATTTGTTAAATTCAACTTTTTTTAAATGTAGTCTACGGTAATATTTTATACTTCGAATGACTCGCTTATCATTTTATCTTTTTCTCTCAGTTTTTCAAAATGTTCACTCCTGCTGACTACAAGCTAACGCCCTGTGAAAAAAATGGTTATACATCAAAATCCGCGCGTTTCCGCACATAAATATCTGTTAAGCATAACTATAAAACCTTCAAAAATCCGGAAAAAATGAAATTAAAACGTACAAAGACATACGAAAAAAGATGCAGAAGTTTTAAAGTGCTACTTATTTAAAATAAAGTATAAAAATCCCTTGGGTTTGCGATTGTTTTATATAAAATCTCATCATTGACTATTATTAATGAAATACGCATATTAAAATACATACCTTGGCGATTACTATTCATCTTAATATTAAATAAAAACACTCAAAACAACCAGCGAAACAACTATTCAAAACAACTATTCAACACGGCATTACGTTATGAATCCAACGAGATATAAAACTGATGCTTTTCTTTTGTTGTTTAGTAACTCCACGGGGCGTATTTTAAAAATTATCGATATCAATTGACTCACTGGAATGTTGTTTATTAATTCATGAATATGTAAGGGCCATTATCAGTTATGCATTTTTTTACTTTTGTCCTCCTAGAATCATTTCACGACCCACTGTGCGGCGGTCGAAAAAAACTGATCTATGGTACAATGAATTCATAAAAGCTTTTGTAAAGCATTTGAAGTACAGTAGAGCGTCGATAAGTGAAACGTCGGTAAGTGGAATGGCCGGAAAGTGGAACGATTTTCAGTCGGACTGTGTCGTGCTGAATCGAATGTTTTTGATACTAAATTTACTTCTAAAGTATAATTTTCATGCTTTTTATATTCTTTAATATATTTATTTTGTTTGTACAAAATGCAGAAATAATTTTTAACGATACGATAGCCTCGATGATTATTATAAAAATTTTCGTTAGGCTTAAAATCGACGAAAATTCAACACGAAGCGACACGCCACGGAGAAAAATTCAACAGGAAGCGATACGCAATGGAGAAAAATTTGAACATCGGACAGGTTAATGTATTTTTTCGTACAAAGTCGGAAACTAGAACAAATCATTAACTGGAAGGACCCCAGTCCCCAATTGGTTCCACTTTTCGACGCTCTACTTGTAAATAATAATATTCATATTCGCTTGAATTAATATCTTAGTGCAGAAGACATTCCAAAAGAATGGAAAATTGGCTCTATCTATAAAAAAGGAGAACTATCGAAGAATTACAGTAACAGCAACATTTAATAGATTATATGAACGAATAATAAGAGATCTAATCGAAGAAGAATATCAAACAAAAGAAAAAGAAGAGCAGAGTGGATTCAGAACAGGAAGATCATGTATGGACAATATTTTCTGTATAAAACAGATTATGGAAAAAAGCTTGGCAACAGGACAGGAAACTCATTTGTTGTTTATAGACTTATGTCCCAGCATCAAAATTATGGGCGACATTAAAAGAGATAAATATTTATAATATACTTATTAAAGCAGTTAAAGAATTATATAGAGAATCCATAACGAAAGTAAAAATTGGAAAAAATATCAGAAGGATTTATGGTATCAAAAGGACTAAGACAGGGATGTTGTATCTCACCAACTTTATTTAAAAATCTACGTAGAAGGAGTATTGAAAATATGGAAAAGAAGATGTAATATGGGAATAGATACTAAGGGTAAACCAATGTTTACATTGCAATTTGAAGATGGTCAGGTGATTATGGCAGAAGATAAGGATGAACTAGATTGCATGACAAGAAAAATAAAAGAGGAATATTTTAAAGGCGGTTTATGTATAAACATGAGTAAAACAAAATATTTATGCATAGGAGGGGCTAAAACAGACATGGAACTGGAAGAAGGAGAAAAGATTGAAAGATGTTAACATTACAATTATCTTGGAATAAAAATTCATCAAGATGGAAGAGATACAAGATTAGCACAAGGTAAGAGAGCAGTTAAAAGATTAAATGGAATATGGTGGGGTGAAGAAATAACTGGATCAAGAAAGAAAAGAATATATAATGCTATTGTTAAAAGCATTCTGTTGTACGGGGCGGAGGCGTGGAGAATGACTGGGGAAGAGAAGAGAAAAGTAACAACGGGATGGATGCATTGAGAAGATCGTGCAGAATCTCAAAAAGAGAAAGAATAACTAATGAGAAAATCAAAGACCTAATGGGATTGAAGGAGACGGTTTTGGAAGAAATAAAGAGGAAACAACTTATTTGGTTTGGTCATGTGAAAAGAATGAGTGATGAGAGCCTCCCGAAAATGTCAATGGAATACATTCCACAAAAAAAGAAAAAGAGAGGAAGATCCAGACGACAGAGTAAAGTTAGCATTTAGTGAAAAAAGGATTAAAGTGGAATGGTGGGTGTGTGGATAGAGAGAGGTTGAGAGGGTTCCTGGAGATCGGAAGGCGACGTCAGACGCCATAAACCGAATATAGATAGATTCACTTGAATTAACTGTTAAATACTAATTCGTATTAAATATATATTTTGTTTAAAATATTAGGTCTATATTTAAAAACTATTTACAGATTTATTTTTAATTCCAAATAATTATAAATAGGTGATCTATTATGATATTTCGTTAATGATACTACTATCCTATAACGTTAAATATTCCTTAGTTAATCTCCTTACTTAGTACTTTCATTTAATACCTTTATTAAAAAAGTTTGGATCAGTATTTCCTTCAGATTTCAAAAAATATGGAAGAACTTCTTTCCAACTCCATCCAGTAGCACCTGCTTTTGCCCATTCATCATAATCTTTTTTATTTCCACGCAAATAAAACATATTATTAATAGAACTGCTTCCTCCTAATGCTTTTCCACGAACCCAAGTGCTTCTCTGAAAAAATTTGAAACTTAATTAAAACGATAATTTTAAGTTTCAAACTACATCAATTTAAACCAATGTAAAACTTACCTTATCCTTCGTACCCAAGAAAGAATGAGTTTGAGGTACTGTTTTATATTGCCAGTCAAAACGGGAATGCTGTAAATTCTCAGCTAATGCAGGAATTTCATTCATCAGACTGGGAATATCCCCAGCTTCTAGCAACAGCACATTATTGAATTTATCTTCTGACAGGCGATTTGCCACCGTTGCTCCCGATGAACCTGCTCCAACTTAACATATAATTTATTTTTAATTTTTTAATTCTATTTAGCAGTTAATTACTTTAATTTTTTTTTATAATTTAGCAGTTAACTTGCCTATAATGTAGTCATATTCGGAAGCACTCAGATTTGGTCGGAAAAATATAAAAAGCAAAATAAATACATGCCAACGATAATTTTCCATTGTCTTATTGTGATAATAGTCAATATAATAATTTCTTAAATACTAAAAGTAAGACAAAATTGGCCAATCAGAGACAGAAATAATCGTTGAATAATTTGAAAAGAGTTACGTTTAGAATTACAATTTCTACAATTAAATGCTAGGGTTAAATTTCATAAATATTTATTTATAGTGTAAAATCGTGTAAAACAGTAAGTATCTCTACTTACTGTTTTACACGATTTTATGATCAATATAATTAAGGTGCGTATAAAGTTAACGTTTGAATCGAAATTTAGTTATTAGAAAAATGTAATTATATTTTTTAACTTTGAACTAACAATTATGTATGTTTTTTTCCCCACAAAAATTTATCAATGTAGGCCTACAAGCTAATACAAGCAGTTTCTGTAATTGTGTTTTATAAACTACGTTATAAAATATTGAAACTTCGTTTAAGAAAAGAAAAAATATGTTTATTTATTTCGAAATGAAAAACATTATATAAAATTCAGTTAGAGCATTAATTGTTCTTTATAAGTATTTATTGGACAAAGTAAAAATCGACATAAAAATTATTTAAAACTTATTTTAAAATAGGCCTCAAATATTTCTAACGTTAACTTTTATTACTTTCTCAGTTATAGTATATACAACAGAGGGAAAGTATGGCAATCGGTCAAAAATTGACGCACCAAGATTTTTACTTTTTGGGCTAAAAAAAAACCTTGAAATGTCGAGAAATACCAAAAAATTTGGGAGTTTTTCTGTATGTATGGATGTTATTGTGTGTGTGTGGAAGGCACGATTTACTCGCCCACTTTGAAGCTTAATAACTCCTGTCTTTTATCGACACTTTCTGAAATTTTGCAGGGAAGTTTGTGTATTAGAGGGATTGATGCTATTAAATTTCGGAGATTAAAGATCAAGGGAGTGGGGTTAAGAAAGGGGTCGCGTGTCAAATCTCGAGTACGGTCGGACTTTTCAGTAGCGTAACGAGGGGGGCATGAAGGTAATAGTAACTATTCGTAATATATTATAGATATTTTAAGGTAGGTACTACATTCTATTATTATTTGTATTATATTCTTATTAAATTCTATATATTATATTATTATATGTGTTTCTGGAAGGGGGAGGGGGCGTCAATAAAGTGTCGTGCCCCGGGCACCAGTTATGTACGCTACGTCACTGGGACTTTTACTCGTTATTATCATTTACATTTTTTTTTTTTTTTTTTGTAAATAAAAATCATCCTTACCCTCAAAATAAGCTTTTTGCCATTTTATAATAATTAATTATATAAAAAGTTTTAAAATAAAATATCATAACAGATGGCGCTACACGCAATTTTAAATGTTTCCGGGAAAGTTACGGAACTCTGCTGGATTTTATTTTCGTGTTTTGAAATATCCGATATTATCCTTTGTAATTTACATTAATATAATTACAATCTGGGCATGGCCGAACCCGCGATGGATAATATATTTTTTTAAATAATTCTTTTCTTAACTCTTTTCGCCCTATAAGCATTAAGAGGAGTTTTTGTCAAGCCCATTAAATAGTGAGGGTCGGGGCCGATATGCCGGACGGACCACCCCCGAAAAACTTCCAAAGTTTATCGACCTGTCCCGGATCCCCAGAGCGGCAGGCCGCTCGGCATCCGGCTGTCCACTTGCCAAGGGTAAGAGAAAAAGGAGTCTTTTTCTCATACCCTTGAAAGTCAAAACGAATTTTAAAAGTTAACCTAGCTTTATGTGAATTGTTAAATATCAACAAATGAAGCCTTTTCTTCATAAAATTAAAAAGAAAAAAAAAAGATAATAAAAAAGTCGCCTATTGAAGAAATGGCTATCAAATCAGCTTCAGTAATTAGCATAAACTAGTCGTTTAATATAAGGACAGTGTATAAGAAGGTAAAATTTATTAGGAGATTGCAATAATTAACTTATTTTAATTAAAATTTATTTTTTTATAAATTCATTGAATACAAGATATAATTTGGGATTATCGTTTTTTAAGCGAATAAATATTAAGTTGTGTCTATTTTCCGTAATTTGTAATTTTCTTTTATATAATTTGATAATGTTTTATTCGAAAAATCTACTTGTTCATAAGTTCATTGTAGCTTAAGTTACATCTATATTGTTACATTAAATGAGGATATGCTTTACATACTTTTCTTCCATTTAATTTGATGATAAAATAAAAAAGGTTAACTACTGACTAATTAATGATTTGTTGCAAATTTTACAAAAATTCCTATAAAAAACTATTTTTTAATGTTAAATCGAACATAAAAGTTATAAATTTAATTGAAAACATAAAAAATGAGTTACCTATTAAATATTTGGGAAAAATTGTTTTTTTAGAAAGAGAATGATTTAAACATTCAAAGTTACATTCAATGATCAGCATTATCATTAAAATTTTATTCTGAAATCGAATTAATTTGATTTATTTTCTATCTTAATGACTTTACTAGGAAATTTATTTATTAATATGAAAGCGATATTCCAATTACAAGTTTTATTTGAAAATAAACATTCATTACATTAAAGTAAAAAGCGTTACTATTTCGGATTTAGGGCCGGATAGCCGAGCGGTCAAGGTTAGCAGCCTGCCGCCCTGGGGGATCCGGGATCGAAAAATCCCCAGGAATTTTTCGGGGGTTGGTGCATCCAGATATGTCGGTCTCCGTCCCTCACCACCCGGCCGCCCCATTGTGGGCCTGGCCGAACCCATAATGGGCTTGCTATAAGAGACCCTCTTAGTGCCCACAGGGTGGAAAGAGTTACAAAAAAAAAAAAAAAAAAAAAAAAGCACTTACGTGTTTAAAGTAAATGAATACGGGTAGTCTTCAACTTTTGGACTCTGTCTTTCGTCATCGTGTAGTGGCGCTTTCTACGTGTTTTGGTGTCCGTAACATAAAATCATTTGTCAAAATTACTTTTTATAGTTTGCTTTCCGTTTAATGCGTAGTTTTAACATTTTAAGTAATATTTCATGTATTTACTGCAAAAGCTTTCCTATCATAACGAGCAATTATTTATTATGACAGCGTCGCAATGTCAGGCTGCAATTTTTAATCATTTTTAAAAATGTATTTAATTTAAAATACATGCTCGCCACCTCAAATTAATAGTGGCTTGTCCCTGAACATTATACCTTTCCTTTACTAATAGAGTCGTGCAAGTCATCTATTAACTGCTTTCAGAGGAAGAGTTTTGAATGGAAATAACGTGACTTCCGATTTTCATCGGAAGTTTGTATACAGTTACCGTGACTCTTGATGTATTGTATAAAAAACACATTCATTGTCGACAGAGAATCTTCTAAAAGCCTCGCTGTTCAGATTCCAGCAATAAGAGTTTTCGCTTAACTTCTTTGACCTCTCTTTCAAGAACAACATTTTTTTACTTTTGCTACCTTTGGTTCATGCTTAGTCTGTAAATGGTTTCTCTTGCTTGTATCAGGTGTTAAACTTCTAGATGAGCTTCCCGACTGTGGATTGTTTACATCATCTGCTTCAGGTACGACAGCTATTGCATTGATTACTTTTATTTCATGGTCGAGTGTTGTATTTTCTTCATGCGAGTCTGCTGGATGAACAAAAAAAAAAAAAAAAAAAAAAAAAATCAGTTGTTAGTGAATACATCGTTTTAATTTTAAACATTTTACGTACTATTAGTAGTTATAACAATAATATAATAAAACGGTCAGAAGACTGATAACAACAAAATCGGTCTTGTTATCAAAAATATAAAAATATTTATATTTTTGATGTTAACAAGTAACCCCAAATAAGAACAAACGAGAAATGTTAAAGACTGTGTTTAAACTAACCCATTCTTAATAATTTGACAGTCTTTTTTGTCGTTTCAGGCTGTCTTGGTCTTTTGCTTGGAGATGATCGTTTCCCTGAAAGGTCTTTGCTCAGATTCTTTGTCAGGTTCGGAAAAATAGTAGGCACTGCATCAGGTGTCAACGTCCACCTTTCCCTTGGCATTTCGACAGTTTCTCCTTTCACAGTGAATGTGTCATTTTTAACTATAAAACGACCATCGAAGTGCAAATCGCATACGTGGCATTTCGTCGTCAATTTCGCCCTACGAGGTATTGCCTTTGCCCACGATTCTAAGTAGCAGTCTCTTGCTTTAAAAAAATGCCTTTTTTCGGTTGCTGTAACATCGTGAAAGTAACCGCTACTGCATCCTGGAACAAAACACGACGGCATTATCTGTGTTTTACTCGAAAATCAAACTAAAAGTAACTCAATGTTCACAGATTAACAAACTCTCATAGTAAACTTGCATTTGTTTACTGAACTATAATCTTTTCGCCCTCTGTCGGCCAAAATATTTCCCCTAAGGAATGTATGAATAGAAACGTCATCAGTTGACAGACCATTAGTAAATATATATATATATATATATGCTAAAAAATTATTTAAATATTATTTTCCGTCTTATAGTATTGTAAAACGTATTAATAAACATTACTTGTAATGAATAAATAAATTTCTATTAGAAATATTAAAATATAGGGAGGTGTTTTGAGCTGCAAGCAAAATACTGACATCATTATGCATCATTAGAATCTGTGATTCAAACACCCATGCGTTTTGAGTACCGAAGGAAATGGATGAATGATATATAAGATCGGAAATCTGTTTATAGTTAAAGGAAATCTTACGGTAATTTAAAAATGGCAGATCGAAGAAGAGCCGAATTAGAAAAGAAGAAGCAGAAATTAGCTATGATGAGAGAAGAAAAAGAAAGAAGAAGAAGAGAAAGGGAAGCTCGAGAGGTATCTTCATTTAAATATCACATTTAATTATAAATTATAATCAATAAAAATGTATTAACGTAATAATATTGTTAAATCGTACAATATCGCGTAATTTTGAGTTAATCATTTAAATATTTGTAAACAAATGACTGGTGTTTCCAAGACATTGCAGGTTTCTCTTATTTTTTTAATAGGCATGTCGCCCTAAATATGATTATGACTAGTTTTTTAATAAACGAACGAATAAATATAAGTAAGGTAATTATTTTTTAAAGGTTTTTTCATAAGTTGTTTATTTAAAATTATTATTTTCTGGTTTTATATATTGTTCAATTACTTAGAATACACTAAGAATGAAGCGTCATACTTTTGAACTTATCAATATTCGTCAGTGTTAACTTGTGGCAATGATACATTAGACAACAATGTACAGTATATTATTACTTTATTGCAAATTGCCACTATAAATTTGAATTATGAATAACTTTTACTGATAAACATGCATTTATAGATTAATTAATAAATTCTAAAATTTTACAAAAATTGAAAGGCAGGGAAATAACATATTAAACAGTATTTTTTTGTATTTGGAAAGTATATGGTACCAGACCCAAATATCATGCAAGCTTGGGACTGGAAGGAGTCTAGATTTCTGGATTTTCCAGTTTTCTGGACACAGACTAAATACATATTTAAAATATAAAGTAAAAAATTGAAAATAAAGAGCAAAGTTGTATTTAACATATATGCCAGTAATCGTGTGTAGCTGACATTATGTGATTCAAACCACGGAAACCAAGCCAAAGCACTCGCATGGTGAACTACAGATGTACTGCGGTCCATCAAATTCAAAATCAGCAGTTTTCTGATAATTCTGGCTTTCTGGAAGCCAGATATTTGAGATATATAAGAGAATTGAAAACTTCTGAAATATTCTACTTTTCCCTTGTGAACTGTTATCTTTCAATAAAATATATAATATAAATGAAATATTTATATAATATAATTTATATATAAATATTTAATATTTATATAATATAAATTATATAAATATTTTCAATAAAATATATAATTTTAATTAATAAATGAATATTATTCAGTTACCTTAGAATTACTTTAGTTACCTAATCTTACCTAATTGAAAATCTGCAATATCTGTTATATTTATTTTAATTATGAAGTAACAAAATTGATTGCATTGGTATGAAGATGATGCTCAGTACTGTAAACAGCCACCCTCCTGGATATGTTGCCTCTGTATCATTAATATAAAGCAGTTTGTTAATTTTTAAGTTTATATTTAATTGTTTATATTATAATAAATTTAAGTAATTGAGATATTAGTTTAGCTAATTTTTGTAAATTAAAAATGTTATCAAATTAATTTTTCTAAACCTTTTTAGTAAATTAATTTTAAATTATTATTTTTGATTAAGTTTTGATCACAAATGTATTATGAACTATTTAATTTTGATAAATCATAAACTAATGTAGCAATAAAATGTAACTGCATTTTTTCTGAATGCAGCATTATTGATTAAATTTGATATTTCCCCACTAGAAATAAACACAACTACTTTGAAAATACTGTAAACTTTAAAATTTTTCTATAATTTGATTATAAAGTACATAAAAAATATAAGAATACAAATATCATATTTTATGGACTATAAGACGCATTTTTTTCTTCGAAAAATTGCTTTCAAAATTCAGGTGCGTCTTATAGTCCGTAACATCTTATATGTATTTTATATGTATTTAAAAAAAAAAATGCTTAAAAATTAAAGTGCGTCTTATAGTCTGTCTCGTCTTATAGTTTGTAAAATACGGTATATGATGATTAGGTTAATGTTATCTATGGTAGCGAACATGGCGGCTCGTCTCTGAAACAGTGGGGATGCACGTTCTAACCTATTCTAATAAATTACCCCTATTCTAATAATTTGGTTAGCAATAATTATGGTAATTTATTAGAATAGGTTAGGTTAGAACTTGCATCCCCACTGTTTCGGAGATGAGCCGCCATGTTCGCTACCATAGGTAATATTAACCGATGATTAATATAAAGCAAATATTAAAATAAATTATTTATGAAATAAAAATTGTTTTATAAAGTTTAAATAATATATTTTACAAGATCTTTTTATAAACTGTATAATAGTTTAAATTTGTAATATTTTATTTTTTATTACTGTCTGTTGAACATTTAATATTTGTCTGTTAAGAAAACATAAACTTTTTAAAATTTAGTGTTTTTAATATCTAGTTTTAAGTATTTTTAATGCTTGTAAAATGTGTGTGTTAGGAATTACATTCTTTTAAATTGAAATAGATCTGAATGATAGGAATGTATATTATTATAATATTTTCCAGACAATCCTACATATACTGTATATATAGGGTTTTCTGGAAAACTTTGTAATAATTTTTGAACTAATAAGTGAAACAAATTATAAATTACTTGTAGCACATCTTTAATTAAGAAGGTATTATACTTATTTTTTTACTACCCTGGTTAGACAAATGAAAAATATTAAATGATAAAATTTAGAAAGAATTAAATTAAGAATTAAAAATTTTGAAAAATACAATTAGAAAGTTATATTAGTGAACAAAGTATAGCTTTTCTATTTGCTACTAGATGCTTTTCATTAATTACCAATTACAAATTGTTTCATTTTATGCAGAATTTTCTGACTGTGGTGGTTTCATGTAATCAAATTATTTCTTTAAGAATGAATGTTTCTGATTTTATTTATTTATTTATTTTTTTTGGATATTTTGAGTTATAAAAGTCAAAAATACTAGAATTGAAAATATGTGCATTTTTTATTTAGTAAAAGCTCCAATAGAACAGATATTTAATTCATTTTTTAAGATGTATTTGTAATTCAAAACCAATATTTATACAAGTAATGTTCAAAATAACCACTCAGTCGGTTTGACGAAAAACACAAATTTTATATTTACAGTCAATGTACAAAATAATCCAAATTAGAGTTACAATTTAATATGCACAACACTAATTCCAACAACAACCGACTACTCCCGTACAAATCCGTCGAAAGAACTCCTTACGAACAAACAGACTTGTAATTAACAAAACCTCCGAGTCAGGAACAAGTTCGTACACAAACACGTAACTTCCAACGAGAGAGTTAGTTAGCACCTCGATAACGACGATCTCCCTTGATCCGATCCGATCACCTCCGATACGATCACACCATCCCAGCCGATCGCGATACGAACTTAAATAGTCGACGGCGTTCGAACCCTGCTCCAATCAAATTTGAATGTTCCCGCAACGGCCGCCAACGGTCACTTCCCGCCGGCCAATCGTCCGATGGTTGACGATTCGAAACTTAACGGTTCTTCCCACGGAAGTTCCTAACGGTCGTTTCCAACGGCCGATCCTAACGACTTTTCCGTTATGACAGTTCGTTATAACAAACAGGTGGGAATCGCGCGTCTTGGCGATTCCATACCTTACAATACATATGTAAAAATTATAGTTCTCAAAAAATTTTATTATACTTTATATTGTTTATTACACATACTGTATTATTAGGCAGAACATATCATTTACAATCCAATTAGTTATTTTTTAAAATTTATTTATTTATCAATCTATAAATTGTTATTATATTAACATGTTAATAAAATTATTTTATTCAAAGACTGATTCTACAATCAAATATTAAAAAAAGGAAAAATCAGAGACTGTTCCCAGAAATTAAGGATGTCTGATTACCCTGTATATTATAGATTTCAGACAAATGGTTTAATGAAGAAATTAATAAATTTATAATGATTTAGAAAAGTGCTACTCAAACTGTGGTCTGCAAACCAGCAGCACTAGTCCATGAACAGTTTATTACTGGACTGCATAAACTGTGCTCCCACTTAAAATTTCATAATTTTATATTATGTTAAAGGCATTTTTAAATTGTTTTATTAAATCTTTTAAAAAAACATATTATTTTACAACTTTTGTTTTTCTAGATTATTTAAACACTTAATGCCAGGGATGGGTTGGGGAACTACTTGAAAATGGCTCACAATCTCATTTTTTCAAAATGATTAGGACCAAATTTTGTTGTTTTTCTTTCTAATTCAAAATTTTAAAAAATGCACTTGAATGCTAATATCTCTATTTTCTAATTTTTTAAAAAATTTCATAAAAATATTGGTCTGTAAGGGTTTGAAATGAAAAAAAATACTGGTTATTGAACACAAAGTTTGAGAATTACTCGTTTAGAATAAATAAATTTTAATTTCAAAGGTAAAGTTGATACTAATTTAAATAATAATAAAAATATATGTTTTTATTATTTACAATGCTTAATGCTCTTTAATAATCTTACTCTTATACAGGGTGTCCGAGGAGGAAAGGTCAATATTCCAGGAAGCAAAAGCATAGGTTGTTTTAAGAAAAATGTTCATGTAAACATATTCTCTATCCTGAGGGGTTTCAGAGATAGAGGCATCTGAATGTTTATTTTTAAAGTGGAAAATTTCTAACTGTTTATAATAAATTTTAAAAAATTTCACCATCAACTTTAATGCATTTTTCTACTTTTGTGAGAACATGGCATGCTGCTTGTCTGAGTACATTTGTATAGTTCCTTTAGGCAGACAACAACATTCATTATGTGAACTATCAGTTCATCTCATGTGTCACCTTCCTTCAGTACACTTCACACTTCATTAAACCCATAAACAAAAATCTAATGAGGTAAGATCTGGAGGTCTTGCTGGCAAATTAATGATGCCACCATGACCAATCCAGTGAGTAATGGAAAATGTTGCTTCACACATCTAGTAGAATCTTAGAAACCATTTGGGATAGAGCACATATTTATATGAACTTTTTTGCTTAAAATAACCTATCTTTTTACCTCCCAGAATATTGACAACTTCTCCTGAGACACCTTATAAAATATATAATATATAATATATTGAAATAATTAATATAAGATGACTAATGTAATAGGCTTATAAGATATATGAAACAAATATAAAAACTTGAAATAACATGATGTTTATTAGTATTGTAATAAATATTGATTTGATTCGTTATAAATAATATCCATAAAAAATTATTTCTTTGTGTAGATACAAATTAATCGCTTATTTATTGTAATTCAATAAAGTCATCTAAAATAACTTTTATAAATGTGTTTACAATAATTATTTAACCTTTGTCTAAAGGTTGATTTTAATTATTCCTTATTTCTTATAACCAGAGATGATAATTTAATATATTTTATTCGTGTACTATTAAATTTAATAGCATTTCTCTAATAATTTTTTTCTATTGATATCACTTGTAATTTTTGTCGTAATTTTCTAAATTAAATTGCCATCTGTCATCAAATTTTCAATAAATTCATTTGTAATGTTTATTATTTACATAATAATTATTATTATCTTATTATCATATATATTTTTAGATTTTAAAATAATTTAGTTATTTAAATAAATTTTTAAAAATGTGATAGTGATGTATGTTTAAATAATTATTCATATTTTTTAAAAATTTAGAGTGAAGAAAATAGACATAGGCTTGAAAGAGATTTAAGAACTGAAACTGATGAACTGTTATCTTCATTAGGGATACTTCCACCAAGTGGTATATTTTAATTTTCATTGACATAATAATTTCTTCATAGTATTATGTTTTGTAAAATTCAATGTTTTTACTCTTGTGTATATTACTCTTTTTATTAACATAATTGTTAATAAAAAGAGTAATATATAAATTTTAATTTTTTCAATGATATGTCTAATTAGTTCATAAGTTGATGTATTAATAAAATTAATGTGCTGTAATTTTTTTAATTACATTACTTTATGATATTAAATAATAAAAAACATTGGTGAATAATTATACCAATAAAAAAAAAGAATTTATGAATAATTAAATACTTTAAATAATCTTTTTATTTTCAAATGTTTTCAGTTATTTTAAGAATTTATTAGACAAATTAAATTATAATAAATAAATAATAATAATAATAATTCTAAAGCAGTATTTAAATCTTACTCCAAACATATGATTATTTAATAAAATTTATACTTTAGTCACTTATTCATATTAATTTCATTTCATTAAATTCCTACTATTAGTTCACACTCTTCCTATATATACATATATATCTTGTTCAAATTTTCAATCGTTAATAAAATACTTTTTATTTATCCATTCAAGTTCAAATACATTTTTTTAAACTTGTAGTAGATAACACTTGATGGTAATACAGTTTTTTCAAATATTAATTCATTAATTAAATTTAATTATTGGTTAATATTACCTGTGGTATCGAAGATGGCAACAGGAAATTTTTTTCCCTAGATACTAGACAGCGACGGGGAAATTTTATTTTCCCTACGTTCGAGATGGCCGCGTTTCCGGTAATCTCGAATCAGATTATCGAGTGATAATCTGGAAGCAGATTAACAATGGATAATCTCAAAGAAGAATACTGAGTGATCTAAACGTTAGGGGGTGTACCCGTACTATCTGTCGCATTATGCAAATTAATAAATTTTTCTGTTGCCATCTAGTATCTAGGGAAAAAAATTTCCCCGTCGCCATCTTCGATACCACGGGTAACATTAACCTAATTATTAATACTTTAAATAGAGTTTTAGCAGTTTGTAATGAAAATTGAAATCAACAGGCAGTAGCTCAATCAGTAAAATGCAAGGATTTCAGTATTTTTCATGTGAAGGTGGTGAATGCAAGTTGAATTCTTGCGAAAATCAATAATTTTTTGATAAATTTTTGAAAATTTTTGCTTTAAGTAGATGTTTTATCCAAATGATTTTTGAGAGTGAGTTAGCAGTTGTGGCTTAGTGGTTAGAATGAAGGATTTTTCTCAAAAAATAAAATTGAAATTTTATGCTTTGGGTTCAATTTCAATTTTTCTTTCTATTTTTCCACTTAATATTGTGATTCTGTCATATGTATATACATATTTATATTAACTGTAATTATTTAATAAAAAGTAACTAAAATAAAATCTTTCTTTGTTGACCTAAGTAGGAATTGACTTTAAAAAATTTTTTTTTATATTACTTGTTTTTAATTATTTTTGCTTGTAGCTTTATTTTCTTTATAAGAAATATTTGATTGTTTGAATTATAATTGTTAATTTGATTTTGATTTTTGATTTAATACTTAAGTAATTTTATAACTATATCCAATTCTGTTTTTACATTGATTTTTTTTACATAATTTGTTTTGTTCTAACTTGTTTCACTAAAGTTGCATTTTTAAAGATCTCCATTTGATTTTCATTCTAAGAAAAAATATCCATACTTTCTGTTCTAACAAAATTGCTCTTTAAAAAAGTTCTTAGAAATTGCATTTAAGACTGCTACAATGCTCAATTAAATTTTAAGATTTCGCTATTTTTTACAGTTTATTTGAATGTACATAGTGACAATCAATCATTCATTTTGATTTTATCCAATGATTAAAGCAGTCAGAAAAAATTTACAGTAGAGAGTCGTTAATCGGAATCAATTGGGGACTGGGGTGGTTCAGATTAGTGATTTGTTCCAATTACCGATTATGTACGAATAAATATCCGATGTTAAAATTTTTCTCCGTTGCGTGTCACTTTGTGTTGAATTTTTCTTCGTTGTGTGTCGCTTCGTGTTGAATTTTTCTCCGTTGCGTATCACTTCGTGTTGAATTTTCATCGATTTTAAGCCTAATGAAAATTTTTATAATAATAATTGAGGCTATTGTATCGTTAAAAATTATTTCTTCATTTTGTACAAACAAAATAAATATATTGAAGAATATAAAAACATGAAAATTATATTTTAGAAGTAAATCTAGTATCAAAAACGTTCGATTCAGCACGACACAGTCCGACTGAAAATTGTTCCGATTACCGGGGTTCCGATTAACGACTCTCTACTGTAATTTGAAATTTAACAAATCATCAAATTATTTGTATGATTGTTTCTTTTGATTTCTTTCGATATGGAATATTTTTTATATGCCATTTGATATTAAAAGCTAGAGCAGAGATACCCAACCTTTCTCATGTGTTGACCTCATTTTAAAAAAAATTGCTTCTTAATTTAATATCTATATATCCTCCTTTTGTAGGAATAATTTTTGGATGTATGCTTGATCAAAACAAATCTTAGTTTGCCTATTTCATTTATTGCATAAAAAACATTTTGAAACCAAATTAAAAAAATAGAAAATATAAATTATAAAGCAATTTGTAATTGAATTGTATTGCATTTTATGCAATTTTAAACAAGATTTAAAACTGTAACTTATTTGAAATTAATTATTTTTTTATTTAAAAAAATAAACAATATTAAAATATTATAATTATACAATTTTAATTAATAATTTGCATTTTTCCATATTAATTAATGACAATTAATTATTTACAAAATATTATATATGAATGTATGGTACAATTCAGTTAATATATACAGTATATGCATATATGCATTTACTGGATTTTAAAGTCAGGAACCAATTTTTTTATTTTTCTATATGGACAGTATCTATTTTTACACAGATATATTTCAGGAACATATCTATCAAGTAAAAACAGAATTTAAAGTACAGAAACTGCTTTGTAGTTTCAAACTGCAAAAGTAGTTGCAAAGTAGTTTCAAACTGCTTTGATCTCTGTTCAATAAATTGAACAGAGATCAAAGCAGTTTGAAACTACTTTGGAAATAACTTTGAAAAATATTTTTATTTTATGGTTACTATTTCTAAAATGTGTAAGGAATAAGTATTGAATATTAAGATTTTTATTTAGAATAATTAAATTATTTTCACAATATCAAAATTTATAATAAAGAATACAGAAGGAATGTTGTTATAATGTTAAAATAATTATCCCTATTATAAACTAATTTCAGGATATACTACCATATATGAAATACCAAATTTTAGATAATTTTTGCAATTATTAAAAACATTAATTAAATTTTCTTACTAGTGATTGCTATCATATTGTTAAATATAGATGATTTATGTGAATATAGTACAATTTAATAATATGTTCTAAGAAAAAGAGGCAATCGGGGAAAGTACTAATTGTCATGATCTTTATTGATTTCAAAGCATAAACTTTATCTAGTAAATTACCCTCATCTAACCTCTTCAACAGAATAAAATAAATTATTGAACCTAAATTATGAAAGGAGCAGACTGGCATCTTGTGAAAAGATGTATTGATCAAATTTTTGTACTTACAAGGGGACTGCATGATGTTGGGATCACCAATTTTGATCAAACTCAGTGAGGTTATAGTGCATCCCCAACAATTGACTTATGCTAAGCAGTTCAGCACAATACTCAAAATTAAACAAGAAAATTACTTAAAACCATTAGAATCCCAACATTTACAGAGTGGCCGGTGGCTCAGTGGGCAGTGTGTTGGTTTCATAATTGTGAGCGTAGTGTTTCAAATGGCAGTGGTATCAATGTTGTTTTTTTCCCCTAAAACTATAATTTTCATTTTATTCTTAGTATTTTTACATTTATTATAGTTATTTAAAATTATTTTCAAATATCTATGTACTGTACGTATGGGATTCAAACTAACATTTATTTATAATTTATTTGGGAAGGGGATTAAATATAAACAAATTTATCATTATTCAAGACCAATTTTGTTAAAAAAAAGAAACATTTTTATTAATAATAATCAATCTGTTTGCTTTCCGTGAGCACAATTTTGTGGATGATAATTGTTGTAGAAGCATGTAAAGCAATAAACATTACAGTGTAGGCATTGAATAAATGAAGATTTTTACAATAAGAAGATTTATGCATGTCACTGGAAAAACAAACTTGATTAATTAATGTTTAAAAACACTTCTCCATCAACTAATATGGAGGAGAATCATTCATACTGTATCACATTGGAAAATATCAGAGCACTTAATGTTTTTTTTTCTATCACTGTTGCAACTTCTGAAACTGATGAAGAACCCTTGGCTACAATTAGGTCTTGATTTTAAAGGATGCTTTCACAATATGTTAATTTTGTAATATTGTCATGCAGTGATTCTTCCGCAGAGCACATTTCTATGCAATCAATGTTAGTGTGAGATAGTGAAGCCATCTTTTCGTTCTTTTTTAGCAAACAAAAATGCAATTATAGACAAATTTGTTAGTAATTTCTGTTAGTGGAAGTTGGATGATTGAGCCAGCAAGGATGGAAAATGGACGGGAGACGGACTTAACTTCTGTACGTCTTCACTCCACTGAGAAGAACCACACACTGACCACACACCACTGGTCATTAAGACAGAGGCAAGAGTTCCCAGGACATGTAGAACAAAGGAAACTAAACACTCTCACCGTACATCACAATATAACTGTCAAAGAACACGTTACAAAACTAACACGTGAAGAACATATGACCAAAACTTTAAACACGTGACAGCCACATGTCTAACAATCCCCCGCTTGGCTGTTGCGTGGCCAAAGGTCATTAACAATAACAGTTATCATATTAATATTAGCGAACATCAAGACCCAATAGTTTACAACATTTCTTGTGTTTATTCGGACCGAGTGCCTTTGTCAAAACATCTGCAGGCATATTTTCAGTTGAGATATGTTTTAGTTTTATTTTACCTTCACTGACGAGGTCCTTTACAAAATGTAATTTTATGTCTATATGCTTTGCCCTTTTGTGAGAGCCTTTCCCATTGGCCAAACATATCGCTGCTTGATTATCAGAAAATATACAAGTCGTTTCTGTTTTAAGTTCGCCTGATAGCACTTCTCTTAATAGCGATTTAAGCCAGATTGCTTCTTTACTAGCCTCGGTAATTGCTACATATTCTGCTTCGCACGTTGAAAGGCTGACGGTTGTTTGTTTACAACTTGACCAGCTCACAAGGTTATTCCCTAATTTAAAGCAGTAACCAGAATATGATTTTCTGTCATCTTCATTGCTAGCATAATCAGCATCGCAGAAGCCTACAATGTCTATTTCTCTGTTTCTTTCATAACTAAGCACTACATTCGCAGTTCCTTTTAAATATTTAAATACTAACTCTATCCACATCTTAACCTTATACTAAGCTTACCTCTTAACCTTAGTTTATCCACATCTTAACCTTACTTATATTCACTTTACCCATCTCCTAATTTTACTTCTACTTATTTCATTCACAGTTTAACCTTACTTTATCTACATCTTAACCTTACTTATATTAAGTTTATTTAAATCTTAATCTTACTTATATAGACCTTTATGGCATCATAACTCATAGTGAGTCAATAACATAATCCTTTCTACCTTTTTAAATTGAAACATATTACCTTTCTTAAACTTTTTAAACCCTATTTTCCTTAAATTTAATCCTTATTAGTGTTAGTTGCCATACACGCCCTGATTGTTTCAATCCGTACAATGCTTTATGCAACTTTATAGACCCAGTTTTCTTTCCCTTCTATGCTAAAACCTTCTGGCTGAGTTACATAGATTTTGTCATGCAACTCCCTATTTAGAAAAGCTGTCTCGAAATCAAATTGCCTGAGTTCTAGGTTTTTCATCGCAGCTAGTGCAAACAACATCCGAATAGTTGTGCTTCTTGCGGTTGATGCATACGTTTCCCCGAAATCCACTCCACTAACCTGAGCGCAGCCTTTAGCTACTAACCTAGCTTTAAATTTACTTTTCCCTTCTAATTCCTTCTTTGTAAAAACCCATTTAGTTTTTATCGCTCTCTTATCCCTGGGCAATTCACATAATGACCATACCTTTTGATCTTGAATCGCCTTTAACTCAGTTTTCATTGCATTAATCCAATCTTCGGAATTTGGATTCTTAATTGCTTGCAAATATGAAAAAGGCACTTGACCTACTGCATAGACAATTGGATTTCCGTATCGTTGTGGTGGTCTAACATTTCTTTTCAATCGAGTACTTGTTGTAGGGACAGATGAATGGCTCTGCTCTTGACTTTGCTCTTGCTCTTCAGGTTCATCTTCCGAGTCCTCAGATTTGGAATCAGCCCCCGCTGACCTCTGGTGTTCATCTTCGTTGAACTTTTTCTTGTCATCTGATGGAAATACGTTGATAGTTTCTATCTGTTTCTCGTCTGATGTGCATCTTGACATTTCATTAAATTTCACGTCTCTTGATACTACAATAGACCTGTTGCTCGGATCATACAGTCTGTAAGCTTTCATGGTAGGCGAATAACCAAGAAAGATGCATTTTCTTGCCCGTGCTTGAAACTTATGCTTTCGTTGCACCTTATGGATGTGTACATAAGCTGTGCATCCGAATACTCTCAGATGTCTTAAACTTACTTTTCGGTTAAACCATCTCTCATACGGAATATTTCCATTCTTTTGTGGAATTCGATTCACGATGTAAGCTGCTGTTAATATACTTTCTCCCCAGTACTCCGGTGGAATATTAGCTTCGAGTAACATACAACGGGCTTTTTCTAATAAGGTTCTATTCATCCACTCGGATTTTCCGTTCTGTTGTGGTGAGTACGGAGAAGTAAGTTGGTGAATTATTCCATTTTTACTCAAAAAACTTTTAAATTGACTATTCACATATTCACCGCCGTTATCAGTTCTCAGGTTTTTTATTTGTTTACCTGTTTGCTTTTCTACCAATCTTTTATAGTTTATAAAACAATTAAGCACTTCGCTTTTGGATTTTAGGAGATATACATGGATCCATCCCGAATAATCGTCAATGAAAGTCAGCAAATATTTCGCACCTCCAAGTGATGTCACTCCCATAGGGCCACATACGTCACTATGGACTAGCTCTAATAGACCTTTTGTTTCATGATTTTTTCTTCGACCAAACGGCTGGCGTTGACTTTTGCCTTTAGTACACACATCACAAACTTCATTTGGTACTGTTTTGTAGTCGATGCTGTTTGGTTTCTCCTTTAATATATGCTTCATGGTAGCTTCACTTGGATGTCCCATTCGTTTGTGCCATAACCAATATTTACTTTGAGGACTAGCTATATTAACAGTGTTTTTATATGTATTCAGTACATATAAATGGTTTATCTTCTTCGCTGTGGCATACATAAGTTCGCCCTTTCTGATGACACATTTATTTCCATAAAAATGAGTAGTCAAGTCTCTCTTGGAAAGTTGGCTTACTGATAATAGATTGACGGTCACTTCGGGCACATACCAAACATCTTTTAGTATACAATTGAAGAGTACCCCTTTCACGTTTAGGCGCAAAGATATATCACCTTCACCTGCGACTCTCAAACTTGAATCGTTTGCCACATATATCACGTGATTAGCAGGTCTAAACTTTACGAAAAGCTCACGAGCATAACTTAAATGATGAGCGCTACCACTGTCTATTATCCAGTCAGAGTTATGTGAGTCAACACCTTTGTTTATAATTGAACATAGCATCATTCGATTTTTCTGGTTCGGATTTGTTTCACTGTGACATTGCGATGCTCTATGTCCATACTTATTGCACTTGAAGCATTTTCCATTAAAGATTCTTGTATCGTCATGTTTTTGTTTTATACTAGTGCCTCTTCTATCGAAACGGTTTCTTGTTGCACTAAACACTTTTGACTCATTACTACTACTGCATTCATTTTTTCTGGCAGCCTGTTGCAGCAGTTTAGCTTTAACTGCAACTGAGGTTAATTTTACGTCTGCGGCAATTGCTAAATTGGTCACTAAACTATCATATTTTTCTGGTAAACGCATCAATAATAATTCCGCATATTCCCGATCATCAATTGTACAACCGATTTTTCTCAACTGGTCAATGAGGGTTTGTATTTTGTTAATATAAGCGGCCATACCTGAACACGTGTTAAAATCCATGGAGTAAAGTTCCCTTTTTATTTGCAGCCTTTTCAGAATACTCTTATCTTCGTAGAGATTTGCTATAGTATCCCATGCTTCCTTGGCACTTGTACAATGTTGGATATCGACTTTAACGTGGTCCCCAACTGTCAGGGCTATTGTTCCTAACGCCCTTCGATCGCAACTTTTTTCCTTCGCCGTAGGTTCTCTATCTGTTACCGGCGTCTCGATCGCTGCCCACAGGTCTTCCTTCATCAACAGCATTTTTACGTTGAATTGCCATGATGATAAATTGGATGAACCATCCAGTTTTTGGAAGTTGACAAACCCTTCCTTTGTAACGATATCTCCATGTAAATTTTCCATCTCACACGTTGTCTTTCTGATCCCACCAAATCTCAAACAAATCCAATATCACAATGAACAAAAATTATAAAGGCATTAATATACTTGGTTACTGTCCAGGGTTACTTGGTTACTTTATTAGACTGGGTTACTTTCGTTCTGGCCTGGGTAGGTGCTCTGGACTGCACATAACCTTTTCTGGGCTGCTAACTTATTCTGGGTTGCACATAACCTTTCCTGGGTTACTTTTGTTCTGGCCTGGGTTACTGTCCTGGGCCCATAACCTTTTTGTTAGTAATTTCTGTTAGTGGAAGTTGGATGATTGAGCCAGCAAGGATGGAAAACGGACGGGAGACGGACTTAACTTCTGTACGTCTTCACTCCACTGAGAAGAACCACACACTGACCACACACCACTGGTCATTAAGACAGAGGCAAGAGTTCCCAGGACATGTAGAACAAAGGAAAATAAACACTCTCACCGTACATCACAATATAACTGTCAAAGAACACGTTACAAAACTAACACGTGAAGAACATATGACCAAAACTTTAAACATGTGACAGCCACATGTCTAACAAAATTTAGGTTAAACAATGACTTTGTTGCCAGAGTAAGTACGAACTGAACATGAAAATACAGAAAATGTTTTGTTTTTAAATAAATATTGTTAGGTAGCATTTGTTAATTGCTTTTGACATTGAGTTGTTGCTTGAAATGGATTGATTTTATTATTTTATTATCCTGTTTTATTGCAAATGTTGATCATTATATAAAATATAATATTTAATTGAATTTGATAAAGTTTTAATGTTAAATTTGTGTTGTTATATCTTCATTTAAAAAATTCAACAAATGCTTTCTTCTTTTATGAAACAGGATTACAAACAGATGTCATTCGTAATTTTTTTAATTCAGTTTAAGTAAACTTTTGAATGTTTTATAGACTACAGATGGCATTAATAATCACTAACATATTAATAGTGATACTAGATTTCTAAAGAATCAGCATAATTTTTTTAGATGGAAATTAAACTAAAATATATTATTTTACATTTTAATTATAAATATTATTTAATATTTCATTAATTTTTATCAAATGCTCTTTATTTATTAATAAATTAATTTAAGAAATAATATCTTATTTCTTTTATTCAATATCTCATTGTCATGTTTATATGCAAAATAATAATCTATTAACACTTAGACAAAATGCTTAAAAGCTAATATATTATAATAGTTTAATTTATTACCAAAGTTGCTTCTAGCCCTTGATATAATTATATTAATTAAATTATCAGCAACTGTGTGGCAGATAATAGTGAAAGCTTATCACACCAATGATGGGCACAAACACTCAGGAATCAAAGTGAAAATGTTTAATAAACACAAAAAATGACTACATAAGTATGGAAACGAAAAAGATCCAAAATGCATTTTGAACTACTTTCTATTGGGTTTTTTTCGTTTCCATACTTACTTAGTCATTTTTGTGTTTATTAAATGTTTTCACTTTGATTCCTGAGTGTTTGTGCCCATCATTGGTGTGATAAGCTTTCACTATTATCTGCCACACAGTTGTTGATAATTTAATTAATATAATAGTCTAATTTCCTAATTATTTACAAAATTATGTATAAAATTCATAAGAAATAAAATAATAACTTGTTCATATAACAAGTTAATGAATGCTATATTACATATTAAAATCTGTGATTTCTGAAGTTTATAAATTTTAATTATCATTCTAGTTAGGCAAATTAAAACAAAAATACAATATACAAATACAGTTATTTTCAATCTTATATTAATTTATATTTAAAGTTCACAAATGACAGTTAAGAAATAATAGTTAAGGTACTAGAATTATAATAAGTTTGAAAATAGTTATTTATTTAAAGAGTATGTTTAAAAAATAGATAATTAAATATAATTCAAATTTATATATTTAAATTTAACTGAAAAATATTTCATTAATTTAATTAAAATTTTCATTTAATACTTATTCAGAAAAGCTTGATAAATATAAAATGTTAAACTTATTCAGTAACTTGTTATATATGATATTTAATTTTTATTTACAAATTAATGCTATTATATGATATTAAATACTCATTGTCAAGATTCAGGCTATTTGAATAGCTAGTATTTAACAGATTTAATTATTTTTAATAGAAAAAGTTTTAAAAGCTATATAGTTCTGAATTTATATCAGATTTTTAATGTAATAATGAAAAAAAATTACAAGATAGCCTTCACAAATTCAAATATTTGAAAATTAAATTAAATATTTTGCTTTTAATACAAAGATATGAGAAAAACATTTTTAATAATAATAAATGAAAAACAGATTGTGATTTCTAGAGATTTGTTGTGCACTTTTCTTAGCTAAATTACAGTTACATAATCTAAAATTTTATTATAATTTTGAAATATATTTACATTGAAAGTTTATTTTTAGTTGAAAATTTGAATTAGTGAAAATATAATATGATAATACAGGTTTCCCTTGTATAACATGGTAGTTATGTTTCGAAAAAGTGCCATGTTATGCAAATCCGTGCTATATGAAACAAAGGACTAATACAAAACATGGGGTTATGTTCCAGAAGTTAGCAAAAGTATACTATTCTTTTCTCTCACTAAGAGAAATATATTTATTAAAGCAATCAATAAGTAATTAACAATCACAATTAAAAATACTGTATTATGCGCTAATATTAATTATTTAGTTAAACCAGGGCATTTTCTTTTTACAAAATATCGTCGTCATCTCAGCCTTTTTTGTTGTTGTTGATCAGAAGTATCAGCAACATTTTCATTTTTTATTTTATTTTTATCATAAAAAATTTTTATGGATGACATAATAAAAATGTTATTAATCAAAAATTTGTTCTAGCAGGTTGCATTTGTTTAGTCGCATACTGAGCGACTTTTTTCCAGAATTTGTGTTTGAATACCAAGATACTGCCATATTTTGTTTGTCATTTTCTGAATGATTACTTACCTACAGTTAAAAAAAGTTTAATAGCACTTATCTAAAAATATTTAAATAAACTTTACTAAAAGAAAGATTAATCTATAAAAAGAAAATACAGTGACAGTTTTAAGGGCTAAAGTCTGAATGCAACAACAGTGACACCTGGCTGATAGGAAAGTTAGTGCAATTTTTTTTCTTGTTCTATCAGTTTTCATTAAAGTAAACCTGACGAAAAGCACAAAATAATTTGAAAATGTCAATATTCTAAAATCTGTGGGCAAATTTGAGACACCACACATGCTTACTTGAATAAAAAGAAATATCGAATAATGAAGTTTACACTTAAAAATTATGAAAGTTTGTTGTGAAAGTTATATCCAAAACTGAGTTAGAGAGGAACCGGAAGTCATGTTATATGGGGGATATCCCCAATTTTCAAACCATGTTACAGCAAAACAGTGTTGTAGAAGTACTGTGTTGTACAAGGGATAACTGTATATTAAAGTTTAATAATTATATTATAATTTTATTTTATTCAAAATTGATTTTTATACAAAATCTTCAAAAAATAATTAAAATTAATTCTGTAAATAATATACTGTATATAATTAATGTTCTGATTTATGAATTCAAAAAATTAATGTACAGTAGTTTGATTGCACTGAAATCTATGAAATCTATTATTCAAATATTTTAAATTCTTATAGAAGTAAGTGTTTGCTGGTCAACTGCTTCTTCTAATAGTACACCTGATACTAGTCTCTCACCTACTCCTGATCAAAATGTTACATCAACAGGAACACAAGCAGGAAAAAGGTAATATTTTTAAATTTATTAAAATTTCTTGTTGAATTACAAAGGAAGTAAATGTGAAATTAAAAACTATGAAATTCTCTGAATTATAAAGTGTAAAGAAAATGTAAAATCTGAAATTAATGTTTATTTTTTAAAGTTTGATTGTTCACAATTCTGATAGTAGAGACAATCATAAGAATGAAACACTTAAAATTTTTAAAGAGTGGGCTTGGAACAAAATTGCATGTTGCATGATTTTTGTGAATTTTGATTTGTACCAACAGCTCAGTTTTGAAATGTCATTTATGGAAGTTTGAAATTTTCTCTTTGAGATAAAGAAAAGGAAAACATATGACCTTACTATGTTTGTTGCACTATTTTTGACCCATGTTTATGGAGTTGATCTATCCATGTTCTGGAGGAGGTTGTAGGATTTATTCTAGCTACTAAAAGTTGATTTTACTGAGTTAGGATATCTATCAATATGAATGGTCAAACATTCTAATTAGGCTTAGTCAAATGGTAACCAAATATGATGAAAATAATAGTTGTGTCTAGGAGCTGATCAGCAATTCGCATCTCTGTGGTGAAATCACTCCTCTTACCCTTCTTTGAGGACAGTTATTTTCAAAGTCAATGTTCAAGGTGACGTCAACTATTTTCACATCAAGACAGAAAATATAAATAAATTTTCATTTGGTTTTATTAACTGTATAAAATTTAAATCAAACTTGAGTTGTCTCAGATTATGATGTAAGGAAAATAATTTATGCCTCATTTGAAGGGATCTTTTCATTTGATACAAATAAATACATTTTTGAAAGTCTTGCATTATTCAAATTTATTTGTTTTGTTATAATTTGATGTCAAGATGCATTCTAAGGGATGTCAAGAGATGATTTTTATAAAATAAAATATAATGTACTTCACTAATTTATATTTTGAAATGTTTAATACGATTTCAATACTGCAATAATATGTGATGATAGAAGTTAAGAGAGACTTTTGGTATGTAGAAGTTGCTGCTATTTTTATAAAATAACCTCGAAACATAAATTGCATAATAAATATAAATGGCTTATTATTGAAATAGGAATGTATTCATTCTCTTTCCATCATATCTGTTTCCTCCTAACTTTATTTGTTGGTGGTTATAGTGGACTAGTATTTACAGCTAGTCCACTATATATTGCTTAGGTTTAAAAAAACTAATTGAACAAATTCATAAGTATTACAGATAGTAATGTAATACAATAAGAACTGTAATAAGAAATGTAAATTTAAATTCAAATATTAAGGATTTTTATTATGTAAGCTTATTGTGTATTTGTAAGTATATTTATATTGAATTTCTGAAATGATTCCTAATTGTTTTGCAATTATTTTATAAAATTTTAACATACTATAATATAATGAATTATTTTTAGATATTTATTTTGTAATTGTTTGTATGAGTATTTTATGATAGAATTTATTTTATACTTACTTTTATAATGTTTTTTTAAACAATGCAATAAGTATCTGTTCTCTTAAATTTTATAAATGATATTTATTTTATAGAAAACCAAAATTAACTATAGTTAATGTTTATGAGGATAATGTGCCTCCAAAAGAAAGTGTCACTTATCACAAACAAACCCAAACTGTTCCCTGCAGTTTTGATAAAGACGGTAAATTTTTTAATATTTAATATATCAGAAGAATTAAATGCAAAAAAGATTTAGAGTTTTTATGACATAATCATAATGTTTGTTGCTATTAATTAATATTTTATTAATATTAAGTTATTTAATGTTTTATATCTAATTTCAGTAAATATATATGAGGAATGTTCAAGTTAAGCTATGATTTTGTTTAAAAAATGAGTAAAATAACATAGATTTTAATACAAGGTGTCTACATGAACCTGACACATTTGAAACTGTTGTAAAAAATCTACTGCTCAGGAAGGATGTACAGTAATGCACATTTTATGATGAAAAACTCAAAAATTTTTATTAAAAAAATCAGTGAACCTCTACATGAGCTCCTTTTGTTGCATGTAGAACATCAAGTCTATACTCCATTTCCTGCTATGTTCTTTCAGGCATCTCGGGCGTGATGGCAGCAACAGCATCTTGAATGTGCACATGATGTTGAAGGTCATGAATTTTGACACTGGTGTAAACCTTATTCTTGACAAATTCCCAAAAGAAAAAGTCTAAGGGCGTAATATCCGGTGATCGAAGAGTCCAAGAAGTGGCCTCCTCTGTCGCCACTTCTTGATGATCCCTTTGTCAAGAAGTGTTGTTTCCATAACTTGAGAGTGTTCCTTGAGGGTGGCTTCTTGCCAAACATGCAACGAAAGTTCTGTTGCACTTGAATCACGGAATTTGTTTCAGTGTACCACCACACAGCTTTTGAGAAGCCATTTTGCATCTGACTACTGCCATGCCACCTACACTCACTTTGGCGGGTTTTCAAAATTACCTATACAACTTCCTCAGTTTCTCCACCTAATGGAATGCACGACATCTGATTACTGCCTTGCACTTTGATATGGCAGTTGAAACAAATGTGTCAGGTTCATGGTGGATACCCTGTATTTTAATGCATTTCTATTTTGTTTTATTTTAATCCATCCTCCTCCTAAGAAATGCACTTGTAACTAAAGAAAGCTTTTAGAAATTTATGTTAAACTTCAACAAAACAAGACTTTTGTAGTTTTGAAGTATTATACAGTAAATATTCTAATTGCAAACTTTCTAGGGACCAAAATTTAAGCAGTTCATTACAAATACTAGTCACAATGCAATAAACCACATATGCCTCATTCATTAGAAAATTAAAAATATAATCATTGCAAAAACAGACTATGGAACAAAAAATTAAAGATGAAATTAGTATCCTGCAAATAAACCTTGGCAGAAGAAGAGACGCCACCTTGCTGCTCTCGACAAAACTTCAAACCTTCGACATGGTCCTTGTATATAAGAACCATATTGTATTAACAATAAGCCTGCTAGTTTACCCACTAAAAGTATAATACTTCAGGGAACTAATGAATACCCGTAGAGCATTATTATTCTGGAAAATAAGAACATACCTATTTTATTCCACAAAAATCATACCAACCACTACATTACCTGCTATGAAATTTATGGACAGGACACTAAAACTGTTCATAATTAACATATATTGTCTTGAAGGAATCAATCTTCAAGATATACTAGAAGAAATCAATAAGATAATTAACATTGTCTCTAACAAAAACATTATTCTTTATGGGGATATTAACTCGCACTTCCCAACTTGGGGAGGTGACAAACTCAATAAAAGAGGGGGAACTTTCAAACAATTCTGCAGTTCTAAAAACATCTTCATCTTGAACAACTGTTACTCACCTCCAACTTTTGAATTAAGCAGAGGAAAAAGTTGGATAGACATCTCGGCCAGCTCTTCTAATATTTACAAATACATACACAACTGGAAGGCTGAAGATGACACTACATTAAGTGACCATCAGTACATGTCTTTTGAAATCAACATCCCTAATCTCAACATTCTACAGGAACCAAGATATTGTACTGCCTGGGCAGACTGGGAAAGATGGAGAACATACATTATGGATAAAATTGACATAACTCCCTCAAACTCAAGGGTAAAGGCTACCTGTTCGACTGCCCTATAGTTAAAAAAGAAAGGAGGGACTTACAGCAAATTTTAGGCTACAAATGTATAGATTGGACATTTAATAAAAGCCTTCTTCTGCAAGATGAAGAAATCTACAGGTCCTTCAAAACTCTTATAGACTTATATTTCAAACAGACTTTAGTGAAAAAATTATACTGAACATTGTCAGTTTTCTGGGAAGCTACCCAGCTCTTTATTGTGTTAAGTCCCACACGTTGTGAGTAGTGACATAGTCCACTCATGCCCATACCATTCTGCTATGTGCATTTAACATGTTTTTTGTACAATGATGACTGTATGTAGTTTACTACCCAGTTGTGCTAAGGGGTATGTACTGTACATATCACTTGTACCTAATTTTAAAAAATCCATGCATCAGAACTGTGCCTGTAGATGCATGGTAATTGCTTCACATTCTTGAAACAACATGGCCTTGCAAATTTTCTAGTAACTGTAGATTTCAGTTTTTCTGATTCATTTACATTTGCCAGACAAACACTTTTAGACTTTCCTCGTTTCTCTTACTGTCATAACATGTTTGTCCTTTGTAGGATAATGTTTTATCGGGAAGCATGTTAAAAAAGTCTCACTTCATCTGCATTAAAAATGTCTTTTTTCTCATAACTGCCAGTCAATGATATACTCTTTTGCTTCCAATCATCAACAACAGTGCCAGGAACAGATTCCTTCTCAACACATATGTTTACAGAGCAGACATCTTTTTGAAACATCTTAGCCATTCATCAGATGCTTTGAAGTGTGTCATTTCAAGTTTCAAAACCACCTGACAAGCTTTTTCTTGTAATACCATTTACTGGAAGTCTGGAATTCCTAGCTGTCATTAACCAGTCAAAAATCTTAACACTCAAATCATCATTTGCACACAGACAACCTGGTCTGTTTTTCCAATCTGTTTACAGGCTCAATTTGAAAATGTCAAATTTCTGAGCTATTTCACTTTTCTTTTAACCCATGTACATAGCTTTCAGAATTTCTAATTTCTTTGAGAAAGAAAGTTGTTTTTGTTGATCCCTGGTACTTCTGCAGGCCCAGTGGAATTTACAGTTAAATTACCTTATATTGTACAAAGAGTATATTGAAGAATATGTATTGCAGTTTACTAACCTCAATAAATAAATGTATGGGAAAAACTGTTATAGCTGCAATTATCTAAATGTATGACAAGTCTTCAGAGGAAAAATTTCTGTGAAGTTTTGCTGTGTCAATAACAGAAGGCCAAACTGCAAGGAATATGGTGTCAAGTTGTTAGATCATTTTTTAGAGTAAATAAAAAAGTGATTAAAAGTCATTAAAAAACCATTATATGACATCTGTGTAACACAGTGTTACCTAATGATTTTTGGAAAATGATGTCATTAATTTCTCCAATGTGAAAAATTCTTGAGATGTGGTGAGAGGAATGAGTTCGTTAATTAGAATATCCCACTGAAGACTGTTATTTTTTGATGAAAATTACATGTTATTAAATATTATATCTGCAATAACATATCAAATTCCTGATCCCTTTCCTCATTCCCAAAGTTTTGAAAACACTTTCCTATCAGTAGGTTGAGACCAGAGCTTTTGTTTGTTAATTAAGGTGTTTACTGTATATTAAAAAAAATTTTGAAACTTTTTTGGTTTATTATTTTTGTATGTGAAATGTTTATATTCCCTGAAGTATAAACATTTCATACATAATAATAATGATACTGCAAACAATCATAATGTTTCTTAATATGAAATGCTTCAATAAAGCATTTCATATTAAGAATGTCACTAGTGTGAATTTTTGCACTTCTATTATATCACATTATAAGTATTGATATGCCTACAGCATAAAATTTGCTTTTTTTTGCTGCTGTTCTCTGTTTGCAAACACAGCACTTTTTATTGTTATAAAAAATAATGATGAATCCATTAGTTAGATAGTTCTGGAAATGCAGATGGTTGTACTGTACATGAAATTATATTATCAATGCTTAATTTTGTTTTTTCCCACAAAATCCATTGCAAGTAAAATAAAATAGAAATGAAATAAATTTATGCTAAGCAATGAGAGTACAGTTACTCCATACAAAAGAATTGTTTATGTGCTAGTTATAATTTACTATTTTTAAGATTATATCATTCACATATCTTTGATCCTTACAAGTTGTGTATTTGAAATCTTTCTTAGACTTTTTTGCAGGTGAATAGCTTTTATAAATAAGTAAATAATTGCATTATTTCATTGATAATAGATACACCTGCTATAAATAACATATCAAACAATAAAATCATCATAGCATTAGTTATAAATATCAGTTTGTTAAATAAAGTCATAGTTTCACTTAAGTATCATGTACTTTTTTGTTTTACTAGAATATTTTACAGAAACAGAATTTATATTTCATAAAGTAGTGCTGAATTTTTAAACAAAGAGAAACATAAAGACACTTTAAAATAAATAAAGAACATAAGGAAATCAGTAAATTTTAAATTGATTAAATTTTAATTTTATGTATGATTTTCCTATCAATATTTTAAATTTTAGTAAATTAATAAACTTTTTTTAATATATTTTTCATATGGAAGTTCTTGTGTTGGAACATTATGGTAAGTATATGTTATTTTAATAGTTGTTATATATTAATTTTTTTATATATTATGTATAATCTTAATTGAATCTTTAATCTTGCATATATTATTTCCTAAATAACATTTCATATACTAAAATTTCATTAATCTGAATGTCATTTTTTCTATCTTAATTTTTTCAAATAAATTAACTGTATATTTTATCTTTAAATTTTTTAGAATGGGACGATGAATTTCAAGGTAATAATCATGAATATATTATGTTTTTAATATTTTAAAATGTTACTACTTGATTTTTTGGGGGTTGTAAACATACATTCTGACTTTATATATGTATTTAAGCAAATTCCAATAGACATTTAATAAATAGAAAATGCTTTTTATGGAGTATAAAATACACAAAATTGAATAAAATACACATTCTAGTATGTTCAACATAATTGTTCATTTTCAGAAATATAATTCTGTTACTAAGGAAATATGAGAACAGATGAAAAAATAGAACAGAAGTCTCTAAGACAGTCATAATCTCACCTTCATTTTAAATATAGTTTAACATATAACTCAAAATTGTGGATTCTTAAACAAAGAATACATGTATTCAAAATTAAAATTGAAGATCAAATATATTCTTTCTTTCTTTCTTAGTGTCCTGAAGTTAGTAATTTTTTGCGTCTCTCTGGATGACTTCTGACTTCTAATCATTTAAAAATTTAAATTATTTAATTGACTATAAATTGGTTTTCTGGTTTTTGAAACCATCTGAATTTTTAAATAAGTCACCAATCAAAGAGATGCAGAGAATTACCGTCCATTGTAAATAGGTGGAGTGTTTATCAAGTGTAGAACACTAAGATGGAATACGTTTCTGCTTCAATCTTAATTTTGTATATATGTTGTTTTTTTTTTTTTAATCCGTAACATTGAGTTAAATGTTAAATTATATTTAATGTAAAGATGACATTGTGGTTGCCTTAGAAATTTTCATTGTATTTTTTTGTATCTGTCTCCACACTTCCATAGACAGAACTACATTTGTTACACAGACAGACTTTGACTGAAGATGAACAATTATGTTCAAATTAATAATGTTTAATTTTTTAAATTTTATACTTTATAAAAACACTTTCTGTTTATACTGTTTTACACATTAGTGTAGATTACACAATAGCTTATGATGATTATATTAAATTTTTAAAATTTTGTAATATAAGAAATATTTATTAACATTTATAAAATTTATTCAGTTCCTATTTGTGATGGATTGGTGGAAGATGGTGAACCTTCACCTTTGTCTCAAGATCTAGACACTCCAATACTATTTCCAAATGGTCTTACTTTACCAAAAGTTCCTGGAGTACCTAATTTAAATGCAATATCACAAACAGGAAATTTAGAAGACAAGCCAAAAACTTCAGATGCAGCTAATAAAAAACCAAAAAGTAAGTCAATGAGATTACATAACAAAAATAATTAAAAAATTAATATTCTATATATAGAATATCTCTTGAACTTTCCTAGTTCTTAGTAATAATTTTGGGAATACAAGCATGTGTATTGAAGTGTGAATAGGTTTAATAGAAAGCACATTTCAAAAACTTATTTACATATTGTAAAATCAGTACATCTACACGTGTGCTCCCAACATTTCATTTAAGATATACATTTGTACTTGATTTCAGTATATACAGTGGTGATATTTAGCGGGTTCACACAGGTTCGGCCGAACCCGTTGTTGAAATTTTCAGTTTTCCGAACCTTGTTAAACACATGGAACATTTCTCAGTGGTTTTGTTTTGTTTTTTTTTTTTTAAATATATTAAAATATACGTATTATACTCTGTAATACTACTAAACTAGAGCCTTATACCCCGTTCGCACTGAGCATTTCAGTCTACATTGTGAGCAAGGTCAGAGACTATGTCTTGGTGCGATCGCTCTCGACCGTTTCAATCTCGACCGAAACAAGGTTTAATTGCAATTGATTCAAGAAAGTTCTTGAAACTAGATCCAGTCATAAGAGAGATCCCACAATCCCACGCGCGCGAGATAATACAAGATGGCTGTGGAACACGTGTTGGGCTATGGACAGCGAAATAAAAAGGATATTGTATTACGAGAGATGATGTCATTTGTCTACTATGAGTAGTGCAATTCGAGATGAAAAATTTCTCTGCCTAAAAAAAAATAAAAGGGTCAACAGCACTAATATACTATTGTTACAGGGCTCGTTACATTCCAAATACGCCACTGATTATTAGATATATCGCAAGAAAAGGTATTGTATTTATTTCTAGCTAAAACTTCTATTTTGTTTGTCGGTGATTGTCAGGGAAAAGTTTTCTGCTAGCGAACCCTTTGTTAACTATTTCGAATATCACTACTGAGTATATACCATATTCAATCCAACATGTCAGATGTCAAGTTGTTAATTTCCTATAAGACTTACATCTGATATGCATAGAGCCATAATTGTTAGTGCAAAACCATATGACTAGGCAATCTCAGTATTCCAAGTTCATGAATGGCCTTGCAAATGGACTTTTCTGGGCTTTGGACAAATGCTTCCTACAGGCCTTTCACTTGTCCCCCAGAAATATGTTGACCTTATCCATGACTCTTGCATATGGATTCTTTAGCCAGAAACTTTGTGTCCATCATATATTGACTTAGGATTATAAGATGGTTTCTTGTAGACACAGCAAAACTCATGTTCTACTAACTTCAATTTGCAGAATCATGATACAGTCTGCACTTTCTCTTGCAGTGTCTTCATTTACTTTAACAGAACAACAATGCCACCACAAGTCAGTGGTGGACATTTTGAGCATATGCACAATATGCACATGTAACTTGAAGTATTGTACTTGGCTGACTTTTCAAGAGACATTTTATAACAGTTACCTCTATGAAATTAAATTATGAAGAAATTTAAAACTGGAGAGATTTGAGTGGGACACCCTGTATAGTTCAATTACAATTCTTATCAAATCAATACAGTAGATATATTATTATATAAAGAAATTTAAACAATTTATTTTATTTAATCAAAGCCAAAAAATATATTTTGGCTTTGATTAAGAATTGTCTGGCATTAGTGTTTGTTAAGAAATGTTATATCATTCTCTGCAAATGACATAGAAATATTAATTTTGTAATATCTATTCTTTGAGTTGATAACTTATTTTAATATTTTAAATAATAAAATTAATCGTATTGTTATCCAATAACATAAAGTAAATGTTGAGGTTGTTTTGAATAAACATGAACATATAGTGGATGATTGGTTAATGAACAGTTTGGACAGTGAACACTTTCGCGAAAGATTTTTATGTTCAGACAACAAACATATGTTCAGATAATGAACACCTCGCAGAACAAACACAAGAAGCAACACTGCATTTAACATTTGTAAAACTATATTTTAATGGAATCTATGAATGGTTTATGGAATGAGACTTTCACAGTTGTATACATAATCTTTTTTGCACTAGTTAATTTTTGTTCTCTGATTTTTTAAGTCCTTTTCTGAAGTTTTTATTTAAGAAACCTGACAATATTATGGGGCCTAAAAGAGTGGAGTGTCAAGAACTGTGTTCACTATAGAAACTAAGCAAGAGATAATAGTCGAGGTACAATGGGAAGATGTCTGATGTTGCCAGGCAGTATGACTTCAACAGGCACAATCTTAGCCAAGCAAGATAAAATCAAAAAGACTCAAGCAGATAAAGGAATAATGAAAATCACATCTAAGAATCAAAGATGTGCCATTCATGAAAAAATGGAGATTGCTTTTAGTTTGTTATTACATGTAAATAAACATAGTAAGAAAGAACATAATATTTTATTTATTTTTTGGGGTCTCCAGAATGAATTAATCAAATTACCATAAAAATCTATAGTAAATTGATAATCAGTTAACGAACAATTTGGGTAGCAAACATGGTCTTGGAATGGATTATGTTCGTTAACTGATCACCCACTGTACTATAAAAAATTATTTTTTATTTTCTAATTATAAATTGAACAGTAAAATATTAAACATATTTTTGATGGAAATATATTGTCAAAAACAATATGAATTTATTACTCTACTATAAATTTGCAATTATTTATTCAAAAACTTAGAAATTTTAGCAGTTTACTATTCTAATAGTGTTTTATTTTGCAAATAAAAATAAAATGCTTAGACAGTTGTATAGTCAGAAAAAGCAACTTTAATGTGTTAAATATTTTTGGAATATATTTCAAATCCTAGCCTAAAATTGTTATTAACTCAACAAATCAAACACTTTCTCTATGTTTGTAAATTAAACAACAGTGTGGATCAAACATTTGTTCAATTTCTGTTGTTGTTCAATCTTAAAAATATTTATTATATTAAATAAATTTTTTTTACTCCTATATGACTATTTAAATGTTCACCTTTGTTTTCAAATTTATCTATTTAAAACATTCAGAAAATTCTTGTTATTTACAGTATTACTTGAATATTTTAAATTTATTATTATAAATATTCAAGTTGCTGTTCTAAATAAATATAAAGTTATGAAGTTGTTGTTCTAATAACTTTCTTGTAGTGTTTTTCTTTATATTAAATATTTGATGTACATTTTCTAATGAATACATAACTCTTCTTAGATTAAGAAAATCTTTTTGAAATTAATGATAATTTTACGTTTAAAAAATTGAAATGTTTCAAATTCTGTTTTGTCTATAATAAATGATTTCTTAATATTTTTTATTTTTGTTTTATAATATTTAAAAAGTTTAACATCATCGTATGTATAGAACAGAGATGGCGAACCTTTTTGAGTCCGCATGCCATATTGTAAGCATACTTAGCTTTAAAGATGTTAATGCGTGCCAAAGTCTTAGACTTCGAATAATGATATTTAAAGAAATTAAATGAATACACTTTAATTTGAATAAATGTAAAAAATCTGATTGAAAAAAGGATGATCAGGTGATAAACAGAAAGGATGATTGAAAAAAAACAACAGAAAATCATATGATACATTACGTGCCAGATGATTTCTCTTATGTGCCACAGGTTTGCCACCCCTGGTATAGAAGATTGAAATTTGATTATCATCTATATTAAATCTTATCATAATTTGAATCTTATTTAAATTTTTTTGTTTAACATTTAGGTTTTAGGATCATTTTTATTCAGTAAAATATCTTATTTGTCAACACTAAAACAAAATTGGAATAAAAGGTTTAATTAAGTAAATAAAGCTATTTAAATCCTAAATTTAATTAGATTTATCTGCATTTATATTCCAACAAATAAGTTAGATGGGTGTATCTTGAAACAAATACCATTTAGTTCAATATATCAAAAACTGGATCATTAAAATTTATAAATAAAGAAATATTTTTTAATTGTAATATTTACAGTTATAAAAATAAACTAAATGAATAACTTTATTATTTAAATCTTGACTATTCCAGGATGTGAATTGAGTGAATTAGAAAAGCATCAAATTATGTTAAGCGAAAATTTCACTTCATTTTTTCAAAGAGCTAGTAATATCATAGAAAGAGCTTTGTATGAGAATGTTGATGTTTGTATAGATTATATAGGGAGTGCAGAAGAAACAGAAGGGTAAGTAATTTAATTTTCAAATTTTGTTATAAAAATAGTAAAATATTTATTCTTGATTACTTAAAATTAATTTATTAAAAATGCTTTAAAAAATTGAGCAGTGATGATAAAAGTGGTGTAAGACTTTCTTTGAATCGATATTTTCTTGATGATCATTGGTCAAAGAATAGAACTGTTACCAGCTTAGATTGGTCAACTCAAGTAAGATTATATTATATAATTTTTCAAAATATTCAGTTAAATTAGATTAAAATATAATGAAATTTAAATAAACAGAATTTTTACTGTGAACTTTCTAGTTTCCTGAACTTCTTGTTGCATCATATAATAATAATGAAGAATCTCCTCATGACCCAGATGGTGTTTGTCTTGTATGGAATATGAAATTTAAGAAAACAACTCCAGAATATATATTTCATTGCCAGGTAGCTTAGGGGCCATCCATAAATTACATAAGGTATTTTGGGATGAATGGGGTCAAGGATTTCTTACAATTTCTTACTCAGGGGTAGGGGGTAATAGAGCTCGTCTTATGTAATATTTATATTTTTATTTTTTGATCTCATTGAGTGGTGGAGTTTTGAATTTGGCAGTTTCTATTAAGAATTCTTGTTGTACTAACACTTGACGTGATAGAAAAATAACACTAGCAGAATCACGCTCTACACATTTTTTATCATGGGAGAAAGGCTGTGTAGTCGTTTCTCTCTGTTTTTTATATTAGAATAAGTGCACCACTCCTATGGGTGTATAACACTAAGAATACATAAACTAAAATACATGATACAAAGTAAACATAAAATTAGTATTTGGCTTTTAGTGAAAACTAAAATGTAAAACTAGAAATTATAAATTATAAATAGTCTTTTCTTCCATACTTTTTGAACATAATTGTAAAAAGCATCAAACAGTGGCTTCTGAACAAGCTTATTGAGTTGACATGACCACCTTGAAACCTAGCGTAAAGATTTCTAATTTCAGAATAAGTCTATCTTGATTGTAAATTGGACAATAAAAGATCATATGGTTGATGGTGTCTAGGTTTTCTGTGGAGTAAAAGCAAGAGGCAGTTTCTGCCCAGTTATACAGCACCAGGTGGCTTCTAAAATTATCATGCTCAGTAAGTAGTTGAACAGTAGCAAATGTTAAATCTCTAAGTGGTGATGAGAACCTGCATTCAACACTAGGAAAATAAAGTCTTGTTATTCTACCAGTTTTACTGCTCAACCATTGTTGATTCCACTTTTGCATAGCATTGTCACGAATATAATTTTTAAGGCTGCTACGTGAGAGAGAGATGTGAGTGTAGTCCAGTGTCCTTTGCAGCTGACTTAGCCTCAATATTGGCTTTTTCATTTCCTAGTATGCCACTATGGCCAGGAATAAATATAAAAGTTATCTTATTTACAAGATTTTTAATATGGTGCTGGATATATGCAATTTTATTGCTATTGCAATTGGGATTTAATAGAGCTTTTAGGACAGACTAAGAATCACTGTAAATGTTGATAGACAGAGTTATGTTTGGTAGTGAAGTGGCCCACTGAACAGCTTGGTAGACAGCATCTTCTTTAGCTTGATAGATGAAGGTATGTGAGGGATATCTGTACCTTCTAACATACTTTGGGCAAAATATGTCAGTTTGGAGGAAGATACCGATACATGAGCCGACATAAAGAGGGCTTTTGGACCCATCTGTGTAGATATTAATGTCTGCATGGTTATCTATGGAGGAAGCAGATGACACCAAATGTACCTTGGAGATAACCTTGTTTACAGGGTGATGATTAGAGATAGAGTAATTGCAATGTGATAGCATATGAACAGCCATAGATAGGAGTAGAGACTGTTGTTGAGCCTTGATGTTTGCAGTCCTGATGTAGTAGTTTAGATCCTTTTCTACAATACATAGTAGCAAAGGAAGAAGCTCTGCTAGAATCAGGGAGGCATTAGTAGAAACAGTTCTGCAGCATTTTGAAATTCTGATGGCAAACTGTCTTTGAAAAGAGAGTAATTTACTTGCTACTGAATTTTTACTAATTACATGACCCCAGCTAGAGGCCGCGTAAAGTAGCATTGGTTATATTGCCCCATTATATAGAGTTTTAGAAGCTTTACGATTTAGTCCCCTGGTGTACTGAACACATTTTATCAACATGTAGTTCATTTTCTTCTCCTTAGCCAAGATGCAATCAGTATGGAAATAGAATGTGGTTTTTCTTTATTCTCTCTTGTTTTATTTTGTATGAGATTTCTGTTTACATGTGCACTAGCACTATGATCTGTCAAAGTTTTTTGTGTCCTTTTGTGAAAATTAAAATTAATATAAAGATGAATATTATGACGTTCATTAATGATAATAATAATAAAAAGATTGTTAATAATTAAAAAATAAAGTTCTTTAAATAAATTGTTCATTGAAATTCATAAAATTTTTATATTTTTAAATTTGTTCACATATCCTTTTATAAATAATGGTACATATTAACTAATTAATAATTATATATCTTGGATCAAAGGTTTTTAGGGTTTCGTAAAAAATTTTTTTTGTTAAATTTTTTTATAAAATCATATCTAAATATTATGTAAGATCGAAAAGGGGAGGGGGGGATCAAAGAAAATATTACGGTTTCTTACACAGGAGTGGGTGGGGGTCTAGAATGGTCGAAATCATCCTTATGTAATCTATGGATGGCCCCTTACTCTAAATTGTTATATAGTTAAAATTTCATTAAAAATTGAGAACAATGACTGAATTAGAAAATTATAATTTTCTAATGAAATTTATATACAATTTTTCTTCTAAGATTTTAATTTCTGTTATGAATATTGATATTAAATTATATGTAAAAATTTTTATACACATTTTTAATATAAGGTTTTAAATTTTAAATATTGATAAATTTTTAACTTTGTAAATTTTTTCATTATAACCACTGTTTTTATAAAGGTGTTCCATAACTGACTCATTAGAAACTTATATAACATTTAATCAGGTATAATGTTCATTTTAGAATTTAAATAATTGATGATTCCATATACAAAAATATTATGGCTACATAAATTAGAAAACATTTCAGTAAATCAACCATTATTTGTCACAAGTATAGCAAAAATAATTATATCTGCATGAATTATGCTAATTGAAATCTATTTCATTATTTTAGAAAATATAAATACTTGTAAGTATCAAGATAGGTAATTTTTGGCTTTTAGAAACTCATTCTTGACACTTAATACTTTTATATTATAAATTGCTTTTAGTATGCAAAATTTTTAGCTGACAAATAAAAATTTCAAGCACAGTGCTGCTTGCTTTTTTGTTAATTTTGATTTTGGTAACTTATCTTCAGGGACATTAACAGTGAAAATTAGAGATAGTCAAATACTATCCACAAATACATGAATACTAGAAAATATTCCAGATTCAAGATCTTGAGTATAATGTTGATAAAAAAAATAAATTTGAATACTATGAATACTTCTAATATTATACCATATGTATAGACAGTGACTGTTCAACACCTCTAGTCAAATTGTAACAAGAAAAAAAGCAGATTAGATCCTAATTGTGTTCAAGAGCTTATTTTCTTAAATAAAAATCTGCAGTAGGTGAGAATGAAAATTAATTATTCTTACTTACTGCAATCTATTATACTTGAGATAACCGTGCATAAAAAGAAGGCACCATAAAACTCAAAAGTCAATATTTTAAGTTTTGTTTCTTAGAATTTAGTAAATCATTTTTCTTTTACCATTTGTTTTTCTTTATTAATTTTTTAATATATTGAAATAAATAAAACAAGTTAATAATTTATTTAATGTTGTCTTTGAAATTTATTTAATATTTATTATTCAACTATTAGTAAGTTATAGATCTACTAGGGGGCTTTGCCCACTTGTTCAAAAATTTATAGATTTAATATTTACAAGTTGGTGGATTTGAATTCAAGAAAAAGTGATATTTGTCCATCGCTAGTCAAAATAAAAATCACAACTTTTGGAATATCAGAAAAGAACAATATATCTTTTTAACATATTGAATATAATAGAATTCCTGTTTTAGTGCATGTAATGATGATTGAGATTCTCTTTTCAATATTATTTAGTTTTTTTTTTATTTTAAAAGAGTGGTATTTATAATTTTTAAATCGTAAATCATACTTTTATAAAAATCTGAAAATTAAAGAATTTTTCATTTTACATGTTAGCAGTGGAACAAGCTTAAGTAAAAACAAAAGCAGTGAGATTATATTATAATAGAATTTTCTTTCATGCAGTTAATGTCATTCTTTAACTTTAAATTATTTTCTTTGAAAATACTCTTACTATCAGCCATAAGAGTTGTTTTAACAAAAAGTATTAAGAGACTATTATTCTGTTTAAAAAAAAAAAAACAAGATTACAGTGGAACCTCGCACAACCGAGTATTTCGCATAACGAGCAAAACAAATTGTAAAAATTTGCCTCGCTTAACGAGCGATATTTCGCATAATGAGTGACGAGAAGGGAAGTCCCGAATTGTGCGCATGCGGCATGGCATGTTCCATCAGTCTGTGTTTAGCACTCTTTCTGCTAACATCTTACTGTCACTTGCGATCACATATTTTTCCAAACTTGTGTTCACACATGTTACTTATAAACATCAACAACCATAACCCATTATATAATAAACATGCCAAACAATATGCCAAATTCTTGGGTCATTAAATTTAATGACCGATTCCAAATTAAATTTTAGAAATGCCTGAATTAAAAATTAACAATTTATAATTATTAAATTTAATACAAGATGGAAACATAACTCCCTACCTCTAGTCAAATAAATTAATTTCTAATATTTAATTATAGCCTTCACATAACCCAAGAATTTGGCATATCGTTTGGAGTGTTTATCAAACATATTAGCTGTGATTTTCTTTTTGTTTCTGCAAATCGAATTCTCATTCCAGGATGGTTCATTCTGTGCTAGAAGAAAATATTATGATGATTCACGCTCCTTAACAGTGTATATTGTACATTTTTTTTTTTTTTTTTCAATGTGGAAAGCTTTATCATATTTTACATTAATTTCTATGGGAAAAATTGTTTTGCTTAACGAGTGTTTCGCATTACGAGTAAGACTCTGGAATGAATTATGCTCATTAAGCGAGGTTCCACTGTAATTAACTAAATAGTTTTAGTTAAAGTAACTCTTCACATACATAACATCTAAATCTACTTATATGTATGTACTGTACATTGTTAATTTATATTTATTGATATGTATTATAATTAAATCCCACATTATATTTGACTTATTTATGAAAGTAAACATTTCAATAAGTAATTTATTATAGTCTGCTGTGATGTCAACATGTTTTGCCAAATTTCATCCAAATTTAATAATTGGAGGAACTTATTCTGGTCAAATAGTTTTATGGGACAATCGGAGTAATAAACGCACTCCAGTTCAAAGAAGTCCATTGTCTGCAAGTGCACATACTGTGAGTAGTAAATTTCATAAGCTTTGTTCCAAAAAATAAATAAGTAAATAAAAATAATTAGAATGTTAAGTAGTATAAATGTAGATAAAATAAATGTATGTTCTCAACAAATTACATAGCATCCTGTATATTCTGTTCAAGTGGTTGGAACAGAAAATGCTCATAATCTTATAACAGTTTCTACTGATGGAAAATTCCGAACTTGGAGTTTAGATATGTTATCATCTCCTGTAGTAAGTATTGACATAAGAAATTTAAGAAATTGAATTTTGTTCATTTTTATAAATCTTTTATTTTAATGTAGGTAATGATTGTCATATTTTTAATAGGATTCTATGGAATTGAACCAACAAAAACAGTCTCGAGCAGTTGCAGCAAGCTGTATATCATTTCCTACTGGTGATTATAATAATTTTGTTGTGGGAAGTGAAGAAGGCATTCTTTATGCAGGTAATTTCTTATATTAAAATTTATAGAAGATTATGATTTGGTTAACTATTGTATATAATCTATAAAAAAAAAAGTAATATTTGAATCTCACTTACACACTGCTGATACATAAAATTTCCAAATTTAACTACAAGAAAAATAGATATATATATATATATATATATATATATTTTTTTTTTTTATCAAGTTACAGCTATATTCAAATTTTAAAATGTCTAAGATTTTGAAAACATTGTTTGGATTTTAGAAAATATGAAAAATTATTTACAGCTAATTATAGGAGTAATTACAAAGTAGCCCAGTGGTTCCCAAACTTTTGATTCTAGACACCCATGCTAAATGCAGATTTTCCCAAGGTACCCTATGTCAGATTCTAACAAGTACTGTACATTAAATTCTAACATTATAAAAATTTTATAACATTTCATGGTGCCCCTGTGAGGAAGCCACGGCACACACTTTGGGAACCATAAAAGTGATAAATCTGATTATTGTAATATATTTTCTTAAGAAAGTAGGATAGAGGAAGGCATATATAGATGATTAAAAAAAAGGTTGTTGAATCTTTAGTTAGTTCAGATCAAATTCAGATAATTTTTAATTTTTAATCGTTTCATCTGAAAATCGTCAAAGAAACAATATGATTTTCTAAATGAATTTAATTTTGTAAATAATCTGTATTTTTTTACATTTCATAATTGTCATCATATATTCTAAAATATAAATTATAAACTCTTTAAAAACTTTTAAACACAAATATTGTATTTTCCAGCGTATAAGACGACTTTTTAACCCAGGAAAATCTTCTCAAAAGTTGGGGGTTGTCTTATATGCTGGGTATCGTCTTATAGGGCGAGTATATCCCAAACTCTATATTTTAACTGTAAAAGCGGGATCATCTTATATGCCAGAAAATACGGTATATTTTTGATAAGTATTCAAAAAACTTTGATTTAATTTTAACTTTTTAAAAAATGTTAATATTGATTAATTTTTCTAAGATTTTCTTGAAGTAATTTTATTTATTTTTATGCTCATAATAGTAGAATAATGTCTCTTTCTGTTTGTATCATGTTATATCAATAGAATAAATATACCTGCAGATGGCAGACTAAGGAAACTTAATTTTCAATTATTCTAGACTGGAGTCTATTCTTTTCTATTGTCTGTTCTGTTCATACAGCTATGAAAGTAATCAAATTTTAGCCTTATTTATAAAGTTAATATTAATAACAAACTTTGTTTGTTTAGAGCAGTAGTACCCAAAGTGGGTGCTACCGCCTTCTGTGGGCAGTAAGTCTTGGGGGGCAAAAAGAAGCAAGTAGGCAGCAGGGGGTGCTGGAGACAGGGTACTGAACGGAGACCATAGGTTGGAGTCACTGACAACCTTTTCGTTTTCTCCTTTAATTAAAACAGGTAAGAAGAAACATTGCATTTAATGGTTTCCATATGTTGAGAACAATGTATGGTAAGGACACAAAGTGTGAGGTTCATAGAAAAGTTTTCCTAAGAATATTTCCAAGCCTTTCTCACATAAGGAAAAATGAGTTTGGGGGCATTGGGTATAACTTCATGGAACCAAGGGAGCAGTGGCTTGAAAAAGTTTGGGAATCACTGGCTTAGTATTTTAAGTGTTATCCTTTGAGTCCAGAATAAATATGATAAATGTTAAAGATGTAAATGTTTGTGATGTGTAGCAGAGCACAAGTATGGCATTGCCAAACTCTTCACAAATGATACTGTGAAAATTTTAGTAGTGTGCGTCATTGGTGTCGTATACTACAAGAAAAGATTGGCATCAAGTGTATAAAGTATGTGTTTTTAATGTCATATCATTCTTCAATTTTAAGGAAGAATTTTATCTTCAAGTTGTTAACTAGGTTTCTGACTGGAATTTAAAAAAAGGATAAAGATTTAAATTGACCCAAAATTGTTCGTTTGGACATTATTAATTAAATAAACTTGTTTGAACGTTCTGTATTATATAGTTTAAAAAATATTTTTATTATAATTTGTTTGCTTAGTTGGTTAATTATTAAATTATAAATTATTATTATAAAATTACTTTGCTTATTTAATTAGATGAGATGAGTAAAAATAATCAAACTGTTTACTTTAGCTTGTCGTCATGGCACAAAACCAGGAATTGTAGATGTTTTTGAAGGCCATCAGGGACCAGTGACTAGTGTAAATATGCACCATGTTCAAGGTCAAGTAGACTTCTCGCATTTATTTTTAACTTCTTCCATTGACTGGACTGTTAAACTTTGGAGTTTAAAGGTTTTTAATTTAATCTTTAGTTATAGTCAAAATTATTTTTTAATATTATTACATTTTTAAATTAAGCAAATTATAATATGTATTAGGAAAACAAACCATTGTATTCATTTGAGGATAATGGTGACTATGTATATGATGTACAATGGTCACCAATACACCCTGCTTTATTTGCATCTGTTGATGGAATGGGAAGGCTTGATTTATGGAATCTGAACAATGATACAGAGGTAATATATTCTAGTATAGAAAATTAATTTCTTTAAAAACATTTAGAAAAATTTGAATTTTGTTTTGAGAATTTTTTTATAGTTTAAATTTTTAATCTGATTTAATTATTTTCTTCCTTGTGTTTTCTTTAATTAATTAAATTTTTTTTACATAAGTTAAATAAAAATTGCAGTATCGTTTTTTTAACATAGACATTTTTGGAATTGTAATATGTTTTGATATCAATACAGAATATTAAGTACTAGTAATAATAGTAACATTTGATTAAATTTTCAAGCCTTTCAGTCATTATCAAAAGTACATTCACAGGAGAAACTACATAAAAATAATTTTTTCTCTGGATTATATAGGAATCATTTGTTCATGCTATTTTCAAACTGCAGCCCAACAATGATATTTGTTGGGCTGCAGTTTGAAAAAATTGTAAACCTATAAATTTCCACTGTTATTTGTTTGTCGTCTTTCCTTAATCTCAAGAACTAGTAGCCTGGGACACCCCCTAGTGGGTGTTCTAGCAGCATTACAAATTCCTATGAGGCACATTTGATGCACTTAATATATGAAAGTTTTATGTGCTTAATTTTTAAAAGTTTGATGAGAGTTTCTATTATTAAAATATTATCTTCTGGGAGTCCAATATATAATTTTCAGAACTATTCAAAACTATCCGTTTTTTCGTTATTTGCCCCCTAGTGCACGTTACAGGCATTCCGTGACAATAATAAATTCCTATTACAAATATACAGAATTATTTATATTGTTATTGGCCAAATGAACAATAATAATTTATATTGTTAATTTAAATGTTTGAAATATGACACACGATAGGGGTGCCTCTAGTGCCTGTTTTTGGCATAACATTACATGGACGGACATGCATTCAATGGGTTATGTATATAGATGGTGTTAGATAGATAAAAGTCAAACCAGATATGGAAAGCTTAGGGGCAGGAGGCACTGATCAACTATATACAAACTTCTGCTTTGTGCCAGAAGTCATGTTATTTCAATTAAAAAATTTTCTCTTGAACAGAGCTAGATACGTGACTGGCATGAATTCATTCTTAATAGGAAAAGTATGATGTACAGGGGCAAGACACTATAAACTTAAGTGCACTGTGATGAAAAATTGCACCCTAGCATTGTTTCCATAAACAAACGAGCAATTATTTATTGTGACATCATCACAAAGGAGCTGAAAGTTTTAATCACATTTTTAACTGATTTAATTTAAAATATGTGCTTTCCACCTCAAATTAGTACTTTAGTGTCTTGCCCCTGTATATCATACTTTTTGTTTAACAATAAAGTCATGCTGGTCATCTATCTAACATCTTTGAAATTTTTAAATTGAAATAACATCACTTCCATAATTATTATGCCTTAGTGTCCTTTTTAACTCTATTTAAAATTTATTTTGTATACTAGTACTTTCTATATATTAACAGGACTAAGTCCTGTTAATATATAGAAAGACTTCCAGTTTGCATTGGAAGTTTGTATATAGTTAATTGGGGCCTTCTACTCCTAAGGTTTCCATATATAGTCTCATCTTTCATCTATCTAACTTTGTTCTCAAGATTAAAAGAAAGACAAACAGACAACAGATGGATGACAGTGGGAATTTATAGATCTACAATTTTTTCAAATTGCATCCTAATGATTTCAATACCATATTCCTGATGGAAAAATTTTATCATAAATTGTTTTTGCAACAAAGTTTGTATGATGGGAGCATAATATTGAAATTGTTTGCTCATGATGATGATGAATTTTGGAAGTAATTTAAGATTTATCTTGGTCTATCTGATATTTATAAAGAGTCTTCTATAATTTTATTCCTGATGATAAGCCAAAAGGTTTGAATATTTGGAAATTGATGTAAATGTATTTTAACAATTGGAAAAATAAGTCTTACAAATATTAAAATAATAAAAATAAATTATTTTTGCACTTACCATTTAAGAAATCAAAAAAAAAAATTACTATATATTTCCATGGATAAGACAATAGTTGAATCATAAAAAAAAGGCTTCCAAAATCCGGGGTCATCTTATAGGACAGATACAAAAATATTAGATTGAAATTTATATAAATTAAAACCATTAAAAAAAATGGACAAACCGTAATTATTTACTAGTAGAGAGTAGGGCATGTCCACAAAATAGAATAACCCATACGACGTTTTGTGAATAGTCAAGGTCATTACCTGAATGCCTGAATCAGTGTGAACATTTGCAACAATAGCAAGGCAGAAAATAAAATTTGTTCATTCGAAAAATTATGAATAGGATATAATTCTGTATACGCTATACAGTATTATTATCCAGATGATGATTGCCGATCTAAACTAAATTCATAGGTCATTGATAGTTTGGGGGTTGTCTTATAGGACAGATATATGCTAAAACTATAAAACTTTGTCGAAAATTTATACCTCGTCTTATCTGAAGGTCTTATCTGTGGAAATATACAGTAATTATGAAATTTTGAATTTCTTACATATCAGATTTCCCTTAAAATGTAATTTTCTGATTGTTTAATAGAACAATTATCATATTGAAATTTTAAAATAAAAAGTCTCAAAAATTCATAATTTTCAAATTACAGCTGAATATTTTAAAATTTAAATTTTTTATATTTTTTCCCGAATTTTAGTTGCCTACTGTAAGCACTATTGTGGATGCAGCATCTGCACTAAATAGATTAATGTGGGCTCCTTCAGGTCATCAGGTTGTTGTAGGTGATGATGTAGGAAAAATATGGGTTTATGATGTAGGAGAGGTAAATATAGTGTCTACCTTTTAAGATAAATGTAACTACTAAAATAAATAATTATATATTCTTGAAATCTTTACATAAAACTCTGAAAATTGCACAAAAGTAAAATTACCAGTGTATTGTATATAATTTTTGGTCATTATCAATCATATATTGCTGCCAAGTGAATTTTTCTATGTAGATGATAAAAATTTTCTCATTGAATCAAAAAATATCCAAACATAATCTTATTGAATCTCAAAATACAATTACTAGTAAAAACTTCAACTAATTTTGATTTGTATTATTTAAATTTGATTTATTTCACAAATTAATTTCTGACAGTTATCAATAATAAATTGCTACCAAGAGAATTTTTAACAGACTTTTGTCATTGAATGAAAGTTCAATTATAGAAGGGATTCTAACCTTTTAAAACTATTATTGAAGAAATTATTCCTTTATAAGACTTCTGAGAGCAATTGCATTCTGTTTTTTTCTAATTTAATTTGTGCTCATTTTAGTATTAATAGTTTATTCAATGTGTTTTCATAAGTAATAAATAAATTTTTTGTGTTTTTAAGAAGATTGTCCATTATTCTACTCGTGACATTTTTGATGAAAGCATCAGGTACAATAGGAGTACCAAAGTTGAAGATCATTGTGAACCTACCACAAGGAAGATTTCTGCAAGTACAAGGATAAGATCTAGAGTTGGATTATCATCCAGCTCAGCTAAGTCCAAAATGGTTGCTGAATCAAGAATTGTTCCAAGAGAATAAAACAGATCCAGTCAGCAGCATGCAGATGTCAGTTGTCTGACCCACTTTGTATGCTCTATAATCATGTCAAGAAACAATTTACAGAGGTGAGAAGAACAAAGAAACTCATTGTTGGTTAAAAGAATATGACCCATTGAGAGAGAATATGATTTTGCTTGGAAACCTGAGCTCAGCAAGTAATTGAATGTAGCAAATCCTATACCCAGAATATTTTTATCTGATGCCAAGAAGTTGATCCAAATATACTTGCTGATGAGATGTTGGTGCATTTGAAGTAGGGAATTGGCAAATATTTATTCAACATTTTAACTCCCACTGATCTTTTTACAACAGCCAAATTTGTATCATTCTACCACTGAATTAAAAATTCCTATTATAATTGAGTAAATTGATTTTCAAAAGTCTAGATGGAGAGAGTGACATAGAAAAGCTGATCTGAGATAAGCTATGACACTATGTAGGTCTTCATACAATGATTTAGAAATTAAATCACTATGGCAGACTTTATATTATAAATGCAGGAAATCTACTGATTTCCCAGTTAAGACTATCAAATGGTAAAATCATTAACAACTTCTTATGAGTACCTCATAAGTGTTAATGCATTTAGAAATTACCAGGAAGATAAGTTTTAATAGTGAAAATTATATGAATCTATATATATAAAAGCAAATGTATGTCTGTCTGTGTGTCTGTCCTTCATGCATTACCACACCATTTATCTGATTGCCATGAAACTTCGGGAAGTTGTTTAATACACTCCCGCGAAGGTTTGTGGCATATGTGAAGACCACCATTTCCCCCTTTCAAAAATATATTTATATATGGATTAAGGCTTTTATGTCCAACAGATGGCACTAACTTCCGACAACCTAAGTTTGCTTTTCTGTGAGAAGGGACTAAAGCAGATCATTTTCTATCTATCTATATAAATAAAATATAACGTTTGTTTGTTCCTACCGATTCCTTTGAAATTTTGACACAACGTTGCATTCGAATACGCACGTGTTTTTATATAATATACATGTCGAAATTCCCCCTACTGGGGGGAGATGGACGGGATTAAGGCTTACCGTGAAGAACTCGGCTTCTATTATACTATTTTACATGCAGTTTTTTGCGGTTTTGATTGCGTTTTAATAGGTAATCTATTAACAGTCAACAGAATATACACTAAAATGGGATTTTTCGATATTTCCTTGCGGGGGAGAGGGACAGGATTAAGGCTTACTGTGAAGAACTCTGCTTTTATTATACTATTTTAGACGCGTTTTTGATTGCGTTTTAATAGGGTACGTCAAGAGAATGTACTGTACACTAAGAAGGGATTTTTTGAAATTCACCCCACGGGGAAATGTTATACATTTATAATAGATACATTTTGAGCCACAACAACACGTGGCCGGGTCAGCTAGTTCTCCATAAAAACAGTTTGAGGAGCATATTGTGATATTAATGAGAAGTGTATATGTAAAAATTGGAGTGTTCCTGCCTAAAGAGATGATGTTTTAATTCTGAAATGCATAGTGAATAAAAATTTCTTTTGCCAGCTGAACTTTATTGCCTGATTAAAACAGACTTGGTTATAAGACAAACTCAGTTTATCTTGGAACACCAATAGGTTTCTTACATTTATGTAGGTCATCTCTAATATAGATTGGAACAAATAGCAAACATCTCAGTATGAGTGGAAATGCCTTGCCATGTCAAAAGAAAATAGAACTGCTGAGAAGCCACCATTCCCTTCGATTAATCACCTGCTAAAGTACAATGCATTGACATCTCGCATATTGCCAATCAAATTCCAATCTGTTTTGATTGCAGACAAGTAGAACATATTCAATGCTATTACTGAAATCAATCCCATAGATTGGTTTCAGCTGCAAAGTTTGTCTTTTGTATCTTGACAATGTTGTTATTTTTGCACCAACCTTCCAGGAACATTTTCGATTTCTATGTTATTTCTTACTGTTTAATCATCAGTTAAATGCTTTATGCAGTATTTCAATATTATATAAAATCTATAGGAAAAGTGATATTTTTTTATCTAGAAGAAAGAATAGTCTCATAGACATAAAGAACTTGTCAATTAAATATTATTAGAGTATTTCTTTGTCAAGCAAAAGTTCTCATTATTTTTCAGTTATAAATATATTCTGTTAGAATTTGGGAATTTGTCTTTATAGTGAAGGCCAAGAAGTATATCAAAATTATAAATCTATAATTGCACAAATATTATTATATAAATGTGAAAAACATTAATAAACTCAAAAACTTTGTTTTAATTGGTTTGTTTATAGATATGTTTATATGCTTGTTCATTTTAATGGCTATTTTACACAATATGACTACTGCAACAGTTTTGTTGCTTGAAACTGCAATATGCATAGATATGACTTATTTGAACTAATTCGCACCTTGTTGGCAATCTTTGTTCAATAAGCCATAATTGCATCAGAAAGTCTAATTTGTCATGTTGTTTTGTTTGTTATTGCATTATCAAACCAATAAATAACAAGATAGAAATTGTGTTAGATTGCATTCTCACCATTCAAGAAAAATGAATTCTTTTGTGCAAGCTCAGATTCACTTGCAAGTCATATAAGTTGATTGAGTTGCAAGTCATCTGAATCAGCAACAAATCTTATCTGCATGTTTTTGGGTGCAACAAAATGTCATTGGTAGTCATAATGTGTAAACCGACCTTAAGATGTATTAAATTTTTTTTTGAAATAAAAGCATCTACATCTATCTTCTATAATTTTTTGTATAAATGAAGTTACTTTAAATTACGATGCTAACAGAAGTAAATAATGGCATATGATTGTGTTTGGATTTAGTGTTTCTAAGTTAGGAATTTGAAACTTTATATTAGCATTTCATATATTTATAATATGAATGCATAAGAATATATTTCATATTAATTTTTCAAATTTCTAGCTCATACAGATTGTAAGTAAATCATTTTTTAATATATCTTAAAAAATTTATTAAATGACTTTTATAATTATAGACCATAGTTACTTCTTAAATTTAATGAAAATTACTTCTTAGAATATTCACGAGTCATTTATTTTAAGTGAAAGGAATAGTAATGAATTAATTCAAATTGAGAATGATTAGAAATTGAATAAACTTAATTAAGTTTGCTCACAATTTTTCATTTATATTATAGAATGTATTAAAATTGGAGCGCTTTAATACTTTAATACAAGAATAAATGCTTTACTGTTGTTGAGATAATATTTTAACACAGAGTTGTAATTATATTATTACTGATAAAAGACAATAATCCTAAATATTTTCAACATATTAAAAAATAAATGTTGCAAATTAACTTTTTCATATAGTAAGGATGAACTGGAATTGATCACTGCATCTTTAACAATGGGTAAAGTTTAGAAAAAATGTTAAAGGATCAAAACTGTTAGCATATTTTAAACTTCACCCACCTTTAAAGATGCATTGATTAATTGGCTTTCCATTTAAATATAAAAAGATCTTAACTTTTGTTTCTGATCAACAAAAAAATTTATAGTTAGGGGAGGAATTTCTATTAAACAATGTTAAAATATTAGATTTTATGCAATGTTTTGGTTTATTATTAATATTTCTTATAATTCATTAGAAGCACTTGAAAGTAAAGGATTTAATTTTCATTTCTATGTTAAGATTAGTCATCCATTAAATATTTTTTGTATGCTTTTGATAAATCTTTATTCTATTTTAAGTTTTAAATATTCAAAAAATAATTTTTGCTTAGTGTTATAAATTCATTAGATTAGTTTATTGTTACAAGTTATATGAATTTTTTTTTCAGCAACTTGCAAATCCGAAGAGTGATGAGTGGTCACAATTTGTACAAACCCTGCAAGAATTAAAAAATAATCAAGTGGATAAAAACATAGATCTGATGTATACTCTGTCATCATCTCCATCACCTATACGCTAAGCATCTTTCGATGAATCTGATTTTTCTGAAAGTCAAATGTTAATTCAGTGCCTTGTTTACTCATACTCTGTTTAATTAGATTGAAATTGTTTATCAGTGGGACAATGATTGTTTGCATTTATTGAAATTACTGTCATTAAAATTTTGAATGAAAAAATATTTATTTATAATTATAAAAATTCAAGAATGTTGGCCAACTGATAAAATTCAAATAATTGCAAATAATTTTTTGTTCTACTGCTTATTCTTTACATTCCAAAGATATTAACTAAATAAATTTTACAAAAGCAAATTTAATTAATATAATGTTATTTTATTACATGCATTTTGAAATATACCTATTTCAGGTATTTTTATATTGAAATATTACATAAATAACTTATTTATAATTTAAATTAATATTCCTTTATTAATTTTTGCACATGTTTTATATATTTTAACTTGACACAGAGTTGGTATAGAATTTTTTGCAAGTTTTATTTTGTATTTTTTTATAACAGATTTGATTTTTTCGTATTTGCAGTTTGAGTTTAATGAGATGAAAATATTTTAATTAAATAATAAAAAAAATAAAAGAAAAATATCTTAATTTTCATCAAATAAAATGAATATGAGCTGATAATGAATTATCATCATAAAGTTCAAAAATAAATATACATTTCCATTGTTATTATGTTTAGTTTTAAGTTTTAATACTTTTCTGCAATTATAATAATTTTCATTGTTATTTTGTTTTTCATTTAATTGTTGTTATATTTAATCTTGAAATATATAAATAAAATAAAGTAGTTTTCGATAAAGTTTCATAAATATTAATTATATAGAATAACCTTAAGACAAATATAAAAATGTCTGTTTTATGTAACAATACCGTACTTGAATGCTGAACAAAATTTGATTAATTTCATTGGAAAATAAGATTGTTTATTTTTTTGTTTTAATTAAGTACTATTATTATTATTATTCTTTCATATACTGATGATCTTGTAGTATGTAGTTATAAAAATTTTAAATATTCTAAATTGTGTGCCGAAGCAGTTACGATATCAGCCTATTACTCTGGAGGACCCAGAATCAAATCCAGCAGACAAAGAACTCCAGGAATTTTTTTCATGGTCTGCTCTTGGTATGTTGGACCTTGTCCTCACTACTCAGCCACTATTGTAGACTTGGCCCACAGTGAACCTGGAAGAAAAGACCATCTTAGTGTCCTCAGGGTGAAAAAGTACAGAAAAAATTATGTATAATTTAAAATTGATTTTACTGTATATCATTTGCATATAAAATATAGAGTTATAATTAATTTATTATTTATTTTTCATTTATAAAAGTCATATATAATAGTAAGTAGATTTGAAAATGATGCAAAATAAATACTCCAAAATTTTATTTAATGCAAATAAGTGTTTAAAAAATAATAAGTTTTCTGAAAAGTTATATGATAAAGTCTATCATAATACAGTTCAGTTTAGATATGATATATAACATCATCTTCAAGATTATATTGTATTATATAATATAATATAAAATGAATTGTGAGACCAATTTTATAAAAATTTCAAAGTAATTGAAATGTATTAATTAGATCAGTTTCTTGTTATTTCAATGTCCAGTTTTTCAATTGTTTAATATAGATTATGGTATTAATGATTGATAAATATATAAGGAAATCATTGCAGTATTTTCATAATTTGATAACTGCAGTGACTTAATTATTTTTTGAAATTAAAAATTTTGATTTTGTATAACAAAACAAAAAAAAATGAAGGAAATCATACAAATTTATATAAAAAATATGATTCTGGATTATGTTTCAATGCTTTATTCAATGTGATTTTAATTACTTTGTTAAAATTTGGAATTATTGAGATAAATTAGACTAAATAAATCTGTTATCATATTAATACATAATCTAGGAATATTGAAGCTAATGAGCAATTTGTTTAGAACAAATATTATTTTATTTCAGTTACAATATTTTTCCAAGTATAAATTCGTATATTTAGTTTGTTGTATAATAATAATTTTCTGTGATCTCATTACCTTTCAGATAAACTTCAATTATTTTTGCATTATTTAAAGTTTCACTTTTATTTTTGTATGTATTTTTATTATAATCTCGAGTATTAAGCATAAATTATGAAATATATATATATATATATATAATTAAATTTATATTTTTGGATATTTACTACACTTTTTATTAGGAATTTTTAAAGAGCATTCACAAATTGCAGTTTTATGTTAAAGCAGATTTTGAAGTCAAGAATATAAACTGAAAATTTTACCTTTATTTGTTATATTTAATTAAAAATTATAACATTTTTACTTCAATTGAAATTAATTTCAGATATGAAAAATTTCAAAAAGTCTTTTTATAATAAAACTTAAGAAAATTTATACATATTTGCTTAAAAAAAGTAAAACTTATCATTTTTTAAAAGATAAAAAAAATGATTTTTTAATGTTCTGAAAGATATTTTTGAAAAATATTTGTATTTTTAATATAATATTTTTGAATATATGCTCTTTTTTATTTATGGATATTATCAATGGGATAATTATCTGATATCAATAGAATGAGAAAGATAATCATTGTTACTGTATATATTCAGAAAATAATTGCATTTTCCAACTGTAAAGTTGCATTTCTAAAAATGAAATGTAGTGGCTTTGGAATTCTGAAACCTGAATAGACAAAAATACATCTTAAATGTTTTTGGATGTTAATCCAAAATATAAAAATTGTGATGATGATCAGTGATAAAACAATATATACAGAGTGAGTTAAAGGTTTTTCGCACTCTTTTCATTCCAAAAGTTATGAAGATATAATAATTTTTTGACCTTGAAAATCATTTTCAAGGTCTACAAAAGGCTCATCTGATTATCTGTACCTGTACATGACTTCTTAAGTAACTACAGTAACAAAATTATTATATCTTCATACCTTTTCAAATGAAAAGAATGCAAGGGACTCTGGACTCACCCTGTATAAACAATAATATTGACAATTTTAATAGATTGTTTTCCAAGCTGTAATTATAGATTGTTAGATTTCTGTTAAGATCTGAATTTAATAATTTTTGTTATAAATTTAGTAACTTTTTGTCTTTATAAAAATGCTTATATAAAACTCAATTAATCAATGAAAGATTTAATTCAAATACTTTAATGGACACTCAATAAATTTTAAACACAGAGATATTGTTTTAACATAGTGAAACAGCAGTAATAAATTAGATTAGATTAAATTTAAAAATTTTTATTATATACTAAATCCTAGTATAGAGTCCTAATATATTAATATAGAATAATGTTTTAATTATGACTAATCAATATATTGTCATCAATGCTCTGATCAGCATTCCATGAATCCTAGTAATATATACAATTGCTTTAATCTGCATGGTTATGTTCTATAGTAATTACACTTTGGAATTTACATATAAATTATTATAAAATACAACAAATAGTAATTGTAATAGTAAGCTAAAAGCTTTAAGAGATGATAGTTATTAGAATGAAGGATGTTTTTGACTATTTCATTGACTTTTGACCAAATGTTAAGAATGAAACTGAGGATTGTAAAAATGATCAATTTATACTAATATTGTAGTTAAATAATAGCAATGGAAAACAAATATTTACTAATGCAATGCTTAAATCAGTCAAATCAAGAATTTATCATTGTATCATATAAATATGTAAAGAATACCGAAGTGTATAGTTTTTGTCAAGATTGATTGTAACTTTTATAAATGTATAATGAATGATCTAAAAACTTTCATAAATTTATTTCACTTAAATTTTGTCTTATGAGTTTTTTATATTCATATTTAAACTGAATTTTCAAAGCATGAGATAAAAATTTTTTTCAAATTGAAAAAGCTATTTAAAATATATCTGTCAATAAGTCATTGTTTCCCATTATCTGCTTAATCTAAAAATAGTGACGCTTATGTATACTTTACTTCTTTTCTTTTATAAACTATTAAATACATTCTCAACTCTAAACAAACTTGTGTTTTCATGAAGCTTAACATAATTATTTGTTAGTATATTTTTAAAGTTTTCTCAACATGTGTATTAGTGAATTGTTTGTTATAAACTGTGTAGTCTAGATATAATAATATGCTTTTGTTTTCATGTACTGTATATGGGATCTTAAAGCATTTCTTCAATCATATTTGCTTTTTAGTTAGTTTTCCTTAAAAAACAAACTGATTGTTTTCATTAGTTTGATAATTATCTATGGTCTTCTATCATAAATACATTGTTAGTATTACTTATTTATTTTTTATTTTCTAGGATTACATATGTATGATTTATTTATATAAATATAGCTTTGATTAATCATTTAGTTTCTAAAAAGTTTTCAAGTAAACAAAGATCAATATACAAGAATTATTTTATGGTTTATTTTTATCGTATTTTTATTAATGATATCAAAAATTATTAACGTTACATTATTCATAATAAGTATAATTTGATAGGGATAATCTGTAAGAGTAGATAAGTTTATGGAGAAGCTCTTATAACACCTGGAGAAAAATAATCATATTTTGAAATATGTTAATTGTTTCTAATTATAATGAAATTAGTTATAACTTAAATATAGTAAAGGGCTTTTTTCCAATCATATATTTATTTCTTGATATACAGATAAGGCTAAAGACATGCTTAATAATACTGAACTATAACTGTGAATTGACATTTATTGAAAAGTAAGAAATACATTGTTATAACTATCTCAATAATTTTAATGGTGAAAAAATTGGAAATATACGGTAAAAGTATTTTAAAGAATCCAAATAGAAATTAAATTGAAGACATTATAAAAAGCATTTTAAATTTAATTAGAAGTTGATAGTCATATAATTTTTATAACTTATAAAATTAATAATAATCTTTATTATATAGTAGAAAATAAGCTATAATCTTTTAAATAAGTAAAGAGAAACATGTAGTAAAGTCACAAAGAAGCAAAGAAAAAGAAACATTGCATATGCTAAATTAAAATAATTTCTTCAAAGCAGATTGGGGAACTCTAATCTATTAGAAATAGCACTCAAATCCCAGTAAATCAACTGGAATTTGATTATGTTATAATTGCATCTGTTTTGCAAATAAGCTGCTGTTAAAAATTGTTAGTTTGAATTAAAAATAATGATTAAATTTTCATTTATTATGAAGACAACTTAGGAATGAACAGAGAAATTTCTTTTCATTTTAATATTTTATTTTAATAAATTATAGGTATTTTAATCTCATGTCTTGAAAATTTCTTCTTATTAGTGTAAAAAGTATACTATAAATGTTATAGGAAAAAAATTATAAGACAAAATTTAAATGACAGAAATTATGGGAGTTTTTTTAGATAGCCCTTATATATATAAAGTTGATAGAATTAATGAAAAATTTATTTATATTAAAGTTTGACACTGTTAAATTATTGAACTAGTTGCTTTCATAAACTTGTTTTCTTGTGGATTTCTTTTTATATAAATAAATTTTATGCACAAAAGTTTACATGTTTGCAATTCAAAAAAAAAATATATACATTTTCTGTTTTCATAAAATCAAACTTTTCTTCTGATGTAATAATAATACAGATAACCAAATGTAAAAAATTATGTAAAAATATATTATATTTGGAAACAGTGAAAGTATATTCATTTTTTATTATCTGTAGTTCTCCATTTTATGTTGTTATAAAATGAGAGTGATAACTGTAGATTAAAATATTATTTGCATTTTACTTATAAGAGAATCATTTCATCATTTTTTTTTAGTATACGTAAATTGCTTTTTGTTATAATTTGATATTATTATAATAATAAAAGCTTATAATTTTTAAAATTTCCAAATATTTAATACATTCACCATTTGTTAGTTATTAGATTTTGATTTAATCTAGTGATGGATGGTTGTTTAACATTCCATTCATATGTAATGAAAATATTTTTTATAATAATCAACCTATCAAAATCTAGCACTTAGCTAAATGTTCAATGATTTTGAAGTATATTATTAATTTATTTCCGTTTGGGCTAGATATTTAATATTATTTGAAAAATATTTAAAATAAATATTTTACTTTAACATTTCTACTCGACCATTTGATGCACATCGCGTAATAGTATATTAATAACATTTAATATTGCTTTAATCAATATCAAATTCTAGGTTTTGAAGAGTTGGTTATTTTTATTTATTTAACTTCTTTTATGTACTGTACATAATTATAAAATAATTTAGTTTTAATGTAGAATTATTGTCTTTTTCTAAAGAACAAAAAATTCCATTGTCAAAAATATATATAAAATTAATGAGAATATTTCTTGTAATACTTGTATAACTTATAATTGATATTAAAAATGAAATTAGTTCATTGAACATCATTTATATTACCATAGAATTGTTAATTTTTTCTAAATTTTATTTGTAAAATATTTGCCTTCATAAAAAAATTCAAATTAGGAATAAAATGACATAACTTTAGAACAATTATTTAAAATACTTATTTTATTAGCTGAATATTTATAGAGTATTCTGTTTACTTTATGTAAGATTTCTTATTAAATAAAAAGTTATTTAATTGTTGTTGGTCATATTATTAATAAATTGTAACATTGTAATTGATTTTTTGGTGTTTCTTATTTTTTACTTTTTTCTTCAATATTAATTATTATTACTTCAATTCTAATTAAACAAAGCAAAATACAATGTGTATATTTTGATTGTGTTAAGTTGGCATATACTTATTATTCACATTTTAAAAAATGGCATTTGCTTAATTATTTATTTTAATATTAAAACTTACATAATTCTGTATATTATAGTAAACAAGATACATCATCTCCATGTGTTTTCAAATGAATTGTTTAATTATTTGTTTGTCAGACTAATAAGGAAACAGTATCTAATAATGTGGCATCCTGATGGCTAATCTGATTATGAGATAGGCTGTTTCTGATCATTTGCTTGTTGTGGTCACTGTGGAATTGTTTTTAAATTATATAATGCTATTTTTATACTTTTCAACTACCATTTCAACCCCTGTAATGCTCTGTAACATCACATACCCACACCCAAAATTACTTAATATATATCCTTGATCAACTCTCTTAATAATAGTGTTGCAATTCAATGCAAATTCCAATTTGCATGAAAGGTACAACATCCTAGGATATATAAATGATTAGCATTTCAGTGCATGCTTGCAAAGCAGGTAGGAGTAAGGCCCCTACAGTCTATAAAAGGGAAGATTGTAAAGTGGATTTTTCATACAGAAATTGCATTTGCATGTTGGTTGCTTATGTAAATGTTTTGTTATGTCTTGTGTAAGGAGGAGGAATGCCTACCAGCATGTGTCAAGAGTTTGATCATGGTAGAATCATAGCCTACCAGGACTCTGATTTACCGTTTCGTAGTGTGAGATTTCTACCCCCTTTTCCATTCCCACTTTGTTTGATCGACATTAATTAAAGTAATAATTAACTATTTAAGTAATAAAGATTCTAATATCCCCCCTAGAAGGGGGCAACAATAAGGTCAAAAGGGAGAAAGAGGATGACTGGGAAAAACCCACACATCCTATATCTTGAGCCATAAATCGTCGCTACATCTGATTTTTGACAGTCTGTATCTGCAAAACATGGACCTAAATTCAAACTTAGAACATATTGCATCATATTGCATGATTTCAAACAGTTCTCATGCGAAATGCATATAAAAAGGGGTTGCACTCGATCATCTGGGCAGACATCAACATAGGAAGTACGACCGGCCATAATTGAAGTGGACACATCTTGAAGAGCAGCCATACTTGGAAGAGCCAAATCGAACTCTCGTTCCGCCGAAACTTCCGTCCGCCCAACTTTTATCTTCCCTACGAAATCCGATGACGGCTCGACACTAACTTGACTAGATCCATGATCGGTCAGCGACTGTCGAATAAACAGGATCACAAGACATTGCCACTGAGGTATTTACTTAAAGATCTATGTAAAACTCTTTCTCTCAGTTTGTTAGTTATAAGTAGCATAATGCGTAACTGCCCGTATGAATTTAACCTGTTTATGTTTATATTAAATTTGTTAACCTGTCAACCTATTATTACTCGAAACCTATTGACTTACTCACCACACTCCCCATTTGATTTTAGCCCTCCTAACCATTTATTGACAGCTGTGAATGGGATTTTCCATCCTGTAGCTTGTAAGTGGGGATAAGGCTCGCTGCCAAACCTCCTTGGTTCTCACAGAACTATTGCTGCTCACATTTGTCATGATCCCACGACTCATAAGAATATGGAATTGTTGGATCCAGGAGGACCACATAGATTGCCATGTGGGATCTCAGCAGTCCCACTCACTAATGTTCCAGAGGACAGACATCTGGTCCACATGACCTTGTGGGATTGTACAATCATGTCACATACCCTGGGTCAGGAACTTGGATCATTTTCAGAACAGCAAGTGTCTGATTGGACAATGTGATGCCGTCTGCAGCACCACGGATTATCAGTACAGTAACCATTGCTGCAGCTTCCCTTGACGCTGCAGCAGAGACAGGTGCACTTACAATGGTATGTTCAACGATGAATATGGGTGCAGGAGTGACATCATGTCATCTTTTCTGACAAAGCCCAGTTCTGCATACAGCATCATAATTGGTGTATTCGTGTGTGGAAGCATCAAGAGATCATTACCAATTTGCATTTGTCATCGTCACGTGGGCCTGGCATCTGGAGTGATAATATGGGGTACCATTGGATAGACATCCCGGTTACCTCTTGTTCACATAGCTGGACAGCTGCTGTTACATTTCTGATATGTTAAGGCCCATTGCTGTGCCCTATCTTTGAGGTCTCCATCATGCTACCTTTTAGCAGGACAATGCATGACTGCATATTGTCCATGCTGTCCTGACCTTCCTGAATACAGAGGGTGTTCAACTGTTGCCCTGGCCAACACATTCTCCATATCTGTCACCAATTGAGAACATCTAGTCAATGGTTGCCAAGAAACTGGCACACCACCACTCACCAGCTAGTACTATAGATGAACTCTGGCATAGAGTTGAAGCTGCATGGACTGCTGTACTCATACCTGCCATCAAACTGTTCAACTTGATGTCCAGCCAGATTACAGCTGTTATTGCTGCCAGGGATGGCTGCTCTGGGTACTGATTTCTGCATGCTCTGTACCTCAAAATTACCTGTCAATTTAATCATGTCTTCTTCCCATTATACCATGTGTGTACAATAAACATGGTTCTGCTATTTGCTTTCCTTCTTGGTGTAGCACTTTTTATGGCCAGTAGTGTTCTATCCTGAATTTAAAACTATGTCCTGCTTTTGGACTATTTTGTAATTATAGTTAAAAAATAGCTAATATTCATTGCATAAATTGTATGTGATTTATTTTGGCTTGCAAGTCATAGCATGAAAATTTAATATCCAATTAATAGAAACAGTAGTTTTATTGGAATTATGTAGGAAACGAGTCATACTTAAAAGCAATGCATTTGAGGATGAGACCATTCTTGCAACACTTAGTAAGAACCAAAGCTGTGCTTTTTGCTTTAACCATAAAATTCTTGTATTCAATAATAAAAAGAAGTGTTTTCTAGTAGTTTCCATAATAAAAGTAAAATACACTTCACGCTGACCTTTAAATATATAAAGTAATTACACTTGACTGTTGTGGCATTACCAATAGCACTTTTAGAGTATAAAGGAGTTCACTAGCACTTTCAATAATATAATACATAATCCTATATGCATCTTGCTATTGCTTGCTATGCATATTTGGGGTTATTATATCATTTGCAATGCTGTTCTTTTATTATTGGAATTATCATCTAGTACTGTATTTGGCAACTGCTTAATTGCTGGTAAGTCAGAAATAGTACATTTAATCAGTTTTTTGCACTTAAATTGTTTTTATTTTCCTTATAAAGTTTCCAACATATGTTTGTATTTTTTTTTCTTTCACCTTCAATAAAGCAAACTTACATTTGGAGCAGTTATTAACTGTTCATTGCCACTATTGTTGTAGGTTATTATTTAGTAAACTAGAGTAATGGATAAGTAAGCTGTTCATTGGTTGTTCATAACATCTGTCATCATTGATAATGTCAGAAAGCTAGAAAACTGACAATTGCTGATCAGAATCAATCATGACTTATCTGACATCCTATTGAAGCACCTGGTCTAACATTTTGTTTTTTACTTTTCAAGATCTAATCACTTTAAGTTTGAGTTCTCTTAGTATGAATTTGAATAATTTGAAGCTGGTATGTCTTGTATTTTGAAATTGAAACTCAAAAATATAAGATAATTTCAGTTTATTTATATAGAGTGGTGCATTTCAGGGATTCATGTTGTAATGTACTGCACAACACAAAAAAGCAGGGTTACACAAAAAAGCAGCGTTACACAAAATTAGGGTTTTAATCAAGTAATGGGCCTGGACTTAACAGGAGAGCAAAATACAATGATTGAAAAATGACATTTATATAAACAAAAATCTACAATAATAATTAGGTTGAACAGTAATATATATATATATATATATAATGATTATAAACAAGATGTTAGTAATAAATATATATTTCAAATATTCAAAACAAGCCAAGATCAATTATTTACAAGCAATAGAAAACAATCAACAATCAATAAAAGAAATTCGTGTTCTCAGTTCAGGACAAACAATTAATTAAATTTCCACTAATGTCAAATAAAAAGCAGAGAGTACACCTCTTAATTGCTTTATCAAAAGAATGCCAGACAATTCGGTTTAAGGAAAGATCTTTTGGGAGCTACACTGCACCATTGAATGGGTGTGTTTCTTTTATCTGCTTACAAATGTAATTCCGCACTACCTTGTTTACAAATTGAAGCATTATGGGATCAGTCATTTATGTAAATAAATATTCATTGGTCTTCATTTTGATTTTAGTACATTTTGGTGGGTTTGTTGGGAGTTTCCATCCTTAAAACGTAAAAATGTCTCCAAAAAGAAAGTAACAACTAAAAATAATGTCCAAGACATAAAATAATGACTGGACTTTGACTCCTTATGATGTTCTGGAACTTTTGGATGTAGACAAATTGTCACATTTCATAGTTTTAATGACATTTGAATCGAGATAGCAGTTGTTTAGATATGTTTTACAATATATAAGAATGAAACGTATGCAAATTTATCTGTAGAAAGAGTAGAAAAAGCAAATTTATCTGCAAAAGAGTAGAAAAGATGAAAATGCAACATTGCTATAGAATATGAAATACTGATGAAGAAACTTACACAAAACTAATTTTTTTTCAAAAATGGATAATTTGAACTTTTTAATAATTCACGCTTTTCAAAACTTAACTGATTCAGAACTGAACACAAAAATCGCACTATAACCTTTGATGAATCAGCAGCTTTTATTTAATAACCTTTAGCTAATGTTTTCAGCCAAGTTCAAAGGTCACCATCAAGCTGTTCAACTGGGTTAAACACATTTTAAAAACGTAATGAAAAAAGGAACATCACATGCTAAGTGAACTTAAATTTAAATGAAACCATTTGTTAATTGTTTTTTTTAACAGCAAATCATAAGTGTTTGATTCAGTTGAACAGCCTAATGATAGCCATTGAACATGGCTGAAAACATTATCTGAAGCTGGTCAAATTGAAACTTTGATTTATCAAAGGTTTTAATGTGGTTTTCATGTTCAGTTCAAGCTTTCTTCATATTTTTCCTTGTTTGATAAATACATCAAACGTGTTTAGTAAACTAAACACAATCATTCTATTAATGAATTTTACTTCCATGTGAATATTATGATATTTTCTTTTTATGTTTTTGATAAATCCTGTGGTTTTGAAACTTGTTTCAAAATAACAAGACTTATCAGAAATATAAAACTATAATATAAAAATTTAACGAAGAAACAAGTATCATTAAATTTTTATAATTTAATATAAACTGAAATTTATATAATGCAACATCTAAAGAAAACACATCAAATGATGGATAAGCTCGTACATCAATGATCAAAGGAAGATTTTAATGAATGCTTATATCTTCCATATTGATGATGATGATGATGATTTATTAATGTAAAATAATTTATATAACTGAGGTTAGCTGTATTATTACATAGAAAGATTGTAATAAACGTGCTTATTTCGAAAATAAAATAAATTTATTCGTATTGAATAATTATTATATAAATAACATGAAATAAACACCTTATTTTTGAATAAAATATATTAAAAGGCAATACAATGTGTAGTTATATAAATTTGAATTTATTAAAAAGTTTAAATTGAAATGTCTTTAATGCTGTATTTTATTCATAACTCAAATGAAAACATTTGGTCATGAATAAAATGAATTAAGAGAAAACAAGTTATATTTGTAATTTAAATGTTTATCTTTAAATAATACCAATTATTTATATTTACATATTTAAGAGGCTTTTAAAATGTTTATTTTGCTTTTGTAGGAATTTAATGTTATATTAATTAAGTATAATAAAGGAGAAGGAAAGAGCATTTTGGAATGCCATTTATATATAAATATTAAATGACATACATGTAAATGTGCTACAATATACAAAGCTGTAATAATTAATACATACATTAATAATAATACAAAGAAAATATTTGATAAGATATTATTAAAAATTAATAATAAATATTGAATAAAAGATTCTTGTTATAAATTTTGTTTACTAAAGGTAATATATTTAAATATTGATTTGCTTAATAAATAAGAATTGTTCACAGATTTGAAATTTTTGAGTTTTTTAGTTTGTACGTTTATAAAAAATGAAATAACAAACTAAGAATAAACATTATATAATAAAATTTTATATATATATTAATCTCTTCAATTCTACATTTTTATTAAAAATTTCTTTATTACATATTGTACTCATTTTTTATTATTTTCAAAATCTAGCAAATAACTTTTTTTGCAGTTGAACAAAATTTGATTGGTTCTTTTTTAATGGGGTATAATAATTTATTGAATGAAACATATTTTATAGATAAAAACAAGTTTAAAAAAATATAAAATTGCTACATTACATAAGAATTATTTATATAGATATCAGTATTTTTATATTTAATAGATATTTAGTGAAATAGCTACATGAAAAACTTCTAATAGAAAAATTATTTAAATTTACCAATGCATTTAAATACATTTTGAATGGAATAGCTAAACAATTTTATTTTCTACGCTGTTTATTTTCACTTCTACAGTATATATTCAATTTGAAATACATTGAAACATGACTTTACTTTTCTAAAAATTAATCTCCAAACAAACTTTGACATTAATTGCTTTATTTATAATTCATTTATATTTCAAGAAAAGTTTTCCTAATCTTTTTAGGTATATTTGAGACTAAGGATTGAACCTGTAAGAAAAAAAACATTTTCTACAGATAACCCTCTTTTTTTAGAGCTTTCAAAAAAAAAAGGTATGAAAAATTTATATTTGTACACTTTAAAGGTACAAAACTCTCAAAAAGTATTCAAAGAGAAGTTAAATTACTGTAAAATTATGCACTTACTATATTAAGTAAGATAAATCTAGAATGGAATTTGAAATATAAAAATGTGTGGATTTATACAAGAGCTCTTGGAAAACTCAACAATTAATATAAAAAAATTCAGCAATTCCTTTCACATTAAAAATTATTAAGCTAAAGATGTGTTAATTAATAAAAACTGGAATATTGTATGCAACAAAATAATAAACTTTTACAATAGTTTAGTAATTAATATATTTTTACAATGAATGTTTGTGAGTTACAAAACTCTTTTTCATGCTTGAATATTTAAGAGCATAACATAACATACAGACATTCTAATTATTTAAAGAATAAATTATTTATTTTGTAATATCAATTTATTTATTACAGAATAAATTAAAATATCATGAAGGTAAATAAAAATAAATTATTCTACTCGGACTTCTAAAAATTCTAACTAAAAACAGAACTGCTTTATTCAGATAACTTATATATCATCAAATTGTTTTTAGAGATTGGTCAGTCCTGAGGATGACATACAGCTCCAAAAAGCACTTGATTCTAAATGTGTAAAGTACAGTGGGACCTCGCTTAACGAGTTATGAGGAGAAGGGAAGTCATGGGATTGTGTGCATGCTCCATCATGCTATTATATGTGATTTTTTTTTTTCTTTTTTTGTTTACTGCAAATATAATTTGCATTCCAGGTTGGTTCATTCCTTCATTCCATGCTAGAAGAAAAGATGATGATGATTCACGCTCCTTAACAATGTATGTTGTATAATTTTCTTTGAATAAACGTTATATGTAAAATACCGTATTTATTTGCGTATAAGACGATCTCGCATATAGGATGAATTGTGACTTTAAAGATCAAAATAAAGAAAATTAGATTTATTAATACAATTCTAATTTTATTTTGTTTAATCACAAATAATTATCGTCAAATGCACGTATTAAGGAAAACAACCATATTTTCTTGACGCTATCACCTTTTGTCTACTTGGACTTGCCCTCCAAAGCTTTGTTACAATCATCCTCTTCTTTACTCTTACTCCACAAAGCATTGTCCTCTGATCCATTGAGTGAATTTAAAATGCAGTATTTCCTGAATGACTGCTATCAGCTTTTGAAGATTGCTTTTCCCCGCACCTGATACTATGTAGCAAAACCAAAAGATTATAATGCACGTGACAGGAAAAAGTTTATTTTTAATGATTCAGAATGTACAAATATTCATTAAAAATACCAATTTAACAAATATGAAATAACTACATTTATAATCATTGCTAAGTGACCAGCTATGGAATGATGTACGCGATAGATGTCGCTACACCAGCCAAAGACGTCCCAGCATTTTTGTTGTACTAAGAATAATAAACATGTTTTCTCACCCTGTTCGTGTCCTTCCTTTCTTGTGTTTTGTGTCGTCACTTACTGTGCCAGGAAAGCGTTTCTGACCATACATTGCTATGTGATTTCCCATCGTCTAGGTTAGTGATTCTCAAACTTTTTCTATCCACCGCCCCTTTGTTCCATAAAGTTATACCCAACGCCCCCTAACCCATTTTCTCTTGTGTGAGAAAGGATTGGAAATATTCTTAGGAAAACTTTTTTATGAATCTCACACTTTGTGCCCTTACTGTACATTGTTCTTGACATCTGGAAACCATTAAATGCAATGTTTCCTCTTATCCGTTTAAGAGAAAAGGGAACGGCTGTCAGTGACCTCAACTTTTGCCTTTGGTCACCGTTCAGTACCTTGCCTCCAACGCCCCCTAGATTTACTCACTGCCCACAAGGGGGCGTTATCACCCACTTTGAGAAATGCTGGTCTAGGTGTACTCTCTCACTCCTGAAAGTTTGTAACCGCTGTACTGATACACTCTGTATAGTGGGAACACCCATGGGATGGGCCAAAGGGCCCTGGTATTACAAAGTAAAAGGAAAAGAAACACTAGTGAATTTTCCAAAAATATTTTCCTAATTACAATCCATTTTTTACTTATATTGTGTCATGTATTCAATATTAGGAATTAGTGGTCACATAAGGTGGAAATTTAAGAATTTGCATTAAAAATTTTTTAATCTGTTCAACTTGGCTCCCCAAGAATAAATTTTGAGTGTGCTGCTGGTCATATAAGAGTGTTTTAATTATGATCATCTGGTATTTATCAATTGGTTAACTGATATCTACTATTTGGTATGGATAATCGTAGCTTATATCCTTGTAACTTATTAAATATCGGATTTAAAAGTTTTAATATAATGTGTTAATTGAATTTTTTGTTTTCATGCAGTCTTAATTCTAGAATTGAAATCTTTCCTAAGGATCTTTTAATAAACTTAACTAAAATCAAAATGATTCCGTAAATATGATCATCTATTACATGGTAGTCTCATTCTATACCTTGCTCAATTTATAAACTTCCAAAACTAACTATGAAGTCTTTAGTAGAAGAGATTATTTTTTAAAGTGTTTCATTTAAGTTCAATTAGATTGTTGTTTTAATTGGTTGCTTAGTAAAGAAATTAAATTCTGCAATTAAGATTTAAATATAATTTTTAATAATGAATATTATTGATTAGAATTCATCTTCATGTGTTTGATTCATTTTCATCATCCAATAATAAATAAATTTTTACTGTTTTATTATAGTAGAAAAACTCGAGCTTTCTTAAATCATATATTCTGCTAACTTAATTGAATTTTGAGCTGTTATTAGTATATTTCAGAATTTGTCATCTTTAATAGCTTTTTTTTCTTGTGCAACAACAAAGAAAATTGTACTCAGATGTTTGAAAGATTTTAAAATATGTAAAAATACATATCAATTGATATTAAGGAAACAGAATAAAAGACGATTAATTATGCATAATAATCATAATTTATTTTTAAAAAAAGTGACTATAGATGAATATAAATATGAATTGTTTGAATTACCAATGTAATTCACAACTGAATCTGTACATTCATTTTTATATCGCAGCCAATATATTCGCATCTTATAAATCACATATTTCACGAAACGAAAAAAAAATAATATATATATATATATAATCCATAAATCAATTGACCAGGTAACAAAACTTTCACAGCAACTTTTTTTTTTGTTTTTGCACTTTTTACATCTAATATCACCATTAAAATTTTTTGTTATCAACTAAAATCTTTAGTTGATCGGATATTTTGCCAAAATTAATCCGGTTACACTGCTTTGAATATTTTAATCTCTATACCATAACAACTTTACAAAATACAATTATTAATTTGTAAAATACAGCATTTACTAGGTAAGCAAGTTAAAATTTGACAGAAGAAAAATTATTGTTCAACCTCATTACACTATTCACATGTTTATTTTTTGTCACTTTTGATCATCCTGAAAATTATAAATGGAATTTACCTTGAAGATTTTTTTAATTGTTTTTAAATCTTCACTTTTTTCGTAATCTATACTAATACACATATAATTGAAGTGCATAGTAGATGCAACTTGATACTATAGTCTTCACGTTGTTAATACTATGGTATTCCAGAAAAAAGACTACAGTTACATGAATTTTTTCTTAATAATGAAATTTTCTATTGCACCTTTACACTACAAAAATTTTTTTTGCATCTTAAGTTTTTTCCTATGATTTTTCTGAACACAAATGGTTACTTCAACAACAAAATATATACAGTTTTAAATACTGCACTTAAACATCTATGTATACAAAAGTAAATTATTATTTTTTGCATAATATTTTTAAAATTTCATCAACAATTATCCCTATTATAGTTTTATAATTAGAGAAGTTATAAATACCATATATAAATAGTGGTATTACAAATGAATATCACTTTTATTCTTAAATCATTTGATTTTTTTATGATACTCTTGAACAAATATACAGCAAAAAAAGCAGCACTTTTGATAATTTTTCCAATAAAATTTAATCGCTGCCATCTAATAAAAAAAATATGGCGTAAAAAAAGTAATTACATCAAATGAAGCACTTTGACTAAGTTTCTGCACTTTGTGCATATATCTTAAAAGCACAATGCTATATTCTCTATCAAGTATAATATCAGATTTTCAAAAGAAGGAACACAAATGGCTGTTTTTGTCATAGTAAATACATATCTGACAAAAACAGAAAGATACTCCTAAAGAGAGAAAATATCACACATGGAATTCTTATTCCATTTCCTGTTTGGTCTGATGACATTCCTGGAGGAAACTATCAGCTTGCGAGGCACAAAGTGTGTCAATATCCAGTGGCAGAGACACTGAGATTTTGGAAGCACCATTCAATTCGAGATGTTCGGTTGGCTTAACCTGCATTGATTCGGAGACCATGATGCGATCGTCGTAAAGTGAAAATCTACCTTTCTTAATTTCAAAAGGAGTTTTCACCCTCTTCACTATTTTCTGTCGTCCGCTACTTCCTCCTCTTGACAACTGGATATCTTTCTTATCAATGGGCTGTTCACATTGAAGATTGTTCTCATTATTTTTAACAGTGTAACTTTGGACTGGCAATGTGGTTGGTCTCTTTGGGATGTCATTACTACAATTTCCATTAATGTCTTTATGAATCACAATAGTACTCAAATTTTCTGTTTCAGCTGTTGGCTGTGAATCGGCTAAATTATTTTCAGAACAGAGTTTTGTTTTAACTTCTGCAGATTTTTCTAGGAAACCGTGCGGAAGAACAGAAGTTACTCGACGTATCATTGTTTGAGTTGTACTACAGCTTTGTCCTTTATTAACAACACACACTTCAGTTTCAATAGGTTCTGTAGAATTTTGCAATTTATTGACATAAATTTCTTTTACAACTGGAGAATATTCAGAGGTAGTGTTTTGATGCATACAAATATTGTTACTACTTAGTGGTTTTTTTTGTATCGTCTGTTGATTATCTGATTTTCCTTTTCTAAATAAATTCTTTAGTCCAGATTTGAATCCAGATTGTTCCGCTCCATTGTGTTTTTTCCTATCAAATACACCAAATGATTTCCACCATTTTTCTTTCTGTTTTTGTTCAACTTTTCCATTTGTGAAATGATGACCATTTCCAGGAAGATTAGGTTGTTTTGGCATTATGGTCGTCAAATGAACATCATTCTGTAAATAAGGAATGGGATGACAGTTGCGACTTGAATGATTTAACAGATCACTAGTCACTAAGGCATTACTTTCAACACTATCAATCATGTTCTGAACATCATAAGAATCAGTTTCATTATTGTGATCAGCAAGATTCTGAGTTAGTCTCTGTTCTTTATATTTCAATCCTCTGTCAAGTAACATGTTCCCACTAATTGACACTTCTTCTAAAGGTTCCATCATTAGGTTACGTTCTATGCAGGGATTACGTCCCTGGTGAGGTTGAAGAGGAACAGTCAAACGTGGACATTTATTTGCACTATTATTAGCTAAATTGTTTTTTGTGTTCATAATGGAATTATTAAAATGGAGCTCTGAAGGTATGGATTCTGAAGGAGACATTGTTAACAGAGTTTCCACTGTATTCTCTGACATGCTACTAGCTCTTTCTATACTTCTTGGAGGAATATTGTTAGGAATATCACCTTGTGAAAGAAATCTGTCACTCAAATCAGATGTTATCCCTGTACTTGCAGTAGCTTGACTACTAGAAGAGGAAGAAAGTACACCTCCATGCATACCTATACTATGTCCACTAGAAGTAGGATTTACCGTTGGGCTAACTCCAGGAACTGTCATGCCAGCTATAAAAAAAATTCAAAAAATTATTTCATAATAAAATACTTCTCTACCAATATTGTCATATGCAACTATTTTGCTATATATGACTTTAAATTAACAGTGCAAGCTCATTAGTAACTTACACCTGAGGCAAAACTGAATTTTGCACCCTCTTCATCCAGAACGGTTGCCAATAGAAAGCATTTCTAGCCCTGGAATTCTTGTATGAACTATTTCTAAACAACTTTTAAGGTGATTTCACTGTATTTTGGTTTATTGTTTTTTATTAATTATTTTTCTTATTAAACACTCCAAACTACACCTTAATCCAGTAAAACAAAATTTAATAACATGTTTTCAACTATTTTTCAAAGGTCATCATAAGATTCTACAGATGAAACATGAATTTAAATAGAAAACAAAAAATCAAAAATTCAAATTAATTGAATAGATATACACATGCATTGTGAATTTGTCATATGCAACAAATTCATGACATATGAGGTACACTAGTCATCTCATAAAAGTCATGAATTTGAGACACCCAGTGTTAGCTCAATGAGTGAAGTAATGAGATAGTCACCCATTGAGCTAGCACAGTAAATTAGTATCAATTTATAAATATCAGTTGAACAATAATGATATTTATCAATTCTATTAAATATCTCTTTCATGAAAACTTATAATATTGTTTATACTTAATTTAGGTTTAATGATATTCACTAAATCATCTACATACAACCTTGTTAGCAGCAAGCAAAAAAGGATTATTAAAGTGAAAAGGTTTTCAATTTAATAAACTTTTTTTGCTGCTGATGGTCATTAAATATGACCAAAAACATAAAGTTCATTAAACTGGAAAAACTAATTTTGCTGCTGAACAACTTTTCACATGTAGATGGTATAAGTGATTTACTATTAAAGCATATAAGTATACAGTATAAGTTATCATCATCATATGATGATGATAACTTATACTGTATTTTTGTCAGTTAACATAATTGTAATAATAATTATACCTTTGTGTCTTTCCCAAAGATTTGGTAATTCTAAAAGTCTTTCTTCGGCACATAATGCGGTCAGACGAGCTTCGGCATCATGATCCCAACAATCTTCAATTGTTTCCTTAAGTGCCCTAACAGCCTAAAATTAATACATTTATTGTTTTTACTATATCAGAATAAAATTAATTTTTAAACTTTATTTTAATTGAAAAATTTTCAATTAAAATCAACTTCTGTTAATCCTACTTAAAAAATTTTATTTACTTATAAATTTTAAATTTATAAAAAAGTGTTGAACAAAAAATAACCATTTGATATCAACACTTTTCATTGTTATAATTAATATTAAAAAAAATTATTAATTTAATATTTAAAATGAGTATTATTTGGTCATGAATTTAAACTTAATATCAATTCAGAAATAGACATTTACTGGATTTGTATCTTTCCATATGTCAGGAAATAAAGGCCTGGCTTTATGACGAGCAACAAGAACTTGCATTTGTTCCATTGTTGGATGTGACCCTACTTCTACCTCAAATGGTGCTTTGTAGTCAGGCACTTCCATTCCTATTATTAGTTTAAATTAATTTTATTTCTATTGATATTTATTAATATATGTTATTAAAATTGTATTATCATTTTATTAATAAAAAATGATATTTAATTGATGATAATGAGAAACCATATATTTTACTTACCTTGAAATAGATCACTGCATCTAGTGGCTATTTCCCATAGAACTAAACCTAAAGCATATACATCTATTTGTTTCAGAGATGATTCACAGTCCCTTAGATTGACTGCACCTTCCAATACTTCAGGAGCCATGTAACGTAGCGTCCCAACCTAAGATTTAAATTGCTCATTAACAATTTTACTATGGTACTGTACTCTTATGGTAAATTCAAGGGATATCTTACATCTGCTAAAGAGCTTGTTTCTGCTGTTTGTTTTTCACCATTTTGATAATATTTGGATCCAGACACTCTAATACCAAATCCAAAATCACATAGCATACAACTTCCATCAGATTTCACTAGCACATTCCGTGAAGTCAGATCACGATGAGCAACACACATCTTTAACTTATCTATTAATAAATATACATTTGTGATATAATAAAACTTACATCAAAATATTTAATTTTAATTAATTGAGTAATACCTCCTTTTTTGATTTCAGTATGAAGATGTGAAAGTCCTTTTGTTATTGTTTGAGCCATTTTGCATAATGTAGGCCAATCTATCACATTTTTAACAAGATAGTCATGTAAACAACCAAGTGGTGCAAAGGTTAGAACTAATAGAAATTCTAATTTCCCATCACTTCCAATTCTTTCTTCTGAACCTATTTAATAAACAAAGAAAAATTTTTAAGTCAACAGTTTTTTATGCTAAATTGTAAATTAAAATATTTTTTTTTTTACCTAAAAACTTAGGTAGAGATGGATGATCCATAAATGGAAGAGTGTAGATGTCTCTTTCATTTAAAAAGTATTGTTTATTTTGTACATTAAATATTTTTACAGCTACTGTTTGATTATGTAGAGAGCCCTCACAAACTGAGCCATAATGACCTTGACCAATAACATCTTGAATCTTTAGACTGTCAAGATCGAATATTGGAGTGGTAGGAGGTGGCGCTTCCATTAGATGAATTGAATCAGGACTAGGCTTTTGTGTTGTATGCCAACACCTCACGATAAGACAAGCTAGGATGCCTAATATCACTGCTGTAAATATTGTTGATAACACAATAATAACCGTTTTTGTATTGTAACTAGCTTGTTCAACAAACTGCAGCGCTGTAAAAAAAATTCAAAATAATTTACAGTTTATCTTTGAGATAAATCTGTAAATATTAAATTATTAAATTAATTTTTTCTAATTCAATAAAACTTCAAAAATGTTGATAAATAAAAAATATTCCTGTTATAAAACAGATTTAACTTTCCCTAAAGCAAACAACAATATGATTACAAATCAAGATTAATTGATAACTTTATCAGAAACAAAGTTTATTTCTTTAATATTTTTGTAAATATAAATATTCAGAATTAAAATAAATTTATTATTTATCGGATTAAATAAATATGACTACGATTTTACCGACCTGATTGCACATCATCAGATTCATCTGAAAATGGTACATCATCTGTATCAGAAATATTTGCATTACAGAAATTTCCAGAACAGCAACAGAATTTGGTGATATTTGAAGATTTTGAAAATCTTTTGCTGGCACGACATTCAGATTGTCCACAGTCATCTTGCATGTTACTCCAGCATCCTGTGTAATGTGAAACAAACTGCTTTTATCTAGTATCTTAAAGTAAGTACACTGCACCCTCACTAATCTGAGTTCTGTATAATCTGAACTAATTTTGTTTGCTTTCTGCTTAATATTCCAGTCAAGAACTAAAAGCAATCCTAGATTATATTTTAAAGTATAGAAAATTTATAAAATTAATACAAATATATGTATTTGTCTTCAGTCCATTTGAACTTCTATTTTTTTTATATATATATAATCCCACTACTACAAACTTTTCACTAATCTGAACAACCCTGTAAAACAATTAGTTTGGATTACAAGCATGCACTGTAATTTTTTCCTAGATGTTTGTTAAGACATTGCCACAAAAAATAGTTGGTTAGAGTTCATTAATATTAAAAAAATATAATCAAGCAATAATTTATAAAATTTTTGAATTAACTGAAATATATAATTTTTTTTTGTATTAAAACTATCATTGGATCGATATTGATAAGGGAAATATTCGAAAAAATCTAACAAAGACACATTTGTGATTTCTATAACGAGTCTGCGATTAAAACAATTTTCACCAGAAAAATTTAATAATAATTTTTATTAAATCAGAAAGGCATGCTTAAAAGAACTTTTAAAAACTATATTTTATTAATTCAAAATCAAAATTTGGAGGACGACAGATTAAGATATATTAGGATAGCAATAACAAGATTATGTAATTAAAAATAATAATAAATTATAACATTTTAACATAAAATAACAAAACATTATTTCAACTTACTTAATTAACAATAAAAATGTAGGAAACCAGAAAATCTCTATTTACCTTGTGTCATTATAAAGGTCTTATTCTGTGCATTTTCTGTCCATAGGGCATAACAGTATATTGTGGAATCCGAACATAACTGAGTATTATTGGTATTAGATAATTCTATCGACATAGATCCGTCTTTTTCCTCATCGTCGTCAGAGTTTTCTAATGCAGAATATTTCACACTAGCATCTTTATGATATACGCACAATCTTTCACTCCGACAGGAACCTAGAAATATTACAGAACATTAGATACTAAGAAAAACAAATTAAGATGTTTAAATGTGTGCTTTTACAGTTAATTATTTTCAGATTATAAAAATAATTTTCTATTATTTTTGATATTATATTAAAGAATGTTGTTAACATAATTAAATCTAAATCTTGCAATTTAAAAAGATTTAGATTAAATCATAATTATAATTTCAGCTTTTCAGACTGATCCAAAAGTATAGAATTTTTCTACATGATAAATTAAATCATTTTTTACAAATTGTTTTTATAACATTAATGCAGTTATAGTATATAGAACAGTAGCATTCTATTATCAGATGTTACAAATTTACGTTTAATATGAATAAATTAGAATATATAGGATGAAACACCATACAAAACTGCTTATTTTTATGTTTTAGACTTTTTTAGTATTTATTTTATTCTTTAGTTTAATCAGTTCTGCATCAAGTGAATGCCAATGAATATTTTATGATCACCTGAGAAAAAGGATAACTGAAATAAATAACCAGTTACACTAGTATCTTTTGATGCTACTAACTGCTTACTTAGTATATTCGTATGTTACCTATTAGTTATCTCATAAAATATAAAATATGTGAAAACAGATCTTTAGCCTTGCCTGTGAAACATGACACAAAGAAAAACTAAGTAAGCAAATAGGTTATGAGCATCTATATATCAAATTATTAAGTCTGTCTAATTTTCCTACAGCATTTTTACTGCTGGAAACCAAAGGTTTTACTTGAGGTTGTGTTTTCTTTTGAACAAAAAGATTTATTGATAAGTAGATTACATAAAATGTTTTTTTTTGGAATTTTTTATAAGATGCTTCTCTATTACAGTGTAAAATCAATGGAAACATAATGTTTGATTCAATTATATTTTAATATATTTGTTAAAATTTTAATTTTACGAGAACAACTGTCTTACTAGAATGAATCATTGTATTACGAGCACCGTAAATGATGCATTTCACGACAGAATTCATTACTTATAAACTAAAATAAACAAAATAAATTAAATCAGTTCACTCTATATTAATATTTTTAATTATAAGGCTTTGAATTTCAGCTAAACATGTCAAAACAAAATCCAGGCTAAATAGATACCATGCTCAATAAATATCAAAATATATTTTTTATAAGGTTTGAGGTGAAATATTTTATTTTGAATACGAGGTTAAACAGTAATTAATATGTGTACTTTAAAATCATTGATGCTTCAAAGAATTAATAATAGACTTTTGTGGTATGAAAAGGTATGAAGTATGAATGGCTAAGAATATGAGAATGGAAACCAGCGGGAAAAAGGAGAAAAGCCAAGATGAATAGATGGGATACGGAACGTGATGAATGAGGGAGTCCTTAGAGACGAGAACTAGAAGGACAGACTGGCAAAGAATGATATTTAGGCATATAGAAAAAGTTCAAACAATAAATAATAATGCTTTTTACTGCAATAAAATGGTAGTGTGAAAAAAAGGTAATTTATTACGTTGTTATAGCTAAAATTTTTGTAGAGAATGCTTCTTCCAATTAGTAATTTAGATTGTAGCACTTGAGCATTTAATTGCACTTTACAAAATATTATTTTAATGCTTTATTAAATTCATTACAGCTGCAAAAATGTAATTTAAAGTGGACAATTACGTCGAAGCGGTTACCAGTTCAATACAATACGTGACATAACCATGTGACGATGATTCATAGAAACCGGAGGATAGGATTCATGATTCATCGTCGCTCACCGGGGAACGTTAATCATCGCGATCCTATCACATTTATAAACAAACTTTTGAAATTACTTTAATTCAAACTTACATTCCCCGATCGAGACACGTTACGCGGGAATTAATAACACGAGTTGGGACTAGAGGGAGCCACCAATCAATGACAGGTCGTGCATAAAAACTGCGCCGGCCATTCATTCATTCATTCCCCAATGTGCAGTCGCTATTTATAGTCGGATCTATAGTAAAATCGCAATCTCCAAACTTCATATTTCGTTTAAAACGAACACAAATCGAACAGAAGTTCTAAACAAAGGATTTGTCGCACGGATTAATAAACATTAGACATTGCAAAAGCAATTTTATCTCCCGACTTCACCCTCCAATAGATATTACACTACCAAACGATATGCTTGTTGCTATGGTAATAAGAACAACAACGACCTCTTCGATTTATCATCGATGCTAATAATAAAATTAAAACCGATTTATATCAGTTTGTATAATTTTATTATTAGCGAGTTTGCATTATTATAAACTTTTCGCTCGGTGTATTAATATATATTAATTAAGCAGAATAGTAATAAAATTGGCCAAGTCGAAACAGTAGGTCTACATTCGCGTGTTCGGTGGAGCGGAACCTGTAAAATTATTAAATAAACTTTTACGTCGGCGATGTAACAATTCCACCGGCTGGAAGGATTTTACTTTTTTCTCTTCGGATTAAATGTCGTGGTAAATCAAACGTTGGTTGCCTCTCGATGTTTAATCCCGGGATGCGCGGAACAATAGTTTATGATAGAAATTCTAACATGTAAAATTGTATCTGGCAATTGTCAAGAGAAATTGTCCCTCCAGAGCTTTCTCGATACAACTACGCTCGGGAAAATTATATATAATTATCTTTTATTTAAATAATAATAAATCAAATTTTAATATTTTTAAACGTAATAAATTCACTCTCGAATATATATTGATCGCATTATCTCGTTACGTAGAGTCGCCTTAGATATTAGCGTATTATGCTAATCGCGCCCGAAAGAATCTGATTTATAATAATATACTGGCGTTTCTATAACATAAATCGGCTAAATATATTAAGATAATTTTTCCTAATGAGGGTAATTGGCAACGCATCCTGTTCTTGATTATGCACTATCCGTTGTAGTCTATTGAAATTGCTCTTCTCTCCGCTCAACTACCGTCGTTATGATAGTCACACTCGAGCTTTTTTCCCCTTTTCTTTTTCCCGTCAAAGATAAAACAGAGAATGAGCATAGCGTTTCTTTTCCATTTAATCCATGGCAAATTTCTTAATTTTAGTCGTGATTAATGACAATAGCTTATGCTCCTCATTGGCGGAAAAAATCTTGCAACCAATTATTTCACGGACTTTTTTTAAAATGATTTACCATAACCATTAAACTAATGATATTGATGATTTATTAGGGTCCAGACGAGCATTTTTAAGCATCATCTGCACAATACGGAATTACTTTTTGACATATATTTTGCAAAATACGTTAAATATATTTTTTAAAAATCCGTAAAATTGGCTTCATATTGATCAAAGTACGGCCTATAAATAGTCGTTATTCTATAACTGGAATGAGTTTCTTATAATTAAATCTACGAGAACGGACAAAAAACGTATCAAATTCTTAGTTTCTTCTAACTCGACGACAAAAAATATACATCTTACGGATTGTCGTCAGTAATTTACACGATGAATATCCCTCGATGTTAATCTGCACGAGAAATAAATATTTCCACTCCATTATCAAAAAATAAGATAAACGATACGTGATATAAATTCTTAGAAAGCAAAGTCGTCTAGTCAATCAACAAATCTCATATTCTAATTTCCTTTTATATGAAACAAAGTTTAAGAAAATGTGGGGGAAAATTCTAATTAGCCTATAAAAGTAAAGCATTAGACGTATACGGCGTATACTTAGCTTTCATCTGACATTAATTTTAAATTTATCTGCATGTTTTTCCTTAATTAAATTTTACTTTTGAGAAAATATTTTTGCTTTTACGAAAGAATTTTAACCCAAAATTATATTTTGTAACGATTATGGAAAAATCATTGCCAAACAGATTTTAGTAAATTTCGGAGACGGAAAACAAGACAAAAAGTTTTTTCTTAGAAACAAGTAGCATTAAACATGCTCGGCCTCGTAGCTTCTAAAATTATATTAATTAAATGACTTATTTTGGTAATGCGAACATTTCTCGCGAACGAAAAATAATCCAGAATTTTTTTTTTAGTTTGTATAAGAACGAAATATAATTTCTTAAATGAATAAAATACAAAGTAAGGGAGGGATTTTTATCGGTAATTCTAGGTATGGCGTAAATATTAATAATGTTCTCGAAAAATTGTTAGATCGTAAACAAAACATGATACGGCGGGATGAAGAGGGAGAAGAACAAGAATAAATGTTCTCTCTTAACTTTATGTACGCTTGTTCTATACTGTTTCCAGTTTATAAGTTTAATTAAATAATATTTACTTTTAGTTAAATTATTTAATCAAATACAGTAGAGCGTCGATAACTGGAACCAATTGGGGACTGGGGTCGTTCCAAGTAGTGATTTTTTCCAATTTCCGATTATGTACGAAAAAATATATTAACCTGTCCGATGTTCAAATTTTTCTTTGTTGCGTATCGCTTCCTGTTGAATTTTTCTCCGTTGCGTGTCGCTTCGTGTTGAATTTTCGTCGATTTTAAGCCTAACGAAAATTTTTATAATAATCATCGAGGCTATCGTATCGTTAAAAATTATTTCTTTATTTTGTACAAACAAAACAAATATATTGAAGAATATAAAAAACATGAAAATTATACTTTAGAAGTAAATTTAGTATCAAAAACGTTCGATTCAGCACGACACAGTCCGACTGAAAATCGTTCCAGTTTCCGGCCATTTCAATTACCGACGTTCCAATTTTCGACGCTCTACTGTAATTTCATTTAATTATATGATAATATTAAACTTTGCTATTTTATTAAATTGTAAACAGTTTATGCGTCTTTTCATTTCTCCGGTTACTTTTCTAATATGCACTCTCTATTTATTACGAATAAAAGGATAGGAAAAGCGCATTGAAATAAAGATAGAATGCAATATCTGACAGTATCTACTCTTTCTTGCCAAAATATGTTTTTCTCTTATCCCGCAGTTGGAGCATGGGTGAAATTTATTACACAGTAGAATGAATACAAATGTATACATATAAACTTTTTGTATATATTTAATACAATTTTATGGATTATTACTACGTAGTTATTTCGAATCAATTCATAGAAAAAGCCTACTTTTTTCCAATATCCATAAATAACAAAGATTTTACAGATTTCTTTACTATGCCAACTGGAAGAAGGAAAAGGCTTCGAGTCGAAAGGGACATATTCCCTATGCAATATCGTATGATATATTTTTTTATTTTTACATCAATGTATATTGCAGAAGCCACTACAACTACAAACTTGAAAAAGTAGCAATTTTGTATAAATTTCAAAGCTTTCACATACGTTTTGTTCGCCGTCTTTTGAAATAACAGATCTCAAGTTAGAATTCGACCAATCTAAATCATAGCGTAATAAAATTACGTATCTACAACAAATTTCTGATCAATTTCTCTGCCTTTAGAATCTTTGAATTTCCTAATTAAAATGAATATTTATCAACATAGATTCGTTTGGGAGATGCGTTACTTGCGCTGGTGAAAAATATTTAAAAAGGAAGTCGTGATAAATGTCGTTCATTAAAAATTTAGATCCACACGAACATCGCTCATCCTAAATTTTAAATCAGAAAAATCGAGGAATATAATTCAATAATATCGTTAAATTTTATAATTTAAATATTGAATGAATATGAGTTTCGTATCATTTTTGTGGATATTCAAAATATTAACTTCGAGATAATGATTTTAAAGAAATAATTAAAATTAATTTACTTATTTTTGAGCATTAGAAATGAATTTTACATCTGTAAAATTCAATTTTAACGAAACATTTACAATAAAGAGTAAAAGATTAAAGAAAATGCTAAATAAGTTCGCAATTTTCTATTCGGTAAAAGCCTAAAATGCCTTCGTTAAAAATTAAGGATGCATTGTTTGCTAAAACCTATTAAATTTTATTTAAAAAAAAATACTTTCTTAAAATTGCTTTAAGATTTAAAATCCCAACGGTATCTAAAATAGCGGCAGCGAATTTTTTAACATTAAAAAAAATCTGACTTTCTTACCAAGTGAGATCAAATTTAGTATCACGGACGTTTTAAAAAAGAAAGAACAATTTACAAAATAACCCAAGATGCTCAAAATTTTTCCAATTTTGTACGTGGAAGTTTTTTTTCCACGTCATCGATCCCAATTTCACTTTAATTAAATAAGTCACCGTAAATTTGTTAAACTTCTCTCTAAAGGAACCGAGAAATAAATAATTCAATATAAAAATATAATTAAAAGATGGCCGTCTCTCTAATGTAAAATTGACTTACATCTATACGAATCGCATAACCATTCTTTTGTATCAATAACGCTTTAAAAAATTGACAATATCATTTTAAATGTCTACTCGAAACAGAAGCTACGAAATTACGAAATTTTTTTCCTTTTAATTATTGTCCAGAATCCGATTTCTAGATAATAAGTAAATAAGAAATATTATTTGTTTGCCCCATTAAAAATCACAATCGGAAAGACTCGAGAACCTACTCCATAATCGATGGATAGACCTATTGTATAGTACGTTGAACACTCGTAATAAGCCATTTTGTAAAACGTTCCACTACTTATGTAAATTTTTAAGACACTTTAACAACGATTCTTAGCCTATATATTAATACATCGAAGTCCATTCGAAAATTCGTTTTATTCAGAAGAAATCTACGTTTATATAAATTGAGCAAATTATAACACGTCCGAACGACTTCTGTATATATTTAATATCATTTTTATTAATAATTTTGTCGATTTTAAAAATCTTTTATAATAAATATTAAATATAATATAAATATATTCATAAGAATTACAAAATACTAAATATTTACATTAAGTTACGCTGTAAGATGTCGATCTTTCGAATACGAAGTTAAACTTCCTTTTGGAAAATTAATTAACAGATTTAATAGTATAATCTATTGTGTTTTCTTTTTTTATATACAGACATTCAATAATCTTTATAAAATATTGAAAATTTACATAAAAGAGAAAGAATAATAATTATATTTTCAGTTAATGTAATAAAATACGGTTTATAGAATTTCCTAGACGTTTACATATTATATTTTTATTTGGTTTCAAACCAGACATTTATATTTATATTGAATAACTACACCCGTCTTGTATGACAGTCGCAGATACAATCATTTCGAATTTCATTTTTCTTCGAACTGATACAGAAAAATGCATATAAAATGTCCGAAACAAAAGAAAATAGCCTCGTTTAAACCGGCTGAATTCTAAAATAACCTATCAAATAAATATTAATTCTTCATAAATTTTTCAAGAAAAACAGTTTTGTTAGTGAAAAGATATTTACTTAAATTTAAAAATTTATTTCAAAAATCAATAGATTTTCCGTAATGTTATTTCTTATAATTTCTCAATAGTTTTTGGTTATTTACAGCTAGATAATTTCAAAAGAAAATTGAATATAAAAGATACTTTCTATCATTTATACAACACGTTTGAGAATTCTTATGAGAAAATTAATATAAATTGCCTATCTTCTATATAACACGCTAAATATTTTTATTCGACACACAAACACACAAAGCTACTGTAAATATTCCATACAATTTTTTTTTTTTTTTTTTTTTTTGCAATTGTCCGAAAAAGCATCGGCATGAACTTAACATATATAATAGAATATATACCGAGCATTTTTTTTTCCTTTAACTTAGTGATACATCAATAATTAAACATCGTCTATTCGAATTTGGAAGTGGTAAAACTCATTAATTTAACGCTTAATCTTAAATTATACGCATTCAAATAGAGTCGGTTAATAAATTAATCAGCATCTTTCACGTTTCCAAAAGACTAATTAGCGCATGGATGCGTAATTTACTCTCGAAAACATTTTTAAAAAAATCGTCGTACGATTAGGAGGCGGATCATTTTACAACCATAAAATCCGATCTGTTAGAACGTAAATGAAATCTATACATAGTAACAAAAAGCAAATCTACTTCATAGATGAGAATATTGTAGCGTTTGCCCCTCTTTTACTGCCGGTGCCAGACGTAGGCGATGACATTACCGGCAAACACACTAAACAGTAAAAGCGTACTCAGACAATACAAAGGTCACTCTTTCAGACATATTTTTATCGTTCCGGCAGGTGTATATAAAACAATTGCTAAACGACTAGATATTCGGTAAACACTCGACAGATTACGAGTCCAAAGCTACGCTAATTCTAAAAATGGCATAGGGATCGAAGAGTTTTCTCGTCTCCAACCAGATTTTTATTTATTTATTTTTTCTCGTAGTTCGAATGTCGAGAAGGAAAAGTGAAGTAGAGACAAGCAAATAGATTGATTGGCGATAGAGGAGAATTATTAAAATCGAAAATTGTATGCGGAATCATCGAACTGACACGGATTCCTCTCTGCCATGGTCATCTGTAAGCCGGTTGTCATGACAACCAATCGTCTGCTGTCGGAGACGACCGAAATCGATTTCCGTCCGCTTTGCCTGTCGGCTGAACTCTAGCAGATTGTTCTGTAAAAGTTCGCCCGAGTGTCTCTTTTATAATATCTGATAATAAATACGATAATACATTAATCAAAGTAAAGAGAACTGTCAAAACATTCCACACTTAAATATGACGATTTTTCTTTCGCATCGATTATCGTCTGAAATCACTCGTCCCCCCAAACCTCTGTTCCAGACGAATACTACTAAAAACTTTTTATGTGTTTAGTAACGACAGAGCGTGTGTCCACGCTTTCGCTTGCCAACATTCTAATTAGTCGGTAACTATGGCAGTCAAAACACATTTTCATTTGGAAAAACAACAAAATCTTATTTAAACCCGTGTGTATATATATATATATATACACACAAACAAACATAACTCTGAATACAAAACATACAAACACTCATTATATATATATATATATATAGTGTGTGTGTTTGTATGTTTTGCATTTCGGGCTATCTTTGTTTGTCGGATGCCGGTTCAAGGACGAAATGACTTGCTTCGTATGAAAAATTGCTGCGATAAGTTAGCACAAAAAGATAAAAAAGGTCAAATATCACTTATGTAGATATGTGTTATGACGTAATAAATATCAGTGACGAACAATAGGAACTCAGGAAACAACACAGACGAAAACAGACAAGATAAAAGTTAGACAGAGGGGGAAAAAACGCAACTGTTTGCGTTTTCCTACACCAGAGAGCGTCTCGATAAAGTACCGGGGTGACGTTACGGAGCCAAACTCGCCAAAAGCGCTTCCGCGATGTTGCCACGGTAACGGACGTTTTCCATTACCCCGACGGGTTGGAAAATACTCTCTCTCTCTCTCTCTCTCGAACAAATTTAATATTATTTTAAAAATTTAATTTTAAAAAATGTAAAACGCAAATGGATTATTAATATAATACACAACTTTAAAAAAAAGCTCATATTAACGTCGAGCGTGATAATTTATAAAAATTCGCGTAAAATCGAATAATCTTTCAACATCAATTACTAATGTCACACATTCAACATACCACAGTTACCATAGTTACATGGGGGCAAAACATCTGCCAGACGTAACCCCCAGGGGTCATTCGCCGACCTTGATACATAAGTTGTCATGGATACAATAAGCGAAAGGAAGAGAATCCCGCATATCAATATTGACGTCATTTAAGATTTGAGGAACCTTATATAACTTTTCCTTCTTTTAAATTTCATTTAACAATTTTTCAAAACGCTTTTCAAATATTCGTAGACGTTACGTATTATACTTGTATATAAACATGCCTTTATTATTATTAAAATCGATTTAATTTACTTATGGTATTTAATGACGTGTATGACACAACAAATACAACAACAAAAAAAAAAGGAAATTACGTCAGATGTTGTTTACTTAACCCCTCGGTTACATAAAAGTTCTTGGAGCCAACAATTTCTAATCTAGAATCTGTAAAACAAAGCTATCTCGTGTTGAAAATACACGAAAATTTGGAATTTTGGTCAAAGAAAGAGCGAAAAAGTGAGATGTCAAAATGCAGGAATTTCATTTTATCTCAGGGTCATCGACCCAACTGGTCTATTAAAGATTGTTTTATAAAAATTTAAGTTGCATTCAGAAAATAAAATCAAGTGTTTAGGTACAAAGAAATATATGATATTTAATATATAAAATATTTCTGGACATGTGCTAAGGATAAAATAACTCGAGCAATCCGAGTAAAGTAAATCTATATGGCTACACCATTTCTAACATAACTTCGAAATTAACTTCAAGGCCGGATGAAAACTACACAATATCAAATACCCTCAACAATAATGGCAATTACGGAATTAAAATTACTTAACAAAACTAAACCGTCTTCAGTATGCAAAATATATATATATATACATTTTAAAAGAGTCGGCTCGATAACGAGAAATAGTACGTTGTCTTTTAATAAATTTATTTATATTTAGCCTATGTAATAGAAAAAAAGGTGTGTACGATTGATATTGTCATAATAAAATTTGGGTTGTGTTAAAACTACAAGAGGCAAGATAGCGATAGGGTTTTTTTATAGCAACAATTGCTTATTTTTAGAGCGAATTTACATTAATCGCTATCCTTGCACATATATGGATTTACAAAGTATTACGGTCCACCTAAGCCAGTAAGGAATAGCGCGACCCATTTACAACCACCTTAAAAACCGAAAGGGTTACAGCTGTTTAAAGATACTAGAATTCTACTCACCTATAAAAATAACATAGAAGAAACATAGAAGATAAAATCGTGCCTTCAACATAATTGAATCATCCGATCATCGAAACCCATTCTCGTTCTTCGGCATCTCACATACTCTTCGAATATTTAAAAGAAATTTTTTCTTTTTAAATTATAATTGTAACAACATGGGAATTAAAAGAGCTTTCCACCGATTCCTGTTCTATGCGAACACAACAAAGTTAAGAGAGTAAAAACTGCACCGCTTTCAACCGTATGTACAGTTCGCAGGGGGATAACGAGTCTATACTCCCCTATATTTGTATGGGGCATACGTCGCCTGTCCAGACGTCCACCGAAGTCCAACTAAATTGCCACAAATGTATCCCCCTCGACAAGTATCCAGACTCTCTGAACCGGTCTACGGCGCCGACACAGACAGGTAGCTACCAAACTCTAGTCTGAAGGGGGTTGCGGCAGTCTAGCGGAGGGGAGGATTCTCTCCTGGATACGGCTATTTAGACGACCATGACGTCACTGCCTGACGTCAGCTACAGTGTATGTCGATTACCGCAGATGTCTGTGCCTATCGCACTCGCACCCGTGTTCTATACTCGACGCTCAACCCTTTTGTTTTCTCTTAAAACAACAACAAAACAAAAAAAACTGCATATATGTCTGTCCGTATATAGTTTCATCTGACCTTTTTTTGTCTTTTTAATCCGTTGTCGTATCGATTAACAATCGAAAAAATTTTATTCGTGGTCGTAAGGTTGTTGTATACAGACTGAAAAATGTTGTCTTAATGATGCCGTAGCACGTCTCGTCGCAACGACCTTACAAATAATAATTGTTTCTACATCTCTGGTACATTGATCAAATTTAATTTAACACTGGCATTTTTATGATTGATAACGCGAATTTTGGTTCCGGTTTTGCATAAATTATTAAAATTTCGTGTCTTCTGGCGGACATTTTTTTATTTTTTTATTTTATGGATATTTAAATGGATATTTGACGGAGAGGGGAGGAAAAAACACGATAGCCTGAAACGTAGACGGATAATTTAGACTACAAACAGAATTTGTGAATCGAGCAATATCGAAGTCCTTGTGTAATAGACAATGGCATAAACCTTCCTCCAGACAGAAATGTCTATAAATAGAAGAATGGCGATCAATGAGATTTAATAAAAAGATCAAAAAGTTTTTAACATTCGGCGTGTCCATCGTCGACAATTTCGAAATACAACTAAACAACTAAAGTTATTTGCTTAAGAAGCAAAATCGATCAAGTTTTATTTTTTTCTTTTATTTTTTTTCCCCCTCGTCGAGTATAAAAATCAATTCTCTGATTACATCTTCTTCTCTTAAGAAATATGCAACATTTCAAGCAATTATATAATTAATAAAAATTTTTAAAAAAAAGTCGCACGGGTTATAACATTTTCCACGTTTCCTATTCTATTAGAAATGTCTTTTAATTCAGAAATTCCTCGAAATTGTGCAATTCGTATCAAAATATTATTTCAGACGAAATTATCGACGGTACAAATTCTTATAAACAGGATAGTTGGAGTTTTGAAATATCATTCGTTACTTTCCATAAATATTTAGACAAAGAAAAACCTCAAAATTCTGATATTTTATGCATTCTTCGAAATCTATATGCTTTATTCTCAAAATAATCTGCACACGTTTTGCTTTTTCAATGTATTTATATTGAATAAATACAATTCTCCGTTCTAGATTACCTGTCACAACTGTTCATGTGTTTAAATGAATGCAGAATTTTTTACGATTTCTTTCTTATTTATTTTTTATGGATTTTCGAGCTTTTTTTCTCCCCCTTTTTTTCCTTTTTTCCCTTTTTTTTTGTAAACGAAGCTTCCATTCGACTTTCTCTCCGATGAGTCGTAATTGATACAAACTCGTTAGAGTTGATGACAGCGTCATCTGTGGAGAATAAGAAATATTATTTTTATGAAATAAATTTAAAAAGGAAAAAAAAAGGATCCTAGAAATTTAATTTAGTATCTCGGAAATAATTTTTAGAAACGTAATCAATCGAAAGACGCTTAAATTAATTTAGAAAAACTATTTGATTGATTTTATCCCATTACGAATGAAGTATTTATATATATTTATTTTTTAATTCGAGAATGGATTAACTGGTGGATTAACGTCATCTTCAAAAGAATAATCTCACTAGTAAGCCACTATGTTAATTGGATTAAGTTTTCATCGTTTTCAAGGTTTCTTCGGGTTTTACAGGAGGAAAATTACAACAGCAAAACGTGTTTTATATACCGTAGAAGCGGACATGACCAGCAAAAGGAGAAACTCGCTAGATAAACTTCAAGGTAAGTCGCTAACGTTAATAATTTTTTTTTATATCCGATCGAATTACAACCTTATAAATCCATTCAACGAAAATTAAATCGAAAATTTTGCCTTTTCGTCCAATATATTTTATAAATAATCAAACTTTAAATACGTTTTAATAACTATAAAACGTGGCAAAATCAACTTTAGTACTTCCAGATAGATGTTTACCGTGTCAAAACCTTGACTGATAAAACAAAATGCACGTCGATGTTCGGTTCTTCAAACCCTTTGATTTCAGTTCTTTCAAATATAAATTACACTTAAAGTCGTTGCCATTTTAATAGTACTGGCCTGGCCTATTTAAAGATGTTAGAGTTAGTTGAATTTTAACATTTCCTTCGGGAGATAATAAAATTTGAATATCAGATTAGCGGATATTTGTTATTATCGTAAAAATTATGCTAAAATATCTTAAAGAAATTATTACAAAACGTTAAATATAACCCGTTTAATGATATAAAAGATAGCGTGTAATCTTATAGTTGTTTTGAGCAAATTTGAGTCGGGTTAGAAAGTTAAATTCTAGAAGTGGAAGACCTAATTTTACCGATTCGAGTTTAATAATTTACTACTAACTTGCTATTAAAATTCGCATTTCTGATACACTCGAATGCGTAGCAGTAATATAAAATGCAAAAATCAATGGATGTACAGTATAATGATTGCAATCTATTCCGTTACCTTACTGCTGTATTATTTCCAGTTTTGCGTGCGGTTTATATTATTTTTTAGGGAAATTTTGCGATAATATTTATTTTATCTCGAGTTATTTAATGTGCAATAGCGAATTATTTATTTGTGTTATTCTAAATGTCGGTATTCGACGAAACAAAAACGTGTTGTCTTCACTTTACACAGACATCTGGATAAAATAAAGGCGCACTAGTTAGAATAAATACATTTGTACGCCAATAAAACGGCATAAAATGTTTATTTATAATTATAAAAGAATTTAACTTTAAGTTTTTTTAAAAAACTTGATATAAAACTAGATGAAAATAAGTATTTAAAAAATTAAATTAGCCACGAAATATACGAAAAGATTGTTGTATAACAGAATGACTAACAAAATTGAAGTATTGAATAATCATCTAAATTATTACTTCAAGACATTAAAGAAAAAAATATTGCAAAATAATAATAATTAAACAAGAATTTCAAGTTTAGCCAATACACTATTTTATATTTTTATTTTTCTTTTTTATATTAGGAATGTTTTCTTGATAATAATGTTTTAATCTAGAAAAAAAAAAAAGTCGAAGTGATGTTTTATACATGTAATTTTGAAATGATACCATACGTTTGTACATATAATAATAATAATATGCACATCCTGTTCATGTAATAGATTTATTATTAATATACTCGTAGCAGTTGGATATCAAAAATATTTATAATTCAATAAAGTAACAAGATTTTTTCCCATTAAAACAGAAATATTTAAGAATAATAGCCTAATAAATAAATAAAAAACGAAAAAGTGTTATATTTTCCTCGTTTTGTTGAGTTATATATAGTAGAACAGAAGCTATAACCTAGATGTACAAGTATATGAAACATATACCTTATAAACAATGCGCATAAAACAATTTTATAAGTAACTTATATTCTAAACAGTTCCCTTATTTTGATTAAGATTCGAAATTAACTTTTATTGTAACGTACTAAAAGTTTGATATTCCGACGTTAAGCTTGCGTTATTGTTTTTTAAAAAGAAATCGTTAGTTTACGTAAACCTTAAACAGGAAAATGAGAGGGATGACGTTTCACATCCTTCCTTAAGCAGTAAGGTTATAGGGTGATTTTTCAATCAACACTGATTAATAATCACTTTTGGTATTATTGATATATTTACAGATTTCACCGGTTTTTTGCTGAAAAATCGAGATCTTTTGATGTTTAAAGTAACTTCATTCTGGATCTGGTTTCAACAACTGATCGTATTTCTCAGAAACCTTTCAAAACCAACTTCGTGGAAAGAATTATGGAACAAATTGCTGATGATGATGTGCGCTATAAAAACTAGTAAGATTTTTAAAATATATTTTTTGATTCAAAGTCAAATTAAGTTTATTAGGGGAACCCGGGCGGAATGGGGTAGCTAACGAAGAAGTTAAAATTATGTCAACAATAAAAGAAAAATAACAAAAATATTACATTATATCCTTTATTATATTTGGCACATAATTATTTAAATTCGATTTTAAAAAATCAATAATTTTGTATGAAAAATAAATCAGTAAAAAAAGCTTGCCTACATCCCGTTCCGCCCCGCACTCGGGGCAAAATGGGGTATGAGATTACTGCTCAAATATTAGAAGAAAAATATTAGTCTTGTTGCTTACAAAACTCGCAAACCAGCAGGGAATCGTCATCGTCGCTGTCAAAACTCGCACAAGACATATGAGCCCCCCTTTTTTTGCATGCGACACGTGAACACCAACCCTCAATCGACTGTGAGTAAGCCTCGGTGCAGTAAAGGCAAGTCGTATCTTCTCCTTCCGAGTAATCGTCTCCTTGTTCTTCTTTTTTACTAGACTTTGTTTTCCCCCTTTACCTTTTCCTTTTACCTTTCCTTTATGTTCATCTTTATTTTTACTCATAATTCTATAATTTTTCTTGTTATCTTTTAATTGCAGTTTTATTTTTCTCTAATTTTGCTTTCTCGATCTTTTCTACGGCTTGCTGTAATTCAGTTTTATAGTGATAGTGTGCGAAAGAAATGGCGTACCCAGGGGTGTTGCCAATAAGAAAGGGGGTGATAGAGAGGGTGAGAGAAGGATGGGACAAGGGAATGGGTGGGGGGAGAAAAGGGGAGGGAAAGAAGAGAACAGTAGAGCGATACGCAGGAACCAATTGGATGGGATCCTGAAAATAAAGAGTGGTGCGAGCAGTACAAATAAGCGTGTAGTAGACAGAGAAGAGTACGCTCTGAAAAGTAACAGTTGTACAATAAAAAACAGATGTCCGCCCACTAAAAAACAGGATTGATAAGCGGGGGCAGATTGGAGGAGGACACAAAGGGGCTAGCCCTTATAATGTAAGCAGTAAAAAGTCCGACAACTAGGTTATCGTTCTGCGTCCATTGTAAAAGTTCATTAATGGAAGATGCTTACAGGAGTTTTTTAATCCATGGAAGATCCGTGTTGAGGAGAGGAGGACACTGAAGTTGCAGGGCCAATGATGACCTTCCGCTTGTACTACGTTACGCAGATTTCCGCGGTAGGAGGTGCACTTAGGGCAAGTGAATAAAACGTGGAATGGATCCTCTTCTTCTACGATGTCACAATTGCACATACCGTTTCCTTTCTTGAGGAAACAATTCAGCTTTATAAGGAGATTTTGTTAAAATTGCAATTTTTCCTCTGTTTCTAGTAATTCTTTTTTCTCCTGATTTCACTCTTGGTGCAGGTATTAGCGAGGTTGAGGCCGAAGTTTTAAACGCGAAAACGTGTACGTCAGACGTTCAGTGCCGCTTTCCTGTAAGCCTAGAAGTTTGGCAATGGCGTTTGGAAAGTCAGTGGAATCATGTCGACATTCCAAACGCCATTGCCAAACTTATAGGCTTACAGGAAAGCGACGCCGAACGTCCGACGTACACGTTTTCGCGTTGAAACCTCAACCTCGCTGTTATATCTTTGGGAGAGCAAAGTTTGAACGATGTTTCTACTCTTTTAGGACTATCAGGCATCCACGAGCAACTGGGGTGGGAAGCTGTACAAGCATCGGAAGAATTTTGAGTAGTTAATTTTGTGACATCATGGAGAGCAGTAGCCTCGATGTGATCTAAAAGAAATGGGGACGTTTCACCAGAATTATCGTATTCTCTTGGAATGTTCTTTTTAGGTGTTCGAAGGACTGGTTGGTTTGAAATGCTCGAGGAATCATTTGCTGGCGCATTTTGTAATTCAATGACAGTCGTGAAAGAAGGCAAGAAATCAGCGTCTGTAAAAATATTGGGATTTACTGGCCAAATACCAGTTTTTTCGAATCCGTTTATAGCAGTTCGCATACTTTCAATATTTAAAAAAGCCTGTCCAAACAATTTCGAGATTTCGAACAGCGTTATCATTTTTCCCGGGTTCGATCTTAGCCATTTTCTAGCTTCGTCATCATAATAGAAATTCAAAGGCTTCATGAAGGTTACATCCAAAGGCTGTATGCAATGGGAGCAATGCGGGGAGAAGCATAGTATTATAAAGCCGTTGGTTCCAGCCAAATCAATGACTCTCAGATTTTTTGTATGAAATGCATGCCCATGTAAAAGTAGCATAACCGGGTTTTCTTTTGTTGGTTTAGAAAACTCAATAAATTTTAAAAACCATTTTTCAAAAATCTCGGCAGTCATCCAGCTGGAATCGGAAACTTCAGCCGACCCCCCAGGAGGTAAACTAACTTCAAATTCCTTTTGTTTCCTCTTACGCAGAAATATTAGCATTGGTGGCATATAGACGCCACCAGTTGAAAAAGAAATCTCAGCAGTGATTGTTGTGCCTCTCTCTGCTAAAGTTAGAGCTCCAACTTGCCGTTGTCCTTTAACTGCAATTACTTTTGATAACTGCTTGGGATTTACGGTGATATCTGTTTCATCACAGTTGTAGATTCTCTCTGCAGTTATATGATGCTCATCAACGACTTCAGTCAGCAAACCAAAAAACTGAAACGGAGACTGTTGAACTCCGTTTCTCGAGCTCCTGATGTAGCTTCAGTTCCGGATGGCGTTTCATAAAATTGGCTGCCCAGTCTTCTCCTGCTATCGCCAAATCTTTGTTAAATTCATTGGTAATGTTATTTTTTTCAGCTAATTGATAAGCCAATCGTCGAAGTTCTTTGATTGTTACACCGAAAAGCCTTTTTCACATATCCAACAGGTATGATTTAATTTCCTGTCCTTGGTCTACTGTAAAAATCGTATGGAACTTTCCTGCTTTTTTGTCAATCATAGTGTTAGGGTTATCTTGTTTCTTTTTCATATATCTTTCTAAAGTGCTCTATGGTACAGAAAAAACAAGGGCCGCTCTTTGATATCCCATTTCCCCAGAAATCGCCGCATTTACAGCACGTTCCATCGACTCTGTCTGCCAACATTGTCTGTCAGTTTTTCTTTTGTACGTTCGGACCATCTATAACAAAAGAAAAGCTATAAAAATGTATTTTACAATATAAGCATTCTGAACTGCGAGCTGATCAATATATAAATACTGCTCGTATAGTGTGTGTGTATACGAGGAAGAACGGGGTACCATCCCATTGTGTCCCACCCATTGTACCCCACCCGTTGTACCCCAAAGCACATGCTTCTAAAAATCAAGGAGAGAAAAAGTTTATGATTACTTTTCGCGTTATTTCATTCTAAAAATACAAACAAACCTTTAATAAACTAGACTATATAAATTTGGTTAAATTATAAAATATACCATATACTTACATTGTTTTAATGTTGATACACTTGTAATTTCATCAAAAAATCACGACGAGAGGTTATATTGGTCAACGACATAGCGAATCTCTGTAACCAAGTATTCACACTGACGTGTTGTCGCAGTCTGCGTGTAGGATTGAGCGAACCACTCCCCTCACCTCTCTTTCATATGTAAATCGTCTTTCCCATTCCGCCCCGGGTTCCCCTATTTTATCAAATTTAACTGGAATATTTAGATACGTGATTGATAATTAATGATGGTTTCTCAATTTTAGGATTTACAGTAGATGCTAAGGAGAAACGCCGTTTATTAGAATGGGTATCTAGTAAAATCTCTCATGGTAAAAAGCCTACAGATTTTACTGATTCCTGGAAAGATGGTGTAATTCTCTGCGCTTTAATTGAAGGAATAATCGAAGGTTCGTGTCCTAGATACGACCTCCTTCATGAAGAGCAGGCAGCTTCCAACTTGAGTCTGGCTCTACATTTAATTGAAAATAACATAGGAATTAAACCGGTAAGAATTTTAATAATATTCGTATTTCTATCCAATACATGTAATAAAATTTTATACATTTATTCAGAGTATGAGTGTCGACGATTTTCTTAATTGCGATTTTACGACAGAACGTAAATTGATTTGTTTGGTTTCGCAATTAAAACTCGCATCGGCCAAACTTCGATTGAAATCGGTAATTCAGAGACCCGTGATCAAATTAAATGCGGTAACTGTTATTGGACCAAAACAAGACTGTGTAGCAAAAGGAATGGGCTTGATGTTGGCAGTTAAAGGGAGAAAGGCCAGATTCAGCATTTTCTTACAGACAGGTTGCACCATGAATATAGTTATCGAAATCCGGGGACCAAATAATACCCTTTGCAGCGAAAGAATCACCAACAGATCTCCAAAAAGAAGAGTGCCTATGGAACAGAATAAAGAAGCGACTAAAAGGAAAATTCCTTTTGAATATATTATTCAACCTAAAAAGATTGTTGTCGGCTATACACCTTTAGTGAAAGGGGAACACAAACTTAGTATTATCTGGCAAGGACAGCACATCATGGGAAGTCCTTACACCATATCAGTCGATGATGCAAAGAACATAGGATCTTTAACACCTCGCAAAAACTTGGTCCATAAGCCTCTTCACAGAGCAGAAACTGAAGATGATTTATTAACGAGAAGATGCAAGTGTATAAATAAAAAAGAAATGCATTCAAATGTAAATTTAGGATCGGTTAGAAAACGTCGTATTTTACGTCATTTTGTAATGATCGATGGCAAAGAAATTGTTATAGAAGACAGTAGTCCGGAGAAATTAACTAAAACAATCAGAAATTTTAAGTTTGGTAAAGAAGATAATAATGATAACTCTTCGAATAGAAAAACAGTAAAAAATTTAAATGATGATGTAAATATTCAGACGGATATTAATTTCGATTTCAAACACAAGTTTGATGGAGATCCACAAGCTCCGATCACCGATAATTCGAATTTTATAAAAGTGCAATCTGGATCAACCCCAAAAGAATTTGGAAGTAAATTGTTAAATAATACTCATCGATCGACACCAATAGATTTCGATTGTCGTACTGAAGAGAGAGAACATTTGAATGAAAATGTAAGGGATACACTAAAGCCATCCATATGTGATATGTCTATTATTGAAAGTCAAATACAAAATGATAATTTTTTTGTAGATTCAGAAAAAACGTCAGATGAGAATTCAAATTTACATAAGGATACATTTCAGTCAAATTTACAATGTTTTGCTGACGAGTCTGATGATATTATAGATACTCGGAAACAAAAAGATTCAGATAATTTCAATCATCCAAAATTCGAGCAAAATAATAAAACAAAAAAAGAAATTTTTTCTTCTCAATTGAATTTGGGCAAATTCGATTCTCTAGAAATATTCAATTGCGACATTAAATCTTTAATTGCTCTTAAAAAACAACGTGATTTAGACAATCTCAAAGAAGAAAAAATGGATAGTGCGATTGATCGGAAACCTTCGGAAGAATCAAACTTAATCGATCGGAAACCTTCGGAAGAATCAAACTTAATCGATCGGAAACCTTCGGAAGAATCAAATTTAATTGATCAGAAACTCTCGAAAGAATCAAACTTAATCGATCGGAAACCATCGGAAGAATCAAATTTAACTGATCAGAAACTCTCGGAAGAATCAAACTTAATCGATCGGAAACCATCGGAAGAATCAAATTTAATTGATCAGAAACTCTCGAAAGAATCAAACTTAATCGATCGGAAACCATCGGAAGAATCAAACTTAATCGATCGGAAACCTTCGGAAGAATCAAACTTAATCGATCGGAAACCTTCGGAAGAATCAAACTTAATCGATCGGAAACCTTCGGAAGAATCAAATTTAATTGATCAGAAACTCTCGAAAGAATCAAACTTAATCGATCGGAAACCATCGGAAGAATCAACCTTTATCGATCGGAAATCAGCGGAAGTATCACACTTAATCGATCTTTCTTCTCCTATTTTTAATCAATCAAATAAATCTGTATCCAAAAACCCCGAAATGTTTGTAGATGAAATTCAAAACGATTCGTTTGTTGTTAGAAAAAGAAATAAAGAAACAATTTTGAAAGACTGTTCTTCTATAGAACATAGTAAAAGATTTGGACGGCATTTTGAATGTTTAGATATTAATGTTAATGACGATCGTTTTCCTTCAGAAAATATAAATGAAATCAAAAATTGTAAAATTTTCAAACATCAACCAATAACATTTGAAATATTTTCTACTACTTTTGAAGAACACGAAATGAAAAACGATGACGACTTTAATGACTTAACAGAATTGAAACCACGAGATCAGAATTATGCAAAATCCGATCAAAATTTACTTGAAAATTGTGCACGTAATAATGAAACTACGTCAACAATAAAAGAATGTTTAGAGAATATTCCTGTGACTGAAACATTTATGATTGGCGAAACGAAAGAAAAATTATCGAAAAAAGAATCTTTTGATTCTACAGAAAATATCTCGGAGGTTGAAAATATCAAGAATGACTCCGAGGAGGAAGAACTGCAATTTAAAGATTTAGTACAAATTAAGAAACAATATTGGGAAAAAAGATTAGAAGCAAAAGAAAAATTTCCTGATAAGCTACCTCGAAGAACTGAAGGCAATCGAATTAACCGATTAAAATGTTTTTGGCAAAATATTAGTGATTCTTAGCTTCATTTTCTTTTCTTAAGATAAAGAGCATAAATCTAAAATTAGATTTTTGAATTTCATTGATTATTTATTCAATAATAGCAATTAATCGAAATGATTATATGCTATTTTGTATTGAGCCTAAAAGGCTTCTTGAAAGTTAATTCCTCTTTAGACTCTTTTACGATTGCTGACTTACTTTCATAGCACTAATGTTTAAAAGAAGAAAAATCAGTTTGCTAAAATAAAATCTTTGAAGTGATAGTTTCAGTTCAAAGCATGGTTACAGAAAAATATCAAAACGAATATCACTATATATGTACTAATTATATATATGTTAGCTTCAAGAAAGAATTGCATTATAGAAGAGGATGTCTATTTCCCAGTTGAAATTCTTCGGCCAGTATAATCATTGTAAATAGACTGAAATTTTTTAAAATATCAAAGTCCAAATATGATACACATAAAATTTCTAATTTCTAGGATCAAGTTTGTTACACAAAGTTTTCAACTTTCCACTGATTCTAAGGACTGTTTCAATTTTTTCAATTATTGACGATCCTAATCCATGATAAGATGATCAACACGAGTGAGCAATGAGAAAAACTTGAAAGTCCTTTTATATTAAAAAAAAATCCAAAAAACATAAGCAAGAAAAGAAGCAAACGATTGGCATCGAAAACAAATATAAAATGTACAAAAATATTTTTTGTTTGAATATTTTCTGCATACAAGAACAAAGTTTTGTGATAGTTGAGATTAAATTGTGAATAAAAAGTGTTCATTCGATATCGAAATACAAAAATCTTCCTGGATACAATGGATCATTCATGCTTCTAAAGAAGATAACGAATTGAGAGGTAATATACATAATAATATGATTATTCAGATTGTTACGATTCGATCAATATTTACCGTATACCAGTACTTTTCAACCTTTTTTCTAATAGTGGTGCCCCAACTTGCTACATCCTTACTTCTTTACATACTTTAATATGTATTGTACAGTGCAATTAGTTTAAACTATATACTGTATTTCCAATAAAATGATTAAAAGCATTAATTATTTAATACCTTTGTAATTACATATGAATATACAATTATTTTTGATTATACACGTAAAAAGCGTTATGGTGTTGCTCATCGCCACATTTCGCGTGACCTCTGAAGTATCCCGGTCGAAAATCTTGTATACCGTACAAAACCTGTATTAAAATTGTACATCCAAATAAAAAAATATCTTTCTACATTTTATATTTGTTTCCATGTCCAATAATCGTGCTTCCTTGAGCTCTTTGGATGTGTATATTAGAATCACGATAATTTTTTTGATGCCCCCCATACTTTGGCAATAGCATAGAGCACAATATGTCAAAGACTTTGAAATAAAAATTTGGGAATTTTTTTAAGAAAGTAAAAAATAATGCAAGAACTAAAATATTTTTCATTCAATCAACAAAATACAGACATTTAAAAGTGATAAATGTAAAAGTGATGTATGTATAAATGTCAATTGTATTTTATGAACAATTAAAATTCAAAATTTTAGTTTGATTTTTGCTCATTATTTGAATTCTTAAAAGTAAATTTCGACTTTACTGCTTTAAGCACATTATTTTCCTTAGATACAAAATATATACGTCATCTTTACTGTGATTTGAAACTTTACGAAGTTATGCTCTGCTGGACCCAGTTGAAGAAGCTGCAACTGGCCCGTGAATATTTAGATGGCAAAGTATCGGAGATGATCTTTCTCCTCAACTTCCGGTCGGCTCCAGCAGTGAGCTTCTCTGGTCTTCGGGTGAATGCAGATGACTTTTCCCGTATAATCTACATACAAGTTTACGTTGCATCCATTCTCCAGGGGCATTCATAATTCATAATTGAAAAATCTTGTTACACAAAGGAATTTCAGGAACGAGAGTAAGTGTACAACATTTGGAAATCACTGTTTACCGCAAGACAATTTTATACCATACATCCAGAGGCGTAGCTACCGTGGAGCAGTTGGAGCAAACTGCTCCAGGCGCACGAATCACGAGGGCGCCAAGTTAGAAAGGGCGAAATAAAAACTTGTAAAAACATTCGTAAAAGTTTTTTTGAATTTAATAATCAATCAATTCACTATTCGATTTGATTCCGTTCTACAATTATGTACACTTTTCAAGCGTTTATCACCTGCATATCTTGTCGCGTCATCTGATAAAAATATTCTGGAAGGATCAGAATTGTTACAATCCGCATATCCCTCTGACATTTCGCCTAGTTTTGGACCTCAACTGCTTCGATTTAAAATGCGTTTTTATACTCAGGTAAAAGAAATTACTTCTATACGCCAAGTTGCCGAACTACTTTTAATTCACACCGCAGTCTTAAGTAGCTTCTCAGACATTATTGCTGCATGCCTCATTTTTTTTTAACTTTACCGGCGACGAAAGCAGAACGAAGTTTTTAAAAACTAAAATTAATCAAAACTTATTTAAGAAGCAGCGTGTCACAACACCGTCTTGGCTCTGACTACTATATCAATTGAAAAAAACAATAGCTTGTCAATTTGATTGGGAAAAAGTGATTGACCGATTTACATACGAAAAAGCGAAAACACAATTTTGAAGTTTTTTAAATCTATTATTATGTATTTGTTATGAAACTAAACATGCATACATTTTGTCTACAGTTTATATAATATGTAGTAAATATTATTAGTAGCCAGGCCGGATGGCCGAGCGGTTAAGGTGGCAACCTACCGCTCTGGGGGACTCGGGATCAAATTCGGACGGGTCGAAAAATTCCTAAGAATTTCTCGAGATTGGTCCTCATATAACATATAACACACTCTGAGTAAATTGTCTCTGCTCCGCCAAATGGCACTATAGAGTACAAAAAGACTATGTCTTAATCATAGGCCTGGTCTGGCACCCAGTAATCACTGAGATGTTTGGACTTACAAGCTCGAACCCGAGTTAAGTGCTCGGACTCTGGTAATGCTACCCAATAGAGACCATACATCCTCGCCTTCCTCGCTCTCGAGTCCAACCCTCTTACATGGACATACGTTTTGGTGCAGCCTGTTCTGCGCATAGAGTTTTCTACCAAACAGAGACCAGCTCTTATAAACGGTCAGTGGGGTCCCCTTCCCTAGAAAGGGGGACCCTGCTCAGTGAATCAACCTTGTCAGCCCCTCGGAAGAAGTCCTTAGTTAGAGGACAGTCAAATACAGTCGCACCTCGCGTCTACGCGAGGGCACCCACAGGAGTAGCTATCATCCATCTCCTTGTCTGAACTTGGACTTGAACTGGGGAAACCTCCCATGTCCGGTCAGTATTTGCATTATGTACCAATTACAATTCACTGGAGTTTGGACAACTTCAAACACGAAGGCGTAGATTGACCTACCTACCATACTTTGAGTCCAGCGGTCTTGCTGGAGGGGGGTTGGTCCGTCCGTATATGTCGGCCCTGTCCCTCTCCATCCGGCCGCCCCATTGTGGGCCTGCCCGAACTCATAATGGGCTTGCTAAAATGTTGCCCTCGTAGTATCCATAGAGTGATAAGAGTTAAAAAGAGTACCCCGTATTTAAAAAGTTGCAATTTATTTTATTAATACTGTATTTTTATATTTATTAAATTAAATATCTTATTGTTGAAATGCCTCGAGCCGCAAATAAATTGTTATTAAATGAAGTTTTAAATCGAAATAATTAAATATATGTGTTAAAATTAAATGTTTAAAATAAATTTCGCGAGACTTCTGAGGAACTAGGGAACGCATCGATTCTACTTGCTCCAGGGCGCCGAATATGTAGCTACGCCACTGGTGAGGGGATCCCTCCGGTAGTCACGGGGTTCCTAGGGATGGTTCTCATTTTTTCTAATAGTGGCAGTGATTTGGTTAATGTCCGCCAATTCTTCAAGACCATAGATAATATATCTCGTTTGGCTGGGTGAAACAGTGAAGTGAAATTGGCTGTCTTACAAGCTCGGTTAAAAGGGAGACCATTATCGACGTTCTTCAGCTTGGCTGATCAAGATCCTTGTACGTTTGAGGGAATTAGGCAAAAATTAATTCAATGTTACAAAAAACAAGAACATAAGAGTTGGTCGAGTGCATTCTTTTCCTTAAGTATTAAGCAGAACCATGATGAGACGGCATGTGACTATGTCATCCGCATGAATACACTATTGTCGAAAGCCGCTTCCAATAACGAAAAAAATCGGTGCCTTGAGGGATGACATTATTAGAGAAAGATTTATAAAGGGCCTACGGTCCCAGCTAAAAAGATACGTATTAAAGAGAGAACCCCAGACCTTGGATCAGGCAATTAAGGAAGCGGAGGGGAGGAACAGGTCGAACTCGAGTGTAACGTTAGTAAAGAAAATCAATTCGTACACACCATTGAAATAAAGAACCCAACCGCTAATGAGGACCCGAATGGTGTGGTGAATAATGTGAAAACGAAGGAAGACGATAGACTTGAAATGTTGGAAAAAAATGGTGGGGTCGTTATGTGGCACTGTTAATGGTTTGGTCGAAAGACAAGGTGAAAATCTAGATAAAAATAAGGATAGCCTGAACCCTTCTGGCCTAAAAAGGTGTTATATTTGTAGGAGTCCTCACCACCTGGCCCGCCAATGCCCTCAACAGAATAGAAATGATTTAAACTAATTACGGGGCGTGATGATAGCCAGTATCACGTCCCATCCATCGAGCTAACCCTGGCCCCTAATGTGTTCTTCTCTAAAAAGGGCCTTCCCCTCATTCTTGGTGATGTATATGGTACCAGTATCAAGTTCCTGGTCGATACGGGTGCGGAAAGGTCTGTGCTAAAAGATCGCTGAAGATCGCTCAGAGCGAGATATGGAGTAGGGGACCAAATGGTGCACTTCACAGGAGCTGGAAACGACTACGAGGAATCGGTGAGAAGGTTATCGAATGCGAGTTGGAGTCTAATATCAAGATCGAAAGAGGAGGGAGAACTCAAAATGTTCAAATGACTTGCATGTACTTGCCATCCGAAGTTGAATACGAAGGAGTATTGGGGATGAATGTGTGAAACAGATTCCCGGAAGTATTAATTGAAACAGGAGAGAATGTAACATCTTGGAAGGGAACCGAAATTGATGACTTTTATCAGTGTTGTGGATTCAAAAAGGAGGAATCCGATAGTATAGTGGAGATTGATTTATCCCATTTAGGAGACTACGAAAAAAAGGAAGTGGAACGTATGTTTACTGAACACCCCGGATGTTTCGCACAAAGAATAGAAGATTTGACCGGTACTAAGGAATTTCTTCACACGCCTATTGTTAAAAGTAACCAAATAATTAATAAAAAACAATATAGAATACCGCAATGTTATTTGAGTGAACTAAAAAAATGATAGTTTCATATCTGAAGGCGGGGATTTGCGAGGAGAGTACATCTGAATGGAATTCCCCCCTTCACATTGTCCCGAAGTAGTCTGGCGAGTTAAGGGTTACTCTCGACCTACGAAAAATTAACGAAGTAACCCAGTCCCAGGAGTTCCCTCTAGCCCGTGTGGATGAGATCTTAACGAAGTTTCAGGGAAGCAAATTCTTCTCGGTAATCGACCTAAAGTCTGGATATTTCCAGATACCCATACATAAATCAACCCGTCATTTCTTTGCTTTCTCTACTCCGTGAGGAAAATTTCAGATGTGCCGCCTCCCGCAAAGTGGAAGAATAGTAGGAGGTATTTTCAATACGCCATGTCTAGGCTGTTGGGGAGATTCATAGATATCAATTGTTTCGTCTTTCAAGACGATATCGTATTGTTCTCCCAATCCTTTGAAGATCACGTGAAACTCCTAAGGGAGGTAATCTCTATATTAGACAAAGCCAACTTGAAATTGCATCCGAAAAAGTCTAAATTCATGGTTACAGAAGTGCGGTATCTGCGACACATCATCAATAGTGAAGGGATACGACCTGATCCCTGCAACGTGGATGCGATCAAAGAAGTCCAACCCCCGCGTAATGTGAAAGACGTCAGGAGTTTCCTCGGGATGGTGGGATTCTTCCGCAACTTTATCTCCAACTTTGCCGAGATTGCTTTTCCTCTTACATATCTGACTAAAAAACATGTGAGGTTCCTATGGGACGACCAGTGCCAATCAAGTTTCGAAAACTTTAAAGAACTATTATCTAAACCCCCTATACTATCTCATCCCGACTTTAAAATATCTTTTTTCATGCACTCGGACGCTTCAAATGTCTGGGCTGGTGCGGTCTTAGAACAGGAGAGGGAAGGAAAACTCATTCCCATCGGCTACTTTAGTAGGAAGTTCTGTGGGCCCGAATTAAAATATTCCATTATCGAAAAGGAATGCTACTCAATAATCTTAGCCCTTCGCCACTTTAAACATCTTATTCTAGATCAGAGGGTTACTGTGCTTTCCGACCACAAACCTTTAACCTTTGTGAAATATATAAAGAATCACAATAACCGCCCCATGAGATGGGCCGTTGAATTATCTAATTTTGATTTAGTCATTACGCATGTTCAAGGGAAGGGTAACCCAGTTGCTGATTTATTGTCTCGACCGCATTGTAGTAGAGAAGAAGCCTCCTCAAACGGCGATGTCATTAATTGCATCAGTGAAGAGTTGTGGAAAAAGGTAAAGAAGTCCCAGATTGAAAACAGAAAATTCGGTCCAATGAGAAATCATTTAATTAAGTCCCCACCCTCTTACAATGATTACCCGAGTAGTGGCATACTTCCTGAGTATCAAATAGATGGTGATGTATTAGTCCACGTACGACCGGGGCGGTTTGGAATACGTCAATGGAGGCGTATTTGTGTAGGGGAAACAGCAATCAATGACGTGATAAAAACATTCCACGAATCACCATTAGCCGGACACTACGGCAAAGAAAAAAACATGTGACCTGATCAGCCGTTACTACTACTTCAAGAAGATGCAAAAACTCGTCGATAGATTCGTGAAGTTCTGCAAAGTTTGCCAACAACATAACTTACATCAAGGAAGAGCCCCCTTTCAAGAAACGGAAGTAGCTAATTATCCGTTTCAAAGTGTCAATCGATGTAGTTGGCCCTTTAAATCAAATACATAAAGGTAACCGTTATATTCTCACCTTAATCGACATGTTTACTCGATATACAGAAGCCTTCCTTCCCTTCAAAGGATCAATCTGCAGCCTCTGTGGCCAATGTGTTTTTCGAGAGTGTAGTGATATCGGACCTTCTCGTCCTCCCTCACTTGCGGTTTGGTCGGAAAGGGTGCAATCCACCTACACGCGGTAATAAAGGGTTGTAAAAGGGGATAATAAATATAGACAAAGAATCATAAAAGGAAGGGAGAGAAAAGGCGGGAAGAAGGACGGTGAGAGAAGTTCGGGACACAAGAGAGAGAGGAAGGGCGAAGTGGTGGTCCCTGAGTGTGGATTAAAGTTTTTTTTTGTGTGGAATATCTGACTGTTTTGGTTTTGCGAGACGAACCGACGGGGTGGAATCCGCTGATTCAGAACGGGTTCCCTACAGAGAGGATAGTTTGCAGATATGGCAGTCCGAGATCATCATCTCCAACCGGGGCACTAATTTTACGTCTTCCATCTTTAATGAAATGTGCAACATCCTTACCGTCAAGCACAATGTTACAACATCATATCGCCCTTGTTCGAACTCAGTTTGTGAACGGGTGAACAAATCCATCAGTAACCTTCTGGCCAGAATATCAGGCGGCAGCAACAACAATTGGGATACCTTCTTACAGTCTGCTGTGTTCGCTTATAATAATGCTACACACTCCTCTACTAATGAGTCACCCTCATTTCTTCTTTACGGATTTGATCCTAAATTCCCTCATGCGTTCCCTGTTGAACAGACAAATGACCACCCAGGTATTCCGGAGTACCGGGATTTTCTTATGTCTAAGCTACGATGCATCCGTGAATCAGCGTACGAATTAAGTCGCAACCGTAACAAACTTAACCGTAACCGCATTAACACAGGGAGGAAGGTGAGGAGCTTTGAGGTAGGGCGAAAGGTTTGGATGTTGCGGAAAGGGAAAAAACAAGGCAAGTTTTCTCCAAAATATTTAGATCCATTTTGTGTCTCCCGCCTTCTGGGGCCTGTTAACGCGGAAATCGAAAATTGTAATAAAAAGAAGAAATTTGTTGTACATATTGACAGACTAAAACCGTAATTCTCAAGCTTCCTTGAGCCTAGGCGGAAGCGTAACATCCCAATCGGAGACGAAGGAACACAATCCAGAGAAATCGAGGAGATTGAAAAGGAAGAAGACCATGGGCGTAGCCAGGAAGAGGCATGGGTGGGCACGGCCCCTCTAGTTAACCTGGTGCCCCTCCCCAGAAAATTACAGCCCGGCCCCCATGCAGTTAATCTGGTGCCCCTCTCCAGAAAATTACAGCGCGCTCCCCCAGTTAACCTGGTGCCCCTCCCAGAAAATTACAGCCTTTTCTAGGCCCCTCCCATAACAAAATCCTGGCTACATCCCTCACCTACCCACTGCGCAACGGGCGAGCTACAACAGGTATAATCAACATAACCAGCAGCATCAAGGAGGCAACGAGAATTCGGGTAATGAAACCGTACCAGAACAGAGGGGTAGGATCTCCCACCCGTATAACTTACGGGGGCGGAAAGTGGACTATCGCCGGCTTCACTTTGGAAGATGAATTGTAGTTCATCATGCATTAATGGTTGTATATCTTCATATTAATGTTTCTGTTAATTGTTAATATGTCTTTAGGTGGGGGCGTATGTGGCTTTATTAAGCCTTGTTATTTATTTTTCTTTTCTTTACTTTCCTTATACTATCTTCCTACGGTAAAAACTGTACTTCCGGCTTCTGTTTACTTAACCACACTGTAGTTAGTTAACCCATGTGGTCTAACTGTAATAAAACAAAAGGGGGTGACACCCGATCGGTCGAGGGTTTACGGGCAGAGGAGAGAGGGAGATTGGAACGAAAGGAAAGAAGATTTTTCGGGGAGAGAGGCAAGTAGGACGAGCACGTAACAGACAATTATTAAGGAACGGATCCCGAGGTTTTTTTTATTATTATTGCCAGTCACCCCTTTGAACTTTTTCATTCTGACAATTCCTGTATAATTCTTATCAATCTTATCTTGCTCTAGGGCCCTTTTCTTTGTAAATTTAGTTAAACTATAGTTAAGCTAGACATAAGTTAGAGTAAGTCCTTTGTTTTGTCGTTACGTGGGGACCAATTGGTGATATTGTTTCGGGTGGTCCCAAGTGTCTTTGTATTTTCTTAGTAAGTGTGTACAATTGTTTTTTTGAAAACTATCGATGTTAACTGTAATTAATAAACTTTTTAAAATTTTTATCAAAGCCGAGCGATTCTCAGGATTCTATTATTTATTACTCGGCTACAACTACATGAGATCAAACCTATGATAGAAAATTGGACACACAGTAAACAGTACGATAGGAGATCTGAGGTTATCCTTACCTGTTTGAGAATAGGACATACTCGGCTGACTCATCAATACCTTTTGAAGGGTGATCAGCCAGTATGCCAGTATTGCAACTGCTCCCTAAGTGTAAAACATGCTGTGCGATTGTTCTGCCTTCGAGAAGAGGCGTAGACAGTACTTTGGAAATGCAAGTCTGAGAGAGGTTTTGGGCCAGAGGCCAAATCTTGACAAGTTACTGGACTTTCTGAAAGTCACTAATATGTATAGACAGATTAAATTTTTTATTTATCTTTTACTTTTATATATCCTGTTGTTTTGTTTATTTGTACTGTTTTATATGTGTTTTTAGTTATTTATATTTTAAAATATGTATATATATATATATATATTGTGTAATTTTACCATTTTGTCATGGCGCAGCATAGCGTGTATGGCTCGTGCCAAAAAACGCCAACCAACCAACCAACCAACCCCGGTATGTGCAAGGAAAACAAAAGGGAAAGTGTTTAATCACGTTAAATTAGGCTTAGTTTTGGAGGGTACAGTTGGGGAATACGTAGGCTTTTAAGTTGCTTGAACTGTGGGCTTAACTCGTAATTATATTATCATCTTTTAATATTTAAAATCCTTTAATATAATTCTGGAAGAATTATATTAAAAGATTTTTCATTTTTTATCATGTTCTTGAATTTTTGCTATTGATTTTGAAATGTTCCTTAATGTGAATCTTCGTAAAAAGACAAAATGAGCTCATCATATACTAAACAAACTGTACTGTACTAAAATTGATTCATCAAAGGATAATTTTATTTTCAAATTAAAATACATTAAAAAATTTATATCATTTTATTAGAGTTAATATTGTGTAAATCGTGATTAATATTGGCTTTTGTTCGTAGGTATTTTTGCATAATTTTTCTCATCAGTTCCTATTTCGAAGAGAAGAAAGAAATTATTTAACTACGATGATCAAATTTCAGCTTTTAAAATATATACTACATTTACAAATAAAACTCACTTTGTTTGCTTCCTCGTCATCAATCTCTGCTTCTTTTATCTTGTAGCAACATTTCTAAAATTCGTTATAAGTAATTTTTATTGCAAAAATCCTAATAATCCAATTATTTAAATGACTAAAATAATTTACATACCCGCCAAGAGAAGTATTCTCGTTTGGGTGGTGTAAATAGTCTTGTTATATCGCAGACTTTTGTTGCTTCTATTACAGAATTTACTTTAGAACATATTTCATACCAATTTAGCATTAAATTGAAAGGACTGGGTACGGCTTCGTCTACATAAAAATATGTAGCACATTGTCTGGTTCTGATATATTTCCATTCCATATCGGCATTATCCTGAATCATTAAAATAATAGTTTAGGATAATGCCGACACGAAAAACAAAGCTTACGTATATAAATTATATGAAATTAAATACAGCTTGTATGAATTAACACAAACACATCAAAGAGTATATTGCCAACCATGATTATGCTCATTACGAACAAATTCGTTCCGTAATGGGTTCAACTGGCATAAGTCAGAAATCAATGGATGGTGTCCCGACTTCTTGATAAATTGTGAAGGTCTGGTAATGGCCATCTGATAGTACTTTAATGTTTGTTCGATTGGTTGGGATAATGAAAATTTTTATATAAATTTGACGTCATTCTTTAGAATTATTCATTGTAAAACTAAATTAATGACGTCAAATTGAAGTCGAAATGTACACTATCCCAACCAATCAAATAGACCCTTAATAGGAAAGATGAAAGTTCTTACCACGACTTTTTGGAAAGTATTTGTTAGAACAGCAATCAATATGTTAATGAAAATTATAATCATTAGCACATGATAACTGCCAAATAATAAAGTCCCGATAGCCTGGGTAAAACTGTGGTGTACGATTCCTTCGGGTGCAGTTTCGGTTTCTATCCCAACTATCACATCTGCAGAATCGAGATCGATTAATCCAAACAGAGCCCAGAATAAAGTCTTCATCGAAGAAGATAAACTATAGAATTTTTAAAAATTAGTATCCTTGCTTATTTTATTCAGATTAATAGCGTAAATTTACTTACGAAGTGAAAGCAGCATCTTGAAGGATTAGCTCCCCGCTGTTTTCTTTTCGTTCCATTCCTTTATAGTGTGAATATAAACTTGTCATGCAAATGGCTATGGTGCTCAGCAGAACGAAAACTCCGGCCAAGAACCATGCGATATTCACTAGCATTCGTGTTAAAGAGACCTAGGATATATAATTTTGATATTTTTATCTACGTTAATTATTTAATTCCACATAGAAATAATCTTTCCTGGTCGAAGTTTATTTACTGAGCGATTACAGTATAATCTCGACACTTCTAGATATTCAATGCTAGTCGACTGGGGTATTGCTGGCACTGTTGCCAAGTCGTAGACAATCTTTCCAACCGTTCGAACTCCATTTTTACTAAAGATTGCATGATATTGAACCTGAGCTCGAACACTCAAACTTAGGCACGATATTAAAAATTATTAAGCTGCTTAAAAAAAGTATAGTATCTTATAACACAGTAAGTTCTATATAAATATAAAATCAATTCCTCAAAATTTTCTTCCAAAAACACCTCCCACTACTCCTACTAGGTTTAGTGGGAATTTACCAACTTGGCAAAATAATTTATGGGCAAAGTCAGGATATTTTGATCAGTAATTCAAATCGTATTTTGCTATTATTAATTAACAGTTTACTTCGCGCTATCAAATTTATTTACGAGCTATTGAATTCATTTTACTTCCAATAATCCGGCAATCTCCTTATTCAGCTCAGTATGTGTCAGATTATCGAGATTGGACTGTGCTTAGAAATTAATACGTTTCGTATTATTACCTGAATGGGTCCCAAATGAAAACTTTGTTGAAAATAATATAGCATTTTTCCAATAGCTAGAACTCCGGAAAAACTTAGTAAAGCTTCGTGTACGAGAGTGGAGTCATATGGTGGCCAAAATTGTCTAGGGACATCTTTAGCTCCCATGTGATGTATATCAATCCACGATTTAAACCAAAATATGAAGGTCGTCGTTAGCATCAATTCCAAAACGATATTGTACCTACGATAATTAAAATAAATTATCATTTATTTACAAATAATTAATGATACAATTTCAAAATAGAAAATAACTGATATTGAAAAAAGTTCGAGAATTTATATTTTTATTGCGGAAATAACAATAGCCTATAAGTAATTGTGATTACTAAAAACTTTCTATCATTAAATATTTGAGTAAAAGAGATTATCTATTAATGTAACTAATCAAAATTTGCAGACTTGTGCTGACTACCAAATTACTAAATGGTATGACTTGATATTTTCTGGGAGATTCTTGTTGAATATAACAATAATTTCAAACGGACAGAATCGTTCATTATGCTATATTAATTACACTGTATCTAATTATTTATTCAAAAGAAACGAACTCGAAATTAAATATTTCACAACATTCAAAACGCTCGAATCCGATCCGCACTTTCGTGACTTTTCGTGAGCATTTTAAAACTTTCCCATCCACAAAGGTTAATCTCAACCTATTTGGGTGAAATTTGTTTATTAATTCCGCCCACAACGAGAGAAATTGACGTTGACCATGTAGTTTAGAAAGTTCATATGCATTGTTTCGAATATGAAAACAATTTCAAAAAGATATTATTGAAATATTCAACAGTTCAAAATTTTAAGTAAATTGACTGATTTGATTCGTCCTAATTTTCAGGATTTTTCCTCCGATCCTCCTACGTCAAATTGAAGTTAAGCTGTAATTATTTTAAATTAATTATAATGAATAAGAAGGTGATACCAATTCCATGGATTCTGAAAGAATCGTTTAAATCCAAGCAACGTGAGACGCCTGATGGAAGCCCAAACGAATCCGGCAACCCAAAGTACGATTGGAATCTCTAGTCCTGAAATAATAATAAATAAAAAAAATTTAAATCCTTTGTTAAAAATTCAAATTCATAATGAAAAGAATTTAGAATAAATAGAAAATAACCTGTATTTGGAGGACCTCTTTCAGAAGTGTTCGTATCAATACCGATCATGGTAAAGAGTAAAACGAAGAATATTATATACGTTGCAAATTCATTCATAAATCTATTTAGGGGACAGCGCCATCGTTTACCCCAATAAGTATTTGGTGCAATCATAATGATGATACAAACAATAGGAAGGATCAATATTCTAAGCAGCATATGAATCGCTTTTCGAAATAATGAATATTTCACCCAAGTTATGCAAGGACCATTCCATTCCGCACTTACTATTTTTTGAATGTGTGGATGAGCCACAAACTAAATGAAATTCAAAATGTATAAAATCTAAATTTATAGGATAGATTTTATTTCAATAGCTAGAAGACTTACTTCCTCTTGGGAGTAATCGAGCGCAGTTTGTAATCTCGGATATTTTACATGTAAACCGCTGAAACCTTTCTTAATTTTTAGAATCCGTTCTACTTCATTAGCATTTGGACATTGCGATAACAGATCGACTGAAAAATTTCGAACGCATTCCGACAAGGCATTGTATTCCATCTGAAATTGTTAATTAGTTAATTAAATTTTCAATCAAAGATAAAATTTGAATTCTAGAAACAAACCTTAAATTCCTTTTCTAGTCTGGCGCATTCTCTTAATTGTTTATCCAGAGTAAAAGCTGTCAGGATAGGATCTCTTGATGTCAAACAGATAAAATATGGGTTGCATATAGCTCTGTATATATTTAATCGTTGTGAAGTTGGATCTGCACCCATATGCTTGAGAATTCTTCTGCATTCTTTGCATTTGCCTGTTTAAAAAATAAGCTAATTCTTAAATTCTATAGTTATAAGTGCACTAATAATTTTAAGTTAGTTTATATAAAAATTTAGCCAATTAATTTTTCATGGAGTAAATAGGGATAGGATTGGTGTAAGTCAATATAACGTGAATATTTAACTCCGTTCTAGAGAATAAGGAAAGACAGACGGACAGAGAAACGGACGACAGTGGAAATTTATAGAACTACAATCTTTTCAAATTGCAGCCCAATGAATATACTCACATGTAGGCAAATGAGGTTCGGGTATACGATGATTTCTTTTTAACAGAAGCCGAATTATTTCGACAGAACCTCTTTGAGCAGCCAGTATAAGAGGTGTCATGCCGTAATCAAATTCTATGCTCTTACAACAACTCTGAAATTCCAAATTTCTTTCCCTGAAACAAGAAATTAATAAAACTTTAGGAAATTGAAAATCATCGCATTAATTCTTTTGTACTTACTTAAGAGAATCCAATATCATCTCTATAAGTTTTATATTTCCTGTGCATACGGCGTGAAGAACACAATCCTTTATGTCTATGTCGGGAATGGCGAGTAAGAACTGAATCATCTCGACGTTTTCATTTTCGACTGCGATGTGAAGTGCAGAAAGACCTTGATAATTAACACAATTTATATTCAGTTCATTATTCTGAAATATGAATAAATTAATGAGTTAGTTGTTCTATCTTATCTCATTCTGTTTTAAATAAAATTTGTAAAAGATACGCAAAAGACTTCTCATTCAAAGAGCTATTACCGATAAGAAATTTCTTAATTCATTTACGTCTCCATTCTTGACGAAGTGAAAAAATTTTTTTTCTGTCATATCCAATTCCGGTAAGGACACTATTTGGTGAGGAACATCCGGAATATCTATAATTACTGAATCCGAGTTCATTTTTTACTGAATTCTTCTTGAAATTCTTCTCTCGCTGAATTATTATTAAACAATATTTCTCGACAATAGTAAAGCGCTGAAGGGCGCTGAATAGTAACTTTTATTTACAACGTTAACAATTATAAGTTATTTACTGTTATTAAATATTTTTTGTATTTATCCTATAATTGAAAAATTAGCCTACATATATGGAAATCATAAGAAGTTAATATATTTTTTAATTTTGTGAAATTGAGTTTTTTGGATTTTTATTTACAGCTTAAGTAGTAAATATTATTAGGTATTCCGTACTTAAAGAATTATATTTGCATTTACTAAATTGAATATCTACTGAAAATGCCTTGAAATCTCAAATAAATTATTAGCGAGGTTGAGGCCGAAGTTTTCAACGCGAAAACGTGTACGTCGGACGTTCAGCGCCGTCTTCCTGTAAGCGCAGAAGTTTGACAATGGCGTTTGGAACGTCGAACATGATTCCGCTGACGTTCCAACGCCATTGTCAAACTTCTGCGCTTACAGGAAGACGGCGCTGAACGTCCGACGTACACGTTTTCGCGTTGAAAACTTCGGCCTCCACCTCGCTATCATTGAGTAAAGTTTTAAATCGAAATAATTAGATATACTTTTTTAAGTTACATGTTGAAAACAAATTTCGCGAGATCTCTTCGGAGGAACTAGGGGACGCACCGACTCTACTTTCTTTCTTTCTTTCACAATTTAATATGGAACCGACTCTACTTGCTCCAGGGCGCTGAATATGTAGCTGCGCCACTGCATATGTCATTAACTTTCTGAATGAATTAGCTTAATTTCGTCGTTTGAAAATAATACACCTTTAGACTTTATTATTAATATACAAATTTTTTACTTTCCCGGCTCTGTTATTTATAACTGAGAGAAAGTCTACTTTTTGAAGTCGAGTACAGTTAGTTTTTCTTTTAAAAATAAAAACTGGATTTTATACAATTAGATGTTACGAGAGAAATCAAACCTCTCTCTAAATATTTAAGAGGTTAAAGAATATGTCTATAAAGTCTACGTTGAAATTTCTGCAAGTTGTTCATTTAAATTTGTTTACTACGAATTTAGTTCTTTAGTGTGGCATCCAGTGTTTGCCACTTATAAGTTAGCCTACTTGTATTTTCGAAGTTATCGATTGTCTAATTGCGGGCATTTTAACTCAAAATTCACCTAAAAACCGATCTCGCGAAAAATCAAAATAGTTGATTACCTTAAGGCTTAATATATTATGTAGAAAAATTAGTCTTCTGCTACATCTGAGGAACAAAAAAGGAAGATAATTAGCATAAATAATAATGAAAGAAAAATAGAAAAAAAAACCATGTATTTAGCTAAAAAAAATTGGCAATTTATTCTAAAATCCATAGATTTAGCATTCAGATTAATTTTGCTGAACTGCACTGTTTAGATGCAAAGAGATTTCAAATAAACTACTTAGTTTTATGTCTACTGAACAGATAATCATTTATATTTTCCAATAAAATAAATTTCCGAAAATACTTGATAAAAATATTCTAGTTTTAAATCTCTCTTCATTTGCCAAAATTCTGCATTAGAAATTTAGAATATCTTAAACAGGGCCGGATTTACGTAAGGACATTTGGGGCCGGTGCCCAGGGCCCCCACAAAACTATGTTTAAACATAATTTTGTTTTTTTTTTTTTTTTTCTATTACTGCGACAGCCTAGTGTGGCCTAATCATGAGGGCCACATGCAAAGAAAAACAAACCCGGGAAAAACCTATGAAACATAGGAAAATTTCGGGAAAAAAATTTTACATAGGTATTTTTCAATTAAATGAAAATAATTAGTTTTACACAATAAAATATATGTATGTTTACAATAACCTTATTTTTAAATGAAATTTACAACTTCCTAGTTAAAATCTAGTTGAAAGTATAGTATTTTGTGTAAATTTTCTAAATCATCAAATTTGCCTACTCTTTTGACTACCCCCAGCGAATGTGTGCCCAGGACCCCTGGATTGGTAAATCCGGCCCTGATCTTAGGAATAATTTGTTACAACCGTAAAATTACTCTAGCCATTCAAATGTAGGAAAAACATTAAATATAACAATTTCTGGTGGTCTGACAAAGTATGGTAAAATTGATGATGATTAATTACAAGCTTTTTTCATAATTACTGATCTAAAAAGTATCGCAATTTTTTTTTTGGGGGGGGGAAGAAAACCTCAAAGACGTATTTATTAAAATTTGAACATTAAAAACTAAATTCAAATAAAAAAAATGCTGTGTTACATCTCAATAATCGTTAATGAAATAATTTATTAAATTTGTCTTCCCTGAGCATACAATATTGTTACATTTGACTATGGAAAATATTTTCAAGATATTAAGCAGAGAAAATCTATTTGAATAATTCTAAAAAAGAAAAAAAAAATGCTTGAATTTAGGGAAACAAATTTTCTATAAATAAAACATATTAATAATAAAGAAAGATTTATATACAAAATACTTCACAATTAGTTACATATATATTTTTATTAAAGTTTATTCTTCACAGAAATAAAAATAGCGATTTTCTATAATTTTCTTTTGTCGAAAATATTTGTAAATTAATTCTAAAACATGAAAACAACACACAAATCACAAAAACAATTATATAATAGTGCACATACATTTATTTTTTATTAACTAGACATTTTATATATAAATACTGATTGACTGAATTTGAGGCTTGGATTATTTGGAACTGCTGAACTGTTGATGATTGGATTATATTACAATTTTCTTTCAAAACAATGATAATTTGTTAAATAATAATTGTAACAGATGGAAATATTAACATAATGAAACTTTCTTCTTCTAAATAACTTCAAATTATATTGATGTTTCTATGTTTCATTGATACAGTAAATAATTCCTGATATATAAACTTACTGCTCGTACCAATTATATAATACAAAATTAAGAAAGTATTCCTTAGTTACTAAGATGTAAGATTTTATTCAGATTTGAAATTTATGTTGATACAGTTTTCTATGTGTATGTATGTATGTATGTATGTGTATATATATAATATATATTGATAATTAGCAGAAAATTTCTGATATTAAATGGACAGATTTGTTTTCTTATATATTCTTCTCATTAATATTGTATTGTATATTGTATTGTTGGAAAAGTCTAAAAAATTATCTTGAAATTTAAATTATTATTGCAAACTATTTCATGTCAAATTTTATAAAGCTGAATATCACATACAAATACTAAAGAATTTAACTTATTATTTCACGTTCATTGTTATAGGTAAATCTGAAATGATTTTAAAGATAAATGCATTTGATAAATTTTCTATGCTAGTTCTCATACATTTTATCCTAAATAAGAAATATACATAAAATAGTAATTTTTACAATCACAATGACATATTTGTCAAATAAAATAAAATATAAAATAAAAATATTTTTACAGGACAATATTCATTAACAGATAGTAACAATTTATGTATTTAGAAATATGAGGAAGAAGTCAATATCTAATTGTATGAATAATTTGCATACAACTATGGAAGAATTTTTAACACAACATAAGTAGTTAAAAATAATATATATAAATATATACTTTGTTGGAAAATTATCACGCAAATGAATATTATCTATTCAGGCACACTAATAATGCTTTGGACTTTTAAACAAAAAATATACTAATAATAATAATAATAAGCAACACACAATAATTTTTCTATTCATCCATTTTCTTCAAAAATTTGAGTATTGAAATTTTCATCCACACAATCGATTGATTTCCTTTTTCTTTGTTGAAAACAAAACTTATAGTTCTTTGTGGAGCACTCTTATTACATGTTCAGTTCACTGTGAGCAGTTACACGGAAACATGGACAGACACACATACATGGTTTTTTTATGTTGTCCAACCATAACAATAAATAGTCTTATTTTATAATTTACTTAAAATATGGAATTCTTTGAAGTTTCAGCACCACTTTAAAAATGTGGAAAGAGTTTAATTTCACACCATGGTTACAAGGCAAGTTCTTCGTACCCGTTTCCCTTCGTTTTCTTCTGTGCGAATTCCACCGACTGCATTACGAACACCAGTACTCTTTGTTGGTGCAGGTATCATAGATTTACTTGGCACATCACTTTTAGACTTAGAATTTATGGCTGTTGGATTATAATTAAATGGACTAACTATAGCAGATACTGGTTTGCTTTCATTTTTATTCATTTTTGAAATGGAATGATTATAATGCAAAGAATTTTGAATCTTGCATTGATTTCCAGATATTTTTGTTTTGGACCCTTGTGGTGAACCTTGCTGAATTTTAAAGGAATCTTTAGAAAAATCTTGTTCAGATTTGCGAGTTGATACATTAGTATTTGTTCTTGTTTTGCTAGTTTCGCCTAAATGTTTTCCTTGTTCACCTCTATTCCAACTGAAAGAACATTTGGTTCTACTTTTTAAAATATTTACAGTTGTCTTCTCTGCAGAACATTCAGGTTTCTCTTCATTTGTTGATAATTTTTCGTAAGTGGAGCTTCGACTTAAACCTTCACGTGGAGATGGAATATGAGGAACTGGTGATTGTAACCTGTAAAAATGAAATATTAAAGTGTAAATATTTGAATTTACATTAACTTTTTAAGTAGATAAAACATGTTATTTAAACTACCTGTTTGATGACACTGATTTTCTTGATTGATATTGATAGTTACCAGTTGTTTGTGTAGCTGGAGAAGATACAGCTGGTTTCTTATTGGATGTTGAAACTGATGAATAAGTTCTGGAACATTTTTTACTTTTCCAAATAGAAGCAACTTTACTGCCTACTTCTTTCTTGACACTTCCACGACTTTTATCAGGAAGAGTACTAGATGATGATGCAGAAGATAAACTGACATTACTGGTTGAACAACTGTCTAACGATCCATTATGATTAGTATTATTCAATAAATTAGGACTCTGGCTTCTGGAAGAGTCTGGCTTATCTTTTGTATTAACAACACTCTGATTTGCAGTTGATTGTTGCAAACTTTTATAAGTGTTTTTAAGTTCATAAGTTCTAGTGGGTGCATTTTGTATTCCGGAAGGTCGTGCCAAATAACTAATCCTATTTTGTCCTACAGGAATCTTTTTCTCGTGTATTTTATTCACAGAGTTGGTCTTAACTATTTGTTGATTATCATCATTAATTGCAATTTTATTTTCTTTGATTTTAGAATGTAAAATATTAGATATTCTTTTTGTATTGGAATCTGGTTTATCTTTGGTAAAAGTTCCTTGTTTAATTAATGATTTTGGTCGACAACTTTGAACTTCACTTTTAGTTTTCTCCTCTTCTTTTATTACTTCATCTTTAGAAAGCTCGTTTATTGGCTTTTGAGATTTTTCTAATGGAAGAATTGGATCATTATTAGTATTACTATTTTTTTGAGAACTAAATGACAGTCTTGCAACATTAGATGAGGCATTTGGTGATGTAGGTTTGGTTTTTAAAACTTTCAGTTTATCTGTACTTGTAGGAACTATCTCAGAATCTTCAATGTTATTTGAAGTCATTTTAGAAACATATTGTTCTGATATTGTTTCAGTCTCTTCAGTTTGAGAAGGATCATCAGATTCATCTGATACTAAAGATAATGTTTCATCTTCAATCATTTCATTACTATTGACAGCATCTGGATCACTTTCTGAAGAACCAGACATCTGAATTTCATTTAAAGTTGTGACAACTAATTGAGCATTTTCTTGAAGCACTTTCATTTGTTCAGCTGTAATATTCATATTTGGTAAAGGCATTTCTATATTATTGCTATTGCATTCATCTTTTTCGAATTCCAAAGTATCTGTATCAATGAATGAACTCATCAAATTTTCAGTACTGCCTTCATATATTTCATCTTTAGTCAATGGTGGAATATTGGATGCTTTTAATGTTTCAGAACCAGTATCATCATCACAGGGTAAATCTTCACCTAATTCAGTATCTGATTCTAAAGTATCAGATGCTAATTCTGTTGCATCTTCAATTGTAACTTCAGTTATATTGTGTGTCATTGAAGGTGGTTTAATATGTTCAATCATATCTGAACTGTGAGAACTTTTGACACTACCATTATGTAAAGAAGTATATTCTCTTGAGTATATTTCAACCATTGCTGCAGCAGCATTTAATCGATCATAGATATCATTTGTATGATCTTTAACATTGTTAGTACTGTGAGAACGATTTTCTAAAATATCAGAACTTACACTGTTTAAACTTATACTACTTCCTATCATGGATACATCATCCATCAGAGATGGAGGATTTACATTTTCAAGTAAATCTGAAGTACAGCTACTTTTTAAGCTAAGATTTTCTATTGATCCCATTGCTGAAGGTGGCTTGATATTGCATAAAATGTCTGAATTTGAACTTATTTTCATTACATCAAAATTCCCTGCCAAAGCACGTCTTACAGATTCGGGAATCTGTTTTCGAGTATTATTAAATAATCTTTTACCATTATTCCTTTTAGTTGAATCTAGTTTATTTGGAAACCATTCAGACATGCTGTTGCTAGATAAACTAATATTTAAATCCATTACTGATGGTGGATTAACATTTTCAATATCAGAAGTGCAACTAATACTGCTTTGGGTCATATCTTCAACAAGTTCTTCAATTGCTGCTCCTACTTTTTGAGCCTCTAGTTTTATTACTGTTGATGTGCTTAAAGAAACATGATTACTATTTGAGGTTTCACTACTTTCATCAGTTTTTTCAATATTATGATGTTTTTTAGGAGATGAATGTGTATTATGATCTGATTCTTCATATTTTTCAGTAATATTTTCATTATTTCCACTCTCTATGTTTTCTTCTTGTGTTAGGACAATAAAACTTGTTTCTACATTTTTTTTCTGAATTTCTGACGACGGATATTTATTGAAAGAATCAAAGTTTGTATATTTTTGCTTCTCTTTTGTCCTCTCATCTTCCATTCCTTTCTCTTCATTTTTCTCATTTATTTCTGAGAATGTTGTACCTCTTGCTAAAGATACAGATCCTCTATTAATATTAGCTTCTGTTTTTTTTTGCTTACTGCTTTTATACATTTGATCACTACTTTCTCTTACAGGTAATTTGGAATGCAAATTCCCTTGTTTAGACTTATTTTTACCATGCTTTTCTTTCACTGATTTATCTTTAGGCATACCAATATTAATACATTCTTCCAAAAGAGCTTGTTCTGATGAAGATGGTTCATCTGTTGAATCCATACTAAGAGAACTTAAAGAATTATTCCTGGAAAAATTTGCTGTTGCTCCTTCTACATCATTCACATCTAATGAATTTTGCTGTTTTTCTTGATTTAGAGTTGAAGAATAAGTTTGTGCTTCGTTTTGGTGATGATTTTTTGTTATTTTTTGTTCAGAATAAGTTTGAATGCACTTTTCAGGTATTGAAGAATGTAGACATGATATCTGTGTAGGACTTGACAACCAAGATTCATTTTTCAGAACTTTCTCATTTTTTCCTGTAAATATAAAAACTTTTATTTTAATATAAAAAAATAATTTAACTTAAATGTTCTTTTAAGTTTATGATTGATTTCAGTAGAAATAATTTTAAAATTATAATAGAAAGATTATTATTTGAAATATGCTAAATAAAGTGATTTAATTGCATCTTACTTATTAATTGAACAATGCTAACCTCAGAACTATTGAAATAAAATCACATTATCAATATAATAATGAAAGTCTGTTTGTGGGTAGTATGACACCTGTAGAGGAGAGAACGACAGGAACAATAAGCATCCTATCTGTCCTCCACAGATGCCTTATTTCCTGGACGAGTTCTGTGTACTTGCTAATTTTCTTCAGTGCATGTGTTTGGTACATTGTGAGTGTTTGGAATGGATATGTCAATAATGTATGTGATTTTATTGCGTTTGTCAATGAGTGTGATGTCTGGTCTGTTGTGGTAAATTGTTTTCTCTCTGATTACGGCTCTGTTGTAGTACATTTTGTGCGTTTTGTTTTCCAATACTGTCTGTGCAGGCCTCGGAGTGCCATTTTCCCTCTGAAAAAGTGAGAAAAGTAAGTTGAAATACAGAAACAGTGAATAAAAAATGAGTGCAATAGTGACAAAACAAAGTGAAAACATGGAAGGAAAACTCAGCAAAATAGTAGTAAAAGTTATTATATAAATAAAAAGAAAAAAAAACAAGAAATGCTTACTGGAACTAAGTATCAGAATTAAATATATTCACACCTTTAACGTGTTCAGCATAATGTTAATTTCTATAAAAATGTTTTCGATCCCTTTAAGAGATCTTCATCAGTTAATGTTTACAAAGAAACGAACAAAAAAATTCGAATTTAAAAAAGAACGATTATTTCAAAAACTAGTGATGCATCTAACAGTGAAAACGTAAATCCGTTCTTAATAACGTCACAACTAACATAAAATTTAAACATCCAAGATAATCCTAGCCCACGTATATAAATTACCCAAAGGTAAAAACAATATTAGACAGGAATGAAGTGAAGTGGCTTCTGTGGAGACGTAAAATTACGTCATATCCGTTTTATAGAAAGACTTTCAGGCCATTGATAAACTGTCAGTCTCTCTATGATTAATGCAGTGTTTGTTGTGATGTGCCTTGTGTATCTCCATTTTTTCTGTGTTTCACCGCTTGTGCTGATCTGGTAAATTTAATAATCTCTGCCTTGTCCCAATAAACCGTAACATCCTGCTCCTTGGCAAATGCAGCAAGTACCGTACTATCAATGTTTTTATTGACTGTGTATTTATGTTCCTCGATCCTTTTTTTCAAATTCCTCATGGTGGCCCCTACATAAACTAGGTCAGAGTTGAATCTATTATCTTTCAACGGTATCGAGTAAACTCCTGTGAGGGTATCGTATCTATATCTTTCCTTATCATTTCTCAAAAGTCTATAAACTGTAGGATTACATCTATAAACTATGCGGATATTCCTTTTTCTGGCCACTTTCTTAGTAACTTGGTTTAAAAACGGTATGTAACTAAGGACAATCCTTTCTGTTCGTTCTCCTTTACACATCAGTTGTGTGGCTGGAAGGTCTTAATAAGGGTATCCACCATTTGCCTTCTGTAACCTTGTTGAAGCGCTATTTCGCGTATGTAATCTAACTTTCTGTACGTATCATATATGCTGGTACAATTCGTGTGAGCTCTCTTTATCCATGATTTAAAAGCCGTTAATTTTAGGTGTTCTGGGTCTGATGAATGCCTGGGAATGATGTAAGGTTGATAAACCGGCTTGCGGTATACTTTTGTTACTATGTGTCCCTTTCTTTTTATTCTGTATGGTTAAATACATTTTAAAAATTTCTGTATATACTGTAGCCCAGTGTTTCCCAACCTTTGTTGTGCTATGCCTCACCTAAGCCTTTCTAAAATTCTTATTTGCCCCCCAATATATACGTTGAACTCTTTTGGAAGGTCTCTCGTTGTCGTGTTCATTAAAGTTTTTTTCTTGCACTTAATTGCCACACTGTTTTATCATAACCATGATAAAACCCAATCCTTTCATCAAAGTCTCTTGCACTTTCCAGTCATTTCCAAACACGACCTGGAACACAACAACTCACATCTGCCCACCTCGAGGTCTGGGCAAAGAATGTTCTTTCTCCTCTTTCGCCGGCCTCAGGGCCTCATTCATCTCTTTGTTCTCAGTGGTTCCCAGAATTGTTAATCCCACCCCAAAAGAAAAGGGTTATAAAGGAAAGTTCTAGAAGGAAAGGGAAACAAAGAAAATTAAAACTAACTTAAATCAATATTTACAATAAATATGATGTACAGCGGCTATACGGTTAACTTAAACTCTGAACGAGTTTCGAATTGCCCCTTGTGGGGCATGGGCCCCACGTTGGGAAACACTGCTGTAGCCACTCGTTATACTGTAGATTCAGATATATCGTGCTTTTTTGGTCCTCTAAATTTTAAAGCACTTGCGTCAATAAATTTTAAATTACCAATTGCCATTGAATTTCTATCTGCAACGACATACAGTATTTTATTTTTACCATTGTCCTTGAAACTACCACTGAAGGTGAAACAACAAATTCTTCTAGATGGACATATCAATTGTCATTTGTTTCCTTTTGATATTAAATATTGTTTGTTTATTAGTTTTAAGTACCTTCTCCCATTTACAAGTTTCTGTGAATTTGAAATTTCACACCTTTATGTGAATTGACAGTATTGGGTCAATTCACATGTGAAATTTCAAATTCACTGCATAATGTGTAAGGAAAATATTTCTTTAATTCTGAATGGTAAGTTTTTATACAGTAGTAACTTTATTTTGCTTTTTAGAGAATTTTTACTCTATAATTTTATAAGTTTTGATGGTTCTATTATATATTCCATATTTATTTTTAAATTTTCAATGATTGTATTTATAATTTTTATTGAAAAATATACATTACGCTAATTTTTAATAAGAGATTTATTGTGAAATATAGTACTGTATAATAAAATTGTAACTGATATTTTGTTTTTATATCTACAGTATTTGTCTTTAAATGTCATTGTTAAAGAAACAATGGTAAATGGGGATGCCCCAAGCTTACCAACTTTTTGATGCAGTTTTATCAATAAAATCCTGGGCCAGGTAGTAGGGATGCCTGCCATGGAGTGCCTGTTGAGCCTACTATTGTTTAATACTGTCAGTGTTTTTTATATGTTGTGTTGTGTCTATATGATGTGAATGTAAGTTTAATGGTACGTTATTTCAGTCTGCTAGAGTTACTGCTTTATGTAACTGTGATGTTTCTTTTGTAGAAAAATTCTCACAGTGTCTGTATTTGTTTGTACTAAGTTCCAAGTATCAAATTGTTAAATAACTTCAAAATTCTCATTCAAAAACACTTGATTATAGGATATACAGTACTTTAAAATTTTATATTAAATTTTTATCAAATAATACCAATATTTGACCAAACAAAAAAAAAAAAAAATATGGGATAAAATTGTGTAGTCAACTTACTGTCCATATAAGAAATACTTCAAAGAAAATTTTTAAAAGGAATGTTTTTGTCACAAAATGAAGCAAATAAATGAATCTAACGATGCACAGAAATATACAGTTATATGTAACATGAATAAAAGCTGGATGAGAAGAGACACCGTGCCACACAGAGACATAGCAGACCAAACAAGATGGTGACTATGACCAAAAAAAATGTGAAGCTCGCCAACATAGTGCTGTATAATACAAAATATGTCTTAGTGACTTAGCACACAGGGATTACATTTTTACTTTCTTTCACAGTTTTAAACCAAATGTAATTAATGATTAGTATAGACAAGAAATCAGGAAATTTGACATTTTATATGCATGCAAACACACACTATACAAATACATATTAACAAACAACAAATATACAGCTCATTTCAAAAATATCCTTGACATTTCTAAATGAAAATAAGCAGTTAGTTCAATTAGTTAATTTTTAATTATTGGATAATTATCAATACTATATTTCATGTTTTTCCCATTGTGTTCCAGAACTATGTAGTAATAAACAGAACAAGTAAAACTGCAAAGCCATATTTGGGACATGACTATGTCTTGGAGACTCACTACTAAGCGGGATCACTTTGACGCTCATGGCTGGTCTTGTTCTTATTCTCCAATCTTCTTTGGTATCGCTGGTTTTGAGCACGATCATTCAAACTTTGCCGGCCATGGCCACGAGGTCGTCCATGATGCATTTTCAGTGAAATTTACCTATCCAATTTCGAAATTTCTCTCCATTGTGTTTCACCCTGGGTTGAAGTTTTGTCGATGCCTAATGAAAATTTCCCATTTTTGAAAAAATAATCCTGGCTATTATATCATCCAAAATTATGTTTTTATTTTGCACAAACAATATATATATATATTAATAAATGTAAAAAGAAAAAAAAATGATATTTTAGAAGTTAGTTTTAATATAAAATTATAATGACTAGTGCCATCTACTTTCAAAAACATTCCGATGCTGAAACAATATATGGGGTCAACCAGTCAAGGTCAGCACATGGCGACCAAAAATATGTTGGGAATAACACAGAATAGGTAAATGGGTTTTTTGAAAGATTCATTTGTCAAAATTTGATTTTGTAACATTCGCATTTCCAACTTCTCAACGAGCAACGCATGCGCAAATCTCGCACTAGTGCCTGTTTGTAGAGTGTCGCCATTTTGTATTTTATTTTGACTCCGTTCTCGGTCCCTGAGTACCTACAAGTCTGGTTTTTTTTTATGCGTGCATGATTTGGGCACCTAATTCTGTCCCAAACTGCAACTCCTGACATGTACTCCTTCATACCTCTAAGCTGATAACACAGAACGGAACCACGATTTTATAAACAAGAGATTGTCTTGTCAATAATAAAATAAAATAAATTCAATTGACTTTTATTAGAAATTTATTGTCATTATTTAAATGAAATATCTTATTATATAATATTGTACAATAATCATGAAGATTTTGAGACATCTATAATTTCATGGAAATTTTAAATGATTTAATCAAAAAGATTGCACTTAGGTTATATCTAGTCTATACAAAAATTATTAAAAATATTTAATACTTACTACTACAATAATTTCCATCTAAATTTTTTCTTTTAAATTTGTGCTCTTTCTTTACATCAGATTCTTCTTCACAGCTAAGAGAACTTAAAGAATCATTACAAGAAAAATTAACAGGTGTTCCTTCAACTTCGTAAACTTTTGGAGAATCTGATTGAGAGAGAGAATTAAAGGTACAAGTGTCTCCTTGATTTGATAATGACTGAACTGATGTAATAGAATGTGACCTTTGATGAATTCTGGTTAGGGATGATTTTGCATGTTTTTCATCATTATTATTTTTCCAAGTTTGATTTAGTAAGCAGCAATTGTTCATTACAGATTTCTGATTTGTAAATGTTTTATGATGTGCAAAAGTATTTGATTTAAATTCTGTAGGTGAGTTCAAAACATTCTGTTTTAAAGAATTTGGATCAGATTGTTTCCTGTAGTTCAAAAATGGTAATTTTGATTTAAATGGAATATCTGGTACTGAACTTCTTCCACAATGGTCAATTTCTTTTGATTTCTTTTTTGACTGAGGCATTCCTGATTGAATGCATTGCAAGAGAAGATTATCATTTTCATCACAAAGTGAACTGCTATCAGAACATGTATCACGATTTGATTTTGAAACCTCTACATCTCTATTACTTTCTGTACAAGAAACATTACTTAAATCACTTAAAGATGTGGCATGTGATAAATTGGATGGAGTATCTTCTGTTTTGTATATTTTTAAACTATCTTCACCAAAGATGCCTGCATGAGGATTCAAATTTGAATTTGCAGTAGGAATATTAGAATAAATTATAGGTTTACTAATATTCAAAACAGGCTGATTAAGTTTAATGTTGTTAGATTTTGACGGCAAGTTGCTTGTTCTTAATTGTCTAGAAATATTGCCAAGATTATTTAATTTAGATCTCAATTTACTGTTGTTATGTCCATTATGGTAACTACTATTATTTGGCATTCCAGAATTGATGCAAGCAGCAAGCATATCATTTTCAGTTGATTCAGCTTCAGACAAATCTGATTTTTCATCTTCACCACCAACTGGACTGGGTTCCTATTAGAAAATAAAGCAATTATTTTATTTTATAAATAATTTAACAAAATAAATTTTTATTAATTAAGAAAACAACCATTTTAAAGTACAATTTGTATTTTAATATATAAATATAATGGCTGATCAATAAATAACCAGCCAGAGCAATATCCATGTTGTTGTGTTTGATTGATTATTTATTGATCCACCTTTCTATATATATATAAATTCTAATACATGGTAGTGACTCTCAAATTCACTTATAAATCTATTTGGAAATTCCAGCATTTCTCCAGAAACTTTTCTTACTTTACCAGTTTTCAAGTGTAATACTTCCATTAAAAAATTCCTGTATCATTTGACAAGTATACAAGAATTCAGAAGTGATTTCATATGTATTTCTTTCATATGTATAAGCAGGTATCTTGATTAACAACTGATTTCATCTTTCATTAAATATCGTTAATGAAAAAGAAAAAAAAAGAAAAACATTACTGTTCAAAGATTCAAAATGCAGTTTTGCAGTTTAACAAACACATAGTCTAACATTAGACCATAAAGTTATTAATTTTTGATGTATTCATTTTAAATTTAACTTATATTATGTAAATTGATATATTGTTGTATTCAGTAATATATATTAGATTTAATTTGTTAAATTATCAATTCAATACATTTCTTTACTTTGTAGTTAGTGAAATTAGCAGCAAAATACTCTTTTTGACCTAGTTTTAACATATACAATTTAATGTATGCTGATATGAACAATTCACTGGAAAAAAATAGCTTGTTTGATTCTATTTTATTTTTTCAATATGTTTTTTTACATCAAATAATTTTTATAACTGTCAATCTATTATCTCTTGATAAGACATGCATTAAGTTTATCCTGAAATTTGATTATAATTTCTTCAAATCAAAGCATTTGAGGAAAGCAATTTTCTCATCTTAGAAAATAAACATTGATTTCCAAAAATTTTCAGAAAGTGTCAATAGAATCATCGTCATTTTCAGACTATAATAAAATCAAACAATTTTTGCAATGAATAATGAGTATAATGAAAATGTAAAAATGAGTTTTGACATCTCAATGGGGAAATGCCGTCAAACCTAGGACATTCTTGATATGACACAGTGCAAGAATAATAAGTTGACTCGGGAAGAAGTTAAGAATTTGGACTGAAAAGCAAAAAAATTATGGTTATCAGCCATGCTCTGCATTCCCAAAGTGATATCAACAGACCATACTAAAGAAAATAATTCAAATTAAACAGAAAAAAGATAGCACAGACAATCCATACAAATACAGTCAAAGCAAAAATTGACAAAACAACCAAAAACAGTAAATGCTGATTATGCAGTTCAGAAGAGACAGTGGACCATCTTTTTAGTGGCAGTTGCAAATCGTACAGAATAACCAAAAACATTAACACAATCATAATAATGATCCATTGGGATCTATGTAAAAAGTATGAACTAGCTGCAGCAAAAACTGCTAGGACCATAATGCCAACAAAATTATTGAAAATAAACATGGCAAAATTTTATGGTATTTTTCAAATATAAACTGACAGATGATTAGAAAAGAAAAACAGCAGAACAAGAGCTTAAAATACAAAAATCTGAAAATAAAATTGTAATAAATTCCATAGTAGTTAGCACCTTTGATGCTTCCCAACAGACCTAGATAAACATCTGAGAACCTTGGACATCAACAAAAGTACCATCAGTCAAATGCAGTATATCATTTTGCTAGATACAGCCCATATCATGCAAAAATATTCCAGACTCATAGAATTACCTTGATATCTGAAGAACACCAAGGCAATTCTTTATTTATATTTCATGGACAATGAGAACTTCAAACAATAGACAGCAATAATAATCTTGCTAGTCCCATCTTGTTCAGATGATAGAGAGCTCAGTAGTTTCAACGAACCATAAAATAATGCTTAAAAGAGAACAAGCTTCCAGTAGGACTATCCATGCCAATAAGTTCTATGGGGGGAAATGAAGCAAAGAGCATTTGACCCAGAATGGGCCACAGCTGAACAGCATCTGTTTCTCATAGAGACACTTGATTTATAGGCACCTGGCTTAAAACAGTCTTTATATTTAGATAACTGGCTGTAGGTATGTAAGCATACTTTCTGTGGAGGGGAAAAAAATGATTGTTACATGCTCTAAGCATAATAACGACTTGGATGTTGTCCAGGTTCACAAGGTTAAGTAGAGGTTTATGTTTGAAAAATGTTCCCTAATCTTCCTTGACCACCATGATGAATGCAATACTGCACCAAGTATGACTACTGTATCACAAGCATGTTCACCTCCTCAGTTGTACACAATGAACAATTCACACAAACCAGTCAAAGTGTTTCAGTAGTAATACAGTCACTGATATCAAGACTGGAAAACTATGCTTACAGATGAAGCAGATTGAAGTAACAAATGAATTTATCACCCATATCTACTACACCATTAAAAACCTTGAACTGGACATGACAGCATATGGACACTACATGACAAATTCACACAAAAATATCCATATCTCACTGTAACAGAGCAAAGTATTGTTGACCAAACAGAACAATAAATATAACAATTTTATTCCACAAACACCACTTGAACATATCAAACAAGTTTCACAACAGATACACCAACAGATGACACAGATACACAAATATTAGATCATGCAGATCAGATACTCATTTATAGTACGAACAGCGTTATATGATCTAAAACTACAATTACACTCAGTGACAGTAATAGATAAGAATTAATTAACACATAATTTTACGGATTTCATAGACCAATAGCATATACACCAATAGAATTTTTTTATTAATGTTTATTAGCATCGGTTTGATTGTTCCAATAAAAGCCAACAGAACACCAGTTAATGGTTTCTATTGGTTTAAATAGTCTCCTAGAATACAATTAAAAACTAACTGTAATAAATAAAATTATTAATCATAGCAGAAACCAAAAGGGCATCATTAGAATTTCCTATTTGTTTTTATTGATTCCTATTTTCTTTTAAACAAGGAAGACCTATTAGCATAAACCTTCACTGTAATGAAATGTTGATGATATGAGTTTTTTCCATAAACAAGATATATCATACTTATGTGACAAAGACTCAGATAGAAACAAACTTGACCCAATGAAAAGTTTTGTGAAAAAACTAGTCTGGTTGGTTAGTTTAGACTTTTTTGTTTTTAAAATTTTGGAAAAACTGCATTAAGTAAAACAAACTAATACTAATCTGAACATAACAATATACAAAAGCACTGACACTTAAGCAGACCATGGATCAGCAAGAAACTACATAGAAGACATTCCAACTTAGTCAAAATTATGTTGACAAATCTGTCAAATTATTAACTAACTCTTTGCAAATCTGAAGAGTTGGTGACTGCCATAAAAGACCAGGTCATATCTATCACAATAAATGTCAGATATACCCTGTAAAACAAAAAGTTTTAGAATATATAAATTAAAAGACAGATGCAGATGTAGAAAATGTGACATCATGCCTGAAATAATACAAAAAAAAAATTACATCAGAAAACATGCCCTTAGCACAGATTACTTATAAAAAAGAATCAAACAACAGACACAACACACAAAGTTTCCTAAAACACACTACTACACATTAAGGTAACACACTACAAACAGTATGGGGAAAATAAACAAAATGTGTTATGACAGATATAGTTACAAGTAAAACAATTCATCGCATTCATCGATAAACAAAATGAAATCATACATATATCGTGGACATATCTATCCCATAAGCCACAAAATACAAAATATCTACACTGATAAAATCAATAAGTACATCAAACTCACCCGAGAAATTACTGCATCTGTGGAAAATAAGATATTTATTGTGCCTGTAGTCCACTCTTCCACAGGTGTCTCATATCATATATACTACACAAAAATCCAGAAACATTAGACCTTAAACATAACTTTTACATCACACTATAGAAAGCAGAAATATTAAATACATGCCACATACACAGGAAATTTTTAAATATAATCATATATACTACAGCACATACTAGAACAGTTTTTTTAGTAGATATGTTTTTATTCAGATCTGTCATAACGCTTGGCAGAAACATTAATGAAATATCATATTTATATCACTACCTATATTCATTAATTGGTTGGTTTTTTGATGTTCTTTTGGCACAAGAACCATACAGACTATCCTATACCATGCCATGCCAAATGGTATAAATAAATTTAGATTATATCTTTACAAACTACAACAATATTATTAAGAAAAACAAACAATAAACTTAAAGCTATATAAATAAACTAATCGTCAACACAGAGTATATATTCATTAATTACATCCATAATAATTGTCAACACTGGAAAACCAGAATTTATACAGTTTTAGCAATCAATGATATAATATCAAGGGCATATTATATCTGATATTATAACAACAAACTAATTGGTCTTAATATTTCATAATTTAGAAAAGTAAGACATGAGAAAAGTATTCTACATTTAATAAAAGATAAGTGTGTATAATATATCAAAATACTCTGTTGTTATTCAATAAATTCTAAAATGTATTTCCAATCTTTTCTAAGTAGCATAACATAACTAGAGGTATACACCAGTTTTCCATATGTAAAAAGAAACATGCATATTTTATAATTTATTGCAAGATTAAATCAAAATTTTTGCAAAATCTAAAATAAAATCAACCAATATAAAATTACAGATTGTCCAAAACAAATACATAAAAAAAAGAAATATATCTGATCCCAAAATATTTTCATTTTATACTTACTCCACACATATCCAAAAATATCAATCTACTTTGAGAAAAATTCAAACTTGATAAATAAAATGGGTACTAAATTATATATTTCTGTGAATATATCAAATAAGATGCTGTATTTGCTTTGCAAAAACTCACAAACTTAGCAATAGTGTTTCTATGGGGTTTTTCCTGTCATTTTATTAATCATCAAATAAAATGATTCACTGTAAATGATTAATGCTAGAAGTCCAGTGAATTTACACTTCTTTTAACTACAAAAGTGATCATTTTGACTGTTTCCTTTTTCTTTTCTTTTATGAAGATTTATTTTGAACTTGTTACTATTTGCTACTTTTCAAAAACTTTTACTGCTACTTTTTTGCCCTTTACAAAATCCAATTTTTACTCACAATAATCATATCAATAATCTTAATTTTTACGATCATTAGGAAAAAATTAAAGTTAAAACTGAAGAATGAGATCCTTTTTTACTTTCAAACTTATAAATAAAAACTGCTGAGAAATTACAATTCAGTTTTATTTTTTGTAGTAAGTACAATATTTGTGTAACCAAAAGATCACAATGATATTTTCAAACATTGTTCAATAAATCTTTATCTTTGACATTATATAAAAGGAATTAGTAGAAAAATAAGTCTTCAACACTTAGGAAAAACTAGATTGAGCTGATTGTTCTCCAATACTTTCTATTCATTTTTCTTTTATTAAAATGTAGTGTGTGAGTCATTTTAATACCATTTTAACTGTATTATTTCCTTTCATGAAAAGTTAGGAGTTAAGATGTAAAAAGTTATTCACCATTCTTTTTTTACCTCAACAAGACAACAATTCTTATGATCTTCAACAAGAATTACATTGAATGAAATGCAAATTTAATAGCAAAAGACACAAAATCATTGAAAATGTTGAATTTATAATATACTAATTTTAAAATGCTTGGCAATAATTTATTAATAATGAAATAAAATAGATACTAATTATATATCATTTTTGTACTAGAGACAATGACATTATTTTCCATTCATTTCTAGTCTCAAATTTATTATAATTATGGTATTCCCAATTTTATAAGATATAGTCATCATTTTTAGCAAAATTACAGGTATATGTCTTACGTCGGTAATTGGTTCCAGGAGAGGCGATGTAAGTCGAAAAATGACGTAAGTCGAATTTACTTGTGTAGTTACGATGTAAGTTGTAGTTTCGACTTACGTCATAAATAAACGCCAATAATGAGCACTTAAAGACCGCTAAATAAGACGACAACACATAAACACAGATGTTTTCATGTTTCGTTCTCTAAGATTTATGATGATTATACTAACATTTACTATAAATGTACATATTTTAATATGATTTTATGTGCTTTTAATGCTTTTCTAGTGATATTACGACTTCAATGTTTGTGGAGGACGGATTTAAAGTCGAATAAACTGATTTAAACTTGATTTTTATTTTTCCATATACTTTCTTGACAAACGACGTATAATCAGGAATGACGTAACTCGAGGTATACCTTTATTTAAAAAAAAAAAAAAATGTTTGAAAAACTGAAAAATAAAATGGTAATGCAAACTTCAGGGAGACCAATGAGATGAGAATTTTAATTGTATTAGCAAGAGCTCTTAACATTATACCAATGAAAACTAATACATAACTAAAATCAATGCCTAAAAAGCCAATCTTTTGGGCTATATTTTAATTATAAAAATAAAGTAATTTGAATTAAAGTAGATGGTTGAGCTATCATCTTTAGTCCAAATAACTAAAACTGACAATAACACTATGCATTATTTGTATACTTACCACAACAAAAAACTGAAAACTATCACGTCATTATCATCATCCTTATTCAAACAAATTTTAAGTTTTGGAAAAATAAATAATGTAAATAGATAGATTGATCTTGTATACTAGAAAACAAATAAGATGAATACATCAAATAGTTTACTTTAATGAGTGTCAATTTATATAAAAGAATTATTTTCATTTATTTTTTTTATGTAATAAGTTGCAATTTCACTCATTCCTGGAGATTTCTGCCTCAAATTAAGACATCTGGATTTTATTAAATCATTATGCAATTGTTTAAGTTACCCAACCTGATCATCACAACAAAGTGATTAAGCTGAATTTTGTTGTATTTATGGGGAAAAAGTATATTAAAACTCCAGAATTTTTGATATACTTTGCCTTTAATTATACAAGAACTTAGATTTAGCTAAAGACATACTAGTGTTATGTTTAATAAAAATAAATTGTCTTTTTTTAAACAATTTTTGCCTAAGTTGTTTTACATGTAACTAACTAGCCTCATTCTACAACATTTAACTTCTACATCTTTTTCAATTTGAATTCTTTAATAGTAATAATTGTTTTTCATCTCTGAAAATTAAGTAAAAGTCACTGAGCTAGTCATTTCTGAACAACACTACAATAATTAATAAATGCACATACTCATCCCTGAATTAGTATTTCCCAAGAAGATATTGGACTTAAAAGAATTTTTTGAACACACTATTATATTATACTAAATATCTTTAATAAATTAAAATTTAAACTTACATTGCTATTACTATGACTAGAATTTTCTTCTGAAAGTCTTTCTTCAGAATCTATAGATTTTACTTTTTCTGTTCTTTCTTTAATAAGTTGCTTATCTATATGAAATTTATTTTCTGGAACTTTATCTTTTAAATCCAAGTTTTTTGGAAGTTTTAGATCATCATCAATAGTTAATGAGCTTAAACTTGTTGCTCTTGAAAATTCAGCTGGTGTTCCTTCTTCAGCAAATGATGTTTTTGAATCTTCAAATATACTTTTTTCTTTAAATGATTCATCTGGACATATCATTTTTTCGGGAAGGGCAGTTGAATCTTTAAACTCAAATATATTTTTTTTATCTCTATGTGGACTGGGTGGAACAGTCTGACTGGGAGAATCTGGCAAATCACTTGGAGATACAACTTCACTAGCTCGACGACTAAAAATGAAAGAAATTAAGTATGAAATTTCACAGTAATCAAATTTATATATTTAAATTCATTTTCAAGAAAATAATATATTTTCTAAACATGAGAAATTTGCAACTATAATATTCAATAAACAAAAACTGATTAAGGTTACTAAAATTATTTATTCTGAAATGTTTTAGACCTCAGTTTTGGCCAGGTTCAGTGTACATGTAAATTGAATATAGCATAATGAAACAGAAAGGCCAGAAATAAAATCAGTCTGAAAATGTTTTGAAATAATTTTGGTAACTTTAATCAAACAGTTTTATTTATTGAGTATATACAGTAAAACTTCTCTAATTCAAATGTCTAACACTAATATTACTTTAATCGAAAAAACAAAGCACTGAGTAGGTTTCAATGGAATAGCATAGGGATTTTATGTCTCCAACTTAAAATTTCTTAACTCAAATTTTCTGCAAGTCAAAGTTTTTCATGGTCCCCAACTCAAATTTTAATATTTATTCTATCCAAAGTGATCCTAATTATTGGATTTCCATGAAATTTTCAGACAACATTCCAGTCCAAAGCAAGAAATTCTCACTTTATCTCAAATATTCAATATTCAAATTTATATTCTTTATAATTATATTTAGATTCTGTATGTATATTGCAATTTATTATTGTAATATACAGAATCTTTTTTATTTTTTAATTCTTTCAAATAAATTTTATTTACATTTGATAATTTTAATTTAATTTTAATTTTAATAAAATAATTATAGGAATGAAATTTTAGATTTTTTAAAATAAAGGCCAAGTAGTTATATGAAAAATTAAATACCAAAAATCAATGATATATTGATAATTATGAAATGTATTTTTCAAGTTATTATCAAAAGTTTTAATACCTGAAAATTTCTTCTTCAGTTTTGCAAATTTTTAATTAATTTATTTCAATATATTATACATTCCCCCAGCAATACATTAGAAAATGCATGTAATGATGTATTGATTTGCCATGAATGACAACTAAAATGGCAGTTCTGTGCCATTTGCTACAAATGGTGTATAAAGCAAATTGAACACAAAGTTACAATCCCTTTTCTTGTGTATGCTGATTGCTATATGTGGTATGCCAGTGCTTCTACTTTCTTTTCTTTTTACCTTTACAGTTTCAGTCTAGATCAAATCTTACAACAGGTAACTCCAGTTTTTTTGGTTTTTTAAAGTATGGTAAAAGTGACGAATTCAAATCTGAACATTCTATCATAGCTACTTCAGCTACCTGGCTGTTATTTTTGCATTGTGTGGTGAATTTCACTTCTCATTCATCATATTCAACATTACATTGAAAAATAAGTTGATTATCCCTGGCATAGATTCTAATAAGATTTGCTAGATATTTTAATTGATTTGTTCCATTCTTCAGTGAGACTCATCTTCAGTCCTATTATATTCATTGAGAAAATTAGTCAGTAACAGATAGGATAATCAAGTTAAATTCTCTTTAAAATTTAGATTCAGTTATTTATACAGTCATAGCAGGTGATATATCTCATTAGAATAATCTGTGATTATTCCTGCATCAAACATGTCCTGTCTATCTTAGCATTGTAATCTCAATTGAAGTCCTTTCCATCTATATTCAATATCTATCGTGACTATTGAATAGTGTTATAAAATGTGACAATGCTCATCTATGTCATGGAGTAGAGAAATCTGTCTAGAATGAAAACCACCATGTTAGAAAAACATTTTCTACATCAATATATCATTACTTTCATCCAAAGTTAAGTGTTTTGTCTGTTTTTTTTTTTTAAATTCATTTTAGAAATTTGGCAAAATAATATATAGCAGCATTTGTTTTTTGAAAAAATTTTAAACCTTTATCAGAATTTGCAATACTTTTTGATGAATTGGAAAAAATCAATCCATTAGACAAACATAATTATATGTGATCTAATGGATTGAAATAATTAAATTTCATACTTAACCATTATTCTAAACCTTTTAGATTTCACTGAGCTTCAAATATCAGCCTTAACATTCAAAACTTTAAATAATTAACACAGTTAATTTAAAACTAAAAGCAAAAAGTAAAAAAGGAAATTTCTAAATACCTAAAATCACTAATAACTGAACTGCGATCATCTTGAATCGAATGTTGTTCAAAACTACTGAGAGATCCGAGAGAACTGCATCGTGAAAACATTAATGGTGTTTCTTCAGCATAATTAACTTCCTCTCCAAATGTAACTGTTTTTCCTTTAAAAAACATACTTTTTAGTTTCAAAATATAAAACCTATCAAATGAAATTTGTTTTATAATTTATTCTTTTGAAAGATGATTATTTTTGATTATTTGATCAAATAATTGTATTCTATTTTAAACAACTACAAATCAAGCATTTGAACTTTAAATAATCTGTCTGAACAAGTATCTCCAACTAAACTACAAACACAAACACTTTTTTAAAACAAACATTTGTATAAATTTTTATGTTAAAATAAAACTATGAACTATATTTGGAAAATACCATATTCAACATTTAATAATGAATTAATAACAAAAATGTGTTCTCTAAAATACATGGTGTGTCCAATATTAAAGGTACAGTTGGCTGTTATACAAACTGCACATACACATATTGGTGCCATATGCATGACTAGCCACATGCGTGTAGTAGTAGAGTCGGGAGCGTTGTTTTGTTCAAGATTCAATTTAGCTTCCGAGAAGCAAACAAACTGGCATATGTAATGCAGAGTATTCAAAGTGTGAAGTACGTGGAGTTATCAGATTTTTGCAAGACAAAGGAGTTAATTAGAGCAAAATTCATCACAGATTACAGGACATTTATGGCCTGAACATTTGAAGTCGAAAAGAAGTCAGCATTTGGAGCCAAAAATGGACAAATGGAGCTGAATGGTGATATGGAGAAAAATACTCTCTGATGAACAAAAACCCAATAGAATGAGTTCTTCACTTCAGCATCTCACCCGATACCACCAGGAAGGGAAATCTTTCATTGAAAGCATCATTACCAGGAATGAAACCTGGGCTTATGAGTTTACCCCAGAGACAAAACAGTTCATGATATGGAAACATCCAGCTTCCCCAGTAAAAAAAAAAATTCAAAACTCAATCATCTGCCTGCAAAACCATGACCACTGTGTTCTGGGATAGTGAATACCTACTGTTGTGTAAATTCCTTGAACCGTGCACAATCATTAACAGTGACAGGTACCATGAAATCCTCCAGAAATTGCATACAGCTGTCAGAAGGAAAAAGCCAGGATGATTACAAAAAGAGTTAAACTTTCACACGATGGCACAAGATCCCACACATCAAATCAAACCAAACCAAGCTTGGCACAGAGGAATTTGGAGGTCCTGCAACATCCTCCATATTGTCCAGATTTAGCCCCCTTGGATTTTCATTTATTTGGACCTTTAAAGAAATTTATAATAGTTCATACTTTTTTATTCACACCAAATAATGTTTCTGCCTATTGTTTAGTGCTAGAGATAAGCCAATTATTCTTATTATAACTTTCAGCATGCCCAAAAATTTTGGTCAGAATTTGTCCCTAATTAAAACACAAATATACAGTGGTGCCTTATATAACATACTTAATCTGTTTCAGGTGCAAGTCCGTTAAGTGAAAAGTCTGTTATACGAAATGCATTTTCCCATAGAAATACATGTTAAAACATCTAATTCGTTCCGCTGCATAAAATAACCATACTGTACCATAAAAAAAATGAAAATGGAGCAGTCACCAATTATGCCGGGTAGTCAGATGTTGTGAGGAGGAGGTGGAGGAACACTTTTTTCACACATTCATACAGACACACACTTTTTACACATTGTAGCAGGTCTCTTTTTTATTGTTTTTTAATCGGAGTCAGATTCAAGAGAGACTACTGGAGCTTGCAGGGTCAACTCCTCTTGTTCCATCCTTTGTATTTTGGCAGCTGGCTTCTTGAATAACATGTCCAAGGTGGATGGTCTGTTTCTCTCTCTTCTTCAACACCTGTTGGAAATGACGGGCAAGGGTGTCATTGTAGAGATCATTGATCCTGTTGGCCTCAACCGTGTTTGGATAGTGAGTGTTGGTAAACTCCTGAACCTCTCCCCATTTGACAAGGAAGTCCTTAATGGCAGCAGTTGAAATTGGTTGATTGGATTGCTCCTCCATGTCGCCAGATGAAGCTTTCCTTTGAGCTTCATCATGTTCCTGGGCCAGAAGTGCTTGGAGCTCTTCAGTTGTCAGCTCTTCTTGGTGTTCTCCAACCAGCTCCTCCACATCCTCCATTTCCACCTCCAATTCCAACTCTCTGGCAGTCGAGATGATCTCTTGCACCACTTCTGTATCCTCAGCTGGTTCTTCCTGGTCCATTCAGGAACAAGCCTCTTCCAGGCTGAATTGAGGGCATGACTTCTGCATGACTTCTTCCCAGGCCTTCTGGATGAGTCTGATTGCCACAAGAACATCAAACTTCTCTTTCCAGAACTTTTGGACAGTCATGTTTCCACAAAGCTGACATTCTTCAAACACCTTCATGAAGAGAGCTCTGGTGTACAGTTTTTTGAAGTTGACAATGATTGCTGATCCATTGGCTGAAGGATGGCAGTGGTGTTTGCTGGCAGATAATGCACCTTTATGAAAGGATAGCTTTCTTCCAGGATCTCCTCCAGGTCTTTTGGGTGACCAGGGGGCATTGTCCAGTATCACAGTAGGGCTTTGAGCAGCAGCTTTTTGTCCAGCAGGTATTTCTTTACAGCAAGAGCAAAGGTTTCCAGAATCTATTCCTTGAAGACAACCTGGGCCACCCAGGCGTTTTGGTTAGACTTCTAATGGACAGGCAGGTTGGACAAAGAAGAAGAAGGGGAAAAAAACAGCTTACTCTTCTGCAGCCAAAAAGCAACTGTTTTCAAAGGCTCCCAAAATACCTCCAAAATATCTGTATTCTGGGAAGCCAAGAAGGGAAAAACATCTAAAAATAGCAGATTGTCATGAGCAACGGCAAAAGAGTGGAAACATCATTTGCACTTGTTCACAGAAAGTCCGTTGTTTGCCTCACGTATCTGCCGAATGGAAAGTCCGTTGTTCGCAGCCAGTCTGTTGCTTGAGTCATGTAACGGCCAAACAGAAAGTCCATTGTTCACGGCGTCCATTATTCGAGGAGTACGTTATACGAGGCACCACTGTATATGTAAATAAATGAATTTTTAAAACTAATCATTTACGTATTAAAGTATGTTTGAAATCATGTGAATGGTTTATTTAATTTTCTATCTTCAGCTAAGATAATTCACTTTTAATGTGTGCTGTGTAATTAAAATTAAGTTTAAATAATTGCATTCATCAGACTTGTGAATATATTTTATAATTACTTAAAGACCAGGTGAGATTTTTCTTGTTTGTCAAATTGGAATTACCAAATTAAAACATCAATTATCTCCATATCAAATGTAAATTAATACTTCTGATAATACCTAAAAATCTTAAGACATTTTAGTTATTAAGACTTTTAAAAACAATGAATTAAGAATTGTTCCAATTATTATTTCACGCACAATAATAGTACAGGGATCTGCATCATAGAATTGTTAGTCTTATTTCTTTTTAATCTGAGCTTCAGTTCGAGATCAGAGAGTTCTCTCAATTTAGGGTAATCTAGGGCAAAATGAAGGTGCCATCGGAGTAGTTTCACCAGAAGCAGGTGGCAGCACTGCCCAAGGAGAAGGTGGTATGGAGCAATGGAAGGCCGCATGTAACAATTTAAAAGGAAAACCCGATACAACAAAAAGGAATAAAAAAATAATGCAATACATAGATACACAAATATATACAGGGGTTGGACAAAAATATGGAAACACCAAAAAGAAACCTATTACTAAGCACTAATATGGTGTAGGAAAACCGTTGGCATTCAAAACAGCCTGCAGTCTTCTTGGAATGGATAAATACAGGTCCTGTATGGTTTTCAAAGGAATCTTGTACCATTCATCCTGCAAAATAGTGACAAGTTCAGGTAACGATGATGGAGGTGGATAGTGATCACGCACCTGTCTCTCCAAAGTAGACCACAAAGGCTCAATAATATTGATGTCTGGTGACTGTGGTGGCCAGAGGAGATGCGATAAATCACCCTCGTGCTCACAAAATTACTCTTGGACGATGTGAGCTGTGTGAACAGGCGCCCTGTCGTCTTGGAACACAGCATCACCATTGGGGAACAAACATTGTACCATGGGATGGACACAATCTCCATCAAAATGGTTACATAATCTTTGGCAGTAATGTGACCTTGCAGAGTAATCATGGGGCCCATGAAATACCATGATATGGCTCTCCAAATCATAACCGAACCCCTGCCATGTTTCACTCTTGGCAGCAAGCAGTCTGTATCGTAAGCTTGGGACAGCGTTCGCTAGACGTAAACTTGGCCACAGGTTGGAAACAATGTAAAACAAGACTCATCCGACCAAATGACTCTTTTCCATTGTTCCATAGTCCAGGTTTTATGGCTTCGGCACCACATTTTCCTCTTCTGGGCATTTGCATTACTGATTAATGGTTTTGGAATTGCAGCTCGCCCTGAAATTCCCTGCTTATGGAGCTTCCTTCAAACTGTTTTGGTGCTGACAGGATTTGTGAGCTCCATATTCAGTTCGGCAGTGACTTTTGCAGCTGTAGTCTTCTTATTTTTTGTCACAATCCTCTTCAATGACTGTCTGTCACGATCACTCAACACACACTTTCATCCACGTTGTGACTTAGCGGATGATGTTTTTCCACATGTTCTGTATGCAGTATAAATCTTTGATACGGTGCCTCTTGACACACCAAACATTTCGGCCACCTTGGTTATGGAAGCATCCACCATACGAGCACCAACAATTTGCCCACGTTCGAATTCACTTAGCTCTGACATTGTGCACTCCCACCTACACAGAACACAGTTCTAACAATGACTGACATGTGCAATGTATTGAGGAGATTGCACAGGTGTCATTAATAGTCAAACACAATAGTGCCACCTAGAGGCTTGGCTAGAATCAACATTTACGTTCAACTGTGCATTTCATGAGGAGTTTCCATATTTTTGTCCAACCCCTGTACATACATACATAAACAATCAGAACAATATACATACAATTGAGTAGCGGAGCACTACAAATTCAATGACAATTGACATTTTAAAAATTATTGACTTAAGTACTTTTAAAATTTGGGGACAAACAAAAGCGTGATATATCCAAATCTGCAATATAATGAGGGGCTACTATTTCCATGTCCTCCTGCATTTAATATAACTTTTCTTATAATGCTTGCTGCATCATAATATCTCAAAGACATTTTAAACATTAAAAAAGAGTTTAAATTAAACTCTACCACCAGAAGTGATTTAAACTGATGTGATTATTCAGTATTATAAATAAATGTTTATAATTGGTATAAAATACACCACAACCTATTTTCAGTGACTGTTAATTGTTCTTATAAACTGCAAATGAGATGTGTCTAGAATCAATGCATCATACTAGTTTAAACAGGTAAAAATGAATAAGAATTGAGAACTGAGGAAATGTAGCATCTCTCTTTTTAATCTACAACATGTTGTTGCAACTAATAGATCTCTCAAACACAAAAGAAATTCAAGAACAATTTCTGTAAAAGCCTCAGCTATTTTATTATCATTTGTCTTGAGTAGTATTTTATTTTATAACAAATTATCAAATTTTTTAAAAAATAATTACACAGTATTATAAAAATAAATAAAAATCAGCAAAAACAAATGTATAAATTATAAGATTTATGCAAAAGTATCTTAACAAGATAAAAGTTTAATTTATTTTTTTAAATTTGTATTAAAGTCACCAGAAAAAACATTTACATTTATAAAATAAATATTAAATTTTTTATGTCATGCTTAGATTATTTGTATCTTTTGTACTTTACATAATGTTTTAAAAATTGTTTTTATATAACTTATCTTTCATTCTAATTTGCATAATGAATTTATAATTTTCACATACAGAAAAAGTTAATCTTTCTGAGACATTAACTTAGTGTGAGATCAAGGACCTGACTTTTCTTTAATTTAAGGAGAATTTAACCAATTTCTCAATCGCAATTGTTAAGAAAACATACAAAAAAAGGATTGAATGTCATCCTTCTCATCAAAAAAACACAAAGAAATTAAAACAATCTATTGTTAAAAGAGGGAACTGTCAACCTTAGAACTAGTAAACAGGATGAATCTAACATTTCACAAACCAAATATTACACTATCTGCCCTGTTTAGATGACATCTTACAGTCATCACCAGCCCACCTATGACCCAACACTGCAACTTTGTCTCCAAAAACATCCAATCACCTGATCGTTTTCCCAGGCCTAAAAATGATATAACAACGAAGCACTCAAACTTTGGGGTGATCATCCACTGGAAGTGTCCATTGGGAACAACCTCTCCCAGATCTGTCCTGTCATAATCTAGGCAGACATTCGCCATGAAGTGATAGGCCTGCTTCCGTCCGTCCAACCTTGTCTTCTTCCCAATGCAATCTGACGAGAAACCGACAATACATTAACTAGATCCACAATCATTTTACCAACATTGAATAAACAGGATCACGAGGCATCATCACTCTCTCCGATGTATATTACCTAGAATTGTAAACGCTCTCTCTCAGTTGACTTAGAATATAAGTTAGATTTAGTTCTTAAGGAAATAGCTATTCGCTATAATTGTCCGTCTCAAATCTATGATACATGGAACTAATGTTAAGGTTATGTGACTTTATTATGTTCGTCCTCTGTAATCTTTATTATAGTTTAGAGTAAATTTGTTGAGTTGAAGCTGGTCTCTTTATTTTGGGAACAGCTGACACCTCATCGACTTACCCATGATCCTCCCCACTTAACTAATAGCTCTCATTTTTTAACTCTATGAACCGAATAGATACGAATAATTGCAAGTTAGGATATGTTTAACTCTATCCTAACTAGTGTCAGATCCTGACAGGAAACAGAAATCTCTCGATTTCCTTGTCTTTGATAATCTACAAAAGCCATCCACTGACAAAGTGAGCGGGTCTTACCAACCCATTGCCGAATAAGCAGTCTATAGGAAACCCCCCTTGCCCTTGGCTTTTCACATTAGGTAGGAAAAGAACTTATATGAAAACTTATTCCTTAATCTGATCATTCAGAATTTCATCAATTCCACTATAATCTGTGTCTTATTTTTAATTTATTACATAATAAAGTAAAAATAAAATATGTTATTTATTAATATAAAACAATATCTCTATATTTTGTGTGTTAACTCCTTGGGCCTTTTTCTGCAATCCCTAATGGGGGAAAAAAATCCTCTAAGAATTTTATTTTTTATATTAATTATTTCCACTTAAATACCAATCTAACATTAAAAAGTTAAAAATAATCCTTAAAAAATGATTGTATTTGATAAATATAGCTGCAGGAAGTGTTATTTCATTTAACAAGACATGAAATTTCACACCTGCAGTCTAAAGCTGGAGGGAAGCTAACTTACAGCATCTGTTCAAATATAACACAATATTTCTGATTTTTATGCTATTAAAATAGGAGGGGTCCGAAAAAAGTATGAGAAAAAATTTTACTGAATAAAAAATGAAAAAACCTGCTGATGTCTTAGAAAACATCCAATAGAGTTTTAAAAAATTTTAGAGAAGTCAATTATGTTCCAATTTGATTGAAATTTTCATATACTGCACACAAAAAATTCGCACAAATAAAAAAAAATGCACAAAAACAGGTTTGAGTGTATAAAAAACAGTGCTATTGCTGAAAAATAAATGTTATCATAAATGCTTATCTATTTTCTACTGTTAATTATGCATAAATAAAAGAAAAGAAATAATGAACACAGATAATTTAAATACTTTGTGTTTTAAACCATCATTGGGATAATAAAATTCTAAAAAAAGAAATGAAATAAATTTACTTAGGAAAATTTAAACTAAACTTTAGAATATAGGAAAACTTAACTATACATATTAAACAATACATTACAAATAACAAAATTCTATTTTAAACAGAAAAAAACATTGAAAGCAAGAAAATGTAATTATCTAGTTTTGTAACTGATTATTATTATTTAGAATTATAATATAAAAGTTATAAATTCTGTTTGGCATTAAAATGATTTCTAACTACAGGTAGGCTTCCTACAATGCGGTACCTTTACAACGCGTTTTCGCTCCAACACAGTTGGAAAAATGCGGAAATTTTCTGACAACGCGGTACTTTTACAACGCGGTTTAGAGTATTTAGAAATGAATTATCTTTCACATAAGAGAAAAATCGCAACGGATCACATAAATGCAGTGGAACTTGTTGAAACAAGCTCAGATCTTGAAATAAGTCCAGTCAAACATTCTCGAACAACTATAATAAGTGACGATGAGGACTGAATTTGAGCATAACATTATGTTTCTTTTTGATTTTGACTTGAAATCATGATCTTTTTAGTTTTTATATTATGTTGAATTTTATTTAAGCTTTTTATGTACATAAATTTAAAAAATGATGAAAATGTTATACCATAAAAGGCAGTTTTTCTCTTTTTAGAACCGAATCCCAGTTTTTGTATTAAGTTGGTGTCTCCTATAATGCAATTTCCCATAACGCAGTATTTTCAAGGAACGTATCTACCGCTTTGTTGGAGGCCTACCTGTACTTTTAATTGTATACAAAACATAATACAGTGGAACTTCTATATTGGTAATATTTAATATTCGTCACATTTTGATGACTTTGTTCCCCTCATATTTGTCAGTATATTCTGTATTTGTCATCATTCCCAATACTGGCAGTGACACTACAATTGCACGTCCGCACCGATCAGCTAGCCATGTTAGCTTAGTGTTGCCAATTTAGCTAACTTTTTGCTAGATTTAGTGGATTTATGAACAATCTAGCTATAAAAAAATCAAACAATTTTTAATGGAAACAAAATGATTTGAATATTTTTATTAAAATGTCTAGTTAAAAATTTGAATTTTGAGTTGGCAACACTATGTCACTAGCTTAGTTAATCAGTCTACTTTGTGCGGTTGTTGAGTGTGTTCTTGGTTTCTTGCGTTGAAAATAGTTTTTGAAAATAATCAAGTTCCAATGACTCCAACAAAGTGCACTGAAGAAAAACAGCAAAAAAGGAAAGCTGTTAGAACAACAATAGAGATTTTAAAAAATTATTGCTAAGCTGAAAATGGACAAAGTACAGAGGTTGCAGCCGAGTTTTCATCTCTAAAATGTGAATGTTGAGTGCCGCCTTCTTGTAAGCCTAGAAGTTTGACAATGGCGTTTGAAACGTCATTGGAATAATGCTCGACATTCCAAATGCCATTGTCAAACTTCTAAGCTTACAAGATGGCAGTGCTTAACGTTTACGTTTTAGAGATGAAAACTTTGGCTAAAACCACTCTAGTGTTTCTAACTTAGCCAAAGAATTTAATATGCCGAGATCATAATTGGAATTATCTAATGTTTTAATTGATGGTATGTCTTCTTCTAAACAATAATAACCTTATGCTTCTTCCCCTTCTACTACTATACTGTATTTATTTAGTACAATAAAGTTTTACAAACAACAAAATTTTGATTCTTGTATCTTTTTTTTTAGGATGAGAACAGATTAATTGAATATCTGTTATTTATTATGAAAAAAATTGTTTCTATATTTGTCATTTTCCATATTCGTTAGATCCTTACGAATATGGAAAATTCGTAAGGATCTAACAAATTTTCAAGAAAAATTAATGACAAATATAGAGGTTCCGCTGTATGATAAATAAATAGAGAACAATAATTTTTAACTTTTAACAGTAATTAACAATTATTTTTTCTTTAAAAAACTCACCTTCTTTTTCAACAGTGCATACGTCTTTCTTAGAATCAGAATTGGATTTTTCAATATTTTTCTTTTCACAATATGAAGTTGGCTCAATCAGCATAGAATTTCTACAAGTTGTTTCCAAAACAAAAGGCATAGTTCCTTTTGAATCAGAAGAAGAAATTGCTTCTCTTTCAGCATTGACAGACAGTTTGTCTTTGCTTTTTAGACATAAACAAGTATCTGAGGAAGCAGATAAATGTATATCTTGGAGATCAGTTAGAGATGATGCTGTTGAGAAATTTAATGGTGTATCTTCTGTACAATAAATTTTAACTGTATCATCATTTGTATAATGTTTAGATTCAGATTTATCATAAGTAATTTCTGTATTAGAACAATTGAATAGCTTGGAACTTTCTTTTTTATGTTGTGTCTGAGATGGATATAATTCTAATGGATCAATGTGTTCAGTATATTTTTGACTGAAATCAGTTGGTTGATCAGGATTATCAAAATCAGTTTCTGAAAATGGCCTTTTATCAGTTACATCTCTAATACAACTTTCACTTGTGACATTTTCTGACAATGTTACACAGATTTCATTATTATTCCAGTTATTATCATTTTTAACAACTGAAGTTGAAGATTCTTTATAAGAACATAATGGATTATTTTTTAACATAAAATTATCAATTTTAGGATGTGGACACTTTTCTTCAATATCAGAAATTAAGGCTACATTTTCTTCTCTATATTTTAAACTATAATCAATAGGTTGTTCATGAGTATCATGATCTTCAATATTGAAAAAATCAATTTTTTGTGCAATTGTAGCTAATTTACTTAAATGATTTGCTTGTTTTTTATAAGTAGATACTTCTAATGTAGAATTATTTAAATTTTTTTGTTCATTTTTATCTGAATCATCATCAGAAGTTTCTACTTCACCTTCTAGACTATTCATTTCATTTGAATCTAATTTAATTCTTTCTTCAATTGAATTATTTATGGAATCAATATTTATAAATTTAGACTCATTCAAAGAACTCATACCTTCACTTTCCTTTTCTAAAAATTCAGAATTAATTGAATTTCCATCATTTATACTACTATGTAAACTCTGATTTGGCAAAACTGAACACTTTATAAAGGGCAAATAATTATCTTTAAAAGATGACAGCTGAAAATTTTTCCATTCTGCTATTTTTACAGAATAATGTCTATGATCTGGTGAAACAAATTTTGCATTTCTTGAAATAAGTCTAAAAGCACCACTTTGTAGATGGGGATAGAGAGGTTCAGAATGTGTACTTCCTAAACTATCATGACTAATAGAACGGGTAACTTCTTGTGATCTAACTTGACCATTGTCATAGATACAACCAGGTAAAGAAACTGTATATCTTGGTTGCTGAATACTATGAAAGGCAAATCTGTTTTCTAGATTTGCATTATGAGTGGGACTATTTTTTGGACTATCAATATTATCATACGTTTCAGATAAATTATGATCAATTTCTGCTTCTAAAGCTCTCTGCTTACGTACTAAAAGAGATGGTGTATTAATACCAAAATGTCCTGATTCATACATACTATTAAAACAGTAAGTTGTTCCAGGTATTTTTGCAGTTAATAAATTTTTTAAGGCTGCAGAACTACCCATAGCAATCATTTTATGTCGTGAATGTATTAACCGTCTTAACATATTTACAGCTCCTAATTCCCATAGAATACGTTGATCCTGAACACAGCGGGCAGACAGATTCCACAGAGTTCCACAAGCATTACTGACAATTGTCAAACTTGGTGACTTTAAATGCTCTAAAAGAGTCTGTAAACATCTGTGCTTACGTAAAACTGCTCTATATTCTTCACATAGAGCTATATGACTAGAAATATTTCTTAAAATTCCACCACCATTTTCAATTACAGAATGTGTTTTTGATGGACTTTTATAAACGAGTGTACCAACAAGAAATGCTAAAGCTCCATCTACTGCACAGATATCAGCTTTATTGTTACTGCAATGTGCTGAAAGATTCCAAAGTGCTGATAATATACTTTTTAATGTGGATTCTTTTGTAGCTTCCATAGCTGCTTTAATTAGAGTAGTAACAACTCCCACAGATCTCAAAGCTTTCTTGCTATCGGCATCAGCTCTCCAAGACAGATTACGAAGAACACTAGCAGTAACCTGAAAAATAACATAATTTCAAGGATTCATAATTTATAAAAAAGACACAGTACCACTTTTATACATTTACATCAATATTTTCTCTGAAAAATTGCATAATCCCAAAAATGTTATATAGTGTAATTTTATGCAGATAATCCATGAGTTATCTGTGTTTGAAAAATAATTTGAAAGAGAATGAAAGTTATATGCCAATTTTAAATTTCAAACTTAAGTTAAAATAAAAGAACATTAATGGCTTGAACAAATATTAAAATTGATGACTTGTGACAAAATTCTAAAAATAATTGATAATATATAACAAAATTTTAAAAATATTAAAACAAGTAAAACTCAGGAAAAAAAATCATGTTTAAAGGTTACAACAGTTTGAACAAAATTAAACAGAAAATAATTTTAATATTGATAATACTGTATTTACTCACATATAGGACAAGATGTGACTTTAAAGATCAAAATAAAGAAAATTAGATTTATTAATACGATTCTAATTTTATTTCACTTAATCACAAATAAAATATCAAATGCAAGTAAATGCACATATTGTCCCACAAAAATTACTGGCATTATAAACTTTAAGGAAAAATCTTGTAAAAGCGACAACATAATTTGTTCACGTAAAGCTGGTCAATCGGAAACCTTTTCTGCCAATTCTTAACAGTTGAATCCACTCTTTGTTGATTACACTTATGAGTTTCTTCAAATTCTGATTTCCAAATAATCATCTGTTTTCACGTGACAATGGATTAAAACTTATATCAAGCTCCTGTGTGATTTTGGAATTTCAATTTGGAATTCAATTCAAAACCTTTGCTTTTTCTATTGTTATTCATCTTTACTCCTGACAATACACAAGAACGATTCAAATGACCTAGATAAAACACTTATTTTTAAACACCAGAGGGTGAGCATCTGATAAAAAATGTGAATACATGGTTCACAAAAATTATTGCAAAAACACAAAGAATCCTTTGCTCACGTTTATAGGATGACCTAGGCCCGGGCATTTTTGCAATTAATAAATTTTTTAAGGCCGCAGAACATTCTTCACTACTTCAGAAACCTATACGCTGATGCATATAAGTGTTTGAAGTAGTGAAAAATGAATAAAAACCTTGTCTTAAATAAGAGTAAATACAATAAATTATTTTCTGCTTAATTTTTCCTAGATTATTTTATTACTAAAACTGGACAAAGGAAATTAGTGATAAAATAAAAATGATAAACTGCATTTATTTATTTTTACACTTCATTTACACAATTGGGATTGTTAAAAAATATCTGAAATCGAATTACAGGGATGGATAATAAATACAAGGGCAAGTGGATTTCTAAATTAGAGTTTGAAAAATAAAGCAAAAAGATAGTCTTCAATAGCCACCCTAGAGGAGCAATGTATATGATGAAAAGGTCTATACAAAGGTGTTATTTTTGTTCTTAAAATTTTCTGTGGTGTATATGCCAATGCAAATTATCAGCATGAAATTATGGTAATATTAATAAATTGTAAAATTAATATAATAACTAATTTATTTCAATTATTTATAAAGATGAGAAATAGTTTCCACAAATAATCTTTAATGGAAAGACACTATGGCCATTTGGCCTTTTTCAAGTGCCTCAAAAATACAAACAACAGAGGAACAAATATCATCTGAAAATCAGCAAAAAAATACAAATACGTTATAGCTAAGAAAAAATTTCACTGCACTAAAATAGAAAAGCATAATTTATCTGTTGTAGTCAAAATCCCTTTGGAAATTTACTTCCCTTCTCTTTTGGTGTATGTCAATTACATTTTTTTTTTAAATTTAAGTATGCACGAAAAAGTCTTTGATCTGCATAATCATTGGTTTTTCAATTAAAACGTTTTTACTTTAAAGATCTGGCTGAGGGGGTTTTTTCTTATATTTAAGTTGAATTTCTTCTTGTTAGTTATCTCTTGAAAGTCTTTAAATAACAAGTTCCAGTATTTTATCATTTGAAAGACTGGGGCAGTTTGTCCAATTGAAAGTTTTGTTGAGGGTTTCAAAAAGTTATGTTTTAGATGATGGCATTAGTTATCCTTCCTGCAATGATTTTCAATAATGTTTAGAGATAACTGTTATGCATTTTAAGCTTTATAAATTTAAAGGAGAGAAGTACAGTTTGCTTTGAGTAAAAAGTTTTTTGTTGTCAATAACAATAGGAAGTTGATTCATAGTAGTTTAATTTGAAAATGGCTCTCATTAGATGATTTTGTTGTATTTGCAGACAGCTAGCAATAGTCTATACAGTTCCCCATATAGTTGTACCGTATTGAATTTTTGGTTCTGTACAGATAAATACAATAAAACATTTATATCATATGTTTAGGAAATCCTGTATTTTTCTGATTATGCCAGTAAACTTATTGAAAATTTAACAAAAACTGTCACTATGTCTGTTGTATTTGAGTTTATCATCTATTAAAACTCCAAGATATTTTATGCAGTTAATTCTTTCTATCTTCTTTTCATTTATTATTATTTGAAGTTGTTCTTTGTCAATGTTTTTATTTTTATTTACAAAGTAGAGCTATTTTGTTTTGTTATTGTTCAGTTTTAACATATTTGAACTCATGTAATCAGTTAGTTTGCAGAGGATGTTATTTAATTCGTATTGTGCTGCTTAGAGGTTGTTGTTGGAATGTATTAGGGCAATATCATCTGTATATGCTATTACTTTCGCTTCTGGTATCACTTCAAATAGACCATTTAAGTAAATATTGAAGAGTAATGGTGCAAGTATTGATCCTTGGGGATTCCGGTTTTTGGTGAGAAGATTTTTCAATATGCATTGTTTACTTTTACTTGATATCTTCAGTTTAACAGATACGACATTAACCACTGTAGAGGCACTCCTCTTAAGCCAGTATTAAAAATTTTTTTTTTGAGAATCCGGAGGTCTATATTGTCAAAAACTTTTGACAACATAGACCTCCGGATTGATAAGTCTAGAAACAAGGCTATTACTGAATGAGATTTGTCTAAATTGTTCATAACTTCCTGTTTGAAATGTAATAAGGCATCTATTATACAGAAATTTTGTCTGTAAGCATATTGATGACAGCATATCATGTTTAGCTTGGCAATGTATTTCCAAAGTTTTTTATAGAAAATTCTCTCTATTTTTACTAGCACAGGGATGATGATAATCAGATGGTAATTTTCTATGTCGCTTTTAAACCCTTTATTTTTGTATATCGGTATGACCATATAATTTAATTTCTTTGGAAAGGTTCCTGTTTCGAAGGATTTGTTTATCAGAAAAGATAGAGGATTAGTGATGATATCTGCTATTGCTTTAATTATGTCCATATTTAAGTTATCTATGTCTGGAGTACAGGTTTTTAAGTTTCATTATTGTACAGGGTGGACCAAAAGTCCTTTAACATTTCAAATGGTCATAAAAAATAAACATGTTGTGTTAATCAACAACTGTTTATTGTATTTTAAAGTATACAAATTAAGGTTTTACTTTTTGAATATAACATCACATAAGTGTGAGCATTGTTTATTTTTACTCCTGTAACCTGGACAGGAAATTTTCCATGACCACCCAACAAGTGGTTGGTGAAATGTTTTGTATTTCATTGCATATGTTTTCTTTTAATTCTTCAATAAACTCTGGGTTGCTAATGTCAACTTTACTTTTAAGATATCCCAAAGAAAAATGTCCATTGGGGACAAATCCGAGCTGCGGGGTGGCCAGTTAATGTCACCTCTTTTGGATATCAGTTTTCGGCCAAAAATTTCACGAAGTGCTGTTATAGAGTCATTGGAGGTGTGACATGTTGCACTGTCTTGTTGAAACCAGCTTCTTTGGTTGAAGCCTGAGAAGTCATGTAACGCTGAAAAAAATTCTGTAGCATCGCAACATATCGCTCTGTGTTGACAGTAACGGGACGGCTTCTTTGATCTTCATGAAAGTATGGAGCAATGATTCCTTTCACTGATAATGCCGTCCATACAATCACTTTCAATGAGTGTAAGGGTTTTTGGGGCTTCAATTGCAGGTTATTGTCACTCCAGTATCTTCAATTTTGTCTGTTAATGTTACCATTCAAATGGAAGTGTGCCTCATCTGAGAAAAAGATGTTATTAAAGTTCAGAAACCTCTCTAGCATTTTGTCAGCAAACTTCAGTCTCTTAGCATGATCACTAAGCTTCAATTCCTGTACAATTTGAATTTTGTATGGGTGTAAATGTAGGTCCTTGTGTAGAATGCAATTTAGAGATGTTCTGAGCACATTTAAAGACACTAGACCACTTTCGAGTGGACAGGAGAGGTTGCTCTTGAACAGACGCTCGTACATGCTCTATATTTTCTGGCTCTCTTGATGTCCTGGGTTGGCCAAATCGTGGCTGCGTTAATGTTGAACCCATCGTCTCGAACTTCCACACCAAATTCTTAATTGTTTGAATTGTTGGAGCTTGATTTGCGTTCCATATATTGTAATAAGAACAAAATTTCCGTCTAGCTTGGGTCGCAGAATCATTGTTTCGATATTCACCGGAGCACAATGTGCACGAGTGCTGACACCATGAGACTAAATCCCTATTGGCCACTCTTGTGTCTGGTACCTTCCCCGACCAGATACCAGCACCCGTGCGGAAGCAGTGGGCTTTTCAAATACTAAGATTTTTGGTCCACCCTATATAATAGACTTCATTTGCAGTTGTAACCTTCAGTACAAAAGAATTTAGGGTTCTCGTAGACAAATTTGACTGTAAGGATTGATTCACTCTTACCATAGATTCCTTGTTCCATGTGCTATTTAGATGTTCTGCAAAAAATTTGGTTATGATTTCATCATTTTCAAGTAGATTTCCATTAACTTGTAATGATTTTATTTTAATGTCATCCTTCTGTTTAGTTATATTAAAAGGCAGTTTTTTTATAATTTTCCAAAAGTCTACCAGATATTTGGTATTACAAAAAAAGATTGTCGTAATACATTGTCATACAAGTGTTCGTTTATGTAAATGTTGTGTTCTTCATTCATTATACCACAATTATTTGTCATAATGTGCAGTTTCTTATCCTTGATGATATAATTTTTTGTTTTGTAATGGCATTCGTAAATTTTACAATTATAGGGAGTGTTGGTTTATTTGTCACATTTTGAATTTTTCTGTCCTGATTAACTCAGTGGGCATTTATAATTGAATTGTTATCGAAGTAATTATCCACTTGTGTGATTATTTTATTGGTTATGTCAATTAGGTCTTCTTTTTGAAGTTCAGGTACTCCTGCAATTTCTATCATAGAATTATGTGGTATTTGCTCCAAATTTTCTATTTTATCCTGAGAAATTAGTAGTTTTGATTTTATGTTGGCAATTTCTTGGTTCAAATCTGAAATATTTCCTCGAAAAGTACTATTATTATTTTCTAAGGTAATTCTTGTTACTAAATTTTCGAAACTTTCCAAAAGAAAAACAATAGACTTTTGTATTTCACTATTTGTCTTATTAGTGTTTTCCACTTCTTTGTATATTGTATCCAGTTCTCTAAATATTTTGTCAAAATTCTCTTGTACAGTAAAGTTGAGTGTCGCTGGAGTGTAAGCAGTTTTTTCATCTTTGACTACCGAAAGATTTAAGCATTTCACATTCTCTACATTCAAATTGGAATTGTTGGACTCATCTGAGCTGTTTTCATCTATTTCCACTAAGTTCTCTTCCAAAACCATCTTATTTCTTTAGCATTTTCTTGCAGCTTGAGCATTTTCAGTTTCCCTTAGATGTTTTGTTTGATTTTAAAAAGTTTGTATGAACTATGCCGTAGCAATCAAAATTCGCTGACTTTAAACACTGGGAGAAGGTTAGAATGTCACTTTCTAGTAGTTTGTAGTTGCATTTTTCATACGTACTTGATCTGAGAGTCGACATTTGCCCAAGCCAAACCGTGAAATATTTTAGCATAAATATAACTGCCATCTTTGAAACTAAAAAAAACAAGTAATCTTATTTTTTAGTCAATATAAAAACTAAAAGAAATCAATAAATTACTTTTAAGGTAAATATGAAACATTAAAAATGAATTCATTATTATTTTCCATGTACTGCATTGAATTTACACACTATTATAAACTCAATATGATGAATGTAAACAGAGAAATGCTGATCTTGCAAATTTAATTCAATAATTTATTGCATGAAATAATTTTTAATAGCTTTTATCACAACTTAATATACAAAATAAATAAAATTTACATTAAACTCATTTTTTAGAAGTCTCTTTCTATAAACATTTTAACTCCAAAAATTTAAGCTATCTGAGCAATCAGAGATTGGAAAACAACTGTAATGATTGTTTTTTTCAGTTTTTCTATTTTTTCCTATATTTTGCTAAATTATTTAGCTTCAGTAGTTGCATAGAAATAGTGCATTAATGCTATAAATTAAAATGTATTAATTATAACACAAATTACAATTGTTAATAATTTATTGGAAGAAGAAGATATAATTGTTTATAAAGTTGATTTTTTCTATCTGACTTTATAAACAATTATATTAATGAAAAATTTGTTTTTATTAAAGTTATATTTTTAAAATAATAATCTATCTAACTGAGATTCTAAATTATCTTAGGTGAATTGTGGAAGATACTTTGTCAATAAAGATAACAGAATGAAGTTCAATACAGTTCTTTTCATGAATCTTGACAAGTGAAACATAGTACTCTAAAAGAGACTAGGAATTTTAAAAAGAATTTATACTGGTGACTTCTCATAATATAAATTTTAAAAAGGTAAAAATGATTTTAATTATAATCATAGATCTGGATTCACAAAAGTTTCATTAATACCATCATATGTTATCAATATCATTAAAAATGACAATTTAATGATTTATAACATTTACTCAATTTAAATTGGGAATGCCAAACAAATTGCAAGAATAACAAAACTAATTTAATGATTATATTTAAAGCAATTTGGCTACATGTAGACAGTTAAGCTGCCATTTAATAATAAATTTAATAATTAGAAATAAATTCAATTGTTAATTTAAATTTAAAATATTCTGGATAAAAAGATTTTTCTAGAGTAGAATTTGATGCTTGTATTCCTGCTTACCATGCCAATTATGCTGTCAGCAAGTTTATATTCTGGTAGTTTGTTTGTTTTACCAATTTAATGATTTGTTGTAAATGCAATTCACAAAAGCCATCTTACAGCATTGTATCACTAACTACAAAGTATTGAAAAGTAAATGGCCAGTAAGAAATCTTACTCCTGTAGGTTTAGCATTTTTTGAGTGATGTTACTCATGAAAGAAGGGCACTAATTCAAACAATAAAATTAAAATATTTGTAATTTTTTAAAAATCAGTTCATAATTTGAAGAATCATTTCATCTTTAAATGAAGAATGTATTCTGTAGGTCAATGATAATCAAATATATTTAGAATATTTAATAGTAGGCACATATTAGCTGAAATTAATAAATTGTAAAAATAAAGTTATGTAGATTTACATGTTTTAATGAAATATCAGAGTCAAAAATATATAGTCCTAACATTATAATAATATGAATAAATTATAAGAAAAAAATTCATAGAAATATGATAATGAAATTGGAATTTATCACTAATATGAGAAGTATTTTTTATATATTTTTAATTAAATTTATATTTAATAGTTCAATTTATTATAATTATTTTAGTTTATTGTATGTAGTTTATATTTTAGTTCAATTTTACGTAAAGCATTAGATATTATTCCAGACGACGTTACTTGATTAATCATCTATAACAGATTGGAAACTGCCACTGTAGAAAAATTTTAAGTTGCATTAAACACAAATATCCATTGGAATAGCATGTGTTCTCTTAGTATTTATGTACATAATCAGTACCCCTTATTTAAATTAAAATTAATTTTTTGATAGTCCAATAAGTTAAAATTACAATATCACTAATGTATAGATAGGGTAATTAATAGATTTGGCATGAATGTTTATTCTGGTTATGCTGTTAGCTAAGTTTCTTCTGCCATCTTGAAATGTACTATTATTTATCATAATGACATCTCAGCTATTTTCATGAAATAACATAAATTAATGACATGCCAATTGACAACATATTTTGTGAATACACTTGAATGTTATCATCATTATCATAATTATTAATAAAATATATAAAATTAATGAAATTCAATTACTAATTTTATTCATATAAATTAACTATAAACACCTGTCTGAGATCTTCGTTAGGAGAATGTAGCTGTGATACTAAAGCTTGCATGAATGGTCGCATTGAACATAACAGTGCTTTATTTGTACCATCTCCGAATGTCAAATTTGTAAGAGCCATTCCAGCATATCTTCTTAATGTCAGACAGAAACTATCACTGGTATTTCCATGAACGTCATGATCTACTTTAATTAATTCAGCTATTGCTTGAAGACCACCTGTAAATATAATAAAATATACAAATAAAAATGTTTTAGAATTAGAAGATTGCATTACTCCATCATAATCTCTCTTGTATTTACATTTGTGTTCACATTTAGATAATTAAGATTAATAATTTTGCTGAATAAAGTTAATTAAAAATAAAAACAGTTCCTAGATATATAAAATAGGTATACTGGTACCTATTTTAAATTTTATGATATAGTATATGTATAAAATGCAAATTGAAAAATATTAAGATATGAATTTTCTTCAAATTTTTCAGCAACATTTTCTGTATGTTTCTTAGTCTAAAATGTCTTCATACATCTCAGATAAACTTAAATACAATATTTACAAATTAAATTATTCATAAAGGATTAATTTAAAATGTTTTTAAATAAATATTTCACTTCTCCTGCAATTCAAATATTCATTTATCCAAAATTAATCATATACTGTTAAAAAAAAAATCACTTAAAATATTCTTTGATACAGTTATTGTGAATGAAGACTACCTGTCACAATTAGGTAAGATTCAATTGTAAATCTAATTCACAAACTCATTAATACCATGTCTGAATTTCACTGTTTTATACCAGGAATGTCCAAACCCAGAGCTCAATATTTTTATGTGGCCCATTGCACCCTAAATTTTTTAGGTATATATCCATTTATTTTGGTAAAGTATGTTGTAAAAATTATTCTTGTTTCACTGGATACACTTTAATGTCATAATGACTTAATTGGTGTTAGAAAACTGTTTTATCTAGAGAACTGTTATGCATGTGGGGGTAGCATATGTTGTTGTGAACAATTCTTTTCAAGCATGAAAAACATCAAAACTGCTGAAAGAAATAGATTGAGTGATTCCCATTTAACTAACATTCTTAGAATTAAGAGTATACCATAAAAGCAGATATTAACAATGTTGTAAACGGAAGGCAATGTCAAAAATCACATTGAATCTCTTTTTATTTTGTGAGAGTATAATTTCTTTTTTTACTGTCAACAACATATATGTATATTACAAGTACTACATAAAATACTGTGTTATTAAAATTTGATATTTACATTTTGAACTTCTAAAAAGCATATATTTATATAAAGTACCTATATGTGGCCCACTAAATATACCTAAATTTCTAATTTGGCCCATTAGGAAAAAAGGTTTGACAACCCTGGTTTATACTATAGTTTATATTTTTACAATATATAGTTAGTTATCTTCCATCATCATATTTTCAATGAACTGTTTTATTAATTTCTAAAGTAAGGTCGTATAATAATTTCACAAATGGTCTTGTTACTCACCTCTAATTATTAAAATTTTTAATTTTATAAAAAAAATTGTGTTTCTGTCCAATTTTGGCATATTTTAATTTCTCAGTTTCCATCTTGACTATAAATTTGTATGAATTATTAACTAATAAGACCATCAAATACACAGTTGCCACAGACTATAAAAAACTAACTCTTAAATTCATATAATTAACCAGTTTTATTCTTGGATAGTTGTACTTTGAAACTGTGTTATATTACTATGTTGCAAACTTTATTCTTTAAAACAATTGTAAACAGAGAAAAGATATAAAATTAAAAACTTAAATATCTAAATCTTTAGTAAACCTTTTTCCTGGACCTTCAGTTCAAATTTTATTACGTGAATTGACAAATGAGCATTTTGGACTTCTGCTCTAAACATTCAATTGACTGAATGTCAAGTGAAACTGAAAGGTAGACATCTGGTGTGAGCTGCTTCATTGGCTTTTGTCCTTAGCTTTTCCATACACATCTTCATCAACCAAAAGGCAAATATTTTAATTCTCATGAAATTTGAGGATTAGCATCCTCTCTATCTGTACACATGTAAAATTATCCAACTGCAAAACCAAAACTATTGTATACAACAAAGAACTCACTCTTAATACAGGTGTGAGAGTTCGAATTGACCGGCAAAATAAAAATGTAAATTAGTCATTATCTTGACATCAATAACCAAATTCCAAACCAAAAACTGACCCGTCTTAGGGGATTGACCGTACCTATCGCCACTCCTCAAAACGCGAAACTCGAAACTGAGTCACACTCGGAACTAAAGACAAAATTCGCCTATTGGCGAGAAAATTAACGAGGGGACGAAATAAAAAGGAGGGGAGCAAGAACCAAGGGGTCATCGCTCGTAGCTCCCACCTCTAGTCGGACTCGAAGCCTCAGAACGCCGAAATTCGACTAAGCCGCTACGCCGAAATCCTATGATCGAAGCTGCTACGCCACTACGGATTTTTGTATTGACTCTGTCATCCGACTCTGACCACCTGTTGAGGTATGATGACCACCTATTTGTGAACTCTCTCTCAGGTTCAAACTTTTCTATGTTAGTATATAATATCTCTGTCAATGTTATTCGGTGTAACTGTTCATTATCATTTCGTAATAAATTCTGTTTGTTGATTTAACTGGTGTCATTTATTCGCATCTCGCCTCTGTCTTATCAACGATCCCGCTCTTTCCTCCTCCACTCGACCTGACAATTAATTAGTTCCAGACTGGACAAGCCATCCTTGACAGTGGGCAGGTCATAACTGACCTGTGAACTGAGCAAAGGAGGTCCGACTCCGTCCGACCTCCCGGTGGTCCCACACAGGTATCCCTCACTTAACATGGAATTTGATTAACACATGAAATAAATTGCAGCAATCCCTTTATATAAACAGAAGTAGTTTTAATTAACGTGACTAACATCCATCTTTACTTAATACAGATATGTTTTTCTCAGCAAATTTGCTATTTTTGTGCTGAGGTTGATTTCCAATATAAATATATAGTTTAATTATGATCATTGAGAAATTTAACACATTACTGCTAATGTGATATTTTATTCTTTGTTTAGAAGCTTATTTGAAAACTATTTCACATTTTGTTTGCGTAAAATGAAATTGAAATGTCTGCAGATATACATAATATGCCTAATATTCATTTTGCTTTTTAAATTTTGTGAAGGATATAATACTATACAAACAGTAAAACACACTCAGTATATGGGGAAAATGTTCCTAAACACCAATGTGTTAAATGTAGTTTTGATAGTTCCAGTGAAGATCTCATGAAGATCTAGTGATGTTTCCCAAACTCTGTCTTGTTGAGTTGGTTTCCAAGTGTATCACGATTCAATATAGTAGATTCAGGTTTGATCGAAGCACACCGCCACACTCAATTCAGAGAATATTTACAGTTTATTTACAAAACAAAATATGTAGAATGTACAAGTTTTACAACATAACGTATACAGGACAACAAAGTATGGTGTCTCACATACCAGGTTGGCCTTCAGAAACTATTAGACAGCAGACTCTGTAGAGGGCTCAGTCAGTTTGTGGAGTTGGTTCAACTATAAGGTCTGGCAAGTCTCCGCACTTACTCGTCCCTGGGATCATTATCAGAGGAGTTCACTCTCTCTATGCTCAGTGGGCTTCTCAAGTGCTGGAGGCTATCGTATTATCAGTCTCTTGCCTTCTCTCCTCCATCTCCCATTTGCTCTGCTATTTAAGGGTTTTATGGACGGAAAACTTCTGACCAATCACAAACCATTCTTTCATGAACAGCTTACACTTAGGTCCGCTGTTATATGATGAGAGTGGAGCTTACATTAATGTCCACCACTTGTTGACGTTTAATAGTTTTTTATATGGCAAGTGGCTTATCATCTGACCACAGGTGGGTCCAATTGACAAAGTCTGTGCTTTCTTTGTTTTCCTTCTGTTTACAAGTCAACACCTTACAAGTGGTATATTACCTGACCGCAGTGGGTCCAATCAACAAAGTCACACTTCTTTTGTTCCCTCTCTGCTAAAAAAGCCAATACTTTACAGTTTCATTTGGAAAATTTTGAACTAAAGGATACAAAATGTATAGGGTGCCCAAAAGTTGTTGAAGAGAAATTTTGTGAAGAAATTGTTAAAAATTGATGAATAACTCAAACTTGCAACAAATCTTAATATGTCACCGACATAATTGCATTCCACATGCATTATGTGAAAAAAAACAAACTGGATTGAGTACAATTTTGTCTGATGAAGGTAGGGAGTTCTTAAAATTTATTTTATTTTTATATTAGTTATTAGAGAGCTGAAAACAATGGCCATTGCAGCCATTGTTTTCAGCCAAAAACGTGAATGTCAGATGTTCGAGTGTCACCATCTGGCATTTCTAGAAGGTTGATAAAAGCGTTCACTTCGTCTAGCATGGCAAGTAGAAGATCAGCTTAAAGTTCTTCTTTTTTTTTGTGTTTGGGGTTAAATTATGACGAATTTTATTAAATAAATGATTATTTAAGCATTTATGAATAATATTGTAAAGAAACAGATGATTTTAATTCAGAAATTATTCAATTTTTTTGCAAGTGATGTGAATCTCCTGTAGAATTTACATATATTTGTCTTCATAATAGCTTATCTTAAGATAGGTTTGTTCTTCCATGGCATCTTCTACCATCAACAGCATAATATGTTTGTAAATTTTATAAAAATTAATTTTCTGAGCTGCTTTCAAATTTACATAAGTCACTACTTCCCTCAACAAAAGTATTAAGTAGTCCTATCATCCAATCATATGGTAGGAGACATGATGCTAATTAAAAATAATTATTTAGTGTTATTAAACATCCTATAAATACTTAACAGTTTAATTCGTTTATTTACCTTTACTTGTAACCCTCGATGTTAAATGTATCTGCCATTTTTTCAACAAATTTCCTGCGAGTCAATGCGCGATGTTCACTGAGTCATGTGATGTGAACAAGCGCTGCAAGGTCTTTTACTTGTTAAAACATCAAACATGTACTTCTGCTTGCCGTACAAGTTTAATGTTTGTACAGGTACTTGTGTTTCAACCTCTCTATTCATTTTTATCATAGAAACCTTTTTCTCACAGATGATAAAATAAAAATAAAAATATTTATTAACCAAAAATTTGTTCTAGCAGATAGTGATTGTTCAGTTGAGTACCAAGGTACCATTGTATTTGATTAATGTGTTTTTGATGTATGCAATAGCATCAAAGGAATAATTAATTTCATTAATCAAGGGATACCTGTATATATTAAGAGGCTAGAGATAGCAACATTATTCTAGAATATTGTAGAATAATGTTGCTCTCTAACTTCTTATCTGTGTAAAATAAATTTAGAATATTTGTTTAAGCTGAAAATTTGCTTTAAAATCAGTAAAAATAATTATATCATCTATGTGTAGTAAAGTATGAATATAAGCATTAAGCAATAATTACATTCCTGGAATTAGAGAAGAATTGAGTCAAAAATTACTTTTTATTTTTTATTTTTGTAAACAGGAAAAATAGTGGTTTAAAGATGTCTTACATGAAGTTGCATGGCCTTTGAAAAAAATTAGAAACACAGTATTGTCAGATATCTTCTAAAATTAAAGCAAGAGTTGAAATGTATCTTTTATAATGCTAAGAAAATTAACATTTTAAATTAAATTTAAAAAAATAAACTTTTAATTTATAACTTTTCAAAACAGACCAAAAGAAGTCATAATTCACAAAAAAAGGTACTTTAAAATCTGTAAGAATTGTAATCTTTGCCTTGTTTGTTATAAATGTTGTGATCTAAAATTTGTAGGCTCGATCAATTGTAATCACTGAAAACAGTATAAGGAAAATAACTTTAGGTATAGCAGTATTTCTCCTCTATTAAAATATAACGTCAGGATTTGTGGATTTTCCCAATGTTATGGCATACTTATAGTTTATATCTGCATTAAGCCTGAAATTTAGATTGAAAGTATTACTACTTTTTTTTAAAAAAGTAGTAATAAGAATAGGTATTATATTAAGTAACTCTAAATAACCTTGAATACAACAGTATTATTTTCCCATATACTATAACAATATGAATGAATATTGTTCATCCTTTATAAATGAATCATAAATTACACTATTGTATTTTTATAAAATAATAGAAAATGAAGTTCATTACAAACCTAATTGGCATATTGCATGTCTATGTTCTTCATCAAATGAAAGTTTCATTAATGCTGCAATTGATGGTCCTGGATGTTGGTCAACTTTATTAGCTAAAGATTTTTAAAATATATTTTTATATTAAATTTTAATATTTTTATTCACTAATTACTGATTTTGAAAATAATGAAAATTAACAGTTTACAATACTTTTATAACTTATAATACTTAAATAAGTTTAAATATGTTTCACAATAAAATATCATCTGCATAGTCATAATTTTCTAAAATTTTTAAAACTGATTTAAGAAGTAATTTAACAATAAAAATATTTATATAGCAAGTTATCAACTATTCAAAACTTTTATTGAAAATAATGCACAGATTTATTGTTTTAAAATATTTGTTTTCATAGTTTGACTCACTATAAATAATTGTTTCATCTCCTACACAAACTTGATAATCCTAATACTTAAATGTAAAGCACATAGTTTAAACGAATATCAAACTCAGCGTTTTTAAACACTTAATGAACTGTCAAACACCTATTGCTGAGAAATGTTTATTATACGAAACACTAAAGTTTTCTGTTACACCTGAAGATGGCCTATTCTATTAGGTTGAAAATGTTAGTGTTTCATTTAATAAACATTTCTCAGCAAATAGAAGGTGTTTGATAGTTCATTAACTCACATAGTTTAATTTTTATTTAATTGTACATAATGTTAATTACTTGTTCCAAATGTTTTAAAAACTTAGAAGCTATTTGGTTTATTTGAAAAATAAAGAACAAGATATGACACTGAAAAATTCTGAATATAGATTACTATTGATTTGCATTTGCACAACAGAATGAAGGGAAGTAACTGTGTGACATTAATGACATCCTGTGCTACATGTTAGAAATATCAATTTGTAAATAAAATTTTCTGTTCCACAAATGACAGCTTATCATCATACTTTCCATGTAAAATAAATTAAATTATATTCATCATCACATTTATTTTGAATAAATAAAAATGTTTACATAGTATTTATAAAACCAATTTAATTGTCATCTTAAATGAAGATATATTTATTTTTGTGTAGTAAATAAAAATATATAAATGTTTATTTAAGTTAAGAATATATCTAAGAAATACATTAGCTTTACTATATATTTGTTTTAATAACAAAAAATAATTAATGTTTGCTTTAAATAATCTTCCAGTTAACTTACACTTTAAATTACAATATAAGACTATTATATATAATAAAAGTTTGCCTATTTGTCACACAACAAAATGGAATGAATAATACATTGGAAAGCTTTTATATACAAAGTTTTAGAAAAGAGTCTTTCATTCTACAGAAATGATATGAAGTGCTGAAAATGTATGAATATAAATTTCAGGAAAATCAAACTCACCATTTTCATCATTTTGAATTGGACCACCTAAATCTCTCATTGCATTACAGTATTCTCTTATTTGTTCTAACATTCTTAATACCCTAGCTTCACGACGCCCTCTTTTATCATCAGGGTGGGTGTGGACAATATTATGTAAAGCTTGACTAGCATTTCGGCGAGCTTCTCGATCTGCTTCTCTTGAAACATTATCATCATTCTGTGGATTTCCATGGAGAATCTGAATAAGTAATGGCAAACAGCCTAGAATAATAAAATTTAATATTTAAAGCAAATTTCACTTAATAAAACTAAATTTTATTGTACTTCTCAGAAATTTTTTAAAAATTTTCTTAACCCGTCGATGCACGCCTAGTGCCAATTAGGCACTAATCAATTTTTAATTAGTTAGTATAAATATTCCAATTATTTGAAAAATCCAAAAAAATTACTACCTAACTAATTTTTCTTTAATTTTACGATGCACAATTCAGTGTTTGCTTAAAGCGTTTCATTATTTTTATTTAATAATTGATGTCAAATTGGCACTATGGTATGCGTGATCTCGGATTTCAGTTTTCAAATTCCCCCCAGTTGTTACTAAAAATAGCCGCAGTAGCGACGTGCATGCTTCTTTACTTATAACCATGTTATTTTAAAATAAATAACTTCTAAAAAACTCAAATTTGACCTGGAAATAAAAAATACCAATGGAAAAAAATTAAATTAATCATTTTATAAAGTTTTATGGCACCATGCCCAATATAATTTTTGTAATTTAATTTTATGAATATAAAAATGCAAGCAACTGTAATATATAAATTAAAGGATTTTCGTTTATTAACTGCATCTAGGCACGTATGTATCCAGCAGACACACGGAAGTTTTTTATTGAATTTCTTAAAAATAAAACAATTGAAGTGCAAGCTTTTTAGTATTTCTCAACTGATATGTTCTGAAACAATTCTCACAGTAGTTTTCAAGTTTATGACCTTTTTTTCAGAGAAATTTTATGAAAACCAACACCTTTTCACCACCTGCAGTAAATTCTTGAATTTTATTGTATTTTATATATAAAAATCTAAGAAAAACATATAAATGCATAAAACTTAATAAAAAAAAATATCTGCAACTTCAGACAATACAAAGATATCAGATCCATCAAAAAGTATTAGTTGATAATAATTAAAATCAAGAAAAAAATTTTCAAGCTAACGAAATTTGTTGTAAAAAGTAAGGTATGCGATCACGTGATGACCATCTCCCCACCTTGTGTAACCAAAGCAGCCGAGGTTGAAATAAAAGCCTAAACTCCAGTAGAAGTAAAAACACACATTGGCACATGTCTAGGACAATAAACTTGAACAGGAGCAAAGATGTAATTAATTAAATAAATATTTCCTAACAAAAAACAATTTTGTTTCTTTATAGACAATATTCAACTGCTAATTGCTTGGGGGGGATTTTTCATTTTCTCTATTAGAAGAAAATAATATTCGCCATTTAAGAAATTATATTGAGTGGGATATCATCAGTCAACAAAATGATTTCTCTCACACATTCATTTCTGAATTTGCTGATAAGTTAAATTGGAAAATCCTATGGGAAAAACCATATATTTGCTACTTCATTTATTGAAAAACATATTAAGTATACAAAATGGGATTTAATTTGCGAGCATCAGGTGTTAGACGAGTCATTCTTAATTCAATTTTCGGAACATCTTGATTGGAATAAAGTCGCCGAATTCCAACCTCTTTCATATAATTTTATTATCCTCTTCATACATAAGTTAGATATAAAAAAGTTTTAAAATACTAAAAATTAAAAACCAGAACTTTACACAAATTACAAGATTACTTAAACTGTTTCTCGTTACAAAAAACTTGACCAACAATTTATTGAAGAGTTCCAAAATCAACTTTCTTGGTGTCACATTTTAAAATATAAAAATTAAATAGAGAATTATCGTCAGCAATTGTGAAAATTTATTCCTGCATTTACTTGCAGAAATATGTCTTACTTTAGATAAACTGAAGGAAAAAGTGGAAACACTTAAATAAACGGTAACGTAAAAACCTTTTCAAAATAATTTCAGTGTTATATTATTTTGTGTACCCGAATATCAATCAAGAAAATTAATTTCGGTATTAATAATAAAACTATTACTCGACAAATTATTTGTAATCTTAATTTAATTTACTCAACAAATTTTTGATTTGAAAAATTAATTTTGTCAAATGGAATTATTTCAGATCACAAGTTTTTATTTGTAATCTTAATTTATTCAACAAACTTTTATTTTAAAACTTATCAGTGCAACTTAATAAAATATTATTTCATCAGACTTTAAAAATTATTTGTAATCTTAATTTAATTTACTCGATAAATTTTAATTAAATTATCACTGCAACTTAATTTTATAATAATATTAAAACAAATCTTAAAAATTAATTTTGTGATCAAAGTGTGTCAAGATTTCTCTCGATTGTGATATTGTATTCTAGTGTAAAGATTTTACAGATGAATTTGTTTTGGATTACATTGCATTTTTTATAACTTGCGAGATTCCATATTGGTGAGGCATATCCTATCGCATTGATTATCGAATTAAATAGTTTAAAGTGAACAATTATATTCTATAGTTTAGTTTTGGTAAACAATCTCACCATATTATTGATTAAAATATTGGATTTTTCTAAAGATAAAGTTGGAGTCAGAATTATTCCCAAAAATTTTGTTTCTTGTACTATTGTAAGTTGCTCATTATTCAGGTAAAACAAAGTAGATTTGTTGGGGAGTCTGGACCCATTCCAAAATATCATTATTGATGATTTAGTTGGATTAATTTTCAGTTTTAATTTACCAAAATAATCATGCATAGATTTAATTTTTACATTTGAATCAATATTAATATCTATCTGGTTTTGTGTACTACATTCTTGATTGTTATCTACTTCTGGCAGTTTTCTTTTTTTATTGTGTGAATTGAGAGAATTCCTAATATCATTAGGTGCTTTTGAGTACGTAGTCAAAGGTTTATTTAATTTACTTCTAAAAAACCTTTTATTTGAATAATCCTATCTAAATTGAGATCATATGTAAAAATATTCTCTCCACTAATATAGTAATCATCTCTTATTCTTATTTTGTTTCCTTTGGTCTTTTCTTGTTGGCTATTGTATGTAATTTTTTTTTTTCTTAACCTCGATCTCTTACATAGATCCACTGTAAATATCATTTTTGTTTTCCTTCTATATTAAAATTAGCTTTCTTTTCCCAGAATTCTTTAAGAATGGAATTTCTAACATATACAGAGTCTAGTATGATTTTCACAATTGGTTTAAGATCACTAGTTGTTATCTTGATTAAACTTTCTATATGGTTATTTGATATACCTAAATCTATATTAATGAATTGTTCTATTTCGGTTAGATACTCTGTAGATTTGAACAGGTAATTTATAATTACAATGTTTCTGTTAGTTTTTTCATTAACTAATTGGTCAATTTCAAATTCTAATATACCTTTAATCTAGCAATTTTCCTTGGTAATTACGTCCACTTCTTCTAACTTTTGCATGATTTTCGTGGTTTTGCCTTGACTTATTCTATTTGCTTCTTTCAATAAGTTTACTTCTGATTCGATTGTTTGAAGCTCTGTACTTAGTTGTGTTAATTTTTCTTGTATTAACTCATTGATTTCAAGGAATATTAAGGTTCTTCTGGCACTTTTAATTCTGTTTCTCAAATTGTTTCAAAATAGTCCTGTATTTTAGCATTTCTCACATCATTGGAGTCATGTTTATAATATTCTTGCTCAGCTTGATAGCATTCTTCACCTAGTAATGCTTCTAATTGACTATCTCTATCGAGTGTTTTGGAATTGTCCTTGCATGGCCTGCCGCACCCCCTTCTTTGCATATCAGCCTGACCAATTTGTTGTGGCGAACGGGATAATAGCCCTGGATTTGTCTCTATCCTAGCCATAATTAACAAATACAAAATCAAAATCAAAGATAATCTATTAACATACATCCATTTTCCAAAGGACATCGTGCAAAACTTTTGACGTTTGTCAATTCTAACAAGTCTAAGCCTATACACTCAAGTAAAAAGCATTCCAACACTGTCGACAACCGACGAACACCCCTTCAAATTGATTTATTGATGACTTTATAATGTATAATGTTTTAAAACTGATTAGACTGATAGTAATCAGTAGAAACCACTGCTACTTTTCAGTTTCATAGGAAGTAGAAAATGAAAAACTAAAATTTAGTTCAATAACGATATTTTGCAATTATATAATTTTATAATAATTTATAAACACTGAATAAAAAAAAACTTTAAATTAGCCATTTCAACATAGTAATTTATTTATAAAATCTCACCTGATTGTCTCATTGCTATACAACATTCTACAGAACTAGATAATTCCAACAACTTCAAACTCATATCATCTTTACCATGAGTTCCCAACATTGATAACAATGAATATACCATTTCAACCTAATATAAAAATTTAAATAGACATTATAAGAGTTATAAATTGAAAATAATAATTAATATATTTAATTAATTATATAATTTACACACACACACAAATAAAGTTATATGTATAATGTAACAACATTAAAAGTACAGTTTAATCAGTGGGGGAAAAAAATTTGAAGTTTCAACAAATTTAAACTTTTTTTCTTCAAATATACAATTTTAATTTTTCCATTAATATACAGTGAGCAAAAAATAATCCGACACTGGTAAAATTGCATATGTCTACTCAGCTTAATGTAAATTTGTACAAATTCATACATCATCATGTATGTGCTTTTATGACTTTTACATCTGCTTATAGAGTTAGTCACAATTTCAGATATTGTTGTTTCATATTGGTGTTTACAATAAATTTTAAGGCTTGTAAAAATGTTTATATTGTCACAAATTTGAGTACAAAAGAATTAATTGGAGACTTTCCGTTCAGGTAATAAGATTCATTTAAGTGAATTTTTTTAAAGTTAATTATATTTTTTTTTATATGTAAAATTATGATTTTCCACAGATTTACTTTCTGCTCCAAATATCAATTAAAAAATGATTATCTGCCCCACAACTGATAACTGAGCTGAAAGATGAGTTCTTTAATTAACATGAGTTTGATATATGTGGTAGCGTCAAGGAATCAATTAATTGCATTAATCAAGGGATAACTACAAGTATAATACAGAGGACTTCACTTACTTTAGTTCCAAGAGGTTGAATACTTGTAGCAGTTCCATGAAGATTTGTCAATGTATTAGAAGTACTGAAGCAAATGGAAGCTTGATTTGTAATATTCATTGGATGATTTCGTGTAGTTAAATTGTCAGATATATTATTAACTATTTCTATGGAAAAACAATGTTTAAATAAACAAAAATATAAATATATATAATTTATATTTTATTTATTTATTTATATAACAAAAAATATGCATACAAATATATTTTCAATAATTAATCTTTTTAAAAACATTTGCATTTAACTATTAAACTGTCTGTGATGAAAATTTAAAAAATAATCATATATAAAAAGCATAATTATAATTAATACAGTTTTTAATCAATGATTTTTTATCACTTATTATTTTTTACATTAATGTAAATTAAAAAGTTTATAACATTAATTAAATAATGATTGATAGTTAAGACATCAGAAACAATAATGAGCCTAACCACTCAAATATATTTCAATAAAAAGAATATAGTACCATAAATAAGAAATAAAATACCATAAAAGATATTGGTGCACAAGACTGAGTTAGATGTTTATTAGAGGATAATTTTGATTTTACATAACAGACTTACATTAAAAGCTAGAATAGAGGTTTAAACATATAATAAAAAAGTAAATACAAAAGTTTGACAGTATTCCTGTCAAATTCATAAAACTGCAATTGCCCCAAGTGTCACTAATGTAATATTGTAGTAAATGTATAAACATATATATTTTGGAGGAATTTTATTTTGTTTCATTTTTGTTTACTGTTGTTTTGAAGTTTTTGTACTAGTATTCACTTTTTTGCTTAAGCCCTAATCTAGCATTTAATGTAACATGCTGGTAATGAATATCATTAAGAAATAAAATATCCTTATGTAATCTTCAACTAAGAAGACAATAGTAGAATAAATCTTCATCTTCTAACATTTTCTAAGCCATAATTCAATGAACAAAATAAATGTTTAGTATCTTATTGAAAAATATAAAATAGCAATTTGACAAATTTGGCAAAAAATTGACCTAATTTAGGAAACTGGCAGTTGATGAGCCAATTTTTCACATTATGCAAATTGTTGTCCATTTCACAAAATGAACAACGTTCAAGAGTTTGTTGTAACATATGCATTATGTATGTACCAGAAATTTTAATAAGTATTTGTATTTAAAAATAAAGCAAGCAAATGTGCAAAAACATTTCTGAAGAAATAATAAATTTCTGAAGAAATGTTTGTTGCAAATTTCAAAATTACTAAATAGTTAATACAAATAAAATTACCATCTTCAAGTGGCCATTCTGCACTGTAGATGGAAGACAAGTGAGAACTTCTTAATGGATGTGCTTCAGTAGATATTGATATATCATGCATCAGTAATGAATTGTTTGCAGAATTATTCAATCCATTAGAAATCAATGATGATGGATCATTTACTGTAGTCTAGAAATAAAATTATTTGCTATGATATTTTAATAATCATAAATTGCAAATTGTAAATATTTTTAATAATTTAAAAATGTTTCCTTAACAATAACTTCTTTAACAAATGTTTCCTTTTTCAATCATATTTATTTCAAATTCAATAAATTTGACAACTTTTATAATTGTGTGAAGTTCCAAGTTATTAAAATTCTAACATATGAGCTTGAGTCTGAGTGTTTGAGTGAGAAATTCAAACTTTCATCTTTAAAATCACAGAAAACACAAAATAATGATGAAATGAATTACTTTGTTTAATAAAAACGTTGCATTAAAACAATTAAAATTCTTTGGTGTCAGGAGAGAAAACAATGTTATGAATTACAAGCAAAGGTTCCAAAGTTCATCATACGTCATTCGGTCAGTACTGGGATGCCGAATGAAATTGAATATTAATACCAATCTTTCTCACAGCCCAATTTGATCTAGAATTTCACCTGGAAAAAGCTGAAGGACCAATCAGAAAGAAAAAGTAACTGGAACCAATCAGAGCTCCATGCCTCAAAGACAAGAGGTCCTTTTATCTCAAAAAGATTTACATTCTTTGTCTAAGATCTGTTTTTTCACCATGATCCCTTTCTTGCTAAGGTTTAAGTCTGTGTAACAAAATTCTCATCTGCAAGGAGACCTACTCTCTTTCCATGATCTACAGTCTATCAAATTACATGTTCATTTGCCTGAATCCTTCTCAGTCACTTCATCTCAAAATTTCAGACCTTCTCTAACAGGAAATTCCATTCTCTACTTGGCATGCTCTCTTCAAGCCAATGACCATCATCAATCAAACTTCGCTATGGAACAAAGACAACCTTGAAACACAAATTATATAGAAATAACTGAAAGGATAATTCTGTACACTACCAAGGATTAAACTTGCAAACTGAATGCCGTCTGGAGGAAGATCTTCAGTGCAAACTTGTAAGCTTTTTTCCACAAAAGTTATTCAATACAGTGTCTTGCCTCAATGCCTTCACTTCACATACAACAACTTCCCATTTCAAACAAAGCAGAGATAGAGAATAAACCATTTATTCTATATTAGGAGATATTGGGTCACAAAATGTTGAATCAAGGATCTCACAATTGACTTAAAAATTTAACTATATTATAATACCGTATTTACTCATATATAAGATGAGGTTTTTATTCATTTTTCACTGCTTCAAAAACCTAGGTTGTCCCATATGTGTGAGCAAAGGATTCTTTGTGATTTTGCAATAATTTTTGTGAACCATATACAGTTCATGCTGCCATTATAACAGGGTGCTATCGAGGTCAAGGTGAATGTCACTTTCAAAGAGACAGTCTGAAAACAGTTGGTCACTTAGTAATCATTATTAATTTAGTTATTTCATATTTGTTAAATTGGCATTTTTAATGGATATTTGCACATTCTGAATCATTAAAAATAAACTTTTTCTGGTCATGTATATTATAATCTTTTGGTTTTGCTACGTGGGTATCAAGTTTGCAGAAAAGCATTCCTCAAGAGCTGATAGCAAAGTCATTCGGTAAATACTGCATTTCAAATTTATTTGACGAATCAGGGGACGATGCTTTGTGGAGCGAGAGCGAAAAAGAGGGAGAGTTGTAACAAAGCTTCAGAGGGAGAGTCCGAGTAGACAAAATGTGATAGCATCAAGAAAACATGGTTGTTTGCCTTAATACATGCATTTGATGATAATTTATTTGTGATTAAACAAAATAAAATTAGAATTGTATTGATAAATCTAATTTCCTTTAATTCAGTTTGAGGGTGGATGTCACACCAATCTTAGGTTAACAGGAGAGAAAAAATATCACAAAGGTGTTAAATATGTATAAACACAGCTATATTTGCTAGCGCTTTCAACGTGTTATAAAATGTCGTCCTCAGACAGACAATTTCAAATTCCTCATCCTCAAAAGCTTACTTACGAAAGTTTGCTCTACCATCAATTTTACATGGGAAAAAGAAAATGGAGAAAAAAAAATTGCATTTTTAGATCTAAACATCTCAAAGTCCCAGGGAGGCATATTGTACTCAGTGTTCCATAAATTTAACAACATATCCCTTTAATCCCTGCCACAGCATTACATCAATGCAGCTATAGCTCCTTTAATTAGATGGGCCTTTCTGCTGTCTTCTACACAAACTGCTATCAATAATGAACTTTCTGCTATTCGCTCTGCAGTAAATTCGGCGGGTTACACTAATTCCAAATATAAGTACGTCTTGAACAAGGTTAAAAGACCTCTTTTTCCTGCCACCACTTTACACATCCAAAAGGAATGCACAATAGTCCACCCCTCATTACTGTTCTGTGGCTGCATCATTGTTCGCATTTGCTGTATTTATAGATAACATGCTTTTTCTACCGGTCTCTCCGCAACCAAATCTCAGGAGGTTGATATGCAATGACAGGGATGTTGCTTCCATCCTAGAGAGGTCCGGGATTTGCTCTATCCCATTTGAAAATGCAACATCTGGTATTCACACCTACTACATAGGAGCAACAACCAGAATGTTGTCTTGCTGCATACTGAACATCAACATTCTATCAGGGCAGGCAGGTGCAACACTAAGCTAGCAAGGATGGTGTTACAACACCAACACATCTCGCTGTGGGATCATGTAGCAATACTCAGATGTTGTGAGGAGAGGAGTCTGGTGTATATTTGGGAGGCCCTCCTTACTGTTTTACTAAATCCATGCAACTCCCCCATGCTTGAATTGCCTGCTATGTGGGTCGATTTGTTTAAAAGGTTAAAACATCGCCTCTAGCTCCTTCTTGACACCTACTAAACACATTATGGCACATGCACATTCTCACTATGAGTGTCATTTTAAATTCTTTACATTTGGTCATTCTAACTTTAGTTTCATTCCAATGGACTACTGCTGTTAATTTTAATTCAAAAGCTTTTGTTCAAAAAAATGTTTATTTGAAATCGTCTGCCTGAGGACGACCTTTTATAGCATGTGGAAAGCAGTGTTTATACATATTTAACACCTTTATGATATTTTTCTCTCCTGTTAATTTCCTTTATTTTGATCTTTAAAATCACGCCTCATTCTATATGTGAGTAAATACGGTAGTTTGTTTAAAATTAATTTAATAATAGTGGTTAATTTTAAAACAATTTCATTTTGGTATTTTGAAAAAATAAAATAAAGCATATTATATTAAAATTTCTCTAATTTTAAAATGTACTTAATATGGAAAATTTGTATTTTAAATTTAAAAAATCCTTTTTAAATTCCTACTATTAGTTCACACTCTCCCTATATATATATATATTATCTTGTTCAAATTTTCAATTGTTAATAAAATACTTTTTATTCATCCACTCAAGTTCAAATACATTTTTTTAAAACTTGTAGTGGATGACACTTGATGTTAATACAGTTTTTTCAAATATTAATTCATTAATTAATTAAATTTAAACTGTGACGTCCATCAGCAACACGCCGATTCGGACCGATAGAGGACACGAGGAGAAAAAAAGCGAACTTTGTAATTATTTAATAAAAAGTAACTAAAATAAAATTTTTCTTTGTTGACCTAAGTAGGAATTTACTTTAAAAAATTTATTTTTATATTACTTGTTGTAATTTAATTTTGTAACATTTTTGAATTAATTTTAAAAAATCCTGTGAATTATTTGATTCTATCAGATTATTAATTAGATTTAATACAGCCCAATAAAAAAATCTGGCAGATCATTTAGTATTGCAATTTTATGGGATTGTTGTATGTCATAACTTAGTTTATATTTCTATTTAAAGGTAGATTCTAATACTTAGATTATCTCTCCTGCCTTAAATATAGAAAATTATGATTGGATACGAAATGCATTTGGCACAATTGATACATCAAGATGTAAATTTTAATTACAAGAAGAACAGTTGGTTACCTTGCCAATGGATCATAGTTTAGAAATAAAATTCTCTGAAATAAGTCTTGAGGATTTTTGGATTTTTGTCTAGCTTACAAATTATATCCAGCTCTCTACAAAAAGGCACTGAAAATTTTATTACAGTTTTCAACATCATATTTGTGTGAGCTTGGTTTCTCAACATTAACCAACATAAAAATTAAAAAAACAAAAGCCTAATATAGAAAAAATGAGGATAGCTATATCACATATTAGACCTGAAATCTGCAGAAGCCAACAAGGTCAAGTATTGCATTAAAATTGATTTAAAGAACTTCCATTTTTATAAGTTATTTTATTTACAGTTTTTACAAATATAATATATTTTTTAAATTAATGTTTTCTTGTTTTTACTGTTATGTAATCTGTAATCTTTTTAATAAAAGGATATGTTTGTGATTATTATTGTTGTTATATTATGACCTTAGTGATTTTGGTGTTCTGCAAATTTTTCTTATATTCAAAACTCTTCTGTGACTTCAAAAAAATTAAATTAAGAACCATTGCTTTAGACAAAGAAAAAGCTGTTTGATAAGTTTGTAATTCTAATCTAAAATTGGCATATAACACACCACATTACATAATTTACATCCACTTTCAAATTGACTTTAGACACAACCTAGGGATTATCCAAATAAAATTTATAATATATTTTTAATTAGACACACTTTCCATGAAAAATATCATTAAAGATCAGTATGTTCTATCTTTGAACACATTGTCAGATGCAGCTTTTAAAATTTTAAAACGTCAGTCACATTGAGCAGTTTCTGTTAGAGCTTTTGGCATCATGATATTGTAGTGCTTCTTTTTTGTATACATCAACAGTAAATAAAATTATATTGATTTGAATTGAATATTATTTTAACAGTTAGGACTTATTTCTGATCTAGCATCTTGTAAGTTTAGGAATTATTTTGTAGAACATACTAGCATATTAACTTCTTTTATAGAAATTGCACTTAAATCTGGACACAAATTTGTTCCAGGGATTAATATAAAAACAGATGCAACCATATAGTTCCATAGTTACAAAATTTCTGTAAATCCTTTAGTGCTCCTAAGATAACGTGACCAGATATGTTAGGTTGAAATGCAGGACGCTTCTGTGTTGTGGGACCTCTAACATACGTATATATAATAATAAAAACTAATTCATTAATAAATAAAAATTTAAGTTAACTGAAATTGCAGTCTTCCAAAGTAGTAAACTAGTGCCTCTGCTGCCTCTATCTTGCCATTAAAAAATTAATATAAAAAAAATTTTTCTTTTATTAAACAGAAATGAAAATTCATATGTGTGTTCTATTGGGTTGTTCGGAAAGTAATTTCGATTTTTTATTACTAGAGGAATTAGATGTATTTTTACCAGCCAATTTTATTTTAAACCACATTTTCATTATATACTTTGACAGCTGACATTTTAAGGCTTATTTGTAAAAAATTGTGTTTGATTCTGTACAATTGTTTTTTTTTCGGTGTCCCATCAAATTTGGAAAATCGAAAGCATCATTTTCGGCTTATTTTGCTTTTTTATAACTAAAAAACCAAAATGCTGTTCAAACAAGAAAAAGATTGTGGTACATGTTTGGAGAAGATGTGCTGAGAGAAAGAAAGTGCCAAAACTGGTTTACAAAATTGCGTTCTGGCAATTTTAATATCGAAGATACACCACATTCTGGATGGCCATTTCAAGTCAATGAAAACAAAATAAAGATACTGATTGAAGCAATCTGCCATATAACAACACGTGAAATCACTAAGAAATTAAATCTGTTAAACTGAACCGTTTATTATTACTTAAAACAAATTGGTTTCATTTCAAAGCTCGATATATGGGTTCCACACGTTATTAGAGATGCTCTCTATGGTGGGATTTTAAAGAAATTTGTTTTTGAGCTTTTACCAGACAATTTAACAATTGGTTCGAAAGTGTACACCATTGAGTAAACAAATTGAGTAATATCATCAAACAGAAAAGGCCAGAATTGACCAACAAAGTGTAGTGTTTTACCATGAAAATGCCAAATTTCACACAAGTTTGGTAAGTCGTCAGAAACTGTTATAGCTTAGATGGGATGTGTTATCACACCAACCATATTCGCCAGATCGGGCACACTCAGATTATTACTTGTTCCGGTCTATACAAATTTTTTTTAACTAAGACATTTACTTGAAATGACAATGTCAAAAATCACTTGAATCAGTTTTTTGTAAACAACAATCAAAATTTTTATGAATGTGAAATCATGCTACTACCAGAAACAATGACAACAGGTATTTGACCAAAATGGTCAATATATAATTCAATAAAATATTTATTTATTATAAGAATATTGCATTTATTTTTCTACGGAAAAACAAATTACTTTCCGAACAACCCAATACTTTATTACTTTTATCTTTAAATTTTATTATTATTTCAATTATTATTATGTATTAAATTTTTAAACTTAATAAAAATAAATTTTGTCCATTTGCCTCCATTTATTTATTGATCCCCATAGTTATATATATATATATAACTAACTCTTTGGAATTGCTAGCAATCTAGTCAAGGAATCTCTGATCAATATTATATATATACTGTATACTGTATTTACTTGCATATAAGATGATCATGCATTCAGGACAAGGTGTGATGTTAAGGATCAAAATAAAGAAAATTAACTTTATTAATACAATTCTAATTTTATATCAAATGCAAAAATTATTGGCATTTTAAACTTTAAGGACAAATCTTATAAAATCGATAACATAATTTGTTCATGTAATGCTGGACAATCCAGAACCTTTTTTGCCTATTCTTAACAGCCGAATCCACTCTCTGTCAATTACACTTATGAGTTTCTCCAAATTCTAATTTCCAAATAATTATCTGTTTTCACCTGGAAATAAATTTAAGCTTATATCAGGGCTCCCATTTGATTTTGGAATTCAATTCAAAAGCTTTGCTTTTCCTATTATTATTCATCTTTAGTCTTGACAATACACAAGAATGATTCAAATGACCCAGATAAAATAATTTTGTTTTTAAACACCAGAGAGTGAGCATCTGGTAAAAAAATGAATACACGGTTCATAAAAATTATTGCAAAAATGCAAAGAATCCTTTGCTCGCGTGTATAGGATGACCTAGGTTTTTGAAACAGTGAAAAATGAATAAAAATCTCGTCTTATATGCGAGTAAATACAGTATATAAAGTTTCACAAACCACCTGTACATTATTTTTAAAATGAAGGATTATTTGACAATATCATATTTCTCAATGGATCACACTCCATGTCTATGGAAGCATTTTTATAAAAATGAGAGCCAAAATTCTTTTTATTTTATTTTATTTTATTTTATTTAATCCAAATCTAATTTAAAAACTATCACATTTCATTTAGAAAATTCAACTCACTTTCCTTCATTTTAAATGGAGTGTATGGATGGTCTATGACACCCTAAACACACCTAATTATTATACTAATTGTACACTTTGCATAATCTAAACAATTCACAATCATAAAAAGACTAAATTTAAAGCTTTGAAAAATCAAAACAAGCCCATCAAACAATGACTTTCTACACTATACTTCTAAAAACCAATATATCCATATCATATAATAAAAAAATTTAATTTAAAAAAAACATACTTCTTGTAATATTTCATTATCTTCTTGGGTTTCCAGAGAAGTACAATGATAAGTTTGTGAAGTTTCATAGCCATCCTAAAATAAAAATTTGTTTTCTTTATTAAAGAGAACAGTTATTAAAAGCAATATCTAAATGCATATAAATTTCAAGTATCAGTAGCATCAAAAAGTTTCTGGAAATATTTTTATTTCTGGAATCTGTTACATATAAGGCAGTGGCGTGCCGTCATTGGAAGCGATGGAAGCGCCGATTCCACCTTCCAATGACTTTCCCTTGAATTTTATAAAATATAAATTTTCATATTTTAACGTACAGTCAAACCTGTTTTTATGCGCTCTTTTTATGTGCGATTTTTAATTTGTGCGGTTTTTTTTGTGCGAGTTTTTATTTGTGCGGTATAGTTGGCGACTAGTCTCGTGCGATTCGTCATGTCTCACGTTGACTTATTATAGCTAAATAAACTTATTATAGCATAAATGCACTTATTATAGTAATATTATTGCATGAATATGCGAAAAATGAAATTATTTACTTTTTAAGTCAACAAAACACCACCTGGACAAAAATATGTAAAACAGACGATAGACCAGACGATGCAGTCAAGTGCTGACATCTGTTGTCAATAAATTCTATTTCGTACGGTTTTGAGTTATTTTCTATGTGAGACTTTTTTATGCGGTCCCTGTTGACCGCATAAAACAAATATTTTTTTGATTGTGTTGCGAAAACTATTTTTTATAGCCCCTCGTGAAGTTTCGTGCGATTTTTTTTATGCGTTTTTTTTAATGCGGTCCCTATCCCCCGCATAAAAACAGGTTTGACTGTACTTTGAATTAATTAAAATTAATATTTTATTATAACTGCATTATGTATCTTTTACAAATTTCTATACTACATGTGAAAAAAAACGATAAGATTGCTATTGTATATTCTAATAATTCGGTGGCGGAAGGAATGTCGAAACCGGGTCAGTCTCCAATCAGCCAGATTATATAGGCATTAGCACATGCGGTTTACAGTGCACCAACCTCACCCGGTTTAGCTCACTCGGCTAAACCGGGTAAGCGACACACTCGTAAAGAGTACAGCTTTATATCCCGGAGCGGTTGTGGGCTGTTAGCCACCTGCCTGTCAACTTCCAAGCAGCCAGATTATAGACATTGGCGCATGCGCTTTACAGAGCACCAATGTCACCCGGTTTAGCTGGTGGATGCTTCACACAAAGCTTCTAACTTTATATCCCGGACCGGTTGTGGGCTGTTTAGCCGCCTGCCTGCTAGATATTCGGCCGCTCTCGCCCGATTACGTGAATCACGAGTAGACTAGATCAACGGCGGGCAACCCCGGCCTGCGGGCCAGCTACGGCTCGCAAAAAGTTTCTATCCGGCCCGCGAGATCTTTAATAGATTATTAAATTGGAAAAATAACTAATTAATAGTTAATTTTCCAATTCTTTGTAATTTTCGAAAACGATAAGAGAAATAAATGTAGTATAAACTTTTTATTTATTTATTTCATATTTGCAGACTAAAAAAATTACGAGTCACAAAAAGGCGTCAATTAACTACTACGGCCCGCGGAAAAACGTAAAATTTATTCTGGCCCGTGTTATAAAAAAGGTTGCCCACCCTAGACTAGATTTATAACTTAACCCAACCGATAGGAGTTTACTGGCATGTTTTTATGATAGTTCTGTATAGTTGACGGGAGTTTAAAAAAATCCATTAAAATATTTGATATATTTATTCCGCTCTCCCATCTTATATTACTTACGGGTTTCAATGTTAAACCGGTGATATTACGATTATAGTATGTCCCATCTGTAAGGGAATGCAGAAAAAACGTGTACAATTCTTGTATAATGTTAAAAAATTAACTGTTACTTTGGCATCATTATTTACAACCAAATTTAATGAATGAGACGTACAATGGTACAAAAAAAGCTCTAGAATTTATTTTCCTTAAATGTACGATCTAAGTATCGGTTGTCATAAAAATTTCTTTCCACTTTTTTCCCAAGACTACAGATATTCGAGTACAAAGTAACTGGTTTCGAGTTATTTCTACTAAGAAGTAGTTAAATAATTAAGAGATTAGGGAATGGTGACATAAGTAAAACCCTGCTGACTTAAACAAAAGCTTAACCGAAGCAATTACTAGCTCAGTACAGTGGGGAACTGATTTCCGTGTACACCTGGTACTAAAATGAATTGCAGTAGTTAGAAAACAAATGACTATTAAGTTTAACATATTTACATCTATGGTGAGAAACGTTTAAAATTTACAACGGCCCTGTCGCATCCTTTGAGATATACTAGTGATGCGACAAAAGAGGCATTTGACATTGACCGGTATCGGCACCCTCGGGATTTGTCATGCATGCATTCACTGTACACCTACCAAAATCGTCTCTGTTTCCATTCGTGAGCCACTCGCAGGGAGCAATTTTAACTCAGTGGATTGTTTAAATATTTAAAAATAAACAATATTTTATGGTATTTTTATATACGTTTCTTCGCAAAAGTATATTCATACAATTGAATATTTTGTACCAGGTATGTATAATTGTATATCCATCACAAATTTTATTTTACTAAGTAAGTTTTAATAATTTTATTTTTAATTTTAGCCCTTATATCATGGCTAGCGATTTAAACTGTAATTGTGATATTGAAAATTTACTTAAAAAAAGTTTTGGCTCAAGACAATATAATGAAAAAGAAGCCATTATTAAAAGAGAAAGACCAACGCCTAAATTAAATATAAGTACTACGACAAAAAAATTTGTTCGACATTTTCACGATAAAATTTATCAAGACGTAAAATGGCTTTGTGGATGCATAAAAATGCAAAAATTGTTTTGTTGGCCTTGCCTATTATTTTCAAATGAAATTAGTGTGTGGAATAAGAATGGCTTTGACGATTTAAATAATTTGAGTAAAGCTAGAAAAAGACACGAAAATCGTAAATGTCACATCGATTCTTTCGTAAAATTGAAGCAATTTGGAAATCAAAATAGAATAGAATTTAACATTAGTAAACAATATAAAATTAATATTGAAAATTATAACAAGATAGTTACGGCTAATAGATATATTGTATCTAAATTAATAGATATTACATGCTTTTTAGCAAAGCAAGAATTGGCATTTAGAGGGCATAGGGAATGTATTGAATCTAATAACAGAGGTAATTATATTGAACTCGTTTCTTTATTAAGTACGTCAGATAATCAATTAAAAATGCATTTAGAGAAGTCTACAGTTTTTACTGGCTTATCGAACAAAATTCAAAATGAGCTCGTTAATTCGTTAGGAAACGTTTTATTGCAAGAAATTAAAAAAGAAATTGAAAACGCAAAATTTGTTGCTATAATTGTAGATGAAACAACGGACATTAGCCACAGAGCCCAGATGTTGACTGTATTTCGTTACGTGAAAGAAAACGGTAATGTCGAAGAAAGATTTGTGGGCTTTACTGATGTGAGTGAGAACAGAGACACAAATTCGTTATTCACTCACATTAAGAGTTACTTAGACGAATTTCAATGCACTAAAAAATTAGTGGCACAAACATACGACGGTGCTGCCGTAATGGCCGGACAACATAATGGTGTCCGAGCTAAAATTAAAGAAATATCCAAACATGCTATTTTCATACACTGTTATGCTCACAGATTGAACCTAGTTTTCTCTCAATCTGTTGGATATATAAAAGAATGTAAAATATTTTTTCAAACTATGACAGGATTTTCTTCATTTTTTTCTAAATCTTCTAAAAGATCTCACGCCTTAGACCTAGAAGTCAATAAGCGTTTTCCTTCAGCCACACCTATTAGATGGAATTACAATAGCAGGATTGTAAACTGCGTTATGGAGTATAAAGAAGAATTAAAACTTTTGTTGTTGAATATGGTTGAAAGTCCAGAACAATGGGATTCTGATACTACAATTGCCGCAAGAGGATTATACCATTATTTAATAGATTTTGATTTTCACTTTTTATTACTAGTTTTTCATCAAATATTTGCACATTCAGATATCCTTTTTGATATATTACAAAAAAAAATTTTAATATAGCATATTGTATTACTAGAATAAATCACTTTATTGATTTTTTACGACAGAAAAGAAATGATTTTGATTTGATTTGGGACGCTTTGAAAAAAGATGAAACTTTTTTAGAAATTCAACCAAAAAGAGGAATGAGACATACTGATATTGAGTCTAAAAAGGATTTATATAGACGTCTGTTTTATGAAATAATGGATACATTGATACAAAATTGTATTGACAGATTTGCCGACATAAAATCTCTAGAATTTTTATCACTTTTAGATTTTAATAATTTTAAATATTATGAAAAACAATTTCCCGAAGAGAGTTTTAATGCTTTACGTAAATTTTATGGAGAATTTTTTAATTTATGTAAATTACGTAGTGAATTGCAATATTTATATTCGTGTCCGGACTATATTGGCAAGTCACTCTTAGACATAAAAAATATTATAATTAATGATGACCTAACAAGCAAAGACATACTAATAGAATTATATGGTTTAATATCATTAATTTTTACAATACCATCTACCAGTGCGTCTGTTGAGCGTAGTTTTTCAACAATGAAGCGAATTCATACATTCGCCAGGAACACTCAGTCGGAGGAAAGATTGTCATCACTAGCGTTGCTTTCTATAGAAAAAGAACTTTTAAATACGTTGATGGAATCAACGACGAGTGACTTTTATGATAAAGTAATTAACGACTTTGTGGGAAAACATCGCCGAATAGAGTTAATTTATAGAAAATGAAAAAAAGAAACAAGTTTTTCTATAATTGTATTACGTATGTATTATTTGTATTTTAGAATTAAAGTACATAAATTGTTTATTTTTGTCATTCGCACGTACGAATGGACCCTAGACCATCACTGACGCGCAATTAACTGATTGCCCCTGAAAGTCGGCTTCTTACAGAAACACAGCTTCCCTATCATCAAATGTCACGGCACGCCACTGATATAAGGAGATTTAAACATACTTAAGGACAATACTTTGAAGGTTAACAACATATTTTTGTCAGTGCTTGTACATCACCTTAATGCACTTCTAGAAGCAATCTTTCTCCATTTAGTGCAGGATAGCCATAACTGGCTGAATATTCCTGCCTTTTACAGAAGTGCATATACAGTGGTTGTTTCAATGCTGACTCAACATACACTTCATTCAATAGGTTGAATATTTCTGTCCCTTTCTTGCTTAGAACATAAATTATGATGATGGTGAGCTGTTTCTGAAGTAATAATCTGCTACTAGACTCCATTTGTGATGAGCAACAGTAAATCTATCCACAGCCATACGTCAATGGAGGAAAGCTTAGTAATGAAATTGTGCAATATCAAGAAGGTACTACTGTATGTTGTAATTTTATTTTTACTTATCTGATTGCTGTGCTGCATTGTCCTGAACATTTTCAGAAACTTTTTGATTCTACTATATATAAGTTAAATGTCATAAGTTAAAATCAAGCTGTTCAAAAGTATGATTTGCATAACTCTAAAAATATTTTTCATTAACAATATTTTCTGTATCACTTTTACTTCAACTTAAAATTATTGCATTTAAGCATATGTATACATATAAGCAATCTTGCTACTAATCTGTTTAAACTATATAATACTTCATATGTTATAAGTAACAATTTATATTATATATAATTTACTTATAAGTAATAATTTACAACAACATATTTAAGTTTTGATGCTTAATAATGATTTTAAATTATATATTTTTTTAAATTTATTTTAATTATATTATATTGAATATAGAATTATTTTATTTTCTTAATATTGTGTATTTTACTTCTATATAACTGAATCAAAATTCACATAATTACAATGTTAATCCTAAAGTTATGTTATGTTTTATAAAGGTTGCATTCTATATAAAATTTGAACTATTTTGTTCTTGTCTAACATCAAAAAAATATAAAATGTTCCTTATTACAGTTTAATTATGTATTTCAAAATTTAGCAAAGCTAAGCTGATTTACAGTAAAAGTTTTAAATAAATAATTGTAATTATTACACAGTAGATGACAAATACAGTTGAAACTATGCAAAAAACATATGCAATGTAAAACATTTTTTGTAATTATACATTACATATTTTCTGCAATATTTCTTCCATTATAAAACACTTCAGTTATGTGTTTTTCATTTATATGATTTGCAGGTACTGTACATATGGTATTTTTCAGTATTATGCAGTACTTTTCCTCACTTATGAAAAAAGCAGAGCAAATGATTTGAAAAAAGCAGAGGAAAATTTGTCAGAAATAGTATCACATGTTATGTATATAACATGTGATACTATTTCTGACAAATTTTCCTATTTAACAAATCACTGTCATCCATGTTGAAGATTTTTGTTTTCTAAATTCTTTTGGGGGTATCACCAAAAACTAGCCAAAAACTACTGCGAAAAAGAAATTCACATAAAAATGAATTATGTAACAATAAAAAAAGACTTTTCTTTACTAGACAGAACTGTTTACAAAATCTTTTTCCAAAATGGTAATGAGAAAAACGCTTGAAAATATACTTTAAAAATTTCCCACATTTCTTCACAACTAAGTGCCCCACACCTGACTATTCCACTGTTGAAAGGTTAATATATTTAATAATATAATAATTATATTTAATAATATAATAATATATATATATATATATATATATATATATATATATTAATAAAAATGCCTTAACATTTTATGTATTTTTATGTATAAAATAATAACAGATAAGGTAAATGTACTGGTAATGGACACTGCGCCAGTAGTGGACACTTTGAACTTCAAATATGAGTAATAAGGTTGTAGATGGCTTCACTGTTCAAACATACAAATCATTCAGTCTAATTGTTTAATTGAAAAGAAAGGGGGGGTGCCTCCAGGGCCGGATTTACATAAGGGCATTTGGGGCCTGTGCCCAGGGCCCCCACAAAATAGGGGCCCCCACAAAACTAAAAAAAAATATGTTTAAACATAATTTTTTTCTATTACTGCAACAGCCTAGTGTGGCCTAATCATGAGGGCAACAGGCAGAGAAAACCAAACCCGGAAAAAACCTATGAAACATCGGAAAATTTCGGGAAAAAATTTCACAGGTATTTTTCAGTTAAATTAAAATAATTAGTTTTACACAATAAAATATATGTATGTTTACAATAACCTTATTTTTAAATGAAATTTACAACTTCCTAGTTCAAATCTAATTGAAAGTACAGTATTTTGTGTAAATTTTCTAAATCATCAAATTTGCCTACTCTTAAAGGGGGGACCCCCACCGAATTTGTGCCCAGGGCTCCTAGATTGGTAAATCCGGCCCTGGGTGCCTCCAGGTTTCACTCATAGGTACAACCTGGAGGTTGGGAGGGAAAAGTTGATGAAATGGGAGTAAAGGAGATGAAGAATAGGGGATGAAAATGGGACAAAGTGGATAGAAAGGTAAGAGTACATGGCGCCTGCCTCGCAATTACAGAAAGCATAACAATACATAACACACATTAGAGAATTGACCAAAATACATTGATGGGCGCCAGATAACGGCCAGTACATAAAATGTATACATATAAAGATACAACAAAAACATGCCTAAGAAACAAGATATGTACAGTACAGCAAAATCTCGCTTGTGTATTACACGTACAGGATACACACATAGCGAAAGTGGACTAGCACGTTTGCACAAGGGATAACTGTGCTACTTACCCTGATACACAATGAAGGAACAGACTGTGAACATGCAGCAACAGCTAATAGAGCAGCATAACCATTGGAAGCCTGGAACAATTGTCAGGGAGAAAAAGTTAGCCAGCTGATCAATCATTTCTAGCAGATTGTTGGTCACATGGTGGGTTAAGTGCTGCTGTTGTTTCCAGAAATTTGATGAGATGTTTATAAATGTTCGGGTCTTCCATGAATCTGCTGTAAGGACATGGCCAGTTGTTTCCGGCATGGAGCACGTGCCCCATGAGTATGACTCTCTCCTGTGTGAAAAATTCACAGTCCCATAGATAATGCTGACTGTCTTGAAGTACTGTCACAGGGGCAGATGTCCATGTCTTTAAGATGAAACCTTTTTAAATAGCTGTTGAAATTTCCATGTCCAGTAATTAACTGGGTCATGGAAAAAGTAGGCACAAGGTGTTTCCATTTAAGTCTTTCCTTAACTATTAAAAACAAAAAACCTTGATAATTCCAGCAAAAAATATTTAATAAAAACGTTTGACTGTTTTAAACAGCCTTCATCAGTTAAAACGAACTTAAAAACAAAAGAATGCAGAAAAAGAACTCAAGCAAATATTTAAAATTCAAATTAATTCCAAAGTAAAAATGCCGTTCTGAATAAGAAATTAACAAATTGCGCATGCGCAATATATCGCAGTGAGAATAAAAATAAAAAATAAAACAAATAACAAAAATATTGCCGCAAAAACTTGTCTATTACAAGAAAAAACGTTATGTACTGCGGTAAAACGATCTCAAAGCCGTGGACAAAGCATCAGCGTCTCTATGGTTAATACAACCGGTGTTAACGTGGGCTTTGTAGATTTCTAGTTTTTCTAAATATTTCAGCATTTGTTTGTTGGTCGTGGCCTTAATGATAGACGCTTTATCCCAATAAATGTCAACATCTTGATGTTTAGCGAAAGCTGCTAGCACAGTAGTATCCAAGCTTTTATTAATGGAGTATCTATGCTCCTTAAGCCTCTATTTTTTGCTGGAATTATCAAGGTTTTTTGTTTTTAATAGTTATTTTCCAGTAGCTATTTTTGTTTATTGTTTAGTCTTTCCTTAACGTTTGGGATAAAGGTATGCGTTAATCTGCCTGTAGATCCGTTATCCCATTCTTCTTGCCATTGACTAAGAGCGAATTCCCAAGTCCATTGCTTGATTTTCGAAACAGGAATCTTGTTGTAGCAAGGAATAAGGCTGGAAGCAGCGGCTTGTTTGGCCAGCCGATCAGCTGCCTCATTCCCAGGTACACCAGTGTGTCCTCGGACCCACCCAAAAGAAATCACATGCTTGTGGCTATTGGTGCTAAGATAGCGATGGATTTGCGCAATGTTTTCACCCCTATTATGGGGACTGAAGATGGAATTGAGGGCTGTCATGCTGTCAGTGTAGATGGTGATTGTTTTGTTGCGAGGAAACCAATCAGAATAAACATGATCCATTGCCTTGACAATGGCGAGGATTTCCGCCTGCGGCACAGTGCAGTGTAGACCCAGCTTGAAAGCAGATCTGTGGATGGTGCCAGTGTTATGATGGTAAAGTATGAAAGCTGCCCCAACCTCTGTGAGATTCTTCGACCCATCAGTATAGATGGAGATGTCGCTGTCAACATTTTCACTTAAGTAGTTATCATCGAGAGTAGGATAGTCTTCATAATAGTTGGAATTTGCCTGCTTGTGCTCGATACCAAAGTTAGCGATGTCGTTCTTTATTTGGTCAGGGAAAACAGAAAGGACGTTATTATGACTATTGCTGCTGTTGGAAACTTTGCCATTCATTTTGTTACAGATAATCCAGATCAACCTGGCCATTTTGGCTTTAATATACACTGGAAGGAGGCCCGCAATGACAAGCAAGGCTGAAGTAGGTGCCGTCCTGTAAGCTGTACAAATACGTAGAGCGGCAATCCTCTGTGCCTCTAGGAGCTTGCATTGAATGTACATAGTTTGGGTGGCCGCTGCCCAGATTGGCGCAGCATACAAAAGAATAGGTTCTATTGCCCCCAGGTAGATATACCGTGCCGCATCATAACGTATACCCCAGATATTTTTTGCAATACTATTCAGAACATTAGACACTTGAATAGCTTTGGCACTGACCATGTCTATGTGCTTGGTCCATTGGAGTTGCTGCTCAAGAACAACCCCAAGATAAGTGAAGTTATTTACTCTGGGAATCTGATGCCCGTCTATAATAATCCTAGGACTTTTTTGGAGAGGCGAGTTTTTCGAGAAAATGATATACGTGCACTTGTCGTAGTTGATTGAGAGGTTAACACTTTTACTCCAGTTGGAAACCTTTTCAAGTAAATTGTTACAGAGGACAGGCAGATTTCCACTGTTCCTGTCTGACACGAGAATCACCGTGTCGTCATACAAATCATTCAGTAGACAGAACCCTCTAGTAGTGGTAACTCGCACTGACCCTTTTCTAGTGCATCATGGGATGTTTTCCTGCACTCATTAGTGATGGCATTCCTGCTGATATATGAAGACAAGTGAGTCTGCTGTCCGTTTCCTTAAGGACTAAGTAAGTGAAATCACGCTTGCTGTATTAACAGTTAGTTTCACAGAAGTTTTTTTGGTGATATACTATTAATATGAGCTTTGTTGGTAGGTTTTAAGACCTTCCTGATAGTATTTTTATTTCTCAAGTCAATTTAATGAGATGTCCACTAATGAAACAAAAATATTGTAAATTTTTATTAGTGGACGAGGTGGCCACAACTAGTGAAAATGAACTTTTCACTTTTAATCAGTATCAAGTCAAAAATTAAATCACCTAATGTTAAGTAACATACAGTGTTGATTCAGGCATTTTTTGGTTACTCTGTCTAGTCATGGACAGGGGGTGTCCACTATTAAATCGTGAATGTCCGTTTATTGAAATGAGGTGTTTCAATAGTGAACATTCATACCAAAGTCTCCAGTAGAGATGTATTTTGATAAAAGGTTGTTTGCATCCTCTTCATTCAGTTCAGTTTTAAAATCATAAACCTTAAATGCACATCCAGTATTTTTTCCCAGATTGAGAAACATGCCATCACAAAAGCAAAAGTGGTGGTCTTATGAAGAAGATAGAATCAAGGATGCAGTAAATGATGTCCATTGTGGGATTCCACTTAACACAACTGCAAATAAACATGGAGTTCCTCGGTCAACACTCCGAAGGTTCGTGAAAGATGACACTTACAAATTTAAGAAAATGGGACCCGCTCTAACATTATCATATATTCAAGATATTCATAATGACTACCACCATCAAAATGAAGGACCTAGTACTTCAAACAATGGCAATAGCATTGTTGCCACAAGTATGCACAATAGCCGCAACAACAGTCAGATCTCTGAAACAGTACCTAGTCCTTTCAAAAGGCCACTTCTCTGGCCAGAACCCAGGGAAATCACTAACAAAAGGAAGAAAAAGGAAATAATACCTTCTGTAGTTACATCAAAAGCTTGGCAAAAATATTATGAAAATAAGGAAAAGAAGAAAATAGCGGAACTAGAACTAAAAAGGGAGAAAGCTTTGGCAAGACAGAGAAAGAAGGAAGAACAGACTGCTGAGAAAAAAAAAAAAAATCTGAAGAGAAAGCTATGAAAATGAAGACTACAAGGCAACAAAAGAAGAAAATGAGAAAGGAAGAGTCATCATCAGAAGATGAAGGTTCTTGGATTCCATCAGACAGTAGTAGTACAAACAATGTTACGTTAGATGTAGAAGACACTACAGAAGATGAAGAAGATGACATTATTCAGTTTCAGGAAAATAAACTGAACCTCCTTCAAATGAAACTATTGGACCAAGTTCAGCAATTAGGGAATCGAAAGATACAGAAGAAAAGGGAGAAAGTATTGAAGGGACTTTAAATGGGACTCAGATAAGTCCCATCTTGGAAGGATATGTCTGAAAGTCACAGTCGGAATACCATTAAAAAGGAAAGGGAATCAAACATCTTGCGTGAGAACGATTTTGTAGTTGCCACCTTGTCTGGTAAGAAAAGAAAGTACAAATGTGTGTGCAAAGTTACCAGTTTAATCAGTGATAATGTTGCGGAACTGAGTGTGTTTAATTCCATAAATAGGATGAAAAGAGTATTTGCAAAAAATGAAAAATATGTACAAATGATAAATATCTCTCATATTGACTCAAGGCTTCCTAAGCCTCTAATTTTTGGAAGAGAGCTGTCAATTCTCGAAAGGCATTGACATAGATAAGTAGTTCGACACAAATTAACAATGCAACAATATTTCCTTAAACTATGCTGGCATATTATTTGAGTTCTCCTAAATGTAACTTATAAATAATAGTATAAAACTGGGTTCTAAGTGTTTAATATTGAGTGTAATAATAATCCATTCCAGTATGTTAAAACTGGTCTCGTTTACTTCAACATCTGTATTTGTTAAGAATAATGCAACAATAACAAAATAAAGTTTCTTATACTAATTTTGTAATGTTTTATATTCATGTTTCATAATACTTACTAGTTCAATTTTCATATAAACATTACAAACTATGCACATGTAATTTACATTTGTACAATTTGATATTTTAATTAATTTAATTTAATTATGAGTTGTCATTATAATTAACACAGTGTTCTTGTTCTTTATAGTAAAGACTGTCAAATTCTGCAAGTTGTGAAAAATAAAAATGATTTCATCTTGAATATAATCATTTCTATATTCCTTGTCCACTAATGGTGCAAATGCCTGTCCATTACTAAATATCTCAATTTTTTCAATGTCCACTACTGAAACATTTTCAACCTTACAAAATAAATTAAATTAAAATGTATTCTATGAGACCAACACAATTAAAATCCTTAGACAAAATCTTCATTCACTCACTCTAACAGACAATATAACTTTTAGGCCATAAGGCTTCCAAATAGGGGTCCAGTTTCAAAAAATTCGAAAAATTTCCCTTAAAAAGTGTCCACTACCGGTGCGTTTACCTTAAACAAAAAGAAAATATACAATCTACATCAACGTCACACCAGAATCCAATTTTGCATTTTCTCATGCCAGAGGCATTAAGAATCCTTAGACGTTACTTGCCAACAATTAACAATTGCGAAGATCGTGTTTTCAAGGCATTCGTGATCGTTGAAAAAGAAAGTTGAGACAGTTAAGTGCTCAAAACAAACACTAAACGAATTTTTCAGTTTTTCATCATCTACAGAGTAATTGTAAATGGAGGACACAATGTATTGTAAGCCTATACTACTGTATAACGCACTACTGTATTTTATTAATTGTAGTTTTGTGGTTTTTTTTCCAACTTCGCTTTAGTCGTCACATTGGATAACTTGACACATTTCCACTTCCCCTTCGGGTGTTGACTTATGCAAAGTCGACTGTATTAATGTTTTTAATATTGTTACATCTCATCATATTCTAATACAGCATCAACATAAACACAATTTTTAAAAATGGCTAATAATTTCTCTTTTGTACCTTACTTTTAGGCAGACATCACAAAACAATAAATCAAATTTATGCTATGAATTAATACATAAATTAATTAAACTTTGGCGATTACAACTTTTTTCCAAAATTATAAATTTATTTGAACATTGTACCCTCATGATGATAGTAAAATAGTTATATTCCATCAAAATATTTTTCTTTAAAAACGTAAAAACAATATCATTATATATAAACCTGATAAACAGTAACATTAATTATAATCATTTAATCATCGATTTAATAAAAATAAAAATTATAAGAATATTGACTGAATCTCTAATTAATTATATATAACAGAATTCTTTATTTAAAGACCAACTATGGCATCGACTGACATTTTCAACCGGCAGCCCCACCCCATTGTTCATCAAAATTTTAAAATCGCTCGCAAACTCATGAGATTCTTTATGAAGGTCAGTTTGAAGACAGACGATTTCGAAAAATTTTTTCTTTATAAAATATATTATTAAAATCTCGAGATTTCGATTTTCTTTTCACGACATTTTTAATTTCAAGTTTGATTAGCATTCGAAATAATCTAATCCACACATTTAGGCTAAGTATTTAAAAGAGCGGGCAACAGTCAAACTCTACATTAATACAAACTAAGATGATTTACATTGTTCTATCTTCGGAAATAAATTACAATTTCATCTATTTCTACTATTCAATATGTAATTTTATCAAAAATAAAATATCTGAATCATTTACAAATCATTTATTAAAAAAACAACAATTTTATATAATCTCATGTAAATATCAATCTTAAACTTCAGTAACTCGAGATAAACAAAAATTTTTAATCTAGCGCTGGAGATGCGTATTCCGGTACAAACTTCACTAACGTTTATTACATCAATATTCGAGATAATTTGGGTATCCTAAAGTATTTCAAAAGACCTAAATACAATCCTTCAAGTAAAAAAATTATTTAAATATTTTACTTTTGTTAACGCAAACAGGTTTGCCTTAAGTTATAATGCATAAAATTACCTAAAATTTTATTGTAATATCCGAATCTTTTGTCGTTTTGGAAAATTAACACAGTTTCTGTTACTTCTGTTAGAAGCGCTACCGTTACGATTTATATCAGAAATAATTTTTGTCTAATACAATTATAATTATTTTCAAGCAAACAGTTATACGTATATAATTTAGAAAATAATCGTATAATTACTGCCGATATCAAGATCTTAATAGTATATCCAATTGTATCTATAATCTCAACCTCGTTTTATCCAAAAAATATCGCTTATCTGGAAGAAAGTTTAACATATCAAAAACAAGGTTTTTGTGGTTTTTGAATAGAATTCATTGAAAATAGCTAAATTTTTAGCTGGAAACACATTTTTAGCGTGTCACAGGTCATATTATAGAAATAGGTGTCATAAATGACATATATAATATCCAATCAATATTATCAATAACACGATTTAAATTGCTTCCTGAAAAAAGCACGGAAATTTTTTGTTTGAATTGTTAATTGTAATTGAATTGAAGTGTTATTTTTATCAAGATGAACATTATATAAGATTTTAGTAAAATAAATCGATTGTATGTCCCATGTAATTATTGCTTTTAAAGATATTTGGGCTGCAATTTGAAAAAACTGCAGACCTATAAATTCCCACTGTCGTCCGTCCGTATTTCCTTAAGCCCGAGAATGGAGTTAGATTAAAGCCGAGACCAGATATGGAAACATTAGGGGCAGGAGGCCCCAATTAATTACCTATATACGAACTTCCGATGCAAACCGGAAGTCATGTTATTTCAATTCAAAACTTTTCCTTTTAATAGATGACCGGCGACTCTAATTGTTAAACGAAATTTATGATATACAGGGGCAAGCCACTACTAATTTGAGATGGAGAGCATTAAAAATATAACAAAAATTGCAGCCCAGCATTTGTGACGATGTCATAATAAATAAGTGCTCGTTAAAATAAACAAATCTGTATTGGAATCAAGAAATTATAAGGCAATGTCTTTTTGGGCGAATAAATGAATTCTACATATTAAGTGTTCTAAATTTATTATGTTTAAAATTGTATTATTATTTAATATTAAATTTGGAGAACTTATAAAATTACGTTTTCTAAAATAAAATTTTTTCCGCATTCCTCTTATTTGTTTTCGCACATTTAATGAGTACAACTTTTAATGAACTAGTCTAATAATATGCTATAATTTTCAATTATTATATTTAATAATGACAGGCAAAATTATTAAAGTTAGTTTTAGATCATTTATTTTAGTAACAGTATAATTCGTATTGTACTCAAATTTGATGCTTTAGTAACGAACTTATTAATGAATACTAATATATAAAACTTTTTGAAAATCATGTTTTATAAATGCGACTTATCTTAATATCATCGGGAAAATACGTTGTATATCTTGTTTAATTAAACTTTTTAATTGAATTATGCTGAATTGCTAAGACAACTAAATAATTATATTTACTAGTAATTACATTTTAATAACTGCTCACTAATGGATTTATTCTATTTTACATAGAATCTTCACAGTGCTATTACAGTAGGAATGTAATAGTGATTTTTAAGCAGTGGTATATAGATATTCGAATGCCGAGTGTCCGGGAAAATATCTGGCATTCGACATTTAAAAATACTTGTGGCCTTTTTTAAATTTCTAGCACGCATTCCAGTAAAATATATATATATATATATATATATATATATATAAATTTAACAAATTAATTTCTTTATAATGTCAGAATAGCATTTAAACCATATTCATGTATCGTTACATTCATTGTTTCTCCGAACCTACAAGGAGACAAGGACAATTCCCCTTAAGCTCCCCAAAAAGTAGTGTATCATTTTTCATAAGGTCATATAAATTTTTAAAATTTAAAGTACTTTGCTTTTGTAGTGGAGTTAGAAACTTGGCGCCGTCGGGCATATTGGTGACGACTGGCGCACGATATTTGTTATTAAAAACTGCTCTCTTGTCTATTGTCACTATAGCAACATCGAAAACTTACTTGAACTGTTTGACCCTCTCAATAAAAGTTACCTGAACAAAACCAATACATTTTCGTTATAAAAAAGGGCTCAAATATCAATAAAATTTTATAACAAGTTTAATAAAATAAAGTGTAAATTCATGTTTAACTAAAGTAATTTAACCTGCTAATATTAATAGTTAGCAACCATTTATGTTATCCCTTTAATCGATCATTTAACAAAAATGTTTATCTACAGGGCCATCGAGAGCTTGTATGAGGCTCTGAGTTAGAGCAGATACCATTTGCCTTTATGATTTTTGTTTCTTTGAACAAATGAAATTCGTTGAATGTTTCTTTATTAATAAAAAAAAATCTTAAAAAGATTTATTTTCTGTTAGTAAAAACAACATTAATTTATAGAGCACGGAGAAAAAAAAAATCCCTAACTTTCTCCTCTCGACGGTCTGGTTATCTGATATACGATTTTTTCTCATCTATGTATAAATTATTCATCAATTATTATTATTGCTTAAATGAAAAGAATTGAATGCTGATTTATTTTAAATTAAAAAACATACTTCTGATGTACTGTACCGTACCAAAATTCCAACAAATATCAATCCTCACAAATAGGTCGTGATCCCTTTTGAATGTCATGAACTGTATTTCTGCTTAATATCACAGTACACTCACTAACAGAGGGATTTGGCGATTAAAAACTTGTCCCCACACTAGTTTAATCTATCCATTTTTAAATCCTTATAACGACAGCTGTTTAGCTGTATGTCATCAGATACAGCATTTCATAGATTAAGTTTTAATTCCACACGATGAAAATAATTTATTAGACACCATCGACACATATATCAACTTGATCAACCGTCGTGCCTGCACAATCGATTTTCTTTGTCGCCTTTTGGTCTCTGACGAATTAGATTACACAGTATAATGCATTCAAAAATAGAAAAACCCACTTAAAAGGAAACACTATAGATAAAATATTAAAATTCGCATCATTGTAATAGGCTTATTTCTAGAATATAATTGATAATATCAAAATTCAATAATCACTAAAACTTTTATACGCCTGTTAAAAATAAAAATAAATTGTCAAAAACCTAGTTTTCCCTTTAAATCATATTATATTCTGCAATATTGTAGTAGTTTCTTAGCAAACTTAATGACCTAAAATTGTCACTTAATATTAGTCTACAAAGATCTTAAATAAATTTTTACCATATTTTTAATCAGTGTAACAGTTAATTATTTTGTTTCAATATCAATCGTGTAATTTGTTTCGAATAAACTTTCATTCTAATAATAACTGATCTAAATGAGTTTTCGTAATCTTTTCGAAAGCAAAATATAACATTCGAAGTTCTATGAAGTATAATAATTTAAATACATATCAATTCTATTTCTTTCAATAAAATGCGTCAACTTTTTAAAAATATCTCGTTGGAAAAAAGACTAAACAATTCGCTTTGTAAAATTACTGTAACTCATTTTGTTACATTAGAATTATTTGTATTTATATTCACTACTAGGTGTATTAAGAGACACAATAGTAGTGAATATAAATACAAATAAAAAGAAGACACGATCTCGGAATACCTATTTATATTAGAATTATTATTTAATATATTAAACTGTTTTATATAACAAAAATAAATTATTATTTAAAATAAAAATTATATTATTGATTTAATTTATTATTTTAATATATTAGATGAAACACAAAGATGTAATATTTAAATATATTAGATAAATGTAATATGTTTTAGTATTTCATCAGTGATTTAACTAATTATTTAAATTAGCATGTTATTCTTACAAGGAACTGAGATTTGAAATCCACTAATGAGCTATTTATTTATTTACGTAATGTACGGTACAATGTAGCGACATTTCTACTTTTAATACACGAATTATTATTATTACCAATTAAAAATATTAAATTATAAACGCAATTTTTTTAAATTATATAGCAAACTAGCTAATTGTTAATTCCGAATATAAGTAATAATAATAATAATAACCGAGTTAACCGGTTTAACCGAGTATCTCTCACTTAATCCAACATAATAATAATAATAATTTGAAACCATAGACCATATTCTCACCTCATGCAAAAAGATTGCACAGATTGACTACAAATTGAGGCACAACAGCGTTGCCAAGATGATTTACTGGAACATTTGCAAAAACCATGGTTCACCCACCACGAACAACTGGTGGGATCCTAATATCACAAAAGTCATTGAAAATGAGCAGCTAAAAATTTTATGGGACTTCAGATTTCAAACCGATAAAGATAAAGCCCTAGCGCACAACACACCAGACAACCATTGTCGAGAAGAAAAAGGTGTGGACCATTGATGCCGCGATTCCTGATGACAGGAGGGTTAATGTTAAAGAACAAGAAAACATTACAAGATACATGGACTTGAAGATTGTGCCACAATCTTTTGGAGTTCAAACAAGCAGCAGTATGATTATCGGCACACTGGGTGCAGTTTCCAAAAACCTGGGGCAGCACTTGAAGCAAATCAACATTGACAAAATTAACATCTGCCAACTTCAAAAAGCTGTGATGCTTGGGTCTGCGAACATTCTATGCATTACATTACGACATCCTAGGTTTATGGGAAGAACCCGATGCGAATGTTAACACCAACATGTGTCTGTTTGTTGTGATTCATCTAATAAAAATAAATCGATAATCTTATAATATAATCGAGATGGGTTGATGATGATGATAATAAGCGCAGAGCCCAAACGGTTAAGAGTTGAAAGTTGAAATTTGGTACATAATGTGTATTCTCATTGCGTAACCTAACTTGTAAGAAGAGATTTTTCGAAATTCCCCCGCGGGGAGAGAGAGTTAAGGATTACCTTGAAGAACTCAGCTTTCACTGTATTATTTTAGATGTGGTTTTTTGCATTTTTTCGGGAAATTAGAGAATTTTTAGGTGGGTCTAAAAGTATGTTCAATTAGCCTCGAAGAGGAGGACCTAATTCTTGCACCCGGAAAACGGGTAAGATCGGCTATGTAAGATAACCTTTGTAGTTATATAAATCAAATTCTATAATATAATACAATCGAAGGAGTAGAAATACGAAATTAGCTAATCTTAATATTATTTATTTTATTTTTTTTTTTTTGTCCGGGCAAAGTCGGGCTTACCTGCTAGAAAATAATAAATGAAATATCACTCTTAATACATTTAGAAACGGTAACAAGCTATTAGCGCACTGTTAGGACCACAATCCACAATCTTATTTTATATTCTTGACATTTTTTAATTTCCTTTTCTGAGTAATTTTATTTTTAGATTTAATAATAGACTTTTTAATTAGCATGACAGAAAATCAGGATAGTTGATAATAAAGAAATTGAAAGGCTAATTTAACATTTACAACCCTAACATAAATGGCTAAGAAAAGCAAATAATAAACAGAAGTTTAATTATTACTTCAGTATTAAAATTTAATGTTATAATCAATTATATGGAATGATAAAATTCTATCTTATCATACTCTCCTTTTCATCTTATGAACTTAATAATAAATCTTCCTTATACAATGTATTTGTATATTGGTTTTAGGAAAATTTAGGATAAAATTTTCGATTAATAAATTTTAAAAATCTTTCTTATTCACATGATTCAGAAATTTAATAATGAAAAAAAATTAATTATCTTTTAAACTTATATTGACTATAAAAAATATTAATAAAGGACGATAAAAGTACAGTAGAGACTCGTTAATCGGAACGATTTTCAGTCGGACTGTGTCGTGCTGAATCGAACGTTTTTGATACTAAATTTATTTCTAAAGTATAAATTTTCATGTTTTTATATTCTTCAATATATTTATTTTGTTTGTACAAAATGCAGAAATAATTTTTAACGATACGATAGCCTCGATTATTATTATAAAAATTTTCGTTAGGCTTAAAATCGACGAAAATTCAACACGAAGCGACACGCAGCGGAGAAAAATTTGAACATCAGACAGGTAAATGTATTTTTTCGTACATAATCGGTAATCGGAACAAATCACTAATCTGAACAACCCCAGTCCCCAATTGATTCCGATTTTCGGTTCTCTACTGTAATTCTTTTCTTATTCTTTTATCACTTAAAAGATCTAAAACAATTACAATATTTTAATTTTGGAATAAGTCATCATTGATTAGCAAATATGAATATTACTGTTTTATCGAGTGGCATAGCTATTTTAAGGACTACAATTTGAAAAAACTGTAGACCTATAAATTCCCACTGTCGTCGTCCGTCTTTTCTTAATCTCGAGAAAGGAGTTAAATAGATGAAATCCGAGATCAAATATGGAAATTGGGACGTCCTATACGAACTTCCGATGAAAACCGGAAGTCATGTTATTTCAATTCAAAACTTTCTCTTGAAAGCAGTTAATACATGACCAGCGCGAATCCATTGCTAACGAAAAAATATGATATAGGAGGCAAGACACTACAGTACTAATTTGAGGTGAAGAGCATATACAACCCCTAGGCAAAAACTTAGAATATTCACCTAACTGAAAGTTTAGTGTACATTTTCTCATGAACAACACAGAGTACGAAACTTTTTTCGACCCTACATAGACAATGTTTATGTATATTTATTATACTCATTAATCAGACAAATTAACTCAAACGTTTTTTTTTTTTTTTGTTACAAATGGAGATGAAATGACAAAAAAAAAAATAGAACATCGATTTTAAACGCACTTTATTAACCATTTTTACTTGTTACTTTTCCGGTTGTCATATATAACAGAGGAAAAGTATGACGAGCGGTAAAAAAACATTACCCCCCAAGATTTTTAATTTTTGGACTCGGGACCTTTAAACGTCGAGAAATGCAAACAAAATTCGAGGTTTTTTTCTATAAGTACGAATGTTTGTGTAGGGGCATGATTTTGTTCATCCTTAACTCCTGTGCTTTTTGTCGTAATTTTCTTAAATTTTGCAGGGAGGTTCGTGTATTAGGGGATTGATGCTATCAAATTTTAGTGGTAAAAGGTCGAGTGGTTGGAGAGGTAAAGGAAAGGGGTTGTGTCATATCTCAAGTAGAGCCTGACTTAATGACGATTTTACTCGTTATTAGCATTTACAATTTTTTTTTTATAAAACCTATCCCTACCCTAAAAATTAAGTTTTTTTGCCATTTTATAATAGTTAAAAACATTAAAAGTTATTTTTAATAAACTAACATAACAGATGGCGCCATCAAATTTTGCCGGGAAAGTTAAGCAACTGGTTGATGGATTTTCCTCGATGTAGAGTTGCGCCTTACATTCGCTGTCCAAAAACAATAATTAGCAATCAACTTGAGTATACTACGTTGTATTATCATATTAGTTCAAATGCTCTTTACTGGTAAAGAGCATTTAATTTAAACTCCTTTTTAATACTGAATAACATTATGAAGTAACATTGAAACAAAGTTGCATGCAGAAGAGTATGGAAATAGAGTTGCTGAATATTTATTTTGTGGAAATTTATAGTTTCTCGAAGTTCTTGCTACTTAATAAAACATAATATAATCGGTTATTTTTAAAAATACATACACATTATTATTTAAAACACAAATCCACTAATGTTTACATTGTATTCAGATTATATCACGTGGGATCTGGCCAACTGGTCAGAGCCATGTTTGTTATATGACGTCATCGGAAATACCTTCGATTCTTCCGAATTATATTGTACGTTATTAGAAAATAAAAGAATTACTAATGAAATGAATGGTGGTGGAAAATCCATATTATGCTTTACAAAACTATTACTCATCTCCAACAATTTTATATAAACCTGCTACTAAATTATTTTTGTTGTAGTATAATACATCTATTAAATTCTTTATAGAGGGTATGAAATAATTCACTTCAAATACTATAGTAATTTTATATTAATAATTAAAAATTACTTGAAAGCAAACAAATAATAAATAAATGTTATAATTTATAACTTATATAATTTTAAACATGAACAACTTATTATGTATAATTTAATTAAATCTAAATTAAATGCTAAATCTAAATTAAACGTTAAATTTGTTACAATCTGATAATTTAGTTACTTTTATGAGTATTAACTATGTTTGGTTTTACTGTACAGTACATTATTATTTTCTATCAGTTATTTTTAATAATTTGTAGTTTTAAGTTTAAGATTTATTCAAATAGTATATTTTCATTATTCATTTTTTTCTTCATAGATAAGATGTTACTAAAATTTATAACTTAACCGTAGGTAACGCTTAAACTCTAAATCGGACAATAATACTTAATTTAAAGAATTTAAACCAGTTGTAATACTGATGACTATTTATTCACTTATAATATACGAACAAACTCTGATAAGCCAATCGTGCTTTTAATTTAAATTGTAATTTTAGTAATTCTAGATTAAATATTTAGCATTGAGCAATGAAACATATCAGATTGTCTTACAATAAATTGAATATTGACGTTTTTGTTTTGGCAATGTTTGGGACGATTTCCGGTTACTCCGGAGAAAGGTCCTATGTAGTTCGGGCATATCAAATTAAAGCTTATGACAACGGAACACAAATGGTACCAGTTTAAGTCGCAGAACTAGAAAGAATGCGTCGATAATTGCATTTTTTCACTCCATAAATCGCTTGATTTTTGCTCTCAACTTCTAAAAACGTATACGCAAAACCTGAATTTCACTCTATGTAAGTTGTACATTTATTAGAAAGACCTGGTTTGTACAATACATGTAATGCATGCCACAAATTGCACTTTTTACTTTAGACGAAATTGTTCTTTATTTAAAATTCTCAAAGTTTAACAATATAGAAATTTATCAACTGCTTATCAATCTATGGAGTTTAATTTACGAATTTTTCAAAACGAAAAAAAAGGAAGTTTCTATAACAAGATAAATAAAAAAAACTTTTACTATATAAAATTATTTTTATATAATGTTTAATGTGTAGATGATGATGAAGTGCTCTTTTTAATGGTTTCTCAAGTCCGAAATAAATTAATATTAACAAAAATAAAATTAATACTAGTAATTGGAAAACTAGAAGCAATAAACTTAATACATAATTGACATTAATTATTTTAAACTTTATGTAGCTGAATAACATTCATCCAGTCAAAACTTTAAATTGCTTACTGTAGGGTCGAGAACACTAATAATTTAACATAAAACTATATAAAATCAATGATATATTTATGCTGTGAACCTTTATATTACTTGTAATTTTTTTGGTGTTGTTGAAGATTTTTATACTACAAGATTTGTAACTGTTTTTTGTGAAAAGAAAGATTTTCGATATAAATCATACGATGTAATAACAAACAAATCTAGATTTCTTCAAATAAAAATATATTATTTAAAGTAATTAGTAAAATATGAATAAAAATTTTCAATTTTTTTCTTTGGACAAATAAATATATTAATTAAATAGAATACGGAAAAATTAAATACAATTTACTATATTTTGTAGTCTTTGTATTATTCATTTCCATTTCATTTAATTACAGAAAGTAAAATTCTTATGTTAATAAACAATTTGAAAGTACTTTAATCTAATGACGTATTCATACAAGTGGCCAAAATGACTCATGAGTTAATTGGCTATATTAAAACAAAAATGACGTTACATCTCGAATAGCAATTCAAAAACGCATCGTTACTAAGTGCAACAAAACTATTTAGATTACGATTGATAATTGAATTTACCAATTTAAAATGCCATTTTATTAAGATTATTATTATTATCCACTTACAAATTAGATACAGATGCTAATAATTCTTATTTTTCTGAGACATTATAGATATTAAAATAACAAACATTTACTTTGCCAGTAGTCATTCCCACTTTAAAACGCTTTCACAAGTTAGTTGTATGGTTGAAGATACTACAGTAGAGCGCCGATAAGTGGAACCAATTGGGGACTGGGGTCCTTCCAGTTAATGATTTGTTCCAGTTTCCGACTTTGTACGAAAAAATACATTAACCTGTCCGATGTTCAAATATTTTCTCCGTTGCGTATCGCTTCCTGTTGAATTTTTCTCCGTTGCGTGTCGCTTCGTGTTGAATTTTCGTCGATTTTAAGCCTAACGAAAATTTTTATAATAATCATCGAGGCTATCGTATCGTTAAAAATTATTTCTGCATTTTGTACAAACAAAATAAATATATTAAAGAATATAAAAAACATGAAAATTATACTTTAGAAGTAAATTTAGTATCAAAAACATTCGATTCAGCACGACACAGTCCGACTGAAAATCGTTCCACTTTCCGGTCGTTCCACTTACCGACGCTCTACTGTACTATTATATGATTTATTCGATACAGACAATATGAAAATATCACCAATTTTCATTCATTATATATTATACTGACTTTTTTTTAATAGCTACAAAATGGGTATCATCATCATCATCTCAGTTTTATATAGGCTATATATATATATATATATATATATTAATACAAATGAAAATTATTATTATGCATGCCAATTTTTAACAATACTTGTCATAATTGCAGTTTGTCATTAGTTAAACATTGAATGAATTTTTATTCCACAGAGTCCACACAACAATCACTAAAGAAGTTCAGCTAGTTTCTGCCATAATTTGCAATTTTTAAAAGTTATGTTTTAAGCATTAAATTTTATCATCAAAAGTGATGATAAATTTATTAGTCTTATATAAAATTATCTAAATAAATCATTTAAATTTATTACAAAGATATTTGTATAAATGAAAATAACAATTTTATTATCGTTTAAGGTTTGTTTTATTTTATTTCCTTACATAATATATATATACACACACAATAATACCTGCTTTTGTTGACTTCGGTTATCGTCGATTTTTTGCGAGAAAAATTTATCTCGGTTTTCGTCGGCGTATCCACGTAACCTCGCTGCTAATTTTGAGAAAACAAAGGGGCAACCGACGCGTTTTCCTGCTCAGTGTGGCGTTGTTTCTCGTTGTGTGAACATTACCCTGCGCGTCTGGCCAAACGATTTCATTGCTTTCCTTCTCTTTTAGCTCCATCATAGAACCAAAGAAAGTTTCCAGAGCCAGCGGCCATTCGAAGAAGAAGGCCGGGAACACGATCGAGTTGAAGGAAATAATTGAAAAATACGAAAGCGGCATTAAGATTGCTGAAATCGGCCGCATGTACGGGAAGTAGCCATCCACGATAAGTTCCATTGTGGCGAAAAAGTAAGCAATAAAGGAGACTAATGTAGCGAAAGCGTGAATATGCTAACGAAACACAGATCGCAAACAATCGATGATATCGAACAGTTACTATTAATTTGGATCAATCAAAAACAATTAGATGGCGATTCTGTTTCGGAGGCCATCATATTAGTCTTTTATATTCATTTTATATAAACACTAAACTTTTTAATACTAAAAACAAATACGAATAATTTCTTATTTGTTTTTAGTATTAAACACTATTCTCTATAAAATATGTTTTTGGTATGCATTTTGGAGTGTCTAGAAGGAATTAAGTGGATTTACATTGATTCGTATGAAAATAATTGCCTCAGTTTTCATCGGTTTCGGATTTCTCCGATTGTTTTCGGACGGATTATCGACGAAAATCAAGGTATCACTGTGTATATATATATATATATATTCAATGATTACAGAAATTGCCTTTCTTACATTTCAATTTTTACAACGTACTGTACAGTACATATCAAAATTTATTAAAGATGCACTAAAAACTGTGTTATAGAAAATTGCAACCTGGCATTGTGACAATCATATTTAATTTAAAATACATGCTCTCCACCTCAAATTAGTACTTGTCCCTGTACACCATACTTTTCCTTTAACAACAGAGCATATTAACTGCTTTCAGGGTAAAAGTTTTGAAATGAAATAACGTGACTTCCAGTTTGCATTGGAAGTTTGTATATAGTTAATTGGGCTCTCCTGTGCCAAAAGGTTTCCATATCTGCTCTCAGACTTCATCCATCTAACTCAGTGCTCAAGATTTAGAAAAATCTATGGACAGACAAATGACAGTGGGAATTTATAGGTCAACAATTTTTTCAAATTGCAACCCAATAAGGGCCACTTTACAACCCAATATTGTTTATGCCACTTGTACAGGGATTGCTAAATAGTCATGAAATCAGAAGGCAAATTTGTGTACATACTGTATATAACTGGTCTGTATCTAAACTGTTAAGACTCAATATTATAAAAATCTCTGATATGATATAAAAAAGGAAAATAAACGTATTTATAACTTTTCTTTTAAATAACTTTTCAATTATTTTGCAACTAACTTCTACCTATTAGCATTAATGTGTCCAGGATGTAAGAACTCATCATATATATAATAACAGATATGTTAATGAAAATCAAACATTTAGCAATCTTTAAACTTTGTAGAGTTGTCAAAATTCCATTTGTGATGTCAAATCCATCACGATAATCCCAATCAACATTAAATTAACTTTCTTACTTACTTTCATTTACTTAGATACACATGATTAGAAATTTTATCTTAAAATTTTAAAAATTTAATTAGCAACTTTATGCATAAATGTTATGCTTGTTACATAGTACATTAATTGACAGTGATATCACAGAATGTTGCAGAATAACTTGCAGCAACATAATAATTGCAATTGTCAGTAAATGACGAGTGATTCTGAAAAGTGTTTGATGCATTATAACCCTATTCAACTGCAAATTTTTAAAATGTTTTATTACTCATATATTCTGTTAATTTGATATCATATCACATATTTTCTGTTTGTTTCTTCTAAATAAAATTAAAATCTATATAAATAAAGTTATGTCAGTGAAACTGACATAAAACATTTGAATAGAAGTAGACTTCCAAAAAAATGAAACTTTGAAAAAAAAGGACCTTGTAAAAAATCTGAAATCTCAAAAAAAGTCAAATATTTTAGGCCCTATGAGACATTCAAACCGTCAATATTCTATAGATCACAATAAAGTCTGCTTGATTATTAAATGCTAACTGCTTATTTTTAATTGTTTTTTTTTTAATTTGCTCTGCATTATTTTAGTTAAATCGGCAGCATTTTCATTATTTTGACCAGCAGTTATTCTTTATTTAGATTTTTAAATTATTTAAATTAGCTATTTAATTAATATATTGATATATATGACAAAATTTGTAATTTTTAAAATAATAATAAATATTTTAAAAATTATAAACTGAACACATATGAGAGCAATGCTAAAAAGTCAGGTTTGGACCATGAAGGCAATCAGGAGTTGAAGCACCTAGTATTTTTATATTATAACTTATAGTATATTACAGGGGTGCCCAGACTTTCTGCTGTAAGAGTTACCTACCTAAAAATCTTGCAGCACCTAATAATTTTTTTTATTTTTATACAAGAACATTTCAGAATCATAATGTATTTATTTTGACAATTTCTACATAATTTTAAGAAATGTAATAAATTAATCTTTACTAGTTGAAAGTTTATGAATTTGTAATGTCTGTAATGAAATTTTAAAAAATAAATATTTTTTATTTATTAGTTGAGCCACAATTAAGCTCTTGAAGAGCCACAGTTTGGGCATTGTTTATATATTATATAGTTTACAATATATTTTCTAATTCCAAACAGACACATTCTGTAATTACTTTTTTATTAATATATTCTGGTATTTCAAAGTTTTGAAAATTTAATTTAATGTGTGAAGAAATTTTTGATGTTAATTTTTAAGTTTATGCAAGCAAAAGTGTTATATGTAGATGTTTGAATCCAGGATGAGAGATAAGTTGATTCTTTCACCATTTACTGACAGATGTTCATTCACACAATATCTGGGTAGTATTAAAGTGTTTACAACTAGTCACAAAAAGTCTAAGACAATGAGTGTTAAGACTTTGAATGTTCTTGCAGCAAACAAGATAATATGTAGTTGATTCTGTTATTGCAGACTATGTTACAGCAGATATTTGATTATAACAGACTATTTTTCTCCCAATGAAAAATAAACTCAAATATAACACACTTTGGCATGTTTGAAAAAAAGGGCAATATTGGGCAAGATGAAAGAGAAAAGGAAATAATGACTATTAGCAACATCATTAAAGTTGAGAGTGGAAAAGAGCAGTCAGAGGTTTATGAGAAATTTGTTTTAGATAAACAAACTGAAAACAATTTGGAACAACAGTGAAAAAGTTGAAAAAGTAAGAACAAATCAGAAATAAGTTCAATCATAAACTTATTTCTGATCTTCCTTTCAGAGGTGCTTCCTTGTCATCCTCATAAGTTGACAAGGAAGATCTTTTGGTTTAAGTTAACAAGATTACATAATATTTCCATAAATGAACCTTTCTTTTGAAAGAAAGCTGAAGAATTTGCATGGAAGCTTAATATGGTTAACAAGGTTCATTTAAATATAGTGTAGAATGGCTTGGACCATTTTAAGGCACATCATCAGATCATTTTTAAAAGATGAACTGAACATCAATAGATAAAAATGTTTTGAACAATTGAATTTCATCAATTTTACCAAATTTCTTTGAGTCATATGAAGCAAAAACTGTTTTTAACACCAAATGAGAATGAACTACTCTACATCTGTTTACTCTCAGACAAAATGTGTTTTAAGGAAGATTATCTGTCACAGCGGCAAGGAAAGATTAATAGTAATGGTTGGTCCAAATATGAAAAAGTGAAAAGCTTTCACTACTAGTAATTGGAAAATATGAATATCCTCACTACTTCAGAAAAGTTAAAACTTTACCTTTGGAATACTCATTTAATACAAAAGCATGGATGACAACAGATTTTTACAAAATGAAGGAAAAGGTTAGACAGGCAATTCAAAGTAAAGAAGCATTGAGTGCTTTTCATCATTGATAACTATCCTGCTCATTCCAAAATTAAGGACCTGGACAAAATAACACCTGTCTTTTTACCACCAAATTTAACTTCATATTTACAACCAAGTAATATGGGAACTACAGAGTCTAAAAGTCAACATTGAAAAAAAAAAATGAAACTTCTGATATGATTATTTGTTCTAAATTCTATGCAAAGGCTTCAAAAAGCATTAGAAAAATGTAATGCAAGAAACAATTGCAAACTATTTCAGGCAAGCAGGATTTTCAGCATCAGCTCAACTGAAAAACAGCAACACTGCATCAGGTGAAATCATCCTGCCTCTTTCAGTTTTTGTATCAAAAGATGCCAACTTCAATGACTATGTTAAAATTGATAATGCTGTAAACATCTGAGAATCTCATCTGACATTACTATTTTAATGATATTGTCTATCTAATATGTACTGCATTGTGTCAATACATTTTTATGTCAGCAATTCTGAAGACAAAACAGAAAAAACTTGCTACACGATGATGCTAAAAATGCATTCTGCACTATTATGATTTGTTAACTTCTGACAGCAACAAAGGACAAAAGTGTTGGAACTGAAATTGCCTGATTCAAAATGCATTTTTTTGTAATAAAACAAAAATGACTATTTGAAATGATATAACTAAGGTTTGTTATGTAATAAATAGTTTTCTTCAAACTTTATATTCTTTAGCAATTCTGATACAGCTGAAACATTAATGCACCTTGATAAGAAGCATTTTTTGGCACTTTTCAAAATACAGTGGTGCCTCATAACGTACTTAATCCGTTCCAGGTGCACATCCGTTAAGTGAAACGTCCATTATACAAAACGCATTTTCCCATAGAAATACATGTTAAAAACAGCTAATTCGTTCTGCAGCATAAAATAACCGTACTGTATCATAAAAATGCACATGGGGTGCGTTCTTTTATTCCTCCACGTAACTCTGCGCGAGCGACATTCGTTTAAAAATTCCTGCAGCACGTGTTCCTAAATTCCAGTGGGAGTGCATGCCGTCAAACGGCAAAAACGGTCACTTGTAGCAGTAGTTTATGGTGGAAAGCAACATGGTGTCCTCCATGGCTCAGATAGTTTCGTTTCCGGGTTCATTATGTGGTTTTATGAATGAAAATTTAGAAATTGTGAAAGCGCGAGTTAGCGTACGCAGTGATGTAAGGGTCTTTAAGAATTTTTTTTCGAGGCTATTTTGAATTCTCTTTCAACAAATAATCCATTTTATGGTTAAATTTTACAATTGGGACCCTTCTTTTGCCTTTTAAAGCTCATATTTAGAAATTATAGATTCCTCCATCACGATACTATCGATAGTGCAGGCACCGCCATCTTTCTTTCTTTCACCGTTGTTTCTAAATGCCTACAAACAGCAGCACATTCCCGTAGTAGTGGAGACGCAGAGCAACCGCTATTAAAGAACGCACCCATGGAGCAGTCACCAATTATGCCAGAAAGTCCGTTGTTCGCAGCCAGTCCTTTGCTCAAGTCATGTAACGGCCAAACAGAAAGTCTGTGGTTCACAGCATCCATTATTCGAGGCGTATGTTATACAAGGCACCACTGTACTTTATATCTGAGGTCCATCACCTATGACAGACCAACTTTCAGTTGTCCCAAAAGTCCATTAAAAATGTTAGAATTTAGAAAAAACAGTCAAACTTTGTTCCCCATTTTACAGCCTTGCATATATTATACATAGTATAAAATAATTTTTATATTTGATGAAACTATTTCTACTCCTTTAAAAATCATATGCTTAGTAATAAATAGGGTTTCTCATTTCCCGGTCTTTTGCTTGTCCTGGAATCCCGGGATAAAAGTGAACTGTTTCCCGGGATCCCGGAAAGTCCCGGGACAAAATTAATTATTTTTAAGATATACAAAATGTCATGAAATCAAATGATTTAATTATTTTTCGTTTTTTAAAGTAATTTAATACGTTCTGCATCCTCCAAAATCATATTAATAATGCTGTATAAGATGTGTATTAAAAATTACCTTTGAATTACGTAGAAATTTTCACAAATAGAAAAAATTTATTAAAGTTTGCTGGAAACTGCATACAGCAACGACAAAAATGCCTTTGAATTGAGTTGAAAATTAAAAAAAATGAACTTAGATCAAACTTCTAACTTAGAAGGTAATTTTTGATTTTTTAAATAAAATATAAAAATTTACAATATTTTGTATTATAAGATTTTAAAAAGCAAAGATGGTCAATACTCCGATCACTCAATCTGATTCTTATTTTAGTAATGAAAAGTCTTGCTACCGAGAATGCCTTTACCGATTCAATTGATGTGATTGGAATTGTGTTTAATGCATTTAAGAGAAGACAAATATTATGTGTTTTCATCTGTATCCTGAAAGATTTCTAGTTCGTTTTTGAGATTGTAGTACTTCTTTTGTTCTCTAGTATTCTTGATTTGTCTACCTCGGCTGCATTAATAGAAAGATCATAGCCCAATAATTCGGCAGTTCGTTTGTCTTTAATCATCAGGTTTTGAAGAAAAACTTCATACTTGCAGACTTCGTACTCATTTGTATCCTCGCCCAATTTGCACAACTTGGCGTTACGCAGTTATTGAAGCTACTAAGCATGATTAAAAATTAAGACAGCATAAGCACACTTATTCCAGATATTAGTGGTAAAGAATTTTGAGAGTTCTGCCACAAATAAGCTACGTATTGATTATTGACCATTTGTGACCTGCCATAACGAACAAAAGTTAAAAAAACTAATAAGTAGGTTTAAAATTAATAAATATAAACTGTCAGAATACATTTGTAAGTTAATGATACTTTCTATTTGCAACATTTCCTCAACCTTAACATGAAATAAAAAAAAAGTAAATTTTTAAAAAATTTGCGGGATTTCCCGGGATAAGAAAAATGACCGGGATCCCAGGATCCCATTTGAGAAACCCTAGTAGTAAACTTTATTTAATGATATAATAATTTATAAATAAACAAAGATGATTGGTATATTATTCAAATCCCAAGAATGGACATAATTACCTAGCCTAATCATATAATTTGGTAATTGTAATAACTGAAACATGTATTTATATCTTATATATAAAATTCTCGTGTCACAATGTTAGTTACCTTACTCCTCCGAAACGGCTTTACCGATTTTTACCAAATTTTATATGCATATTCAGTAGGTCTGAGAATCGGCTACTATCTATTTTTCATACCCCTACACCATTTCCCCCCTTTCAAAAATATATTTATATATGGATTGAGGCTTTTATGTCCAACAGATGGCGCTAACTTCCGATGACCTAACTTTGCTTTTCTGTGAGGCATTATGCTTTTCTGTGAGAATGGACTGAAGCAGATTATTTTCTATCTATCTATATAAATAAAATATAATGTTCGTTTGTTCCTACCGATTCCTTTGAAATTTTGACACCACGTTGCATTCGAATACGCACGTGTTTTTATATAATATACATGTTGAAATTCTCCCCAGTGGGGGGAGATGGTCGGGATTAAAGCTTACTGTGAAGAACTCTGCTTTTATTATACTATTTTAGATGCGTTTTTGATTGCGTTTTAATAGGGTACGTCAAGAGAATGTACACTAAGAAGGGATTTTTTGAAATTCCCCCCACGGCGGAAGTGTTATACATTTATAATAGATACATTTTGAGCCACAACAACGCGTGGCCGGGTCAGCTAGTTATGTTATAATTTAAAACATTAAAATCTATTTGATCAGTGAATGCACATTTCCTTTAAAATTTTTTAACTTCTTAAATATATATTTAAATCAAAGAACAACTAAAAGATCAGTTCTTCTTAACCAGATTATTTTTAAACTAATTTGAAATTAGATAAGATAGAGACACCACTTATCTCTAATATCAAATTTATTTATAAAATGTAACAAGAAATTATTTATTGCAATATCACCACAATGCTGAGCTGAAATTTTTAATCATATTTTTAAATTTATTTAACTTAATATATATGCTATTCACCTCAAATTATTAGTAGTGTTTTGCCTCTGTACATCACACTTTTCTTTTAACAATAGAGTTGTGCCAATCATTTATTAACTGCTTTCAAGGGAAAAGTTTTGAATTGAAATAACATGATTACCAGTTTGCATCAGATGTTCAAATATAGTTAATCCCTAAGATTTCCATATCTGGTCTCTGATTTCATCTCACTAACTGTTCTTGAGATTAAGAAAAAGGTAGTTGGATGACAGTGGGAATTTATAGATCTACAATTTTTTTTCAAATTGCAGCCCAATTATGTAATTTCAAATGATCTAAAATAGCCTTATTTAAAATCTGATCATTGTTTTTAGCTACATTACTCAGGCTTATAGCTGTTCTTCATACATGGCAGTTATATTAGTGAGGTATGCCTAAGTCCAGACTACTACCATAAAGTGAATATTACCATATAGCAAAACAGTTTTTTCACTTGCTAGTGCAAATAAAAACTTAATGATAGTTTCAATATATTATTATTAAACATACAGCATTAGGACTAAAAAAACAATGAAAAAGTAAAAATTAATAAATAAAAAATCCCAAAAACCCCTCCTAAGTGCATAGCAAGCACCAAAAATAATAAATGTGAATACACTTTGAAAGTGATATATTAGCAAAGTGCTCTAAAGCAAAAGAAATGCTTCTATTGATTGATTTTACAAAATCAAAAAAATAAGTATAACTTTATTACAAAATGCAATATTTTTTGATCTATAAAGATCAAAAGAAAATACAAATCACATACAAGATCTCATGTTACATACTGATTCATTGCAGGGTATTCTTTCTTACCTAGAGTTCCTTGGATGCAATAGACCTAAATGCCAACTTTCCATGCTATACATTGTCACAATTTGAATCATGCATTCAGTTTCCTTTTTCACTTTAATAAAAAGATCAAATAGTTTTCAGAATGTTTTATTATTCTACAAAATTTAAGGTGTATTTTTGTGTACCTAAGCAAATGTTGGTTGTTTGTATTTTGGGTCATCACTTCTGGTTTGTATTGTTTCTCAAAAGAATGGATAAACAAATCCATTAGCAAACATTATCAAAAATCTATTAGTTTCTTTAAATGAGATGCTAAATGATTCAATAAACTATTTCTGTTAAAAATAATGTAACTAAAAGAGAAGAGGACACAAAAATGCATTAACAGAAACTGTTTTGGTTAAACAAACACTAGGTGGCACACAAAAACATATCTTTAGTTGACAGGCAGAGTATCACTAAAATTGCCTGCATCTGGATACTGAACATTCTAGGCACAACCCTAATTTGATTTTTATTGTATAGTTGCTTTGTCTTCTGCAGTTATACAATTCTCTGTTTTATTTTACAAAATCAAAATCTTTTGATTTGTTTTCTTTGTAAATTTGTTTTAAAATAATATAATTATTAATAATAAAATTTAATAATTAATAATATTAATATATTCATAAGATCATGCTAATAGAATAACATTCACTTATTTTGTAAGCAAACAGATCAATTGTGATATGAATTCAATGAAAATAGATGTTTCTAAAATATCAGTTTTGTTTATTATGTTCTCTGAAATATACAAAATAAAAATATTAGAAAATTCCACCTAGAAAAATTTTACTTTAAGTTCTAATTTCTATTAAGTACTGTTTTTTCTATTTATTTTATCATGTCATATATAGAGCAACAAATATATTTTCTTTATTATACATCTACCAAAGTTATATCTATACATACTGTATATAATAAAAATTGTATAAACTATTATGTAATAAAATCAAACATAATAGTGACAGGAGTAAAATAAAATTGAAATATAATGAAAAATTAAACTAATAAAAAAATTTGTACAGCTTTAAATACATAGCAGCTATTGATATAGGAACAAAATAGTTTCAAAAAATGTGTCAGTAATTTTGTATGATATATTTTGGAAAAAGTAGAGTAAGCTTCTCAAAAACAACTTGAATTCAATTTAAACTTCTCTAAACATGTATGTCATTTAAGACTGTAAATCCCAAAGAGAAAACTGCTTAACCTAAAAATATTAAAATTATTTATATAATTTGTTCATCTATTGAAACAGTTTTGTGTTAAAATAGTAATATATATATTTTTTTAATGCTTATAACCACCATAAACACATATTGCATTATGTGGAATAATAATCATATTGTATTTGTGTGAGTGATTATTTGATACTGTTATGTACTGTACTTGAATGGCTTTTTTTTTTTTTTTTGAGGAGACTTAGAAGTCATTAGTTTTCCTAAACAAAAAGCAAGAAATTAAATTCATTTATTTACTTATAAATTTTTTATGAACGAATGAAAAAAACGTTTCTATAACACTACTTATTTTAAATTCTATAGAATAGATTTAAATATATAGTAATGATGTAATAATTGTTTCCTAGCTTGAAACATATGCAATTCAAATAAGTGAAATACTACAGCAGCAACTCTTGTTTATTTTTAAATGTTTTGTTATCTTTTAAAATCGCAGATGATTTTTTTCTAATTTTAATTATAACTATAAAAATAATTAAAAACATAAAAATCATTTCAATTACAACCATAACCAAAATACATTAATTTTTGTTTTGTATACATCTAGAAATAGTTTATTTTTAGTGAAAATATTTCAATCTCATAAGCAACTGTTTATAAATTTATTCTAAAGATAAACTGTAAAATTTATTCTAAATTCTTTTAGAAATCAAACTCTGTTGCATTGTACAATCAAAACACATTAAAAGTTATATAATTCAACAGAGCAAATATGAATGAAATTTTTTTCATACATCAATATACATTCAATTAAACAAATATATAAATTATGTTAATTGTAATAACCAATAAATTACTTAATTTTACATCACTTATCAAAACATCTCTCAAATTTAATGATATTCAAGTAAAAACAACGAACATAAAATAAATACATTTTGCCAAAATACAAATTCTGTAAGAGTGAAAGTCGGTGTTCGATTAATATAAAACAAATTTTAAAATTTCCAGCTTTAAATATCATTATCAACTATCGTATTGAATTACATTACATAAAGTATAATAAACAGTTGAAAATTTTGTTTTAATTAAAGAACATTTTCAAAATAAATATCATTTAGGTTTTACAATATAAAAATATAATCCTTACCTTCTTATTTATCGGCATAATCGCTTTCTAACAGTCAACAAACGAAAAATTATCCTAACATCGAACGTAGTAATATACAGAAATCATCGACCGAAAAGATAGCTGTAATATACTCAACCTAATTTCGATCCGTCAAGAAAGCTTGGCTTCGATTCACATACGACTTCCATCTTGATCGCTCCCTCTATTTTTTTTTATTTATTTTTATTTTTTTACATAAATAGTGGTACCGTCTTTGTTAAAATTTTTCTATAAATTATTTAAAAGTAAATAATAAATCTCTGTATAGTATATTAAATTATTATATTGTTTTTTTAAAAATGTAAAAAAAGTAGAATATTCATCAATAAAATATTTTTTATAATGTGATATTTTAAAAATGACATTAATAAATATTTTTAAATTTAATTTTAAAAATTTTTTAAACTTAATGTATTCGTTATTTGAAAAATGTTATTTCGATTAGGCATTGAGAGCAGACTGGTATTTAAAAATCGTTTAAAATGTCTGCCGCTTTGTCCGAATTAGATAGAAAAAACGTGTACTATATATACACGATATATGTATTTAAAGATTGCACGTTCGCAAACGCCACAAAACTGGTGTCGAAGAGAAAAAAAATGTTATCGATACGACTTTCATTTTGATTTTTGAAGTTAATTTTTGTTTTCTTCTTCAAGTAGTTTACTAATTTCCGTTTCATGTTTTGTCTCTTTATGTATGAATCGCATTGAAAACATTAAGTTTCATTGCATTGTATTTCTGGGGATTAATAGATTACCACCTATGGAATCTCGGGACTTTGAGTATATATCTGAACTCAGGGGACCGAGACGAGTTCAACGATACCCCACTTTTAGACCGGAGACGAAAAATAAAGTTATCATACTTTTTCCGGCGATCGTGCGATGATCGGGAGTCGCGTCGCTCTCTCCGCTAAGCCTATCGCGTGTTTAAAATCGTTTACATCATTACCATGTCTATCTCAAAACCATCGATAACTCGGCCTACAGTGAATTACGAGATTGGATACATTAGTGGTTCGAATAGGATTTGCCTGGAGTGTAAGTATAAGTTTAAGCCTATGGGGAGCTGCAGCCTCGCGGGTCGCTTCGCTCGCCGCTTCGACCGTGCTGTCGCGCGGCCTCGGAATACACGAGAAACATCGCCTAGGTTATGAACAGTAAAGAATGAATCACTAACTCTTCTTTTTTTTTTTTACAGCGGATTTCGATATTCAAGGATGTAAGTCCTCAAAATCTTGGATTAAGTTTCCGGCTATCGCGATCGGGAGTCGCGTCGCTTGCCGTTACAATGCATTTTATGCCATTATAATGGCAAGCGACGCGGCTTCCGATCTGCGTCGCTTGCCGCAGAACTACCGTGAATGAATAACTAGTGGCGTTAAAAACTCGGCGGCTTGCCGGCGGCTCCCCTCCGGGAGGTCCTTCGAGAGCACGAACAATCGAACGCCACCTAGTGGAAAACTAAAATGGCGTAGAATGTATTGTAAAAGGCAAGAAATTGTAAATATGATAACTCTTATTTTTCGTCTCCGGTCCAAAAGTAGGGTACCTTTGAACTCGTCTCGGTCCTCTGCGTTCAAGTATATACTCAAAGTCCCGAAATTCCATAGGTGGTAATCTATAGTACAGCCGTTTTTCTTTTCCTACCCTAAGACCGAACCCATGATAAATATGAATAAAGAACGTATTAAGTACATCTTTTTAATCATTCTCGTGGGTTCGGCCACCCCCACAATGGAGCGAACCAGGTGTTGAGGGACGAGATTTTTTTGAAGGCTAATCCCGTGTGTAATATGCTATAGCTCACACTTATTTTGCACAAATTTTTTACAGAAGATTGTGTCTATTTTCTTTCCATCGTAATAATTGCTATAAAACAGGGGTCACCGAACTACGGCGAGGTCAGTTCATCCGGCCCATTGCCACACCGTGCCACAAATGAGCTAAAATATAATTATCTATATGAAAATGTCATAGATTGTAGATAAACTTACTATGTAAAAAAATTAAAACAAGTGTAAGTAAAAATCCAAATTGGTCCAATTTGATTTTTGCATCTGACAGTAATATAATTTTTAGGTAAATCAGTTAAATAAAAAATTCGGCGACTTTTTGCCACTTTGGATATCAGAGCGCTTTTTTTTGTATAAGTACTGTACTTGTAATGACGTCTCTAAAGAAAGTTGTTACGAGCTTGCTGCAGCGATCGTGTTTGTGTATTGCTAAATAAATATGTTGATTGTCTTTATTTTTTGTGTATTCAGCGTGCTGTATTGAACAAAATGGTTATACGGCCCGCGCTCGTCATTCTCTTAGTTATCTGGCCCGCTATGAAAAAGTTTGGTGATCCCTGCTATAAACGAACAACTCTACTACCCGATACATCGTAATACTATACTAACGCCAACCATTGCCGTATGTTATCATGCTATTAGCCCGATAGCAAACGGCAATGGTTGGCGTTAGTGTAATAATTGCTATTCTGAAGTTTTATTGTCTCCTAGAGGCCAAGCATATACTTATCTCCTAGGCAATTATGTTTGGCCATCTAACTCCTTGAACCTATAACTATAGTCTTCAGATAAGATAATTTTGATGTTCATTGTTTTGGACAGACATTTTATCAAATTCAATTGCATCTCTTTCACTTGGTTTTCTGGTAATACGTTTATAACAGTATTAATAAATAAACTTCCATATAAAATAAAAATAAGTTCATAACTTTGCAAATTATTTACACATTTATAAATATAGTAGAATATCCAAGCCCCGATTAACCGAGGTTCCGCAATATCTGAGTCGAACCTGTAAATGAATGCAGTACTTTTATCGGTATTTTTAGTCCATAGTTTTTCACAAATAAAACGCTTAAAATGATAAAATATACTACAGAATGATGAGTGTGAATTAGAAATTATAAGATTATTTATATACACATAATATAATCAGAGTCGTGGCAATGTTTTTGGTGCCCTAGGCAATACTGTAGTTTTTTAGTCCACGGCTAATAATACAAGGCCTTAGCAACAACGTCTTGGCACTTGCCCCGTGTCAATGCAGTTCTATTGCTCTGAGTATAATAGATTTACAATACAATAATTTTGTTTGTTACAATAAAAAGTATTGTAACAAATAAAATTCAATTTAAATATTGAATAGAATTAACATTAAAACATTTCGTTATACACGAGATAATTGTAAAAATTAATTATTACATTCACTAGGTTTAGTAACACAGCATCGGAAACAATACACAGATGCGGCGACATTCCGCAAAAGTCGAAATGTTTTCATCATACTGCAAAAAGTAGAGGATAAAAAGTAAACACGTCATTTCTATTGTATTTCTACGTGGTAGGATCCAAAAGTTCGGGGACTTGGTTTATAGTTCCTTGCTTTGAATAGTTTAAAACACCGACGCACTATCACCTTCAAACCAATCCCCTTGGACGACGATAGTTTTCAGCGCTAGTACAGCTTGTGGAAGCCATCTTTTCAACTACACGCCTCCTGCGATGTTGTTTTTACTGCTTTCGTCTCGACACCTATCAACCTTTAAAATGCAGCCTTCTAATTCTAATTCCAGTCGTTTTTACTGCATATACGAGTCATCATGTCCTTCATATTTTACTTTTTTCAGATCATTAATGAATGATTCATTTGTTACTAAGTAGAGTAAACATTATTTAACATGAATAGGCGTAGTATTTTTATGTACAAATTGCTTTTTGTAATTCTAATTTTTGAGGATTTTTCCACTAATGTAAAAACGTGTTTATCAAAAGGCTCGTGGATCTAATTTTAATGTAATTTTACTTTTCATGCGATTTTTCCTCTATTCCAAGTTTTTCAAATTATATTTTGCTCATTATTTCTGTATATACATATATATATTTAATTATGAATCGTGTAAATTTTTACTATTTTCGTCATCTGTCATCACTGTTAAAAACATTATTGTGAGGTTTGCCGAACGACTGCGTTAGTCAGAATGTCGCGCGGTCACGATCAACGTGTGGGGGTGAAAGAAACTCTCAGAGACAGACTTTCATTCGTAACCCGTTTATATAACAAAAGGTGCTTACAACTACGATACACTTTTATCAGCGGCGGCGTTCGAGTCTTCTGGGCCCCTTCTCGAAATCGAATGTCCACAAGAAAAGTTCTCCGATGTTTTCGCAGGAATATGATGACCCCGGGGAGCACTGTTCAGTTTCTCGAGGGAGAGTTCCGGAAGCAGGGACGATTCAGATAACAGGTGACAAATCCAGGAGAGCGAGTGACCTTCCAAAAGAGATGTAATCCAACTGCCGAAGATCACGGAAACATACACACTCGTAAGATCGCGAGCCAAAGCTCCAAGAACCAAGAACTGAGAGAACTAATAACCGAGAATGTCACATCCTTCTTTTGACGGTTTTTATAACTTTCTTTTGAGTCCCAGATCGGACATTCCGATAGGTCGATGCCTCCGCTTTCCAATTGGTCCCCCCTTCGTTACGAATTGTAACGAGATCGGAACCCAGGTCGTTGGATGAGTCAACGTCGACGGACAATTCGATTACTATCGAAGATGTTCGATCTAAGTACTCAAATTCATCTATTGTTTCAACCTGAGAAGTCCGACTTTCTCAGAAATTTCTACAGACATGTCCTTTTATGGACATGTAATATTCATTTTTCGTTTTTACTATTTTCTTGTTTGACGGTTTCTTTTTACAACGTTAATTTATAATAATAATAACAATAATAATAATTTTCTTCTATACAAAAATTAGAAAAAATTTTCTTATTTGCACAAATAGTTTTTTTTTTTTTTTTTAGCTCTTTCCGCCCTGTGGGCACTAAGAGGGCCTCTTTTAGTAGGCCCATTATGGGTTTGGCCAGGCCCACAATGGGGCGACCGGGTGGTGAGGGACGGGGCCCGACATATCCAAACGGACCACCCCCGAAAAATTCCTGGGGATTATTCGACCCGTTCGGATTCGATCCCGGGTCCCCCAGAGCGGTAGGCAGACCTTGACCTTGACCGCTCGGCCATCCGGCCGTCTGCACAAATAGTAGGGCCACTTCCGAATCTTCACATTATTAATTATTAATTAATCTAAAAGTACGCAGCTTCAATAAATATCGAATCTTTAAACAGTTAATGTAAAATTTAATAAGTTTTATTAGATAGAATTTTCACGATTGTATATAAATTTTAATATGTAAAAATTTAATTGTTACAGTAATTATGATTCTGGTTTGGAGTACATAAACTGAATACAATGTATTTTTTGGTTTATTTTAAATTCAATGTTGAAATGGTCTTCCTGTCGTATGCATTCTAATGGCTAATATTCGTGATTTCGTGGTGAAAGTTTTTAGCCGTAGAACACCGGACCGGATGAAAGTGTAAATGTCTGCAGAATACAGGTACTCCTCACTTTACGACCAATCGAATTTCGACCTGCAATTCGGGGAATTTCCTCTCTCAGCTTGAGTGTCGGTCAGTGGTAGTGTTGCCACCTTTACAAAATCGCTGACCCGGACCATATTCTAGGACCTTGATCCGGACAGCAGGTCAGGTTTGTTTGAACAGAAGTTCCTGACGCATGCGCAATGTCATTTTACAATGCGAAGAATAACATGCATGCCGGTTCTAAATCAGTTACAGTTAGGGACTAGGGACTTGCGTAGGAGTCAGTGCCGTAACTAGCCATTCCTGTGCCCTGTGCAAGAAATTGCATTTAGGCTCCTTAACTAATTAGGTTTGGGACATTAATAAAACAAATGCATGCATTTTGGGCCCTTCTTTCAAGTGGGCCCTGTGCGGATGCACCTGTTGCACCTGCCTAGTTACGGCATTGGCAGGAGTAACGTATGTAACCTAAATTGAGAAAGAACAGATAATTTAGCTCCACAGACGTGTACGGACGTACAAGCAAACTAAATAAAGAAAAAAAAAGGTCGAGAGGGAGGTTGCGAGTCACACGTCCGCGTAAACAGAGTAACATGGCGGAATGGAAGATGAGTTTCAGTGAGTGTGAGGTCTTTCGCTGTTCAAATGATGTAAATTTATAAAAAATATTTGCAAGAACTTTGTTTCATCGTAATTTCACAATTTCTACGAAATTCCCGGACAAAATTAACAGTTCATCCGGACAGTGAATCAATTCCCGGACTGTCCGGGTGGTAACACTAGTCAGTGGCGAATGGTAACATATGCACTATAATAGTCTTTTTATGAATAAATTTGAAGTTTGTTGCATAATTTTTATAATTTTACAACGATCGTATATTCTCGGTGCAAGCTCCTCGCTTATTGACAAATTCGCTTAACGATGTAGTCATCGGAACGGAACTCTGTCGTAAAGTGAGGAGTGCCTGAATAAGCTGCCTTGGCCAGTTACAGTCTTTAATTAAATACGAGTGCTTCCGAAAGATGTGGACGAGGAGTCGCATACAGCCGACGTCAAACGGGTGGTCGTTATAACTCCGGACGACACCACCTCGTCTCTCGTCCATTATCTGGAACGGCGATACCCAGAAGTTCCGGAATGGACGGTGGAGACACGGTCACACGAGACGGAGTCTGAAGAAATGGTGGAAGAATCCGTCGAGGGTATAAAGCCTTGGTAGAAAAGGTTGTTTTTCTGTTGGAAAACAAACCTTTTTTCTGCCAAGACCTTCTTATGCGGATTTCGACTTTCCACCGAATGTGACAGCCACCCGGAAGTGACCTTTCACCCGGCTATGATTTTTCTGATGTACAAGACATTCAATGGAATGTCAATTTACATGTTATGCTTATTTTTTCCTTCTAAGTGATTTGGATGGATGGCCGAGTGGTTAAGGTGGCAGTCCCCGCTCTGGGGAATGAAAAACTAACCTGGAACTCAAAACAATCCCAGGAATTTTTCTCAAAGGTGGTTTAACCTGGATATGCCATTCCCCCATCACTCTATTGTGGGTCCAGTGAAACTCCAATTGGGTTTGATAAAAACATCTTAATGCCAGCTGGGTAGTGTTAAAACAAATGATTTGGATGATTTTATTATATTAAAAATTAATCATTTTTATTTTGCCATAATTTTAACGCATAGCTAAGATTATAAAATGATCTGTAATATTTTCCTTGAAATCAAGCTAAGTTTTGATGATAAAACTTTTTGTTACTTCCTATCAATTTATTTTTAAAAAGTTTAATATTTTGTGCATTAGTGTCCTAAGTGACATTTTTATATTGTTATTTAGAACTTTTCACCACCAAAGAAATTTCATGACTCACATAGCACCAATCATAATGATCAAAATTTCAGGTGTTGTAATTGAAAATAACACATAGGACCTTTCACCACAAAAAAGGTGGAAAATATACATTGTTCCAATAAGCATAACTCAAAATGCATCATTTGATGCTTAGGACCATTCTCCACTACTGTGACGATTCAACAATATTTGTAATCCAGTGGTTTTTTTACCAGTTTGAATTTGTAAATTATTTTCAAAAAGAGAACACTTAATTAAACAAACTATTTGAAAAGATCATTTGATATTTAAAAGAAAATAAAATTGTCGTGGTCAAATTGCTTTAATTCATGCGAGCTAAAGTGCTATTTACAATGATACAGTTTGAAGTAAATATAAAACTTATATTACACAGGGTTTTCCACAATTCAGTCATACAAATCAGTGGTGCAGAACATAGCCTGTACAGTACACCACATCGTTTGACAACTGTGAGGTACAGGGATGTTCTGTGTGAAGAAAAGTGATACTTCACAACGGCAATTTATGGTAATACACACACAGCAACTACAGATATATTGAGTCTTAGTGAAGAGATGACTGTGATGAATCCTAGTTTTAGCATTAGGAAACTTCATCAGATTGACACCATATAGCAATAAATGTGAGCAAGACTAATCATTCGGCAGTCTAATCAGGTACTAGCCATTATGTGGCACTGTACCGTAACCTTAAATTACAATAGTAAATATTGTATAATAGCAAGCACAGTTCACGTATAACACTTTCTTCAATTGTTTAATTTTTACTTGGATCTTAAAAGTAAAACTCCTAGGAGCTGGAACAGCTTTCTAATATGAATTCCAAGTACATATATAATGGATTGAATTAAAATTTCACAGACAATTCATACAGATTCATTTGTTCACTTGATTGTGTAACAGGAATTGGGTGAACATTGCTTGCAAAATATACATAAGTGGTGTCTTCTGACAATACAACAAGTTTATGATTACTAACTTTGTACTGGTTTTGAATATTTCATATTTCTATTATAGTCACTTTGTTTTACAGTGGATTTCAAATAAAATCTCTTGGCTGAAAAAAAAGTGCCAGCATAACTGATAAAATGCTAATTAACAAGCTTTTAATATTATTGTAGTTTGTTATTTCATACACAAAACTTTTAAAAATGTTCTTTATATAAAAGAATAGCAACCAATAAGTAAAAATAAATTGTAATATGCAAATATTAAACATAAAGCCTTACTTATACTACAGTATTTGGATATCACAATGATTTAATATTCACATTTCAACACACAAAGTATTCTCTTCTTTCTACCAGGAATTTTAATAAGGAACTTTTCAACACTCAAAAAACCATTATTATTGTTCTAGTTTAGTATTTTTTATATTGCATATTTGGGATAAATTCTCTGGCAGTATGTATCTCTAAAAATATATCACCATTTGTTACAACAGAAATAACAGGGATTATTTTGAATCATAAGAGGAATTTTAAATTATATTACACATTGCACATTTAATAGGAGATAAAAATATATTATATTTCAGTTTTGCCTTCAACTTTATAACATTAAAGTTATTTTTTATCTACAGAACTATCCACTGATCCACTTTTTAGGTGATATATATTGTAATCTGTAGTACAAATATGGCTTTAAGTTATTTGCATATTTAGTCATTTGTCTGATTAGCCTGTGTGTATATTAGCCGGAATGGCAAATATGCCTTAAAGGCACCGGAGGACCCGTACTGCATTCACTATCATTGTCACAATGTCATACTGTCAACATCTAGAAGCCAATTGTTTTTACTAGAAAATTACCACAATATATACATACATTCCAACTTGACAATTGAGTACACAACACATTATCACATGTATACACAGCTGCCTTTGGTTTTCTAGTTCCCAAAAAAAATATTCATGGGCTTAAACCAATTTTTTTCCTTTGTGACTATATCAGATATATATATACATAAATACATACATACATAAGTACTTTATATATATATGTATATGTATATTACAGCAGAAATATTACCAAAAAGCTGAGGAAAAGAACAGATCAGTTTGTTAATCACAGCCACTTATAAGGCAATGAAAAATCTACATCTAAATTAAGGACTAGCATGAGAATAAGCAACCTTTAAAATGAACTGATTCTATACCTCAGCCATTGGCAACAAGGAAATAACTGCTCAAGAATACATTTACATTTAATTATATAAAGGGAAGCAGTTTAAATAAAAGAAATTCATTGTTAAAATTCAATAACAATAAAAATTATTTATCAGATTGTGGGTTGTACTACTAAATTAATAAATACATTTTAAAAATTATTTAAAGTTCATGAAAATTTACTAAAATGAAGCACTGTGTATAGTAACAAAGTTTAACAGGTAACTTTAAACTGACAAATTAACAACAAAAAATTTGGTGGTTGCTTCCCTCTAAAGGTGATGATATTGCTGATATATAAATTAGATTTTGGAATGAATAGTTTCAAATTCCAACAGACATAGCTTAAAAATATATAATGAAATACAGTATTGTATTTAATATTGTGCAGCATTTACATGGAAGGAAGACTTGTTGTTTCACAAATTTGTTTATTTTGGATTGAAGTTGAGCTGTTGGAATTCATCTATAGTGAAATAAAAAATAATTTAATCTTCAATTATTATTATTTAAAAAGTACATAATACAGAAGTGGGATGTTGAAAACAGTATGGTGTACAGTAAGTAAACTATCAGTCAATATTTCTATAATGAAGTAGAAAACCTAGGGTTTTCTCCATCAATTTTACTCAAACTTGTTCTCAGTTTTGAAAATTTTGTAGTACACATAATGTGGAATTTGAACATTAATTCACAAAGACTTCTAAATCTACATACAGCAGTTATGACAAAGGTTGGGACTGAATACAGCACATTATGAAGCATCACTTTTCCTTTCTTCTTGGGTCAATGGGATGTGGCAATCACCTCTACAGAGACTGACTTGAGAAGTGCAATTTCCTTTCTTCTCTCTCCACCATCAGTTACAGGACCAAGCTGCAGAATGACTTCCCATCTTTTCATGCAGAACACTGCAGGCTAGCATATCTAGTACCTTGTTCAGATTTCAACCATTGTCAAGTTACATCCATCGGTACTCCTCTGTCACTAGAAACTTTCATTTTGTTTAATGTCATGTTTTCTTGACTCTCTCTGTAAATAATAAAAAATTATATTATACTAATCTGTATATATAAATTTGTAGTCAATTGTTTGTCTTTTTAAAGTCAATGTTTGTTAATTCAAAAATTATCATTTACAAAAATTTTTCTTTATTTTATTAGTTTAAAGTTTATATTATTTCAATCTATAATGAGTTATGCCTGCATGCCTTCTTCATTTTTAAAAATGAGAGCTATTTCTAATTAAATGGTTGATTTGAAAGTGGGAAAAGTCCATTTTGTGAAAGAAACAGTTAAAGCTAATTTTTATTACAAATTAACACAAAATTTATGTTTTTAATCAATTCACAATAAATATCTTTTATCATCAGTATAAATTTGATACTAGTAATTTTTACCATCAATGATATTTATTGTGACTCGATTTTGAAAGTGAGGCAAGTTCACTCTAAAGAAAAATATAAAGATATGAAGGATTTATTACTCTAAGTACCATCCATTCATCATGAATACCTTAAAAATCTGCACCATCTAAACTAAAAAGTATAATTGTATGCATGCAACTTATTACTGAATATTTTCTATTATTTTCTCCACTTTTTCCTATAAAATTAAATTTATTTTTTGTTTTCTTGTAGCTTTTCAAAAGAAGTATGAAATGTTGTAATAAAATAAATAAGGAAATAAATAAAATATTCAAGTTTTTGTTATTATTACTATATTCAATTCAAAGAAAATCAACATTTTCAACAAATTATTGCTTTTGAAAGTGAGGCAAGTCCATTGGCACATACCAAAACCATGATTTTTTTACCTAACACAGAACCATTATTGCATATTAAATTTACACGAAATAAGACCAAGAAAAATATAAAATAAGTTTATAACGGCTCAATAATGTTTTTAAACTCAATCAAATGCAAAGCATTAAATATCTAGAAATAACATAAAATGGACTTGCCCAACTTTGAAAATCAACAACTAATTCATGAAAAAGCATTAATTTTTAAAAAAATTCTTGTTTCTGCCATTGAAAATATGCACATTAACTATATCTGATTTTTATATTTCTTGTTAAGTTATTAAATTTGCTAATTAGTAAATAAAAATTCATGACAATTATATAACAAAATTTTAATTATAAAATCTCTTTACCAATCCTGTTTAATTTACAAATACTATACTTACACATATCATCATAATTTATAAGAATGCTAAATAAATAAATTTTCTCAAATTTTTTTTTTGTAACAATATTAAATAATACAATGAATACAGAGTGACCTAAAAGTTAATTGATCAAGATATATTTTTTATCGTAAAATATATCTTGATCAACTAACTTTGTTAGGAATAACTGTTTGTTGTTATTTGTGAATTAATGCTATTCAAAATGTAGTTTTAAACATATTAAAAAATAAGATTTTGAATATATGAGATGATTTCAATTCTGAATTTTTGTGAATCAGTAATTTATAGAATCTAGATAGAAAATTTGATGCTCTTAGACATACAAATACATACAGTGGGTAATCTGTTAATGAACAGTTCGAACTGCGAACAAATTGGACAACGAACACCTTTGTGAAAGATTTTTATGTTTGGATAACAATCACCTCATAGAACAAACACAAGAAGAAGTGATATAAAATATTGAATACCGATTGATCTTTCCTTGTCTCCAGGTGACAATTTGAAACTTTTCGAAGCTTGGGAGATGTCAACATTGACACTCAACCCGATATCGATTAGATAGTATTCCTCTGAACTTTGGAACTTTCCCTTGTAATTCCAACTTTTTGTTTACCTTTCTGACAAGGAATTTTTTTATAGTCTTTGCGAGACTGTCAGGCGGGCACTCATTAAGTTTTGGTTAAGTGCATTGGTTTTTATTTTTGAAAGGCGAGAGTTTAACTGTCCTATCGGATATTTGTTAATGTTTTAACACCAACTTTCAAATTTCATCTGGGCCTCACATTTACATAGTGTTTTTGTGCACTAGTTGATTTCTGTTTTCTTAATTTTTGTAAGTGTTTTTCTAAACTTTTTATTTAAAAAAAAAACATATTATTATGGAGCCTAAAAAGAGTGAAGTTTTAAAAACTGTGCTCACCACAGAAACCAAACAAGAGATAATAGTCAAGGTAAAGAGTGGGCAGAAGATGTCTGATGTTGCTAGCAGGGCTGTGGAGTAGGAGTACGAGTAGAAGTAAGGAGTAAGAGAAGTAGAAAGTTTTTCAAGGAATAGGAGTAACGTTTAAAAATCCAACTCTGGAGTAGGAGTAAGAGTAACCTCAAAATCATCACTACTCCACAGCCCTGGTTGCTAGGCAGTGTAGTTTGAACTGGTTTACAGTAGACACAATCATAGCTAAGAAAGATATAATCAAGAAGAGTGAAGCAGCTAAAGGAATAATGAAAATCACATCTGAGAAATAACAAACATTGAGCAAGAAACGAGAAAATTAACATCCAGGCGTTAAGTGTTTACGAATATCGCTATAATCACTAGCGCTTTCGACGAAACTATTTTTGTCTTCCTCAGGTGGATAAAAATGGTTAAAATCCTTTTTCGAATCAAAAAATTTACAGCGCAGCAGGTCTTAGAAATACGTGACGCCTTGCTTTTTATTACCGAAAACAATTATTTTCAGTTTAATGGGAGGATATACCTACAGAAACAAGGGGTCCCCATGGGCTCACCGCTTTCTGCAGTATTGGCGGAGTTACTCATGAGGCATGTTGAGCAAAGGGTCTTCAATTTCCTCCTCACCATAGCATACCCATTGTTATACCTCAGATATGTAGACGATATCCTTGTAGCTTGGCAGGACACAGAGGAGGATTTCCTCACCTTCAAAACTTCACTCACGAAAATTTATTCTACCATCAACTTTACCTGGGAAAAAGAAAATGAAGGGGCTATTGCGTTTTTAGATCTAAACATCTCCAAATCCCAGGGAACTTTATCGTACTCCGTGTTCCATAAATTCAACTGCTTACCACCTTTAATCCCTGCTACAGCATTCCAGCCGCTGCATTATGTTAATGCAGCTATCGCCCCATTAATTAGAAGGGCTTTTTTGTTATCTTCCAGTCAAACAGCTGTCGATATTGAACTTAATGCCATTCGCTCAGCAGTAAACGCGGCTGGGTACACTAATGCCAAGTACAGGTACCTCCTTAACAAGGTCAAAAGATCGCTCTTTCCTCCCACAGCGTTACATGTTCCAAATGAATGCACGGTAGTCCTTCCCGCATTACCATTCTGTGGCCGAGTCACCATACATATTTGCCATGTTTTTAGGCAACACGCGCTCTTTCTACCAGTCTCCCTACAACCAAATCTTAGGAGGCTACTGTGCAATGACAGGGATGCTACCTTCGTACTAGAGAGGTCTGGAGTTTACTCCATCCCATTGGAAAATACTGCATCCGGTATTCGCACCCACTACGTTGGTGCGACAACTAGAATGTTGGCTTGTCGCATTTCCGAACACCAACTTTCCATCAGGACAGGCAAAGGAGACACCGAACTAGCAAGAATGGTGTTACAACACCTATACACCCCGCTATGGGACCAGGTGATGATGCTCAGGCATTGTAATAACAGGAGCATCGTGTTTATTTGGGAGGCCTTCCTTACCGTTGCACTAAATCCACGCAACACTCCCACGCTTGATTTGCCTGTTATGTGGGTCAACTTATATAACAGATTAAAACAACACCTCTAGTTCCACATCTCAGTAATTTATAGCGCATGCGCTACGTCACCACGCGCGCACATTTAAATTTCTTCTTGCTCTGTTCCATCGTTGATTTCGTTCCAAAGCTCTAAAGCGGTTTTGGCATTTCGAAAATTTTTCGATTCGAAAAAGGATTTTAACCGTTTTTATCCACCTGAGGAAGACGAAAATAGTTTCGTCGAAAGCACTAGTGATTATAGCGATATTCGTAAACACTTAACGCCTGGATGTTAATTTTCTCGTTTCTTGCTTATTCAGAGATCGGCGTGAAGTCCACCATTGTTACAACAAACATTGAAGAGCTCATAATGGAACCTGAAACTGATCTGATGACAGAACATAAGAAACTCAGTAAGATGTGTTTTCTTCTGAAAAAGGGGAGAATGAAAGAGGACCAATGCCGACATCTGCTATTAAAGATATTTTGAAGAAGTTGGAGAATGTCAGAACAACAGTCATCCAAATAGCATCCAAACCAGATTGAGGTAAATAGGTTTGGGAATCTCTACAACAACAATGCTATTAATTACTTCCAAAAAATCCCAAAGAAGAGAGAAAAGCAATTGACATTGGACAGATTCTTTAATCCCCACAAATGGAAAGAAACATAACTGAAAAAAAATGCAAGACTGTGTATATATGTATTTTTATTATTACATATAAATAAACATAGTAAAAAAGTATATAATTTTTTTATTTTTTGGGATCTTCAGAATGAATTAATCAAATTCCCATAAAAATCTATGGTAAATCAATAGTTGGTTAACAAACAATTTAGGTAGCAAACACAGTCTTGAAACAGATTATGTTTGTTAACCTATCACCCACTGTATATTTATTTATAATCAAACATGAATTTTTTAGCTCAGTTTTATTGAAATGGAAATTAAAAATTTAATTTTTTATAAAAGTTTCTTATCTAACAGTAAATATAATATTTAAAACAAGATCCAGAATTATGTGAATTTAAAGTAAATATCAGAAGGGCAGAATATTTTCAGGACCCAAAATTTCCTTGAAAATTATTGCATCATAGTACACAAAATAATAATTTACAAACTACTTACTAATGATTACTACGTAGTTTGGAAAATTCAAATTAAATTATACAAATAATTAAATAGACCTATCATACAATTCGCTGCACAACACTAAACGGCAAAATTAACTTAAATGTTTTTTAAATTATAAGAATGCTTTAATTTAAGTGCATAATCACATAACATACTATTATGTTGGTGGAAAATAAAATCTCAACACCAAGAAAAAATTAGTTTAGAGGAATGAAATTCAGGCAAAGCATTTATCTAGGTAACATATTTATTTGATTGAAATTTTAAGGTCACAGGCTAAAGTATGTGCGAGAAAATCAATTTCAAATGTAAAATGGTGGTACATTAATAACCAGTGTAGTCGCCATGATTTTGAATGCAAGCATGTAAACATGCATGCATTGTGTCGTACAGATGCTGTATGTCATTTTGTGGGATAAAGTTCCATGCCTGTTGCACTTGGTCAGTCAAATCAGTAACAGTTAATGCTGGTTGTGGGTGATGCTGAATTTGTCGTCCAATGATGTCCCATACATGCTTGATGGGAGAAAGATCTGGTGATCACGCAGGCCAAGGCAACATGTCGACACTCTGTAGAGCATGTTGGGTGACAGCAGTGGTATGAGGACAAGAGTTATCCAGTTGGAAAACACCCCCTTGAATATTGCTCACAAATGGCAGTACAACCAGTTCAATCACCAATTTGATGTACAAATTTGCTGTCAAGATGCTTGGAATAACAAGAAGAGTTCTCCTGCTGTCATAGGAAATCACTCCCCAGACCATAACTCCTGGTGTAGATTCAGTATAGTATGCCATAGACAGCTTGGTTCCAAGTGCTTACCTGGCCTCCTCCTAACCAACATACAGCCATCATTGGCACCAAGACAGAAATGGCTCACATCTGAGAACACAATAGATCTCCACTCCGCCCTCCAATGAGCTCTTGCTTGACACCACTGAAGTCACAGATGACAGTGATTTGGAGTTAGTGGAATGAATGTCACAGGGTATCTGGCTCGGAAAGTAATCAATTTGTTACAGTTCACTGGGTCACTCTGGC